>NC_071499.1:80000000-82500000 GCF_028408465.1 Anastrepha ludens | reverse complement strand
ATAATGGTGGCATATGAATATTTTATTACGTTCAACACTCAGCAAATTTCCAAGGCAAAAGATTCGCTTGGCGAAATGATGGCAATATATCACTGTGGCGGCTGCAAGGACATTCCTACCAGTGAATAAGGGGTTAAAGAATTTGGGCAATAAAAGACATGTACATATGTGCATTTGGTAGTCGTCATACGAGTAGCTTTCCCACCAATGTGAAAACCCTCATTGAGCTTTAGTTGGATGCTGCATGCAACGTGAACACTTTTAGGCGCTGCGATGGTGTATACGCATCAACACGCTGAGGCGGCAGTAAGTACCATTGGTTATAGGGTATGTCGATGAAATATTTTGTATGCAATTGTGCGCTGACTATTGCTCCAATCCTTCTATGCCGTCGCATATTTCGCAGCAGCTTATATGTAGTAAGTAAAACATATTATCATAATATGAAAGAAAAAAAATTAAATAGAAGCCATTGGTCGCCATATAATTTCCTTTCAATACTTGACTACTTTTTCTTTTTGTGGAGGAAGCATTAAAAGCCTTACCATATCAGTGTTTTTTCTTTGTTTGGGAAGGGGAGGATAAAACTATCAGAAACATTCAATTGAGGCCAAAAAACAGACCTCTCCTCTTCGACTTCCACCCTGGGACGGCATTTGTACTACATCGAGGTTAGAGCCGAGATTGTGGATAACAACAACAAAAGAAACCTGCGTCCAGGCTCTCTATCTATGACGTATGCAGGTTATACGCCGCTGATAGTCTCCATTATTCCATAACGAAGTAAATTCAACTTCGAAAGTGGGTGGTAATATCATATGCATTACCGTCGTGTCTGTGACTGTTGTCGTTATGTCTGAGTCGACCTCCTCTGGAACACTGTTTCATGTTAACTTTATCACTTGTCGGGAAGTTCGGTGTGATCAGACGCGGTACAGGGCGTTAATATTATTTTGCTCTAGCAGCTCTGTTGTTCCCCTTTCTTCGTCCTGCTGGTGTAGCGTCCGCAATACTTGCTTGGAAAACTTGCATGCAGCATCCCAGCAATGTTTTGAAATGCACATACTGCCAGTCAAATTAGTCTCACATGGTTGTCTTCCAAGGATAGTGGCTAACTCCTCACGTTCTCTTTCGAATCTTGGACAGTAGAAGAGTACGTGTCGCGCGTCTTCAACCTTCTCTGGGCAGACAGGGCAGAGTGGTGAAGCGGACAGACCAAACCTATGCTGATAATATTGAAAGCAGCCGTGTCCGCTCAGCATCTGGGAAAGGAAGTGTTTCATTTCCCCGTGTCTTCGCCGTAGCCACGTGTCAAGGTTAGGGATAAGTTCGTGCGTCTAGCGGCTTTTAGAAGAATGATCCTACCTGCGCTGCCATTCGTCAAGTGACACCATTCGCTGTGCCAACTTTGGGCCCCTTGTAGGTTTTGCACGTTGCATTGGGTAGAGACGGTTTAGTTCACGTGCTCGGATATCCAATGGAATTTTTCCTGCAATCACGCAAATTGCATCATCCCATACTGTCCGGTATGCACAGGCTACTCGCAAAGCACTTACCCTATAAACCTGCCTGGCCGCTCGTACGTGTGCTTCTTGGTCTTGGGACCAAACGACATATTACAGGATGGAGTCTGTCAGAGTAGATAGAAGTCTCCTTCTTGCACTCAATGTTCGGCAGCAACCGTGTTAGAGCAATTGTAACTACGGCGCCTTTCGTACTGACTTTCACTGCGTGCTCTCTGAAGGTCATACGTTATACGTTTGGCCGAACTTCTCCTCTAAATGCAACTCAAACGGGTATTTTACTTACCCTTACAAGTACTTCTTCACTAAAATTTACACAATTTTGTCTTTGAATAAATTTGTTACTAATTAAAAAAAAGATTTTTAGTGATGGAAATCTTTACTTTGACCTTTACGCGCTCCATTGCTTGTGAGTTTGCATACTGCAGCTGTATAGTTCACAATAGTCAAATATGATTGACTTACGACACCATTGGCAAAAATTACAAAAAAAATTTTCCGATAGGGTGATTAGTTTTGCGCCAGCTCATATTATTTCAAATTTTTTCAGGGGAATCTCTATATCTCGCATAATTACAGAATAGGGGGAAATGTAAAAACCCAAAATACTGAGATATACAGGCTAAAAAGTATCCCTGTTGGGTAATTGCAGCAACTTAACAACTGGCACAAGGTCGTATGACAAATAGAAATATTCAAATACATAAAATTAGAATTTAACATATTAACGCTATTAAATTATTCAAATTGGAAAGATTGAAGGGAAAGTAGAAAAATTTAGAAATTTGGCGAAGCAGAGATAAGTAATATTATTTTGTGCAGTGCGATTTCAATAACCCTAAGCTTATGTGGTAATTATTTCAGGTATTGGAAATATTGTCTTGGATGTATTTTGTTGTTAATTTAATGACTCTCCGGTATGGGTGCAGGCGGGTTTTAGAAATCTTAGGAAGTAGCTATCAGCATTCTAAACTTCAATTCTACTCTCACCTCCACGCCGTATATTCTGGTAACCTCAGCAACCACAGCTAGAGCAGAGGTACCCAATCTGCGTGGGAGGCATGGTAAGGGCTAACAATAGCGGAAGCTTCGGATAACTTCTTTGATATATACGCGGGGTGCCTTTTATATGTCGGGATTTGACAACACTGGTGTTGCAATCTGGCAACTGATAGCTGTATCGCAAAATTTGACATTTTTTGGCTTTTACGTACTCAGAACGTTTTGAAATACCAGCGCTATTTGTGTTGTTTACAGTAACTTAAAAGATTCATCTCGGTCCAAAAATGGAATTAAATCGTGAACATTTTCGTGCCATTATTTTTTACAACTTTCGACGTGGATTAACTCAGCAACATTGCATGGATGAACTTAATTCATTTTTTGGCGATGAAGCTCCATCAAGGACCAGTGTTTATCGATGGTATGGTGATTTCAATCGTGGTCGTAGTTCACTCCAAGACGAATTTCGTGAAGATCGCCCAAAATCAGTTGTTGTTCCGAAAACCATTGCTGCTGTGCGCGAACTGATATTGCAAGATCGTCATGTGACCTATCGTGAGATTGAGACAATCTTAGGCATTAGTGGGACCAGCATACATTCAATATTGCATAAACATTTGACTGTCAAAAAAATTTGTTCGCGTTGGATCCTACACAGTTTGTCAATCGCTCGATTGGTCGAAGGAAATGCTCAAAAAATACGATCGCGGGGCTTCGAAACACGTCTATTACATCGTGACGCATATGAGCCCGAAAGTAAACAGCAGTCGACTGTATGGGTGTTTCAAGATGAGCCAAATCCAACAAAAGTTGTTCGCGCACGAAGCACTTCCAAGCAAATGGTCGCCTGTTTTTTCGGAAAAACTGGACATGTCGCAACCGTACCACTAGAACAACGCAGAACAGTAAATTCTGAGTGGTACACAACCATTTGTTTGCCAGTTGTCTTCCAAGAAATTAGGAAAACCATTCGCCAAAGACGGATCACTCTTCACTAGGACAATGCGAGCTCTCACACATCGGCTCAAACAACTGCATTTTTGAGCACCCAAAACATCGAGTAAATGGGTCCTGACTTGGCACCGAATGACTTCTTTTTATTCCCGTACGTAAAAAACAAACTGAGAGGTCAACGTTTTTCGACACCTGAAGAAGCGGTTGCGGCATTCAGAATGCATGTTTTGGAAGTACCTCAGTCAGAGTGGCAAAAGTGCTTCGACAATTGGTTCAAACGCATGCAAAAGTGTATAGATCTTCATGGAGAATATTTTGAAAAACAATAAAGTGATTTTCCATGATTAAAATTTGTTTTTGTTCTCTAATCCGGACATATAAAAGGCACCGCTCGTACAATTTCAAGGCCTCCCGAAGTGTGCAGAGTCTGTCTCGGAGCGAGTGGCAGGAAAGGCGCCTGTTCTTCAGCTTAGAAGCGGTTTCATGTTATAGTGTATTCGGTCATCTTACTTGTGGACCGCACCAGATCTCCCTTAGGCTTGTGATTTACGGAAGTACTCCACGTTTTTCGAGGTACAGATATAAAAACATGAACTTAAATCCACAAGTCTCCAAGTCGTACCCACGTCGGATTTGGATGTGTATAATCTGTGTGCTTATATGGAAATAGTTCTACAACTGAAACTTCAACCAATTGTTCAAGACATAGAGAATCCCCCTATTTATTTTTTTTTGTTTGTTTTTTTATGCCTGCTGGAAAATGTTTCTGCTGTCCTTTGCACATGTATTGGTAATGCATCGCCAAATTGTAACCAAACCCAGTTTCGCTTGCAACGCTCGCAATGCGCTTGTGACAGCAAATTTATGTTTATAGCCAAATAATTGCCTTTGCCATATAGGAGACAGAGCGAAATGAAGTATGAGGAGGTTAAGTGGTGAAACTTCGACTGCCGCCTAAGTTGGTTCAGGATCATTTAAAGTCAATTTTAGCTTTTTGAGCTTACAAATACATTTGTATGGCCGCTCCAAAAGCGGAATTTGGAGGGCGGTCGCATAATTCACTGCCAAAAATACGACAACAATAGTAAAAACAATGGGCATAATAAACAAGAAATCAAACACGAAAACTACATTACCAAAGTAGCCATGTAAGTACACCCCGCGATAAAACGATAGCACATCAACAATTTGATCAGTTTTTACCATTTTTCTTATCTTTTTTTAATGTTGATTACTTTTGTACAAAACTATAGTTCATCGCGTAAAAACGCAATATGTGTACATAAAATATTAATATATCAAATATGAAAATTTGAAAAATTCTATATGAAAAATTCCAATACAACAATTGTTACTGTTGAGCCCTTTAGTCGAAGAGACCGAAACCCATGTCGTCGTCTTCTTCGGATTCCGATTCCTCCTTTTTGGCTTCTTCTTTCTTTTCGGCAGTAGTCAGAGAAGAAGTTATAAAAAATCAACGAAAATTTTCAGCATCTTTTAACTTGCACTTTATTGTACTAAAATTGAATAAGTTCTTCTGCTACTTCTGCTTCTTCTTTGCATCACATTTCTTGATGAACCAGTGCTTCATTCACAACTACGCGCCATCTCTTCCTATTCAAAGCTACTACCTTCCAATATCTCACGTTTACCCTTTTAAGGTCTGCTTTCAGCCATTTTTTTCTTGGTTGGTCTCCAAACGGGTACAATTCAAACGCTTTTCTTATTGCTCACTCCCTGGGCATTCTCACTACTTGCTTGAGCCATCTTGTCCTTTGGGACTTAATAAACCAAAACTTTTGGGACTGGGAGTCACCAAAATTTTTTCAATTTTTTCGAGAAATTCTAATTAAAAACCATGGTTTTGTGATGAAAAGTGTATGTAATTCTTATAATTTGTGTATAAATTTCGAAACTAAAAAACACTAAAAAAGGTAGTCAAAATTTGTCAAAATGTTGATCTGTTATCGTTTTGTCGGGGACTGTACGAAGTGTCTGGTGCTTTGCAAATATGCTTTTTACTACACATTCGCCCTACATGCCGCAAAAGCTTGCCGCACACAATGGAAATTATGAAATTGGTGTAACCTTACTGTTTGTTGTTGCAGCGCGGCGACTCATCATCGATTTGGTTGTTGTGCAATAAATTATGCATAATGCCACCGCAAATATATTTGTAACGCTTTTATTGTGGCAACACATAATCGTATTTCATATTTGCTGCAGTTTCCTGTTTGTGGTGCAAACGAATAATTTCACAATGTTGCAAAGCGGTAAAGTTTCAATGGCGCATTATTTGTTGGCCATTTTGTGCGCAATTCGATGGGTCAATTGGTGCAACAACTTAATTTTGAACTCGCTGGTTGGACTAACTGAGTGTACCGTATATTAAAATGTGTGGCAAAGCAACCGAATTGTGGCAGCCAATAGGAAGGGCACAAAGGCAAATACAAATAAAGTAAATAAACAAAACAAAATTAACTAAGGGAATATGGAATATAAATGCCAAAACCGGAGTCAAAGAGAAATGCGCCGGCTGCATGTGCCACATGTGCAATACGTCGCAAAGAGGGGGTTTTAAAGCGATTAAATGGTTTTTGTTGCTCTTGCAAAAAGTGCAACGATACCTAGATGCTTTTTTGTATTCCTTGTTCACCCCTTTCTTGGCATTGTTTGTCATTCTTTTTATTTATACCTCAACTGGTGGCCACGGAGGAGACATAAATGCGCCGCATGCTGTTGCATAAATGATGTGTGCCACTGAGTGGCATAAGAATGGCGGAGTGAGATGCGAGTGGTGATGAAGCCACTGCAATGCAGTTGCTGTTGCAGTTGCAGTGTCGAATATGGTGCATGCAACACTTGGCCAACGCGTGGTGGTGGCAGTTAGACATGTTGGCTACAGCTACCATTTTTTGCGCTACCATGGCGATGAACGTAGCTGAGTCTTTTTTTATTTTCCTTTTCAGCTTAACTCTCACCAGCCTTGCCGTTGTTTTTGCTTGCTTCACATGTCTCGTGCTTTTTGTTTCTATTTGCCGGTTAAGTCCTCACGCTGTCACTGTCTTGCGGTTGTTTGCGTAGTTGCACTAAGTCGATGTTGTTATTGTTGGTGCTCTTGCACAGGTATTTGTTAGTATTATTCGTAAATTTTTTGCTTCACTAGCTTCATGCTGCACTTCCACGCATTGTGGTGCATGCAACAGGCGGCAAATATGTCGCATTAACAGCAGCCAAGTGTGCGAATGAAAGTAAAAAAGGGTGCAAGAATAGAAAAACATTACATGACGCGATACAGTGGTCTTAGTTTGATAAACGTGGTCATACAATTTTTGGATTTAGCTACATTTTCTAAGAAATTATAAATATAATTTGATAGTATATTTTAACTGTTTTTGTTTTCTCAACTTACTGACAAAAATAAATTAATTTGCTTTAGAACTGTCGCAAGGGCGTAAAAGTACACCCTAAGACATTATACTGTACGCAGATTTTTAGGATTTTTCTTCATTTACATCGCTTTTCTTAATTTCACCTCAGATTGAAACCTAACAAAAAATTTAAAAGGACACCTAAACTAACTTTTCAATAATCGAGTTTAGACTTTCACAAAATTTTGAGAGTTTGAAAATATGAATATCGGCATAAAAGCTATAGCTGTAATCTTAGAAGTTGTGAAAATATAGGGTGGGCCATGTAAAATTTGCTTTTTGAATCGACTATAAAAAAAAACTAATCAATATTTTTTCAAACATTTTTTTTATTTTGAAGATTGAACATCGTCATTTATGAATAAACAATAATATCGTTCAAATGACTGCCACTACTGGCTTTACAGTAGGCCATTCGATCAACCCAATTTTTGAGCACATTTTCGATTGTTTGGGCTCCAATTTCATGAATGGCAACTTCGATTTCGTGTTTTAAAGCATCAATCGTCTCTGGATGGTTCGCATAGCATTTGTCCTTAACGGCTCCCCACAAAAAATAGTCCAACGGGCGTAAATCACAGCTCCGAGGCGGCCAATTGATATCGGAATTCCAAAAAGGTAGCCAAAAGTTCGAGTGTAACTTTGGCAGTATGACAAGTTGCACCGTCCTGTTGAAACCAAATGTCGTCCATGTCATCCTCTTCAATTTTTGGAAACAAAAACTCGTTGAGCATGTCACGGTAACGCTCGCCATTTACTGTAACCGCGGAAGAAGAAGAAGACTCATCACTTTGGAAATAGGTTTTCAATATTTCCCAATTTTGTTCAAGCGTATAGCGTCCCATTTCGTAAATGTCAAACCTTTAAGTAAATTATGAACATTATGAATTTCACATGTCATTTGTGTTACCATTCTCAAAAAAATAGGTGGTTCAAAAAGCAAAAGATTTAGAAAACCATAGGCAAACGTTAGGAACGGACGTTTTTATAAGTTTTTTTTTTTTTTATTTTTAAAAATGTTAGAAAATTTATTTTTCTAGGAAGAATCATCAGGCTGAATCTAAAATAGCTAAACAAATTTTTTTCCGAACATTTTTACGAAAAATATAAAAAAAATTTCAAAACACAGGTGTTTTAAGTATTTTTTAGTTAAAAAACAAAAAAATGTCAAACACTACCCACAGACAGAATCTAAAATAACAAAAGAATATTTTCCCCAAAGTTTTTTACTAAAACAAAAACTTTTCTAAAATAACAAAAAAATATGTTTCTGCAAAATTTTTTACAAAAAAAAATTCTAAAATTACAAAAAATATTTTTCCCCAAAGATTCCACAAAAAAAATTTTTTCCTAAAATTACAAAAAAATATTTTTACCTAAAGTTTTTTACAAAAAAAATAAAAATTTCTAATATTACAAAAAAATATTTTTTTTCCAAAATTTGTTACGAAAACAAAAAAAATCTAATATTACAAAAAAATATTTTTTTCCAAAATTTGTTACGAAAAAAAAATTTTCTAATATTACAAAAAAATATTTTTCCCCAAAAAAAAAAGTTGTTTTTTCACATTTTTCTTTTTTTTTCACAAAAAGATTGTTTTTGTCATTTCAGATTCAGTATAAGGGTAGTGCTCTGGGAATCTATTGATAACTCGGCTTACAATATATTGTTGGAGATTGTACAATTTTTTTTTTTAGTTCAAATATATATTAAACTATCCCCAAAATTTCATTTGGATAATTGTTTTTTTTCTCATCCTACAACGCTTCGCGAAAACTACTGAATTTAGCTAATTGGCCCGCCGGCCTTAAAGTTTGTTTGGCTAGAAATACTTAAAAAAACGTGTTATTTTTAAATTTAATTCTTAAAAAATTTTCTGGAAAAAGATTTTGTTTATCACTTTAGATTCAATAGTTTTTCGGATAGTGCTTTCCAATTGTTAATAGTGTTTTTGACTAGAAATTAGTTAAAAAAAAATGTAAAAAAATGTATTTTTAGCCAAACAAATTTTAAGAACACTACCCTTAGACTGAATCTTAAACTACAAAAAAATCTTTTTTCCGAAAATGTTTGATTAATTATTGCGCCACCAACTCGATGAAGCAAGAAACAAAGGCTAATAACAGACTTTGTTACAACGAAAAAACCAACAGAGGTCGTTAATAGTTTGAATCAAGCACGACAGATCAGCTGGACAAATCTGACGTAGATAGTATCTGCTATATCTACTTATGATAGCATGTTTGGTCCATTCCGTAATAAACGCTCAGCTTGTTATCAAGTAGCGACGAATAGTTGCAAAATTGATTCTTTTCCTAATTTCAATTTGAATTTTTTTGCACGTATTTTAATTATGGATTGAATTTGTACACTGCAGAGTAATTAAATTTTTTTTTTTATTATTTTTTATTTTATAAATACTTATGCAATATGGATTTCATATTTATCCCCAAATTTACCAAATATATGCGACAATTTTATTACTCGAGTGTTTTTCGCAAGCTTTTCTAAGAAACATATCTACAGTGTTTGGTGTAGTTCATTCTCTTAGAGTTTCACACTTTGTGTGAATTTAAAAAAAAAATTGATAAAATCTCCAACATGCAAAAACACGCATTGAATTTTGGTATGAAAAAGTGCAAGTTTCAAGTGGTAAAAAAGTCTCGTTTTCTTTTCGTAATTTTTTTTTTTTTGTCGACGGTGCTGAATATTTCCTTCCAAAGAATGATTTTTTTTCATATGAAGAGAAGAACTCAAACGCACTGTGGACTTTAGTTCTTGTCTGTATACGCACGAAGGCTTTTGACATCAATAAAAACAATGAATGAGAGTGGCTACGCTCTTAAACAATTCCCTTTGTATATCTCCGGATGTTTCCCATAGGTTTCAAAACCACCCGTCTTTAGATATGAAAAGTCTACATTTTCTATGCAATTACCTCTATTGATACAACGAAAATGTGCGGATTGGTCTACTGCCTGCGTTGAAAAAAGTTTAAGTAAAGAGTAAATTTTTTAAACGACGAATATCAGGTGTGAGTGAATTAATTGAAGTGATGAGCACAAGCACGTGCACGGTGTGTTTTATGTGTCTTTTTTGGTGTATTTTTTGGTGTCTTAAACACTGTAAAGTACTTTAGCCGACGTATGCGCTTACGCACATTTATGTATTCGTACGTCCCAAAAGCGTTCAGACTGCTGTTCTGCCTTACATGTTGCACACGCATACGTGTGGAAAGTTCCGCACACACGTGCACACATAAGTATAAATGCGCGCGGCAAGTACATACGTATATGGTTGAGTGATGTGCATCCCCACGTTGTTTTCGCGCTGCACTTGCACTTGCACTTGCAGAGTTGGCCATGGCTGCCACATGGTTGTCACACTTGCCTGCGTTGCCTTGCGCCCCGCTAAATGCATAATTTAAGCGCTGCTTGAGTGCGGATGCATGCAGGGGCAAGTCACCTACTTCATGTTGTTGATGTTCTGTTGTCTTTTTCTTCTTGGTTTGTTTGTGTTTGTAACTGTTGCAGTTATCGCATTCACATGACTTACTGCTGTTGCATGCAGCCACCTATTATATTTCAACTAACTCTTCCCTTCCTTTAACGCATCTTTAACAGACTTCTTCGTCTCTTCCTTCCTTCCTTACTTACTTTCGACTTTGTTGCTTCTGTCTACCATTTTGCTTTACTTCTTTTGCTTCTTTCACCTTTATTGCCATTGTTGCAACGTAAAAAGATAATAATTTAATGCAATCAGTGGAGTGCAATGTTATGCACTGTTATGCAGTCTGTCGCATTTTGTAGCCACGCCCATTGTTGTTTTTCGTAATGCAAACGAGCTGAAAGTGGAAAATAATACCGGCAGGTTGTCGGCGTGCAAATGAAGAGATGGACGTGGTGGCAGGTGTGTGGCGATGAACGTATGAACACCTTCCACTCTTAAGGGGTTATTCGACATGAAGCTGCCATTAAAGGCTTCTGGAAGAATGAGGCCGAGGTTGATAGCTTGCTGTGATCTAAATTTCGTCCAGATCAAGACTAAAGTGAAGACCTAGCGCAAGACGCACATTAAGGCTAAAAACAAGAATAGTACAATACCAATGTAAATATCAATATGAAGGCCTACACATAACCCAAAGAGTTTGCGTTCCCCTTAAAAATACTTTTAAATTGATTAAAAACACTACATATATATGTAGTTTAAAACATATTTAGTTAGGTATATATTTCTTCATTACATATTTAAGATACAAAAGAGAAAAAATTGCAAGATTTTTCACTTTATCTTTTACATAACGATAAGTAATTGCAGCAACATGTAAATACAAGAACCAAAAAATCTACTTTCACTTTGTTTCTTTTTTGCTCAGAAATTCTTCTCGTTTTTGCTTATTTTTCATTTTTTGTTATTAAAATTAACTTGGTTAGCAAACTCAGTTGCACATTTTATGGTTTATTTAGTGGTAATAATTTGAAAACGTGGAAAATTAAGAAAAACAAATTAGTGTATCGCAAATAAAAATAATTATAAAATTGTGGAAGGATAGAAATATTTTCCGAAATATTGGCAAAACTATTGGGAGAACGTAAACAATTATTGTACAAGCAAACCAGAATTTTAACATCTAAGCCCAGGTCTGTTCGTCTAAGAACGCTGTCGGTGCAAGAAGAGCGCAGCATAATCAATAAGGCAATGGTTAACCCTCAAATTACTTCATCAAATATTGTTGAAAACCTAAACCAAAAATGTAAAAAAGTATTTGTGCGGATACTGCGAGAAAAGTTTTACGTGAAGCTGGATACCATGCTAGCGTCACTCAAAGAAAGCCATTTCATTTCTGAGCAGAAGAAAGCACATTGAATTTGTTTTTGAGATAAGAGATCGTCAATTGTTTGATACAAACCAAGAATTGAGAAACAAAATCTTGTTGGAACACGATGATGGTGGAATCTTGGTGCGAGATTGCATATCGACAACTGGTATAGATCTGTTGGAATTTTTTAAATCGACGATGGATAAATAAAGCTATTTGAACATTTTCAAAAGGTATTTGAAGTAGAGTGCCGAAAGTCTTGGCTTATCCAGAATACTTTGGTTCCAACAAAGTAATGACCCAAAACGCACAGCCGAGATCGTTAAGATTTGTCTCTTGCGTAACGCGTCAAAACATTTTAAAACACCCCATCCAGGCCATATCTTCATCCATCCATCTGTGTGATCTGTTAGAAAAAACAATTCGGCAGCATGTAATAACAAATAAAGTGGCTTTGAGAAGTATTTCGGCAATAGAATGGGCCAATACTACAACTGAGGAAGCAGGGAAATTAGGTTAGGTTAGGTTATGTTGGTAATCGGTCTGTGCGAGCAACTTACTTAGACCTAAGAGGCCCCTTGTGATACCGTTGTGCTACAAGGGAGTCTCATGAAGAGCAGAATTGCTCCAATCCCCACGCCGGACAGTTTCGTAAAGAATTGAAAAAGTGTCTATCTAGAAAACTTGCTCTGATTTTGGTTAAGACTGGACAATTGCAATGGAAGTGACATTTCTGTGCTTTCTCTAGCTTTCTAGTCTGAATGAATGCCTGACAAATAGCCAATGACCAGTTATAACGGGTGATCAATTAAGAGGAGTTTTTTTCATTTGCGTTTTTTTTTACAGATCGCGCGCGAGTTGTGGCAAACTGTCTCGTGGATTTGTTGAACAGCGTTTGGCATTTCATCATGGAAAGACTCACACCGCAACAACGTCTACAAATTGTTCAACTGTATTATGAAAATCAGCGTTCTGTGACAAATGTTTTTCGTGCGCTTAGACCGCATTATGGTCAACATAATCGGCCTGCCTTAAACACTATTCGACATACCATCAACAAATTTGAATCCGAATATTCATTGGTGGATAATTCTCGACCGAATAGACCACGTCCAGCAAGAAGCATTGAGAATATAGCGGCAGTAGCAGAGAGTGTACGTGAAAACCGCGATGAATCGATTCGGCACCGTTCTCAGTAACTTGGACTGTCGTATGGAACAACTTGGTCAATTTTACGGAAGGATCTTCATTTAAAAGCATACAAAATACAGCTCGTACAAGAACTAAAGCCAAATGACCTTCCTGCACGTCACCGTTTTGCTGATTGGGCTCTTGAAAAGATTGAAGAAGATCCGCTGTTTTCGAGCAAAATTTTGTTCAGCGATGAGGCGCATTTCTGGCTCAATGGTTACGTCAATAAGCAAAATTGCCGTATTTGGGATGAAGAGCAACCAGAACAGGTTCAAGAGCTACCTTTACACCCAGAGAAAACAACGGTCTGGTGTGGTTTATGGGCTGGTGGAAACATCGGTCCATATTTTTTCAAAAATGATGATGGCCGCAACGTAACTGTGAATGGTGCTCGCTACCGTACCATGATATCGGACTTTTTGCTACCTGAAATTGAATCTAATGATCTCTACGACATTTGGTTTCAACAAGACGGAGCCACTTGCAATACAGCTCGTGAAACAATGACTTTATTGAGAAGTCATTTCGGAGAGCAGCTGATTTCACGTTTAGGACCTGTGAGTTGGCCACCAAGATCTTGTGATATCACACCTTTGGACTTTTTTCTTTGGGGATTCGTGAAGTCCAAGGTCTACGACTGAAGCTCTGGAAGCCAACATTACGCGTGTTATTCACGACATACCAGTCGAAATGCTCGAACGAGTGATTGAAAATTGGACCTTCAGAATGGACCACCTTAAGCGTAGTTGCGGCCAACATTTGAATGAAGTCATATTCAAAAAGTAAATGTCAAAGAATGTCCTTTCAAATGATAAATAAAGGTTTTGAACATAATTTACATTTTTGTTTTTTTTTTTAACTATTGAAAAAGGCACCTCATGATTGATCACCCGTTACAAGCCATAGCCTGCGAGGTATTCTCTTTTGAAAGGCTAAGCACTTCCTTTGTATTTTTCTTATTTATTTGCGGCCGCAGTAGCCTTGCATGTTACACATGTGTCTTTATCACTACATGACCTCTTCGATAAGTATCCCAATAGTACTTCTTTCGTTAAGCAGTTGAAGAGTAGTGCCTTTCTAGGCTAGCTCCAGAGAGAAATTAGCAAAATAAATTATTCAATCCAATTTAAAAACTGGCGGAGAAATTGGTTAATTCAATTTTAAAAAGACTGAGTGAAGCCCTAAAACCTTGTAGCTATGCGTCAAAATATTAATTTTTGTTTTTGTATTATAGTTATTTATAAAGCTTTTTTCATATGCTTTCAAAGTGAACGCAGACTTTTTGATTGCTTTATTTTTAGATGCTGCTGCAATTACTTACTGTGATGTATGAAATGAAGTGAAGACTCTGGTTATTTACTTTTTTGTAACTTAAGAATGTATTGAAGAAATAAATAAATAAAATATCTGTTGAAAAATAAATTTATATTGCGTTTTTAAGAGGTCCCGGTGGCCTAGAGCTCGAAAATGTTATGTATTTTTATTTAATTTTTGGGCTTTTTATTTAACTTCTTTTACATACAAAAATGTAAAAATAAATTTGTTTAATATTAATAATTGTAAAAATGGCGCTGAAGTTGACTCTCCTCTTCAATTTATCTGAAACATAAAAACCAAAAAAATTATTAGTCAGTAAGACTTTAGCTATGTCCCGTACTAGAATAAAAAAAACCAAATTTGACAAAATGGCGCGGTTTTTAATTTGACGCCCTAAAAATCGTTTTTTTTTTTAGATTTTTAATAAAAGAATACGAAATAGTTGAAATAATAATATGGGTCTAGTACGGGCGATGATGTGACGATTCGGTTGAATAGTTCCTATTTTTGACAACACCAGGCAAAAAAAAGTCGTTTCGAGATAAATGAGTTTAAAGTTTGAAGTAGAGGAGCGCGTAGACCGCTCTCTACCTAGTCAATGGGCTGCAAAATCTAAAGGGTTTTCCAATAAGAGGTGTTAGTTTGATATTCAAAGAAAAATGCTATTTTTTAATATATATGTGATCGGATGTTTATTTCATTATAATGAGGAAGCTATGCGGTTAATAGTGGAAAATAGCATCAGGCTAATGACTACCACGACCACGCTTACAGGACAATATCCTTTTCAAAAAATTTTCCATAACCGAATTGCAAAGTGGCTTACACTCGATCTTTTGAGGTTTTGAATCGACCCTAGACTGTTGACGTAGACCTTTTCTTTCACGTGACCCCAAAGAAAAAAGTCACAAGGTGTTAAATCACAAGATCTCGGTGGCCAATTGTGATCACCTCTTCGAGAGATAACACGGTTCTCACGACAGTCGGTTCTACGTAACCGGAACGACCCGGATTTATATCCGGCCAAGGACCGTCACTTCAGCAGCATTCCTCGTATATGAACGTGGAATGTTATGCTGCTACAACAACATAACACGGTCCAGAGACTTTTCCCGTAAAATATAAATGGTTTCGTTGCTTGTGTGGCACCTAGCGCCGTCTTGTTGAAAGTAAATGTAGTCCAGATCAATACCATCCAATTCCGGCCATAAAAAATCGTTAATCATCTCTCCGGTTTAACATCTAAACCCTTTATAATAGTTGGAATTTCCATATGAAAATTTCGCAGTATATTCTTATGATACTCTCGAAATATCGAAAAAACAAAAAATCGGTTTTTTAAAATTTCTACGCCACCGGGTCCCATTAACTGATTTAAAAATATCAACACCAAGACTAAGTTTATAATCAAAATGAAGACCAAAGCATAGTATTAATACCAAAATAAAGAGACCAATATTAATACCAAAACTAATACCACACTAAGATAAAGTCTTTGACCAGAATCAAGATCGAAAACATAATTAAGACCAAGACCAAAACGGAGTCCAAGATAAATACCTAAGCTACCACCAAGACCTACACCGCTTAAATACCAACACCCATACCACACCATGACTACAACGAAGATCCAGAATGTAGCTAAGGCCAAAGCTAAGATCAAGATCTCGATCAATACTACTACCAATCAAGACCAAATCCATGGACAGAATGAAGATCGAGCACTTAACTAAGACCAATACCAGATCAAGGTCTGAGCATAATACCGAGCAATACCAAGATTACTCATCTATACCAAGCAACACCAAGACGTAGCCCAAACATTTTTTTTTTTCACAAAAAAACGTGGACAATTCCAAAAACAAATACTAACGTTAATAAAACAGCGAGAAAAAGAGTAAAATAAGAAATTTATGATCAAGATAATCCGTAGGTTGTAAAAAATTTAGGTTCAAATGGTCTACGCTGAATAGGAAATATTAAAAACAAAGTTAATTCCGGTAGAGACTTAAATTCCACACATTTTGTGCAACAGAGTAACTTAACTTGGACTTAATAAATCCGCACTGATGTCGCAATAAAATCAGGAAAAATACAATATATTTTCCGATAGCGACATCAGTGGAAATAACAGTAAGGAAAAGCGATGAGAATATCAAATAATTGCAAGCTTCCCCTTCAAATATTCATAAATCATTCATAAGTGTGCCGAACTGAGAGATGCCTTCGCTATGCCATGCCATGACAGCAATAAATATTATAAGAATAGAAAGAACAACAAGCTGTGTATACAAACGGAAAACGAATGATAAATATTCCCAAAGCGTTAAAACATTTCCGCAACCAATTTCGCAAAAATGTCGAAGGCAGAAATAAAAAAAATTAGCAGCCCTCAAAAACTGTTAAAAAACAATATAAATGGATTTTAAGGGTTCAACTCCGACTTTTGTTTGCTTTTTAATTTTTTTTACTTCTGCCGTCTTGCCGAATCGGCCACCGAGGGACCATCGCTAAAGTTTTATGCGCTGTTTCATTTATTTACAATCAAAAGCTGACTAAATAAAATTGGGAACAATGCCACGATTGCAGATGAATCACACCACTTCGCATATATTCCCTACCCCCTCTCTTGTCAGCAAACCCTGTCTACCGACTTTTGATTTGCCATGGCTTGGGAAAAATTGAACCCTTTTTAAAATTCAATAAATTATGACCAAATTGACTTTTAGCCAACGCAATTTTATTGCTTCCATTCATTCGTCCTTTCATTGGTCCTTTCATGCAATCGCATAGCACAACCATTGATTCGATTGAGTAGCGAATGTTGTATTTGTATACACGTGAGTGTGTGAGTAAGTGTTGTTGGTAGTGTTACTGCTGCTTGAATTATGCATCTTTCGCCCTTCACCTACGCCCAAACCCTTAAAATGCAATGCTGCGTTAAGCCTATCCTAATGCGCTTTGAATTATACCCATCCTTTGCTATGCATAAATGAGTACAAATTAACACATACATACAGAAATATGTGCCTATGTATGTATTTTACAAGTAAGTATACATATTCTGAACACATCTGTGCTTCACTAGAAATATTCTCAACTTGGTAATTACTTGATTCTTTTGACTTGCGCTTTATTGAAAGCTTCATCTGCACTTCAAATAAATATTCATATTTGTTTTGCTGATTGACTCCAACACCCTCTTACGTATGGTGTATGGATGTAATGTGGCCCTGTTCGCCAAATATAATATTAGTTATGCTTCCCCGATGCCGATGGCAAAAAAGAAATCATAAATTTTCGATTAAACTCACAGAAGCGAACCCAAAAGTTGAGGAATGCATTTTGGCACCAACGCCAGTAGGAAATCGAATATAATTTTTTACTTATGGTTGCCTCTGCCACAAATATCTTTCTAAAAGCACACAACACACAAAATAAATAAAGTTAAAGTTTAGATTATTCACACCTTCCGTATTCACAGATCTCAATAGACTTCATTATGCTAGTTTTGCAATTTTATAAGTATATTCGTTTTTGGGGTCCATTTATTTTTTTATATTTTCTAGCTGTACCGGGCGCGCGTTGCTACGCCAACAACTAAAATAAATTTAAGAAAAATAACTTTAAAGAAAAATCAGTACACAAATATTCAATTCATTTTAAGCCAAAAAATTGTTCCATTTCAAAGTTTAGTTTCAATTCGATGTTTATTGAAGTGCTGTGGGATATTCAATATTTCTTGTGTTTCCATCTGGTGCGTAGTCGAATACATCAAAAGGTTTTCCGACACGTGAGCAGGCCACGTAGAGCTGCCCATGTAAGAAGCATGGATTCTCCAAATTTAATCCACACACTTGCAACGATTGTCCTTGAGCTTAGTCAATAGTCATTGCGAAAGCGAGTCGCACCGGGAACTGTAAACGTTTGAATTCGAATGGCATATCGTCGGGATCATTGGGATATGTGGCAACAGTACGTCTTCACCTATGAATTTTCCAGTCAAAATTGTTGCCTCGATAACATTGTTCATCATTTTCTTGAGTGAGAGTCTGATTCCGTTGCAAAGTCGTGGTGGATTTATGTTTCGAAGAAGAATGATGGGTACGCCAATTTTTAATGCAAGAACGTGCGGCGACATGCCTGACAAATCATGCGAATTCAAGAATGCAGTTGGAATGTTGACATCCTCGTCTTGATTCTCCACAGTATCGATGGACTTATATGTTGTCGTTTCACTGAGTATTCCATACTGAATGGTGAAGTTGATGGTATTGACATCGATGTTTTTGGCTCCTAATATAGCACGCGTACTGAGCCACTGATGTTTTTTGTAGTTTTGTGCAATGTTGGGGAAAATTTTTTGCACCAGTTCGTCGATGCTTTCTGTGATCTTAGAGAAGTTTGCTGGCAGGGTGATAAATTGTGTAGGTTCATCAATTTTCATTCGCCTATTTCCAATATACAATAATTGTTTTGCAAAATTTCCAGCCGATGCATCCCGTTGTAGTTGTACACGCATGTTAGTTTTCAAAGTCAATTTCTGTAAATGAAGCCATAGAACTGATAATTTAAGACATGCATTAAGTTCATCAGCGGATGTTGAACGTGGTATAATGGGCAGTGTTGGTCAAAAATCACCAGACAATAAAATGAGTGCGCCACCAAAGACCCGTCTGTTTCCTCTCAAATCTCGCAGTGTACGGTCAAGCGCTTCGAATGCTTTCTTGTGAGACATTGTACATTCACACATCTATGAACATGTCACATTCGTTTCCTCAGTGTAAAAATACATGGTCATACTAATTTTTATGACAATCGGTTGAACGGGGTACAAGTTGCTACTCTGCAGCGCCACTTGGTGGCGAGTGCCATCAATGAGCATTTTCTACAAACCTTCTCCGTGGAAAAATACATATAGGTATATACCAATTTTCATAATAATCGGTCTAGTAGTTTTTGAGTTCATCGATGACATACAGACAAACATTCATTTTTATATATAAAAAAGAAGAAGATTGTTCTTACTTAATAATAATTATCTATAAATACAGCAGTGCTTATAGACTATAAATGGTTATACATTTATTTAAAAATATAATTTAAAATAGATTTAAACTCATACTTAGAAGAAGTAAAATCCAAATTTAAATAAGTTGAGTTAAAATTAAGTTCTCTTAAGACTCTAAGTAAGGCAGCATGAAAAGCATAAGTAAACGTGAATCGCTCTAAGTCTAAAGAAAATAGTATGATTCACACATTTTAAATCCCAAAAAAATTATAAAATTGTAAAAAAAGAACTGATACATTGGTGCTACACAGCAGTAGTCAGACCAATACTACTCTATGGTACTCTGGTGTAGTAGGCCGTAGCTAGAAAATCTCCATACATCGCGCTTATAACAAAGGCTCAGAGACTAGCTGCTTTCTGTTTAACGGGAGCGCTAAGAACGACTCCAACGCCGGCCTCGAATACATACTTCATCTTCCACCGTTAGATCTTTTTGCAGGAAATCTTGCGTTGAAATCTGCATGAAGACTAAAAGCCCTAAACGAACTCTCATACAGAACGTATGGACATAGATCGATAAACTGGAACAATATAGTTAAAATAGATATTTTATTGCTTCGGATTTGAAAGGAGAAAAAACGTTCAAGATTACTATCGAAAATTAAGGATGGTGTAAAGGCTTTAGTTCCAAACGTAATACACTTAAGCTTTATACGGGCGGTTCTAAAAATACTAGAGGGGGAGACGCAGGGATATACTGTCCAGATTTAGACCTGAGGAACTCGCATAAGCTTCCTCCTTCCTTCCTTTATCACTGCAGTGTATTCCTGGTTGGGGTTTTGGCAGTTGGAAAGCAGCTTACCGAGCTTGTGATACTGCTGGTACCAACTAAAAAGTTAACTTTTACATAGATAGTCAGTCAACCAGCAAATCAATTACATCGTCACGTACTCGTATAACGTCCAAGATCGTTCCTAAAAGCAGTAAAAAGGTTGGTAACGAATTGTCAGCTATAGGGGTCCAGGTCATAAGGACATTGAAAGGAACGAGATAGTGGACCATATAGCGAGAAACATAGTCTCTATCTTCGGATCTTGTCAACGAAATACCAAAGTTGGTACGAATATTATACAACGAACTAGACGAAAACATGATCAGAAGATTTAGGACACGATGGGAGAGATTGTCCATTTACACTAATGCTAAGATCATATTATATGCAAACATGACGATCACAGCCGAATTCGATTTATACTATCACTAGAACGAAGATATTGTAGAACTACTATATGATAGGCATGCTAAAAGGTCATAGCCCAGTTGCTTCGTATGCTTATAAGATATGAAGCTCAGATAGCGAAGATGGCAGGCAATGAAGGGAGGAAGGCTCGTGGGCAACTGTAGAGTAGCTCCTTTGTCCTGCGTTATTCAAAACGCGCCTAAAATATCTGGGTGCACCACAGTTTGATGGGTTGGAAGATATCTTATCAGTGGGTTGTAAATCTCTCCTTAAATTCGCAATAGAAACAGGCATCATGCGGGTGGACTATTTCAAAACACATAACTAATGAACTACATCTGGTATCGCTATGAACAGAACTGGGTTAAGCGTGACTGCAAGTCAACCAGTTCAACCAAACCTAGCATAGCAAAAAAAGCACCGAAGACATTTCACTTCATTCCTAGAACACTAAACATCGCCTTAGCGGCGCAACGAATTTTTATGATGCAATATTTTACATCTTCTCGAGCATTCGGACCAACTCAGTAAGCGGCTATACGAGCTTTCATGCGGACTTTAATGGTGGGTTGTTTTTTCTTCGGAGATATAAACAGGAGATTGGTAATAAACTTCTATTTAACGGTTTTACTTACGAACTTTATCTGTTCTTTTTTCTGTGAGTTGAAAAATTCGTCGCGCCCAAAAGATGGAATTAAGTCATAAACATTTTGGGGCGGTGATTTATTACGATTTTCGGCATGGCAGGAGTACATTGATGTACTTATTTCGAGTTTGGACTTTGCTGATAAAACGAGTTCCAACGTAGCCGTTGATCTTTGTAGGATGAATTTTGATGAGGCCTTCCAAAAACGATTGTGCCAGAAAGCATCGATGCTGTGCATCAGTTGATAACGTAAGATTGAGACGTGATATATCGCCCTTGGGCATTAGTGGTGTCAGCAAACATTCAATAATATATAAATATTTGGCTGTCAAGAAGATTTGTTCTCGTTGGATACCGCATAATTTAACAATTGCCTAAAAAGGATTCCTGTTGATTTGTGTAACGAAATGTTGAAGAAATTAAGCCCCTGTGGCTTAAAGCACGTGTTTGACATCGTAACATCTGGCCAATCTTGAATCTATGCATACGAACGGGAAATAAAACAGTAATCGATGGTATGAGTATTCCAAGACGATCTCAGTTCAACTGTTCGCGGAAGCAGCGCTTCAACGCAAATGGTTGCCTGCTTTTTCGGAATATATAGTCATGTCGCAACTGTACGAGTACCATTAGAGTACCTTAAAACAGTCAATTCTGAGTGGTACACAACCATTTGTCGGCAAAGACGTTTTCGGAGAATTAGGGAAAACCAACCGTTGAAGACAAATATTCCTTCACCAAGTCTCGTATTTGCTCACACAAGACAGTTTTTGAGTGCTCAAAAGAACGAATTAATGGGCCATCCGCCTCATAGCCCTGATTTGTTACCTAATGATTTCATTTTGTTCCCGAACATCAAAACCAAAATGCGAAATCAACGTTTTTTAGCTCCTGAAGAAGCTGTTAAAGCCTTTAAATAGCTTGTTTTTTACGTACCCACTTGTGAGGTGAAAAGTTTGATATTTCATTTATGCGACTGGAGAAGTGTATTGACTTGACGAAGCAGAATATTCCGAAAAATAACAAAGCCATTTTTCAAACCCAGATAAAGTGCATTTAAAAGTGTCTTTTGGTAACCACAAAAATCAGGTTTACTAACTATGGGTGAAAAATTCAAGGGCGTTTACATTGGTCAAGTAATATTTTTTATTTTTTTTTTATTTTTTTATTATATAAAATAAGTAATATTAAATTTATTTTTATCGTAAATTGAAAATGTTATACATTTCCTACAGCCCCACTATGCACCCAAGACAAACTCATTTCATTCATACCCAAACTGGCGTGGAGAAATTGAATATTAAAATCAAATAAATTTCCAATGAGTTACACAAACTCAACGAACGGAAACATAAGGAAAAAGGCAAAAACATCAAACTTCAATATCAAAAAAGTGAAAAAATTAAAAAAAAAATCTTTGTCGTGGTTTCAAAGGATGTGCAAAAAAGGATGCCCATAAAATTCACGATCTGTTGAATAAAGTAAATGAATGGCAAATGGACGCCAATCTAATGTCACGTCACCCGGCGGTGTCCATCACTCAAGTGAATCGCTGGCCTGGTTGTTTCAGTTTCTCTGCTCCTTACATAGGTTCATTGAGTCTAATTTTTTTTTGATTTGCCAATTATTGTTGCTTTTGGTGATGTATTTTTCTTAACTTTCTTAACTTTGAAGCTTTTAAATTTATATATGTATTTACTTTCTTTCTCTTTTCCGTTAACTTTTTCTTTGCTCGTCAAATTGACTTTTTAATAACTTATGGGTTCACTTGGTTACACCCTTTGATTTGATCAAACCTTTGGTATCTGTATTGATGTTGGCTGTGGGAAATGGACGTGCATTAAATATTTACAATTGATTCGTATGCCCATTGGAGGGTGAGTGTAAAATTCTATATATAAGTATATACGTATGTGTGTATATGTGCTTTTGAATATTACAGTTGTAGCAGTTGGCCAAAGAGGGAATTTCCTGAACTCAGCTTTCGTTTTCCACTTCATTAGATGGCACTTTATCGTTATGATGAGCGAATGAGGGGTGAGAGTTTGGATAATGTCAATGCCTACTTCCAATAACTGTAATCTGTGTTTTTGCGTTTGGGAGTTGCGAAGATACATATGTATAGATATGCCTTGCGAAGATATTTTTCTTACATGAACTTATTTAAGTGTACACCCAAATTTATTCAAAAGAGACTTTTAGATGTCGATAGTGAATAATTTCTGGACGATACTTTCGTTTTACGTCATATTTGACATTTTTCAAGTGGACTGATGAAGAATTTTACACAATAGAATTACGCTTTAAAATTATTAAAACTTATTATGAAAATGGTCGATTTTTAAGAACAACATTTTGCAAAATTCGTGATTTTTTTCTGGTGGAAACAAATGTGATTTTCTAATTCATTTTTGCTAACAGCTTTAGTCATATGAAGTCGAAGTTACTTACAACTACCAGAAAATCTAGAAGATGAGCTACTTCAACTAATGGCTTAGCCAGACATACATATGTATATCAGATCAGTCCATAAGTTCGTGCGTATTTTACCCATAAGTTCACTTTTGTTCGATTATTGCATACAAAAAATTATTCGCGGAATATAACGGAACTATTTATATTATATTTTCTTTGATATACTGTGGATTCAACAAATGATTTTAATCGCGGATAGAAGCACGTGTTGTATAAAAATAAAATGGAATCTTCGAACACGTATAAGAGGCATATTTTGTATTTTTTTCATAAAAGTGGTAAAAATGCAACAATTGCTGCTGCAGAAATAAACACAGTTCACGGAGAGGATACCGTGAGTGTAAGGACTGCGCAAAAGTGGTTTTCAAAATTCCGAAGTGGTAACTGCGACGTGGAGGATGCCTCGCGCTGGTTGTCCAGAAGTCTTTAACTCCGACGCCTTACTTGAACTCGTGGAAGCTGAGCCAAATTTGACAGTCGATATGATAGCTCAGAGATTAAATTCATCACATGGAATAGTTCACAGGCACCTGGTTCAGTTGGGAAAGGTTTCAAAGCTGGGTAAATGGGTTCCGCATAGACTTTCCGTCGCCAACCTTTAGCAGAGAGTGAATGTGTGTTCCCAGCTGCTGCAACGGCTTGAAAATGAAAGTGGTTTGAACCGTATCGTTACTGGTGATGAAAAATGGGTCCTTTACAATAATCATGTTCGCAAACGTCAATGGTTAGATAAAGATGAAACACCAGACCACCAAACCGAGCCCTAGAGATAGCCTTCACCCCAAGAAGATTTTCCTGTCTATTTGGTGGGATATGGCCGGTATTGTTTGTTATGAACTTCTTAACTTCTTCTTCGCTTAACAAAAATCGACCGTCTTTAGTGAATAGACGCAAATTTTTGTTTCACCACTACAATGCAAGACCTCATACCGCAGGCAAACATTAGGCAAGCTGAACGAGCTCGGATGGGGCTAATGCCGCATCCGCCATACTCTCCGGATATTGCACTTTATGATTATCACCTTTTCCGTGGACTTCAATCCCATATGAGCAACAAGAACTACTCCTCAAAAGAAGCTATAAAAAGGGATATCGAAGCGTATTTTAGCTCCAAGGACAAAAAGTTTTTTGAGCAGGGAATTAAAAATTTTGCCTAAACGTTGGGAAGACATTGTAAATAATGAAGGAAAATATATTATTGATTAATAAATACTTTAAACATCTTCTTTATTAATTTTAAAACCACCCTTAAAAAACGCACGAACTTATGGACTGACCTGATATTTTCAATGAAAAGTTTTTACTTGTGGAACAGCTGAGCTATCGGTTTTCAAACATCTGAGTGTGGTAAACGCACGTGACAACACCATTTGCATTACTTGCCTTGAAGAACATGAGACTACTCTACCTTCTTTTGAGCATCAAGCGCGCTTTCAATAGAAAATGTGTTGGAATAGAAGTGCTGATGAGACCGGAGCCCTCTAAATCTCTAAAGCTCTTAATGAAGCGCTGAAAAGCATAGTGCCTTGAATAATTGATATGGAGTTCTAGCTTGAAATTTAGCAATTAACATAATTGGTAATGATGCAGCAATAAAATGTTGTGGGGAGAATCCAGTATCCTTATTTGTTGAAAACTTGCTTAAATGTTGCGAGACGATCCAGTTCAGAGAAGCAATAAATTACCAAATGATGATGAACTCAAAATCTAGTTGGTGACTGATGATGTGCGGGAAAAAAAATCCAAACATAAAACTGGTTGCTTCACCTTCAAAATTACAATTTCCTACCTTTATTTTCCCAAATTTTCCCCCTATATACATATTTATTTGCAATCAAAGCCTACCTATTTTCACAGAAAGTTATCACAAACTAGCAAACCCGGCCCGCTTCGCTGGGCACACTAAAATAGAATAGATATGGTTTAGAACAGAAAAGATATGGTTTTCATATTATTTATTTCTCTAATCTCATATTATTTATTTCTTTATTCAATACCACGTTTTGGTCTCTATCTCGAGACTCTAGTCACGGAGCGGCATGAAAAATACTATGAACTAAAGCATTCACCAACAGTTTCCATTTGATACCCATATTGTACATACACATCCGAAGGTGACCTGAGTCCACGTTTTGACCTATATCTCGAGACCCTAGTCACGGAGCGGCATGAAAAATACTATGAACTAAAGCATTCACCAACAGCTTCCATTTGATACCCATATTGTACATACACATCCGAAGGTGACCTGAGTCCACGTTTTGACCTATATCTCGAGACCCTAGTCACGGAGCGACATGAAAAATACTCTGAACTAAAGCATTCACCAACAGCTTCCATTTGATACCCATATTGTACATACACATCCGAAAGTTACCCTGGACCACGTTTTGACCTATATCTCGAGACTCCAGTCACGGAGTGGCATGAAAAATACTCTGTACTAAAGCATTCACCAACAGCTTCCAATTGATATCCATATTGTACAAACACATTCTAGGGTCCACGTGTTGGTCTCTATCTCGAGGCCCTAGTCACGGAGCGGCATGAAAAATACTCTGTACTAAAGCATTCACCAACAGCTTCCATTTGATACCCATATTGTACATACGCATCCGAAGGTTACCCGGGTCCACGTTTTGACCTATATCTCGAGACCCTAGTCACGGAGCGGCATGAAAAATTCTCTGTACCAAAGCATTCACCAACAGCTTCCAATTGATATCCATATTGTACAAACACATTCTAGGGTCCACGTGTTGGTCTCTATCTCCAGGCCCTAGTCACGGAGCGGCATGAAAAATACTCTGAACTAAAGCATTCACCAACAGCTTCCAGTTGATATCCATATTGAACAAACACATTTCAGGCTCCACGTTTTGGTCTCTATCTCGAGACCCTAGTCACGGAGCGGCATGAAAAATACTCTGAACTAAAGCATTCACCAACAGCTTCCATTTGATACCCATATTGTACATACACATCCGAAGGTTACCCGGTCCACGTTTTGACCTATATCTCGAGACTCCAGTCACGGAGTGGCATGAAAAATACTCTGTACTAAAGCATTCACCAACAGCTTCCAATTGATATCCATATTGTACAAACACATTCTAGGGTCCACGTGTTGGTCTCTATCTCGAGGCCATAGTCACGGAGCGGCATGAAAAATACTCTGTACTAAAGCATTCACCAACAGCTTCCATTTGATACCCATATTGTACATACGCATCCGAAGGTTACCTGGGTCCACGTTTTGACCTATATCTCGAGACCTCAGTCACGGAGCGGCATGAAAAATACTCTGAACTGAAACATTCACCAACAGCTTCCAATTGATATCCATATTGTACAAACACTTTTTAGGCTCCACGTTTTGGTCTCTATCTCGAGACCCTAGTCACGGAGCGGCATGAAAAATACTCTGTACTAAAGCATTCACCAACAGCTTCCAATTGATATCCATATTGTACAAACACATTCTAGGGTCCACGTGTTGGTCTCTATCTCGAGGCCCTAGTCACGGAGCGGCATGAAAAATTCTCTGTACTAAAGCATTCACCAACAGCTTCCATTTGATACCCATATTGTACATACACATCCGAAGGCTACCCGGGTCCACGTTTTGACCTATATCTCGAGCCCTATCCACCAATAGGCTTCCAAACTATACGTAAACCATCCTCAATACCTACTTAACAATGTGTGTAAGTTTGGTTTAATTCGGTGCAAAGACATGGCCGGTTAGCGAACACACACAAAAAGTTGACTTTATTTTATATATAAGATAACAAGAGTTGAAAAACCTTAAAGTGTTTATAATAAAAACATATTTGACAAAAGCGGCAAGTTCTCTGCATGTATGTATAAGGGTGCGACCAGAGTGAGCGCTGAAAGCCGAGCCGAGATTGTCAGTGCGATAAAGATTACATACAAGTCAATACAAATAAGCTTGTGTATAACACAGTGAACGCCGACAAGAGCAGAGAGCAAAGCCGATGAGTGCGAGAAAACAGTTTCAAAGCGTTTTGCGCGCTTTTTGCATTGTTGATGTTTACTTTTTAGAGTGCAGTTGTGTTTTTTAATGGTTTAAAAATAAATAAAAATGGATATCGATCAAATAATAAGTGAAATTTTTTCCCGGCCTGCTTTGTGGGACCAAAAAAACAAATTGTATCACAATCGTGTTTGTGTGGAAAAACTGTGGACATCGGTTGCAGCAGAAATAAAAGTACCAAGTAAGTAATATTACATATTATTTGAGTTTATTGAGGCATAGATAGTTACAAAAGTGATCTCTTATTAATCTACCATTCTTGATGCTAGTTTCATTGAATTCATTTTGCGGTTCATTTGTGTTTTGCTTCTCAACTTCTTCTCTCAAGTTTTCATCCAAACCCTCTCGATCAATGATAATATTGTGCAGTAGGCAAATTGCCTTAATAATTACTTAGGCAAGGGAAGGATCGGTTTCCATAAAACTCTAAATTTGGCATTTAAAAGTCCAAAAGCGCATTCAATGCACTTTCTAGCCCTTGAAAGGCGCGCATTAAAATACTCATGGTCTTCAGTGCAGTCTTTTCTGCTATATGGCCGTAATAAACATTCCAAAAGGGGATAGGCTTCATCACCAAGAAAAACATATGGCAAAGTTTGGTTAGTATTTGGTAGACTTATGCTTCGCGGTACCTGTAGTTCCCCAGTTTTTAAAAGTTTATAAATTTGAGAAGAACTGAAAGTACCACCATCACTTTGCTTACCATACCCTCCAACTTCGATCGCAATAAATTTGCAGTTGGCATCGGAAATACCTTGAAACACAATGGAAAAAAAATGTTTGTAATTATAAAACATTGAGCCAGAACTTGCTGGACACTTGATACGTATGTGCTTTCCATCATAGCATCAATGCAATTTGGGAAGTTCCATAAATTCCAGTATTGCGCTGCAACTTCTTCCAAGTGTTTTTAGTTGGCGGCGGCATATGGACAGGAAATAACTCCTCCCATAGCGTTTGAGTTGTTTCCTTTACAATTAGTCCAACAGTTGATTTGCCAAGTCTAAACGAAAAAGCCAGCGACGCAAACGATGCACCAGTAGCCAAATATCTAAATAAAGAGATTGTCTTTTGTTAAAATGTTTGTACTATAAAAAATTTCTTTTTTCAGAGGAAGATTTGAAGAAAAAATGGAAATATTTGCGCGCCCAATTCCGGAGTGAACTGACGAAGTTTCCAACACCAAAGTCTGGTGATGCTGGTGACACTGCATCACAAATCACTTCAACTTGGCCATACTTCTAGTCCTTCCTTTTTTTAAAGGATCAGATGAAATATAGAAATTTAAGTGGAAATTTAAAGCCAGGGAAACTTAAGAATAGTCAGGTGGAGGAGTGTGAAAATGAAGACCTCCACAACACATCACAAGTTGAGGAAAGTGAGGAAATGTATGAAAGCTTTGAAACAAACCCTGAATCATGTCCAAAGAGGAAACGGACTGCGAACAGCAGCAGTGCCGAACTGTTAGAAATAGAAAAAAAAAATTACTTTTGCTTGAAAAAAGAAATTCAGAAAAAAAACAGTCTTGGACGAAGATGAGGCCTTTTTCTTAACATTACTGCCGCATATTCGGAAGTTGGAGCCGGAAAAAAAATTTTATGCAGTATGGAAATACAGAATACACTGTACAAATATGTGTATGGCAAAGCCAACAGTTTGCCAGAACTGCGCAACGAACGCTCACGCTATGAAACAATTTCCTCTCCAATTAGCACCTCCTCTGAGAACGTGTACTCAATTGATTTGAGCACATCAGGACATTTTCAGTCCAGCACATTTGTGCCAATTGAAATCACAAATGAACCAACCACTTCATCATTTGCCTCCATACAAATTGGAAGTGAGCCATTATTGGACCAAATACAAACAGCAAAAAAGTCGCCAATTTATTACACTGACTCGATACACAAATAGTTTTTTATAAATACAAATTATTACATGAAATATAATTGAATTAAACAAAGTATTAAATAATTATTTTACCTCAGAGTCACTATCAATCTTTCGCAAGAAGTTACTGGCACCTTAATAAAATTTGCCCAGTTTTTGATTAGTTTCACACCTATCTTGTCCAGAATGTAATCAAATGTTTTAATTTTCGTTCGGGTATACTGTTGAAATTTAGCTGGATATTTTCTTAAATCCTAATATAAATGATGAAATTCACCAAATTTTTAGTGTAATTGGATGTTTTCCAAACTCTTTTGTGTTAATAATTGCATTAATCACACTAGGAGAAGCAAAATACTCTTCATCAGATGAATCCATTACCGTATACAGCAATGTTTTAAACACAAATGAACAACAAAACTAAATGACATAAGAGCAAAACACATGGAATAAACAGAATTTCAGCGCTGATTCTCGCATTCACTGTGTTATATACAAACTTTCTTCTCGCATGAAAATAAGCGTCAATAAGTTCGGCGCGGCTCCGCTCGGCATCAGCGCTCACTCTGCTCGCACCCTAAGAGCAGAGGACTTATTTGAATCCAATACTTAATTAAACTCAACACTTGGAATAATTCGTTAATCAGATGGACTTGAAATGCATCTATACATCAAAATGGAAACATTACAATGGCCTATTTTCTACACACGTGTTGTTGTTGTCAGCAAACCACCTTCAAAATATTTCATGTGATGAACTCCAGATTTGAGTTCAGTGCAAACAACGTCCTCGAAAATATTAATTTACATGTAGAAAAAAATTTTAATTCGACAGCCTGTGTATTGAGTATGGGAATAAGTTTTCGCCCTTGTAAAAAATGTGTCGCTGCTGTTACAATTTTTGTGTTCGCTCTGCAGTAAATACTGGTGATTTGAAGGTGTATATGTGAGGTCTCGATCGCTGTAGTTCACATTCGTTTAAAGCGTAAAGATCCTTTTTTATATGACGTCAAAAATGTCTACGTACGTACCGAAAAAAAACAGCATTTGCGAGAAGTCATGCTTCATTATTACCTTTTAAAGAAAAGTGCAACTGAAATGTGTCGTATATTGATCAATATTTACGGTAATCACTGGTAAATAGTGGTTTTCGACGCTTCCAAAGTGGCAATTTCGATGTGAGTGATAAAGATCGTGAAGTGGCATCGAAAAAGTTCGAAGATACTGAATTACAAGAATTATTAGATGAAGACGCATGTCGCACCCTTGATGATATGTCTAAAGAGATGGATGTTGACAGATCAACTGTCGGTAAACATTCGTACGCGATGGGAATGAACCAGAAAGCAGGTAATTGGGTGCCACACGTCTCAGATGCTTCTTGAACGGCAGAAAAGAATAGATTTTCTGCATCGCATCATCACTGGCGATGAAAACTGGATCTATTATCCGAAAATGTTGGAGTCCGCCAGCTGATGAAAAGAAATAATCATGCATCAAAGGTAATGTTGTGCATCTGGTGGGATCAGAAGGGTGCCATCTATTATGAATTCCTTAAACCATCTGAAACCATCACTGGCGATCGTTACCGACTACAGCTAATGCGTTTGAATTGAGCTCTCAAAGAGAAACGGCCAGAATGGGATGGTAGACATGACAAACTGATTTTGCTGCATAACAACGCCAGACCACACGTTCGTAAATCGGTCCACAAATATTTAGAGACATTGCACCTTCGGATTACCATCTGCTCCGATCAATGTAGTTAGCCCTTATTGGAGAGTGGTTCACTTCTTGCGAGAGCATCGTAAACTGGATAAAATCAAAAGGACTCGAATTTTTCGTCAGAGGATCCGTATGCTGCCTGAAAGATGGAGTTTCCAATGGCACATACTTCACATAATATCTTGCATTTTTTAATTTTTTAATATAAATAATTCGTAACTGTGGCTAAGAAAGGACGGAAACTTTTATTCCCATACGCATTAATTGAACCGTTTTCGCTATATTGACAGATTACTTTTTGGGCAGAAGATATATTTTTTTGTGTTTTTTGAAGAAAACTGTAAAATTTGTTTTATGAATGTGAATACAAGACTCTAATGAAGTGGAATTTATTCTGTGCAAATATTTTGAGAAAGCATAAATGCATTCGTTTCTCATAATTAAAATATTCCAGAAAATGTTCTACAATCACTCATGTAACCTAAGTCTACAGGTGTAAATATGTAACCACTTAAATATGTTAAATTAATTATTTTTAGATTATCTGAACTAAATTTAAAGCCTCTTTGGAACCAGAAGTGCGCATATTTGGCAAGCATTGCAAAAGTACTCAACTGCTGGTATGCCTCCCACATTTCGAATCTACATACCTACATATCTACATATGTAGATATATATGAGTTTATATGAAGAAATAAATATGGCAAAAATAAGCTGATTCATTTCGTAAAACTTTTGTAATACCAACAACAAATGCATTTGTTGTAATTTTAATTTTCGTTCCGCAAGATTTTATTGTTGGTGTAGTTTACTACTTTTTTATTGCTTTTTATATAGTCTTCATTTTCATTTTCTTCACTTGGAATTTTATTATTGCACGACTGCACGAATGTAGGTACGCTTGTGCATATACACTCACGGTAAAAATAATAACTACAGTGTATTTTGACCAGTTTTACTTGCTTTTCTTCTATTTTCTTTAATTTTCATACATTTTTATAAAAATATGGTTTATCCCATCGTGTCGGCCGCCGTAATCGAGTAGGTTGGTGCGTGACTACCATTCGTAATTTAGAGAGAACGTAGGTTCGACTCTCGGTGAAAAACCAAAATGAAGGAAAAAGCAATTTTTTCTAAGAGCGATCGCCCCTTGACAGGCAATGGCAAACCTCCGAGTGTTTTTCTGCCATGAAAAAGCTCCTCATAAAAAGTATCTGCCGTTCAGAGTCGGCTTGATTCTGTAGGTCCCTCCATTTGTGGAAAAACATGAAGGCGCGCACCACAAATAGGAGGAGAAGCTCGGCCAAGTATCCAAAAAAGGTTGTACGCGCCAATTATATACAACAAATATCACGCAAATCAAAGTTTAAAACTTTGTACAAGATTTATGAAAATTCGACGAAATTCCTTAAAAATATAAAGGTTTTTAATCTGCATTTTTAAGAAAAATTGATATACGCACTTTTATTGACCATTAAATTTTAGTATAAAGAAGTGAAAGTTGAATGTGGCTTAAAGTTCTTGTTGAGTTTTGATAATTTTTTTCTCTGCGTGTTCATTTGCATTTTCTCCATATGAAAAAAATTGTGCATTTATTATTTTGACTATGTGTGTATGTACGAGTATAGTATGTAAGTATGTATGCTTGAATTTCGTTGCGGTATTGTTCTTACTAAAGTTGCAATCCAATGTTGTGTTTTCTGTTTTTTTTTTTGGTTTGTTTTTGCTATTTCAAGCCACAAAAACCACTCTCAGCAAAGTAATAAAGCACTTGTTTCAATTTCAACTTTTTAAGATGCTATCGTAAATAGCCACATGCACATGCGAAAACACATATAAATTTATAACTGCACATTTCACCACATGAAAACATATGCATAAGCATATCCTTGTGCATCTGCGTGTATCCTTGTAAGGCTATTTGTTAGTCAGTATTGCATTTATTTAGCCTTTATTTTGCTGACGCTACTGACCTTTGGCCACTTTCAAATACTCATGCATGTGGAGCACTTGCGTACACACTTCACATACATACATACATATGTATATCTATAAATGCATATGAATGTCTGCATTCACTCACTCGCTTGCAGAGTTCAAATACGCTTCTTGACCATTGGACCGACCTTTTCACTCTACTTGCATTTCTTTGCCTCAACTTGTTTGTGAATTTGCTTCGAAATTTATTACACTCGGATAAGTTGGAGTATTTAGTGCTCACAAATGTGAGCAGACGATTTGTGCAACATTTAGAAGAATTTCAATCACCTATTAGGAATTGTTTGCGCTAAATTTTTGAATATTTGATAGGATCTATAGGTTACAACTGTACAGACACTTGGTTTGAAAGGCAAAATGGCGCTAAAAACTCAAATCCTAATGAACCGTTAAATGCCATAGCGCGACATTTGCACCTGATTTGACGTGGAACTCGGCTGATCCCTAGTCTAGTATCAAACTTTTCACGAAATAAAGCGAAAAGAACGACATTTTCTTCATAGTTATCAGAGTGATTGAGATAATGGTTCTCGTTCCAAACTACACCTTCTCAGATGTGGTAGAGTTAGTTCGAAGAGAGACGAATTTGTGCTAGAAGTCCTTGCCACTTGCATATTATTAACTCGAAAAGTGTCCAAATGACTTACATATGTACCCAGATAAAGTATAGGTATATGCACTTAATATGTGACTTTTAAAAGATAAGATTTTTGGTATGATCAGAACTTAGGGATCCTGCTACCAAAAATATTTTTTTCAACTTTTTATCCAAGCTAGAGAGTGCTTAAAGGTTGCCTTATTTCTAGCAGTCATAGAATGAGTTATAAAATACATGACTTAAAAAAAACTATGTCAGACAATCTCATAAAATATATTGAACGATCTCACGGATCTTCAAACATATCCGGCATTCAACCTCAGCAGACAGATTAATAAGTTGCAGTTGCTAATGCATATTTGGGCCCTACCTAATTGGTCATCCAAAAAGCTGTACCCATTTTATCAACTAATATTCTTCTGAACGTAAAACTGCTAGGATCGCAAAAAGTGTCGATATCGGTGAAACAGCGGATGAACCTCCATTTGCCAGCACATCGATGACCATTTTCATATTTTTTCTTGTATGGGAAGAGTGTTATAGCATTCTTTTATTAGTTTTTTATGTAAAATCCATCTAAAGAGAATCAATATTCTATCTACCTATCCTGCCCACCACTTGCCGAAACTTTTCCAATTCTCGTATTTTTCCTAGAAACCTATTCGCTATATAACTTTTTTTAATTAACATGGAATACCCGCAACTCCCCAGTCAAGGTGTGTTTGAAATCGTGCCGAGGAATGAATGGTGCAGGAAATTAAAACATGTACATCGCTAACGGAACTTCCCTCTCGAATGTCTGGCCGTCTTCAAGTGTAACTACGGTCCTACCGCGGTGTGAGCGTTGCTGCAGAGGACCTCATTATTTCCATTTGTAATCGTGGGTTGTGGAGCTTGACGGAACCGTAAGGCAAAGCAACCGTAAGAATCAGATGATGTCAAACGAAAACCCGCAGCTTCTTCAAGGCTTCTTCTACTTGTGCGAAATTGTGAAGGGGACTCAGTTCTAGGAAGGAAAGTTATCGCTACCGTCGGACAAGTCTTCAATGATCTTGTAGTAGACATACACGCTAACATCTGCAATTTACTTAGCTGAAGTTTGGCGTGATTTTTAAAATGTTTGGCTAGCAAGCTAACGACTTTTGTATTGGAATTAGTGACGTATCTAGATCTGTTTCATAAATTCAGCTGCGCATGATTCTAATAGCTTTACTCAAAACTTTAGTAAGATTTAACAAGATGGGAATTCGAAATGAAGCTCTTTTCAGCTGTTGCGACCAGAAATTTCATTTCGTTAGCATATTTAAACGCTTTCGTCCCTAGGCTGGCCGAACTAATTTTCTTATTTTACTTTCATGTAAAAGAAACGAGGGCGGCTTCTGTGAGTTTACGCTCAGGTCTTCATTGACACGCCAGCAAGCGATACATGAAGAGCTGGCCTCATTACAGCGGAGTCAGTGTTGATGGTCTTTGCGTTGCAAGGAAATGGCAAGCCTAGAATATATGTATGTAGGTAATACGAAAAACCATAACGAAGGTGACGAGACGCCATCCCGAGGCAACCCTTTATAGTCTTAATGCTCCCAATAGACTTACCTTTATGGATTAGCAGAGCGTAATATTCTAAGAATAATAAATATAATTGCAAAGACCCAGCAGGTCGTCCACCATAACGAAACATCGATTCCAAATACCACCTGTTTCAATAATAATTTACAATACATTTTAACATATTATATAAATTAAAACATAATTTAAACAACCGAAAAGAATTTAAGGAAAATAATGAGAATTTTTATAAGAAATATGTTCGGTCATGTAGAGAACGAATTATAATGAGTAAAGAAGTTTAAATTCTTAAGTTTTATTCTTTTTAGACAGCTATTTTGTATTTTTTTTTTCTTACGATATTTTATTCTCCACAAGTTGAGCCCGCAATCCATCTACGTGAGAAATGAATGATGAATGAAAATGAGTGAAAAATCGTACATAAGTTCAAACATTTTCCAAACATCCATTTTTAACAGTCAGAGCTTGGGAAAAATAGAAAAAATCGATTTTGAAGTAGAACTTAAAAAAAATGTGGACGTACAAGCAAAACAAAAAAAATATATATTTTAAATAATATTTAAAATCGTGTTCTCGAAAACGGTTAAATTTTGAACATCACGTCATTTAATCAATTTCATCATAAATAACATAATAATAATGTCCTTAAGTATGGCGGTCGGGGTGGGCGAATTGTTTGGTGCGTGACTAACGTTCGGAAGTTCCCACGTTCGAAACTCTGGGAATGAATCACCAAATGATAGAAACAGTATTTTCCACTAGTGGCCGCTTCTCGGCCGAAAATGAAAAATCTTCGGGTGTCTGCCAGGATAAAGCTTCTAAAAACAAACAAAAAAAACTTATCTGCCATTCGAAGTCGGCTTAAAACTGTACTTCCCTCTATTACCATAGAACAACATCAAGACCACACCAGAAAAGAGAGCAAGAGCTCGGCCTAAAACGCAAAATGCGTGTAAGCGCCATATATATATACAGGGTTTGATTGAAAAGTAATGAGTCTTATTTTTTTTAAGCAGTTTTATTAAACCTTTTGGCTTATACAAATAATATTTTTCAAAATAGGACCCTTGAGCGTCAATACACCGCTGGTGGCGGTCCTTCCACTGCAGGAAACATTTTTTAAACTCATCCGCCGGAATCGCGTTCAATTCGGCTGTCACAGTATTTTGGATCGCCTCGATGGAGTCGAAACGCCTCCCCTTCACCCTTCTTTTCAGGCGCACATTGTAATAAGTTAAATTAAACTCTTCACTGATCTCACGTAGACTAGCATGACTAGCATGTTCAAAAATTCACGAACCCGGTTCACATCTTCGTCTGTTTGCGTCGTCGAAGGCCTACCAGATCGCTGTTCGTCTTCGATGTCCTTTCGGCCTTCCTTGAACGACTTGTGCCACCGTTTTACCTGGGCACTGGACAGAGATTGGTCCCCGTAAGCCTCCTTGAGTAGCCCAATGGTTTCGGTACTCGTTTTGTTTAGCTTTACGCAAAATTTGATCGAGTAACGTTGCTCCAACGATCGCTGCATTTTCGCCACTGCAAAATCCTAACACTCTTTTAAAACAGCTTTCACGCGCGGAGCGATGTTGACTGCACCGCTGTTGCCAGCGAACTGGGACCAGTTTCTAGTGGAACAGGAAGGTCTAACGATCATTTTCCCCCACCAGCCGATTCGGTTGATTGCATGGCAGACGCTCCGCGCGGGAAGGCTCATTACTTTTCAATCAAACCCTGTACATATACATACATACATACTTATATGTATAAATCTACGGCGACTTTCCCTGTAACCCTGTATATTTATTTATATTCAGACCTGTCGTGGAGTCCAATGCTCTCGCTATCGGATTTGAGTATAGGAAAGATTTTCGTTAGCTGTTGTCTAATATGGTCTTATTGATTTTTACATTCGAGAGTCTTTTTTGTCGGTTTCAGGTGTCGTAGAGTCCAAATTAGTCAGAAAACGCCGGTCACTGAAACACTAAATTTTACTTATTTGTGGTTTTTTATATTTGCATTAATTAGAGTGATATATTGAAAAATAGCTGACCGGCACGGAACGTATTGTGTTGCGAAAAGTAGCCGCAAACCTGTAGATTTCGACAAGAAATCTTGCTGGTGAGCTTAGAGATGAGTGTGTGGTGCAAGTTTTGCAAAAGTACAAAAGAAGAATTACTATATACTTCAACGAGTTGCTCAAAAGAATACGAGACGAATTGATCTGCACAGCTTATTGAAAAGCGGTTATCTTTCGCTAGAACCTATCTAACTCAGCCAGCTAGCTACTGGAGTGAAAGTATACTCTGCGATGAGACTAAAATCGTGCTGTATTGCAACGAAAGACTCAATAGAGTGTGAAGGCAGCTATACGACATTGACATTTAGCAAAATTTCAGTCATAGTGTGGGGATACATATCCAGCAAGGGAATGGCTGATTTGGTGGTAATAGAGAATCGGATTGATGCACGACAATATTTGAATATTCTCTAATGCCATTTGACAAATATGCAAATGCAACAATAGTCGATGTATTGTTGAATACAAATCTCTGTTTAAATTCTACCAGGACAGCGATAGAAAAAATAAAGCTCACATTATCGGAATGTGGCTTCTTTTTAATTGCAATAACGTATTGGATACATTAGCTCAAGGTCCGGATAAGAATCCAATAGAAAATTTGTGGGCATATATAAGGACTATGAATAAGTTCGTGCGGTTTTACAACAGATGGCGTAACTTGATTATTATTCCATCGATCCACATTTCCAAACATTCATTGGCGAGCTACTGTCGTAAGGCACAAACGTCAGTATAAGTTTTTTATTTGAAGCGTAAACAACAATATTTTTACCACACTTGAAAATGTCGAATTTCGTGCCAAATAATGTGTTTTTGCGGGGAATTCTTCTTCATTATTTTAATATGAAGAAAAAAGCAGCCGAAAGTCATCGTATCTTGGTGGAAGTTTATGGTGAGCATGCTCTATCTGAGCGAACGTGCCAGAAGTGGTTTGCACGCTTTAAAAGTGGTGATTTTGGCTTGGAAGACGAAGAACGCGAGGGTGCGCCGCCAAAGTTCATGGATACCGAATTGGAGGAATTGCTCGATCAAGATCTGGCTCAAACGCAAGAAGAGGTTGCAAAAACTTTGGGAGTTGATCAATCAACCATTTCCAAACGTTTAAAAGCCATGGGAATGATCCGAAAGGTAGGCCATTGGGTGCCGTATGAATTGAAGCCAAGAGACGTTGAACGCCGTTTTATGGCATGCGAACAACTGCTTCAACGGCACAAAAGAAAGGGTTTTTTGCATCGAATTGTGACTGGCGATGAAAAGTGGGTCCATTACGACAATCCAAAACGTCGGGCAACGTATGGATACCCTGGCCATGCTTCAACATCGACGTCGGCGCAGAATATTCATGGCCTGAAGGTTATGCTGTGTATCTGGTGGGACCAGCTGGGTGTTGTGTATTATGAGCTACTGAAACCGAATGAAACGATTACGGGGGATGTCTACCGACGACAATTGATGCGTTTGAGCCGAGCACTGCGAGAAAAACGGCCGCAATACGCCGATAGACACGACAAAGTTATTTTGCAACATGACAATGCTCGGCCACATGTTGCACAAGTGGTCAAAACATACTTAGAAACGCTCAAATGGGATGTCCTACCCCACCCGCCGTATAGTCCAGACCTTGCGCCATCCGATTACTATCTCTTCCGATCGATGCAACATGGCCTGGCTGACCAGCACTTCCGTAATTACGATGAAGTCAAAAAATGGATCGATTCGTGGATTGCGGCAAAACCGACCGAATTTTTCACAAAGGGAATCCGTGAATTGCCAGAAAGATGGGAAAAAGTAGTAGTAAGCGATGGACAATATTTTGAATATTAAATTTGTAACCATTTTACGTCAATAAAGTTTCAAATTTCGAAAAAAACCGCACGAACTTATTCATAGTCCTATTATGAAGAAAAAGGTTTCAAAAAACAGTGAAAAAGGTCGTGTAGTGCTCAAAAACCTTATTTGGGAGAGTGAAACAAAATACCGTAGAACCATAATATTCAAAAATTGATTAATTTTATGAGAAGATAGACGATAGATGCTCGGGACAGTCATACAAAGTACTGATTCACATTTAATTTTTTTTTTAACTTATAACTTAAAGCTGTTAACTGCTAAGTTGAAAGACCTTCCTGTGTTTGAAATTTATATTGTTTTTGTTTTATCTTTAAATGGAATAACTGTATTTTCTATTATTGATTTATGAATTATTTAGTAATTAGTACAATAAAATAAAACCAAAGATTGAAAGAAAGCCATGCAAAAATACAGATTTTCTTAAGCAACACGTCTGAATTTCGCTAGATTAGCTAATTGTAGATGGCGGCAATTCCAGAGGATTGATGTAATCTCTCACAACTCGACGCTTCATCTCTGCACACCGTAACTCGTCCGCAATTTAACACGTTGGCTGCCAATGTATCACTGGTGATCATTTCAAGAACCTACCCCCAGGTGCCAATGTATCACCGGTGATCATTTCAAAAAACTACCCCTAGGTGCCAATGCATCACCAGTGATACACGCTTAGGAGTTTTGGGAAAATTTAAAGTTTATTTTAAAAGAAAAAATATTTGATTTCATAGTAAAATACAAAGTTTTGAAATAATACGAAATTAAAAATGAGAAAATTCAATTCAATTCTGGAAACAGAAAAAACTATACTTTTTGTTTTTAATTTTAATGTAGTTGTTGAAAATGTTTAAGACATAGGTATGGTGACTTCCGACATTGGGCGCAGTATGTTGCCACTAGTTTGGCCTTCTTCCTGGCGACTGACGATGAGTTTGTCGTCTTTAATTCTGAATAGCACATGCCGCAACGATGTCTCTTGCGCCTACCATCCTTTGTTGCTTCTGTCGACGTTATTAAAAAGAGTTTTCCCTGCGGAGATGAGCGCGCTATTGAAGCCTTTTCTTTTCCACTCATGAAAAGGATAATGCTTTGACGAAAGTCAGATATTTGCATTTTATAAGTTTTTGACACTGTTTCAGAGGACTGGGCATTATCTGCGAAGTGAATGAATTTGAGCAAGATCTGGAACCGGTTACGAGCCATAACTTGTAGGACGAATGCGTTTTTGAACAATGTGCTTGGTTTCCAATAGTCGGTTATTGCAGGGTATTTTACCATTCCCACATACATGACTATAGCCAGAAACTCCATGATCTCCTGGCGATCAGTATCTTTCCACATACATATACATCCTACTGCTGCTGCGAGTACCGATGCCAGTTACTTGAGAGTTTGCATTCCTATTTGTCTCTTCAACAATAATATCCAATATCTCATCGGTCAAAAACTTTCTGTAATATTGAAATGGCGTACCGGCATCATATTGCAAAACCTGGGGTGGATTGGTAAATTCTTCGAAATTCTTCAGTCGAAAGTCTCTCCGGTAGCAGGCGAGGTCCATGCTGTCGTAGTTTCCGTCTGTTCTTCATCTATTAACATTTGTAGCACTAACATCGAAGTCTTCATCAATACTGTCATCACTCCTTGTATTACTGCCTGAATCTGGGATGTACTCATCTTCATCTGGACTAAAATCCTCACCACTAACACTGGAATTTTCCATTGAATTCAACGCGTCACGTATTTCCTCGGAATTCATAACTTCACAACTTCACTTCACTGTAATTTGCAACCAACTGCTCGCTATGAACTCAAGTTTGATACTGATTTATTTTGATTTACTTCTTCGAAATGTGATCACCGGTGATCACATTTAAAAAAAAATTAGAATAGTTTTAAAAAAACGGCAAGTGGTCACCGGTGAACACAGCACAAAAACGTGCTCATACGCGTCAGGAGCATGACTTTTATTCCTGGTAAAAATATCTGGTTAAAATTCAAACGGGAACATGACTTTTTTTGCTTGGCACCTGGGGGTAGATTTTTTTTGTGATCACCGGTGATACCTGGCAGCCAACGTGTTAAAAGAATACAATAGCGAGACACATTTTAATTTTTGTTACTCTTTTAACTACAAAACTGCAAATAAACGCACAAATTAAATAAAGTGTTCACTAATAGCATCTAGAATTTTGAAAAAAAAACAAGATCAGCTGACTCGAATATCGGTTTTGCTTAGATTCGTAAAAAACAAATTTTCATAGGATTTCGCGGCATCAAATAAAGCGGGTATCCCTTTTCATTACCGCCAGAAATCAATTCCGTGCCGGATTCTGCGACATGCCTGACTATTAAAAAGTTTATTTGTTAAAGATCTGAACTGAGTTTTCACAAAATGCATGCATTTCCTGCTCTATAGTTAAAACTTATTTCGTACGTTGATTAGAGCAGTGTCCTTCAGGTAACGCCAGTCAATTCCTAAGGTACCATTTATGCAGTTTTGTTTTCCAACATTTGCCATCCTTTAGATACGTAAGTTTGTGTAAAATTAATGTATGTTAACTGTTATAAAGACATGAAAGTCTCTAATGTGTGTGAGTGAATGTGAATATCTAATAGAGAGAAAACAATTATGAAAAAGGGATTTAGGCTTTTACAAGCTTTACTGCGCATAAAACCACTTAAATAAGTGCCCAGCTGTGAGAAGACCATCTGTTTGCCAGCACAGGTCAGCTCTCCAATCACTACCATTAAATAATATATAAGAAAGTAATGAAAAGTAGCAAGTTCACTCTCAGGAAAACATAAAACTCGTATCTTTAAATAAAGAGGGCAAAAATCCTGTGTAATCTAGTTTTCAAATACTTGTCTGTATGTAAACATATTTCATTTGGTTGCTTTGAGTGTGCAATAATACAGATTCTTGTAACTGATGCATTTATATTTAATGTTTGCTCCTACAAGTAAATAAATAAACATTTTAATTGCGCTACATATGTATGTATGTATGTACGTCTAATACTCGCCAGCTTACAGTTAGTAATAGCAAAAGCAACACGAACCTTTTTTGTAGGTACTTTGAAGGTTAAGCAGTGCCCTTCTGATTGGCCTTGTTTGCCATTGGCAGGCTATTAAACTTAGCAGATAAATATACATATGTATGCACATCGGCCTGTGTGGGTGCACGTGTATATGTGTGCGTGTGTATTTGTGTTCTTGATGACACCTTCCACGCTCCTAAATCGTCGTCGAGAAGATTAGCTCCGCCTTGCACTTCAGAAGCGTTAATGATAATGTTGTCCATAACATTTCGCTACGGTCAGTGATTGTGTGGGGCCAACTGCCGTCGCCAAAGCTGCTGCTTCTTCTGCTGATACTGCTGCTTCTTCTGCTGATTCTACTGCTTTTATTGCCTGGCGGTTATTCAAAGCGCGCCACTTAGTACAACATCCTGCACCAAACTGCAAGATTATACCATTGTATTATCACATGTGTATATGTATATGTGTGTGCTTATGTGGGTTTCCATGATTGTGTTCAATCGTCCTCGAGTCGCCCATTTAATGGATTGCAGGGCGTTCCAGAAGCAATTATCATTAACAACAACGGTTACCCCATATTTGACCGGTGCCACAAACAAGATACCTTCCTGCATGTTCACAAACATATCGCCATACTCCACATATGGACATTTCCATATAGCGGGTGTGCCACTGAGAGCGTCTATTTTGAATTTAGCGACATTTAAGTCATACAGTGTTGTGATTTAACCTGAATGAAGGACGTTTAGAAATTGCGTTAACCCAGTACCGAAATGATGCGAGTTTTGCGAATTGTGCCAGAATATTTCATAGATTGCTCTGGTCCATACAAAGCAGCTTCTTGTTATGAAGTAATCTAATCAAACATGAGATTTCATGCGATTTGAGTAGTTCCAGTCTGAAAGAAACTTTCCACCTTCTTGAAGCGTGATCTTGTGAAAACTTTTCAGCGGTTAGTAAGTTTGTTGGGTAGAATTCTTCCACCTCGATTCGCCGCCGTTCTCAGCAATTATGATTTTCACGCAGTCATTCATAGCGAAATTTTACCAACTATCTGTATTTGTATGCTTACTCTGTTTCAGGGTTTTGATTTTTCAATACAATATCACCAGAGAAAGTATTTAAGGGGACCCGGTGGTCTGGAAATTTCTAACAACCAATTTTTTGTTTTTTCAATATTTCAAAAGCATGGTAATTTAAGAATATACTGTGAAATTTTCATCCGGAAATTCCCAATAGGTAGAGAGCGGTCCGCGCGCTCCTGCACCTAAAACTTTAAACTCATTTACCTCGAAACGATTTGTTTTTGTCCTGGTGTTGTCAAAAAAAAAAAAAAAATACTATTGAACCGATTTTTCAGACGAAATTTAAATATGCGTTCACAACATCAATGGTTATCGCCTGTACTAGAATCATATTATTATTTCAATTATTTCGTAGTTTTTTGATTAAAAAACTGAAAAAAACTACGATTTTTAGAGTTACCAATTCAGAACCGCGCCATTTTGTCAAATTTTGTTTTTTTTTTTCTTTATTCTAGTACGGGACATAGCCACAGTCATACTGATTCATATTTTTTTGGTTTTTGTGTTTCAGATAAATAGAAGAGCCAAAATGGATAACACCGTCCAGATCCAATTTTTCGGGAGGGTCAACTTCAGCGCCATTTTATAAAATATATTAGAATTAAAAAAAAATGTGTTTTTCATTTTTGTATGTAAAAGAAGTTAAATAAAAAGCCTCAAAAATTTAAATATCGTTTTTCATTTTTTTATTGTAAAAAAAAAATTCCTGAAAATACCTTAAATTTTCGAGCTCTAGACCGCCATTTTGTATATTGTAAATATTTTAATAAGCTTACTAGAATTAAAGTATTTTTGTGTGATTCAGTTCCTTCTTTAATGAAAAACAAAATATTAAATTAAAGCTAAACGGCAATGCTTTCATAACATATGAATTCAAAAAGCAATACAGTACTCGTTCATTTATATAAACGTTCGATTTAATGAACATCCAATAGAGTGAATTAAGAAAAGTCCCATACTTTTTGAAGCGATGTTCTAAAGAGTGAAGAAGTCTAAACTTTATTTAGGGGGGGAAAGACGCATGTTTTAAGATGTTTTCGGCGATGTAACAGATTTGTTGTTGTATTATTAACAATTATAAAAAAAGCTGTCAGAGATACCTTACGGATTATGTGAAGACGGTTCTTCCTCTTCTTGAATGGCGCGGTAATCGCTAGAGCAATTTTTGCCGAAATTTACAAACCGTCTCTCATGCTAACCGACACCAGTTGAGCACACCAAGTGAAGCCAAGTCTTTCTCTAATACAATGCTTTTCCTTTTCAACGTAAAGAAGGAAGGTCTCCACCTCCAAATGTTACCACATCGAATACTATCAGAGCTGTAGCGTTTGTATTCATTCGGTCGGCATAACCTAACCCGCGGAACCATTAAATCTTTACTATTCGCTACATTATTTCGACATTGCTGTAAAGCTCAAAAGGCTCATTGTTCCATCGCCTGCGATACTCACCGTCGCTAAAGTGCAAAGGTCCAAAAATCTTCCTCAGAATCATTCTCTCAAACACTTCAAAAGACGCCTCATCGGATGTTGTCATCGTGTAAGCTTCTGCGCCGTACAATAGGACGGGGCTGATGAGAGACTAATAAAGTGTTTAAAGTTTTGATCGTCTAGAGAAGACTCAGAGAGAGATTCTTCTTTGGATTTCAATGCTGACATTATTACCGGTATTAATGCTGTTTCCTAAAACTTTGAGGACGTTTCCTTGTGTAGAAGTCTACAAAATTTGAAGAGTCTCTGATCGCCATTCACTTAGGAATAACCTGGAAGATTCCGCTTTATACGGTTCAATACGGTACAGACTTCACCTAAGTATCATGTTGGGTAGCTTCCAAACACCCGTTTGTGGGCGTGCTAATATGAGAAGGTGAAAAAAATCTAGGATATCTCGGTGTACGCTAGGCTTGGGAGCCGCTCCATTAAATATAAATTCTCAATGAAAATAAGAGAAACACCTCATACGAGATTTCTCTACGCTTATGTGAAGATGAATAGTCCAATACATTTTGAGCTATAGCGTAAAAAGTAATAAGTTTCAGAAAAACACTATAAAGGTGGGCAGTTAAAAAAGCCCGGCCTGGAACAATGGACGCTTAAATACTTATAGCTTCGTCAGTTTTGCTTTTATTGACTTACCTTAAAAAAATCAACGAGCGGCTTGACGAAAATTGCACAAATGATGAAATGCTGATGCTTCGTAAATGCAGAGATCAAATACACAATAATTATTAAGCAATAAAAATCACAATTACCAAAATATTTGTTAGTTCAGTAAAAATTTCGTATTTTTCAAAAAACATCCCTGAAGGAAGGGTTTTATATTTGTGGACTAAAATAAACAAGTTTTTTCTTAAAACACATTTTTTTTTTCAAGTTATCATATAAAAGATTAAGGGGTAAATATAAACATAATTCAATTTATTACGAATATAGGATTCTGATAAATAGGAATTTGCAAATTTGTTGTGTTAGAATTTGATATAAAAAATAAAATTAAAATTTGAACAATTTGTTTAAGTAAACAGGGTCTGTCTGAATAAGTTCACGGGTGCTGTAGTTGATATTTTACAGAACGCTACCGAGGACGTAAACCGTTTTGATTAGCAAACTGCTTCATTTTATTCTTTAATCCTTTACTGAAAATCTGAGCCAAAAAATGGCAAGCACTATTTCTGTTTTGTTATATAAAAAGGGGAAAAATTTATATAAAATATTCTTAATTATTCACATAAACAAAAATTAATGCAATTTTTAACCAAGAAGTGAAATTCTTAAATGAACTTGAACAATTTGAAAATTTAGTTTCATGAACCTGGTGAATTGGCAGATAATTTGAAGCCATCAGGCATTGAGAAGCAACGAAAGCTTAAAGCCTGGATCTTACAGTAACCACAACTGAATGGTGATTTTACGAAGAAAATCGGCTTCTCTGGTGAGAAAGTTGTCAAACAAAGGGAGTTTAAGCTTTCTTTGTTCTATTCGGCTCTGTCCCGTAATGGCCGAAATAAACGCCTTATTGAAGACGAAATTTGAAAAGGAATTGCCTCGCGCGAAGGTCTATTGGCCATAAAGCACATGCAATTAGACTGGATTTCTTTCCACGTGTTTTTTTTTGCATATACCAATTCTTTCTTTGCCGTTTTTTTGAAGTTAAAGGTGTATGCCGGCAATACAAAACTCATTTCCGAGTTGAAGGACCTTATACGATGTAAGTCATTTATTCGGAAAGATTGTTAAAGCGCCAATAATTTATAGGATAATATTGATAATCTCCATGATAATGGTGGAGAGGTAGCTTAGAACCAGGAGACGGACATAGGATACTTTTTATCTTATTCGAACGCGTTTCCGTGAAGTCACTATGAAATGTGGTATAACAAAAACGCATCTGATATGTAATAACAAAACGCAAATGACAGCTAAACGTAATTTTGTCTATGGTTAAGTAGAAAATTTGATAATATAAATTTTCTCAGATATATATAATCACAGTAATTTGTATTCTCTTTGAATCATCATTACCATTGCCGCGACCAAGACGATCGAATCTTCCCCGACAAAGCCGTAATGCAAGAAGGATAGGAAACATTGCGAATGAAACGACTGTAGAAGCACAAGGAATTGCCCGTGAAGAGCGCCGCGTGAGTATGGCTCGACTTCGTGCTTCTCAATCACAAGAGCAAAGCGAGGCAGCCCGTGAAACGGCTCGGTTGGCAATGCGAAATCATCGAGCGAATAACAGAGATCAACCAGTAGATCATTTTCGATTGCAACACTGATTACTGCTTGCATCCTAGCGTTTGCATTGGGCCAATGGACATTATTTGCGAGTATTGGGGCGCATTGAAGTTTTCCGGAGAAACGCCCGGATTGTGCTGCTTTGGTGAAAGAGAGAAATTGCCATTATTGACGTTTTTGGAGGCGCAATGATTTTACTGTCTGGCGATTTCCGCCAAACACTGCCAGTAATTCCAAGATCAAATCATCGAATCTATGGCGCTATGTGAAGAAACTTCAGCTGACAACAAACATGAGAGTTGCATTACCTGTATCATTATCTACTGAAGATTTCTCTGAGCAATTACTGACTATCGGTAATTGTCGAGTACCTGTCGACGAATCGGGCGGATTGATTTAATTTCCTCAGAATTTCTGTAACTTTGTCTCATCGAAAGACGAACTTATCAATAAAGTATTCCCAAACATCATTAATAACTACAAAAATAATGAATGGTTGAGTGAGCGGCTAAGAATAAAGATGTAGATGACCTAAACTACATAACTCATAATGATATCATTGGAACCATGCATTCAAATCCATTGACTGTGTAACAAATGAAGATGAAGCCACCAACTATCCAATTGAATTTTTAAACTTCTTGGATGTGGCTGGCTTAAAATTTACACCTAAAAGTTGGCTCCGTAGTAATCATGCTTTGAAACATAAGTCCACCAAAACTTTGCAACGGTACGCGTTTGGTGGTAAATAAATTGATGAACAATGTGATTTAAGCGACGATACTCGAAGGAAAATTCGAAGGTGAAGAACTTCTCATTCCGAGGATCTCGATGATCCCACCCGATCTTCCGTTTGAGTTTAAAAGACTTCAATTTCCGATCCGTCTTGCATTCGCCAAGACCATTAACAAATCACAAGGCCAGTCCTTGAAAGTTTGTGGTCTGAATCTAGAAAATCAATGTTTCTCACATGGTCAATTATATGTGGCATGTTCACGGGTCGGAAAACCATCTGCGTTGTTTGTTCTTGCACCTGATAATAAAATAAAAGATGTCGTGTATCACAAGGTACTTAACTGAAGAGTGCAATCTATTAAAGCTTCATTGGAATACTTGATTAATGAAAAAATTAACTTAATAAAATCAAAAATCTGCTTTTTTATCACCTCTAGGGCGGAACAAAGTTCGCCGGGTCAGCTAGTCTCCAATAAAAATAAATCCACTTTTCAAACAGTTTACTGAATTTTCCCGATTATTAAAATAAACATTCTTAATAGAACACCCTATATAAATAAAAATTCGTCTAGAATAAAACACACTCATCTACCGCAGTAAAATCAAATATACGATTTGAGGATGCTTAGGTGAATGGGTGGTTTTTGACTGCAAATAGCTATGGCAATAATAATAAACACACTCACATATACAAGTAAGTTTATGTCTTGTACAGCTGGTGTCCTTTTGACTACGATGCCGGTTCCTTGTAGAAAACCCACACTACGCCAGTCTATTGGCTGTTAGCGAAGGTCCTGTGTATCTTCCAAACTGGTGGCTGGCTCATTGCTAAACTATATGTATGTATGTACCCCATTGCTAGGTCCCTTTGTGACAATGACATATTTACGTGTTTTCGTTGGTTTTTATTTTCTTCTAGCTACCAAACTCCGTATACTTGTATATAAGTATTTTGTGCTAGGCAACAAAAAAAAAAAAACCGAAAAAACAAGATTTGCAAAACAATAAGGAACTATCATTGACCTCCATCGCCCATTCACACACCCTTTTCTGTGGCTGAGCTTTTAGCCCATAAATAGTCTAAGTTACAGTGATGCCAGTGTAATGGTCAGAAAAGCGGCATCTAATGACAAATAAACAGAAAAATTGTAAATAAATTGTCCTTCTTTAACACAGCTACGTTGCTCCGTATTTTATTTGCCTTCAATAGGCTTTGCCAGGATAAATAACAGGATAATAATAAACTAAATGTGTGTGCGCTTGTTTGCTGTCCTTTTATTGATATAAATATTTTAAGCAATGCGATTGTAATCGTATTTCAATGAGAATATTGCAGTTTTGCTTTGTTGTTTTAATTACTTTTGCTGGCCATTTTAGTGCCGGTCATATTTTAAGTCAGTTTTCTTTTACATATTTATAGGTAATTTTTCTTCTATTTGCTTCCGTTTCTTATTGAATGATTACATTTGGACTTTGTATAGAAAAACAAAGCCGTGCCAGAAATTTGGACTTGAAAATGCTTAACAAAATATGGTATTTGGTACAATAGTAGTGAATTTAAGTGTTGCACTTGAGACAATCTTACGAGTATAACAACTTCTTCTAGCTAAAACGTATGTATCATGTTTATTATCAACATTACTGTACGGCTGTGGGTTGTATACTAATTATGGTAGTGTCTGTCGTAGATGGTAGACTTCATGTTTACATACATAGATGCCCCTACTGTAAAAATCGTCATGACCTCGTTTCTGCACAGCAAATTACATATACTATTTATCTTTTGATAATTTGCTACCGTTTAAGTGCTTACTACCGGTTTAAAAGTTTTCTTCAAAAGATCATAACTACGCAGGAGTCCCAATGCCTCATACCTTTTTGTTTGATGCACCCTGTAGCATCTCGTTGTGGCTCTCCAATAGACTCAAACTCATCTTCACTATCGGAAACAGAAATCTGCTCGCCTTAAATTGTATACTCGTAGTCAGTTCATATTCTTATCAAAAATTGTTCAAAAACTTACCTTAAATACATTCAATTGCTGCTACCATTGGGTTTTCGGTCTGGGTCTTTATTTGTGAGCTTCAAAGATTTGTACGCAAATTATAAATAATCTACGACGAGATTGTTTTATGGAGCTGTGTGTAATATTTGTAATATAAAGGGTGTTTTTTTAGAGGTTAGGTTTTCAAGTTGGCACTACTTTTTTCGTAGATGGTCTTTTTGACAGCTGTCACTTGATTTATGCTCAGTTTGGTTTGCCATTTCATAATTAATAGACTTACACCTGAACAACGTTTGCAAATCGTGCAAATTTATTACGAAAATAATGGTTCGGTTCGCGCGACGCATCGCAAGAAAATTTTGTTCAGCGATGAAGCTCACTTTTGGATGAATGGGTATGTCAATAAGCAAAATTGTCGCATTTGGAGTGAACATAATCCACAAGCCATTGCTGAGACGCCGTTACATCCTCAAAAAGTCATTGTTTGGTGTGCTCTATGGGCAGAGGGAATCATTGGTCCATATTTCTTTAAAAATGAAGCCGGCCATAATGTTACAGTCAATGGAGAGCGCTATAGAGCCATGATTAATGACTTTTTCGTGCCTGAATTGGACGATGTTGATGTGGACGACCTTTGGTTCCAACAAGACGGCGCTACATGCCATACAGCCAACGCAACAATCGATTTATTGAAGGAAACTTTTGGTGAGCGCATTATCTCGCGCCGTGGACCTGTGGCGTGGCCTCCAAGATCGTGCGATATAACACCGCTGGACTATTTCTTGTGGGGCTATGTGAAGTCGCTTGTCTACGCAGATAAGCCCGAGACGATTGACGTCTTGGAAGAGAATATTCGGCGCGTTATTGCTGACATACGGCCCCAATTGCTGCAAAAAGTGGTCGAAAATTGGGCCTCTCGGCTGGAATTTATTCGAGCCAGCCGCGGCGGCCACTTGCCCGAAATCATTCTTAAAACATAATGGCAAACCCTTATCTTTATAATAAAGCTAAATTCTTGGCCATAACATTAAATTATATACGTTTTATTTCATCGTGAAAACCTAACCTCTAAAAAAACACCCTTTACCACTTTGGTAAAAAGTTTCCGCCAGGTGATTGATTTGAGTTATATTTTTTTTCGTTCTTTGTTACTTTGTCACATCTGTGTTTAATATCCTAATCAAAATTTTATCGCTATTCCTTGGAATTTGTACAAGTTCAGACGCCTTGAGCAAATTTACCGCTGCACGTGTTTCCGATTTTTTACGCTTTTAAAAATGGATTTGATTGAACCTGCAACGAGTTTATAATAAATTTTGAAATAATGGATTAATGGAGCGAAAACTTTTCAAATGCTAAATGTTAAATGTTCAATGTAAAATTTATGAAAAGATATCGTGAGTCCATCGAAAATGACGAATGTAGAGGCAATCCGTCACTATCGAAAACATCAATGAAGGGAAGTAAAAGTTTAAAAATAACCGCTAATTAACCATCAGAGAGCTAGCAGAGGACTTGAACACTGCTTATGGATCCGTTCAGGACATTGTAGTTGAGGATTTGAGCTGTGTTGCTGCAAAGTCAGGAGGGCCATAATGCTTCTCAACACACTCGCCTTGCTTCACGTCTCTAGAATTAGCCTCTTTTGCGCTATAAATTTCACCATTTGAAGGATAAGAAGTTAGTGTATGTAGGCCTATCAAATCTTCACACCTTACTAATATATTGAGTAAACTTGGTTCGACCTCACCTTGTGCTTTCTTTTCATGAAAAATGTAGCGAGGAAGTCCCGATTTCGTTTGTAAGAATTCGATATTTTTGCTGGAGCAACAGTAATTTTGCAGCTCCGTAAATCTTCATACAAATTGAAAGGAATAAGTTATTATCTACCCAAGTAGGTACTATGAGCCCATGTACAAAATTTTTTTATGAAAGCGAAGGTTAAATAAAAAAGGATACTTAAAACTCATTTATTTATTATATGGCAGTAAAGCTTCTCAAACATTGTTGATGTAATTTTTGTGATTTAAATTGTTTTAAATTAATCTTCATCTAAATTCCGTGACTAATCCCGGTATATAATAACGGGATGCCGAAAACCTCGAAAGAGTAAAAATCGAAACAAAATTACATCCTTAGTGTCAGAAACAGTAGCGCAATAGCATTTATTCATTCATTCATAAACCACAAATGCGTCAACGCAATATTTTCCAGCTCCGCCGCATCTTCGAGGTAGAAGGCGCAAAAAACACGTCAATGGTTTCGAAACGTTGAAAAGCGTTCGCCTCAACAGAAGTCAAGGCACGCGGCCAATTGGCAGCTTAATTTCTTGAGATAATTCGGTCACCTAAAAAGCTCATTTCGATTGTAGAATGCGCTCTGTGATTATTGCACCATCTGGACGGAACCGTTCGACACTTTTACAAGAAGTTGTCAATCATTTGCTTATAGTGCTTACCACTGATAGCAACGAAAAAATGTGTGGTCAATGTTACGTCTCGATGGGTTCCACTACAAATATTTGGTTGGGGAATAAGTTCGTGGCGTTTTCAGCGAAGACTTTTTATAAAACAAAAAACAATAATTATATCAATAAGTTAAATAAGTTTACCGCCTCTTCCCACCTCTCGGTCAATTTCTTGATGCCGTTCCGCCAAAAATCGCCTTGACTGCTATCAATGAAGTTGGTGAGCCAGTTTTTAAGGACCTCTTTGCTATCAAAGGTACCGCCTTTCATATGGTTTGATAGGGGGCAGAAAATATGGCAATCGGTTGGTGCAAGGTCCGAAGAATACAGCGGATGCTGAAGGGCTTCCCATTCGAGCTCTTGGATTGCTGCTGTGACGACTTATGCTACATGGGGCATGGCGTTGTTGTGAAAGAGTATGGTTTGCCCATGTTGATCAGGTATTTTCAGTCGAATAGCCTCATTCACGCGGTGGTGTATCTGGGAAATGTAGAGTTCCTTGTTGATCGTGGCATCCTTTTGAGCATTTCCCAGTGCACGATGCCCTCCCAGTCCCACCAAGCACATAACATGATCTTCTTTGGGTGAAGATTCGGTTTGACTCTCGGCTTGGACGTATCTCCTGGAGCCACTCACTCTTTTTTTTTTGTTTCATATTGATGTATAGGCACCAGTTCTCATCTCCTGTGGCGATTCGGTACAAAAAGTGGTGTTTATGTTGAAGATAACAAATAAAGTTTTTTTTTCGTTGAGCTCGTGAGGCACCCATCCTGGGTCTCAATTTTTCGGTAAATCCCATTGAATGAAGGCGATAGAGAATCGCTTTATGATCGCAGTTCATTTTTTTTCGGCAATTCACGACTGGTTTGGCGACCGTTCTCCTTAAAAAGTGGTTTGAGACATACTTCATCGAATTTAGAAGACCTTCCGCTGCGAGACGTGTCATCGACCTCAAAGTCGCCTGTTTTGAACTTTTCAAACCATTTCCATGCTGTAGACTCGCCTATGACACCTGCTCCATACACGACGCAAATGTCCCGGTCTGCTTCGTCAGCTTTTTTGACCGCGATGAAAAGCAAAGATGAGCAGTTGTCGAAAATGTTGATTTTGCCTCCTGAGTATTCCATTTCTAAGCCTCAAAACTAATAAAAAATTAAGTAACTCAAAAATACAATTAAGATATTTTTGTAGAGCAGAAAGAGTTCTATAGAGAGCAGAAAGAGTTCTAGAAAAAATATAATAGCGATATGAGCTTTTTCCCCAACCCAATACTTAAGGCAATTTCAACTAATATATGTGTTTGAAATGGGGTTCTCAAGCATTAAGTTCATTTTGGAGTTATTCAGGAATCGCAATTTGCCGAACGCATTTTATTACTACAAATATAAATATTATGTAAATATTTTCGTGAAAAGAGTGTTTTTCGTGAAAAAGTTGCTGCCGCATTACAATATTTTTTATTTTTGTTGTACAAAATTGTATTTAAATAAACATTTAATAGCCGAATACTTACAAGCGAATCTGCTTCAACTTTTCGTAAGCTCTATTTAAATGACGTTGAAAGCGATAAACTGTATTTATACGTATACATACATACATAAGTGTATGTGGGTGAATGCAGGTATATGGTATATATGTAGCTTGTGCGAGCAGAGTTCTAGGCTTTATCTGCCGTAATGCCTGTCAATCGTTTAGTGAAAGCATTATTCGAAATTAAAGAAGAAGAAACCGAAGAACCAAACCTGATAACTGACTTTCCTGCTTACTTCACAATTTTAACACCTTACAGCGCTGCTGTGCATGTACAAGAATATATAGCAAAATATTAATACTTGTAAAATTCTTAGCCATTGGTTTACACTGATTGTTGAGTGTTGGCGTGGTAGCTAGTACAAGTAGTTGTTATTGTTGTTTTCATTTGTGTTGTTGCTCTTGTTACATCTTATCGCAGGCATTGTTAAATAAGTAAGTAATATTAGTAGGTTTAAGGAAGGATTTCTTTGATTTACGCACTTGACTTGGACGTACAAAGTGAGCTTGTGAAGTCAACAGAGAAAGTTCTAAGAATTATTTGCTACTGCAGCTTCTGGTCTGTGATGCGGCTGATAAGAATGGCCAAGTTTGAGCCGAATTGAGTTGTGGTGGTGGTCTTAGTGCTGTAAAGTCAGAGCTGAACAAACAGTTGGTCAAAGCTTGCCGGTTGATTGAACTGATAGTTGATTTTGTGGCAGAAAATGCTGGCAAATACTGCACTTTAAGGATTCACTGTGCAAGTACTTAAATAAAATTATTGAATAAATATTTATAATAATGTTTAGAAATAAGTAGCTTAAGTATATGGTTTGTAAGTGCAACTCAGCTTTGTAGAGGCCTGTTGCAAATTATTAGGTATCAAATCTTTAACAAGCAGATGTAGATTTAAGTTATTGGTCATGTGAAAGTTTGGGTAGATACAAGGTGGCGCAAAATTAATCACCCAATTTTGGTTTGGAATAACTTTTTTTACTAAATAAAAATTAAGTGATCTCGAGCGATGGAAATCTTTATTTTGAGCTTTAATCCATTGCTTGTCTGCTTGTAAGCTGCAGCTGTCTAGTTTACAAGTGTCAAATATGTTTGGCGGACGACGTCAATTAGCAATCTTTCGATAGTGATTATTTTGTGCCACCTTGTACTTTCATAAGTGGAGAGTAAAATAAGCAGGCATCCGAGTAAATTCCGTATAGTTAAATTAACATATACTAGCACGCATACATACATACATACATATTAGGCTGGGTCGATTTGTGGGGAGGCAAAAAAATCGCCCATTGCTCTGTGAAAATCATATTCTAGGGATCAAAATAAGAAACTTTGCCGAAGGAACCATACCTCTAAAACGAATTCTGATGTCCCCCAATTCGGGTCGAACTTTTTAGTTTTTTTTCTCATGTAAAGGCCAAAAATTGTGATATTTTCAAATGATTGTATGGGGAACCCCCCAGGGGAATTCCAGGGGGTGTGACACTGGCATGGGTGGATCGGCCGTCCAAAGTTAGTGGGGGTCGGTCATACATTCGGACCCGATTGGAGCACTCTAAATGGGTCAAAGTGGGATTTTTCGTTCGACCCAAATTGGGGGACATCAGAATTCGTTTTAGAGGTATATTATGATTCCTTCGGCAAAGTTTCTTATTTTGATCCCTAGAATACGATTTTGACAGAGCAATGAGCGATTTTTAAATCGACCCGCCCTAATACATATACATATATGCATTATTAGCGCATATATGTATGTTCATATGTACATATATAAGATTACATACCTTGAATCGTAAGCAGCTTGCGCATTTGTGTTGTTGTTTATGTACATACAACTTGTATATGTGGAAGCGTAGACAGCGCGGAAGCGTTTGGAAGCTGTGCTTTCACGCATATTAACATTCTGTCTACACATGATAGCACATTTGCGAAGCTCTCAGCAGCGAGTAAGTGCCTCTGAGCACAACGATATACTCGTACGTTTCGCTTAAGTCACCATAATACCTGCCAGTCACACACACACACATTCACAAAAGTAGCGTTATATATTATATGTAAATGTGTTTTCGCACACAAATGTGAGTGTCATATCGTTCGTTTGTCGTAAATTCTTACATATACATATATGTATGTACGCTATACGGCGTTCAATTCAGCAGAAACAGTAGTCATCGTAAATTATTTTATAAATCGTCTTAATCTCACGCACAAACAATGCAAACTACGGTATGTTAAGTAGGCGAGGCTGCAAATAACATACAACATACATATGTATGTGTACAAAATTTATGCCGATTGCTAAAAACAAGCAAATATGTTAATATGACGGGAATATGCCTATGTATGTGTGTGAATGATTGTGCACATATGTGTGTATTTACGCAAGCCTTAAGCTGTAGCCTGATTTTAGGCGTTGTAGGCTTTTCGAACATATAAATTACAGTAATTCAGCGGAAGAATATTTGCGACAAACAAATATTCAAATAAGTTACTGTTATTGCTTTTCTTAGCTACAGCGATTTTAGTTATGTTCTATTGAGTTGACGGTTATTTCTTCTTCAAATGAGCTGACGACAGTTGGTTATTCAAATAAAATCAGATATTTCTTCGCATTATGGTTGCCACTTTCCATAAGAATGTGGAATCAGAGTATCTTTTTAGGTCTGGAGGCTCATGGGCCCCCACTTGTTTGAGAGTAAGGCTCCCCTCTAGTTCCTGATGTGGTGAAACCATTTTGCCTCCTTCCTTTCTTTGTCCATTTATTCGATGCGTCGGATACGGCTTTGAGTATTGTATGTATGCACGGAACGATTAGGTCCATTAACTAGTCTCTTCGGATTCTAGATCTTAATTCTTTAATAAACTAAATAATTATTGCATTGCCCTCGTACAACTCATTCAGCGCAACACTCCATCTACAGGGTTTGATTGAAAAGTAATCAGCCTTATTTTTTTAAACAGTTTCATTAAACCTTTTAGCTTATCCAGCTAATATTCTTCAAAATAGGACCCTTGAGCGTCAATACACCGCTGGTAGCGGTCCTTCCACTGCAGGAAACTTTTTTTAAACTCATCCGCCGGAATCGCGTTCAATTCGGCTGTCACAGTTTTTTGGAACGCCTCGATGGAGTCGAAACGCCTCCCCTTCAGCTTTCTTTTCAGGCGCGGGAACAAGAAGAAGTCCGGAGAGGACAAGTTGTAGGGAGGGTGGGGAAGCACCGGAACCCCCCTCTTGGCCAATGCAGTGGTGCAGAGGACGGCCGTTCACATCTTCGTCTTCGACGTCCTCCCGGCCTTCCTTGAACAACTTGCGCCACCGTTTTACCTGGGCACTGGACAGAGAATGGTCCCCATAAGCCTCTTTGAGTAGCCCAGTGGTTTCGGTCCTCGTTTTGTTTAGCTTTTCGCCAAATTTGATCGAGTAACGTTGCTCCAACGATTGCTGCATTTTCGCCACTGCAAAATCCTAACACAGTTTTAAAATAGCTTTCCCGCGCGGAGCGATGTTGACTGCACCGCTGTTGCCAGCGAACTGGGACCGGTTTCTAGTGCAAGGGGAAGGTCCAACGATCATTTTCCCCTACCAGCCGATTCGGTTGATCGCTTGGCAGACGCTCCACGCGGGAAGGCTCATTACTTTTCGATCAAACCCTGTATACGAATCTTGCAGGAAGCTCCAACTTCACCCAACAACTCCACATCAAGTATATTTTTCTTTCGACGCAGTCTTTTATTACCCAGCCTGAATACCTTGTAAAGATGCATTTGAGGTAAAAGCAACGACATTTTATTTATTTTTAATTAATATTGAACTGGCATAGCACTGATGTGAGTAAAGAGATTATAAGCTTTCAACTTAAATGTATTGCAATCGAAAGAAATGACCCGGCCATTGCAAAAACTTTTCATAGAATTCGTGTAAGTGTAAAAAATTTTTGAATATAAATAATAATAGCTTCACTTCACTTTTAATTTTTTTTCCATTTCTCTTTAAGTCTAGTTATCTACAAACTCAGACTTTCTTTCGCTTATTATTAATAAAAGTATGTTTTTTTGCAATCGTTAACTATTCTTGTACCCGTGAAAATGTTCGGTCCGATTTGACTTCGGGCTCAAAACATTCTGCTCATGCAAAATTCTGCTCAATAGAAAAGTATAGCAAGCAAGTAAATTATATTCAATTAACCTGAGAAAATAGCATAACATACTCAGCGAAAACTATCATCGTGAGTGAAAATTTTAATTTTTTTAAATAATATAATCCGCCATATCTTCCAATTGATTGGACTTATTTCATTAAAAAAAAGAGGTTGTCTGTAAAGTCGGTTTACTGACGATAGTTTAACGTGATAACGTCATAAGAAAATACTGATTGAATGGTTGCATTTTCAAAAGAAAATTTTAATTTTATTTGTTTGATAGATATTTTGTATGGATATAGAGAATGAGTTAACATTAACATAACATAATATACTTTAACATAACATAACATAACATAACATAACATAACATAACATAACAAAACACAACACAACAAAACATAACATAACATAACATAACATAACATAACATAACATAACATAACATAACAAAACACAACACAACAAAACATAACATAACATAACATAACATAACACAACATAACATAACATAACATAACATAACAAAACATAACATAACATAACATAACATAACATAACATAATATAACATAACATAACATAACATAACATAACATAACATAACATAACATAACATAACATAAAATAACATAACATAACATAACATAACATAACATAACATAACATAACATAACATAACATAACATAACATAACATTACATTACATAACAAATTACCCCGTATTAAAGCACTTATCAACAGCTTTCATTTGATACCCATATTGTATATTACATACACAACCAAAGGTTAGCCGGGTCCACGTTTTGACCTATACCTCGAGACCCCAGTCACGGAGCGGCATGAAAAATACTCTGTACTAAAGCATTTACCAACAGCTTTCATTTGATACCCATATTGTACATACACGTCCGAAGGTTACCCGGGTCCACGTTTTGACCTATATCTTGAGACCCTATCTACCAATAGGTATTCAAACTATACGGAAATCATCTTCAATACCTACTTAACAATGTGTGTAAGTTTGGTTTAATTAGGTTCAAAGACACGGCGGGTCCACGTTTTGGCATATATTTCGAGACCCTAGTCATCAATAGGTATGAAAACTACCCCGTATGAAAGCACTTATCAACAGCTTTCATTTGATACCCATATTGTACATACACAACCAAAGGTTATCCGGGTCCATGTTTTGACCTATATCTCGAGACCCCAGTCACGGAGCGGTATGAAAAATACTCTGTACTAAAGCATTCACCAACAGCCTCAATTTGATATCCATATTGTACAAACACATTCTAGGGTCCACGTTTTGGTCTCTATCTCGAGACCCTAGTCACGGAGCAGCATGAAAAATACTCTGGACTAGAGCATTCACCAACAGCTTCCATTTGATACCCATATTGTACATACACATCCGAAGGTTACCCGGGTCCACGTTTTGACCTATATCTCGAGCCCTATTTCCAAAATAAAATATAATCCATGTTACTCGTGGATGATGTAGCTTTCGAATGGTGAAAGAATTTTTAAAATCGGTCCAGTAGTTTTGAGCCTATTCATTACAAACAAACAAAGTTTTCCTCTTTATAATATTAGTATAGACAACATATCTTATAAGGTATATGGTAAATATTAAAATACATTTTTTCCTTCATATATAATAAAAAAATTAATAATTATAACATTAAAACAACAGGTATTATTAACAAACTTGGTTTTATTTTAAATTCTTCAAGTGAATCAAATTAATAATAATCAATAAGAAGGCATATGCAAATACAAATACGTGAATTTATATATGTACATTTGCGTATATACATACATATATACGCTCACTTAAGTAGGGGAGAGCAAGATGTCGAACGTTGCCGTTCGTTTGCTTTGTTCGTTCCGCGCTTCCGCTTGCAGTTCCTTCAAGGTAACGGCAATGAGCAAGGTAACGACAAATGAGCAAGGTAACACTAATATGAGCAAGGTAACACTAATGAGCAAGGTAACACTAAAGAGCAAGGTAACACTAATGAGCAAGGTAACTACATATGAGCAAGGTAACACTAATGAGCAAGGTAACTACATATGAGCAAGGTAACGACACATTTTTTCGTGCGTGCAGCCTGTTAAATCGAATTATAAGACGTTATCACGTCAAAAATATGTATGAGTACTATTCTAATACTTAATTCATCTAAGTATACTATTATTTACCGCTATTATAACTTTGTTCACTTAATGGTTGCATGTAACAGCATAAAATAATCGAGATAGATATAGACACATATACCAGAATGCTCAGGAGAAGTCGTCCGCCCACCTGTCCATGCGCACGCTAACTCAAACAAAAATTAATATTATATATTTGAATGAAACAGCGTAGGAGCGCTACGTTCAGCCATTTTTCTTGATATATTACATGTTTTTGGCTTTCGGCATGTCGTAGTGATAGATACTACTTTTGCGCAAAAGACGAAAATGCATATTAGACTCTAAAATATATAAAAACAGGTGTTTCACAGGGAAGCATTTAGGGTGAAGGCATTAGAAAACGCGAAGAGCTTGACTGGAAATTAAATAAGCTGTATTACCTCCTTAGTAAAATGGTAAAGCATCTAGTGAAAACAACAGCATCTATGCAGAGATTTTAAAAAACCTTGATATTGAAGTTAAGAGGAAACCACACAAGTTTGTGTGGATAGAGAAATGTCTTTCAACATCGTGGTTATGCGGTACTGTAACACCGATTCATAAAAAAGGTGACAAACTTGCATGTGAGAACTATCGCGGAATTATCCCACTAAGCATATGTTACAAGGTATTCTTCAGTTCGGTAGCGGAGCAGATCTTAGGCGACTATCGATGCGGCTTCAGACTTTCAAGATCTAAAATAGACCAAGTTTTTGTTCTCAAACAGAATCTAGTCAAATGCTATTAGTACAATATGGACGTTTATATGCTGTTCATGGATTTTAAGCAAGCTTTTGAGAGTATCATACGAGAAAAATTCCAGAGGTTTTTACAGTGCTTGGAGTCAACAGAAAGCTTTTTAGACTCGTAATGACGTCCTTAATGGACACAAAAGCAAACGCAACAATTCAGCAGGAATGCAGCGAAAGCATTAGCATCGGTGTGAGTCAGGGTAACAGCTTATCCTCAGTAATCTTTTAAATTCAATTAAAAACTACACCACCTCATCGAATCGAACACAATCGGTCAGGTTTAATAATTGCCTATGCAGACGACATCGCCCTTCTTGCTCGAAAGGAGTATTACTTTAACGACTTATTCGAAAACATAGAGACAACAGCAAAGATAATTGGCACGAGCCCAATGAAACAAGTAAGTACATATATGGTGTTGTGTAGAAGTATTGAGAGAAGAAGGTCAATTCATTTTTAAAGGTGTTTATAAATTGAAGGATCTAGGCGTCCTAATTACATACGACAATCGCGCTAGAGAGTGCATTCAGGACCGAATAATTGCTGAAAATAAAACATACTTTGGCCATATGCACCTATTTAAATTGCAGATAATATAATATCTAGGACTTGTAAAATTAGTGTATATAAGGGTGGTCCATGACAGTACCCGAATAAAAATCTCTTCGAGTCTTTGAGAGAAAAATACTCAGGAGCATATAAGGCCCAGACTAATCAAACGAGGTAATTACAGGAACATAATGTGAACCAACGAAGAGTTACAATATAGTACTTCAATTTATACATTGCGAGGACATTGTAAAATTCATCAAAGCGCAAAGACTACTGTGGATTCGACATGTTCTAAGAATGGAAGATACGCGTGCTCAAAAGTATATCACCTCTATCTAACGTCTGCAAAATACAATTCTGCGGAGCATAGTAAACGCGCCTTACTTTATACAGAATAAATAGCGACCTTCAGCATGATCCGTCCCCACTATGACTGAAGTAACAAAAGTTGCCATAGCTCACAAATGGCGATAAAAAAACAAATCAACGATGCAGCATCAGGCTTACTTCAGACGAATTTTTCTTGAAGAAGATTAAAACGCGCACCGGTAGCAAGAACGGAAATACTTGCTTATTAACCCTTTTGTTGCAATTTCTCAACGCTTCTAAAAAATGTTAAAGGATCGTTAATAAAACCAAAAAAATTAAAAAAATAACAAATAAAATATTTAAAAAAAAATTAAAAAAAAATGTTATAAAATTTTAAATGAAACTTGGTCTGCTGTTAATCTTTTCTCAAGGCAGACTGGTATTGAAAATATGCAAAATCAGTCAATAGCTACACTCTCTGCCGAAAAAGAGGAAAAATAGAATAGAATAGAAAAAAAATAAAGCAGAAAACCTGATATCTCTGTTCTAAATAAAGCAAAATTACTCTAATTCAATACAAAGGCTGAACCCATACAAAATACGACGCCAGTAAAATTTGGTAAAATGGGTGTTATCACAACCGCTTTTGAGTAAATGCCTGTATCTCGGCAACGACTCAATACAACTCAGACAAACTTGGTACACGTATTGGTCTTCACCTCATTTAGATACATATAATACGAAATATAATACAATTAATATAAATATTATTCAGGTTCACTTCCACTTCCCAATTGTTAAGACAAACTTTTCGTCCGTCCTTTTAATGTTATTAGTTAAAGCTTTCATTGTCTATGAGTTTCTTTGAATTTGGTCCGAATTAAATTTTACTACAATAAAATATACGCGAGTACCAAGTAGAAGAGTCTTACTGGGACGTGAATTCTAATTCAAGTTCAGTGGGACAATCAAAAGAAGAAAATGGAAGAGGAAAGGAGAGATGATTAAAAGCGATATATTATATTATAAATGTATATATGTACATATGTACCAGATTCAATACCAGCAAAATGTTATTTCGAAAACGGAGCCAACAAATTGATTCTATTTACATTTCAAATGCATTTTCAGTGGGCACACAATTTATTTGTACATCCTGCGTGGTACGTAAAAGACTTTAGCTTTCCCGTTATTTCAACTCCCACTGCAGGGTTGCAAGGAAAGCAGGCAGACGTAGCAAAATGCTGCAAAAGTAACAGTAACAAAAAGTAACAGTAAAAATCGTTTGTGTTTTTACTAATATTGCTGGAAACGAAATAAAATTGGTTTTTCTTAGTTTTTCTCGCTGATTCAGTTTCAATTGCGCGTAATATCTCGATTGAAAGTGACAAAATGGGACGAAGAGCGGATTTAGCATTAGAAATGCGTAAAATTGTTATTAAATTGTACTTGGAAAACAAGTATCTGAGCGAAATCGGCAAAAAATTAGCAAATGCGGTGAAAAGTGATATTGCTAATTTGCGTTAATATTAGTAAAGTGGAAGCTAATTACCGCCAAACAAGAAGGCGAAAAATATTGACTTCACGTGAGAAACGCAACATAGTAGTATCAGTCACGCAAATTGAAAAATAACCTCCGCAATATTTCGCCGAAATATTCAAGAGTCTTTGCATAACAGATACACCCACAAACAGTCCGTAATTGCCTGCATAAAGCTGGTTATCATAGCAGAGTGGCACGCCGCAAGTCCTACATTTCAGATATTAACAGAAAGAAGAGATTGGAGTTCGCCAAACGCTAAACGCTATATAAATGAGCCAGATTCGTTTCCAAAAGTTTGGCGAGAGTAAAATACGGAACTTAATGGAAAAAATCGTATTCCTATCGCCACTTATCAGTGGCTTCAAAAAAAGTGTTTTTTTCAATTTTTTTTTCGAGGCGAAAAAAGCGACACACAGGAATAATCTTTTGCATTTATTTGAAGGCATGATTGAAGAGTAATAAACAATTTTTAACATAAATAAAAAAACAAAATGGCGGACATATGAGGGATCTCGCACAGCTTCTCGTTGCGCGCTAGTAAAACGGCGTGTAAAATTGCGGTCGTAGTTTTCACCTTAAACACACCTCAAACACACTCTTATTCAGAAGGCTTTCTCGCTTATAATAGACTACTCTTGTATAAGAATATGATAAAATGAACACACAATTAATTATTGAAAAAAAGTGCTTTTTAATAGGATTAAAAATGAATTTTTTTTTGTATTTTGTTACTTAATTAGTTGCGCATTTTAAGTATCTTTATATAGATTATCGGCTTGAAACGATAGCTTTCGTCGTTTTTTTTTTAATCTTACACGCCATTATCAAAAACATGGTTTTGAGAAAACGTGTTTCAAAGTTTTCAGAAAGTAGACAGTATTCTCACACTAGGGACGGCACAGAGGCCTGTAACTTCGAAATCACTTTGAATTCCGCTATAAAATTTTGAGGGCATATCCTCCTATAATATATCTATCGATTGCAGTAAAAATAATCGATTTATTGAAGCCGACTGATAAGAGGCCCCCCTTAAGCAAGGAGGAGGAAATGCAATGGTTTGGGGGCGCATAGCTACATCTGGAGTAGGAAAAATGGTTTTTATTCATGATAAAATGAACAAATATCTGTATTTAAACATTTTGAAGAATAATTTGCATGATAGTGCCGTTAAACTTGGACTGGATGCTAAAAGCTTCTTGTTTCAACAAGACAATGGCGCAAAAAACTCATCTTATATCGTGCAAGAATGGCTTATTTAGCACGTCTAGGAGCTCTTAGAAAGGAGAATCAGAAAGCGCAAAATAACATCAAAGGCGTCATCAAAGACAGCTTTAAGTGTTGAGTGGGAGAAATTTGCCGCAAATGAAATCAAAGTATTGGTAAAAAAGAGGTTGTCTGTAAAGTCGGTTTACTGACGATAGTTTAACGTGACAACGCCATAAGAAAATATTGATGGAATGGTTGCAATTTTCAAAACAAAATTTTAATTTTATTTGTTTGATAGATATTTTGTATGAATATAGAGGAGGAGGTAAATGGAATTGCAATGGAATAGGTCAAGTTACATTTACACAAACGTGAAAAATGACGAAACATTTATCAAATTCATGAAAGATATCTTCAATTTCGATTGTGCATCAGACGTTAATAAGTCAACAACACTAAGAGGCACCATCATCGATTTGCCTTTTTCAAGACACTCCCTTTCATTTCCTACTTTTTCTATCATCGTCCTATTCTCAACAGAGAAATGGTTCATTACCATGCACACAGCAAGACGGCATATGCAAATACAAGTATGTGAATTTATATACCTACATATGCGCATATACATACATATATATGCTCACTCAAGTAGGACAGAGCCAGATGTCGAACGTTGCCGAACGTGGGGGCCGATTGTGCTCTTTGTCGTTCGTCCCGCGCTCTCGCTTGCAGTTCAAGCACATTAGCTTACATTTGTTTGCATACGGAATAGATTCGAATATTTGATATGTCCATATGATTTGTATGCATCTTTACATATAGATTTGTTCTTTTTGAAAATTGCGCGAAATTGTATATGTATGTGCATGTTTATATACATATATTAGTATACAACATATCTTATAAGGTATATTACCATACATTTTTTCCTTCATATGTAATAAAAAAATTAAGAATAATAACATTAAAACAACAGGTATTATTAACAAACTTGGTTTTATTTTAAATTCTTCAAGTAAATCAAATTAATAATAATCAATAAGAAGGCATATGCAAATACAAATACGTGCATTTATATATGTACATATGCGCATATACATACATATATACGCTCACTTAAGTAGGAGAGAGCAAGATGTCGAACGTTGCCTTTCGTTTGCTTTGTTTGCTTTGTCGTTCGTTCCGCGCTTTCGCTTGCAGTTCATTCAAGGTAACGACAAATGAGCAAGGTAACGATAAATGAGCAAGGTAACGACAAATGAGCAAGGTAACGATAAATGAGCAAGGTAACGACAAATGAGCAAGGTAACGACACATTTTTTCGTGCGTGCAGCCTGTTAAATCGAATTATAAGACGTTATCACGTCAAAATATGCATCGACGTTTGGAAGCAGTTATTAAAGCTAGAGGCGGGCCAACAAAGTACTGAGTACTCGTTTTGCCTATTATTTTTTAATAAAATATTCTTTATATGTATATAAATTTCGAAGTTATTTTTCCTTAAATATTGAATAACTATGTTATTCTTTACGAATATATTCACATTTTTTTCTTTCGTATAAATCGTGCTAAGTATCAGGTGTACCTGTTTTTAAACTGGGAGTGTACGAATAAATTGTGTGACCGCTGTACTTGCAAGCAAAAATTTTTTTCTCACGATATGTTTAATTAAATTTCAATTTACTTTTTAATTTAATCTTATTATTTAATGCCACAGTCCTAAACACTTTCACAACCCAGTTTCAGAGGAGATATTTTCACCAATGAAATACGAACCTTTTCCCACAAGAATTGCTAATTACCTTTACAGTTTCAAAGCAATTTGAATAAGTTGGCTTGCGTTCTACTTTCCATACCAAAAGCTAAATACAAACGAAACTGAGCCAATAGTTAAATTAAAATTGCACATAAATCTAATTGACCTCATAATGCTGAGTTAAAATGCAACCATGCATTTTACGCCAGTTAATTTCCAAATTTCTGCATTAAATTCATTTAACAAATGCAACATATATACACACACACACGTGCATGCACATATAACTCCAGCGTATAGATAGCACGTAGCCGGAGCAATTTTCTATTGCCAAAAAGCAAGGAAATTAAAGTCCAAATAGTAATTGCGAATTTATGTATGCATTTAATGGCGATAATAATTCGCAGCTGAAGTTAATGCGCAGCTGACTGCAGTTAATAGTACTCGTAGTTGCTGGTAGTGGTAAATTCCAAAATCCTTTGGTAGCAAAACAGCACGAGCACATAATTTAACTTTCTTCATTATAAACTTGAAATGGCTTTTAGTTGGTCAAAGCAAAAAAGCAAACATTATTTCAGAATATAATTCGACCAACTGAACCCAAACTCAACTCAGTTCAACTCAACTGCGCTCCTCCAATTGCGCTAAATGCAGCAAGTGCCCAAATTTGGGCCGGCTATGGCACTGTGCGCCCACAGAGCTGAATGAACGAAAAAACAAAAAAAAAAACGAGAAAAAACACACACATATATTGAAGCGCTCAACTTGTAGTTAGTGCCATGAGTATATAAAAATTAAGACCACAAAATTGAAGGAAAAACTAATAATCAACATTTGCCTCAATTGCAAAAAAGTTTATTTTTGCCCATCGCCCTTATTCTGCTGGGCAGTAACATTTTCCACGTACCCATGCACATACATGTATTTGGCCTTATGCAACTTTCGCTTTGTATAACGAAGGAGGAAGTTCACTAATCCGACTTGAAGGCCATTCAACTGGCAAACGCCAGCGATCAGCAGCGCACAGCTAACAGCTATCGGGGCAGCAGCAGCAGCATCAGCAGTGTGTGGTCCGTGTGTTAGACGATTGACTGTTGCTGGTCTATTGGTCTATTGGTTGGATTGTCAATGCGGTTGGTGGTCACTCATCGCTCAATTGCTATTTCCATTGTCGCAGCCACCAATACGATTAAAACGGAAGTAATTTCCACCAACTGCGTGTTTTCTTCCGCTACACTTCGCTAATTCCTAAGAATTTTCTTTCCGCGCGCTTATCGGAATTTGGTTTCCTCAACAGTCGAGAACTGGAGTTTGTGCTGTTTTGTATTTTTTTTTTTTTCGATTCATGGATGCTTGTATTAAAACTTCACAAAGCGTCTCACTCGCAAGGATTAGTTGATAAAAAGTTTGATGTACTATATATTGGTTGGCGGTCTCCTGCGCTTCTCTCTACATACAATCAAAGTATACCAAATTTGTCATGCTGAGCACTGAGGGTGGCAGATAATTTTATACATTTCGCTTTAGTTGCGAAGCTGTGACGCTAGTCTTTGACAAACTGAATTACAACACAATCGACAACTGCTGCTAATAAGTGCGTGGATTTGAAATTTTTAAATACAGGGTGCCTTGAATGGTAAGTACTAAAATTGATATATGAAGGGTTTTCCAATAACAGGTGTTATTATTAACGATTTTTTATGGCCGGAATTTAATGGTATTGATCTGGACAACGTTTATTTTCAACAAGACGGCGCTACGTGCCACACAAGCAACAAAGCGATTGATCTTTTACGGGAAAAGTTTCCAGACCGTGTTATCTCTCGAAGAGGTGATCACAATTGGCCACCGAGATCTTGTGATTTAACGCCTTGTGACTTTTTTCTTTGGGGCCACGTGAAAGAAAAGGTCTACGCCAACAGCCAAGGGTCGATTCAAGACCTCAAATATGGAATTCGTGAGGTTATCGAGGACATGGGGCAGCCACTTTTCGATTCGGTTATAGAAAATTTCATGAAAAGGATATTGTCCTGCAAGCATGGTCGTGGTGGTCATTTGCCTGATGTTATTTTCCACTATTAACGGCATACCTCCGGCTTTATAATGAAATAAACATCCGATAATTTATATGAAAAAATATCATTTTTCTTTGAATATCAAAATAACACCTCTTACTGAATAACCCCTTAGTTACCTACCTCGTGTTAAAAGAATCATCTGAGTTATTTTGATTAAATTTGAGCAAAGTGTCGCTTTACCCTTTTTGAGTAGCTGCTATTGCTTTTTAAACAAAAAAGGTTTTTTGTTTTTGTATTTCATAAGCAATCTTTTCTCTATAAGAAGACATAAAAGCAAGTAAATTATTAAACATTTTTTAAAATAATATTATCGTGGAAAATTGCTCCCTGTTCTTTTCTTGATAGGTTTGACGGCAGAAGTCAGCGTAGTCAAGGTGATCGTTTAATCGGCGGAAAAGCTACGGAGACTCAGGAACATCCGATCTCAAAGAATCATAAAACGTCTCAACGTTGAGAATTGTGGTTAAACAAATGGTGATAAAAATATATGGAAATAAATACGAATATTGGGATAATTTAGAAAAATTTCGAAAAAGAAAGATTTTCTATCTGGGTCTTTTCTTTTCGCATATATAATAAAAAAATGCTAAACTTTCCATTACTACAATAATGTGAAAGCATGGCTTCAGGTTTTCTTTTTATAAAATCGCAAGCTTTTATTTCACTTACAAAATTAACAAATATAATAGCTGAATTATCGCCCTCGGCTCTCTCTATTAGGGGTGGGATTATTTTCGAATAATATTCGAATAAACATTATTCGAATAAAACGAATAATACTATTCGTTTCAAATAATTCGAATAGTTCATTATTCGAATACCTTACTATTCGAATACCTCACTATTCGAATAGTTTACTATACTAAAATATTCGAATAGTGAAGTATTCGAATAGTGATGTATTCGAATAGTAAGGTATTCGAATAGTAAGGTATTCGAATAGTGAGGTATTCGAATAGTGAGGTATTCGAATAGCATTATTCGAATAAACGAATAAAAAATTCGAATAAATATTATTCGAATTACGAATACCTCTCGAATAAAAGATTTTATTATTCGAATAATTTTTATTCGAATAGTCCCACCCCTACTCTCTATCTCATTGGCTACGCGGTAACTGACTGCGCAAAAAGAATACCGTGCTCAGTTGTTGCCGCCGCTGGTTGCTGTCTTCTTCTGGGTTGCCATCGGTGTTTGGGGGGCGGAAGAGGAGGTGCGCCCATCAGGCCCATTAAAAAGAGCAAGGTTCCCCCATTATAACTATGAAAGTTCTAACCTCCTAGGGTGCCTATAGCGCCAGAAATAGAACAGAAATATCGTTGAAGAGAAATTCATAACGCAATCGTTAACCCAGAGAGCATTTAACGAAAGTTTATTAATTCAGAATATTTATGAAAAATTTGTTTTATCTTGAAATTTATAAGTACATATTAAAAAAAAAAAATAAGCGCCACAGGCAAATATTGCACAATTTTATAGTAAAAATTTTCGTTATATTTGAAAATATGGTTTTTTGAAGGCCATAGTTTAATTTTAGTTTTTTAAAAACCACGGAAGTTCTTTCGGACCTCACTTTTTGGTTTTTTCCAGTGACACGGTGCCAGTTCTTTACTTATACCTTAAAATATTAGCATTTAGGCAAGATTTATAATTCATATAAAAACATGGGCTGAAAAGTGGCGGGTCTAACAGGGAAAACGTTTTTTTTTTTTGCTCAAAATTAGCTTCATTCATCAACGTAGATTCCATTAAGAATAACGCAATCATTCCAGCGCCGATCTAACATTTCAATACCACTTCTGTAGAACGATGTATCTTTTGACTCAAAATAGGCCGCAGTTTTAGCTATAACCTTATTATTCGAGCGGAATTTCTTACCGCCGAGCAAAGGAAACGAAAGTTTGTTCAGAAAACACAAACATTTAAATATTTTGTAAACCTTGTTTTAGAATCGATTTCAACCGAAATTCTCTTTTATGCACGCCTTGAACCGACTAAATGGTGCCTTAAAGTGGTAATTTGAGATTTGAAGGGGAAAAATGTCAACCGGCATAATGTTTGGTTATTGGTGATTGAGGAAATATATAAATATAATTTGTAGTGCATGGATAAAGCAAATAAGTTTAAAGTGACTCTGGCCTTTTCGACGAATTTGTACCTGCAAACGCCGTCTAAAAATATTTTATAGTTTTTTATTTTATATTTATTAATTTTTAACTTTGATCAGCTCCTGGAAGGCGTTTTTAAATTAGTAACTCCTTAAATTGTTTTTAATAGTATGCCTATGCCTTAATTTTTTCTTTTGCCACCTGCTTATATTCGATTATGAATTATACTTATTTGGATTATTAGTACAAGATATTTTCATAGAGGTCCTTAAGACTGCTAAATATTCAATATTTTAAATTTGAAGTATATAACTTAAGTATTTAACTTCGCTGATAGTTTCAATTGATGGTGGATACGAGGGCAGAAGCTAGTGAAGATTTTAAATTATGAAACAATCGAACTCTGTCGACAGTAATGAAAAAAATGGGTGATTTTATGACAGCCATGAACTATTTGGCCTAGCCAAAACTCATCGATTTTCTCTGGTATTGGTAGTTTCAGTATTCTAAAGATAAGTAAAAATATTATATCTGTGCGGCTGTAGAAAACCTTCTCCAATTTTACTTTACTTTTCACTTAGCTTTGTTAGCTGGCAATTCGGCAAAAAAGGGAAGCTCTTCATAAATATTTTAAGCGCTCTGGGGTCGCTAGTCTTTTAGGTTATAAATGAAGGATCCTTCAATAGTGATGATGCTTGATGCCAGTAGTGAATAACTTCTAGACGGTGTCTTTTTTTATTGTCATCTTTGACATTTGTGAAGTAGACAGATATATATTTTTGAACAATAGAACAACGCTTTAAAAAAAAAGAATAATAACGCCTTCTGCTAGGTGTTTGGCCGAGCTATTTCTCCTATTCGTGGTGTGCGTCTTGATGTTGTTCTACGAAGAAGCACCTACAGTTTAAAGCCGACTCTAAATGTCAGATATTTTTTTTATGAGGCAAATGTATCGTTATGGCAGAAATACGCTTGCCTGCCGAGAGGTCACCACTCTTAGATCATCATTTTAGTGTTTCGTGGACGAAGGTTCGCACCTATGCACTCCCGTATGATAGGCACGCACCAACCCATTTGGCTACGACGGCCTCCCTACTTTAAAATTATTGAAACATATTATGAAAATGGTCGATCTTTAAGAACAACATATTGTAAAACTTGTAATTTTTTTTGGTGGAAATAATCGTCCAAATGAGTTGACAATTCAAAGGTTGGATAACAAATTTAAAGAAATTGATTTGTTTGGGGATTGAAAAAGGACTGACAAACCAAAATCTGGACGTTCTGTTAAGAATATTGCTGCTGTTGCGCAAAGTGTTGCTGAACAACCTTCAGTACCGTTATTCCGACGCTCTCAACAATTAGGCTTCTATGAATCGGCTCATGGTGGACATTTAAATGTCGGCCGCCGTAGCCGAATGGGTTGGTGCGTGATTACCATTCGGAATTCACAGAGAGGTCGTTGGTTCGAATCTCGGTGAAGGCAAAATTAATAAAAACATTTTTCTAATAGCGGTCGCCCCTCGGCAGGCAATGGCAAACCTCCGAGTGTATTTCTGCCATGAAAAAGCTCCTCATAAAAATATCTGCCGTTCGGAGTCGGCTTGAAACTGTAGGTCCCTCCATTTGTGGAACAACATCAAGACGCACACCACAAATAGGAGGAGGAGCTCGGCCAAACACCTAACAGAAGTGTACGCGCCAATTATTTATTTTTTTTTATTTTTATTTTTCACATACAATTACTAGAGTCGTATTTTGAATAAGAATAGTGAAGCCTGAAAGAATCTAAACTTTGACATGTTTTATTTAAAAACAACAGGCACATCTATTGAAATATCCTTTATTATCCTTACCTCAAAACCTTTAATTATTTGAAATTTGTTTTGCACTTTTTTCGATTTCTATTTTTATTTCTCACTTAACATGCTTCTGCTCCATTTACATTTCCCATTATCACCACAAAAATGTCTCATTTTATGTTGTTCATGGACTTTTGAGCGCTAAAACCGATCTTTGTGAGTATAAGCTGAACTCAGATGATTGAGCCTGGAATTGCTATTCACTGCTGCTTCTGTCGATGATAGGGCAAAAAATTACCTTCTATCTTATAAAGGTTAATTGTAGAAGAAAATGCCTTCATTTGATGTTTCTGATGAATTTGCGTCAGCAAGTTAAGAAAGATTTGTTGAAGTATCTAAAATACGCTGAGGTGACTAAGGAACCATTTAAGAAGTGGAAGACCTGAGTAGTTGGCAGTTACTGTCTCTTAATTTAAAGTTCTGCTATTTTGCGTCCGTTCATTGCTATTTGGTGCACTGCTATTTTCCTCTTCTCAGCTGTGCATTCATGTCATTCTATGTATGTAAATACTCGTACATACATATGTATGTGCATATGTACTTATCTATATACCTAGAAGAGCATGTGTCATAGTGACTTTTGTATATTTATTGAATCGAAAGTTTTGCTAAAAAATTACTTGTGTGTCCTTATCTTTCCCGCTTTTCTCTGAGCACCTATTGCCAGTTAGTTCGTCGACATACCCACATATTCTCATAAAAAAAAATAAAATAGAAAAATTCAAACTGAATTACAGAGATATACGAGCGAACTGCCGAGCTATTGAGTTTATGAGTGTGTGGCAGCCGGCAACAAAATTGAATTAGTCTAATCAAAAAGTCACAAGTTTTTCCCGCACACACAAACTGACAAGAAATGGGGGACAACATTTGCTTCCACTGCACATTGACCACTAGTCATTCAGTGTGCATGTGTGCTTGTGTGAATGTGGGTGTGAGTGAGAGTGCGAGTGCAAGCATACAAAGCAAATTGAACGAGTGTTGTTGAGTTTTTGTGACTGCGTCACTGGGAATTGTCATCCTTTGAAAGTTCAACAGCTAAACTGGACTTGGCTAAACTGGAGATAGTCTTCACTTAAGCTCATTCACTTATACCTACATATGTATGTGTAGGGTTGTATGTATACATACATTTGAATGTGTGCTGTCAACTTTTAGCGAACTAGTTTCTCCGTTTAATGGTTGTTGCGCTATGAGTTCATTTTGGTTGAAAGACTTCAAAAAAGTACGCATATATATGCAACTTGTAGTTTTTTTTCGAGAAAGTTGTGCTTTTTACGTGTAGTTCTCACTTTTTAACATTTTATTTTATTGTTGTATTTTATTGCATATTTTATTGTAACTCGTTTTTTATACACATACATATATGCAAGTACATATGGGCAGCAACACCCAACAGTCATTCCACAGTTCACTTTCAGTTCAACATTCAATTTAGAATTGCGAGCTAAAAGTTTTATTTCTAATCCGATTTCTCATTCATGCAAAGTCTTACATACAAATCGACTTGCACACATCTAAAGCAGTTATCAGTTTGTGCAGTTTCAATTTTTATTTCAGTCTCTTTGTTTTATTTCTGTCTATTTCATTCACTTATTCACTAAGCTTAGTGTCAGTTCAGGGATATGCAAGTAAGCGCCTGTATCTTTGTCTGTATGTAGGTATGTGGGTATGTATGTATATGTATACATACATGATTCTAACCGTACAGTACTGGCATGTGTCAGCTTAGCTGCTAGTCGCGTACACTTACATACATACACACGTATTTGGTTGGTGACAGCAAATGGCTTAAAGGCAATGGAATTTTTGATATTTGAATTTTCAATTATCATTTTATGCTATTCTTTATTTGCTTTAAAATAACTTTTTTGAAAAATAATGGATTTGTTGCGGTGGACACAAGATAGATTTTATTAATTCTATGTTTGTATGTACGTAGATGTGATTTTTCCTTTGCCCACGAAAAACTATTCTCATCAAGTTTTATTAACTATTGAAATAAGTATTTACATTAGGGTGTCCCACCAAAAAAAGGATCTCTCACCAAAAGTTTCACCAAAATTATAAAATTGATTGGGCTTCCGCCAAAATATTTCTAATATATAAGATGCAAATACTTATATGAGCTGGACCGATTTGAAAATACCTCGAAAGAAAAAAACCTCATGACTTTCTGGAGGTGACTTTTACGTTCCCGCGATAGTCGTAGAACGTTACCGCAACGGCCCGGGTTTATATTCGACCAAGGAATGTGGCTCTAGCAGCATTCCCCAAATTTTTATGGAGAATATTTATGCTACTACAACAGCAACATGACATCTAACAGAGAGGAAAATAGCGACAAATAAAAGCAATAATTGAATTTATTGTTTTACTGTTAAATCGGTCCTGAGCTCAAAAAACAAAAATAAGAAGGTAGGTACGCGAAATGTTTAAGTATCTCTCTGGCACTCCCCAAGTAGCAGTAAAGCGCCTTTTCGATACCATTATGAGACCTCTATCAGGCAGATATCTACAGCCAGTCAGAGATATTTTTGGAATGGAGAAGATTGATGGGGTTGAGGTTTGCGTACTGCCATAGGCTGGCGCAGAAAGGGACGTCCAGTGTCCATAATCGATCATCCAATGACGGCCCTGCGTCTATTGCAATAGGACCAAAAGGTTTCTGAAATAACACACAAAGAAATGGAGATCCATCAGACCTGTGATTTTTTGATAAATAAGTTGTGAAATTCCCCTTTAACAACAGGCCCGCGGATAACCTCTGATACCGATTCAGTCGACTCTTTCATTTTTCTCTATGTTCCTATATCTTGGAACCCAGATCAGAGAAATGTTACATCCAAGATATTTGATCTCCTCCTTACAGGAGTTGACCAGTTTGAGACTGCATCATGGCGTTGTCAGATCATTAGTATACATTTCATCATGGAACGTTATACACTTGAGCAACGCTTGCAAATCATTGAATTTCATTATAAAAATGGGTGTTCTGTTAAGAAAGTTTAAAGTCGAAAAATCATCTTCAGTGATGAAGCTCACTTTTGGCTCAATGGCTTTGTCAACAAGCAAAATATGCGTTACTTGGCAGAAAGCAATCCACACGTGATTCATGAGGCACCGTCGCATCCCGAAAAAATCACTGTTTGGTGCGGTTTACATGCCGGCGGCGTAATTGGCCCATATTTTTTCGTTGACGAGAACGATCGCCTCGTTACTGTGAATGGAAATCGATACCGCGACATGATAAACGATTATTTTTGGCCGCAATTGAATGGTATGGACTTAGACGACATGTGGTTTCAACAGGACGGGGCCACAAGCCACACAGCACACGCTACAATTGATTTGTTGAAGAGTTAGTTCGATGAGCGCATTATTTCCAGAAATGGACCGGTCGAATGGCCGCCGCATGCAAAAGAAATCGAATTTCATACTTAAATGTATGTTATATGTTCAAACTCGATAATAAAAAAAAAAATTAGTTAAAAAAGTCAAACCGTTTGTGTTTTATTAAAAAAAAAAGTTTAAGCGCTCTTACTGAAAAACGCTTTATATTTCTCGCTCGCACGTCCCCTAAGCATTTTGCATGCCTATAGGACCACAAAGACTTCTACCTTAAAAACCCTAGATGTATAGGCAGTTTTACGGAAATAGAGAAATTGGCTGATTTAGAGAAAACCCCTGCTCACACTCCCGATTACATCTTGAAGCCGTCAGTGAAGAGAGAGGTACCAGCTTCGAGTCAGCTTTTTCCCTCGGTCCAATCCTGCCTATTTGGAAAGGTTGCCCTGGCACGACCCTCAAACTCCAGATTGCGGATAGAGGGACCTGTACGAAGTTCAGCGAAATGCGGTGTTAACTGCCTTCAAATGCTAACATGACCCTTGTGAAGTTGCATCCATAGACCATCATCCGTTAACCTGGTTGCACTTTAAGCAGCGATGAAAATAGCGTAAAAGTCGATGAAAAGAAAGTACAAAACGGAATTCGGGGCAGCACTGGGGCAAGTTTTACATGCTCCGATGATGCTAATACTTGTTGAATTATATTATATCCCCAGTTTAGTAGTACAGGGTGGCTGATGAATTTTGCTACATTAAGAAACTCAAATAACTATTTTTTTTAGTGTATGGAATTCATTTATTTTTTTTTCAAGTTGAAGGTCATTAAATTTTATTAAATGTAGCTTAACTAGTTTTAAAAATAATTGAATTTAAATGCCCTCCATGCTCGTTGACACAAGTGCGGCATCTTAGTAAAAAGTTGTTCATTGCTGCTTTGAGAGTTCCGACAGGAATAGCCGCAATTGTTGCCCGAATGGATTGTTTTAGTTCATCCAAATTTGTTGGCTTTGTTTTATAAACTTCTTGTTTACATAAACCCCACAAGAAAAAGTCAGGTGCAGTAAGGTCAGGCGACCTGGGGGGCCAACGAAACTCGGAGTTTCTTGAAACCAGTTTATTGGGAAATTTTCGTCGCAACTCTGTCGTAACAGTCTGGGCTATGTGAGACGTTGCCCCATCTTGTGAAACCACACAGAGTTGAAAGGAATTCTCTTTCGGAGTAGTTCTGGATAGAAAAATTCTTTCAGCATTTTCAAATAACGGTCTCCAGTAACCGTAACGGTGTGACCATTTTCTTCAAAAAAATAAGGCCCGACAATACAGCGTGAAGAAACCGCACACCACACTGTCACGCGAAGAGGATGCAATTCCGTCTCGTGGAGTATCTGTGGGTTAGAAGTACTCCATATTCGACAATTTTGTTTGTTCACATTGCCGTTTAAATCGAAATGGGCCTCATCAGACATGAAAAGCCAGTTTAACATGTTTTGGTCTTCTTCCACCATTTGCAGGATCGTCTGGCAAAATTCCAAGCGAATCGGCAAGTCTGCTGCATTCAGTTTGTTAACCATTTGAATTTTGTAGGGAAATAAGTCTAAATCTTTGTGCATTATTGTTTGCAAAGACTGTCGGCTGACACCAAGTTGAGCAGATAAGCTTCTTGTTGAAACCCTTGGATTGCTTTGTATAGCTGCAGCTACAGCAGCGATCGTTTCCTCCGTCCGAACTGGTGGGTTTCGATGATAAGGCCTTCTTGCGACTGTTCCTTGCTCAGCAAAATGATTCACCAGTCTCATTATGGTCCATCTGCTCGGGGGATCGCCGCCAAACATCCGCCTGTACTCTCTCTGTACCAAAACTACGGCCTCCAGTGCGTGATAGCGGCGGACTATCCAAATTCTTGTTTGCGTGTCCCAGTTATCCATTTTAATAAATTTTAAAGATCAATCTGCAAATTAAAACAAAAATGGAACAGATAACTTAAAAAGAAAAAAAGTTATTCAATTTTTTTTTGGTAGCGGCTTTCATCAGCCACCCTGTATCTTTCTCGCTCGCATGTCCCCTAAGCATTTTGCATGCCTATAGGACCACAAAGACTTCTACCTTAAAAACCCTAGATGTATAAGGCAGTTTTACGGAAATAGAGAAATTGGCTGATTTAGAGAAACCCCCTGATCCGACTACCGATTCCATCTTGAAGCCTTCAGTGAAGAGAGAGGTACCAGCTTCGGGTCAGCTTTTTCCTCCTGCCTATTTGGAAAGGTTGCTCTGGCACGACCCTCAAACTTCATATTGCGGATAGAGGAACCTGTACGAAGTTCAACGAAATGCGGTGTTAACTGCCTTCAAATGCTAACATGACCCTTGAGAAGTTGCAGCCTGATTGCACTTTAAGCAGCGATGGAAATAGCGTAAAAGTCGATGAAAAGAAAGTACAAAACGGAATTCAGGGCAGCACTGCGGCAAGTTTTACATGCTCCGATGATGCTAATACTTGTTGAGTTATATTATAGCCCCAGTTTAGTAGTATTATAGCCCTTCCGGAGAGCTTCCTACCAAACCAGGCATACTGTTACAACCACTACTTTGTGCACCCAAAGAAATGGGCCTTGGGTCTCCATTTTTTGCCGAACATAGATTTGCAGGAGTAGAAAGCTATGTTGACCAATTTTCAGTATGTAGCTTCTGTAGCTTCCAATGGAGTTTGAAGTCAAGTATCACTCCAAGACACCTAACTTCCCGTAAAAGCGATAAAAGAGAACGTGGTTGTTTAATTTGGGAAGTCTAAAGTGAGGTAGTTTATATTTTCTGGTAAATAGTATTAACTCCCATGCCACAACTGGTAGTCAAGCAACTGGGTACAGCCAATGATCATTCCAAAATCTCAGCCATTCTTGGAGGAAAAAGAAAGCAATGCATTTTTAATGAAGATTTGTTTTACTAATCAAATTATTTTGATACACATCCAAAAACCGATAATCAAAGGTCAGAGACTGGGATAGCTGAGTGGAGTGAGGTCGCTGTTCTCAACCTACGGGAAAAGTTAGTGGAGGATCTCCATGAGAAACGCAGTTGGAATTGACCTCGCCAATCGAAGAATTAGCAAGTTATTCCGAGAAAGTTCAATGTATGTATTGACCTGTTTTATAACATAAACTAATAGAATTCTTTCTAGAGTAAATGTTTCTCCATTTTTCTCGCACCGAATTGTTCACAAACAAAATTAAAACATTTTCAGCTATCTAATATTGATTGCATAATCTAAATTGTACGTGTGCGATTACTGTTCAATTTAAAGCTTATTGCCTCAGCTAATTGGTATAGGCGAATGGCTAGTGCGTGATTACCATTCGGAAGTGCAGGGGTACAAATCTCCCTGTATGGACCAACAAAATGAAGAAAAAGTGTTTTCTTATAGCGGCCGCCCCTCGGCATGCAACGGCAAACCTCCGAAAAATATCATCCTATTTTTTATGAATACGGCTCATTTTCTATGGTCCATAAACTATCATTGAAATTTTCAATTTTGGAAAAAAATTAATTAAACTCAGTGAGCGGACGGATATAATGTCAAAGCCTATCAATGACGGCACGTCGCTCTTTATGTTTTGTTGTTCTAATATGTTTTTTTTTTGTCATGATCTTCATGTATAAAAATATCCTAACTGAAAAGAAATTATAATGAATATTCCATACAGTAATTGGAAGCTAATCTGTAGAAGTATATGTATGTATTTGACTAAGAATCATTTAAAGTGACTGCCTGCAATTTCAAAGTAACACTACTGGGTAAACTACCTACATATATAAGAGTACGTATATAAGAAATCTTTAATACACACCACCTTGATCAAAAAGTTCCCGGAAAAAAAAATATCGGGAATCGTTCATTTAAAAAGCGCGCGTACAGACAGATGTGTAGTCTAAATTTTTTTTGTTGGAATGTTGGTAGAACTGTCCTCTATAGTGTAGCAGAGTTTGAGAGTGATCTGTCAATTAACTTGTTTTTGAAATTTAATTATATCAGTCAACAGCAGGTGTGCTCTGCGTTTTTCACTATGAATAAAAATATCGAATAAAGAATTTGTCTTAAATTTTGTGTTTTGAACGGGATTTCGTGTGTCGAAAATTTGGGTCGTTGAAAATGTTCCAGAAAGCCTATGACGAGTGCGCTTCTTCAAAAAAATGGGTCTACGAGTGGTTTAAAGCTTTTGCAGACGGCCGAGATAGTCGTGGATCGCCCATCAACGTCTTGAACGGATGAAAACGTCGTCAAAGTCAAGGAAATGGTGCTGGGAAACCAGCATTTAAGTTTGAGGGAAGTAGCTCGTAACCTTAATGTGTCTCACAAATCAATTCGCAACATTTTACACCATCAATTGGGCATGAGACGCGTGGCTGGTTGACTCGTTCCAACAGAGTTGAATTTCTTTAAAAAAATTCATCGCAAGAAGGTGGCTGAAGACATGCTTGAGCAAGTGAATTCGGACCCAACGTTTATTCAGCACATCATAACAGGTGATGAGGCGTCAACAGTCAATAGGCGGCTGAATGGCGCTATCCACATGAGCCGAAACCCAAAAAACCACGTCAAAGTCGGTCAAAAGTGAAAGTCATGCTACACGTTTTCTTTGATTATCATGGTGTTGTGCACTCTAAAGAATATTATTTTGAAGTTATGCGCCGTTTGGGAGAGAATGTGAGTAGGAAACGGCCCAATTTGGGGGAAAGGAAACTCTTGGATTTTGCACCATGATAACGCACGGTCTCACACGGCTCATATTGTGAACATCTTTTTGGACAAAAATTCGACAAATATCGTCGAACAACCACTGTATTCAGCAGATTTAGTCCCCTGTGACTTTCCCAAAACTGTAATTGCCACTCCGAGGACGCCGCTTTGAGATATGATATGATAATAGTGGCCAATAAGGAGAATTCGCTGAAGGAGCTGAAGAAGATCAGTTTGATCGCCTTTAAAAGGTGCTTTGATGACTGGACTAATCTTTGACATATGTGTATTGCTTTGAATGGAGCCTAGTTTGAGGGCGACAAAATAAATTTTGATGATTTAACAATTATTTTGCGTTTTACTGAAGAATTCCCGGAACTTTTTTGACAGAACATATTCAGAAAACTCAAAATACAACTTTATGCCTCAAAACTGATACTCTCATCTTGTCTCCATCAACTGCAACGTACTTATGCCAGCGTTTGCTCTGGCACTCGAAACATTTGTGGAACTCCATTTTCGGTATGGCCATCAGCGCCGCTTTAAATTTTTCCATTATTTCCTTTCGACTGTTAAAATGCTGAAGCAGGTGGCTCGATCAGAAAAGAACAGAAAAAAATAACAGGGAGCCATATCAGGTGAAGTCGATGGCTGCTGAATGCTATTTGTTTTGTTTTTGGCCTAAAATTCTCGGTGCGACGGTGCTTTATCATGGTGCAAAGTACTTGAGTTGGTTTCCCACGAATGCTTTCAAATCTAACGTCCAAGTAATAAACCTTATTAACTGTTTCACCTTCTTGCGAAAATTCGTATTATACAATACCGTTTCAATCTATAAAAACAGTGAGCATGACGCACTGACAGATGCCTGTTGACAGGAGCAGTATTTCTTTTTCAGTAAAGAGGTCAGAAATACAAAAATTCACGGACTTATTGACCCGCCCTCGTATAAATGTCAATCAATGGCTATACAAATTTTGGTATGAAAGTTAAACACAGTTATGACGAAAAAGAACAAAAATAGAGCGCAAATCAGTTGACTTAGAGCGTCACCTTGCGGTTGTTCCGGGAACTTTTTGATCAAGCTTGCACAAACTAGCCGCACAAACAAACTCGAACCCGTATGTAACTGTGCATACACTCCGGCACACATTTGCAAGCCCATACGCGCAAATTAGATTTGTACGCGTAATTACCGAAAATTTGCGGCAATTGCGGAAGTTGTGGCTGCGACATCAATAGCCACACACCCAAGCGTGTGTTGTGTGTTCCATGTAATTGTGTGTGGCCCGTGTGACCCAGCCGCACTAGATGTTGCTGGCAGTGGCGGCTTTGGTATTGATGTCGCTCGACGGTGGTCCTTCGGAAGAGGCTCTCCACCACCGCCTATCAACATTCACGGTGAGTTTCACTGTCATTTACACACACGTTTGTACGTATGTTCGAACACATATACGTAAATCTGTATGCTACACAGTTTATTTAAATTTGCAGCCATCTGAGCCATTACATACAACAATGAACCATTATTTTTCGTTTGCAATTTAATTGGCCTCTTGACGAATTTTCGGCGTAGTTTTGCTTGTGCAATGCGAATAATGAACTCGAGGCATCAAATGAAAACCAAAAACAACCAAAAAACATTGAATAAAATTAACAAATGCAAGAAAAAGAAAAAAAAACTCGCGTTGATGGTTGAATCGACAGTTGGCTGACTGGTCGTTCGATGTGAGAATGGTTGGTTGGTTGTTTGGAGGGCTGACTAAGCGTTCGGCGTTGGCTGAACTGGTGAGTTGACGCGTTGTCCCGGAAAGGAATCGACGCTTTGCTCTTTCGGTAAATGACTTTGAAGTCGTATTTATAAAAGCGCACACAATTTTACATGTATGCATGTGTGTGTGTTTCTTCAAAATCGTTTTTTTCCCTAAAATTAGGCTCTTCTTAATACTTAAATATTTGGCGCTTTATTCATTAAATTTATTCCATTTCATTTTTTTTTTTTGTGCTCACCAATTTGCTTGCTTTTCGCGCGCTCATGCATTTTGCTCATTTGTACTTATTGCGGTATGTCGCCCTTTTTTAGCTGCCCTCACGTCACTCTGAAGTCACCAAATCACTAACCCAAAAATGCGGCTGGTTGCTTGGATGACTGAATTAGAGCATTAACGTGACACACATACATACAGTACTTCCACTCATTGCGCCTCCTTTTCATATTCGGCACATGTTTGCCTTAATGCGTACTCTTTGGCGCACGCCCACCAGTTCCGATGCTCTCCTTTGTGTGTTGCAAAGGACGTGTGCTGAAGCATTGAATGCTCTAGGCGTACAAAAAATATGTCTTCGATTCTTGAATAAAGTATTTCGTTGAGCATCTGAAGGATTTAAATGTGGTTAAAGAGGAAAGCCTTTGAGTTCTTATGTATTTTTTTTTTATTTATGGTAAGTCTCTGAATGTAATCCATAGGCTTCACATCGTACATTGCTGAAAAATAAGAGAAAGAGGAAGCACAAGACTCACAAATTCGTTAGCCTCCCGCGAAGAGACTACAATGCCATAAAAGCCGCTGAAATCAGAAACAAATCTAAGATGGTAAATGAAACACTTCAAAAACTTTCTCGTTTTACTTGCGACAAATCAAGCCATTTTCTATTCTCCAAATGTGTCATAAAAAATCTTACTTCAAAATGCAGATTACTGAGCCAGTAACAGAAAAGATCTGCATGGTCAAGTAGATTTATGCGTGACTGTCATACGGTTGAACCCGGTATGCCCACTGTGGTCATGAAATATTAAGTGATGGACATTTTGTGTTAGGTACTGGCATCATCTAGACCCCATTTACTCGTAAGATATCCATAAACGGAGTCCTGAGATATCCTGATTGCCTGAACGTTATTCTAAATAAATACCCTGCTTCCAGATCTTACAATACGTGAAATGGCAGAACTCGCTGTTCTCTGAACGTGAGCGATATCTCAACAGAGACTTGAAACCCAGATGCGCTCTTGCGTATCATAAATGTTAAGCTTTGTTGTGAACAGCGCAGACTGAGTGTTATTTTAAGACAAGAATTCCAAGTGAAAAAGAGTGGAGAGAGAATTAGCAAACGCTGTCTGGCAGTGCAGCCATTTGTAAAGATGAGCCATCTGAGAGCTGGGCATCAAAGTTAAAAGAGGAATCAGTGGCTCAAACTCTATTCTAGGCTGTCTGGCAATTAGAAAGGCATCTCGAAAGCCAGCAGTTAGAAGGAGTTTTATTGATTGTACCGGATAGCACACGATCTCTGTAAAAGATAGATACGCAACTTCATGGCAGTTGAACATCTCAAGGCTCACACCTTGCAGATTATTTGGGAGGAAATGTACTTAGTCTTGCCATAAATTCTGTTACAAATTTTATAACGCATACGGCGAGAACAAATTCGCAGAAAAAAGTTCCATTATTTTTGTTTTTGTTCGTATGCATTGTCTACTCATAAATTATACTCAGTTTCGTGGCAAATTTCTCTCGTTAACAATGGAGTGGGACGCTAAGGAAAATCGCATGGCAAGTGCGATTTATGAATTACAGAAAATTACAATTCTAAACGTTTGAAGTGACAGACAGTGCAACCATAAAAGCATTTCGAGAAAGAATTCGCAGAAAGACCCCTTATAAAAAAGAAAATCATGTCCAGGGAAATGAATGTATCGACCTGATCTATGTCAAGACTAATTAGAGATTATCTCCACATGAAAGCCTTCCGTCGCTCAACTGGTCTCTTTCGACAACGCGCTTGAAGAAAACTAGACTCAGCAGATGCAAGCAGCTTCTTCGGTGGCACGCGTTCAGCGGCCATGAAAATATTCTTTTCACAGATAAAAAAAATTCACTATAGATGAAGTTTTTAATAAGCAAAATGACAAACTGCTAAAGACGCAAAAAATGTTATTCCAAGGGCTCAGCGTGGCCACCATCCAGCCTCCGTAATGGTTTGGTGGGGAGTGTCTTGTAAAGACGTTACATCTCTTCATTTCTGCAAAAAAGAGGTTAAGACAGAAAGAGTGCACCATGAGGATGTCTTGGAAGGTGTGAAGCAGTTGAGCAGTACTCTGTTCAACAAAGAGCACAGAAATTTGGAGAGTCTCAAACAATATGTGGTTTGAGTAGAGACCTCAATACCCATGGAAGCTATTTCGAATGAAAATTAAATTTTTGTTTTTTTAATATTTACTTAATTAAATATATATCTATACATATATATATATATATATATATATATATATATATAATATCTATGATGGACTAAACTTGTAACAGAACTTATGGTAGCAAAAATACTCCACGAAGCTAGGCCGTCAGGCGCATGAATTCGACAGAAGCAGTAAAAATTGAGAAGAGGAAAGTCCAATTTTCCTCTGCTCTATCAAAACGAAGAATAATTCGAATAATGAACAACAGCATTATAGACACTTGAGGTCTTCTAAAGTTTTTGATCAGTTCACATTAGTTTTAAGATAAATAGTGGTAAGTCCACCATCCGGTTTCACAATGGGTCATGGGGCCTAATTTTTACCCATAGCGGGCAACCATTATAACCTAGCCTATACTATGACTTGTTTATTTTCCTGGCAAAGATGGCCAAAATGGGGCAGATAATGATCTAGTAGCGCATACCCCCGGTAACTCCAGATTTTAAATACTTGGGAGCCCTATGTAATCACTGGCTAATATAAAGAGAAGCGGCAAGTTAAATGTACCTGTTTGCAGCTGCTGAGCTGCTGCAAAAGTTGTAAGACTATGAAGCTATTGAAGTCGGTATCTGGCGTTAACCTTTTTGGGAGAGTTATTGAAATAGCGGATGCCAATTAAAAATATCTGGAAATAATTCTCAGAACACTACTCAGTCCTCAGCGAGCAGGACAAATAAATCTGGGATAAGCATGCTGTTCTTTCCAAGTAAAAGCACTTCAATTTAACTACATGGGATCTAATGAAAACATTTTTTTTTCGGTGTGTAAACAAAATTAACCGCGATTAAATAACATAAGCTCCTGAATAATGGGAAGGAGAATCCATTACAAGAGTTTCCCGAACTACAAGGCTCAATTAAAATAGCCACCAATTTTTCGAAAGTTATTCATTCCAAGAATTCTTTAATCACAATAGTCAATAAATTTATCAAAAGGTGTTTAATCGCATCACACTGATGTGCGCTTAAGCCTTACAACCCATCAAACTCAAATAAATAAACTGGTAAGCGAGCTCACGTAGAAGCTCTGGAAACATTTCATCAGCTTAAGCTAAACAAATAACAAGTTTTCCTTAGACAAGTTAGTCTATTGTTTAGCAACCCTTTTTTTTTTTGCCGGGACAAACTAGCAAGTACAGCACTGAGACAACATTAAGTCCATTGTACTGCACTCGGGTGCCCTTTTCAATTTTCTTTAAATCTACCCGACCTCCGAAAAAATCTGAGATCTTGTGGTACCAAGGAGTCAAGGTGGTCACTTCTTAACACATCAGTACCAAAGACTTCAGGCCTGATTCGAGCAAAGGTCGGGCAGACGCACATGCAACCCTTAGCAACAGTCACAATTGCGACAGTTCCGTAAAATAAGTATTGACCCTCGTACATATCATTCGAATTTTTTTTTAACAAAATATAATATAATTATATATATTATAATCGTAAATTCTCAGCAATTAATTGAAAAATAAATATGCAAATCCGTTTACACACACATACATATATAGAAAATATAGTAGTAAACTTTTGCAAAAATTGTTTGCATGAAAATGTAAAGAAAAAAATCATAATAATAAAACAGCATGCATGTATGTATGTATGCATGTATGTATGTATGTGTAATTGTCGCGCTCATATTTCGAATAAAATCCCAAAATTCCTCGTAAACGTTAATTCAATGTCTCGAACAGGGCTAATCCTACCTGCTTTGCATGAAAATTTACGATCGCTAATGAACTTTAATACGCCCATTAATAGCAGCGACAAAAACAAACGCAGAAGCACCTACCAAAGCGAGAACAGCAGCAACAGCGATAACAAATGCATTCACATAAATGTCACACATTAAATTAAATTAAAAAATTCCGAAAACATCTTCTTAATTAGTTCAATCGAAAGCAATAAAAATCAGAGAATGGAAGAAAAACAATGGAGTGATGAAAAAGCAAAGAAAAAAAGTGGGTCAAAAACAAAGGAGAAATGAAAAGTTGGGTGCTAATGATATGGACAGGAAATTGAAAGATATATGGATGGTGGATTCTAATTGGAATATGAAAATAGGGTTATTGGAACAAATGAAATTTTGTAATGAAAACAAAAAAAAAACAAAAAAAAACATCAGCATTTGAGGGCTCCTAAAAATTAATTAAAAATGCTACTTTCGGGATTACTTTATTAGACGCTCAATACATGCATGTATGCATACATATGCACATACGCAAGCGTTTGTATGTAAATAAATAATTACCTCTTTGACTGCTGACACTGCAAATTGCTATTGCTGTCGCTGCGGATGGATACTGCTGTTGCTGCTGCTAGTCCGCAAGTCTGCTGTTTTGCTGATGATGGCAATCGATAAGCGCGGGCGTCGTTGTGTACTTGACTGCTCTTACTTGGCTTTGCTTAAGGCATTAACTCTATTGAAATTTGCATTTTCGTTAGCAGTTTTGCTTATAATAAAAATTTGTTTATTAATCCAGCCAATTATAAACGAACAAAACTAACGAACTCATTTTGTGAGTAAACAAACTATACAACACTCGCCGCCTTCTTGGGCTTATATTGAATTGCTTCTCAACCAAGTGGGCTAGCGGAAATCGGGGGAAAAGCTGTTGAAGTATACAGAATATTTAATTAGAACAAATATACATATGCATGTTTATACATACTTGTATTCTATAGGTGGTCCGAGAAATCGCTGTGGAGTGTAAAAAAATTTGTTCAAGCAACTTTTTCTAATAAAATTTTTCTAAACCAATAACACACGGAAAAAAAGTGAGATGAGTCTGTAAGAAATGTGCACGCATGCATGCATTTGTATGGTGTAGATGTGGGTATGTATGGTATATTTATTTATTAGATTATTTATGCTTAACTCTTGCGCTAATTATGCATCGAGTCACCGATTACAGAGTGTAACAAAATGAATTAGCAGTATAAATAGTAGTAGAAAATCGAAAAATTGTTTTGAATAAGCCAAATGCATCACCTTTTTAAACTAAAGCATTTATAAAATTTTTGTTAAGTCCCAATATTAGGTGTGGTGGCAGCTAAATAATTTTTTAACTTAATATGAGGGGTTAGGGGTAGTCAGAGGCCCGAAAAAATTATGATTTTCAATAATTTTTTGAAGTGAAACTTCTTTAGCGGCGGTCTGATATTTGAGCGAGAATGGAGAGTGAATTGGAAAAAATGTAACGTTTAGAGATTTCGTTACGCGAGAGAGAAAAAAAAGATACAACGTAGAGAGAAGGAGAAGGTATGCATTTTCTATACCTAAGACATAGGCTTCGTTGTAAGACAGAGTATACAGATATATAACATAGAGAGAAAGAGAGCTATATATCATAATGTTACGCGACAGAGAAAAAATCAGAAAAAAAGTTGCTGGTCATGTTGCAGCGCACAATATCAGTAAAACAGCGGTACCAATCGGACGACGCACATCAACAATCCCGCTTAACAACAACAAAACGATTAACGCTAAACGATCACATTTACCATTAGTTTGTGCTTGTGCGACGACCATTCACAAGTCTCAGGGAAGCACGCATTCTGAAGTTGTTTACGAATGTGATAAAAAACATTCCCAATCATTAGTTTACGTTGCTTTATCACGAGTCACTTGTATTGAAGGCTTGTGGATTATAACGAACGGAAATGATTTTAGATTCTACCATGGTCGACGAGCATCAGTCAGTATGTCTCATTTACAAGATGAATTCCGGAGACTATCGGAAACTGTGGATAAACAAATAATTGATTTCATGACTCAGAGAAGAGGGCTATCTGTATATACTCTTAATTGTCAGAGCCTACGAGCACATTCCGCAGATTTAACAGACTCTGTCATCCGCAAATCGAGTATAGTATTATTGTCCGAAACTTGGTTAAACGATAACGAGGATATTAGTATACCAAATTTCAATTGAGTCATCAAATATAAGCGACTAAATGTTAGAGCTGGCGGGGTGGCAATCTACCACAATCAAGACGATAGCGTAAATATCGTCACACCAAACATGGAAATGACTGCACGGCAGTCTCAGTCATATTCATCAACAGTCACACCAGTTGGCGATGTTTGCATTGCAGAATGTCAAACCCTGAATGGAAAAACTATTGTCATAGCCGCCATCTATACCTCACCGAACCAAAATCTTGATGACATAATATATTTCATTCACCGCTCACTACTGGTTTACAGCCACGCAGGTGCAAATGCACTTGGAAGAGGCGAAGATAAAATTCCATTGATTCCAATGATTCTTTGCCGTTGATTCAATTTCTTCGAGAAACATTCGGTTTGCAAATAAACAATAACCCTAAAGAATCAACAACAAAATCCGGAACTACACTAGATGCAATTTTCACACGTTATCTAGAAAATATTGAATCACGTACATATATTTCATATTTCAGCTATCACAAACCAATTATATCAGTATTACCAATTGAACCACCAACAGATGATAGCATAATGCATATATAGTTAATAAAATCGAATTTTGGCTACACAAATTTTATACTGTTGAATTTCTTTTGAAATTATCCCTGTCTCCTTCTCTTCCTCTCTCGCTCTTTCTCTCTCTCTCTCTCTCTCTCTCTCTCTCTCTCTCTCTCTTATTCACACTCATTCACACACAGAAGTTTCACTTCTACCACATGTACGATGCTGCACATGATTTTTTTTGCTAGTCAGTTGCTAACAAAATAAAAACATAGCATTAATACATTATGTTTCAACTTGATTGTAGCAAAAGTTTTTTAAAAGTTATCGCTGTTTGTGTGGAACCCGTTTCTCCAAAAGGCCCTTGCGGTAATCATCATAAGTCCTTGGAGATTCCTCAATCAGACAAGAGCAATTAGTTTTATTAATAGATAATCTTGTGCCTGACCGAAACTTTTTTTTCCAAAATTAACAATATGGCGGCCTCAGGAAATATTTTTCACATTTTCGAGAAAAAAACCGAGAATTAATTGTTTAAAAAAAATCGAAATTTTTGAAAAAAAAGAATCCTTCAATCGGCACGGGTTTTTTATGTTTTTCAAAAGCAGCATACATTTTATTGAAATCTACTAAGCGGTTTTTAAGTTACAGTGATCACCAGTTAAAAAAACATTGTTTGGAGCAAAACGCTTTTAAAGTTTTTCTATCGATTTATATAGAGTTATACGAATTATTTAATTAGTTACACTGTGTCATCTATTCCTGTGCCATATAATAAAAGGTTTTCCTATAAGAGGTGTTATTCCCGTAAAATATCAATGGTTTCGTTGCTTGTGTGGCACGTAGCGCCCTCTTGTTGAAAATAAACGTTGTCCAAAACAATACCATCCAATTCCGCCCATAAACAATCGTTTATCATCTCTCGATAGCGCAATCCATTCACCGTAACTGTTGCTCCAGCTTCATTTTCGAAAAAGTAAGGCCCAATGACTGCGCCGGACCATAAACCGCACCAGACAGTCACACGTTGAGGATAGAGAGGCTTTTCAACAATAACTTTTGTATTTTCTGAGATCCGACAATTTGGCTTGTTGACGAAGCCAAACGAGGTGGAAATGGGCCTCATCACTCAAGATGATTTTTCGATGGAATTCCGGATCATTTTCATGCACTTCAACGACCCAATCAGCAAAGACATGACGTTGTTGATGTTCGGCCGGCTTGAGTTCTTGTATTAACTGGACTTTATAAGCCTTCAGACCCAAATCTTAATGCAAATCACGATGTAAAAACGTTTGTAGAATGCCTAATTCCAAAGAACGACGAAAAATAGACAAACCTGGGTTTTCTTCAACACTTTCGGCTACAACAGCATTGTTTTCGGCTGTTCTTGAACGACGTGCACGGGTCACTAACTTGTCCAAACAGCTCGAATTTCGTCACCAATTTCTGTATTGCGGTCCGACAAGGTGCTTCACGATGATTAAAAATGCGAACCGTCGCCGCCAAATTTTCACCATTTTTATAGTGAATTTTAATAATTTCAATACGTTGTTTAAGCGTGTATCGTTCCATTTTTATTAATGGCGTGGTTTCTACTTGTCAAATATCAAGAAATGACAGCTTCAACAGCGCGCTTATCTGCCACTTTCATACGTGCTTGGTTGCAGCTGCTGCTAGCTACTTGCTCTCGAAGGCTCCGGAGCACCCGAGCGCCCTTTGTTAATTGTTGAATAACTCGAAAAATATTTGTCGGATTCACTTCAAATTTTCAGACAATATTTTTAAGATATTATACTTTAATGACTATATTTTCTGACTACCCTTAACCCCATAAGGAGTAATATCCTGTTGCTGCAAATTTTTTACAGTTTGGCTTATAGTTGGATTCAATTTCTTTAGCTCAAATCAAAGGAAAAGGCATAAGCAATATTCCAGTATAAGACTTATAAATATTTAAAAGAAGTTTGGATGACTTCAGACATCGTTTATGCCATAGTATCTCAGGCTTTCAGATAGTAATAGGTGGCGCAAAATAAAGCATCCAATTTTGATTTGTTAACCTTTTCACTTAATAAAATAAATTGTTTTGATTGATGGAAATCTTTATTTTGACCTTTACACATTCCATTACTTGTCTCATTGACGTACGACACCATTCGCGAAATCTTGTTATAGGGCGAATAATTTTGCGCCTTATTGTATTAAATGAAAAAAAAAATTACTTACACAAATATTTAGTATTGAAATTACGTATCTTCTCATTTTTCATGATCTCTCAGAAATACACGGGGTATTACACCCAGTGACTAATTATTTTTTTTTTATTTTGCTTTGGATCTGGAGATTTGGGGTTAAGAAAAAAGCTGTGAAAAACTGAGTTGCCCTTAATATGAGAGTATAAACTGCTAAGACTCCGATAAATAAACTCCATCTGAATTTAACTTTTTCTTAAGTTGTTGGATTTAGATTTATCTTATGTTCAATTTGTGTTACAGCTAAAATTAAAAACGCCTGTTTTTTGTATGTTTATTCAGTACTTATGTCTTAAAAGTCTTTTCAATAAATTAGATCTAAATAAGTAAATATATATACTGAATTATTCACTTTGTTGACGGTAGCGTGAACTATAAACAAATACTTTTTTAAAACCTTTAAGTACATCACTAGCAAAACCGGTCGCGATTCGCTGCACTTAATCTGATATTCTGCTGTGAAATTAAAGGAAAAGTAAGTAACATAACTCCGTTAAGAAAACATATTGGTCAATGCAACCTTGTTGTTGTTGTAGAATAGCATAAAATAGTCCCCACAATGGCAAGGAGTGCTGCTGCATCCTTAGCCGGTTATAAATCCGGTCGCTCAGGTAGCATTGAATCATCCTTTATTAGAAAAAAATCATGTGAAATTCATGTACATAGTGGGCGGTGTCGAACCCGGTACGAAGTAATTACGTTGGTGGCTTAGTAGCCTAAGTCGCCAAATTGCATCGTAAATCGGGTAATTTTAATAGCCATTTTTAAAGATTCCAATCCTCACACGCGAATAAAAAATGAGCAGTGAAATTAGACCTGGGTCAATCTCATTGAGTCTTTCAGACCACAGCAATGCTTTTTACGCCGAGATCTATGCCACTGTTTTCACAGCGATTTCGTGGTAATTAGTCAAGCTATTCTACATGTTTTACTAATATCAATATTATACGAAGGGTACAATTCAAGATATTTAGAACAATATCTGCAGCCCAATAGTAAGACAAAAACACGAACATGGTAAATGACGAAATTAACCATAAAGAAAAGTATCAATCCCACACACCATCGGCATTTCACTTCACAACGAAAAGATCGCCTCGTGTTAGTTAGGGATACATATGTAGAAAAAAAGATACTCACCCCTCAGGCCAACAATCAGTTAAATTAGATTTAGATTAAAAAATTTACCGTTAGGATTAACTCTACTTCTAAGTAATCCAGCAAATAAAACCATGTAGTTAAAAAAAAAAATACTGCAGATCCCAAGAACCTTTTCGACAAAACATCTTCGACCTGGAAGATCTCGTATATAGTGATGTTTCGGAGGCAGACCAGTCTGTGTTTGCACAAGTGGTTGACCTAATAATAGTAAGTGGGGTAATCTTGATTTACTATATTATCGGCCTTGAGAATTCTGTTTTGTACACAATATTGGGCCTCTATGGCCACCGAATGAAATATTTTTACTTGCCGCCTTAAAACAGCATGTTCACATTCGATGAATGCAATAGAATCAGTGCCTTGTGGATTTCAGACCCCCTAAACATTTACATAAAATATTTATATTTTTTGTATTTAAATTAAAAGATTTACTATGCAATTTTTTCAATATTGAATTTTATTATACAAATCGAAAAGAAACATACATAAGTGTCCCCTCACAAGCTGCAAATCCTGCGCTCCTATATTGGACCGCCTTTTTTATAATCTACGCCCATGGCTATGCGTTTCGCATCCAAGTATTTCTAGCTGTGCGTCATTGCTCTAATTAAAAAACCGAAGGTGATCTGCGCGTCCAGATCAGTCGTTCGCACTATGTACATACATACATACATACACATTCATCCGCCAAATGCAGACGACCACTGACTCTGTTGTTTCGTGTAAATGGCCCCCCGATGTACCCCTGCGTGAAGTGTTTCTTCATTTTTTGTGGAAAACAGCTCATAAAATTCGTTATTTTATTGAACAGCGCTGAGAAATGTTTACATAAACAAGCCGCACTCCCAAACACAAACTCATGATCATCTGTATGTATGTATGTTTGTATAATATATACATATGTATGTAACTATACGCATTAAAAAATCTTGAGAAAACAAAAAACAGCCAATGAAGGTGTCCATTCTAGCTGCTTAGCTGCATTCTTTCCTGCTATTGTTGAAGACATATCTTGTTCTTTTGTGTGATTCTCAAGGCAGAGGAAGCGCCGCCCCCAATGGCTTCCTGCTCACTCTGTCCGTAGTTAATTGGGTTATAAAACTGATGCGATTTTTATTTTTATTTAAATTTCAATTCGAAGCTCTCGTTTTTGGTAAGTAAACAATTAGTTTAATGAATTTATAGTAGGGTAGGGTAATGTAAATAGCAACAAAACTGTTGGAAAGCAACAAAAATTTAAGAAAAAATGTGCGCCTGTGCGATTTGCGTTTTCGTTGCGAGCAACTTGCTGTTATTGTTGTCGTTAATTTTACGATTTAATGACTTTTTAACGATGACACTCGCAATGCGCATAAAAATACATACATACATACAAACATATATGTGTGTACACACAATAGTTGACCTCAGTATTTACACACTTTCTATGTTTTCACAAAATTTGATACCATTTCCAAATGAAAAGGTTTAGTTCAGAACTGATTTGTGCATTTTAATACAGGGCTTTTCTATAAGTGCGCTCGAACTTTGACAGTGAATAGCTGCCATCTAAGTAAAGCTGTATATATGTATATATATACATTTGGCGCGCAGAGCCTTTCTGGGTGTCTGGCCGAGCTCCTCCTCCTATTTGTGGTGTGCGTCTTGAAATGGAAAAAGACGACTCCGAAAAGCAGATATTTTTTATGAGGAGCTTTTTCATGGCAGAAATGCACTCGAAGGTTTGCCATTACACTATTATAAAAAACTTTTTCTTCATTTTGGTGTTTCACCGAGATTCGAACCCACGTTATCTCTGAATTCCGAATGGTCGTCACGCGCCAACCCATTCGGCTACTGCGGCCGCCAGCTAAAGCTATCAGCGGCTATCACGTTTACACTTATTTAGAGTAGTTTTGAGATTTAGCCATGGAATGTTACAAAACCCGTTGAAATTGTTAGAATTTGTTTTCAAAATCAGTGCACCATTTTTTAAATGCCAAATGTTTCGTAAGCTGCCTTCGGAAAGTTAATTATCTTATCATTGGTGATGAGGATAATTTTTGGTTAAGTAGATATGTGAACAGAACGGTCTGCTGGAAGAGCTGGAGGGGAGGGGCTGTAAAGTGATTGCCTACGCAGATGACGTGACACTTATTGTCAGAGGCAAGTTTCTAGATACTCTGATGGAACTGATGCAGGGTTATCTGAATCTAGTTATAAATTGGACCGCAAATTGCGGCCTATCGATAAATCGTCTGAAGACGAAGCCTGTCTTATTTACGAGGAAATACAAAATACCAAGAGTGTTTCTCCCCTCAATAGCGGGCGCTCCGTTGGTGCTCTCTGACAAGGTGAAGTACCTGAGACTCATCCTTGACAGAGGTCTTACGTGGAAGACAAACATTGAGAAGAGAATCAGAAAGACAACAGTAGCCTTGTATGGTTGCAGGGGCGCTATTGGCAAAAGATGGGGCCTCTCGCCTAAAGTCCGTTCTGCAGAAACTGTCTATAGGACGAGGTGGAATCATCTCAACACCTTCTTCTCGTCTGGCAAAGACTTAGACATCTGAGCTCTCACTTTTTCGCTACGCCTGCGGGTATAGCCGGTATAAATATCATAAATTTGGTGAAGTTCATTAGTAGCTTGTTACGGCTAACTACGAACGCAAATCAGCCACCGTCGGCGTCGTCGTAAAATGTATGTTCATCATCGTCTCTAATCCCAAGGCTCCTTCTTCCTTCCCTTCTCCTTTCTCCTCTCCCATGTATGGCACCACAACGGACGAATTTCTTAATATTTGTCCAAGTGCGCCCTTAGCTAGGGCAGCCATTTAACCTAACCTAACCTAGATATGTGAACAGACAATATTGCCTTTTGGACTGACGAAAATACACTGGAGATTCATTAAACGCACCTGCATATAGAAAAGTCTCTACTTGGTGCGGATTTTGGTTCACCAGTATAATCGGCTTTTATTTCTTCGAAGTTTATATGAAACTGAGCCACATTTGTGCGATTATGCCATTCAAAAGTGGTCCTCTAGGTCGAACCACCAAAGCTCAAAGTTATATTCTACATATTATTTCATCGCATGTGTTTGAAAACAAAAGCCATGAAAGACGGTAATGTAACTCAATTTAAAGACAAAGTTCGTGCGTTCTTATGGAAAACCCCTATATAATCAAAAACCAAAAATAATTTCATTGCTTAAATAGGAATACATTTCATCAAAAAAGCACCGGGAATTGAATGCCAACGATTAGTCCAGTCATCAAAGCACCTTTTAAACACGTTTGAAGAGATCTTCTTCAGCTCCTTCAGCGAATGGCCTCTATCGTCTCAAAGCGGCGTCCACGGAGTGCCAATTTAAGTTGTGAGAAAAGTAACAGGGGGCTAAATCCGGTAAATACGGTGGTTGTTTGATGATATTTGCCGAGTTTGTGGTCAAAAAAGTGTTGACAATATGAGCCTTGTGGCACGGTGCGTTTTCATGGTGCAAATCTTGGGCAATTATTTTCTGTAAACTCGATAATTTTCTTGCTTTGGTTTTCAGTGCATCTTCAAACCGTCATAACTTTTGAAGTTGTCGTAACTATATCTCTAAATATGTAATTGAAAAGGTAATTTGTAAATATTTTTACTAATTTAGTTAAGTCAAATTTTTTTTCGAAATATGGAGCACAAAGTTTAAAATTAAAAAGTATACTATTTTAAAAATCAATTTTGTGCTAAAAATGATGAAGACAATCAAGAACGAATACTGTCAGACTTATGAACTTTCCAACGATACCACCGTAATGCAAATCGGATCAACAAATTTTTACTTATATGAGGGCTTAGCACGTCTTATTAAAAACTTTTTTGATTCTTAGCGCCTCCATAACTTGTGTGAAAAAAATCTCAAAGTTTTCGTATGTCAATTCCCGTCAGTTCCAGCATGAATTGAAGCCATTTTCAACACTTGCGCGAAATCGAAGGCCATGTGGCAGGAAGTCATCACTTTTTGTTGAATGTAATGTGGATTGGGTGTATAGTAAATTATGTACAATAATAAATAAATATTTTTGTGGAAACCAATTTTGAGATGTATGATATTATTTTAGAAATATAGCAGCTTTTTATTAAAAAGTATGAATATTTTAGTAAGTCAGTGTACACAGGGAATAAAACAATTCGATTTCAATAGCTCTAACAACTGCCACTGTGGCAATCGACCACAAAGGCCCTTTTCACCTGCAAACCTATCACTCCACATAATTTGCTTCTTTCCTTCACCTGCCTTTTTATGGCCGCTCGATCAACAATTGCAGCGGTAACAGCATCGCCATTGGAGTACCATTCGTTTTTGTTGTAAAGTTTAATTGCTCCTACTGCTATTGTTATTGTAGTTGTTATTGTTATAAGATTGTCATTAAGCCGTAATTTTATTGGTTTATTCAAAAAGTTCCAATAATGAGTTACATCACTCGTAAATTCTGGCTCATAAAATTGTGTACTTCCGTAATCGAAATTATTTATTAGCTTATGGTCGCGTGAGCATTTTTTTTTTTTTTTTTTGTTGGTTGCACAAAATAAATGCCAATGAAAAAGCGTTTAGGGTGCAGGATATAGAAAAAAAATATTTAATTACAAAAAAAGTCAACTTTCCTAATAGAATTTTACATCTACAGTGAGGTCATAAAACGATTTCGAAAATGGCAAATTTTATGGCATTTGTATCGGCATTCAATATTCGAATAACTACGACTGACGTGGACAAGTTTCTTTGTGCGTGCTTACGAGGCAGTCGATGCCGGATTCAGTGCCTACTTTTGGCTTGAAACATCAAATAATAGAAAGTCATCTGTAACAGCGATCGCACTACGGCGGGCAAAGAAAAAAAATTTACATAAAAAATATGTCCTTTAGAAGCGGCACAAAACTATAGCAAGACTTTTGCTTGCAGCAAGACGCCGACCACAAATTTGAGGCGAAGCTCGGCCTAACAAAGGACGTATGTGTAAGTATAAATGCATGCGTGTATACAAATGAATATTAATATTTAGTGTTACTTCTAGCCGAATTCATAATTAATTACACTTTTGCCATAAATTAAGCATTTACTGTTTTGGCAAAAAAAATGCGTGTTACATAGGTCGCAAGGTACTTGAAACATAAGTTTGGCATTTGACCATTGATAATTATTTGAGGAACTTTATTATTAATGCGCAATAAAAATTGGTCCTGCCTGGCATATATACAGGTACATATATAAATATACTTGACGCTTACGCCCTTTATTGGGTGTTTTGCCGAGCTGCTATATGTGGTGTGGGTTTTATTATGTTACACAATAAAATTTAGCCGACTCCGAACGGCACACTTCGTAAACAACACAAAAAAAATATGTTAATAATCTCGGACATAGTTTTTATACTATGCTGAATAATAAATGAAAGTATTTCTTTGACTTTTAATTTTGCGCAGTGAGTTTGGTGATCCAGTGAAGCGTTCATGGCCTGAACCAGGCCTGAAGTTAACCAATTTGTTAATAAAAATTTGAAGAAACTAATATTTCGCTCTTTACCGCGAAGCATGAGCAATATAATTGGTATGGACTTAAAATTCACATAACTGTTCCCACGAAGTATTTACTAGCTACCCGCAGAAGGCATGACTCTTTTAACAAATGTATAGTACTTCAAGAAATGTTCGGCTCTGAACACAATTATTTTAGTTGGGATGCTTCTTATTATTAGAAGTTCTAATTATTAATTACACATTTCTTTACCTTCGATTGTTTTCTGTTTGGTAGTGTATCTTCAAGCAGCCATAACTTTTGAGGATTTTGATACTTCATCTTAGAAAATCTCTTATTTAAGGGGGTCGTATGGTATTTTTTTTTTTTCATTTTTTTTTTTTTTTTTTAAATTATTCTATAACATCTTAAGATTATTGTGTGAAAGTTTGAAGTGCATTAGAGTAAAATTGACAAAGACACAAAGGATTAAGTATCTACCTCTCCAACCGGATTTCACGCTGCCGAAAATCTTTAAACGCGTTTTTCTCACACTTGCCTTTTTTACGGTCGGTGTCCACTGTAGATTCATATCTACTGCACCGATTCTTTTCAAATTTGGTTTTTTTGTTTCTTTACTTTATTCACGAGGTAATGACGTCGAGTTTTTTTTTTTTTAAATTTTGTCATATTTTAAAACAACAAAGTTTTCAAGTTTTTTTTATGAAAAATCGGTGTTTTGACTTCAAAGCGCTTTAAAAAATTTAAAAAAAAAAAAAAAAAAAAATTCGACGTTGTTACCTGCGAAACTTTATTAGCTGATGAAATCTTGGGTGTTTGGTTTTTTGATTTTAGTTGATCCAGTAATGAGTTCTGAGGGACACCGCAATAAAACTTTTTTATGAGACGTCCGCGAAGATTCGCTGCCACCAACTCATTTCTTCATAAAAATCAATGAAAATTTCACACAATATTCTTTAAATATGACTTTATAATGAAGTAATTTTAAAATTTTGAATAAATCAACTGTGTCGACAAACAAAATTTGGAAAAATATGCTTGTTTTACACCGAATTAACCATACTACCCCCTTAAAATACAACTTTTAAATATTTTGAATGAATATAGCTTATCCGAAAATTCTTTGGAAATATGGAAAGAATTTGGAAAATAAAGAGTAGATTTTTAAAGAAATATTTTTTAAGAAAAATTACTTTCTGGCTTATAACCTTTCTAACGATGGCTTATATAAGAGTTTAATACCTCTTATTAGGAACTTTTTAATTTTCTGCATCTCTATAACTACTGTGAAAAAGATTTCAAACATTAGTCCATTTCCGTCATTTTGATCAAGAGGCCAAAATTTCAACAGAACCCAAGATCATTTTGAGATGGCTGTTATATTTACTATGTAGGTGTAGAAATTAGTACCTCAATGCAAAATATCATTTCTAGACGAATCTGCGGCCGCTATAGCCGAATGGGATTGGTGCGTGGTTGGCCTAGGAGTGCTAGGTGATGAGATTTCACTTAGATAGCTAATGTTTTGTATCTGGAGCCGAAGCTATTATTTCAAGTAATTCTTAATGCACGTCTTCGCGAATTTTAACAAGCCGTTTAGCCTTTTCCTAGTAATATCCTTCACGGATGAGAAATCCGTTGATCCTAGGCACATTTGTCGATTCCTACAGAGAGCAGGGCAGTGGCAAAGTAGGTGCTGCATGAGTTACACGCAGCGCTCTGGCCTAATCCCAAGTCCCAGTATCCCGTCAGTACCTACTCCAACCAATGTATTGCAGTCTTTCCTAGACAGTGATAAAATATAGTTTGCAGTTTTCATGTTCCAAATTCTTAGCATAATTTTGGCAGTTTTGTACGAGGTTTCTGAGTTTCGACTGAGTTTCCAGAGCTAGTTAGCTCCGTTTTCAGAGAGGAGAAGTTGTAAAAATAAAAACTAGGGTCTGTCAGACTCACGCACGGTAGAAGTGAAACTTCTAAGTTGGTTGTTCCATGCATGGGAGCCCCGGTTTAGATCTCTCCCCCCTCTCTCGTGTTAAATTCAGGTTTTCATATTTTTTTTTCTATATCACTCCACATAAATTTGTACTATTTATTTTTGTCCTTATTAGCTTCAAATTTGACACTTGGGTGCAGTGTTGCACTTGACGCTGACATTTCTTTGCACATCCAATGGTATATTTTGCCTACTTTTGGCGCGTTAATCAATTTGCTTTGATCACCGAAACGGTTGAAATGTCATTTTACAACCTTCTACTTCAACTATCGTCACTCGTTTGGCAAACGCACTCATTGTATCGCTTCGTCTCCTCCATACCTACCATATATTTACTTCACAGCAGTTTCTTATTGCTTTCCCGCTTACACACATTCAATCGGCGCTTTATCTGATACTCACACACAGCACTCATTTGCACGGGCTATGGCTATCTATAATACCCGTTGTCGGTTGTCGATTGTCGGTTGCCTGCATGTCGCCAGTCTACTTCAATGCTTACTTGTGTGCTATATACATTTCAGAATAGGCGAGAGTGGGAAGGAGCAGCTGGTCCTTGGCCCCGCCCATTTGACGGATTTCGGTAGCGCTCCGAACTTACCGTTTCACTCGCCTATTTTCAATCTGCCTTGGGGCCCCCGACGCGCCTAAAGAAGTTTCATTTCAAAAATTTATATATCGATTGAATTATACTTCAGAATTTGGCCTTTTCTATGAATTAATGTACAGAGCAAATATCCTTGAAAATGATCTCTAAAAAAATGTTAAGTTAGCTAAGCAAGTCGCAAAAATAAATACATTTAAATGTATTATACATAAATTGAGGTGAAACGATATGGTATATAGACATTTATGAAATGCTGATTTGAAAAGAGAAACCACAAAATTTACCTTCTTAGATTAAGATTTTAAGGTTCCTAATCAAATTAAGTAAGATTTACGAAATTTTTATAAACTTCACATATCACAGATTTCTAAGGACTTGATTTTGAGAATAAAAATTGTATTAATAACTAATAAAACCCACACAACAACAGCCACACTTATCACTTCACTGAAACTCATTAAATGTATCCAAATTACATCAATAACAATTTAATCATCAACGATATTTAGCGTTATAAGTTACCTCAGAGGTAACTAACAAACAACTAACAAACACCAAAAGTGAATACAAATGTATGCAAGCCTGTGCATTAGGGCGGGTCGATTTAAAAATCGCTCATCGCTCTATGAAAATCGTATTCTAGGCATCAAAATAAGAAACTTTGCCGAAGGAACCAAATGTACCTCTAAAACGAATTCTGATGTCCCCCAATTTGGGTCGAACGAAAAATCCCACTTTGACCCATTTAGAGTGCTCCAATCGAGTCCAAATGTATGACCGACCCCCACTAACCCTGGAACTCCACTGGGGGGTTCCCCATACAATCATTTCAAAATATCAAAATATCACCATTTTTGGCCTTTACATGAGAAAATAAACTAAAAATTTCGACCCAAATTGGGGGGCATCAGAATTCGTTTTAGAGGTATGGTTCCTTCGGCAAAGTTTCTTATTTTGATCTCTAGAATATGATTTTCACTGAGTAATGGGCGATTTTTTTGCCTCCCCACAAATCGACCCGGCCTACTGTGCATACATCATTTTGGGAAGTGAAAACGAAAAGTTTAAATTTAATGTTTTTTGTTTAAATTAACTATGGCTATGAGGCGGCCGTCGTAGCCAAATGGGTTGGTGCGTGACTACCATTCGGAATTCAGAGAGAACGTAGCTTCAAATCTCGGTGAAACAGCAAAGTGAAGAAAAAGTTTTTTCTAATAGCTGTCGCCGCTCGGCAGGTAATGGCAAACCTCCGAACGTTTTTCTGCCATGAAAAAGCTCCTCGTAAAAAAAAATGTCTGCCGTTCGGAGTCGGCTTTAAATTGTAAGTCCCTCGAATGTGTAGAAAAACATCAAGACGCAATTATAGGTATACCCAATGATCGAAAAGTACCGGGAATGTTTAATTTAAACGAACCGCGCACGTGGGAATCGGTCCATATTTTTTTCTTATGTTGGTAGGACTGTAAGACACACATCTGGCGCTTTTTAGCGCCATCGGATCATTAATGTCTGCGTGGCCGGCCGGAAATGTGGGCAAACAATTCTTGGATTTTGCATGATGATAGCGCGCCATCGCCCCGAGCCCAAATTATGCTGGATTATTTCACCAAACACCAAGTAACTACCATCGTGTAAACACCGTATTCACCTGATATGGCCCCGTGCGACTTCTTTTTGTTTCTGAAGTTGAAGTTACCACTTCGTGGAAGGAGATTTCAGTCGATAGAGGAAATCAAAGAGAATGCGACGAAGAAGCTGCAGGCCATCCCTATGTCGGCCTACCAGGGGTGCATAGAGGACTGGGTTGAACGTTGACACGTGTTTGTTGCTTCAAAGGGGTCATATTTTAAAGGAGATAAAATAAATTTGCGTGAAATTTAACTCTGTTTTGTTTTATTTAAACATTACCGGTGCTTTCTGGTCATAGGGTATATATATATATATATACATATATATATACTTCCCTCATAAAATATTAAAAACTTGCTACGTTAGTTAGAAAGATAAATATTTATGGAAGTGTTTGAGGAAGAAGTATTAAATGAGCAATGAAATCTTATGGGTGGGTGCAAACAAAAAATATATTTTTCTTAAATATCACGCAAAATAACTGATTTCAAAATTTTTGTATTTACATTTTTGATATTTTCAATGAAATGTGTACATTAGGAAGAGAATTTTTTAAAATATCTTTTGGCAGGGGTGCAAAATATTATTTCCTTCATGTATAAAAAATTTTTCAAATCAGTTATTATGCTTGATATTTAAGAGAAATATATTTTTTGTTTGCACGCATAAGATTTCATTGTTGATTGAAGACTTCTTCCTCAAACACTTCCACAAATATCTATCTTTTTAACTAACGTAGCAATTTTTGCCTGCAGGTGCCTTCAATCCTTTTGGAATGCAGAAATGCTTGCGTATGATCGTCTAAAAATACAAATAAACCATTTCACGCATAACCTATAAAAATTCATGGCCCATTCGAAAGAGTTGTTTATGCAGCATCAAATCCTTTAACCTACTTACTGTTAGCTGCTTACTCAGCGCCTTGGATGTCTTGAAGCTGGCAGTAATCTGGCTTATTTCAGAGTAAGTATTGCAGATTGCCACATGCTGCTTATCGCCTACAGGGTACATCACGCCCGTACCATTTTAAATACATGCATACACGCATACATACATATGTGCATATATCAAATTGAACGGGTTTATCTTTTTCTCATTTACATCTTACAGCCAATGCGTTTTTTATGAACTCAAAAAATGTGAAACGTTGCACGTTTTAAAGGAAATTAAATTGCTACGCACATGCACATGTAGGTATGTACATTGGAATTTCGGTGGAAAAAGTAAAATGTTAACTTTATGAAAAATGCTATTGTAGCCGTGGCGATTAATCAAAAACGCGTTAAACCCTCACACAAAATAAATAAATAGGAAATTTTACATGTTTCCAAAACGCATTTTCTCTCCTTACCCTTCCTTTTGATTATTTTCTCTATTGGTTGCTCTATGAAACTCCTCGCACATCCTTCGTCGTCATGTGTGTGTGTATGTACATATGTAGTTACATATGCATCCACAATTTTCCAACTGACAAATTGACCGTAGATTGCCGCGTGGATAGGCGGATATGCAGGAGTGCCTCTAGTATGTTTGTGTGCGTATAATTTTTCATTGTTTTTGTTTTGCGTTGCACCCATTCAAGTGTGTTGGTGTTTTTGTTGATGTTTTTTCTTACTCTGTGCTGTATGTGGAAATTTGATGCCTCTTTTTACGTCCTGGTTTACGTTTGTATCGCATGTTGAGTGTGCGTGTGGTGTGTTGTTTTTGGATACTCCATCACTGCTGTGCTGACAAAATGAGTTTAATTGGACGCTTTTGTGGCTCATTAAGAGGATGGCGGCTGGCGGGCGCCGTAGCCAAAAAAGTGAGTACCTTAAGTGGTTGACAATTAGTCATTCATGTTAAATCTGCTTTGGGGAGGATGACATTTTTTTTGGGATATTCCTGGAAATGAAAAGTGTGGAGAGTATTTCGTTGTATGATAGTTATATACATATGTAGGCATGTTTATGTGTGTACGTGTACACATGTATGTATGTATATGAGTTCATATATATTAATATTCTTGCATTTGTCAAAGTATTTAAAGTGCAGAACAAAAGTAATAGTTAAATAATAGGACTATGAATAAGTTCGTGCGGTTTTTTTTCGAAATTTGAAACTTTATTGACGTAAAATGGTTACAAATTTAATATTCAAAATATTGTCCATCGCTTACTACTACTTTTTCCCATCTTTCTGGCAATTCACGGATTCCCTTTGTGAAAAATTCGGTCGGTTTTGCCGCAATCCACGAATCGATCCATTTTTTGACTTCATCGTAATTACGGAAGTGCTGGTCAGCCAGGCCATGTTGCATCGATCGGAAGAGATAGTAATCGGATGGCGCAAGGTCTGGACTATACGGCGGGTGGGGTAGGACATCCCATTTGAGCGTTTCTAAGTATGTTTTGACCACTTGTGCAACATGTGGCCGAGCATTGTCATGTTGCAAAATAACTTTGTCGTGTCTATCGGCGTATTGCGGCCGTTTTTCTCGCAGTGCTCAGCTCAAACGCATCAATTGTCGTCGGTAGACATCCCCCGTAATCGTTTCATTCGGTTTCAGTAGCTCATAATACACAACACCCAGCTGGTCCCACCAGATACACAGCATAACCTTCAGGCCATGAATATTCTGCGCCGACGTCGATGTTGAAGCATGGCCAGGGTATCCATACGTTGTCCGACGTTTTCGATTGTCGTAATGGACCCACTTTTCATCGCCAGTCACAATTCGATGCAAAAAACCCTTTCTTTTGTGCCGTTGAAGCAGTTGTTCGCATGCCATAAAACGGCGTTCAACGTCTCTTGGCTTCAATTCATACGGCACCCAATGGCCTACCTTTCGGATCATTCCCATGGCTTTTAAACGTTTGGAAATGGTTGATTGATCAACTCCCAAAGTTTTTGCAACCTCTTCTTGCGTTTGAGCCGGATCTTGATCGAGCAATTCCTCCAATTCGGTATCCATGAACTTTGGCGGCGCACCCTCGCGTTCTTCGTCTTCCAAGCCAAAATCACCACTTTTAAAGCGTGCAAACCACTTCTGGCACGTTTGCTCAGATAGAGCATGCTCACCATAAACTTCCACCAAGATACGATGACTTTCGGCTGCTTTTTTCTTCATATTAAAATAATGAAGAAGAATTCCCCGCAAAAACACATTATTTGGCACGAAATTCGACATTTTCAAGTGTGGTAAAAATATTGTTGTTTACGCTTCAAATAAAAAACTTATACTGACGTTTGTGCCTTACGACAGTAGCTCTCCAATGAATGTTTGGAAATGTGGATCGATGGAATAATAATCAAGTTACGCCATCTGTTGTAAAACCGTAACGAACTTATTCATAGTCCTATTATACACACAATAATGCCACACTGTACACATATCTGATAAAGGGGCTTAAGGTAAGTAGAAAAAACCTCAATGTAAAAAATCTTAAAAGCGTTGGAGTTTTCAGACTTCGTTTTGCATCATACAGAACCTCCGTAATATGGTTCAAACTTGAAATGAAAAATCAAACTTTGATTTTATTATTTATGTATATACGAAGTGTGCTCAAAAAATAAGAGGAATTACGCGGGCTACATGCATTCGACTTTCGATTATTATTTTTTTCCATTAGGCCGATTGGGCTTTGGTTTCGATGTCATAACCATATACCCATGATTCGTCACCAATTATGACTCTTTTAAGTAAATCTCAATCATCGTTGACGTCATTCAACAATTCCTGAGCGATGCTCGTTCGACGTTGCTTTTGGTCAAAATTCAGCAATCTGACGTGAATTGGAAGTTGGACATTGAACACAAAAACCAGCTGATTTCTACAACGACAGTGTTGTAAACACAAAGCGCTTTGCAATGTTGCTTTGTTGCTAATAAAAGGAGATTTTTCTGTCTCTATTCCAAATATTTTTAGGTGGCCGCCGTAGCCACGTAAATTGGTACGAGAATACCATTTAGAAGTACATAGGTTCGAATCCCCATGCATGATAAACCGAAATGATCCAGAAAGTGTTCTCTAATGTTGGCCGGCCTTCGGCAGGCAATGGCAAGCCTCCGAGTGAAAAAGAGTAGATTATTGGTGTTGGAGAGCTTAGATTTTCATATCACAACATGTTTCTCAAAGGAAAACAGAGTTATCATGCATGCCAATCACAATCACGCATTCGTCCCAAACAGTGGGAGAGTGAATTGTCTTAGCTTCTCAGCACGAGCACGCACCGACATGCCGGGACACTGAGAGCAACGTAATTTTAGAACAGTTGTAATACATTGAGTGAAATAATAGTTATCCATTTCGTAAGGGCCACGTCAATCGCGAAGTAGAATGTGCTATAACTGGTTTCTGACCAAGGAAAGAACTCCTCACAATCTGCTCTGACCAAAAGATCAGTTGTTATATTACGAGGCACTCAAAAAAAGTGTGTTATTGGATTAGCCCTTACCCAGTTTTGAAGTAGGTAGATTGCTTACGTAATGAATTAATCCAGAGTGCTTTGCAAGAGCTTTCACGGATATTTTCCTTACGGATGGGTCCAAGAATGAAATAGGTTCTGGAGCCGGATGGTACTTAAACGGGAGTAATAGGTATCATATCGCTATGAGAGGAATGGCAACCGAAATTTTTGCCGTTCTGAAAGTAGCAGAATGGATAATTGAGAGGAGATGGTTACAGTCAGGCTGCGCTAAAGGCCCCGGAGAACGGAAAGCAAATATCAAATATTGTTCAAGAATGCAAAAAGAAGATTAATTCTGTTGCAAGACAGAATAAACTCATAATTATATGGGTTCCAGGACACTGCGGCGTTCAAGGGAATGAAATTGTCGATGAATTGGCCAACTGTGGATCATTGCTTCCCCCACAGAGACCAGAGCGGAATCGGAACCAGTTCTGCAGGAATCAAGAAGTGGATCAGCGATTGTGTATGCAATTTACATAAAGAGCGATGGTCCGGTCTTGAACGCTGCAGGACTGCAAAGTATTTTGTGACAAGTCCGAACAGAAAACTGTCGGACTTTCTTCTACAACGTGGAATGAAATACGTTCGGTTTATGGTCGGTATTATTACAGGACACAGTCCATGGGGTCAGCATATGACCACTATTGGAATCATTGAAGACCCGATTTGCCTGTCTTACTATCTTGAGGCGGATGGCACTGAGCATTTTTTGTGTGAGTGTCCCGCAGTTGCTATAGCAAGGCTATGCATTTTCGGTGCCGATGCCATGAGAACAAGTAAAGTTCGTTCTCTCGAACTAGAGGATATTCTCCGATTTATCAAAGAATCTGGAAAATTCTCACAGGTCTAACTTCCTCTATTCTATCCTATCTTTTTCCTTGCAGAAACACACTTCACTGATAAAAGTCTTCTGAAATTTCCTAAATACAAAGTGTATGTGACAAACCATCCTGATGGAAGAGCTCACGGAGGGACTGCTATAATTATTAAATCAAGTATAATGCACAATGAACAACTCCAATATTCAACGCCTTATCTTCAATCCACGACAGTACAAATCTATGACAAAAATGGACCAGTATCTATCTCCTCCAATGCAAAACACATTGATTGGGGCTCAAGACTCACCAACAAAAAGGGGCGTATTCTTATTAACGCAATTAACAAAAACTATTGCAGATTTATAAGTACCGGAGAACCTGCCTATTGGCCAACTGACATAAAGAAAATTCCAGATTTGATCGATTTCTGCATAACTAAAAACATAAGCCATAACCAATTGACAATTCAGTCGTGCTATGAACTTTCTTCTGACCACTCGCCGATATTACTTGAATATGTAAGTCATATAAAATCTATAGATACATCTTTTCGCATACTTAATGACAGAACCAACTGGGAAAAATTCCGCCCCCATATTGACGATCAACTTATACCAAATGTGATATTAAAAACGCAACTTGACATTGAACATGCCATTATCCATTTTAATGACGTAGTAGAAGCAGGGATCAGATCGGCACCAAAGCAAGCAAATAGAACAAATACACCAACAACTGACATTACTATTAAACAGCAAATTATAGAAAAAAGAAAGTTAAGAAAAAGATGGCAAAAAACTAGATCACCTGACGACAAGAGAAAACTAAACTTTGCTACAAAAATTCTTAAGGATACCTTAAATAAGAGAAATAACAAAGAAATCGAAAACTATTTGAAGAATCTGACTCCCTATCAAGATACAAACTACTCTTTATGGAAATGTATTGTACTAAAAAATTAAAAACTCAAATAAAACATCAACCACCACTAAAAAAAGATGACAATTCATGGGCTGTTACAAAAGAGGAAAAAGCGGCAAATTACTTCGAAAAAGTTCTATCAAATGACGAAGAAAAGAAAATCAACAACCAAAACAATTTCCACTATGATTTCACAAAAATTAAAAGGACGAATACACACGAAATAATAGCTTGCATCAAAAAAGGAATAAAACATAAAAAAGCTCCCGGATATGACATGATAACAGGAAAAGCATTAGCGGAGCTACCTACCAAGGCATATGTATACTTGCGAAACGTTTTTAATGCAATGTTTCGCTTACAATACTTTCCGAAGCTCTGGAAAATGGCAGAGATTATTGCATTGCCAAAACCGGGTAAAGATCCAACTACCGTGTCATCATATAGACCAATAAGCTTATTACCGACAATATCTAAAATTGCTGAAAAATTACTGCATGATCGGATAAGCCAACTTCTAGACCAAAAACGTATAATACCGGATCATCAATTTGGATTTAGAAAAAAACATTCGACTATTCAACAGATCCACAGAATTACAAATAAAATCCAATCAGACCTTGAAAACAATCGATACTGTGCCGCAGTATTTTTGGACGTAGCTAAAGCGTTTGACAAAGTGTGGCATGAAGGCTTACTCCACAAAATAAAAAGAATGCTACCTTTTGACTACTATCTCGTCATAAAAAGCTATCTACCCGACCGAAGTTTCTATATTAAATATGACAATCAATGTTCAGGTATTCATTAAATAACTGCTGGAGTTCCGCAAGGAAGCGTTCTTGGCCCTCTACTATATGTTTTATTCACCGCAGATATACCACCTCCTGACGAAACTAATTCTTCAATTGCTACGTTCGCAGACGATACAATACTATTAGCATTAGACAAAAGGTGAATTATCGCTACTGAATAACTGCAGCAATACCCAAACGCAGTTAAGGAATGGTTTGATAACTGGTGCCTAAAAATAAATGAAGACAAAACCGTACAGGTTATATTTACTAACAAAACAAAATTTACCGCAGTTCCAATTAAAATAAATGATAAAGCAATTACAATAGAATCAACTACTAAATATCTGGGAATTCACTTGGACTCCAAACTAAATTGGAATCACCACATAAAGCAAAAGGTCAAACAAATAAAAGAAAAATTTCGACAACTTCATTGGTTAGTCTGCTCCAAATCCAGACTCACTATACAGAACAAACTGTTAGTGTACAAAACTATGATTAAACCAATCTGGCTATATGGATTACAGGTGTGGGGAACGGCTAAAAAAACTCATATAGAAAAAATCCAACGACAGCAATCAAAGATTCTTCGAATTTTGACCATGTCTGACAGGTACACGAAAAATGATGACATCCACAGGACTTTTAATATAGCAAGAGTAGACGAAGAAATCAAAAAGATAACAACAAGGCATTTTGAAAAATACGCACACACAGTAATGCAGAAATTAACAAACTTCTTGAAAGGGAAGGAAACGGGAAAAGGCGTTTAAAGAGAACCCGACCAAGTGACCTAGTATGATAAATGCTAAAAAACCATAAATATGTAAAAAAAAATAATTAAAAATAGTTGTAAAATGTAATCATGTAAAGTGAAACTTGTATTGTATTATTGTATATTATTTAATTGCTATTATTTCGTTTATTTAAATTTTATCGCTTTTGACACTAGCCATTAAGCGATGTATATAAATCCTGACCAAATTGTTAAACAACATACTTAACGTCAAAGGACAGATGTATAAAATAAATGGGGAATAAAAAAAAAAAAAAAAAAATCTTTTTCCTTCTGTCTCCTTTCCTCATTGACTATTTATCCTTTTACTTTCCAGAGCTTTAATGCAATGGGTCTTTTAGCCAGAGTGGTTTAGGAATTACCAAATCTCTCGGTGCTTCTTGGCACGACATTTCAAATTTCAATTTCAGGTAGAGTGTGGCCACTGCCTAGAGGGCAGCTTACTGTCATTAAAATCTGGGTTCTTTGCTTCTATTCCATGATCTTGAGGATTACACTAACCGCGGAATTGAATATCGAGTCATGCGAAATTATATTGAACCGATGACATTACATAGTGGAACGCCTGTCGAGGTTGGACTTAATAAGGTTATTACAAAATGACAATAACAAATGGTTAAATTTTTCTACTAAAATTTTAGGCAGACAAATTTACTTTGTTCCTTCAAACGAAAAACGCGTGCGGTTAAAATGAGTGCGCTAGAAAGATTTGTTCAAAGGTGATGTTTAACTATTTGATACAGATACCTTGAAAATACACACAAATAAATAAAAATAAATAATTGGCGCGAAGATTTCTGTTAGGTGTTTGGCCGAGCTCCTCCTTATATTTGTGTTGTGCGTCTTGATGTTGTTCCACAAATGGAGGAAGAGAGAGTTTTAAACCGACTCCCGATGGCAAATATTTTTTATGAGAAAACGTTCATGGCAGAAATACGCTTGAAGGTTTGCCATTGCCTGCCGAGGTGCGACCGCTATTAAAAAACACTTTCTCTTTCATTTTGGTGTTACATGCATGGAGATTAGAACCTAAGCACTTCCGAATGGTAGTCAAATACAAGGTGGCGTAAAATTAATCACCTTATTGAATGATTTATAATTTTTGCAAAAGAGTCGCACGTCAATCATATAGCTGTATGACACTTGTGAACTAATAAACAGCTGTAGTATCCGAAGAGACAAACAAAGTAGTGCGTAAAAGTCAAAATAAAGGTTTTCAATACTCAAAATCATTTTTCTTTATTTAGTAAAAAAGTGAATTAAAAATAAAATTGTATGATTACTTCTGTGCCACCTTGCATATGAGGCTCAGAAGTGCTTAACAAGGGCTTGTCTTAAACATTTCCATACACATATGCACTTATACTCGCATATAAAGGGTGATTTTTTAAGAGCTATAGGAACGTTTTTCAAAAAAGCACGTAAAATTCAGAAAAATGCATGAAATTTATATTTAAATCGATAGTACAGTCCATATAATTTAATGTTTGAAGATTATTTCAAGCAAATGTTGACCGCGACTGCGCTTCAAATGGTCCATCCGCTTAGTCCAATTTTGGCACACTCTTTCCAATGTTTCGGCCGGTATCTCACATATAAATGCTTTAAAGTTGTCTTCCAATGCGTTGATTAAAGCAGGCTTGTCTGAATAGACATGAGCTTTAACATAGCCCCACAAAAAATAATCTAAAGGAGTTATATCGCACGATCTGGATGGCCAATTGACAGGTCCCGAACGTGAAATGAAATGTTCACCGAACTCGCCTCTCAACAAGTCTATTGTTACGCGTGTTGTGTGACATGTGGCACCGTCTTGCTGAAACCACATGTCATGCAAGTGAAGCTCTTGCGTTTTGGGGAAAAAAAGTTGGATATCATTTCACGGTATCGCTCACCATTCACAGTTACGTTACGATTCGCAGCATCTTTGAAGAAGTACGGTCCAATGATACCTCCAGCCCATAAACCGCACCAAACTGTGACCTTTTCTGGATACATTGGTGGCTTTTGTAATTCTTCTGGCTGATCTTGACTCCAAAATCGGCAATTCTGCTTATTTACGTACCCATTAGTCCAAAAATGAGCTTCGTCGCTGAACACAATTTTTCGATAAAAAAGTGGATCTTCGGCCAACTTTCCAAGAGCCCATTCACCAAAAATTCTGCGTTGCGGTAGGTCGCTCGGCTTCAATTCTTGCACCAGCTGTTTTTTGAAAGGCTTCATACCTAAATCCTTTCGCAAAATTTTCCACATTGTTGAGTAACAGAGGCCCAATTGCTGCGAACGGCGACGAATCTATAATTGATGGTCATCATTAACACTGGCCGATACAGCTGCGATATTTTCTACAGTTCGCACTCTACGTAAGCTTGTTGGTGGTTTGATGTCCAGTAATGAAAATTTGGTTCTAAATTTAGTCACAATAGCTCGAATAGCCGCTTCAGTGGGTCGATTAAACTGACCATAAAATGGAAGAAGCGCGCGATAAACTTTCTTAACAGAACACGCATTTTTATAATAAAATTCAATGATTTGCAAGCGTTGTTCGTTTGTAAGACGATTCATGGTTAAATTATAGACCAAAGTGAAGATGTTTGACAGTGAAACAAAACACGAAACGTGCGTCAGCTGTTTAAACCAACTGTTTAAAAAGATAATAGCTAAAAAATCACCCTTTATATACATATGTATGAAGGGTCCACTGCTATCCAAAGTTTTGTGCATAATTATCAATAGCAGTGGAATCTGCGCTATTCAGCCTAAGTACATATATATATGTATGTGTGTACACATTTATACAATCTTTAATACATCTGTATGTAGAGGTACGAGTATGTAGATGTTGAATACTTTTAGAGCCATACTGAATGCCACAACATATGGGCGAACAACACATATCCCAAAGGATTTTATTATTCCTGCGCATATTTGAACGTATCACATGCGCTGGTCCAAAAAGGGTTGTTCATTCGAGTTCACAAGTTTCCAATTTTATTTTCAAACTTCCTCTGCTTTGCGTTTTATGTTTTTACTCCACCATGCATATATACATTTGTGTGTTTTTGGACCAGTTTGTATGGCAGCGTTGATGTTTGCGGGTGCAAATGTTCCGAATAATGTGTGAAGGTTTGTCTTTGTTTGCACGCTGTTGTAATATGTTAAATTTGACAAGACAGCAGCTGTGTGTTAGTTAGATAGCCAGAGAAAAAAAAACATCAACAAAAAAAGAGTAACACAAAAAATTAAATCAAAGGAAGCAGTGGAGATCATAAAACATGCAAGTCCTTTCTTGGCATGAATATGTATATGTATGTGCTTGTGAACGCGTGGGGCAAATGAAAAATCAACTCAACTGAAGCTGAGGAAATTTAATTTTCAAAAACAATGATTTTCCAAGAGAATGCAAAATAAAAAAGCTAATAAAAAACATGTTAAATAAATACAAGTAAACGAATAAATATTGAAAAATATATCTAAATAAGTGTCTGTGTTAACCGAAATGCCATGCAGAGTTGGGCAAAAGAGACCCTAAGAAAAAGTATGTCCGTAAAAAAATAATAAATATTTCCTAAGCAGAATTGAATGCCTTCGGGTCAACAAGGAGTTGGTCACCGACTTGAAAGTTATGAGCAGTGAGTACGGTGTAGCGGTTTTTTAGAGTTTGCTGCTTGTGGCTGAAACTAAATAGCTGCTCCTTGTAACATCGAAAGCCTGAAGATGAAAACAAAGTATAGTAAAGAGTCAGCAGGTCAACAGCATTAGTTTGGGCCCAACCCAGTGGCTGTTAACATTACTCATTACACTTTTCCAGCTGGTTGCCAAGCAATTTTCCACTTGCTGCTCCTGCTTGTTACTGCGCATAAGCGTCTTCGCTAGAATAAGAGCTTTCTTGTGCGATTTTGCGTAAATTTTCACTTGAGCGATTGGCCACTTTGTTATCAATATTTAAACAGGTGGAAGAAGATACCCGACATGCTTGTGCAGCAGCCGTCTTGTAGTCTCCAGAATGGGTGGAGTGAAAGTTGGTTGAGCGCACTTAAGTGAAAGCCACTGAAGCAAATGAAAAGGTTGGCAAAAATCACAACGACCAATCCACATACACACACGCATCTAAACAAATGTATTTATGCTTGTTTATGGTGCGTTTGCGGCTCAAATACCCTGCAGGGAAAGCCGTTCTACTGATGAAGCAAACTTTTCCTGTCTGTAAATCGTTTTCATGCCATGAGTGCATCGACATCATCTTTCAGTAAGTAATTGCCCGTCATAAGTAAGTAAACCCCGTTACGAGGGTTTCTGATATATTCGAAGGGAGCACTTTATTCGGCAAACACCTCTACTTTTTTATTTTTTTTATTTCCATTATAAATTACAATCTGTTAATATTAACACTAAGTAATTGGTGTTGGGGTTTGGAATTAAAATGTCCCTTCCCTTTGAAAGAGAACATTATTGCCTTTGGTGGCATTTAGTTACAATTTTACTGACAACATAGTTTTCTATAATTTTATTCATATTACAGTACGAGCAAGATCTGTGGATGTTTTGCGCTTTAGTCTTCTTGGTTGAAGTTCCATTTCCGGTATCAGTTTCATTTCATAGTTTTTGTGCTCTAATAGTCGCAAGATATACTTACTACTGCTTCTTTTTACTGTTTCAGTGACAGTGTCTATGCCGAGATCGCGGTGAATATCGTCATTTCTTATGTGCCAATTTGCATTTGCGTTTGTTCTTAGCATCTTAGATTGACTTCTCTGTATGATTTTTAGGTTTGATTTACTGGTAGTTCCCCAAATTTCTAGTCCGTAGGTTCATGTCGGTCTGGTTATTGATTTGTATATCATTTGTTTATTAAATAAGCTTAGGGTTGATTGTTTTCCTAGTAGCCAGTAGAGTTGTCGGAATTTGCTTTTCATCTCGTTTCTCTTGTTCAGTATGTGGTTTTTCCATGTGAGTTTTGAGTCAATCGTTATGCCTAAATATTTTGCACTTGAGTGTATTTTTATGTCTTCTCCAGCCAATTTGGATTGGATATCTTGCAGATTTTCTCTACGCGTATATTACATGTTGTGCTTTGTCTTTATTGGCCTCAATGCCCCATTTTTCAAACCATTGTGTTGTAGCTGATAGCGTATCTTGCAGTCTCTTTGCTGCTGTTTCTTCATTGTTGTTATCTGACATTAAAACTGTGTCGTCTGCAAATGTAGCTATCATTGATCCTCGAGCGTTGCTATATCTCCTATGTATACTAAGTATAGCATGGGCCCAGTACGCTTCCTTGAGGTACTCCAGCTGTCGCCGTCAAGATGTCAGAGCACTCATCGTCGTAGTTTATGAAGAAGTGCCTATCAGTCATGGAGCTTTTAAGGATATTAAATATGTAAAGTGGTAAACTGTTTTTTAGCTTTTATCCTTTGTGCCACACTCTGTCAAAAGCTTTCGCGATGTCCAAACACACGGCAATGCAATATTTCTTCTTATCGAAGTCGTCTGTATTTTTGTTCACTACTCTCTGAATCTCTTGCACAGCTGAATGTTGTTTTCGGAAACCGAATTGGTGTGAGGGGATAGCGTCTTTTTTGAAGTGAAAACTTCTTTAGAATCGTTGGGAGTGATTTGAGACTCGATGAAACGAAAAAGCGACACTACGAAGCGTTATATGTTGATATACGTATGTATATGTGAGTGGCTGCGTACTGCTGAGCCACGCAAGTATAGTGAGTATTGCAGTATGTATACTACACTGCCTATTACTTTCTTTGGTGTTTAGTTCAAGCGTCACACGCATGTATGTTTGTATTTATGCTAGTACGTATGGGTGCGCGCCTGCGTATTACGGAGCCACGGTGAGCGAGAAGGCATTATGTATACCTATACTATCCTACCTAATACTTGCTTGCAAAGCGTCCTACGAATGTTTGTGTGTATGTTAGTACGTCTGTGTAATATACGCGTTACGACGCTCATAATAGCAACCGCATTTGCTGTATTGCGTCCGTATTTTTATATTCGTAATTTGAAACTTTATTGACGTAAAATGGTTACAAATTTAATATTCAAAATATTGTCCATCGCTTACTACTACTTTTTCCCATCTTTCTGGCAATTCACGGATTCCCTTTGTGAAAAATTCGGTCGGTTTTGCCGCAATCCACGAATCGATCCATTTTTTGACTTCATCGTAATTACGGAAGTGCTGGTCAGCCAGGCCATGTTGCATCGATCGGAAGAGATAGTAATCGGATGGCGCAAGGTCTGGACTATACGGCGGGTGGGGTAGGACATCCCATTTGAGCGTTTCTAAGTATGTTTTGACCACTTGTGCAACATGTGGCCGAGCATTGTCATGTTGCAAAATAACTTTGTCGTGTCTATCGGCGTATTGCGGCCGTTTTTCTCGCAGTGCTCGGCTCAAACGCATCAATTGTCGTCGGTAGACATCCCCCGTAATCGTTTCATTCGGTTTCAGTAGCTCATAATACACAACACCCAGCTGGTCCCACCAGATACACAGCATAACCTTCAGGCCATGAATATTCTGCGCCGACGTCGATGTTGAAGCATGGCCAGGGTATCCATACGTTGCCCGACGTTTTGGATTGTCGTAATGGACCCACTTTTCATCGCCAGTCACAATTCGATGCAAAAAACCCTTTCTTTTGTGCCGTTGAAGCAGTTGTTCGCATGCCATAAAACGGCGTTCAACGTCTCTTGGCTTCAATTCATACGGCACCCAATGGCCTACCTTTCGGATCATTCCCATGGCTTTTAAACGTTTGGAAATGGTTGATTGATCAACTCCCAAAGTTTTTGCAACCTCTTCTTGCGTTTGAGCCGGATCTTGATCGAGCAATTCCTCCAATTCGGTATCCATGAACTTTGGCGGCGCACTCTCGCGTTCTTCGTCTTCCAAGCCAAAATCACCACTTTTAAAGCGTGCAAACCACTTCTGGCACGTTCGCTCAGATAGAGCATGCTCACCATAAACTTCCACCAAGATACGATGACTTTCGGCTGCTTTTTTCTTCATATTAAAATAATGAAGAAGAATTCCCCGCAAAAACACATTATTTGGCACGAAATTCGACATTTTCAAGTGTGGTAAAAATATTGTTGTTTACGCTTCAAATAAAAAACTTATACTGACGTTTGTGCCTTACGACAGTAGCTCTCCAATGAATGTTTGGAAATGTGGATCGATGGAATAATAATCAAGTTACGCCATCTGTTGTAAAACCGCACAATCAAAATGACGGTGCTCGTATTGTAACTCCACAGATAGATCTGAATACACAGCAACTAGAATCACTGTCTGTTCAGCTCTCTAAAGTGGGAGAAATATGTGAAACCATCATTTGTTGAAATTGAAAACATTGAGGATGAATAATAATAAAATGAAGAAAATAAAATATGAACTTTAGAGCAATATTATAATGAACCTATAATTATCCCGCTCCTAATGCTGCTTTCGTCTCATTCTCTCTCAGTTTTTTTTACGGAAGGTTTCACTTCTATCGCGTCTAACCGTTAGACTGGTATTTTTTTTGTTTTAGAATCAAGTCAATTCTGCCACTTCTAATTAATATCTAAAAATTTCACTATAAATCGAAACACTGCTTTCTGTAAAGATTTCTGTACAAACATTGATTGACAAACAAACATTTATTGCTCTAAGCGCCTGGAGAATATGCTGGGTGAGGCAGAACTTTGTAGCCTAATTCATGCAATGTTGCCAGCGCGACTGCAAATTTTTGCTCACCGGCCTTGTCCTGGTGAAAGCGAATTGGTCCTTTTTTCAAATCGCCACATAGCCAAACTTAAGCTAGAGTTAGGCTGAATAAAGAATTGAAAACTACAAGCGCAAAACTCGCAGTATGCAGTTCTTGGTGGTCCCTTTATCCTTTTTAAGGTAATTATGTAAATTATGATGCACGTATTCCTAACAACTCGTCTCAAGAACGTTGTTGGCTGACAGAAAAGCCTTCTCCGGCTTCAATTTACTAAGGGATACAAAGTTCTTTGACTATTCTACACTCTTAAAATTTATTTAATCCACAATTTCTGGTGTGGTGATCTCAAAATGGCGATCGTAAAACGATATTCGCTTTTTTCAACCACTTTTACAAACTATTTAACAAACCAGGAAGAGCATTAAGTTGCGTTTTTTGAAATATATTATACTTCTTGACAATAAAAGTGTTGGTCTTGGGGTAGTAAAGACATCCGCTATAAAATCTAAGGATTTGTTGAGTCAACGCAGATTATTGAGATTACTACGTTTTTTTGTACAAAAATTGCTGGACTTGCGAGTTTGAAAGATGACGACTTAGAAAAATGTAAATAACAAATTTTACATTAAGAAATGTTCCAATAATCAAACCGGTTACCGTCTGAGTTATAAGACAATGTTCCACCCTGTCAATATTTACCGCAGTGTCATCGAGCTAAGAACGATAAGGGTGCGGTGATTGCAGTGGGAAGCGTTGCTTTGAGGTGTTCGAGCGAACGAAGAAGAAAGTGTCAAAAAAAGCGAATACTTTTCAAACAAAAATTAAAGGTTAGCGTAGGTTAATGCAAATAAGCAAGTAATAGAAAATATATTAAATAAAAAAAGTTGTTCGTAGGCATAAAAATGTAAACAAATCTCTACAATTATTCCACTTTAACAGCTGATTCTATCAAACTCACTTATACTACAGGGTCCGGCGCTCGAAGTGTAACCAACTTAGCTTAGCTGTCTGTTAGTTGGCTAAATGAGAGTATTGTTTACATGCGCGCGGAAGCATTTTGCCGAGAGTGAGCGCGAAAAAAGAAAATAAGTAATGGATATCAAATGTATGGAATAATGAATTGCATTATATTGGGCTGCAAAATCGCAACCAGCGATTGTTCGTGAGCTCGAGCAACTTAAACCAAATAAAGTTTTTGTTTATCGCCCCATTACTCGTTAAAATGATACTGGTATTATATGTTTCTATAAAATCATTCAATAAAATTTCCATTAGCTGCAATAACCTCCTTGATCTTGTCTCGAAAACGATTGAATGCCCGAAACAAATGCTGCTTATTCATATTAACCAAAACGGTATTAATTGCAGGAGGTCATCAAAAGACTGCAACGTCACTTCAAATGGTTCAAAAAGTGAAGAAGCGACTTGAGTGGCATCCGCCGCATACTGAAAAATTATCTCAAAATTAAGCCTTACAAGATCCAAATGGTGCATGATCTCACACCAAAGCAGCAACAAGTCAGACTTGAGAGAGCGAAGGAGTTGCTTCACTTTGCCGAAAGCGGTCAATTTCCGAACAATGTGTTTTCTGACGAGAATATTTTCCAAATTGAGCAATTCGTGAACTCCCAAAACGATAGGGTTTATTTGATCGACCGTTCGTACGCGTCATCGACTAGCCACCAGGAGACAGCACCCACCACAAGTAATGGTTGGGCCGCTGTAACCGCAGATGAGGGCTCTTCAATCGTTTTCATCGAGCCTGGCGTCAAGGTTAATGCGAAATATTATCGGGAAAGTATTCTAGAGGTTCCTTTGAAGCCGTGGACAGACAAATATTTCGGTGGCAGAAAATGGGCAAAGACGAAAGGTGGCCATGTCGATCAAAAGTGAACTGATTCTTACTTTTCGGAATTATTTAAAAGGGAATACTGGATGGTACTTTAACTAATCTGTCGAATTTCGAAAGTGAGAAGGGAAGCGAACTAACAAGTAAATATTCTCAATTCAGTTGAAGCACACAAGCGTTGCACTATTTGATTTCCCTGCAGGGTACTTTGAAAAAGGCGAAGGCGTACGGGAATATGTGCGTTTGCTCATATCCTGATAGAGCAATGTATTTAAAATTCAATTACAGTGAAAACGCCTTTGGTGCTTCGTACGTTAGGTAAAGTTATCTGTTTAATTTGAAATTGTGATTTTTATGTAGCTGGCCACTTTCCACGTCTTGCTATTTAACTGCGGGCATTCAATTATTGTCTTTGTTTTTGTTAAACTACTTAAGATACTGTTTACTTCTGTGTGTGCTAGCTCCTGTACGCTTCCCATTGCTCTTCTCTCTTTGTCCTTTTAAGTTTGTGAATTTTCTGTCCCTTTCACCATTTATTGTACTTCACCTGGTCGCCCTTAGATAAACATAAAAATTGTTAAATTATTGCAAATTGCTCCTTTTTCAACTTCTTATAACTTTTGCTTTGCGAACGCATACTTTGATGCGAAGCTAATGCTCGCAAGGCTTTGTGTCAAACTGTTATTGCGGCGCTCTAAGCCAATGAATGTGGAATACCTACATACATACATACTTGTATATTGATATTAGAGCTGCTTGCCTTGGTCAGAAGAGAGGTAGGTACGCCATTCAAGTGATGTGGCTTCTTGCTTAGTTAAGTGGAATATTTGTGTTGACATTTTATTTCCAAGTGGAGTATAAAATGTAACGACGCGAAGGATTAAGCGGCGCAAGAATTTGAAATTGAAGGCATATTTTTGCTCAAAAACACTTACATAATCACATACAATCATTGATTAAAGTAATACTAGTCAAACACTGTTCTTAGAAAAACTACCACAGTCTCAAATGTTGAAACAATTGGCAATATTTACTCCTACAAATTTCCAACGATTGCTTTGCTTGGTTAGGTTAGGTCAGGCAAGATGGTTGCCCTTGCGAGGACCCACATGTACGAATATACAAGATTTTGTCCGTTTTAATTACTTTTGTAATACCATCCATTGTAATTGCTGGGGTAAACAGAAGAGAGCGAAGTAAGAAAGAATAGCGGAGAGAGAGTTATGTTTGGGTTATGGAGAAGAAAACTTCATCCTCCAGACATCTTTTGCAGAAATTACTAAATGCGATATTCAGTTTCAGCGCTTGGATATCTATCCGCTAAGCATACACACAAAATTCAACGAGCTGCGGCTTTGTTAGCCTTAGAAGCTTCCTCTTGTGCCCCCGATCTGCTGGTGGCCAGAAAGCTGAGTTAACGCGAATCCCACCTGTCCAAGAGCAGACCACAGGTTTTCAAGGGAACCCCAATCCTTTCGCTTTACAGGGAAATCAGTTCAAAGCAAACTCCCACAATATCTCTGTGATCAACGACCAAAATTAGCCAAAGATTTTGGATGTGGTCGAAAGACGGGTCAGGCATTCCCCGGCATATTTCGAGCGCACCAATGAGCTCTAGGCGCTAATTCGCTTAGCTATCTTGACAGTAGTGGCACAAGTAAGGAACTGATCAACTGCTTCTTTGGCTGCGGCTACCTCCGCTTGGAAGACACTGCAAGTGCTCCAGTAGCCTGAATTCGAGCTTGATGGGTAGCTCCTTGCATAATGCTCCTCCACCAACCTTTCCGTCTAATTTCTAGTTATCCGCGAAGAGGTTTACACTCTTCCTTTGAAGAAATATTGCTAAAAAATGCAAATGATGGATGTGACTTTTCAGTAGCTTAAATTTTTTTTGCTGTGTAGATAAACTTTTCATATGAACGTATGTGAAGTTTCATTTCAATATTCAATTCCTTCCTTGTTTAGAAGCGATTTAGTATCGCCGTGTCACACAACAATGGAAAAAATCAAGTATCGGGACTGCTTTTTTATTTGTGGAAGGTTTAAAGGCAAAGGAAATTTATGAATGTCCTGTATAAGGAATATTCGCCATCAATTGGTACAGTAGAAAGATGGGTTGCCGAATTTACGTAAAAAACAAAAATAAACCTAGAATCGTAGAAAAATTCAGGATGTCGTATTCAAAAATCGGCGAATGACTGAAAAAAATTTAGTAGAAACTCTAGACATCTCATTGGACAGTGTAAACAATATTTTGACTAAAGTATTGGGTTCTGAAAGCTGCAATGGGTGCCACATTCGGTAACAATGCAACAAAAACATATTCGAAAATGAGTTTGATGATAAGGCCATAGCAGCTGTGTAAGCGTATTTTGCAGACCTTCCAGATTCAGGGATGGAATTCATAAATTGGAATATCGTTGGGAAAAGTGTATTAGTGTTCAGGGAGATTATCTGAATAATAAAGTGTATTTAAAACTATAAAATTGTGTTTTTCTTATCGAATCGCAAAACATATTGAACAACCTAGTATTAAAAAACAATATAAGGGCTTTTGTAAGGCAGGACATTTGTTGATGAAAAATTATGAAAAACTATCCTTACCAGCAATCAAAGAGGTTTTAATAACCAAAAGAATTCCAAAATTAATAGTGGAATAAGCTTTCCAACAATTACCACTAAGAGCCAAAATTAGAACTAAAACTGCGTGCGAAGGGATCAACCTCCTACTGAGTGTAGAAAGCAAAGGTGTCATTGCAAAATACTTCTGAGGTATTGGTTGGTTGGTTGGTTAGAGTGGTGATTCATACAGAATCCAACTAGCGCTTCCGCACCATTTTGTTGCCACATCCTCGTTACCAAATTGTTTAACAATTATTTGCAGCAGGACTATATCCAGTCTTTGCGGTTTAGGAACCTTATTAGGTTGTTGACGTCTAAGCCAGACAGTTGCTCGAGACTCTCGAACAGCGGTTTGCCCAGGGTTAACGTTCTGTCCTTCCATAGAGCAGGGCATTCACAGAGGAAATGGAAGATTGTTTGTTTTTTCTCCGGTTGTTTCCAACTATGACAGTATGTGTTGTGAGGGTTGCCCATTTTGGCGGCTTGTTCTCCGATAGACCAGAAGCCAGTTATGACTGCCGTAAGTCTACAGGTGTCCCGTCGTTTCATGTTTATTAATGTCGACGATTGCTTGAGGTTGTAGGTGGGCCATAACGTTCTGCTGATTTTGCATTTCGTCTGGTCTCTCCATCTACAATCTGCAATTCGAAGGTATTTTAGGGAAATTGCGTTCTTGACCGCACCTAGTGGAGTGAATACTTGTACTGCAAGAGTGCTATTCATGGCAGATCCCCCTCTTGCCAGTTCATCAGCTTTTTCGTTACCTTCTATGTTCCGGTGTCCCGGGACCCAAATCAAGGTTACTCTATGGTTTTCACTCAAGTTGGTGAGGCTATTCCTACTTTGCCCCACCACTTTAGAGGTTGTTATAGTCGCGTCCAGCGCCTGGATTGCCGCTTGGCTATCCGAAAGAATAGCGATATTACCCTTAAAAGAGAAATCTTAAGTTCTCAAACTTCCTGGAACAGCGCATATATTTATCCCAGTACGCTTGGGCATTAGTTAATATAAATTTGTTAAAAAATTAATGAAATTGTGAATTGTGTTTATGATGCCAATACTATAACAGTTAATTACGTGCAATTCTGCTTTCGTCGATTCCGTTCAGGCATTTTAATGTTAAGAAAATGTGGGTAATGCCGAAAATGTCGATAAAATCACAGAAATAATCGAAGTTGGCCGGCATGTTAGTAGTCGCAGCATCGTCCAGGAGCTAAATATCGACCATAAAACAGTTTTAAACCCTTTGGGCAAACATTTTTCCCCAAACTTATATTAAAAAAATATATAGATAAGCATATATATACGTATTAGTATTAGCACTAACAACGAAATAAATTATAGAAAACGTTTTGTTCGCTATTGTCAATATGAAAGCCATTAAAGTCAAACTACCAGACCTTTCGCCTATTTTTTAATAAATGACAAAACCCATAAAACTACCTAAAGCATAATAAAAATATTATGTAAGTACTAATGTAAGTACGTGCCACAAAACCTATTCTGAGAAATGTCACACGCCACACCTGGCTGCAACGAACATTGCGACAGACACATGTCCATGTGACTGACTGGCTATCTGGCTGGTTAGTTATTTCGTTGCCTGGGCTTCTCTTTGGTTGCAAATTAATTGGCTGCACCAACAAAACAACAAACATTTAATGTATGCAGCCATTAAGGCGACCCACACACAAATGAATTGCGGGCAGGAGGGTAAGGAGGAACCGCGTATAGGTAAGAGGAATCGTACAACAAAAACACACACACACACATTCGCATTTAATCATTGACTATTTAGTTGAGCTCATAAAAATGTTCACAATCAAACAGAAATGCAAAAGGAAAGGAAATGAAATTGAAAATTGGAAATAATAGAAAAAAGAAACAATTAAAACTTTTCCACCACGAATACTAAACTGACAACAGAGGCGCAGAGCGTGGGTGAAGAGCAGAGCCATGAGGTAGAAAGAGAAGTGAGTGGTCGCAGGCGGGGAAAAGTTAACACTCTAAAGGTGTTTGATCTTTGTTTTTGTTTTTGATGTTTTTCTGTTTTATTTTTTTATTTTTGTTGTTGTTGACCTCAGCACATTCGTGTGAGGCGGCGCAACACGAAACGGGTCGTAAATTGCAATCAGAGGCAAATCATAAATCAACTGTCAAATTGACAGCCACGAATGACAACGAGGCGCTCTGATACTCCACACATACACATACATATGTATGCACTCACAGTAAATACAAATGAGTCCACTATGGTTAGCCCATTCGTACAAAGTCAATGTGTGCAGCAGATAATAAAATGTGACATTAACATGTGATGCGTTGCATAACGCACACAAGCTCACATACAAATATAGAAATATGTACATGTGAGTATTTGGCTGAGCCTACCACATTTGCAAGCATAGATTTATCAGTCTTACCACAACACCCGAATCACCACGAGGAAGGGCGCTATGCCCACCGTGGACAATCAGAAGAGGACAACAGCGAGAAATGAAATGGAAATGAAGGAAAAAATCGCAATGCCAGTCGATCGGCTCGTAAAAGCCACTCAAGCGAAAGATAAGCGGCAACGAGCTGAGCTCTATCTAGCATGTATGTAGGCACCATTTGACATGCAACGGTGCAACCAACCAACTAGCCAGCCAGCCAGCTGGACGAGTGGTTAACATGCAACGTAACCCTAAATGACCGGCTATCCGGTCATAAGTACATTTGCCCATTTGTCTCACTAACTGGCTGTCTGTCTGACTGCCTTTCTATGTCTATTGCATTGCCAATCATTTATTTCGATATTAGGAGGTGTTCACATACAAACGGCTAGATAAACGCAGACATGTATACTTATATGTGTATGCATATACATACCTGTATGTAGGCAGCATTTCAGTTGCATAGATAACGGTTATTGCATACGGCATGCAATATTCACATACATACATACACACATATGTGACCGATTCGTGTGCGTCCCGAGTGTCCCTTGTGGCTTGCTTGGTGACATTTTTGAACACTTGCAATGATGTCAAATTTTGAAGTGTAACATTTTCGAGTAGGTTTTTCCTGTATTCCCTTATGTGTGTATTCATGTGAATGTGCACAAGAATATTTGTGGGTGTGCGCTGCTTTGCCTCTTTGCGGTTGTATGCTCACGCATCACCATGTGGCGCTTCGTAAATAGCCTGACAACCCTCGAAAGGCACTCCCACAGCTGCATATTGATGGTCTCTCAATAAAAGGTTCAACATATTTCTTTTCCATTGATTTACCTCTCCAACGCCTTTTATTTCAGTTTGAATTATTGAATATTCCAAATCTTACCCAAGGGGTAAGACCATCCTGACAGCATGAAAATTAGACGTTAGAATTTTTTTTTTTTTTGACAAAACCTGTAGACGAAAAATGTTCCACATTTATTGATGTTTGGTACATATTTGCATACGTATGTACATATATAAAACACGTTTATTGGAAAACAAGAAACAGTTTTAAATCCCGGATATATGTATATGGCTTCCTTCATGGTACGCATGACAGGCAACGCAATTTTTATTTGGAACAATCAAATTAAGATTTCTTTTTGAGTTTTTGAAGCTATTTACAAAGTAGTTTAACTATTTTTGCCCAAAAAAAGCGATTTTACCTCATTCAAGTCTCATTCAAAAGTAGAAATGATTTATTCACATCTCTCTTTCGTACTGCAACTCAAGTGCCAATTTTGCATCCCTTACAATAATAGGTTAGGTTGAAGCGGTTGTCTTGTGGGACACACTCAGGCTCATAGCCCATTGTGATGCCGCGTGGGGGAGCTTTCCCTATTTCTCCTAAAACCATTGTGCGCTTTTCAAAAATTTTAGAAGATCTCCTATTTCTGTGGAACTGAGATCTTCCAATTCGTTAAAAAATTGTTTGCCTAGAATAGCAAATCTCCGTCTGGATAGAGCAGGACAATGGCACAGAAGGTGTCAGATTGTCTCCTCCTCTTCCTCATCAAGACAACTTCTACAGAAGTTGTGTGCTTGCACACCCATCCTTTGGGCGTGACTACCTATTAGGCAATGTCCCGTTATGACTGAAATCAGTGTGCTAAGACTGTGTTTATTTCGGCTTAGCAAAGATTCTGTGCGCTTAGCACTAAGAGTCGGCCACAGTTGATGGGCGATTTTGCAGGTGGCTTCATTGCGCCATCTTTCGTTTGCTTTCCTTACGATTTCTTCAAGGATAAGTAGCTTACATGTTTGTAAGGGAATGCCTATGTCATTGTCTATGCACTCATCGGTCAACTTGGTGTCGAGTCTCGCTAGTTCATCGGCTCTACAGTTACCCTCAATGTCGCGATGGCCAGGAACCCATATTATTCTTAGGCGAAATGACTCAGCCATCTCGTTAAGAGATGTGCGGCATTTCATGGCTACCTTGGAGGTTGTCGACTGCTTTGTGAGGGATTTTATCGCCGCCTAGCTGTCAGTTCCGGATATCGCATCACACTGTACCAGTGTCGCGGCTTTCGTTATTGCTATCAGTTCGGCCTGAAAGACACTACAGTAGTCGTGGAGCCGAAAACTGAAGGAGATCCCCAGATGCTCGGAGTATACACCTCCACCCACCCTGCCCTCGAGCTTTGAGCCATCTGTGTATACATGCACAGACTCGCCCTGTCTTACATCGTCCCGTTCCCACTCTTCCCTTGAGGGTAGGAGGGTCGTGAACGATGTAATGGCCAGTGTGGGCGGGAGTGCATAGTCAACCAATCCGGGAATCTCCGAAGTGCCAGCCAGGATTTTGCCGTGACCGTAGCTCTTATTTGACCACTTGCTTAGTGTGTTCAGCCTTATTGCCGTGCTGCGCGCGATGTATTTTGCCTGCAGATCTACTGGCAGGAAGTTTAATGTCGCATATAATGCTTTCGATGGTGTGGTTGACATCGCGCCAGTTATGAGAACATATGCTAGTCTCTGAACCTTGTCAAGTTTTTTGATGTTCACCCCCTTCTCAAGGGCATCAGTAGAGAATTTACAATAATAACTTTTAAAAAATTTTCGACTAAAGCTACATTAACCTTAGGATGGTAACATGGGAGCCTCAATACCCAGGCGCACAATGATGCAACGTAATTTCAAAAAGCATTTATTGCATCGCTTGGATTTTTCACATATTCTCTTGGGTTTTCGCATTTTGTCACTAGCCCTAGATCGTCAATACAGTTGTTGCGGAAATGCAAGTAGGTCTCTATTACATTTTACATACATGGTTTTTTAATGTGAAAAGAATTATCACTTTTTCTAGGTTACACAAATTGTTTTATTCAAAAGAGTGATCAGATTGGAGGTACCTTTTTCAATAGGGTTTACTTGGCAGATCCAAACTGTCAAACTAAATATATCATATAATTTTTCCAGTATTCATTAACACTTCATCATGGAAAGGATTGCGCCTCAAGAACGTTTACAAATCGGACACTACGGAAATCGACGCTCTGTGAAAAGTGTTCATGGCGCGCTCTGGCCAACTTATTGTGTGTTGGCCATGAGGCCTATTTTTGGCTCAATGTCTATGTCAATAAGCAAAATTGCCGTATTTAGGCTGGAGAGTAACCCATTCAAGAACAGCCATTATGCATCCGTTTGGTGCAGTCTATGGGTTGGAGGAATCATTGGCCCATATTTCTTCAAAATTGGTTTGCCAAATTGCGTTCTGGTGATTTTTCACACAAAGATGAAAAACGCTCTGGTCGTCCAGTTGAAGTTGATGACGCCCTAATCAAAGCAATAATCGATTCGGATCATCACAGCACAACACGTGAGATTGCAAGGAAGCTTCATACATGCATTGAAAATCACTTAAAACAACTTGAGTATGTTCAAAAATTCGATACATGGGTTCCTCACGAACTGAAAGAAACACATTTAGCGCAACGCATTAACAGCGGGGATTTGGTATAGAAACGTAATGAAAATGATCCATTTTTAAAACGACTGATAACTGGCTATGAAAAATGGGTTGTTTACAACAAAATCAGGTGAACCAACTCAAACAACATTAAAAGCTGATATTAATCAGAAGAAGGTTTTGTTATCAGTTTGGTGAGATTACAAGTAATTGTCTACTTTGAACTTTTACCACCCAACCGAACGATCAATTCTGATGTCCTCATTGAACAACCAATGAAATTAAACAATGCAATTGAAGAAAAGCGGCCCGAATTGACAAATCGAAAAAGTATTGTATTCCGTCATGACAATGCAAGGCCACTGGCAAAATTTATTGCAGCTTGGTTGGGATGTTTTCCCACATCCACCATATGTTCCTGACCTTGCACCATCTGATTACTTTTCGTCGATCTTTACAAAACTCCTTGAGTGGTAAAAATTTCAATAATGATGATGATGTCAAATCGTACCTGATTCAGTTTTTTGCTAATAAAAACCAGAAGTTTTATGAACGTCGGATTATGATACTTCCTGAAAGATGGCAAAAGGTCATTGACCACAATGCGCAATACATTACAGAATAAAGTTATTTCGTTTCATGAAAAAATTGTCTTTGATTTTCTAAAAAAAATCCGTATTTACTTAGTTGCCAATCCATAAAAAGAGGAGCTCGGCCAAGTACCCAAAAAAGGGTGTAAGCGTCAATTATACATATCTATTATCATGTTAAGTTCTCAAGCTCTTAAAAATAGGTCCCATGTAAATAATTTTATAAATATTAGTAATTGTGTGAAAGTCTTATAAATGAATTGTACTCTAGTAGCCAGTGTGCTAATTAAAAAAGGATTATATTGTATATTTCCTCTACTGAAACAGCACTTAACTCACTTGTTACAGAAATCGAGAAGTCAATGTATAATAAAGAATTCACACTGGTAGCCTTCCTAGATATCGAGGGCGCATTCAACAACATCCTACCGGATACCATAATAAAGGCACTGACGGATTTCGGGATCTCTGGCGCTCTGGTTGAGTTCATCAAAAACATGCTCTTGAGCAGATTTGTGATCGCAACCCTAGGGGCCTCAGAGATCAAGAAAAAAGTTAGCAGAGGTACACCTCAAGGCGGCGTGCTGTCCCCTCTCCTATGGGTGCTGGCACTAAACTCATTGCTAAAAAGCCTAGAGGGGAGAGGACAACACGTAGTAGCATATGCGGACGATGTTGCAATGGTAGTAAGGGGGGAATTCCCCAATACACTCATAGAAGTCATGCAGGATTTACTAAATATGGTTGAAAACTGGTCAAAAGCAAATGGGCTAAGCGTCAACCCCAATAAAACTGAACTAATCCTATTTACCAGGAAACACAAAATAGCAAATATAACTCCTCCAACTCTAGGTGGAACGGCACTGTCATTTAGTGATGAGGCCCGCTACCTAGGTCTAATACTAGACCGAAAGCTAACATGGAAGGCAAATGTCGAAGATAGAGTAAAAAGGGCGACAATAGCACTATACTCTTGTAAACAGCTGATAGGACTAAGTTGGGGTCTCTCCCCATCTATCGTATACTGGCTTTACACGGCAATTGTCAGACCTATCCTAACATACGGCATATTAGTATGGTGGCCAGCTTTAGATAAATTGTACATTAAAAGAACCATGGCACACGTACAAAGAATGGCCAGTCTTTGCATCTGCGGGGCCCTCAGAACCACACCCACAGATGCACTAAATATCATGCTTAACATTTTACCAATAGAGCAGTACGGTAAGCAAACAGCTGCCAAAGCAACTCTCAGCCTAAGAGAAATCGGCCTACTCAGAACGAACCAAAGAGGACACTCCTCAATTTTAGAACAATTCCCCTGCATTCCCAACTCAACGGATTTCTGTAGGACCAAGGACATCAATTTTAATAAATCCTTAAATGGGATAACGGGCTCATTGTTAAGATAAATGACTTAAACATCTACACAGATGGCTCAAAACTGGATAATAAAGTAGGTGGAGGGGTCTACTCCGACAAACTCGGAGTACGCCAATCATTTCGCTTACCTGATCATTGCAGTGTATTTCAGGCGGAAGTCACTGCCATAAAAGAAGGGCTTAAAGAAATAAAAACGAGAGTATTATCCACAAATGAAATCTTCATTTACTCGGACAGTCAAGCAGCAATAAAAGCGCTGGAATCAAAAACGCACTCGTCAAAAACAGTTCTAGAATGTTTTAAACTACTAGATGACGTATCAAGTGCTACAACGTGCACCTTATCTGGGTACCAGGCCACAGGGACTTTCCAGGAAATTGTAAGGCGGATGAACTTGCTAGAGCCGGTACAACGCTCGATCTCGAACCGGATAAGGCGCTGATACCCATGCCTATAGCCACTTGTAAATTACTTATAGACAGGGAAACCATCAAAAAGGTAAATACAATCTGGCAAAACCTCACAACATGCGAACTAAGCAGACAGACATGGCCGAACTGGAACAGCGGTCGATCGAAGATCTTGCTAAGATTCAACAGGGAATCTATAAGAAAAATGATAGGTGTATTAACAGGTCATTGTTTAATAGGCAGCCACGCTAGAAGGTTAGGACTACCTTACTTCGACTTCTGTAGAAGCTGTCTAAATACAGAAGAAGAGGAAACAGTCAGACACCTTTTATGTGAGTGTGAAAGCCTAGTTAGGAGAAGGCTGCGCACCCTCGATACAGCATTTCTAACCGATATAGCGGATATAGCCCATCTAAAACTAACGAAGCTCTGCTCGTTTATTAAAGCAACCGGATGGTTTGAAAGGGAACACGTAGAGTAAGGATAAGCTCCAGTGGTATCACAATGGACCTGCCGAAGGTCTAAGTGTGTCTTACGACAACCACCCTACCTACCTACCATATTTCCCCTATAAATCAAATCAACTCAAATTCACCAGATTCTACACTGAAATTCATCTTTATTTTGTGATTACACGAAATTTGTAAATAACTGGTATTACCAGACATTAAGTGCCTCTTTTGTGGAAAACAATTTGACCATTTCATTGCTGCACCTTTTTTGTTGCATACATAGTATTTGTTGCATGTTAGCGATGAGCGTTATAAATGCAGCTTAAGCCTTAGTACTTACAGCCCTTGAAAAATAGTAAAGGGTACAGTAAAAACAACCAGCCCATCACTTTTTGCACTTCTTGGCAACTGGCTGCAGCTACTTAAGACCAAACCAATCGCCAGTTACGAGCGCTGCTGCTGTAGCTGTTGAAAATGTTGCAAACGTTGCAAGTGGCCTATTGCGAAGTTTGTTTGAGCGAAAGTTAGTGGGGAGGTGTCGCCTCATTGGTCATTGGCTGTTCGTTTTGTTATTGTTTAATTGCTTGTACTTTCGGGTAATTAACTCAAGTGTAGCTAATGATGAAAATATCCGCCTTTTCGCCCCACTTTCCACACAACACTCCTCAATTCGTTTTAGTGGAAGTGCTCGTGACTTAAGTGGAGAATTCAGTTTTATAGTCGCATTTTGAGGTAACACCTGTGCAACTTCTCTAGAGCTCGCAACGAACAATTGCTATTGTTGCGCGAATATTTTATCGCCAATCAATCTTGAATTGCCATCAATTAATTACAAATGCTGCAATAATAAAATCAACGCAGAAGGTAAAATAAAATCTATTTAATAACAGTAGCTTATTAATGGTTGGAAAACAATAATTGACCAAAGTTTCTCCATTTCAAATCCAAGTCTCAATGCCGATAACTGTGAGCATTAATTAAATTTAAACTCATATTATGGTAAATGGTCGAGTTGAGGCATATAAGAATGACTACAGAAGCCAAAAAGCCATTTACGATAATTTGGTGGTAAATAAAGAAAGTCGTAGTCACAAATGCAGCTACTAATTCTTTACTATCACAAGAGTTTCTGATACTTACATAATTTATAAAGATTTTTAAATAATCAACCAATAAAAATAAAAATATTTTGTTGGTTGCTCAGCTGCTCTATACTCCTCATTGTACTAGTGGTCGCTATATTGAAATCGTTTAAGCTTCTACTACTTCGTATTGCTACTGCCTGTAAGGGTCTTTATAGTTTAAGTTTTGCGTTTAGCTGTATTTGTTTTTGTTTTGTTTTTGTTTTTTGACAACATTCCTTTTGGCAGATGTTAAGCAGAATATTATCATTTCACTACGAAGAACTCGATTCCGCTCGAGAGCCGTATAAGGAATTAAAATCTACTACGAAAATCGTGGATCCGCGGAAATTCGGTTTTATGGTAATTGTGGAAATTTTCGGTCGTTAAAATCCGTCTACAGAGACTAAACTAAATAAGTGATCAAAAATTTGAGCCGGCTGACCCGCCCCCAGCCCTTTAATTTGAGAGATGCAAGTGGAACGAACATACAGCTGGGAATACGATTGCCGTTTTTCGAACTTTTTGGCAAACTTTGCCAAGTAATTTAGTTTTTTATTCAAAATGTTTGGGAACATTTTTTTTTCGCATTTGTGAAAAAAACCTCCCCACATTTTTTTATATTTTTTTTTTTAATAGCTGAGACTATGCTGTCTGAACTCTCTGAAAGTTTCATAGGGAGATTCCATCAACTTTCCGAGTTAAATTCAAATACGTACAGTGACGCTGTAAGTAGCGACGCCTCGATCGATTTGTAAACGGACGTAACATTCAAGGAGGCGCAATATTAATCACCCTATTATCCAATATACAAACAGATAAGCAATGGAGCTCGTACAAAATTTGATGCATCATTTTACGCTATGATACTATGTTTACGATATGTGGTTTCAACAAAATAATGAGGCAAGCCACGTAACGATAAGGGAATTCACATAACCAACCACCATCTTGGCCGCCGAAAACGCTAGGTTTTATGTCCAATTGTTATCCAAAATTTTACCAGAGAATCGACATTGCGTACGCGTGGGAACTTCTACTACATACTCCGGTGTTCAATATAATAATAATAATAATTGACATTTAAACCCTTTGTTCGCTATTTGGCCGAGCTCCTCATCTTATTTGTGGTGTGCGTTTTTGCAAAAATGGAGGGTCCTTGAGTTTTATGCCGCCTCTGAACGGCAGATGGTATTTTATGGGAAAGTTTTTTATAGCAGTAATACACTCGGAGGTTTGCCATTGCATTGCAACCGCCATTACTGAAAAAGCTTTTTCAATCGTTTGGTGTTTCATGCGTGGGTTTTAATTTACTAGGAATAATGTATTCTGAATTCCCAATATGTGTGAAGTTGTGACATTTACTTTTTTCTTACATTTTTTCTTAAAATTAAAATTCATTCATCAAGCAAAGTCATGTAAATAAAAGTTTAGTGCAAAATAGAAAAAAAATTACACAAATTTTTATAAAAACTTTAAAGTTTTAACCAGAATTAAAAAAAAAATAGGTACGCAGTTTTATAATCCGTTGTGGATTTTAAATCCGGTTTCATCAAATGGCAGTCTTGCAAAATCCCACACGACTACGTCGGCAGGCAATAAGCAAATAATGACCTCCCATTCAAAATATACGTTTAATTACAATTTAAAAAAGACGCTATAACTTGAACGACCCACTACATACAAATATGTTAATTTATGTCATTTTAATACTATTAAGTGATTGCAGCCGCTCATGTACATAATGAGAATACGAATAGTTTAATTCAAAGTTATGGTTTTTCGAATTTATGGACATAAGGCGATTTATACGACTTGGGCGCGCTTTGTTCGCCAATGGCTCGTAGCTAATTGATTTTAATGTTCAATTAGGGAAAATGATTCTAATTAGAAATTTTTTTTTTTTTAATTTTTACTTAATCGTTGAGAGTTACAACAGAATTATGAAAAAAAATAGACGAGCATACATAATGGTGGATGCAATTGCTTTTTATGTAGAAAAAGAGATCGGGAACTCCTAATTCTTAGGGGTGCCTGAAGGCTGCACTGCCACTACCCAATGACTTAGCACTGCATATGATGGGGGTTCTATAGTTGAATACCCTTTGAATATCTCTTTGTTAGTTGATGTCACAGCGGAAGACCCATTTTGGCGCTCCAATCAAACTAATGCTACCGTAAGAAGCATCCATGCGTAGTCGTGTAACTCGAATAGGATTTTGTACCACCTTGTGACATTTTTTTACAATAAGAGAAAAGTACATTTTTTGGTTAAAAACGTAGTTCATTTACTTGTTATTATACAAAATACTTCGAATATAATTTCTGTCTTAGTGAACTTTGTTTTTGAACAGTATTTGAACCCCCAACTTGTATTTGAATGGGTTGGTTTGACGATTCTTCACTCCATAATTTTTCTCGTTTAGTTACTGCCGCGGAACTGTTCGGAATGAAAGAAAGGAGACGGTGTCTAGGGACAGAACGGAAAGGTGGCTTCATAGTTCAAGCAGCTACAAAACAGAAGCATTTTTTCTGATTATCACCAGTCAATATCAGAAAAATAAGGATCAAAAATAAAAAGAGAGGTTAACAATTAACAAGTTTCTCACTTTTCGCTAAGAAAATTTAACCTCAATAGAGAACCAAACTCACGACAATTACTCACATTATCTTCTAAACTTCTTGTGTTTAAGCGTCAATTTTAAATCAATGTTTAGAGATTTTTAGACCCTTTGTTATTAATGCTAGTTTCAATATTAGAATAGCTGTAGGCTTATTTTCGCTGATCGAATACTTCAAGTTGAATTAGATTAAGTTAACTAGCGCTCCCAACAGATAATATTCAGATGAAGGCTTTAGATCCTATTCGTGGTGTACTGTTTCGCAATCTTTTAGTACACTGCTGATCTTTTGATACACGATATATTTTTATGAGGGCAGGAACACAGAACGAAGGGAACTTCCTTACGATGTTAAAAATATTGCACAGTAATATAGAAGAGCGGACCCCACAAATAGAGGGATCTACAGTTTTAAGAAGACTCCGAACGGCAAATGGTTTTTATGGTAGCCACGCTCCAACACATTCGGCTTTGGCGGCCACCGCTTAACTGCGGTGGTAACCAAATATTCATAGATTTTAGACTACTCTCTTTTCTGTAGCATGTTACTATGTACATGCTTTCTCTTTCATATGAAATACCAACCAGACATAATAGTCAGCAAATTTAAGAGATCAGTTGATTGAGGAAATTCATTATCATTTTAATAAGAAAGAAGAGTACAAGACCGTTCACACTTACAAAAGTTTATGAATGCAGCTTTTACGTGCTCTCTTATATATAAATATGAATGTTTGTCTGTATGTCATTGGTGAACTCGAAAACTACTTTACCGATTATTATAAAAATTGGTATGTATATGTATTTTTCCACGGAGAAGGTTTGTGGAATATGCTCATTGATGCCTCTCGCCACCAGGTGGCGCTGCAGAGTAGCAACTTCTGCCCCTTTCAACCTATTGCCATGAAAATTAGTATGACCATGTATTCTTACGCAGGGGAAACAAATATGACATGTTCATAGATGTAACTCGCCACCAGGTGGCTTAGAATAAATTACGTATTTGTGGACTGATTTTTCTTAAATTTATTTTAGTTGTTGGCGTAGCAACGCGCGCCGGGTACAGCTAGTGGGAATACAAAAAAAATTAGCCTCTTTAGAATTAAAATGTGACACTAATTTCTTTCAAACCATAACTTCTCATAATTTTCTACTTCTGGCCAATTTTGATAAACGTGGCACCGCCATAAAAATCCGGCACAAAAATCTATAAATGCAGTGCTTACTGCATCAAGTAGACAACTATGACTTTTTCTTTTTACTATCTTTTCTTTTACCTTCCTACTCTGCATTAGCCCAACCTAACTATTCCGGCTGTAGCCGAATGGATTGTGCGACTGCCTTTCTATAGTGTCCGGCTTCGAAACCTCGAGCATGAAACGCTATGATAAAAAACTGTTTTCTAATAACGGTCGCCATTCGCCACTAGAACGAAATGTTAAACGTCGTATGCGAACAAAAAATTCCCTAAATCATACCAACTGCATACCATAAACTTTCTGATAAAAAAAATTAAAAATATTGATACAAATTTTTTGAAATTTGTTGAATTACTGAGAATTTTGTACGAAATTTCGTGCTTTGATGTATAAAGTCTTCGCTATAGCATGGAAAATATTTTCCATTTCAAATGGTTTAATTCAACAATGATAGAAATAAGATTGCACCCATCAGGGGGTGCGTAATTTCACACTAGTCTAGTTCTGCAGTGAAAGCAAACTCATTGCTCTTCGCAATAAATTTAGTGCTGAAGCTATATTACTAAAACTGGAAGTTAAAAAATGCGACTCTTGCATTTAAAGCTTATGCCGAAAAGATTTCAGTGTTACTGGAAATTTGTTGATTTTTATAAAATTGTATGTTTTGAAAGTGCAAATCTCATTTTTTCATCCTTTTGAGGTTATGCAAGAATGCAGAATATTCTTCTCTCAACTCTTCTTAACAGTTAAAAACTTGTTATACATTTTAAATAGCTTTTGAATTTACTGAATACGAACTAAAGCAGTGTATTTATAGTAAAAATAAATAAAAAAATACCAGATAATATTGAAGAAATCATACGACCTTTTTGAAATAGTCCCTTATCTTGTTGCATAACTTCAAGTATAGAAAAAATTGTTTGACCATATATATTTTCCTTTCAGTTTTTGCTTAACAATTGCTAAAACATATTCAATAGTGTTAGCACCAGACGTCTGAGAAGGTCAATCCAACATTTCCATCCTATTTTGCTGTTTCTACTCTACACGCCTCCGGCTTCGATGCTTGTGATCGTTTTCTTCTTATAAAATCCAATGTGGGCTAATTCTTCCAAACATCTTCGCAGCTAAGAGTAATAAGGGTTTTTGTGAAATTGCATTTATCAAAACTGGTGGAAAACACAAACAAACGTCCAAATCCTCTTTCAGAGAAGCAGCCTCAAACATGAATTTCGTTAAAGTTGTCGATTATCAGCTGAACACCAAGACCGAAGTATGGAACTATTCGCCCAAAATAAAGATTCATTGGTAAATATTAAAAAATAAAATATGTAAATAATTGTCGCGTACACTTCTGTTAGATGTTTGGCCGAACTCCTGCCCCTATTGGTGGTGTGCGTCTTGATGTTGTTCCACAAATGGAGGGACCTACAGTTTCAAGCCGACTCCGAACGGCAGATATTTTTATGAGGAGCTTTTTCATGGCAGAAATACACTCGAAGGATTGTCATTGTCTGCCGATTGGTGATCGCTATTAGGAAAAACTGTTTCTATCATTTTGGTGTTTCATGTATGGAAACTCGAACCTAGGCACTCCCGAACCTATTCGACTACGGCGTAAATATTACGTTTGCCTAATTTCGATCAAAATTTGTCTTATCCGATGCAAGTTTTTTTTCAATGTGTGATAGGGAGAGAAGCCGTTTTTTTCAATGTGCTGCGGAATTCGAGGTCTTATTCACGTAGACGTCCTCGAATCATTTCTTTGGATACATTAACACCACTCTTTCTTAAAACTGTATCAGTCGATAAGTTCGGTTTTGTCACAAACAAATCAATGATCTTCTGATTTTGCTTTGGAGAAGTATATTTTTTTGGTCCTCGTCCCACGAAGTCGTAAACGCTTTTAACTTCAGTATATCGTTGCGGCCGCCGTAGCCGAATGGGTTGGTGCGTGACTACCATTCGAAATTCACAGAGAGAACATCGATTCGAATCTCGGTGAAATACCAAAATTAAGAAAAACATTTTTCTAATAGCGGTCGCCCCTCGGCAGGCAACGGCAAACCTCCGAGTGTATTTCTGCCATGAAAAATTTCCTCATAAAAATATCTGCCGTTCGGAGTCGGCTTAAAACTGTAGGTTCCTCCATTTGTGGAACAACATCAAGACGCAGACCACAAATAGGAGGAGGAGCTCGGCCAAACACCCAAAAAGGGTGTACGCGCCAATTATATATTGTATATATCAAATATTTTGCTGAAGATGCACTTAAAATGTTTGGGCTTTTAGAGCATGTGTATAGGAACGTGCTTCATTGCGAATGCTAAGTTTAAATTTTGTTGGTGACACTTCTACTAGCCAGACGGTAACTCAGTTTTCGCGTGCCAGGCATAAAAAGAATATTAGCGCTCGTGCATGCCCTTAACTGGCGGCATCAACTTGCACAATAAATATTTATATATATGTGTATGTATGGACGTGTGTATATGTATAGTAGATAGATTTAAAAATCAACAGATGGTATGACAAATAGTAGTCACTCACTTAACTATCTTAAAAATGATATGAGTTCTTACCCAAAAGTTATCACCATTTGCTGGTATTTGTTTTTAAGAATTTTATCCTTTCCATTTCTCCCGTTTGCATGTGTTTGTTCTTTCTATTGTTTTTTTGTGTTTGTTTTGACAATTTAGGTAGGAGTTTTTCTACTTTTACTCTCACGTTTTTCATGTCCCTTTGAATTAATTCGCTTTTTTGTTCTTGCAATCCGCCCCGCTGTCTGCGTGGGCGCGACTTCAATTGACGTTTTTTTCTCCAGCCAAATGCTGATAATTTGTAGCCATGTGGAAAAGAAAAAAAAAACGATATGGACCCAAATTATCCTTTTCTCCATTTGCGTGTGCGTCAGCTGCAATTGAACGACGTGCAATACTTTGGTCCGCAAACAGGAACAAAGCAAGTAAGCCAAGCAAAAAAAATGTATGAAAAAGGTAACATTTGAGGCAAAACAAATAAACACTTGTGCGTTGCTGAGATATGCGAATGTTGCACATCTTCTTCGTTAAATGGTTTCACCTCCTACATGTGTGTATGTGTAGATATGTATATCTCTTGCTGTTGTTGTTTTTGCATTGTGTTGGCTTTTACATGTCCAATAACGCCTCAACGGCGTATCATCACAACATTTGTGCTGATTTATGAGTTTCTCATATTTTACCGAAAGAATACGAATAAGATGAACATAGTAAAGTAACAACAATGCACAGAAATAATAATAACAAAATACAATATCTGCACCAATTTGCAGCATTTTTTTCGATTATTTTCTGTTATTTTACTTCTTTTGGGCGATTAATAAAATGCCGAGGCGTAAAATTCGCCAATACAAAAATCTGCTGCCTTCTCACAACAACTTGCACAAATCTGTAGGTAGTTGCACGCGCACCCTCGTACATACATGCATGCACATGGAATGTATTTGTATGTTGCTTTGCCATTTATTGCCTTTCATTTACTGCTTGTCAGCAACATGTGTTGCGTTTATTAGCTTTTTGGGTGGTAGCATTGTTGCCCGACTGTTACGACCGAAAATTCCCGTATCTGCTTGTGATTTTTTTATTGCTAGTGTCGTTGTTTTTGTTTTCAGACTTGTGCCTCAGAAATGTGCAACATGCCGCTGGCGCTGTCAGTTTTCATCAAATTACATAAATATTTTTATATTAGCGCTATCTTGTATTTAGGTAAGTGTGTCCGTGGGCTTCTTGCTCGCTGCAAAACCGCCAAGGATCGGCAGTTTCTTTATGGAGATGGTAAATATGTTTATAGTTTGCTTTTGCATAGTGGCACGTTTTATGAAAAGCTGATTTTCGCACATTTTTTTGTATATGTAGATGTTGATGTAGCTTTCGGTTATTCAGTCAGCCGATGCTGTTGCTTGTCATGGCGCTGTAGGAGCATGTCGGCAACACAAATCTCTATCAAGAAAACGTGCGAAATATTTAGTCGACCAGGTAGAAGTTGCATGCATACAAACATATTTTCAAAACTAAGTTGGAAAAATACCTTTCAATAGGAAATACACCTTAAATGTAGCTACTCTACGAGAGCAGCACCAGTTATTCGATCAGTAGCCCGGCTTCTATTTATAACCGTTCCCAATCATTCCCACTCTCACATGTTGTGTTTCTGTGAAAAAAAATTAGTCGAATTAATCGACAACCCTGGTAGTCAACTGACATGTTCCATTCCATTTCAGTACGAATACTTGATTGCTAAATGAAAAGAAATATCTCACTTTATAAATTTTCACTTGGCCTTGGGGTGGTTATTGGGCGCATTCAAAATATGTTCGCTTACTTGTAATCGAAGTTATGCATTCTCCAATTGAAAATTGCTAGGAATACATCATTTCCGCCATATAGCATGATTTAGGACCACCTGGGTGTGCGCACCCTCGCCTTGCGAGAGCTGCACATTAGTAGATAATGTTCTCTGGAGTTTCATCATCCAGTTCGCAAACACGGAACTTGTTTGATTCTACAATGTCTAGTTTACTGCAATGATTATAAAGACCATAATGACCTATGCAGTATAACGTGAGAGTTTGTAAAACTTCACAATCCAGGCTTGTGAGCCTATTTGATAAAAAGGAGTTTAAAAATTCATAAAATTCCTTTTCGATATAAAAAGTCAAGCGGAATACTCGAAATCTAATTGAATTCTCTTAGTACGCGGGCAATAGGGGCATTACGCGCATAATTCGTGTCAAGCAATTTAAGATGAAATGGAGAGTTTTAGTCGTGGTATGAAAGTCAACCGCCGTAGCCGAATGGTTTGTTGCGTGACTACTATTCGGAATTCAGAGAGAACATAGGTTCGAATCTCGGTGAAACACCAAAATGAAGAAAAACATTTTTCTAATAGCGGTCACCCCTGGGCAGGCAATGGCAAAACTCGAGTATGTTTCTGCCATAAAAAGTTTCTCTTGAAAGAAATATCTGCCGTCCAGAGTCGACTTGAAACTGTAGAACAACATCAAGACGCACACCTCAAGTAGAAAATGTTTTTGTTTTTGAAGTAAAGTCTTAGCAGTACTAAGTAAGATAATTGAAAAACGTTTTGAGTTTTGGCGGAAGTAACATAAAAACATTTCTTGATATTTATAGAGATGCCAGTGAACGAAAGCTCTGTATTTCTAATCGCCGAAAATATTGTCAAATGTTGGCAAACAAAAAAAAAATTTCTAATATCACAGCATTCACCCACAATCATTACCACACATACTCTATTGGATAAATAAGATTTCAACCATTGAAAGGAAATATAGTGAAAACCGAGCGAGTCCAATTTACATAATTGAATTATGAGAGAAACTCTATCAATTGAGGAAAGGATAAACTGTTTAGCCTGCCTTTGCCCTATACTCTCCATCCCGTATTGTGAGAATTCTCCTGTCCTCCCAATCTTTGATAAATGTGGGTTTTGGTGAGCCCACGAAGGGTTCGAAATTTCTAGAGAGCACCTAATTTCGTTGGCATTCCACTTGTGCGTTGCTATTACGATATTCTTTGCTTATAGCGTGAACACAGTGCAGCATTCCTCAACAAGCTTAGAAATTATTACTATGGTATATGTGAGACTGCAGTGCACATAAGGCTGCTTGACTGTCCGCCAAAATGCAGATGGACTTCGAAGTTGTGCCTCGTCGAAGGTATTCTCCGTCGCAGATTACTACGACATGGATTTGACGCTTGAATGACTCTGATATTCGCCGATGTGTATCGATCCTTTAGAGTTCGGTCCCTTGGCTATTCAGCATGTGCAAGAGGTCATCTATAACTAAGGCTCACAAAAGAGGAGAGAAAACATCACCCTTAAGGGTATCATCTGATGGAAGTTAGTGACCTGTGCGTTCCTTTAGGTTAAGAAGCATAATCAAATAAATAACTGAAGGATTCATTGACAGATAAGAATTAAACAATGGGTGGCCTTAATCAAGCGTAATAAAAATTATCGCTTGCTTTCGTACTTGTCGAGGCAAGACAGGTTTTAATTTAAAATAATATAATAATCGAGAGTATGGGTCTTCTCATAAATTATATTATTGCCAAAAAAAGTTTGTTTACGACTCTGAATCGATATTTTACACCAAAATTAAAGAAAAATATTGGACCTTAATTAAGTGAGAAGGAGTCTATATGAAGTTAAGTTTCTACCTATCCCTTCCATCTGGCTATTTGTTTAAGTTGATTATTTCGTAAAAGAAGCGGCTGACATCTTAAAAAACAAAACACAGTTCAATATTTGGTTTTATAAGGGCAAACTTTCCGATAAGTTTTTGAGTATAATAATATCGCCAATGGTTCCGAGGGAACTAAATTTTTCAGAGCGATTCCGATAGTTTCTGCCATTTCTGCAGTAGCGCGAACTAAACTATATTTTAATGCCCGAACCGTGTCTGCATCATTGGCATTACATCGACATTTAATGGCATCCGTAAAAAGAGGAAGAATCCTGATGATGCCACTTTGGTGCACAGGAGAGCTTCTGTACAGTCATCTTGCTGACGTCATTTGAAGAGAAATAGGATAATAATGGCGTCACTTCAAAAAACAGTTCCATACTCAGTCTGCCTGAGACCTCTGTTCTTACGGATGGGTTGGCCAAGACCCGAATACGTCAACTTTGCTCGATAGCGTACTCATCTGTCATTGTCAATCTGTCATTTACCAACATCTGAGATTTCGATCCCCTCTAATAAGTAATGCTTTGCGGTGACCATCTAAACTTTATCAAAGAAAGAAAATTCTTTAGTTTAATAGTAAATATAGATTTTTAATTTTGTGAAAACTAATAACAAATTAGAAACCATAATTTAATATTAAAAAAATAAATTACAAAAAAACATACTTCTACATGAACAAAAGAATGGATAAAAATATATTAATTTTTGACTAAAAATAAAACAGTAATCACCAAAGTCAATCAACTAAAAGGACCAGTCCACTTGCGACGTTTTCTTGTTTCTAAAACGAAAGATACCTATGAACAAGCGAATGCACAACTGTGGTCTATAATTAGCAATATTGTTTTTATTTCCACTTTTGAATACAGGATTAATGGTTGTTACTTTCCAGGAATCTTTGAATGCTCCTCGTTCAAGGGATTTGTTAAACATTAACCAAAGTGGATAGGCGATTGCAGAGCAGTTTTTAAGAAGATACGAAGATATCCCATCTACTATACATCAGATTTTGTTCATATTTTGAGTTGGCGAATTCCATCTTCAATATCAGAAAGCGTAAAAGTTAACGCGCCAATATTGATTAAGGAATTCATGTTCGAGTGAAACCCACGAATTAAATAAGAGTCTAGTTGAAAATTTTAACAAAAAAAATCTGAAAAAAGAGCTTGAGTGCTTGAGTTTCGTTATAGAAGATAACCGAAGGAATACTTGAGCAAGATTTCCTGGATCTGGCGATATGGCCAGAAGGAACTAGGATTTCATTTAATGTCCGATTTTAACTTGAGAATATAATTTCGCTTTAAGTCCCTATCCGAAGATTTAAGTTCTCTAGAGAAATGTAGATATTTATCTTTATCTGTGATAGAATGAGAAAATTTAAACCTTTTGAAATATTTATTTCTCAATTTTTTTAGTTTTCTCAGTTCCTTGGTATGCCACGGTACTCCATAACTAGTCTTATTTATCAGAGGTATATTATTTTTACAGATATCATTTATATTATGCTTGAAAATATCATAGCGATTGATCAATTTATCTGAAACTCAAAAACTAAACACATTATTAATCAGTATAACTTTAGCTATGTCCCGTACTAGAATAAAACAAAAAGATTTGACAAAATGGCGCGGTTTTGAATTTGACTTTCTAAAAATCGGTGTTTTCTTCAGTTTTGTGAGCAAAAAAATACGAATAATAATATGGTTCTCGTACAGGCGATAACCATTGATGTTGTGAACAACATATTAAAATTCCAGATGATTCGGTTGAATAGTTTTTTTTTTTTGACAACACAAGGCCGAAAAAAGTAGCTTGAGATAATTGAGTATAAAGTGTTAATATTTTTCATTGATGCTGCTGCTTAACGAATCTGACTCTACCTGCTAAAATAACTGTGCAATCGAAAATACTGAGAATATCATTCCAAAAATTTGACAGTATATTCTTAAAAGCCTATACTTTCGAAATATCAAAGGAACCACTTTTTGAAAATTCTACACCAGCGGGACCCCTTAAGCTTGTTTCAATGCGTAAACCCATCACTTTGAATTGGAGCTCTCTGTGAAAGCTTCTCCGACTTTTAACTCAACTTTAACTTTAGCATAACAACGAGATTTGGTTTCGTATACCGAGTTCAAGCTCGCAGTTTGTTGAAGCAGCAAATTTTGAATTCAGTCAAAGCTCAAATGATACTTTATCGAGAGGTGGAACGAAAAACCAAAATACAAAAAAATTCGGGTAAGCTCAAACTCCACCACGTGGGTAAACTCAAGCCACACCAAAGTGTTTTTTGGTCAGAGGTAGTTCAAGGATTAAAAAAGGTGTTGGTGTAAGCGTATTATATGAGAGTGATTATTTTGAAACCGACAAATAGGCATTGATGAGGAAATAAATGCTTGAAGTTTTCAGAGAATATTTTCGAAGAATTATTTGTGCTGACAGTTTGTTCTATTAGAAATATTTTCCTCTGATTCCCTTGCTTCACTCTTATCACAATATTTAGTCCATTCTAAGCCTCTGTGTGCAATTATGACGCCTTCACTAATTTTCTGATTATTATTGGTGCTATTTTATTCTACCCAACGCCTTTGCTAAAAATACTTTCAATTATAATTTATTTGCTCAAATTGATGTGAACATTTCAATTAAACTTATTGCTGAGTTGACTAGATGAGGAGAATTTTTTTTTATTTGGCAGTAACTAATCAGTCGTAGCCCGTTTCTCACAGAAAGATTCTCCAACGGCCAGCGCCACAACAATATTGCATTAATTTTGCAACCGGATAACAAATAATTGAAAATGCAGCCAAGCACTGAGCAGATGAATGAATAGAAGCAGTTGAGATAGAATCATCCAATTGTTAAAGTCAAGCCATGTTCTTTGGCATACACTCATAACTATCATCGGGGATAGTGAAGGCTTTGTTAAGTTAAGTCAAAAGCGAAATGCGGGGGTGGTTACAAATGGTGGACGACTTCTATTTTGGTCACTGTGAAATGCTTTGAATGAATAGTTTTTATTCCTACCAGTCTCTCTTTGTGAGGGTGATTGTGAAAATGTCGCGCAGCGTTCATTAAAATAGCATTCATGGAAAGTGAGAAATTGTTAAGTGAACTCCTCTCCTGTCAACCAAAATGTTCAATTCCAACAAATTACCAGGCGCTTGTCTTCGCTCAGTCGAGCGGATAATTACCGCCACATGGGGTAAACATTGTGATAATTTTGGAAAACAGTAGCGGCGGACACTCTTATGTACTTAAAGGAGAATTGAAAATTAAATAAATAAATAAAAAAAAAAAGAATGGTAGACCAGTGTTAGCCATTTAAGATTTTTCAAAAATAATACTATGTAGTTTAAGGCATAGGTGGGCATTGGATGCTATTATCCAATTCCGCTGTACTTTAGTTAGTATTGTTTGCTGATTCCGAAAATCGAGTATTTTTTTCATGGGCAAGTTTTTGAGTTAGTTACAATTTACCCTTATGCAGCCAATACACAAAAGTGGTTCCACTTAATCGCAAATATAAAATACCTGATTGAAATACCTGACGCTATCAGACATATCCACCCTGAAAGATTTCAGAATTGGGGCACTCGTAATTCTTCTGATAATATGATACATATAGAGCTAGATTACATTAATTCACAACTACATACACATATTTCGATAATAATTTTTCCACCCGAATCCCTGGGTTAACATAAATGACCTTAGCCCAGTGTCAGTGGTTATCTTAACTGACGACTCAAGATTCAATAATAGACTAGAGAAGGGCATCCACTTAGAAGTGCTGCAGCTGAGCTTGAGACGCGGCTACCTGACTAATCAGCTGACACGTTTTTACGGAATATTCAAAATTTTTCATTAGCACAAATAGACGAGACACGATACCGTCGCAGGGACATAATGGTGAGTTTTAATTTACATGACGCTCTCATAAGTTTGAGTGAGTGTGGTGAGTCGGGGAGTGTGGATGCCATAAGTACAGGTGATCCCCGTGTAACACGGCACTTCTATAGCACGGATTCATTTTAACACTGTTCGAGAATTGGGCAAAACCCTAATAAAAGATGAAATGTAATAAATGCTATTAAAAGCAAAAGCCTTGAAAATTTACGACTACTTAAAGGAAAATTGAGAAACTGCTAATAATTCAGATTTTGTAGCCAGCAAAGCGTAAATTGATCGCATGAGAAAACGCTTATCACTACAAAGCCTAAAATTAGAAGGTTAAAGTGCATCAGCCGATAAAGAAGTCTCCGAAATCTATCCAGTGGAATTGAAAAGAATAAGAGGGTGCATATTCAACACATCAGGTTTTTAATCCCGGCGATACTGCTCGTTTGTGGAAGCAAATGGCCAAGAGGACATATATTCCTAAAGACGAAAAAGTTGCGCCAGGTTTCAATGTATCGAAAATCGCGTAACATTACTTATGTGCAGTAATGCTTCAGGGGATCATTTGATGAAACCTATGCTGGTTATGCATTGAAAAGCCTTAATAAGAGTAATTTACCTGTACACTGAGCAGCAAATAAAAAACCTTGGGTTAGTATTGAATTATTTAAGAAATGTGTTTTGAACTGTTTTGTACCAGGTATGGACAAATTTCGATTTTAAAGTTCTACTTATATTGGATAATGCACCCTGCCATCCGCAAGATTTAAATATCCCAAATGTCAAAAAAATTGTTTACCTCCAAATACAACTGCTTTACTCCAACCTGCATTAATCTAATAAACTCATCTATCTGAGAAATAAAACCGACGACATTAAATGGTTGTTGGAAAAAAATATGGCCGGAGTGAATTGAAATTGAAAATTTGATCGAGGCGGCAGAAAACAGAAAGGACGCAACAATGGGAGTTGCTAAGTCTCTAGGATGCACAAGACTGCACAAGGTATCCAAGTATTACAGGAGGAAGAAGAAATTGATGAAGCCGGTACCATCATAAGTAAGAGTATGATAGCATTGGTGAAGACGAGGAAGTCAAAAAGTTTACTCTACAAAGCATAAAAACCGGCCTAAGGATTAGCCGAACAGTCAGAGTCATACATATTTCTTAAATTAAGATTCTTTAAATGAAAGGAGAACAATGTTTAAAAGATAACTACATAAGTGCTTAGCACCATGTAAGAAAATTTATAAAGATATTTTAACTAAAAGCAAGCAATCTAAAGTAGCGAATTTTTTGCAAAAGAAAGAGTCAGAGGATGAGGACTTCTTGCCAAAAAGAAAACGCCCGCGGATAATAGTGCTTAGTGAAAATGAAGAAAACATAGTTTAATTCATATGACTATGTATTTCTTAAGAAAATTTTAATAAATATATTTATCTTTATTATGAAAATATGATAGCACTTTTTTTTTAATTTTTGAAACCTAACACCTCTTTTCGTATAAGTTCTTTGTTTCGTATAACACGGAAATTTTTTGGAACGTGACTCGCGTGTTATACGGGGATCTGTATAAGTACATATGTATGTATGTATGTATACGAGGTTTATTTTTTCAGTCACCGCCTTATGCGACTGCAAAGCAGCCATAGCGACAAGATAGCACATTGGCTGTATGCAAAGGCTGTTCGACCCCTCCTACGTTCTGGATTTTTTGTTTTTAATGGAGATTAACACTAAGTGGAAGAGAGTTTGCAGTTTTCCCACTTTAGCCGACCCAATTGTGTACTGCGTTTTTTAGTTGTTGTTATAATCGATAATATCATACTTTGCATGCATTTTCTGGTGGTGCACACGAAGGAAGCTACAATTCATTAGTTTGTTTTATTTTCACCAACTCACATGTGAATAAACATTCCGGCGTATGCACGAATAATCATCTGTTTCCTCTCTGACCTCCCACTCCCATTTTCTCCGAAGCTGAACATTTTTTTTATGTTTTGTTTTTGATTTTAGAAATTTTTTAAATTTATTTTTTCTTCTATTCCATTTCACTGGGCAAAGGTTTAACCAATTTCTGTTTGTATAGGCATTTCCGTCACCGCTCGATTTTCCTTCCGCTCACATGCTCCGTTTTTTCAATTCCACAAATTCGTATCCTTTAAGAATCTTCGTCAGTTTTATGGCCTCTGGCGACGGTCAAGCATTGTTTGACAAGAACTTTATATGTGTGCGTGTCGGCTGATTGACGCTAATATCTAAAATTTTTGATTTTCATCATTCAAAAGCCGACAACAAGTATGTGTGACACGACGACACCCGAGTGCACTAACACACACAAAGCTCAGTCAAGCATGCTGTATCGTCTCCAGAGGCCATTAGGCGAAACACAAACAGTAATAAAAATATAAGAAAACCTTATAATGTGTAGTGAGTTTGTAAATATCAAAACGTATGTAAGTATAAGAGTCAACACACATACGAGTACAAATGCGTGCCTACTCGACATGCGCGTACGTTAGATGAATGTCCTTAAGCGTTTTGTTTGCCTTCATTACGCAGTGTTATGATTTGTTATTTTAGGTGTTGTCTCGCATGATTTTTCACATACCACAAACTGCAACAACAGCAACTTAAATAAAAAAAAAATTGTATGTACAAAAGCAACATAGACATTTTTTGTTTATTTGCAGTTGTACGAGCGCACAAAGCAAACGTTTAAGGAACTTCCCCGGCCGGAAAAATTTTGTTTTTCTAATTTGTCTGCTTTTCAACGCTTTATTGTTGTTGTTTGTGATATCCTTGTAAACTAATGTAAATGCTGGCACGTTTTGTTGTTTTAGGACAACAACAGGGTAACTGGCGTCGATGTGGTATCCAATTGGCGATGGGCAATTCCTTCTACTTACATATGTACATATGTACATACTTATATATCACACATTTGTATGTCCGAGAGTGTTCCGGTGCTTGCCGAAGTGTGTGAATTTGCGTGCGTATGTGAGAGCAATTCTTTGTGCGAACTATTTACGCATTTTTTTTCTGCGTATGCAAATATTTAACTTTGAGGTCTGAAACGATTTTGCGGTTAACGAAGCATAAATAGCGCTTTTGTTTGGTTATTCATATGTTTTGTTAGCACAATAAATATTATGCATGTATTAGTTGGGTCATGTATGTGTGTATGTAGACTGGCTTTAATGCTCCTCACGTTGGGAGGAGTTTATTATAGAAATTAGGCGCTGACTTTTCGACTTGGCCCATTCACTAAACTTGTCAACATAGGGGAAACGCATAGGCCCGAATAGATACTAATTTGCAGAAGAATTGATTGCCATTTAAAAATATTTCCAGTTTATTTTATTTCTACGACTATCTAAAATATTTTAAATTAGAGGAGCCTTAGGTATTGTGGTATAGGAGCGCAATGTGGTATAGTCCCTTATCTTGAATTCTAGCAAGTCTGTTTTCGCTGTGGCATGTGACAACTTAGCAGAAAACAAGGAAGTTAAACCAGAATATATGATCGCGAACGACATCAATACGCACACCACAAATAGGAGGAGGAGCTCAGCCAAACACCAAACAGAAGTGTACGCGCCAATTATTTATTGATTTTTATGACCGCCTATGGTCAAGCGTTTGTTTTAATTGCAAAAAATCGACATTTGATTCGATGTAGAAAGAAGAAAAACTGTTCACAAATGTTCATTCAAAAGTAAGTTTTATATTATATTATAATAATAAAAAATGTTTGCTTTGTAGATTTTATGTTTTATTGACAACTTTTGATAAGCGGTCATTTTGGTAGACAATAGATCTGCTAAGGTGATGAGTACCACATTACCATCTCTGCATACATCTTTAATTTCTTGAGCAGCACTTTTAACGGCAATGATGAGTTAGGGGTACCATCAATACCTAAAAAATGTGAAGTACTGCAAACAATACTTCAAAAGTTTGCTGGAAGCGAAAAGTCATATCAACAAATAAAGGGCCTTTCAAAAGAAATACCTACATAGATGTGCTTCTAAAATAAAACATGTAAAAATTTAGATTCCTTCCGGTTTCATTATTTTTACTCGAAATAATTTGCATGTGAAAATTGCATCATTTGAAAGCCCTCCATAAGCACGTCTACAGGCTGTCATGTGAGAATTAAAATTTTCAAGATTTTCAATTTTCGCTCACCTATTGTCGCATTGAGTTCAGCAATTTCGCACCTATTGCGTGTCTCAGCTCTGGAATCTTTGGTGGATTATTCAGAAAAAGACCTCACAAAGTTTATGTCAGTATTACGTGAAACTAATCGACCGGGAAATTTAGATCACAATGCTTTCAGTATTGGGTGACTTGTACGTCCATCCTGTTCAAAATAAAAGTCGTCAATTTATGTATATTCCTTTATTATTATTTATATTATATAGGTGGCCGCCGTAGCCGAGTGAGCTGGTGCGTGACTACCATTCGGAGTACGTAGATTCGAATCTCCGAGAAACAACAAAATGAAGAAAAAGTTTTTTCTAATAGCGATTTTCCCTCGGCAAGTAATGGCAAACCTCCAAGCACATTTTTGACGTGATTGTATATATTTCTGAGCTCCTCATAAATAAAATAACTGCCGTTCGGAGTCGGCTTGAAACTGTAGGTTCCTCCATTTGTGAAAGAACATCAAGACGCACGCCACAAATAGGAGGAGGAGCTCGGCCAAACACCCAAACCGGTGTATGCGCCAACTATATACAATATATGTATAAATATTATATTCCTTCAAGCCCAGGGCACAAACAATTTTCCGTCAGTTGTCGATAGCGATGTCCATTGATAGTAACAACTCTTTCATTTTCATCGTCGAACAAAAACGGGCCAAATATTTCACCAGCCCCAAAATCACACCAAAACTTCACCAAACTTTGAATTGTCGACTCGTTCGGGCAATTATTTCCCCCGAAATTTTATTCTTAAAGAGACGGTCCATTTTCATAATAAGTTTCAATAATTTTAATTGAACATCCGTCTACTTAACAAATGTTAAAGAAGACATAAAAAATTAGGATTTATTCACTACTGACATTGAGGCGTCACTTTTGAAAGACCCTTTGTGTTCAACAAAGTTGAGTGGCAAAAAAATGTTTAGAAAAAAATTTGAGGACGATCTTGTTAAGTATCTGCTGGAAACGGATTCAAGATATTGGGATCTCGCAAAGGAAGATGTGCGCTCACTAGCCTTCCAGCTAGAAAAGAAAAATAGCATTCCAATTCTCCAATTCGAATTCTTATTTAACGATCCAAAGTGGGCAGCATGGAGGGAATGTTTGACAGGTCCCGAACGTGAAATAAAATATTCACCGAACTCGCCTCTCAACAAGTCCATTGTTACGCGTGCTGTGTGGTATGTGGCACCGTCTTGCTGAAACCACATGTGATGCAAGTCAAGCTCTTGCATTTTGGGCAAAAAAAGTGGGTTATCATTTCACGGTAGCGCTCACCATTCACAGTTACGTTACGATTCTCAGCATCTTTGAAGAAGTACGGTCCAATGATACCTCCAGCCCATCAACCGCACAAAACTGTGACTTTTTCTGGATACATTGATAGCTCTTGCAATTCTTCTGGCTGACTTTCACTCCAAAATCGACAATTCTGCTTATTTATGTACCCATTGATCCAAAAATGAGCTTCGTTGCTGAACACAATTTTTCGATAAAAAGTGGATCTTTGGCCAACTTTCCAAGAGCCCATTCACCAAAAATCCTGCGTTGTGGTAGGTCGTTCGGCTTCAATTCTTGCACCAGCTGTATTTTGAAAGGCCACGTTGTTGAGTAACAGAGGCCCAATTGCTGCGAACGGCAACGAATCGATAATTGATGGTCATCATTAACACTGGCCGATACAGCTGCGATATTTTCTTCGGTTCGCACTCTACGTAAGAGTGTTGGTGGTTTGATGTCCAATAATGTAAATTTGGTTCTAAATTTAGTCACAATAGCTCGAATAGCCGCTTCAGTGGGTCGATTAAACTGACCATAAAATGGAAGAAGCGTGCGATAAACTTTCTTAACAGAACACGCATTTTTATAATAAAATTGAATGATTTGCAAGCGTTGTTCGTTTGTAAGACGATTCGTGGTTAAATTATGGACCAAACTGAAGATGTTTGACAGTGAAACAAAACACGAAACGTGCGTCAGCTGTTTAAACCAACTGCTTAAAAAGATAATAGCTAAACTGTACTATCGATTTAAATAAAAATTGCATGCATTTTTCTGAATTTTACGTGTGTTTTTTTTAAAAACTTTCCTATAGCTTTTAAAAAATCACCTTTTATGTTCTCAGATAACCAGGTGGCCATCAAATCAATGAATGCGGCTATACTAAGATCGAAGGTTGCATAGGAATGCCAGGCAGCCCTAAATGATATTAGTGCCGCATATAAGGTCAGCCTTATTTGGGTTCCGGGGCACAGAGACATTGAGGGAAACTGAAAAGCTGATGAGCTAGCCAGAGAAGGTACTGCTCAGAGATATACATAAGTACCATTGGAATACCTTTGGCCACGAGTAAACTAATAATAAAAAACAACATTATCCAAGAGGCCAATAGGTCATAGAGAATGAAGAATGGAGACACCAGTTGGGATACTAAGGCCGCAAATAAACAAGAAAAGGACTAAGAAATTGCTTAGTCTCTCAAGAGATAATATCTCGAAGGTCGTGGCTTGTTTAACCGGTCATTGGCTTTTTGGAAGGCATTCCTCAGGACTAGGAGTTTTCTCCCATGAATATTGCAGAAGTTGCAGAGATGAGGAAGAGGAAGACACAGTTGAGCACTTCTTTTGCAATTGTACAGCCTTAGGTAAAATCAGAGCAGGTTGTCTAGGTAAATACTTTTTTAATTTTCTTACAGAGCTGTCTGGCGTGGGGTTGGGATCAATTCTACGTTTCATAAGCGCCACAAAATGGTTCCATGAAGGAAGATAAATAGAGTTCCCGTGCAGCACAGTGGTATCATAATGGACCTGTAAGGTCTAAATGAATTGGTCGTGCAGACCGACTACCACCATAACCTCACCTTACCTAAGATTTCGCTTTCGATTTATCTTGTTTTTATTAATTTCTTAACCGTCTATCTAGAATACGAATGAGTTTCCCACAATATCGGCATCTTTGATTTCATCAACACGCATTCCTTGCATTTCGTAGTCGGTTTGAAAAGCATATTAGATATTTTCAGGAATTTAATTGAAATCTGACTCACTAATTCTCGATTGAATTCCTTTAGATGCAGATATATTTTTGGTAATAAGCGTCTGTTTCCTCGAGAGGTTTTTTACATAAATTCTTTTTAAAATAAATTCAATTGCTTATAAACAATTCCAATAATTCCCATCCCGCATTTAACAAAATGTCTACTACACTGTTCTGCATGAAGCCCCGAATTACCAGAATTTGCTAAAATTAGAATAGTTATTTAGTTACAGCTTACTTGTGAACCAAAGTTATATTTCTATTTTTTTTTATGCTCATAGAAACAGTAAAACTAGCAGTAAACAATGCAGTACAAGGAGAGGCCAGCAATAGCAAGAGTCCTTGCCAAAAGAACACTTATGCTAAAGTGTCGCTTGGACAAACGGAAACAGCCAACAACTTGACTAAATTACGCGCCAAATTTCATTTAACTCTTTTCTGCGCGCTAACTTTTCAACTTTTTTAAACTATTTTTGGATATCACTGCTTTTTCCATTCAACAACACAAAAATTTCGCACAACATCAGCGACTCGGAAGCATCCTTTAGATTAACTGAGCACTGAAATGCTGAGAAAAACACTGGCGAGCAGAGCAACAGTGTCGCCATTCTTTGCGAATATTATTTTAAATATTGTTGCTATTGTGTGTTATATGTAGGTCCCATCTGCAGCTATCGTTGCTCCTATTATTTTGTCTGGCCAAGTTGGCTATCTTTTGCTGGCGCGGACGCAACTGAATGGAACTAATGATGCAACTAATTGTTATCCTTGTGCGCCTCAAAGGGGTGACAAGTGGGCGTGGCGTCACGCTGGCTGCACAAGCAGCACTTTAATTAGCAGCCTCATGGCTACATTCGCATATATTGACACACATACATACACGCACACGCTTATAGAAGAAGAAGTGTTTGTTATACAAAAGTCAGTTCGAAACTGGAACCGAGCAACCCATCCGGCACGTCATCAGCAGGCTTCTAATTAGCGCGACATTTTCGTCTTCTATTACCCTTGCCCTTTTGCCTTTCCTGCTTCTTAGATACATATCTTCCCCCTCCTCTCCTGTTTTTCTCGATCTCTTGTCGCCTAAATGCCAATTGACGATTGTAGTAATTTTTGTTAATTGCTGTTTGTGCTTCCAGTTGCACACAGAGTTTCTTTTATATGGTTTTTATTTATTTTTGTTCTTTAGTTGATTATATTTTTGTTGGCTTTTTTTTTTTGCTGACTTTGTTATATTACACAGAATAATTTTAAAAGTTTGACAGCCAATTCGGCGATTCTTGCAGCGGAGTGGACAAATCAACACAGCTGAGTAGCGCCAAGAAAGAAAATACAGTAAACTTTCGTTACATAGAACTTTTTTCAAGCGCTTATGTAACAAATACAATTTGGTAGCATAGCTAATATTTAGAGTTACTCTACGATAATGACTTTTGTCGTCAATTCCTTTAAAAATTGGTTTCTTTGTGGGGTTGAGTGTAACAAGAAGTAAATTGAAATATTTAAAAAACACAGTTTATCAATGTCCAGTTTATCAAAATCCGTGGCACAAATAGCTTACAATTTTTTTATGGTCGATTTTTAGCTCCTGGGCGATGCTACGACTACTGACATGCCGGTCAACTTCGATTACTTCTGTGATTTTATCAGCATTTTCTTGAGTTTCATTGTTAGCTCCCTGTAACTCACAACTTAATAGAACAAACAAAAAGCAGCAAAAGAATTGTTTTAGTGTGAAATGTCACTTTGACAATAAGCATAAAATTTACATTTTTTGATCGATACTTTTCGATATATCGATCACAACAGCCATCTACCGAGAAAATAATGTATTTCTTCTTCCCCAAACAAAAATTTAACAAAAAGACGGGTGAGTAACTAAAAAGAGTAATAATTTGCTATACAATTAAATTTTGATTCACCATAACTCTGCCACTGCTTAGCAAATTCCAATAATGATTTTTTGAATATATCGAAAGACTATTTAATTATCTATAACAAAAGTAAAAAACTTATAACTTGGTACACTAAGGGCGTGAAGGTCTTGAAAATGTAGTGACCTTATCTTTTTTAAAGCCACAGACTTCTCAAAAACCGTGCCACTTTTATAATATGCAACTATCACAACTGGATATACTGAAAAATTAAACAAAATATTCACGTATCAAATACCGTGATTATGAGAAAAGTGTCCACAGTATGAACCTTGTGACATGGTGCGTAATCCTGGTGCAAGATCCATCAGTTTTCTTTCCACAAATTGGACCGTTTCCTAGGCACATTCTCTCTCAAACATCGCAAACCTCCAAATAATATTCTTTATTTACCGTTGAACCATTTGGAATTAATTCCGAGAGCACAACTCCATGAATATCAAAGAAAACGAGTATCATGACTTTCACTTTTGACCGACTTTGACGTGGTGTTTTGGGTTTCGGCTAATGTGGATAGCGCCATTCAGCCACCTGTTGACTGGTTTATAAATCAATTTCATCTCATTCAAAATAATCCCCTCTCGATGAAATACACTTATGCCAACGATTTTTCCAATCCCCGAAACATGCCAAATAGTCCATTTCCGGTATAGCCATCAGCACCTTCTTCGATTCAGCTTTTATCCAGAAGTCACACTGAGCCAAATCAGGCGAATACGGTGGTTGCGGAACGATATGCGTCGAGTCTTTGGCGAAATGGTCACGAAGAACGAGTGCAGTGTGAGACGGTGCATTATCGTGATGCAAAAACCAAGAGTTGTTGGTCCATAATTCTGGTCTTTTTAGTCGAATTGCTTCACGTAAACGACGCATAACGCTCAAATAATATTCCTTATTAACAGTTTGGCCAGGTGAAAGGAATTCAAAGTGCACCACACCACGAAAATCGAAAAAAACTGTCATCATGACCTTTATTTTTAACCGACTTTGACGTGTTTTTTTCAGTCTGGCCTCACCTTTAGCACGATATTCGCTTGATTGGTCGGTTGTTTCAGGGTCGTAAGCATAAATCCAAGTCTCATCTCCCGTAATGATGCATTTGGGCTTGTCCTGATAGTCTGAAAGCATTGTTTCACACACATCAACTCGACGACTTTTTTCCAAGAAATTGAGAGTTTTCGGTGCCAAACGAGATTTGACTTTTCGTAGACGCAAATGGTCTTTCAAAAGATTTTCACAGATCCTTCTGATATTCCGATCATATCAGTATGGTCTTTAACAGTCAACCGACGATTTTTGAGCACTAACTCCTTCACTTTATTGACGTGCTGGTCATCTGTTGACGTCGATGGTCGTCCGGAGCGCTCCAAGTCATCAACACGTTCTCGACCCTCTTTGAAGTCTTTGTACCACTCATAAACATTTTTCTGCGACATGGTCGAATCACCAAATGCCTTCTGCAACATGCTAAACCTTTCCGCAGCCGAAATTTCATTCCGCAAACAAAATTTGATGGCACTTCTCTGCTCAATCAAATCAGACATTGTAAAAATCGAAAAATGCACTCTTGGTCGTTTGGTAAACACAAGCGTAAATATATTACTGAGAATGACATTCACATTAAAGTTGGCCCAGATGTTATTAACAGTGCTGCCAACTCATGAAAAGAATAACTAGAGCGAAATTTTAATCCCGCGAAGTTTGACAAATAAATTCCCCTTACTTTTTGCCCATGTGCATCGTTTTCTTTTTAGACTCAAAAAGAAGTGATTTCTTTGGTCTTGGTTCATTCGAAGCTCTCCACCCACTCGCCTGATTTCTATACTCATAAACCCACGTCCCATCTTCAATAATAATGATTTTAATGAATGTTTGGTCGGATTTAGCCTTGGAAATAATGTCTTTGGCGATATGAACGTAGTCCCTTTTTTGCATGAAATTCAGGTGCTTTGGGACCAACTTAGCAGCATTAACTATTTTCGATACCCTGAATGGATTCTTAAGCAATGTTGACGTACTCTGCCAGATGTTTAATTTGCGGCTATTGGTCAACCTTCCTTTCAGTGTATTATTTATTAATCAGTTTTCCATGTCGACGGCCTGCCACTACGCTCGTCAGACTCTATGGACTCACGATGCCTTCTAAAGCCATTTTCTCATGCCACTCGTAAATCGCTTTTTTTTTGGAGATAATTATAACAAATTTCGTACAGTTGAATCCATTTTTAAAATAAAATTTAATACAAACTCGTTGTTGAAAATACAAATCTATTTTTAAACCTGTAAAAAATCGAAAACTCTCGTAGGGGTAAATGTTAAGCAATGACGATAAGATTGTGTTAGGAATTTTAATAACGGATGTGGCAACCTAAAAAACGCAACAAAAAAAAAAAAACTAACTCAAATCATTTAAAGCGTCACCTGGGGATTGTTTCGGGAACTTTTTGCTCAAGGGGGCATTTCGGAAGGAATACAAATTATTTTTGGTTTTCCGTTTCTGGTTCTGGTGTCTGTGTAGATATTTAATTTCTGGGCTGTTTTAATATACGCTTAAAAATATTTTCCCCAGTACATCTAAAAATAACCATTTATTTTCGTTTGTTCTAATATTTATTTTTAATAAATTTTCCGGGTCAGCTCATCTGCGAGCCCATAATCATTTTCGCACATTCATACACTCCCACGCACATTACAAACGCATTACGAACAAAGTGTTACATTAAGACAATTGCATGATGGGAAAACACATTTATCTGCACCACAATTTCTTAATTTAAGACCAAGAAAATTTATTTGCCACAGAAGAGAAAAGTATATGACTGTGAAAGTGACTGCGACCAAATGGGATGGCGGCGGCCAGCAATAGGAAGGCATAAGGGCGGCGGCCAGCAATAGGAAGGCATAAGGGCGGCGAGTGGTGAATTTCGGGATGTTGGTAACCGAAATTGTGCGCGTTAAAAGCGAAAGCTAAAACAGATTTTCATGAACGCATAAACATAAAAATAAAAATAAATACGAGGACGCTAAAATGTGAATGTGTCAGTGAATTCGCAGTCGAGTGCGAATAAATGGCTTTGTTGCACAAATTCTTTTATTTCTTTGGGCATCTTTGTCCGCTGCTGCGCCGTTGCGAGTAATGAAACCAACGTTACAAATTTGCACGGTGTTTAATGCTGCATGCGTGTGTGTGTACGCATGTGTATGTGCTTGGGTGTGTTTGTAAATACTCAGTGTCGTTAGTTGCTATATTCTGTTTTGGCTGGTTGATTGCTTTGTTTCAGTTCGTAGCAGTGCCCCTTTACATACATACATACATCAGTTACTTAGTACGTAACTATGTATGTGGCGATTGCCCTGCTCTGACATTTTTATGCCTTCAACTAGTTGAATGAGGCTGAAAATTGCAATATTGGGGTCTCGTAAAAATGTTCGCCACAGAAATTGCCCTACATGGCCTAAATACATTCATGACTACATACAAACCTACATCCTACTAAACTTATGCACCCTGCAGGAAAAACAGATATTTGCGAATTGGTGCACTTATGGAGAGTTTAGTGGAACGACAAATTTATGAGCTTCCACTTTTCTACATATATGAGCCAGTAAGTATTAAATGTTAGTTACCACCGGATAGATTCCTTCTCTATAATGGAAACTAAAAGGTGCACCCTTGGCTGATTACTTTTAAAATACTTTTTTTTTATTTTAACACTAACAGCTTCATAATTCGCTGTTACAAAATGGGATCAACATTAACTTCTCTAACCTCTAAGAAGAGGAGTATTCTGAGTAAATTCCACGACTTATTCACTTATGAGGATCACTTAAGGGGTTACATGGGTTTCGTCAGGTAAAAAAAGGCCTATTTTCAATATTTTTTTTTTATGTAAGAAATTATTTATTTAATTCAAACTTTTTTCTGTCTTATAGGTACATATTTAAAGAATAATTTCTGAAATTTTCAAAAAAAAAAAGTTAAAACTCCTCCATTGTGACGTCATTTCCGGTGACCCCTCGAAAAAAAGGTGCGTCCGCGTTGTCAGCATAACTCCTGACAGGCTCATCAAAAATGAAACAAACAAAAATAAGTGTTTTAGCTAAGACCATAAACTCGTGCTTGAACGAAGGAAAGAAAAAAAGTAAAAATTGGAATTTTGGCAGACATTTTTCCAAAAAAATGAAAATTCGGCCAAATTTGCTTGACATTTTGTTTTTTTTTAAATAGTTGTAATTGAAAAAAAAAAAAATAAAATCCTTCGTTCAATCACGAGTAAATTGTATTTCGAACACCTGTGTAAAATTTCATCAAGATCGGCTGAGTAGTCTTTGAGAACATTTGACAACCGACTTTGAAAACACGGTTCCGAGAAAAACGCGTTTAAAGTTTTGAGTAACAATAAAAGTAAAAAGGCTGTATCTCCGATTTTATTATTCGGATCGACTTGAAAATTTAGAATAATATTCCTGAGACGTTGTAGAAATTAATAAGCAAAAAAAAAATAAATCGATTTTTTGAACCAACGAAACCCAGTAACCCCTTAATTCCGAAATTGAAGGCAAATGACCAACTGTTTCTGTATCGTTTCTTCTTTGTATGGACGCTGAAATTGCTGAAAAATCAAGGCAATTTTGATTGCAAAACCTATTTTTCCAGGTACGAGTACTTGACGTACTTGAAGCTCGTACAATAAAATATGCCTAAAGAGTGCAGCTCTCGAAGTGTAACCAATTAAAAAGACCATAAATTTAGTTCCGAAAATTATTTTTGTTCAATTTAAAGTAAAAAATGTGTGAAAAAAATACAAAATTAAGAATCAATTTACTTTTGCTCGATATAACCATCTTTTGCCTTACCTATGGCCTTGCGACGGTCCAGAAACGAATCGCAAGCTGGTCGAATGTGACTTGCTGGTATTTTGGCCTCCTACTCACGGGCAATGGCTTTTTTCAGCCCCTCGAGACTGGCGAATCGTTTATTTCGGACCTTGCTCTCCAAAATGGCCCAAACAGAATAATCCATTGGATTCGAGTCTGGTGAATTTGACAGGCATTGTGTGGACGTCATGAAGTTCGGAACATTGTTTTTTAGCCATTCATGGTTTACGCGAGCTTTGTAAGACGGTGCCAAGTCCTGTTGGAACGTCCGTGGTCTACGACCGAAATGTTTACGTGTCCACGGCTCTAAAGCAGCTTCTAAAACATTTTCCCGATAATAAGTCGCATTCACTTTGCCACCAGGCTCGATAAAAACGGTTGGAGAGCGTCCATCAGCGGTCACTGCGGCCCAAACCATTACTTGCGATGGGAAATTGCTTCGAGTGGCCATACGTAGGCTCAAATTCTCGTATGAGCGTTCGGTCAAGTAAACACGATCGTTTTTGAGTGTTTATGAACTGCTCAATTGGGACATTTTTTTCATCAGAAAACACAATGTTAGGAAATTCGCAACGTTCGTGCAAGCGCAACAACTCCTTTGCTCTTTCGCACCGAACTTCTTTTGCTGGGGTGAAAGATCGTGTGCTTTTTGGAACTTGTAAGCCTTGACCTTGAGCTCATTTTTCAATATGCGTCTTGCGATATTTTCAGTTTTTTGGCCATTTTTCTTCTACTTCGACGTGGATTTCGTTCAAGTCGAGCCTTCACTTTCCGAACCATTTCTGGCGTTGTTGCGGTTTTTTGGGTCCACCTCCATAGCGTTTTGCAATGCTACCAGTATCATTGTAACGTTTTATAGTGCGATACACAAACATTTTATTCACTTTGAGGTCACTGAGCTCACGGGCAATGGCTGGTTGTGATTTTCCAGCCAAATATAACGCAATCACACTATTACGTTTGAGTTCCATCACAGAAAAAAAAATTCAACAAAACTGAGACGCAAATGCTTTTGATGGCATATAAATAATATATTGAACTGACATTAGAACAATTTTGACGTTGATGTCATGAGCTGTTTTACAGATACAAGCAGTATGAAGTTGGTAACACTTTCACACGTTCACCCTGTACTTTTGATTTTGTATTCAATCACTTTTTCTTAAGTGTGTTTATCTTCATTAACAACATTTTGAAAATAAATAAATAAAGCTTTTAAATTATTTTTGTGTGTATGATATTTACGTGCATACATATAATGAAGTGCAGTCAAAAAACAATAGTTTTTAAATTTTTTTTATTTACTACATATAAATTCAATTTCGTAGATATAAAAATTCAGTTTTTTTTGTTAAAGCAGACATTGTTTCATGATAAATAAATTTGTTTGCAATGTGGAAATTTTACCTGCAGGGTACTTCTATGGCTTTATGTACAGTTGTGGTAAAAAAATAGTAGTACCTGTAATAAAAGCAGCCAGGTAAACCTTTCTAATCCATTTTTTGTGAAGTATTTCTGAAGGATTACGAAAAGCGTAAGACGGTATTACGGGTATAATTGTGTACCATGTGAGGTCGAACATAACGTTAGAGATATGCTGTTCCACTTGAGAATTCGGATAAAGTTCAAAGAGGCGGTGTATAGACACCATGCAATATGCTCTCATACCAGGCAATGTCACCGCTTGCGTCTTGGTGTCTTAATTAAGCTCTTGGAATGACGCACGCAATCAGTAAAATTTAATCCCATAAAACATACGTTATGTTTTCTATAATCGGCCTTATGATGAATCCGGATTATACGTCCATAGAACCTACGAAAACGGCATCACTGAATGGCTACAAGGCAATTTTCGTAGAATGTCGTCGTTGAGTTAAAAAAACTTTCTGGTATATGAAATAAAACCATAGCATCAAGGCCGGTTTAACACCTCAACCTAAAGCATATAAATTTATATTTAAGACCTTAGTTTTATGGTTTTTAAAAATTTTATCCAACGTTTGAATCACTTTGTTCAGTCGCATTTCCAGGGACTTTTTGAAATTGTCCGAAATCGAAAGCGAACACCTGCAGTACCACAAGGATATCTTATAAAATCTTATTGATACTCGTTACGCCTAAGCCCTAGGATGTTTCAATCTAACGGTAGGTTAGGCTAGGTTAGGTTGGTATGGTTGCCCAGGGAGTGAGCGTACTTGCACGAAGAGAGATTCGTCCTTTGTGATACCATTGTGAGGTGAGGTGAAAGGGAAAGACCGATGGGAGGCAGGGAGAAGGCGGGGAGAGGTGATGATGGGACGGTTAGGAGCGTGCGGATTACGACCGATGACTACGTTTGGGTCAACCGCTTTGTGCTGCTGATGAAATTCATCAGATTTTTAATGTCAGCGCCAGCTATATCAGCAAAGAACTAAGAGCCAAGATGCCTGGATCTTAGCCCCGCCAGAGCAGGGCAGCTAAGGAGAAGGTGCTGAGATGATTCCACCTCTTCCTCCAAACATCCAGCGCAAAAAGGACTCGAGGTGATTCCAAGTCGCACAGCATGCATTTCTCGCGCATTGTGTCCTGTGAGAGAAACCACGAGATTAGAGAGCTGATATTTTGTCAGCCTCAGAAGCTCGCCCGAGCGCCTCCGGTCCACACGTGGCCAGAAGGATTTCGCGACCTTACACGCTTGTGCATTTGCCCAGCGCTGCTGAGTTGGCGCGATGCCCATCTTTCCAGGAGCAGACCGCAGGTAGTCAGGGGGATCCCAATTTTCTCTCTTCGCGGGGAAATCGCCTCACTTGTCCCTTGTCTGGCCAACTCATCCGCCTCACAGTTTCCCACAATGTCGCTGTCGCAGATGAGGCTGATGTCAAAGAATTCGGACGCAGTCGAAAGTGAGGTCAAGCATTCCTTGAGCAATACCGAATGCACCGTCATAGACCCGAGGGCTCTTATTGCCGCTTGGCTGTCGGAGTAAATATTTACTTTCTTGACTGTTAGTACGCATTTGAGCAGCCAATCAGCTGCCTCCTTGATTGCGGCTACCTCCGCCTGGAACACACTGCAGTGGTCCGGTAAGCTGAATTTGAGTCTGATCCATCCTTCGATCCAATCTAACGGTAAGTGCCATGGTATCACAAAGCCGAATCCGTTTATCTTCGTGCAAGTGTGCTCATTCCTTGGACAATCATTCCAAACTAACCTGACATGATGATCTTACACAATCATTTCGCGTACACCATCAACATTTTCTGGCACTACATTTAATTTTTTCCGTCCTTCTCGGAATTCGTCGGTGGGTGAACAGCAACCACGCCGTTAATGATTTGACTGCATCGCTGCATTCTTGCATATTAAACCACGTCGAAAATTGTGAAAAATCATTCTACGAAAATGTTCTCGGTTTAATTAAATTTCTTTGCCCAGATGATTTTTAAAACCACTCTAAACAATACTAATACATTAAAAGGTTGTGACTGCGTTTATGGTAAAATATATCAAACTGCCCAATGGAAATGTCAGATAGCGCATGTGAACTCTAGAACTGCCCAAGGTCAGAAATATAAAAACAGCCCACGCATATGTAAAGTCATATATTTTAGGAAATAATAGTTTACCTTACAAAGTGTTATCCACTTTCAAAAGATTAAAGACATCGCTTAATGTGTTCCGCTGCACTTGACGTACTCTTAAATTTTGCTGCTTTTCCTCCTTCTTGGCCTCACTTTCGACTGCGTCCGAATTCTTTGACATAAGCCTCAACTGGGTTCCTGGTCACAGTGACATTACTGGAAACTGTGAGGTGAATTCCGCGCGAAAGGAGAGAATTGGGATCCCCCTGACTACCTGCGGTCTGCTCCTGGAAAGTTGTGTTTCGCGCCAAATCAGCGAGCGTTGGGCAAGTACACAAACTTGTAAGGTCGCAAAATCTTCCGTGTGGATCGGAGGCGCTCGGGTGAGCTTCTGAGGTTAACAAAATATCAGCTCTCGAATCTCGTGGGTTTTCTCACAGGACACAATGCGCGATGAATGAATGCTGGGAGACTTGAAATTGCCTCGAGTCTTTTTTGCGCTGGATGTATGGAGGATGAGGTGGATCAGCTCAACACCTTCTCCTTAGCTGCCCTGCTCTGGTGGGGTTAAGATATAGGCTCTTACTGCTTTGCTACGCCTGCTGATATAGCTGGCGTTGACATTAAAAATCTGATGATCGCTCATAATCCACACACTGTAAACCCATCCTCCTAACCATTCCACCACCACCTCTACTCTTTCATTTAACATCCTTCCCAATGGTATCACAAAGGACGAATCAGTTTATCTTCGTCCAAGTGTGCTCATTCCTTGGGCAACTATTCCAACCTAACCTAACCTCCTTCTTAAAAGTATAAAACGAATTCATTTTACTCGCAAATAAAGCAGTATATTGGCAAAATAAATCTAAAGAAATAATTGTTTTCAGTTAAATTTATCTTTTTTTTTAAGTCTTGTTAGCTAGTGTTGAAGCATTACACATTTGGAATTTGAGTTTGGCAGCCCTTTTTTTCAAGTTCACAGGTTGCAGATTTTACGTAGCAACTCTTTCAAAAACCAAGAAATTCAAGACGGTAGAAGTGATAACTGCTGTTTCGGAGATTACCATACGCCCTCGTTAGACACCTTTCTATACTTGAACGAGACTTATATGCATGAATATATATACAGTCGAACTTCTCTACAATGAACTTCCATATAATGAAGCTCTCCTTATAATGAACTGGTTTCGAAGACACTGCTTTTTCGTTCTACTTTCGGTGTATTTTTGTCTCCTTATAATGAATTTCTATATAGTGAAGTTTTCTATATAATGAACAAATTTTACAGCTGGAAATTCAAGCGTCCTAAGTTTTTGTCTCCATATAGTGAATTTTTTCAAAAGTTTTCTGTTGCAAAAAATTACAGTTAGATGTGGACAAACTGTAATGAGGGGAATCCCAAAATTAAAACAGAAAGAGCTGAGCTATTACAGTTTTATTCAGTGATTGAAGTTAAAATGACGCATCGAAGCTGCATTTCGCTTGAAAAAAAGTTATTAATGATTAACAAAGTTAATGAAGAAAAGAAAAAAAAAAAGAATTCGGAGTTCTTCCCAGCACTTTATCAAATATTTTAAAAATATTGACGAAGCAATGCTGAAATGGTTACTCGTTGCACGTGGTAAGAATCTCCCTTTATCTGGACCATTATTGAAGCAAAAGGCCACAGATTTTGCGGAAGCACTAGGACCCCACGAATTTGAGGCAAGTACAGATTGGTTAGACAAGTTCAAAAGTCGGCATGGCGTTATTCAAAAGACATTATGTGGGGAAAGTGCTGATGCCAACATAGAAAGCCGTGATGAATGGGTAACGAACGTCTTACCGAAATTAATTGAAAATTACAACATTAACGACATTTATAATGCCGACGAGCAGAGCCGTAGAGAGCATATCCGGGCCCCGGGGGAAAATTGCAAGTGCGGGCCCTTTCCAATAATGTCTAATTCTTATAAATACGTATAATCTCGAGTCCGGGCCCCTCTGAGAACTCCGGCCCCGCGGGAAAAAGTACCCTGCACTGCCCACCCTAAAGATGTAAGAGACAAGTTGAGAAACATTCATCTCGCTTATTTTCCTCCCAACATGACTTCGTTACTGCAACCAATGGACCAAGGCATTATCTACAACATGAAACAACATTACAGAAAACGAATTTTAACGAATATATTGACTCAAGTGGATGAGGGAAATTCTGTTATGGCCATAGACTTGCTGCAAGCAGTTCGAAATCTTAGCAATATATGGAATGTCTGTGTTAAACCAGAAACAATTGCCAACTGTTTTAAAAAGGCTGGATTTTCAAAAGATGCTATTCAGATTCCATTTGAGCATTGGGATGAAGAGGACCTTCTTTCAAAATCGGATTTGGCTGCTTTACAGTCTTCATTTAAAAAAGTAGCAAATATCGAAGCATCGTTTGATGACTACGTAAATGTTGATAATGGTGTGCAGACTTGGGACAACCCATCCGAAGAAGATATTCTCAACAGCATTTTTGAAAGTCGCGGAGTTCCAGCTGAACCTGGTAAGCATTTATCTTTTTATAGTCAAACAAAAATTTAATATGTAAATATTATTTCAGATAACGATGAACACGATTTGACCGTTGAAGAATTGGCAGAAACTGAGGAGGCATTACCTACGTTGATACAAGCTGCTTCATCCATTAGCGAAATTAGAACCTTTGTGGAAATCAGGAGTGACGTGCCGATTAATGTTTTCAACTCTCTACATGATTTGGAAGCTTTTATTGAAAATGAAAAATGGAAGACTGTAATTCAAACCAAACTCACTGATTATTTTAAATAAAATTACATAAAAAATCAATGTTTCTTTATAATGAAGTTTCTATATAGTGAAGTGATTTTCAGGTCCCGTGCGAGTTCACTATATGGAAGTTCGACTGTACCATTTTCTGAAAGTGTATGCAGCGATTCGGCGGTTACCTTAAAGAATATATTCCAATGATATTTATTTACTGTAGGCGGCCGCCGTAGCCGAAATGCATAAAATACCAAAATGACAAAAAAGGTATTTTCTAATAGCGGTCGCCCAATAATAAAAGCAGGCAAAGACAAATCTCCGAGTGTATTTCTGCCATTAAAAAGCTCCTCAAAAAACCATCCGCTGTTCAGGGTCTTCTTCTTCTTAATTGGCGCGATAACCGCTTACGCGATTTTGGCCGAGTTTAACAAAGCGCGCCAGTCGTTTCTTTCTCGTGCTAACCGGCGCCAATTGGACACACCAAGTGAAGTCAAGTTCTTCTCCACCTGATCTTTCCAACGCAGAGGAGGCCTTCCTCTTCCTCTGCTACCACCAGCTGGTACCACATCGAATACTTTCAAAGCCGGAGCGTTTGCTTCCATTCGGACAACATGACCCAGCCAACGAAGCCGCTGGATCTTTATTCGCTGCGCTATGTCTATGTCATCGTAAAGCTCATACAGCTCATCGTTCCATCGTCTGCGATATTCGCCATTGCTAACGTGCAAAGGTCCAAAAATCTTACGCAGAATCTTTCTCTCGAACACTCCAAGCGTCGCTTCATCGGATGTTGTCATCGTCCAAGCTCCTGCGCCATACGTTAGGACGGGCATGATGAGAGTCTTGTAAAGTGTTAGTTTTGTTCGTTGAGAGAGGACTTTACTGCTCAGTTGCCTACTTAGTCCAAAGTAGCACTTGTTGGCAAGAGAGATTCTACGTTGGTTTTCAAGGCTGACATTGTTATCGGTGTTAATGCTGGTTCCTAAATAGACGAAGTCTTTTACAACCTCGAAATTATAACTGTCTACAGTGACGTGGGTGCCGATACGCGAGTGCGCCGACTGTTTGTTTGAAGACAGGAGGTACTTCGTTTTGTCCTCGTTCACGACCAGACCCATTCGCAGAAGGCAGAACTAACAGCGCGGTTGTTAAGGCCGATGATGTCAATATCATCGGCATACGCCAGCAATTGTACGCTCAGGGTCGGAGTCCCTCCATTTGGAGAGCATCATCAATACGCACGTCACAAATAAGAAAAAGATCTCGGTCAAACACCCAAACATGGGTGTAAGCGCCAATTATATATACTTATAAAGGGTGATGTTTTAAGAGCTATAGGAAAGTTTTTCAAAAAAACACAAGTAAAATTCAGAAAAATGCATGACATTTTTATTTAAATCGATAGTACAGTCCATATAATTTAATGTTTGAAGATTATTTCATGCAAATGTTGACCGCGACTGTGCTTCAAATGGTCCATCCGCTTAGTCCAATTTTGGCATACTCTTTCCAATGTTTCGGCCGGTATCTCACGTATAAATGCTTTAATGTTGTCTTCCAATGCTTCAGTTAACGCAGGCTTGTCTGAATAGACATGAGCTTTAACATAGCCCAACACAAAATAATCTAAAGGTGTTATACTGCACGATCTGGGTGGTCAATTGACAGGTCCTGATCGGGAAATAAAATATTCACCGAACTCGCCTCTCAACAAGTCCATTGTTACGCGTGCTGTGTGGCATGTGGCACCGTGTTGCTGAAACCACAAGTCATGCAAGTGAAGCTCTTGCATTTTGGGAAAAAAAGTTGGATATCATTTCACGGTAGCGCTCACCATTCACAGCTACGTTACGATTCGCAGCATCTTTGAAGAAGTACGGTCCAATGATACCTCCAGCCCATAAACCGCACCAAACTGTGACTTTTTCTGGATACATTGGTAGCTCTTGCAATTCTTCTGGCTGATCTTCGCTCCAAAATCGACAATTCTGCTTATTTACGTACCCATTGATCCAAAAATGAGCTTCGTCGCTGAACACAATTTTTCGATAAAAAAGTGGATCTTAAACTTTTTTAACAGAGCACGCATTTTATAATAAAATTCAATGATTTGCAAGCGTTGTTCGTTTGTAAGATGATTCATGGTTAAATTAGAGACCAAACTGAAGATGTTTGACAGTGAAACAAAACACGACGCGTAGCTGTTTAAACCAACTTTTTAAAAAGATAATAGCTAAAAAATCAAAATATATATGAGTTCAAATGACCCTTGAGGATAAACCTTGCCAAGCTTTGCTATTTCACCTCGTAAATTATTAAAAAAATAGGATTATAATAAACGATATTCCTTTTAATTACCGGATTAGTTTTCCTGTCGACACTACTAATATTTTGCCTGCAACTGTACACATAAACGAGCATGCATGTGCTCATTCTTGTATTAGCTGGTGAGGGATTTGTTGTCAGCTTTGTTCATCCCTGCGTAAGCATTAAGTTTTATTTGCTGATTCCTGACGCTTTGTTGCAATTTCGATGCTCAGTTTATTGGATTGCGAAATTACCACGAAAATGCTATTTTCAGAACTTCACGGATTAGTGTCCTACTTAGACTCTGAAACTATTAGTACAGCAAAAATAAGTTTTATATATTGTAAAAATTTGCTAACTTTTATGACAAGTAGGAACTTATGGAATTATTTTGTTTATTATTTTTCTAGTTTACCACACTGAGATGCTAAAATGAGACATTTAGTATAAAATGCATAATTAATGTTTTGAGTTTTGAATTTTCGCTAAGCTTTTTTCGAACGAAAAATCTGCTACAAAAAAAATATATATATACCTATGTTATGCAGATATTTTAGAACTATTTTCTACTATTTATGAAGTATTATATTTCTTAAACATTGCTTTACTTTATCTGCTCGAGAAGTCTCACATTGCTATTGCAAACAGTTTGGAAAATTGTGGCAAATTTTACCGTGGCGACCCACAACTTTTCCCTTTTCCGCGCTTCGCACATTTTGTGCAGAGCAAGCGCGTTTTAGTGGCACAGGATATTTGTGTTAACTCACTCTAATTTAGTTTCAGCGGTTCCATTGTCATTTGTGCACATTCGCTTCTATTTTTTATGAATTTTATTCTTTTAGTTTCTTTGTGTTCTTTTGTATTTTGTCTTTTCTACTTTCTCTCTCCTTCTTCGAAGGCTGAGTTTGCTTGATAAAAACAATTTAAAACTGAAAATACTAAAAGGAAACAAAACTAATAACAGATTAGTAAAGTATAAATATATAATTTAGTGCAAATATGTAATAAGATTTTTAGGTTGTCCAAGTGATATATAATTACTTGGTGTATGGAAGAAAGTGTGCTGAGGAAGAGAGGGGAATTGAATAACACAGTTTGAAGCCCAACATTTTTGAAAAATTATGGAAGTTAAATAATTTATTAATCAGCGAGTGTGATTTGAAATATTAAATATGTAAGTGAGGAGTACGTATTTTTTTCGCTTTGATAATAAGATTCTAAGTCAAGATATAGGATGTAGGAATTTAAAAATTCGAAATTTTTTGCAAGCCTTTTTCCTTTTTCAAGTAATTATAGGTCCAATAAGTATTCTGTCGCGATAGCAAATTTAGCCCTCACCAGCCATCGATCCATATCAAAAGCTTTGGCGAAAATTCTCTACCAATTGGAAGTTTTCTTCCATTCCAAATTAACCAACGAAAAATTGTATAGCACTTGAAAAGCACTAAAAAAAGACATATCAGCTGTTCAGGAAAATTGTCAATTAAATATTTTATGTACTCAAGATTTTTGCCGCTAATTATCAAATGTAAATCTCGCAAGAAGAGAAGTGTGCAAAAGCCCAATTTCCATAAGACATAAATTTGTGTGTTTACCTATAAAAAATTCTATAAGAATTTTTCGTGATGGATAACTTTTGCTGACTAAAATTTCTTCACCATGAAATCAACGTTTCTCTTGTATCGAACTGTCTCTTTGCTCTTTGAATTTTTGAGTAATGGATAATGGAAATGGCATTAATGGACGTGTAAATACTTGCAAAGATTAAGAATAACTGTTAAAAATGTTTATGTTATCGAACATAACTAATAACAGTTGTTTATTTTTTTAACTGCATGAAAACTGTCGATATCGATAACAATGGTTTGACAGCTGAGAATGGCAAACTATATACGTTAACATTTCTGTAAGGTTATTCAAGTCGTCGTAAATCGTTTAACGCCAGAACAACGCCTCCAAACTGTGGAAATTTACTTTGAAAACAATAAAGCTGGTTGCGCAGTTGATAATGCACTTCGTTCAGGCTGCCAGCATCCGCGGTCCTTATTTCTTTCGAAATGAGGTGATGCTATTAGCATTACTCTGGCTGAATTTTTGTTTCCAAAAATTAATCAGCTAATCATCGACGACATTTGGTTCCAACAAGGAGGCAAGATATATTGAAAAAAGTAGTACAAAATTGGACTGATCGAGGGAAACATGTGACCCGCAGCCGAGGTGGACATATGCCATAGGTCATAATCCTTATATAAATGCCGTGAAATTATCTACCGGTTTATAATAAAAAAATTCATTCCATTAATATTTCTGTTTTGTGTTACCATTTTAAAATTCTCAAGTTGTAAAAAAAACCAAATATAAACTAAATCAACTCGCTGAGCGATCTTCGTAGGAGAAAAGTTCATAGTCACCATTAAAGCATATTACAGTATATGAGATTGCACAAAACCAAAACGACGGCAAAGTTCGTCTAACAGATTTACTATTAATTTAGTCAGTGCAGCCAATCTACAAAGTCAGTTGTCAATCAAAAAATGAGCAAATATTCTTCGCAGATGTGGCCTCAATGCAAATGTATAACTTGCACATTATAAAAATCAAGAATGATAAAAAGAAGATTGTGCCCATTAGAGAGTGCGTGACGTCGCGTTTGCCAAGTAGTGCAGTGTTGCCAACCATTTGCTCTTCACAATAAATTTAGTGCTTTTTTATACCCAAAATGCGACAATTTTTAAGCATAGGGTTTGTTTCTTTTTGTTTTTAATTTAAAGCTACCGAAACTGTAAGTTAAAAAAAACTGTATTATTAAACAAAGCAAGGTTAAAAAAGGTCGCTCTGAGAAGATTTTAGTGCTAATGAAAATTTGTTGATTCATATAAAATTTAGTATTTTGAAAGTGAAAATTTAATTTTTTGTTCTGTTATTGCACAAGCTGATCTTTGTACTCTCCCGAGTAATTTGGTGTTGTAGTCTCTCTATAGAGCTTTCCGAACCATCCGATAAAATTGGTCGCATAACCGCCTTGTACAATCATAATGTATGCTAAGGTTGAACACCCCATCTTCCTCCAAGCATACGTTTACACGCATATAAAGCAATTTCAGCCTTCCTTACCCGTTCTTCGACGCGTAGTTTCCAGCCAAGTTTGGAGTCCAAAATTACTCCTGAGTACTTTTCACTTGGTGGTGGTAAAAAGCATAAGTTCTGTTTTACCCGGGCTTAAACTTAGGCCATAGCCCAAGAGTTTAGCTCGCCTAATGCCCTTTCAATGATCCCACTGACACCATTAGCGTACGCTACCACTTTTACCCTACCTCTACTAAGTTTTATTAAGATTTTGCTAATCACACATAACCAAAGAAGTGGAGATAAAACTCCCCACTGTGGAGTACCCTTATGGACTCTATTAGTTATGTTGATATTACCCATGTTAGCTTTGATTATGCTGGTTTCTAGCGTAGAGATTATCCAATTGTATCAGCAATTTTCCACCCCTAAGTCTATTAACGCCCTTTGGATATGTCTAGAAAAGCTGCCATGATATTCTGTTTGTTTACTAGAGACCCCTCTATTGTTCGGATTACCTCGTGAAGCGCTGTTTCCGTAGATTTGCTTTTGAGGTTAGCGTGTTGTGCGGTACTATACGGTATACTAGAACTCTCCAGCGAACTTTTAATGTGTATATTTCAAACCCGTTCAAAAGTGTTTAAAAGGAAGGACGACAGACTGATTGGCCCAAAGTCCTTCGCTGATTCATACCCTTCTCTACCTTCCTTTGGTATGAAGACGACTCTAAAAAGTTTGCAACTGTTTGGAATATAACCTAGGTTTAGACACGCTTTGAACATTTCTATTAGCCATGGTAGAATACTATCAAGAGTTTCCTGCAACATCTTAGGACAGATTACGTCAGGGCCTTTAGATTTGAAAGGTGAGAATGATTTGATTGCTTATGCAACCTGCTCTTTCGTAACTATTACATCGACAAGATGCTGTGGGTCATATCGGCTCCGCCTGATTCTCCCAACATCGCTGTCATGAGCGCTACATCCCGAAAAGTGAATATTTAAAAGAAGTTCTAGAAATTCTTCTGCCATAGAAGTCCAAGTACCATCTGACCTCTTGACCCAAGAAGAGGTGATATTTGAACAAAATACGGCTAAGCCTCGCAGAATCTATGGTAGATTCGATAGAAGAACAGAAATCTCTCCAGCTCTCTTTCTTGGCGGCCCTAATTGTCTTCTTGTATTGTCTCCGACCTTCTCTATACAACTGCCAATTACTTGTTGAGTAGCTGAGATTCAAATTTGATCTGGTTTCCTCCCTTAATTTTGAGAGCTCGTCCACCAAGGAGGATAGGATTTTTTGCTAATATTGTCTCCTCCAATGTTGTGACCCTACTGTCAATGTTTTCTGTGAGAGTGATTTTATGGATCGGAATCCTTCCTATCCTGTTCCCTACTGCATTTTTGAACCGTTTCCAATTTGTTCTAAGTGGGTTACGATATGGTAAGGGTGGATCTACCTGAAGATCCAGGTGATAGAGGGTCCAGCTATGGTCCGGAAAATCCTCAGAATACTCTCACCGTATGCCACTGTTAACATTTGAAGTGTTTTTAAGCACTTAATTTGATCCAACTTCTTGCACGCATGTTTTTTGATAGCAGAAAATCGCCAAACACGCAAAACGTTTGTTTTATTAATGCCTCTCATAAACAAACTAAACAGCCTATATTGATAAAACTGTGAACATATCTTCGAGACGAGAGCACCAACATAAAAAAAATAATAATCGAATGTCGAATGTATGTAACCCTCGAATTTGAAAATTCACCTTATATTTTGAACATTATTTTTTTCTCAAGATACAGCTCCTTGAATCCAAAATTAGTTGTTGTGTGAATAATTTTGTCCGTGTGTGTATATTTGTAATGTAAGTTTGTTATAGGTTTGGCAAACACGTCTATCTTTAGTCCACATTTTTTCTTTAAATGATTTTTTAAGGTTACGTAATTTCATACCATTCATCATCAATTGTTAAAATGTATCAACACGTGTATATAATATGCTTCATATAAGTAACATACAGAGTATTGCTTACTACGCAGAAGAATTGGACATATTTTAAGAGTCTGAAATCTTTTTATTTATTTGTGTAAGTTTTGTTAAGTACTGTTTAATTTGAAAATATGAGTGCTTTTTAGAAAACGTGGTGTATTTTCTTTACAATGGATCAGCCTAGATGGGAAACCAAGTATTTATACAGGGTGTCCGGTGAGAGGACTACATTTTAAATTTAAAGTCTTCCCTAAAAGCTTAGCGTATGAGGGGGGAGCAGACCGCGTTAGTTTTGTTATTAGTGCGGGTTACTTAGTCACGATGCTGCAGTGGACGGATGAACAACGTACCTTCGCAATAAAAGCGTATTTTAAAGCCAGTGATCCGTGCTACTTTGGACTAAGTAGGCAATTGAGTAGTAAAGTCCTCTCTCGACGAACAAAACTAGCACACTACAAGACTCTCACCATAGCCGGCCCAACGTAAGGTGTAGAAGCGTGGGCGAAGACAATATCCGATGAAGCGTCACTTGGAGTGTTTGAGAGAAAGTATTCGATGCGGTACCAGCTGGTGGCAGCAGAGGAAGAGGAAAGCCTCCTCTGCGTTGGAAAGATCAGGTGGAGAAAGACTTGGCTTAGTGGACCCAACTTGATTCGTTCATGGGTGCGAACGTTCTGCGTAACAATTTCGGTGGCAAACAGCCGGATATTGAGAACAAAAAAAATATTGAAGTCATCGCTCTAAGTTTTCACGATAAACCGCGAGGGTCCGTGCGCAGAAATTATTGTGAATGAAATATTGAAGAAGGGTCTTAGACTTCACCCTTTCAAAATTCAAATCGGACATGCGTTTAAGGGGACCCAGAAGTCTAGAAATTTCAAAAAATCGTTTTTTTGTTTTTTTCGATATTTCGAAAGTAAAGTATCTTAAGAATATACTGTGAAAGTTTCATGCGAAAATTCCCAATATTATAGATTCTACAGCCCATTAATTAGATAGAGAGCGGTCCGCGTGCTCCTGTATCCCAAACTTTAAGCTCATTTAAACTCAAAAAAAAACACGGCTCAACAGAATAGTCTGAAATTGTAATATGTTGTTCACAACATCAATGGCTATCGCCCGTACTAGAATGATATTATTATCAATTTAATAACTTCGTACTTTTTTATTAAAACACTGAAAACCCCGATTTTTAAAGTGTCAACTTCAAAACCGCGCCATTTTGTCAAATTTTTTTTTGTTTTTTTTTTTTTTTATTCTAGTACGGGACATAGCTACAGTCACACTGGTTAATAAGTTTTTTGGTTTTTGTGTGCTCAGATAAATAGAAGAGCCAAAATGGACAACACTGTCCAGATCCAATTTTACAGGAAGGTCAACTTCAGCGCCATGTTTAAAATTATTAAAATTAAAAACAAAAATTTTTTTTTTTTAATTTTTGTCTGTAAAAGAAGCTAAAAAGCATACAAAATTTAAATATCGTTTTTCATTTTTTTATTGTAAAAAAAATTCCTGAAAATACGACCCCTTAAGTTTTCTGCAAGACAATGTTGGATAGATGTCGTACGACAAGCACTATCTTTTGGAGTGAATAAACCCATTTTCAGAAATAAACCTTTAGCATTAGATATTTATTTTTAAGGGACAGATACTTGTAAACGGCCATATTTTCCCTGATTTTCATTAAAATTATTTAAAATGAAGAAGTCAATATATTTTTTTTTTCAAAATTTGGCATAGTGGCATTTATTTATACATTAAAATAACACAAATTTTTTTTTTTTATTTTAGTATATTAATTTAAAATGGCGAATGTACACTCAATTCTTCCAGGAAAGTCGCAGCGGGGCTTCTCAATCGGCGGGCATTGTAGCATCGGCGTCAGTGACCTGAATACAAAAAACGAAACATTTGTTTTGTTTATTAATGTCATAATTTCTATATGAATTAAACAAAGATGGAAAAAAAGTTCACTGAATGAAATGCTTAAAAAAAGTGAATTTTGGGCCGAATTTTCCTACTATTTTTGCTTCAGAAAAATTGTTTTTCCAGAAAAAAAAAAATTTTTTTCGAAAAATTTTAAATGCACATAGAAACTTATATCATGAAATAGATGTGTGGAAAATTTCGGGGAGATCGGTCAATAACTTTTGGAGTTATAGCGTACGCCAATTCGAAAAATATAGATTTGAGCAAAACGCGTCTAAAGTCGGCAACGTAACTATACCTCTCCCAGCGCTCGAACGCAAAGAATAGAGTCGACACGGTTGACGACCTATAGGTAATATAAGAAATACTTAAATTTACGTTCTAAACATTTTTTTACATATTATTAAAGGATTATATTGGGTAGTCGAAAAAGTCTTTTCGTATTTCTAATCAAACTTCAACTCATTTTTTTTTATATTTATAATGAACTTTATTAAACCAAATATATACCATTTTGGTCAACCACCTTTTGCCATTTTTTTTCTAGAGACATTATTCCATCATTGTAAAACTTTTGTGGTTTCTCGGCGAAAAACTGCGACAAGTAATTTTCACAGGCTTCTCTTCAAGCCAACTTTACTCCATTAAGGGAGTTCTGCATTGACCGAAAAAAATGGTAGTCCGATGGTGCAATGTCAGGGCTATACGGTGGATGCATCAAAACTTTCCAGCCAAGCTCTCCCAGTTTTTGCCGAGTGTGTGTGGCCTAGCGTTGTCCTGATGGAAGACGACGCCTTTTCTGCTGATCAGTTCTGGCCGTTTTTTTCGATTGCTTGCTTCAATCTCATCAGTTGTTGGCAGTAAAGTGTAGAATCAATCGTTCGAGCAGGCTGGAGCAGCTCATAGTGGATGATTTCTTTCCAATCCCACCAAACACACAGCATAACCTTTCGAGGCGTCAATCCTGGCTTTGCGACCATTTGTTGAGCTTCACCACCCTTGCACCATGATCTTTTTCGCACATTATTGTCGTATTTGATTCACTTTTCGTCTCCTGTTACCATTCGCTTCAGAAATGGTTCGATTTCATTTCGTTTCAGCAAAGATTCGCAGATGTTAATTCGGTCCATTAAATTTTTCACAGACCATTCATGGGGTACCCAAACATCGAGCTTTTTTTTGTAACCAGCCTTTTTTAAATGGTTCAAAATCGTTTGATGATGAATGTTTAGATCCTTGGCGTTGAAATGGCAGCTTATGTGACGGTCCTGGTCAATCTTTTCAATAATTTCATCGACTTTTTCAACGATAGATCGACCGGAGCGAGGTGCATCTTTCACATTGAAATTTCCAGAAGGGATGCGAGCGAACAATTGTTGTGCTACACGAGCTGATACAGTATCGTCTCCGTAAACTTCACAAATTTCATTGGTGGCTTGCGTGTCATTCTTCCCTTTTTTATACAAAAATTTCAAAATATAGCGAATTTCTTCATTATTTGCACTCATTTTTGAACAGCTATAACTTTTTTTCAACTTCTCCGAATTTAATTTTTTTTTTGGTTAAATGAGGCTTAAAATGTCACCTTTCTAACACCATATGATATGACACAATGTGATTGGGAGCACTAGAGATAGATGACTCCAACGACATCTATTGACAAAATACGAAAAGACTTTTTCGACTACCCAATATTAACATTTTATGAAACAAAATTTTTTTTTCGAAATTTTACAGGTATCTGTTTCCTTAATTTAACAGCTTTTAAATACTAATTGTGCCGCCGAACACTGTATGCCAGGGATCAGAACGAAAATTTATAGAAAACATAAAAAATAAAAACAAAATTCTATGCCCGATTAGTTTTTGTCATAACTGTGGCGTTTCCTGTAAGATTTTCATAAAGAGCTGGATATTTCTTTCAACGCCCTACACGTCTCTGAATAATACTTTCGGATTTGCCTGTACTATGGCAAATACAGTATTCGTAGCCATCGAAATGTATTTTAGTAGACTAAACTATATTGCATAGAATCTCAGATATCTTATTATTTAATTGATGCTCTTAAATAAATTTGATTAACAAAAAATTGCCAAATTTATGAAATCTCTAACCCACTTGCAGCTGCTTTCATAAATACAGACACAAAATTTGTATTTTCAGTGTACAAATAATATAAATGTTCGAATTCGTTATCAAACCCGCTAAGCAGGCAAACAGCCATACTAAAGGAGGTACAAGAACTTAATAAAATTGAAAAAAACTATGCAGCATATTGTACGAATCAAAACTCAACAAAATTTTTCAAAACACTTGCCAAATAAATCGATTTATTTACAACAACTCTCACAAATATCGTGCAAAAGCTGAAACAGAGGAGAGACGGAGAAATCAATCTCAAATCTGAACATTTTGACGTCGGTGAGTAAATCTTAAATGCATACTTCACTTTTTATATTTATTTTTATTTGCGAAAATCTACCAAAACTCAAATAAAATGGCAGCTTATAAACTATGCGTTGCCATGTGTTAGTGTTATTATAGTGAACAACATCGGCAACAACTTATGAGCAATATGAGCAACAGCCGCTTACGATTTTGCAGCAGCACTCGAGCAATTTCAATGAAATTTGTCTGCCGATAAGAAAAATTTCCTGTACGTGACCTCAAATGATGTGCAGCAGTTGCTAAAATATCTACACATACATAATATAAATATGTGCATATATCTATGTTCAAGTATTTATGTGTTATGTAAGTGCATGTTGTTGTTCTTATGTGTGAGCAATAACATTTTACAACCAATATTTGACCACTAAATGCGCTACTCTGCTTGACTTTACTTACGTAGATCTGCCTTATCTGGTTGCTATGCATGTGAGTGTAAGTGTTTGTGCGCAAGCAATTTGCGAGTAGCAGCCGCTGCAACAAGCTAAACGTGGCATGTGGCATGTGGTACTAACAGGCTTATTGTTGGTAGCTTTCGGTCGGCAGGGCATCAAATAAGGAAGTTGGTCAAAAGGGTTTGCAAAAGGCTAAATTGCTTTGCGCAACATGGAATTTCGTCTAGAATTTCGGAAAGTATTTGAACCCGAAAAATGCCAAGATAAAGACAAAGCGAAAGAATATGAAGAGGCCAGTAAGAAATGGCGAGAGAAGCGTAGGCATCGCGTAGTGATGATAATGAGCTTAACAAAAACAATGTTTGAAGAAACATTTAGAAACATTGTGAACAGGAAATAAGTAAAAAAAAAGTTATGGGCAATTTTCCCATCCAACTAGTAGTTAAGCGGAGCTTTACGAAGCGGAAAAAATACATTCCAGTTTGAAGAGCACCTCAACTTTTTCAATTTGTTCAACCATCTGATTATGTGATTCAAGTATAGACATTATCGTAAATTTTTCTAAAAGTTGGTTCTTTGTAGGCTTGAGTATAATACGAAGTACACTGAAACAATTTGCAAAAAATATATACTTTTTAGAGTACCATTTTATGGGGCCGATAAAGTTGATTATGAACGATGACTGTGTTGCGCTTGCGTTAACCGCTTTGTGCTACTGATGAAGCTCATCAGATTTCTAATGTTAAGGCCTGCTATATCAGCAGGCGCAGCAAAGAAGTAAGAGCCAATATGCTTTAATCTTAGCCCAGCGTGAGAGGGTCAGCTAAGTAGAAGGTGCTGAGAAGATTCCACCTCATCCTCCATACATCCGTCGCAAAAAGGCCTCGTGATAATTTCAATTCTCACATCATGCACGCCATGCACCGTGAGAACACCCACGAAGTTCAAGGACTGTAATTTTATCAGCCTCAGAAGATCGCTCGGGTGACCCCGATCCACGCGTGGCCAGAAAGATTTCGCGACCTTACTAATTTGTGTACTTGCCCTGCACTCGCTGATCGCCCATCTTTCCAGGAGCAGACTGCAGGTGACAAAGGGATCCCAATTCTCTCTCTTCGGGGGGAAATCACCTCACATGTCCCCTGTCTGGCCAGCTCATCCCCCTAACAGTTTCCCGTAATGTCGCTGTGAGCAGGAACCCAGATGAGCCTCAGTCTGATTGCGCTAGAGTAGGAGTAGTTCGAAACACCCACTTATTCCAATGAGTGCCGTCCTTTGAATTTTTCCCGGCTGCTTCACCCATGCCGTCCTCTCTAGTACGTTCCACCAGACTATGACGCCATATAACAAAATTGGCTTTATAATGCTATTATAGAGCCAACAAAATAACTCTAGGCAGAAGACCCCATCTTTTACCAAAGCGCTCTTGCATATATACAAGGCGATTGTTGCCTTCCTTATTCTCTCCTCATTTTTGAGCTTCCACGCCAGCTTACTGTCAATGATAATACCTAGGTGCTTCACCTTGTCACCAACGGAGCGTCACGTATTGACGAGGATGAGCTCCGACTTGAGAAGATTCACAGATAGGCCACAATCCGTTGTCCATCTAACAACTACGTTCAGATATCCCTGCATTAAATCGTACAGGATATCTACAAATTTTCTTCTAACAATTAGTACTACGCCATCTGCATATGCATTCACCTTGCAGCTCCTTCTCAACAGCTCCTTCAGTGGCGGAGTACCCCTACTTACCTGCAAGCAGAAAGAGACGCCACCTCTCTCTGCCAAGACTATTCAGAGACTTAGTAATTGCCTCTTGGCGGATATTATTAAAAGCCCCATTCAATGCCGAGGAAGACGCCCTTCGCAAGCCTTTTCTGATACAAAGATTCCCCAATATCTTGTACAATTGTATGCAGAACCTTTACAATATGTATGATATGTACGTTGGATATGCGACAAACGATCCCGAGGAATTTCGCTTCTTATATGCAGGTCAATAAGTTTCTCAAGGGTTTTCAGCAAGAAAGAAGAGACGCCCAAAGCCCTTAGGGGAGCCATGCGAGCTCTGCCTTGGGTATAAAGAAAACCCTCATGGCCCGCCATGATCTTGATATATAGCCTCTGGTTATGCAGTTCGCATAGATAAGGCACATACCAGGGCGGGATACCTTCACAGATTTCCGCAGTTAGGCAGGAATGATGCCGCCAGGACCAAGCGACTTGAAGGGTCTAAAGGAGTCAATGGCCCAAGCCAGGCACTTATCCAGCAACCAGTCCCGGCTACGAATACAGGTTGGTATGCTTCCTATGCTGGTGTTACTAGATGCTTGGCTTGTACCATAATGCTCATGGTTGTATATATTTACAATGCATCTGTTCCCAATCTGTAAACATTAGCTTGAACAATGGTTTCTTGCGCCCTAACCATAACCTGTACGAGTTTTCCCCTTCGGTGACCCTGCTTAAAATATATGTGGAAAAATTTAACACTATCTTAAATTCGATTATAAAAATTTAAAGGGATACATCGTATTTGAAATCATGTTATCAATAATATTTACGATAATTTATTTGTAATTTCACCCAACATTATAAACTTTAACACTCCGTAAAAAAATGAGACCGTTTAAATTAGTACTACAAAGCTGATCCTGGAGACATCCTCTAAACGTATAAACGTTTGTCGGATTTTTGTAAAATGATTGGGCTGTGCTATATGCACTTTGAATTCTGTATAATTAGCATTTCAATGAAGATTTTTCCTTGACTACTGGTATTCATGCGTTATCAGCTGTATGTGACTCTTGATGACTCGCTTCTTTTAATGTAGTTACATCCCATATTTTATGTAGCTTTAAAGGAGCTCAATATATGTTCTTCTCTTCATAGAGGAGAAGTGTACATAAAACATAAAAGCTTAAACGTAAATTCTGACTCTTTCGACAACACAACAGCTTATTAAGAAAATTATAGAGATTCAAAACTAATGATTATGTGATGAAAGCTCTTAAACATTCAAATGATATTTCTTACAAGGTCTGCCTATTTTAAGCAAAACTCTCATGCTTTAGCCGACTACTTCTAAGGAAGCAACAGGCCTGCTTGACGAACAAAATAAATGAAATAAAAATTAGAATTAATGAAATGAGAACAAAACTTATTGAACTTAAACAAAAGTTAAAAAAAAAATAATTGGTATAGTGAGCTATGTATCAGTGAATTTCTACAAAACTTACCCAAATCAAATACAATTAGCTGCAAATTTAAAGTTCATGCGGTTAAAGCGGCTGCACCAAGCCGACATCAGTTGATTTGCTGGATTGTAGAAGTCAAAACATGAACTCATTTATACGAACATTACGCCGGGTCATATTACGAAAAAAATTAGATCTTAAAAACCTTTTTTTTTTGTAAATCTGAAAAGAAAGGGCTTCGTATTCGTGAAATCAATTCACTAGCATAAATAGTAACAGAGGATATATACCTCTCCTTAATAGCTGTTAGTGCTGAGGTTATCTCCTAATGCATGTGTCTTGTTGCTGTCCTAGTAATGGCCAGTTTAAAGACGCCTCCAAATGATTTTAAATGAAGCGGTTTTAAGTGACTGAAGCACTGTAGAAATTAGGTTGATTTAATTTTTACTTAAAAGTTACTCTAATAGCTAAAAGATTATATACGCAAAGCATAGAGGTGGGAAAATATCCCCTCTCAGTACTACCGAAAACTTTAAAAACACTTTTCTCCAAACTGTATTTTTAAAGTTGGCCAGACTCATACTGGCAGCGATTAATTTTTACATTTGAACTGCATTTTTACAATTATTCTGCATGAAAATATAAATCGATTTTAATCGATATATTACAAGTTTTTGCCTCAGTGATGTATTCTAATTTTTTTAAATTTTAAAGTTGACTTTAAAAGGCGCAATTTAGGCAAAAATCAATTGCATCAAAAAAATATTTACTTATTTATTTATATGAAATATAATTGTAAATGATTAAATTACAAAATTAAGGCAATGATCGGGCGATCGGCCTCTGTATCTATTCACAGGAGTAATTGAAAAAATCGTGCAGGTGCAAAAAAAAAACACAACGAATTTGTATTATAAACATCCTTCGCGAAAAATTCCAATTACTCTAATTTCAAGCTCAAGCCTTCATGATTTCACCCAAGCCTATAACATTTCTGTTTTGCCTATGAAGTGAGACTTTCAGCTATTAGTCCATAGATGTCGCTAGGAGTATTTTTAAACCTTTCTAAATGTCTTGTTTTTTTCGTCTGTCATCTGTAAACAATATCCAGTTCATTGTTTGTTACGTTTCATACAACAATGCATTTTTGTCGCTCTTAAAAATTGTCGAATTTCGTGCCTTCAAACTACGATTTGCGGACATCGTGAAAGGCTGCTCTCCCGGTTCAAACGGAAGTCTTTTTTGCATCGAATCGTTACGGGTCATGAAAAATGGGTGTATTTCTCCAATCCCAAGCGTAAACGATCGTATGGTCCGCCCGGCCACAAGCCAAAAACAACGTCCAAACCAAATCGCTTCGGCCACAAGGTAATGCTGTGTGTTTTTTGGGATCAGCGTGGTATGATTTGGTACGAGCTATTACAATCAGGTGAAACAGTTCACGGTGCACGCTACCAACGACAATTGACCGATTTGAACAGCGCTATATACCGAAAACGCCCAGAATATGCGATCGGCGTCACAAAGTGATTTTTCTTGATGACAATGCACCGCCACATCGAACAAGAGCGACCCGGGAATTGGTGGAGACGTACGTTTGGGAACCGCTGGTGCATGCGGCTTACTCACCAGACTTGGCGCCTTCCGATTATCACTTGTTTGCATCGATGGCCCATGCACTTTCCGGGCAGCGCTTCAATTCTCACGAAGAAGCCAAAAAATGGCTGGTTTGCGGCCAAAGACGGCCAATTTTTTTGGCGCGGCATACACAAATTGCCTGACAGATGGGAAAAATGTGTCACTAGCGATGGCTATTATTTTGAAGATTAAATTTGTAACCATTTTTTGTTATTAAACGTTGGAAATTGAAAAAAAGTCTCATTTCATAGGTATACACCTGTACTTAAAAAAAATGTTGATATTCAGTATTCGAAGCGCAGATCTTTCTCGTGACTAGAGATTTCAAGTAGGCGAAGGCGTTAAACCCTTCTCATTATGCGCTGATATGCGAGGTTTAACTAGTACACTGTTAACCCAGAACCAACACAGCTAAGCCGGGACATACTAAACGCCTGCTAGTAGCATGTAGCATGTATATTTCTAGAGCCGTCTTCGATTCGCTACTTTTCCCCTCGCTATGCTTGGTCTCTACTCGCTTAAGAAAAAAATGTACATGTGAAAGTCACAACAAAGTTATTCAGTAAGATTGGCCACTAGCGAATATGGTAATACGTTCATGTAGGACAACTTTTATTGCTTCAACTTTGAGAATTCTCTTTTGGTGTTGCCCGTCGTATTCATACACGGTAGCTCCGATGCATGCAATTGTTTGCTTTTTAGTCTACGCTCAAAAACCGCATTCAGAAGAACAAGAACACAAAGGGTTTTGATAGAGCACGAGCATCAAAAGTAGTGAGTTGAAGCAGCAAACGCGGTCTTACTAATGCTAATTAAGTGCTTCCAAACAAATACCATTTTTGCCAGTCCTTCGATTATCGTGTGTGATGGTGCTGATAACCTTAATCACTAGTCTATAATCTGTTGTTCGAGGAGGTAGGTATTTTTTGCATTTCAATCTTTTTTCAATTCTTTAAGATTCGAATTCATCCCACAGAGCCTTCGGTATTAATACTGTGTTTGGGTCAGACTTGAGAACACAACGACCCTCTAATTCATACACTGGCGCACAGTAGATAGTTACTCGTCTAGTAGCGCAAAGCTCTGAATTGCTAATAACTGCTTTTAAGTATTGCCTTAATGGAAGTTAGGCTCTTGGTGAAGATATCGATACAAGAGGTAGAGAGTGCTTATTTTGACTGTCTCAACTCATATCTGCTGGCTTGGAACTTTCCGCAGCAGTCCGACTTTTTTCTAAAACATCGGAAGGAAAGTTTGTATATATAGTTCGATTTTCCACCTAATTCAGAATACGCATAAGAGTAGATTAGCGATCAGAGAATCATGCAAATCCCTAGAGCTCTATAAGGAAGTTGGTGCAAGAGTAGCTATCGTCTCAGACAGTCAAGCAGCTATTAGGGCCTTAGACGTCAACTACATTTCATCCAAACTGGTCTTACAGTGTAGAGAAGAGCTGGAACTGCTCAGCCATTGGCTTGAAATTACTCTGATATGGGTACCCGGCCATAGGAACATACGGGGCAATGAGGTAGCGGATGAGCTAGCAAGAAAAGGTTCGACACTAGACATAGCAGAGGCGGTGGCAGTCTCCACCCCACTGAACACATTGAAAGCATCCATTGCTTCACACTATCATGCTTTAGCCGAAAGAAGATGGAAGCAAATACCTACATGTATAACAACAAAAACACATGGACGTCATACAAAATCCAAAGGACGAATGACCTGCTAGGATGTTCTCGGCCAAACATTTCACGCATCACTGCAACCCTTACAGGTCATTGGAAAGTAGGGGATCATGCAGCTAGACTCAATCTACCCTTCAATTCTATCTGCAGGAGCTTTCAAGCGGAAGGGGTGAAGGAAAGTCTTTTCCACTATTTATGCGAATGTCCGGGACTAGCAAGGGCACGACTCCGCTCCTTTGGTTGGCCTTGCCTACAGCAAATTAAGGAGATCTCAGACATCGAGATAAAGGATTTGCTGATATACTTGGACCTCCCTAAATGGATCTGACTTGGAAACAAAAAAAAAAAAAAAACAAATACATCATCACACGAGATAGCGGTAGTAAAACGGTGCTGGTCACTAATTAGGAGTATTTCAGTGGAAATGTTCAACCATCTCAACAACAACAACACCAAGAGTATTCGACTAAATTTGTATAGGGGTATTAAAAAAGAGAGTCTCTATTTTTGCGAGGACCAGCCGCTATTTTGAAAGTTAGACTATCTTGAAATATTTTCTTGAAAAATTTTCTTTATCGGTAATTTTGGAACAGCAATTGCAATCGAGGAAAGAAAACTTTTTGCATGGCAACTTTGAATAGCTGCTATTTTTTGAAGAAATGTTGTGGTATACAGCTTTATTTTTTATTTAAAAAAATTTTTCTTCGCGTTATTTTTAAAAGTTTACCCACTCTAATCTACAAGTGCACATACATATATATATATATATACATATGTACATGTATACGTGGTATGAGTGGGTGATTGCTTTTCCTTAGAAGTGTTTTGCAATTGTCCGAAACTTTGCTTGTTTGCCCAGTTGGCAAGTGTTGAAATCACTCAAACGCAATTTGTTAAAATTAAATTCCTCTTCTGATACGGGCTGCGAAAACAATGCCGAGCCAACGTGTATACATAAATATATGTATGTGTGCTGCTGTGATGATATGTGTGAGAATGGAGACTTAAAAAACTATGCACTAACGTACATATATGTATATCTACTTACATATATACTTAGATGTACTTATGTACATATGAACATTGCTGGTCGGAACGACCTGTACTGGTTGAGCAATTTTTTTAGGTTCATAACTACAGGGTGAAGTTCATGCGGAATTAGCCGTTGTTTCGTGTGCTTTGAATGAAGTGCCAGTGGTCCTGTTAAAACCATATTTACTAAAAGTTTGTAAAAAATACTTTCTCAAGCCTACAAATACAGTTCCTCGTACCTACTTTTTTCACATTCTGAGGTACAATTGAGGCTTATTCTACCATTCGAATGCAGCCCTACCTGCCCAAGACAACAAATACTGCTACTTAACTGAATTTATTTATGTACTAGAATTACTTGCAATTAATTTCTAAGTCACCTTACAGATATGAAACAGTGATTCAAACAATCGAGTTATATGCAAATCGATGCGCTCTAAGGCTCAAAAGTGTAAACATTAGCGTGAACTAAACATTCTTATGCATTTAGCTTAACTCATACGAGTTTCAGCAACCCCCCGTACAATTGTTGCTTAAAATTTTCTTGGAACATTTTAACCCTCTAACTCCCTTTTTTAATGAAGTTTTATTATAACCGTTTTGAAAAAGGTGAAAAAATGCCCATAGTAGTTGGAAAGTTAAAATGTACCTACCATAAAAAAATTCCTCGTTGAATTCTACCTGCAGAAGTCTCAGGACCGAAATTTTATTTGAAGCTGTTTTATACAAGATTTTTTCGATAATTAAATGACCATTCAACCAAAATGTTAACATTTTCACACCCGTTAAAAGAATAATCCGACCCTCTGGACTAATACTGCTTCTAGAAGACATCCTCTTTCATAATTCCTAGCATTTGTTCGTATTGAGTAACCACTGTTGGGCAGTGTAAATGCTTTCAAAGATCTGCATTTAAACATTCAATAGTGCCAGTATAGTAACTGAAAAATAACGAAACCCCAAGAAAATAACAATTATTATATTTTTAACAAACTAGATTCTCATTTTGTTAGATATTTTAATTAAAATTATTTATTATAGGGTTCCAGAAAAACTATCTAACTCGTGATATAGTAGAGTTAGTCACTACAAACGAAATGAGAACCAGTCCAGCTCCCATACATCGAAATGGAGATGCAATGAAAGGGTCAAATGTTATACTCCAGAAGCAGTGTGGGAGCAAAAGATTTCTCAGCGGGTCTCTTCTTGTCTATAAGTAAGGAAATTCGCAAACATCCTTAAATAATTTTTCAATTTATCTGCCAATTAAACGCGCGTTTGTTAACCTATATCAACTTTTTTTGTTTAAAATTTACTCTACCAAACACTAATTTGCGCTTCTTTTGAAGCACAAATATTTGCAAATACTAAGGATGTGTGTTTGTATGTATGTATATTTTAAATTGCGCCCATTAAACTTTAAGCACGCGTGCCATTAGCAATTTGTCGGCTACACTTTGCAAATTCTTTGTTGCCCATTCTTGTTTTGCCCATTTTTGTTCTGCCTTAGTCGTCTTCACCTCTCGCCTGTCCATGTTTCGCGCATTTTTATAAATTACAACTTTTATGTTGCCAATGCGTACATGTTTCCTTCCGGTTAGCAAGGAGTCGTTCACTTAACACCCTTAGCTTATCCCAAGTAGTTCTTCTCATATGCCACCCTATTGTGCGCTTCGTGCTATGGAATTGGCTTAACGATGCAAGGGTTCGCTGCAAAAGTGTGCAAGGCGTATTAATATATTATATTTGAACTTAAAGTTGACTATTTGAATTTATCATATACTAGCACACAACCAAACGTCGGACAATGGGAGTTAACAAGTCAAGTGATCCTAGTAATCCCTCGCTACCTATACTTGCAAGTAAATACTCAATATTTTTTTCTGAAGCAAGTGTTTGTTATTTGGTATCGACACTTTTTTGCGGTATATGCTATATGGCAACCATATAAATATTATTTTTCATAAATTCATTCCACCAGTAGGCTAGAGGAATTTCAATTTGCAGTCAGTTTTTCGTGCTTACTTTTCTTGTAACTTCTGCGTTTATTTGATTTTAAAAAGTTGAGACTTTGCATTACCTCCCATATATTTGTAATGTATTGCAATAAAATGGTGAGACATTTTATTACTTGTGAAATACTTTTCTCGAAGCAGGAATTATAATAACTTAGAAAAGAATTCGCCCGTCACACAAACATTTAGAGAAAGAGCTTTTTCAGTTAGTTAGTACGATTTTTCTGCGCAATATTTCCTTTCTAAAATCTAAGGAAAACGTAAAAAAATTGTTTGTATTCAATAAGAAAATTAAAAAAAAAAACAATTCAATTCTGATTTTTATAACTGAAATATTTTACTCGCGCGAAGGTTGCGTTTTACATTTTGCGACCAATAAGAAAAATATAGGAAAATAATAATGAAAATGGCTTTATTGTTTTTCAAAATATTTTCATTGAAACTCAAGACACTTCTGCATTCTCTAGAACTAACACGTTTGCCTCTCACAAGTGGACACCTCCAAAACGAGGTGTTTAAAGCCTACCATAGACGTTGAAAAACGCTAACCTCACATTTTATTTTTGATGCTCCGAAACAAAAAGAAATCATTAGGTGCCAAATCAAGGCTGCAAGGCGGAAGATCCAGTAACTTGAACTTTTGAAGGCTCAAAGCTCCCGTATATGAGCCGCTGCGAGAGTTCTTATGGCATTGTTGAAGGATGATTCGTTTTCCCGACAATTTCTGGCAAGCAAATGATTGTGCGCCACTCAGACTTTACTGTTTTAAGTTGCTCTAGTGGTACAGTTACGTGATGATCAGATTTTCAGAAAAAAAGGCGATCATTTGCTTTGAGGTGCTTCTCCCGCGAACCACTTTTGTTGGATTAAGCTCGTGTTGGAACACCCATTCTAATGATTGCTCTTTTGTTTCCGGCGCATGTGCATATATCCATGACTCGTCACCTCCAACGATGTCATAGACGTTCTTTGAACTACCGCGGTTGACTTTCTTCAAGAAATCTGTACATTAATCAACATGAGTTCTTTTTTGGGCAATTGTCAAATTATGCCGTATCCAGGGAGAACAAATTTTCGTGACCACCAAAGGTTTTATGCTGGTTCCACTAATGCCCAAGGATACCTTTGTCTTCAATGCCAAATGTCGAAGAAAAACGTAAGAAGTTATCGAACGAAAATTTTCCTGAGTTAATTACATCTTTTGGGTTAGATGCACTTTTCAACTCAGTGGAAAAACAAACAAAAGCTCGTAAGTAAAAACGTTTTATGTAAATTTATGCTAAAAAATACCAAACTTTCCGATAAAAATATCGAAAGATAGCTCATCACCTGTTAAAAGGCAACTCTCGTAACAAGAGTGTATTGAAGGATCGATAAGTGATTCAGTATTTTAGATATTTGCTTAAGTTTTTCTGAAAATTGGCTTCATTGTAAGCTTGAATATAATACGAAATAAACTGAAAAGATTTTGAAGTCTTGAAATTAATTATATTTTATAATCTTAAGATTAATTAAATAGTGACAATTTGTATATGCACGGAATAACTCATAAAAAATGTCGACCCAAATGGTTGCATGGTATAGAAATATAAAGTAAACAATCTAGCCGATGGCCCATGCTGCTAGTGCTGCTGCCTTCTTATATTTGTATAACTTGTTATTATACAAATTTAATAATAATAATAATAATAATAATAATAAGAAGAACACCGACAAAAAGATCTACAACCACAACACAATATCGCACTATCAACAGAGGAACTAACCAACATAATCAATAAAACTCACAATTGGAAATGTCCAGGAATAGATAACGTCCAAAATTTCTGGTACAAAAAGTTCACCTCAACACACCATCACCTAGCACTAGCAATTAATAAAATAATAGACCAACCACAAACCCTACCAGAATTTCTTACAATAGGCAAAACATACATCAAACCAAAAAATAATGAAACTACCAACCCGTCCAACTATAGACCAATAACATGCCTACCTACACTATATAAAATAATCACCTCCACAATTTCCTCGAAAATAGAAACTCATCTAACACAACAAAACGTCATAACTGATGAACAAAAAGGATGCAAAAAAAACAGTCAACAATTAAGAAACAAGCCACATCAAAACAACGGAACCTACATTCATGCTACATAGACTACCAGAAAGCTTTCGACTCCGTGCCACATAGCTGGTTAATCAAAGTGCTTCAAATATACAAAATACACCCAAAACTAATAAACTTTCTACAAAACACAATGAATAAATGGAAAACACAAATAAATCTAATAACATCTTCAGAAACAATAACAACAGAACAAATAGACATAAAAAAAGGAATCTTCCAAGGTGACTCTCTAAGTGCTCTTTGGTTTTGTCTCTGTCTGAACCCTCTTTCCAACACCCTCAACAACACAAGATATGGATACAATATAATACACGAAAAGACTACAAAACACACGATAAACCACCTTCTATACATAGACGACATCAAACTATACGCCTCCACACAAACACACCTAAAAGCACTTTTAAAAATAACAGAACAAATAACAAACGATATAAAAATGAGTTTTGGCATCAGTAAATGTAAAGCACAACACATAGAGAAAGGAAAATGGACTGACACACTGACTGAAACGTTAAACGATCAAATCCTTGAAAACATGGAAGAACATGAAACGTACAAGTATCTTGGATTCCAACAAAGTACAAAAATAGACCACATCTCTATTAAAAACCACCTTTCACTGCAATACAAAAAACGCCTTAGCCAGATACTTAAAACACAACTAAATTCCAAAAACCTCTGTAAAGCAATCAACACCTATGCCATACCAATACTCACTTACTCCTTTGGAATAATAAACTGGACCAAAACTGATATTGACAACCTGGAAAGAACAACGAGAAGACAACTTACCAAACATAGAAAACTTCACCCCAACTCATGCACACAAAGACTTACAATACCAAGACTACAAGGAGGAAGAGGATTTATTGATATCCAAAACCTCCACAATAGCCAAATCTCAACATTAAGACAATTTTTCCACACCCACACATCTGATCTACACAAAGCAATAGTCCTTGCAGATAAGCACTACACCCCACTAAACCTACAAAACACTGAAATAACAATCACCCAAACAACTGTTGACGAAAAGAAAACTATTTGGGCACAGAAACAGTTACACGGAAAACACTTACATCTTATGGAAGACCCAAATATTGACAAAATGAATAGCTACACTTGGCTTCAGAGAGGAGAGCTTCATCCTGAAACGGAAGGGTTTATAATTGCCGTTCAAGACCAAGTAATTCTCACCAAAAACTATCAAAAATACATAATCAAAGACCCAAGTATAACTAACGACAAATGTCGAAGATGCCAAATACACCCAGAAACAATAGACCACATAACCGCAGGATGTCAAATTTTAGCAGGCACAGAATATACACTTAGACACAACATAGTTGCAAAAATAATACATCAAGAAATAGCCAATAAACAACATTTACAAGAAAACAAAGATCCATATTACAAATATATCCCTTCAAACATCTTAGACAATGAAGAACTTACCCTATACTGGGACACTACAATACACACCGATAAAACTGTAATAAGCAATAGACCGGATATTACTTTAATAAATAAAATAAACAAAATAACATACTTCATAGAAATCAGCACCCCAAATGATACCAACATACACAGAAAATATGTAGAAAAAATTGAAAAATATAGTGAACTAACGCAAGAAATAAAACGAATATGGAAACAAAAAACTGTAAAAACAATTCCATTTGTGATTTCAGCAACTGGAATACTCCACAAAACATTTATTAAAAACTTAAAAGAACTCAACATCAACCCAATTATACATCATAAGATACAAAAAGCAGTCATTTTAAAAACATGCAACATTATTAGAAAAACATTGACATAAATAAATAAACACTGACATAAATATTAATAAAATAATACAAAACATAACACAAAAAAAAAGTGCCGACACGACTTGCAGCACGAAACTGCCGTCGTGCTCGGTGAAAATGGACCCCGCCTCGCGCGGTATGCGGGGGGGAGAGTGGCGTGGGAAATAATAATAAAAATAATAATAATAATAATAAACAATCTACCAAATATATAAAAATATATACATATATTAATTTTTATACTTTTTGTATGGAAGAAACGGTCAGCAAAAAAGTATACATGAAAAACCTACCCAATTTTTTAGCTTTTTCAAACTTGTTTTTTATTACACAAAAACTCAATAAGCTATAAAACGGCGTACTCAAAATTTTTCTAAGTATTCTGATTAAAAAGCGGAAATGCATATTTTTTTGAATTTTTTTAAGTATCAAAGTTTTTTAAGCTCATGTTTCAAGAAGGTGATTGAACTATGTTTTCATAAAAAAGTATTAAAATCCAATGGGGCACAAATTAATTGTCAAAAACTAACTTATTAAACGCATTTTGTACGCATTTATATGTAAACTTTAGTCCTTGCCTACTTAAAGATATATGTATGTAACTTAATTTCCAAATGCTACTTTCTTACTCCTTGACACCAAATAGCAGGTAGATTTTTAGTACTGACTAAAAAAATAATGCTTCCGTGTGCTTGTAAGCAATACTCTGGAATGTCATTTAGCCAACTAACAGACACCTGATGTCCATGCGGTACGAGCGGTTTGATTTTGGTTACACTTCGAGTGCCGGACTCTATAATCTTGGTATCGCTAGAGACGTAGCGACTTTGCGCTAGTCGCGTTTTTCGATTTTTTTCAAAGAGTTTAATGCAGTTTGTCACAGAATTCGTTCCAAAAAGATAGTTATAGATTTTGGACTCAGCAATGATGCAGTAAGACTATTAGCATTTTTTCACAAATAGACGACACAAAGTTGAAAATAGAATTAATGAGGATTTGAAATTTATTTATTTGTGGTGGAAACTAACAAGTTTAGACTTTACGCGTCCAAGACATAGACAATAGTCATATCAAGTTGACGTTTTTTCAAATGTATTGAATGGGAGTGACGTAGGAAGAAGTAGTTGTTTGGAGAAGTTCAAAACCCTTCTCGAAAAAAACCCCTACCCGAACGCATGCAGTCCATAGGAATTAGTTAGTAGCTTTGAAAAACTACTTCTTATGTTCCCCAAATTATTCAACTTGAGCTCGCTATTAAATGTTACTAAATTCTTATTATATCGTACCAAGAGCTGATATATGGCCGTCTAGCATTCTATTCTTTTGTTCGTCGGTAGCGATAGTTGAGATCAAAGATCTTGGAGTAATTTATGACTCTAATTTTTCTTTTTCAAGTCATATTAATTTTTTCATCTCAAAATCCGACTCAATGTCGGTCTTTGTCAGACGCAAAATTTCAAACTTCTCAGACCTTTACACGATTTAATTACTGTTTACCGCGTTAGTTCGGCCCTGGTTCATTTATTTGGAGACCTTACCCCAATTTGCCATCACAAGGATAGATCGATTTGCACTAAGTCAGTGTGGTACCCAAAACTATATTTTCTAAAATCGCACATCATACTGTGGAAGCGAGTTATAAATAAAATAGTTCTGATGATTGCGGTTTTTTTAAGATCTCACTAGAGACGAACATTTTTGTGACCCTACAATCCTCTCAAAATATATTTTCAATTCTAGGGGGTAGCTGCAAAGTTTTTTTATTGCATACGGTTTTACCCGTTCAACCTTCCTCCTATTGAGATAACCATGGCACACTTTTATGAATAGACCCGACAAGCTTTGGTTGCGCACCCCTTTTGCAGTTCAAAGACCTCAATATTTTCCTGTTTTAATGGAGTGCGGAAGCAGTTCCGAATTTTCGAAAAAATAGTACGCGACTTTTAGTGGCTATTGAAAAATGCCCATATCAAATTGTACGCACTATGATGTTGGTCCCTATGTGAGTATGTGGTGTACAGAAGAACATATACATATGCATGTTTGTGTGTGTTCACCAGTTTTTGCAACACTCTTTACGCGTCCTCGTCGCTAGCAAAGATTATTTTAGTTTGTAAAGCCAGACAGTTTCCATTTCCATTTTCACTTTCATTTTCAATGCTACATTCCCGTTTTTTTTTTTGCTTTCACTATGACTCAACAACAGTTGTAAGTATATACGAGTACATATGTACATCTACGTTTTTGGAGTTTTAAGGATCAAAGCCATGTGAATAAACATACATTTTTTTTCTATTATTTTGGCTAAGTTTTCGGATATGTCCTCACTTTCGGGAAACGTGTATCTCTTTGCCACTGCCTTTATTGCTGTTCCCCGTCTACAATAGTTTCTATAGATGTTTTTGTTAATATTGCTGGTGTTTTTGCCGAACTAGCAGCTACTGCTGCTATTTTAATTCCGTTTTCAGCGGCGCTGTTACAAGATTACGTTTTATGTTTCCGTCTCCGGCATTCCTGTTCGGTCTTATCCGTGCCGTTAGAGCTTTTGACCGACTAGCTGGAATTTTTGTTGTTGCTTTGCTTGTTTTCCGAGTGCTTGAGTTTTGCTTTTTCTGCTTCCTCTCTTATTTTATTTGCTCGTTGGTGGCAATTGTAGTGCCACGACACCAAAATTTATTCGCTTCATGTTGCAGCATCGGAGTCTGCGTCACTTCGTACATACATACATATGTATATAGTATTTGTTGTTTTTGTTTTACTTTTGTTACCATACACTTGTTTCCATGCTATTTTTGGAGTCGTGTTTTTGTTTTTCATTGGCATATTTGCTTGAGCTTTTTGTGACTAAATTTTTCATGAGAACAAATCCCTTAGCTCTGCAGCCCTTTTCAGATAGTCACTGATCTTTCCTTTTTCGCTCACTTTCCTTCTGCCGCTTCAAGCTCTCATTGCAGTATCACTTAGTGGTCTACTGTTTGCATTCGTAAGGATGTGGCACATAACAAGTTGCGAGTATAAGTATTAGCTGAAAGTGATTGTAGCTCTACTCAGTCTGAACTTACTGAGCCAGCAGCATTAGCGTGTTTCGGTTTTTAGTTTTTGCTCTGTGGAGAGAGGTTTTTATTGCAACTTCGAAGCTTTTAACCTTTTCCGTTCTTTAATGTGTCCGCTAATGCTGTATTTGGTACTAAACCTCTTGTTTGTCTAATTTTGTTTTGCTTCTGCGCCAGCTGGATCTGATATTGTGAATGAAAAGTAAGTTAGGAAGACTAAATACGGTCCGGACCGAACTGCCAATTTTGCAATTGTAGAATTTTTTTAAGGATTTAATGAAGACGGGCGGATATTTAGTCTTAACTTACGAAAAATTGACGTGTTGTTTTTCCGATTCCAATAATATTTAATATATATATATAAATATTATTCTTAGAATTTATCTAGCAGTAGAGGGAATTTTGATGATTTATGGAAAACTTTTCGATGGAGGAGGGTCATAGTGAGGGTCATCGAAATCTCTTAAGGCAAAAAGTAAAAAACGGAGATTCTGGTTTATCGATGTATAATAAGTACGTACATATATGTAGTTATATATATATAATTGGCGCGTACACCCTTTTTGGGCATTTGGCCGAGCTCCTCCTCCTATTTGTGGTGTGCGTCTTGATGTTGTTCCACAAATGGAGGGACCTACGGACCCCGACTCCGAACGGCAGATATTTTTATGAGGAACTTTTTGTCATGGCAGAAATACACTCGGAGGTTTGCCATCGCCTGCCGAGGGGCGACCGCTATTAGAAAAATGTTTTGCTTAATTTTGGTGTTTCACCGGATTCGAATCGACGTTCTCTCTCTGAATTCCGAATGGTAGTCACACACCAACCCATTCGGCTACGGCGGCCGCCTAAATAGTTATATATATGTAAGTATATTTCAGTATCGCTCTTACTAGAAATTAATTTGTATATCAACCAATACATTCAATTTCAATATCGTTCTCAATATTATACTCGAGTTAAAAAGAGGTTGTATGTAAAGTCGGTTTACTGACGATAGTTTAAAGTGACAAAGTCTTAAGAAAATACAGATGGAATGGTTGCATTTTTCGGAAGAAAATTTTAATTTTAATTATTTGATAGATATTTTGTATGGATATAAAGAAGGAGGTAAATGGAATCGCAATGGAATTGATGAAGTTACATTTACACAAACATGAAAAATGACGAAACTTTTATCAAATTCATGAAAGAGATGTTCAATTTCGATTGTGCATCAGACGTTAATAAGTCAACAACACTAAGAGGCAACATCATCGATTGGACTTTTTCAAGACACGTTACACTCGAAACACCCCCTTTCATTTCCTACTTTTCCTATCATCGTCCTATTCTCAACAGAGAAATGGTTCATTACCATGCACACAGGAAGAAGGCATATGCAATTACAAATATGTGAATTTATATACAAATGCGCATATACACACATATATATGCTCATTCAAGTAGGAGAGAGCCAGATGTCGAACGTTGCCGAATGCGGGGGCCGATTGTGCCTCTTTGTCGTTCGTTTCGCGCTCTCGCTTGCAGTTCAAGCAAGGTAACGCCGCATAAGCAAGATAACGACACATTTTTTGGTGCGTGCAGCCAGCTACATCGAATTAAAAGATGTTATCACGTCAAAAATTGATTTCCATACATATCGATCCCCCCCAATGCTAATAGTTGTATGTGCTTAAAATATAATTTTACCAAATTTATAAACTTTTGCTTGGACAATGCCTTTTTGCAGGCTCCCTTTAACTCGTGTGAGTTTTTCGTCTTCGATCCCCCTATAAAATTCTCTGTTTAAAATGTCTGTGGAACAGTTTGACCCTTTAACGAACTTTTTTATTGTAATAAACCTTCATTGTAATTATTTTGAAAAGTTCACAAATGCCCGTTAAGGGGTTACGTACATATGTATTAGCGTCCAGCGTATGTACGTCCAGCAGCGCCAAAAATGCGCTAAAAGTAGAACTTTTTTTAGAAGGGATAACAATAGAAATAAATATGAATAAACAATTTTATGCATTGTTTATTAGTACTTAAACTTTATACTCGTAAAAAAAATTATTTTCATTTTTCTTTAGAAAAATTAGTATTTAAAATAGCACATGAAAAAAAGTTGCTCCACGGTCTGCATCATTTCTCCTAAAACATAAAAAAAAATCTTGTAAAAAAAGTCGTATTTATATTCTGTCGAGAATTTTAAAAAATTTTGCACTTTACGGCATTTAGAAAAAAAGTATGCGTTTTACGTCATAAATGCCACACTTAAATTATGTTTATAAGATATTCTAATAACAATATCAAAAATCACATCTACCTAGTCCATAGATGTCGCTAGGAGTATTTTTAAACCTTCCCAAATGCCTTTTTTTCATCTGTCATCTGTCAACAATATTCAGTTTGTTACTTTTCCTACAACAATGCATTTTTGTCGCTCTTAAAAATGTCGAATTTCGTGCCTTCTAACTACGATTTGCGGAAATCGTTGATTTTCCGTTAGGGTAACTGCGGGTATTGTGGTATAGGCGGGTAATGTGGTATAGCAGCTTTATTCGAAAACTAAAGTCGTGGAAATAACGGGACCAAGTTAGATATTTCGGCATTCTCAGAATCTTAAGAACGCGTGATTTGATTTGTGTTTTGCAAAGCATACAATGAGTCAGTTGTAAAAAAATCGCGTGGTCGTGTGGTTGGCATTTTTTTGTGCTCAGTGGAAAATTTCTGGTAAATTAAAATCCTGTGCTTTAAACTGTATTTATCCATCGGGAAGTAATAAGTGAGTTTAATACTAGTGAAGCATATAAGCAATATTTTTGTATATTTGGTCGATATTTAATTATTCAAAATTAATTTGTTCAAACTCTAATGCGGCTATTGTGGGATAGGTAAAGGCGGCTAAAGTGGTATAGTGTACCATATTACCCTCTCGATCAAAAAAATGCCGAAGAAAGGTGAAATACCAAAATGGAAAGCAGAGGATATGAAAAAAGCTATCCAAGCGGTTAGAAAAGGTGAAATGGGTATTCTCTTGGCTTCCAAGACATTTAGTGTCCCCCATACCACTCTGCAGCGCATGGCAAGAAGCGAGAAATCCATCGAGGAGCTGTTGACAACTAAACTTGGCCGGGCTCCGATTTTAACAGCGGAAATTGAGAATGACTTAGTTAAATATTTACTAGAAATGGAGTCAAGGTACTGGGGACTAACACGCGCAGACGTGCGGTCATTGTGTTATCAAATTGCCACAAAAAACAACATTCCCAATAAGTTCTCCGTTATTAAAGAGTGCACTGGCAAGGATTGGCTAAAAGGCTTCTGTAACCGACACCGAAATGTTCTGAGTTTTCGAAAGCCAACTGGAACAAGCGTCGACCATGGTTTTTCTCGAGAAAATGTTGATATATTTTTCAAATTGCTGGAAGAAGAAAACGCAAAACATAATTTTCCGCCTTCTCGTATCTGGAACGTTGACGAAACCGGAATATCAGTAGTTCCTTCGCAACAGGCACAAATAATCGCTCGGAAAGGAAAAAAACAGATTGGAACAATTACTTCAGCTGAGCGAGGATCGCTTGTTACAGTCATCACTTGCATGAGCGCAGGAGGTGGTTTCGTACCACCATTTTTCATCTTTCCACGAAAAAACCATAACCCTCTTCTAATGAAAGACGCTCCTCCTGGCTCAAACTCGGCGTGCCATTTGTCTGGATGGGTTCAGATTCCCATCTTCACGAAATGGTTCAGGCATTTTTTAAGCGTAACGAAACCATCTCCGTCTGAACCTCTGCTTCTTATATTAAATGGGCATTATAGCCACACACGCAATATAGAAGTTATTGATCTAGCTCGTGAACACAATGTGACTATAATTTCTTTGCCACCCCATTCAACACACAAACTTCAACCGTTGGATAAGGCTTTTATAGGACCTTTTAAGAAATACTATAATGACGAAATAAGACGATTTATGCGTGAACAGGGCAGAAAAGTTACACATTTTGATATCGCAGGACTATTTACTAAGGCTTATTTGAGGGTTCAAACTGGACAAATGGCAATAAATGGTTTTAAAGCCACGGTGATTTATCCGTTTGACAAACATATTTTCACAGATGCAGATTTTATAGCTGGGAACTCATCATCATCAGGTACAATTCAGTTTTGAATATAAAAAAATCTTGCTAGATATATTGTCTTCTCAGAGGATCCAGTTGAAACTATAAATTCAACGACAGAAGAAACCCCAAGCGCATCAGCCATGGAAATTGAGCCTGAAATTCGTAAGTTTCGAAATAAAATCTATGGAAATTTTAGGAACGCTATTTAATTTGTTTGTAGAAGCAAGCACAAGCCGAGGACTCGGTACTCCCTGGGAAATATATCCACCACCAAAGCTACGAGATCCACCACCTAATCGGAAAGGCCGGAAAACAAAGGCAACTGTTTTAACAACTTCGCCTTATAAGTGTAATTTGTTACAGAGCATTGAAAGCATTAACATTAATCCATCCCCAAAACCCTCTAATAAAAAAAATATTTCTACCAAATCATTTGTTGACTCGCATTCAAGTGACAGTGAAGAGGAGTTTCCAGATGTTCCACCAACAAAAGAATCGTCTTGCAACTACTGTGGCAAAATTTATGGGCAGGATATAATAATGAAGCCTTGGACCTCTTGTCTGCAATGCGAACAAATTTGGGCCCACGAAAAGTGTATTCCCAATCGAAGTGCTATTTTTCTTTGCGATTCTTGTAAGTAATATTGTAAGTAATACTCTTACAAGTGCTATGAATTTTATTGTTGCGTTTTTTGTCAATTGAAGCTTAAAATATTTTTGTTCAATATGTTTTAATTCAGTTCATATTCCTTTTTTAAATGGTTCGCAATAAAATTTTAGTTATCAATCAAAAGTAACTGACTTATTATTGAAAGCATCATATGCGGGTAATGAAACCAGAATAAGGTATACCACATTACCCGCCAATTTCTTCAAGGGCTTGTTTCCGTCTTTTGCAGTACTTTCTTAAATATTTCTGAAACTCGCGGCTCTAAGGCTTTTGAAGCTGGGTTTATTTGAACTTAATAACGGTAGCATATTATTGATAAATTTTCATTCAAATCAAATAAAATTTAACGATTTTATAGACGAAAATAAAATGGGTATACCACAATACCCGCAGTTACTCTACCAATTGAAGAAAAACGCTTCTCAAGCTCATCAAGTAGAGCGCAGTGCTTCAGGTGGTTTGAAAAATTTCTAAGTGATGGTTTTAGCGTGGAGAACGCGGACCGTGGCCGGCCATCGAAAATGTTTGAGGACAATTCGGCAAGCATTGTTGGATAAAGAGGATGGTCAAACCCCAAAGAAAAGATGGCAGAGCAGTTGGGAGTGAACCAAGAAACCATTTCCAAACAATGTAAAGACATGGGCATGATTTAACGGTCAGAAGATGGGTGCCGCATAAACTGACAATGTAACAATGCACCGCCACATCGAACAAGAGCGACCCGGGAATTGGTGGAGACGTACGATTGGGAACTGCTGGTGCATGCGGCTTACTCACCAGACTTGGCGTCTTCCGATTATCATTTGTTTGCAACGATGGGCCACGCACTTTCCGAGCAGCGCTTCAATTCTCACGAAGAAGCCAAAAAATGGCTCGATGATTGCTTTGCGGCCAAAGGCGGCCAATTTTTTCTGGCGCGACATCCAAAAACTGCCTGAGAGATGGGAAAAATGTGTTGCTAGCGATGGCTATTATTTTGAAGATTAAATTTGTAACCATTTTTTGTTAATAAACGTTTGAAAGTTGAAAATTGAAAAAATTCTCATTTCATAGGTATATACCTGGTATAGAGAAAATACTTTCGAATATTGAAAAAAAAAAACCGCTTCAAGAAATATTAAAAACTGTATGAGTCATCATACAGACCGCGCCGGAAAAAGTAGTTTCGAGAAAAACGAGTTTAAAGTTTGAGGTTCAGGAGCGCGCGGACCGCTCTCTACCTTGTTAATGGGCCGTAGGAGCTATAATATTGGGAATTTGTATGTAACCCCTTAAGGGGTTATACGCAGTTATGAAGCAAATAAAATACGGGTTGTCAAGGATTTTTCCTTGAAGAAACTTCAGAATATTTTAATTTGAAAAATTTTGGCGGTTATAAAAGCATCCTTCAAGAACGTAACAAAATTTTTTATTTATGAAAATGTTGATTATAGAGCGCGCTGCAGGCGATTTCTGGAACCTCCTTTAAAAAAAGACGATTTACGATGTACATCGTAACTCAGGATTGGATTATCTGAAATCAAAAAACCAAACAAATTTTGTTAATATATTCGATTATCTAGTAATTAATCGTTCGGCTAATCAAAATAGTGAATTTTCACAAAATGGCAGCTTTTAAAAGAAATGATTTCGATTTTTACTTTAAAATTTGGCCGTAAACTGATTATAAAATGGAAAATAAGTATCCGATTTACAAAAGGAACGGTTAATTACTAGAAAATGTATCTTTAAAGATTGAGTTAAAACGGTTGACCGATCAAACAAGCCGTTTTCGAGATATCGTGTACACCGACTTGAAAAATGCCGTTTTGAAAAAACACGTTTAAAGTTTCAATACCTACCTTAAAACGTGCCGAGGCATCTCTACATATTTAGGTATAACTCCGAAAGTATTGCTTAGATCTACTTCAAATTTCGTGCGTATACTTTTGAATATATGTACATTACAAAAGTGCAATAAAAAAAATCGATTTTTTTGAAAGTCATAACTGCGTATAACCCCTTAAGGTACTAGGAAGAGGGTTAAGACGTACTGCAAAAAATTTCTCTTTAAATTGTATTGCCAGTATGAGTCTGAAACAGAAATTATATTCGAAGCCGTTTTATGCATAATACTTTTCGATAAACTACTCGCGGTTTTTCCCAAATTTTTTATGGCGTAAGCCGCCATAAAAAAAAAACTCAGCCCCGCGAAATAGCACTGCTATCGAAAAAGTTGATCCTGAATATATTCTCCTTTATAATTATTAGTTTTTGTTCATGTTGAGTAGCTTTTTTTTTAATTTCTGGATTGTGTTATATTTCCACTATTATTTACACTTTTTTCAAAAGCCCATTATTATGTGGCTTGCGCTAAAGAAATTTTGTATACTTTTTGCGCGGCTTTGAGCAAAATAAAGTAAGTGCTGTCAAAAGTGCTATGACCTTGGTTTGAAGGCGAATACGCCATCAATGAAATCCTGTATGAAAAATAATTTGCAGATAAAATCAAGTTTGTTACTTTAATCTTTCGTTTTTAGTTTAATAATTTGAATTTTCCCATTATATTCATTTTTTGTCGATCTTTTGTGCTTTTTTAAAACATTTTTTCTACATATTTTCCATCATACCGCAAAACCAGTTTGCTGTAAAATGAGAATTAGCGCAAAAAACAGCACACAAATAAAATTGCATACGTTTTCTGAGTTAAATGGCAGAAAAAGAATACAAATAATCACAAAATACAAGCAAACAAGAATCAATGCATAGAACAGCAGCAGAACAATGCGAGAGCTAGCGAAACATATCAAGTGCTACCAATACTCGTGCCAGTAGCAGGTTAAAAAAATGACGGAGCAGTCGAAAAGAGAAAAGCGCAAAAAATCATTGCATAATCAGAGGCGCAACAGCAATGACTTCGCTGAGCGCTGGGGTAAATTGAAATTTCTAAATGATATACCAAATAAAAAGAAACAAAAACAAATAAATAAAAAAAGAAATATCAAAAATAAATTGCATTGTACACTTACGCATACATATGTGAAAATGCACATACACACAAACATGCATACATGCATATAAACTTTTGCATTCGTATGTTTACAAAAATAAATAAATGCATTCATATTTGTATGTGTGTAAGAACTTATTTGTATGCGCATGGATTTGCTAAAATTGAACCCGCTCTCCTCTGCTTTTGTTGGAGTTGGGGGTGAAGTATTTTTAATTATACCGCTTCAGGCTATAAAAATTTACGTTTTTCTACTTTTGCTTTCCTGCCACCTCGTCGAATGAAACCGATGGACGTACCCACAAAGCGTCTGGCTAGCAATACGAACTAACATACATACATACATACGCACACATACACACAAGTAAGTTAGGTGGCTTGAGGGACAGTAGTTATGCTACTTTTTGGTTTTTATTTTCGGTTTGGGGAATCTGTTTATATAGTACATGTGTTCATGTAGGTGTACGGTATGCATATGCAATGCTTGTAAATATACATATGTATGTACATACATATTTATTTCTATGTGTGCATGTATGTGAATTAACATATATGTATGTAGTTATTTTAGCATACGGTGGCTTGTCTAATTTGTGTAAAACAATTTTCAACCGCATTGGCAAAACATGAAAGCAGACTGGCTGAGGTACTCTCTCCGCTTTGCCAAGCCGCTAGCAGCAACAACAGCAACAACAATTAATAAAAATAAGCAAAACAATAACAAAGACGTATTAGTTGGAATTGAATAACAAATTGGAATCGAACGAATCTGCACGAATCGAATTGCAATGCATTAAGCGTCGTCTCTACTGCCGCTGCTGCCAAACGCCCGCTTCACCGCTTTTCGCTGCTGCGCCTGTGCTCTTGTGGCTGTGGTGAACATCTCGTTTGAATTTATTTCATTGATGGTGCCCGCGGGCCATGTTGGGATTATCAATTCCATGCTCTCTTGTCGATTCGATTTTATGTAATGCATACTCACACACCCCCATACTCGTACAATGTATACACCCACAGCTACTAACATTTGTATTTATGTTTTTCATGTGATGCGTATTTCCATTTGCATATGTATAAACATATCTCAAAACAAATAAACGAAATTAAAAGCGATTTCAACAACTAAATGATAGCGAATTTTCCTAGTAGTGCACACTAATACATATACGTATGTATGTATATGCACATTAGGGTGGTATTTAACTATACGAAGAAAATTTTTGTATCTGGTTCCCTCAACCTTAACACCTACGACGTATGCTACAAAAGTAGGAAATATCACATATAAGTTTTAGAACCGATTGGAGACAGTTAAGGCGTGTCTCACAGGAGTCAAAATTCAGATTACCCTACGAAGACTCAGAAAGTTTAAAATATTATTGTTTTAATCTAGTACCCAAACTCAATTTTACTATACATGCATACATACAGGGTTTGATTGGAAAGTAATGAGCCTTCCCGCGCGGAGCGTCTGCCAAGCGATCAACCGAATCGGCTGTCAACATCGCTCCGCGCGTGAAAGCTGTTTTAAAAGTGTGTTAGGATTTTGCAGTGGCGAAAATGCTGCGATCGTTGGAGTAACGTTACTCGATAAAATTTTGCATAAAGCTAAACAGTTTGTATCTCTAGGAAGCACTGTAACGCGGCATTTTACAAAGAAGTGATCCTTCGGCTGAAAAACCGCGTCGCCCGAGTTTGGCCCGACCGCGTCAACAATTGGACCCTTCATCACGACAATGCGCCGGCGCACACCGCCTTCCTCTGCACCTCTGCATTGGACAAGATGGGGGTTCCGGTGCTTCCCCACACTCCCTACAGCCTAGACCTGTCCCCTCCGGACTTCTTCTTGTTCCCGCGCCTGAAAATAAAGCTGAAGGGGAGGCGTTTCGACTCCATCGAGGCGATCCAAAAAACTGTGACAGCCGAATTGAACGCGATTCCGGCGGATGAGTTTAAAAAATGTTTCCTGCAGTGAAAGGACCGTTACCAGCGGTGTATTGACGCTCAAGGGTCCTATTTTGAAGAATATTAGTTGTATAAGCCAAAAGGTTTAATAAAACTGCTTAAAAAAAGTAAGGTCCATTTTTACTTTACTTTTCAATCAAACCTGTATATAGCCGAAGCTATCTCATTTGAGTTTTGGTTACGATGTGTTTAATATATGTTACATACAAAAGTGGTTTTTTTTTTAATAATTTTGCATATAATTTGTATAATATAATATTTTGTAATAAAAACAAATGGTATTAAAAGAGTAAATCTTTATTTTGACTTTTATGCGCTACATTGCTTGTCTCTTTGTGTACTGCTTAGGTGACTAGTTGTCTAGTTTACTAAATTGGCTAGCTCTCACAAGTGTCGAATATGATTGACGTACGTTCTGGAAATTCTAGCAGGTTCAAATCCTTCTTATCCAGAACTGTTCCCAACATAGCAAACATATGTCCGGCTTGTGAAGGCACCCCGCACGGCATTAACCACCTCTTCACATGACCCTTAAAACCTACTCATCTAACACCCCTCTCCCTCTGGACTCAACCTGTCGAAACAGCATGTTTCCTGAGCCTAGCTTTAGATGAGCTAAACCAAGACGACCGGTGATATACCCTACACTGACGGGGCTTGTATTACTGCTACTACAACAACAATTGACGTACTATGCAATTAAAAAAAGTTTTAAATCCTTTTTTTTAACAAAACAAATTTAAAAGTATCTAAAATTTACAAAGCCAGAACAAAGTTTTTTCTATAGTCTCTGTATGGTTTTTTTTGTTAATATTTTCACTAGAAATACTTCACAACTGTTTCACATACGAGGTGTAAATAAAACAAGTGTTTTGCGTGTTCGACGATTTTCTTTTCTCGAAAAAATGGATGAAGGAAGTTGCATAAAATTTTGTAAGAAATCGAATTAAGTGCTCAAGAACACTTTAAATGTTGACAGTGGCATATGGTGAGAGTACTTTGAGTCAAAAAATGTTTACAAGTGATACAAGCTTTTCACTGAGGGTCGAGAAGATGTGAATGATGACGCTCCCTCAAGACGCCCCAGTAAATCAACAACCGATGAAAATGTTGAGAAAGGGAAACAAATGGACTAAAAAGCATGCCAAGTTCGATCGAATTTCAAGGGTTTGCTCACTGCTTTCTTCAATTACCATAGCGTAGTGCATCAGGAGTTCTCACCACAAGGTCGTACGGTAAGCAAAGAGTATTACCTTGAAGTTATACATCGTTTGCGTGTAGCAATACGAGAAAACGTCCGGACTTGTGGAAAAAATATTAATGGATTTTGCATCATGATAATGCTCTCGTTCACTCATCTTTGCTTATGAGAGATTATTTGGCAAAAAATAACACCGTTAGCAAGCCTCAGCCACCGTATTCACCAGATTTGGTCTCCTACGACTTTTTCCTGGTCCCAAAATTGAATAGACTCATGAAAAGACGGTGTTTTGCGACAATTGAGAAGATAAAAACCGAATCGCTGAGAGAGCTCAAGGAGATACCAAAAATTGTATATCAGAATTTCTTCGAGGAAAAAACGCTCGCACAAGTGTATTATATCTGAGGGGGATTACTTTGAAGGATATAAAATAGAACTTTATGAATAAATAAATATATTTGAATATAAATAATAAAATAAAAAATAAAAATAAAACTCATCTAATATTTTGAACACATCTCATACTATAGGTTTACAAATCGTGAATATAGTATATAAATGTACTTCAAAGTTCCAAAAGTGATTCTGCTGAGTATTTGGCACTATGTTCGGTAAGGGTTCAAAGGCCCACAGGTAAGATTGGAGTGTAGAAAGGTATTCTAAGAACATAAAGTGGCTGTAAGAGGAGGCTCCGGAGCAGAGTTTTGCTAATATTGTCACGGAAGAGCTGGCAAGAAAGAGCAACTCTATTTGGTTGCAAAACATACATATGTACATACATACAACCAACAAGAGCTCAGAGAAGAGCACTTGTACATTCCTTCATTCACCTAATGTCTACCAGACCTTTTCATAGATTGTTAAGAATTGTAGAGTATAGGAGAGGAAAGCATCTACTTTACCATACTTATTGGGGTAAACACTCTGGCTTAGGGGCTCTGCCATTGTGGTATGCTTACAATTTTTAGGCGCAAATGATTTTTGCCTCACAATTATTTCATGAGCTTTTAGAGAATTGCAAACGCTTGCGTTTAACGAATGAAATGAGGAGCGAATATCCCACTTCGCTTAAACATAACAAAACGAATGACAATTAATGCACCAAATATATCATAAGTCCACTTACGCTTTACTTTAAAAACATATCATTTCAAGTGGTGTCAATCAAAACTATGTAAACTCAAAATCGATTGGTCACGCCTTAATACACTTGCCAACATGCTGATGCAAATTTGCGTTGTGCTATTTGCTTGTTTTGCAATAAATTCATCGGTTTTACTCTTGCACCCGTTCGCTGTTATTGAAACGCTTTTGCTACGGCGCTTTGATGGTGGCCCCCAAGGAATCCTACAAAATACTCCGGTTACCAATGATCGTTTCGGAATAAATTTGTTAAAGCAAATAATCACACACTAACAACTCTCGCGCACACATACATATGCACATATGTTTATATGTCTATTACTCCACAGGGCATATTAAATAAATGCATAAACAGCTAAATAAACTCTGCAGTTAAAAATTCACACAATTTCAGATAGGAGTAGTTTAATAAAACTCATCTCGTGACTGTATGCAAAAAGGTACAGAACGAATGCAGAGTGGAGCAGTTATGAAGGTTTTCAACTTGGGGCCTTTCGAGGAGCTGTTAGTTGTACAGGCGTCCCTCGTATAACACGGTAATTGTAAAACACGGTTTCGATATTACACGGTACAAGACTCGATATTAATATAACACGGTTTTGAAAAATATGCATTTTCAATTTGAACTTTTTTCCGTTCAATAAGGGGATTCGGGGTATCTTAAATTTGGGGTATCATTGCTTTAAAAAAATATATTATCTAATTTCGTTTTGAAAAGTGAAAGTACATACATATGTATGCGTTTTGTCCTTTGTAAATGAAGTTGATAAACTTTTCTTAATAAAAACTTCAAGGTAACTTCTTTTTTTATTTACATATGTAGTATTTGGAACGAAACTTCAGGTATCATAAAATTTTCCACCTTAAGATTTGGTTTCGATATAACCGTGTTATACGAGGGACGCCTGTACTACGACTAAGTTTATGATAAACAATTACTGGGTATGCGGAGCTAGTTAAAGACTTGGTTGATAGTTAAAGACTTGCTTGTCTTTGGAAAAATATGAAAATTTATTTTTATGAATTTAATTTTAGAGTAGTTTTTAACGCTATGCTAATACTGGACTGACTGCCAACACATTTGACAGTCGTATTTATACATACATATGTATGTATGTATACTCGTACCTCATCTTACTGCTTCAGATACATGACTTGTATATTAGTTTCTTTGTTTGCTGTTTAGGAAAAACATGTTTATCTTTTTTTGTTTCTTAAAATCTGTTTATCTTTTGGTATTCTTAAAATATGTTCGGATTTGCTCAGCCCTGCATGATTATACTTAGAATTTACTTAACTATTTTTATTTATTATTTGTGAATGAAATCATTCCTTAACTCTCCCTTCCTAAATTAAATCGTCACGATTTGTACCGAATTAATGTTTGTTCCTTGTTCATGCCTAAATAATTTTTAAAGCTATTCAATCTACTGTAAATATTGCTGCAAAGAGCAAGTTCCTTATTTACGAATTCTACGTAATTTATTTTACTTTTATATTGTTTGGTCCATATAGGATCCTTTGTATCTGTCCGTATGCTAGCTTCAATCCTTGTAGTGAAGGGTAACTGTCCTATGACATTATTGTCCTAAATTAACTTATCGATTTCTGCTCTATACGTGTGTATCCCTATAGTGTAATTTGAATGACTTTTTTCACTAATTTCCGACTTTCTTAATACCTACAATGTCATCTTGTTCAAATTTATAACCGCGTTCAATTTCTTTATTCCGCTCCATTCTAATATCAAATCACTCTACCTGTCTATCTGTCTACCTGGCTCTACAATTGTGCTAGAGTTGTCTTCTTCGGATGTTAAGTTGTTGTTCCATATGAGTTTTGGTTGTTGGTATTGATTGGTGAACTGGCCACTGTTACCTCGTGGTCTTTTCCAATTTTTATTGTTTCTATTCATGTCGTAATAGTTGTTTTGATGCTGAATTGGTTGCCTGAATGTTGTGTTTCCAGACGTTATGTCCATGGGTTCTGGTTTTGGTAATTGTAATGGCGGCAGGTTGTTGTTGTATTTCTGCTGATATAGGGTGGACCATGTAAACTTTGCTTTTTGAATCGGCTATAAAACGAAAACCAATTAATATTTTTTCAAACTTTTTTTTATTTTGAAGACTGAACACTGTTATTTATGAATGAAAAATAATATCGTTCAAATGACTGCCACGACTGGCTTTACAGTGGGCCATTCGATCAACTCAATTTTTAAGCACATTTTCGATTGTTTGGGCTCCAATTTCATGAATGGCAACTTCAATTTTGTGTTTTAAAGCATAAATCGTCTCTGGATGGTTCGCATAGCATTTGTCCTTTACGGCTCCCCACAAAAAATAGTCCAACTTGCTTAAATCACAGCTCCGAGGCGGCAATTGATATCGGTATTTCGGCTGATTATTCGGTTTTCAAAAACGGTAGCCAAAAGTTCGAGTGTAACTTTGGCAGTGTGCCAAGTTGCACCATCCTATTGAAACCAAATGTCGTCCATGTCATCCTCTTCCATTTTTGGAAACAAAAACTCGTTGAGCATGTCACGGTAACGCTCGCCATTTACTGTAACCGCGGAAGAAGAAGAAGACTCACCACTTTGGAAATAGGTTTTCAATATTTCCCAATTTTGTTCAAGCGTATAGCGTCCCATTTCGTAAATGTCAAACCTTTAAGTAAATTATGAATACATTTGACTATGCCGAAAGCGGTCAATTTCCGAACATCGTGTTTTCTTACGAGAAAATTTTTTAAATTGAGCAATTCGTAAACTCTCAAAACGACCGCTCATACGAAAATTTGAGTCATCGATTGGACACCAGGAGGCGGCACGCGCCACAATTAATGGTTTGAGCCGCTGTAACCATAGATGGGTACTCTCTTCAATCGTTTTCATCGAGTCTGGCGTCAAGGTAAATGCGAAATATTATCGGGAGAGTATTCTGGAGGTTGCTTTGATGCGTTGGGCAGACAAACATTTTGGTGGTAGACCATGGACGTTTCAACAGGACTCCACACTGTCTCATAAAGCTCGAGTGAACCAAATGGCCAAAAAACAACGTTCCGGCCTTCATAACGTCCACGGAATGGCTCCCAAATTCACCAGGCGCGAAGCCAATGCATTATTCCCTTTAGGCCATTTTGGATAGGAGGGTCCGAACTAAAAAAATCACCAGTCTCGAGGCGCTGAAAAAAGAAATTGTCCGCGAGTGGGCCAAAATACCTGCAAGTCACATCCGGGCAGCTTGCCATTTGTTTCTGGAACATCTCAAGGACGTAGTTAAGACAAAAGGTGGTTATATCGATTAAAAGTAAATTGATTCTTAATTTTTTATTGTCTTCACACATTTTGTACTTTAAAGTGAATAAAAGTAATTTTCGGAATTAAATTTATGGCATTTTTAAATGGTTGCAAATACAAAAAATCGAAGGTGAAACAAATGTGCGACCGTTATTATTTTACACGCTGTACATACATTTTTGCATTGATTTATTTATAAAAATTACTTTCATTTCAGATATAACTGAAGAACTTCAATAAATAGGTGTACACTTTTTTATGCTCACCACTGTAAGTGCGCCCTATTCCATCATTAAATAGACTAGTGCCGTACTAGTCTGTTTACAATCCAATTGACTGTAGGGAATACTCGCCCACTCACATTTTCATGCATATAAAACTATTGCAGCAAATTGAATGCGAAATTAAAATATGCTGAAAATAAAAAAATTAAAAATAAATGAGTGTTAAAAAATATTTCAGTAGATACGCGTAATCGAGATTGAATTGTATATAATAAAAAGATGTTTTTCTCATTTAAAATAAATATTTATTTTATAATGCTATCAATTTGAAGATATGAAAAAATCATTCAACCAAATTGTGGGCACTTAAAATTTATTTGCTGTATCAAGTGGTATTTTAGCATTGGAAATAGAAAAGAGGGCTTGAGGTTTTGTATGGCGTGTAGTTAGGCGTAGTAGGTACTCGAGTGTTATGAGTGCGATGAAATGTTCCAAAAAGTCGCTTTAAACAAGTCATGTAGAGATTAACTGAAAAAACAATATGTTTTAATTTAAGCCATATTAAAATTTTATTCCACTAGCAATTTTTTAATAATAATTCCTTTTCATGGTGAAGTAGACGATGGAGTTCCGTATGAAATCACACCAGCAAGGATATACCCAAGGGTGGGTTTGGGGTTTCAAAACAATATACATACCCACATATGTAGCTTGAAACTAATTGCTATATTCAGGGACGGAAAGTAGTTTAAGTTTTTTTTTAATTTGAACTAAAACAATGGGCATATCTATTTTTAAAATTTTAAATAAACAGTAGACATATTTATTTTACAAATTTTAATTAAAAAATATTTTGTCCTGTTTAATTGATGCTTACAAAGTCTAGCTTTACTCACATATATTTTTCCGTACGGCCTACTGTAATCGACAATGTTTTTATCTTTCGAATTTTCCAGTAGAATCTATAAAAATATTTGAAACTTTAATTTAATTTTTTTGGCTCAATAATTAATATTTATTAACAACTAGTAATATTTAGTTTCTTTTTTATTTTAATGTTTTTAATCAAGGGTATTGATTATGATTGGATTTTTATTTTCCTCACTCAAGAATAGTACTCGGCTTCCGATTTGTATTTTTTTGTTCGAGCTGAGTGATTAATTTCGATTTTAATATTTCGCTCAGCAATAATGATTTTCATGCAACTTTTACTGTTTTCATTTAAGGGGGGGGGGGTTGTAGGGTTTAGCGCTAAAAAAACACTTTCTTTTTGAATTTTTTACAGAAATATGGCTTAAGATACTTTAATAAAATCAGTTGCATGTTATTGTACATCTTTTCAATAAGTTTTTAAAAAATATTAATAATAAAATATTGACAAATAAGCCCATGCCAGAGTTTTTTTGGAGATATGTTTTTCGAGAGGTGCTCTGCGGTGCCAATCGGCATTCGTCGTAGAATCATCTGAAACTAAAAAAGTCGAATTTTTCAGTTAAAGTATGACGTAATGCTCTCCCCTACATTAATAAATTTTTCTTTTTTTCATTTTTCTAGTTTTGGTGGCAAAAAAACGTAAAACGAGCATTTTTGGCGAAAAATTTCGCCATATTTGTAAGTGCAAAACAACCTTAAAAAAAAAAAAATAAAAAAAAAAACAGTGTACGGGGGAGGTATTTTTGATTTAGAAAACGTGTGTAAAATTTCAAAAGAATCGGTTGAATAGTTTCGGAGTTGTGATTGGCACCGACTTTTAAGAAGTCGTTTCGGGAAAAACGCGTTTGAAAAAATGACTCTGAGAAATTATCGATGCTCCGCATTCGAGGTAGAGTTCCTACAAAGGCTATAACTTTGAGAGTTCTGCTCCGATCCACTTAAAATTTTGACACAACATTCTTGAAATGATTTACTATAAGGTGAGTGAAGAAAAAAAATTTCGATTTTGTGACCCTACCCCCCCCTTAAGCCTTCTGGGTTGTTGAGGCTACTCCATGTATTGGATTGGGGAATAAGTTCATGGCGCTTTTATATTTTCTTTTATTTTGCGTAGATTTGTTTGCTGTTGGCATTCATTCATTTATTCGATAGAACTCTTTCTGCTCTACAAAACTATGTTAGTTGTATTTTTGAGTTATTTAATTTTTTATTAGTTTTTAGGCTTAGAAATGGAAAACCTGGATGCAAAAATCAACATTTTCAACACCAGCTTTTCTTTGTTTTTCATCGAGCTCAAAAAGCTGTCGAAGCAGCCCGTGACATTTGCGACGCGTATGGAGAACGTATCATAGGCGAGTCTACAGCAAGGAAATGGTTTGCAAAGTTCAAAAATAATGATTTTGACATCGATGACACGTCACGCAGCGGAAGGTCTTCTGAACCGATGAAAAACGTCTCAAAAAACTTTTGAAGGAGAACGGTCGCCAAACCAGTCATGAAGTGGCGGAAAAAATAAACTGCGATCATAAACGATTCTCAATCACCTTCATACATTGAGATTTGCCGAAAAATTTGGAGCCTGGGTGTCTCACGGGCACAACGAGAAAAACAAAGAAAGTCGCCTTCGAATTGCTGCTCAGCATATCGCCCGCCATCGAGCAGCACATAAACGGCGTTTTTTGTAGCTAATCGTCACGGGAGATGAGAAATGGTGCCTATACATCAATATGAAGCAAAAAAAGGAGTGAGTGACTTCAGGCTGTACAACAAAGCCGAGAGTTAAGCCGATTGTTCACCCAAAGAAGATCACGGTATGTGTTTAGTATGAATGGGAGGGCTTGGTGCACTGGGAAATGCTCGAAAAGAATGCCCGGCAACAAGGAGCTCTGCATTGCCCAGCTACACCGCGTGAATGAGACTATTCGACTGAAAAGACCTTATCGACATGGTCAAACCATTCTCCTGCATGACAACGCCAGGCTTCATGTTGAACAAGTCATGAAAGTCGCACTCCAAGAGCTTGAATGGGAGGTCCTTCAGCAGTCGCCGTATTCTCCGACCTTGCTCCGACCGATTCCCATCTTTTCCGCTCCCTTTAAAACCATATGAAGGACGTTACCTTCGATAACAAATAGGTCCTTAAAAACTGGCTCAACAACTTATTTGACACCAGTCCAGGGGATTTTTGGCGGAACGACATCAACGAATCGGTCGAGAGGTGGGAAGAGGTTGTAAGCAGCCACGGCGAATATAAATATTATTGATTAACTTATTGATATAACTATAATTTTTTGTTTAAATAGGTTCTTCGGTAAAAACGCTACGTACTTTATTCCCAACCCAATATTTTCAATCTGATGAGCGTTATTAAAATAGTATATTTTTACTGTATTCTTCTGTATTTTTACTGTAAACTTCTAAAGTTTCACATTAAAAAAATCATTTTTGCTTCCAAGTACCTATTTTTTTGAAAATTTGCAGATTCCACCATTAATGTCACCCGATGAGCTGCAAAAGCCATGCTTTATAGTGCCAAATAAATACATTAGGCCGGGTCGATTTGTGGGGAGGCAAAAAAATCGCCCATTGCTCTGTGAAAATCATATTCTAGGGATCAAAATAAGAAACTTTGCCGAAGGAACCATACCTCTAAAACGAATTCTGATGTCCCCCAGTTCGGGTCGAACTTTGTAGTTTCTTTTCTCATGTAAAGGCCAAAAATGGTGATATTTAGAAATGATTGTATGGGGAGCCCCCCAGGGGAGTTACAGGGGGTGTGCCACTGGCATGGGTGGATCGGCCGTCCAAAGTTAGTGGGGGTCGGTCATACATTTGGACTCGATTGGAACACCCTAAATGGGTCAAAGTGGGATTTTTCGATCGACCCAAATTGGGGGGCATCAGAATTCGTTTTAGAGGTATGGTTCTTTCAGCAAAGTTTCTTATTTTGATCCCTGGAATACGATTTTCACAGAGCGATCAGCGATTTTTAAATCGACCCGCCCTAAAATACATACATATGTATGTACTATAAACGAGGCAGCTGTTCAAGCAACCGAAGCATTTTGAATAGGGTGTTGCTTATACCCGCAACAGTCACCTAAAACACACCACTTTGATTGAAAAGTTCCCGGAACATTTGTAAAAGTTACGCTGTCTTGAGTAAACGTACGTTTTTTCGAGTTTTTAAAGTTTTAAAAATGGATTTGAATATTCAACAAAATTTTGGATTAAAAATGGATGCAATAGTGCATATACATCAATAAATTGAAAAAAAATTGATCAATAATGGCAAATTAACAGTCAGAGGACTTGAATATTGCTTATGGCTCCGGTCAGGACATTGCAGTTAATGATTTTAGGACCTGAATTTCATGCAAAAATGTGAGCGCATTGACATCACCAAATACATGATTTCTAAGCCTTAATTCGACCACCATTCATCTAATGCATCATTACTGGAGACGAGACGAGAGTACGTGGGTGGCGAGTGAGCCATGAGCTCCGGATGAACTTAGACCAAGAACCACGTCGTTTTCAGTCAAAAAAGAAAGCGCTGCTTACTGTTTTTATGGATTACAACGGTATTGTACACCACGAACTATTGCCAGAACATCAGACAGTTAATGCGGACTATGGTATTATTTGGGCGTTATGAGACGTTTACGTGGAGCAATTAGCCAAAAAGGAAATGATTTGTGGGTAAAAAACTCGCGGATGTTGCACCATGTTAACGCAGCGTCCCGCAGTGTCATCATTATTCGTGAATTTTAGACCAAGAACGGAAGAAGACCATCCAACAGCCGTCGGATTTATTTAATATGCCAGCAATAATAACAACTAGAATCCATTTAACTTTTGATATGGGAATGTCATGCACTTTAAACAGTACTCTTTTGAAGTTTTGATGGCCGTTTCTTGGATAATTTGGTGCTGATGTTTTTCACCCAAAATAAATAAACTGGTCTGAGTTATCACTTGATTGAATAGCAGTCCCTTTCTAAATTTTCTAAAATTTCGAACACTTCATACCAGTAGCGCTCGAAAGGGCGAGAAATCCTCCCGATTTCTTTTTTGAACGCTGCCATAAATCTTTAAGTTTTCTAAGTCTCTAGCTATTTACTTGAGGATACCTTCTCTGCAGAAACCCGATTTCAATCACATGAATTTGTATGCGCAGCTTGAATATTTAATTTGGCTAACATTGTTGTTAAAATGGAAAAGTATTTCCCTATTTTGAATTTTTAAGCGCTAATAAAATTTGTTTGCTGGCAATCGCGCTAATCTCCAATCACAACCAATTTTACATAATCCGCATCGAGTTGACATAGAGCAAAGTGCCGCAAGCGCGCTCAAAGCCTCAGATCAGAATTTCAGCGTTTAGTGTGGAGAACGATGAAATTTAGTTGCACTGGTGGCATGCAACATGCTTATCGCTACCACGCAGGACACTTCATTTGCCAAAAATGACATCCGCCACATTGCCAATCGCATGGAATTGCATAGGATGGTGTCGACAAAATGCGCCTTGTGGCAAATTTGACAACATTTTCGATTTTGGCCAATGCAATATGCAAATTGGCTAAGCGATAAAAACACAAAGAAAAACAATGAGCGCAATAAAAACAACACAACAAAAACAAAAAAAGCAAATGCATTACAAAGTCGTTGTTTTGTGGAAAGGATTAAAGTTTTGCGGGTGTAGGCTGTTTTTAGTAGTCGTAGTAGTAATGGTAGTAGAAGTGCATATGTGGTAGTGACCAGTAGCCACAAATGGCCAAGCGACACGGCATTTGCCGCGTTCGGTTATTTTGATGTTGTTTATTTGTTTTTTTTTTCCCCTCTAAAAAAACAGCTCTGCTAATGCTAGAATTCGGCTAATAACGGAATTCTGCCCACATACTGATGCATGTCTAACATACATGCCGCTGGTTGTTGTAGTGACTGAACATTTGCGCTGCCAGATTTTTATTCGTTTTTCGATTTGTTTTTTTTTTTGCTTTTTTGTTAGTCCCGCTCGTAGTTAATTGCCGTTGGCTCACAGCCATTGCGTTTGTGTGGCGAAATATGAAAACCTTAAATGTTGCGTGCTGTGTTGCACGTTGCAGAATGTTTCCGCTTTGTAGTGATTTCCATGCATTTGCATCCATTTCCGATTTCAACTGATGGGTGATGGTTGTTTTGTATTTTTTTTGTTTTTGCATTGTTGTAATTTTCCATGCTTTTCTTACACACACACACACACACATATGCAGTTGCTCGCGATTTTTCTGTTACTTTGCTGATTTCGTTGTTATCATTTTTCCTTGTTTTCGCACGCGTTCATCTCGCTGGAAAACTATCAACAGCGTTGCTGCTAAAATCGTTATCCCCTCTGCTGCACCCTCTGTAACACAGCCGCGTGGCTGCAACAGCTGCTGCTCTCCAATTGCCTTCACACAATACAAAGCGTTGCTATTATTGCTTTTTTGTGTGTTTTTTTGAAGTTTTTGTTGATTTTTTTTTTTGTAGTTTTTACCAATGTAATAGTTGTTGTCCCATCAGTCGCTTATCAAACCGTCAACAGGCAGCAATTTTTGCGTTTATTTCGCCACGCCAATGGACACAATTGTTATTTTTTCATTTCGGCGTATTTTCTTTTCCTCTTTTGCGTTTATTTTCATTACTGTTTTTAGCCACTAGCGCTTGACAACAAATATTCTGCATGCAATTTCAGATTTTATATTGGTACGTTTATTTTTTGTTGCACGCGCTGCTTAGGGACTTTGAGGTTGGTTGTTGCGGTTGGTTGTGCGTACGCACAAAGGCTTTTATGCCAACTTTTTCACCTCCTTTTTTCGCTCATCCACTTTACTCATTCGTTGTTGTAGCTGTTGTTTAATTTTATTTACGCTCAGCTAGTTTATTCATTTGTGTGGGTGTGTTTTGTTGTTGCGCGCGTTGTTTTTGCATCATTTCTGGATTTTGCTTTTTTGCTTTTGTGTGTGCCTGCAGCATTGTCCTGTCGATTTATTCAAATGCAAAATCCTGTAAAATCCCACTCAGTCTTGTATTTTGGTGGCGACAGCAGCGGCGAAGTTAGCGGCTCAAATAAGTAGATATTGAAATGTTGCAAGTTGAGTGCTTGCCACCGAGCCACCCATTCATCACTTTTGTTGCAATAATATTCCTCTTCAATGCCAGCGCATTGAGTGGCTCTTAAACGAAATAAATACAAATACAACTGTAATATAAATAAAATAAATCCCTGCTATTCTTTTGTAAATTAAAAATGCAAAAATTTAAATTAAAGAAAAATACACCACACTCCCACACTCTCACGTTTTAATCAAAAGCGTCGGCTTTGCTTTATTTAGTTGCTAACAACAGTCATAGCACAGATAACAACCCCCAAACAACTACAAGTATGTATGTGTATGTGTATATGCGTATCAGCGCGAATAATAAAAGCAATCAGGAAGGAAAGGAGCTCATTCTAATTCAGTTATGGTGAGTAGGAAGGTATTCCAGACACAGTTGTTCAATAGAACTGAAGTTGGCCAGTGATGGCTTAGATCTGAAAAAGTGCATTTGTTAAATTTGTCGGCTATAGAAATGGCTGTTCTGGAAAAGGTATTATTTGAGGCTCATTATGGTATGCAGGAGATATTACCCCAGTGGTATCGCTATATACACTTCGCGGTAAAACGATAGGACAGCGGCATTTTGAACAGTTTTGATTATTTATTTCCTTTTTTAACGCGCATTTTGTTTTGTATAAAAGTATAGCTCATTGTCTAATAATATATACAGTCACATATATGTAAGTGCTTAACTCCCAATCCGTAATTAAAAAGCGAGATTACCCATACAAAATTTCTTTTCCGAAATCTGAGATTATAAAATAACACTGGGGAACAGTCATTTTGCGGCAGGGTTGGTTTAAGTCAATTCTGTGGGAGACTAGTGTGCTGAATACTACAATAGAAAAATTTTAGATTTCTCAAATTGACTCTAGTTTTTGAGATAAAGACTATTATCTATTTCACTGAAAAAAACAGTATTAAAATACCAATATGCACTAAAAAAATATTTTTATTAATTTTGTATTTAATTTATACTTCTGATCTGCCCGAGTGCGATAGTTTGACTATATCTACATTCGCTGACGACACCGCTGTGCTTAGTTCTCAAAATGATCCGTCTCTGGCATCTAGAGAGCTAAATAAATATCTCAGACTTTTAGAAAAGTGGCTGAAAAAATGGAGAATAAAAGTGAACGAAATAAAAAGTAAACATGTCACATTTTCGCTTAGAAGAGGAGACTGTCCCTCGGTTACCCTTAACAACGTATGCATACCACAGTCTGATCACGTCACATACCTTGGCGTTCACCTAGATAGGCGTTTAACATGGAGACGCCACATCGAGGCAAAGCGGCTTAATATGAGAATCAAAGCTTCAAACCTTCACTGGCTAATTAATGAGCAATCAAGATTGAGCCTTGACTGTAAAGTCCTCTTGTACAAGGCAATTTTGAAACCAATTTGGACTTATGGAATCCAATTGTGGGGAACGGCCAGCAGTTCCAGTATCGATCTTATACAGAGAGCACAGTCGAAAATTTTAAGAACCATAACTGGAGCGCCGTGGTATATAAAAAACGACAACATCCATAGGGACCTAGATGTACCGATGGTGAAGGAAGTATTCAAAAAAGTTCGTGAAAACTATCAGTTGAATTTGCAAGATCACCCGAACCCGTTCGCACGTCAACTCCTGAGTACGCAACATACGACCAGGCTTCGAAGAAATGACCTACCACCCCGATGAGTAGAGGGCCATTTGATAATTATTTATTGTAGAAAATGAGATAAAATAAAATTTTTCTTTTTAGTTCTAAGATTTGAATACTTATTGTGAGGCCTTTGAAAAGGCAGATTCAATAAACAAATAAAAAGTTTAAAAAAAAAACAAAATTAATAGATTTCATTAAAAATTATACAAAAACAAAAACATATATTTGCAGTTAACTTAAATAATTTAAAAACATTACAAAAAAGTGTTTCTGTTGGCTTTTCTGTTATGATTTTGCTTAGGACAATCCCTTAATAAGGTCCAGCAGTAGTCTGCCATCATGTGGCAGTCCCATCGACTTTGGTACCTTTCTTCCATTATTGTTATATCCTGATGGAACCGTTCTCCCTGTTCCTCACTATAATCGCCCAAGTTTTTCGGGAATTTGTCCAAATGGCTATGAAGAAAATGCAATTTAATGCTCATATTAGCTCCTAAACTGCAGAAATTTCGAAGCATTTCATCATGCCTTATGATTCCCCAAAAAATTTTTGACTACTAAGACAAAGCTAAGCCATGCTTTAGATTCAGTTTGTGACATATGGTTTATAAATTCAATGTCTTTTATAAGAGTACGGATCTGCGGCCCATCAAAGACACCTGCTTTTAATTTTTCCATACTTAAAGACGGAAATTTTTGACACACATATTTGAAACAGTCACCGGTCTTATCAAGGGCTTTGATAAACTCTTTCATTAGCCCAAGCTTGATGTGAAGTGGTGGAAGAAGAATATTTTCTCGGCTTATCAGTGGTTCATGAACCACATTTGCTTTTCCTACTTCCATATTTTCTCTCAAAGGCCAAACCTTTCTAGTCCAATGTTCTTTTTTTGCGCGACTATCCCATAGACATATGAAACAGGGGTATTTAGTATACCCACCTTGCTGACCTAATAAAAAATTCACCATCTTTAAGTCCACACATACTGACCATTGATGTTGTGCGTATGAAATCTTTTCTAAAACAATTTTAATATTTTGGTATTCTTCTTTTAGTTTCGTTGAATGACCAATTGCAACCGAAGCAAATTTATTTCCATTGTGCAGCAATACACATTTCAGACTTCTTTTTGAGCTATCTATAAAAAGTCTCCAATGTTCAGGATTATATTCAGGATGCCCCATACCATTTTAACAGACCAGAAACATTGTTACAAAATACAAGCTTGTATTCTTCTTGAAAGAAAGGAAGAAGTTCTTGCTATCTGGTCCTAAAGAATGTGATGGTAACGCCAGGTTGAAGACATTGTTTTTCTTTAAGTCTTGAAGCAAGAATTTCGGCAGATTTTTTTGATAAATTTAAATCACGAACCAAGTCGCTAAGCTCTGCTTGCGAAAATCCTTGTTTCATACAACTACTTTCTTCGAACTCGCTTTCACTGCTGCTTGCTTGATTGTCAGAATTCTCTAACATTTCAATGTCATTACAGTTAGCAGGAGATGATCCTGTAAACACAGGAATTGGTAAATTGTCACTGTGCAATACTGGGGGTCTATCTGATTTAATATTAGGATAAACCCAATTCCATTTCTTAAAACGGTTTGCACCTTTCACTTTTACTGCACAGAAATAATGATTCGTTGGCTCATTCCACATCATCGGTACTCCGAATTGAAGCCCTCCTTGGCTCCAGTATCGCAAAGATTCTACACAAGACTTACTCACAATATTGGGCACTCAATATTTATTCTTTTGTACATACTTTATGCCAAAGTATGCTTGGTAGGTTGTTTTCACAAACTCTGTGATCTGTTTTCTTTGCTTTTGCGAACAAAATTTGCCACATATATAACAAAAACTGTTACAATCGTTAACACAAGGTTTTCGTGGCGAACTCATATTTTCGAGACAACAATTTCTTTAAAACTGAAAAATGACACTAACTGATAACTTCTGAGTCTAACAGCAAATAAATGAAAGTATTGTACGTAAATATGCAAACAGATAACGAAACCGTTGTTAAGTTTAATCAAATTAGTGCAACTGTAGGAGGGCACTTCAAATTTTTTTAGTAATTTTTAATTTTGCGTTTATCTCAAGACCCAGAGTCAATTCAAAAAATGTAATTTCATACTCAATATATATAATACAAGTGCTAATGAAAACCATTAACAAAATTATTGCCGCAGATTTTATTTATTTTTTGTTGCCCTGTGTAATCATACCATACTTTTTACATACAACCCAGTGTTACCGATAATAATTTGTACGAATGTAAGTAGAAGCGTCAAAGTAAAAATTAAATTAAATAGGCGCCGGCAAAGAATACAGGTTTGTACACATAATTCTAATACAATTTTTGTTAAATGTTTCTAATTATGTATTCATTTTACAGAAAATAGCGATCGCGCTGGTACAGAGCAGTCGAATTGCTTTTGGAGTTGTAGCAGAAGATGCTGCCATCAGGCAGTACCCCATTTGCGTGGGAGTACTTCAGTAAAGTACACCATATCGTTGGCGCGTATAAATCTTTAAATTTATTGGGAGGTCGAATTAGTTTTAAAGATGACACACAGATGGCGCTATTTATCACTTTATCGCGTTGGCAATACTGAATATATATTCATGACAAAGCCTCATCCCTAGGCTTTGTTTATCAGTATCTGTCATTTCGCTGAAGTATAAACAACGCAGTGTTTTCGTGCTCCGAGTATGTCAACTTTCGTGCCGTCGAAACGCAATTTGCGGGAAGCTTTGCTTTTCTGCTTCAATTTGAAAAAAAATACAGCCCAAGCCCGTGAATTGCTGCAGGAGGCCTACCCAGACCATACTCCGTCGAATTCAACATGTGAGTACTGGTTTCGACGATTCAAAAGTGGTGATTTTCACACCGAAGACAAGGAGCGTCTTGGCCAGCCCAAAAAGTTCGAGGACGCGGAATTGGGGGAATTGGTAAACGAGGACTCGTGCCAAACCCAAGAAGAGCTTGCTGAATCATTGGGCGTTGATAAATCAACCGTTTGCAAGCGTCTAAAAGCGATGGGAATGATCCAAAAGCAAGGACATTGGGTCCCGTACGAGTTGAAGCTGCGCGACGTCGAACGGCGACTTTTTACGTGCGAATTGCTGATCGAACGACAAAATCGGAAGGGTTTTTTGCATCGGGTGGTGACTGGCGACGAAAAATGGATCCACTACGATAACCCAAAACGCAAAAAATCATGGAGTTTGCCCAGCCACGCATCAACGTCGACGGCCAAGCAGAATATTCACGGCAAGAAAATCATGCTCTGCATTTGGTGGGATCAGGTCGGCGTCGTATATTTTGAGCTGCTCCAACCGGGCGAAACAATCACGGGGGATCGTTACCGACTGCAATTGATGCGTTTAAGCCGGGCATTGAAAGAAAAACGGCCGGAAACGGTAAAAAGGCACGACAAGGTTATTTTGCAACATGACAACGCTCGGCCGCATGTTGCTCAACCTGTCAAAAAATACCTTGGAACGTTTGGCTGGGAAGTGTTACCCCACCCGCCGTATAGTCCAGAAATAGCTCCCTCCGATTACCATTTGTGCCGGCATATGAGTCTCGATTTGGCGGACCAGCGATTCTCCTCGTACGAGGCTACCAAAATATGGGTTGAGTCATGGATAGCCAAGCAGCGGCCAGAATTTTGGAGAAACGGCATCCGGAAATTGCCCGAATGATGGGCGAAAGTTGTAGCTAGCGATGGCCAATACTTCGAATAAAATATATTATTTTGTACCGTTTTTTCACAATAAAGCCCCAAATCTTCGAAAAAAACCTTTAAAACTAATTCAACCTCCCAATATAAAAATTAAAAATATGTGCATGTGATAAATAAATTATTTTTATTTTAAGTTTGCAAATAAATTGAATTAAAACTTTTAATTTGAAACTAGTCGAACAAACAGATCCCATATATTTATTGTTAGTACTTTAATTAGGTTAAATGAATTTACTAATAAAAAAATTAATTTAAAGAGAATATGAAATTAACAAAGAAACGAAGCGCTTGATTCTCTTATGTGTTCTGCGCTGAAATTGTGCTCTTGAGTGTAGTACATCGGATCTGATTGCTCTCGTTGATTTGTGAATTCGAAATTTGTTTGGTTTTACCCATTTTTCGAAACCTTGCTTTCACGTGACCAGAAACGTTATCTACTACTCTCCGGGGCTTGTAAAGTTGGTAATTAAAAACCTCTTCGCACCTTTGTGCCGAAAATTCGTTTCGTGTTTTCGCTGAGAAGAGGGCTTTGAGGAACTTGCTTTAAGAATGACTGCTCGAAAATTTGAAAATCATTGCAGCAGCGGGGTGCCCTAATATTTACATACATAAACCTATACGTATGAAAAGTTAAGGTCAATATTTTCATCGAACATACTTTTATATACAATATAAGCACCTGTGTTCAAGGAGGACTACTGAAGCCATTGAGTGCTAATCCCTATTGTTAATAAATAGTCTACAGCAACACTGGCATCAATCTGAAGTTTAACTTATTTGAGATCTTTGAAGATTAATCACAATATACACACTTGCCGACAGTACCCAAACATTGCGGAAATCTATTTTTCCCAAATCCCTTAACACCGAACTGTATATTTCTTACTACTCTTGTACTTTTTCCAACAGGTTTTTTCAACAGATCACGCGTGAGTACTGCCAAACTAAATACATTTTTTCAATATTCATTGACAAAGCATCATGGATACAAATCGTACAATTTTATTACGAAAATCGACACTCTGTGAAGTGCTCATCGCGCGCTCAAGCCTAATTATGATGTTCACAGATAAGATCCGTTATTGTCTTAATGGCTACGTCAATAAGTAAAACTGCCGTATTTGAGCTAAGGAGCAACCGAAGCCCTTCATGAACAGCCATTACATCCATTCAAAACAACCATTTGGTGCAGCCTACGGGTTGGAGGAATCATTGGGAGATATTTCTTCAAAGACGAAGCTGGCGCCAATGCAACGCTAAAGGGCGAAAAGTATCGCGTCACGATAAACGACTTTTTCATGCGGGAGATCGAAGTCCGTGATCTCCACAATATTTGGTTCAAACAATATGATTCTACTTGTCATACAGCACGTGAAACAATGGATTTATTGAGTCATCGTTTTGGTCAGCAATTTATCTGTCGTCTCGAACCAATTAATTGTCCACCAAGATCGTGTGATTTTTATTTGTGGGGGTGTGTAAAGTCTAAATGCTTTGTGGATAAACCAGCTTCGACATTGGAAGCCAACATTACTAAAGTTATTCACGAGATACCGACCGAAGTTCTTCAGCGAGTCATTCAAAATTGGTTTAAGGATGGCGGAATTACAGCGCAGTTGCGAACAACATTTGAAAGCGATTATCTTTAAAAAATAAGTGCCACGAATAGTTCTACACAAAAATAATAAAGATTGGCCAATCAATTTGAATTTTCGTTGTTTTATTTCGAAATTCGATACCTCTAAGTTAATCACCCTTTACAAGCTCTTTACAAAAATGTTAGCAAAGAGATTGGAAAATAAGCAAGAATTCGAACAGGTACGGGAGCAAGCTGGATTCCGTTGTGATTCCGAATGCAGAGGGAAATTAAACACGGCGATACGATATCACTATATTGTTGCCGTTTGCTTTCAAAAAACGAAATTGAGACAATAATTTCGAGAATTGTGTTTACAGCCGAAAATTTAAGCGATGCGACAGAAATGTTTAAAGGAGTTGAAAGAAGCTGCAAGAAGCGTTGGTTTAAGCACGAACGTGCAGAAAACACAAACTATGGCAATCTTAATAGCAAGTGGTAATCTGTTAATAAAAGAAGTTGTTAAAGTGCAGTAGATGTTTAAATGTAAATATCTCTGACATGAGATCACAATCGGCAAAGATAACCACACTCAGGAAATATCACGAAGGATTGGTCTAGCGGCGTTTGGAAAGCTCAAAGAGATTTTTAAAAGCAATTTGACTCTATGTCTTAGAAGATAAATTTATGATCAGTGCGTTCTACCCGTTATAACGTATGGCTGCAAAACGTCTACTCTTACGAAGAGTGATGTACAGAAATTGCGCGTGGCTCCAAGAGCAATGGAAAGATCGATAGTGGCAGTAAACAGAAAACACCGAATTTCACATGCAGCTCTGAGATAGTAAACAAAAGCAGGGGATATAATCTAAGGAGTTGCCAAAGCAAAATGGAAATGGGCTGGCCACATAGCGCGCTTTAGGGATAACAGATGGACAAAGAGAATCTTAGAATGGAGATCACGAGAAGACAAGAGTAAAATTGGAAGGCTGCCCTCAAAATGGAGTAATGCTCTAAAAAGAATAACGACATTGAATAAAAACAGCACAAGATAGAAAAAATTAGAAACCAATGGGGGAAGCCTATGTTCAATAGTGCACGCAAACGGCTGGATTATGATAATTATGATTAAGTTGACGGTATAGTAGAGGATCTACAGTTTTAGGTTTTTTTTTCATGGCCGAAATACACTCGGAAGTTTGCCTTTGTCACATGAAAAGAGCCTTCAATAGAAAAATTCTACGTAAGATCTTTGAGCCCCTCCGCTTTAGTGAGGACTAGCGTGTCCAGTGGAACAGCGAGCTATATGGGGACATGGACATAGTTAAGCGTGGCTTGCCATGTCACTCGTATTAAAGAAGACGCTTCAGCAAATTTACGACACGGTATCCCAAAAAAGAAAGCGCGGAAGATGAAGCCTACATATCCATTGGAAGGACCAAATACTGCAGGACCTGTCTTCACTCGAGATTTCTAACTGGCACCAACGAGCGCAGTATAGAAAAAGCTGGCGCGCCATTTTGGGTTCGCCTTAAACCGACACATAAGTAAGTAAGTTTGTTATACTGAAATGGTCATAATATAATGAGAGAATTAGAAACTCTTATTAAAAACCATGAAATTTATGTGTAAAGATTAAAGAATTTTTTTCTTTTTGCATAAAATTTTAAGCTCGGATTTATAGAGTTTTTGTTAGAAAATAATCTGTACGTTTATAAAAAAAACTATAAACATTAAAAGGAAAATAAGAGAAATACTTACCTTGTTGATTTGCTATCATTTATATATACATATGTCTGAGACATTCCGACCTTCTTCAAGTTTTCAAAGAAGCGCTTCGCCATATATCTGAAGTGAATCCCTCGAAACGCTGGGCATGTGTTGAAGCTCACGAGCATATAGAGAATGATTCAGTATCATCTTTAGTATTCCCGTGAGAACCTGTGTAATCGAGTCCGTCGAGTGTTGACCAAAGTGAACATAATATTATGCAGATGTGATTCCCGAATTTCTTGATTGGAATGGAATTGTGGATGGTCGGAAATTTTGCAAGCACGCTATCAATACTGCCCATTGCACTTAAGGCCTAGAGAGAGGATTTACAAGATTGGGAGGAGAATTTGGGGTGGAGATTAATCATTCCAAGTGTACAGATTAGCCTTGCTCTTGTTAATAACTGATTTAGTCTTCTCTGTTGAACTTGTGAAAGTACGAATCTTGAATACGCTTGCATATGTTTGGATTTAATTATTCAATCCCAGCTTTAGACCATTTTCTTGCTCCCTCATCTGCTTTCTCATCCCACGAAGACTCATTATAATCAGGAGCATAGCACACTTTGATCATGTGCAGTAGAGGCACATCTTCTCAATTCCTAGACTTATTTTGATTTATTCGCGAATCTTTAGCCCAGTCTGATAGCCAACAAATAGTCAATTTGCATTCTTATCCGAAAGCTTAGAGCTTAAAACTTTATGCTGCATAACTAAAGGCAGCATCCAAGTGCCAATTCGCATTGCCGCAAAACTCCACGTTAAATCTAACGAATACTTGACATTTTTTTGTATATGGTAGAAAATACCGTTGGAAAAATAAATTTAAAAAAATCAACGGTATTTTGTAATCACTTGTGACTTACACGTTATTATACCAAAATTGGTTATAAAACGGGCTATAACACTGAATACTCGAAATTTTTCTATAAAGTCCATATCATCCTTATCGCCCAGAAAATATGTATATACAATAGAAATTTGCAACTGCAATTGCTTGAATTGTTTTAGTTATTAGTTATTTATTCATAAATTTAGTTGTTAATTCATAAATTGAATGTTTTATTTTATTGCTTTATCTTTTGGGGCTTTTACTTTTTGTTTAAAAATGGAAATGAATTTTAATGAATGCCACCATCGAGCTACCGCAGTCACTGCCACAAACTCAGTCAGCTTACCCAGCGTCGAATCTTCAACATCAAGCTTATAGGTGAATACTATTGAGGCCAGCAGCTAAGAAAGCATGCTAATGTAAGATGAATGCCCAAAGAGTGGCTAGTCGTCGCACCAAACCATGTTTGTCTGCCTATGTTTGCGTTGTTGTTGGTGTTGCTAGTGGAGTTGATGGCGATTATGGCTTTTGAAAAATTTCGGTTTCATTTGCATTTTTCAGTAATTTTTTTTTTTCTTCTGTCTTCTGTGTCGATTACACAGGTTAACAATAATTAATAATTTTTTACCCCAGACAGACCCCAAATAAATTCTTATGTAAAATCAACCATTGTGTTCGAAAATAATTCACACATAATTTTTTTTTGTTGTGTAGTTTTCAAGATATCGTCCATTAATCGAAGAAATGATATATCAAGATAAATATATTTTTATTCAAATTTGTTCTATATAAATAAATATCTACATAATTGTCGCTTACAAGCTTTTTAGGTATTTGGCCGATCTCCTCTTCCTATTTGTGGTGTACGTCTTGATGTTGTTCCACAAATGGAGGAATCTCTGGTTTTCAGCCGACTCCGAATGGCAGATATTTTTTATAAGGAGCTTTTTCACGGCAGAAATACACTGGGAGGTGTGCAATTGCCTGTCGAAGGGCGACCGCTATTAGAAAAAACTTGCTCTCTCATTTTAGGGTCTCCTGCATGAAAATTCGGCCCTCCGCACTTCCGAATGGTAGTCACTCACCAACTCATTCGGCAACTACGGGCGCCAAAAAAGTTAACATTTATGACCCTGGGTAATTTATTACTAATGATATCATAAAAAATCGATTCTGTACTCGTATTAGTTACTTGTTAAGTATCGTCAATTGAAAAATTAGTATTTTTATTCTCATGCAAATAACTTAGGATTGGAGGATTGTCCTCGTTAATGTCTTACAGTTTTTTTTATATATGTATACTGCAGCGAATCTCGGTGAAAGCAAAATTAATAAAAACATTTTTCTAATAGCGGTCGCCCCTCGGCAGGCAATGGCAAACCTCCTAGTGTATTTCTGCCATGAAAAAGCTCCTCATAAAAATATCTGCCGTTCGGAGTCGGTTTGAAACTGTAGGTCCCTCCATTTGTGGAACAACATCAAGACGCACACCCCAAATAGGAGGAGGAGTTCGGCCAAACACCTAACAGAAGTGTACGCGCCAATTATTTATTTTTTTATTTTATACTGCAGTGGCTTAATGTTAGATTTTGGATTTTTTGATAAAAAAAAATCAAAAATCGTTTCCTTATCTAGTTCTCATAAATAAAAGTCGGAAAATTTCCAAAAAAAAATTTCCTTTTTTCTCTATTTTGTAATTATCTTCAAATCGTTTATCTTTAGTGAATCTTTTCCTTTGATATGTTACCTGCCTTCATCAATTAATGGATTCTCTAGTTACCAAAAATTCTTATTATCTTCTTTTCTCAACTTTTTTTGGCTGTAAACTAGTGTAATTCTTGCATAGCAGTATTTGTTGATGTTACTGCAACGTCAGCACTCCTACCAGTCCACGTCGGCTTCAACAGCATCCTCGCGGCACTCATCTTCAGTGCTGCCATGCGGAGTGTGCTTATTTGTTTATTCCGGTAGCGCAGAGCAATACTACTGTAAATTCATATAAATGCTTAGATTCGGATGTACATCTGTGTTCACAATAATGGCAGCGCAAAGTTTTGGCAACCTACTTATTTTTTATATAATTTTTTGTTATTATTTCATATAAATACTATATAAAGGGTTTCCCAAAAACAAGTAATAACGATGATAAGATGATAGATGATTAACGATTTTTTATAGGCGGAATTGGATGGTATTAATCTGGACAACGTTTATTTTCAACAAGAGGGCGCTACGTGCCACACAAGCAACGAAACCATTGAAGGAACATAGGGTGTCAAGTTGGGATGTAGGTTAAACTTCTTAACCCATTCGCTTCAAGTTTGTAACAGGTAGCTTTAAAAATCCAATTCTTTCAATTCTTACTCTCTGGTAGTAGGAATCACTATCCGATTTTAAAAAATTCTACCCACAATGTGTTGTTTGGAAAGTATCCATATCCAATCTTTTTCAATAAGTAAGACGTAAATATATGTAAAGAAAAAATTATGCTAATAAAATTCTTATAAAATAAATTAAATTAAGACGAAAAGGTTACTTAGAATATAAAAAGAAGAAAAACTAAAGAAATTGTCTTACCGAATTTATATTCATTTAATATATAATGAAAGTCCCTGAAGCAATTTTTTGATCATTCTTATTAGAACAGCATAAGAAAACATCGCATTTGGAGCATCCCTTACAACCCTGGATTTTGCATCTACATTTAACCTTCGTGCGTTCCGGCCAATGTTGGTTTTCGTCTTTTCCTGGAAGTGTTTGGACTGATTCGGATATCCTCATTTAAACATAATGTGGACCGCCCCCGTATACAATAGCATAACTGTTCAAATGACCGAGTTATTAATTCATTCGCAATGTCAATACGAAAATTGTTTACCTCATGCGAACCTGCTCGAGAAAGCGTTTCTTATAAAAAGCCTTCATTGTTCTCAAGCGCTTCTAATAAATTATTCACCTTTCAAGTCAGAAATATCGGAATCGGCGAAAGTTACAAGTTGTGCAATGTCATGATCTCCTGTTTTTCTAGGCTTTGTTTTAATTATGTTACTGTCATTAGAACTAATAACAAATGCTTTTCTACAAATTTTATATTGTTAAAAAAATATATAGGTATAAGGTCCCATATACATGTAATTTTTATATAAAAAACCTCTTTTTCACCAAAAACTAAAAAAAATTGGCTATTATAAAAGCCATTTTTTTCTCAGTTAAAAGAAAAACTTACAATGAGAATTCCAAAATAAACAAGACTGGCGTCATAAAAATGTTTTTCATGCCGCCACCTTTTTAATGAGTTAGTGCGCAGGAAGTTACATTCCTAGCTGGCTTCCAGTGCAAGCTTGGTGACATTTGATTCAGTGGAAGCGAAGTTATTGCATCTAAAGTGTCAGATGTTTGTGTATTCGGTACAAAAATGAATTTCGAACAAAAAACTAATGCCAAATTTTGTTTTAAAAACGGTAAAACGTTTACCGCAAATTTGAATTGATGAAAAAAGCTTATGGTGATGATTGCCTATCTCGCGCCAGAGTTCATGAGTGGTTTACACGTTTCAGAGTTAGTTGTGAGGACATCAATGACAATGAACGTACGAAATCAGTAATCACCGAAAACTCCATCGAAATTGTTCGTAAATTCATCAACAATGAACCGAAATGATAGATGAAATTTTTTGAATCGGAGTGGAATATCTCCAAAACATCGATTTATCGCATTTTAACTGATCATTTGGGTTTACGAAAGATCTATCCACGTTTCATTCCATCAAGTTAACAGAGGACCAAGAATTGCTCAGAATTCAGCATTCAAAAGGCCTCATTAAAGAGGCGAGAAATGGCGAGAACTTCCTTTACAACTGATGATGAAAATAGTAACTGATGACGAAACGTGGTGTTTCCAACATGAACCTAAAGCTAAGCGTGAAAGTGCCAAATTGAAGGCCCCAATCGAGCCACCACCCAAAAAATCGCGTTTGGAGAAGTCAAGTCGGTGCTCATTTGCTTTTACAATTCCAAGGGAATTGTCACCAGGAGTTCATGCCAACGAGTCAAGTCGTCAATGCAATTTTCTATCTTGGCGTTTTGAAGCGGTTGTTGCATCGCATTCGTCGAATTCGCTCGGAATACCGCGAAGGAGGAAGCTGGTGCTTATTGCATGATAATGCACCATTTCATCGATCTACTTTTGTGACTGATTTTTGACTGGAAATCGCATTTAAACCATCACTCACTCACCGTATTCGCCCGATATGGCACCATGTGACTTCTACCCATTTGAAAAATTGCATTTGACCATGGAAGGAAAACGTTTTGCGTTCGTAGAGGCCATTCAAAAGGCTTGTACCGACATCCTGAAAGATATTACGGTCAATGGCCTGAAATACTCTTTCGAATAGCTTTAAGATCGCGCAAAACAGTGTATGGAGGCCAGAGGGGACTATTCTGAATAAATAAACTCGGAACAGACTCAGAACAAAGCTCCTGTCATTTCTATTTGAACTCAGTCTAGTTTATTTTGGACTTCACTTTGTAAATATTTTTGTTTTAAGTGTTTCCTAGGAACTTAAAAAATCATAATCAGTTGAAAACTGAGTTTTTTTTCTGTTGCGGCGATTTTCAGCCACCAACAAAGTTGAGTATATCCATATACATACATACATATGTAGATACTGCGTAGCGAAAGGGTTAATGAGAATTTTTCTAAAAATTCTGTTTTGCAGTCCACTCAATTTTGCTGTAATATTATGCCGCTTTAAAGATGATCGATATTCCCGTTTATTTTTGTTATCATTATTTGTTTTTCTTTACATACGGGGAATGCTGCTGGAGTGACAGTCCTTGGCCGGATATATGTAAATCCGTGTCGTTTCGGTAACGTAGAACCGACTGTCGTGGAAATGGAAATGGTCGAAAGCTTTTCATAAACTATGTTTTTATAAAAAAAAATTTAACTAAAAAATAAATTGTCAAAATTTGAGCGCTGCTATTATTTGAACACAGGTGTACATATACGAGTGTGTATGTGTATCTTTCTTGCTGCTGCGGTTTGTTTATTTCAGATTATTTTCTTTTTATTAAATTCGCCTTCATTACGAGCGTATTTTACACTTTTCACTCACAACTTCGTGTTGCTTCGCTTTTCCGCTTTTTTGGTTGTAATTTTCTTCTTCTTTCTGTTTTGGTTCTTTCACGCCAAAGTTTTTTTTACTGAGTTTGTTTTTGCTGTTGCTGTTAGCACGCCAACTTTCCGTATGGAGATTAAATATATGTAAATTACTTTAATACTCACATTGCGAACTAAATAAATTTTGCTTAGGATAACTCTCAAATTAATTATGTTTATTGCTTTTGTTTTAACGTTTTGAATTTTTAATTTTAATTGCGCCAACATAATGAGATTTTAATCATTGCCGGCTATCAAATGCACGTACATGGGAACATGCAATGCTCAAATTTCGTAAAAAAACAATCTTTAAAAACTCTAATTGAGGAAGTATTTTATTTTTTTTAGTAGGTAATTTAAATCTATTTGTTTTTAAATACGCACGATAACGAAAATCGTACTAATTATAGTGAGAGAAAACGGGCGTTCTTCTAACTTCACTTTTCACCTGGCAGGTGGATGGCCGCGTAACCAGTACCAGTACCAAATCCATCTTAGTACCTGTACGAATTCCATCTGTACAATTCATCGTTTAATTACTCCAATGGCACAATTCGTTGCGAGCGCGAAAAGCTTTTTTATAACCAAGGCCGGAGGGTACCGTCAAAAATTAGTTGCTCTTTCAGGTTTGTATACATACAAAAGCGGGATATTAATGAGGCTGCTATAGAAGAAGTACGTCAACAATGCGTCAATTGCTAGCGCCGCCAGTGGTGTTTTAAGTTCTTCATAAAACGCGGTGAGAATTATTTAACACCAACAATGCGCTGGTTCTCTCCGCACTGTCTGTCAAGTGATTTCTAGCCTAGTACAGCATTCCAATGGAGGATCATCTGGTTTATGCAGATTTAGCGGTGAGAAAATTCTGTCTGTCACATAAGGAGGTAATTGCAACTGGAAAGGAGAGAGCGGCACTCGTCTTAAAGGAGGTGACTGAAAAAGATTTCGTGCTCTATTTCAAAGACTGAAAGATTCGCAGGAAATATATAGAGGAGGTATGCACTAAAGTTGATAATAGGTAAACCACTACTTAATAGCCTCACCTTGCCAGCTAAGCTAGAACGCCCAAAGTCTAAAGTTGTGTTTCTAAGTATTTAACCCAAATTTGTGAGCATATGGCTTGAAAACCCCGAAGAGAGCAGAAGCTGGCATCTTTTGCTATACAACAAAGGTAACAATGCCGATGGGTTGACTTATAAGTATTTTGAAGACGGAAGCCACAGTAAACTGCATTGAAAATAACGCGACGAGAACATTATATGCCTAAGTGACAGTCAAAGTGTAAACAAAGTTCTTTCTTATGTGAGATTGAATGCATACAGAGGCAAAGCGCTTCTGTCGAGTTAATCGAGTTAGAGGCATAAGGGGCAACGAGGGAGTAGTTTGTTTGACAAGAGCAACTGCAGTAAAAATAATAATAATGGTAATAATAATTAAGCCTTACGCCTTTTTTAAGTGATTGGCCGAGCTCCTCCTCCTATTTTTGGGGTGCGTCTTGATATTGTACCACAAATGGAGGGACCTATAGTTTTAAACCGACTCCGAATGGCAAATGGATTTTTATGTGGAGATTTTTTCATGGCAGAAATACACACGGAGGCTTGCCATTGTCCACCGAGGGACGATCGCTTTTAGAAAAAACGTGTTCTATTATTTGATGTGCATGCAAGGAGATTCGAACCTACGCACTTTCGAATGGTAGTCACTAGGGCGGGTCGATTTAAAAATCGCTCATCGCTCTGTGAGAATCGTATTCTAGGGATCAAAATAAGAAACTTTGCCGAAGGAACCATACCTCTAAAACGAATTCTGATGTCCCCCAATTTGGGTCGAACGAAAAATCCCACTTTGACCCATTTAGAGTGCTCCAATCGAGACCAAATGTATGACCGACCCCCACTAACTTTGGACGGCCGATCCACCCATGCCATTGGCACACCCCCTGGAACTCCCCTGGGGGGTTCCCCATACAATCATTTCAAAATATCACCATTTTTGGACTTTACATGAGAAAAGAAACTAAAAAGTTCGACCCAAATTGGGGGGCATCAGAATTCGTTTTAGAGGTATGGTTCCTTCGGCAAAGTTTCTTATTTTGATCCCTAGAATATGATTTTCACAGAGCAATGGGCGATTTTTAAATCGACCCGGCCTAGTAGTCACACACCAACGCATTCGGCTACGGCGGCCTGCTGAATTCAGAAGGTTTCAAGATCACTGCCCGGCTCTTAGTGAATTTTACAGAATCACCTCTGGTGTTGGAGAAAATACAGATGTTTGTTAACATTTTTTTGCGTACGAACAAATTTGTTTCTTTTTATTGGCTTTCTATTATCTTCATTGTTTAAATCAACCTAACCTAACCTTTCAAGTGTTTTAACAATCGCTAGTCATTTTAACAATTTCTACTTAATTTATTTACTTACCTTTTTATTTATTATTTATCAGTTAGTCTATGCAAAAATAATTTCTTCAGGCTATTTCACAATCAAGCTTAAGCTAGAGCTTTAAACTCAGAATATTGGAAAAAGTTTACTTGGGTACAGAGAAACTTGGTTAAATTCACAAATAGCCCGCCATTACGGGCAAAGATCTTCAGCAAAGAAATGCAGGGATGTACAGAGAAATCTTCGCGGAACTTTTTTTTTCAGTATAGAAGTTGAGGATAGTCGCAAATTCCCCTGCCATTTAAGTTCACGTTTCGGCCAAAGTTACGCACATTTTTCTATTTCAATTGGCGCATTCTTGTATTCTTTCACTCTTGTCTGAGTGCTTGGTTGAAGTCTACAACTTCTACTCGCTGTTCGGGTTGATTTAAGATCCTTGACAGATATTTGTGATATTATCATTTTTTTCCATGCAATTTCTACTAAAGGCTTTGGCAAACTCAGTTGAACAACAAGTAAAAGTGATCCACACATATTATGAAAAGTGGTGTTCTGCAAGAAGTTCATTTCATGCATTACGTGATCTTTTCGGTCAACACAATTGGCCATCTGAGTTAACAATTAGCCACATCTGAGGTAATGAAAACCCATATATTATTCAAGAACAAACTATGCAATCACAACGAGTGTGTGGTTGGTGCGTTTTTTTGGGCAGGCGGAGTCATCGGACTTTACTCCTTCAAAATTGATGCCGGTAACAAAGTTATAGTAATAGGTGAACGTTATCGTGCATTAATAATAAACTTTGTATGTCCTGAATTAGATGACATAGACTTTGAAAATATGTGATTTTAACAGCATGGTGTCACTTGCTTCGAAGCGCATGACACAATGGCAATATTGTGAACGAAACTTCTAGGATGAAGACAAATGGCCACCGACATCTTGTGATTTGGCACCATTGGACTCCTTTACCTGGGGTTATGCGAAAAGTATGCTTTGTAAAAAATTGTTGTCCTTGATCACTCTGCTCGGGAGCATAGGGCCTTGACAAGACTCTTCCATCATACACGGTTCTGGGCTCTTCTTTTTGCGCCATTCCATGTGGTGTTAGCATCGGTTAGCTCGCGCACCTTCTCCAAGTATTTTTCGGTCGACTTCTGCTCCCTTGCGGGTTCCACTCTAGTGCCATTCTCGAGTTGCTATCTGGTGGTTTTTCTAAGCGTGTGATCTAACCATCGCCACTTTTTGCATTTGGTTTTGGTCGTTCGTTGATCTCTGCAGCGTGTCATTGCTGATGGTGTTCGGCCACAATATTCTACGGATGATGCGGAGGCATTTGTTGATGAAAGATTGTAGCCTCTGTGTGATGGTGCTAGAGACCAGCCATGTTTCACTACCGTACAATAATACTGACTTCAAAACATGGGCTAAATGCTCGCAGTTTAGAACGCCGGGAAATTTGCGAACTCGCTTACATATATGCCGCCCTTGCTTTGTTAGCCGGCTTGAAAGTGCAGCCGAGATAATAGAAGCTTTAGACAAAATTCATTGGACTCCCGTCACCCATTATATGTCTTGCACCTATACCAATAAGCGGAGAAAATTCTGGATCCGAAGAACGAAATCAGACATGAAATAAATGGCATACAGCCCGAACTATATCAAAAAGTAGTGGAACATTTTTATATGTGCATCCTAAAGGCTGAATTCGGTCCGTAATAAACTTTATATACTCTCGGATATTTGAATAATTATTATTTATTTTAATAAAATATAATTTGGGCTAATTCATGGAACATGAGAGTTAAAACTTGTACCATCAAGCGGGCGAAAGAAATTTTCATTTTAACATGAAACTAAATGAAGGGAGGAAAAATGTGTGCACCAACTTTGGGAGATATTTATTTATTCGTTATCAAGATAGATTTACCTAAAATTTGGCGTCGCACTCTGAATTCGCCGTATTATTTTATTTTTTGTTTGTGCATCACTTGTACCGAATTCCAGTAATTTTGCTTTTTTATAACAGTGATATATCCATTTTTTCTTTTTCGAAAATTTCTGTTACTTGGGAGATGGGCAGGGTTTATGACCGATTTCGTCCATTTTCAATATCAAACTATTTTAGAGGAAAGATAATATGTGTACCAAGTTTTATTAAAGTACATTTTTAGTTTACCCAAGTTAATGTGCCTGCGGATGGTAAATCATAGCTAACTCGACTATTCTCACCATTCCGAACATTTTACATATACACTCGTATGTCTATATGTATATGTATATCACGATTCATTTATGCTGTTACATTCAACCGTTTTGTGGGCAAAATTACAATATTTTTGAGTTTAAGTTCGTGAAATATTATTTTATCACGTTATTGTATCTTCCTGTATCGAAGAAGAGCCGAAGTCGATTGACTCTTCGTTTCTGTGACTTTTCAGCATTTGCTTCTGCAGACCGACCACCACATCGAAAAGGTAGGAGAAATATTTTTTCCTCGCTTAACCGGAAACTAAATCGCATAGTGCCCATTTACACAGGGAAACATTTTATTCGTGGGAGAAGGCCGGACGCGGAAGAGAGAAGGGATTTTGTCTCCCGTAGTGGCGACTCGCTTTGCGCTTTTTATTCGTACCTATATCCAATCTTAAAGCAATTTTTGACAGGTACTTCATTCGTTTTCTTCTTTTGTGGGAGAAAGTTTTGAGTTCTGTGTTGGTTTTCAATCAGACGGAAGAAATCAACGATGACAAACATCAGAAATGCAGAAATGTTTGAGAAATGCAGGATTATTTTTGCTAGTAAAGTAGGTATAATTTAAAAAACTTGTGGAGCATGTATTAATATGTTGAATTCTAATTTTTCCCCTATTTCTAGATGCTCGAGTTTCTTTTAAGTTAATTATTCATATAAGAAGAATTTTTAATTTAATTTTCTTTTTATTCAAGTAGAAAAATATATATATGTACATATAATAATATAATTAAAAAAAAAAAACAAAAAATGTATTTAACCAGTTTGCATTCTTCATTGAAATATTCAAGAAACTGTTGCGGGCGTTCACCGCTTTACATGTTAGCAGGTTGTATAACATATCCGAACCAGAAGATGCTAAAGTATTAAACGTAAAAATGTTGACGAAAACAATTTTTCCCGTGTGACTACGAATAGAACATGAAAAGAGAATTTCCAGTGTCTCCCTTCCAGATGTCTACGTGTGTAAATTAGCTATCACCAAACCCCCTCCCAGATTTTCTAGTTCTAGATAAATTTTTCCATGATCTCAGCTGCTTATAACCCACTTTCCCACCACTCAGTCGTAATTGGTAAAAAATAATGAAAACTAATTTGATATTTTTCTATTAATCACTTTTATTTATTTATTTTGATTTTAATTCCATATTTATATACTCACTTTCATTGCTCACTTTCGGTTTTGTTGCTGTTGTTTTTATTTAGCTGACTTTTTGTCGCATTGTTTTTTTCATAATTTGTGCTTTGTTTTTGCTTCTATCCAAATAGGTTTATTTTAATTACTCATTATTTGTGCTTATTCATTTACGCATACGCATAGCAATTTTATATACATAACTACTAACTACATTTGTTTTTGCTTTCATTTAATTACTTGTACATTTAGCCCATCTTAAATATTTAGCTTAACTTAAAACATTTTTATTGCGTAACATAAATCCTAGTGATGCAAAAAAGCGCAATGATAAATTTAGTATAACAAACCATGTGTGTATGTACGTGTGTATACATATATATGTATATACAAGTGAATATTGCAACACATTTGACAGTGCAATGCCCTACACCGGTGTTTAGGCCGAGCCTCTCTTCAAATTTATGGTGTAGGTATATGGGCGTGTTACTCAGCAAATGGAGAGAGCTGAGATTATTATGAGGGGACTTAGCACTGCTGAGACTGAGGTTAGTTACATACATATATCAAAGAGAAGTGAGTTGTTCGTATGAAGTGTGTAAGTGTTAATGTAAGTGGAAGTGTACTGAGATGACAAGAAGTATTTATCTGAGGTTGGTAGCTTCATTAACAAACACTATTCGTTTCATAATCCTGATGAAAATTGCAAATATTAAGTAGTTAGGCCACTGTAGGTATTAAAGATTTTTTTTTTTTGCTGAAAAGACCCGCTAGTACCTTGAAGAAAATAAGATGGATAAGAAAAAGCTAAAATATCTAAATACTTTCAGTTCGCGTCAATGACTTTACACGCATTTTTCTAGAATCTATGAAAACTTTCCGAGTCTGTCGGATTCATAACTCGAAAAAAATTTACCGATTTATAGGAAATTGTAACTGTATTTTCTCAATTATTTATTTGCAAGTTATATAGAAGTATTTGTTTTTTTATTACCAATTTTCGAAATTGTGTTTTTTTTTAATTTTGAGCTTTATTTTTTATAAAAACGCCGCTTTTGAAAAAATCGCCAGGCGATGTTTTCGTATATGCTTGCCCTGATTAATATTAATTCATACTCCTCCGATTTGTTCTCATATACACCCCGTTGTCAAATTATAAACACATCACTTTTCTTATTTTTTTTTTATAAAACTACATAAGTAGTTCATGAGACGAAAAAACATATAACGTAAAGTAGCAAACTTGGCCCAAAATATTTCAAAATATGATTAAGACTTTTTTAACCTGGATATATATTTATGGGAAATGAGCTAGTGGATGAAAAAGTAAAAGAAGGCGAGGGACTTATAGGATATCAAATAAGTCAGAGACTTCAGCCCTTGTGCACAATTCAAAAAGAGCTCTAGAAGCACATGTTGAGAAAGGGGAAAGGGAGATGGCATAGTTTAACCAATTGCAAATTTGCTACGATCATATGTAAACGGACATATTATGATGGGTATACTCAATTGGTTGAATGGCTCGATAAAAGGAACTGTAGAACTTTAGTTGTTTTACTAACAGGGCACTGCCTAGTTGCAGCGCTTGCTTACAAGCAAAATCTAAGTCTTAACGATGCTTGCAGGAAATGTAATGAGTTGGATATAAAAGAAACCCTGGAGCATCTCCTATGCTGTTGTCTGTCTCCTTCGAACAGTAACCTATGCTTTCTGGATGACCTCAGCTTTGAAAGGCTAGAATGTAACCCTGAACTAGAGTTTGAGCGACTTCTAAAATTCGAAAACAGTAGGCGCATCTTGAGTGATGAATATTTTCGCAAAAATAGGACTCTGATCTATTGTCGCTATGGACAAGCGTGGCTTAGGCCAGCCAGTATAATCTAACCTAGTCTGAGTATATCTACGGAATTTTAGTATAACAGAATACAAGTTTTTATAAAATACCATTGATTTTCGGCAAATTTCTTTTATTGACGGTGCTATGCATTTTCGTACATTCAGAAAAAAATACAGGTATGTGTGCCTTGTATGGAAGAAAAAATAAGAAGTTGAAATGTTCATTTTCAAGTACCTTAAAAATCGCGCTGATTTTGGATAATTTTTTATACTGACTTTGTTGGGTGTTTGCTCCCATGTAAAAACAAATCGAGCAATCGTTAAGTGGAAAAATGTGCAACACCGCTACAGAAAACCAATTATAATACTACTTACTCTCTTCTTTATTTACATAAACCTAACCTGGTGGTCTAGAAATTTCAAAAAACCGATTTTTTTGTTTTTTCAGCATTTCGATATTTCCAGCATTACAGCCTCTACAGTATATTTACTAGGTAGAGAGCGGTCCGCGCGCTCCTGTTTTTCAAATTTTAAACTCATTTATATCGAAACGACTGTTTTTGGTCTGGTGTTGTCAAAAAAAAAAGAAACTATTCAACCGAATCGTCTGAAATTTTAATGCGTTGTTCACAACATCAATAGTTATCGCCCGTACTAGAATCATATTATTATTTCAATTTTTTCGTTTTTTTATTGAAAAACTGAAAAAAACCCGATTTTTAGCGTGTCAAATTCAAAACCGCGCCATTTTGTCAAATTTTTTTTTTATTCTAGTCCCGTACATAGCTACAGTCATACTGATAAATAATTTTTTTTACAAATAAATTATTTTTTTTCGTTTTTTTGTTTCAGTTAAATATATAGAAGAGCCAAAATGGACAACACCGCCTAGGTCCAATTTTTCGGGAGTGTCAATTCAGCGCCAGTTTTTAGAATATTATTGTAAAACTAAAAAAAATATAATTTTTTCATTTTTGTATGTAAAAGAAGTTAAATAAAAAACCTAAAAAATTTGAATATCGTTTTTCATTTTTATATTGCAAAAAAAATTCCTGAAAATATCATAAATTTTCGAGCCCTAGACTACCGGGACCCCTTAAAATTTTTTTACAGCTGAAAAGTTTGCACTATTCTCTCTCTCTCTGTTCTCTATCATATCCCTCATATACACACGCATTTACAGATGTGCTCAAGCTTTGATAATTGCGGTAGTGTTACTTTTTATGAAATATTTCTGTCACATTCTGCCGCATGATTTCGCATACTCTCTCTAAAATATCGACAATTGTATAGTCCTCTCGCAATATACGATTTTTCAGTTCGAAATTGAAATGGAAAAATAAATAATAATTTGAAGCTGACTATTTTTTTTATTGTTTTTTGCGTAAAATTAAACTCAAATGGAACGAAGTTCTCGGTTCATGTTTCTTTACGTAAATAAGTATTTAAAAATAACACGTTCAGGTGTGCATCAGCAACTGGCCATCAAAAAGGGAATAGTGTCGCAATATTAAGGGATACCCCCTAGTCTAGAATTTTAAAAAAATCGAAATTTTTTTTTCAAAATTCGATAGTTTAAGTATTCCAAAATATCTCCCTAAACGAATTTTTCAAAATTCGAATTATTTTCGAAGTTGATACTTTCCATTTCAATTCAACTGGGCTATTCGGGTCATGCTCTTCGATTTCGATGTAACTCAAATATGTTGCTCTCTGGTCAAAATAATGAGACACGAAAAAAAATGTTTTCAATATTTATCGGCAATTTTGTTTTTCGACTCAAAATTGATTTTTTCTTGTTATATAAGAATTTTTTTTTTTTAAATGCTCATAACTCTGTCAAAAATGAACCGATTTTAATAATGTTGGGTTCAAAAGGATCGCCATTACTTACACGAGCGATTTCTTGTAGAAACAGTTGCAAAAAAGTAGTTGAAAATTTTTTATATCGGGCGAACAAAAAAATACGTGTCTTATTATTTTGAGCAGAGAGCAACACATTTGAGTTACATCGAAATCGAAGAACCTGACCCGAATAGCCCGGTTGAATTGAAATGGAATGCATCAGTTACAACTATTTTAGTGACGCGACAGTTAGACTGGTTTGAGCGGACGGCGAACTTTAAACGTGTTTTTCTCGAAGCTACTTCTATCGATGCGGTCGTAACGATATCTCAAGTTCTAATCAACCGATTTGCTTGAAGTTTATCATGAATATTCTTCAAACATATCTCTATCGAATGCCGCACAAAAAACTACAATAGAAATTTCAATTTTTTAATATGTGTAAACAATTCGAGAAAGCTTAAAAATTAGGGAAAAATCGACCTGAATTTTTGAGTAGCCGCCATTTTATGAAAAAAAATTTTTCTGCGTCATACGATAATGACATTCATATTAATTAAGAATTTGTCATCAATCATGACGACGTGGACATTGCCTTTTGTTTTCCACTTTCACTTCAAGGACGGATAATTCCATGAAAATTTATTTATTTTATTTCAATTCATTTTGTGTGCTCTTAATATATAAATAAATAAACGATAAAAAAATGCATGGTAAAAATATTAATAGCTTTTTTTTATTCACCGTCAAAAAATGTTCGAATTCGGGCATCTAGACTAGAATACCCCCTTAATGCAATTATTAAGTTCTGCGAACACATCCTTGCATAACGGCAAAGTTGCGAATATTTTTCTATTTTCATCTTTGTATTCTTGCACCTTATCGGAAGATTTATAACTTTTGCAAATGGCGTCGTACACTTCACACTTGTGAACTAGACTGACTAAACTGCAGTATACAAAAAAACCAGCAATTGAGCGCGTAGATTTCCATCATTCGCTTTTATTTTTTTAGTAAAAACGTTATTCAAAAACAAAATCGAATGATTAATTTGGCCCCATCTTGCATATAATGCCCGGAGTCAGACTCGAACCTGGAACAACCTTCCGGTATGGCGCGCAAGCTCAAGCGTGGTCACATCAGAAACCACACACTCTAGTATGGGCTAGTAAAAACAACATCTATTTCATTAAATAGCATCTAAATGCAAAAAAAGAATACATTTTATTAAATGGTGTTAGAAAAATACACAAATTAATGTGCGACTATACGGAAAATATCTATTCCATTGTGTTTTTTAAGCTTAACACACAAATCAATATTAATAAAGCATTTGCATGGGCTTACGCTGATTTTTTCACGTACAATTCTATAATACCAATAAATTAAAATTTAATTTAGTATCAGCGGAAATATGGTGTTAATTTTTTTGCAATTAGTTAAAATAACCCACATAGTTTTTTGGGCTATTGTTTACATTATTCACTGCAGTTATTTAAAATTCATTTAATACTTTTTTAAGCTTATTAAACCATATTATTTATTTATGTGTTTTTTTTTTTTCTTTTCTCTTTTTGTGGTTGGGTACTAATTCTAAATAATTTGAATTTTACAGCGGATGTCATACTCGAAGTTTATTCATTTGCCAGTTACCAGCAATTAGCTTGCAATTTAATCAAAATAGTATGGCACATTTTTTTTTTAATTAAAAATTATTATGAGGTCCATTAATTCATAAATACTATTCATAAATTGTTAAGTATGTTTCATTTTATTTTATAGCTGCATGTTTGTGTTCCTTGTGTTACTTTTTTAATTTTTTTTTTGTGCAAAAATCATTTAGCACTTTTTTCTCATATAATTTAATGTTGTGTGAATCGTGCGTGTCCAAATAAAAATTCCATAAGACTATCAGTGCCAGCAGCAATTGCGCTGCTAGGGTTTTCATATAAAGTTTTTAAAGCCCATTTTGTAAGCTTTGGAACTTAGGTTAAAAATAAGGAGACTGAATTGAGCTTTGGGTTGAAATATTGCAGTAGTTTGGGCATATCGCAATAGCGCTACTCGGCTCTTAGTGACTTTGGCATTATCAGCTATAAAACTGACTTGATTCTAAATTAGATTATTGTTTATAAATATTTGCTTTCTTTTGACTCCCGTTTCTGTAATTCTTTTTGTTTACATGTAACCAACCTAACTTTTGAATTTGAGGACAAAATTTTGCTCTTTCATACTCTCTTTTTAGTTCTCTTATACAGCAATTCTACAACTATGTTACCTTTCAACTTAAGTTATTCAATCAATTGTTTTTATTAATTCCGTTATTCTTATCGATTCTTCAACTTACCCCATAACTCTGTAGGCTTATGACCCCACGCTGGAAGTTATAATCAAAATACTAAAAAAATATCACTCTATCTCTTAAGGTCTAGAATTAAAAAAAAAATTGTTTTATTTTTGTTTTTTGATAGTTCGAAAGTACAGGCTTTTAAGAATATACTGTCAAATTTTTAGAAGGACATTTCCAGTATTTTCAATTCTAAAGCCGTTTTAGCAGGTAGAGTCAGATTCGTCACGCGCCGGCATAAATGGAAAATATCCACTCTCAAACCTTAACACTCAATTAACGCAAAACTACTTTTTTCGGCCTGGTGTTGTGAAAAATAAAACACTATTCAACCGAATCGTCTGAATTTTTATGTTATTCACAACATCAAAGGCTATCGTTCGTACTAGAACCAATTATTTCTTATTTTGTTTATTAAAAAACTGAAAAATAACCCGATTTTTAGAGTGTCAAATTTAAAACCGCGCCATTTTGTCCAATGTTTTTTTTTTATTCTAGCACGGGACATAGCTACAGCCATACTGATTAATAATTTTTTTTTGGTTTTGTGTTTCAGGTAAATATAAGTGTCAAAATGGACAACACCGTCCAGGGCCAATTTTTCGGATTAGCGCCATTTGTGAAACTATTAAAAAAATTGTTTTTTTCATTTTTTTATATAAAGGAAGTTAAATAAAAATTATAAAAAATTTAAGTATCTTTTTAATTTTTTTTTATTGAGAAAAAAAATTCCTGAAAATACCATACATTTTCGAGCTGTAGACCACCGGGATTCCATAAAGCGAAATTGCTCTTGGGTATGAATTGAGTTGAAGAGCCAGGTTAGTTTTGAAGTTTTATAGATGACCACGATTTGACGGTTTTAGTAGAATTTGGAGTATTTTTTCAGGTTATGAGCAAACCCTGAAGTGCTGGAATTAAAACGGCCAACAACGTACGGTGTACATGGTCAGATCCAGGCCATTTTTTTTTTTTTTTTTGCGTGGCTGAGTTATTAAAGTCTGAAATGAGTTCTTAAACTTGGCTGCAAAACGAGCCATTTCCAATTTTTATTTAAATGTTCGTTATATTGGGAATTTATTTATAACACATGCGAGCTTAGCCATACAGTTGTCACAAGAAATATAAAAGGCTTCGATCAATTTTAAATAAGACCTTCTTGAATCGACAAGGGCGGTTCAATAAGTATCTGTGTTTGATGACAGAGAACGTTCCCGAAGGAAGTTGGTGTTAGCATCTTGTACTGCCATCTATAAAACGACGGCAAAACAAATTTCAGACTGATTACTAGATTAGTTTGGATTTGGCAGCTATTCGAGTTAAATAGCAATATCTTTCGAAAATTCGCTTTTTTTTCATATAAGACCTAAACCATGGATAGGAGAAAAACAATAATTTGGGTATTAGTTTAAAAATTACTAAAAAAAATTATTTCCGTGCAACAAACATTACAAGATCTATCGAAAACTAGTCTTGGCTTCGATGCACTTATTTCTAAAACCTAATACAGGCGGCCGCTGTGGAAATGGGATTGTGCGTACCTAACATTCGTGGAGGGCCCGGGTTCAGCATCCATTGAGGGTATAAAAAACCAAACGATAGAACAGATTTTTTCTATAGCGGTCGTTCCTCGGCTGGCAATGGCCAACCTCCCAGGGGAGTTTTGAGATGAAAAAGCTCGAGGCAATTTAAGACCGTAGGTCCTTAATGTTACATAACAACACCAAGACGTACACCAAAAATTGCTGGAGTAGTCCGGTCAAAAACCCGTCGAAGGAAGTATGTGTCAATGATATATTATATTTATGTGTAGATGTATATACTCGTACATAGCCAGTAGATTCAGATTTGGAAATTCCAGGCATGCGATCTGATTTTTGCAGATTCCAGATTCTGTACTACTCAAAAAGCTATTTTTTTATAGTTATTTTATGGGAGTACTACTTTTTTGCGGAATCCACTAGAATCTATATGTCTTGTACAGCTCTAGTGCAGAGTTGGCCTCTAAAATTATACACTACGATGTTACTCGAAGAAAGATTTGGGTAATTTTTTTATGCATGGCGTTACTTTTAAAATGTCTTATATAAGACTTCTACTTTCTTGCTCTTCATATAATATCGTAAGGTATTACTGACTCACTGACAAGGCGGCTGCCGTAGCCGAATGAGTTGGTGCGTGACTACCATTCGGAATCCAGATTCGAATCTCGGTGAAGCACTAAAATCAAGAAAAAGTTGTTTCTAATAGCGGTCGCCCTCGGCAGGCAATGGCAAACCTCCGAGAGTATTTCTACCATGAAAAAGCTTCTCATAGAAATAATAACTGCCGTCCGGAGTCGGCTTGAAACTGTAGGACCATCCATTTGTGGAACAACATCAAAACGTTCGCCCCACATAGGAGGAGCTCGGCCAAACACCCAAAAAAAGTGTACGCGCCTTCAAGCTGTCCTACAATTGGATCTGACAAGCTTTTCTCAGGGCTTTTTGGCGTGTTGCCAAAGAAGTTTAAGCCCAAGATAAAAGAAATGGTAGGCACGGACCCCAATGCAAAACATTTTGTTTGCTTCTATTGCAAATATATTCTTCTAATGAAAAATGTATCGCCTGTGTGATCTGAGGCAACCAACTTCAAATGAGTTTAGTTTTTATTGATTGTGTCTTCTTGATCCATTTTTTTATTTGTTATATTGTAGTAATTTTTAACGTCACCTTCAATGTCTTGTGTAAGTTTTGATGATGAAAAAAGATAATATAATTATAGGTTACACAGGTCTACACGTTGCTCTTTTCTCCTTTTCCAATATGCACCTGGTTTCCGATGCATCTTTGTGCGTTGAACATAATTCTGGCTTCAAAATTGCCCATCACGTGAGAAAATTGCGAAGAACTCTGTCCTACCACTACTTTTTTCAAAACCTGACTTGCAAGAGACTTCAAACTATACTCAATTTGAAGTTTAAGTTTTACACTATAAAAATCAATATTTCCAAATAACAAAAAAGTTATAAGCTTTGTATAAAGTGGACTTAAAATTTTAAGATCCATTGATTACTCACGGTACACGTAAAAGTCCATCATATTTATAAAGGGCCCGCCATCTATCTTTACGGATTTGAACTAGGTATTATTTGAAGAATGGTAACACTTAGCTGTCATCTGATTTGACAGAAAATTAGTTTTATTCTTCCGCTGAACGAAAATGGTTGTGTATACGCTCAAAGAACGCTGGGAAATATTGCGACATTACTTTGAAAATCATGGTAATGTTGCAGAATGTGTACGAAAATTACGTATGGCAAAGGGAAGAAGAAAAGCACCGAATGAAGCGTATGTGCGTTACTTTGCGAAAAAAGTAAGAGAAACTGGGTTGCTTATTGACAAACCAACGCGTGACCGACCAAAAACTGTGCGTACACCCGAAATTATTGCTGCTGTGGCCGAGAGTGTTCGTGAATCACCAGGAACATCAGTTCACAGTCGTTCTCAACAATTGGATATTTCGGAGACATCATTGAGACGAACTTTGCGTAAAGACCTTGGTATGGTAGCCGAGGCAGCCATATGAATGAAGTTGTGTTCCATCACTAACCGGACGGATTGCACTTCAAATAAAAAAAAACAGTTTGGAAAAATATTGAGTAGTTTCTTTTTTATAGCATTTTTAATTCCGTAAAGTTATATGGCGGACCCTATATTTTTTTTCTGCTTATTTCAGAGAAATTTACGGTTTCGTTAATTGAAAAAAAAAACACTTTTTAACGAATTTAATAATAAAATTTAATTGAAATTTCGGTATATTTTTCGAAAAATCATTGTCGATTTGCTGATGTTCTGCTCCAGTTAGTAGTTTGATGTAGTTTCACAAATGTAGGGACCTACAGTTTTGTTTAAGGGCTAGTGTCGCCGCTCTATGTATAAATATGTATTTCAAACATAGAGATTTTGATGCAGTATTGCTGAAAATGTCGTCCTAGATACTTAAGGGCATTATTAATTAAATTTTTTTATTTCATTTGCTTACATGGAAAAATCTCGAAAATTTCTCCGTTTTCGAGATATCGATTTTAGAAATTATTTAAAACAAATATTTTTTTAGCTTGTACACCCACTTAATTGTTAGTTCAAAAGTTTAATTTTTTTCTGATTTTGGTTACAGGAAATTTCTGTTAATAAAATGCTTTAATAAAATTTGAACCAAGTCCTGGCAATTAAAAATGGCTGCTTGATTAAATTGTGAATTAACGATTTTTCACTTTTTTCACTTTCACTTCACATCATTAAAAAAAATATAGAGGATTATTGTGCAAATTTTTTTAGAAGCTGATGCATCGTTTGAGCTATCCAAAAAGGTATAAAATTCGAAGAATAATAAAATTGAAAGAATCAGCAGGTAGCCCAAAATAACGAGACATCGATTTCCACAAAATACCTGTTTAGTACCGAACATAACTTGCACAATCGAAAAAGGTTGGCTGAATGTATTTTTGTTGTTAAGAGACCCTCTCTCTATGTGTACATGCCTCACTGCTTTATTCTTTTTCTTCTTTTGCCTGCTTATGCGATTTATCCTTTCTGTGCTTTCGGAAAGTATCTGTAACAACTTTACTTGGTTTCGATTTTTGGATGTTTTTTCTTCTGACTGTGTGAGTTGGCTCGTGCACTGGATTTTGAACTCTGCTTGTGAACATGGCAACGTATTCCAATGAGGCATACGCTGGCATCCTAATTTGTTACGAACTCTGCGTAGGAGTGTCGTTGATGGAACTTACTGAAGGCCACGAAAAAGTGGTTCTGGTATGAGAGGTTGTTGTGATATGGTGCAACCCCGTAATTTTGACGAGGAAAAGGGATACGAGATACGAAGTCTCATTGAGGCTGACCCAACCACATTTACGAATTTGAAAAATGTTACAAATAAGCAAAGATATATATATTTAAAAAATTGTATAGTAAAAATTTTAAGACTGAATAAATCTAAAAATTTTTTATTTTTATTTTTCAAAACTTTTTTAGTTTACTTTTTATTGCACTCAAACCTACAAGTAAACCAATTTTCGAGATATTTAAGAATACGTCTAAAATACTTGCATCACTTGACATGGAAAATATGTACTTGCATCACTTGGGCGAGTGCGAATCAGACATTTCAGTCATATACTATAAAGACTTTTGAAATTTACATATATAAAAAAAAGAAAACAATTCCAAGAGGTAAATTGTTACAGCAAATATGCGATTGCAAGAAAACATTAATTTTCACATCAGCATCGTCGAAGATAAGACGCACAAAAAAGAAGAAAATAAATCTGGAAGCAAGTAAAAAGGTATATTTTGACAGTAGCAGCAAACGAGGGAGACTTCCCTAAATTAAGCCCATAGTGGACAAGGATGAGAGTGGCAGCAAAGAGTTTATTTCTTACAAAACCAAAATCAGCAACAGAAACTGGAAATGTGGTTCAAGTGCCAAGTAGTTACGATGAAGAATGAAAAACCTTGAACATGAAATCTGCTGATTTCGAGAAGAACATAAAATCGCTAAATTTTGTTACTTTTTTAGTTGCAAAGCATTTCCTACACTTTTATTGTAAATTTTTAAGACTATTTCCGAAAAAATTTGCAGAGTAAAAATTGAATTTTGAAATTACCTCCACTTTCACCTTATTTAGAGTTGATACGTATTTTAAGTTGGCGGGAACAAAATTAAAAGGGTGTTTATTTTAGAGCACAGTTTTAGTCAGCAAAACCGGGCTTTTAACTTTCCTTTGGAACTTTGAGTTTCTTTCAATTCAAACGTTTCCATGCAAAAAGTTTTCATCTAAAGTCTTCCAGCTACAAAATTTCGTGAGAATAAGTGGGACTTGTATTTGTTGTATATATGGTTTGTTGCACAGGGTTTGTGATTGCTTGTTTCCTTCAAAACACACGCAGTTGTTTATATTTTTGTAATTTTTATGTTTTTATTTATTTTCAGTTTTTTCATATTTCATATTTTATTTTATTTACTTAATTTACTAACTCAGAATTTTTTAAATTTATTTTATTTTATATTTAAACACTATTACTTACACACTGTGTTTTTGTTTCTTTTTCTAATTTGTTTTGAAAAATTTGCTCTTCGTATCAGTAAAGCATTTTTTTGTATTTTTTTTCGACCTGCACATTTTGTTGGTTTTGCAATTTATTATACACATACACATATAAGCTATTATTAGCAACTAAGCTTAGCGACTAAATTTTTTTGTTATCTGATTTATTTTGAGTACGCACTAATTTTTTTATTTGCTAAATTTTTTTTTTGTTAAAAGCTAAATATTTACAAAGTCTGCATTTTACCGTTATTTTGTTCTTTTTTTTGTTTTTATTTGTTATTACACTGGCTTTATTTATTTACAAGAGTTATTTTGTTTTTCGTGACTTATGCGTAAAGAATTAAAAGTATTTTTTATAAATATTTATATCTTATTATTATTATTTTTTTTACTACTATACATAACTTTGTTTTGGGCTTTATTTCAATTCATTTTTTAACAATTTTTTTTACAAATTTTTATGCTCACAATTTATTTTTTCCTACTTTACTGATGCATTACTTTTGGGACTTTCGCTTTGTTTGGAAGATATTTTTGATTTTCTTCATTTGCATTTCACATTTTTACAAGTTGAAGCATATTTGCTAAATATTCTATTTAATATATATTTTTGCATAATAAACACTTTTAGGTTAAGTTAAGAAAAATTTCAATTATTTTCATATTACTAAATAGGTTTGGTTGTAAGCAATTGAAATCTTGAAACGGAAAATTAGTAGACATTCAAATTTCGCTTTTTCTTTTTAAGGAATATTTTAACACAATTTAACTTAAAAGTGAAACAAATCCAAGCTAAATAATTGGAAAATTATGCATGCAGTTTTTTGAAAATGAATTTGTATACCAAAAAAATTAGCGGTAGAAACTGAGAACAAAACATAATTTAACAAAATATATCAGCAAAAAAAGTAGAGCAAAAACTTTTTCATGCAACTTTTTTCTATGCCTACATGGGAAAAATGCAAAAAGCTGCACAATATTCAAAACTTAAAAGAACGCGGTAAATCTCCATTTTATTGCTTAATATACAAAGTGGCGCAAAATTAGCCATTCAATTTGCTTTCTTTTTTAATACATAAATATGACTTTGATTGCAAGAAATCTTTATTTTTATCCTTAGGCATTCCATTGGTTCTCTTTTTGCATGCTACATAATTATAAAAAATTATAAATCTTTCGATAGGATGATTAATTTTGCGCCATCTTGTATACAATGTTGAAGATTATTCATTTAGCGTTTGAAATTTAATCTAATGTAGATAATTAAATAATTACGAAAATGTCTAGCCAACAGGTTGGTTTCTGGCGCATCGTTTAGATGTTGGAGTAAAAAGAAATCGGTGCTTCAAACTACAAACACTATTTGAACCACCCAACACGTGAATTGGTTTGAGTAATCGTCCATATACAAAACCAAATTTAACACATCTAAAAATTCATGTATTGGCCCCTCAATATGAAACGTCCGTTTTACAAATCTCATGCCGAATTTTCACTCTGAACTTGTCTTTTCTATTATTTACATTTAAATATACATTTGCTCCAAAAGAGTCGGGGGTGGATGCAAAGGAAGATATGCAGTTGGATCAGAAGATCTATTGTATTCTTGGATTTGTGGACACTGGGCTCATTTAAAATTTAAAAAATGTGTTTTTAGAACAAATTATGAGAAAATAGGCATATCAAATTTTGCTTCGTAAGAGTCTCAATGCCTTAATTTAACTCGAAATCTACCTCTTTTGCTCCGTAAGATACGCTTACTTCAAAATTTGCAGCCACTGTGGCTTCGGTTTAAAGAAGGGTCTTTTGGAGCTGCAACGAGTTGAGAAGTTAGTGGGTCGCATTTGAATGCATTGACGAAAACTTGGCGAACAAATTTTTTGAGCCAAACATGAACGTAGGTCATCAATCGATGTTAAGCGGCTCCCTGCAATATTCGCGTGATACACTGATAAAATTGGGAATCACCTCTAAGAAATTTGGCAAGCACAGAAATTAGAAAGGCTGTGCGCATTTTTGAGCAAATGGAAACAAGTTCCAACGAAACGGAGTTTCATGGAGTGGACATGGATATGGGACCGATCTTTGCTTAAATATTTTTTTGCGATATAAAATAAGTTCTTTATGGCAACCCAATGTCCATAAAGGCAATGCCAAAACATAACATATCTTATCCAACACAGCTCTAAAAAATGAACGGAAATGAGCATGCAATTTTACAACTTAATATTCGATGCCGCTTCACAAATGGATCGCAACGCTTTATTCTGCCAATGAACGGTGGACGTCTTTGTGTTTTTGTTTTTGTTAGGAGCTTTTACAAGGCATACTAGTCATTGTCTGTTCAAGCGCGAGTGCTCCTTAAATAAATATTATATAGAATTTTCCGGCCATCAGCAATCCATGCTTCCAAAGCACCGAAGATATCTTTGAATTTCTTGAAGTTCGTGTTCGAAGTGAAGAAGTCGAGGGCTCTGCACAAAGTTAGCATACCAGTGCGTTCGCAATGGAGTAGTGATGTGAATAAAAAATTGTTTTTGGACAAAATCAGTCACTTTATATTAAAGGAATAACTATTTTGCAAATTCTTTCCGCAAAAAAGTTTTGAAAAATTTTGTATTGAGGAATACTAAAAATTTTAATTTTAATTTTTAATTAAGATAGGGTTATATTGTATATATGGCCCTACAAATAATAATAATAATGCATTTTTTGAATTTTTTTCTGGAAATTATTTGCGTCAAAGCGAAACGAAAAATTTCAAATAAAAACTTGAGGTAATCAATTTACTAATTTCCGAAATTTTTTGCGCCAAAAAATTAAAAAAAAATGTGTGTATAAAAAATATTTGCGCCAAAGAAAAATTAATATTTCCAAAAATTCATTGATATTGAAAGACCAAATATTTTGATTTTCGAACTTCTTTGCGCCAAAAAATTGAAAAAAAAAATTGTATATAAAAAAACATTTTTTCGAATGTATTTTTGTTCTGCAAATTATTTCCGCCAAAGCGAAATAAAAAACTCAAAACAAAGGCTTTAAGTAATTAAAACACTGATTTTCGAAATTTTTTGCGCCAAAAAATTAAAAAAAAATTTTGCGTATAAAAATATTTGCGCCAAAGAAAAATTAATATTTCCAAAAATTCATTGATATTGAAAGACCAAATATTTTGATTTTAGAAATTCTTGGCGCCAAAAAATTGAAAAAAAAATTGTATATAAAAAAACATTTTTTCGAATATATTTTTGTTCTGCAAATTATTTCCGCCAAAGCGAAATGAAAAACTCAAAAACAAAGGCTTTAAGTAATTAAAACACTGATTTTCGAAATTTTTTGCGCCAAAGAATTGAAAAAAAATTTTTCGTATAAAAATATTTGCGCCAAAGAAAAATTAATATTTCCAAAAATTCATTGATATTGAAAGGCCAAATAGTTTCATTTACGAACTTCTCTGCGCCAAAAAATTAAAAAAAGAAGTGTACCTATATAAAGGTAAAAATCTCGTATTTATATTTATATTATATATTTTTGTTCTGCAAATTATTTCCGCCAAAGCGAAATGAAAAACTCAAAAAATATTAAAAAAAAATGTTGTGTATTAAAAATATTTGCACCAAAGAAAAATTAATATTTCCAAAAATTCATTAATATTGAAGGACCAATTTGATTTTAAAAATTCTTTGCGCCATAAAGTAAAAAAAAAATTGGTATATAAAAATTAAAATCTCGAATGTAAATATATACTGAAACTGGAACACTAAACAAAAATGAAATTTACCAAAAATGTATTGCTGTTGAAGGACCAAATATTTCGATCTTCGAAGTTCTAATGTCGCAAAAAAATAAAAATTTGGTAATACATAAAAATGTAAGCCTCGAATGTATTTTTTGTTTTTGCGAAAAAATTCGCGCCAAAGAAAATTTAAAATTTCCAAACAAAGATTTTATGTTTCCTTTTTTTCTATGAATTTAAATTTTACTACTTTTCAAGACATTTAAAAAAGGCAAAAGCAGATTTTAAAATTCAAAACAAAATCTATGCTCAAACATAAAATTGTGAGATTTTACAGTAAAGTAGAAACATAAATATATACACTATTTTTTTCGAAAACGTCTGCTAAGAATTTGGCTCCATATAACTTTAAAAATTAAACAAAAATTTAATATTTATAAAATATAAGTGAGACTAGAAATTCTGTGACGACATAATACACACACCACACATACACATCTGCGCTGATGAAGCTTCAAATGAAACATGCATACAAACATTTTGCTTCTCACTCACTACTATAATTTGCTTTTTGTTTTTTTTTTTTTTGGGACATAAAACACCAAATGACGACAACTAAACGTCAAAGTTAACATTTGGACTCGTCATATGTTGCGATTTACAAAAATAATAACCATTATACAGCTACACATACATACATATGCACGTGCATATGCATTTCAGTAAGTGTGCATAACTTATCAAATCTAGTAGTTCACTAAGCTTACAGGCTACTACCAAATTGGCGGATATGGCAACGCTGCGGCGGTAGTCAGCTTGAGAAGATGCGCGAACCCATGTCTTTCTTTACATGTGTGTATATATGCAAGCATTTGAATTTATTTTTTGGCAAACATTTGTTCACTTTGAAATTTTAAAAGATTTACATTTTCGAGTCAAACTGCAACTCGTTAACTGCCCCGCTGCCTTTGCACTCACCACAATTCGCGCCAATTGGCTCCTCAAGTCAGCGATATTTAAATATTTATATGTATATATGTACTCTTAACCACTAATATTGCTATACACGCGCTTCAAGTCCCCCGCTCTTCGCGAAAGAGCATAGACTTATACACATACAACAAAAAAAAATATATTTTTTATACAAACATGCACTCAAATTCGGGCGCTAAGCTTAATTAATATATCATACATGTTTATGAATATGTATATAGAGCAAATCACCATTCTGCGCTAAAATACAGCACTGAGCTTACATACGCTATTTACAACTATGTACATGCAGAGGCGAAATGTGAGAAATCGAAATGTATTCTTTAGCATTTAGTACATCACATCACTGTTTTGTTTTTAATTTTTCAATATTTAAGCTTAATAAATTATGAATTAGCAAAAACCTACGCTTACTATCAATTACTATTTACAACGTCCACCATAATGCGTCCGCTCTCTCCCCCTACACCTTACACGTGCAATGTTTGCGAGTCTGACGCGCCTGCATGCAATCCGCACCCCACTGGCAAGCCTTCCGTCAACGACGCCGTTGTATTCTTGGGTGTCACTGTAGGCCCTACCGCCACCGCCACCGTCGCTGCTACCTTTGCCGCTTGAGGTGTTTGGCTTGGCAGCAATTCGTTGTGTATGAGCACCTCTTTGTCTAGAGCGATGGCGCCGGCGGGCACATGCTTACGCGCTGACGGCCGCACGAGCATGTAGAGCACAAGCAGCGCAACAAAGAGCACGACTGAGCCGACCACGGCAAAGGTGATGCTTTGTGTGAGAAAATCGACTGTATCAACGCTCAGCGGCCGCTCACTCACCAGCTTAGTACGCAACACAGAATTGTGACGTGCAGATTGTTCTTGTTGATTTTGATTTTGTGCAATGGTTGTTGACCTTGTGGCATCTGTGGATGTGGTGGGTGTTGTTGAACTGCTGGTGCTACCAGTACTGCTGGTACTGCTGCTACTACTCGTTGATGCAACATTGGCATTTGGATTGTAGGGGCTGAGGAAATCTTTGGAGCTGTCCTTCAGTATGCGCATGCGCGAATCCGTCTCACCCGAGTTGGCGCCTATATCGACTGCGCCAGCCGCGCCGTACATGTGCGGCATCATGCCCTCCCTGCTGGCCATATTGCCCGTTTCCAGAGTAATCGCTTGCATGCCGGTAACAGTGCTGTCGCTCAGCTTGTGCGTGTCCACGATCAGTTTGTAAGAACGACGCATTCCGCCGGTCTCCTGTGAACGAGAGCGAAAATAAGAAGAAATCAAAAGGAGAAAAATTAGTAAAATTACAAAATTGGAAAAAGATTGTATATGTATAAAAAAAGTGGTTTGTGTAAAAAAGTAGAGATCTCCATAGTCAATGAAAATAATTGCGCCAATCTGTGTGGCGGCTGGATAAAAACGATTGCGTTTCATACACAAAGGGCCTGATTGGCTTCATCGTCTGTGTGTACGTTTGCCTGTTTGCCTGTTTGCCTGTTCGCCTGTCAACCTGATAGTCAGGGAAAATGCTTGTAAAAATGTTAACAAATTAATTTACAAAAGCAATGAAAAGACAACGCGCGCTAGTTGCAAGTTGCATGTGGCACCGCTACACGCATGCGTTGTTACTCTCTCATGCGGCACACAAAATGTTTCCATTCCAATCATTTTGCAGCTGTTTGCCCACCATCACCGGGTGCAACATGCCAATCGATCAATATTTTTGCGCTGTTCGCTTTGTTGCACGCTGTCAATTAGTGTACAAATATTAAAATTAACAACAATGAGAACTGCTGTTGTTGTTGCCAGTTCAACAAATTGCGTCAGGATTTCAGCAACATGGGCAACACGAAAGAATGCAGCAAATCATTTATAATTGCATGTCTTGTCACGAACTTTGGATACCACTAATCACATCGGTAGGCAGGCACGCAATGCAAACGGAAAGGTTCCAGTGGTTAACGCAAGTAAGGGTGTGCTCCTTGAAAACAAATGAAACAACCACGTGGAACATTTTAACCGTAATTAAATTGTTGTATTCTGTATGCAAATGAAAGAATATCTCAATTGAGTTCTTTGAGTGCTGAAAGCCTGCGTTGAATATGCCTGGTAATGTGAAAAGCTATGACAATATAATTGTCTAAGAACTGTCTTCAAAAACCCCAATTTATATCCGCCTCTTTTCAGTGCCTCCCAGCACAGATAAAACCAAGCTAAAAAAATGTTGGAAAGTCTTCTAATCATTTATTCGAATTCCATTAACTTAAGCCTCATTTTATATTTCCGACGCGGAGTAACAAATATCTCTCCCAACTCAAAAGTTTATCATTGTAATAATCGAGTATAAGCTGATGGCCTAGTCGCTAATGCTTTTTAATTCATTGTAATTCATTACTTTTCCAATTTTCAAATAAAAAAAAAAAACAAAAAAAAAAAATAATAATCGAGTATAAAAAATTCGCGTGCACAAAATGCCCAAACCTTCACGGAAAAGGTTATCAAAACTCAACGAGAATTGTGTGCTACTTTAAACTTTCACTTTATTATACTAAAATTAAATGGCCTATAAAATTGCGTACCCAAATTTATAAAAAAATTGTTTTAAAAAGTTCGAGCTCTTAAAAAAAATGTGTCGATTTTTTATAAATCTCTCACAAAGTTTGATAATAAATATCAAATATCAATAAATAATTGAAATTGAAAAATAAATAAGTAAACAGTCCACATTTGTCCATATGGGTGTCCTTTTAATTTCAGCTACCTTTACTCAAAATTCAATCCGAAAGGCGATATTTTTTGATATCCTACATTCTGGCGCACCATTAAGATGATTGCTTGAAAGCGTCAAAGGTTCGTGAGTGCATCTGGCTCCGTTTATTTCTGACGTTTTTTCCCCAAAATTTAAAGTCATAATACGAATTACAAAAAATAAAAAAACAAAAAAAAAATAATAAAAGAATATTGGCAAATACTCGTACGTGTTGCACCTGAGGGATCTTACTTTGAAGACGGCAAACAAATTTTGATGATTAACTGGAAATTGTGTATCTTACTGACAAATTCTGAGCAGAAGTTTACTCTCAATGTAGATGTCTGGATAATATTGAAGATTCTGGTTCTTCCCTTTGAAAATACGAGAGGTCGCTATTAAATAACACGACTGACGCTGCCAAAGAAGAAGTGCATGCCAGAAAGCAGTTTAGCGCGAAGCCCTCACTTTCGTTTACAGTACTTTTTGTTTCGTTACCAGTCGTCTTCCGCATTGTTTCGTTTTTTCCCCGAAGAATTTTAAGCCCACAACATAAAGTTTACTTGTATCTACCAAAACGTAGATTGATTTGGCCAATGACGGAACAAAATATTGGGGAAAAATAATAATAAATTACGAACCATGGTTTTTTAGTTATAATTCTGTAAGCACCGAATCCGAAACTGTGCAAAACTGTGTGCTAGAAGAGCTCAAATTGATCGAGCTCGAATGCGCTAATGAAAATTTACAGTAGTGATAGTTGTTTTCTTCTAAATTCATCAAATTGTGTACTCGGAATTGATTTTTGCTTATCGAAATAACTGTCTTTAAGTTCCAGCTGAACTTCGTAAAGGAATACTCATAAAACCACCCGAGCTGTAGAGGAACAAGTCATGGATTCACCACCAACGCAATGCGGTGGCTCATTCAGCTTTTTCTGCCGAGAAGATCCTACAGTTTCTAGACAAGTACAGCAGTCTGTGCTCGATCATAAGCTTTATCAGCCGAATGTTTCATGCAACTTACGTCTGTTACTTAATGAGAAATCTGCACTGAAAGGCACAGCGTTCCAATTCGTTGAAGCTGTGAAAGAGAAAGCGACACGCGTCTTACAGTAGCTGACAGTAGAAGGCTTCCAGCTTTGTTTCGAGCAATAAAAGACTTGCATGGTGCGTCGTGTGGATATGCAAGAGGGGTGCATATTGAATGTGCTAGCAACTAAATATGTACATATATATCAAAATGAATTAAAATGTCTTACACATCGGTTAAGCTATTCAAAACAGATGCTTCTTGCACGATTCCAGACGTCTATAACACTTTCGATTTTGTTTCAATCAGTCACAGGTCATTTGGGCCCAGATGAGTATAAATGGTGCATTTTAGTTGGGAAGAGGCCGGAATGTGATGAGTTTCTCTAACCACCTAAGCTAGGGGCTTTCTTTATAGCCAACAGAGGTTACATCCAATGGTACGTAGAAGAACCGGTAAGCAATATAATAGGATAAATCGTTCCGGAATATTAGGCGCAATCAAAAGAATGGTTATTTGAATGTGTAGCCAATTGCTCTTTTGAAGGAAACTAGGAGGAAGGAAGCCGTTCTGTGCTAGCAATAGCCTAACAGGCTCACATGCGGGTACTTCAGTAGATCAGTTAGTCTGTGGTAAGCAGGTACGTTTATTTTGACGCTGTGTCTCTTTGGTCTGGATTGAGAAAGCAGTTAGCTTGTTCGACTGCCAAAAATCTCCCAGAGCTAAAACACCGATCATTTTGCGGTTTGTCTGAATGTCTTGTGTGTTGCTTTATATCAAGCATTGCCTTAAAGTGCAATATTAGTTATTCAACAAGAACAAGTACTAATAATAATAGAAGAGGATGTATCTAGCATCAGCTTGGCCAAAACAGCACTAGGCAAAAGCGTCTAAATTTCTTCTGCAGACTGTTTATCGTAAATATTTATTATGTATAAAACGACTTGATGCACAGTTTGAGTTCTCAGATTTCTATAATAAAATTTAAATAGGAAAGTTTTCGTGGTATATTTTAACCCTACACCTCCTACCTAAATGGGTATTTTTGACCTTTTCTCAAAATAGGTGTAATGAAAGTTCATTAATAAAGGCAGTTGGACTAAAAAAAATCGCAACCAGAAATCGCCAGAAATGGTTCGGGAAGTGAAGACTCGGTTTGAACGAAATCCACTTCAAAGTGGAAGAAAAATGGCAAAAGAACTGAAAATATCGCAAGATAGCATTCGACGCACATTGAAAAATGAACTCAAGGTCAAGGCTTGCAAGTTCCAAAAAGCACACGATCTTTCACCTCAGCAAAAAAAAGTTCGATTATACGAGAATGGGCCAAAATACCTCAAGATCACATTCGTGCAGCATGCAGCTCATTTTTTGACCGTTTGAAGGCTATAGTCAAGACTAAAGGTGGTCATATCGAGCTAAAGTAAATAAATGTTAAAATTGTAATCAGTTTTGAACAATTTTGTCTTTAAAATCAAGCAAAACTAATTTCACACAAAAAGTTATGGTGTTTTGAAAAGGTAACACTTCATATAGATCACCCTGTATATGGAAATAATTGTTTTTTTTGCTGTATTGCATAGGATGATATAAAAATTAAGTTCACATTTTGCTTACATGCTTATATTTTTTATTAAGGGAGTGGCGTCGATGTGTCATGTGATCCATTGTAGTCGCACTTCTGCTTTATGTTCCCATGCGCACTTAATGAATCTAACCAAATTCACTTACATTTGAAATATATAAAAAATAATGCAATATTTCAAATTTTTACACTAATAGGCGAATGCCCAATAAAATGAAAGGGAAGGACACGAAACTTGATGAGGATAGCCCATTAAGAAATATATTCTACCTACAATTTAAATCAAAAAACGCATGATCAGGTTAATTTGCTAACCAGAAGGTAGCCCAAGAAAAGTTAAATATCAAACTACAAACTCGCTATCAGTCTACTTTTAACCACCACTGGGTTACTGAAATATGCACAGTCCGACTAAGTTCCTCAGTCTGCGTGCGAGTTAAAAAGCAACTCACAAGATCACTCTAGCTTTCAGCGTAACAAAGCCACATCGATTCAGAAGAAGGCACCAGCAAGTGATTACTCGTTTTTGTATTTAACAAAAATATAAAAAATAACAACAACAACAAAAATTCAAACACATGTGTGTGCAACAATGGCACACGTGTGCTAGCTGTATTGCTGGCCGCTGATGGCGAAAGGCGCAGATGAATTGCCGATCGCATGTGATCATGCAACTCTTTGTGTCTTGATGCAGCTTACAAAGGCACGAAAGCAACGAAAAGTGTGTTAGAAAAAAATAACGCTAAAAAATATTGAACATTGAAAGACTGCGCGCAGATATTTGCTGTGCATAGGCGCTGCGCGGCAATTGTCAACAGCTATGTTGCAATGATGTAATTAGACAATTAGTGTGGCTTTCACACCCGGACGCAGTTGGTTGGACGCGTCGATTGAACACCTTGGGAGTAGCGGCAATATACACCTATGTGTTTGTATGTGTATTTGCAGAGCCCCCTGATATGTACATACAAATGTGTTTGTATGTATGCGCGTGTTGGACAATTAAGTGGCGACAGCAGATATGCAGCAAAACAAAAGAAATGCAAAAAATTAAAAAAAAAAGCTAGACAATATGCGGTGTGGAGAACCCGTTCTGCGGCGAGTGCAGCCGCAACGATGCTGATCATCTTTAGCCACGCTATCAGCATAGTGCGCCGCGGTGGCAATCAACGACTTCAATGGGCCTTTGGTAAATATGTACATGTAAGTATATATGTGTATGTGCATACTTACGTAGAGGCAGAGCATGGCTGAAATGGCCATAGACCTGCACTACTAGAATCGCTAATCTCTTTTACTACTTGTGACTTTGATTTTGTTAAGCTTCTTATGTGGTACACACAGACATACTTGTATTTATTTTAATGCTTTTTTTCGTTACAGATGATCTCTTCTTCTTGCCCTCTCCCTTTATTTTGGGATGCACACTCACTTACCTTATGCTTGCACGTAACTTGTACGTGATATACAGTATCCGGCCAGAGGGATAATTCAACAGTAGAACTATCAGTCAATAGATTGCCCATTAGACCGCCTCCGGAGACCTCCCAAGTGACCAGACACTGTTTCGATGCATTCGTAATCGCCTGGTCCCAAGCAATGGTCGTCAGTACTAGCGAGTCTTGGCGCAATGCTGAGTTAATGTTGAGCGGGAAGGGACCCAATTGTTGATCGCAATTGTTCCAGCACTGCAAAGAAACCAAAATGGAGAAGGGATACTTTAGCAAATGAAAGGAAATGTAAAGAAATAATACAAAAACAAACAAGCAACATACAACTTAAGACTACTAGCGTAGCGCTTAATAAAATACCAATAAAAAAGCGGAATCGCGATCATCTACAAAAAGTAAGAAAAAATTGGAGAAAATTGCATAAGAAAGGAAGAGATCAAGAATTAGGCACTGCAGCTATCGCAGTGGTGGAAGAGTATATATAGATTGTGTGTGTATGTGTGTGTGTGTATACTGCGCGTTGTAATTAATTTGTGGCATATTGTTGTTTTTGCATTCAAATTGCTAATACCTCAACAGCATGAATCGTTGTTGTTGATTGTTGGTGGCTTCGTTGCCGCAATTGAGGCAGAGTCAAAGTTCAGCCAGAGCGCAATGGCATTTAACCCGTTTTAACCCATTTTATGCAAATTACCGCTCATTGCATGCTGCACGACCGAGTCACGGCGTAAAGGGCATGGCTGGTTAGCTGATTGGCAGCACGCGGGAGGAGTAGTTTGGCTGCAGCAGCGAGCGATGCGTTCGCGGTGATAAGTGTTGCAAGCGGAGCGCTAGCGCACAATTGTTGTTTTTGGACATAAAAACAAACATTTTGAAATGCCTGCCTACCTGCTGATCGTGTGGCACATACGCAGCTCTCGCGCACCACCAACACGCGGTGGCAATGAAGCATAAGAGGCACGAAAGAAATTATGATAAACTTTTGCTGGTTAAAGACAAACGTTGAGAAGCAACAAGAACAACAACAACAACAAGAACAAAGAGATTTTGAGATGTTTGCATTGCCAAATAAGGCTAAGTGCGCTGCTGATGAGGTTGCAACACGACGCAGATAAGCATGTTGCACAAACGATTTTCATTTTGTTTTTGCAATTTTGTTTACTGCATTTGTTGCATCAACAACAGCGATCTTTATTAGTTTGTCATGCCGCAGCGCACTGTACAATAAACTAGTGAAATATATTAGTTGAATGAAAGTAGCGAAAACTGACGTGGCATGCACAATTGTAGGCGGTGTAACTGGTAGCTGTTGCACAGTAGCTGCATAGTTTGTCTTGTGCAACATAGCAGTGGTGGGGTAGCCTGCTTGCCGCTAACTTCGCTCAAACTTGCTACTTGTATTGGCTGCTGCTTGTTGCAGATAAGATAAGCACATCATCGAGCAGTGGCGCAGTTTAGTAGCTTGCCACATGCTATTGTTGCGCTTAATTTTCATTAAGTCAGTTTTCTCTTTATAATTTATAGTTTGTGGCAGCCTAAGCAACCAATAAAGAATTTCGCAGTAACCTCTTGTGTCAAGTTGCAAGTGGCTGCTGCTGCTACATACCTACTGCAGCTGTTGGATTAGATTAGATGTTGAGTGCTATGTAGTGCAGACTGTGTTGCTACAGTTATTTCATAAAGTTGCTTTGAAAAAAGAAGCACAAAAGAAAAAACATTGTCGAAGGACTGTTGCACAGTTTGCCAAAGTGTTGCATACTTTTTGTTTGCAAGTATGCCTCAAATTTCTAAGCAAGTACTCTCAAGCTATTTGCAGCATGCCAACGCACTTTATCCGCACTTGTGTATTGGTTGGCATTGGCGCCGACTTAAAATTTTGTTGCAAACTTTTCATTACAGCCGATGCGGCGCATACTTGCAATTTTTCGTTTGGTTGCACGAAAGTAAAACATTTAATATGCAACTTGCTTTTTGGAGTGTGTTGCATAAATGCATGAGCACCAAGTCTAACTTAGATTTGAAAATAGCAATACGAGTACATGCGGCAGCTGTTGCTACTCAAAAATTCTGACAACTCGGAATTTAATATGATATGAAAATTGAGTTATCGTGTTGTTGCATATGTGGCAGGTATGTACCTAAGTTCATACGTGTAAATGTGCGCGAATAGTTGCAACAAAACACATAACAGCACCCACAGAAGCGCAATTTACTTTCTTGTTGCATGCAACAAAAAGTGAATCGCACTTTTTTCCAGCGCTCCAACAACGCTACACTCTTCACAAACCCTGGGTAATTTTGCATTTTTACGGCGGCAACTTGAAAACTACGACACACCCGCACAAACTTATGAACACACATGCAACGCTTCAACGCCGCAATGTATGCAATGTGCTCACTCAACGCATACGCATAAATATTTTAACAGCTTATTGAGCGCCAAAGTGTGCGCAAAAGTAAGAGGAAAAATATGAAGCAGCAGAAACAGGGAAAGGGGAACGCAAAGTGGAGGCGGCAGCAGTACGAGTTCCTAACGAAAATCCGTTTAAGTGCAAATTTTCCAGCTGCTCTGGGAAATGGCAAGCAACTTAGCCGACGAGTGAGTGCGTGCCACGTGTATATGTGGCAAGTATTTATGTATGTATGTATGTATGTATATTAAGTAGCGACACTGTAATCTTCGCATCAAAAAGTCAAATATTTCGTATGTGTTAACCGCCGGCAGCATATTTTAGGGAAGTGTAAGTTGTGCGCATATTTAGGCAACCTGGTAGCCTTGCCTCTAACAGCTTCTCGAAGGTAATGAGCATGCTATTTGTGTTGCAACTTCTAACTAGTGTACAATATTTACTTCCCAGTGTTGCATGCATATTGTATGCATTCTATGGAGTTTGGCCCGCTTGAAGTGCATATGACTTTCGGGATTACCGTTAATGTTATTAAAAATTTGTTTGTGGCAAGTAAATTCGTGAATTTCTTATGTATGAAAGTTGATGCCTGATGAAAGTCTAATCTTTATAAATATTTTACAAAGCAATTTAAAAAAGCAGCAGCAGCAAAGAAACGCTGAAAGATTTTTTGAACAGAAATTAATAGAAGTTCTTACGAAAACTAGAACGTATGCGACGCGAAGGGATATATATTCGGAACTTAGAGTATGAGGATTGAGGGGACAATTTAAGATTGCTCTAAAAGTCACCTCAAACTCAGTAGTGTACGCGCACTTTTCTTCTCTACGGTCTAATTAACATTCATATATATATATATTAGGCCGGGTCGATTTGTGGGGAGGCAAAAACATCGTCCATTGCTCTGTGAAAATCGTATTCTAGGGATCAAAATAAGAAACTTTGAAGAAGGAACCATACCTCTAAAACGAATTCTGATGTCCCCCAATTTGGGTCGAACTTTTTAGTTTCTTTTCTCATGTAAAGGCCAAAAATGGTGATATTTTGAAATGATTGTATGGGGAACCCCGCAGGGGAGTTCTAGGGGTGTGCCACTGGCATGGGTGGATCGGCCGTCCAAAGTGAGTGGGGGTCGGTCATACATTTGGACTCGATTGGAGCACTCTAAATGGGTCAAAGTTCGATTTTTCGTGCGACCCAAATTGGGGGACATCAGAATTCGTTTTAGAGGTATGGTTCCTTCGGCAAAGTTTCTTATTTTGATCCCAAGAATATGATTTTCACAGAGCAATGAGCGATTTTTAAATCGACCCGCCCATATATGTATGTCGCAGATGTAGCGAACCTTTGTAAAAAAAATCTGAGCTACTTTCTAATCGAAAGAGTTCCATAGCAAAAGTTTAATGATTTTTAGCGAGCTTTAATTTACTAGCATTAAGTTGGTAGGAACTGCGATCTGGTGGGTAAGTTCTAGAACGAGGTACTTGATGACAATCAACTTTGAAACAAATAGAATTGTCTCATCGAGGTAAACGATCGATATGTCTTACTCGAAGTTCCGATAAGTCTTACTCGAAGTTCCGATATGTCTTACTCTAAGTGTATGCTCTTCCAAGAGATGCTACTAACTAAACATAACTTCGATACGCGCCAGTAGTGCCATCTTTCTGACTTTGCACGGGCTTTTCAAACGAGCCTCGTATACATGCGAGTATCTGTTCAATGAATTACGAATGGTAAAAGTCTTTTATAATATTTAGTATTTCAAGTAGGCAATTTGGAGACGACCTAGAAAAACGAAAGTAATTGATAGGATGCGAGGAAGGAGCGTATTACCAGTTCAACTGAATATGATCTACGACTCAACCTTATGGGGGAAGATAAAGATTGTTGAAAACATTTTTGTGGACCCTTATATCAAAAAACAATGAAGCCCTTAATACTTTCTAATTTGTAGAGGTCATCTATAGCGTGAATATGACCTTCAAGCTACAAGGGAGATACAAAATTTTACACAAAGGCGGAAGCGGGAATGGTTTGGTATTATTTGTGCCTTTTTAATACTGAAAAACCCAAATTTTGTAATGATTTCGATCTACATACATATTTTTGCAGTGAATGACATTTCGTCGAGAGAAGAATACGAACAATGTTTTGGTATCTCATTCAAATTGTATGAATGCATACCAAGTCATGCCACCAGAACAGTTATCATTGATAGCCTCATTGAGCTAAATTTGGAGGTGCTGTCCGTAAACTGACAGCCTTAATTCCAATCGAAAATTTTGCAGTATAGCTGAACTAGAAGATGTATCAGTCGATGCTTGGGTAAAGAAAGGAGAAAGGTAAAAATTAAAGGACGGTTGAGCTAAATATTAAATTAAAAATTTCTTCTAAACGACATGGGAAACATACAACATTCTTTAACGTACACCTAATACTTCACAACATATTTGAAAATATTAAAAATGAACTGGCTCATTGGACCGAATTCAAAACTCTCCATATATAACAAAATAATGATATACAATCAAATTATCAAACCCGTGTGGTCTTATGGCGCTCAAATTTGGAACTGTGCCAGTCAAAATAATATTAACATATTTCAACGATTTCAAAAAAAAAAATTATCAAAAATATTGTCAACGCACCTTGGTACGTTCGCAATGCAGATATTCATCGTGACCTCTGCATTCCTACGGTCGCTGAAGTTATTAAAATACAGTGCACTCGGGAAAACGTCAACACTAGTTTACGTCAACATCCCAAAACGTCAACCCTTAATTTTTTACATTGTCTACTCTAAAACGTCAACCAAACCGCAAAGCTCTAAAACGTCAACTTTAAATAAATCAAAATTTTGAATTAAGCAACAGTTAAAATACACAGTTTTGATCACACACACACATTTATTTCATGAAATTAGTTCAGAATTCGGGTATTCCCCTTATATTTAAGTACATACATATTTATGTATATAGAATAGAAAAAAAATTCCATCTCAATGTGTTGTCTTTTTATATTCAGTTGATTTTTCGTTCTCGTAAGTGCCACATTACCAAAATGTGTTCAAAACAACCGAAAGTGCTTAAATTACAAGAAAAGGTAAATATTTTGGATTTATTAGAAAAGGGTGCAAGTGCGGTAGCTTTAGCAAAACAATATGGTATCTCAAAATCAACAATTAGCAAGATAAAAATGAAAAAAAATAAAATTTTTGACTGTGTCAATAATACGCTTTCCGGCCAGAGAAAAAGAAAGACATTAAGAGCATCAGAGTTGCCGAAAATGGAAAAGCGCCTGTATCAATGGTTTGTAAAGCAGAGAGAAAAGCATTATCCGGTTAATGCATTAGCGCTCAAACAAAAGGCTAAAGAGATTCATCTAAAAATAAAAGAAAAGGAATGTTCTTTTAACGCAAGTGATGGATGGTTGCAAGGTTTTAAAAAAAGATATGGAGTTCGCCTGCTTAAAATAACTGGAGAAAAACTATCTTCACAGCCTTTGCTGGTCGAACCATTTAAAATCAAACTTAAACAAAAAATTGAAGAAATGGGTCTTTGCCATGATCAATTGTACAATGCTGATGAGTCTGGCTTATTTTGGAAAATTTTGCCAGAAAAGTCTGAAAAGAAAAAACTGCTCCGGGCGTAAAGACAGAAAAACAACGCGTTACTTTTTTATGTTGTGCTAATGCTTCCGGAAATCATAAGCTTAGATTGTTGGTGATTGGGAAGGCAAAAAATCCACGCATTTTCAAAAATTTTAACTGCCCAACTAAGTACAAGAGTTCCAAGTCCTCATCGATGACATCAGCTATTTTCTACGATTGGTTTCACAAATCCTTTGTGCCACAGGTTAATATTTGTTCTGCTACAGAAAAATATCGCTTTTAATAGCTAAGATTTTCTAATTTTAGGTAACAGATTTTCTTTTAAAAAAGACAATAAAACCAAACGAAGATGTCGAAATATTTAACCGGGCTTTGGATTGGGCTCAATGCGAGAATGTTGAGCAAAATGACCTAAATGTATTAAGACGTTTACGAGAGAAAGTTCTCCTCCAAGTATTGGAGATGCCGATTTTTTTTAGATGCATAAGTATGTATGTGAAATGTGATCTCTTTTGAAATGCGTTCCTTTAGTTTTAGTTAGGCTGAGAGCCTTTTTTGTTCTTTTTTTGTATTTGTTTATGTTTAGTTTAAGGTTATAGTCAATAAAAACGTTTAAAGCACACTATCAATATGTTTTTTTATTACAAGTTTCTACATTCATAAACGTCAACAATCGTGGTTTTAATTAGTTGACGTTTTCCCGAGCGCACTGTACAAGCAGAAACCCACTCTATGAGGTTCCAGAAGCACATTAACGAGGAAGCCAGCAAACTTCTCAACACCGCAGGCCTAACCCGACGACTCCAGCGAAAAAAACCATATGATCTTATCGGTAGTTAATGTAAAGAAGATATTTTAAAATTCTCTTCATAAAAACCCCACAAAATTGTTAAAATCACACTGCTTGTTAGTTTCCCTTAAACTAGTTGTAGTGTCAACAAACATTGTATACCTATATATAGTTAAATGTTTGTAATAAAAAAAAAAAAAAAATTAATACTTTAGTTTTTATTTTGATACTCCAAATTACAAAAATAATGCAATATTTCTTTAAAAGAAAATTTACAAAAATACTCGACTCGAAAAATACCTTAACTTTCAACTGATTACTTCGCCTCATATGCCATTAGATCTGCTGATTTACTCGCTTTTCTGAATACTGAAATATTAACAAAGGCAGCACCTTTTAAAAACATCAACTACTTTAGACTCTGTTTTTCGCTGTCTCTCTACTTCTTTTTTTAATATTTTTTTCTTCTTAACTACCGCTTTTAATTTCCTTTTATCTGCAACCTTTTCGCACTTTTGCATTTCCATTTCCATTCCCCAGCAAATCTCCACAGACCTGCCACACTTACGGCAAGTTTGCTATTTACGCGAATTTCGCATAGCCAAAAATTTAAAACAAAGTGCATAATGCATATTTTATAAAAGTATGCGCACTGAAGGCGGAAAGTGTGGAAGCAGAGGTGCCATGCGGAGCAAAAATAAATTCAAATATACGAGTATACCACACATAAAGGTGCAAATGTAAATGGACAACCAAGCGGCAAACCAACTATGAGCAGAATGTAAATTGGCAGCAAGTGTTGCACACCAACTTACATATATGGGATGCACGAGAGACGTAATTTTTTTCACGATTTTTACGATCCTAGGATTTTCGGGATCTCGTTATTCGAGTTCCGCGATTCCGGCACTAGCCGCGGATATTCATTATTTTGCAAAGAGTTCGCTTGAAAAAACTGGCATCAGTATTGTTTGGCAAGAGCTCCCAAAATGTTGTATAATAAATATTAAGTAAAACGGATTCAAATATACATTTTTATGTAAGGCGAAAATTGTTTCATACAAACAAGCAAAACAAATACTTTAGTCAATGTTGCCTTTTTTGCCATAAACGGGGATTTTTTGTCCCCACGTCATATTCTTCGTTAGGATTTAAAAATCCCGGGATTATTTGCCGACAATCCCGGAATTTTCGAGACACTTATAGCATGTACACATACCAACATACATATGTATGTACACATATAAAAAAAAACATTGTAAAAAATTTCGTTTTTTAGCGCTGCCTGTTTTGTTTTGGTACATTTTTCATTTCATAGCATTTCTGTTGCACTCATTACTTTTTATAGCGCAATTAACTACGACAAAATCGAGTCTTGCACTTCACACACACACACCCATGTGCACACAAATTTCTATTTTATATAATGTGTATTTCGTGTTGGCCAGCACCAAAGGAGCGTCACGCAGGAAGCATTGCGGTGTGAGTAAGAGAGAGTAACTAATTATTTCGGTAGAAGGAAAAAATGTAATATTAAAAATTATGCTGCTGCTGGAATGGGAGTTGAGTTGACCCAAAGTAGGGGAACCAGTTCAAAAAAAATATATATATATTGTAATATACCAGTTTTTACAATGGTAGAACTGGTAGTTGCTGTATATCCTTCATAAATATTTGCAATTGTAGCTTTGCATGTTTAATTTGAATATATTAATACATATATTAAAACGTGTATCTGCTTTAGGAATATTCCAATAGAATGTCACATTGCGATTTCTGTTGAGTCAGCTGTCAAGTAAATATCTGATTTTGATACCTCCAATGAACTTAACCTGTCAATTGTTATGCACAAATTTGATACAGTGGTTGTGCATCTTCAGAAATCCTGGAGAATTATAAAGGGTGGTTAAATTTCAAGGGCCGATGTTGGATGTGAACCACACCTTAATGTCAAGTTTTTTTCTGCATTTCATTTGAAATTTTTTAATATAATTTCAAACTAACTCAATTTGTACCATGGAAAGATACACAATCAAGCAACGCATTACAGTTATTCAGGCTTATTATAAAAATGGGCGTTGAAATCAAAATGCATATCGCGCACTTCATCTTCAGTGATGAGGCACCTCAGTGGATTCGTCAATAAGCAGAATTGCCGCATTTGGGCGAAGGATAATCCAAGAGTGATTGCCGAAAAACCAATGCACCCACAAAGAGTGACTGTTTGGTGCGGTTTATGGGCCGGCGGCATCATTGGGCCGTATTTTTTCCAAAATGAGGCCGGTCAGGCAGTTACTGTGAATAGTGTTCGCTATCGTGAGATGATAGCGAACTTTTTATGACCCGAATTGGAAGATATGAATGTGGACGATATGCAGTTTCAACAGGACGGTGCTACTTGTGACACAGCTAACGAAGCAATGGCTCGTTTGCGCGAAAAGTTTGATGGCCGAATAATCTCACGTCGCGGCGATGTCAATTGGCCGCCAAGATCATGTGATTTGACACCATTGGACTTCTTTCTTTGGGGTTATTTGAAAGAAAAGGTGTACGTCGATACGCCAGCAACAATTCAAGAGCTAAAGGATGAGATAATTCGGCACATTAACGGCATAGAATCTCAATTATGCCTCAGCGTCATCGAAAATTTGGACCATCGGGTGGAATGGGGGTGTTTTGGACGATATTTTGTTTCATACGTAATTGAGCCATACCAATATTATCATAATAGTGAGAAATGAAAATAATTTAAAAAAAAATTGTATTTTATTGAAAATCAACACCGGCCCTTGAAACTTAACCACCCTTTAAAATCAATGTGCACTCGAAAATGTACACAGAGCATATCGATTGCCAAATGGTGTTTTCCTGCCTCTTCAGCTTAAGGAAAAGCAAAATTCTTTGTTTGAAGCTAACAAAGTCACTAACCACAGTAACTAATCAACTACCGATGTGTCTCGAAAAACGCATTTTCTGGTAGGTTTTATAGGCAGAAGCCATCAGTGAAATATATACTGAACATATATATTTTTTTTAATTGAAGATAGAGGTGGCGTTATCGTTAAAGGGGCGAAACTAGTATTTGATTCTACCTGCTAATATCAAGTATTTGTAACGCCAATGTGTCACGTGCTCTACAGAGTGGGAATGCATACATTTCTAACAAATCATCTCAAAAATTCGAAATGGATATGGACTAGTTTTTGTGTTGACACGTCAACTCGCTAGTCTCAGTGTTCATAAACCAGTCGCGATTAATGACTTGTCAGCTACTATTAAGTGTGTTTTTACTGATTTGAGATCCATTATGCTAGTTAAGTCATGCTAAATGGGCTGACCAGATGATTTGCAAAAAACCCAGTCGCACAGTGCGGCCGATTCCCAAAAAGCTGGCCAAAAGTCGAAAAAAAAGTTTCTAGATAGAGTTTTTTTGTCTTTGGGTTGGCGGCTACAATAATGCCTTGAGTAGTGAAAACCGTTCATAGCAACGTCCTGTACCCTAAGTATCCTCTGTATTTTCAGTCGCAACGTGGCCTTCGTTTGAGCATCGTATTACTGTCGATGAATAGTGAAAGTTGTACACATTTGAACGATTTTGTAATGGAGTAAATTGAACAAAACCAAATGGAATCATCTTCGGAAGGTTAGTAAAATACGAGAAATCTTTAGTACAAATCAATACCTCGACACAAAATTTTTAGCTGCAGCAATACGTAGATACATTTTTTGCAATTTTTTTTATAAAATTTGAGATTTCAAACTGTATAGTAATACAACGCCGTCATATGCTGCTTTGAAACCTATTAAAGGTTACTCAAAAAAGTAATGGTTACTGAATAAAACCAGATTCAGTTGCTACCACTTACATGCATCTTGATTATGTTCTTGAATATACGCTATTTCACGTGAGGGGGTGGCCAATAGGGGTGGAAGGGGGTGGATTTTCAAAATTTTAAGATCAAATTCGTAATCAGCGACCCCGACAACCCCCGAGTAAGAAATTTTGAATCAATTACTTAATTTTTTGAGTTTTGGCCAGCTTTTCGGGAATCGGCCGCACTGTGAGTCGCTTGAAATTATTTACCTACTCTCACTACGAGCTATGGCTATTACAAAAAAATTTTGAAGACATAAAATATTTTATTTCAGATTTCATAATCCATGACATGTCATATTCTTTCGAAATTCGGATCGTTTTCTCCTTTCTCTTTTATGGAGATCAGCAGGAACATGAATGTAGTAATGGAGCGATTCCATATCAAGTGAGCCAAGTATTTTGGACAATGTCTTCGAGTTTTCTGAAAAAGGCTTATTTTTGGCCTTGAAGAAAAATGAAGAAATTAAAAAAAGTATATAACCTTTAGATTAATTCAATGGTAAATATCTTTGTCTCTTTAATATTTTTTATTAATTTTGTAAGATAAAATATTCTTTAAAACTTTTTGTAGAAAAAAGAAGAACAAAAACAAACATTTTTATTAAAAAAGTTAGGAAGCAATTTTTTTTTTTGTCATTTAAAAAAAACACCAGCCGTTATCTTATTTATATCTTATTTTTATCGTAAATAGCTGAAACTATGTTTAGTATTCCTAACAAGAACCAAAATTTTCAACATTGCATAAATATCAAAATTATTCATTTTTTTAATTTTTAACTTTTTCAGTTTACTTTTTATTATAAGCAAGTCTACAAATAAGCCAATTTTCAAAAAACTCGACGACATTGTACAAAATACGCCCAATGCGAGAAACTCAATTAAGGAGTACAGCCCCATGAATATCGATATTGTCATCCATTTTTTATGTGGAACGATGACCTGGGCACGAAATATTTTCAACCCCTTATCGACCATCTGGAAACGTTTAAAACAAAATTTTGTCCCATACATTTCTTTCAATGAATTCAAAGTTCCAGTTCTTGGTTCTGCAAGTTTCATGTGAAATTATACAAAACTTTCCGGCTTCTATTTGTTTTGATGAAGCGAAATCAATAAAAAAAAAACAGAACTCTAAAGCTAAGAGCGTATAGTTTTATACTAACGAGTTTATAGAAGTAAGAATGCGAAAGAGAAGGCTACACAGTAAACAGCCGGTGATCGGTGCCGTTTGAAGCTCGCGCAAATAATATAACACCATCAGCCTCATTATTTAATAACCACATCTCGTACTCGTAAATGCATACAAGCAAAGCACAGTGTCAGAAGTAGTTTCTATGCAAGAAAATGCGCAACACAGTATGCAAAAATAATGCAAAAACTCAGTACAATTTTTTAACGACACCAAACTTTCATTTTATTTTGCCAAACGATCTATAGAACTGCCTACCTAGAGTTACCTAAAACTTCTGATTAAAATATTGAAAATTTTGATGACTAGTTTTTGGAATTTGTTAAATTTTCATAACTTTTGGGCACAGTGTACATAGAGATTTGGTTTATAAAGTTTTTGTTACACAATCTATACTATAAAGGTGAATGTATGTACGTTGTCAGCGCGTCACTACGAAACGACAACACCAAATGACGTAAAAATTTTTATACATTCATATTTTCACCCAATGAAGGTTATAGGCATGTTTTTATAATGGAACTCCCTGCCCACAGCCCCCAGACCGCGCCACCACTCTCATTCGTCACTAATAATCGAATAGTTGCTTAAATTTAATCTAAAAAATCTTAGTTTTTCCTATTTCCCACTATTTATAGCACACTCTAGACTTCATAATCCGCATAAGCTGTTCAACTATCACCCAAATGCAAAGTTCAAAAACGTTTTGAGATAGAAAATTAATAAAAATAATTTTTATTGTAATATTATGGTTATTAATAAAAAATTATTTTCTATGAAAACAATACAAATATTTATATTTATCCCAAAAAAAATTGTATAAGCTTATATAAATTTAATTTAAAAAATGTATATTTTAAAGAAATTATTTTTCAATAAATTTACTGCCCAGAAATTAGTAGACACTCAATAAAGAAATCATCATTGACAAAGGTATACTGGCTTAAATAGTATACTAGATTTTGTAATAGTCACAACAATATGGCTAGATACTGTAGTAGGAAAGTAGCAGTAACAACAGCAGTAAGAGTTCTTAAATCGGCAGTGATATCAGAAGATGGTAAAGGATAATCAGGTGAGACTTTAGGAGAAGTGCAATTTAGAGTAAATAAAAAATATTTTTTTTATATTTGTCACAAGTAATTTTAAGCATGAAGAAGTTTTTTTTACCAGCGGTCGCACCTTGGCTGGCAATAACGAAGCTTCAGGAGTATTTGTGCCATAAAAAATCTTTTCATAAAAGCAGATCTGCCCTTCGGGGACATAAATCTGTAAAGTTCGCAATTCGTGGGACAACATCGAAGTGAACAATATGAATGTGAAGAGTAGCTTGCATTAATTATTGCGATATGCAAGTAATTAAGTTAGCGCTTCGTTTATACAACAAAAACGATTTTATGTTGCTGTAAAATTGTTTCGCCTCCCTTTATGTTGTATCCTGGTCTTATAGCCTGAACTCTACTAGCAATAAAAGCGTATCCAAAAAGTGCCTTTTTCCGTAGCTCGTTTTCGGAAATTGTTATTACGTGGAATTTTATTTATGATAACTTAATAATATCTAAGAGATTTTAAAAAATTTTGTGCTTAATTTGAGAAATAGCGATGTTCAAATAAAATTTTGGAAGACCATTTGCTTTGTTTTGCTTTGAAGAGTGAATTTTACAAACTTGGTTCCAAAATCGAGTTACGCAGCACAGCAGCTTACTATTATTTATTGTTTAGTTGTTAAGTAAATATTTGTTATTATGAGGTTTTCAAAAATATAGGCACGGAAAAGTCGCATTTTTGCACATCCTTTGCGCCAGAAATAATGGACGTTGGAAAATTTCTACTTCCAAACAAAGCTTGAGTATTATGCAAGGTGGTGCAGAATTAATCAACCGAACGGAAGATTTATAATTTTTGCAACTGTCGTCGTACGTCAGTCATATTTGACACAAGTAACCCAAATCACATTTAAAAGCAGTTTTGTCGTTTTTTTAGTAAAAAAATTATTCAAAAACAAAATTGGATGATTAATTTTGCGCCACCTTATACTCGTACTATAGGCTCCTTAGACAATCTTAACTATTTATATGTATTATATATATATAGCGCTTACGCCCTTTATGGGTATTTGGCCGAGCTGGTCTTCCTATTTGTGGTGTGCGTCTTGATGTTGTTCCATTAATGGAAGGACCTACTGTTTCAAGCCGAGCAGCAAATATTTTTTATGAGAAGCTTTTTTATGCCAGAAATACACTCGGAGATTTGCCCTTGCCTACCGAGGGGCGACAGCTGTTAGAAAAAACTGTTTCTATGATTTTAGTGTTTCATGCACGGAGATTCGAACTTACCCACTCCCGAATGGTAAGCACGCACCAATCTATTCGGCTACGGTTGCCGCATTTCTTTTATTTTTATTATTTTTTTCATTTATTTATTTCAGATATATTAACAAGTACAGATGATATATTTCTGAAGGAATACTCTCCCTGGTCACTAACGCAATGGTAATCTGTAAGAAAAATGTAGCCAAACACTGTTACTATAATTTACGGCCGCTGCCATAGTTGACTGACCATACGGTTACCGGAAGTTCGAAACTCACAGCAGGCATGAAACATCGAATTATAGAAAAAAATCGTCCCGTAACAGACAATGGCGAAGCTCTGAGTGTATTTCTGCTCACGAAAACCATCTGCATGGCGGAAGCGACATAAATTTGTAAGGCTGTGCATTTCACTTAAACTAAGCTCTCTACAATTCCTCGATAGCTCTACACCATTTACCTAGCGCATATCACTTTTTAATATCCAGGTACTACACAATAGAAATCCATAGCCAAATTAGTAAAAGCACTAAATAAATATGAAGCAGCTAAGCAATTTTAATTTTATGTTGGTATGCATATTATTTGTTTTCTTTTTTTTTTATAAAATTGAAGTTAGTTCGCACTCACCAGAAAACTGAACGCTTCTGGGATATAACTATTGATATTAGGTGGTGTGATGCACATCTGTAACGTAAAAAAGAAGAAAAAGAAAGAAATTTTGAAGTTGATTTCGTTTTCTCTTTTTTTAATAGTTTTTTTTTTTATTATTTCAATGAAATTGTAGTTTTTGTAGTATGTGTTTTAGTTGCATAAAAGTTTAAATTAGAATTTCTGTTTTTGTTTTTGTTTTTTTGTGTTTCTATTGCTTTCTAATTGCAAATGGATATATTTTCATACAGTGTGCGAACTAAGTAAAACAAGCAAGCAGTGTTTAATGCAACCAATAGGAAACAGACAAGGAAGTGAAGAATAAAATAATTGAAATTCTAACGGAAAATTTAGCTTGTTTTTTTTTTTGTGCTATTTTTTGTTAAAAAAACGGGTTTAAGTGCAAAACATAAATTCGAAATGCTGCTGGATTGCGGTGTAGTTGGATTGCAGAAAAAGTCAAGGCTGCATGCAAAAAATAATTCAATAAGAAAAATAAAATAAAATAAAATATCCATGCGTGGACATGCATATACGTTTACATAGTTTAGTGCATGCTACATTCCTCTGCACCAAAAAAAAAACAACTGTATATCAATTTGCTCATTTTCATGCTTTAAAGCTTGACTAGTGATGTGGCACTAGATTTATTCTAGCATTGTTGTTTTAAACAAAGTAATGTAATATGTTCAACCTGTTGTTACTTTTATTGGTGTAATTTTTTTTTTTTTTTGGGCACCATTCCTACATAAATGTCAATATAATGAACATGCAGCGTGGCTTGTCAACACTTGTAAGATAAACATCAACATTTGTGTTGTTTGTCGCAAAAATTTAAAACACAAAATTTGTTGACGAACTTTTGGTTTCATATTTCATGCAGTGCGAGGGAATGGCAGCGGGTATTGATAGGAAGGTACTAAGGTGGCACGTTAAGTCGAATTCAAATGGGGTGGTTTGGTGGATACTCATAAAAACTAAGCGCGTTTGCTTACAAAAATGCAAATTTTGAAATTTTGTTTCAAAGTTTCTTACAAGTTCCATTTTGGGTATAAGTTTACCAAAGTGAAAAAATATATTTGAAATATGCATGACGTGGAGAAAATCCATTTCAAGAATCTCACTTAAAAAATAAGAAAAGTAATAAACAGTTTGTGGACCAATATCAAGACGCATGCCACGAAATGGAGAGGTAGCTTGGCTTAAACAGTATTTAGGGCGTAGGGATAAATAAAAAGTCCCATATTTTAATGGTATGAAATCAAGTATTAAGAGACAGGTTTTAAGATTTACATATATAAAAATACTTACAAATATTGCATTTGTAGTACACACAAGTGGTAAATAAAGTAATAAGTCGTACGAGTAAACTAAATAAAAAACTTTTTTAATTTGTGATTTATTCAATGTTGAATATTTTGGTATAGAGTTTTTAAAGTGAAATACTTTTACACAATTTTATTTTATTTTTTCGTATAAAATATACTTTTTAAAAAACATTTTTTTGGAAAAAACTTTTTAATTTTTTTTTAAATTTTCGGGAAAAAATTTAGAATTTTGTTAAAAATTTGTGGGAAAAAATTTCATGTTTTGTTAAAAATTTCTGAGCAAATATTTTTGTTTTTTTCATTCTTGAATAACATCCCCCTTTCCCCAGATTTTTTAAAATTTTTTTCACTGATATCTGAAGCTATGTTTATCGAGAATTTCAAAAAAATGCTTCCCAAATGTTCTTAAAAATGTATTTAATCAAAAAAAAAAAAAAAAAAATTGTAAGCGAATCGAATTGCTTGGTGCGTGCCCATCATTCGGAATATGTAGGTTCGAATCTCCGCACATGAAACACCAAAACGAAGAAAAAGTTTCTTCTCGCCCCTCGGCAGCTAATGGCAAGCCCCCGAGTGTATTTCTGTCATGAAAAAGCTGCTAAAAAAATATCTACTGTTCCTAGTCGGCTTGATACTGTAGGCACCTCCATTTATGGAACAACGTCAAGACGCACACCACAATTAGGAGAAGAAGCTCGGTCAAACAACACCTAACAGAAGCGTACGTGCAAATTATTTATTTTTATACCAAAATGTTCAAATAAAATACACGAAAAATGTTTAGAAAAATTTACGATACGCGTACTTGATTAACTTAGCATAGATTCGCTTATACTAATATATATAAAGTTGTGTGCTATTCAATTGAAAGTCGGGTGGAAAATTAGCGCCGAAGATGTATCTCGCTCTGGTTGCAAATGTAGATAAACTAATGGAAATCGTTAGTTGAACCGACATGTGAGTAGTTAAACCATTACTTAGCAACTAAAGATTATCCAGAAAGCCGTGTGAAACCGTTTGCATAAAACTGCTGCCAAGAAGAGTTATACATCATACATCGGCACTTTTAACTTCATTTAGTAGTAGGCCTCTTCGTTTCGCCAAGCGAATAGACGAATCAACTGGTATAAATAAACATATCTCGGTAGCGTTGAAAAGGAGCTGCCAAAAATTATATTTGTGTGTGAGAATAGTGAGTTATACCAGTTCTTTTATGTTATACTCGCTAGCGACGAATCTTGCTCCATAACTTTGTTGCTGCTTTCACATGCAAATTTCTTCTCAAGTGAGCAGAGCAGCATGATAGCGAGCAGAGAAGTGGCAAATTAAAGAGGCCTATTATACGAAATCACAGTCTGTGTGAATAAAAATTGAACACATATTGAAGAAAAAAAGTTCAACCCGTGAGGCATGTGAAATCTGTACTTCATTATAGTAAAATAGGATGGGCTATAAGACGGTGTAGAACTTTTCTAAAAACTCTGATAAAAAAGGTAATTTTTTGATGAATTTTTCTGAATTTCGTAGAAGGTGTGGTTGATTTATGTGTCTGTTATTGAAGAACGAACTATATTTTTATTGAAGATTAAGTAATAAAAAAAATGTTAAAATTTATAACCACAAGGGGTATATGGGATTTTTTGTCGACGAGTGTAAATAGAATTTTTTTGTTTTCTTCGTTTAAAAGCAAATTTAGGCGCACCACTTTTTATTTTTCTAGTTATTCACCAAAATCCGTGAATTAGTTATACAAGCTACAAGGTGGCGCAAACTTATTCACCCAATCGGAACTAGGCAAACTACAAACAGACAAGTAATGGAGCACCTTGGGTTAAAATACAGGTTTTCGTCGCTGAAAATCATATTTTTTATTTAGTAAAGAAGATATTAATTTTGCGGCACCTTATATTCAAAAACTCTCTAATCAAGTGATCGCCGTAGCCGAATCGGCGACTACCATTCGGAAGACGTAGGTTCGAAACTCAGTGAAATACCCAAATAAAGAAACTTTTTCTTCTAATTTGTCGCCCCTTGGCAGGCAATGGCAAACCTCCGAGTGTTTCTCTGTCATGAAAAAGCTCCTCATAAAAAATATTTATATCTGATTAACACTGTAGGTCCCTTCATTTGTGGAACAACATCAAGACTTCTTCTTCTTCTTAACACTTTATCGACCGGTTGTGGTTGAGGCTGCCACTCAGTAAGTACCGGCTAAATTTTCAATATGCATTGTGTTGTGCTTATTCCTTTTGTTTTAAAGTAATGGAATTTTATTGATATTTGTACTTTATTTTGTATTTGTTTTATACAATTTATTGCCTGTTTCACTTATATTCATGAAATAAATTCAAGGTAACAGTAATTCAATTTTTTAATATCTATTTAGAGTGTGGTATCTCTCGTAACAGTATCCCTTATGTAAGGGCATATTACAAAATTTACATACGAAACATGTTCGACCTCTTATCTTTTTACTCTACATTGTTTTTGGGGGTTTTTGCATTCACCACTTGTCTCTATTCTTATCCGTTTGTGCTTCTTTATGCATGTTAATCTTTCTGGATGATCTGATTTTGGTGCTCTTCTTGTAGGCTCTGAAGTATTTTGGTGGTTATTTGAGCATATAAGCAAAACTCTTTATCTGCACTTTCTTTATCCATTAGAAACGGTAAGAAACTATTATAATTGATAAAAAAAATTGGAGAGGTCAGTACAAAGCTGCAAATATTAAACGACGTTGGCGCTGCGTAGTTATAAAAAGAGCAACCCTCTGACAAAAACCGTCGATAACCAAAAGCCGATTAATAGGCTACCGGTCGATAAAGTGTTAATTGGCGCGATAACCGCTTATGTGATTTTGACCGAGTTTAACAGAGCGCGCCAGTCGTTTTTTTCTCGTACTAACCGGCGCCAGTTGGGCACGCCAAATGAAGGCATTCTCCACCTGATCTTTCCAACGCAGAGGAGGCCTTCCTCTTCCTCTGCTACTACCAGCTGGTACTGCATCAAATACTTTCAGAGCCGGAGCGTTTGTGTTCATTCGGACGACATGGAGCTTCGCTTCAAATAGAAACTCGGCCTAACACTCAAAAAGTGTGTAAGAAGCAATTATATTTATATATGTATATATAACCATGTCATTATATGTACACACATTTACTTATACATATATGTAAATTGAGGTATTTTTCACAATCGAATTCTTCTCTAATTAACATAACCAATTCGACAATTTGCTGCTGCTGTTTCTGCTGTTATTCGGTATGATCAGTTGATATGTATTAGTATTTTATGTAGCAATGTGTCTTTGTGTGAATGAACATGCAGACCGTTTGACGTGTAACTTGCCGCTTGCTGTTTAGCTTGTGGATAAATTTTGATTACTACATTATTTAAATGCCTAATTAACAAGCTAAATACGCATAAATTATAATTTTGGGCAGGTTGTTGGTTTGAAATCCCTGCAAGCACCACACCACCAAAAAAATTTAATCCAACAAATGCACCTATACATACATGTGCACATATAGATGTATGAATTTAGCTCCCTGGTCTGGCAGGTGAGTTGACTGCACGCAATCCATTATAAATTCACATAATTTTTGTTATGGAAATTATTTTGATTTAATTTAAAACAAACACATACAGATGTTTTCAGTTAATATTTACATTATAAATTTCGATAATTACTAACAAGCTGTTACTCCTCTCGTTGTTGTTGCAGTTGTTGCTATTGCCGCTTCCACATACTAACTAACTATTAACTAGAGAGTACCTTATAAATATGCAAAATTGATAATTTGAATTTGAATTTCACTTCGTAGGGGGTGGAGAGTAAGAATGCGAAAGCGAATGATGAGCGATTTACGAGATTACATGAATATTTGACAATTTATGCATAGCAATGATTAATGACAATGAAAACGGCAACTGAGATGTGGTGTGGTAGAAGTCAACTGGAGTGATGATGATGAGCAAGTCTGAGCGCGTAATGTAGCGAGAAATGATGAACTGACGTAAAGACTGGGTAACTGAATGACCGAGATTGATCAAATGAGTGCTGGTTACTTGAAGTGGCAATTAAGGCAAACGGAATTTGTATTATTGTACAAGTAAGTATATGTTAGGAGTGAGTATGTGAGTTTGAGTGACATTGTGTTGTGTGCTGTGGCCAGTGGGCTGGACTGGGTGTTGACAGCTGGCAACAGTTGAGCAGTTGGCCAATTAGTTTGACAGTCAAGTGTTGAATGGTAGGCAGGTAAATAGTTGTGTATACATGTACTTATGGACTTACAAATATACATAACTATGTGTGTATGTATGTGATGCGCGTAGTGTGCGTCTTCGATAAAGAGGCGGTTTTAATTGAGTCAAAGGTAGTAATTAAGAGTGTACGTATGTATTTATGTGTGTATGGAGATATATTTTTGATGTGCTTAGATGTGTGCACTTTCATTGATGCAGTTGTATGTATTTGGATAGATGATTGGATGTAGAGTGAAGATAGAATTTAGTGTTAGGTTTGATTTTTTTTTTTTTAATTAAAGTTAACGAAATGTAGGCGAGCATTTTCTTTTACAAAAACCTAAGTTGTTAGTAATAATAAAATTAATTTAAAATTGAATTAGTAGTGATTTTATTCTAAATTTAATAATTTTTTAACACAAAAAAAAAACACGAATAGAACTAAAATCAAATAGAATGAATGATTAATTCAAATAACTAAATATTAAACAAAGAATAGTAGAAAATTGAGAAAAATTGCTATTAATTATATGCCTATGTCGTACCGGATAGCAAAATAATTGTTTATAATATACTTATATGTGCTATTTGAAAATATACAATAAAATAATTGCAATTGCTTATTTGCTACAAAACTGGCATAGTCTCAAACAAAAAAACAATATGTATACAAAAAAATTACATAAACGCTCAGATCTCACAACATCTTCTTTCAAATTGTGTCAAAAACTCACTGCGATACTAATTAAAAATATTTCATTATATAAAAATATGTACTACTGTGGGCAAAAAGTAAGGTGAATTTATTTGTCAAACTTCGCGGGATTAAAATTTCGCTCTAGTTATTTGTTCATGAGTTCGCAGCACTGTTAATAACATCTGGGCCAACTTTAATGTGAATGTCATTATTAGTAATATATTTACGCTTGTGTTTACCAAACGACCAAGAGTGCATTTTTCGATTTTTACAATGTCTGATTTGATTGAGCAGAGAAGTGCCATCAAATTTTGTTTGCGGAATGAAATTTCGGCTGCGGAAACGTTTAGCATGCAGAAGGCATTTGGTGATTCGACCATGTCGCAGAAAAATGTTTATAAGTGGTAAAAAGGCTTCAAAGAGGGTCGAGAACGTGTTGATGACTTGGAGCGCTCCGGACGACCATCGACGTCAACAGATGACCAACACGTCAATAAACTGAAGGAGTTAGTGCTCAAAAATCGTCGGTTGACTGTTAAAGACGGATCTGTGAAAACCATTTTGAAAGACCATTTGGGCCTACGAAAAGTCAAATCTCGTTTGGCACCGAAAACTCTCAATTTCTTGGAAAAAAGTCGTCGCGTTGATGTGTGTGAAACATATGCTTTCAGACTATCAGGACAAGCTCAAATGCATCATTACGGGAGATGAGACTTGGATTTATGCTTACGACCCTGAAACAACCGACCAAACAAGCGAATATCGTGCTAAAGGTGAGGCCAGACCGAAAAGAGCACGTCAAAGTCGTTCAAAAATAAAGGTCATGTAGACAGTTTTTGAGGCCAGACCGAAAAGAGCACGTCAAAGTCGTTCAAAAATAAAGGTCATGATGACAGTTTTTTTCGATTTTCGTGGTGTGGTGCACTATGAATTCCTTCCACCTGGCCAAACTGTTAATAAGGAATATTATTTGAGCGTTATGCTTCGTTTACGTGGAGCAATTCGTCTAAAAAGACCAGAATTTTGGCCCAACAACTCTTGGTTCTTGCATCACGATAATGCACCGTCTCACACTGCACTCGTTCTTCGTGACCATTTCGCCAAAAATTCCACGCACATCGTTCCGCAACCATCGTATTCGCCTGATTTGGCTCCGTGTGACTTCTGGCTATTCCCAAAACTCAAGACCACTCCGGGGAACGCGTTTCGAGTCAACTGAGGAGATAACAGCTGAATCGAAGAAGGTGCTGATGGCTATACCGGAAATGAACTATTTGGCATGTTTCGGGGATTGGAAAAATCGTTGGCATAAGTGTATTTCATAAATAAAGATTTTTCATTTTACAACCAAATTCACCTTACTTTTTGCCCACAGTAGTATTTACTTTTAGTTGATTGTTGATTTTTGATCATTTTTTGTGTTAATGGTGTTATGCATTTGCTTTCTTATAACAAATGCTGGTTTTTTTTTGTGTATGGGGAAAATGCGCAAAACCGCTAACAAAAATTGTCAAAAGTCAACGCGAAAAATTATCAAAATTGTTAAAAGTGAGCCACTTCTAACTTGCATCTTGTCAAACAAAAATTTGATGAGCTATAAAACTGCATACACAGAAATTTTCTAGAATTTTCGATTAAAAAGTTTGAAATTTGAATATGTGAATGCTAGTAACAAATTTGAGCAAAGCAGAGATGAGCTAAAGTATATTCGAAAATATTAAAAAAATTACAACATATTTTATAAATAAAAAGTTCCTTGCCAGTCAGGTTTGAAAGAAATTGTAGAAATGCTGGTAAAAGAAAAAGAAATGTAAGACTGAATAAAATTCTCTAAAACAAAAACCAACTTCTTCCACGTTTTATATGAAAAGTTGCACTCGAAAACTAAGTTAATAAAAGCGGAAACAACTCAGCTGTGCTGTGCCACTTAAAGCTTACAACTAAAAATTTAAAAATCCATAGACCACCACATGCCAATCCTAACTCTTGCGCATACACACAAACTCATTTGCTGTGAAATTTTTGAATTTATCAAAGAAAAACGTAGATGCACTTGAAGAATTTCCCCAAAAAAATAAGCAGTTTCCAAGAATATCAAATGACAACTGACATCTTATGTCAAATCTCAAAATTGAGCTCACATTCTTCTGTTAGTCATACATACATCATACACACATACATATATAAGTATGTACATAAGAACATGCATAGTTTGTTGCTATACACAGATTGACATTCTAAGTGCTAAATGCCGAGTGTTTATATAAAAGTTGTCGTGGATTTGATTTTACATAACATAAGTGGCGCTCTCAATCGGCCAGCAGTCATCAGCAAAAAGGATGTGCGCTTAAGGCGGCGCAAGAGCAACTAAATTCCGAAACATACATACATAAGTGAGATATGCGAGTGTGCATACATACATGCGGACAAACATATCATGCACAAGTGTGGGCGTAGATGATGCCGAGTTAAAATTTGTCAACACTGCCACACAAAGCCCCAAAGAGCATTTTAGTCAAATTGTAGTCATATGTTTTTAATTTTGTTTGCTTTTCTTTAAGCATCGCATTGGCGTTCTTAGTCATTTGTGTCTTCGGCTGAAAATACTCATGCATATGTACATATGTATATGTGTGTGTGCAAGTAGTTATTAAATATACTGTAGGCTCGGGCTCGTCAATCTGTCGGGATTGCCACAGCTAGTGAGACAGTCTGTGGGGAGTAATTTTCTGAATAAGTAGAAATTCAAGCCATGACATGAAATTTTAATTAAGTGCTTGTACGTGTAATTGTAAGTATCATATGTACGCATGTATGCACATATGGTATGTAGGTGTGATTGTTGGCTGTAAATTTTAAGTGCTGAACAAGTTGTGCTATTTTCATATAAAATGGCTTTTCGCAGATGTTTGTGTGTTGGATGGCTCTGCTTTGGCCTAAAATCGGTCGACAGGGTTGTCGTTTCGGAAGTACATCCACATATGCATATAATACATACACATTTATGGCAAATACACAGCTATAATGCTTATTTTATTTTACTTTGTTCTGCCTCGATTTCTTGGCATAATGAAATTACTTGTTAAATCGCCATTAATTATATTGATTAAAATTTTAGTTGCATACTCTAAGGAGACGGAGCAAGGTTTTGCGGTTTCTCGATTGTCATATTTCAAACTAATGTCCGGAAAGAGTTTGTCTATCGTATTCGGAGTAGATGATTGTGTGTATACATTTTTAATTTTTTTTTTTACATTATTTGGAAGATACATTTTTAATTTGTTGAATAAAGGCAAATTTTTAGTAATTTATAGTCATAGTTTAGTGTTGCGCAGGTGCCTGGTGAGCTTACTTGCTAAGCTGCAGCGTTCGATTCGCCTTGCTATCCCAGGAGCCTTCCTTAAAATGCTAGGGGAAGTACCTACTTAATGTTTTACTCAATTTTCAATCTTCAGATTCATACATTTTCAATGGAGCTTCAAAATCTTGCTGTATACTGAAATCTTTGCAGCAGTGGTATGAAAATCATTAATCCGCGCTAATAAGCGTTATTTTGGATCAAAGGATCGCGTCCTTTTGAATGCAGGTAAGCAGTTTTTGAAGCTTAGTTTCTAAGAACGCCCGGCTTTTGACGGAGAAAAAATAGGTATTTATGCGCAGATATTTCATATGTCAGAACAACTGAAGTACATGTTTGTGTGGCACAGGAAAAAAGGAAACATTTTTTAGAGTTTTTTTCAGATCAATGAAGCACTATTCTGACTTTAGTGTCAAAGCCAACACCATCCAGGCTATAGCACAAATTCCGCAAGATAAATTACGGCGTACATTTGAACGATGTGCTATTCCGTACAAAATTGCTGGCAATAGTCTTTCAACTAAACAAGAGTTTTGTTAATACCTCAGACATACGTTTGGTGTTGCATTTTGATCCACTCTCTTTGGAAAACCCTATATACACTCGTCGACGAAAAACCACATACCCCTTGTGATGATATATTTTAATGTTTGGTTGGTTGGTTGGTTTAAGGGTGACCCCACATCGGAGTGCCACATAGACCGCAAGTTGGGTCCGTTGTGTTGCCCTAAAGCTCATTATTTTATATGATTTCCCCACCTAACCGAGATTTTTATTGTAGATTTTGGTCAAAGATATTAATTCGTTTCGAGAATTTGATGAGAGATTCGATTTTCAGGTTCGAGAGTACTGAAAGATTGTCAATTGTTGGAGAGCCAAGAAGAGCGAGTCGACTTCTGGCTAGACCGGGACAACTGCACAGCAAGTGTCTGCTCGATACTTCCTCATCTTCGTCCTCGCAGTATCTGCACAGGTCGTTTTGAGGAACCCCGAGCCGACGTGCGTGAGTGCCCAAAAGGCAGTGGCCGGTGATAAGAGATATTATATGCCTTAGTTCGTGTTTCGAAAGACTTATAAGGGTTTTTGTCTGTTTCAGATTGTAGGATGGCCAGATTTGTCTGGTCGTTACGCAAGTAGTTTCCACTCGCCACCTCCGATCAGCAATGCTGTGAAATTCTCGATCAATGAGCAATTTGCATGTTGAGAGCGGAATGTGGATTGTGGGTAAGTTACTAACATTTGATTGCGCAGCTCCAGCTCTTGCGAGCTCATCAGCTTTGCAGTTACCTTCGAATCCACTGTGACCCGGTATCCAGATAACTTGGACAGAATTCTGAACACTTATCTCGTTAAGAGATAAGAGACAGGATCGAACCACATCTGAGTGGATATAAGAGGAGCTGAGTGCTCGAACGGCCGCTTGACTGTCGGTGAAAAAGCGGATATCCTCTAGTGATATTCTATTTTCTAAGAGAGTTTTCGCAGCATACCAGATAGCGCATACTTCCGCTTGGAATACGCTACAGTAGTCGGGTAATCTAAATGATAGATTGATGTGAGGGGAATTGGAAAAGATTCCAAATCCCACTTTGCCGTCTTGTTTTGAACCATCTGTATATATAATCAGAGGGCCATCGATTTCGGTTAGATTTGTCTTCCATTCTTCCCTAGTTGGGAGTGAACAGGAGAATAGCAAGGGTGGTGATGGAAGACTTACATGATAGTCTATGTCGGAAGAGATAACAGTGTTCCTGTTCAGTATGGCCGAATGGCCAAGATAGTACTTATTCCATTTCGATATAGCATTCATGCGTGTCGCTGCTTTCGCTGCAATCGCTTTGCCTGCCGCCAGATCGATAGGGAACAAGTGAAGCAATTTTAATGTTTAATTCTTTTTTTATTAATTTTAACTAATTTCCATTACAAAAATAGTTCATCCATCAAATCCTCATCAAAATTTTCAGAATTATTTTCAGTATGAAGTTAAATAACCTATTAAATTTTAGTACAAGTGAAGTGTGGGTTTGAAGTGCCTCAAAAAATGCGTTAACTTTTTACATTTTTGTTTTTGTATCAGCGTTGCGCATATTTTTTCTTTACACACATCTTTCATATAGGGAAACAAATGAAATTTTTTAATGGAAAAAATGGGCAACTCTGTTAAGGGGGTAGTATGGTATTTTTTTTTTTTTCATTTTTTTTTTTTTGTTTTTTTTAAATTATTCTATAACATCTTAAGATTATTGTGTGAAAGTTTGAAGTGCATTAGAGTAAAATTGACAAAGACACAAAGGATTAAGTATCTACCTCTCCAACCGGATTTCACAATCTTCACAAATCTTTAAACGCGTTTTTCTCACACTTGCCTTTTTTACGGTCGGTGTCCACTGTAGATTCATATCTACTGCACCGATTCTTTTCAAATTTGGTTTTTTTGTTTCTTTACTTTATTCACGAGGTAATGACGTCGAGTTTTTTTTTTTTTTTAATTTTGTCATATTTTAAAACAACAAAGTTTTCAAGTTTTTTTTATGAAAAATCGGTGTTTTGACTTCAAAGCGCTTTAAAAAATTTAAAAAAAAAAAAAAAAAAAATTCGACGTTGTTACCTGCGAAACTTTATTAGCTGATGAAATCAATTTGGTTTTTTGATTTTAGTTGATCCAGTAATGAGTCCTGAGGGACACCGCAATAAAACTTTTTTATGAGACGTCCGCGAAGATTCGCTGCCACCAACTCATTTCTTCATAAAAATCAATGAAAATTTCACACAATATTCTTTAAATATGACTTTATAATGAAGTAATTTTAAAATTTTGAATAAACCAACTGTGTCGACAAAAAAAATTTCGAAAAATATGCTTGTTTTACACCGAATTAACCATACTACCCCCTTAAGGAAAAAAAACAAAATAAAAATTATAGAGATTTTTTAGCAGTTTTAAACTTGTACTTTTTTGTACTAAAATTCAATGAGTTTTATATCTGCGTACTAGAAATCCTTCCTGGAATTCTATTTAAAAACAGTGGAATTGAGATAAAAAGTTTGTGAATTTCTTTTAATTTAAATATTATATAAAATTTGAGAGTTCGATATAAATGGCTCATGTAAAAATAATGAACATTAAAAAAAGTGTATACTCAAGAACAAAAAAAAAATCGAATATGAAATTCATAAATATTGGGTAGTCGAAAAAGTCTTTTCGTACAATATTTTGTCAATAGATGTCGTTGGAGTCATCTATCTCCAGTGCTACCAATCACATTGTGTCATATCATATGGTGTTAGAAAGGCGGCATTTTAAGCTTCATTTAACCAAAATAAAAATTAAATTCGGAGAAGTTGAAAAATGTATAGCTGTTCAAAAGAGAGTGAAAATAATGAAGAAATTCGCTATATTTTGAAATTTTTGTATAAAAAAGGGAAGAATGCCACGCAAGCCACCAATGAAATTTGTGAAGTTTACGGAGACGATGCTGTATCAGTTCGTGTAGCACAACAATGATTCGCTCGCTTCCGTTCTGGAAATTTCGATGTGAAAGATGCACCTCGCTCCGGTCGACCTATCGTTGAAAAAGTCGATGAAATTATGGAAAAGATTGACCAGGACCGTCACATAAGCTGCCATTTCAACGACAAGGCACTAAACATTCATCATCAAACGGTTTTGAACCATTTAAAAAAGGTTGGTTACAAAAAGAAGCTCGATGTTTGGATACCACATGAATTGTCTGTGAAAAATTTAATGGACCGAATTAACATTTGCGATTCTTTGCTGAAACGAAATGAAATCGAACCATTTCTGAAGTGAATGGTAACAGGAGACGAAAAGTGGATCAAATACGACAATAATGTGCGAAAAAGATCATGGTGCAAGGGTGGTGAAGCTCAACAAATGGTCGCAAAGCCAGGATTGACGCCTCGAAAGGTTATGCTGTGTGTTTGGTGGGATTGGAAAGGAATCATCCACTATGAGCTGCTCCAGCCTGCTCGAACGATTGATTCTACACTTTACTGTCAACAACTGATGAGATTGAATCAAGCAATCGAAAAAAAAACGGCCAGAACTGATCAGCAGAAAGGGCGTCGTCTTCTATCAGGACAACGCTAGGCCACACACATCTTTGAAGACTCGGCAAAAACTGGGAGAGCTTGGCTGGGATGTTTTGATGCATCCACCAAATAGCCTTGACCTTGCACCATCGGACTTCCATTTGTTTCGGTCAATGCAGAACTCCCTTAATGGAGTAAAGTTGGCTTCAAGAGAAGCCTGTGAAAATTACTTGTCGCAGTTTTTCGCCGAGAAAGCACAAAAGTTTTACACTGATGGAATAATGTCTTTAGAAGAAAAATGGCAAAAGGTGGTCGACCAAAATGGTACATATTTGGTTTCATAAAGTTCATTATAAATATAAAAAAATGAGTTGAAGTTTGATTAGAAATGCGAAAAGACTTTTTCGACTACCCAATATTTATAAGTTTTTAAACTGACATAATATTTTTTGTTATATAAATAGTATTTTTTTTAATCAAAAAATAATATTTTTATTGATCATAGAATTATATACAATTTTTTTTTTTAAACGAAAAACAAGTTTCAAATAAATTGCCCAACTGGGAGCAACTTGTAAATTACGTTAACAAAGAAATAAAAGAAAATTATTTAAATTTTGCGTAGGATTGGGAAAGCCAATTGTGCCATATCACTCACACACTTGTTCTTACTCAAAACATTAAATTAAAATACATACATATCTACGTGTACTATATACAGCAAATGCTTATTCTTATTCTTCTAATTCAGCATAGCACTTTCGGTCTTGGTCAAATGATGTAGATGCTTTTTATATACAAACATACATCTATACATACATATTTTACGTCTCCTCTAATATCTCCCATGCGATCAATTTTATAAATCAAATGATGGACAGCAGTTACAAGAACAATATGGCTCACAAGTCAAAAAACAACATGCAACTAAAACAAAGAACAAATGATTTCTTTCTGGTATTCTGTGATTGCCAGCACACTGCAGCAGCGCTGTTAATTAATTTTCACTGTTTTATTTTTGCTTTCAAAGAGCTGCTCTTAATTGTTGTTTTGCTTACACTTAGAAGCGCATTTGCATTTTGTTTGCTTCGGCTTGCGCGTCTGCCACAGCCGCAGCCGCAGTCGCAGCCTCAATCGAAAACAGAAAACTATTATAAAAACTAAGCAATGAGTTGCCAGCAATCAGTCGAGGCAGTATAAGTATATATGTACGTATGTATCTACGTATGCATGTTATCTTACTGCTGCCTCAGCCTCATCATGCACGCTTGCCACTTTTGAAGCACTGTAGTAAAGTATATTTGATGTGTTCTTCTTGTCTTCGCTCATACATGTATGCGTGTGAGTGAGTGCTGGTATGTGTTTATTATTTCAATGCTTCATTTGAAAAAACAAAAAACCAAAAAATCGAAATTGTTCGATTTTGTTTGCTCTTACAACAAACTGCTGGGCCACATGCGCACAGGATCAATAAATATGTCGAACGCCTTGACATTAATGTGCTGAAAGATGTGCTCGCTGGCATTTACTTAAATATTTGGGCACTTACATGCATATATGGTGTACAGTGTATGCAGGCATGTCTGACGGAAAAGTGCCACCTAGTGCTTATCAAATCTGGAGTTGGTGTCGAGACTGCTGCGCATTTTGTGGTTGCATGCTTCATTGCCGTTGAGTGATGAGATCAATGAGGGCGCTGAAGTGTGGGTAAAGATGGGAGTATGCTTTGCCCATGAAGAGATGAATAATTGCGTGTCTTTTCTTAATACTTCATATTTCACTAGAATGGGGTCAAACTAACACGTACTACAATTCTTCTAATTAACTCACAACCATTTGCTGATAGTGTTAATCGATCACTAACGTCTCTATTTTTCACTTTGACATTTTCAATTTTTGTCAATTCGCTTTCCCACGCCTCCTTCAGCATTCATAATGAAATCTGCCTGCCAATCAATTTTCAGAGTCTATGTATACACTTGGGGCACATTTAGATTAGGAAATTCGAGCCCATGCGTCATTATCACTTCAAATGTATTCTAGTAAATGTAAACTCTAAACTTTTAATTGTTTTCCAATTGTACGTGGCACTCATACGCCGACAAAAAGACATTACACTGCTCGATTGCCTACATTAAGGCGTTGAAACGCCCAACTAATTATTGCTTACTTCAACACTGTGTATGTATGTATGTATGTGCGAGCAAACAAATACGAATGCGCATGTGTGTGTACACTTGAGAATGAAATAAATTGATAATTGCGGGCGTGGATTGATTTACATGCCAAATATTTACCAGCTCAAGGTACCACAAGTCACATCACACCTAGAGACCCCACTTGCAGGCGTGTTGCCTTTCAAGGGAATTAAATAATTAGGGGTTCTACTATAAATACGAGGGGTGCCTTTTATATTTCAGGATTAGAGAACAAAAACAAATTTTAATCATCGAAAATCACTTTATTGTTTTTCAAAATATTCTCCATGAAGATCTATACACTTTTGCATGCGTTTGAAACAATTGTCGAAGCACTTTTGCCACTCTGAATGAAGCACCTCCAAAACATGCATTCTGAATGCCGCAACCGCTTCTTCAGGTGTCGAAAAACGTTGACCTCTCAGTTTGTTTTTTACGTACGGGAATAAAAAGAAGTCATTTGGTGCCAAGTCAGGACTATACGGCGGATGACCCATTAATTCGATGTTTTGGGTGCTCAAAAATGCAGTTGTTTGAGCCGATGTGTGAGAGCTCGCATTGTCCTGGTGGAGAGTGATCCGTCTTTGGCGATTGGTTTTCCTAATTTCTTGGAAGACAACTGGCAAACAAATGGTTGAGTACTACTCAGAATTTACTGTTCTGCGTTGTTCTAGTGATACGGTTGCGACATGTCCAGTTTTTCCGAAAAAACAGGCGACAATTTGCTTGGGAGTGCTTCGTGCGCGAGCAACTTTTGTTGGATTTGGCTCATCTTGAAACACCCATACTGTCGACTGCTGTTTACTTTCGGGCTCATACGCGTAAATCCACGATTCATTACCTGTCACGATGTCATAGACGTGTTTCGGAGCCCCGCGATCGTATTTTTTGAGCATTTCTTCGACCAATCGACACGAGCCCTTTTTTGAGCGATTGGCAAATTGTGTGGGATCCAACGCGAACAAATTTTTTTGCCAGTCAAATGTTTATGCAATATTGAATGTATGCTGGTCCCACTTATGCCTAAGATTGTCTCCATCTCACGATAGGTCACATGACGGTCTTGCAATATCAGTTCGCGCACAGCATCAATGGTTTTCGGAACATCAACTGATTTTGGACGACCTTCACGAAATTCGTCTTGGAGTGGAGCTTCATCGCCAAAAAATGAATTAAGTTCATCCATGCAACGTTGCTGAGTTAATCCACGTCGAAAGTTGTAAAAAATAATCGCACGAAAATGTTCACGATTTAATTCCATTTTTGGACCGAGATGAATCTTTTAAGTTACTGTAAACAACACAAATAGCGCTGGTATTTCAAAACGTTCTGAGTACGTAAAAGCCAAAAAATGTCGAACTTTGCGATACAGCTGTCAGTTGCCAGATTGCAACACCAGTGTTGCCAAATCCCGACGTATAAAAGGCACCCCTCGTATATATCGAAATTCTAAAACGTATAATTGCCAGACCGGCAAGCCGCCACTGATATGTAGCTGTCAACAGCTCTACCTCTTAAAAAGTAATACTTAAAGAAGTAAAGACTTCGAGTTTGATTTTTTTTTTGAGCTTCCATGATGATTTGCTATAGAACTTTCGTGATTTACGTATTCTATGCAACCAAATGTTTAATTTTCTGAAATCTTTTTTTTTTTTCTAGAGCGATGTTGTTTAACGTGCCGCTGAAAAGCATTCTACTTGTTTTATGTGCCACAGACTCTTGTCCAAACAATGTGTGCGTGCGTGCATATGTATACAAGTATGTATGCATTAGGGCGGGTCGATTTAAAATTCGCTCATTGCTCTGTGAAAATCATATTCTAGGGATCAAAATAAGAAACTTTGCCGAAGGAACCATATCTCTAAAACGAATTCTGATGTCCCCCAATTTGGGTCGAACGAAAAATCCCACTTTGACCCATTTAGAGAGCTCCAATCGAGTCCAAATGTATGACCGACCCCACTAACTTTGGACGGCCGATCCACCCATGCCAGTGGCACACCCCCTGGAACTCCCCTGGGGGGTTCCCCATACAATCATTTCAAAATATCACCATTTTTGGCCTTTACATGAAAAAATCAGCTAAATGGCTATGTTTTTTTTTATTTTTATTTATTTATAATAATATTTATTATTTATTTATAATGAAATCTATTTTTTCTCTTAAGACATTTATTTAGTCAGAACATATGTAAATGAAAAAATTAATTTAAGTGAGTTATAGAAAAGAAACTAAAAAGTTCGACCCAAATTGGGGGACATCAGAATTCGGTTTAGAGGTATGGTTCCTTCGGCAAAGTTTCTTATTTTGATCCCTAGAATATGATTTTCATAGAGCAATGGGCGATTTTTTTGCCTCCCCACAAATCGACCCGGCCTAGTATGCATATATGTATTCTGGGTTCAACAGTAAATATCTCTATTTTCTCTCATCGAAATGCACACTGTAAAACTGCTGCCAGTCAACTATGTAGTTTTGTATGCTGCACGTTTACATGCCACAGAAATAGATGCAAAATAAAGAAAAAATATTTGCCAACACTGCCACGTGCTTCAAGTGTTAGCAGATTGCTCAAAATACTTTGCTGTTTACATATGCACACATAAATACATGCACACATACATACAAGTACTTATATTTTCTCTGCACCTCCTTGCCCTACATTCCCAACCAAGCCACTTCAGCGCATTCTAACACTTCACTGCCTAAATACCCACTTAAAAATGTACATTTGAAACTTTTTTTTCTTACTTTCTTTCGCACTTGCCTTTTGGGGGCCACACTTTTCAATCGCGTTTCGTCTTATTGCCGAGTTTTGAGTCAGCTCTATTTGTCTGTATTTACACTCCTTTTGTATTGTAATGCTGCAGCTCATTGAAAATTCCTAACATACGTTCTAATGGAATCATTAACGTCATGGGTACGTACTCGCGGCTATATATTATACATATGAACATGTGAATGTATTTATTTTTACTTGTAAATCATATATTTCAGCTTTCACTTATACATACATACATGCACACGCACAAGTATAACTGAGTGTAACTATATATACAAGTAAATAAGTTGAAATTTAATCGTACTTTGGCCCTCGCACTCCAGCTATTTGTCAATGCAGTGGAAGTCAGTCAAAACATTTTGTAGCTTTTTGTTCGCTTTTTGTCTTTTTGTGTAAATATTTGGCGATTGCGATACGCATTTTTGATATGAGTATTTGTGCCTCAAGTCATTTCAAACACAAGAGGTGTTTATAGATACATATATACAACAATTCACTGCAATAATGTTAGTATATGTGCACGGATTTTATTTATCGACTTGTGATAGGTTTTTCGCATTGCGAACCGCCAGGTCATGCGAGAAAATTTAAATTATTCGAATATAGAGACCTTAGGTTGTAAATGGTTACAAGCTGAGTGTGACAGTTATTTAAATTATTCTATCAAGTCATTACCTTAAGCAAAGTTCTTACACAAGGTGACGCAAAATGAATCATCCAATATTATTTAAAAAAAAAATTATTAAAAAAGAAATGTTTGAAATCTTTAGTTTGCCCTTTACGCGCTTCATTGCTTGTCTGTTTGTATACTAGTTCCCAAATGTCAAATACAATTGGCATACGGTGCGGCTTGGAAAAATTATAAATCTTCCGATAGGGTGATTCATTTTGTGTCACTTTGTATAATGCTTTAACTTGACTTTACGAAATTAAAAAAAAATAATAATATAATAATAATAATAATCTTTAAATAAATTATGGCCAACGTTGGTTGCACTCCCTCTCACAAATAACGATTTGTGGTGACAGTTAAAATATGAGCTCATTTGAAATCAATAAAACACATGAGTACCTAGTGAATTCAGGAGTTAGTTAAATGTTTTTATTTTTTTATTTTATTTTTTTAATTTTTTTTTTGTTTTTTGGTGTTTTTGAAAATTGCACTGTTGCCGGATTTTCTAGTTGTTTGGGCAAAGGTTTTGGCAGTTGATTTCACTTAATTCGGGTCTTCCATGTTCAGTAACGTACCTTGTTTTGTCAGATTGGCTTCACTTTTTGAGATAACAGTATTTAAAAAATGTTCATGGTGATATCCGCGTCAGCCATAAATTTCTATTTAATATGACACGATTCAGAAAACCATTTGCAAGACATCTTGAATTATTAAAAAAAAAAGGTTAATCAAATTTGCTTAAATTTTAACTACTCTATAAAAAACTTTTTCAGTTTTAAAGTTATACTGTTAATATTTGCCAATACTCCAATCGATAAAGGTTGAAAAGGTCGTATATCCGTTGATTTCTAACTCTCAAAAAAATGGTTGTTCAGATAGTGATTGTGCATTTTATTCGAGCGGAACAGCAAAAGAGATAACACATTATCGATCTACTCCTCACCACCGCAACTGCGGCAAAATGCATTTCAGAGAACGTCTAAAATAGGGATGGTGCAACTTATGTACGTGAGTAAAGTGGTAAGAGTTTCTAGAATCTCTTCCGAGATGGCACTTGCCGGCTATGCCATTTTGAAAACATAAAATTTGCATTGTTTTGTACAAAACAAATATCTATCAGGTAGTTTCGCTTAAGGTAGTTTTCGTATAAAAAAGTAAATTTTGTGGAAGAGTGAACGTTTCTCGTGAATATTTTCGTGCGATAATTTTCTACAATTTCAAATCTGGCCTAACTTAAAAACAATCTATCGATAGGCTAGGCAACAAGCAGACAAGACGACCCCATATGACAGTCAGTGCTACGTTATTGGAACGATCCGGATTTATGTCCAGCAGCATGCTATTTATGTTCCTACAACAACAACAACGGCCGCATGCGACAGGTTCGCAAAATTCTAGCGAGGCATTTCTAGTTGGTCTTAGTTACGAATTCCGTGAAACTCATCCACCAACTGCTGTGGCTCCAGCAAAACATTAAGAAATTATTGAGCTGGATCGGCATGTTACATATGTACCTCGAGTTAGAAGCTTTCTTGGACATTAGTAAAAGTCAATTACAAACGATTTTGCATGACCATTTCGTTGTGAAGTTTGCAGCATTAGCCGCCGCACTATGTGACAGAATTTATGCTGAAAGCAGTGAACGCCGTACGCAGTCCCTTACCGCAGTCCTATACCGTGCACAAAAACTCAACCCCTAGAACAACTGCGTTCTTTTAATTACATATTTACACAATACATCGGTTTGTGTGTGTATGTGTTTGGTTGTATCTACACAATGTTGCCATTGATATTTTTGCTTACACACTTTTTCACACATCCGCGTTATCAGTTACAATTTTTCATTGTTTAATAAACCAAAGCCAAAAACCAACAAATGCAAATAGTTCATTTACCTATAATTAACATTATTCAACAGTATTTTTAAGCTATTTTAACAAAAATTATCATTTTTCTAAGCTTATTATGTAAATGATTTCGAAAGGTACTGCTTGGCAACAATGTGTGGTGAGAGAGCAATCAGCTGAAAGGGGATAAAATCTACGGTTCTACGATACGGAAGGAACTCATTTTTCATATACATGGAGTTCTCATTAGTTTGATCGGAACAGCTGACTGGGGATTGCGTTTACGGTGTGCACTGTTTTCATTACTAAAGAAAAGCTTGTTTCTTCACCAAGACAACGCAAGCTCTCGCACAAGAATTCGAACAATTGATTATTTCAAGGAGAAAAAGAACGATTTATGGGCTCATTGCACGTATTCATCGAATTTATCGCCCACTGACTTATTTTCGCTGACATTCGTCAAAAATAAAATGTGTGGTAAGCGCTTTCCAACACCTGAAGAGGGTGTTGAAGCACTCAAAAATCATGCTTTTGAAATGTCTGTAAAGAATAAATGTTTCGGGCAGCTGCTTCTTTGGATGCAAAGTTGAATATTCTGAAAAACATTTTATTTATTTAATTATTTACTTATATGAATGTTTATGTATATAATATATGTACATATGTATATGTCGGCATTCCTTTATCTTCAAGCAAGCTATGGATAATGACGGTCTACATCGAGCAAACCAACAGTAGATGGACCACGAAGCCCACTTTCGAAATATATACACAAGCTTGGCCTAGAAGGAATGAGCACAGAACTATGTAGGTCCCTCATCAATCCAGACCGGCCTTCCAATAGTCCGTGGGTTTGTATTATCGCCGTGCACTACGCAATGGGAATACATTAAAACGTGCGGGGTTTCCCTCAAATGACATTTGTCGCAACTGCGAAGCGAGGAGGAGGTGGATAACAATGAACACTTTCTCTGACCCTGTCCTGCTCTTGCTAAAACGCGATACCGCTGTCTAACCTCTTGTTTCTTTGGATGTTGGGCAGACTTGGTAGTCATCCGCACTATTTTATCCTTTATCCTTTAGAGGAAGTGGTTCACCACATTTAGAGGATTCATCGGCTGAATTTTGAAGCAGGTTTTTCCATACAAAAAGTACGCTTTTTTAATGAAAAATGAAATTTTTTTTTAATTTTAATAAATAAGTTTTTTAACAACACCAGGCCGAAAAAAGTCGTTTCGAGATAAATGAGAGAAATGAGTTAAAGTTTGAGGTACAGGAGTGCGCAGACCGCTCTCTGCCTAGTTAATGGGCTGTAGAAACTACAATATTGGAAATTTCTGCATGAAAATTTCGTAGTACTATATTCGTTATATATCACATTTTTTCGAAATATCAAAAAAACAAAAAATCGATATTTTGAAATTTCTAGACCAGCGGGTCTCCTTAAATCTAATTAAATTCTCTTTTCTCTTTTTCTTTCTCTCTAGTTATTTGATATGATATCTACCATTAGATAACTGGAGTCACGGATTTAGAACTCTTTCTATTGGCTCGCATTTCTAAACCCAATTTCAATGCCTAAAAGTTGTTAGGAAAACTTTATCACTTATCTTTCAACAAAAATAAAATTAACAAAATAAATATTCAATGAATATTTATCTCATTCAATGCAGTCCCATGAATAAGAATTCCATTGCATAATTTAAAAAAATCGTAAAACTGCATTTTACTATGCTACGCATAATTAAGAAATATGGTAACAAAGCAATGTCATTAGCATACAAATATTAACATTCAAATATTCATATGTCCATATGTATGTATGTATATGCCCATATGTGTGTACATGTACAATTTTTTTCTATACTTGAAGATTTCCTTATGGGCACAACATTTGGCTGCTCACAAAAAGCACAGCAATATTTTGCTTGCAAAGTCACGCGCCATTAGGAAAATATTATCTATGTACAGCACCAATGTATGTAAGTGTGTATGTATATACATATAGATTGGTATGTGTGGACATGCATGAGAATATAATGCACATTCATGCATACACACAAATGCATATGCAGCTATCTTGCCCTATTTTATTATGTTTTCTTAATGAAAGCAGCCGTATGTTTACATAGCAAGGAAAACACACGCACATCCAACAATGGGTATGGTTGTGCGGGTTTATCAGCAAAGTGTGGGAGTGTTAAAAAGTTTTAGAGTGGAAAACAATTAAGGTTAATCTTCCAAAAGAATGGAAATTAAAACAAAAACAAAAAAAATACTTTCACTATTTTCAATTTTCCACAAATTTCTCATTTTGTTATCTGCTGATACATACATACGCTGGTCTCTGTGGAACAGTAGTTATGTATGTTCTTAGATAAATATTTAAACTCAGTTAATGAAGCAATGTGTGTGTGTGCAAACATATTTAAGTGTGCGGAAGAGCTTACCGTTATGCACACGAAGTAATTTTTGTAAGCAAGTAAATCTTTGTGAGTTTTAAAGGCTATATTTTCTTGATGCAGCTGAAAAATGTAGCTATTGCTACTATACAATAACAATGTATGGATACTTGCATATGTATGTCTGAGAATAATTTTTATAAATGCAATATCCGGTTTATTTATATTAATTTATAAAAAAAAGTGTACTTCATAAAAAAAGTGGAAAAACGAGTCTCTTTTTAAGGAAGATTTGTTGCTTAATTTCGTATAAACGATTTCCTTCCAATGCGTAGATATTTAAGGAAGCGAATTCATACAAAATCGGGCATTCTCAGCAGATGCGGCTTAAAAGCTGAAGAAACTATGAGTCTTAAATCAAAGTTTGAAGAATCGCGAAAACAATTTATATTATATTATTTTCTTAAATCTTCATTTGGTTTGCCTTTGGTTTGAACAAAATTTGCGAACTTTGTGATTTTACCATTATTTTCTTGGTAGATGGCTGTAGTGATCGATATTTTATGAAGCATAGATCAAACAATTTAAAGTTTATGCTCGTTGTTAAGGTGACATTTCACACTAAAAAAATGTTTTACTGATTTTTGTATGTTCCATTCAGTTGAGAGTGAAAGAGAGTTAACAATGGGAGTCAACAAAGAGAAAAGTCGGTACATTTTACTGTTTTTTTATAAAGGCGAAAATACAATCCAGCCCGCTGAAATTATGAATGGTATTAATGGTGCAATTACTCCATCTGGTGTCGTTAGGGACCAAATGTCTATGCGTGGCTTATTGCCAACCAGGCTAACCTAACCTAACCTATGGTGCAATTAATTACGTGCAATTTTGGTTTCGTTGATTCCGTTCAGGAATTTTTGATATTAAAGAAAATGTCGATAATTTTGAGTGTCGATAATATGATAGAAATAATGGAAGTTAGTAGTCGTAGCATCGCCCAAGCGTTACAGCTCGACTATAAAACAGTTTAAAACTATTTGCGCAAAAATTTTACGCAAAAATAATGGATTTCTAATATATAAAGGCTTCGCTTCGTTGGCTGGGTCATGTCGTCCGAATGGATACAAACGCTCCGACTTTGAAAGTATTCGATGCGGTACCAGCTGGTGGTAGCAGAGGAAGAGGAAGTCCTCCTCTGCGTTGGAAAGATCAGGTGGAGAAGGAGTTGGCTTCACTTGGTGTGTCCAATTGGCGCCGGTTAGCACGAGAAAGAAACGACTGGCGCGCTTTGTTAAGCTCGGCCAAAATCGCGTAAGCGGTTATCGCGCCAATTAAGAAGAAGAGAATATGTATATAAAGGTTGTCAAAAAAGTCTTGCGGTATTTCCGCAAGCTTGTCTTTGCAAGCGCGTAGTTCTAGTTGTTTTCGTCGCATCGGTTCACGCTAGAGCTTTTTGGAAAGCTCTTTTCACGTGCTAACACGTGTTTGATTAATTGTTGTTTGCTTTTAGTCGTTCGTGAGTTATAGCGTCGCAAACATGGAGCAAAATAGAGAGAAAATACGGCATATTTTACAGTACTACTACGATAAAGGCAAAAATGCATCTCATGCTGCCAATAAAATTTGTGCAGTTTATGGACCCGATACAGTTTCCATTTCCACCGCACAACGATGGTTTCAACGTTTTCGTTCTGGTGCAGAGGTGATCGAAGATGCGCCACGGTCCGGAAGGCCTGTCGTCAAAAATTGCCATAAAATCGCTGATTTGAACGAAAGAGACCGGCATAGTAGCAGCCGTAGCATCGGCCAAGAGCTGGGCATGAGTCATCAAACCGTTATAAGCCGTTTGAAGAAGCTTGGATTCAAAAAGAAGCTCGATGTATGGGTGCCACACGACTTGACGCAAAAAAAACATTTTTGCCCGTATGGATGCATGCGAATCGCTTCTGAATCGCAACAAAATCGACCCGTTTTTGAAGCAGATGGTGACTGGCGATGAAAAGTGGGTCACTTACGACAACGTGAAGCGCAAACGGTCGTGGTCGAAAAGCGGTGAAGCTGCCCAGACGGTGGCCAAGCCTGGATTGACGGCCAGGAAGGTTCTTCTGTGTGTTTGGTGGGATTGGCAGGGAATCATCCACTATGAGCTGCTCCCCTATGGCCAAATGCCCAATTCGGACCTGTACTGCCAACAACTGGACCGCTTGAATGCAGCACTCATGCAGAAGAGGCCATCTTTGATCAACAGAGGCCGAATTGTCTTCCATCAGGACAACGCCAGGCCACACACATCTTTGGTGACGCGCCAGAAGCTCCGGGAGCTCGGATGGGAGGTTCTTTTGCATCCACCGTATAGTCCGGATCTCGCACCAAGTGATTACCACCTATTTCTGTCCATGGCGAACGAGCTTAGTAGTCGGAAGTTGTCCACAAGAGAGTCCTGTGAAAATTGGCTCTCCGAGTTTTTTGACAATAGGGAAGCGAGCTTCTATAAGAGGGGCATTATGCAGTTGGCATCTCGTTGGGAACTCGTCATCGAACAAAACGGCGCATATTTGACTTAAATCGCATTATTATAACCAAGTTTATGAACAATTGAAAATTCAATAAAAGTACCGCAAGACTTTTTTGACAACCTTTATCTACCATTTTTTTGACTGACAACGAAAATAGTTTTTGTTTTTGCTTTACAGTACTTAAAAAATACAGACGTTTGTCCGAAAATAATTAAATTATGAAAAAATGTTATATCCATATCCATATATTAACTCTACATTGTTTTGTTTTCACACAATTTTTAAAATACAGAATTATGACCCAAAGGAATTTAGGCTGTTGAGAATTCATTTCACATTTTTTCGAGAATTATTACACGTTTCTTAATTTAGTCACTGAGACAGAGAAAATGTCGTATTTCACATGCCAAAAATGGAGCAAAGTCCATTTACTTTTAAGTTCCAACTTTTTATTTTTCAGTTTATGATAAGTTGTGGATACTTTTACATCAGAAAAATTGGGTGCTCTACTCCTAGATATTAAAAAATCTTAAAAGGAAACTGTTCAAGCGTTTCCTGTTGGTCAGCGTTGGCTGACAATTTCATGATATGATCACATCCTATAAAAACATCTTTTGAAGAATTTTTGTTATGAGGAGTCCATTTCTGTCATTTAAATTACATTTTTGAAAGAGAAAAAAAATTAGTTTATTAAAATTTTTGTTTTCTAAATTATTTTCAATCCAACTACAATTGACCCGCCCTAATTTACGAGTATATCTACACCACAATCAAGTAATCAAGCAATGCTCTATCTCTTTAGTCTACCTAACCATACGCTCGCATCTCCACAACCTGTTTAATCGCCCAGCAAGGAGGCAGCCGTGGCTATCATGTGTCAGCTTACCCTTTCTACCAACCAACATCATTTACTCCCTCTAAGCGCAATTCATTTTCTCATATTGTGTGCTTGAATTTCCTTTCCCCTTCTTTGCTTTCATGGTGATGTTTTTCTTTCTTTATTTCTGCTGGTACGAGTATTTTTTCGATTAAAATCTTTAAATTGAAATTGAATTTTATGTGCGACAAACGCCCTCGACTAACTGCTATTGGGATAGCTACAAATACCCTTGAGCATGACAAAATTCTCTTTTTTCAGAACTATAATAGACATACATTTTATGCTTGTGTGAGTATGTGCCTAGATTTGCTGACTACTCCCATGTACATACATACATATGTACATATACTCGTACATGTACATATGTAGACTTCCTCGAAGGCTCTTAGGTGGTGTCCAGCATATTTCGTTGCGATAATCTAAATCTACTTTGTCGCCTGGTGTACCTACGGATATTTGAATCGGATAAATGATATGTTTAGAATTCCATTTTTCGATTTGATTTCCACGACTTTTTTACAATCAATAAACTTCTAAGAAGTATGCGTACAATTTTTTTCGCTATATCAGTTCAATGTCAGCTACGAGTATGTAAGTGTGTTTATATGTATGTATGTATGTAGGTATTCGAAGCATTGTGTTGGTAATTTGATATTTTTCTTAGATTTTCTAGCTTATCAGAAATCGTCAATATATTTAGTTTGTTCTATGCTAATCCCAATAAATATACGCAGCGGTTTAGTAGCAGAGAACTCGTGTTAGTGCGCGAGTCCTTTCAGGAATTGTGAGCGTTTCATTAGATTTGAAAATAACAACTTTCACAGCCATTTACTTTAGGTTATGACTTTTTTCAATTTTGTTAATAGAAGTGGTAATCTACTTTTTCTATAATTTTCTGCAAAAATGTTTTTTTTTTTAAATTATTTAGTCAAGAAATCCAAATAAACAGGGTGATCCATAAAGTGGTTTATTTTTAGAGAATCAAAAAAATGCATACAAATCAAATTTGTTCACTTAGTTTTTCATTAATGTCAGTAGCGCAATCTGTTCACCTAGTTTTCCAAGATCTTAGTGACGGTTTCTGCCACAGTCTCGCGAACTGCTTGTTTGATATTCACCTTAAGGGCCTACATCGTTAATGGATTGCTCGCATAACATCGATCCGTCACTACAACCTACAAAGAAATCTAATGGCGTCAAATCACAACTCCGAAGTGGTCAATTGATATCGCTGTATATATATGTAAGTATTTACGAGTATATAGCATACATATACATACATAAGCATAACATAGTAGAGTACAATATTTTTATTGATTTGTTTATGAATGGCAACCTGATGGCGTCCTAGTCGCTTTGTTCATAACCTTTGATACCTGACTGAGCTGGTACCCACATCAGTTCAATTTTCAGTGACTACTTATAAGCAGTGTTGCAAAACGATCCTCTTTTAAGTGAACTCATTTTAAGGCGTTAAGAACTGATCGACTGCTCATAATACATATGTACATGTAGTGTGTAGTGTTATCAATTTATGAATATGTATGTTTGTATATGCGCATGTCCACTGAACATTGCTTGCTATTTACCGATCATAAGCTGATATGCTGCAGTAATTCTTTATAGATAGTAGCCCGTAAGGGGGCGTCCACAAATTACGTGAGGTGTTTTTTTCAATTTTCTGACCCTCTCTCCCCCCCTGGTGAGATGTCGTGAGATTTTATTCAACCCCCTCCCCCATCCCCAATCTCACGTGAGATTTTTCAAAATGTGGGTTTCTTATGTAAACGCGTTGGATTGTTACTGTAAAAAGAAAAAAAATTTGCTTCGTGCTTTTATTTACGACTAGTTAAGACTAGTAATCAATATTGTTGAGAGTTATAAGTGTAATAAAAATTTAACAATAGAAGACTTAAATCGTAACTACTGCGATTAAAAAAAGAATATCTACTCTAATTCAGTCCATGGAGAATCATGCGCGGTTTCAAGAGAGACTATTGGGACCAACATGTCCATATGATTTTCAGTAAAATCATGTGCTCCTTCAACTTCATTCTAATCTATCCACTCTAAGCCGTTGACGCTTGCGCATAGTAACTCATTAGCTCGTCTTGTGACAATCCGTGAGGGTCGCACTTTGCGGAACATACGCGCTTGCTTAGCTGGTGCAATGTGAGCTGCTCTCCTCTGCTCTGCAGCTCTTGTGATAGATGCGAAGTAAATACCGCATGTACTGCAGCATATTTTCTCTAAATCATCACGTATACTTGGGCAATAGAGATCAATAGGCGTGCTGATGAAGGCATTCAGCGGTTGAATCGGTACGCGTATTAGAAATGAAGCAAATGATTTTCCGTCATGTTCTTTAAAGTCCGGAATTGTCAAACGTCAACCTGAGTGATAGGGCGTTCGGCTCATAGTGGCGCGAAAACAACCGATGGGCTACACTGTACCGCAAATTCAGATTAAATTGAGCTATTTGGTATAAAAGAAATATTGTGGTTTGACAGTAGTAATGTATAACGTCGAAGTATGAATGAAATTATTTTCTTTCGAACGAATTAGTGAATGATCTTAATCATACTACGATTACGCTTGAGATTAAATCTTAAGCATGTACAATTTTTTTGTTTCAATCAGAAAAAAAATTGCGTGATATTTGCCGAGACCCCCCCTCTCTCCAACGTAAGATTAGATGAGATTTGACTCGACCCCCTCCCCCCCTTAAACATCTCACGTAATTTATGGACGCCCCTAAGGTACCATGCTCCTGCTGCCATATTCCACTCTTACTTTTGTATTTACAAATTATTATTATTTTTGCTCTTCTTCCTCTTTTTATATTGCACATGCATCATACATACATACTCAACGGTGTGTGCTCATAAATCGCATTGTTGTTGTTGCGAGTCATCCATTTCCATTGTCGTTCTACCACTCGCCCATTACTGAATATGCACACGTATTCGCATTTTGTACAAGTGTTTTCTATACATTTACAAATGTGTGTGCGTGTGTTTGTGTTTGCACGTTTATGTTTTTTGTTTGGATTTGTTATTATTATTTTGTAGTTTTTTCTCATTTCGATTTGCCAGCCAGCAACAGCAGCAGCAACTAAAAAATATGAATGTACATAAGTATGTATATATTCGTAGAAGTTACTGCACTGCATGCGCCAAGGATTACTGCACTTGGCAAAAGATATGTCAGGATATTTATGTGAGGCGTTTGTTTCGTTTTTTTTTCAACTTCCACGGATAACAGCATACATATAATTTTATAAATATTTGTTTTTCCTGTGTTTGCATATTTATAGGTATGTGGTGCTGTGGTCTGTGGCCGTTGGCAAAGCAAAAGAAGAGCAAATGGTACCGACTAAGATTGCGTGTACATTTTTGTATGCTGAATGCATGTGTATGGGTGTGTGTTGGAAGTTTAAAAGAACACTAAAAATACACTTTGAGAGACCTTTGAAAGCGCTTGACAGTATTAAGTTAAAACCCTCAGAGTCAGAAAGTTTTAAGTAAAATTATAAATCAGAATCGTTTAACTATGCCTTCTTGATTAATGGAAAAATATCAGAAAGTTACTAGATAAAATACTTTCAAAAGATTTCGTTAGCCTCCCTAATATTTTTTTAAACTAGAACACAACTAAAACGCAAATGTAGTGCTAAACTGGCGAAGTCTTTTAAAGATATGAATTTTGGAAGCTCTTAATTCTACTAAGTGTATCAGCAACTTAAAAAGAATACAACGATTCGCGTAAAGCCAGCTGAGAAAGCGAAGCTACCAGAAGTCTTACCGGGAACTACAAAGGCCGACAATAAATTTTACTACCAACGAGAGTATACTTTTGTAGGGATCTTTGATGTAAAAAATCTAAAGTCAGTGTCATAATTACTTTAGTGGCTCAGGCTTTCGAGATATTATGGCCTCAAGTGAAACAATGCCATTTAAGTCTATAGTTGAAGTTACGTGACATCGGAATTTTTTAATTTTTTTTTTTTTTGTGTTAAAGGGGGGAAACCGGTTTAGGAGGCTAAAATTTTTGTGTTGTGTCGAGAATTTTTTGAACAAAGAAGGAATAGATTAGAGGAATTAGAGGATATTTTATTTTTATTTTTAGGTATACTTTTAAATTGTTTTGAAGCCATTTCCGCGGGAGATAGTGGCGTTAGAGCGTGCTGTCCATGGTCGATCGCCATCCGAGTGTCTTGCTCGTACGAATTCCTGAAGTTATTATATATTTCTTAAGAATATGAACCTAATTGTGGTAAAAAAATATTGAAAATTGCATGCTTTTGAGGCGCTTGAACACAAAGTAGTTTTTTATACCATATTTTTTCATCAAACAAAAAAAACTTTTAATAAATATTTATTGAAGAATTTATAAAATTTTCCGGCAGGAATTACAATAAATGAATATAATTATTCTGTGTGTATTGGGGATATTAATCCCACAATCCTGGAATCTGTTTTGTCCCGAAAACTTCGGTATTATTTGGCTAAAATTTCGGAATTCGTAATTTCTTACGAAGCTTTTGAGATGGAGGGGAAAAATTTCCTTTTAAAGCAAAACAGCAACATTGAAAAGTACTTTGCGTTTACAACACGTTTATGGTAGAAATCAGCTGAGCTTCCTGGCATCACGGGATTGTAGTAGTATCTTAAAAGTCGATATGCATTTGTATATTAAGCGATTTTGAAGTCGAAGGTCCTAAAACTGGTTGATGACCGTCCGTTGTAATGATGGTTTAAAATTAGCTGAACTCGAAGAAATTCGCAGAACGCGATGGCTTAAAATTCGACATTCCTCAAAAAACTGTGAGGATACTAAACTGCAAGGACAATAATAACCAAAATATATGTATGTACATGTGTAGGAAACTTATCGAAGGCTTCTTCCATTGATTTATTTTTTTTTTTTTCACCTCACCGCTTACTAAATCGATATCTGTGCCACTGAGCGAATCAGAGCAGATCATTCACATTATCAGAAAAATAGACTAAAAAAACTATACAGTTTTTGCTAGCAAGAAAATCGGTGCACATGACAGTGCAAGCTGACTTCCGCTTACCGCCATACCACCGCACTTGCAACTAAGCCAACAGAGCCAAGGAAAGATAATATATACATACGTATGTATGCACATATGTATGTATGTATATTACCAAATATGCGCCCTACTTGCCGTCGATAAGGTCGACGTCAGCAGCTTTTGCCGAGCCATGGCTATAAAGCGCACTAGTGCCAGTTGTTATTGCGACAATAAGCACGGAGCGCTCAAAAGGCTTCAATACTACGTATGTACATATACATGTTGCTAATGTGCGGCAAGGTGCAGCAGGCTTTGTAAGGGGCAACGGGAATGCGGGGCATGTGTATATCCTGGCATTCGGCTTTACCGATAAATTTTCAATTGACCCAAATTTTTCACATTTTTTTTCGTTTGGCTGTGTTGACATTTCTCCACTTTTTATGCTCTCTTTTCTTTGCTTCCGCTTTTGCACCGATTTCCTTTGCTGTGTTTTTACTCGTTTTTCGGGAGTTTCCTGTCAGTGTGAGTACACTGTTTTGTTTTTTTATTTTTAATTCTGCGAAATACATATATGCAGTAAAAGTAGTTAGGCAATAGCGCCGAGGCCTGCGGTTGTAGGTTCGGTAGATCGCTCATCCGCTTGTTTGTGCGTTGATTCAGTGTACTGCCTGGCGTCAGTATATTGCAACATTTGCTTTGTGCAACGTTTTTATTCTCATTTTCATTTTCAATTGTTGTGAAAACTGGAAAATGCATATTTCATTTTGCCAGCAACCAAAGAAAAGAAAACAGCGAAAATCGAAAGCCGAAAAATGTAGGCAAGCTATCGATCCAGCAGTCGACCGACTGCCACACTATCGATGGCTCAGTCGAAGGCAAACAATTGCAAGGCCTACACACACACACACACAAACACACACAAATTGCAATGAGTTGCAAGTATGGCAAAAGGAATAATTTTGACAAGCTCTCTTCAGCTTTTATCTTCATTTTGCGTCAGCTACTCTACTCCCACACCCTCACTCCCCTGTGCGGTTTTGCTATTTGGCCTTTGTATGCGGGCATACAACAATAATAAATAAATTGCATTTACGAGTTTGCGTTTCTTTTGCCCAACTTGCACCGAGTCGATTCACCAAAAGTTGCTTTTTCGTTTTTCCAACTCTTTTATGCACAGATTCGGCAGAAAATTGAAATGTTTTATATTGTTGTAAAAAGCACACATACATACACAAATACATACATACAAACCAAGTTACATGTGTATGCACGAGTAAGTGCGTTTATGTGCCGGCGGTCTTTCTGTGCCACGATATGCCCAAATACCCATGAATACTATGGCACGCGTATATGTGTGGCTGTGTGGTTGACATAAAATATATGCCACTTAGGCATAAATACTGTGGCGTCTACTGCTCCAACAGCTATGAAAAATGGCCGACATACAGTTGAACACACATACAAACGCATATATTTTATGAAATGTTGCCAAAACACACAATTTCATAAAGGCAATAAAATTGCCAGACTTTATTTAAAGGGCTGTTGCAATGAATCAGCTTTTAGTTGGGGATTATGGCGAGTTATGACGGGTAGGGTGGTGCAGAAGTAATTGGCCGTATGTGCCACTTTTGATATATTCAATTTAAAATTGCTAGTGGCAGTGGTAGATTATTCTCGTGTATTAGTAGAAGATACAAAAAGTCTAAAAAATTATATAAATATTCGATGATAGACCAACAGAATTTGTAGGTTTAAAGGAACTAAATTCGTTTACATTTTGAATCATACAAAACTTTAGATAAACACAACGATCGTACAACCAATTTTTAGGCGTCATATTTTTCAGATTAACTCATTCAGTAAAAATTAAAAAAATCGCACTTGACTGTCAAAAAGTTTCCAAAAGTTTTTGAGTTTTTTAATGTTCAAATCTGGAACAGAAATTCACTGTGACAAGCTGAGCTTAAGGGTGCATGAATTTAACTGGACCCATTTGTTCATATCATTATTTGATATTGATTAGCTAAGGAAAACGGGTGCGATTTAGAGAGCAAAGATAGAGTAGATGATGAGAGCTGATTACCTCCTAGTATTGTGTTCATTTATGAAACTCAGAAATGAACTCACATCATTTGTGGGCAAGCTATGAATTTTATGAGAGTCGGAAGCATGAAGAAGACTAATACAACTATAGCGCATGCTGTGTATACACCAGGTAATCCTCTCGGCGGGTTGTATGCAAAGAAAATAATATTGCTCTTATTGCGAACCGCATGTTCTAGCTGCCTTTGGCTGCTGTGCAATAAGAAGGACTGCAGTATGCAATCAGTGTGAGCGTTCCATATATCTTTTCATAACCTGGTTGAGAAGTGCGAAAATGTATCTTAGGTGAATGAAATTACCAGGCTAGGAATTGCCCAGATGCAGGCGGGTTGAATATTAAGCATAACGCCTTTAAGCGCAAATATATGTCAAAAACACTTAAAAAGCTCTTTACGATATCGAAAGCTCCAACGAAAGTTGTCGTGACAAACATGTTTTGCTTGGTTTGCTGTTTTACAAGATCGCATTTAATTTAAATTCATTTAATTTGTTTACATAGTTCTATCTAATTTCACTCTATTTAATTTCGTTTTATTTCGCTGGAAATAATTAAATTTTTTTCATCTCAGTTAATGAAGCTTCCTTGTAATTTCATTTCAGCGCTGGACATTTTTTGCGGGGGAATTTAAATAACTGTATTTTTTCCATTAAATCACTTCCATCAAAATTGCGTTTCCAATATGTCCATATTTTGATTTTGAAGTTGTTTTAGAGAAATAAATTCAAATGTTTATCATTGAAAATATTAGCAATATTTCTTTAATGTTTCATCCTGAAATATAAAAATTGCATTGCTTTTCCTTTGGGAAAATCCTTATCTGCGTTTGCCCCTGACTTCATTAAATATCATTCGGTTGTATTTAATTTTTTCCTTTCGTTTCATTTCAATTAACATCACTTCATTTTCATCAATTTTGGCATTTCGTTTCGTTGAACTAATTTAATTTCATTTGCTTCATTTCATTTCGTTTCGTTTCATTACATTTTATTTCGTTTAAATTCTTCATCTGATTCATTACATCCAAATTATTTTAATTTCATATCCTTTAATTGTACCTCATTTCGTCTTATTTAATTTCCCCTCAATTGTTTATGTCATCTCATTCCATTTCTTTACATTTAATTCCATTGGATTTTGCTAAATTTTTTCAAATCATTTTATTTCATCTCACTTAATTTTGCATTTCAATTTATAGCGGTTTATTTCTTCATTTCGTGCCATTTCATTTCATCCAGTTTCTTTTCATTTCTTTCATACGATTTTATTTCGTTGCGTTTTCTTTCGCTTCTTCAAATCATCTCCCTAAATCTCATCAGATTGCATTTAATCTCTATGTTTCATTCATTTTACTTCATTTTAATCGAAATCAATAAATTCATTTTGTTTCACTCCGTCAAATCATTTCGTTTCATCTCATTTTATTTCGTTTCATTTTTTCATCTGATTCATTACATTTAAATTAATTTAATTTCATATCCTTTAATTCTACTTCATTTCGCCTTATTTAATTTCTCCTCATTTGTTTATGTCATCTCATTCCATTTCTTTACATTTAATTCCATTGCAATTTGCAAAATTTTTTCAAATCATTTTATTTCATCTCTTTTACTTTTGCATTTCATTCTATACCGGTTTATTTCTTCATTTCGTGCCATTTCATTTCATCCAGTTTCTTTTCATTTCTTTCATACGATTTTATTTCGTTGCGTTTTATTGCGCTTCTTCAAATCATCTCTCTAAATCTCATCAGATTGCATTCAATCTCTTCGTTTCATTCATTTTACTTCATTTCAATCGATATCAATAAATTCATTTTGTTTCACTCCTGCAAATCATTTCGTTTCCCCTCATTTAATTTTGCATTTCAATTCATTTCGTTTCCTTTCATTTCATCCAGTTTCATTTCATTTTATTTAATTTCTGTCATCGCATTTCATTTCATTTCATTTTATTTAATTTCTTTCATCTCATTTCATTTCATTGCATTTTCTCTCAAATATATCTCATGCTGCCGATGCTTCTGCTACCGATTAACGCGCCACCATTGAAACAGCCTATGGCGGCAACTTGTGTCTTTATCTTTGATGTTCAAGTTTCCTTTTACTTGGCGACTGAAAAGTACAATATGTTTTTTTTTTTGTTTTGAAAAATAATTGCAAACGAAACCTTCGCACAAAGTAATCATTCCTATTCCTATAGAAACACGCCATTCGGGTTTTCTGCATGCATCCATCCACATACTGGCTTTCATCAACCACAACCCTAACTCTAACTTACAATTGCCATGCAAATTTATGTATGAGTACATACATACCATACGAGTATAAGCCAGTGGTAACATTAGTAGTGCAACGCCGTCATTCGCCACTTATGTTGCAATTGTGCTTGCGGCACAAGTGTCAATTGCCTTTTGCAAACAAAAACTGCACAAAAATATGTGAAGAAAAAATGTAAGAAGTACGAGTATGAGAGTAACGCTAAAAAAGCGAATAGGAGCGCCTACTTTTGGTTGGCTACTACGTAAGTATGCCCCTTGATTAGCTTAGCATGGTGCTTGTGAACGAAATATTACCGGGCACACACACACCTTTTACGGGGCACAGCAAGTACACTTGAGTATTCATATGAGCAACATTCGCAAACTAATATACTACTACAATCTTACTACCTCTCCTACGGCACTACGTTGGTACTTAAGGTTTATTAGCTTTATAAATGAAAACAAAATAAAAACAAAAACAAAACACTTGGGTACAATGAAATTGATACCCAGCAACAGAGCGCTAGAAATGAGCAAAGGAAAAGCGTATAGCGCAAATCGTAAAATGAGCAAAGTGTGCAGTAACTGAGTGCAATACTGCGTTGCTGATTTCGTGTGAGAAGTGAAATGAGTACATTGCACAACCCTTCATCCCACTTGCTGTGCCATAACATGATTTTAATTAGTTTAATTAAAAGTCCTGAGTGAAGGAAATAACAAATAAGAAAAAAAAAGGCAGCGGCAGTTTGTTGGCCGGTTTTTATTATCTACTCCTTTATTGTTCCAAACTTTTATACCACTTTGCACGTTTACTTTTTTACCGTCTTTTTTTGTCGAAACAGACTTACTTAAAATATTTGAGCCTTTCAAATGCATTAATACCATATTAATACTACTTTTCTCTACAACACTGCCGCATGGAAACTATGTATACGAAAATGCATCGTACCACGAGTACTATTTGCAACTACCCCTACTACTTATTTGCCAACTACAGTGCTTAAATGCAGTCACGACTGGTGAAAGTCATAAAATGTTGTGGCACATTTGGCGCATAGAGCCACTGCAAAAGGGTAGTTAATATTCGTGCCCACATACTCGTAATGCACAAATGTGAGTAGCTGGTAGTAGTAGATAGTAGGCTGGCTTGCAACAATCACTGCATACAAACAAGAAAAGTATTGTACAATAAAAATTTGAAAAAGTTAAACAAACCGCCTAGCAGCGCCTGGCGGAAGTAAAAGCTTATGGGCGGGAAATGGGGCTGGTTCGAGTCTACTTCCTAGCTAATTAAATAAAGCAACCTTGTGAATACTGTAATAGGAGCACGTACAAATACAATGAAACAAACTTCAGCTAACAGCAACACTGTGCATACAAGCTATGAATTCGTGTAAAAGTCTACGTATGTATGCAGTTAGTTACAATGTACTTAGAGTGAGGGAGAATGACAAGCGAGCTGGCATGGCATGGCATGGCAATCCTGTTATAAAAAGGTAGTTAAATTTTAAATACTTAATTAAATGCAAGCAAAGCGGCACATGAAGTTTCGCGTGGCGAGCAGCTGAGCTAAGATTCACTGTTTGAGAAAAATGACAAGACAGCGTTGCACACAAGGGAAAGCACACACATACAAACGTGAAAAAGGCTCCAGGAATGTAGAGTATATTTGGTTTGCTAAAATTTAAGGTAATTATATTAACGCTTTATAGGCGTACATAACGGAATATTTCGAATATGCAGTAAATATGCGAGAAAAGAAGAGTACGGATCTTATTATAACTAAAGAGAGTAAGTGAGTAGGTGCCAGGTTGGTGTAGAACGAAGGAGTGGTGAGCAAACAGGTATATGATTAGATGAGTATGAGTATACTATGAATAGTGTTAACACAATACAAAATGTAATAAAGAGTAAATTTATTTTTTGTGTACGTATGAGGAGCTTTTGGGGCTTGTGAAAAATGATGGGAGATTATAGATTTAGAATAGAGTAAAATATTTTCTTTTTATGGAGTGGTGATTTTGGGATTTATGGAGTAGTTATATGGATTATGCGATCACATTTATGGGAGTATTATTCTAAGTAACAGATAACATATACATAATTATTTATTTACATGTAACGGATATATTTTATGAGTTAAGAAAAACAAAATAAATTAACGATAATTTCAGCTGGCACGGAAGTACTCTCAAGAAAAATACTTTTTTATATAAGTAAACAAGTTTAAAAGCGTTTTCGGAATAAACGGAGAATTATAATTAATATTCATTATTTTCTATTTCTCCGTCCGTCCTTGACTATCTACCCCCTTTCCAGAGCTTTAAATACAATGGTTTCTTTAGCCTGAGTGTTTTAGGAGCCACCAAGTCTCCTGGTGATCCTTGGCTCGACCTTTTCAAATTTCATTTCAATTTCATTATTTTCTTAATCTTTTTTATGGGTCATAATAAGTTTTATTTTTTTTATATTGTATTTTTTTTGATGCCTTGTAATTAACTTCAATATTATTTGGATGGTTTTTTTTATGAATTCTAATTGAAAATTTTTTTTTAGTTTCTGGCGAATTAATATTTATTGATTATGAAGTTTTACTAATTTTAATTCTTGCCTTAATATTTTTTATGGGGTGTAATTAGTTTAAATATTTTGTAATAAATTGTAATTCAAAATATATTTTTTTGACGAACTATGAAATTTTTTTTTGAATTTTAATTGAATAAATTTTATTGTCTCTGGCGAATTAGTATTTACTAATTTTGAGGCATTACTAATTTCCTTACTAGGCTGTAATTATTTTAAATATTTGCTATATTTTCTAATGAATTGTATTTGAAAATATATATTTTTGACAAACTATAATTAATTTTTATTAAATTTTTGTTATTTGATTTTAAATTCTAATAAATTTGAATTGATTTATTTTATTTTATTTATTTCTTTTCTTTTTTGTACGGAGTGTTATTAAGCGTTTCTTTTTAATATTTTTTGACGGGTTATAACTAATTTCGATGTTTCTTTGGTTTGTTTGGATTTTATGAATTATATTAAGTTACATTTTGCTTTTGAACTATAATTAAAGTACTTTTTTAATACTTTGGAATGCATTAAAATTATTAAAATTTTTTTTTATTTTTATTTTTTATTAGTAGTAATTAACTAAAATACTATTCATATTTCATTAATGAATTGTATTTAAAAATACATATTTTGTATGTATAGGGTGGGCCATGTAAAATTTGCTTTTTGAATCGGCTATAAAAAAAAACTAATCAATATTTTTTGAAAGGTTTTTGTTTTATTTTGAAGATTGAACATTGTCATTTATGAATGAAAAATAATATCGTTCAAATGACTGCCACGACAGACTTTACAGTAGGCCATTCGATCAACCCAATTTTTAAGCACATTTTCGATTGTTTGGGCTCCAATTTCATGAATTGCAACTTCGATTTCGTGTTTTAAAGCATCAATCGTCTCTGGATGGTTCGCATAGCATTTGTCCTTAACGGCTTCCCATAAAAAATAGTCCAACGGACTTAAATCACAGTTTCGAGGCGGCCAATTGATATCGGAATTTCGGCTGATAATTCGATTTTCAAAAACGGTAGCCAAAAGTTCGAGCGTAACTTTGGCAGTGTGACAAGTTGCATCGTCCTGTTGAAACCAAATGTCGTCCATGTCATCCTCTTCAATTTTTGGAAACAACTAGTTGAGCATGTCACGGTAACGCTCGCCATTTACTGTAACCGCGGCTCCTCGCTGATTTGCGAAAAAAAATGGCCCGATGATGCCGCCAGACCAAAAACCGCACTAAACAGTGACTCGTTGTGGATGCATTTGCTTCTCTACAGTAACGTGTGGATTTTCTGAGCCCCAAATCCAACAATTTTGCTTATTGACGTAACCTTTAAGTAAATTATGAACACATTTGACATGCCATTTGTGTTACCATTATCAAAAAAAGCAAACGCTATATGGCCCACCCTGTATTTATTATTGATTTCGAATTATAACTATTGTTCTAATTGTTTTTTTTTACTATTAAAAAAATGTTGAGGAGTTATATCTAATATATTATACTCTATTCTATTCTATTCTATTCTATTCTATTCTATTCTATTCTATTCTATTCTATTCTATTCTATTCTATTCTATTCTATTCTATTCTATTCTATTCTATTCTATTCTATTCTATTCTATTCTATTCTATTCTATTCTATTCTATTCTATTCTATTCTATTCTATTCTATTCTATTCTATTCTATTCTATTGTATTCTATTGTATTCTATTGTATTCTATTCTATTCTATTCTATTCTATTCTATTCTATTCTATTCTATTCTATTCTATTCTATTCTATTCTATTCTATTCTATTCTATTCTATTCTATTCTATTCTATTCTATTCTATTCTATTCTATTCTATTCTATTCTATTCTATTCTATTCTATTCTATTCTATTCTATTCTATTCTATTCTATTCTATTCTATTCTATTCTATTCTATTCTATTCTATTCTATTCTATTCTATTCTATTCTATTCTATTCTGTTCTATTCTATTCTGTTCTATTCTGTTCTATTCTATTCTATTCTATTCTATTCTATTCTATTCTTTTCTTTTCTATCATTTGATTTTTTTAATATCTTTGCTGTAATATTATATTTCTTTATTAATTTTTAATTTGCTTTTACGTTTTTATAACTTTTCGTAAATTTTTAGTTTTTATATTTCGTTTATGAATAACAGTTAACTTTATTCATTTTTCTTTTTTAATTTTTCTGTATGAATATTATACTTGTCCTTTTTGTGTCTTGTAAAATAACTAATTTGATTGTTTTTGTTTTCAATCTTCTTTTTATGAGCTATAATTAATTAATTTTTTTAATATTTCGTTTCGACTAATTATTTACTTTCATCAGTTGTGTTTTTTTTTAATATTTTTTATGATAAGATCAATAGATTGTATTTTTTTTATTTGTAATATACTACTTGAGAGTTTTTCCGAGTTGCTGAATTAAAAAGCTAAAATAGTCAAATTAAAAAAAGAACAAGAAAAAAAGGCAAATTCTCTTTATATTGAAATTCATTTTTTTTTCTATTTAAGTTAAATTAAATAAATATCAAGCAAATCATGCTTCTTTTCATTTACGTTTGCGCGCGATTATGCCAATAAAAATTAAAAAAATAGTAACAATTATTACGTACAACCATCCAAAAATTCAATAAATTGGCATTTCAAATTACTAGAATTTAGTTAACCATCAAGAAACTCAACAATTAAGAATTACTAAAAATTTTATTTTGGGCAAGATTTTTTCCTTTTAATTTGTACAAGTAGCGTTTGACTATTTTAGCCTTCAAAATAAATTCGTTTAATTTTTTTTTCGTATACTTACATTTTTACAATCATCGAAGTCCATACAGTGATGCCAATCTTGAACAAACTGCAATGAGAGTAAAATAACTAAAATTAATAATAGAAACAGGAAAATTTAAGAAGAAATATGTAGCATATTTTTGAGAACTTCACAAATTTTAAAACTCACTACTTATGTTAAAGGTTTCACAGGTGCGACCCTATGTACACCTCGACATAATTTAGTATCAGCAGTGATACCACCTCCTAAAACGGCGCTTTTTAAACTCCCGCGTTGCTCATATAAAAGAAAAGAAGAGCCCAACACTAGTCATTCCATTCCATTCGAATGCACAAAAAGCACGCCAGTTCGGTGCTAATGGATTTTTCAGCAGGGGACATACATGGCATGCGTACCTATTCAGCTCTTGCAATGGCTGCTAATAACTAAAAATACATGCAATGAACGTTGAGAGAAGTGCAGCAGTGATTAATATGCGATCGAGTGGATTAACTCCCTCTGAAAGCGACAAAATGGCTTTATTCGCTCCGCACATGACATCTGAAGAGTTGTTATTCCATTTTTATTGACCCACCTAGCTTGGCCCCTCTTAAGGGGCATAGTGAAAGAGATTAAAAGAAATTTGTAAAATTTTAATTTGAAACACTTTTTATGCGCTAATCCGACAGCTTGTGCGTCGCTTCGTAGCCTTGAAGATTTTTATTGAGTGCATCTTTTTTATTTTGAAAATTTTATTGCTTATTTTTTTTTTTTACTTCTTTTATTATCCGTTGAGTAAAATGATTTACCACACACTACTGCAAATACCAGCAGCAACGCACGCCCAAATGAGACAAAAGGGGGCAAGAAGCGGATCACCGCTGCCGTAAAAATGCGTTTGTACTCTATGCATTTTATGTATTTCGCTTTTAATTTTTTTCCTTAACTTGCATTTTACGGTTTTACAGCTTTATTTCTTATGACTATTTGTTACTTCTCTTGTTCTTCTTGTTACTCTTGCCTATCGCCATCTATGGCTCGTAGGCGCGGCAACAAGTCATTCTGCTCAACAACTTAATTCGCTCTGCAATCTTTATAGTTACACACGAACTGGGCGAACGCTTCGAATAAAGGCGTTCAGCTTCAACGCTTTGATCGACGACCGAAAGGGGGACAAAGTACTTTAAAGCGACTATATGTTTCGCCTGAACACCGCCCCTTTCACACACACACACACACACACACATGCATACGCATTTACTTCAGTAAAACGCAAGTCTACTTCACAAATTTGCTTCTTTAATTTCTTTCTTTGTGCGCTTTGTTTGACTTGTATGGCTCAAGTCAGCAATCGTTTTTTACTTTAGCTGCTTTTCTTTCTTATTTTCATTTGTCTTCAGTTGTTTGCTTGATTTATTGTAGAACGAATACGCTTAAGAAACAAAAAACTATCAAATTGATTCATGGCGCGTATTTCGTTTCAGCTTTACTTTAATGCTTCAATTTAGTAATAAGCGAAAAATAATAAAATATTTTAGATACTATACAAAATCTGTGCTGAGCTGCTAATTATGAAGGCGAGCTCATTGGCGCTGCACAGGAAGCTGAAGACATATTTCTGAGTAAAATTTTATTTTAAATTATAATTTTGATATATTTGTTTTGTTGTTGAGTGATTTCACTGCGTGACCACTTCTGAACTCATCTCATGCATGGTTTTGTGCGTGACTTCCATTCGTTGGGCCTAGGGTTCGATGCGCAATATGTATATGGAACATCAAATGATGGAAAAAGTTTCTACTAATAGCGTTTACCTCTCGTAGATAATGACAAACTTGTGAGGGTATTTGAGTCTTTAAAAGCTGTTGATAAAAATAATCTGGCATAAGAGTGAGGGGGTCTGCATTTGTAGGAAAAAATCAAAGATGCACCACAAAGTGAAAGAGAAGCACGTACGACCAAACACCTAGGCAAAAAAATTTTCTTGATAGATAAAGCAAAAAGCAAGGCACACAAAATACTTCCCTGAGGTATGCCAGAGGACGCAGAAGAACGTTGAGATGAGACACTATCAACAGGAATTACACGATGTGTGTTTCTAAGGTAGCAGTGCAGCCAATCAAGAAAAACTGAATGACAACCCAAATATGGAAGTTAATCTCTGGTCGCTAAAGAGATGGCTCGTAATATGGGCCAACTTATGTATGTATTGTACAATAGTTCAGTGGAGCAAAATCTTTTTGCGAGTTGACTAACAAAGTTCCTGTAATTCTCGGCCTGAGGCCCTTAATAGTACTCTTTCTATTATTTTACGGTGGAATTTTTCTTCGCTTCTAAGAAAACGACAGATCTCAAAGGACCATAAGAAGTGAATAATTCAAAAATTATGAAATATACGCATGATTTATGTAGGTAAGAAAATTTGACTAGATTAACATAAGAATAAGAAATCACAGATCATTCATTCAATAATCCTAGGGATTGATTTTTTTTTAGCGCAGGGGCATGGTAAATGAATGCATTATTATCGACTCCTGACCATCAACCCTTTCCAGTTTTTGAATTTCCAAATTAAAATCGTCTCTCTTGCCAACACAGCTGCCAGCTGATATTTGCATCAACAAAAATTTCATTAAGACAAATGTCAATACACGCGGGAATATGCATCTAAGTATGTGTAAGCATGCACACATACTTACATACTCGCGTAGGTACATAATTGTGCACATATCTAAGGCAATTGAAATTTTCATGCTAAAGTAGCTTCTAAGCACCTTAGGGCTATAGACATACCGACATAAGCATGCAACATCCGGTCGCATCATTGATTACCTCGCTCAATGAGCTGGCAGGCGTATCTTCCATTATATAACCTTTCCAATTTCACCTTTTGTGTGTAGCAGCGAAATTTGCATAAATTCAATTACCTCAGACGATTCCCGTCACTTATATACATGCAAAGATACTTACTAGGGATGCCAATTATGAGATCCCGGTGTTTTTCAGATCTCGGAAATTTCGGGATTAACTTTTATCAATGCTGGGATCCCGAACAAATTTAAATGCTGAATTGAAAAAAGTACAAATTTGTTTATTAAAAAATTTTATTATAATAACAGCTACTCCATTTCCATGAAACTTGTGTTAATTTACTTAGTTTCTTACTTTTTTGCCGTTATTAAATTTTGATCTATATTAGAAAACCTTGAAAGATGAATCCCGTGACGAATCGCGAGATCCCGGGACTACTTTAAAAATATCCCGCTAATATTGGCAACCCTAACACATACAGGGTGGCTGATGAAAGCCGCTACCAAAAAAAAATTTAATAATATAACTTTTTTTCTTTTTAAGTTATCTGTTCCATTTTTGTTTTAATTTGCAGATTGATCTTTAAAATTTATTAAAATGGATAACTGGGACACGCAGACAAGAATTTGGATAGTCCGCCGCTATCACGCACTGGAGTCCGTAGTTTTGGTACAGAGAGAGTACAGGCGGATGTTTGGCGGCGATCCCCCGAGCAGATGGACCATAATGAGACTGGAGAATAATTTTTCTGAGCAAGGAACAGTCGCAAGAAGGCCTTATCATCGAAACCCACCAGTTCGGACGGAGGAAACGATCGCTGCTGTAGCTGCAGCTATACAAAGCAATCCAAGGGTTTCAACAAGAAGCTTATCTGCTCAACTTGGTGTCAGCCGACAGTCTTTGCAAACAATAATGCACAAAGATTTAGACTTATTTCCCTACAAAATTCAAATGGTTAACAAACTGAATGCAGCAGACTTGCCGATTCGCTTGGAATTTTGCCAGAATATCCTGCAAATGGTGGAAGAAGACCAAAACATGTTAAACTGCCTTTTCATGTCTGATGAGGCCCATTTCGATTTAAACGGCAATGTGAACAAACAAAATTGCCGAATATGGAGTACTTCTAACCCACAGATACTCCACGAGACGGAATTGCATCCTCTTCGTGTGACAGTGTGGTGTGCGGTTTCTTCACGCTGTATTGTCGGGCCTTATTTTTTTGAAGAAAATGGTCACACCGTTACGGTTACTGGAGACCGTTATTTGAAAATGCTGAAAGAATTTTCCTATCCTGAACTACGCCGAAAGAGAATTCCTTTCAACTCTGTGTGATTTCAACAAGATGGGGCAACGTCTCACATAGCCCAGACTGTTATGACAGAGTTGCGACGAAAATTTCCCAATAAACTGATTTCAAGAAACTCCGAATTTCGTTGGCCCCCCAGGTCGCCTGACCTTACTGCACCTGACTTTTTCTTGTGGGGTTTATGTAAACAAGAAGTTTATAAAACAAAGCCAACAAATTTGGATGAACTAAAACAATCCATTCGGGCAACAATTGCGGCTATTCCTGTCGCAACTCTCAAAGTAGCAATGAACAACTTTTAAACTAAGATGCCGCACTTGTGTCAACGAGCATGGGGGGCATTTAAATTCAATTATTTTTAAAACTAGTTAAGCTACATTTAATAAAATTTACATTACATTAAAATAAAAAAAAGTTATTTGAGTTTCTTAATGTAGCAAAATTCATCAGCCACCCTGTATTTGCAACAGTCGGCCACACAACCGCACAGCCGCACATCTGGGCGCATTTTGAGAGAAATTTGAATGAGAGAAAAAAATTTGAATAAAATATTATTACAAAATGCGAGCAGACATGCTTATAAATAATTTTATGCAATCTCGTACACACACACACACATACGCACATTAATAATTATGAAGAAGCAAACATTTGCTATGCAGTGGTGAAAGGTAGGAAGTGCCCATGGGGATATATTCAAACCAGTTGGTTGACGACCGGTGCGACCCATGCAGTAAATCTCATTTACAAATAGTTGAAATTGAAACTGAAGCAACAACGCAAGCAAACGCTAAAAGGCTAACACGAACTATGTAGATATGTTTGTGTTGCAATGAAATAAAACGGAAAAAACTAGTAAATGACATGAATCGCTACTTCCACAACAGCTCAGCTGGGCTCAGCCCCTATGTGGCATGTTGGACAATGTAAAGTGCTGATGATGACTTCGCTGCGCCAAAACAATTGTAACACACAATGCTTTGTTCTACTTTGCTATGCATACTTTGGTTGTTGTTGTTGTTGTGGTTGTTGTTGTTGTTGTCACTGTTGTTCCTCATTTGGTTGATGACCTACCGCAGTGAACAGCGACACATTTGCTTGAGGCGGAGACATTTGAAGAAAGACAAATGAAAAATGGACGAAGAAGCAGCGAACAAAGGCAGAATGACAATGATTATGAGTAAAACTACTGAACACTGAGGTAAATACTATAGCACACACACACACACACACACACACGCACCCATACATATATCCACAATTTAAAGGAAAATGACACAGCAAAGATGGTGGCAATTGTCAACCGAAGCGCAACTACCAACCAATTTTTAAAAGAGACGCAAAGGTCAGCAGCAGTTCAGCTTGAGTTATGGCTGCCACAAGCGGTCACAAGCCGCCAACAGAAGTCGATAAAGAAATTTATACATACATATGTACGTATGCTCAACATTGATTTGCTGGATAATCATGCGCATAATAGCGGTAATAAAATTGTGAAAAACAAAATATTTAACCAAAGAATATCTCAACTCATAAAAGTGTGTACGAAAGTAAAACAAAAAAGAGCTGGCATGCCTTTAATGATGGTAAGGAAAACGTATAGGGCAGGACACATCAAAGGAATTACTTGCAACCTGCATCTGTAAAGGTTGGCTTGGCCTTTCAGCAGCCAGCCAAAGCTGGCCAACAAAAGGATCAACGCCAACAAAGCCGCAGCTATAATAATTTCAAGAGCTGCACCATAAAATTTTTTCAGAAATGACATAGCGGTGGGCCTGCTGTGCTGCTATGCTGCAGTTGCAGTTTCAGTAGCACTTTCCATCGCTGTCATTGCTTCAACCATCCCAGCTGCTATACGTTTTTTGTACTTTTGTATTTTTTGCTGTTTTTTATTTCTCCAGCTGTTCGAGTTCATGTTTGCCTGCATGGCGTTTTTTGTTGACGCCTTAGGAATAGTAATGAGCGTTCCAGTTGTGCTAGCCTGAGCTGACAGAGAGCCAAGCTGAGCTTGAGCATGGGAAATAAGTACCAGTTCTTTTGCGCGTGTCTTACAATTAAAACAAGAAGAGCAATGAACGGCGAAGTTCTAAAAAATGTGGAATAAAATTCGCTTTCATTCATTCTTTGCGTAAGTATAAGTCAAGGAGTAGTCCGTCTAGTATTTGGAATTTAAACTGACGGTATTTTCGACTTTGATTGCCCGAAAAACATTTAGTTTATGGTCAGATTTTTACAAAAGCATCGCTTTTCGCTTGAGTAAAGTTTAACCAATGGGCTGGAGAACGCATTGTTGAAGGTAAGCGTTTTCTACCGAAAAACCAGCTGTTCATTCAAACAAAAACATTTCGGAGTCGGAAAATCTACACGTCATCAAGTTGAAGACAAGTGCGGATTTTAGCCGAATGAACTGCTTTATTTCTGGTATACGTCATGATGTTCTTGCACAAATAGAGGGACTTAGAGTTGTATGTCACCTCCAAACGATAAATGACTTTTTTATAAGAACCTTTTTATGGCATAAATAGACTCGGAGGTTGGCAATTGATTGTCATGGGGCGACAGTTTTTAGAAAAAACACATCTTATTAATTGGTGTTTCATGCCCACAGTGTTTCTGCGGCCACGGTGGAGGATTATATAGACGAAATTTGATTTCGGCGTTATGTGCCACATAGCCAACCTTAACTTCGATCGTTTGCGCACTCACTTTGTCAGCCGAATAATGAGCCGAAGCAGTGATGTAAATGGGTCGCCTTGAAGCTGTGATTTGACACAATTAGACTATGTTTTGAAAAGCCGTCGTTAAGAATGAATATTCCACCAAACATCCAGTGATAGTTGAAGAGCTCTTCTTCTTCTTAATTGGCGTGATAACCGCTTACGCGATTTTGGCCGAGTTTAACAAAGCGCGCCAGTCGTTTCTTTCTCGTGCTAACCGGCGCTAATTAGACACACCAAGTGAAGCCAAGTCCTTCTCCACCTGATCTTTCCAACGCAGAGGAGGCCTTCCTCTTCCTCTGCTACCACCAGCTGGTAACGCATCGAATACTGTCAAAGTCGGAGCGTTTGTATCCATTCGGACGACATGACCCAGCCAACGTAGCCGCTGGATCTTTATTCGCTGCGCTATGTCTATGTCGTCGTAAAGCTCATACAGCTCATCGTTTCATCATCTGCAATATTCGCCGTTGCCAACGTGCAAAGCCCCAAAAAATCTTCCGCAGAATCGTTCAAGAGTAGAAACATAAAATAAAGTTGTAATGGCGGTAAAGTACCGAAAATCACAAATATTTCCTGAAAAATTTTGTTAGCAGAATGGCCTACTGTAAAGGCAGCTGTGAAACTCATTTGAACACAATTGCATTCCATATAAAAATTTACTCTTTCCAAAAAAAAACAAAAAAATTTCTGCAAAAACTTTAGGTTGAATTCCAAAATTCTGGACGACTTTAAAGTTATGGCTAGTAGTGGCTCTCCAAGGTGTATGAGCTTACAGTAAGTGAATTTCCACATAAGAACTGTTAACGCGATTTTCAGCCAACCCATAAAACTTGTAGTCCGCGTCTTCTATAAATCCCATCTTACCAAGATGGTAACCTAACCCATGGTAGGCCACCAGTAAGAGTGCTTAGATTCAGGCGATTCAGCTGTGGATGTCGAGAAGCACCCATGAACCTTCCTGCTTGTCTTTTCACCACTATACGATTCCTTTCCTTTTCCTATTAACTTTGCAGTTTACTTCGTGTATATTCAGTCACTAAAATCCCCGATCGTTTTATGTTTTTATGCCTATTTTCTTTCCTAGCAGTTGGCTATGCGAAATTATATGTGTACGTTTTAACGTCCTTCTGCGGAGCATATGGTTCGACAAATGGGCACTGATATGCTTTTTCAGAACTTTTTTGGTACGTTTAGTACTCGTACAATCCAATTTGTATCTATCATCCACTTCTCGCGTTTATTACTACTCTGCTTAGTTTTACTACCCGTTTTTTACGTATTTTTTGTGAATTGTTTTTTACCGCCATTTTCCGCACTTACTGCTCCAAATATAATATTTACTTTCATTTACCCGCAAACTTCGCTCCTTTTAGGCTCTCACTTTTCGTTTTACCGGTTTAGCCTCTCGAGCTCCTGCTATCATTTATTTGGTTTTCTTTGTTTTATATTTTTTTGCAATATTTATACGGCTTGAAATAACAATTAAATGCATTTTTGCCAACTTTTCACTGCATTTCCGACGAAAAGTAAAATGCAATAAATTCTGGAATTTCACAAAAGCAAGCCTAGTTGACTGTCGGCAATCTAAGTGTGTATGTATGCAAGTGTATATGTATGCGGGTATACTTTGTAATCAATTATACAACTACACATTTTTCTAAGAACCCACAGGGAAGCGTCCTGATCAAATTTTTTAAGCTAAATTTTCCCAAAAATTGAGAAGAAGAAATTTAGAGGAAATAATGCAAGGTGTCATCGTATTTTTAAATAGTTCTAATTTTAATTTTAAATATTTCTAATATATTCCATTTGTTTATTGTTCGCTGTTGACTTTTTCGTAGAATAAACTGTGCTTCTGATATCCTGTGTTTACAGAGTGAGTGATTTAAATAATCTTGTTAAATAGTTCGTGCGATGATAATACATCAGTTATCGTTAAATATTAAAACATCTTGTCACTAAAATTTTTTTAAAAACACCTTTCTATCATTTTATAATATTTTAAATAAGCAGGGTTCAGTTTTTGACTCAGGCTTCTCATTTGTATACCGAGTCTGTCAAGTGCTTCCAAAAGCGTATAGTAACCGAAAGTAAGCGAAAAGTTTTAAAGACACCTACAATCGTAAATTCTTATTTAATTCTTTGGTCCACTCACAATTAGAATAAGCCTATATTACTTGGAGTCCACTTTATAATACTCATCTTATTAGATTTGAGTGAGTCCAATAAAAATTTCTCCATTTCGCTCTTAAAACTCTCGTTTTTTCTGATCCGTTGCCATTCTATTATTCTCAATGTAAATTCTTATAAGCCTGCAATATCTTAAAAGAAAGAAGATCAATACATTTGCTTATAGTTGCTTGTGATCTTGTCTCTGGGTTAATTGGTTGCCCAGACCTGGTTGAGCAGATAAGTTTAAATGCGCCTCTAAGATTCTTGTGTTTTAATTACGAGGGCGAGTCAATAAGTCCGTGACTTTTTGTATTTCTGACCTCTGAAATGACAGTCGACCACAGACGCAATCGTGTAACAACTTCACAGGAAGGTTTGGCGTTGTTTAATCGCAATATGGAGGAGTTTTTGCGCCGTTTTGTAACCGTGGACGAAACATGGATCCATCACCACACACCAGAGACCAAACAACAGTCGAAACAGTGGGTTTCCAAGGGTGAATCGACTTAATAAGCACACGAAGTTTAGTTTTTTCCATTTTCACCTCAAATTACTGGGTAGTCTGATAAAGGTAACTGTAAAACACAAACTAACTGACGCAGCACGTTCAAATTTTGACAGGAGTCAACTGGCAGATGCCGGTTGACAGGAGCAGTATTTCTTTTTCAGTAAAGAGGTCAGAAATACAAAAAGTCACGGACTTATTGACCCGCCCTCGTATTTTTCTTTTAATGTGCCTGTTACTAGAGCCAACTACTTTTCTTTTACTCCAGTTGCTAGAGTATTATTTGATTTTGAAACTATTTCAAAGGGGTCAGTTATTTACTTACATTAATATACCGAGCTTGACTCACAGAAATATGAATAAAAACTACTCAAGTTAAGAACATCATTCCATTTATATGCAAGTAGTACCTGTAAGAGCTGGTCACGAATTTAGCAGTGTCAAGAGTAGTTTGTATTTAAATGAAAATAAGAACAAAATATAGAAGAGAAAAACCAACTAAACTAACTGAATTTTTAGTTGAAAGCCATTCATCATCATTACTTCTGTTATGTTGGATTTATAGAGCTGTTTCCTATACACGAATTTCTTTTATGAATTGGAGTTATGCCAATCCAGAAAAACGATGGCAAACACAATAGCATTACCACCGCTGTGCTTAACAGAGACTAGTATGTGATGTGCATCTTTCTGTGTTCTCGTAGACGCCAGACATAATTCCATCGGATTCAAAATGACAGAACTTCGATTCGTCACCCCACAAAATTATTTTCCAAAGTCTCTTTGGCGAACAAAAGTCTAAATTTTTCATTATTTCTTGTAATTTTTTTTTATTTAATCGCCTCCTAATTGTTTTGGAGCACAGAGTAATGCCATATCTTGATAACATTTCACTCTGGATAGCTCCGGAATTTTTAAATGGGTCTGCCAATGAAGCTTTGCATATCAACTCATTTTTTCTATAGGTGGTTTTTCGCGCGTTGTGTTGTTGTTCCTTTTTTGCGTTACCATATTTCTGAATATGTTTAAGTGTATTATAAGCAATGCTTCGATATTTCCAATATTGTGTTTCCAGATGATTTTAGGTGCTGAGTATGGTGTTGCAGCGCTTCATAGCAACAGGATTCTTAAGATAATTTATAACAAAGTGCTTACGGAAGTGCTTTAATGGTAAAACTTATCAAAGAATTTCAATCAGATAAATTAAGCAACGTAGAAATAAGTTTCTGAGTACCTGAGCTTAATTCGAGTCCAGCTCGAACTGGTACTACTCGCTTGTAAACGAGTTTTATGACGGAGCGAAGAATATATCAAGCACCGATAATTGCGGTACACGTTCACTACTTAGTAAATAACTTTCGAAGAAACATGATGTTAGTAATAATTAAGTATGATAAGAAGAAAAACTACAGAGAACTATGAACTATGGCGTAGAGTTCTCAATTCGCTACGACCACTGTATTAATTGTTGAAATATTCACAAAAAAATATTTGTAGCGAAATATCATTAAACAGCGACGTAAACTTACGAATCGGTTCGTTTAAGCCATATGTTGTTGTATAACACTTTATGAAAAGTAGGGACTTATATCTTAGAGGCCTGGGTGAATGTTATAAGCAAAGGACAATTCAGGTGAATCGGTCTATAATATGAAATGTCTTTTACAAAGATAATATCATGATTTTTTATCTGTTTAAAAGGCTTAGTAAGTCCGCTGTAGCCGAATGGGTTGGTGCGTGATTACTATTCGGAATTCACAGAGAGAACGTTGGTTCGATTCTCGGTGAAACCAAGAATTAATAAAAACATTTTTCTAATAGCGGTCGCCCCTCGGCAGTCAAGGGCAAACCTCCGAGTGTATTTCTGCCATGAAAAAGCTCCTCATAAGAATATCTGCCGTTCGGAGTCGGCTTGAAACTGTAGGTCTCCCCATTTGTGGAACAACATCAAGACGCACACCACAAATAGGAGGAGGAGCTCGGTCAAACACCCAAAAAGGTTGTACGCGCCAATTATATATAAGTCCAAAATTCGACAACGGAGAGTATATGTTGGTATGTTATCATGAAAAAATAGAGAGAAATGAGGAGCAAATTTAGTAACAAATTTTTTCGATACAGCCTACGAATCTTATACAAAGCATTCAAACTCAAGGTCGTACTAGGCATGAAAAGGTTCTTTATAGGGTCAGCAGCTCAATAAATTCTTGGGAGCTCTGTCTCATAAATTCGTTTTGAATCGGCAGCGGAAATGTGGTACTTTCGAGGTATACAAGGTTGCCCATATTCGACGGACCCATCTGGCAATCCTGTATCTTTTGACAGAACATCAGATCGCTTAATGACACACCGCGTTGGAAACGTCAGTCCAAGCAGATTTTTACCATGGAACAGTACACGCCACGCGAGCGCTCTCAAATTGTTGAAATTTACATTCAACAAAAGAAGTCATAAAAAATTAAATAATGTAAAAAGTGTGCCTTCTAAGAACACCATTAAACGTTTGTACGAAAGCTTTTCGACTGGTGATGTTCTTTCTAATCCAAAGAGGCCAAATCAAAACCGACTAAGGCGATCGGAAGAGAATATTGCTCTTGTACGGGCCAGTGTTGAGACGTCGCCAAGGACATCCCAAAATCGCCGTTCTCAGCAGTTGGGCATTGCTCGGACCACTTTACAACGAATTATCCGCATTGATTTGCATTTATTCCCGTATATATTAAGATTCAATTGACGCAAAGATTGTTGCCTGCGGACAGGTCTCGTCGATTGGAATGGGCCCAAAGAGTCATCGAAATCCGTCGGGTTCGTCGAATATGGGCAACCCAGTAGAGAACTATATTGAGAAGAAGTACACAATTTAATCTCTTTTTATTTCACAGTTGTACCCCGAGTTTTTTCGTATCTGCACCCCATTCGGCATTCTCAATCCGGCGGTTTTAGTGTAGATGTGTGCGCAAGATGTATTATTATATCCGGTCAAGTATTCTGCAGTAAGGTCTAGAATTAATTGAAATAAAATTTCGTGTTTTTTTTTTTTAAACAATTACACTATTCGATTAGAATTTATTTATTTAAGCCAGTTGGCAGAAAATATTACTACTTTTTTTTAATATTTGTTCCGTGTACTCTTAGCGCTTTTGAATAGCGCAAATTTCGATAGGCAAATACTTTAATGTCCGTACATGTGCCCTCGTACATGAACATTTTTACATTTGATATTTTCTAATATGTGCCATATACGTACTTACTTTGAATGCAACAATACCATTGTGTAATAATGAATCTCTTTTCCAAACATTAAAAGGTGAATGCCATCTGAGCAAAAAATTTATGAGTGAATGAATGAATGGGAGCTGCTCAGCTCAGCAGAAATACATACGTCTACATACGTATGTATAGACGAAGTAATGCTAGTGTGTTAACGTTGCGTATGTTTTATATGTGTGTGTGTGTATGTAGTATTTGTATGAGCATGTAATTTATGAGGTCACATAGCAGAGAGGTAAAATAGTGGCAGCAGCGGCTGCAGAACTTAACCCAAAGAAATGCATGACTTGTATGTATGTATGTAATAGGACTATGAATAAGTTCGTGCGGTTTTTTTTCGAAATTTGAAACTTTATTGACGTAAAATGGTTACAAATTTAATATTCAAAATATTGTCCATCGCTTACTACTACTTTTTCCCATCTTTCTGGCAATTCACGGATTCCCTTTGTGAAAAATTCGGTCGGTTTTGCCGCAATCCACGAATCGATCCATTTTTTGACTTCATCGTAATTACGGAAGTGCTGGTCAGCCAGGCCATGTTGCATCGATCGGAAGAGATAGTAATCGGATGGCGCAAGGTCTGGACTATACAGCGGGTGGGGTAGGACATCCCATTTGAGCGTTTCTAAGTATGTTTTGACCACTTGTGCAACATGTGGCCGAGCATTGTCATGTTGCAAAATAACTTTGTCGTGTCTATCGGCGTATTGCGGCCGTTTTTCTCGCAGTGCTCGGCTCAAACGCATCAATTGTCGTCGGTAGACATCCCCCGTAATCGTTTCATTCGGTTTCAGTAGCTCATAATACACAACACCCAGCTGGTCCCACCAGATACACAGCATAACCTTCAGGCCATGAATATTCTGCGCCGACGTCGATGTTGAAGCATGGCCAGGGTATCCATACGTTGCCCGACGTTTTGGATTGTCGTAATGGACCCACTTTTCATCGCCAGTCACAATTCGATGCAAAAAACCCTTTCTTTTGTGCCGTTGAAGCAGTTGTTCGCATGCCATAAAACGGCGTTCAACGTCTCTTGGCTTCAATTCATACGGCACCCAATGGCCTACCTTTCGGATCATTCCCATGGCTTTTAAACGTTTGGAAATGGTTGATTGATCAACTCCCAAAGTTTTTGCAACCTCTTCTTGCGTTTGAGCCGGATCTTGATCGAGCAATTCCTCCAATTCGGTATCCATGAACTTTGGCGGCGCACCCTCGCGTTCTTCGTCTTCCAAGCCAAAATCACCACTTTTAAAGCGTGCAAACCACTTCTGGCACGTTCGCTCAGATAGAGCATGCTCACCATAAACTTCCACCAAGATACGATGACTTTCGGCTGCTTTTTTCTTCATATTAAAATAATGAAGAAGAATTCCCCGCAAAAACACATTATTTGGCACGAAATTCGACATTTTCAAGTGTGGTAAAAATATTGTTGTTTACGCTTCAAATAAAAAACTTATACTGACGTTTGTGCCTTACGACAGTAGCTCTCCAATGAATGTTTGGAAATGTGGATCGATGGAATAATAATCAAGTTACGCCATCTGTTGTAAAACCGCGCGAACTTATTCATAGTCCTATTATTTGTGCTATTATGCATTTTGCTTGTCCAAAATATTAATACGTACAAAAGTCTCACAGTACTTAACAATTCACACAAAAACACACTCACACACACACACATAAAAGAATCCTTACAACAAAGTACTTTTCTAAGGCTCTCCAACAGTAACTGTATTGTACAAGAAATGAAAGGAAATAAAAGTGAAAAAAAATTTGCTTTTATGAAATACCACCCTGCTCCCTATAACCTGAGTAGTAGGTGATTATTTAAAAGAAACACACACACACGCACACGCGCATATGACTTTTCTTTTTCAGCTATGTGAATGAAATTGTATGTTTGTGTTCGAGCCGAAATTCAATTGAGCGTAAAATATGTTGTCGTAAGGACATTTTCACACATGCACAGCATGCCAATAGAAGAAGTTAGTTCTAAAAATGCCCTCTGCAGCTATTGAATACGAAATGAAATGGGTTTGATTTTATTTTTGGCACAATAATTTTGCTAATACTACTTTTCAGTAAACATATGTATGTATGCATGTATGGATGTGTGTTCACACCCGTTTGCGCATGTAATGATGACAAAGTGCCCAAACATTTGTATGCACAATTGTAGGCTCTGTCCGAGAAATTGAGCTGCTAAAAGCAACAGGGGCTTAGGAACGACCTGAGTGAACAATTCATTAAATTAGAATGAACAAAGAGCCTTGACAATCTTGGTTCGTATTCACATGAACGCATACATACATACATCCATATATGAACATTCACACACTATTCAACTTTAATGACAAAACCTACAGAAGATACAAAAAACAAAGCATAAAGAAGTATTAGTTCGTAAGTTAATCTTTCAGAGAAGCCTTTCAGCGTTTCAAAACAATCGAGCACACATATTTGCTTATGTGTATGTGCCTTGTAGGAACTAAGGCTGCTTGTTTGTAAATTTAAGTGCCAATATTTCAGTGCTAATTTAGCTGTGGTGAGTTTCTAACTGAGTTTAACCTTGCGACATTGAGATATTAAAATTAGTTTAGCTGGAGTGCAAAACTAGACTTAGGCCCCTATTATGAGTTACATTCGATCTTCGATATTCGTTGGTTGTCGAAGATCGAATGTCAATTTGGTATTATGAGCTGTGCAACCCTATCGAAATTTTCGTTGTTTACCGAATTTAGAGTCGAATGCAATTTTGCTTGCGATTGTGTAGCGTATTGTGGGAAAACTTGTTAAAGTGTAAGTTGTTTGCGATTATTTATGGTTTTATAGTAACCAAATAATAAATATATACTAATTTTGTTAATTTTATGCAGGTCGAAAGTCGTGAGTACCAAACAACAATTAGAAAGGCGAATCCACAATTCGCAAAAGGGATTTGCACCAAAGTTCAAGCAGCAAAAAAATGGGAGGAATTTACAACGGAGCTGAATTGCTTGGGACCACCAGTGGATCGGCAGCAAAATGGATTACGCTTAATAATGGTTTTTTTTTTTTTTTTGATTTTTATATAAATACATTTTTATTTTCCCTTGGTAGGTATGGGCTGAAATACGTAGAGGAACTGAAATACATATTTATTTTCGAATGACGAATAATTGAATAAAGAAAATTTATAACAAAAATAAAACAGAAACTGTGGCGTAAAGGTTTCTATTTAATACTTTTTAGACTTTTCTATAATATTCTCAAAATTTCATTTCTTTTGTTTTCTACTTCTCCGTTATTTGACTCCACTTCAATATCTTCAGCATCATCGTACACATTGGGTTGAGCAAGTCCTAGCATACCTTCATTACCAATACTCAATTGGTACGATCTCTGAGCACAAACTCGCAGAACAGTGGCTAGCTTTAAAATATTTGGAATCAATTTGGCTCGGGTGCACTGCTGCAACTGGGTTTATGTCTGGACAGTAGGTTCACAAACGCCTCTTTAGATAATCTAAAGTTCTTTAAAAATCTGTAAGGAAATTTCTGTCATATTAAGTACGTCAACACATTTTGAAAATTCTAATTTACTCAGTGGAAGCCATTTCTAGGGGATTGGATGCGTCCCTCAACTGTTTTCTACTTCTAGCTAGTTCCACTAATCTTTCATCGTGCGATGAATCGTCGAACCACAACTCCGTTGTACTCATTTTCACAAAAAATACTCTTTTTAACTTTTAAAAATAATGTTAGCAAAGAATTTCAACACAATCGGTTTTTCTTTTATTTTGATTTGCTGTATCAGCTGAGAAAAAATTATCTATTGTAAATGCGTCGAGCGATCGAAATTCACAATAGTCCTATTCTTCAACGAATGAGCACCATAATACCAAATGAAAATTCGTTCGATCAGCACTTTCGACTACAGTCGAAGATCGAATGTTGCTCATAATAGGGGCCTTAAACTCCAATTGGAAACTGCGCGACTAGTTACAAGCCTAGTTTAAAAATTTATCAGAGAACAACTAATATTGGCTTCGAGCGTATAACTATGTGCTTGCTTTAGGTTAGGTTAACTTGGTTCATTAACAGTAAACTCACTTTCTCGTAGATTTCTGGGTTTATGGGTTTATACTTATACATAGTTTTGAGTATAATAGGGGGTAAACTGAAAAAACTTGGAATAAGTTTTAATAATTTGAGATTTTCTCAATGTTGAATATTTTGGTATAGAGGTTTTTAAAGTGAAATTACTTCCGTTTCATTTTAAAATTTTTGTAACAATTTTTTGTTATTCTTCAGACAGAAAAATACTTAAAAAACATTTTTTTTAGAATTTTTTATTGCACTAAATTTTTGGGAAACAAATTTTATTAATTTTTTGAAAAACACCACCTCTAAATTTTTTTTTTTTTAATGACAAAATCAAATTTTTTTCGAAAATTTTTTAACACAAAAACAAAAATATTTTCTAAAAACAATTTGTAAAGGCATATTTTATCATAAAAAGTTAAAAAAATAGGAAAGTGTTAAAAACAACCGAAGAGATTTAACTTTAAAGAACTATACCAACATTTTCAACATTCGTTAAACTTTTTGAACGAACATCGTGTGGCCAAGACAAATATTTTTTTTGACAATGGATCAAAAAATAAAATATTAAAAACTAAAATTAAAAAGAAAATCGTTTCCATTTTACACGCTTTTAAAGAAACACTCAAAAAACACCAATTCAAATGAGGCGAGGGCCTTAACATTATCTTCTTTCATTAACAGCTAACCACTAACAATGCATGTGAATAGAGAAAATCCCCATCGAGGCATGATTGGAGCTTAACAGAGACTTTAATGAGTTTCTCAATCACAATAAAGCTCTGTACAGTGTTCCGTTTAATTAAACGACTCCGACTATTTAGAATGTAGAATACTTAGTACAAGTGTTAGCTTTGCCCCGAAAGATGTTGTGAGAAAGTATCCTGTTAGTACCACAGTTATCCCCTCGACTACAATCTACCCTCCGGAACCTTAAGAGATAGATTTCCAAGCTTGTGATACATGACACAAGCTGTTCGTCTTCGATATCGTTACTATGTTCAGATCAATTCTAAAATAGCTGGGAGAGTTGTAAGTATTTACGTCATACGTTGAGCCTGAAACACTTCCAGGTGTTTTGGCTAACACATCGACCTACTAACTCTTTTTCTCCGAACAGAGAGTAACTCGTCCACCTTGGCTTTAGATTTTCATATACAAAACGATTTTGGACATTTCAGAAAAAGTGACAATGAAATTATTCATTGGTGAGTTCGGCCGTGAGCTCAGCTGTTTCAATTGCAGCGTAGATCTTGGCTTTAAAAATTTTACTAAAAATTCGAGCTGCTTGTAGAAGTTAAACAATTTAGCGACATTTTATAAAAAAATGTTTCCGTACGTATATATTTAGCTAAGTGAATCAAAGAAAGTTTGAACCAAAAAACTTTTTACCTACCTTACTAATTTTTTCCTACTGGTCATATCTGACTTCATGTGCTTACATATGTATGTATGTATGCTACTAAAGAAGTTAATTTTCTGCCTTTATCATATGCACTTCTCCATCACACTCTATTTCCTAATAAAATCACATTTTGCACGCTAACCGCGCACAAGAAGCGGTGAGAGGCGGCGAAGAAAATGTACTGAAATTCTCATGGGAAAATTAATGATACCGACTGAGTAGAGCAGTCAGTCATCTTTATTTTTTTTTTTTCATTTTTTTTATTACATAAATATGTATTTAGACGTTGCGCACATTAAGCCAAATCGCTTTGGTAATACGTGAGCGACTTATTTATTTTATTATTTATGGATGTAGTCAAGAATTTGGTGCCGAGTAGCTTTCAAGAATAACGAAGCTTTTTGATGCTCTGTAATATTTTATTTTACGAAATTTCATGCTAATTGTAGACAATATGCGGCTTAGGGCGATTTATTTTTTTCTAAAAAAAATGCTAATATTTGAAAATGAAACTAGTTGAAAAAATTTAGTTCTCAGCGTGTGAGGAAAAATAATCAAGTCAGAGTAGTTCTTGAAAATGAACCCTTTCAAATTAACCTGCCTTAAAACGCCTACGGGCGCTACTGGTCAGTGCCTTGTTTCAGAAACAGTCAGCTGCTGTCCAACAAAAACAAAAATGGGCTGACTGCTACACTCATTGACAGCTAATTTATGACTTCAAGCCTTCACATCACAAAAACAAAAGATAAATATATTTATCAAAATATAATGGTTAATGCACACATACCTACATATGAGTTGTACATTTACCATAAAAACGCGTAAAGTTTTATAATTTTGCTACTGCTACAGATATTTCATGCTTGTGAGATATATAAATTAATCATATTTTTTTCGGCGGTTGAAACTTGTTTCCAGATCTAAACACACACCAGTACAGTTAAGTAAATGTACGCGCATGCATATGTACATATTTTTATTATTATAATTTTCTCATTTTTCTCAGCGATAAGCGTGCTTTCAGCCATCACCATTGCTTTAACGTTCCGCTTATCTAAATTACACGCGCACGTTGCTTTTACGGGCTTTAACTGCCATTATTTTAAAGCGTGTAGCAGCTACTACTTTATATCCATGCATGCATGCACATATGACGGCGCGTTGCTTGGCTTTGTGAACTGCAGCATCCCATTCCCATATCAAATCGCCAGCGAAAGTCTCAATTAAAGCGCTGCAGAACATCATATCTTCGAACGATGGCTTTTCGAGAAAATTATGAATACCAGTACTCGTAACCTGCGCGTGCAATAAGTCTCTTTATGGCTATTTTATATTCGGTATTAACTACAAGTCAGTCATGCTGCAGTGAAAAGCCAGACTGCACAGCAAACATTCTGATTCATCAAGTGGTATTTGATGAAGGGAGTCATACTAGTTACAAAAAGACTATAATTGCACCAGTTGCAGAATGACTATTTAATTTAACGGAACACTGTACAGAGGTGCATGCAAAAATGGTATTATTATACTAAATAAAAAAAAACTTTTTCATATAAAAAAAATTATTCAAATTTTAAGTATGCGTACAATGTGAATAAAATGTTGATTTGTGTAATCCTATGGGGCACTGCAAAATTTTAAAGATTATCCGTGCGATACATTTTTAGGCAACAGAGTACATATCGCACCCTAAATACAAAAGGGTCACAACTCAAAATTTTCCACACTCGAGCTTGACTTGTTTACAGTAGCACAGAAAACAAACTATGTGACATATCACGCTGAAATTTGCCATGTAAGCTTATAGCAGTCCTACCAAAAAACAAAAAATTTATTTTTGCCATATGTCATCCGCGGACCGTTTTATTGATAACGACTCGTTCATATTTGAGCAGAACGTACATTTTGAGTTGTGACCCTTTTGTATTTAGGGTGCGATATATTACATAAATACAAAAGCGTTGCTAAATAACAAAATTTAAAATAAACATTTCATGAAATGCGTGATTTTTTTAAATAAATATATCTTACTTTCTGCTCAAATATGAACGAGACTGATTTAATAAAACACAAACGGTTAATTATTGTTCAATTTTTATTTTATCTCCTTCAAAGTAATCACCATTGGAGGCAATACACATATGCCAACGTTTTTTCCAATCATCATAGCATTTCTGGAAGGCCGATTTCGGTATGGATTACAGTTCGAATTCTCTTTTATGACTTCAATTGTCTCAAAATGTTTTTCACGGGAAACAGGAAAAAGTCACATGGAGCCATATCAGGCGAATACGGTGCTTGCGGAACGATATTAACATTGTTTTTGTTCAAATAATCGCGAACAAGACGTGATGTGTGAGCTGGTGCATTATCGTGATGCAAGAACCATGACTTGTTGTCCCACAATTCCTTCCTTTTAAGACGAATGTTCTCGCGCAAACGCTTTAAAACGTCTAAATAATATTCAGCGTTAACCGATCGGCCTTGCGGAAGGAACTCCGAGTGCACCACACCTTCGTAATCGAAAAAAAACAGTCAGCATAGCCTTAATTTTTGAGCGACTTTGGCGTGGTTTTTTGGGTTGATGTACGGCCATCTTTGAACGATTTGTACCACTGGAAAATACGTGCACGCGATAGAGCAGAGTCCCCATAGGTTGTCTGCAACATTTTTAAGGCGTCTGAAGCCGAAATTTTGTTGGAATAATAAAATTTCAAACAAATTCTTTGTTCAACTTAAATTTCCATCGTTAAATTCGAAAAACGCACTCGAGCTTGACTTGTTTACAGTAGCACTGAAAACAAACTATGTGACATATCACGCTAAAATTTGCCATGTAAGCTTATAACAGTCCTACCATCCAACAAAAAATTTATTTTTGCCATATGTCATCCGCGGACCGTTTTATTGATAACGTCTCGTTCATATTTGAGCAGAAGGTAAGTAGAACACAAAAATTTTGTAAAAAGAAAGTGTAAAAGAGTGTAATATTTTTGAAGCATTCATTTATCAATTTGTACTTTACACTTTCAATTTACCGGAATCTTATAATTATTGCCAAAAGCTTAACTAGAATTTTTTTTACTTTTATGAACGTATTGATAACGCGATAGCTCACAAGCTCGTTAAGTTAAATGGCGTTAATTCGTAGCAAAGTTCGGTCCAACGTTCGGATAACTCGCGTAAAATTTAAATAATTTGGTAACTCGTATTTTTTTCGCAGCCGAACGACTTCGATGATTTTCTTCTAGTAGTTCTTGTATAAGGTGGAACAGCCTCAGCACCTTCTCCTCAGCTACTCTGCTCTCGTTGTGCTGAGATACTAATAAAATTCATCCTACAGTCTTTTTCACAACCAAATATAAACATCTCTCCCCTATCATTTCTTTCCCGTTTTTCGTCTTTTATCATCTCAATGGTAGCGCAAGAGACGAGATTTGTGTTTATCATCTAAGCGGACTCTTGGATGAGTAACCATTTAAGCTAATCCTACCTAATCTAGCTCCTGAGCTAGTAGTTATCGCGATTCCACTGTAATTCATTAACTGATTTAATGCCGATGTAGGGGTTAGCTAGTTCCTTAACTGGCCTAATAGTGATGTTAAGGTTTACTAGTTCGTTAACCAGTGTAAAGTTAATGAAACCGTCTGGGATGAACATTTCCTAAGATGCGAGTATCTCCAAGTTAAAAATACGAAGTTGCTAACATTGAAAAAAGATTAAGACGAACCACTTCACCCGCTAAACAAACTGGTAGTAAACTGGTCCATAACTAGTAGGTTTGACTGCAGGGTATTATTGATTCTATGCAGGCTGTGTATAATATTTTTACACGTACAAAATTTGTATATGAAAGTAGGTGTGTTTTTGTGAGCCATAAATTTAGGGTTAATCAATTCAATTGATTGAATTGACTTTATCTGTTGTTTCTTATTTGCTTGGTCATTTATCTGTATTTTATTGTTTTTCATTATGGACTGCGAGTGAATGTTTTTTTGTTAAATTTTGTCGCTTATCATTTTTGTATTGTTTGAGCACAAAGGCAATTAAAGTATTAATTAGCTTTATTGGCTGTTTTTTCTGCTTTTTGCTTTTGTTATTACTATTAATAATTTCAAACCAGTTTTGCGTGCTTAAAAGCTCGTTGGTAACTTGAAAACAAAATATCTTTTTAAATCTATAATCAGAAGTGACATTAAGGCCATTTACTTGGAATTCAAAGTTAGTTTTTGAATTGATCGTACAAATGCGTCGTAGTTGTTGTTTAACAGCTGTTAAGTGGGAACATTGAAGTTTAAGCCTGGAGAATTATACGAACTAACAAGGCATGTGAATAGAGAAAAACCCCATCGAGGCATGATTGGAGCTTAACAGAGACTTTAATGAGTTTCCCAATCACCATAAAGCTCTGTACAGTGTTCCGTTTAATTAAACAACTCCGACTATTTAGAATGTTGAATACTTAGTACATTTGGATTCGTCATCTTCCCCAGCAGTTGAAATTTTCATGAAGCAGTTTGCAGCGAATTTTAACTAAGAACCTGAAATTGCATAGGCAAGAGCTTAAACTGACATTGACTATTGAACGAGCAGGCCAAGTGCAGCGCCTTGGCGAAAAGATTCTTAGAGGTGTGACCAAGATCAGACCGTTAACCGATTCTCACCAATTTTGAAAGAATCAGCTAAATGACTGACATTCACATTGACCATTTACGAAAAAACTGAGAATGTGTTGGTAATATACGAAAAAGAACGACTCATAGGACAAGAAGTTGTATACGTCTGAAATGAGCGGGCAGAATTCAGCTGCGGAGTCCCATATGACGCGCCAGCCGAAGCTACTCTCACAAGTTTTTTTTTGTCACCATAGGAGATAGACAAACTGGGTAATTTATCATCGTTGGCGCAGTGCCGAATGGTCACAGAATGCGAAGCTCTTACAGCAGCAAGCAGTAAATGTTGACTGTTTTTTCTCCAGAATGTTTCCAACAGAATTATGTAGCTGAGTATCCGAGACTTAAAACCTCTTAAAATTGTTAACAAAAAAAAAGACCCATGAAATTTTTCTTGAAAATGAATGGTTGCTAAACGTCAGCGAATTGTTGTCCGCTGAATTGTTGAAGAAGAAATTCAAGAAGAGATTTAACCCTTATAATTGACTAATTTCTAAAATAATTCCTACCATGAAAATATTCATTTCAAACAGGATGTAGATCTCTATAAACATCGGAGCGAACCGATGATGCTATAAAAAATAGAGTGGTTTTATTAATATACTCTCGGAATCGAACCTTTACAAAGGCGTTTAATTTCTCTAAATATTAAAATGTTAAAAAGGCACTCACCGAACCTGAACTAGGATTAAACGATGCTGTCTAAATATTGCTTTAAACCCAATAATCTTGGACGAGAATGTTTCCATAGTCAAGGACTGTATGCTGAATTCATCCCTTAGCACGTACATATGTAGCTTTGGGATCCAGAATGAGAGAATACAAGATTACGCACATTGAAGTGAAAAAATAGCCATACTTTGGCATGACGGAATGTATGTAGATGAGGTGAGTGAGAGAATTAAGAACAGAGTGTCAAAATAACGAAGATTTTTAAACAAATATGGGAAGCTGGGAATGGCTAGTGTAGAGGAATAAGATAATGGTAAAAGGAATAGAAAAAAGGTGTACGTAAAAAATTGTTTAAGCAAAGTCTGCAAAATAATTCTGTCAAAATCCCTGAGAGCTAAGAAGCGCTCCACGGTATGCGCCAACAGCCGTATTCCCTTAATTGTGTCTTTGAATATAGAAAATACTGGGATTTCCTTTGGTGGAACTGCGATACATATGTTCGGATGACGGAGAATATATTATCTTTCACTTAAAACTTTGAAAACAAAACTGTGTACTTAGAATTGATCTAAATATTCTGGCTAAAGCTTTAAATTTTATTTGAAATTTTTTTGGAATTTTTTTAAATTTTGGGCAAGCTTTGAAACTTTGAGTTAGATGGTTTTTCTTGTAGTATGAACTCAATTTTTATAAAAGAACTAAAAAATAATTAAATAATAAAATATACATGAGTGGCATTCATATCCTTTGTTGGATGTTGAACTGAACTGCTCCACCAATTTTCGGTGTGCGGATGTTGCTCCACAACGGCTTTTAGTTTAACATTAAATATGATTCTAAAAGGCTTCCTCTAGCTAAGTCTACTCTACTTTAATATCAAATACCAGAAAAAATGTTCCTACAATTGAAACAGCAATAGCCAGAAATATTTGTATTCATAAAATTTTAAAATTATTAATTTAGTTAAAAAAAAAAAAAAAAAATTTGCACAAAGCCACACAAAAAACGTCTCAAAAAACATTTCTACAGCACAATCAGCGGGCTGCACTCAACTTTGACCGCCGCATCATAAAACCACAATCACATACAAACAAATTTATATTACAAAAAATTAAGGAGAGAGTTATTAAAACAAAAACGGAAATAATTTGAAATAAAAAGTTCAACGGATGCAAATCATTCGCTTAAAATTATGTGCACAGAAATGTTGCAATGGCAAACCATTCAGGCGTTGCAACCTATAGACTGGAAAATTTGTACGCAACAAAAAAGGTAACAAATAAAATGGCAGCAGGAACAAAAAAAAAAAAAAAACAAAATATCATATAAAAAAGTATTTACAAAAAATACATGGAAAAGGTGAACAGTGATGCAGTGAAAAAAGTGAAATGCAGCATGCAACATTCGTCACAGAGCCACCGACAGCCAGCCAGCAACTACAAGCCAGTAAGTAGGTGAATGAAGAGTTGTGGGTGGGAAAGTTGATGCTAGCCGCTGAGCGGTAGATGTGTGCATTCAATGCAACACACTCAAAGTTTTGCTGGTGTGGGGCCAAGCAGGGGAGAAACTGAATTTATTGGCATTTTCTTGCATGTTCATCGCACATTGCTGCTACCTCTACTGCTACTTCTGTTCAGCTACATTTGCTGATGATGTTGTTGTTGTTTTTGTTGCTTTAGCTATTACTGTTGAAGCTCATAAAAAACTTTAAAGCTCAAATTGGCGCATAAAAATCCATAAAAATCGCTTTGCCGTGACAATGAAAAATGCGCTCATGTCAGCAGTGTAAGCTTTTTTATTTCTCCATTTATCGCTTTTGTATTTATTTTACGAATACATTGGGTATAATGCAGATTTTGCTGTTAAATACAGAAGTTGGCCAAAAGTAGCTATAATAAAATAATAAATTCAAATCTGCTGCTCAACCATAATAAAAAATTTAATTAAAAATAAAAAATTAAAATTAAAAGAAATCTTTAATGAAAGTGATGAAGTACAAGGTTTCAAATTCATGAGACAAAAGCTTTAAATAACTCCTGAACTGAACCAAAGTAATATAAAACAGTTGCTCGGGGCCCCGTCCGAAGTAAACAACGCATTCACATTCTTCTACCAATACACTCATCTACTTGAAATTGCTAAGCTACAACGAAAGGCAGTATATTTTGCCACAAGATGCAAGTAAATTTCAAAAACGTCAATCTGCATGTAAACAGCAACAAATTTCGCATTTGAAAATATTTTCGAAATGAACTCTAAGCTATGCACAACTTGCAGGCCTTTTTCGAGTTTTTCGATAATAATTGCTTCACCCCTTTTGGGGTCCTCATCCTATTTGTGGTGTGCTGCTTGATGTCTTCCACAAATTGAGGGACCTACAGTCTTATGACGCCTCCGTATGGCAGATGAGTGTTTTATGAGGACGTTCTTGAAAATGTTTGACTGCTGATTTCTCTATTTACTGATTTGCTTGATATTTTCTCAGATGTATGCCAATTGTTCACATAAAAGAGAAAATATTACATTCCCAATGAGAAAGCTTTCAAAAGGTAAATTTCCTTGCGCTGTTGATATTTTAATTACAAGCTGAGCAAACATTAAATGTTAAAAGCAATTTCATGGTATTCAACAACAAAAGAAATTTTAACTTTACGCCGTGTATGGCTGGTAAAAAATAAAACCCATTTTTGTGAGTGAAAATTTTTAAAATTCACAATAATAATTTTTATATTAAAATTTGATCTGAATTGTATGACTTTAAATACCTTCAATTTTTATAAAATTTTCGAATATACGGATTTCATGCAAGACAAAACTATGAAGCAAAAATATTTTGCGCCATATAAATAAAATTCCAAGCCTTTTGTTTAAGAGAAAACAATTCACTCTTGTTTGCTACTGCCTTGAATGCAGCCTGAGTCTATTATTTTTGTAGTCTTTTGTTTTGAATCTATTTCGTCACATGTTGACGTTGACAAAAGTTTTATTTTGCTATTCATTTTTAACTTTATATAAATAGCTTAGGGGTTAGTAACACGCCGGATATGAATGAAACACGCGCTTACACATATTTTTAGCCAAACAACGCTATTGTCTGTCCTGTCATGTTGACTACACTAATGCCGCTGAAGGCTGAAAATCCGCAATAATTCGCATCAAACAATTTGAAAGCGCATAGAAATAGAAAAAAGAACAAAATAAAAAAATAAGAGGAAGCTGTGAAAAAACGCGCTGTATAGAAGTCAAATATAAAACAAAAAATACAATATCGCGCACAAAAACGCGCAAAAATATTTAAAAAAAATGCAAACAGAGGTGCGTTAGTGACAAGAAAAATGTAGCTAAATATTTGAATAATTCGAATTTATTAAAAAAGAAGTCGAAAGAGCGCCGTGAGAGGTTTTTATTGCATATACGCCTAAAAATATGCAAAAATGCATAGCGAGGCGGAAAGTATTTGTATATGAACAAGAAAGAGAGCGTGGGAATGAATGCTTCAGGAACTCAACTTATTTTTCAAACTCATTTTTTATTTAATTTGTTCTTGTTTTTTGCTTTTTTTTTCTTCTTGTTTTCGCTCTATTTGCTTTCCTACAAACGAGTCAAACTGCAAATACGGCAGCTTAAACAGGATTAAATTCGCATTTACAATGGAAGAGCCATGCTACAGTAAATTGAAGGAAGGCGAATGAGAGTGTGAGAGAGTTGTAGTCGTAAAGGTGACTGCATTAAAAACGCAATAAAAAGCCGCTCACAGCAAATAAATTATGCATAGTGAAATGCGAGCAAATACATATTTAAATATGCAAATATGTATGGGTGTATGTGTGATAGTATATGTTTACTTAGTGCTTGAGTAGCCCAAGTGGAAATTTTTATCAATTTTTTTTTATTATGAGTGGCTTTTATGCTGCAAATATTTCAGATCAGGAAGCTTGCCGCTGCCAATTATGTATATATTTATATGTATATATAATTCGCGCGTACACTCTTTTTGGGTGTTTGGCCGAGATCCTACTCCTATTTGTGGTGTGCATCTTGATGTTGTTCCGAAAATCTGCCAATTACGGTTCCCTAATCGAGTCACTCAGTAGCCCGAAGAGGTTTGCATTATACTCTCTCAAACTAAGAGAAGATGTCAGAAAGATCTGTCTTTCAGACGACCATTTGATATTGTGCTTTATGATGCACTACCAGAAAAATCACTCTCAAGCTCTGATCCTCAATACCAAGTATACTGCTGAAGTAATAGCTCCTAACCCTATCAGAAGAGACAGTAATGGATTTTTTCGCAAAAAGAAAAAAAATCTATACTCTACTGGTTCAGATAAGACTACTCCGCAGATTGATCAAACGAATCCGTCTTCCCCGTCACAGCACTTGTTCAGTTGGCTAGGTTATCCATTTAAGTAGTCAGCTACTGCTGTAAGCTCAATGTATGTATATATAGACTGATAATCTTCCTGATAGATTTTCGCGCGAACTTTGTTTTTATGCTACTGTTACCATCTGGTATGAATTCACTTGGCTGATTCTGCTTTTACTGAGAACTGAGTAGCGATCTGCGTTATGTAAAACCATCTCAATAGCAGAAATAATCTCACTGTCCCCCATCAAAAATGTGCGAACACATTTTTGTTATCATCTGAAAACAGATACATACAATAACATCAAGGATGATGAGGTTGGGTCATTTGAAGCAAAATTGTGAGTGTAACTTCGGCTGTCAGCTCACCGGGGACTCGGCAGCAGAATTCTGCCCGCTAATTTCACACGCATTCACACACTCGTCCAATCAGTCGTTGTATAGATGGCAGCGAATTAATGTGAGTGTAGGCTACGTTGATTTTTTTCATATATCACCAAAACAATCTCCGTTTTTTCGTAAACAATCCAGTGTCATAACCGATTGCAGACGATTTCGCTACGAAACGACTAATCGTTCGTAAGGCCGATCGCTCGTCTTACAGTATGAAATTATTGCACTTTCAAAAAAATTTTACATATGATAAGTGAAGCAAAAATTTCCTAATGGCAAGTGCGTATATGTCCAAAGTGTAAAAATCGTCATCATTCAACTGAGATTAAATAAAATATTCCAACGGCAATGGCTGAGTGCCAGGGAGCAATGAATATTTTATAGTGTAAAATTTAAAATAGCAACACATCAGCATGCGAAAAGGAATTAAAAAACACAAAGCCATACACACATACATATGTAAGTACAGATGTATAAAAATAGGTGTATAAATGTATGTAAATTTGTATCCATAAATGCCTGCCTTTTCAGCAATGCAATCGGAGCAATTCAGGTCTAGCGTTGAGCTTTCGATAAAATGGAGAAATTGTTTTTCCAAAATATATTTTTAAACAAATTTAAGTTGTTGGAAGGCGTATTAAAATATGAAATATATTAGCTTAATTTATTTTTAATTTTAAATTTAATTAGTGGCCTGGATTTCTCGAAAATTTAAAATTTAAATTTAAATATTGTAAATGAGAAATAATAGCAGGCAAATTTGGATGGATACCGCATTTAAATTTAAACTAAAATAATTTCATGCAAAGTGATTTACCATAGAAGTAGATTAGATTTAGTAGTAATTTAGTATTGTTGTTTTGTTTGTTTAGTTTGTCAATTCATTTGCTTTTTTCTAGGTATTCTTTCGGCGGAAGCATAATTTATATTTACTGTTGTTGAATTTTGATGTCAATCTAATATTTTTTCTTGTTAAAAATCGATTGTGCGCGCCATTTTATTCACTGGAATTCAATAAAAAGCAATTTAAATAAATTACTGGAGATCTGCAGTGAAAAAACAAATTTCTAGATAATTGATTGCTTTGACGAAGAGCAGCAGGCAGAGTCAGGCCATATACGGAGGGACTAATCAAAGTTCGATTAGCTATTTCAGATAGATAAATTCTTTGCATATCAGAAAAATTCAACGTGATGAAAAAGATTTTGCAGAATTTCCAACACAGCGAGTTAATTATAGTAAAGGGTGGTTTTTTAAGAGCGATACGAAAGTTTTTCAAAAAAACACACGTAAAATTCAGAAAAATTCATGAAATTTGTATTTAAATCGTCCATATAATTTAATGTTTGAAGATTATTTCATGCAAATGCTGACCGCGAATGCGCTTCAAATGGTCCATCCGCTTAGTCCAATTTTGGCATACTCTTTCCAATGTTTCGTCCGGTATCTCACATATAAATGCTTTAATGTTGTCTTCCAATGCGTTAATTGAAGCAGGCTTGTCTGAATAGACATGAGCTTTAACATAGTCCCACAAAAAATAATCTAAAGGCGTTATTTCGCACGATCTGGGTGGCCAATTGACAGGTCACGAACGTGAAATAAAATGTTCACCGAACTCGCCTCTCAACAAGTCCATTGTTACGCGCGCTGTGTGGCATGTGGCACCGTCTTGCTGAAACCACATGCCATGCAAGTCAAGCTCTTGCATTTTGGGCAAAAAAAGTTGGATATCATTTCACGGTAGCGCTCGCCATTCATAGTTAAGTTACGAGCATCAATCGCAGCATCTTTGAAGAAGTACGGTCCAATGACACTTCCAGCCCATAAACCGCACCAAACTGTGACTTTTTCTGGATACATTGATAGCTTTTGCAATTCTTCTGGCTGACCTTCACTCCAAAATCGACAATTCTGCTTATTTACGTACCCATTGATCCAAAAATGAGCTTCATCGCTGAACACAATTCTTTGATAAAAAAGTGGATCTTTGGCCAACTTTCCAAGAGCTCATTCACCAAAAATTCTGCGTTGCGGTAGGTCGTTCGTCTTCAATTCTTGTACCAGCTATATTTTGAAAGGCTTCACACCTAAATCCTTTCGCAAAATGTTCCACGTTGTTGAGTAACAAGGGCCCAATTGCTGCGAACGGCGACGAATCGATAATTGATGGTCATCATTAACACTGGCCGATACAGCTGCGATATTTTTTTCAGTTCGCACTCTACGTAAGCGTGTTGGTGGTTTGATGTCCAATAATGTAAATTTGGTTCTAAATTTACTCACAATAGCTCGAATAGCCGCTTCAGTGGGTCGATTAAACTGACCATAAAATGGAAGAAGCGCGCGATGTACTTTCTTAACAGAACACGCATTTTTATAATAAAATTCAATGACGTGCAAGCGTTGTTCGTGCATTAACGATTCATGGTTAAATTATAGACTAAACTGAAGATGCTTGACAGTGAAATAAAACGCGTGACGTGCGTCAGCTGTTTAAGCCAACTGTTTAAAAAGATAATAGCTAAAAAAATCAGCCGTTAGTTTGATACTTTGTATAGACTTAAGCCTTAGAATTTAATTTTCTTGATTTTTTTGCAGACAAATTTTAACTTTGAACTTTTTTCAATTGCCAAGACGTTCTTCTCCATTATACAGCATAAAGTTTAAACTATGTTTAAAATGTTTTTAATGTACAAATCTGAGGCGTGGTATAAATCAAGTTATTCCAAATTTTTACGTGATTCAGGCCTCTGGACCTAATCTAAACTAAGACATAGTGTCGATGCAGTTGATGCTCAAATTCCAAATCGAAAAAACCTACTTTCGGTCTGTTTTTCGAAGCGCATCCTCAGGCTAGAAAATCCATACAAATTATTGGCGAATAACTATCGAAAATTTTAATAACAAATAAGCATTTATTTGTGTTCTCTCTCTTTGTTGTCAACTCAGCGAACTTTGATTAGGCTCCTCCTCTATAGGCATGAACACTCAACAAATCCATATGCAAAGAAGCGAACGTTAAATTTGTTGGCAAAAACAGAAAGCAACTTTTTAATTTAATTTTAAAACGCTTAATTTTTGCAAATTAGACTCAATACAAATAATGAGAAAAAATATGATTGTGTGCATGCGGCCTAGATATGCAAATACTTGCATGTGTGTATGTATACAATTGCGTGTACGTGCTCATTGTAGCATATGCCACATGCGTTGCACGCTACTGCAAATGTGTGCCTTCCTTTAATTGCCAAGAACCTTAAAAGGGGCAACAAAACTTTTGAATACAATTTTTTTTTTTTACTATTTTCCATTTGGGGTTTTGTAGCGGCACAACCTAATTACATTTCGGTTGTTGAACGAGGCATATACGAAATGTGCACAACATGGCGACAAAGTGCCAACTGAAATTGTGTGTCGAACAAATGCATGTGCATATACAGACATACATACATACATTTATGAAGAGAAGTACGTGTGTGACTGCATTCACATATAGGCACACACACACAAACATAATTACGTGCAAAGTTAGTTATTTAGTTTGCAAGTTAGCGCTGAAACTCGACAATTTTAAGTGTATAACTAGGTTTTCTATTTGCGTTGCAAATAATGTTGCCACACTATGTTGAGCCCTTTTATTTTATTTAGTTCGTTTTTTATTTTTATTTTTAGTAGCACACATATGTATACATAGGTACATCTAATTTTACGGCATTGTGAGTTATGGAATGAAACTAAAGCGAGTTCGAAATTAAAATTTAAAACACTTTTAATACGAAGGTTGCTATTTATATTTCTGGCCTTGAGCATTTCTAGTATTGTACTATCAGGCACCGGTCTGATGTTTTCATTGGAAAGTATGAAATATTTCATATGAAAATATTTTGAAAAACAATGAGAGCGTTTTCAACCAACTGTTGTTAAACAATAAATAGCAAACCTCGTACACATATAAATATGCCCGTGCCCACATACTTAAGTCTGCAGTTGACCTTTTTTCAATACTCGCTGTATAATTCCTGCCAAATTTTTGTCGTAATTTTTTATAAAAATATACTTCAATATATAACAAAAACTTTAAGGGGAAGATACCTGTAAAATTTCGAATTTTTTTTTTCATAAAATGTTCATATAATCTTTTAAGAATATATCAGAAAATGTTTAGAACGTAAATTTAAGTATTTCTTATATTATAGATCATCCACCGTGACTACCCTATTCTTTGCGTTCGAGCGCTGGGAGAGGTTTAGACATGTATTCAAACTTTAGACGCGTTTTTCTCAAAACTATATTTTTCGAATTGGCGATAACTCGAAAAGTTATTGGCCGATCTCCCTGAAATTGTACACACACTTTTCTCCATGATATTACTTTCTATGTGAATTTACAAGTTTTCGAAAATTTTTGGAAAAACTAATTTTTTTGAAGCAGAAATAGTAGGAAAATTCGCCTCAAAATTCATTTTTAAGCGTTTTATTCCGCGATTTTTTTCCCTCATTTTTTTAATTCACATAGAAATTATGACATTAATAAATAATAGAATTTTTGGTTTTTTGTATTCAGATCACCGACGCCGGTGCTGCAATGCCCGCCGATTGAGAAGCCCCGCTGCGACCTTCCTGGAAGAATTGAGTGTGCATCCGCTATTTTAAATGATTAAAATAAAAAAAAACAATTTTTTATATTATTTTAATATATAAATAAACAGTATGCCAATTTTGAACAAAAAAACATATTGACTTCTTCATTTTATATTACATATTTTCAATGAAAATCAGGGAAAATATGGCCGTTTACAGGTATCAGTCCCCTTAAGGTAGGCGGCTCCTCCAGACAACGAGTTTTTCAATAATTTTTGCGAGAAACACAAAGTATTTATTATCTTAAAATAAATTACATATTAATGTTCATACTTAAATGAATATACAAAAATTTTTTGAAAAAAAAAAACAAGAAAATGACGGCGAAAATTCTGCTCAAACGTGGCTCCTTTAATTTGCGCCGTGCAATGTACAGCCTCTTATAATCAACAGAAATCAGACAGAGCTACATTTTTCACTAAAATAAGTTATTCGGCTTAGCACTTAGTTATTTTCAACGAAAAAAAAAACAAAAATTATTAAAATTTGAAGTGAAAAAGAAAACAATTACACTTTTTTTTATAAAAAAACTGATCAAAGCAATACTTTTAGTAATAATTAATATAAAATTTGAGATACACGCAAAGGCCAATATGTTAAAGCCTATCCCTGTAAAATTTTAAGTTGTTATCTTGATTACTTTTTGAGTTATATTCGACGTATTTCGAGAAAAACGCGATTAAACTTTTCGTTCTTACTCATCTTTCGTTCGACGCTCATCACTTCACTGATTTTATAGGGGCTTTTTAGACTCTCTATTAAGCTTAAAACATTAAAGAGATATTCTTTAGATTGTAAATGAATTTTTAAAGCTAAAAAAAGAAAGTATGAGCTCTACGCCGATATTGACGTAGTTCAACGCATTGCCATCCAACCTGCGTTGGCTAGGCCATGTCGTGCGTATGGATGAAGAAGCTCCAGCAAAGAAGGTGTTCGAGGGCGAAGTCCAAGGGAGCCGACGCAGAGGAAGACCATTGCTCTGGTGGAAAGACCAGGTGGAGGAAACCCTATGCTCGCTTGGTGTACAGAATTGGAGAAGGCGCGCGCGGAGCAGAGGCGCCTGGAGAGAGCTAGTGAGGTCGACCGTAACTCGGTAACGGGTTGTTATGGCCACCTAAGTAAGTAAGTAAAAAGAAAGGGAAATTTCAAAGTCCTGAAAAAGCTGCCCTCAAACTCAAAGCTCTATACTTTGTGCAATAGTCACAAAAATTAAAAAAATTGTCACTAGAATTTTTAATTATTTAATTAGAATCTTAAGAAAAATTCTGGGTATGTAGTTTTATAGCCACTAAAATTTTAGTAAAAGAAAGTGTAAGTTTGACGTCACTCAAAAATAGCGTTGACTTTTGGGATTTTTTTTGCATATGATATTGAGTATTTTTTATTTTACTCTTTTAACCTTTTGCAATAGACTTTGGTCCGTGGAATTTTAACAGAGACACAGAACACATTTCAGGTTTGTTTGAATTGAACAACAAACATGTACACAGTCAGCAATATTTTAAAAAAGATTTCCTTTATTTTCAAAATTTTAATTACGGCAGATGGTGGAGCAAATGAAAATGTCAACTGCAGGCTAAACAAAGCAAGGGCGACATTCGGGTGAATGCGTACAGTATGGGGAGAGCACTAAACTACGAATATTCGGCTCATGTGTAATGTCCGTATTTTTATACGGAAGCGAAACATGACTGGTCTCTCTCTAACAGCATCAGCAGAAAGTGGCGATGGATAGGTCACACATTGAGAAAACCACCAGATAACATTACGAGAATGGCACTGGACTGGAAGCCGCAAGGTAGCAGAGGTCGCGGTCGAACAAAAAACACTTGGAGAAGGTCGATGCTGCGCGAACTAGCAGATGCCGACATTACATAAGACGGTGTACAAACAACAGCACAGAACCGTGCACGATGGAAGAGTCTAGTCGAGGCTCTATACTCCCGAGAGAAGTGAACAAGGAAGAAAATGTAATGAATGATATATTTTGCGAGTATTGATGCCGAGTGATGGTAAATATTTCAAAGTTTTATAGCAATGAAACTGCACTCCAATCGGCTAAATCATTTCTGATTTGTTGCAGTTTGATAAATAAATTGTATGATTTTTCAAGACATTTTGGAAAAAACCTTCAAGGAGATATTAGCTTTCACATACAAGAAGTCATGTGCAAATCAGCGCATGCTGTGCGTAACTATTAGCGCACATACAACTGAGTTCATAATAATAGTAACACAACATGTTGAAAAGTTTTCGAAATTTATAAATTTTTATTTATGAAATCTGGGTTCATACTAGAAGGAAAATCATATGACATAAAGTTTCAAATAAAAATTAAAAAAAAAAAATCAAGAAATTTGGAACAAAATTCAAACTTTTTATGCATGCAGTTATGCAGCCACATTCATACATATAATATTTTACCAGTTTAAAGGGGTTCGAAATTCGCATTGATTTGTGATTTTTTTTGTTTTTTTGACGATTTTATGTATTTTCTTTCATATAACGAATGCATATTTTGAAACTTTATATGATATTCTAGTTTCTATTCTATTTTCATACAAATCGCTCCACCCTAATACATGTATGTATATACAAATTTAAAAATATACATGCATATCTGCGTGTTTTCATGCGTGCAACTGTTTCTACGTTTGTGCTACATACAAGCGCTGAGCAAGTTTAGTTGTGGCATCTTTATTTGCCACCTGCCTGCACACGCAGTGCATGCCACCACATTTGTTGCATGTTGTATTTGCCATTTTCTTTGCTGTGGAGCGGCCACAATGAACTACTTAACGAAACAGCGTTGACAGTGATTCCACGGGAATTCAAAGCACCGCCCCCATTTTCCTGTTTAATGTAATGCTCCTCTAAAGTTGCCACAAATTGTTGCATGCATGCTCGATGCTAAAATGGAAGTTGTGCCTCTAAAAAGTATATTTTTTTTCGCTATTTATGAAAGCGTATGTTGTTTTGTTGTTTGTGGATTGTCGCATGCATGTAAATATTTATATAAAGGATGTTTTTTTGTTTTCTCGAGTAAAAAGTTTATAAATTGAAATAAATAATAAAAACAAGCGTTAGGGAAAGGAGATTTTTTTAATCGGTAGATAGTTTCTGGGCGTTTTAATTTTTCTTCGAATTGTTTTGGGAATTTAAAGCCGTATAAAAAGAATGTGCCATATTGGGTTCCAAGGCTGTTATAGTTGTAGTGATTGACGGGTTCGCATAAACCAGTGACTTTAAATGGCTCAACCAAAAATTGTCCAGAGTTCAAATTTATAAGTAGAGCCCATTCTCTGTTGGTGTTCTATGATTTGGTAGCGCAATAAAATTTCAGTATAGCAGCTGGCAGTGTCCGACAGGAATCAGAAAAGTTTATCGATAGGCAAATTCTAATCTTCGTGTATTTGTGATATCAAAAAGTGCATCATAAAATTATCTAAAGTTTGGAGTTATCATAAAACTATAGGTTACTGCATTCAAAATACTTTCACATAGGGCGTTTGAACACATTTTCGTAGTGCTTTTTCCACACCGATTCACTTCTCCTAAAAAAGTGACTTGAGGTTATGAGCCGCCGCTTCCATTTTCCAGGCATATAAAAACTTTGAACTCGTAATTAATTTTTGATTTGCGGGAATAAGAAGAGCTCATTGCGTGCCAAATTAGGATTGTATGTTGGATTATCACCCAATTTGATGTTTTCAATGCTGCTTGTTTGAGCAGATGTGCGAGAACTTGCCTTGTCGTGACAGAGAATGATTCGTCTTCAGCGATTGGTTTCCCTTACTTTTTCGAATAGTTTTGGTGTATGATTTAGAATTGACTGTTCGAAGTGATTCGTGCGCGAACAGCTTTTCTTCACAACCCAGGGGTGTGTGCATATTTACAAATATAAGAAGATTCCTTTGGCCACATGGTCACTATGTCCTTGTTAGACCGGGTCGATTTGTGGGGAGGCAAAAAAATCGCCCGTTGCTCTGTGAACAACATATTCCAGGGATCAAAATAAGAAATTTTGCCGAAGGAACCATACCTCTAAAACGAATTCTGATGTCCCCCAATTTGGATCGAACTTTTTAGTTTCTTTTCACATGTAGAGGCCAAAAATGGTGATATTTTGAAATGATTGTATGGGGCACCCCCCAGGGGAGTTCCAGGAGGTATGCCACTGGCATGGGTTGATCGGCCGACCAAAGTTAGTGGGGGTCGGTCATACATTTGGACTCGAATGGAGCTCTCTGAATGCGTCAAAGTGGGATTTTTCGTTCGACCCAAATTGGGGGACATCAGAATTCGTTTTAGAGGTATGGTTCCTTCGGCAAAGTTTCTTATTTTGATCCCTAGAATACGATTTTCACAGAGCAATGAGCGAGTTTTAAATCGACCCGCCCTAGTCCTTGTGCTATACTAAAATTCTTTAACGCAGTATATAATTGTTACATATAATTATCATTTACCGTTTTTGAACTGCCTTAGATTTTAAGTCTCTTGTAGCTTGCGGAATATTCATGTATAATAAATACTTTAGTTTTTACCTGCAAAGAAAAAAATTAAAAATACATTAATCAATGAGAAATTGGAAAATTGTATTTGATGTGCAAATATTATGGGTATGTATGTGTGAAAAGGTTGAAATTGTCCTGGATTTTTTTTTTAATTTTGTACAAATTTTGAAAATCGAAGTTAAATGGTTACTGTGGTAGTACATCTGCTCTAAATAAATTAAATTTAAAATTAATAAAATAAAACATAAAAATATTCAACGCTTTGCAATATCTCGCGTTGTTATTCTATATTATGAATGCAGCTGTATATAAATATTTGTAACATTAATTAAAGTTTTACTTATTTACGCCGCGTGTATCTAAGCTTCTCTACCTTCTTCAACTATATATTTCATTAGCGCCCTAATCGTTCTCTTATTTCATCCTCCCTTACAAAATTAAAATGCATACCAAATGTTATGCTAATTCGTACTTAATTCCCAGCAATGAATGCGAATTGCGAGCATTCTTGCTTCAGCTATTTCCTTGGCTCCCCACCTACCTAAGACTCTTCCAAATTTGTCAGTGCGACGCAGCACATATGAGAATATTCTCAATTTGCTCTGCAGCTAGCTGCGTAATAATTTCTAATTTCATGAATTTTTTTTTTTTTTTTGTGTAATTTAAAAAATATGTATATGAGTCAAACAAATCCAAAATAGCAACAACAACTCGTGCCCAAAGTTAAGGTGAATAGCAGTTTAAGTTGTAGCGAGCAGCCAAGCAGCAGCAAAGTTAGACAAAACGTTTTCTCAACCCTAACGAATTCAATTTGCAACGCCAGTGTGTTTGGAGTCGCTCCGGTAATCGCTTTTCTCTTGCCGCTACCACATCCAACCATCAACCACCATTGTTGTCTTGTCGCTGACTTCACACATACTTGGCTTCTGTGCTTCTTGCTGTTGCTGTTGCTGTTGTTATTCGTAGTCATATCAGAAGCAATGGATTTTTGCTTTCATGTTGACCTTCACTGCCACAGCTCATCCCCTTTTCAAGTATTTTTCAGGTGTTGATAAAGCAAAGTAGACAAATTACAACAACAAAACAAAATAATATTGGCAAAAAACTAAAGATACATCATTCAACGCTAAGAATTTCATTTATTTAGGCATGCAAATCGGCTCTTTATCACACACACGTGAAATTCGGCGGTAGAGTAGGAATTTACAATGGAATTTGCATTAATTTTCGAAAAATTCAGCGTCATCGAAAAGCCGGCAGTAGATGAACAGGCAGGCGCGTTGTATGCGTAGATTTTAAGAGCTGGGGTTACACGCACCGCAGCAAAGTCGTTGAGTACTAGCTTTCCAGGCACTACTGGTACACTTTACTTTTATTTAAGTATTTATCTACTAACTTTTTTTTTATTTCGTCCGACTGCTGAAAAAAATTCCTGGTATGCCCGCATAGCTCTTGTGATGACGCTGCTCAGCTAACAAGCGCGTGCACTAATTCAGCGGTGAGCCTGTGAGCTTAGCTAAGAGCGGCAGTTTAGTTTGTTTTTATCAGTCTGAATGCGCTTGACTTGCTTGCTTGAGATGGTATTAGAGGCCTGACAAATTTTGGATTTTTTTTCACCCCTAAGCGCGCTTGAAATTTTCAAAAGCTTTCAATTGTGTCATTCATTGTACGTATGTATTAGTGGTGGTTGATCTTGGATTTTTGCCTGTCTTTCTTTCTTGGGTCTTAAGTAACTTAGTGCCGCTTTGTTGTAGCATTTCAATATGCGCGCCACATTCTTTTCTGTGACTATTTGGCAGGTGTTACTAAGCCGATTAACTGTGGCTTGATTCGAGGAATTCAGTTATGGTACTTAGAAATATTTTTTTTTTTTCAAATGCCTTGGATGGGGTATGAAATTTAAGTTGTTTAAGAATTGTTAGAAAGAAGTTATTTTTTTTTTCTTAATTAATGCAATATTTAAACCTACATACTGACATACTAATAGCCAGAACAATAAATATGCGATATTTTTGATACTCTTGACTACTTTTTTTAATTTTTTTTTAATTTATAATAATCTGATATGGACGCAAATGACAGCTAAACGTAGTTTTGTCTATGGTTAAGTAGAAAATTTGATAATATAAATTTTGTCAGAAATATATAATCACAGTTATTTGTATTCTCTTTGAATCATCATTATCAATGCCGCGACCAAGACGATCGAATCTTTCCCAACAAAGCCGTAATGCAAGAAGGATACAAAACATTGCGAATGAAACGACTGAAGAAGCACAAGGAATTGCCCGTGAAGAGCGCCGCGTTAGTATGGCTCGACTTCGTGCTTCTCAATCACGAGAGCAAAGCGAGGCAGCCCGTGAAACGGCAATGGCAATGCGAAATCGTCGAGCGAATAACAGAGATCAACAAGTAGATCATTTTCGACGCACAAGAAGAGAAGCGTTTCGATATGATTGCAACACTGATTACTGCTTGCATCCTAGCGTTTGCATTGGGCCAACGAACGTTGTTTGCGAGTATTGTGGTGCATTGAAGTTTTCCGGGGAAACGCCGGGATTGTGCTGCCTTAGTGGAAGAGTGAAATTGCCATTATTGACTACGCCACCTGAGCCATTGCATTCATTGCTTTGTGGCGAAACACCAGAATCACGTCATTTTCTTGCAAAAACTCAAAAATACAATGGTTATTTCCAAATGACCTCATTTGGGGCAGACATTATCGAAGAACGAGGATTTAATCCGGCATTCAAGGTATTTATTGATTTGTTTTTGAACTTACTATAATTATTCATACGTATTATGATTGCTGAGTATAAAAAAAGTGTTTATAAATAAAAAATACTGACTTTGCTTTTTATAGATTCAAGGACAGATTCACCATCGAATTGGATCATTGCAACCTTTCGAAGATGCACAGCATAAATTTTTACAAATATACTTCATGGGCAACATGGAAGAACAACTTGATCGACGTCGAGGGAGCAATGCAGCAATGAAAATGTCAATTCTTAAAGATCTGCTGCATCAACTACTTCATGAACATCTTGCGTTGGTCAGGCTGTTCAAGAGTGCTTTGGAACGCATGCCAAATGATGACTACAAAGTCGTGATCAGAGCAGACCATCTGGAACACACGAACGCATATTTAACGCGCCAACAATAGATGAAGTTGCCATCCTGATTGTTGGTGAAAACTTGGAAAAACGCGATATCGGGTTTACACGTCGTCATACTGGGCAACTGCAACAAATATCTGAAACACATCATTCATATGACACGTTGTATGTTCACGGATCGGAAAACCATCTGCGTTGTTTGTTCTTGCACCTGATAATAAAACAAAAATTGTCGTGTATCACAAGGTGCTTAACTGAAGATTGCAATCTATTAAAGCTTCATTGAAATACTTGATTAATAAAAAAATTAACTTAATAAAATCTTTAGCTTTTTTATTGCCTCTAGGGCGGAACAAAATTAGCCGGGCCAGCTAGTTTTTTATAAAAGTATACATCATGGTACAGCAAATAGAAATCAAAGTTCAAAACTTTTTACAAATATATAAACATTCGAAAAATTTTCAACAAAATTTCAAAATTTTTAATCTGAATTAAAAAAAAATGTGTCTCGAAACCGATCCCGCATTCTTGGGATTTTGTATATTGTCTAGAAACTTGTAAACGTCTCTACACTTCGATTTGATGTTTCAACTCTTGAGTCATCTCTAGAGGTAAACCTGTTTTAATGGAATCAAATCGCAGCTTATAGGCAGACAATTTCCATTGCCCTTTCGGCTGATTACTCGAATTTTAAAGACAATACGCAAAGCATCGAATGTTAGATGGGTTATGTGGCACCTTGCGTCTTTGCGTCACTGGATCTGACGACGAGTGAATTTGAATGAACCACAGTCGGTTCTACGTTACCGAAACGACCCGGATTTATGTCCGGCCAAGGACTGTCACTCCAGCAGCAATCCACGTACATATGTAAATATGGGGAATGTTTATGCTGCTATAACAACAACAACAACAACGAGTGAATTTTCCAATCCTCAAATTTGGCAATTATATTTCAAAAACTACTTTCGAATCACCAACCCCCTAGAAAGTAGTAAAGAAAACAAAACAAATTCCCTTGAATTCAACATGGCATATGATTTGGAAGCACTGAATTATTTTTGTGTTGGTAGTTCGGAAAGAACACATTTTAAAGTAATTTGTGGTGAACATTTTAAGACGAAGAAAAACAAACGAAAAAAAATCATCTAAAAATATACAATTGCGCAATGGGCGATTAAATATGGCTGGAAGATCGGCATCCTTAAAATATCCCCACTTATGGAAGCACTGGCCTGCTTAAGCAAGTCGCTTGTGTAGCTCAGTAGAGCTACAAGCAAAGTTGTAGAGGCTAAAAGCAAAGTTGCTTGAACACCGCTTAACTGTTGTATCGCTAACAAAAAAAATGTTCGCTTGGCGAGCAGCGGAATTCCCTAACGAGCAGAGAAGTGGTGAATCGAAGAGCGGCACATTTTATATTAAAATAAGTTTCGGGCACAGCATGTATATTATGTTATTTCTGCTATCAGAGTTAAACAAAGAATCGCCTCCTCAAATTCGAAACGCTAGATGGGCCACCCCTCAGCAAGGCATATGCGTTTTTCTTTAATTTCAAGTCACATCCAGTAATAAAAGCAGGGAAATATGTATTTTATAGCTAGTTGACAATACTATTACGCTCAAAAAGGAAGTTACCGTACCATAAAAAGTTGCAAACTATCTTTGAATATAATATAAAATACCAGTCTAGCTCAATAAGAAGAAAATATGAACCTGACCCTTGTATTGGAACCTACGCATATTTTATACTTTTTCGTTTAACGCTTTTATAAATGGAAATACGTGTTTCTACCACACGCAGTGTTTGCAAACATAACAGTGTGTGGTAAAAGCGTGTACAACAAAAATCAAAAACAAAGCGAATCAAGTCTAGTAGTAGTTAGACATTTGACTTCCGCCAAAAAAAGGGCTCTGCTAAGGCGGAAATACCTCAAATGGCGTTAATAGCGGGTTTCCATAAACCTCTTGCAGCCATGCTACTTGCGCTTGAAGAGAAAAAAGTGAGCTTGCCACCCCAAAGGGCTTTGAAATTGTTATTTGAACAAGGGCTGCAAAAAAAGGCGGCCATAAAAGAATTCGAAAAATGGCATAGCTGCGCACCAGACATATGTATATATGTGGGTATATGGCTGTGTATGTGGTACTTATAAAGCTTTGTTGCTTTTATTGCGGCGAGCATATTAATAAATAATTTTTTTTTTTTTGCACAGCTGCTATTTGCTATTACCTACTTGTCTATGCAAGAGACGCTTCGTGGCGTTGCAAGAAAAACTAAACGTGCGTCGGAGAAACCCAATAATTAAGTTATGAATGTGAATGCTAATACTGGACGATAGCAAAAGCAATAACAGTATACTCGTACGAAAATTCAATTCATATGTATGCGTGCATGAATGTGTGTGTATGTAGAAATACAGCGCACGCTACCTTTTTTCCCCCTTAGCAGTTCAATAGTTTTCTTGCATGCCACTACAGTTCGCCTCTTCTAGCCAGCGCTGCCGCTAATAACAGATTTTCATCACGTACAAGCTGAATATAATTTTATGCTTCGCATTATGACAATCAAATGTCGGTAATAATCATACAAAGACATGACAATAATCATGCTGATGATGCCACAACGCACCGTTGACTGCTTACAATGGCTTCCATCTACTATAGTTCAAACTCCTACTGCTTTCGTATTTGCTGCTGCGGTTTCCTATCACTAGCAAATGGCTGCTTTACTCGCTTTTATGGCGCTACAAAACAACGGCAGCAACAACAAATACATATCAGTGATTCGTGTGGTAGTTAAAATGCAATTTTTGTTATTAAAAAGTACTAAGATCCGTCCATCCGTCCGTTTGTCCGTCCGCTTGTCCACCCAGTTATAGCTGCATGCAACGGTGGTATGAGTGGTAGCTAGAAGAGACTTTTTGTAGTCACTAAAAAAGTAAGCGAAGCGCGCAGCGAAACATTTCAAAGCCACCGTCGCGCCAGACAAAAACTCAAGCACATATTATTAAAACACTAACAAAACGCGTGCTTATATGATTTCTGATAAGTTTTTTACGTTTATGACATGCTTAGATAGATAACAAAAAAAAAAAAAAAAACAAGAAAAAGCAAGACAAACAAAGAAATGAAAATATTTTCGATACAAACATTGAACGCACGAATACTTTTATAGAGTGAGTATAAATTTTATATTGTCCTGACTTTTTTGAAGACTACTATTTGCTTCTGAATGAAAGGGGGAAAAGCACAGTGCTGGATATGGCATAATAATAAGCATTTTGTGTTGTTTAGTTTACTTATTTTTGCTTTTGATTTTTTAAAGAGAGATGAAAATGCCAAAACAAAACTCATAATAATAAAAACAATAATAATTTTAATGATATTGCAATCGTTTATTGATTGTTCAGTTAATAGTAATGGATAGTATGGGAATTAGGGATACCAATCCCGGGAATACGGGATCCTGGGGCCTAAAACGCCGGATTTATTTGCATTACAATCCTGCAATCTTCGGAATTTCTAATTTCTTAAGGAACATAAAGGCATAGCTAAAAGAAATTAACATTGACATGAAAAATTTAGCAAATATAGATACGGTATTTTAATATAAAAAAATATATATATATTAAATACTTATATAAGTACATGTGCATTAGGGCGGGTCGATTTAAAACTCGCTCATTGCTCTGTGAAAATCGTATTCTAGGCATCAAAATAAGAAACTTTGCCGAAGGAACCATACCTCTAAAACGAATTCTGATGTCCCCCAATTTGGGTCGAACGAAAAATCCCACTTTGACCCATTTAGAGTGCTCCAATCGAATCCAAATGTATGACCGACCCCCACTAACTTTGGACGGCCGATCCACCCATGCCAGTGGCACACCCCCTGGAACTCCCCTGGGGGATTCCCCATACAATCATTTCAAAATATCGCCATTTTTGGCCTTTAAATGAGAAAAGAAACTAAAAAGTTCGACCCAAGTTGGGGGCCATCAGAATTCATTTTAGAGGTATGGTTCCTTCGGCAAAGTTTCTTATTTTGATGCTTAGAATATGATTTTCACAGAGCAATGGGCGATTTTTTTGCCTCCCCACAAAATACACTAAAAGTTCGACCCAAATTGGGGGACATCAGAATTCGTTTTAGAGGTATGGTTCCTTCGGCAAAGTTTCTTATGTTGATCCCTAGAATACGATTTTCACAGAGCAATGGGCGATTTTTTTGCCTTCCCACACATCGACCCGGCCTAATGTGCATGCCTCTGTCGTAAGAAGTTAGTCAGTGCAACTTAATTTTTTATCGATCTTTTTTCGACGAACCGTAAGTTACTTTTCGTTTATTTCGTTTATTAGGAGTCTGAAACATAATTATTGTTTTTATAGACCACTTAGATCTAATATGAGCTTAAATTACTACTATTTTACTATAATAATTAAACAAATTAGGAAAAAAGAAATTTTAGAAATTTATAAAATTCATGCTTTGAAACCGAAAAGTCATCGAGATCTCATTGAATTCTCTTAAAGCGCGGGCAATAGGAGCATTACGCGCATAATACGTGTTAAAAAATTTAAGATGAAATGGATAAGTATTGCGTAACGATCTAGTAGAGTAAATGCAACGTAATAGGGATGAACAGTCCTTTAATTACACTAAAAAAAAGACAGTGAAAGTATAGACCTTCTACTCTCTAGAGACTTCAAGTTAACTAAAATCAAACGAGAATGATAGGAAGAGACAGGATTTGAGAATTCTAACGACGTGAGAGCATATTTAAGGAACACCTTCTGTATACGTTCAATTCTCTCAATAGCAAAAGGCCTCCGATAAAAGTTGCATATTCTAATCTAGAGCGAACGAAGGAGTGAAAAGTAGTTTGTGAGTGAAAGGGTCCGAGAACATCGAGATATTACGCCGTATAAAACCTAAGACTGAGTAAGAAGTGGACACAATAAAGTTAATGTGGCAGTTGAAAGAAAAATGTGAGTCAAAGATCACCCCTAGATCTTTGAATTCATGAACAAATTGAAGTAAAGTATTATCAATGCTGTAAGATGACTGGAAAACCTTTTGAGTTTTAGCGAAGCTGACAGAAAACATTTCTTAATATTTAGAGAGATGCCAGAGTTATTGCACCAGCGAAAGAGCGCATTAATTTCCATAGGAACATCCTAATTTTTTCTAATGGCCGAAAATATTTTCAAATTATCAGCATACAAAAGAAAGTTGGAAAATGAAAAACAGGTACAAATATAATTATTAAATAGAACGAAGAGAAGAGGCCTTGAAATACTGCCTAGTGGCACCCCTGAAGACGCAATGGAAGGTTCCGAAAATTCACCCTCAATCGTTCCCACACATCGTCTATCGGATAAATAAGATTTCAACCATTGAAAGAAAACGGAATGGAAACCAAGCGAGGCTAATTTACGTAAAATAATTGTATGAGAAACTCTATCAAATGCTTTAGAAAAGTCCGTGTAAACACATTCGACTTGGAAACCTTCAGCAAAAGTTCCAAAGCAGTATTCACCAAAAGCAGCCAGGTTGCCACTCTTGAAAGTAGGGGTGATAGTTGTGACTTTCCAATCATTGATAAAAACTCCCGAAGATAGAGATTTATTAAAAACTAATTTGAGAGGAATGACAATAGCCGGGCAGTTTTTAATGGATGGACAGCCCATCCTTATCAGTCAGCGAATAAGGTTTTAAACCCAAAATCCCATTCGCAATGTCCAGAATACAGGTGCTTTTTATGAGAAGTTTATTCATAGCAGAAATGCACTCGACAGCCATTGAGAACTATTCTGAAATCTGAGCAAAAGCTAATCGACAGTAAAAGCAACAGTCAAAGTTCGTAATTTTCCTCTTGCTATTGCTTTGCTTTCTAGCTGCGCAGATCTTCACTGTGGAGTCGGACTGATATCGCGCTGCTACCATCTCGGCAGCAAATCGACAGCTCTATCCTGGACAACTGGACAACTGGACAACTTTCTATTCGTATGTTTTCACTTTCGCTTTGCCGTTAGCTTTGAAACTCCACGCAGTAACAGCATAGTGAACACAAAATGAAATAATCAAACAATAAAGCATTTTCAAACACTGGTTGCGTGAAGTATGATCAGATAAAATCGACTAAGTATCTATTCCTCAGCTTTCTGCATTTGTGATGCTCAGATTCAGATAACCCAGCTGCGTTTTCTACATAAGCCAGAGGAGTTATCGGGAATGGATATTACACGCTTTTGGAACTTACTTGTGAGCAGGCAATGTTTTCTCAAATGCTATAATTAATCTTCACCATTCCCGCTCATATTCTCTATAATCTCTCAACTACTTATATGTATAAACTGGTTAGCACCAAAGGAAGTTTCGTTACTTTTCTGTGCAAGTACGCCCGCACTGAGCGGCTGTTATATAATCTAATCTTATATAGCCTAACCTATGCGGTTTGTCGACAAATTCAGCACTAAGATACCTTGTCTTTTCAAGGCAGAGCTGTTGTCCTATTCAGGGTAACCCTATTTTAGATTTTAGCGAACTACATTTGATCTCCTTTGCCAGTATTGTAACTTACTCTACTGTAAATATTTTCACCATAGTGCTACAACTGTTCTACTACGCATTCAAATTAGGGATGCTAATTTTTTCGAGTCGAACTTTTTAGTTTATTTTCTCATGTAAAGGCCAAAAATGGTGATATTTTGAAATGATTGTATGGGGAACCCCCCAGGGGAGTTCCAGGGGGTGTGCCACTGGCATGGGTGGATCGGCCGTCCAAAGTTAGTGGGGGTCGGTCATACATTTGGACTCGGTTGGAGCACTCTAAATGGGTCAAAGTGGGATTTTTCGTTCGACCCAAATTGGGGGACATCAGAATTCATTTTAGAGGTATGGTTCCTTCGGCAAAGTTTCTTATTTTGATCTCTAGAATACGATTTTCACAGAGCAATGAGCGATTTTTAAATCGACCCGCCCTAATATTCAGGGAATACATATATTATCTTTTGTCTAGTAGCTGATGCCTTCGAGGGTTTTGGCTAGTTAGGTGGTGCTAGTTATGCGTGGTGCTAGTTATATAACCAGTAGGCAACTTAATGCCAGTTTAAATTACCAATTTGATGTCTTTTCCAATAGAAGGCTAAATTTAATAGATTCATTTATCCGCAACAGAGCACCACTTCCGGCTTATCTGTACCCACTCAGCTATTAGAGCTAAGAGAAATGGCCAGCTAAGAAGCCGGAACGCTTGTTTTAGACTGGACAGAATTAAATTTTCAAATTCAGTAGTTATTCTACTTCTTGCACAGTGTCTGTCTGTACATCAGCACCGAATTTTTCCGAGGTTTTAAAAACTTATTTTAAGATAGCCAAAAACAGCCTTAATATTTTATGGACTGAATACTTTTCGACGGTTACTTTTTTCCTTAGTATGTGTAATTTAACAAAAAAGTTAGAAATAAATTAAACTAATGCAAATTTACGGTAAAAAGTGTTGCATGAATAGAAATCATAAATCGAAAAACAGCTAATCGATTCAATTTGTAATGCTGAGCTCAAATTGATTTTTTGCAAAGATGCGAGAAGATGTGAAAATTGCGGCAGCTGCCAAAAATGAGCGAAATAAAAAAAACGAAATTTTAAATTGATTTTTAATATAGTATGCGCATACACACACATATGCATAAATACATGAAAAATAAGCGTAGTTTTTTACGTATGTGTATGTATCATGCAATCGTGCGCACATTTCGAGCCTTTTGGCAATGGATGCATGAATTTATTTTAATTTTCAGCTTGATCGCATTTTAATTGTTCTTCAGTGGAGGTATTCGTAAAAAGTGTTTGTGTTTTTTTTTTTCGAGACATAAAATATATAAATTTCTTTTTCTTTTTATGTTGCTCTACATTTCTTTAAGAGGCGGCATTGCTGCTGTTGATATGAATTTCCGCTCGAAGTTGATTATTATATTTTTCTCAGTACCTTGTTTTTCCTTGTTTTTTCTTACATATAAGTACACAGCTCTGATTTACGTGAGCATGTGTGTGTGTACATATGTATTACATGGTGCAGAAACAGCGGCAACATTGCAACTACAAGCTTTACTAGTAAGCCGTATACATTTACTTACACTTGAATATGCGCGTGTATGTGTATGCATCTATGTATGTACGAGTATGTGTAAAAGCGTTGATGTTGCAGCGCGTAACGCAAACATTACTTCGCTGTAATTTTTTCCCTTTCCATAAATTTTGCCCGCGGCAAGCAAATGTGCGGCACGCGATTTTCACTGCGGTAGTTCGCATGTTGTGTGTTACCCACTTTTCCTTTTGGTGTTGCTTGCACCAGCCCCCCTTCCCGCCAACACGCACAGCATATTTCCCAATATGCTGCCTCATTTCAAGCATATTTTCCATTTTAATATGAATTTTATTTCTGTTTATTATGCTCATTTTCCTGATTTTAATTTTTCTTTACTTTTTCACTGTAAAAGGCGAAGATGCGTGCGCGCAAATTGAAGAAATGGAGTGGCATGCAATTTGCTAGTGGGCGTTGAATTAATGATACAAAAAGTCGACGGTAGAGTGCGTAGTGATCTGAAGTTTCCTCTGAAATTAATTTTTTGCATGTATTTTTCGTGTAAGCATACAAAAAAAAATTCTTTTCAGTTTCAACTATTGCATGCGCTTTAAAATGTTTGTGAAAATTTTATGTTCTTAACGAAACAACAAAAAAAATAATTTCCTTCATATCCCGTTCTGCTAATGAGCACTTGACAAAAGAGTTTTTTTGAGGTCAGCAATGAAAATAAAATGTTGTAGGAACACAGAAAATATGTATATATGTATGTGTGTACACATACACATAAATTCGGTTTCAAAAGCTTGAAAGAAATCAGACGAAATGGTCTAATAAATAAAAATAAAATGGCCTGACAAATGTTGACAATCATCGAGTGTTGATGCGCGCAATTCACACAACGACGGCGGCGGCGGTCGCCTACGCATTGAATTTGTGGCGACAGTAGTGCGTAAAAAAGATGAAAGTTTATGAAAATGTTGCGACTAAATAAATTTGACAAATAATAGAACTAAACAGGATTTGCAAACCATTTTCAACAGACACGGCCAAGAGTTTCTGAAGATGACTTTTAAATTGAGGTCGACTATTGGGCGTTCGAGAATTGGGTTCCATATTCATTATAGCTCTCTTTTGTTCTAGCATGTAAGAGTTAAAAAAAAATAAATAATTTTCACTTCTGTTAGGTGTTTGGCCGAGCTCCTCCTCCTATTTGTGGTGTGCGTCTTGATGTTGCTCCACAAATGGAGGAACCTACAGTTTCAAGCCGACTCCGAAGGGCAGATATTTTTTATGAGGAGCTTTTTCATGGCAGAAATACACTCGGAGGTTTGCCATTGCCTGCCGAGGGGCGACCGCTATTAGAAAAATGTTTTTATTAATTTTGCTTTCACCGAGATTCGAACCAACGATCTCTCTGTGAATTCCGAATGGTAATCACGCACCAACGCATTCTGATACGGCGGCTTTTTAAGTAAATATATTGTATATATCTAATATGTGGACTTAAACAAATAAATGATATGAAAAATGAAATAAATACAAGCAATCATTGAATTTATTGTTTTATTCTTAAACTGATCCTGCGCTCAAAAAACGAAAAATACGTACGAAAAGGAAAACACAATGCAGCAAATCTAACTGGGAATAGCAGAAAACTATGCAAAGAAAGATGTAAAACTTAAATCACTGCTGTTTTCCTGCACTTGACTGCAGCTAATAACAATTTTGTTCATCCTGCCAACTATGCAAGCAACGCGTAGGCGTATTTTCCTTTTCATATTCATTGTACTAAAAATAAATAAAAATTTTATATTTTTTATTTTTCATTTCTAATTTTTTTTCTCGCTAGTGGCAAACAAATGAGCAGCTAATAAATTTTATTCCATATTTAAGTGATTTCAAATTTGATTTTTCACCCCTTTGGCTTGTTAATAAAAATGCGGCGTTCAGCCAATTAGTTGCGCTACTCTTTAGCTATACATTTTTTAAGAATTTTTACAAAAAATTTATAAATTATATCATATTTGTGAACAGCTGAAAGCCCCTTTAATATATTTTGTAAATGAGGGATCTCAAATGTTGACCCCGCGCTATTTTATACTCATTAATTTAGTGGCCTTTTGCCTGATTTGTTTTTGCTGCATTTATTATATTTTATTATGGCGGTCACGTCCCAAATGGCTTCGATGTGATAAACATGAAGAGAAGAATTTGTGAGCAAGGGGTCTGAGTTCAATATTAAAAACAAAAAACACAAAAAAACAAAAACTTAGAACGAAATAATTTTGCAAAGAAACTGAAAAAATGCTATTCTGAAAAAAAAAAAAAATTTTACTTAAAATGAAATAAAATTAAAGCAGCAGATTTGAAACATATAATTTGAATTGTGGATATTTAATTTTTAACACCTTTTGTTCTATTTTTATTTTTTAACATTTTTATTTTGTTTTATTTTCTTATTTAACATCTCGCATTGCAAACGATGACACAAAAACTGCGCACTCAGGCTGCGAGCGTGAAAATTCGGTAAAAGGTTAAGTCAAAAACTCATCGTTGCTGCTGCTGCTCTTATTAGTTTATTAGTAGTTAGTTAGTTTATTTACATCGTGCAGCAGCTAAAAAAGTTCAAGAATGTGTTGACGCAATTATGAAAAAGTAAGCACTCAATATTATTAGTCTACCCGCCGTTTTGTCCAAAAACGTTTTTTAGAGCACATTCAAGTTTCCCTAGTTTGGTTTTAAGTTGATGTAAATTATTTCAAAAAGCACATTTAAAAAGCATCTTACATTATTATTGACTTTAAAGAGTCTAAAGAAATTTAATTGCGCACATTTCTGTGGTACATTTCAACTCAATATTCCTTACCCGTGAGAGTCATTTGGACCCTTATTATTAAAAATCTGAAAAAGAGTAAGTTTTTAAGGTAGATGGAGGGTTAAAATGTTCCACAAAAAAGTTCCCAAAAAAATTTCAGTAGGGATATTTTAAGGCAAAAACAGTGTGCTGTAATGGACAAATCTGCAACATTAATTTGTTTCTGGCACTACTAAACAAAACTGCATGGCGCAAAATTAATCATCCCATTTTATTTTTCAGTAAATTTTTTAATATTTAAAATATCGTAAATGATATTGGATGATGGAAATCTTTATTTTGAACTTTATGCGCTCCACTGGTTGTCTGTGTGTGTGCTGCAATTCTCTAGTTCACTAATGTCAAATATGATTGACGTACGACATCATTTGCAAAAATTATAAATCTTCGATGCTCAAATTAATAGACACGACCAGTTTCCACCACTTTTCTTCTATTTGTTTAATTGTCATTAATTCTCTACAAAAATATGGTTCATTCCACGACAAATAACTTTTAAATCAAAGTTTCAAACCTTGTGCAAAATTTATATAAATTCGTCAAAATTTCAATTTTCCTCAAAATTTCCATTTCTTTTAATCAGAATTTTAAAAAACATTAAGGTGCATAATTTCATAGCCTATTTGATTTCAGCAAAATAAAGTGCAAGTCTCAAATAGCTGAAAGTTTTCGTTGATTTTGAATAATTTTTTTTTGTTTGAAGATGTTGCCCATTTTCTCCTTCTAACGATGCATTACGAAGGGGACTGTTGTTTTAAAGGTAGAAAGTTTAACCTGTTCCAGTATTTAGAACATAACTGTGCCCGTATTTTGGAAACTTCCTCCCCAACTTTGTTATATGACGCTTTCCGGTCAAGTTATTTTTATTTGAAGTGGCCTAATTACAGCGTCATTCTGCCGACTTATCTAGCGGTTCTCAACTGTAAAGTTTTCACGTGGGAAAAATGTTCATCATTAAGCGATAATCATTCAAGAATTGAGAATAAATATAGTATTTATTAGTATAGCGACCCCCCTCTACCACCTCCTTTACCTGACTCCTACATTCACTTTGATGTTTGACACATTTCCAATCACCAAATCTTGAGTAATGGAAAGCTGTATTCGAATTGCTAATTTTGCTCATTTGACAACAGTTGAGTTGCGCGCCACAGTAAACGTTAAGAGTTGATAAAGTTTAATAATTTGAAAATCAATTTTCGACTGTCTTTGTGGTCCATTGTCTGCGTGCTAGTCCCTTACCTGCACTATGCAACTTAGCCTGCTGCTAGACTTCTATTCAGCCCCGCAGCTTGGGTCTGATTTTTCTGACTCCACTTGGCGATCATGGCGCAACTCATATGGTAAATCAGATTGTTTGATAAGAGATCTTCTGCCAATGCTTAGCGCTGCAATGTTAGAACTCTTAAAAATGAGACCAAGCAAGAAAAATATGTTCAACTTCTTTCAAAATGCTACAGCTACTGGTTTCACGGCTTTCCAGCATAGATGATCTGAGTTGAAGCGACAGAAAATTCTCTCCTAGCAACTGTGCCTTGGGTAATTTTGAAGTTTAGGTTTAGGTAGGTAGGTAGGTTAGATGGCAAGAGTACCAGAGGTACACTTCAAGTAGTACTCACGTGCCGTTTTGATGCCATAATGTGGACCACTACCTGCGAAAAATTTAGTGTTTTTGATATAGCACACGATAAAACAGACCACCATCTGTTTGCCGCTTTTTTGAGAAAGAAATTGTGCAGTTTCCCTTAATAACGGTCAAGGGGTCACCGATGTCTGAGATGGGTACAACTGAAACCGATTCTATCGACCTATTCCTGGCAAGCACATCGGTAATTTCATTTCCTTCCACATTCCTATGCGCCTAGAGACCCTGGGAAATGTTTCTGCACGTTCGAGACGTTTGAGTTCCTCCTTACAGCGATCCCTAACCATTTTACATGCTTGCAGAATCGCGCAGACGTCTGCTTGACTCTTGAGTTACACTATTTGCAAATTATCGGAATTCATAACGAATTTCAGGACACTCGTCAGCAGTTTCTCTACGCTCTGGATCGATTTTCTCGTTTAAGCATTTGTCATGAGAGTGACACTGCCTAATGGCATCTTTTTAGTCTTTAGTCCCGCATCAAATACCAGGCACTGGATCGAATATTTCGCTGGTGCAGGTAATCCTTTGTCACATTTGAAACGTCAGTTCACAGTGGTGAGAGATAGGCCTATATTTTTTTTATTTTTACTTTTTACTTCAAAAGTCTATCCTGAGACCCTATTTGCTTATTGCGCACTCAGTAAGCTAATAGTATTCTCGCTCTTTACAGTAATTTGTTACTAAATGAGAGTAATTGTTGCTCTACGGAATGTCTGGATTTGTGGACGCTTCTGTTCTTTAGAGTTGCTTTGCTATGCTGCAGAATGCTAGAAGCATTCACTAAGTTCGTTTCACCCATTCTACCACAACTCTTCAAAAACAGCCAAGAATATCCAGTTAATTGGCTTCATCCGTGCTGCAGAAATCAAAGGCAACGGAAGAGAGATACACCAAACGGAAAACAAAAATTGTTTTTATTTTTTTAAATCTACTCGTACAAAAAGTCCTCAAGTCATTATAGATTCTTAAATTTATGCAGAAAACAAACTATTTGCAACTTTCATTTAATTTTCAGTGTCCGCAAGCAGCAGCGGCGCACCCGAACGGCATGTTAATCACATGTGGCAGGCAGGCAGGCAGCAACTAAAATTGCAAATGTGCTCAAGCGTTGGAGTGGCAAGCAACCAGTTGGGCAGCAACTTCCTTTCGATTTCTTGTTGTATTTCCTACACATATACGTATGTATGTATTTACCTAGTTTTGAAATCTGTTTTGCGATTTGTTGCTTTCTGCAAAAATTGTTGCCTCCTGCTGTGGCGCGCATTATGATGAATGCATGCATTGCTCGATTATTCGAATATTCTACTTTAAAATTAATTTTTGTTATTTTTTTTCGCTTTTCGGCTTGCTGACGTTGCGTGGCAAGCAAATATAAGATTCGAGTTAAATCGCTTTGTAGACTAAGCGTTGCCTGTCTATGTGTCTGTTTGTCTATATTTCAATTTACGCATTGCGAAATGAAGTCACGCCGTGCTACATGCACATGTTGCACGTATGTATGTAGATTTGCATATTCGCATATTCGCTTAAGTGCATTTTAAATTAAGTTAATTTTCATAAGAAAATTGCAAATTGTGTTGTATTTGTATTACTAGTGTGTGTACGAGTATTTTGCGCGCTGATGAGCCACACCTTTGTTTCTTTACCATGTGGCAAGAATAGCAGTCACATATTGGTATGAAAAAAATCCATAGCAAATCGAATGCATGCCGCAGTAATTGAAAATACATACATATATATACAAATATGAGTATGTGCTAAAGATGTTCATTGTCTTTTTATTTGCCTACAATCCCGGGATTTTCGGGATTCGTAATTTCTTCCGCAGCATATTGAATCCCCTATTATAGCAAATGAAGCAACAAGTCTTTGAACGGGATCCCGAAAATTTCGGGATCGTAAAAATCGTAAAATTGGCATCTCTAGCATGTTTATATTCCAGAGCATGACTGTTATGACAATCGTCCAATTGCTGTCCAACGAAGACGATGATGACGCGAACGTTGGTGTAGAAACAAGTGCTGTAACTCCAGGCTGAGACTCTTCAAAAAGTCGTGCTTTGCTTTTATTATTGTTTTTGTTGTGCAAAAAGCAGTAATCTTCTGCTGGGCGAACTTATTATGCATTCCGGTCTGGTGTGCAGGAAATTTCCCTCACACATATTGAATACTGTGTAGACATTTACAGTTATATTTAAATGTGGCTGCATATATATAGGCGTTACGCCTTACAGGAAGTTTAAAGAAGCAGTTTGGTTATGAATTCAACTATTTTACTTCGAGATAGAAGTAACTTCCGTAATAGTTTACTTATATTCAAGATATATTTTGCTACAATCAAGGGTTGTGTCCAAGTTTTTCTACTGAGAGGCGACAGGTACGTCTTTGACATGAAATAAAGCAGACAATTTAAGTGGGGAAGATAGTTTCAGGCATATGAACGCCACGATTCCCCATCCTGGTGCAACCTAGAAAATCGCAGCCATTTGCAGTGAGCACAGCTTTTTGTGCATCTTTGAAGAAATAAGAGCCGTCGATACCGAACTTCAAAAATCCCCCTCAAACACTGACTTTTTAGTAGTGTTGAAGCACCAAATGAGTCTCTCATGGCGATTTTGATGGTCAGCGCATGGTAGGTTTGGCGAGTACTGATTTTCATAACGAAATTTTACGATTTAAAAGAGTCGTTGGTTCGTGCAGCGTTTGATAGTTAAAAGATCAAATAAGTATTCTCGCTGTAGCTTTATCAAATTATTTGCTATATACAGACAAAGTTTGAGCGCGCTATTGAAAAACCCTGTACCGAGAAATGTTTCTAAAACCTCTATATACAATTAATTTATTGTGACTAATTTAAATTTTTCCACTTATTCGACTCCCTCTTCTTTCGATTCCATCAAATTCAGTAACTGCTCATACATACTTCCATATTTCCTCACAATTAAATTCGCTAATGTGTTTGCATACAACTGCAAATGGTTTTTCAATTGCAATTTGCAAGCTGTTATTAACACTTTTGCAACGTCAACGTCAACATCAATGTCATCAACATCATCATCATCATCATAATCACAACCATCACCACCATCATCATCATCAGCACCAGCAGCAGCAACAGCCTCGTCATGAACAACAGTTCGATGCCTGTTTTTTGCGATTTGCAAAAGCGCAGTAACAAAACGCTCGAAGGCAACTCTGTGTGTTTTTTTTTTATATTCAATGTCCTTGAGCCACATACCGCGGACTGTGTGGGGAATATTAGCGAGGGTAAGCCCGCAAAAAAGCTTCATTACGCGCTGCAGTACTGCAACACTCCGTTGCAACGTAATTCCCAATTACGCCCGCTGAAGTGCGTACTCTAAAGCGCTAGGAAAAATATTAAGCTTCGCAGTGCAAATGTTCCATATGATTGCGCCCAGGCAACGTAATTATATGCACACAAATATGGCACGCTTTCAAGAGCAAGCCAAATACAAATACGCTAAAGGCGGCAAAAAATTGCTGATGTGATTTGAGAAAAATTCAAATTAAAAAGTCGAAAACAAAAAAGTCACTAAAAATTGATAGAAAAATTGTATGGCAAAATATATAAAAATTTGCATTTTTGAGCACTTCAAAATTGGTGAGGAAACTTTGCAGCCGTGGAAATGCAATGGAAAAAATACATACTTCCTAAGCAGTAGGAGCCGGCATAGAAAGAGAAGGATGATTCCCAGCTCCTAATAGTCAGTCAGTTTTTAAAACTTAAATGTCGTTAAAAGCGATATTATATACAATAATTTTCCTTAAAATTGATGGCTTAGCAATTATTTGTTTTATTGATTTTTGTATTTCTTTCACTTAGACTTATTTTCTTTTTATTTTTAATAATTACTGAATACAAAGAGATGAGCTCATTAAGTTCGCGGCTGGGGAGAAGGAAGCCAGAATTTTTATTAATTTAAAACTAATTCAAAACGCTACTGTAAATCCATTTAAGTTTGAATCAAATGAAAGTAAAATGCCGTGAAATCATTTTGTCGCGAAAATGCGCAACACCGTCTAGGGGAAAAAATGATGAAAAATCCAAGAGAATTTTGAGCTACTTCAAACTTCAAAAATCCAAAATACTAAACTTATATGTACTAGAATTATCACAAATACGCTATAAAATTGCATAGCCGGAGCTTTGCTAAAAACTCTAACTGAAAAATAAGTGTAAAAGGGTAATAGAAATTTGATGAATATTTAAAAATTGTGCACTAAATTTGAGACTTGGATTTAAAATTAATTTGAAAAAAAATGTAGACAAAAAACATAAAAAATAATGTTACTCCCTTTATAAAAAAAAGTAGATTTCGCATCTTGTCTAAGTTTCTCATTAAGCAAGAAAAAACTTAATAACATTAATTAAAAAAAAGGAATTGTACAGGTGCGAGATGGAATCTCTTTCTCACCACAATTTTCTATTAAAACCAAAAACAAGAAGTTTTTTTTTATATCCCCCAGAAGCTGCAAATCATTAGATTTTGTTCGCTGCAAAAATTGTGGATGTTTGAAAACAATTTAGAAAATTTGTCTAGAAAGATAGGTACTAATCGTTAAAAAAAATATTCTTTATTGAGGCCTTGCTTTAGGTAAGGCCACATTAAGAAGTTCTAACTTAACAGCGGCTTCGTCATGTCATCCCAAGGGATACAAACACTGCGGCGCTAAAAGTATTCGATGGGGTATATGCTGTTAGTAGCAAAGAAAGAGGAACGTTTTCTTTGCGCTGGAAATACCAAGTGGAGGGCTTGACTTCAGTTGGTGTGTTCAAATGGCGCCGGTTAGCACGAAAAATAAACGGCTGGCTAGGTTTTTTTAAGCGCGACCAAAATCATATAATCGGTTTTCGCGCCAATCACGAAGATCAGTAAATATTTGTGCAAATTATGTTTGCAAATCGCTTTTGTTTGGAAAAAGAAAGGTTTACTTTGTTAAAATTATAGAATTTTTTGACAAACTAGAAGCTTCAATACCTTTGAAATTCACTTTCTACCTATAAATAAAATATTAAACAGATAATTTATTTTTTTTATTTCTTGTTAAATTCGCAAAATTTGAAAATTCTAAAGTAATTTATCCTCTTAAGGGGTGAGTCTGGTTTATGAGGTCTAAAAATTGCATCTCTTTGCGATTTTTTTTTTTTTAGGAAAAAATTAATTTAGCACTGCAAAGTTTTTTCTATCTTTTAATGAACATTTAAAAAGTATCTATACAAAATTTTTGTACTGGTTAAAATAAGTTGAAAAAAATGGTTAACATAGAAATTAGTAGAGCGCTGCAACGCTGAAGTTTCCAACTGGCGTACAAGATACAGCTCGTAATTATTATCTAAAGCAAAAAATTCAATTTCTAATTATCATGATTTTTTATTCTAGATGAACTAAGAAAGCTGAGAGAAATTCCAAAATTTCAACTTTTTGGAGGTTTTAGGGGAAAAATGCCTTTCTATAAAAAAAAAATTCACTTCAACTTGGTATAAAAATCTTGAAAAATTTTTTTTATCTATTTTGTTATTTCAAATAGAAGAGAATTTAATACTGAAGGGAACAAGCTATGATTCATTTCAAAAGGTTCATTCGTTTTTTTTCATTCATGTACGCCAATTCAAAGAAATCATAAAAATGAAAAGTCGAGAAAAGAAGATAAAGTTTGTACTATAGCTGTCCGGTCACAGCGTAACTACCTAACGCTCGCCTACCTTTGGCTTTGTATCTACGGAAATATTGAGAATTAGGTTCTGTAACTTTGTGTGAATATTCTGAAATAATTGAATTCTGAAAAACTTGATTTTTTTGATCTTATAAACCAGGCTCCCCCACTACCAACCACTGCTCAACCACTACCTGTAGTGCAGAATAATATTTATGTTACACAAATACAGGGACCTGCAGTTTTCAGAATCTGAGGATCGCTGAACTTCCGAAAAAGTGTTTAATTTTGTACTTGCCCAACTACAACTAATTCGTGCTCTTGCGATTTCTTCTCATATATGTTATAACCGTCCCAAAATTATAAACACGCCACTTGTTTTTTTTAAATATGGTAACGCAAAGTTTCAAACTTTGTACACAATTTTTCAACATTTACTGAAATATTTTCAACTTTTTAACCAGAGCTTTTAGAATTCTTCCTTCTATAGGAAATGAAATGTAAATTTCAAGTGACTTAAACTGTTGCTTTTTGAAAATTTGTTCGCTTACGTGTCACGCCTTTTCTTCCTTACTCGAATGTTTTTATATTGAAAAAAGGGGCAAAAAATAGCCATAAATCAATTATATTTTGCGTAACACTAAAATTCAATGGGCTATAGAACTGCATCTTTGGAAAAGTTCTAAAAATCCTGGTTTAAAAATTCATTATAAATACTAACTTTTTGACCTTTACTCTTCCATCCCCCTGTATGCTTCATTTTCTGCTACAAAAATATTCATCTGTTCAAAGCCTGCCCTGTGGCAAGTTTTAAAGTTGAGTGCTGTCAACATCTGCTGGCAAAGCTAAGCGCTCACGATTTGGTAAATATTTAATTCAAGAAAAACAACAGTGGGATAACGAGTCATCAATAAGTCAATCGATAAGCACCCGTATGTATGTATGTATGCGTGTTAGTAAATATACACAAGTAGAAAAAAGTCACAGACACGTTGGCAAATATGTAGATCGCAATGTAAACTAATAAACTGCGGAGTCAATGAGGCAAATAGTCAGAACAGCAACTGAAAACAAAACAAGTGAATAGCCACGCTAGTCAGTCACTTAGTCAGCCGTTGAAGGGGGCAATCAGTCAGTTAGTTAGTCGATCCGCGCGTATCTTCTGCTCACGCCAAAGTGGAACTTTACTCGTACTCGTATACATATAAATTACCAGTTCCACACTTTGGAGTTACCCGCCAACCAGCCAAGCTGTCGAAGTGTAATGTATATGGTATGCATACAAACAACTTGCTTAGGGGGCATATGGAATGCAACAAATGCAATGACAACCACCAAATTGACACCATTAAATGCGTTGAAGTCACATTATAGCCAAGCATTAGAACATTCAATATGTGTGTGTGTGTGTGTGTGTGTGTGCGAGTGCGCCTAAATAAATAATCATGTGAACAAATAAATTCCTTAATTTATGAGCAGACAATTTATGATAGGTATGTGGCAAATCAAATATATTTGCTGCTGCCAACAAATACGAAGTCCGCTTACTTGAGCGTTTGCTTATCAAAGTGATTAATTTTTCATTTGTGTGTGTGTATGTAATTGTGTGTGTGTACTTGGATGTGTGTGTTGATAGCAGTTTAACGATGTAGGCCCCTGGTAGTAGAAAGGCAGTCGAGTGTTGCCGACAAATTATATACAAACGCATTAAGTAATTGCAGTAATAACAACAGCAACAATAATATTTATTTATTACAACAGCAAACTTGTAATTAAAGTGCCAACAACAACAATCACAACAAGCAGGCGATATTTAGACATTATCATTCTAAAAAGGTGAAGTTGTTTGCAATATGCAGTGTATGTGAGTGTATGCGTGTGTATGCATTGTGATTGTATTCGTGCAGTGTGACATATTCAGTGTTGTTTGGAAAAATCGATAAGACTGTAAGTGTGCTGCGCATCGAATGAGGCCTGAGGTCAGCATGAAAGCGCATAATTTGTCTTAATGAACTCGGCTTGTACGAATATCCCTGCAGGGAAAGACTAAATTAGTATGGAAACATTTTACTTCAGACATTGGTATTTAGTGGAAGAAATTATACTGGTTTCTCATTGTAACCGCAACAAGAAAAATAGCTTCTTTTCATATTTTATTTTGTTTATTTTTACTAAAAATTCATTTTCCGAACATGAAACTGAATGTAAAAAAGTCAAATAACACTGTGGAACAAATTCAGGTTAGCAAAAATTATGTCCATTCTGAGAGTGGCGGGTGAAAATAGAGGCGAAATTAGAAGACCCGTATCGCGCCGTTTTTGTATGTTAGTTCGAATTTTTTTTAATCGGCCTTCGAAGTTTGCAGTCAAATGCCGATTTTCAGTATATTGTTTCATAAGTACTACAAAAATTTTCGAAATCAATTTTTTCAAAAATTGTAATTGTTGCACAGGTTTCTAGCAATAATTTGGCTTTTACAGATTGAAAAAATATCAATTAGTCGACGAGTTATAGCCAAAAAACCATATAAACAATTTTGCTCCGATTTCGAACTTCAAAGGCCGATTAAAAAAAAATTCGAACTAACATTAAAAAACGGCGCGATACGGGTCTTCTAATTTCGCCTCTATTTTCACCCGCCACTCTCAGAATGGACCTAATTTTTGCTAACCTGAATTTGTTGCACAGTGTAATAGTAGCAGTAAAATGTGCAATTTGCCTGCAAATTAGTTGATTTTTTTAGGTAAGAAAATCTATGACTCCCTTGTAGACGCGCCAGTGCAACGCAATTTTTAGGAAATTATATATATGTAGGTGGATCATCTTCATTGTTGGCGTGACGGTTCGGGTTGAATTTTAACCTAGAATCTCGATCCATCGCAGGCATTCTCCAGTTGTTCAGGCCAAAGATCTTGGCACCTTCAATAAGTGTGTCAATCAAGGTTTTCCTTGACCTAGACCCTTTAAAAGGCACATACTCGTACATATTACTAGTGCAGATCTTTCTTGCAATGTCGTTCGGATCTATTCTCAGAACATGTCCTGCCTAATTAAGACGCTAAAGCTTCATATAGTTGGGAGTCATTTAATTCATCTAGGCATTCATCGTTGTAACGTAGGCGATAGTTAAAGTGATCTATACGCAAAGGTCCAAGGATGCGGCGTAAGATTTTTCGTTCAAATACATATATATTATATGTTAAGCTCCTTTTTCATCCGCCTTACGCATCAGCCAGGTTTCAAAAGCAGAAGTAACGCAAGGCCTAATTTTTGTTTTATAGCGTTTCAGCTTCATTCGCTTAGCAAGAAACGAGGATCGTAGAGCCTGGGAAAGCGAAAAGACAATACGATTGACGACTTAACATCTGAACCCACTTTGGATGAAACTTATCGTGCAATTATGAAGCAAAACAGTTATACAACAATTGGAATCGATAGCATCAGCGCAGAATTACTCAAAGAAAAACGACAAAGGGTACGCAACGCGCTTCCAACACTAATAAAAACCATCTTGTGCAGTGAAGAAACGCCTGCAGTATGGCACGTAGGCATTATTACCCCACTACATGAGAAAGGTGGAATACCAAACTATCGTGGTTTACTAGCTTATGCGTTGCTTACAAAATCTTCACCACTCTGCTAAATGAAAGGTATAAAGTATATTTGTGCTATGTAATTGACTTCTATCAAGCAGGTTTCATGAAAGGAAGATTAGCAGTTCAACAGATATTTAATTTTAAGCAAATTATGGAAAAATTCAGCCAATGCGGCATTCCACTGCACCATCCATTGATAGATTTCAAGCAAGTATTTGATGCTGTTGACAGACGAAAACTGTGAAACGCACTTTATGATTTTAATATTTCTCCAAAGCTTGTTGAAATGACACCTCAAATAGCGAAAACCACGTAAAAATCTTTGGACAACTATTCTCCTTTATCACTAGAACGGGGTGATCCACTTGCCTCAACTTTAGTCGTGTTTTCTTTGGAGAAGATATCCCTGAATGGGATAGCCATTGTAGTAAAATCATCGTAAATTCTATTTAGCTTTTGCAGGTGACATCGATATGCAGGAGTACAGCAGCTTTGAAAAAGGAATGTCTAAATCTTTGGAGCTCAGCCATAAGCTTGAAACTCAGCCTTAAGCTACGCATAAATAAATCAAAAACTAAATTTTTGTGTAGTGGAAAAGTTTCAAATAAATATAAATCTGCCATGTTCAACGGCAGTTATATACTTCTGAGCGGGTGGCGTTGTTCAAATTTCTTGGATCTATCATATCTGCTGACGCAACATCCAAACCAGAAGTTAGTGCGCGGCTCGAGACCGGGAACGTGGTTTTCTTTTCGTATGTGTAGATACGGATAAATACATTTATTTGAAAAACACTATAACGAATTCTATCAAATAAAGGCAGCATTCGCAATTTCGCATTATTCGCAATTTACTCATTTTTTACGCAGCCTGGCGCCACAAGTCAGCAAGACTAGAGAAACGGATTTTTAATGTTATACTAGCTGAGTTGGACCTCCATAAAATCAATAGAAGTAAGTATTTCTCAACATTTATGAATTGTTTGCAAATGGTCTAAAACTGATTACTTCTAAAACCAATTGGGCTAGTATTTGTTTCGCCTAGTATGAACTGGTGTTTTGCCGACTTATAGCCTCTGAATTGACATTTCGTAAGACATCGTAGTGTTAAAAATACTAAATGACGCAAAATTAGACACTCTATTGGACGATTTATAATTTTTGTAAATAGCGCAAAATTAGTCACTCTCACGATTTATACATTTTGTAAATAGAGTCGTATGGTACGTCAATCATATTTGACACGTGTAAACTAGACAGCGGCAGTATAGAAACAGAAGAGAAATGGAGCGCGTAAAGATGAAAATAAAGTTTTCCAACTCTCAAAATTTGTTCCCCTTTTTTAAGTAAAAAAGATAGAACACGAACTGGTTTAGCTGAAAAGTGAGCTGGTAGTATAATCATTCACAACCAGTATTTTCCCTGCAGGGAAGTTATAGAGTGTATTTGCGTGAGTAATTTTTATGCTTTTCAATATCAAATAATATTTTCATTTAATATAAGTAAAAGCATTATTTTTAATTTAATAAGTAGTGCATAAAAGCACTCAACTACAGTCTGCATTTCGTCTAAACACTGATTTAATAAATAAACTAATTAATTAGAGAAGTAATTAATACTATAAAAGAAAGACTGAAAAATCGGCATACCTTGAAAGGCGAATATGGGTAATTTTAGTCAAATAATTTTAAATTAATTTTATAATTAAAAATTTTATAATGGAAATAAAAAACGGGCATAAGTCTAGAATAGCGTCTACTACCCCGGTAAAGCTGGAATACTAAGCGTCGTTCACCTTTTCACTCCGATTTTAAGGGCATTTAAGATTTTTTGAGTAAAAACATGCAGTACAATCGGCGTTAAATGAACTCCTCGGCTTAACGGCATCATGCAAAGTGCTCAACAATAAAACATTTTCGTCTGTTTGCTTAGTAAACTTTATTTTTTTCCACATATAATAAATGTAAGACGTTTTTTATGGAATGCGCAACATTGTAAGGGGAAAAAGTTATTCAAAATCAAAGGAATTTTCCAGCAACTTCAAACACTCACTTTATTAAAAATTAAAATTTAATAAACTATAAAACTGCATACTAAAAATATTTCTAGAAGTTTGAATTAGAAACCGTGACACTGGAATGAAAAATTTGTGGAATTTTTTTTTAAATAAAAATAAAATTTGATAATTGGATTTATATGATTTTTGTTGGACAATGAGCCATGCTTTTATCAAAGAAATAAGGAATATTAAAAAAAAAAAAGGAAAAACAATCAAAATTGATCAAAATGTTGATGCGCTATCGTTTTGCGGCGGGGTGTATTTGTATCATTTATTTGAGTTGGAAACACTTCAATAAAATACGAATGCTTTTAAATTAAATTTGATGCATTATGAAGAAAATTCACGAAATATTAATTCAGAAATTTGAAAAATTTGCGAAAAATACTAAAATAAAATTGAATTTAGTAATTTAGAAAGCACATTATTTGGAGAAGAAAAATCAAGCATAATAAATTCCGAAATCTCGTTTAGTTACCGAAGTGAGTGCGCTATTGAGACATCCGCTGCATTATTCGTAATGAAAATGATAATAAGAACGAAGAGTCCTCTTTGGGATAATAAATAGCAAACTGTAGTGAAGGACTGCCAATTTACATATACAAAGGATGCACGGAGAATGGCACTTTTGCTTTCAAGTGACGCGTTAATTAAAAGGAGACTGCATTTATAAGCAGAACCGGGTTCAGAGAGTCGTTTGGAGGTAAAGCAATAGTAGCTATTTATTTCTAAAGTACCAGTTAGCCCATATGATACATTTTTTTTCAATATAGGCCACTTAGACGTGGAAAATTTAGAGTTAGAGTAGTACTGATTGTCTCCTTACAAAAGAAAAATAGCTGAATATGTGGTTTATAGCCGATGGCCCGGCAGTTTGGATATTCAAGCCAGTGTAGGTAGTTAGATTAAGCAGTAGACGAGCGAATTATGGGTGCAAACTACTAGTAATAGGTCCGCGTTTCGATCACCACTGCACACATAAAATAATACAAATATCACATAAAACAACTATTTTTTTCTAACACCTAAGCGTCAGCTTTTGATAGGCCATATTAATATCATAGACTGAGTGTGAGTATTTAAGACAATTTTTTGAAAACTTAGATCTTGAAAGCTTTAAAGTTTTTTTTTTTTTTTAATTAAATTGTTGAGTTGTATGTTGTTGTTTGGCGCTCCAACAACATCAAAACTTGCACAAAGGTTAACATTTTTAACACGTGCGTTAAGACTGTGCTGTTGTACGGATCGGAAACTTGGCTTGTGCCATCGGCAACGAAAGCAAGCATTTATAAACAGGTGTCTGCGTAATATACTTAAGATATGGTGGCCAAGAGTTATAACAAACGAGGAGCTCTGGAGAAGTACGCACCAAAACAGCATCAACAGTGAAATAAAGAAAAGAAAATATGGATGGATAGGGCATACTCTGCGAAAGCCTTATGAGGAAATACCGCATGCCGCTTTGACTTGGAACCCGAAAGGTACGAGAAGAAGAGGCAGACCAGTGATGACTTGGCAAAGGACTATCCGCAATGAAACTGGAAAATCGTTTAATGAACTGAGATTTATGTCTACAAATAGAAATGTTTGGAATACTTTTGTTGAATCCTTAAGCTCCTAAAGGAGTATGGAATAATAATAAAAATAAAATTGTTGAGAAAATGGAAAACTGAGTATGCAGCAGTACTATATAAAATGTAAGCCTTTTTTTAAAATAAAACATGTAAAAAATTGGGGACTGGTGCGTAACTACTACTCGGAGGTGCCCAAATGATAGAACAGGTTTTTTTCTAATAGTGGTCGCCCCTCGGCAGGGAATGCCAAACCTCCGAGTGTATTTGCGCAATGAAAAAGATTCTCATGAAAAATCATTTGACGTTCCGCGTCAGCTTAAAATCCGAGCTCGACCAAATAGGAGGAGGAATTCGACCAAAGGATGTAAGAGTCACAGATTCTTTTTAGTTTCACTATTTTATTTAAAACAATATGTGAATACTAACATCCTTTGAATGTCCATCATGAGTCTACAGGTAAAATCCTCCAAATAGTCGATTCATAAATGCCTAATTGTGTTGAGATCGTCAAGATATCGATGATGAGGGTTATTCAGTGACACAGAACTTTCAGTTTTTGGACGTTCTGCCTGTCTATCTGCCATTTTCTATCGTCACCAGTACAAGTTTCTCTAAATTTCTTCACGAGCGTTTGAATTGTCAACTCATTCGGATAATTATTTCCACCAAAAAAATTACGAATTTTGCGATATGTTGTTCTTGAAGATCGATAATATCATATGATAAAAAATTCCAATAGTTTCAACACTTTGTTCTATTGTGTGAATATCCATAGTTAAACTTTAGTTTACTTGACAAATATCAAAAATTGTATAAAAAGGTGCTGTCCAGGAATTATTCACTACTGACATCTAGACGTTACTTTTGAAAGACCCTTTAGTTTTACGAGCATGTGAATTTTTTCCTGGATAACTTTTACTGTCGCACGGTGTTATACCATAGACTATTATGTACAGAGTTGCCAATATTCGACGGACCCATCTGACAACCCTGTATCTTTTTACAGAGACGTCAGGTCGCTTAATGACATACCGCGTTGGAAGCGTCAGACTAAGCAGATTTTTACCATGGAACAGTACACGCTACACGAGCGCTCCCAAATTGTTGAAATTTACATTCAACAAAAGAAGTCAATTGTGAAAACTCAACGTGCGTACAAAAAATTAAATAATGTGAAAAGTGCGCCTTCTAAGAACACCATTAAACGTTTGTATGAAAGGTTTTCGACTGGTGATGCTTTTTCTAATCCAAAGAGGCCAAATCAAAACCGACCAAGGCGTCGCCAAAGACATCCCAAAATCGCCATTCTCAGCATTTGGGCCTTGCTCGGACCACTTTACAACGGATTATCCGCATTAATTTGCATTTATTCCCGTATAGGATTCAATTCACGCAAAGATTGTTGCCTGCGGACAAGCCTCGTCGATTGGAATGGGCCGAAAGAGTCATCGAAATCCGTCGGGTCCGTCGAATATGTATACACACTCTGAGTTAGAACTGGATGTATCCTATACAGGCTGAATGGAGCCAAGCGCACTTCTTACAGTCTATTTTTATGCAGTCTCATATGATGAGTCTCATTTCAATTCCTCACTATGGGATACGACCTGGCTATCAGAAATAAATCAAAGATTTCAGTTGCTGTAGGTATACGCAAAGAACAAGAGCAAAGTTTTAGCACGCGACCTACTTTATAAGCATAAAATGTTGTCCCTAAGGCTTAAGCGCAAATGAACGCTCTGCTTTTTAGTTCGATGGCAATCTATTTTTTAATAGAATTAGAAAAGTTCGTTTAATGTGCATTCATTGAAAAAAAAATTGCGAATTTTATTAAACCCACAAATCTAATTAAAAGAACATTTAGTTACAGCCAATGAACAAAATGGGAAAAGATAAAAGTTTTAACTAACAACAATTACAATAAAAGTAAAAAGTGTGATAGGAAATTAGAAAACTACTAAGTGCTGAGCGTTGCCATACCGAACTAGAACGAACTAGAAGATTATCTACATAATCGTTTTCAAAACCAAAGCTTTTTTTATGAAGCTTCAACGAGAGGCACTTAGCTGCTCGCTCATTAGTAACGCAAAGAACCCTCCCCCAGTGCACTTAACTGTAGTTTGTAATTTGATTTTTTTTTTTTTTTTTGTATTTTATGACAGAGGGGAGCTGATACATATTTTGTTCTTGTAAGTGAGACATAAAAACAAAAGCAAAAAATATGAAATAAAAAGCCATTGCAACCGTTAAAATTGTTGCTGCGCTGCAAGTAGAGCGAGCGTTGGGATTTATGCGCGCTATCAGCGAACGCGAATGCGAATGCGGTTAATGTGGCTCGGTCAGTGAACTCGCTGCGCAGAGCTACTCAAATATTCAGTGCTGATATTTTTTATTGTAGATATAGACGAGTATATATATTACTCTATGCATTCACATACATACACATCATTTTTATGATAATTTGCTGCTGTCGTGGCTGTGTGCGCTGTGATAAGCGCGCTGGCTGTCTGCCCGCTGTGCTGTTCAATTGTTGATATAGACACATACATACATACATCTCAAACTTTTTACTGCATATCATTTTTCTATAATTTCTTTATTTAAATACCTTTTTGCGCGCACGCATTGCTATTTAGTGACACATTAAAATATTGCGAAATGCAAAAATTCAGTATGCAAATATTCTTGATTGCACTATAATTTTTTGAGAAAAACATGTTTATTAAAATTTTCGCATAAATGTTTTCACAACAATAAAGATGGTTGCATAATAATAAATGGAAGTTTCAAATTTTTATGAGTTACATAATTTTTTTTTTTTTTGCATATTTTCTTGCAAGAAATATGTAAATGGCAACTAATTCTACAATGTCCACTTACGACGCCAAATACTCGTGCATCATAAAAAGTATTGTATTTCATAGTGTAATATGATTTTTACTGCGCTGCTCCTCTAGTTACAGCTCCAGTAGGCAATCGCTAACTCGCAAAGGTACTGACGGACTGTCTCGCTGGTTTGCAGACTTACTGCCACGCTAGCTGGTTGGACACAGAGTTTGTGTATGTTTTCGCCCCTGCTATGCTGCTTCTCTTGTTTCAATTTTTATGATTGTGTGGCGCTTTTTGTTGCAATAATAAAAAAAAAACAACAACTTGACACCAACGTGTATATTTAAATTTTATGATTTTCATAATCAACGCTGTGGTTGTTTTTCTTTCTGTTTCAGTTGTAGCTCTGACTGGCATTATATATAGCACCTAGCTGGTAAATAGAGAAGGCGTAATTTTAATTGCTTTTCCAGTGAGTATACATACATACATACATATGCACGGTTATGTACGACAGTTGTCATAACAACAGCTACAACAGCAGGCACAATTACAACAATATTGTAGGCACAGGATGTTGCAAGAGTGCATACTTAAATGAAATATTTATGTGTAGGAGTTGTTGTATATAATATCTAGACTTGTGCTTGTAAGTGCGTAGCTAACCGTGTACTGTTTGATATCTTTTGGTTTATTTTAGCTGTAAAATTAATTCTGTTGTCATTCTTACTGACAGTTTAACTGGGTTTTTATAGATGAATTGTAGGTTTTTTTTATTGACACTCATATAAATAAATTTTTAAAAATTTATTTTGCCGTTATTTTAGCGACGGTATTTTTTACTACTTAAAATTATTACTTTTTATCATAATCAGCAACGGCATATTTACTATTTCCATATTTTAATGGAATAATATATATCGTCCCCTTAGTATAACAATAGCCTATGTGCTCATAGGCTATTATTTTTTTATTGAATTTTTGGATTCTCCATCGTCGATTTTATATGTGGTCAAAATTTTGTCAAATTCTAATTCCACAAAATGGGTCAAAACGTCAGTCAAAAAATAATAAATAACATAACGAGATTTGAGTGAGAGCTAATTTCGACAAAAAGTTTGAAATTCATTTTCTCAAAACATCAAAAAATTTATAATACGAGTATATGGGAATTTTTTTAATTTTTTACCGCTCGTTTTTTAGGTTTTTAATGTCAAAATTATTTTGTTACAAAATAAATTTTTAATTTTATAAAAAAAATTTGGTTTAGCAGTTTGGTATAAATATTTGCAGTATAATCCAATACGCAAAGCCGGTTATAATGTGATTGGTAAAGGTAAAGACAAAATACTTTCCTGTGATATATGTAAATGTTAATAAATGTTAACGAAAATATTAATAAACTGTTCGAGCAGTAACTAGGAAAACAGCAGCAGTAAATGATTAGTAGGGCATTAAAAGGAAAAAGCAGTAAGCAAATGAGTGATACGAGTGATTTATTATTGAACACACGTCGAACCATGATGAAATAACTGTTTTTAGCTGTGTTCAAAAAATACTTTCCTTGAGTAGAGAAAAAAATAAATTTTTCTGCATCGCTTAAATGATTATCGAATTCCGAATGGACTATCTTGAAGAACAATGAAAAAATGAAAAAGAGAAAGGGAGAGAAAGTGAGATGCTGCTATTGGAAAGAAATATATAGGTATATATGTGACCAGGTCTACGAAAAGGTACCTTACGTGCGAAAACAAGTTTTCGAGAAAACAGCAGTTAAAATTTAAACTTCTAAAAAACCTTGTAACTTTTTTAAATATTAATATTTTTTAATTCGGTTTGGCTCATTTTCTTCAGCATAGATCACAGTATCAATAAAATCACAGAAAGCTGAAAGCCTCCGTTGCTAGCGCTGCGTTATCTTTTTGTTTATTTAGCAATTGTATTGTTATTTAAGCTTTTAAAAAATAAAAAATAAAATAAAATCACAGAAGCAGTGAAAAACATTTTTTTATAAAAAAACCCCCGTGTATTGAATCTTAAGAGGATCCGTTAAATTTAAAAAAACATGTCCGACATATTGGATCCGGCATTTTGATTTTAAATAATCTCACTTCATATTCATATTCAGCGACCTCGCAAACCCCCGAATAACAGTTTTTAAATATTTTAATAAACTTTTGATGTTGAAACAATGCCACAATTCGTGACAAAAATTTTGACAAATCCTTAAGAACCACCATTTATAAAGTTATGAATACATACATTTTTTGTAACAAATTTTTTGAATACAGGCTGCAGTATCGTATTCATTGCACCTCAGACTGTCCAGGAATGGTTCAGTTTTTAATTTGCACAAATTATTGTCTTCGTTATTCTAATTTGTATCATGACAAAAAAATCAGTCTTTTTCGTATTTGTACTTTTCTTTTTTTTTACTTTTAACAAACTTTTAAACAAATTATGACTTTCTGGTTTTCACTATTTTAAAGAGCCTTTCACACACTATTCGAATCAACAAAAAAGTGAAAAATGATTTTTTGACACGTAAGATACCTTTTCATAGACCAGGTCACATATATATTTGTTTGGCCGAGCTTCTCCGCCTCTTTGTGGCGTGCGTCTCGATGTTATTCCATAAATGAATGAAGAGACCTACAGTCTTAAGCCGACTCCGAACAGCAAATAATTTGTATGAGGAGCTTTTTCATGACAGAAAAACACTTGGAGGTTGGCCACTGCCTTTTTCTATGACTTTGGTGTTTCATGCACGGAGATTCGAACCTACGTACTTCCGATTGGTAATCACGCACCAACTCATTCAGCTACGCCGGCCGCCGTGGAAAGAAATCAGGTTTTCAAATAAAGAGTATTTGAAAAGAAGCGCCTAGATGTTCTTTTAAAATAATTAACAAATGTAAAAATTTAGATTATTTCAGGTTTTACTATATTTATTCAAAAGACGGCTCTTAACAATTGTATGTGACAAATGATATTATTTAAATGCCCACCAAGAGCACGTCACAGACTGTGATACGAGAGTTCAAATGTTCAAAGATTTGTTCACACATTACTGTATTGTAATCAGGTCCGAATGTTGTATTTCAGCTTTGGAATAGTTTTCGGCTCATTCAAATAGATTCCACTTTCCAAAAACCCTTACCTGGTCTACCAGTCCTTTTCCTATTCTCAATAGGACCAGTTTTTTCGTTGTATTGTAGAATCATTCAGATGATCATTTCCACTAAAAAAATTATGATATTTGCGATATGTTGTTCTTGAAGATCGACCATTTTCATGATAAGTTTCAATAGTTTCAACGCGTTGTTCGATTGTGTAAGTATCCATGGTTAAAATTCTACATCTATCTGCCTGACAAATGTCAATAATGACATAAAACAAAGTTACCGTCTAGGCATCTAGGCGTCCCTTTGGAAAGACCTTTTTACAGCATTTGTCCGAAAACTCTAAGACGGGGTACAAAGATGGATCATTTGAATGTGATGATGTGGTATATCTACTATCAAACAAAAATTCTAGTCGCATGGGCAAATACTGAGGATTTATTAGTTAGTATCATAGAACATCGTAGAATTGTCGGAAACATTAACATCAAAGTTATGGCCAAGATGGTGGACAAGAGTTTTTTAGCTCTTGATACGATAATTCTTCACGAAAATGATTCATTTGCAAATTATGATGCTTCGTTTTAATTAGATGTCAAGAAATGGTGTTCTAGTTCCAGATATAAAGAAACGTATGATTATGTTAAGATTATTTTTGATTTGGTGAAACTTCATAATATTTCTTAGCACAGCAATCGTCGGCATCAACTATCTGTCTATACTGTTTTATATGATTAAAATTTCTAAAGAATAATGTGGATATAAGTGACGAAAATAACTCGAAAGCATTTTTGCACTTACGTGAAGACTTCAAGAAGTTTAAGTATCTAAGAGCAGAGAAAAAGGCCGCTAATGAATGCCACAATACACACAAAGAATGTCATCACTATTTGATGCAGATTATGACTTCTGCGTACTTCAAAAGTGCCAGTTCCAGAACGGCATATTTCGCAGAATTTAGCTAATAATCTGCTCTGCAAGAGCTTAGTGCCCGTTTTAAGAAGAATGTGATCTCCAAAGAATGTCAAGCTGAAATTTTTGAAGGCTGAGTCTATAGAAAACATTAAAAAATTCCTGATAGATTTTTAGAATGCCTATTAAGATTGGTCCGTATGTTTCCTGTCATAAGATTATGGATGAAATTATAAACGCTTGTTTTTCAACAAGAAAAGTGAATTCAAATTTCGAGCAACTCATTGAAAAACTAAATAAATCTGTACAGGAGTGAGCGACACACTAAAAATCCATGTGTTACTGAGCCATGTTTCACAGTTTCTACAAAATTGGTATTCGTATATGTTCAGAATAAGCAGTTGAAGCGACTCACAATGTATTTTTGAAGAACTAATGAATGCACTATGAAGATCAAACCAATTAAAATATGCCATGTAAATTTGAAAAAAAGTAGTAATCGAATTTTCTTCACCACACTTTTGACTCGCAAAAACAAGCTAATTAATAATAAATTTATTTCAGTTAATTTAGATGATTTTCGATATTATTTATTTTAGATATAAATGAATGGAAATATGAATCAATTGCTTAGTGCAGCATAACGGTTTGTCCAAAATCGGTCTGAGCGAAAAATGTAAAGAATAGAATATTTGCAAAAGCAAAAAACTTGTGTTTGAAACATTAATATTAATATGTTTTTCATATTTCCGAGGAGAATCAGTTAAGTCCGACGAGCTCCTTGTTATGCGCGTTAGAGTAAAGTGAGATATTTAGCGAATCCTAACTGCTGGGATTTTATTTGAAACGGATTTTGCCACTCTCAATGACCACAGTTCATACTCTGGTTAGTGGGTTTTCCATTCATTCTTGTTAAACGTTGATGAATATTATAGTCCACGACAGTCAGCCCCAGACGATTTCAGAGCTGAAGAATGAAATCATGCAATGCAGCCCGAAGAATGGCATAAAATAACAGTAAATTTTGATATGTGCAATCTGTGTTGCATAGGAATCGTGGTGGGCATTTAACAAATTTTGTGCTTCATACATAAATGTCATAGACTAAAAAATATGAAATAAAAATATCATTTCGACAAATTTCACGACAAAATTTTTGTATTTTATTTATTAAAGTAAATCTGCGGTCTTATTGTATAACCTTGCACATACTTTTTTTATTTTTAGAAATGTTGAAAGAGCTTCGAAATTTCAATATAAGTTGCGCAGTGCAAACAAATAGCACTTAAAAAAATGAACAACACCAAAAAATAGTAAAAAAAAACAATAAAAAATATATTATTATTATTATATCCCCTACAATATAACCAATATATACAATGTAATATAATAAAAGCAAAAAAAAAAAAATACTTTTATGAATTCAAAAGAACTTTGTGCCAAAAGTTTTTTTTTTTTTTTTTTTTTTTTTTTTTTTTTTTTTTTTTTTTTTTTTTTTTTTGAAAAATTACTATACATACTTGTAATTTTGTAATTTTATTTTTAAACAAGTCAAAGACCATTTGCTACAAATTATACTACATACGTATGTATATGCATATCAATTTTAAACATTTTGAAAAAATTCTAAATACTATGTAATGCACATTTAAAAAAAATCCTAATAATTAAAAAATAAAGTGTTATTATTATAATAATAATATTTTTACATTTTTCTAATTAGTCTAAGCAGGAGAAGCAAACAAATTAGTTTCGAAAAAATGAAAAAATGAATTGGTATTCTAAGTAATCAAGGTGTTTTTTTTTAATTAAAGCATTTTGAAAGAATTTCGAAATAACTACCAGTATTTTATATATTTGAAAGTTCAAGCGAAACGGTAGGAGGTGAAACGAAGGCATAATATGCAATGCATTTTTTGCAAGACCATGAAGCATACAAACACAACAACATAACAAGAGTAATAATATTATATTATGATGTACACAACATTGGCAGATTGAGACTGAGTTTCTGCTGTAATTTGTATTGCTCACCTTAACTTAATTTTGGGCAAAATGATGATCCTACAGTTGACTGCCACTACTGAAAGACGGATGGGATTTTTTGGAAAAAAAAATTGGAAAAAACCGACAAAAACAAAATATAAAAAAATAGCAAATATATAAAAAATAAAAAATATATAAAAAAAATATAAAAAAAATTAAAAATATATAAAAAAAATTAAAAATGTATAAAACAGATATAAAATATTATAAAAAAAAACCAAAGATAAACTATTTTATTTAGAGCCTATTTATTTAGAGAAAGCTAACCATGTATGACAAGACAATCTGACGTTTTTACTATTCTTTAAAGCATCTGATGTCAAATATTAACGCATTTTCACCTTAAGGATAACATATTGTAAATCTGGACTGGGACCCCTATAACTGAAAATTAAAATCCGAGCACGCAAACTAATTGCCAAAGCATTAGAAACAATTTTTAAATTTATAAATAGGCTGTCACAGTTTTTTAAATGCCTAACACAGCTAATTTGTTCTATTCACACTTCGATCATGCTGATTTGAAGCAGTGAGTAACTTCATATGTGGCAAAGAGTATCGAAATATCTACAGTGCTGGACTTAAGTATAGGCACAATCCGCTTTATAAAAAGAACTGCAGTTTTATTTGTATTCAGAAAAACGATATATTTATTTTGTAGGTATATTATAGGTATAGAGTTTATACATTAAAAAATAGATATGAAAACTAAATACATTTTCTTTGCAAATATAGATTAAAAATAAAAAAATTAAAATTAGTTCGATATTTTACTGGACAAAAGTATAGGCACAACTACTTGCATAATTTTTTGTGCGCGTCTGTTTCAGTATCTGTTTCAATTATCTGGCAACACTTTTATATTCAGCACATTCCTATGTGTACCGTTATTATTTTTTATTGATTCAAACAAGCGAAAAGTTGATAACATTTTTGTAAATAATTATTTTGTTTGTAAACTCTTTATAATGAGCCCAAAAAAAACTGAAACAACAGTATCGGAGCGTAAAATCATTTTACACTTGCATAGCCAAGGAAAATCGTTTGCAGAGATCGGTGAATTAATGGATCGTAGTCGTTTTACCATACGGACCATTGTAAATCGCTTCAAAGGTGAAACAAACTTTGAAAATGCAAGTCGCTGTGGTCGTCCGCGCAAATTAACAGAGAGAGAACGTGCTCAGGTCATACGAAAAGTGAAACGTGATCCAAAAATTACATCTTCACAGGTTGCTGCAGAGGTAAAGGCAGAAATTGGTAAAGATGTGCACTTTAAAACTGTACAAAGAGTGTTGCATGAGGCTGGTTATAACTCTCGTGTGGCTAGACAAAGGCCTTGACATCTGCCATCAATCAGAAGAAGCGATTGGAGTATGCCAAAGAGTTTGAAAACAAGCCAAGCGATTTCTGGGATCAGGTATTGTTTTCTGATGAAAGCAAGTTCAACATTTTCCGGCCTGATGGACACACAAGGGTATGGCGAAAACGTAACACTGCAATGGAATCTCGAAATCTTTTGCCAACGGTTAAGTATGGTGGTGGGGGGATGTTGGTATGGGGCTGTATGTCTTCTGCGGATGTGGGAGAGCTTGTTTTCATTAATGAGATTATGGACAAGACAGTTTACTTAAACATCTTAAAGGAAAATGTGAAGAAAAGCGCTGAAAAACTGAACTTACCCGGGTCGTTCACATTTCAACATGACAACGACCCGAAGCATACAGCCCATGACGTCAAGATGTGGCTCGCTTATAACGTTTCACACGTCTTACCACACCCTCCGCAGTCACCAGACTTAAATCCGATAGAACATTTGTGGGAGGAATTGGAGAGAAGAATTCGAAAACGCACAATTTCAAATAAGGTTGAGCTAAAAGCAGCTTTAATGGAAGAGTGGCTTAATATTGGCGAAAATATAACAAAAAAACTTGTCCACTCAATGCCAAATAGACTTAAGGCCGTCATAAAACAGAAAGGGTTACCAACAAAATATTAAATTAAAATTTCAACGCATTTTGGTTATCGTTTAAGTAGTTGTGCCTATACTTTTGTCCAGTAAAATATCGAACTAATTTTAATTTTTTTATTTTTAAACTATATTTGCAAAGAAAATGTATTTAGTTTTCATAGCTATTTTTTAATGTATAAACTCTACACCTATAATATACCTACAAAATAAATATATCGTTTTTCTGAATACAAATAAAACTGCAGTTCTTTTTATAAAGCGGATTGTGCCTATACTTAAGTCCAGCACTGTATATAATTTAAGCGTAAAGGATATAAGAAAATATCTCTATTAAATATTTAATTTTGTGGGCAAGCACGCGGCATATTTGGCAAGATTTAGTGAATCTGGAAAGATTTAGTGAATCTGGAAAGCCTTAGTGCCTGTTTTAGAAAGAAAACAGGCTTTACTCTGGCCTAAAAGTATGAACGGTATCTCTAAAGAATATCAAGCTGAGGGTTTTCAAGGCTGCGGCTACTTAGAAAACTTTATAAAATTCTAATAAATATAAAAAGCGCAACTTTGTGACCAGGCTTACGACTATAAGTTAGAAAATACAAGATATATCCCTCTCAGTATCTTTTATAAGAGGCAGAAAAAATTATTTAGTTATTTAGTTTAATCACAACAATAAAATACATGTTTTCACTTTCATTGAAAAATATTCTACTAAATTTTAAAACACTCAACGAATTTATTTCGTTTTATTTACTTACATTGAAATTTAAAACATTAAATTAAAAAAAAAAAAATTTTTTTATATATAATAAATGCATTTCAGTTTCGTTGAAAATTAATCTACTGAATTTAAAAAACAAAAATATAGTAAATTTATTTCACTTCATTGAAAATTAAATATTTTTATTAAATGCACCGAATACGTTTATTACTTTCCTCTTTTTTGGTTTTGTTTTTTTTTTTTGTACAGGAGTTTTGGAAATTATCTAATAAATACATAATTTGAAACCTATTTGCTTCTCGAAATATTTTTTTAATATTTATAAAGAAATAATATACATTTTATATAAAATAGCTATAATAAATTATAAAAAAAATTAAAAGGCGGGAAATAAATATTGTATATATAAAGTTTCTTTTAACCGCTATTAAGAGCATAGGGCGGAAATAATAATAAAATAAATATTAACTACCTTTCTCTATCTCAGAAAAAAATCATTTTTCATGTTAAGAAAAATCTAATAAATTTTAAATAATGAAATGAAAATGAAAACTTGACTCGGTACGTGAAATTGCCGAAAATAAAATAATTTTTTTTCCTTTCATATTATCTGTTTTACCAAAATTTCTATTAAATTTCAAGTTCAATGCAATTCAAATAAAATTTAATACGGCATGCAATTGCCGCCGATTAGCACTAACACCAACTAATTACCTCCACAGTTCTTGCTGCTCACACAAGTGGCGCAAGTACTACTGTTTCCACACTAATAACCATTCCTCATACAAATCAACAACAACAACCTTGACCGGCCCTTCTAACTCATTTTCACTTGAATGCAACATATGTAAGACAAACATTGATTGTCCAAATCCTGCATCATTGGTAGATAAAAAGCTTTTATGACTTGCCGCTAGAAAGCTGAAAGCAACGTAGAATGCGAAAGACGCCCATAGCCACGCATTACCGCCCATTCAAATGTCAAATGTCAGGCCAGTCAGTGGTGACTGCTAACTGGCGGAAAGAGAAAGAAGCAAAATTACAACACAACACATAAGCAAAAAAAAAAAAAAGGAAAATACTACCAGAGGCCATTTTGCGTATCCTGCCATTCACGTGCAATGAGTGAGCATTGCCATACTCTTCCATTGCTGCTATCTGCCATCTGACATCTGTCCAATGTCATGCTATCTGCTTATACTAAGCTTTCTATCACATGTACTTGTGATTTCCCTAAACGATTGGCTAACTAACAAGCTTGCGATCTTTTCATACTCTCGGCTGGTGGTGACACAATGGCGTAAACGTAATTGTAAATATACCGGCAGTAACAAAAAAAACAAAAAACACTGCTTTTTATTGAGATGGTCAAGGAGAGTGTAACATTTAGTAGAAAATGCGGTAAATTCACCCAAATGATTTTGCGTGGCTCTCCGCCTATTCGTCTACTCTAAATACTCTAAATTGTCTCTCACACTCGAGCAGTAGCGCTGTTATTTTTCGCATCATTTGATACGAGTATGTGTATGTGCATTTTCATTCACATATAGAAATCATTTATCGGGACCGGCAAGATATCAGGTATATGCCGTTAAAAAGTTTGACTTTCATTTAACACGGAAAGGCCTCACTTTTTTCCTTCTTTCTGCATTTCTTAAACACTACTTCGCATTCAGCAGGCATCCGAGGCCAGTGACACCCCTACTTGTTTAATTTAGTTTTACTTCTGCTCCTCCACAATTACCGTGCTCTCGATTTTATTGTTTTATTCAGCCATATGTGTATGCACATATATACCATACATACATACATGTGCCCTTTTTTTCTTATTTTTCGGCTTTTCATCTGTGTTGATTTTTTTTTTCTGCCACATCTTTTAGCCCTGCTTCTTGCATTCGCTACTATTTTGCTTTTTTCCTTTCTTCAGCTCTATTTATTGTTTTTTCTTTGTTTGTTTTTTGTTTTGCTCTATCATCATCATGCGGAACTCACCTTTTGATAGCAACTTTGGCGGCATCTGAAGAGATCCTTGGAGCCCACTGCCTGCGCATTTATAAATCCCAGCAACGTTGTGACAGTGAATGCCATCATTAGGGCAGAGTTGATTTCCTTTTTTGCCGACATTTTCTCGCAGATTACCAGATTCGTGTTTCTTTTTTTTTTTTGTTTTAAGTTTATTATATTTTTTACGTTGTTGCTTTGCACTATCAAAGGCTTTGAACTGATTTTTCTTTCTTAGGATTCAAGATTTCGCCTTCGGAATATTTTTACTTTGCACTTTTTAGTTGAACACTTTTGTACTTGACACTTTTTTATTTGAATGAACGTAGTTTGTGAAAAAAGCTAAAATCGAAATATCTGTAGTCCAGAATTTTTGCGCAAAATGTTATTTCAAGATGCTTTGTTATTGAAAGTTGAGCGGTTTTTATGTGAATTTTATATACATAAACTTAACTCTTTTTTAATTTATTCGTTATAGTTTGCTTTAAAATAATTTTTTTTTTTTAATAAATTTTTGTGGAGATGATCTAATTATTTAAGAAGTTATTCATTTAAAAAAATTTTGTGCAATATTATAATAAATATTAACTGTATAGTACTTTTACAGTTGGAGTTCACAGAAGTGGTTAATATTTTATGAAAATAAATCCAGAAAGAAATTTAGATATTACGCGGAAAATAAATGTTTTGCTTGTTTGGTGTTTCGCGTACAAGTTTGGACACTATTTTTAAGTTCCAGTGAGTTTTATTTTCAGTTTGAATATATTTCAATTTTTGTTTTTAAATTTGATTACATGAAGGTTCATTCAAATCATTTCATGTTTTTGATTATTTTACCAATAGCTTCCAATTGCGCTCACTGGATCTGCCAATTTATGTTCGGTATATATTTTCGAAATTATTTTTGTTGATTTACCACTTATCTAATTTTTTCTTATATTATATTTTCAGAAATCTCCCGCTAAAATATTTTTCACGTTCTCGCACTATTCATTTAAATTTTGGCTTAAGCTTTCTCGCAATTTTTCACAGCTTCACATAAATTTATCAATTTTGAAAAAAATTTCTAAAATCACTTTGTTGCTAAAGCATTTTGCCGTCGCTCAAACACTTGCCTCACGCGCTTCGTTGCGACGTTAACGAATTTTCTATTTAACGTTAAAAACTTTTGTATCTCCCAAAGCACAAATATATACGTGTGGGTGAATACTACGACTGGTTTTGGGTAAACACGCTTCTTTCAATCGCTACAGACGTAAAATACGACGACCAGTACTCCGTAGAATATGGCAACTCAGTTCAAAATATTATCCGACGATCGAAAATTCACCAAAATTTTATTATTACAGCAACTCACGACCGCTCACGACCAACTGAAGCAACTGGCTGCAACGACAAACAATTTAAAAACTTCTATACGAAACACCAGTCAACCAAACGACAGCCAAGCAACCGAAATACCAGTCAGCCAAGCAGTCAAGCAAATCACCTAGGCAAGGCAAATGATGTATCGACCATACGAACAGCGTATCAACGAAACAGCGAACGTAGAGGAACGAACGAGCCGCTGAATGTGGTGCAACAACATTGGTAGAGAAACCGAACCGAATGGCGCGATGAAGCGGCAACTTCAATACCGAAACACAAAACCGAGTGTGCTGCGAACAGCGCCGAAACGTTGTATGTAGTGTAACGAAGTGAGAAATGCAACGAAGTTGGTGCGGCAGAAGCTAACGATGAAGAGCCCACTGCTTAGTTAGACAAACGTGTTGCAATGCATACACAGATATAATTGTACATAGTTTGTTTGGATGAGCGCTGGGTTGGTTGGAGGCAATGGCGGTAGGGAGGTCAATAATTGTTGGCGGGATAGCTTTGATCGCAGCTGACTTGTGAATGTGTGACTAAATATGTTGGTACTGTTGCGGTATATGTTGCAGTTGAAACGTTTATTAACGCAACATGTTGCTATGCAACGTGTTGATGATTATACGCTGACTGGCTGCCAATATGATTGCTACTATGCGGTTTTAGGGGTATTTCAGTTCCAACTCGAACAGGTTTGAGTGTAGCTAAAGTCCTCTTCTGTTCTTGTGTAGCCACTGAAAGAAAACAATATTTAATTCGCCGGATAGGAGTTGTATGCTGTAAACAGCAATGTTGCGCTATGACTGTAATGTTACGACAGCATCTGCAGCAGTTTTGTTCGATTTGAAATTAATCAATGCTGGGAGATATATGTATGTCTGAAATAAAGATAAGCAGATGCAAAAAAAGAAAATAAACAATTATAAAATATTAATATATTTAAAAATATCACAAAATATGTATTTCTACACATTTTTATTTTTTGGATTGACGCAAAATTAGTCAAGATAGTTTTTGATAAAATTATATGAATTCGGGTCTTCTTTAGCTTTAAAAATTATAAAAAAGGGTAGAGAGCGAATGAATCACAATTTTTAAGGCCAAACCAAAACAAAACTGAACCGCACATTTTCAAGGGCTCAAGTATAAACGACCGCGGACTTTTTAAAAATCCAGTATTTTTATTAAAAAAAAAGAAAGCAAAAAAAAAGGAGTTGAAATTTCAATTACACTAATTTCAACTCGTTACATATTCTTATATTTGTAAAAAACGCAAAAAATTGTGTTTTACTAGTAGTTGAATAGTTTTATATTTTATTGAGTAAATGAATGAAGGGGTATATTAGCAATTCAACCTCAAGACCCCCTGTACAACAAATTATCCAAGCCTTCTCTTCTTCTCCTTGATTGGCGCAATTTTGGTCGAGTTCAACAAAGCGCGCCAATCGTTTCCAAGCCTAATTCCCTCAATAAACCGATGATGGAATTGGGTTGGGCTAACCAAAATGCAGGCAGCACCGTCAATCAATATAGAGCTCACCTACCACACTGAACACACTCGATGGATGAGTTGATAGCAAGTTGATTTTAAAGCAATTTTATTGAACAGAAAATGTGAATTTTGGTACCAGTACTCACAATTTCTGGGAAGCAGATACTCATTAAAAAAATTTCCCAATTCGTGCTAAGCGTTTCGTTATTATGTAAATTCCAAAAGCTGCTTTGAATTTTTTCTGATGGAATAGAAATTACGAAATGTTCGACCAAAGTTCGAATCCTCTTTTTGGCTAAAGTCGCACCGAAATCGAGCAGAAACGTGACTGAAGCCGAAGCTCGGTCCTTCGCCAAAAAAAGAAGTCTTGCTATGATATGCCCGAATGCATCATTAAATTTCATTCAAACAAGGTCTCTTGGTCACTTTGTATGAGTATTGAAAAGATTAATTTATTTTTTATAATCTATAGCTCACAAAAACTAAATTTTGGGATTTAGGATCCATCGAATATTGTTTAAAACGAAAGAAAACTGTGTTTTTACTTTTTGTCATGTTAAAATATTGGATAAAGTAAAAAATTCTCAATCTTTGTTCGTTTTATTTGGACGATGAGTGGTTACAAATATCCTCATGCAAATAGTTCCAAATTAAAGCACCCGTTTGTCTGATTAATCTTCAATTCCTGAACTTGAACTTGAATCCTTTGTTAAAGTAAATTCGTTAGTACTAAGTCAGGTGGCTGTGTTAGTCCTTTGCATTTTTTGCTGAAAATATTGCATAAATTTTTTAAAATAATTTAATTTTTTTCTATTTTTTACATGAACAGCTATGCAGAAGGCCTAAATATTTCGGGGAAATATAGATCAATTAACCTAGAATGGACAGAGTGCTAAACTGAAAAGCAGGATCTGTTAAAACAAAGTCCGTTTGAACCAAGTTCTTTTCACATGTTTGCACTAGGGCATGAAAAATTAATTTCTATTACGTTCGAAGACCCCTGTGGTAGTACTTAAAATATACTTCCGTAATTATAATATGTTATACAATAAAAAATTTAAATAAAATAAAAAATAAAATTGGTTTCTATACAAAAATATTTGAAAATTATTTGCCAATAATTGGACTTTGTTTTTAAATATTTTGAATAAAAATATTAACAGTCTTGCAGGCTAAAGCTTAAATTTGTGCTTTCGCAAGCAGCTTTTAATGTAGCTTTCGTTCTGCATTGAATGGTCATAAAAAATCTGTGTGCTTATGTAGAAGTCTGCGTATATGCATACAAATCCTTAAACATTTAACAGAATCCTTTTGCAACGTGTTGCACTATCAGCTATCACAACTCTCTTGCAGAAATCAATTGGAAGTATATTATTGATGAATTATTTTATTTCTTGAAAATATTAAAGTAAAAGTGAAAATTCTATAAAAAAATACGAGGGTATTAGGCAAGATATCAGGGCCAGCGACACACCTACTTGTTTAATTTAGTTTTACTTCTGCTCCTCCACAATTACCGTGTTTTCGTTTTTATTGTTTTATTCATCCAAGAGGTTATTATTTTGAAATTACTAACCGTTTAAATGCATAAATAATTAAGCAGTCCCCAAATTCTTAATTTTAAAATTGCTCTATGCAGTCATTCCATATTAAGTGTAACAAAAGTGGGGATTTCCAGCAACATCGTCTTCGATTTCGCTCAAATTTTGCTCACGGACTAAATTCATGCTCCAACTGACGGAAATTTACTTAAAAGAAGTTCCAAATGTTTTTCATAGTAGTTAGGGAGTAAATTGAAAACCTTGAAGCTGTTCTTTTCGATCTTTTGGTTTTCTGGCTTATAGCCCCTTTGCAGCAATATATTGAATTGAGAAAGCGATATAGTAAATTGTGTGGGCATTTTGCATAAAAAGTGAGCTTTAGCTATGATTCATGGATCTCAGCATGGCAATAGTTGAACTCGCTGTCAAAAATTATACCAATTAATCACTATTGAACTCAATGATCGGTCTTGAAAGTCAACTTTTTCTAAGAAAATAGATTATGATCTCAGATCCACTTTTGTGTATAAGATTCTTGTGTGGATTAAAATTGAAATTGTGCCGCATTTTCGATCGAATTTCTTATAAAAATGAATACACTACGCTCCAGTCATAATAGTAATACTAGTGGTATTTGCTTTTGGCGAGAAAGGAAGAGGTCTTTACTTTTCTTCTGCCACCATTTACATTGGCATGACGAAGTGCAGGAATTAGCTTCCTTTGGTGTGTTTCTAGGCGCCAGTTAGAATGAGAAAGAAACGACTGCCACTAAAAAATAAATATAATATTAAAATATCTAAAATTGCTAAGCTAGCTACTGGGCCAAACAGGAACCCGAAGAAGAAAACGTGACTATCACAAAAATTAAGCAAAAATTTTGCAACCCAGCGTAGTCAACCCAGGAAGTAGTCAGAAAAAGCCTTCTACTGATTGCAATGAAACCTCCCTTGAACGGATACTCAATCAACTTCTGAAGCGTGCGCTCAAGCGGGGGTAATTTATTCTGATACCTAGGGCCTGTTATAAGAAAAATGTCCGTTATATAAATGTTATAGGAAAAGGTGTATGGTAAGAGGAAGTTAAAGTTAATAAAACTGTATACAAAAAACGTATAAAAAAAATTACAAATGACTTTCACTTTTAACCTTACTAACACTTATCATAAATTAGGAATATGAGAGAAACCCAGAAAAAGGCTAATATTAATATTAATTCTTAATATTAACTCTTGCAATTTCAAAATCTGACATACACATCTAAAAGTGAGATTCCTCTATGTAAGCATCTTCCAACCAGTTTTGTCTCAAACCAGCGCAAACATGCTCGCTTCAAGCACTAAATGATTTCGAAAAACCTCAAAAAAGGGGAATTGTTAAAGTTCGATTTAGTAATCGAACCGTTTGAAGGTTCGCTTATACAAAAAGTATAATTTAGATCACACACCAAGTGAACTTACAAAAAGTATGCTCGATGAAACACGCAACATGTTTGTCGACCATTGGAACACATTTGTTTTGGCTGCTGTATTTTGAAGATTGCCTTTACATATGTTTGTGTGCATGTAGCCACCGAGCTTGTGTTGTTTTTGTTGGCATGGATTTTTAAGCGCGCATTGCACGCATTTCCTGTTGATGGCAGTTATTGAAGGTCATTTTGGGTGAATGAGTGAGGAAATGCGTGTGCGTGCATGTGTGTGTATGGATGGGTTATAAGAAGCCAGTGCAGAGTTATGCAGACGCGCGAGTGTACGCACAGATATACATATGTATGTATGTACATTCATACGTAGATTTGCATTAAAGTAAGTAGAGCAGTTAAATCATTTGCTGCTACCATTTCTTTTTAACGCAGATACACACTTATGCACACATACATAGCTTTTACTAGAATCTCCAGCTACTCGGCAGAATACATAGTAATAGCAAGGGCTGCTTTCATGAACAACACAAAAATCGGTAATCCCCAATATAATAACATTAACATTAGTTTTAATAGTTTAATAAAAACATTGGTCTTGTAAATCAAAAATAAGAATTAGTCTTTTAAAACTTCAAGAGAAAAGAAATAACTTTATCATTGATCCCCAAAATTAATATTTTAAATAAACTACCTCCTGATATTATACAACTAACTTTATACTCCACAACATTAATTTCTAGTCTTATTTTCATTCAAATAAATCATCCATTAGCAATAGGACTAATATTATTAATTCAAACAACACAAATTTGTCTTCTAACTGGATTAATAGCTAAAAGATTCTGATTTTCGTATGTATTATTTTTAATTTTCCTAGGAGGAGTATTGGTATTATTCATCTACGTTACATCCCTAGCATCAAATGAAATATTCTCCCTTTCAATGAAAACAGCCTTTTCATTTAGATTAATTAATAAATGAGCCTAAAGTCGCACTAGAAGATATCAAGTTGCCCTTGCTAAATTCTCTCTATAATTCCCTCAGAAGAGATCGTGAGCCCACCGAAGATGACGAACGCAGTGGAAGGCAGTCGACATCGAAACTTATGAAGCAGTTCATGAAAGAGTTGATGAAAGAAAAGTTGATCTACTTCTTCTTCTTAATTGGCGCTTACGCAATTTTGACCGAGTTTAGTCCAGTGGTCCAGTAGTTTCTTTCTCTTGCTAACTGGCGCCAGTCGGACACGCCAAGTGAAGCCAAGTCATTCTCCACCTGATCATTCCAACGCAGAGGAGGCCTTCCTCTTCTGTGCTACCACCAGCTGGTACCGCATCGAATATTTGCAAAGCCGGAGCGTTTGTGTCCATTCGGACGCTACGCTGGGTAGCCGTTGGATCTCTTACAGCTCATCGTTCTATCGCCTACGATATTCGCCGTCGCTAACGTGCAAAGGTCCAAAAGTCTTCCGCAGAATCTTTCTCTCAAACACTCTAAGCATGATGAGAGCCTTGTAGAGTGCTAGTTTTGCTCGTCGAGGGAGGACTTTACTACTCAATTGCTTTCTGAGTCTAAAGTAGCTCTTTTTGACAAGAGAGATTTACGTTTAAATTGATCAAATATGGCAAATTCACCATCAGTTAGCTGGCAGAGGTTTTGCACATTGCTTGCGAATCCATTCAGGATTTTGTAGTTCATGATTTCGCTTTGCACTCTGAGAGATTAGATTAGATTATATTTGTGGGGGGTTGGACAAGTCCAAGTTTAAGTGATCCCGAAGAGCAAGAGTATGTCTGCAGTGTCGCCATTCTCAAGACAGGATAGGCATATCGGGCTGTCCACGACCCCCATGGTAGCCATATGCTGACCACAGACGTTGTGCCCTGTGATTACACCCACTAGTACTCTTAGGTCCTTTCTGCTGAGTTTTAGGAGAAAGGTCGCTGTTTTCCTGTTTGGTTCTTTTCCAAAGCACTTGGCTACTCTGCACGAGTTCAACCCAGACCAACGACCTCTGTGAGTAGACCTCATGAAGTCGTCAATCCATAGTTGAAGCGATGCGGAATTGGCACCTAGAAAGGGTTCAGGGCCTAGTGGCATACTTGCAGAGCCTTCATTTGCCAATTTATCAGCTAACTCGCTCCCTGTAATACCACAATGTCCAGGCACCCAAATAAGACGAACTTTGTGGTGTTTTGAAACACTGTTCAGTGTTGTCTTACATTCACCGACTAACTTGGAAGAGCAGCGTGGGTTAGCAAGGGCTTTCAGTGCAGCTTGACTGTCACTACCAATTCCAATACTGTTGCACTGTGTTGGTACGAATTTGGTCCCAAAGGACCTGAATTTCTTTCAAAACAAAGGCCGCCCGGATATCGCCAAAGACATGATTTCCAAGACTGACTCCGACCCAACATTCATGAAACGCGTCATTACTGGAGACGAAACATGGGTTTATGAATATGCACGCAATGCAGATATCAGGCGAGTGACTGGAGAACTCCGAGTGAACCAAGACAAAAAAAAAAACTACGTCACTTTCAGTCAAAAAAGAAAGCAATGATCCAGGTTTTTATGGATGTCAAACAGTTGATAAGGACTACTATTTGGGCGTTATGAGACGTTTACATGAAGCAGTTCGTCAAAATAGAAAAGGATTCTGGGAAAACATCTCGTGTATTTTACACCGTGATTACGCACCGTCACGCAGTGCCATCATTATCCGTGAATTTTTTACCAAAAACGAAACGAATACTACACAATAGCTATCAAATTCAACTGACATCGCTCCCTCGACTTTCTGGTTTGCTGTTGGAGGAGTCAAAGAAACACTACGGGTAACCACTTCGGCGTTTTAACATTAACATTAACAGGAAGTAATGGAAAAATTTCAGACTGCTCTGATGGCTATGAGGAAAATAGAGTGCCAGAAATGTTGCGAAAGCTGGAGCAAACGCTGGCAGAAGTGCGATGCAGTTGATGAAGATCACTTTGAAGGCTATATCATCACATCACATATTGAAGAATAAACTTGTATTTTGACTTCTACGAATACCTTTCGTGAAGTTTTTGATCAAGGTAGTTTACCTTGTTATTAGGGCATATGTCGAAACACGCAATGTAAACGTCGATTAAGTATTCCCTACTCACCACTCTGCCTGGCAGCCAACAGGGCAACGGGACACTCTCTTGGGCACTGATCGTGACGAGTGAGAAAACTTAGAAAAACAAGGCAAACAGAAGCAGGAGTTTAGCAAGCAAGCAAGCGGCTTAAAAATTTATAACTTATTAAATTAGGTTCTAGAATAAACTGTTAAATAAAATTGCATCTAAAGGCATATATTTTCGCTTCGTCCTTCTCTTTCATCGCGAAGGTGGTTATTGATTTCGGCTACGCCTCTCAGCTCAGTACGAGTATATTTTTTTAATTTCATTATTAACAAGTAGGGTGTCGATCTGGTGCACACTTAAAGGGCGTGATTTTAGATGCAAAGTACTTTTCATTGAGTCGCTTTACGTACATTTTTAAATGTGATTCGAAAAGTTGATGAAACTCCACTATGAAACTTTCAGGTATCACTAAGCATAGTCTCAGCTATTAAAGAAAATATAATATACCTATGTATTTAGGTTAGCTTCGAATACTGAATAAGCAGCTAGTAGTAAGCGACTAGTATGGAGGAAGTGAGTTAAATATCACATATCTCAGGGAAGTACTGTTGTCAGGGCAAATGGTTACCGCCCTTAACTAAACACACAAACGAAATTTAGGTGTGACTATTCCAGATTGGAAAGCTATTTGGTCTGCGTCTGATCGGGAGTCACCAAACATGGGCATTTTAACGGACGGTAGGTATATCTACCCAAGTGTCAGGAGATGCTATGTCTGTGGGCGAGGGCTTGACTGTGCATTAAAGCGCAGCTAAGTCGCCAATAGCAACCACTGAAGTGGCAGTTGGCTACCGCTACAGTATCTGCCTCAAGTAAACAACTAATGAAAGACAAGACGAAAAGGTAACCCTTCCCTTTTAGATCAAAGACAAGGTTCGAGAGGTCCCTCCAAAACTAGTAGTGAGAACATCACCACGTAAGTTAGAGTCAGAGGAAACTGGAGGATTGCCAACCACACCACAAATAGGAGGAGACGCTCGGCCAAGCACCGAATAAAGGGTGTAAGCGCCAATAATCTATGTATATACATACATACTTATATATGGACATTCAACAATGATTACGCAGCAGAGGAAAAAGAGTTTGAAAAAAGTAGTTCGAAAGGCAATTTTCCATATGTAATCAAAAACGCGATTAGTTACACCAACTCCGCTCTTATTCAACTCCGCCTGCTGATTCACTGTTATGGCTGAATTATTTATCCTTGCGCAAAAGTGATCAATTGAAGTCCAGCTGATAATGAGACAACTCCGTCTTCACTGAATACAACTAGAATACCATCGTTTGCCTTATTCTCCTCTCAAATTGTTTGAAATTTTAAATTTCCCCGAATTGTGCAACATTCCCAAAATCTAGTGCTGCTGAAATATCGTAATAGAAAAGGATTCCCCCTCATTGTTAGTTCAGTTCTTAGGTGTTCTCAGTTACCATTCCTCCTTTTTTTCAAATCACACTTTTATGCAAACATTTCCTTTTTTATTGTCCACTTGTGCAATTTGACCTCTCCTCCGTAATTTCCATCAGCACTCTACTTTGCTTGTCGACTTCTAATCTCTTTCAGCTACCTGTCACATCCGCTGCTAGGAACTCAAATATTTTCCAAAGCGAAAAGAAAAAAAAAACATTCTTTGAGACAAAACTGCATAGGTTGATAAAAGAGAATCTAAATCGATTCAATGCCTACCAACTACGAGTACTACCTGTTCGACTCAGGCGATTAAAAAGTTTCAAGAGGCACAATTGGACCAAAACTGGTTTCGCTGCTTTGCAGACGGCTGCTTAGACTGAATTCCTAGAATGTTGTTTCTGCCTTTATTTTTGTTTTTTGTCATTTCTGTTTTTACTATTTGTGCCGTTTCACAGTTTTTGTTGCTATTTAATTTTTATGTATGTAAGAATGCGTTTTTTATTTTTTGCTGCGCCTTTGTTTGATTGCTCTTTGTTGATATTCACCGGTGCGATGTTTGTAGGTGAGATTTGCGCAAATAATTAAATATTAAATTTTTCTAAAACAGTAAAAAAAGGCAAACACTTGAAATATACTACATACAGGGTGGCCCATATAGTGGTTTGTTTTTTATAAGTACAAAAAAAAAAAATGGAAAAAATCAATCCCTTTCGAGAACTACTGTAATGCACCTATCTGAACCAGCTTGTGCAATGGCTTGGTTAAATTTGTTTCTGCAATTTCTGATACGTTTCTCTAGTTGGCTGGGTTTCAGCTTCCATTTGTGGTGTGCGTCTTATAGTTTTTTCTACAATTCCAATTAGTTTTAAAGGTCCACACCGACGCCTTAATTTTCATATTCCAGTCAGAAAAGTGCAAAATTTTTTCAATGAGATTTGTTTAGTAATAGGAATATCCAGTTGGCGCAATAAGCTTCTAGGCAGAATGTCATTGCCAGGTTACACGGCGAAATGGATTGAAAACAAGTCCTTTAAGGATGTTTGGCCGAGCTCCTCCTCCTATTTGTGGTGTGCGCCTTGATGTTGTTCCACAAATGGAGGCACCTACAGTTTCAAGCCGACTCCGAACGGCAGATATTTTTATGAGGAGCTTTTTCATGGCAGAAATACACTCGGAGGTTTGCCATTGCCTGCCGAGGGGCGACCGCTATTAGAAAAATATTTTTCTTAATTTTGGTGTTTCACCGAGATTCGAACCGACGTTCTCTCTGTGAATTCCGAATGGTAGTCGCGCACCAACCCATTCGGCTACGGCGGCCGCCGTCCTTTAAGAATGCCTCCTAATACAAAATGGTTTTAGCTGAGGTTTCAAATTGAAGTTCTGTTAATAAAAATATTCCAATACATAGAATACATATGCATTTATTTTATATTCAAATACATACACGTATACAGTTGTGGACATGAAAATAGCAGTACCCTTAAAAAATTATTTTTTATTTGAAGAAAAAAAAGAGAAGAAAATTTCAATACCCAACATCTACGAAAGGGTAAGGGGTCTGATGTGTAGAATTTATCTGGATAAATCTGCCAGCTACGTAAAACAGTTTCTTTATTGGTGTCGTTGCGTTTTTAAGTGCAACATTGAAATAGCAGAGCTTCAAGGGGCCCCGTGGTCTAGAAATTTCAAAAAATCGATATTTTGTTTTTTCGATATTTCGAAAGTATAGTATGTTAAGAATATACTATGAAATCTCCATGCGGGAATTCCCAATATTATAGCTTCTACAGCCCATTAACTAGGTAGAGAGGGGTCCGCGCGCTCCTGTACCTCAAACTTTAAATGCACTTAATTCGAAACGACTTTTTTCGGTCTCGGCCTATTCAATCGAATCGTCTGAAATTTTAATATGTTGTTCACAACATCAATGGCCATCGTCCGTACTAGAATCATAGTATTATTTCAATTACTTCGTATTTTTTTATTAAAAAACTGTAAAAAACAAAACCCGATTGTTAGAGTGTCAAATTCAAAACCCCGTAACTTTGTCAATTTTTTTTTGTCTTTTATTCTAGTACGGGACGTAGTTACAGTCATATCTACTGATTAATAATTTTTTTGGTTTTTGTGTTTCAGATAAATAGAAGAGCCAAAATGGACAACACCGTTCAGGTCCAATTTTTCTGGAGGGTCCACTTTAGCGCCATTTTTTAAATTATTAAAATAAAAAAAATTTCGTTTTTGTATGTAAAAGAAGTTAAATAAAAAGCCTTACAAATTTAAATATCGTTTTTCATTTTTTTATTGTAAAAAAAAAATCCTGAAAATACACTAAATTTTCGATTTGTACACCACCGGGGCCCCTTAAGTTTTTTAAGATTATATTGTACAAGAATTTTTTATAAAATTTTGCGCATATTTAAATGAAAGTACGTTTTTATCATTCATTTATAAAACCGGAAAGAAGAAGGAAAACGAGAAACTTCCCTTCAAGACGATCGCAGAATCGTAAGGTGCTCCAAGGGAATCCCATGTGGTCAGCTATGTAAATTAAATAAGAGGTGAACTTTAACGTTTCTGACATGAATGTATGTAGAAGAATGCGTAAAGCTGGATTAACGGCTCGCATCGTGCGAAAAAAGCCACTCCTCACACCAAAACATAAGGCAAAACGATTGAAAGTTTCAAGAAAATATGCTAGCGGGACATTGAGCACAAAAAGTATGGCATAATGGACACCAATATTTGTTATGAAATAATGCAGAATGTTAAGTTGCCGTATTGCAGAGAAGAAATTCCAATCAAATGGGTCTACCAGCAGGTAAATGATCCTTAACACACGAGTCGGAAGGCCAAGGATTGGTTTCGCGCAAATAAAATTAGGGTTATGGAATGACCACCGACCTCAATCCTATAGAAAATATGCAAGGAGAATTAAAAAGGGCTGTAGACAATGCCAAATCGAGTAAGAATCAACAAGTTTATTATTATTACTATTATTAGAAGACCATTACGCACTGCGACCAGAGTTGATCTATTGTGCAAGGCCTGTTTTTGTATAACTCTAGAGTTTTAGGCTTTTTAAAAATTCAAGTACAATTAAGCTTGTTGCTCCAAAGATTGCGTAGAGATACTACGGTACCACCAAGGTGGTGAAGGCTTTGTGTGCCCAATGCAGCACATTCACAAATCACATGCACTGAGCTTTCTATATCCATTTCACAAAAGCGGCAGACATTGGTCTCAGATAGACCAATATTATTTAAATGATATCTCAGGCTGCAATGACCTGTAAGATATCCTGTCAAAGACGCAGATCTACTCTGCTTAGTGAGAATAGCTTGTCAGATATTCCTTTGCTGGGACTTAGAAATTGTTTGGCTTGTCACCGAGCGGCACAGTTTAGCCAGTGTGCAGCGAATTTCCTTTCCTCCCATTTCCTAAGAAATTCATTAATGTGGCTTTTTGTGAGTCCACAGAAAGGCTGCATATTTGCTCTTCGCTTTGCAAGGTTATCAATTATTTCATTTTCCTCATGCCCTTCATATTCCGGAATCCAGCCAAGTATTACTATGTTGAGATTCCTTAACGTGTTGAGAAGGTTTAGGCAATCATTTGCCAATTTAGAAGGGATAGCTGTTGATAGAAGGGCTTTTAGAGCCGCTTGGCTATTTGAAAGTATGTAAATGAGTAGCTCTTATTTTCCTGTGAAGGCATTCTCTCACACATATTTCAATGGCATGAATTTCTGCCTGGAATATTGTTGGGTAGAGTCCCATTGGAATCGGGTTTTTGAATTTAGGCCCATTGATTCCTGCCCTGCTCTACCATTTTCCAATTTGGATCTACCAGTGAACCATATCTGAAATCCAGGTTTGAAATTGATAGATTTAGTTCTCCAGGCTGTAACTTGGAAGTTCCTGAAGAGTATTGGTTTGGGTGATGGTATGTTATCACTATGAAGAATGCGGATTATGTAGGAAGTCTTCTAGGAACTTTAAATATCCTTTCATATCCCCACTTTTAAGTTCAGATATACCTTTTAATCGTAAGGCACTCGAGCGAGCTTCCCTTTCAATCAATATTGGAAGCGGTGGTATTTTCAGGAGCACAACCAATGCATCAGCTGGACATGTTTTCATAGCCCCTGTAATACCGACATATAGCAGGCGGTTTGTTTAATTCGTTTACTGCTTTTCTTTGCTTAACCTTCAGCTACCATGCTCAGGATTTATACGTGACTATGGGTTTCACAACTCTGGTGAATGTCCAAAAGGCCATTCTAGGGTTACCTAGCCTTGTGCATGCAAAGAATGCGCTGGTGGGTTTTGAAGTAAATCTCTCAATATGGGATTTCCAAGTAAGCGTTTTGCCAAGACTGCCGCCAAGATAGTTCGCTTCTGTCGAGAGTTGAAGTGTTGTTCCGTTAAGGATCGGATATTTGAGATTTATCTTCTTTCTCTTAATTAACGGTATAAGTGCTGTTTTGGATGGGTTAATGGAAAGCCCTTTTCCGTGCTCCATTTGTTTATTATTACAAGCGCTTGCTGCATGCGATCCAAAATGGTTTCCTCATGCCAGCCTAGTACATAAACTACTAGGTCATCAGCGTAACCCTGCGTGTGAAAACCTAGTTTGTTCAGTTTGTGGAGAAGTGCATCTATGACTAGAGTCCACAAAAGAGGAGAGAGTACGCCGCCTTGGGGGCAATCCCATGTGACTTTGAAATATTTGATTGTTTCTCCTAGTTCGGTGCTGATCGTCCTAGATTTCAATATTATCAATATTTATTTCATTTTTTTTTCATAATAATATTTCAAAATAATAATAAAAGTTCTCTTATCACATAACAGAAATTTTTCTATAATTTAAAATTTTTTTTGCAAATTCTAACTTTTTTTTTTTAAATTTAAAATGTTTTTGGTACTGCATTTTCCTGTTCGCAACTGTACATACATACAAACATACTATATCAAACACACATTAGGCACGTTCGCCGTACGTGCAACATCTAATTTTTGCTTCAGTCACAGCAGCTTATTAACTTCATCATCGCTTATTAACTGTTGTAACACATCCACGCACACACACACACACACACACGACTGCATAACTTTATTCAACATTTGTCAACTACATATTTAGCTAAGAAGGGAAGGGAAGATTGGATAGTAAATCTGTGAAAATTCCGCATGTGCAGCGTGAAGAATTCAAATTGACTGCAGTGACGCACAATTTAAGGCGAAGAGGGATATACGCACACAAATCCAAGCGTAGCTGCATACGCGTGATTTAACCACCAACAGCCGCCACACAGCATCTTCCATAATTTTGTTGCTTCTTCTTCTTCGCTCGGCTTATGAAATATACACCACGTATGTACGTCGTCCGCTTTGGTGCATTCACGTCAAATTAATGCCATCAAAATTCGTCTAATATTCAGTGTGACCAATGGCAATTGGTTGCGCCACACACACTTTCATTGCACCTTCCACCCCTCCGCTGCATTAACATTCGTGCGCGCAGAAGTTTAATAATTCGCTGTAGGCCAACTTAACCGGCTGCGCGGCCACGGACATGCGTAATTAGAATGATTTTGGTCGCATCGATTTTTCGGGATTCTCAGTGCGTTGCAGTGGAAGTAGCAATCATTGTTTCTTTGCCCCGCGACTGTCTGACATTCGTTGTTTCCCCTTCACTCAGCCATTCTCATGGCCATATCTTGATTTTGACTTTAGTGTTGCGCAACTGCTGTCACATGCGTGCGCACGCATAGCGCATTTAACATAAAGCAAGAGGCAAAAAAAGAAAATTAAGTATTATACCCAACAAACAAACATGCAACAGCCATGTCGGATGCTGATGCTTCAAGGCTTTGATATGTGTAACGAATCTAATGGTAAGCGCAAGCAAGGCTGCAGTCGCCCTACCAAGTTGTTATACTCGTATTTATGTATATGTGAGTGAGTTAGTGCGTGTGTGCTTTGATTACGTGATTTATGCCGCATGTATACGGGTATTTTCACGCAATGATCTGCAAGTTTTGCTGCCAACCAATCAACCATCAAAGCAGCAGAAAAATATTTAACATTATTTATTAAGGTTAATAAATTTCTTTTTTTAGTATTTTTGCTGCTTTTACAAATTTTTGTACAAAGCAGGTAGGCGGCTAGAGTTTAGTAATAGAGTACATGTAATCTTGTATTACATATTTGCTCCTAGAACGGGCCTACAATAAATATGGAGTTGTATATGACCTTGGGCTATACTTATGTAGATAAGATACAGTGCCGCTCAGCAGAATAGGCTCAACAGGATTTCCTACTTTAACTGCACATTCCTGCTATTGGAAAGACCTGCAAGTAATATAGTTATTGTCTTTAGTGACAGTCAAGCTGCACTAAAGGCTCTGGAGAACGCAAAGCAATCCTCAAATATTGTTCAAGAATGTAAGAAGAAGCTTAATTGTAGGGCAAGGCAGATAAGCTCCATTTATATTGGTTCCAGGACACTGCGGTGTTCAAGGGAATGCAATTTCCGATCAATTGGCCAATTGTGGATCATCGGTTACCCCACAGAGACCAAAGCCAATAATCGGGATCAGTTCTGCAAGAATCATGAATTTGATCAGCGATTATGTATGCAATTCGCATAAAGAGCGATGGTCCCGACTAAAACGTTGCAGTACTCCAAAGTGTTTTGTGACAAGCCCGAACAGAAAACTGTCGAACTTTCTTCTAAAACGTGGAAGAAAAGACGTTCGATTGATGGTCGGTATTATTACAAAACACAATCCATGGGGTCAGCATATGACCACCATTGGAATCATTCAGGACCCGATTAGCCTGTCTTGCTTAGTGGAGTGCTGAACATTTTCTATGTGAGTGGTCTGCATTTGCTAGAGTAAGACTATGAATTGTGGGTTTCGATGTTATGAGAATGTCTAATATTCGTTCTGTCCAACTGAAGGATATTTTCAGATTTGCCAAAGAATCTAGAAAATTCTCACAGGTCTATAGTAACTACCGATAATGTCTTTATTCTATCCTTACTCTTTCTTTCTGTTACTTCTCTCCTTTCCTCGTTGACTATCTACCCTTTTACTTTCCAGAGCTAAAAATACAATGGACTTTTTAGCCTGAGTGTTTTAGGAGTTACGGTGGCTGCCGTAGCTGAATGAGTTAGTGTGGGACTACCAATCGGAGTTCAGAGAGAACGAAGGTTCGAATCTCGGTGAATCACCAAAATTAAGAAAAAGTTTTTTTCTAATAGCGGCCGCCCCTTGGCAGGCAATGGTAAATCTCCGAGTGTATTTCTGCCTTGAAAAAGCTCCTCATAAAATATATCTGCCGTTCGAAATCGGCTTGAAACTGTAGGTCTCTCCATTTGTGGGACAACTTCAAGACCCACGCCACAAATAGGAGCAGAAGCACGGCCAAACAACCAAAAAAAGGGTGTACGCGCCAATTACATATTTGACATTTGGGAACTAGACAGCTGTAATATACAAACAGAGAACCAGTGGAGCGCGTGAAGGTTAAAATAAAGATTTCCAGTACTCAAAATCGTTTTTTTTTTATTTAATATAAAAGTCAGTCCAAAACAAATTTGACTAATTTTGCGCCACCAGATGTCAAATTTCTGCTGCTGCTGCCGAAGCAGCCCGGCTTATTTGCGATTTTTATGGAAAATGTGTCATAGGCGAGTCTAAACCACGAAAATGGTTCGCAAAGTTCAAAAATTGAGGCTTTGACGTTGATGAAACATCGCGCAGCGGAAGGCCTTCGGAATTCAATAAAGAACACCTCAAATCATCCGACCGTTCGGTCGCCAAGCCAGTCGTGCATTGGCGGAAAAAATGAACTGCGATCATAATCACCTTCACTCAATGGAGCTTACCAAAAAATTGACACTGGGTGTCTCACAAGCTCAACGAAAAAAACAAAGGAACTCACCTTTAAATTGCTTCTCAGCACCTCGCTCGGCATGGAGCAACGCCCGGCCATAAACAGCGCTTTTTGTACCGAATCGTTACGGATGATGAAAAATGGTGCCTACACATCAATATGAAACAAAAAAAGAGTAGGTGGCCCGAGGAGATACTCCAAAGTCGAGAGTCAAATCGGATCTTCATCCAAAGATGATCATGGTATATGTTTGGTGAGACTGGGAGGGCATGAAGCACTGGAAAATGCTCGAAAAAAGCAGCACGGTCAACAAGCAGCTCTGCATTTCCCAGCTACACCGCGTGAATGAGGCTATTCGACTGAAAATACCTGATCGACATGGTCAAACCATACTCCTTCACGACAACGCCAGGCCCCATGCTGCACAAGTCATCAAAGCTGCACTCCAAGAGCTCGAATGGGAGGTGGTATTCTCCGGATCTTTCACCGACCGATTACCATCTTTTACACTCCCTGTCAAACCATATGAAGGGTGTTACCTTCGATAACAAAGAGGTGTTTGAAAACTGGCTCAACAACTTCTTTGACACCAGACCAGTCGATTTTTATTGGAACGGCATCAAGAAATTGGTCGAGAGGTGGGAAGAGGTTGTAAACAGCAAAGGCGAATATATATTTATGAACATAGTGATATATATAATTACTGTTTTTTGTTAAAACAAATACGCTACGGACTTATTCCCCAACGCAGTAGTAATAGCCAAAGTCGAATTTTGTCTTTATTAAAAAAGTGTAGAGTAATAACTTCAAAGAGCCCAACCGGGCCCACTTAGGCAGCCTAACTAAAATAGGATTTCAAGACAAAATCTTTCCACATGGAATAGCAGCTCGAGTTTATCGAACTTGTTGTTGTTGTTGAAGTGTTTGAGTATTTCCACTGAAATAATCCTAATTAGTGACCGGCACCGTTTTACTACCACCGTTCTCGTATAATGATGTTTTTTTTTTGTTTTCTTTTTTTTGTTTTTTTTTTATTATTTTTTTATTATTTTTTTGTTGTTCTATGTCAAATCCATTTAGTGAGGTCCAAGTATAGCAGCAAATTCTTTATCTCGATGTCTGAGATCTCATTAATTTGCTGCAGGAAAGGCTTACCAAAGGAGCGGAGTCGTGTCCTAGCTAGCCCTGGACATTCACATAAGTAATGGGAAAAGACTATCCTTCGCACCTTCCGCTTGACAGCTCCTGCAGATAGGATTGAAGGGTAGATAGAGTCTAGCTGCATGATCCCCTACTTTCCAATGGCCTGTAAGGGTTGCAGTGATGCGTGAGATGTTTGGCCGGGAGCATCTTAACAGATCATTCGTCCTTTGGATTTTGTATGACGGCCATGTGTTTTTTGTTGTTATACATGTAGGTATTTGCTTCCATCTTCTTTCGGCTAAAGCATGATAGTGTGAAGCAATGGATGCTTTTAATGTGTTGAGTGGGGTGGAGACTGCCACCGCCTCTGCTATTTCTAGTGTCGAGCCTTTTCTTGCTAGCTCAGCCGCTATCTCATCACCCCGTATGTTCCTGTGACCATACAAGAATGATATCAAGGTAATGACTAAGCATTTCCAGCTCCTCTCCACACTGTAAGGCCTTTATAGCTGCTTGACTGTCTGAGAAGATATCTACTCTTGCACCAACTTTCTTGTAGAGTTTTAGTGATTTGCATGCTTCTCTGATCGCTAACAGGTCTGGCTGGAACACGCTGGCATAGTCAGGAAGACGAGTTCGCTAGGATAGGTTGAGCGACTCCGAATGGAAACCAGCTCCCACGCCACAGTTCATCTTAGAACAGTCGGTATAGAAATTAAAAAAAAAGGAAAAAGCTCAACTGTTTGTACTCTTAAGTTAAGTGCTATTTCATTATGAATTTTATTGCAAATTAAAGCATTGTGAATTTTATTTTATTATCATAAATTTACGATTTATTACATTATTATGATTTAAAATTAAAACTGCTCTGTTGAACACTTTCCGGAATCGAGTTAAGTTGTTATACCTTGTGGGCACAAAGCTCTAAAAAGTGGGTCGAAATTTGAGTTCAATACTGGGTTTCATGGAAGTCAGCCTCAACACGTTTGAATATACATGTACATATGTATGTATGCCTATCATGATAATCACACAACACATTGATGTCATACAATTAGCTTTTCGAAACAGTAATTTTTTTCATAAACACACATATATACCGGGTGCTTCAAAAAAATGTATACACACTTTGAACTTCCATAGAAAATTTATTTACCGGTCTACAAAGTTAAATTTCAGGAAAATAGAAAGCTGAAAGTCCAATGTAAATGAAACATAAATAACAAATGTTAATACTGTTCAAATTGGTGACCTGCAGCATCAATACATTTTTGAGAACGAGTCACCACAGATTCTGTACATCGTATCAAAACGTCCAATGAGATTTCTCTGCTTGAATCTCATTCCAAAGAATGTCTAGGTTACGTGGTTTACGTTTGTACATCTCATCTTTTACTGTGCCCCACAAGAAGAAATCCAGTGGTGTAAGGTCTGGAGAGCGTGCTTGAAACTCGATTGGCCCCCTGCGTCCTATCCACTGGCCCGCCAAATTTTGATCCAGGTAAGCAAAAATGTATTGATGCTGCAGGTCACCAATTTGAACAGTATTAACATTTGTTATTTATGTTTCATTTACATTGGACTTTCAGCTTTCTATTTTCCTGAAATTTAACTTTGTAGACCGGTAAATAAATTTTCTATGGAAGTTCAAAGTGTGTATACATTTTTTTGAAGCACCCGGTATATGCACTTGTATATGTGCACAAGTACGTAAATGTGTGTGCACAACGCAGTAACCTACATAAAGTTAAATAAGTGTAAATCAATTACTTCAAATTATTCAATAATTACGTGCAGATATGTATGTGTGTTTATATATTTATTAATTATTTAATTAAACATATACATAGGTACATATTAAATCGACTAAAAAATTTAACAGCGTCATTAAACCATTTTCAATTTCCCGTATTCATATATTTTAAACGAAATGGCACCGAAATTAGCAACAATCGGATAAATGGACTGTGCATCTAAAGCAAATAAATTCTATTTAATTTGGTATGTACAGGGTGTATACGATATTAGCTTTTATTTTCAAACTTCAATAAACGAAACTTCACGAATTATTACACAACATTAACTTTTTATACATCTACAAAACCTAAAACTGCCATTAGCTGCAATAATCTCCTCGTTCTGGGTCCAGACACGATTGCATGCCCGAATCAAATGCTTCTTATTCATTTTGACCAAAACGGTATTAAGTGCAGGCTTCATAGAAGAAATGGTCTTATGAGGATGCTTTTTGATGTCACGCTCAACTACGCCTTACACGTAGTAATCCATGGGATTGAGGTCTGAGGAGTTACGCGGTCATAAGTTAAGAAATTGTCAGCCATCCAAACTTGTGTTGCCATCGCTTGGTGTGAAGTAGCAGAGTCTTGCTGAAAGATGTTTAGGCTGTCACCGCGTACGCTACTAATCCAAGGTCTAACTATTGTCTTTAGAATCTCGATATATGCAGCAGAATTCACTCGTAATCTTTGAGTAGTGGAGTGTGGTGGCATAACATGTGCTTTGTTACTCGTAACACCTAAAACCATACAAGTGGCTGGATATTTCTTATGCATGATTGGAACAAAGCCATAGCGGCCGTTATTTTAGTCTTGGTAAAAATTATTTTTATTAGAAAAGGCGCAACTTTTCAGCGCTTCAGGTGCTAATGGTTTTGGGAAATTATAGTCATCTATCTGCATGTACTAAATACCGTATGCACCCTGTACTTATTTCGCCGCCATGTGAATGAATATCAGGGTGGATCCATTTGTATTGGAAAAAATGTGGCTCGCCAATACATCAGGTCAGTCCATAAGTTCGTGCGTATTTTACCCATAACTTCACTTTTGTACGATTTTTGCATACAAAAAATTATTCGCGGAATATAACGCAACTATTTATATTTTCTTTGATATATTGTTCATTCAACAAGTGATTTTAATCGTGGATAGAAGTACGTGTTGTTAAAAATAAAAAGGGATCTTCGAACGCCTTTAAGAGGCATATTTTGTATTTTTTTTATAAAAGTGTTAAAAATGCAACAACTGCTGCTGCACAAATAAACACTGTTCACGGAGAGAATACCGTGAGTGTAAGGACTGCGCAAAAGTGGTTTTAAAAATTCCGAAGTGGTAACTGCGACGTGGCTGGTCGTTCTGAAGTCTTTAACTCCGACGCTTTGCTCGAACTCGTGGAAGCTGAGCCAAATTTGACAGTCGATATGATAGCTCAGAGGTTAAATTCATCGCATGGACCAGTTCACAGGCGCCTAGTTCAGTTGGGAAAGGTTTCAAAGCTGGAAAAATGGGTTCCACATAGACTTTCCGTCGCCAACCTTCAGCAGAGAGTGAATGTGTGTTCTCAGCTACTGCAACGGCTTGAAAATGAAAGTTTTTTGAACTGTACCTATAGTTACTGGTGATGAAAAATGTGTCCTTTACAATAATCCTGTTCGCAAACGCCAATGGTTAGATAGAGATGAAACACCAGAATCGACCCCTAGAGATGGCATTCACTTCAAGAAGATTCTCCTTTCTATTTGGTGGGATATGACCGGTATTGTTTATTGTGAACTTCTGGAACCAAACCAGACGATAACTGCTGATTATTATTCCCCTCAGCTATCAAACCTGAATGAGGCACTTAACAAAAATCGACCGTCTTTACTGAATAGACGCAAAGTTTTGTTTCACCACGACAACGCAAGACCTCATACCGCAAAGCAAACATTAGGCAAGCTGAACGAGCTCGGATGGGAGTTAATGCCGCATCCACCATACTCTCCGTATATTGCACCTTGTGATTATCACCTTTTCCGTGGACTTCAATCCCATATGAGTAACAAGAACTACTCCTCAAAAGAATCTATAAAAAGGGATATCGAAGCGTATTTTAGCTCCAAGGACAAACAAATTTTTGAGCAGGGAATTATTGTAAAAATTCGCCTAAACGTTGGGAAGACATTGTAAATAATGAAGGAAAATATATTATTGATTAATAAATACTTTAAACATCTTTTTTATTAATTTTAAAACCACCTTTAAAAAACGCACGCACTTATGGACTGACCTGATAATATAACATGTAGTTGCATGAGACAAACCTACATATGTGTTTTCTGTACGTTACTACAATTTTTTAATAAGAAATAAATTTTATAATTTAAATATGTATTTAAAGGGGTTTTCAATAAAAGGTGTTATCTATCGCTCTCGAGAGATTATGGTATTGATCTGGACAACGTTTATTTTCAACAAGACGTCGCTACGTACCACACAAGCAACGAAACCATTGATATTTTACAGGAAAAGTTTCCGGACTGTGTTATCTCTCGAAAAGGTGATCACAATTGGCCACCTTCCGCTTTATAATGAAATAAACATCCGATCATTTATATTAAAAAACAGCATTTTTCTTTGAATATCAAAATAACTCCTCTGATTGGAAAACCATTTAGTAGCTGTAGTTTTATTGGACCATGGTGCTCCGTGATGTCTTATGTGATCTATTGTGCTGGACCCTGAGCCTACCTGTATATATGACTTCTAACGAATTTGAGCACTTTTTCGGGCTTTTTGCTCCATACTTAGGATATATGTATGCCTGCATTTAAGTTTGACCCTTTGATATTTTTTAGGTGTAGCAAAAACTACTTAAGGGGGTGGTAGGGTTTAGCGCTAAAAAAAAAAACTTTTTTTTTAATTTTTTACAGAAATATGGCTTAAGATACTTTAATAAAATCAGTTGCATGTTATTGTACATCTTTTCAATAAGTTTTTAAAAAATATTAATAATAAAATATTGACAAATAAGCCCATGACAGAGTTTTTTTGGAGATATGTTTTTCGAGAGGTGCTCGGCGGTGCCAATCGGCATTCGTCGTAGAATTATCTGAAACTAAAAAAGTCGAATTTTTCAGTTAAAGTATGACGTAATGCTCCCCCCCCCCCCCCCCCATTAATAAATTTTTTTTTTTCATTTTTGTAGTTTTGGTGGCAAAAAAACGTAAAACGAACATTTTTGGCGAAAAATTTCGCCATATTTGTAAGTGAAAAACAACCTTAAAAAATAAAAAAAAAACAGTGGGGGGGGGGGGGGGGGGGGGGGGGAGGTATTTTTGATTTAGAAAACGTGTGCCAAATTTGAAAAGAATCGGTTGAATAGTTTCGGAGTTGTGATTGGCACCGACTTTTAAGAAGTCGTTTCGGGAAAAGCGCGTTTGAAAAAATGACTCTGAAAAATGATCGATGCTCCGCATTCGAGGTAGAGTGCCTACAAAGGCTATAACTTTGAGAGTTCTGCTCCGATCCACTTAAAATTTTGACACAACATTCTTGAAATGATTTACTATAAGATGCGTGAAGAAAAAAATTTCGATTTTGTGACCCTACCCCCCCCCTCCTCCCCCTTAAAGTTGTTTTGTTTTATTCGTCGTCGATGAAATTACCAATCAACATGTATCTTTGCACTGATTGTTCCAAGTGGATTTCTGACTTCTCTTAAATTCCTGGGCCATTCAATAGGTGCTGACCTGCTGGCCCAACTTGACCCTTTCCTTGATTTCATCAACATTTTCGACGAATGACTTACCAGGACGTAATCCTGCTTTGCTGTTGCATTCTATACTGTAACATGAACAGCACAAATATTTGTGGCATATTTCTCCGATTTTTCACTTTAATGTATTAAAATTTCTTCTATTTGATCTTTATTTTGGAATGCTGTAACACACAACTGACTTCACCAAGAACAAAATTGTCAAAAAAAATTTTTGAAGCATACTGTCACCTTTAAATCGCCCCATAGTAAGATCCGATGCAGGGTACCACTACAAAAAATAAAGATGTGAATTTTTTCGACTTTTAAGATTACCGCAAATACCGAAATCCCTAATAATAACATGCCTCACTAGAGGCATATAACGGAAAATGCTCAGAATTTTTTACTTTAACCATAATTTCTTCTTTGCCTGGCTCAAAAGGCTCAAAACTAAAATTCTCATTGATTTTTGACGATGTTGCGCATTTTCTCATTACAACGAATGTAAAACATTTCTTTTTCAGTTCTGATCAAAATTATTTAAATTTGAATAAAAAAATGTTGAATTTTTATAAATTTTGTACGAAGTTAATAACTTCCTCTCACCACAGCCTTACCCATAACTATAGCAATCAACTGTGCTGATAAACGTAGCCACCTCAAAATAGGTCTGAAATTCCACTGCTTGTGTCCATTGGTGATCGGTTGGGAACTCATTTTGAAAAATATTTAAGTTGTCACACCACTCGTCGTCATTTCCAATTGGATTTTTGAAAGTGTCAATGGACATTTCGAATGGTCGATTGGATTTTAGAAAGGTTGAAATTGTAGGTCGCTCCATTTGAGGAAGAACATCAAGACGCATACCACAAATAGGAGAAGGAGCTCGGCCAAACTCCCAAAAAGGGTGTACGCGCCAATTATATATATATATATATATAATTAGAATTAGTTTATATATAATTAGAACTGAGAAAGCGAAGACTGGATTTTAGAATAACCCATTGAATTTTTAATGATTTAAACACTATACATAGACTTTGTTCTGATTAATTTTAAATATTGCCGAAGGATCACGTTGTAAATACTTTTTATAAGAGTTTCCCTATATAATACGTATTAAAGGTAAAAAAGACTTTACATTTAGGAATTTACGATCTGTATGGTTGCAATATAAAATAATGTATGGACTATTAAAAAATCCAATTTTTTCTTCTAAAACTCAAGCGACGAGTTTAAAATTCAATTGATTATTCGGAAATCCAATTGACGTTTTCTAAAATCCAGTTGACTATTCCAAAATCCACTTTACGCTTTCTAAAATCCAATTCACGTTTTCTTACTTCCAATTGACCTTTTTTAACATCCACCTAGAATTCTTTCTCTTAATAAGCGATTTCGGTCGAGTTTATCAAAGTGCGCAAGTCGTTTCTTGCTCTTACTAACCGACGTCAGTTGAAACCACCGAGTGAATCCATGTCCTTCACCACCTGATCTTTGCAACGCAGAAGAGCCATTCCTCTTCCTCTGCTACCACCAGCTGGTACCGCATGGAATACTTTCAGAGCCCGGTGCTTAGCGAGATACTTTGTGCAATATTGCGAACTGAAAAGTTGGGAAACAAATTTTTTTTGTTTTTATTTTTATCAAAACAAATCAAAAAAATTCTTTCGTGCCTGAGAAGGATTACAGAATTAACTTAATTCTAGGTAATAGTTCAATAAAAGATCACTTCCCTAATGCTCTTGTTTGCATGCAAATTTAAAGCTGGTTTAATTAACCTGCTCAGCACTGCATAAAATGTTGTAAATGGCGGTTATGTGTTATAGATAATAAAAAATGGCTCAAAACAAATATGAATACGGTTATGGCTTAGTGGACAGTGGGGTACGGGAGATCTTCATCAGTTGGAGCAGAGCGGACATGGCATTAGCTGGCGGGCAATTAATTTAACGCATAAATCCACTTATGAAAATGCATGTTGCATCGTGTTGCACGTTGTCAAGTGCAACTTTAATGGCTGCAACATGCGCATTAAATAACGGTAAGCATTTAAACATAAAATATAAAATGTTGTACATATGTATTCCGTTTATGACTGCTGGCCACCGCCAACGTTGCTTAAATTGCTGTTGTTGTAGCAAATCATAAAAACTGTAATAATTTCTGCAACATTTACTACAATTAGGCAGCTAGTGCGCCTTAATTGCAGTGCAGCAGTCGCGGCTGCTAAAAATCAAAAGTGTTATTACTGCTGTTTCTGCTGCTGCTGCTGCCGCAATCAACTAGCAACATTCGCTTAACTTTGTCATTGTTGCTCTTTTGGGATTTGCTTTTTTTTTTGTTTTTGGGCGCTTGGCATTTTTATTGTGTTGGACTCGCCGCTCTCATGGCCATAAATTCACTGTTAATAGGATTTAATGCGGTGGTGATGTTGTCAGTGCCACCAACAGCCACCGCCACCGTTGCTGCAACATTGTACATTTGAATGCAATGTGCACGCGGTCAACGGTGTGGCGCTTTGCGTTTGTCAACATGTTTGGGCTGCTGCAGTCAAAATGCGATTATATCGTATGCGTGTGGCGGTTGTGAGTGTGTGCGTGAGTGAGTGCTCCAAAAAATCCCCAAACCATGATTTATATATGTATGCAACACCGATTAATCACACATGCCACCAAGTGCGTGAATTATTGCCTACAAAGAGCAGTCCAATGTTCACCTCCGTGAGATGGAAGGCACCGGTATATGTGAGTGTGGCGAGAATGTATGATGCATGTGCATGTATGTATGTAGTGTGGCGCATCACCATTTGCGGCTTAAAATCTTACACATTCTTCTACTTATTGCGTAATCGTTGTGGCTTTTACTGAGTTGTTGTTGCAACCAACGGGATTATACACAGTCTGGCTGGTTAAGTTGGGACTTTATGGATATATTAAAGTAGGTATTTGTTGTAAATAAGGTAATTTTTTTATTTAAATTTGCTAACCTCTGATTTTGATTGATTAGTGATTCCGAACTTAATTTACTGAGCTCCTTCTTTTAGCTTGCCATTACACGTTTTTTTTTTATTTATATTCCTAACAAACTTAGTCAAAATTCGAAAAGCACAATATAAGTGACTATTTTCTGCTCTCTGCCGTTTCTAATGTCCAACTTTGGTGTCCAATAGTCACTATAGTGATAAGTATTTTTTGAATCAAACGCTCACACTTTGGCAGGCAAGATGGAACTCTGAACGGTACGGTAGATGGATAGCGAGACTAATACCCGACCTAAAAACTGGGTAGAAAGAAAGCACGGTAAGGTTAACTTAAGGTGAGGTAACACACAGTTTTTGTCCGGACATAGGTCCTTACGCAAATATTTGTGGCGAATGGGAAAAGTGAGCGTACCAAACTGCATATTTGGAGATACTGAATGTGATGATGCGGAGTACACCTTTTTTAAATGCGAGAGGTGGCACATAGAGAGAACAGGTCTGTAACGAGCTATTGGAGGAAATAATCGAGAAAATAATGATAGACGAAGAAAAATGGAATTCCGTCGCAAATTTCGTGGAGGATATTATGAAGAGCATTGAATATAGGTTTCTCAAAACAAGCGACCCTAGACGCAGGGTAAGTAAATAAATGTTCTTATTAGAACGCCGTCTTGGCCCTCTATCTCGAAGCAATGCAGAAGCAGTTCCGGGGTGGAGGGAAAAATGCTAGAGAAAAGCGGAATATTTTTAGTGGAAATATCACACAGGTAGTAGCGACGGTTACTAAATGGTGCGAAGGCATTTTTAACCCAACCTAATCGTCAAAAAAAAATACAAATTGCTTGAATACCGGGAATATTTACTAATAAGCCAATTTTTCCACAAACCTTTCTTTTAAGGGATTTACTTCTTTTAATATATGAACTAATTGGGATCTCAAATACGTAAGTTTTATTCGGAATATCTCCACTAGGCGCGCAACCAGGTTCTTTATTTCTTGTGTAAAATATATAAATACTACCTTGATCCAACAGTTTCCGGCATACATTCAGAAAACTCAAAATACAAGTTTATTCCTTATTGGATAGAAAGTACGACTCTCAATTGCAACACACTTACCTATGCTCTTAAAATATTTCTGGGACTCTATTTTCGTTATAGCCATTCGAGACGCCTTCAATTTTTCCTTTAACTTCCTATTAAAGCTGCTGTTAAAACACCGAAGTGGTTCCCCATAGTGGTATCAAATAGAAAAAATCGCAGGGAGATATATATATATAATTGGCGCGTACACCCTTTTTGGGTATTTTGCCGAGCTCCTCCTCCTATTTGTGGCGTGTGTCTTGATGTTGTTCCACAAATGGAGTGACCTACAGTTTCAAGCCGATTCTGAACGGCAGATATTTTTTATGAGGAGCTTTTTCTTGGCAGAAACAGACTCGGAGGCTTGCCATTGCCTGCCGAGGGGCGATCGCTATTAGAAAAATATTTTTCTTAATTTTGGTGTTTCACCGAGATTCGAACCTACGTTCTCTCTCTGAATTCCGAATGGTAGTCATGCACAAACCCATTCGGCTACGGCGGCCTCGCAAGGAGATATGTATATCAAATAAATTCGAAGACTGTTGGGTGTTCTTCGTTTCGTTCTTGGTCAAAAATTCACCGATGATGAGGACACTGTGCGACGATGGATTATCAAGCTGCAAAGTCCGCGAGTTGTTTTCCCACAAATCCTTTCATTTTTGGCGAATTGCTTGGCTTCGCGTAAACGTCTCATAACGCCCAAATCATAGTCTTTAATAACTGTCTGACCTTCTGGAAAAAAATCGTAGTGCATAGTACCGTTGTAATCCATAAAAACCGTGAGCATCACTTTCTCTTTCGACTGAAAAAGAAGATTTTTTTTGGTCTTAGTCCCTCAGTGATGGCTCAAAGCTTGACGACAAAATTGGTGTCTACTTTAAGAAGCCAAAACTAGACGTTTCAGCTCGTCTTCCTAATCACTGTAGCGGACATCAGGCTGAAATTCTAGCTATTAATGGGGTAGCTGTCTGTCTCTCAAAGCTTGGACGTATCTCATTTCAACTATTGCAGAAGCCGCAAGAATGAGGAGAAGGCAGAATTCGTTAGACACCTTGCCTGTTACTGTTCCGCGTGGCATGCCACATTGATACTGATGACCTTAGGGATATAAGTGCCAGCTAAATCAATGGGTTTGCAATTAAAACAAAATGGTTTATCGGGAACTTGTAATACTTTATTATATGCTTAAAAATAGACATACATATTCAGATACATAACTACATAGTCGCACATAAAAAGCACCTCAAATTTTCTAAAACAAAAAAAAAAACATTTTATTAAAATAAAAAGAAAATATGAATAAGGAATATGAATAAGTTCGTGCGGTTTTACAACAGATGGCGTAACTTGATTATTATTCCATCGATCCACATTTCCAAACATTCATTGGAGAGCTACTGTCGTAAGGCACAAACGTCAGTATAAGTTTTTTATTTGAAGCGTAAACAACAATATTTTTACCACACTTGAAAATGTCGAATTTCGTGCCAAATAATGTGTTTTTGCGGGGAATTCTTCTTCATTATTTTAATATGAAGAAAAAAGCAGCCGAAAGTCATCGTATCTTGGTGGAAGTTTATGGTGAGCATGCTCTATCTGAGCGAACGTGCCAGAAGTGGTTTGCACGCTTTAAAAGTGGTGATTTTGGCTTGGAAGACGAAGAACGCGAGGGTGCGCCCCCAAAGTTCATGGATACCGAATTGGAGGAATTGCTCGATCAAGATCCGGCTCAAACGCAAGAAGAGGTTGCAAAAACTTTGGGAGTTGATCAATCAACCATTTCCAAACGTTTAAAAGCCATGGGAATGATCCGAAAGGTAGGCCATTGGGTGCCGTATGAATTGAAGCCAAGAGACGTTGAACGCCGTTTGTGGCATGCGAACAACTGCTTCAACGGCACAAAAGAAAGGGTTTTTTGCATCGAATTGTGACTGGCGATGAAAAGTGGGTCCATTACGACAATCCAAAACGTCGGGCAACGTATGGATACCCTGGCCATGCTTCAACATCGACGTCGGCGCAGAATATTCATGGCCTGAAGGTTATGCTGTGTATCTGGTGGGACCAGCTGGGTGTTGTGTATTATGAGCTACTGAAACCGAATGAAACGATTACGGGGGATGTCTACCGACGACAATTGATGCGTTTGAGCCGAGCACTGCGAGAAAAACGGCCGCAATACGCCGATAGACACGACAAAGTTATTTTGCAACATGACAATGCTCGGCCACATGTTGCACAAGTGGTCAAAACATACTTAGAAACGCTCAAATGGGATGTCCTACCCCACCCGCCGTATAGTCCAGACCTTGCGCCATCCGATTACTATCTCTTCCGATCGATGCAACATGGCCTGGCTGACCAGCACTTCCGTAATTACGATGAAGTCAAAAAATGGATCGATTCGTGGATTGCGGCAAAACCGACCGAATTTTTCACAAAGGGAATCCGTGAATTGCCAGAAAGATGGGAAAAAGTAGTAGTAAGCGATGGACAATATTTTGAATATTAAATTTGTAACCATTTTACGTCAATAAAGTTTCAAATTTCGAAAAAAAACGCACGAACTTATTCATAGTCCTATAAAAATATTTTTTAATGAAAACAAATTTAAGCTAAATAAAAATGGAAGAAATAAAGTCATTTAGTCCCCTTAGTATAACAATAGCCTATGTGCTCATAGGCTATTATTTTTTTTATTGAATTTTTGGATTCTCCATCGTCGATTTTATATGTGGTCAAAATTTTGTCAAATTCTAGTTCCACAAAGTGGGGCAAAACGTCAGTCAAAAAATAATAAATATTTACAGACATAACGAGATTTGAGTGAGAGCTACTTTCGACAAAAAGTTTGAAATTCATTTTCTCAAAACATCAAAAAATGTATAGGCTATTTTAATACTAAGGGGACGATTTAGTCGCATGAGTATAAAAATCGATAATTTGATTTTGACTTTTGATTTGTAATTGGATTTTGACTCGTCGCTTTTTTTTCAGCAAATTTTTCTAAAATTATTTTCTCTGTGGGAGTTAATTCTCCCCAGATCTGTTGGCCCACTCAGCCTCATGTGTGCCATCGTACTGACATCGCATCCTAAATATGTTAGGAATCTAAGAAGTAATGAAAATGATATTTCATGCTTCCAGGTTATTAAAGGAAGAGTTGCTAGAATAGCTAACAGATTGTAAATATAAGTAAGCGGTCTTTCAAAGGACGCACCTATATGTTGTTTTAAAATAAAATATGTAAAAAATTAGATTCTTTAAAATTTCACTATTTATATTCAAAATACGACTCTTAATGGCCCCTATTATGAGCAACATTCGATGTTCGACTGTAGTCGAAAGTGCTGATCGAACGAATTTTCATTTGGTATTATGGTGCTCATTCGTTGAAGAATAGGACTATTGTGAATTTCGATCGCTCGACGCATTTACAATAGATAATTTTTTCTCAGCTGATACAGCAAATCAAAATAAAAAAAAACCGATGGTGTTGAAATTCTTTGCTAACATTATTTTTAAAAGTTGAAAAAAGTATTTTCTGTGAAAATGAGTACAACGGAGTTGTGGTTCGACGATTCATCGGACGATGAAAGATTATTGGAACTAGCTAGATGTAAAAAACAGCTGAGGGGCGCATCCAACCCCCTTGAAATGGCTTCCACTGAGCAAGTTTAGTATTTTCAAAATGTGTTGACGTACATAATATTACAGAAATTTCCTTACAGTTTTTTAAAGAACTTTAGATTATCTAAAGAGCCGTTTGTGAACCTACTGTCCAGTACAGAAAACCAGTTGCAGCAGTGCACCCGAGCCCAATTGATTCCAAATATTTTAAAGCTAGCCACAGTTCGGCGAGTTTGTGCTCAGGGATCGTACCAATTGAGTATTGGTAATAAAGGTATGCTAGGACTTGCTCAACCCACTGTGTACGATGATGCTGAAGATATTGAAGTGGAGTCAAATAACGGAGAAGTAGAAACATAAGAAATGAAATTTTGAGAATATTATAGAAAAATCTAAAAAGTATATAATAGAAACCTTTACGCCACAGTTTCTGTTTTATTTTTGTTTTAAATTTTCTTTATTCAATTATTCGTCATTCGAAAAAAATATATATTTCAGTTCCTCTACGTATTTCAGCCCATACCTGCCAAGGGAAAATAAAAATGTATTTCTATAAACATCACAAAAAAAAAAACCCATTATTAAGCTTAATCCATTTTGCTGCCGTTTTCACTGGTGGTCCCAAGCAATTCAGCTCCGTTGTAAATTCCTCTCATTTTTTTGCTGCTTGAACTTTGGTGCAAATCCCTTTTGCGAATTGTGGATTAGCCTTTCTAATTGTTGTGTGGTACTAACGACTTCCGACCTGCATAAAATTAACAAAATTAGTATATATTTATTATTTAGTTACTATAAAACAATAAATAATCGCAAACAACTTACATTTTAACAAGTTTTCCCACAATATGCTCCACAATCGAAAGCAAAATTGCATTCGACTCTAAATTCGGTAAATAACGAAAATTTCGATAGGGTTGCACCGCTCATAATACCAAATTGACATTCGATTTTCGATCTTCGACAACCAACGAATATCGAAGATCGAATGTAACTCATAATAGGGGCCAATACTTTTATGTGAAAAATGGTATCATTTACATGTCCACCATGAGCTCATCACAGGCTGTCATAGGTGAATTAAAATTTCCACGGACTCGTTCACACATTTTCGCATTGAGTTCAGCAATTTCGATCCGAATGTTGTATTTCAGCTCCGGAATCATTGCCAGTTGCCAACCCCCGTCTGTTCTGCCAGTTATTTTTCTATCATCGACAGAACCAGTTTTTTTTTTTATTTTTTTCAGTTTTAAAATTTTCAAATCACGAATTTTGCGATATGTTTTTCTTCACTATCGACAATTTCCATAATAAGTTTGAATAATTTTAACACGTCGTTCTATGTCGTAAAATTGTACATATGTATGTCCATATGACTTCAAGTTTAAAAAAAATACCAGTCTAACGGTTAGACGCTATAGAAGTGAAACCTTCCGTAAAGCAAACTGAGAGAGAATGAGACGAAAGCAGCATTAGAAGCGGGATAATTATAGGTTCATTATAATATTGCTATAAAGTTCATATTTTATTTTCTTCATTTTATTATTATTCATCCAAAATGTTTTCAATTTCAACAAATCATACGAGTTTCTTATGATAGCTAAAATATGATACAAATGCTTTGGTTTCGATGTTGTCAACATATCTTTGAAATACCGCGTCAATTGTTGGTTTTGATCGTGTTGTCGATTCAGTGCGATTGTTACACATTTTTAAATTGAATGTTGTATTGAGAAATTCAATTAAAGGAACCGCTGTGTATAATGCAAAATTTACGTTAAAATCGCCACTTAAAATCATTGGGACTTTATCGTAATCTTTTCTAAGTATCCGCGATACTTCTGGTGTATACTTTATTAAATTTTCGTGAATGAATTCCGTGATGCTATTTATTGATTGATTCGGTGAAATATAAATTGCCGCAATTAAAATTATTTTTCCATTGCTCAATCTGGTTTTTTAGTTTTATTTTCTTTTTGTTTTTTTCTGTCGATATTCACGACACTTTTCTGCATTATTTTTCGGCATAATTGCGGTAAATATTTAAAAATGAAAATATTTACGAATATAAAAATACGGACGCAATACAGCACACGCGGTTGCTATTATGAGCGTCGTAACGCGTATATTACACAGACGTACTAACATACACACAAACATTCGTAGGACGCTTGGTCTAAGTAAGTATTAGGTAGTGTAGTACGGGTATACATAATGCCTTCTCGCTCACCGTGGCTCCGTAATACGCAGGCGCGCACACATACGTACTAGTATCCATACAAACATACATAGGTATGACGCTTGAACTAAACACCAAAGCAAGTAATACGCAGTGTAGTATACAGGGTTGGCCATATTAAACTGACCCATGTGATTATTAAAAAAATATGGAAAAAGAAACATTTTTTTGTGTTTCGTTGTGAAAAACATTTAATTTAGTTCAAGGAGATTCGTTTACATCACTTTTTGAATATGATATCGCGCAAGTGGTCGCCCTTAGCTCGTATAGCGTAATGTGCCCGTTTTTCGGCGTTTTCCATAGTTTTGGCCAGCGTCTCGGCCGATATGGCGGCTATTTCCCGTCGGATATTGGCCTTAAGTGCGCCTAGTGTCTTTGGCTTGTTGACGTAAACCTTAGATTTCAAATAGCCCCAAAGAAAAAAGTCCGGTGGCGTCAAATCCGGTGATCGTGGCGGCCAGTCAAAATCGCCGCTTTTTGATATCAAACGGCCAGAATTGGCATATTCCAAGCGACGATGCTTATCGGCCGGCAACAGTTGTTGATTTAGTTGTATTTTGTACGGGAATATCCCCAAATCCAAACGAATGATACGTCGTAGAGTGGTCCGAGGGATGTCCAACTGAGCAGAACGACGATTACCTGACGTTCGCGGCGATGACTCGATACTGGCTCGTACGGCCGCGATATTTTCGTTAGATCGTCTTGGCCGCTTTTTATTTGGACGTCGGATATTAGCCACAGTGCCGGAAGACAAAAAGCTTTTGTGCATTTGCTTGATTGCGTTCTTTGACGGCGCACTTTTCACTTTATTTTTTTTTTCTCCACGCACGTTGCGTTTTTACAATCGAGAAGGAATTTTGAATGTACAGCTGAACAATTTCAGCGCGTTCTATTGGGGTGTACTGTTTGATGGTATAAATCTCCTTCGACTGACGCTTCCAACGCGGTATGTCATTAGCTGATCTGAAATTACAGTAAAAAGTTATAGGGTTACTCAATGGGTCAGTTTAATATGGCCAACATACTACAATACTCACTATACTAGCGTGGCTCAGCAGTACGCAGCCACACACATATACATATATACGTATATCAACATATAACGCTTCGCAGCCAAGAGTGTCGCTTTTTCGTTTCATCGAGTCTCAAATCACTCCCAACGATTCTAAAGAAGTTTTCACTTCAAAAAGCGTTTTTGCCTCTTCCTCGCACTTTACATTGCAAATTATTTTATACCATAGATTTATTATAATTCCATCTGAACTTAGACAAATTCTCCTTCCAAGCCATCACTACAAAAAGTATGCAATTTTTAATTTTCGTTTTCTAATTTAAGCCGCTAAACCTACACCCCAGCCCACCCCTCCTGTGTGCGCGCATGTCATACGTACATGCTTTTAATGGCATATCTGATTTACTTATAACAAAAGTTACTTTCAGACTTGTGGACCCAGACTGATACTGACCTCTCCACCCACCAAAAGTATCTTAGATAGCAAATAGAATAAATAAATGCCAAAGGAGAGTGCGGACAAAAACAAAAACACTTATGTACATGTATGCATGCAAGTAGATATGATTATAGTGACTAAACAATTGTGACACAGGGTATCATCTTGCAATGCGCCATTATGGCAGCCATTTTTGTTATTATTTATTGCATTAATATTTGCACTTTCCTCACTTATTCTTCACCTCTGCTCATAAGTACTGCGATATGTATAGCTGTGGTTTCATTATTTACCTGAGAGGGTATTCGCATACAATTGGCGTGCAAATAAGAATATAAACGGTTACTCACACACACACACACACACACACGTCTGCGAATATGAAGTACGCGAATAAGTAACTGCAAACAGATATATTTATTTGTAATTGTGTGTAAGGAAGTATTATATTAAATAGTGGAGGGCATTGTCATTGACAAAGTGAATTCAACCACACAAATGCATGTATACGTACCTATACGGATAAGTAAGCAAAAAATATGTATGTACATATGTATGTATAGCAAATTATGAAAGTGAGTACGCTTGTATGTATGTACTTATAAGTGTGGTTAAAGTTTGCGCTTATGAATGTGCAACATATGAACTTCTATATTAATGCCACAAAAGGTACTTACAATAGTATGTAGTTGCTTGTGTTTACCTTTACCTTGGTTGCTGACTTCGTCAGTGCGATTATTGTTGCCTTTGTTTCAGCCGCAACGAAGCGGGACGATTAACAGATGAAAGTTGACTGCGTGTGGTTGGGGTTGTGGCTCTTACCTTAGCTGCGGGCACTGTCATGCAATGTGCCAAGTTTGTTAATGCTTTGAACTTGACACGACGAAGCTCTGCGAGTCACAAGAACTCACATATACAAACACGTACTCAATCCCTAGCTCAAAGAGACGATCACCGGAAAGCGACAAAGGGCAAATATCGACAATGAGATGGACAAGCCCAAAGTTAACAAACGACAAAGTGGACGAGACGCCGCGTCAGATAGCCGGGTGTGTGTGTAGCCAACCAAGTGCGGCAAAGGCCGAAGAAGTTGTAGTAAAAGTGTATATGGGCAGGTACAAGTGAGACATACACATGCGCATACTCGTTTAGTACTTTGGAGTGGCCAGGAATTCCGATATTTTAAGTCGGAAATAAATTCCTAATAAAACAAACTTTTTTGCAGTTTTCATAATTTTACTCGTAGCTCGTCTGCCTTCATTCCCGCCAAGTGTGACGTGCACAATATTGCAAGCTGCGAATTGCACGAGTCTTGGCAGAAAACACGCCCATCAAAGCCATCAGCGAGGCACACAAAAACGACATGGGCTGGCGCGATTGGTACGAAGCGGTGCAAATAGGCGGGAGGCTCGAATTACATGAATAGTCAGTCAGTCGGCATAAGAGGGACATGGGATAATATGTATTTGCACATAAAATAATACACAATATGCGCTAACATAAATACACACATACATACATACATACTTCGCATGCTTGTGAATGTGTGCATGCATGACACGGTCTACATACGTACGTACATACCATACAACTATTGAAAGGGATATGTGCAACGCCATGCGACTTTTTGCCTCACCGCTGTCACAGCAACTATAAAATTTATTCCCTTCAATTGTAAGAAGAAGAAACAAAAAAATACCCATAGCTAAAAAGCAAATTGAATAAAAAAATTGTAGCGCACAAAAAACACAGAAATGATTGCGAAAGGGCCTATCTGCTGTCATAATTTGCCCTTATTAGTCGTCCGTTGTAGCAGCGTAGTTGGGCCATCGTGCCGATTAGGGTTGCACATGCATGCATATATACATATGTACATAAGCATGTAAGTATGTGGCATGTAAGTGTGTGACAAATCTACCTATACAAACACATATCCGGTGAGCAAAAAATAAAAGTAAAAATAAAAAAACTCGCATATTACTTGTATGAGCAGACAACTACGGTAGGAGTGTGACAGGCGGTTCCCAGTAGTGTGTATGGAAGTAGTAGTAGTGTCAACCCTAAGGGTATACGCGCCTCAGTACCGGTTACCCTACTCCGTTGCTTGGTGCACCTCAGGCAAGAGGTACAATTGAAATATCAGCGCCGGCACGCACATACCAACACACAACATGACGATTTGCATGCATGCACACATACATACATACATCCATTCATACGTATTTCAGCGTATGGCGTTTTAATAAAAACCAAAGCTTGGAAATAATAAAATGAAATTGAATGCAATAAAAAAATTGTATGCTGCCTTCATTTTCGCTGAAAGGGTTGCTACCAAACGGTTTCCATTACAAGTTTATTCTGTTGCTTTTATTTTTTACTTATTTTCTTTCAGTATTCTTGTAGAAGCATTTGGACAAATGTGTGTGTGCGCATTGTTGGCACTGTTCCAGCTAATGAGCCTTTGCCGTCGGCAATTTTGTGCTTTGATATGTGAACCTATTTTTATGGAACGAATCTACGAATTCATTTGCTATAGATATGCCTACCTCATTTGCGTCAATACGTACATATAATTAAGTGATCTCATATTAACGTATTGAATTATGTATGTAAGTATGTATGTATGAGAGTGTGTGTGCAATAAAAAATCTTTGATTCAGTTTGATATTCGTATTTTCATATTCATTTTTATATCAAACGACTCACAGTTAAGTATTTACAGCGAATTTCATACACTGCAAATTTTGGCAAATTGAAGAAATTGAAGGGTGCACATTAAGTTTTTTTTTTGATATTTTTTATTAATTAATACATATTTAGATTTGGTTTAAAGTGGAACAGAAAAGCGACCTTAGAATTTCAAAGGTACATCATAACATAAACCGCTTTTGCCCTTTATCACAATGGTTCAAGTTTCGAAATTTTGGCGCGATGTCTGATAGAATATTATTGTTAATCTTCTGTAATAGAAAGCTCTATAACTACAGGGTCCGGCACTCGAAGTATAATTAAATAAAAAAAGCCATAAATTTAGTTTGGAAAATTACTTTTATTCAATTCAAATTAAAAAATGTGTGAAAAGAATACAAAATTAAGAATCAATTAACTTTTGCTCGATATGACCACCTTTTGCCTTTACTATGGCTTTGAGATGGTCCAGAAACGAATCGAAAGCTGCCCGAATGTGACTTGTAGTTATTTTGGCACACTCGCGGATAAAGCTTTCTTCAGCGCTTCGAGACTGGTTAATCTTCTAGTTTGGATTTTGCCCTCGAAAATCGCCCAAAGAGAGTAACCCATCGGATTCGCATCTGGTGAATTTCAGCGCCATTGTGTAGATGTTATGAAGTTCGGAACGTTTTTTTTTAGCCATTCTTGGTTCATTAGGGCTTTGTGAGATGGTGCCGAGTCTTGTTGAAACGTCCATGGTCTGCCACCGAAATGGTTGTCTGCCCACTTCTTCAAAGCCATCTCCAGAAAGTATTTCGATAATATTTCGCATTTACCTTGACGCCAGGCTCGATGAAAACGATTGGACAGCGCCCATCTGCGGTTACAGCGTTCCAAACCATTGCCTGTTCTCAAACCATTTCGCGATGCTACCAGTTTATTTACTTTAAGGTGCTCGAGCTCACGAAGAATCGCTGGTTGTGATATGTATATAATGCAATCACACTATTACGCTTGAAATCCATTATTGAATTTCTTTTTTTCTAAAGCGGCTTTGAAACAATACTCTGAAATGCCATTTAGCCAACTAACAGACAGCTCATGCCCGTACATCAGCTGCGCGAGCGGTCTGAAGTTGGTTACGAGGAGAACAGTTGGGAGTTGTCAAAATGAAAAAGATGCATGGCGAAAAAGTGTAAGTAAGAAATTTCATTTCAATTTTCAAAATATTCTTATTTTGTGCAGAAAATCGAGTATTCGAGTATCTTCAATATTATGCCTATTTTTGCCGCAATGGAGCTGAGTCGCTTTCGGGGAAAAATTGTCCCAGAGCCCGCAAGCAAATGCAAGAGTTGTGAACGGAAAAAGTGTAAGTTTAGAAATTTCATTTAATTGTTAATGAACAAATTTAATAATATTCTTATTTCTTGCAGAAAAGGTAAATACGATCGCGCAACATGCGAGAATCTTCGGTTTTATCGGGAAAAAATTCTCCCAGAGCCACAAAGCAAATGCGAGATTTGTGGAGCGAATAGGCAAAATCACTTAATGCTTTGTATGGACAAACCAGAGCCGGTACAAAATGGAAGGTACAGGGTGGGCCAAATAAGACCTACTAATGTTAAACACAAATAACTTTTGCAATAATCATTTATTTTGGTTAATTGTTTTTATATATTACATTGAATATATTTTATGGAAATTATGTATGAAATATTACATCAGACAAATGCCCACCATTTTTCTCTATATAAAGATTGGTTCTTTTTAACGCGTTTTCCATTACACCACATAATGTTTCTGGTTGAAGGCTCAGTATTTCGTCTCGAATATTTTGCTTCAGCTCTCTAATAGTCTCTGGTTTATTAAGATACACTTTGTCTTTTAAATATCCCCATAAAAAGAAGTCGGGCGCAGTCAAATCTGGCGAACGAGGTGGCCAAGGGAAATCTGAACTTTTGGAAATCAGACGTTCGCCAAAAATTTCACGCAACAGGTCCATAGTTTGCGTAGCAGTATGCGCAGTTGCTCCATCTTGTTCAAACCACAAATTAGGATACTGCTCCGCCATTGGCCGCAAAAAGTTTTCAATCCATGTTCTATTAGAAGCTCCTGAAATCGATTCCGGCGTTTGATCCTCATTTTCGAAGAAATATGGACCGATAACTCTAGTGGTCATAACACCGCACCAAACAGTACATTTAGATGGGTGCAACTGATGTTGATGTGTTGCCCTTGGATTTTCAGAGCCCCTCAATCTACAGTTTTGTTTGTTGACATAACCATTTAAATGGAAATACGCTTCATCCGACAAATGCCGATATTTACGCTGCGTTAAAACAATTGATCTTTGACAAGAATTGAAAAACTCTATAATTTTAACACGTTGTGTTGTACTGTAGGGTTCCATTAAACAATTTCCAACAATTCAATTATAACCTACAAAAAGAGAAAAATAAATATGTCAAAAAATAAAAAGTTATTTGTGCTTAACATTCGTAGGTCTTATTTGACCCATCCTGCAGTAATGTAATTGTGCATAATTTGGGGAAAATTCGGCAATGCAAGTGAAATTTAGGTTTGTGGAAAAGCGAATTAAGGACGCGAGTGAGGCGGACTAATAGCAGCCAGTGTATAACTGCTGACAGTCCATATATTGAATCCCTACCAGATTTTGAAGAGAGCTAGCTTTGAGCACTTTTGGTGCAGCAGCTGCCGATGGAATGGAGATAAATACATTTCCATCACAAAGAGTGCTATTAAGTGCACAGTTAAGTTTTAATGAGCCACCACATAGCCCGGAAATGCCGCAAAGTCTCGACGATTTCCCATTACCAAGGCCACCTAGCCTGGCAGCTCTGCAAAGTTCCGGGACAGAAGAGCGAGTAATTGGGCGTACAAAGGACGAAAAGCTCTACGAAGTTCTCTAGGAAAAAATAAAAGTGAGAGAAGTTACGTGACGACCAAACTCAAAATGATATTCCGTAAAATAACACAACCTGCAATTAAGTCACTTGCAGTCTCATGAGAGTATTGCAGCACTCGAAGTTTGAAAAAGCATCTGAATCTTGCCTTCAGGACACCAAACGCACTATCTACACTATTTCTTGCACTAGGGTGAATTTTAGTATATTTGATTTTTTGCGGGGTATTTGGATTAGCAATTCGTGTTAGTAAACAGTACAGAGAGGATAACCTTGATCTCCTATTTTCCAATTTTCCAACCTATTTCCAATTTTCTTGCCTATTGCTTGGTCTGCCAATATGACTACGTGGTCCAGATTCTGCAGTCATGCGTTACCCCAGAAAAGTTTGTGCTAACATATTTAACCCTTAACTACATTCGTGAGGACGAGGATGTAGGACGTTAGGGGCTACCGATGGAACAGGTCGAAATGCTTTTAGAGCTGTGATGAGTATGAACAGGTTCTTATTTTTGCTAAATGTTCTTAGATTTGATGACACACACACTCACACAGGCAGAAGAGAAACTGATCGACTGGCTCTATTTTCTTATATTTTTCACAAATTTATGTTGAACTGTAAATCAAATTATATATGCTCAGAATATTTGACAGTAGATGAGATGTTAGTACCCTTTAGAGGCAGTTGCTTTTTTCGGGTATACATAAAATCAAAACCAGCAAGATATGGTATTAAAATTATGTGCATGTGCGATGCAAGAACTCATTATTTAGGTATACTCTGCTTTTACATATCAAGGAAAAGAACAGACAAGTCGTAACACGTATTCAGTACCATCCAAGACGGTCTTAAAGTTGGCAGAGCCTCTATTCGGAACCAATACAAACGTAACTGGTAATAATTGGTTTTCTTCAATAGCATCAACCAGCTTTAAAGGTACTGCTGCTATTTTGAATATAGCGTCTGCTAACAGTTTTGTTATTTGGAAATCATCAAATATTGAAAGCAAATTGTCTCGACGTGATTTTATATTGTAAAAGACCTGGGAATGTCCTTAATCCAACCTCACCTTAAAGAGCGTATTAAGAAATCGCAAAATTTGAAAAATATTATGTCTCAACATCTCGTGGCTGCCTAGTCAGTCTGGACCAAGTCAGTCAAAGAGATCAAAAAGTGCTCGTGTCCGCGCTCAAAAGACACGAAAACAACTAAACTGTGTTCAAAGTCTAATAATTTTATTCGTAAAAGGCATTCTAAAGAAACAAAACTATGTACACAATGGGACAAATGAAATCACTTCCTTTTTTATGTAGTAGGTATTTGTAAGATTTCACTGAAGACTAAATATGCTAAAAGACCCCATGTCAAAATTTTATGTTATTTTGTAAAAGATTTTTTGTTTTACTGTTACTTTTATTTATATTTCTTTAATAGGAATTACCAACAAAAAATTTTTAGAATCACTTTTGAAAAGTTTTTTTTGACAAAAGTAATGAATTATTTTTTAAGAGTAAATTTTTGAAGGTGTATGAAGATACGCAATTTTTTGTTTTTATTGCAACATATTTAAATAAAAAGAAATCCGTTTTTAATTAGAGGTATACATTGTTTAATTTTATACTAAAACTTTTTTTTTTTAATTCAATGCCTTGAAAAATATGATAAAAAATGTATTGTAGTAACGTAAGTCAAAATAGCGAATGTAGTTGAGGGTTAAACTGTAGACGATGATCGCAAACCGATTGCACAAGGTTCGTGTGAGATGAACGTTTTTCATGAATTCGTCTTCTCTCAAAGAAAATGGGTTACTGTTACCACGAAGGCTTCAAACATTATTTCTCCTAATTCTTTTTTTTTTTTTTTTTTTATCGTCATGAAGCGCTTAAATAGCTAACATACAAAATTCTTCCATTTTAATGTTTTAGAATTTAAATTCGTAAAAAACTGCCAACAGCAAATGGAATTTTGAATACGCGAGCTTTTGTAAATTTGTAATTAGTAAATACGGTCAACTTTTCAAGTACAGAATCCATGGTGAAAAGAATTGAAAATGTGTGTTCAATAGCAGACCGATATTCGATTTTGAGCAAACTTGACAGAATCAGTTGATGGGCTGACGTACGAAAAAATTTCACAATTTCGTTTTTGACCACAGCTAATGAGCAAACATGGTAATCTATCATCCTTTCACCGAATCGCGCTGTAAATGTCACCTTCCGCCAAGAATGATAGATTTCAAGGTCTGATTGTTGAGGGGAACTTGAGGGGAACTTCGTCACTTGAAATATCACAACACAGCCAATGCGCATACCATGGTATTCGCATATCACTAACACAAGCCAAATTTTGTTAAGCACATCCCAAGTGGCGTCATCCCATCAGCCATTTACGGATTCGATTTTTATGTTGTTAGGCCGATTCGATTGTAAGAAAAATTATTATTTTTATAATATATAATAAGTTATTAGTTTATTGATTTTTCATATAGACTTTTGTCTTACAGTGCCTTACAGTGGAAGCAAGATGAAACGATATTGACATCGGCGAGTGGAAAATTGTAACAATGCATTTTTCGTATCAAAAAAAGAAAAATTGTGCGAAGGAAATCTTGTGCAGCGCTGAATAAAGAAAATTTATTACCAAAAGTGAGACATGGTGGTGGTGGAGCGATGGTATGGGTGTGTAATAGCTGGTGGTGTGGGAAAATTGCAGTTTATTGATTCAACAATGCATAAGTTTACTTATCTAGAAACTTTAAAACAAAATTTGAAGCAAAGCGTTGAATATCAAATGAATATTGCTTTCAACGAGACACCGACCCCAAGCAAGAGACTCGTATAGTAAAGTTATGGCTTCTCTATAATGTGCCCAAACTATAGCGAACACCTCTCTAAAATCGCCAGACTTAAGCCCTTTTAAATACTTATGGGTGCTTCTGGAAAGGAATATTTTGAAACACCAAAATATAAGTAAAGAGGTCTTGCAAAATATTTTCTTGAAGGAGATTACTGTCGGAGAGACTACACAGTTAGTAAACTAAGCGAATTGTTGAAACGTCGTGGGCAACATCGTTGTATAGTCGAGTATCCGAAAAAAATGTATTTCAAAAACAATAAAAAAACGTTTCGTGTTATTTTTTCAAGTATCGCCAAAGGAACGTAGACATATGACACTAAGTGTATGTATTAGGTTGGTTTTCTTTACCCGTACCCGTAGACATCGCAGGCAGAATTGCCGCTACACGTACCGCAATCAGACTGACGGGCTAAAGCTATAAGCTTAACCTCGCTTATGGGCACTCAATCATCCTTAGAAACTTCGAGTTCATCCCTCTGTCAACAGACCAGTGTATACCCTCGTTTATTCCAACCGGAACATTCTCCACTCACAACCCGTCAAGGGAAGAGTGGACGGAGGGCTACACTTGGGGGCAGGGCCCGGTGAACTTGTTCACGGATGGATCGAAGATGGAAGGAAAGGTTGGCGGAGGAGTCTTTTGCGAGGGGCTCTCCATCAGACTCAAATTCAGGTTACCGGACCACTGCAGTGTGTTCCAGGCGGAGGTAGCCGCAATCAAGGAGGCAGCTGATTGGCTGCTCAAATGCGTACCAACAGTCAAGAAAGTAAATATTTACTCCGACAGCCAAGCGGCAATAAGGGCCCTCGGGTCAATGACGGTGCATTCGGAATTGGTCAAGGAATGCTTGACCTCACTTTCGACTGCGCCCGAACTCTTTGACATCAGCCTCATCTGGGTTCCCGTTCACAGCGACATTGTGGGAAACTGTGAGGCGGATGAGCTGGCCAGACAAGGGACATGTGAGGTGATTTCCCCGCGAAGGAAGAGAATTGGGATCCCCCTGACTACCTGCGGTCTGCTCCTGGAAAGATGGGCATCGCGCCAACTCAGCGAGCGCTGGGCAAATACACAAACGTGTAAGGTCGCGAAATCCTTCTGGCCACGTGTGGACCGGAGGCGCTTGGGCGAGCTTCTGAGGCTGACAAAATATCAGCTCTCTAATCTCGTGGGTTCTCTCCCAGGACACAATGCGCGAGGAATGCATGCTGTGAGACTTGGAATCACCTCGAGTCCTTTTTGCGCTGGATGTATGGAGGATGAGGTGAAATCATCTCAGCATCTTCTCCTTAGCCGCCCTACTCTGGCGGGGCTATGATCCAGGCATCTTGGTTCTTACTTCTTTGCCACGCTTGCTGATATAACTGGCGCTGACATTAAAAATCTGATGAATTTCATCAGCAGCAAAAAGCGGTTGCCGCAAACATAGTCATCGTTCGTAATCCGCACGCTCCTAACCATCCCATCACCACTTCTCCCCGCCCTCTCCCTGCATCCCATCGGTCTTTCCCTTTCCTTTACAATGGTATCACAAAGGACGAATCTTTCTTCGTCCAAGTGTGCTCACTCCCTGGGCAACCATACCAACCTAACCTCACCTAACCTAATCTTTCTTTATATAAATTACAATAATTATATTAATAAAATAATCAATTATATATTCGCGGTTGCTGTTCACAGCTTCTTCCTAACTCTCGACCAATTTGTTGAGGTCGTTCTGCCAAAAATCGCCTGGTCTGATGTCAAAGAAGTTGTTGAGCCAGTTTTTAAGGGACCCTTTGTTATGGTTTGACGAATCGTTTCGTAAATAGTACCTCCTTTTGATTCTCTATTATGTGAAGCAAAGTCTTAACATTTTGGTTCCAGAAAATCATGCGGGAGACATACTCTGGTTTACTGAAAAGAAAGAGGGTAGAATATGTTCAAGTTCAAAAGCCTGGAGTTTCAGTGTTCACTCTATCTATGCGTAGCATTTGACTGGTCCGACGTGATCGGATTGGCTCCGTGCTCCAAACACAGGGCAGCTTAATAAATTAATAATTCTTAAAAGAATAATAAATAAATAAATAATTAATAAAAAAAAGATCTCTATAATTTTCACACACTCTTTTTAACTGGTCTAAATGTTTTTTCCAACCAACATAAATTAAAATTCTATTCCAAAATCATTTTATATCAATATTTTTCCCCATCACACTATTTCTAAAATTCATTTAAACGAGTGTTCATATAACCGGGTGGCTACTGTATTATTAATGATTCTTGCAATATCCGATTTTCTTATAATTAAAAAAAGTACATTTTTGAGCTGCTTCGTTTGCTCACTTTATCAAGTTGAATTTATAAACGAATACACAAAACTGCACATAACTGCTGTTTTACAATCTTTGGGAGTATCTTCGTATACAATTCTTACATTATTTAAAGTGAAAATTTTACTTCATTATAACTGATTTAATTTCATTTCGTTTGCTATAGACGTCTTCCTTGTTTGGCATTATTGCCGTGCAAGAAGAAATGTCATAATTTTTATTCGCCCAGCTGAGGGCGTAGCTCGTTGTATTGTATGTAAGATATTGGAGTTAGATACTGAGTTCAATGCCCACTGTGATATTAGACAACAGGGAGTTTCTTCTAAAAGCGGTTGCTTCACGGCTAGCAACGACAGACCTCCGAGTTAGGGTGGCTGTGGCTATCCAATGGAGTGCAGAACTACACTTAGATCAAATAGTCCAAAGACCTGAGTAGGCTCTAATTCCAATCCTTTACATTCTGCATGAGGTTCACGTAAAAGCAATGATTTTTTTTTTAAGAGCTGTAGATTCTGAATGTTTTTTAACACCAAGTGTGCGGGGAGTTCAAATAAATATTTGCTGAGGTTGGAGTAACGTGTTTTTGTCTGAGCGGGACAGGTACATAAATAACGTTCGAAATTCTCCATTTCATTCTCATTTCTGCAGTTTCGACACAATCGCTCATGAGCGGAAGCCTCTTTGCTTGTAAATGCCCAGTGATGGTACCCGCCATATCCCAAAAGGAAGTTTTGTTAAGAGATATTAGGTACTTAGATATTCCTTTATTAAATTCCTACGTCTTCTTCTTAATTGGCGCGATAACCGCTTACGCGATTTTTACCGAGAGAACAAAGCGCGCCAGTCGTTTATTTCTCGTGCTAACCGGCGCCAGTTGAACACACTAAGTGAATCCAAGTCCTTCACCACCTGATCTTTCCAACGCAAAGGAGGCCTTCCTCTTCCTTTCAGAGTCGGTGTGTTTGCATCCATTCGGACGACATGACCCAGCCAGCGTAGCCGTTGGATCTTTATCACTGCGCTATGTCTATGTCGTCGTAAAGCTCATACAGCTCATCGTTCCATCGCCTGCAATATTTGCCGTTGCCAACGTGCAAAGGTCCAAAAATCTTGCGCAGAATCTTTCTCTCAAACACTTCTCTCAAGTGACGTCTCATCGGATGTTGTCATCGTCCACGCTTCTGCGCCATACGTTCTTACGGGCATGATGAGAGTCTTGTGGAGGGTTAATTTTGTTCGTCGAAAGAGGACTTTACTACTCATTTGCCTACTTAGTCCAAAGAAGTACTTGTTGGCAAGAGAGATTCTACGTGGGATTTCTAGGCTGACATTGTTATAGGTGTTAATGCTGGTTCCTAAATGTTCGAAGTCTTTTATAACCTCGAAATTACAACTGTCAACAGTGACGTGGGTGCCGATACGCTATCAACGTTGTAAATCCACACTAGGTCTGTTTTATTGTCCAACACATGGAGTCGTTAGCTCATCTGCTATTTGTCTGTTCAATGGAAGCCAATCTAAGCCGAAGTTTACAGGAATAAAGAGGAACTGCATTGGTAAAGCTTGTTGACTCTAGTTAGCATGGTTCCATTTATTGCCAGTGCGGCCGGAGCATAGTTCACGGACCCATACTTTATCATAGCACTTCAGAGCTAGCTCAGAAGACGCTTCAGAGCCTTGATGGAAACGGAGGGCGGTGGACCCCAACCGAGCAGGCGGTAAGATAATATAAGATAAGTATTTGCGTTTGAGGGCATTAGAATAAGAGTACTATGACCTACATAAAACACATTACCCCAATTTTCAATAACCATGCACCGGTGCAGATGCAAACTCTGTCGATTATGGCTTGAGAGGTAAATGGAGGGCAATCTTAACCTGGCTCTTCTTATCTCTTTAGGTTTTTCGTGCTAAAAGGGTATTCAAAAAGTTTTGTTTACCTGAGCCCAAATGTTCCATAATATTTACGAGGTATACCAAGCGAATACCACAAAATAGTTCTGGTTCCGATAAAACTGCAGATGAGCCATCTCTTGCCAGTTAGTCGGTGAACTCGTTTTCATACAACTAATTATAATTTCTTCCATTTTGGTGAAAACATCAAGATGGAATATTTGGCCTTAACACTTTTCAAGAATGCATGCGTCTATTACTATCACTATTAGCTGCCACATATTATTATTAGCCATTATAGTTAATAAACTGCGTAAATCAGAAGAAAATCCTTTATAGCCCATCAAACTCGCTAACCAAAAGCTATTGTTTTTGTAAGCAGACGATTAAATTTCACATCTCTCTTTCTCACTCAACGCTGCTTTCGATTCATTTTCGCGGACTGGATATGTCATAAAAGTAGAGCTTTACGATGTTTTCATGTTATGAAAATAATACTTAAATACATATTTATAGTCATATGATTGTTACATACATACAAGTATTGTAGCAACAACTGCACTGCACAAATCTTTACTCCGCGCTGGGAGTAAAAAAGTAATTGTGGCGGTGGATGGCAATAAAGTGTATTTAAGGACACATACACACACACTCATATGTTAGTACATTTATACATATGTACATACATATAATTCGCTGCTTAAGCTCTGCCTTAACCACACTCCATCCAGCAACTTGACTTGACACGCGTTACACACATTTTCTTCCGCAACAACGCGGCTAATCAAAGTCATATTACTTTCTTCTCACTTTGCCTTTGCTTCAACGCAATTATTACACAAAATATTTATCCAATGCGAGAAATGTAAATATTAACCCTTTGGTTATATTAATTTTTGATCTCTCGGCATTTTATGAGGGCTATAAGTATACGAACAGCCAACGTGGCGAACGTTATCAAATGCAATAAACTGCTACAAAGGATCTTAGTGGGGTGGGTAGGGTAACTATAGCTTAAAAGTGCGTAAAAGTATTGGAACTCAGGCATACATATGTACATATTATACTCGTACTAGTAGGGATGCCTTTGTATGTTTGCACATTGAGTTTTATGGCGATATTTAATTTCCATCATTATGCCAAGCAATAAGCCAAGTAATGTTTCCTTTGTTGGAATGTCGCAAAATGGCAGTTCGTTACTGAATGCGTATAAATAGCACTGAGAAATTTTTTTTTCACTCAAAGTATTTGTAACGAAGAAAGGAGGCGCAGCGGTTAACTAGAGACGGAACTTTTGCTTATAAAAAGCGAAGGAAGGCGACAAAATACCAGTCATATCTGCTCGACAAAAGCATTTGACATTCTACAACAATTAGGATCTTAAAATACGAAAAATATTCACCGACCTAAATCTAGTGTAGAAAAAAAAACCGATTAGCTAGAGATTGTGATAATCGAGGAATGTAGGAATGCATTGAATGGATTTTTATTGCCTTTCTTACATTAACAAATGTTTTAGACGCATCTGTATGCACACCTATGTTGGGTTAGATTAGGTGGAAGCGGTTGTCCCCTGTGGGACACACTCAGGCTCATTGCCCATTGTGATGCCACATGGGGAACTTACCCTTATCCCTCCTAAAATCAGTGTGTACCTTTAAAAAATTTTCTAAGATCCTTAATTCCGATAGAACCGAGATCTTGCAAGTCATTAAAGATTGTTTATCCAAAATGGCGAGTCTAAGTCTGGGCAGAGCAGAACAGTGACACAGAAGGTGCGGGGCCGTCTCTTCCTCTTCCTCGTCTAGACAACTTCTGCAGAAGTCTTGTGTTTGCACACCCATTCTCAGGGCGTGCCTATCGACTAGGCACCGTTATAACTGAAATCAGTGTGTTAAGACTGTGCCTATCTCTTCTTAGTATAAGTTCTGTGCGCTTAGCATTGAGAGTCGGCCACAGCTGTCGGGCGATTTTGCAAGTGGCTTCATTATATACATATATATATATATATAATTGGCTCATACACCCTCTTTGGGTGTTTGGCCGAGCTCCTCCTCCTGTTTGTGACGTGCGTCTTGATGTTGTTCCACAAATGGAGGGACAGTTTCACGCCGACTCCGAATGGCAGATATTTTTATGAGGAGCTTTTTCATGGCAGAAATACACTCGGAGGTTTGCCATTGCCTACCGAGGGGCGACCGCTATTAGAAAAATGTTTTTCTTAATTTTGGTGTTTCACCGAGATTCGAGCCTACGTTCTCTCTGTGAATTACGAATGGTAGTCACGCACCAACCCATTCGGCTACGGCGGCTTCATCACGCCATCTTTTATTCGTTACCCTTGCTTATGTTAAGTTTAAGTTCTTCTTACTCCTTTTTTTCAAGGGTGGATTGGACGGGATTACCGCAATGTTTTCCAAGCGGAGCTAGCTCCTCAAACATATGAAATCGATTGACTGCTGATTATTGTAATGCCCTTTAATGCGATGTAAGTGCTGTAGAGCTAGGAGTGAATCAAAACCCTATGCTTACTAATTCTACCTTATCTACCATTCGGTCGCATCTAAATACTTCGCTAACAACCTTGTATGGATACCTATATAGAAAAACACCCTTGAGGTAGTTTCTTTGTGCTAAGAGAGGATGAGTGTTACCTTAGCTGCCTAAAGCTTCCTCTGAAATAGGTGGACCTGGAGTTAGCTAAACACGATAACGCGGGCATGAAAGAGGGGAGGAATCAAAATAAGGGGTGGTTAAGTTTCAAGACCCGGCGTTGATTTGGAATAAAATACAATTTTTTCAAGAAATTATTGTCATTTCTCTTTATTATGATAATACTGGTATGGCTCAATTACGTATAGGACAAAATAGGGGCCAAGTGACCGCCGCGGCCTCGGCGGCACACCTTCATCCGATGGTCCAACTTTTCGATGACGCTGAGGCATAATTCAGGTTCTATGACGTTAATGTGCCGAATTATCTCATCCTTTAGCTCTTGAATTGTTGCTGGCTTATCGACGTACACCTTTTCTTTCAAATAACCCCAAAGAAAGAAGTCCAACGGTGTCAAATCACATGATCTTGGCGCCAATTGACATCGCCGCGACGTGAGATTATTCGGCCATCAAATTTTTCCCGCAAAAGAGTCATTGTTTCGTTAGCTGTGTCACAAGTGGCACCGTCCTGTTGAAACCACATATCGTCCACATCCATATCTTCCAATTCGGGTCATAAATGTTCGTTATCATCTCACGATAGCGAACACTATTCACAGTAACTGCCTGCCTGGCCTCATTTTGGAAAAAATACGGCCTAATGATGCCGCCGGCCCATAAACCACACCAAACAGTCACTCTTTGTAGGTGCATTGGTTTTTCGGCAATCACTCTTGGATTATCATTTGTCCAAATGCGGCAAATAAGCCTGAATAACCTAAACGCGTTGCTCGATTGTGCGTCTTTCCATGGTTAAAATTTAATTAGTCTGAAATTGAAAAATGTCAAATGAAATGCAAAAAAAAACTTGACGTTTAGGTCTGTTTCACATTCAATATCGGCCCTTGAAATTTAACCACACTTTATATTTTCTTTCATTTTAATGATTATTTGACAGTAATCAAACGAAGTTGACATTATCAAGCTCCAAACTAATCTACTCAACTGAAGTGAAGTGTGCAAACAATTTATGTCAGCCCAAGCTGACTTTTCTTTTCTTGCTATGAGGGCTTTGACCTGCTGGCTGTACATACCATATTTTTTTGCTTCATAGAAGAAAAATGTTCAGTGTATTCGAATAGGAATTCACCCCATTAGTTAGCAAAGCTGGTGGTAAGCACACCCGTTCGCTTAACAATGACCTCCAAGTGTCGATGTTGTTGTTGCGCATTTATTGACGTTTGTATTGTTTCATGGTGATGTTGTGATGACAGCACAATTGTTGCTCGTACTTTTGCTATTTTCATTGCGCTCTCCGTTTGATGATGCCAATAATTACAACAACAACGATCAGCGATATGCGATAAGCCCAGCAGCCAAACGTTGCCTCACGTTGGCAGCTATAATATTGTTATTGCCAATATTGTAGCTGATATTGGTTGTAATGCTATTGCTGCCTGCCGTTAATGTTGCTGTCAATGATGGTGTTAGTGATTTTGTTGATGACGCGATGAGCGTTTTGTTTGTACCCCTCACGCGCTCCGCATCGCTGCTAAGCCACGCAATCCGTCATTAGAACTTGGAAGAAGGTTAAAGAAGGCTGATATTGTATGCAGGCATTTGTATATACATACACACATCCATACATATATGCAAACAAATACAGACCCATTGTGCCGCCCGATGAAGTCTGGGTTGGTGTTGTGTGATGAATGTTGTTTGCTGTCCGCGCCAATGTCAGTTGATAACTTTCGTTTTATTATTACGATGTGTATACACGTACGTACGTATGTATAAGTGTATACTTGTGTTTGTTAGTCGCAGTCACTTGATTGTGGCATTGCTAGCACTGCATTTTATTTATTGCTGCTGAAAGCATTTAATGACGTCTAATGATGCGCGCACACCAGAACACAAGCAAAAGTTGCAAAAATCGTACTACATACACATACGTATGAGTGTATGTGTGCATGCGTGTCTTTATTTTTACATGCAGATAAATTCATTAAAACATACTTGTAACAAATGCCACATTGCATTAGCAACATCGCTGCCTGTGGCGTCGTGCCGCCAAGTGTTTGCTCCGTTGTCCATCCAAACATCAATCTGTCCTTACATCTGTCCATGCAGTGGCCCATCATCACATTCACCATCCAACCGATCATAACCATTGTGGCTCTATTGGCCACAACGCATTGGCGTATTACTCATAATGTACATCATAAACATTTTTTATTGCATTTTGACTGCGTTGGCTTTTTTTTGTTTTTGCTTTTTGCTTTGCTTGTTTTAATTTTTGTTATAGTGGCGTTTAATTTCATACGTTGGTAGTGTTTAGATGATTTTATTATTGTTGTTGCTGCTGATTCTTGTTGTTGTTGCTTGTTGTGCACTTGTTCACTGATTGCATTTTTTTATTGCTTTACGACTATTGGCATGTTGCATGCTGTCGATGAATGTGTGAGTTTGCGTTTGTGCTGATAAAGGGCTTCAAAAATATAAAATCCATGTACAGTGAGCCAAAAAAGTTGAAGTACACCTGAAATTTTAGAAAATTATCAATAAAAACTCCATCATACAATCTAAAAATAAAATTTATTCTTCGAAATAGATATATTTAAAGGTTAAAGAACACAAAATAAGCCTTTTCATGGGTTACGAACTTAAAACATAGAAATAGCTATACAAAAATGAAAAAAAAAGTCCTGAGCGCACGTCAAATACAATAAGTTTTCGTACACTTAACCGAAAATATTAAAAACATTTGAAAATTCTTATAGGTAAAGTGTTATTAGTATTTCGTTGGCCCTCCCCCGGCATCGATACCTGCTTGTAAGCGCCGCCGCATGCTCTTCACTAAGTTTCCGGTATAATTTTGGGTTATTTTCATCCACTCAGTCGATAAAGCCTTCTTTAGGGATTCCTTCGAAGTAATTGTGTCTTTACGTATTCGTTTTTCGAGCAGATCCCAGATGTGCTCGATAGGATTTAGATCCGGGGACTGCGGTGGTGTATGTAGTTGCTTGCAGTTATATAGAAGCCACTCTCTGATCAAATATGACGTGTGTTTCGGGTCATTGTCTTGTTGAAACAAGAACCCATTTTTTTCAAACCCCAATTGTGTCGCACTCGTCTCAAGATTTTCTCTCAGGATTTTTAGGTAGAGGTGCTTATCCATTACATTGTCAACAAACACAAGCTTTCCAACACCAACTTCTGCCATACAGCCCCAAACCATGATGTTACCGCCACCGTGTTTCACTGTGGGTACCAAATTTTTCACTTTCATCTGTTTATTTGGTTTTCTCGAAACTTTTACGGCTCCATCTGGACCAAACAAATTATATTTAGATTCATCACTAAAAATTACGTTGCTCCAAAATGATTCGGGCTTGTTCAAATAGTCTTTAGCGAAGGTAATCCTCTTTTTTTTATTTACTTTAGATATAAAAGGCTTTTTACGCGGTGTTCGACCATTGTACCCAGCCTTATGGAGTACATTTCGAACAGTTTGTGGATGGACGCTTATTCCAACGCTTTGCTGCACCTCTTCCTGTATTTCCACAGCAGATTTTCTGGGATTAGACCTTATTGAATCTAAGATTCGGTTCTCGTCTCTCTGTGAGAGTTTTTTTGGCCGGCCGGATCGCGGCTTTGGCCGAATATTTCCAGAGTTTATATAAGAATTAATTACTCCTTGCACGCTGGAACGTGATTTACCGATAATTTTGCCGATTCCACGCAAAGATTTTTTTTCTAAATATAATTTTATAGTCACTTTACGCAAATCGACTGATATTTCACACCCGCGACCCATCATATACGTTAACTGTCACCATAAACACAAAACTATTAATAGTTATACATACCATTTGCATCAAAATACTATCAACTATGATCATTTGAGCGATAATAAGAAATAACGGAGAAAAACCGTAAGTTTTGGAAAAAGAAACAACGATAAAATAACAACGTACGTAAACTTTTTTGGCTGTTTTAGCTCTCTCTCTCTCCTTTACGACAATTATTCATCAACTCACGACAGTGAGAGAGGTGAAAGGAGTGAAACTAAGTTAACAATATTCTCTTTTTACACTACATGCCAAAAGTTTATGTTTATATTTAAAAATAAAAATTATTTTAGTAATTTTTTGAACAAAACTTAAGTGTACTTAAACTTTTTTGTCTCACTGTAGGTATGTTTGTGTGTAGAAATGTGTTCATCTCCGTTGTTATAGCGTTTCAATACTAAAACTTTTCGAATATAATTACGATTTCAAGTGTCGATTTATTGCCGAGATTGCGATTATATTGTAGAAGTTCGAGTGTAGATATGCTAGCGTGTTACCACACACACACAAATACATACATATGTATGTAAAAATAAGTTTATGGACACATACATACAAATGTATATAAAATCTCATATTTATTATCTCTTCAAGTGGTTGTGTAATATTTATATATTAATTGCAACATGTAACTTTATGTTGGGGGTCATTTAATTCTCTATGCGTGAAATTACTTTAATAAATGTACAATTTTATGATCGAACTGAGTTACTGAAATCTCTGGTATTTGAAATTGGAACTCCACTTGGCTTGCTAGTATGGAAGATAAGATAGTCCCTACGCGCTCGTAGATTTCAAAGAATGTTTGCTAAAGCAAATGATCCGCCTTAGGATTATATGTACACCTGTGTACAAAATAATAAGAGCACTAAGAATTTCTAAGTTTTAAATATTTTCTTCTGTATTTAACTTTTTTATATTGTTATAAAAATGAGATACGGTCAAATTACACAACAAGACTCCAAACTTAGTATTAAGGGGGTATTCTAGTCTAGAGGCCCGAATTTCGAGCATTTTTTGACGATGAATAAAAAAAAAGCTATTGATATTTTTACGATACATTTTTTTATCATTTATTTATTCATATATTAGGAGCACACAAAATAAATTAAAAAAAAAAAAAAAATTTTCATGGAGTTATGCGTCCTTGAAGTGGAAGGGGGGGAAAAAAGGCAGTGTCCCCGTCGTCACGATTTCTACCCTTGTGGTCATCTGAAAAAAAAAAAATAGAAATTCTTAATTAATATGAATGTCATTATCGTATGAACCAGAAAAAACGGAAAAAAAAAATTTTTCCATAAAATGGCGGCTACTCAGAAAATTGATGTCGACTTTTTTCTTATTTTTAAGCTTTCTCGAATTGTTTACACATATTAAAAAATTTAAATTTCCAGTTTTTCGAGCTTCATACGATAGAGATATATTTAAGGAATATTCATGACAAATTTCAAGCAAATCGGTTGATTAGAACTTGAGATATCGTGCCGACCGTATCGAACGAAGTAGTTTCGAGAAAAACACGTTTAAAGTTCGCCGTCCGCTCAAACCAGTCTAGCTGTCGCGTCACTAAAATAGTTGTAATTTCGAAAATAATTCGAATTTTACAAAATCATTTTAGGGAGATATTTTTGAATACCTAAACTATCGAATTTTGAAAAAAAAAAATTTTCGATTTTTTCAAATTTCTAGACTAGAATACCCCCTTAAGTTCAGAAAAATTTAACCAACTTGAAATTTTCAACCAAATTTTCAACTTTGGACTCCAAACTTAGCTGGAAGTTAAACGTCGAAGAACGGGTAAGGAAAGCAGAAATTTCTTTATATGCCTGCAAACGTATGCTTGGAAGAAGATGGGGTCTTCAACCTAAGCATGCATTATGGCTGTATAAGGCGGTTATACGACCTATTTTATCGTATGGTTCGGTAGTTTGGTGGAAAGCTCTAGGGAGAGAGTACAATACCAAATAACTTGGCAGAATACAATGATCAGCCTGTGCAATAACGGTCGGTGTAATCAGATCATGTCCTAGAGAGGCTCTCAATGCACTGACACACGTTATTCCAATAGACCTACATATAAAGAAGACGGCAACCATGAGTGTATTTAGGTTAAATGAAGCGGGTCGCTGGAAAGAAAAAACGGTGAGGACTGACTACATCGTCCCGATGATAACGTTCAATATGAATTTTGCCACACTCTTTCCATCTAAGAAAGAATGGAATAAGGGATTCTCTCTAAACAACTTCTATACCACAGTCTATACAGATGGCAGTAAAATGGGTTGTGGTGTTGGAGCTGGTATATATTCTCATAGACTGGGAATTGAAAAATCTGTGTGTCTCCATAATACCAGCAGTGTCTTCCAAGCGGAAGTACTAACAATTTGGGTCCCGGGACACCGGAACATAGAAGGTAACGAAAAAGCTGATGAACTGGCAAGAGGGGGATCTGCCATGAATAGCGTTCTTGCAGTACCAGTATTCACTCCATTAGGTGCGGTCAAGAATGCAATTTCCCTAAAATACCTTCGAATTGCAGATTGTAGATGGAGAGACCGGACGAAATGCAAAATCAGCAGAACGTTATGGCCCACCTACAACCTCAAGCAATCGTCGACATTGATAAACATGAAACGACGGAACACCTGTAGACTCACGGCAGTCATAACTGGCTTCTGGTCTATCGGAGAACAAGCCGCCAAAATGGGCATCCCTCACAACACATACTGTCATAGTTGTAAACAACCGGAGGAAAAAGAAACAATCTTCCATTTCCTCTGTGAATGCCCTGCCCTATGGAAGGACAGAATGTTAACCCTGGGCAAACCGTTGTTCGAGTGTCTCGAGCAACTGTCTGGCTTAGACGTCAACAACCTAATAAGGTTTCTAAACCGCACAGACTGGATATAGTCCCGCTGTAAATAACTGCTAAACAATTTGGTAACGAGGATGTGGCAACAAAATGGTGCGGAAGCGCTAGTTGGATTCTGGATGAATCACCACTCTAACCAACCAACCAATCAACTTTGAAACTTCTGAGTATGCAGTTTTATAGCCTTAGTAATTTTAAGTAAAAACCATAAGTTTGGAGGCGCTTAAAAACCGCGTTAACTTTAGACAATTTTTTTTGGCATGCGACGTTGAGAATTTTCTTCTAAATAAAATATCTGTTTGGTCATATTATATGCGCCGATTTTATCCGCCCCTGCATTGCAGTCCCCGCAATCATCTAACATCAGGTGATCTGGTCCCTTTTCATTAGAATTAAGTATGTGTGTTTGTATGTAAGCATGTAGATTTACATGCGAAATAGAATGTACATATGTATATAACTATTTACCGATAGTCCTGCATAAATATGTTTGGTGGCTACTGTTTTCCGCAGATTTCCAAATACAATATGTAAAAATGTTTGTATAGGTACTTATGCATTGTTAGGCATACATATTCATACATACGTACAAATATATGTACAATATATTTTCGGTAGAATATAAATTGAGAATTTGTAACAGAATAAAGACAGTACATACATACATACATATGTATATTTTTGGAGTTCATCGAATTATAACGTTTTTGTCAGCATTGCCACTGGACAAGCAAACTATTTAGTTTTACCGTACAATATCATTCCGGACGTCTTTTATATGGAAAAAAATACCTTGTAAAAAATTGCCGAACATTTTGAGCCACTTGAAACTTACACCTTGAATACTGATATACAGTATGTCAATTAATTGTTTGCAAAATGAAAAAAATTCTATAAGCTCATATTGAGGCTTACGCCTTATCATCTAAAATGTCTTTTCTTAGACAATTTTTTTACAATATTAATAAAGGCAATATTCGTTACCCGTTTTACGTACAACATATACAAAAACCAAAATATAACAGTAAAATAAACAAGCAGCATTACAATTCGGCAAATATTGCGTTGTCAATTAATTCTTTGCAAAATGCAAACACAACTTGAAATTAAACTGAAGCTAACTAACGGTACTTTTATTTTGAACGCAAATAAACGCGTGTCGTAGTCGTTCATCGTTAGCACACATTTAGTATGACTTAGTATGTTTTTAAAAAGTGAACATTTTAATCAGTTAAGCAATGCCGGGCAAACGAATTAATGAAAATGTTATTCAGTTAGTTTATTTTAACTATTATAAGGGGAAGTCGGCTAAAGAGTTGGCGGAAATGTTTTCAATTAAGCTCAGAACTATTTATAATATTATTGAACGCGCAGAAAAAGAAAGCAGGCTTGATTTAAAGCACTCAGGAGGCAGACCACCAAAGCTTTCTAGACGAGATCACTCAAAAATTTTAAAAAAGATCAGCGAATCCCCTCAAACGAGCCTGAGGCAGTTGGCTGTTGACTGTAGAAAAACTGTAAGTCATGAGACTGTCCGAAAAGTTTTAAGACTGCACAAATATTCTTCGCAAATAGCCAGAAAAAAACCATTACTGTCCGCAGTTAATATATAAAAGCGGCTTAGTTTTTCTATTGCCCATATAGACAAGCCATTGGAATATTGGGATGACGTAATTTTTTGTGACGAGACAAAAATTATGCTGTATAGTCATGATGGACCCAGTAAAGTTTGGAGAAAGCCAGGCACAGCTCTGCAACAAAAAAATATAATACCCACATCAAAATTTGGCAAATTTTCAGTGATGGTATGGGGTTGCATCTCGTCGAATGGTGTGGGTGAGCTGCGAATTTTTAATGATATAATGACAAAGGAGTATTACCTGGACATTCTCAAAAATGAGTTGACAAGAAGCGCGATAAAGTTTGGATTTGTTGACCCAGAAAACCCTAATAAACTAAAATACAAGTTATACCAGGATAACGACCCTAAACACAAATCGTTGCTTTGCAGGACCTGGTTACTTTATAATTGCAGTAAAGTCATTGATACTCCAGCCCAGAGTCCCGACTTGAACCCAATAGAGAATTTGTAGGCGTACTTGAAGAAGAAAGTGAGCAAACACGGCCCATCTAATAAAACCGCTCTCGTCAACGCAATTCAGGTTGAATGGCAGAAAATACCAGAGACTTACGACCTGAAGAACCTTATACATTCCATGCCCCGTCGTCTGCATTCTGTAATGGAAGCTAAAGGCCGTCACACTAAATATTAAAATCACACACCTTTATTTTCCTTACAAAAGTCACATAATATTTGAAAATGTAAACAATTAATTGACAGCACAGAATGAACTTTTTTACAGATTTTTATGTTTTTTTTTACTTATTGTCCTGAAGTTTAGTGATTTGCTGCCATAAATATGTTAAAAATAAAAGTGACAAAAATAATGTGTATTTAAAATTTCGAAAATGTTATTTAAGTTGGTAAAATAAAGTTATTAAAATATATTTAAGAAGCTTTTATCATGTTGCAAACAATTAATTGACATACTGTATACACCTTCTTATACTCCTTTAAAGCCTCTTTAATATAAAGGGTTTTTCAATAAGGGCGGGTAGATGTTGAAATGGAATAAAACAAGCTGTGTGTGAGTTATTGACAAAATTATTTTTTTATTTGCTGTTCAATCGTGTAACTTGCCATGATGGTTTGGCATAAACAACTGAATAATAAACAAAAGATTTGACAGATGTCACCAAAACAAAATGGCTGCCACAGGGCGCCAAAATCGAACCGCGCCAATTGAAAAACCCTTTACAACAGCATACCCGGCATTTTCCTGAAGATTCTGAATAAAAGGTTTAAAATTTTTGTGTATTTTTTTGGAAATTTATAGATTTTTTGTGAATTTTGCACAAAGCTTAGAGCTTTGAGTTATGTACTTCTTATTATAGAGTGAACAATAGGTACATTTATGAAAAAAAAAAAAAAAAATTAAATAAAAAACAGAAAAAAGTTAATACTTAATAATTCGTCGCGCTCTTATTATTGTGACCACAGGTGTATACACATACATACATGTAGAATAATACCGACGTGGCTCTAGCAAGCGAAGTGGCATATACAGGGTGCGTACGGTATTTGAGGACCTGAAAATATTACGTGGTTTTGACTTCCCGAAACCATTATTTTGCTGTTTTCGTGTTCCACTTGTTTAGATAAGACATGGAGTAGGTACTACAACTGGCGGCCGCCGTAGCCGAATGGGTTGGTGCGTGATTACCATTCGGAATTCACAGAGAGGTCGTTGGTTCGAATCTCGGTGAAGGCAAAATTAATAAAAACATTTTTCTAATAGTGGTCGCCCCTCGGCAGGCAATGGCAAACTTCCGAGTGTATTTCTGCCATGAAAAAGCTCCTCATAAAAATATCTGCCGTTCGGAGTCGGCTTGAAACTGTAGGTCCCTCCATTTGTGGAATAACATCAAGACGCACACCACAAATAGGAGGAGGAGCTCGGCCAAACACCTAACAGAAGTGTACGCGCCAATTATTTATTTATTTTTTACATACAAAAATACATACATATGTACAAATCACACCGATTTAGAAATCTCTAATTTTCTTAAGTGCGCCCGTTCATTCGCTAATAAGGTTCGCCATGAATGTGAGGCATCAGGCGGCGATGCAGAATCTGTTGCAAAACGCAAAACACACAAAGATGTTCTAACGTTTCCGAGGGTCTTATCCGTCGAGTTATGCATGAAGATCTCGCTGTAAATCCTACGTTATGGACACCTAACTACCTATACTTTAATCTCCTACATTATTATTATGGGGCGTAGTCAAGTGTGAAACCAGTGAGCACGCTCATAAAACCATTTTTTCTCTGGAGGCTGCAATTAATACCGTTACGGTCAATATGATTCGGGCATGCAATCGTTTCCGAACCCAGATTGAGGTGGTTATAGCAGCTAATGGAAATTTAAATTTTATAGATACATATGTATGTATATAATAAGTTAATGTTGTGTAAAAAATTCGTGAAGTTTCATTAAATTTTGTTCAAAGTAAAAACTAATTAGTTTTACCCTCATGTTGTCCTCAAATACCGCACCCTGTATACACAAGTAACACGTCCGTAAAGTGGAACATAATACTCGTATATAGACACTTTCTTATCTTGTTGAAGCTGAGCGCGGTTGGAATCTAGATTGAAATAAAGAAACAAAAAGTGGTAGAACTGATCGTCTCGCACACAGATCGATATACTATGGCTCAGGAGGTAGCATAATGGGATTAATTATTACCCAGCACAAGTTCTGAGTAGTAAGAGCTGCTTTAAAACCTTTTGTTTTTTGTTTACCCCGTCATCGTTGGGCTTTAGCTAAACCTCGGTACGTCTAAGTATCGATCGCCATCCGGTACTACCGTTAAGTAAACTGCCAAGCGGCGGTTTGCGCACAAAGCTGTACGTCAGTTACTCTTCATATGTATGTCGTCCACCAAAAGTTGTACTGTGAAAAAAACCACCTCAGTTGGGCCTGTCAGCCCCCTACCTCCATACTTGTCTCACGTCGACTTAAGAGTCCGTTTCTTTTCTAGTAGCATCTGTTTAGTTGCCGCTGACCTCGTAGACGGATGCCTGACTCACATCTGCATGACTTAATGCATGTTGCATATCGCTCATTGCTGACTAAATCTTATCCCATGCCTTCCGTGAAGCCAACCATCTTTCGATTATTGAGGTTCGTGTATAAGGCCACCTTCATATCATTAAGGTTTGACGACGCGCCTGCAATTTTCGTGAGGATACAACCTTTTCTTTTTATGTAATTGCTTATATTTTGGTCTGTAACTGCTCCTTTTGCAATACGCTCTCACTCGTTCTGCCGCCAATATGGCGTTATGCCAGCAATCACCGTTGAAGCTTCGTCCACTTATCACCCTCTGTGCGCAAAGTCTGTAAAACGTAACGTATAGTCTTCTACTTTAAAGCCTTTTCTCAATTTAGCCACTTAGTCTATCTGAGTTTCACCCTAACATACTCAAGTGGCAGGATACCGCAACCACCAGCACAGGTATCGGAAAAGTTCCCAAACGGAAATAAAAGTGGGATTAGTCGAAAGGCGAAAGAAAGGTCGTCACCGTACAGGTTGTCAAAAGAAAAAGGCCGTTAAGATCGCAGGCCGCTTAGCGCTATCCAGGGTGCACCACGCGGAGGTGATCCGCCTTACACCTTCCCAGCAGAATATAAGAGTGACGACATAACCGCATTCCAACCTGCATAGTAAGGGTAAAAGGTGATTACGCGTGGTGATAAAAGCAAGCCTGGATTATTTGGCCAGTTATAACCGCTTCAGATGCATAATGGCGAGGAAAAAATTATATTCTCCTTGAGCGTTATTATCCTTTGCTACTTTGGACTAAGTAGGCAATTGAGTAGTAAAGTCCTCTCTCGACGAACAAAACTAACACTCTACAAGACTCTCATCATGCCCGTCCTAACGTATGGCGCAGAAGCGTGGACGATGACAACATCCGATGAAGCGACGCTTGGAGTGTTTGAGAGAAAGATTCTGCGTAAGATTTTTGGACCTTTGCACGTTGGCAACGGCGAATATCGCAGACGATGGAACGATGAGCTGTATGAGCTTTACGACGACATAGACATAGCGTAGCGAATAAAGATCCAGCGGCTACACTGGCTGGGTCATGTTGTCCGAATGGATACAAACGCTCCGGCTTTGAAAGTATTCGATGCGGTACCAGCTGGTGGTAGTAGAGGAAGAGGAAGGCCTCCTCTGTGTTGGAAAGATCAGGTGGAGAAGGACTTGGCTTCACTTGGTGTGTCCAATTGGCGCCGGTTAGCACGAGAAAGAAACGACTGACGCGCTTTTTTAAACTCGGCCAAAATCGCGTAAGCGGTTATCGCGCCAATTAAGAAGAAGAAGAATTTAATGAGCGTATTTGAACAGCATTTGAAAAGTTATTGAATAAATCAAAAATTACAAATTTGTTTCACAATTTTTCCCGTTTACTTCTTATTAAACTTCAATTAGCATATTTTTATAAGAATTGACGGCAATGTCCAAAATATTTGTATCTCTTCATATGGAACCGTGCAATGTCCAGCTAAGACAGCCACTTTAAGTTGGGCATTTGTTAGGTTTGAGAGTTCGCCCGAGTGCCTCCGATGCACGTGTGATCATCTAGTAACTTCGTGATCTCTCCAGCGTTAGCTGAGTTGACAGATAGCTCGCCATTCCAGAAGCAGATCACAGGTAGCCAGGTCACTCTAGATATCGCTTTTCATGAGAAAACCATCAAACCAGCTCATCGGTCATCGTGGTCTTCTTTAATTTGTAAAACCTTTGAATGAAATTGTAAGTAAGCTGCTTATCTGTAGGAATCATTGGAGTGTAAATTTATGTTACTCCTTTTAAGGAGTTTGAATAATCCAACATTGTTTCCAAAATATAATGTCGTAGCGCTGTCAAGCTAGATGCACCTCTGCTGATTTAAAGCAGCAAAACGTCTTTTCTAACAGAAGTATATTTCTGCCATGAAAAAGTTTCTTGCAAGAAAAAACTGTCTTTTGTTGACGTCACGAAACTGTTGGTCGTAGGAAAGGGTCGATCTATATACCTTTCACTATTATAAATGTAGGCTTTCAACGTTCGTGCTTTCAGGCATCACAACTCAGCACCTCTTAAAGTCCTTTAAAGCAATACTAATGAGAATTCGTCAGTACTATCGAATTTCTTTTAATTCCGTACTATCATAACAGGAGCCATGCGTTTTAACAAGTGTCCAAACACTTAATGTTCATTTAACTGATTCCTTAACCTGATCCGGATGACCACAGCAAAGTCGAAAAGATGCAAAGAACAAACATTACGACACTTAAACAAACTGTGTCACTCGTAAATTACGCAAGGCAAAAAAAAAGTTACTTAAGCAAACATAGCACTCGAGTATCTATGGATGTATACACAAAAGTGCGTACATATGCACATACCTAGATGAACATGCGCATAAATTTCGTGCCAAGACATGCACAGGATTACCGCAGCAACATCAAAGGATCTTTGCTTTAACTCAAAACTTAACTGAAACAAAAAAAAAAAACAACAGCAACGAAAAATTACTCAACGCGTATCCTTAATTTATGTGTAAACATTCTGTCTGCTGCCACTTTTGCTTTGACCTTTTGATGCTTGCAATACTGCAACTCACTGCTACGCAATGTTTGTGCAACATATTTGAAACTATATTTGTACAAAAGATTTCCAGCACACAGAGTTAGTGGCAAACATACATGAATACACACACACATCCATGCATGCGCTAGGAGACAATTTGTCAACGAGGACATCGGATATCAGCACATGAGACACACACGCCTGGCGAGAAATTCGATATTTTTGCTGGCAAACATGAAAAGGGAGGACATTTGTGTAAGGGAGTAAGGTACACAGATACTCGAAGCTTGTCAATGGACTTGACGATGGATGGACGGAGGACAGCAGTTTGAAGTGCGACACTTGACCGGCGTTCAAAGGCGTTGTCGAATGTGCCAATTCGAGGCAAGGGGAATACCTACTGGGGTACAAGGGGGGTCCAAGAGACAGCACATGCAGCAGCAGCAGCAGTACATGTCGCGTGCGTGCAACGCAAATTTGCAATACTGGACTGGACAAATAAGAGAAGGAAGCTGAAAGTGTGCTCGACAAACGCGTACCGACAGGACATGTGGGGATGGCGAAATCTGATATGCAGCACTGCGGCAAAAACAATAAGGGAACCAAAAAATCTTGCTGCTAAGCGCTATTAGTGCGGTATGCACGATTGTGTTTTTATTTGTGTGTACCAAAGACAAATTGTGCATAAACATGAAGAATGCTGCAGCACTTCCTCACTCATGCTCTATTTACCAATGCAGTTATTGCCGTGTTGCATGCTTCGCTGGCTGCTTCCGCTTTCACAGGCGGAACCATTTAAATTGTAGCGCCATTTGCTGCAATTTCTTGCACATTAAGTGGAAATTTTCGTTTTCTCAAGCACTCTTGCCTTGTTTCTTTCGCATTTTTTATTTAATGCATTTTTTTTTTGTAGTCAATTCATTAAAGGTTGTTTGGAAAGAAAGGCTGAACAATGAGAATGAAAGCGTAATCGCGCGTAATCAGCACCCACTCCAAACGCAAAGTAAATATATAGAAGCCGTCCGTGGCAGCTGGTAGAAATAAATAGCGATGTTTTTGTTGTTTTTTTTTTTGACTATCTGTTTTGATCGGCAATGCATGATCAACCGCCTGATCCACCGACACTGCTTGGCTTAATGGGTTTATAATTGCTGCTTGTGGCATGTCCAACTGTCAATCGTCCGTCCGGTGAAACATCAGCGCGACAAACAAACGAATGGGAAAAAAGTGTTATGTCTACAACTTGGTGGATAGACAATTTTATTGATGCATCAAGGCATGCAGTCATTCATTGAGTTATTTCTACCGCCGATATGACTGCCAAACAACGAAACTCACACGGCAAGCCTTGTATGTAGTAGTTGTTCCCAAGCGATCGGAAGCTTAAATAATGCCAACAATAAAATAATAAAAAGCAATAAGAAAAATGAGCGGCGAAGTGAAGTAGCAGCTAAACAAAGGCGGGCGTGCAATTATAAATGGCAATGTTGTGGAATAACATCAACAAAAATTAACAGAGGCGTAGCCAGTGGAAAATATTACCCTTCTCACATCCCGGCAAAACAAATTTTGAGTTTTCACTGGTGCATTAGTGCATCCGGTTAACCCAGGGACGGTTTCTGGATCTAATTCACGAACGGCTTCCTCGATATTCACCTTAAGTTCCTGAATCGTTAATGGATTATTCGCATATAGCCGGTTCTCCACGGCGTCCCACAAAAAAGTCTAACGCTCCGATGTCGCCAATTGACTACAAAAAGTCATTGTATTTGAACCACCCTGTTTTTACTTTCAGAAATTGCAATACACTTTCAAGACTCAATTAGAAAGACGATATATTGTTAGATGTCTGGGCGAGCTCCTCCTTCATTTCGTGATGTACGTCTTGATGTTGTTCTAGTAGTAATGGTTGAGAACTTGTTTCACGACAGAAATACACCCGGAGGCTTACAAGTGCCAGCTGAGGGAGGATCGCTATTAAAAAAAAAATTGTCCAGCACTTGATTCTCCATGCTTACAGTGGGTTTCATACCCAGAGAATGATAGTGCCGCAGAAACCCCTTCCGCAACGGCGACTGATAGGTATATAAATATTAGTACGAGGCTCGTTTGTACTTCGACAACTTCTCTTTACAAACTTTCATTCATATAGAATTTTTAGGAGGCATTGGATGGCAGTGCACTTATGTGCCCTTCTTTTAATCATACAAAGTGTTTTACTCTTTTTATCGAAAAAGAATATATTTAATGTTTCTAGGGCATCATAAGCGGCTTGAGAAGACCTACCATGGATAAGCAGTCTGCAATTAATCATGAGAATTTCTTCGAACTTTTGTGGCCTATTCCTTTGTGAAATTTATAGGGCGGCTAAACACTTTGAAGATATATCCTACCAGTAAGAGTTTTGCTTGTCGTAATTCCATAAGGGGACCAATAGGGGTTCCTCAGCCCTTCTTCTTTTTTCCTGAGGTTTTCTTTGATATCGTGTTTTTCCGACGCCAGTTAAAGTAGTAGCTGTGACTTATTTAATAAATCTATCACCTTCCTTGAAATAGGGTCGCATGCCGCCAGGTGGCTTAGTCTCACTGTGTAATCGAGATTTTAGTGCAGCTTGGCTGTGTGTATATATTAACCCTCTAGTACCCAAGACCGCCTGTAGACGGCCTAAGTTTATTTCACGCTTATTCCCTTTTAAAATACCATTTCGCTACTTTTTAAACTCTTTTTAATTCCGGGAAGTCCCAAAATTATTGCTGGTGCATTTGCAGCAGCGTCTTGTTTTTTAATCAGCCGTCATAGTCATTTGAAGTCGGAAAATAGTGAAAAGCGGTCAAATTAATTATTCTGAAAAAGTGGTGTATTTTAAAAATTAAATAAAAATATTAGAAGTGCATTTAGCTTATAATAAAAATTATTATAGTGTTGCTGGTTGTGTTCAAAATACGAAAGTTAGAAATAATAACAAAAACAAAGTGTTTCCTGTATTTTATAAACCTTTGCAGACAGCCCGTCTAGAGGCGGTCCTGGGATAACTCGGAATAAATAACATTATGCGGTAAGTTTGAAATTTTGATATTTTTAGAGGGGGGCTAAGCTTAAAGTTTTGGTTTTTAGAAATGGATCAACGACAAAAGTGTAAATTATCATCCCTCAATGATGAAGATATTGCAACATTTTTGGATTTATTGGAAATCGGCGATGATACAGACGTGGAAGAAGATTTGGAAGATATTTTAGACAAAGATGTGGACGATGCAGAATTACCTATCGACACTGGAATTGACGAGGTGATTAACAGGGCGGTAAATTTGTCAGATTCTATGCTGGAATCAGAAGTGTGTGTCAATTTATGTCTCGTTGATCATTTCAATAACAGGTTTCAGTCCATTCCGTTGACTCAACGTTTATGTGACGATGAACAAATGTGCGCACCGAAGATGAGGACTTTCCTTCGACAATATCTGCCAGATAAACCACATAAATGGGGTATAAAACTCTTCGTTTTGTGTGACTCCTTCGGATTTTGTTATAACTTCAAAATATATTGCGGCGCAGGAGACAATGCTGTTCTGACTGATACACCAGATCTTGGGGCATCAGCGAATGTGGTGGTCCGATTGTCCCGTAATATTCCAGATTTTAAAAACCATATAACATATTTCGACAACTATTACACGTCACTGCCACTTCTGGTTTATCTAAAATCACGCGGAATACATTCGCTGGGAACTATTCGTTCAAATCGAATTCCGAATTGCAAACTTCCCACAGATCTTGATCTCAGGAAACAACCCCGTGGATATTCAACTGAATTTTGTGGATCTGCTTTAGGAGTTGACATTTCTTTATCAGTTTGGAAGGACAATAAAATAGTGTGACTCGCATCGAGTTACGCAGGCGAAAAGCCCTTCCAGAATGAAACAAATGTTATAAATAAGGTGTCGCGGTTCGTCCGCTCAGAAAAAAAATTTGTTGATGTCGATTGCCCCAATGCAGTCCGTGAATATAATAGTCATATATGGTGGGCGTCGACCTCATGGATGGACTAATTGGGCGATATAAGATTCCGGTAAAGAGCAATAAGTACACAAACCGACTTTTTAATCACCTGCTTGATATGGCCATGATAAACGCTTATGCTTTGTTCAGATGAATTAACAAGATTGACACGCATGCTAGGCAGTACCAACTGCCGAACTTCCCGGCAGAGATCGCATACGTACTATGCAAACAACAATATTCTTCAATACCAAGAGCTCCAGGTCGTCCATGACAAACTCCTCAGGTAAAAATTTACTGGAAGAAAAGCTTACTCACCTCCTGACCACGTTCACTACGACGGAGTTGGACATTTTGCAAAGTTTTTATCACGCACCGTTAAAAATAGGTGCGAATATCCTAGCTGCACCTCCGAAACTCAAATCGTGTGCCGAAAATGGAATCTGAATCTTTGTTTTTCCCAGCAAAAGGACTGCTTTCACAATTTTCACCATAAATAATTTGCACCAACTGCCTATTTATGCCCAAAAGCATGCCTTTCTTTTGTAGACATTTTTCTAAAACTTATTGAAATAAGACTGACTGTTTGTTTTGTATTGATTTCTGTTAAAAACTTTCTGTTTTGTTCAATAAAAGTACGTAACACACTGAATTTGCTAGTTTTTCATTTAGATTTTTTTTGGCGTTCTTTCCCAAAGCCGCCTGTAGGTAAGGTTTTATCCCTATATAATCGGATCAAGGAACAAAATTTCACTTTCTTGATAAAGAACCTATAATTGGCCATAATCCCCACCCAAAGATATTTTTTTCATTCAAAAATAAAATTTGGGCACTAGAGGGTTAAAGTACTTTTCCAGAAATCTAATTTTTCCACGCAGATTGATGGCGTTTACCTTCGAAAGTTAATCTAAGAGCCACAAATATCTTTGTTCTAAGACCAAAGATCCCAGCGACTATGTCTGTCGTGCAAGGGGGTGCTTAAGTTTGCCTTGCTTTTCAGCTCAAACTAATGACAATCTTTTTAACGTCATACTTATGTTGCCAAGTCGGCAGGTGCTACAGTTCTATTACGACTGTTCCATTACCTATATGTAGCGAGGTTAATCCGAAATCCCCTCGGGCATGTGCGCTTGCTTCCGCAATAAACGCACACTCTAGGTATTGGAGTTCGTTTAGAGCTTCCAGCACTGCCTATCAAATAGTTCTCGAGAACTAGCCCATCGGGTCGTGGGTTGATGTTGGTCTGACTGATTGTTGTGGTGTAATTCAGATCAGTTGGAAGCCCAGTATTTGCCTACGTTCGCTCATTATAAGAGATTTTGTTCCCTTGGCCGTCCCGACTAGAAATTTTGGTGAGGCGGTGATTAAGCGCAAATAATGCAGATCGCATTCCAAATTTGCGCCTCATAAGGCAGCCAAACTAGGCCTAAGTCCCGAAAGGTATCGCCACACATCTGCCTCATTAGGCGCAGGTTCGAAAAACCGAACTTCGGTAATACTCCGGATGCCCTTCTACAAATCAGTTAGGGATTCCAATTTATGCCTAAGTGAGACACTGCCACATATTTTCGTGACCACAGCCAAATTTGGTATTGTTCTGGCATGCCAACCTTTGCCTTGCCTAACGTGGGCCTGGTAAGGTAATAGTGAGGCGTGCCTCAGTAAGGCCTGCCTAACTCGGGCCTAACTGATTCTTCGGCATGCCTCACTGTAATTCTAGTCGGGATGGTTGCTCCTCTTGCTACAATGACTGCATCCCCACAAATTCTTGATAGTGAATTCGGCTTTTAAATAACATTTGCAGTATTAGTTATTTAACCAGGATTCATGATAGGGGAGATAAGACTCTTACTTGCAGGCTTCTTTGGTTTTGGGCTTCTTTCTGGGAAATCAACGTTTTTAACTTCTATATACCATTGGCCCCATTTATTTATTTTGAACGTCTTCGATTTATTAAAATATTCTGTTGCAGATGAACATAACATTTTTGGACATCTGGGGCGAGCATATGGGACCACTGCTTTAAATGGTTTTCCACATGTAGAACTCATGAACTTTGAATTTTTCCGGTCACGCTTCTATTAGACAGGCTGCATGGAAGGTGAGCTCGTCTTCGAAAAGGGAATATAATTGCTAGAATTATTCGGTTGGGGAATTAGTTCGTAGCGTTTTACCGCAGACTTTTATTCGCAGTGTAGCTGGGCAACGTAGAGCTCCTTGTTGGCCGTGGCATTTATTCCGAGCATTTGCCAGTGCAACCTCTCAGACCCACCAAACACATATCACGATCTTCTTTAGTTGAAAATCCGGCTTGACTCTAGGCTTTGGAGTATCCACTGGAGCTACCCACTCCTTTGTTTGCTTCATATTGATGCACAGGCACCATATCTCATAACCCGTGACGTTTCGGTAAAAAAGCACAGTTTATAACCGGATGTTGCGAGATGCTGAGAAGCATTTTGAAGGCGACTTTCTTTGTTTTTTTCGTTGAGCTCGTGAGAATCGTTTTATAATCGCAGTTAATTTTGTTCCCCAATTCATCGAATTTTGAACGCTTTCCGCTGCGGGCCGTGTCATCGACGTCAAAGTCGCCATTTTTGAACTTTGCAAATCATTTACGTGGTGTAGACTCACCTATGATACCATCTCCATACACGTCGCAAATGTCCCGAGCTGTTTCGGCGGCTTTTTGATCTCGATGAAAAGCAAAGAAGAGCAGGTGACGAAAATATTAATTTTTGCCCCCTGGGCATTCCGTTTCTAAATCTCCAAGCTAATAAAAATTAAATAACTCGAAAATACAAATAACATAGTTTTGTAGAGCAGAAAGAGTTATATCGCATAAATACTTATAGATTGTCAAAAATGTCTTGCGGTATTTTTATTGAATTTTCAATTGTTCATAAAATTGGTTATAATAATGCGATTTAAGTCAAATATACGCCGTTTTGTTCGATGACGAGTTCCCAACGAGATGCCAACTTCATAATGCCCCTCTTATAGAAGCTCGCTTCCCTATTGTCAAAAAACTCGGAGAGCCAATTTTCACAGGACTCTCTTGTGGACAACTTCCGACTACCAAGCTCGTTCGCCATGGACAGAAATAGGTGGTAATCACTTGGTGCGAGATCCGGACTATACGGTGGATGCGAAAGAACCTCCCATCCAAGCTCCCGGAGCTTCTGGCGCGTCACCAAAGATGTGTGTGGCCTGGCGTTGTCCTGAAGGAAGACAATTCGGCCTCTGTTGATCAAAGATGGCCTCTTCTGCATTAGTGCTGCATTCAAGCGGTCCAGTTGTTGGCAGTACAGGTCCGAATTGGGCGTTTGGCCATAGGGGAGCAGCTCATAGTGGATGATTCCCTGCCAATCCCACCAAACACACAGAAGAACCTTCCTGGCCGTCAATCCAGGCGTGGCCACCGTCTGGGCAGCTTCACCGCTTTTCCACCACGACCGTTTGCGCTTCACGTTGTCGTAAGTGACCCACTTTTCATCGCCAGTCACCATCCGCTTCAAAAACGGGTCGATTTTGTTGCGATTCAGAAGCGATTCGCATGCATCCATACGGACAAAAATGTGTTTTTGCGTCAAGACGTGTGGCACCCATACATCGAGCTTCTTTTTGAATTCAAGCTTCTTCAAATGGTTTATAACGGTTTGATGACTCATGCCCAGCTCTTGGCCGATGCTACGGCTGCTATGTACTATGTCGGTCTCTTTCGATCAATTCAGCGATCAATTCAGCGACAGGCCTTCCGGACCGTGGCGCATCTTCGATCACCTCTGCACCAGAACGAAAACGTTGAAACCATCGTTGTGCGGTGGAAATGGAAACTGTATCGGGTCCATAAACTGCACAAATTTTATTGGCAGCATGAAATGCATTTTTGCCTTTATCGTAGTAGTACTGTAAAAAATGCCGTATTTTCTCTTTATTTTGCTCCATGTTTGCGAAGCTATAATTCACGAACGACTAAAAGCAAACAACAATTAGTCAAACACGTGTTAGCACGTGAAAAGAGCTTTCCAAAAAGCTCTAGCGTGAACCGATGCGACGAATACAACTAGAACTACGCGCTTGTAAAGACAAGCTTGCGGAAATACCGCAAGACTTTTTTGACAACCTTTATTTTACCAAACAGCAAACAAATCGTTCTAAAATAAAAGAAAATATAAAAACGGTATGAACTTATTCCCCAACCCAATAATTTCGGATAATGTTGCATTAAGTCGAAGAAGTCTAAAATTATTTAATTTTTGGGTTTTTGTTTTTTAAAGCTTTAATAAACACAAAATTGCAGTTAAAAAAAAAATTTAAATTAGATAAAAGAAAAAAACAAATTAGGTCCCCTTTGCGACTTGCAGGCTACGCCCTTGATAATGACAAGAATAAATATGCATTAACAATAAAAAAAATGTTTGCATACATACATATATGTATGTACCTATGTGGGTACGACATCTGTAGTTGGCTACAAGTGATAATTCGCATTTCGTTTTGAGTCCCCTACTTAGTGCTGTTGTTAGTTTTTGATATCTAAAATCATCTAAATAAGAAATTGAAGGAAGTGAAACTAACAGTCAACAACAGTTGTGGCTTTGCTTGAGAAAGTTATGCTGTTGAGAGCAGCCTGCAGAGAAGCAAAAATGGATGGTAATTTATTGAATTAATGTTAAGTCAGACGGCAGACTGTTAATGTGCGTGATTAAATGAAAGTCACTTCCGCTGTGGTTAACAAATCAAGCTTACGAAGTTTTCTCTTGTGCTTATCTGGTATTTAGTATTTGTATAAAATCAAAAATTACGTATTTTTCTGAAGAAAATATTTATTTCATTATAAACAATAAAAATTGCAAGAAACCTTATTTAAAATAACATGTAAGCATTTAGAATCTTTCAAGTTTCACTCTTTTTATTCAAAATATGGCTCTTAAGTCAAAAATGACATCATTTCAATGTCCACTATGAGAGCGTAGAGATATCAATGTGGAAGATTGATCAATAATACTTTGCGCTACAGCAGGGATATTCTCAAGAGAATGTCCAGTTTTTGACCTACGACTCTTTTTTCTGTTCTCGACGGAACTAGTTTCTCGATATTTTTGAAACAATTTTTAACTCATTCGGACGATTATTTCCATCAAAACAAAAAAGCACAAATTTGGCGATATGTAAATTACTTTTAAACATCGACCATTTACAATAATAAGTTTCTATAATTTTAACGCCTTGTTCTACAGTGTTCCTTCGCTGGAAGACTGTCATAATCCAAGATTATTTTATGAGATTTCTTTGAACAAAGAAAGTGGATTGTCACATTTCGTAAGCACCGTGCGTGCATTCGAGTAAAATTTTTTTAATTTCACTTTGTTGGTGCACATTAGACTGTATCGAAAAAGTACAAGTACCACAATTTTTTTAAAATTTGATTTATAGGAAATTCAAATTTTTTAACATATCAAATTGATGAGAAAATGAAAAACTGATTATGCAGCAATACCATTTCAAATCTATAGTTTCATGAGCATATGAATCCAAGAAAAAAACTTAATATTGTGTAGAAGAAAACCCATGTAATATGCTTTGAATTTGAAGTAGTAAAGTCAGAATTTAAATTTATATTTCCTATTTTTCATATTCATATTTTTGAACATACACACACAAAAGCCAGCTGAACTACCCCACAAAGTGATTTTCAGTGCTTTTTTACTATAAGAGGGGATTTTGCTGTGTACATTTCATAAGCTGCGTAAAAAATAACTAACCCAAAATATCGGTGATTGTTAGAAAATAATCCCATGATTTTTGGGCCTTGAAATATAAGGGAATCCCGGGATTGACATCCCTACCCCCATATGTCAATTTTGCATTTTAAATTGGTTTTTGACAGATATAAAAGAAGTTGGTTTTATTGGCGATTTTTGCTACGAAATTGTTTAATTTCGACTTAAAACCGTGACAAAATCATCGTTCAATAGGTTGACTGTGGTTGGTTGACGCCAACAACGATACAAATATGGCTAAAAGGGTCATAATTGGTCACGAACATAGCAAAGCTCGATATGTCGTCGAATTCAAAACCCAATCACACTCATGAAACACTAAGAGCGCATATGGAGAAAATCATGCCCAATTATGTTAAATGTGAAGGATTTCTCACCACTTTATTTGTTTACAATGATGTGTTGCATCATCAGTTCCTGTCAGAAGTTTGTATCGTCAATAAAGAGTATTATCTTTAATTAATACGCTCTTTGTCGGCAGGCAATGGCTGGTTTACGTCCTTTTTTCTGTCATGAAAAAGCTTCTCATAAAAAACCATCTCGCGTTCAGAGGCGGCATGCAACTGTTAGTCCATCTATTTGTGGAGCATCACTAAGACAAACACCACCAAATTGAATTACGAGCTCGACCCAATATCTAAAAATGGTTGCATGCTCAATATTTTTCATCATTTCGGCACATTGTACCGAACACTTATTTAATTTTACGGGCTGTTTTTTTTAGATTTTATGCGCTCTGAGAGCCACAATCGCTGAAGAAATTTGATTTTATTTCTATCAAAAAATTTTCATTGTAAATACGTATATTATTTGCTTTTCCTGAAATAAATTTCCAAAAATCTTATTACAAGGTGAAGTTCAAAATAAACAATACAAGAGTCCAGTCTGGCCTCGACCCATTGTTTTGCGTGATCTAAAAGTGTTTCAGGTCGTTGACTGGACTGTCTTTCAGGATGTCGGTACAAACCTTTTGGATGGCCTCTACGGACGCAAAACGTTTTTCTTTCATAGCCAAATGTAATTTTCCGAATGCGTAGAAGTCACAGAGAGCCATTTCAGGCAAATACGGTTGATGGTGCTTCAAAACGCCAAGATAGAAAATTGCCTTAAATGTTTGGCCCATTGGCACGAACTTCTTGTGGACAATTCCCTTGGAATCATAAAAACAAATGAGCATCCATTTGATTTTTGACTTCTCCAAACGAGTATTTTTGGGTGGTGGCTCGTCTGGGGCCTTCCATTCGGCTTTCACGCTTAATTTCAGGTTCATGCTAGAACCAACACGTTTCATCGCCAGTTACAATGCTGTAAAGGAAGTTCTCGTCTTTTCTCGCCTCTTTAATGAGGTCTTTCGAATGTTGTTCGGTGATTACTGATTTTGGGCGACCCGTTGATTACTGATTTTGGGCGACCCATTTATGTCCCCACAACCATCTCTGAAACGTGCAGACAATGAACTCTGGCACAAAATAGACAATCATAGCTATACACTTTTTTTACCAATTCAAATGTTTCGGTAAACGTTTTACCGACTTTAAAACAAAATTTAATATTAGCTCTTTGTTCGAAACTCAGTCTTGCACCGATGACCCAAACATACTGACACTTTGACGCAATAACTTCGCTTCCACTGAACCGAATGTCACCAAGCTTTCACTGGAAGTCCGCTAGGGATGTAACTTCCAACGCACTAACTCATTAAAAAGATGACACCATCGAGACCATTTTTATGACGCCAGTCTTGTTTATTTTGGACCTCACCTTGTTTATATTTCTTTGCCAATTTCCCCAGTTCGGGTATCCAAATATAAATATACACTCAATGAATATTCTATGCATGTATGTAAAGGGTTTTCCAATAAGAGATGTTATTTTGATATTCAAAGAAAAAATGTTATTTTTCAATATAAATGACCGGAAGTTTATTTCATTATAAAGAGGAATGTACGCCGCTAATAGTGGAAAATAACATCAGGAAAATGACCACCACGACCACGCTTACAGGACAATATCCTATTGAATGGAATTTTTCATAACCGAATTGAATCGACCCTGGGCTGTTGGCGTAGACCTTCTCTTTCACGTGGCCCCAAAGAAAAAAGTCACAAGGTGTTACATCAAAAGATCTCGGTGGCCAATTGTGATCACCTCTTCGAGAGACGGAAACTTTTCCCGTAAAAGATCAATGGTTTCGTTGCTTGTGTGGCACGTAGCGTCCTCTTGCTGAAAATAAACGTTGTCCAGATTAATGCCATCCAATTCCGGCCATTAAAAATCGTTAATCATCTCTCGATAGTGCAATCCTATTCAAAATAACACCTGTTATTGGAAAACCCCTTACATATATTTATATATAATTAGCGCGTACACCCTTTCTGGGTGTTTGGCCCTGCTCCTTCTTTAAAATAATAGCCATCGCTAGCGACACATTTTTCCCATCTCTCAGGCAATTTGTGGATGCCGCGGCAAAAAAATTGGCTGTCTTTGGTCCCAAACCAATCATCGAGCCATTTCTTGGCTCCTTCGTGAGAATTGAAGCCCTGCTCGGAAAGTGCGTGGCCCATCGATGCAAACAAATGATAATCGGAAGCCACCAAGTCTGTTGCGGAAGCCGCATGCACTAGCGGTTCCCAATCGTACGTCTCCACCAATTCCCCGGTCGCTCTTTTTCGATGTGGCGGTGCATTGTCATCAAGAAAAATTACTTTGTGACGCCGATCGGTATATTCGGGGCGATTTCGGTGTATAGCGCTGTTTAAATCGGCCAATTGTCGTTGGTAGCGTGCACCGTGAACTGTTTCACCTGGTTTTAATAGCTCGTACCAAATCATACGACGCTGATCCCAGAAAATACACAGCATTGTCTTGCGGCCGAAGCGAATTGGTTTGGCCGTTGTTTTTGGCTTGTGGCCGGGCGGACCATACGATCGTTTACACTTGGGATTGGAGAAATACACACATTTCGATGCACGATTCGATGCAAAAAATACTTCCTTTTGAACCGGGAGAGCAGCATTTCACAAGTGGTTTTACGGTGTTCGCAAATCGTAGTTTGAAGGCACGAAATTCGACATTTTTAAGAGCGACAAAAATGCATTGTTACATGAAACGTAACAAATAATGAACTGAATACTCCCAGCAACATCTATGGACTAATAGCTGAAAGTCTCACTTCATAGGTATATACCTACATGGCAGAAATAAACTCGGAGGTTTGCCATTGCCTGCCGTGGGGCGACCGCTTTTAGGAAAAAACTTCTTCTAACATTTTGTTTCATGCTCGGATATTAGAGCCTGTGTATTTTCGAATGGTAGTCACGCAGCAACATATACGGCTATGGCTCACTCACCGAGTAGGTATATTAAATTCCAAGCAGCAACTTGAACTAATTTACCTACTTATTTCCTTTCATTAGTTGGAATCGTCATTAAATAATTTGCCAGGTGACTGATTTCAGTTGTCCATTCAGTACATCAAATATATCTGATAGTATCTCAGGGTAAGTGAAAATACGTTGCTTCAGCGACTTTTTAGTGCATAAAGAAAATTTGGAATTAACGGATAGTGCGAGTGTAAGTTGGAATTGAAGCTATGGCTATATTTGTATATATTTAAATATACATGTTTGTACATATGCATCAAGTGACATTAGTAACAACTGTTGCGGTCAAATGTGGTGAGGAAAACAATTAACACTCAATTTAAATGACTTGAAGAATAAAACAATGACAGTGGCAGTGCCAACTATTTGTCATCCATGTTTCTTCATATCCATATATACGGCTTAACATACATACATACATTTATGCATCTACATGCATTAAATATATTCAGATATTTCCCAAAGGGACTAACGAATTGCCAAAGGGGAAGTCTAAGCAAAATATGGAAAGAGTCAAAGAAAAAAAAAGAAACAAAAACAGGAAGCACATTAGGGCACATTTTCTCACAATTAAGAAGATGTGTTTTTTTTTCGGGTAAAACAAAAATTGTAAAGCTGCCTTTACTATATTTTTAATGCACGAATTTCCCCTTTTATTTTGTCTGAGAAGAGTTTTATTTTCATTTTTATCAGCTTAAATATCTGTTTGTTGAAAACGCATAATTAAAGCGCGTTGATTGTGTCTCATTTCCGAAATGCCGCCTACTAATGATTTCCTAAATCGCAGCCGCGAGAGATGCCACCGCTTAGCCGCATCCTTTTGGGAACTATAAATTTTGTACAAGTCAAGCCTTAATATGAAAACAACCCGCCTCGTAGCGGCTTCCGTGCGTACATTTCATTGATTACCGCAAATGCTTGGACGATCTTTCACTTAGAGCGCCCCCCTTCATACCGTCACTTAAGGCGACTGCCTATCGGCATCATTTGGCCCTTGATGCATTTGTTGCGGCAATACTTCAAGCGTGCAGCCCTAGCACTCACAGCGTTCTTATCTTCGCCGACTACTGTAAGTACTTCAAATGCAACTTCAAGCACATACCTACTTGAGCACTCGCCGTCGTTATCGGAATGGGAGCCTTTAATAGAGCATTAAATTATGTAGTCGTGGACACTTAGTTTTCTGTGAGTTTTAACTTGAGTTTGAGCATCTCTAGTATCCGCATTGCATTCGTGCAACAGCAGCAGCCAGCCGGTTGGCGTCAATCAAGTGGACAATTTCTGTACGTCAAGCAGTCGCAACAATGCTGTTCTTTGTTTGCCGTATCTAATCTCTGACTTCTGGCTATGAACGCCGCTAGTAAGTACATAGATATACATAGATACTGCCAAGCAGCTGAGGTGTGCATCGCTCACTCGCTCATACATATATATAGAAATGTGTCGCAAGATCACTTGTGGCTTTGGTGGCGGCGACAATGCTGCAACACGTTCATTAAGTCGAATTTTTACGATCACGAACAATTGAACAGTGTTGGTGTGCCTCAGAGTGTTGACCGTTTGATTCTAATTCGCCTTTCCCAACTTCCTATCTACTACACCACGCGACAAAACATTAGCACAACAACTTTTTGAGTAGAAAATGCACGATTTTTTTTATATATTGAAAATATGCAACACCTTCAAGGAAAAAATTATACAAAATCAGCGGGATTTTTTAGCAACTTTAAAGTTGCATTTCGTTATGTTAATTTTTATAAGATGTAAGCCTGTATACAAAAATTGTTTCTAAAAATTTTAATTAATGGTATTAGTGGAATTGGAAAATTCATAAAACTTTTTTTAATTGTTTTTTTTTTGAAACTTGTATGCATATCCTTTTCTTTAGACAATGAGCTATACTTTTATTAAAAAAATAATGCACATTAAAACAAAAAGTTTTAAAAAATAGTCAAAACTGGCCAACAACTGTTGTTGTGCTACCATTTGTCGTGGGCTGTAGCTCGCACGCCGCTGTCTGCTGGCCGCCCCTGCCTATGCTGTAATGTGGCATGTTCATATGTCTGTACACATGTGATCCTTTGAGAAAGTCTGTCAATTAGACATGACATGCAGGCAGTTCTTTTTGGTTTCAGTTTTTTTTTTGCTGTTGTGCTTGTAGATAAGAAAAAGGACTCTCATGACACATGTTCGCATCGCTGGCTGGGCATGCTTGCTTGTTGGAAGCGCCGTCATCGTCGCCGTTTGCTTTGTCTCTCTCTCTCTAATTTTATTTATCTGCGTTCAAATTATTTGGATATTTTTTGTGTCCTCGTTTTTTGTTGCTTGTCGGACAATTGCACTTTTTCTAAAGCACAAAAACAAAAACACAAAAAAATAACTTGCAACACATGCGACATGGCAAGCGTACACTAAAAGTGCATATAACATTAGCTATTACTGTTATAGTTGTTGTTGCTTTCCGCCGCTGCTGTCGCCATTTGCCATTCCCTTTTCTTTTGATGCTTGAACGGTCGCTCACTGCCGCTTCATACCCAACATTTCATTGATGCCTCGTTCGCTTCTTTTTTTATTGGTATTTGTGTGCAATTTTAGCATTAGTTGCGCTGTCTGGGTAGGTGTGGCGCACTGGTGCCATCGAATAGTAGTGCCACAATTGATTGCTTGTGGCAGTTGGCAAAGTCAAATAGTGTGCATGGCAAAGTGGATGCAGTAAATATATGTTTGTATGTATGTATGTGTATCTTGCATGGCTTGTAATGTACATGCTACTTACTCTACATATTTGTATGCATGCATTTGTGTGTATACTTGCCACATACATATATGTGTGCTGCACAATAATTTGCAGTTTAATTTCCTTGAGAAATTATGTAATGACAAAGGTTCCGCTTGAATTACAAATCGCTATATAATTAAGCACCTTGCACAGGCGCCTCGTAGTTAATCCTTTAATAAGCAGTTGTGCGCATTAGCAGCAGGAGTGGCAGGTGTATACTGATTTTTCTTGATCACAAAATTAACGTTAGAACTGTGTTGTTCTTTGTATTTAGTGCACTGTGGGTTTTTAAATCGTTTTCAATAGGCCGCTTTCGTTCTTCAGTGGTCCGCACAATTTTGCAATCGGCTTTAAGGGATTATGTCTAGCTCTAGCGCCATTAGAAGAATAATGAAAATCATAGTTAAGTGCAAAGTTACTATGACAATACGATGATTATTATTATTAGGTTACTGCACACTACAACCAAAAGAGATCTATTGTGCAAAGCCCTCATGAGGTACCCTATTTTAAGCCTTTTTTAAAACGCTTAGCACATTCTGGAGTTTATTGTTCCATATTTAATATGGATACAGGGCAATACCACCAAGTTATTGTAGCCATTTTCTGCATAGTGCAGGGCATTTACAAAGGATGTGCTCTAAATTTTCAATGTGTGCTTCACAGAATCGGTAGATTATGGTCTCAGAGAGACCAATTTTGTTTAAGTGGTATCTCAGGCTACAGTGGTCGGTAAAGTACCAGTTAGAAGTCTTAAGTCTACTCTGTTGAGTAAAAGTAGCTTATCAGAAGTTCCTCTGTCCGGCGTTAGGAATTGTTTCGCTTGTCGCTGATCGACAGACTTTCACCAGTGTTCAAAGAACTTCATCTCCTCCCACCTCCTGAGACGTTCGTTGATGTGACCCTTTGGGAGTCCAAAGCTAGAAGGTCCACAATTTAATTTCTCTTATGCCCTTTGTGTCCACGAAAAAAACCTAATAATAATGTGTTGAAGTTCCCTAGCATTCTGAGAAGGTTTAGGCAGTCATGCACCATTTTTGGGTGATTGTAGTTTATAGAAGTACTTTCAAAGCCGAATATCTACCTAAAAGTATGTAAATGTGAATTTCTGATTTGAATTTTGCTGAGGAGACATTCCCTCACACATATCTCAATGGCATAGATAGATAGATATATGAGGTTTGCACTTCGACCTCATGGTCTTTTGTGCACTCTACTCATCACACTGCCTCACCCAAGCTCAGTTCCTTTATTCAACTCAGGATAAAGCTGGGTTGGATTGAGCGTATGTGCCTGTGCTCTGGCTGTAATTGGTCAAGATGTCTCACTGTTCTCTGCTGTATTCCATGAGAAGGTGCATTGGAGCCTACCGACATTAGTCGCAGAAACGACAAGAGTCTTTAGACCAAACCCCGATCATGTGCAGATGACTTTGCAGTCTGCAGTGACCTGCGAGGATGCCCGTGAGCATTATCAGATTATTACTGGGGAGGGTTATGAGTTTTTAAACCTCTTTAAGTTCTACCCTCCCAGTAAGGATTTCGCCTGGCGTTGCCTCAGCAAACCTCCCTTAGCCCTAGCTCTTCACTCCTGAGCTTCTCCTTGATGGTATAGTGCCCCATGGCAATGAAGGGCTCGGGTCCTATTAAAGGCGAGGCCACAGCCTCTCTCGCCGATGCGTCCGCTACTTCGTTCCCAGTTATACTCCTGTGTCCTGGGACCCAAATTAGCCGGATGCAGTTGTGCATTCCTAGTAGATTAAGTTTCTCGATATACTCAAGTACCAGTGAGGACATGATCTCATAGGACGATAGGGCAATGAGTGCCGCCTGACTGTCACTCAGAATGGCAATCAGCTCATTCCGGACATACCTGTCTAAGTTTATCAATCCATATAGACAAATGGCATACATCTCAGCTTAGAAAACAGCCCATCGACACAGACCATTTGGTTCTGGGGCCGTAAATTCCAGTGCAGGGTACACTCCTGAAGTTTCTTTTCAAATGCAGGCATATTTCTTCAATTCTTTTCGAATTTGATCACCTTAGTGATATCATCTCTGGGTAGCTGGGTGAGTGAGAGCTGAAGTTTTAGCACTTCCATGTATTTAGATTGCATCACTTTTCCTCTCCCGAAACATTCCCTGGTAATATTCAGCAGGGTACGCTTGGTTGATTGCTGAATGACTATATGACACACGCATGCAAAGCGCTGAAGCCTATTTTACACTAACTGTCGAGAGAGTGACTCTCAATGCCCAAGCGACCGCTTCATATGTCACCATTGGTCTTATTATCATGATGTACATCCACCTAAGGACTTTTGGGTTACAGTCCCAAGATTGTCCTTCTAGACGTTTGCGGATCAAGAGAGCCTTTGTTGCCTTGGACAAGGTTGAATCATCGCAATGGTATTTCTGCCTTGAAGATTATTGGGTAGAGACCCATTGGAATCGATTTTTTGAAACAAGGCGATTTGATTCCCGCTCCTGTTCTACCAACTTTTAATTTGGATCCATCAGTGTATCATAACTGGGCTCCGGGTTTGAAGGTAATATAATTATTTTCCCACGCATACGATGACTACAGTTACATATCTCTACAAAGAATCCAAAAAAAAAAAAACGGAAAATTAAGTAGTTGTATCTACATATGAGCAACTCCATGTCAAGTGATACAAGTATATTATTTTGGGTATTATTGTAAATTTTTCTAGAAATTGGTTTATTTGCAGGCTGGAGTATAATAAGAAGTAGACTGGAATGTCAACTGAAATATACAAGCACAATACTGAGAGGTGTTCTCGGCATAATGATAGGTACTTTTGCGTAAAACACGAAAATGCATACATCTCTATTTACGCCCGTTCGTTAAACAAACTAATAAAATTGTTAAATTGTGAAAGCACAAATTAATATAGGGCCCGCCATCTATCGTTACGGATTTGAACTAGGTATTATTTGAAGAATGGTAACACTTAGCTGTCATCTGATTTGACAGAAAATTAGTTTTATTCTTCCTCTGAACGAAAATGGTTGTGTATACGCTCAAAGAACGCTGGGAAATATAGCGACATTACTTTGAAAATCATGGTAATGTTGCAGAATGTGTACTTGAAGAAGATGAAGACTTTTACCGAAAAATCATCTTTTCGGATGAAGCTCATTTCCATCTCGGCGGGTATGTTAACAAGCAAAATTGCCGCATTTGGGGCTCAGAAACCCCGCACGCACTCGAAGAAAAGCCGCTGCATTCACAACGAGCCACTGTTTGGTGCGGATTTTGGTCGAGAGGCATCATTGGTCTATTTTTCTTCGAAAATGAGCGAGGAGTGGCCGTAACCGTCAATGGAGAGCGTTACCGGGCCATGTTGAACGAATTTTTGTTCCGAGAAATTGAAGAGAAGGATATTGGTGGCATTTGGCTCCAACAAGATGGCGCTACTTGCCACACAGCGAATGCTACGATCAATCTTTTGCGCACTATCTTCGAAGATCGCATTATCAGCCGAAATTCTGATATCAATTGGCCACCTCGGTGCTGCGATTTGACGCCGTTGGATTATTATCTTTGGGGTGCCGTCAAAGACCAGTGTTATGCCAACAAACCAGCAACTATTGATGCACTGAGGACCAACATACGCGATGTCATAGCTGAAATACAGCCGCATACAATCGAAAATGTGTTGAAAAATTGGACCGATCGTATGGGATGGTGCATGGCTAGCCGAGGCAACCATATGAATGAAGTTTTGTTCCATCATTAACCGGAAGGATTGTACTTCAAAATAAAAAAAACAGTTTGGAAAAATATTGAGTAGTTTCTTTTTTATAGCATTTGTAATTCCGTAAAGTTATATGGCGGACCCTTTATAAAGTTTCCAAACGCAGTTTGTTTGCGTTTTCATGCGGAAGACGCCGGGAAAGAAAGTGTGTGTGTGTTCGTATAATTTCTTATGTTTCGTTGTTTCCATTGCTTTCGGCTACTCTTTGACTTCATAAATAAGTATTGCCCTTCCTTTTGTTTGTTTATTCATGGGCCCTTATGACATGGCGAATTCGGGAGGCGTAATTATGTAGTTACTATTCCAACCTACAACAAACTACTTATTTACCAACAAAAACCAAAACCGGTTTGGACATACAGTATACAATTCTGGGGATGCGCTAGTCAAAAGTACATCACCTTTATCCAACGTCTGCAAAATAAAATCCTGCGAAGCATAGTACCTGCGACATACTAAGTAAGGAATAGCGACCTTCATCGTGATCTTAGTATAGCAACTGTAACTGAAGTTACGAAGCAATTTACCATAGTTCACAAACAGCGACTAAAAAATCATGTCAACGATGTAACATCCAGCTTACTTTGGCTGGATTCTTCTCGAAGACGATTAAACCGCGCAACGGTAGCAGATCTTATGGAGAGCTAGAAGTGATTACAGTGTAAAAAACAAAACAAGTTAAATTATCAAATGAAAATTGCTTATCAGTGTTTGGTGCAGTTGTTCAGCGCTTCTAAAAAATGAATACGAATTTATAAAATTATATTTAAGTGCCAGAACTGTCCAAGGTGATATTAAAGGTGCCAGCTCATCCGATTTTTTTGTTCTTTCGCCGTGTACATTAGGATGTAAACACAAAGAGAAATGTCGAAACGGTGCGTTCGCTCCATCGTCGAATGCTTCTCGTTCTACCTCCATCAATAAAGATAAAATACAACATTGCATCTTCCGAACTCGCTGCGACGTCATGCCCCGAGAATATACAAACAAAAGGAAGGGAAATTACTTGCTTATGAAGAAGACTAGGCGAAAGAAGTAGAATCTGCCAAACACAAGAAATTATACACATACTTTCTTGCCACAGCGTCACCGGCAAGTCATTCGCGGAATACTTACAAACGGGTAATTTATCTCTCTTTTGTTTGCTTTGTCTATGTTTTTGTATTATTATTGTTTATTACGTTAGCCTGTCGTCAGAATCGCGAAAAATAAGGTGGCGGTTTTCGTAAGACGTCACCTTTAACTTATGTATACCGTACAATTGCATGTCAGTTGGTCAACGTAGTTCGCCCTTTGCTTTTTCTTTTCTACTTTCCTTGGTCGTGACATTCTATTGTAACATACAAAACGTTGTTTATGGTTTAGTGCCACCGCCTTTAATGAATTCGAGAAATTCATAGATCTCTAGAAAATTATGAGTGCTCTGTTTACTATTCAAATATTTTAACTTAATTTTTTGTTATTCCGGGTCATTGGAAATGTATTGCAGCTTGAAGAAGGTAGAAAATGCGACCTACAATGTTGCGAAACTTTGAATTACTACAAAATGCAATTTTTTGGAGAAAACCGGAAATATGCTAAAACTCTTACAAAATAAAGACAAAATTCGACTCAATCTGCGAAAGGAGTCGCACGTAGAGATATAAACGTGAATCAATTTCTGCATTTATTTTACTTATTTTTTTTGGCTAATAAAGCCTAGACAAGAATATTGTTGTTTACGTGTCAAAAAAATAGCAACAACAAAAGTACTAACAAGTATTGTAAAAGTTGGACAACAAAATGTCAAATGGATATGCAAAACGGAAGCGATTTGTTACTCGATTTCTCAGTTGTCCTAGTTGCGCTTCATGTTGAGAGTTGTTTTTATTATCCTCGTTGCTACAACAACTCGCATTAGTGATACGAGTGGGGCGCAATAAGTACCCGTGTTTGATGACAGAGGGCATTCCTGAGGAAAGTTGGTATTATCATCGTGTGCTGCCATCTATCAAACGACGGCAAAACAAATTTCAGACTGATTGACTATTCGGCTTGAGAACAGCACGTAGCGCAGCAGGTTAGATGGGTTGGTCACATCATCAGAATGCTCAATGAAAGAATCCAAAAAAGGGTGTTTACTTTGCGCCCAATTGGAGGAAGAAAGAGAGGCCGACCAAGAAAGAGATGGCTTGATGACGTAGAAGCACTTTTAAACGCGATTAACGTTCATAATTGAAGAAATGAGGCAGGAGAGGACTAAATTGGAGGAGGATTGTTGATGAAGCTATGGTCCACCACAGACTGTAAAGCTAAGAGAGAGAGATAAGTTAGTTGGGATTTGGTAGCTATTCGAGTAAGACGTGTTTCGTGATTTTCGCTAAAATGGAAAAATAGCAGTATCGTTCGGCAATTTGCTTTTTGTTTTTGGTTTGGAAAAAATGCGAGGAGATAAAAACAAGGTTGGATGCTGTCTATGGGGACGCTTTGTCATTCATGACCAGAGTTAGATTGGTTTAACAAATTTAAACGTGGGCGAACATCCGTTCTTGATGAGGAGCTACGAGGAAGCCCGGTGGACGTTACCGAGGAAGTCATTCAAAAAGCCCACGACATGATTCTCGCTGATCGTCGAACGAAAGAGGCCATATGTGTGTCGACCGGAATAACAATTACATAATATTTTACACGATAAGTTGGCGATCAAAAAAATTTTCGGCCCGATGGGTGCGGCGATTGCTCACGGTGGACAACCAACGCATGCGTCTGTTAACCTCGAAGCAGTGCTTTGAGCAATTTAGCGAGATCCGAATGAATTTTTGCGTCGAGTTGTTACCGTTGATGAAACCTGGACTCATGATTATATATATATATATATATATAATTGGCGCGTACACCCTTTTTGGGTATTTGGCCGTGCTTCTCCTCCTATTTGTGGTGTGCGTCTTGATGTTGTTCCACAAATGGAGGGACCTACAGTTTCAAGCCGACTCCGAGCGAAAAATATTTTTATGTGGAGCTTTTTCATGGCAGAAATACACTCGGAGGTTTGCCATTACCTGCCGAGGGGCGACCGCTATTAGAAAAATGTTTTTCTTAATTTTGGTGTTTCACCGAGATTCGAAACAACGTTCTCTCTGTGAATTCCGAATGGTAATCACGCAACAACCCATTCAGCTACGGCGGCCGCCCGTAGATTCATCATTACACACCAGAAATTAAGCAACAATCAAAATAATGGATTTTTTCCGGTGAATCTGCTCCAAACAAGGCGAAGACAGTCCCATCAGGATGCGAACGGCGTCATACTCATGGATTTTTTAGAAAAAGAAAAAACGATCACTGGACACTACTACAGTGAGTTCTTGAAAAACTTAAAAAAAAAAAAAATAAAGGGGACACAGCCGCAACAGAAATTGCTGTTTCAGCACTTCCATCCGGAGTTGTCGCCGCGAACTGCATGAATTGCGTTATGAATTGCTGCCGCACCTGTCTGTATTCATCCGATCTGCCTCCCTGCGACTTTTTCTTGTCCCTAACATGAAGAAATGGCTTGAGGGAAAAACGTTTAGTTCAAACGAATAAGTCATTGCCGAGACAGAGGCGTATCTTGGAGAGTTCGACAAATCCTATTTTCTAGAGGGGTTAGAAAATGGACGGAGCATTGGGTGAAGTATATCTTTCTAAACGGGGACTATGTTGAAAAAAAAAATTAAAAAATGGTGTCTTTATTTCTAACACGGATATTTATTGAACCGCCCTCGTTTGCACACTGCTGTCGAAAGGTTACTTTGCTTTGTTGCTGCTACTACCACTTTTATTAAGGTTATTGCTTATTATTACTGTTATTTTTTGCTCATTCTCATGACTTTTGTGACGTGCTACTGTACCTCTTTTATACAAAGAACTGACTACTAGGACGCGCTACTGTACCCATGACAGCGATACAATCAATATCGGCATTCTTTATTTGCACCTACAGTCAGTCGTGCGGAGGAGTATACCAGGCTTAAGAAAGGTGCTATAGCTTTCCTTATTCTACCTTTTCCACGTAGTTACCGACTCAACACTAACTTTGGCAACTTTTTATCGCTACACAATTGTCATTTTATTGCTTTTTTAGCAAAATGAGTAGCGTTGTACCTGCTATAGCTAAGAAAACTGCTATAAAATATAACCAGCACAACAACACTAGCAATAATGCATAGAGAAACATAGCCATAAGGAAGCAGAAATAAAATCACAACTGTCATAAAAATTTCATGGCTGAATTATTCGCAAATTGATTTTCATAGTCTTGCATTGAATTTGCAGTATTCCGGTTGAGGTAGTGAGCTAGTGAACTAGTCGTCAGAAGAAAAGGGTTACCATAGCCCAGCGCAAGGTGGCACAATTTGCCGCAGGTGCTGGAGTGGGTACGAGTACGTGTATGCTAGTACGAGTATAAGCCGGTAGCGGTGGCGGCTAGCTAAGTAAACAGCCAAGTAGTAAGTAATCAGGCAGGCAGCTTTTGCGATACGGTTCAATGGCTTTCGGCAAACAAGCGATCTGGGTATGGGCAATGGGCAATGGGCTGTGTTGCAGGTTGCTGTCGTTGTCGCTGTCGCTGTTGCTGTTAACGTTGCATGCGGCAAGTGGCAAGTGGCATATATCACGTGCGCACAAAAAATAACAATTTTATTAAGAGCTGCGCATAAAATTACAAGTTACCGTTCACCGTTTGTTCTGCGTGCAGCGTTTGATTTGAAGTAGTACAAGTAGCATGCCAAGTTTTGCATTTCTTTCGTTCTGCCACAATTGTACCTGCCACCGTTTGCCGCCATTCAAATGGTAATAAGCATTCAACTTGCTTCAGTTGAAACAGTGTTGGCCGTGAAGTGCCTTAGCTCATAAAAATTTTGTTTCGTTAGCTGGCAGGCTTTGCTTCAAAGTAATTTTTCCAATTCGCCTTGGTGGCAATTTGACAATTTGGCTGGCAAAAACTATGTTTTTAATCAACATTTTTATGGCACCATGGTAACGTTAAATGTTACGTGTCATATGCACCTAGATATATGAGTATGTGTATGGAGTTTTTTTTTTTATGTTAGATATGCATGTTATGTATGTACATATATATGACATTGCAGCGCAGAAAGTTCTAATAAAACAGATTGTTGATTGTGGGGTCATTTCGTATTTTTAGTCATTGCCTTCTTCTGGTCATACTTGGTAACTACAGTGTGCGCCATCTCGTCCTGGTTAATGAAGTTGTAGAACGATTTTAACAATTATCAACCCATCGACGTCACTAATTACAATTAATTTCATTTAATCAATTATCAATAAATTTCAATTTAGTAAAATTTCAACCACCTATCATGCACCCATACCGAAATATCATCAACATTCTGATTGAAGAAGGTGCGTCGGATTACTGGAAAAGAAATGCTGATAACGCTGCCCACTTTACGCTCTCTGATGAAGCCAATAAACCGAAGCCATGCCGCTTTGTGGTACGGATGACTTCTTCAGACCAATGCAATAAGCAAATAAAAATATACATCGAGAATGTGCAATACCTGCAAGAGCTTTACCCTCCCAGTATATTTGTAATTAAATCACACAGGTCTGCGAGATTCGAGTTATAAGCGCAATCGGGAGTATTTCTTTTATATTTTTTTACGCTGAACAACTAACTCTGCTCTATGCAAAATTCGTTACAACTACCTGGGTTCGCCTTACTTTTAATCTCTGAAGGATATTGCTGAGAAAAGTTTAAACTGTTTATTGAAACTCGCCAAGTCATATCACGTATCACGAACTATGTTTAACACGACTACGGACCCTTGAAGTCTATGTGAGATCTATTCAAATCAGTCCGCTCCCTTCATAATGCAGTTTGTTTTTCTATTTTTGTGAATTTTTTCCTCTTCATATATGGCATTTTTAGCTTCAAGACCCAATTTTAAAAATCGGCTTACCGTGCTTTTTAAATAAGTTATGAATATTTGAATTTACGACATTTAAAAATGTATATAGAACACTAATCTGCCCATTGTTCTTGTAATTGAAAACGCATAAATTTCCGCAGGACTGTGCAAAAAAATTCTGGTTTTATAGAAAAAATAAAAACTTGTGCAGTCGACGTAAATTTTTTGGATTATTAAGATATTGGGATCTCGGGAGCCCGTTATTACAGTCCCGCTATACCGGGACTAGTCCCGGGATTCTGATATTAATTTTTTTGCAACAATGTTTCTGCCAATAAATGGGAATATTTTTTTTATGTAAGTTATATTAATAATTAATTATTGTATTTTTTAACGTTTGTAGAAATAAATTTGCAAAATTATGCGTTTGCTGTGTGAAAATGTACATATATACGAGGTGTGTTAAAAAAATAAGTTCAATTTTCATTTTTCTCAAATTTATTTATTTATAAATTTCTATTTTATCTCCTTCAAGGTAGTCTCCCTCAGCTATAATATACTTGTGCCAGCGTTTTTTTCAATCCTCGCAGTTCTAATATGCACTTTTTGGTATGTCCTTGAGCGATTCGTCGCAAAACGCCGTCCTTTAATGGGTCCTTTCAATCTTGGCAACAGGAAAAGTCGCAGGGGGCCAAATCCAGTGACTACCGTGGCTAAAGCTGGATAACGGTATTGTTTTTTGGCGAATAAATTCTCACAAGCAAAGATGAGTGAGCAGGTGCATTATCATGATGCAAAGCCATGAATTTTTTCCCACCATTCCGGGCGTTTTTTTGTATTGCTTCATGAAAACGTCCCAGAACTGCTAGGTAATACTCTTCATTTACCGTACGTCTTTGTGGTAAAAACTCCTGATGCACTACGCCAAGGTAATCGAAGAAAACAGTGAGCAAAACCTTGTCGTTAGATCGAAATTGGGGGGGGGGGGGCTTGTTTTGGTCTTGGCTCTCCGGGACTCTTCCATTGGTACGATTGGGCTTTGGTTTCATATACCCATGACGCATCACCAGTTATGACCTCTTTAAGCAAATCTGGATTATCGTTGATGTCATCAAGAATTTCTGAGCGATGTTCATGCGACGTTGTTTTTAGTCAAAATTCAGAAATTTTGGAACGAAATTCGCTGCCACCTGCTTTATGTCCAAAATTTCCGAAAAGATTGCATGGCATGTGCCAACCGATATGCCGACATCCTTAGCAACTTCTCTAATTGTGACTCGGTAATTCTCCATAACAATTTTCTTCGCTTCCTTAACATTTTCATCGGTTGTTGATGTGCTGGGGCGTCCAGAGCGAGCGTCGTCATTCATATCTTCTCGGCCTTCTGTGAAAAGCTTGTACCACTTGTAAACATTGTTTTGTCTCAGAGTACTCTCACTGTATGCCGCTGTCCACCTTTTTGAGTGTTTTTGAGTACTTAATTCTATTTTGAATTTTTTTCCAACATTTGATATCACTTCTTTGATGCTTTTCCTTCGATAGCAGAAAATCGCCGAACACGCAAAACACTTGTCTTATTATGTCTCTCACAAACAAACCAAAGATGCAATATTGCTAAAACCGTGAACATATCTTCAAGACGAAAAAAAAAAAAAAAATCGAAAGTCGAGTGTACGTAGCCCGCGAAATTTGAAACTTCACCTTATTTTTTAACACACATCGTGTTATTATTGTATTTATATTGTCCTGAAAATTAAGGGGACTTAACAAATTCATCCCTATAGAGTGAGTTGAGTGTCTGAACGTCCTAGGACGTTCTTTTCAGAGCTCTCGAGATAGCCAGTACCAATCGGCACTGGGGATATCATCACATTTAATGTGAAAACTCTCGGTTTGACAAGATGGCGTGACACATCACACTGTATGTGATCCAATGTGCTTTTTGCATGGACAAATGCTGACTACTAAGATCATGTAATTTGACTCCATAACACTACTTTTTGTGGGAATTTTTAAAGTGTAAAAAATACATACCAGCTGAAAACCAGACAAACTTCCAAGCCGAAATAAATGTTAGGAAATGGTAGCGAAGTCGAACCTGGCGCTATTAAATGTGACGAAAAATTACAAAAATAAGAATGCGGTTTCGCCTTAGCTGTATCCTCGACGGGAAAAATAAGCATATTTTGTGACCTTAAGAGGATAATAAAATATATTAAAATTCTTGAAAAGTCTATTAGTACGAGTATATAAATTATTTTTTAATAAATGGCCATGTAGGTAAATGTAATTGGCACTGCAGAGCTTTGGGTAAGCATCTTGTTTGAAGGTTGCCGGACAAACTGCCCCCGAATTTTCAATTTACAGTGAATATACAAAAAATGTTTTTCTATTATATTAGGTGCACAACTAAGTTCCCGCTGTTTGTCAATAGATGCCGCCAGCAGTGTGTGCTAGTCGATTCTCACATACCCTAAACGTCATAAACCAAGCTTAGACATATGGTAACCAACTGCTTCGACACACTAGTGATTTTGTTTTGGTATCATTTACTTTTGGTTTTGGGAAAATGTCTGATTATGTGCCAAATTTTGCGGGAAGTGTTGATTTTCCTCTTTCATTCGAAAAAAAAACGGCGGCTGAAGCGCATCGAGAGCTACAAAAAGGTTATGGAGATGCTGCTCTAAGTGAAATAACGAGCCGAGATTGGTTCCGTCGCTTCAAAGACGGTGATTTTAATGTTGATGACCGTCCGCGAGAAGGAAGGCCAAAAACCTTCGAAGACGCTGAGTTGGAGGCATTGCTCAATGAGGATCCATGTCAAAAGCAACAAGAGCTTGCTTGAGTATTAGGAGTTTCAGAAACAGGGGACTTGGACTCCTTATGCGTTAAAACCAAGAGATGTTGAACGCCGTTTTTTCGCTTGTGAGCAACTGCTCCAGCGGCAAAAAGGAAGGGTTTACTTCATCACATCATGACAGGTGATGAAAAATGGATTCATTATAGCAATACAAAGAAAAGAAAGCCATGGGGACTACCCGGTCATGCTTCTACGTCGTCGCCACGACCGAATATTCACGCTGCCAGGGTTATGCTATGTAGTTGGTGGGACCAAGTTGGTGTTATTTATTATGAACTGTTAAAGCCACGCGAAACCATCACTGAGGATCGGTATCGACTTCAATTGATGCGACTGAGCCGAGCACTGCGCGAGAAGCGGCCGCATTACGCGGAGAGGCATGAAAAAGAGATTCTACAGCATGACAACGCTCGGCCTCACGTTGCCAAACCCGTTAAAACCTACTTGGAAACACTGAAATAGGAAATCCTGCCCCACCCGCCATATTCTCCAGATATTTCGCCGTCCGATTATCACCTGTTCCGATCGATGGCACATGGTCTAGCTGACAAAGCAGTTCCATTCATATGAAGACATCAAAAAATGGCTTGATCCGTGGATAGCCTCAAAGGATGAACAGTTTTACCGCGACGGTATACAAGATCTACCAGAAAGATGGGAAAAAGTAGTAGCCAGCGATGGGCAATATTTTCAATGATTCAGTTGCAACCATTTTTTCAGAAAGAAGTTGCATTTTCATAAAAAACAGCGATAACTTAATTGCGCACCTAATACATATAACACAATGTACAATAACAAAATAAAAAAAAAAAAGCCAAACCAGAAAAAGCGCATGTTTCATTGTGTTGCGCTGAGTAATATTGGGTGTTGTTTAAGAGCTTGGGAACTTACAATGATAATTCAAAACAGAAATATTTTTGGAATGCATTTTTTTATTTTAATCTGCTAGATAATTTCAATTCCCCCGCGGCTACGATTTACAAGGTCCATTCGACCAGCCCACTTTTTTATTACTTCTTTCAATAAATCATCATAATAAACCTAAATAAGCCCACTCAGCAAAAATGTGACAGAAACGATGGTCATTTGACTTTAATTCTTGCACGACCGGTATTTTCTAGGCACGTAAGCTGAGATCTTCACTAAAATATTTCAAGTAGTTGAAGGAGAAAGACCAAAAAACAGAAAATCAATTTTTGAAATGTCTTTGGTGGGTTACCCCCTGCATCGATATTATTTGGAAATTAGTAGAGATAAATGCAAAAAATTGCATTTAACAAAAAAAAAACTACTTCTCTATGCCTTTGAGCATTATTATAAAAGTCATTCAACAATTCCACCGCCCAGATGAAGATGGCATACCCTGTAATTATTTACCTGCTTAATTTTCTCTATCTTAGTTATGCTCCAGCGATTTTCGTTTTACATAAAAAAGTAAATAAACAATGACCTCCATTACCTTCTTTCGATGTTCACCTACCGTAACCTAATACATGGACAGAACCATTTTTTTGTTTTTTGCTAAAATAAATAAACAAACACACCAAATGTCACGCGGTTTTATGACACAGTCATTATTGCTCCGCGCTACCTCACCGCTTCTGTTTGCTTGCTTCCTTACCAATCTCGTCATGATCTTCATCACCAATTCTATTGCCCTGCCACAAGCTGAGTTGAGTTCACACGCTACGTTAAGGCAACAAACCGAAAACGTTAATTTTCGTAATTAAGTCAATGTCACTTAGCACTCATATACATACCTACATACATATAATATTTTGGCTAACAGATGGAGTCGACGTATGCAGTATTAGTATGGCGTAAGGTGAGTTAATTGTGTGAGTGCTTTCTTTTAGATGTATATACTTTTTTATGGGAATATCTGTCAAGCCATCTGACCAAGCAAGCGACGTTTTTGGCTTTACTACCATATTTGATATACTCTGGCATATTTCGATGCCCCCGAAAAATGTTTACAGATTTTGGAAGTTTCATTCTAATTTCCAATTGTAAAAGTGCGGTGCGTTTTTCTCAAAATAACTTAGTTATGCTGAAAAAAGTGGAAAATAATTAAATTTTCTGGATGGTATTCATGAGACCAGTATTGACCAGGAATCAAGTATATTTATTGCATTAACTATTATTGCTTTAACTATTCGACGATTTGGGACGAGAACTAGGCTTCATCAGTTGCTGTAAGTACTTTCCTTTGCGAAGGTACGGCAGTTATTCATACCAAACGCAGAAAAGTCCTTCTACAATTATAAAACCGCAGAAGCCGTTGTCTTTATTGGCAATGTTTCTCATTCTCAAGTGCAGACTGTACCTCTGTCTTCACTGACGGCTCCAAGCTGAAATCGGGAGTTGGAGCAGCGATTTTCTCTAAATCTCTCAATCTATCTATCTTCTTAAAACTGCCGAACACTTGGCGACCCTGCAGACATGCATGCTTAAGGAACGCGGAAGTAAGGGAGATATTAACATTATCTCCAGTAGTCAAGCCGCGATCAAGGCTCTGACAACACCATGGCGCAGATCCACACTAGTGAACTCCTGTAAGGAGTAAATATCTTGGGGGTGCAGGTAGCATGCAGGTAACCTGATCTGAGTTCCAGGACAGAGGAACATAGAGGGAAATGAAATTGCTGATGAGCTTGCCAGGAATGGGACCGATTTGGCCTCAGAGACCTCCTATCCAGTCATCGGTATCGCCCTCACGGTTGTGAAAGGGGAACTGCACAAGTTATTTTACAGGAAAGCGCAGAAAAGAGGAAGCTCAATGTCCTCGTGAGTTATTTCGAAAACCCTTTGTCCCTCCGTACAATAAAGGGAGGACTCAGAAGTTCTAGATACTCCACATCATTCAATTTCCAAACTCGTTGCTGTGTTTACAGAAAAGCTGGGTTTACGATTGCAGCAGCTGTAGGGCCCTTTCAAAGAAGGAGACTTTTGAGAATATCTCTGTGAATGTCCGGGTTTGGCAGCTAAACAATAAAGGTCACTGGGTGCTCACTTTTCCGACAGTCTGGGGCAGTCCGCCAAACTAAATCCCATCAATATTCTCCATTACATCAACAGCTGTGGCTGGCTGTAGATATCTGCCTGTTTGAGATCTCATGATGGTATCAAAACGTCGATCGTTTAGTGCCATTTCACCTACTACCTACCCACACTGAACTTAGTTTAGTTGATTGCTGCCCAAGCTCGTCGCACTCACGTATTCCAGGTTCTCTTTTCTTTTCGCAAATACTTCTCTCTCTTCCCTTCTTTTCTCCTGTGACTGCCACTGATTTAAACGCTTACGTATTTTTCCATAAAAGAGTCATGGAAATCCACTGGCGATGTAATATTCAGCCACTTCTTTCGCAGATATACGAAGTGATCGGGAGTTGTAGTCGTTTGGCTTCTGGCTCCGTTTAGCTTCCCGTTTCTTGAAACTGATATTTTGAGGATGTTTCGAAGCTGGTATAAATGCTGCTCTTTACTAGGTTTGGTACCGCCGTAAATTTGATAACCCATGAAAGCTCATTTTTTCAAAGTGGCCAAATATACTTTTTTGCTTCCTACTCTTGAAGTTTTCAATCACATTTTTTTTAAGGCAGGGGTGCAGTCCAACTATTCTTTCTTTAGGCAGTCATATAATCGATCTTTGATCACATCGTCTTTCTCTTAGTACGATCTGTACACTAAAAGGTGAGGAAGAAAGGTCACCGAGTCTCCTTCCAACCACAAATACCACCCCAAATGAAAGCGTCGACTTATGGCACTTTAATAGATGTTACACGCTGCATACTTCCGCACTTATTATACAGAGATTATATTAGACTTGCATTTCTGAAGACATTCAACAGTTCCCTCCTTTGAACGAATACGGAGTTTCGCCTGCATTTTAAAGACGATATGCGGGTTAATTGGTTCCAGCATTAGGAATGATTTTTATCGTACTGATTTCAAGTCAGGGACAGCTTTCTAGCCCAGATCGGAGAGTTTTAATAATTTCTCTAAAATAAGCCTTCCTTCACAGCCTTAAATTCTCAAAAAATGTTGCATACTCCAGTGAGCCTGTCAGACAAAACGTCCGAGTGGCTTCAGAGGGCTCGATCTCTCATATTAGTATTGCTATTCAGGGGATATTTAGCAGAAATCCGTCGGAAGTTGATAACTGTTTGGATCAACGCATATGATCTATGTTTGTTTACATTTTTAGTGGTCAAATATAACGCCAAGTGAGAAGAGTGATTTTTCATTTTAAATTCTACTTCAGAAAGAAAAATTACGAACAGATTGTCTCAAAAAATTTGGGCTACAATTTCAATTTTTTTTTATATTTTGTTTACTTCCGAGGTTAATTCCATTATCTGTCCTTTTTCAGCACTCAACCGTCATTCATATACGAGTATGTGTGAGTATTCCTTATAAATTACTGAAATTTCCTGCGCGCATGCGCACACATCAGAAACCTTCAGCATTTTCCCTACACTGGTTCCAATGACTGGTGTGCGCCATATTTCGCGACTCATTGCAATTTTTTTTAATAGACATTAAATTGCAGAAATGAGAAATACATTAATTTATATTGCGGCAATGAAGCAATTTGCAACATCTGTTGTGGCATGCAGAAAACGAAGATTACGGAAACATCAGAAAGGCATGATTTAGCAAAAAAGAAAAATTATAAACGAAAAAGAAGGATTTTGGTTTTACGCGAATTTCTGAAATAAAGAGTGGTGATGAAATAAAAAAAAATCTTTTTTGTTTTTATTTTTTTCACTTTTTGGGTAAAACAGGAATCGTCAGCATCGTAAATCAGCACGTTGTGGCAACTTGTCATCGGCAACGGATGCTTGCCTGCTTGTTGGTGATTCTTAATTTTTGTTGCGGTTGCTGGTGCTGGTGTTTGCAATCTTAATGCTCATTTATGCTGCTTACAAAGCTGCAGTAAAAGAGAAATAAAACAGAAATAAAGAAATTATGATTTCGGTGCAACACATGCACGACTTGCAACAGATGCCTGTTATATGATGTACCGCTAGCAGTGAACAGGGTTGGTTTTAGTGTAAGGAGGCGTGGAAAGAATTCAAGTGAAGTAAAATCAAATAGAATTGAAAGACTACTTTGAAATACTTCAGAAAAAGTAAAGCTAAAATTCCAAAAAGACCTATGGTTCCGATCAAAATTGAGAAAATAAATAAAAATACGTTTTCAAATACGATAATTTCAGTGTGATTATATCAAGGCGCATTCATTAAAGGTGGTGGCACTACACCAATAAAACTGTTCTGTACGTTTGATTGTCACAGCAACGTATTGAGAAACTAGAAAACAAATAATGAATTCGCCTTGTTTTATTTCGAGCTGACAGCCACATGGACACGGCGAAAAAAAAACAACTCAGCTGATTTACCAACCCCACCTTTAATAGGTTCGCCTTGGATTATATGAAATCCTTAAATTGTCGTATTCTCTCAGAATTTCACACGTTCACTGGCATTCATACTCAGAACTTTTTGTGATACGAGTGCTATTTGTGTTGTTTAGAGATAATTGAAACCTTCGCTTGGTAAAAAAATGCAATCAAACAACAGCAATGTGCCGATCGACTATACGAACTTTAACTTTTGGTACTTTTGTTCCGAATTCGATCGAGGTCGCATTTCCCAAAGGGACGGGTTTCGTGAAGGTCGTTCAAAATCGGTTACTGTGACAGAAAAACCAATGCTAAACGTAAAATAATATTGCAATATTACAATGTGATATGAATGAGAATCAGGTAAGCTTGGGCATAATTACTAATCGCTCGAAAAAGGCTACTGTCATTGGGTGCAGAAAAGTGTTAAAAAAATTCAGTGAAATTCACTGAAAGACATTTATAAGCTCATGAGAGGCAAGAAATGTCTCCATCAGCATTTCCCGCCCATGTATAAGAAAAGCTTATGCTGCTACAACAACAAATACCCAAATCTAGTCGCGTACTCTCTGCGAGATCAAATCAACGCAGACTAGTCAATACTGGATGATAAATTACCTTGTTAGAAATACCCTTGAAAAATAAGAGAAAACAGCGCACCTTTCAGCACCATGGGCAATGGAGTCCCCACACATCTACACAAAAGATTGAAATTTTGAGCATCTAAAACATCGAGTTGATGAAGTATGCACCCTGTAGTCCTAAATGATTCATTTTTATTGCCGAACGTAAAAAAAAAATTGAGATACCTATGCCTATGTCCATTTGTGGAACAACATCAAGACACACACCACAAATATTAGCCCTATTTTGGAATGTTATTTAAAATGAGAGTCACAGTGGCTTGAGTGGATCAAATCAACGTGATTCTTTCATCGCCTAATGAAGATTCAGACTCATATTCAATACACCTCCTCTTATCACAAGTAGCGATCGTTTTTAGCAAGTTTGTGTTTACGAGAGCATTAAGTGTTATCCATACAATGCTAAATTAGATAAGTTTCTGGTAACAAAAGGCCTTTGTGGCACAAATCTTTATTGAACTTAAGAAGGTCTGAAGGCTCAATCAGTTAACTTTCACAAACGATTTGGTTCTAATTTGTGAGTTACTTACGGTGCTCTGGAGTTCGAAAATTTGGGTAATTTCCGGGAATTTTTTTTAGAATTAAAAAAAAGAAAAAAATATTTAAATTTTTTAGGCTTTTTATTTAACTTCTTTTACATACAAAAATAATTTTTTTGTTTTAATTTTAATAATTTGGGGCTGAAGTTGACCCTCCCGAAAAATTGGACCTGGACGGAGTTGCCCATTTTGGCTCTTCTATTTATCTGAAACACAAAATACCGATAAATATATTAAGCCGCATGTCTGTAGCTATATCCCGTACTATTTAGAATAAAAAAAAAACAAAAAAACATCATTTGACAAAATGGCGGGGTTTTCAATTTGACTCTCTAAAAATCGGGGGTTCTTTTTCAGTTTTTTAATCAAAAAAATACGAAACAATTGAAATAATAATATGATTCTAGTGCGAGCGATAGCCATTGATGTTGTGAATAACATATTAAAATTTCGTCCGAAAAAAATAGTTTCAAAATAATTCAGTTTAAAGTTTGAGGTACAGGAGCGTACGGACCACTCTCTACCTAATTAATGGGCTGTAGAAGCTACAATATTGGGAAGTTCTACGTGGAAATTTCACAGTATATTCTTAGAATATTATATTTTCGAAATATTGAACAAACAATCGATTTTTTTTTAATTTCTAGACCACGATGATTTTAACCTCGGGATGCAGAGATTCACACTTTGGTTCAACAGTTTACTGTGATACCAAGTGAGCGAGCTCTTTTTTCGTCGTTTTAACTTCTCTTATAATCTAACCAGAATATTTCTTTAGCGAGTTTGCCAATTGTGAAACTAAGTATTAAAAGAAATATTTGATGAGATTGGGATGTCGCGTCCCCACTTCCTCATCTTTGCAGCTGAGGAAGAATATAGCTTATATTTATTCCCTTATTTTATTTACTCATTGAATTGAATAATAAATTCTTACTAACCGGAAAACAAAAGTACCTAAAATTAATTAAAATAGTTATGAGATAAATCTATTTGCTTTTCAGTGTTTATTGGACGAGTAGACAAATGATTAAGAGGGATTAGAAAATTTGCTCTGCCTTCAACAAACCTTGACCAGATCTATCTTTCATGAAGGCTCTCAGGCCTAGCAACTATGTGCATGTTCAATGAAAGTCTATAGTTTACTGTGTGAAACTTGGTTTTGTTTTTCGATTCCTAGTTGATCTGCAACATAGTATTAAACAGGAATGCCATTGTGTCTAAAGATACTTTCCACATGCGTAGCATGCATTACAACCTGTTCGTTCAAAGATATCTTCCTTCCAATAGCTATTTTCCAAAAGGTGTTATTGCACTGTACATATTTCATTGCAGCCTGGCTGTCGGAGCATTAGATGGCTCAGTTTCAAGAAAAACAAAACTAGATTTAGAAAATGGGATCCCTTCAAAATTCTGTATATCAAAATTCTTTTCGTACGAAATACTGTAATTTAAGGTAACAAAATTCTGCAGTGACAAAATTCTGTATTTACAGAATTCTGAATTTACAAAATTCTGTAAAAACAAAATTCTGTACTGTCTTAAAAAAATTCTGTATTGACAAAATTGTGTATTGACGAAATTCTGTATTGAAAAAATTTTGTGTTGACAAAACTCAGTTTTTTACTTGAAAATCTCATATGCCAAGCAAGATGCTATTGAATAGAAAATTTGTCTAAATTTTCACATTCGTATACATTGAAGGGTTAAGTTTTATCAAAAAACAAAAAAAAAATGAAATGTTTCAGCAAGATAATTTGGGCCTTTATTTGTTCTTTATTTACAATGAAAAATTCTGCCGAGTTTATTTCAGGTGTATAACATTACACCCTATATTTATTCTGTTAATTTAAGGTGTTATATAAAAAAATTATAACATATTATCGCTTGAAATGCCGTCCTTCGTTTGCCAAAACTTCCTCCCATCTTCCGGCTAGCACACTTATTCCGCACCGGGAAAACTAAACATATTTAGAAATAATTTCTGCATCTGTAAGTAAATAAGATTATTAAGCAAACAGCCCTTAAATCAGATGGCAGCACCATCGTCCGAAGTCTTGGCAAGACTTTTAAAGAGCATTTCAAATGTTGTTTTAAAATAAAACATGTAGAAATGTAGATTCTTTCAGGTTTCACTGTTTTTGACGTGATAACGTCTTATAATTCGATTTAACAGGCTGCACGCACGAAAAAATGTGTCGTTACCTTGCTCATTAGTGTTACCTTGCTCATTTGTCGTTACCTTGCTCATTGCCGTTACCTTGCTCATTTGTCGTTGCCTTGCTTATTGTCGTTACCTTGCTCATTTGTCGTTACCTTGCTCATTGCCGTTACCTTGCTCATTTGTCGTTGCCTTGCTTATTGTCGTTACCTTGAATGAACTGCAAGCGAAAGCGCGGAACGAACGACAAAGCAAACGAAAGGCAACGTTCGACATCTTGCTCTCTCCTACTTAAGTGAGCGTATACATGTATGTATATGCGCATATGTACATATATAAATTCACGTATTTGTATTTGCATATGCCTTCTTATTGATTATTATTAATTTGATTTACTTGAGGAATTTAAAATAAAGCCAAGTTTGTTAATAATACCTGTTGTTTTAATGTTATTATTAATTTTTTTATTATATATGAAGGAAAAAATGTATGGTAATATTTACCATATACCTTATAAGATATGTTGTATACTAATATATGTATATAAACATGCATATACATATACAATTTCGCGCAATTTTCAAAAAGAACAAATCTATATGTAAAGATGCATACAAGTCATATGGACATATCAAATATACGAATCTATTCCGTACACAAGCAAATGTAAGCTAATGTGCTTGAACCGCAAGCGAGAGCGCGGAACGAACGACAAAGAGCACAATCGGCCCCGCGTTCGGCAACGTTCGACATCTGGCTCTGTCCTACTTGAGTGAGCATATATATGTATGTATATGTATGTATATGCGCATTTGTATATAAATTCACTTACTTGTATTTGCATATGCCTTCTTCCTGTGTGCATGGTAATGAACCAATTCTCTGTTGAGAATAAACGATGATAGGAAAAATAGGAAATGAAAGGGAGTGTTTCAAGTGTAATGTGTCTTGAGAAAGTCAAATCGATGATGATGCCTCTAAGTGTTGTCGACTTATTAACGTCTGATGCACAAACGAAATTGAAGATATTTTTCATGAATTTGATAAATGTTTCGTCATTTTTCACGTTTGTGTAAATGTAACTTGACCTATTCCATTGCAATTCCATTTACCTCCTCCTCTATAAATAAATAAAAATAAATAATTGGCGCGTACACTTCTGTTAGGTGTTTGGCCGAGCTCCTCCTCCTATTTGTGGTGTGCGTCCTGATGTTGTTCCACAAATGGAGGGACCTACCGTTTCAAGCCGACTCCGAACAGCAGATATTTTTATGAGGAGCTTTTTCATGGCAGAAATACACTCGGAGGTTTGCCATTGCCTGCCGAGGGGCGACCGACATTAGAAAAATGTTTTTATTAATTTTGCTTTCACCGAGATTCGAACCAACGACCTCTCTGTGAATTCCGTATGGTAATCACGCACCAACCCATTCGGCTACAGCGGCCGCCTCCATATCCATACAAAATATCTATCAAACAAATAAAATTAAAATTTTGTTTTGAAAATTGCAACCATTCCATCAATATTTTCTTATGACGTTGTCACGTTAAACTATCGTCAGTAAACCGACTTTACAGACAACCTCTTTTTACTCAAAATATGGTTTCTAACAATTATTTGTGAAAAATAACATCATTGAAATGTCTATAGGTCGATTCATGAATTCTTAATTGTTGAGAACGTTGAGATATCGATGTTGAAGGTTGTTCAGCAACACTTTGCAGTACATCAACAATTTTCTTAACAGAACTTTTCCAGTGTTTTTCTATCCCAAGAACCAGTTTATTGAAATTATTTCAAAAACCCTTGAATTGCCGACCCATTAGCACGATTATTTGCAGCGAAAATAATTTTGAAGAATTCTACGATATGTTGTTCTGAAAGATCAACAATTTTCGTAATAAGATCCAATAATTTTAGCGCGTTGTTGTTTAGTCTAAAATTGTACAGAAGACATAAAAAAGGTACCGTCTAGGAATTATATACATACATTCCACATCCGTGGAAAACCGATCTTCTCGTCGCTGTACAACTATTTTCCTTTTCCTTTTCAGACGCCACTGAAAAACGCAAGTTTTCCTTTAAAATACAATTTGATAAATTCAAGCTTATTTTCAAGCATCGCATATTCCGAACTAAAATTCCATCCACTTTTTGGCTTCTTCAAAAAGTGGGAATATTGATCAGTTGCAGCGTTGCTATCGATCAAAACAAACGCTAGTAGGAAGGAACAATATCTGAAAGGGTATGGTAGGTAAGGTGAGACCTCAATGTATTTATGTCAAATGCTTAATGTTTACCAGCTTGAATTAAGCTTTCTCAAGCATTTATCTTAACCTGTACGAGTTTTTCATATTTGGCTACCCCACGTAGAATTGTCTACCTCAAATTTTCGTGGAACATTTTAACCCTCTATCGCCTTTATTAAAGATCTTTCTTTATAGGTGTATTGAGAACGCGTCGAAATTGCTCATTTGAATAGGAGGTAGAGAGTTGAAATTTACTACCAAAAAATTCCTTGTTAAATTCTACTTGGGACCAGAAATTTAATACTGATTCCTTTTCTACATTATATTAACGATAAATTAATTGCAATTTCAGGTAAAATGTTATAACTTTTATATTTTAATTTTAACCCCCCGTGAAAAAATCCTACTGCCTTCGTCAAAGATGGTCCGAGTGAGATCTCCTTTCATGATTCTTGTTCTTGTTGAGTGACCACTTCTGGATAGTGTAACTATTAAAGAATATTTTAGAACTGTCTGTGTTGACTAGTGTTCTGCAATCACCGGTCGAAAAATGGTAAAGGCAAAGTGTGAGTTTAATCCATAATTTAATATTATAATTTCGTATCTATATTTTATAAAGTGAACGAATTTTTACTCACATAATCTCTAAAATTCCTTTACCAAGTCTACAACACAGTTTATTAAGATAAGTGTTTATATTGATTATCTTCATTAAACTACCGTAAAATACTCACAAATAAGTTTAGTTATTGAACAGTTTTACTTGTATACAAAAGCCTTTCACCATCTGCACAATTGGGACCACTTGTCTAACCACTTTGCCTATCAAATTCCCCATATAATCTAAGTTAAATATGTTCATTTAGGCTCATACCAAGATTATTGAATAAATAATTTCGTATACTATTATCAGCCAGCAAAAACACGTTGCACATTCAACAGTTGCATGTTGCAATACTCGCGCGAGTTGCACAATTTATCAGTAGAATATCGGTAACTGCAACGGCAACGGGAAAATTCAAAGTACGACTAAATTGCCAATCAGTGACAGTAGATACAACAACAACAACTGTATATAACAACAACAAATCCAGCGTTAAAGTTTTCCTCATTCGCCACATCATCGTCCACGCCATCATCATTAGAGTGATTTGGCAGCAGATCGACAAGTAAATATGTGTTGAATGTTGAGTAACATACTACATACAACAATAGCAACAACTACTACTGAAAGAAATGTAAATATGTGACATGCAGCGCGTAAACTAATCTGCCACATCTTGTCTGGTGACTGCTGCAACACAGCAGCAGTGTTTACTAAATAAATCGATGCAGAAAACCGTTAAATCGAAGTATGACAGAGTTATAAAGTAGCTTGAGCATAATTTGTGTGAAAGAGTGTGTGTTTGCGTGTGATTGTATGTGAGCAAGCCACATGTTGCACCAAATCGATTTGAGCATTCCATCAAAGCACAATCTCCACGGCTACAAACCGATTTAGCAACTTAGCAGACGAAGCGGATAATCTCTTGGCCACAATGCAACAGGATTTCATAAGCCTGACTGAGCAGTGGTCGTGGCTGTGAACCACCTTCGGCTACCGTCAAGTATCGTAGACTATTGTTCACCTGCCACTGCAACTCTTTGCGACTTTCTTTCTAGGCGAACTCGTCCAATTAACAAGTTGCTCCAACATTGGCCTAAGGCATTAACTAGGAGAGATGATCCAAATCGTTTGCGCAAACAAATCTTTTAATAATCTCCAAGCACAGCAGCCAATCCGCTGGGAACGCTAACGGTTTAGTGAAATGTCTACGGTGCTGTGCGCGTAGAAAGTTAGCACTCTAATACTGTATTGCATATCAGAGAAGATTGACCAAGAAATTATTGCCAGCAGGCTGAAGGTGCTTTAGTGAAGCGGGTTGACTTCAAGGCGCGTGATGGTAAATATATGAAAATTACATTAGAATTGTGTATTCAGTTATCTTAAACAAATTACGAAATTCCATATTTAGTATACCATATTCATAGGTAAATATCTAGATGAGACTGATACTCGGAGTTCTGAGCGGACATTTTTGAGGCCGCTGTGGTGTATAGAAATATACACGTACGAACTTCTTTGGGTTTTTGGCTGAGCTATTCCATACATTTTTTGGTGTGCGTTTGGATGTTGTTCTGCTCTAATGGAAGGGACCAACAGTTGTACGCCGCCTCCGAACAGCAGAAATACACTCGGATGTTAGTCCATAGCGGCAGGCAAGCTACATGAGAAAATCTTTTTTATCATTTGGTGTTTCGTGCCCACAATGGGTTTCGTACCCGGGCGCTATAGAATGGTGGGCACAAACGCACAAACCTATTCGGCTAAGGTGGCCGCTGAGATGACACAACAATGAATGATATATTTCCAGATCCCCTTTGATGTCCATCCTTAACAAATCTTACTTACAAAGAGGAGTGTATATAGATTTACCAGATATGGCAATAAGGTTCAATTATAGTATTTTCTTGCCGGTGGTCTAATTCTAAGCTTATAACTAATATTATTAAGACTGATTCTGTGAGAAATGGTCCACATAACAGCATAACTTTTTACAATGAAAGTTCAAAAACTTCCATTACGAGGGGTGCCTTTTATATGTCGGGATTTGGCAACCCTGGTGTTGCAATCTGGCAACTGACAGCTGTATCGCAAAGTTTGACACATTTTGGCTTTTACGTACTCAGAACGTTTTGAAATACCAGCGCTATTTGTGTTGTTTACAGTAACTTAAAAGATTCATCTCGGTCCAAAAAAGGAATTAAATCGTGAACATTTTCGTGCGATTATTTTTTACAACTTTCGACGTGGATTAACTCAGCAACATTGCATGAATGAACTTTATTCATTCTTTGGCGATGAAGCTCCATCAAGGACCAATGTTTATCGATGGTATGGTGAATTCAATCCTGGTCGTAGTTCACTCCAAGACGAATTTCGTGAAATGCTCAAAAAATACGATCGCGGGGCTTCGAAACACGTCTATGACATCGTGATAGGTGATGAATCATGGATTTACGCGTATGAGCCCGAAAGTAAACAGCAGTCGACTGTATGGGTGTTTCAAGATGAGCCAAATCCAACAAAAGTTGTTCGCGCACGAAGCACTTCCAAGCAAATGGTCGCCTGTTTTTTCGGAAAAACTGGACATGTTGAAACCGTAGCACTAGAACAACACAGAACAGTAAATTCTGAGTGGTACACAACCATTTCTTTGCCAGTTGTCTTCCAAAAAATTAGGAAAACCAATCGCCAAAGACGGATCACTCTTCACCAGGACAATGCGAGCTCTCACACATCGGCTCAAACAACTGCATTTTTGAGCACCCAAAACATCGAATTAATGGGTCATCCCGCCGTATAGTCCTGACTTGGCACCGAATGACTGCTTTTTATTCCCGTACGTAAAAAACAAACTGAGAGGTCAACGTTTTTCGACACCTGAAGAAGCGGTTGCGGCATTGAGAATGCATGTTTTGGAGGTACCTCATTCAGAGTGGCAAAAGTGCTTCGACAATTGGTTCAAACGCATGAAAAAGTGTATAGATCTTCATGGAAAATATTTTGAAAAACAATAAAGTGATTTTCGATGATTAAAATTTGTTTTTGTTCTCTAATCCCGACATATAAAAGGCACGCCTCGTATTATGGAGCGCGATTTCATTTATGTAGCCGAGCCAGCTGTTATCCCGTCAACCCAATTTTCGAATACTTCATTCATAGCTTCTGGCTCTACCGCATGAATGGCTATGGCGGTATTCTCCTTATCCATACGTTAGCGACTTTAACGACATCAAAGCTGTTACTTGACACTGCCATTACTGCTGATAATACGATTACCGAACTTAGTGCGCCATCGAACTAGTCGATTTTTTGTGACAAGTAGGTAACAGTGTAAAAATAAAAAAAAAGTAGAAAATAAAAAATAGTTTAAAAAACTAAAAAACACGCTTGTATTGCTAATCGAACTAAAAAGTAGAAAATAAATTTTAATGACAAAGAGACCTATAATGAAGTAATAGCGAATCGAACGATTAGTCATAGTCAACTACCTCAGAACAGAATTATAACAAAAATTAAGCTACAAATAGAATAATTCAAATTAGAGTTAAAAGCGTGGGATGCTTGATATAGTAAATATTACAATCAGGGTTATGAAAGTGAAGCAAAATGCATCCCACGCTTTTAACTCTAAATTGAATTATTCTAATAGGACTATGAATAAGTTCGTGCGGTTTTTTTTTGAAATTTGAAACTTTATTGACGTAAAATGGTTACAAATTTAATATTCAAAATATTGTCCATCGCTTACTACTACTTTTTCCCATCTTTCTGGCAATTCACGGATTCCCTTTGTGAAAAATTCGGTCGGTTTTGCCGCAATCCACGAATCGATCCATTTTTTGACTTCATCGTAATTACGGAAGTGCTGGTCAGCCAGGCCATGTTGCATCGATCGGAAGAGATAGTAATCGGATGGCGCAAGGTCTGGACTATACGGCGGGTGGGGTAGGACATCCCATTTGAGCGTTTCTAAGTATGTTTTGACCACTTGTGCAACATGTGGCCGAGCATTGTCATGTTGCAAAATAACTTTGTCGTGTCTATCGGCTTATTGCGGCCGTTTTTCTCGCAGTGCTCGGCTCAAACGCATCAATTGTCGTCGGTAGACATCCCCCGTAATCGTTTCATTCGGTTTCAGTAGCTCATAATACACAACACCCAGCTGGTCCCACCAGATACACAGCATAACCTTCAGGCCATGAATATTCTGCGCCGACGTCGATGTTGAAGCATGGCCAGGGTATCCATACGTTGCCCGACGTTTTGGATTGTCGTAATGGACCCACTTTTCATCGCCAGTCACAATTCGATGCAAAAAACCCTTTCTTTTGTGCCGTTGAAGCAGTTGTTCGCATGCCATAAAACGGCGTTCAACGTCTCTTGGCTTCAATTCATACGGCACCCAATGGCCTACCTTTCGGATCATTCCCATGGCTTTTAAACGTTTGGAAATGGTTGATTGATCAACTCCCAAAGTTTTTGCAACCTCTTCTTGCGTTTGAGCCGGATCTTGATCGAGCAATTCCTCCAATTCGGTATCCATGAACTTTGGCGGCGCACCCTCGCGTTCTTCGTCTTCCAAGCCAAAATCACCACTTTTAAAGCGTGCAAACCACTTCTGGCACGTTCGCTCAGATAGAGCATGCTCACCATAAACTTCCACCAAGATACGATGACTTTCGGCTGCTTTTTTCTTCATATTAAAATAATGAAGAAGAATTCCCCGCAAAAACACATTATTTGGCACGAAATTCGACATTTTCAAGTGTGGTAAAAATATTGTTGTTTACGCTTCAAATAAAAAACTTATACTGACGTTTGTGCCTTACGACAGTAGCTCTCCAATGAATGTTTGGAAATGTGGATCGATGGAATAATAATCAAGTTACGCCATCTGTTGTAAAACCGAAACGAACTTATTCATAGTCCTATTATTTGTAGCTTAATTTTTGTTATAATTCTGTTCTGAGGTAGTTGACTATGACTGATCGTTCGATTCGCTATTACTTCATTATAGGTCTCCTTGTCATTAAAATTTATTTTCTACTTTTTAGTTCGATTAGCAATAAAAGCGTGTTTTTTAGTTTTTTAAACTATTTTTTATTTTCTACTTTTTAGTTCGATTAGCAAAAAAGCGTGTTTTTTAGTTTTTTTTTAAACTATTTTTTATTATGAATGAAAATTATTGTTATCATTGCAGTCAGTGAATTAATGATTCGATATATTCGTGTTATATAATATTTAATTCCTTTCTTATCGACTGTGAGTCTAAAGCTATGCAGTTATCGGCCGTGATAAAGAAGTAATCGGGATGAAGAACTTATTTCGTGGAGGGAGCCTGAGAAATTGATTTACAAGAATAAAAAAAGATTTTTCATTTTACAACCAAATTCACCTTACTTTTTGCCCACAGGTAAAAAAAAGAAAATATTAATCCTGGCAATCCTAATAAGGATAATGGAAAACTTTTATCAAGTTATTGCATTGTCATCGGTCCTTGATAGGTGTGCAAAATTTCAAGTCGATCAGATTTTTAGAAGCCAGTGAAAATTAAGCTCAAAGATTCCGTTGTATGCATACATACATACATACATACACACATACATACATACATACAACCCGACCTAATAAAAGTGTGTTAAAAAAGATTCAAAGATTCAAATTCACCTTACTTTTTGCCCACAGGTAAAAAAAGAAAATATTAATCCTGGCAATCCCAATAAGGATAATGGAAAACTTTTATCAAATTATTGCATTGTCATCGGCCCTTGATAGGTGTGCAAAATTTCAAGTCGATCAGATGTTTAGAAGCCAGTGAAAATTAAGCTCAAAGATTCCGTTACATACATACATACATACATACATACATACAACCCGACCTAATAAAAGTGTGTTAAAAACTAGTTTCCGACAGCGGATTGCGGAGAGGACAGAAAAGCAATACTCGTACAAGCGTAACGTAATTTTAAAAGTTAGAGGCGTAGAATTTTTTAGGGGGTTAAAAGTTTTCCCTCTTTTGCACATTCGTTTGGCAAATTGGCATAGAAAAATATCGGATATTTACAATTTAAACAAATGCAGTTCTATAGCAAAAACAGCTGAAAAGATTTTTGTGGAATATTTTAAGTATCTAAAACCTCAATAGATGAATCTTTTTTGTCTCTTTTGCGGGAAAGTGCCAAAAATACATTTAACTCACTAAAATGCACTTTAAAAATAGTTGATGGAAAATTAAAATTTAATTTAATTTAAATTACAGAAATGCAAGTATGTCAAAATGTTATTATTATCATTAGTGAATATTAAAAAAATGTTTCCAAAACAAGTCATACTTTAATCAGAGAGAAACGTCAGGAATTAGAGGAATACTAGTACCCGTGCAAGTGGTATCATAACAGGCCTCCAGACCTAAGAAAGCTTATTTCCATCCTCATGGAGAGTGGCAACCACAGTAACTCAACCTAATTTAGTACACTCTACTTTTATTACTATTGAATTGAATAGAAGGATGTAAGTGTTAGGATTAACCTTCTCCTAAGATCTCAACGGAAAAAAACAAAGAAAGTCGCCTTCAAATTGCTTCTCAGCATTTCGCCCGACATCGAGCAACGCTCGGTCATAAACAGTGCTTTTTGTACCGAATCGTCACGGGAGATGAGAAATGGTGCCTACATATACACCAATATGAAGCAAAGAAAGGAGTGAATGGCCCCAGCAGATACGCCAAAGCCGAGAGTGCACTGGAAAATGCTTGAAAGGAATACCGTGGTCAACAAGGAGCTCCGCATTGCTCAGTATGAATGAGGCTATTCGACTGAGAAGACGTGATTGATATGATCATGACCATATTTCTTCAAAGTCGCAATCAAAGAGCTCGAAGGTCCTTCAACATCCGCCGTGTTCTCCGGAGCTGGCACCGACCGATTACCATTATAAAATTGAGCTGCTAGATAGTCGTTCAGAAAAAAATTTAGCTGCGAACAAACAGTAACCACTAAATGCAGATCTATGTAACTAAATACTTATTTCTCCCGCGGATTATGAGAATTTATTTTACTTATTTATGTACGACTTCCTATGCCTTACATATACACTTTCGACTCATCTCCATGAACTTATACATATGAATATGTATGTATGTACATATATTGTGTTAATAATAGGACTATCAATAAGTTCGTGCGGTTTTACAACAGATGGCGTAACTTGATTATTATTCCATCGATCCACATTTCCAAACATTCATTGGAGAGCTACTGTCGTAAGGCACAAACGTCAGTATAAGTTTTTTATTTGAAGCGTAAACAACAATATTTTTACCACACTTGAAAATGTCGAATTTCGTGCCAAATAATGTGTTTTTGCGGGGAATTCTTCTTCATTATTTTAATATGAAGAAAAAAGCAGCCGAAAGTCATCGTATCTTGGTGGAAGTTTATGGTGAGCATGCTCTATCTGAGCGAGCGTGCCAGAAGTGGTTTGCACGCTTTAAAAGTGGTGATTTTGGCTTGGAAGACGAAGAACGCGAGGGTGGGCCGCCAAAGTTCATGGATACCGAATTGGAGGAATTGCTCGATCAAGATCCGGCTCAAACGCAAGAAGAGGTTGCAAAAACTTTGGGAGTTCATCAATCAACCATTTCCAAACGTTTAAAAGCCATGGGAATGATCCGAAAGGTAGGCCATTGGGTGCCGTATGAATTGAAGCCAAGAGACGTTGAACGCCGTTTTATGGCATGCGAACAACTGCTTCAACGGCTCAAAAGAAAGGGTTTTTTGCATCGAATTGTGACTGGCGATGAAAAGTGGGTCCATTACGACAATCCAAAACGTCGGGCAACGTATGGATACCCTGGCCATGCTTCAACATCGACGTCGGCGCAGAATATTCATGGCCTGAAGGTTATGCTGTGTATCTGGTGGGACCAGCTGGGTGTTGTGTATTATGAGCTACTGAAACCGAATGAAACGATTACGGGGGATGTCTACCGACGACAATTGATGCGTTTGAGCCGAGCACTGCGAGAAAAACGGCCGCAATACGCCGATAGACACGACAAAGTTATTTTGCAACATGACAATGCTCGGCCACATGTTGCACAAGTGGTCAAAACATACTTAGAAACGCTTAAATGGGATGTCCTACCCCACCCGCCGTATAGTCCAGACCTTGCGCCATCCGATTACTATCTCTTCCGATCGATGCAACATGGCCTGGCTGACCAGCACTTCCGTAATTACGATGAAGTCAAAAAATGGATCGATTCGTGGATTGCGGCAAAACCGACCGAATTTTTCACAAAGGGAATCCGTGAATTGCCAGAAAGATGGGAAAAAGTAGTAGTAAGCGATGGACAATATTTTGAATATTAAATTTGTAACCATTTTACGTCAATAAAGTTTCAAATTTCGAAAAAAAACCGCACGAACTTATTCATAGTCCTATTAAATATTTTCACTTTACTGTAGTTGAAGTGTGAATGAGCAGTATAAATGAATATTTATGCTTAGTAGTTTGTTTTTATTATTATGATCAATATTTTTCTCGTTTTATTAGACTAAGTTGTTTGCCAACAGCTACTGGATTGCTCATTTTCTCAACTTTTGCACTTACAGAGAAAGAAGCTGGCGACATGACGCACCATTGTCCGAGCTTAGTGCGACTGAATAAGCAGATAAGCATTTGTCCACTAAGACATGATTTCTTTAGTCACTTCGCATACCTTTAATTTTAATTTTCTTGCTTATTTTTATTTTTTATTTATTTTTTTGCTTGTTCTGTTGAGTGAGACCCATGTTGACGCAAAGTTGACACAAGTCGTGAGTTGTCACTTTGTGTGACATTTACCACTTTCGGAATGTAACAAATGCTTCGACTATGAAGTACTCGTGTGTGTGTGAGTGAGCAAATGCGTATATGTGTACGTAGCTTTATCTTCAGATGCAAGTTGCTGTGTTAAATAGTTATACACATATACTATATACTATTTATTACATACGTATTTATGTATGTACTTCTTCTTACTGTTGATGGTAAATATTAATTAATGGTGCATGATATTTTTTAGGCAAACAGGTATTATCACTTATGCATATGCGTGTGTTAACGTAAATATTTTTAATTTATACCTCATACGTTTGTATGCAGGAGCATATGAATAATCATTGAGTGGTTGGATTACCCAGTTAGCAATACAAGATTTTTTTCCTTGTTCACTCCTCTCGGGAGCATAAAGCCTCGACAAGACTTTTCCATCGTACACGGTTTTGTACTGCTGTTTTTGCACCGTCCCATGAGATGTCGGCATCTACTAGTTCGCGCAGCATCGACCTTCTCCAAATGTTTTTTGGTCGACCGCGATCTCTGCTCCCTTGCGGGTTCCAGTCCAGTGCCATCCTCGTGATGCTATCTGGTGGTTTTATCAGTGTGTGACCTATCCATCGCCACTTTCTGCGTTTGATTTGCCTAAGAATGGGTTCTGCGTTCGTTAATTTCCATAGTGCGTCATTACTGATGATGTTTGGCCAGAATATTCTGCAGATGATGCGGAGGCATTTGTTGATGAAGGATTGTAGCCTCTGTGTGATGGTGTTAGAGACCGTTTCACTTCCGTACAACAATTCTGGCTTTACACATGAGCCGAATATTCGTAGTTTAGTGCGCCTGGAGATTTGCGAAGTCGCCCGTATGCATTCGCCCGAAGGCCGCCCATGCTTTGTTTAGCTTGCAGTTGACATCTTCATCTGCTCCACCATCTGCCGTAATGATGCAGCCGAGGTAGCAGCAGCTTTCGACGAATTCCACCGGGCATTCGTGAACGTTTACGTTATTGTGGTTCATCCTCACGTTTTTGTGGTTCATCCTCACGGCCTTGGTTTTAGCGATATTGACCTCCAATCTGACAGTGCGTGCCAGCGCGACTAGTTTGTCCGCCTTCGCTTGCATGTCGGATAGTTTGTGAGAGAGGAGGCAAATGTCATCGGCAAAGTCCAGGTCCTCAAGAAATCTGGTGAATCTCCATACGATGCCATATTTGTGCAGGGTTCGTTGGCTCATGACGTCATCAGAGGCGATGGCGAAGAGAATGTCCGACAGGGGACAACCTTGCCTTACGCCTGCGTTGGTAGTGAATGGATTGCTGATATCGCCTTTGTGAAGCACTGCCAGTTTGGAGTTGTCGAAGATAGCTTTGGTGAGGTAGATTATCTTGGCGAAAACTCCCTTTCTACTCAGTGCCAGCCATATGGCGTCTCATTTGATAGTGTCGAACGCCTTCTTAAAGTCTACGAACAGCATGTAGAGTGGGGAGCGCCACTCAACTGATTGTTCTACTATAGTCCGAAGCGTGTTGGCTTGGTTAACACAGTTTTGGTGAGGGCGAAAATCAGCCTGCTCGTTTCTTAAAGAGCGTTCGATATCTTTGAGCCTGCTTTGTATGATTACGGCTACAATTTTGTAGATGGTGTTAAGTAGAGTTATTCCTCGCCAGTTGGCACAGTCACGCATGTCGCCCTTCTTGGGCAGCTTCACTATGATACCTTTTGTCCAGGACGGAGGCAGCTTTTCACTGCTCCGGACGACGGTGATGTGGGGATGAAGAATTTTCGCTAATATTTTCGCTGATAGAGCTCGAGAATTTGGGGTACTTTCAGGAATTTTTTTTATAATACAAAAAATTAATAACGATATTTAAATTTCTTTGGCTTTTTAATTAACATCTTTTACGTAAAAAAAAAATTAAATTTTAATAATTTTAAAAAGGAGACCATACCGCAAAAATTTAACCTGGACGGTGCTGTCCACTTTGGCCCTTCTATTTATCTGAAACAAAAAAAAATTATAAATCAGTATGGCTGTAGCTATGCCCCGTACTAGAATAAAAACAAAAAAATTGAAAGGATGGCGCGATTTTGAATTTGACACTCTAAAAATCGGGGTTTTTTTCCGGTTTTTTAAACAAAAAATATGAAATAATTGAAATAATAAAAATATGAGTCCGTTGTATGGGCGATAGCGATTGATGTTGTGAACAACATATTACAATTTCAGACGATTCGGTTGAATCGTTTTGTTTTTTTTTTTGACAACACCAGGTTTTTCGGCCTCGTCGTTTCGAATTAGTTTGAAGTTTGAGGTTCAGGAGCGCGCGGACCGCTCTCTACCTAGTTAATGGGTAGAAGATATAATATTTGGAATGTCCGCATGACAATTTCATAGTATATTCTTAAGATACTATACTTTCAAAATATCAAAGCAATAAAAAATTAATTTTTTGAAATTTCTAAACCACCGCGTTCTCTTAAAGCAAAGGAGAGAGAAGGTGACAGTTCGATGCAAGAATGACTTTTATTTGGTACTGAAGAGATTTTGACTACCAAAAATTATCCATAACGAAAACATATGATCTGAAAGCATAGGATTGTACTTTTTGTAAGAAATTTATTGTATTTTTTCTAAAATCTTGTTTTTCGTACACTCTTCCACTGCATTTGAAATCTGTGTTTTTTGTACAGAAACGACGAAATCGAAAATGTATAAAAAAAGTTAAGCTGCAAAGCATAATAACACAATTTGTAAGCAAACTCAGCTAATATGCTTTCTTCTATTGTACAAATTTTTACAAAGTGAATTTTCCTTTATTTCTTTATTTTTTTTTTTGCCTGCCTTTCAGAGAGAACTTTCGCTCACGCTCTTGATTTGGATTGATGGCTGACGATGGCTAATTTTGCATACAAATATTATTTGTGTGGAAAAATATTCCAATATTGACTCAAAGAGCAATGCATTCTATGGAAAGAAGTTTCGTTGGAGTTATTTATGCGATCTGCTAAAGCGTTCATATTGACATTATCCCAGTGCTCAGAGCATAGGGATTATTTTTGAAATTTGACGATCGAGTTTAGGCTGTAGCCTCCATACAGTTTATAATATTATATTTCTTTAGTGCTTGGATGAAAACTTTATCCAAAGTGGCAAGTATTGGGATCTGCTAAAAACACGCCCACTTAAGACTAAATTTCCATCCGTTCATAAATGCTTCAAGCTATAAGTTTCATTGTCTATGAAGTTGTTTCTTTTCAAAAATTAGCGTCTAAATGAAATTGAACTTTACTTAAAAATGTGCACGGCGACCATCGTAGCGGAATGAGTTAATGCGTGACTATCATTCGGAAGAATCCAGGTTCGAGTCTCTAGGTATGAAACACCAAATGATAGAAGCAGTTTTTTCTAAGAGCCACCGAGTGCGTTTCTGCTAATGAGAAAGCTTCTCATAAAAAACCATCTGGCGATCAGACTCGGCCTAAAATTGAAGGTCACTCCATTTGTGCAACAAAATGTTTACATATCAAAGGCATTTTTAAATAACGCTCGCTGGTCTTAACTCGCACTCAGTCAACTTAAATTTTGTCTTTAAATATTTCATATTTACTTTTTTCGTGTATGCAACCAATTAACATTCGCTACGATGTTTGCATATTCAAGTTACCGCAGTTGGCTACTGAGTTGTTTTTTAAGACGCTGCGCTGCTACATTTTTCTCCAAATTTGATTGGTGTAATGCTCGAAAATTTACGTGCCATAGATGGTGGGCGTAATGTTGCTGATGTGCAGCAATTCGAGTGCTCCTTTTACGTGCGTATTTATGAGCACGCACACCACTTTACATACACATACACCTGTTACAAACAAACAGTAACGCTCCAATTCCATACTGCTAATTGTACCTAAGAATGTATTTGTTGTTATATTTTATGGTGTGTAACAACATCATTCTTTACAGGTACATATATTTACTTTTGTTACGGCTATTATCTTTCGCTACATTATTATAACTCTTTTAATGTTGTTGTTTGCTCCTTTTTTATATCTGCTTTGAGCCCATTTTGTGCCTTTGGTTCTGTCTGCTTACTGTATTTCATTGCGATAAAATTTCAAGCTTTACGCCTTTACACTTTCTGTGATTGCTACCAATTGCATGGCTGCCGATGTTGCTCCCACTCGCTCACTTATTCGCCCCGCAAACAAGGAACAGAGGAGGTGTATGCAAATGGTAGAGAAGGCGAACGCTAAAGCGCTACCGCACATTTGTCATTCTCAGCTTCGTTATCAGACGTCAAGATGCCAGAATTATCATGAATACAATTTTAAATTGCTATGTCGATGGCTTCATTTTGTGGTGAAATTAAGAACTCATTAAGTGCTACCAAAGCTGGTGGTGCTGTTTCTTGCTGGTGACTAACTAAGTGCCGCACAAGTGTAGTGGCAGCCACAGGCAACAAAGAAGTTGGCTTTATAAGAAACTGTAAGACAAGGTGGAAGAACTGTTTTATCACACGCTCCCCTCTCGCCTGCTGATTGCTGCCCACCAACTTCATTTTCAGTCATTTTATGCTAAGTAGGAATTATCTTGCTGTACATATATACTAGTGATGCAAGATTTTTCGAATTTTACAATCATGGGACTCTCTGGAGCTCGTTATTACAATCCCGAAATTTCGGGATTACTCCGGACATTTACGGCAATTAATATAATTTCAAACATGTTAACCCTACAGTAGTCGCGCCCCTGAACGTAATTGGTCGCGCGGTCTACATATGTAATCCATTTTAAAATTAAAAAAACAAAAGATGAATATTTAATTCTTCCATTGCTTTTGTTTTAAATATTCTTGTTACTTTTTAATTTATTAATATTAAACTAAAATAACATAAATAAACTTTCTGTTCTTACATAAAATAAATATTGAGATGTTTTAATTGTTTTCGAAACATGGCAAACATACAGTCTTGGAATGATCAGGACAAATGCGTTCATTGCAAGCGTTACACACTTTACGGGTGCTTTTATTACGGGCCCTTCCACAATCGTAGCAACGACCGACGTAGTTATTGTGCGTTGGACCTTGATGAGTTACAACTTGTGGAAGATCCAGGAAGTCTTTTATTTTAAATGTCAGTGTTCTAGGTAGCGTTATAAGTGTTAATCTTTGGTGAGCCAGTGGTTTCATCCAAGACAAGGCTAAGTCTATGAGAAAATCACACCTTTTGACAGATTCATAGTTACTGTTTGCAGTGTAAATGCATAAAATTTGCAATTTTCAGAGAGGAAAACCAATTGTCCATAGTATCGTTGCACCATTCTCCTCACAATATCAAATCTCTCGTTGCTTTACCGAAATGAACCTTCGGGTTGTTGGCCGGCGTAAATTTTTAAGTTATAGGTGTATGGGTAATGAACATCTACAAGTGCAAAAACTTTCAGTCCATACTTAGCAGGTTTACTTGGAATATATTGCCGAAAAGAACAGCACCTTCTGAAGGACAAGAGTTGTTCGTCCAAAGTCATTTCAGCACTTGGTGTATAAAACTTTTGAAAATTTCCAAGAACCAAATCAAATATATCGCGAATAGGGTCTAGTTTATCGATGCTTGCACGATCTTGACGGTCAGTAACATCATTAAAGCGTATAACTCTAAGAGGGAACTGAAATCGTTGTTCAGACATGGTCAAATATATTGAATCTATTCCAGTGAGTTTTTCATTATCAAATATTTGACTTGTACTTGAACGGCTTACCTTTAACACACCAGCCATTAGTAAAATTCCTAAAAATTCTTTGATTTCAATTTCATCTGTTGATTTCGCATCCCTTTCACGTGCATATTTAGTCTTAATACTTTCAATTATTGTATTATATTAGTATATTTTATAATGAGGCCAATTATATCATCGTCTAATAAAAATGACATGCAGTCCTCGGGTTTGGTTTTTTGTCGAGCGATCCCTTTAGGACCGGGGGACACGAACACAATATTATGCCTTCTTATTCCACCACTATTAACGGAGGCATTCTTTGTCCACAAAGTATTATCAACACTTAGATATATTTCTCCACGTCTGTCTCGCTGAGGGGGCTCAGCATCGTAGTCAGATACTTGATTACAAACGTCTTGCTCTTGCTCGGATTCTGTGTAAGACCACTCCACTCCAATAAAGTCCTCTTTGTCTTCTGAACATGATAAATCGTCATCAAATTCATCACTTTCAATTTCGTCCAACCACGCTTCAATCTGATTTTCTTTCCTATTTGCCATGATCTTCAAACCCAAAGAAATTTATATGTACGAGTAGCATACATAGGTAAATATTATCAGAAAAGTTCCACAAAATTTTAAAATGAAAAAGTAAGTCAAAAGTCCACTTACCATACAAATAATTACTAGCTATTAGCATAAAACCTAATTTTAAATACTTACGTAATCGGTCGCGCGGCATACATATGTACGTAGACCATGAGTTTCACGAACCTCTAGCGACACAAATGCTCGCGACAATTAACAGCGGAACACTGAGAGTGACTCTCTATTTCTTAGTTACAAGTAGCAAAAATCTCCGATGAAATCGATGCACGATTTTCAAGAAATTTAAAATTTAACAACGGTGGATTACATATACAGGGTTAATGGAAACTAGCATTTCATCCAGTCTTTCTTGTTTTTTTTCTTTAAAAGTTTCCCTATTTTTCATTCACAATAGATATTAACTGTCATTCTTCGGCATTGTTGCCATCGAAAATTCCCCTAATCCGCTTAAATCATGAGAATTGGGTGTAGTTCTCAATCCGCATTAGGTGCACTTAATCCCTCAGAATTAAGTCCGAAATTTTTTTATTGCCCAGTCCCAGTCTTTTTGAGACTTAAAACAACCGGGAGTCCGGAATGCCGGTATCTCGGGATGGACATTCCTAATACACACACTTACAATGCATTAAGTGCGTATGTATGTATGTATGTGTGTATGTAAATGTGTATGCATCCAAAAATTATTTAATTTCTTCCTAATTTGACTGCTTTGACCGCTGCGGCATTGCTTTGTTAATTAGCAAAATATGCGGCTCGATTAAATTGCTGAGCTCAACCACCAAGCAACCGCAGCCACTCCCCTGCAGCCCCCTTCTGCACGTGCAGTGTGCCACAAATTCATGGCCATTCCTTGCAATTAACGTAAGCGCACACTTGGGCACCTCGCCTTATCGTGATCATGAACAGCAACATGCATACAAATGCATAGAAAGTATGCACGTATGTATGTACGAGCAGTTGCCTGTGCTGGCACCACTTCGATTGCGGCTACTATGAAAATCACCGCTTTAGCGAGTTGTCATTGTTTAGAGATAAGCGGCGCGCATGCGTGCAAGTGCAAAAATGTGCGCGCTACGCAAATTGCTCGAACGTATTGGCAGGCAGACGCAATGGCGTGCTGTAGATACTGTGGCGCTGGTGGCGACTTTTACAATCACTCAGAAATATCAATGGAATATAGAGGAGAAGAGTAAGGGGGAATGCTTTCAGAAAACTGTGTATGCGATAAGTGCAGCCAAACTGTTTTGTGAACATAAAAGCTCAAGAGTCGGTGCCTTGCCAGTTCTGTCTTCAGTCTGCAGTTCGATACTCGATGTTAACATAAAAGTATTAACTGCTAGAAAAAGTTACTTTTATCAGCGGTCTATTTTTCAACATTAAAAAAGTGCCAATATGTCTTTCAAGAATTTTGCTTATGATTTATTGCGTGGCGAGATGGTATAGGGAGAGCGCACAACGTTTGTGACGTTTGTTTCGTGATGTGGACAATTTTTTCCACTTGGCTGCAGAGGAGTTCCAAAAACGTTTCCATTTAACTTCAGACTAGGCCTGGGATCTAATTTCTCAGCTTGACAGTCAGCTTACAGGTTCCAAAATAACAACGATTTCGACTGAAAAATAGAAAAATCTTACAATCTTCAAGCTTAATCTGTTTTAAAGTCTGCTTTTATATTACTAGGTTCTAGCTGCATTACGATTATTCGCAACGAGATGTTATCATAGACTGGTAGGTGAGCAATGCGGAATATCCATGAGGCTGTCGTCTGTTAGCCGAAACGTACATCGTGTAGCAGATACCATCAATCACTCCATGTTTTGTGCAAAGGTGAGGATTCCGTTGCCCCAACTGGAGGGACGAGCTAGAAAGAAATGTTTGATAAAATTACTCGGCTGTGGCGCGGAATTTTTTAAATAAAAATTAATTTTCGGATAGTTTAAAGTTAGTGAATTGCACTACAGGAAGTACCTCACAAAAATCAGCCACAAGGATTGCAAGAGCTACTAATTTATCCAGAAAAGGTCACAATTTGGTGCGATTTATGGGCCGGAGGTATCATTGGACCGTACTTCTTCAAATATGCCGCGAATCGTAACGTAACTGTGAATGGTGAGCGCTACCGTGAAATGATATCCAACTTTTTTTTGCCCAAAATGCAACAGCATGACATGTGGTTTCAGCAAGACGGTGCCACATGCCACACAGCACGCGTAACAATGGACTTGTTGAGTGGCGAGTTCGGTGAACATTTTATTTCACGTTCGGGACCTGTCAATTGGCCACCCAGATCGTGCGATATAACGCCTTCAGATTATTTTTTGTGGGGCTATGTTACAGCTACTTCATTTAACGCATTCAAAGACAACATTAAAGCATTTACATGTGAGATACCGGCCGAAACATTGGAAAGAGTATGCCAAAATCCGACTAAGCGGATAGACCATTTGAAGCGCAGTCGCGGTCAACATTTGCATGAAATAATCTTCGAACATTAAATTATATGGACTGTACTATCGATTTAAATAAAAATGTTATGCATTTTTCTGAATTTTACGTGTGTTTTTTTTTTAAAAACTTTCCTATAGCTGTTAAAAAATCACCCCTTAGTACTTCTCACTTCTGTAAACTAATCTAGCCTTTCTACGCACTATATTTTATTTTTATTTCGCTAGAGAAATGGTAGGTGTAATAACAGTACAAGATATATGATCGCTCTGTCCGCTTTATCTAGCAAAAGGCTTCTAGGTAAGTACCACATTCCAGTATTAGTTAACTTACTCGGAAGATCTTGCGCTGTATGACTTCTTCCGGTTTTCTAAGGTAAAATCTGCATTGAAAGAAAAAAGATTTGAGTTCATTAAAGCTGTGAAAAATAAAGTACACCTGTTAAACTGGAATAAAAGGTCTACAGACATTGTTTCGTACATTGAATTATAGGTCTAATCCAGAAATCTTGATGCCCAGTCAACAGTGCTCTCGGTCGTCAGAAACTCAGCTTCTCAAATAACGTTAAATATTCAAGTGATGTGATTCACAATTGTTTACTAACCGTTGAGACAACAGCTTTTTGAATGGGAGCATTTGAAGGTCTTGACACAAAATCCTCCATTTAGTGATTTCAGCTAAGTTCCGCGGCTATACGACGTATTTTGATTTTCGGGGAAACCTCTACATTTTCATTGGAAGAACGTGGAGAAGGTCGCAAATCATAACATTATGCCAATACACTTTTAAACGAGTTGATAAATTCAAGTATTTGGGCTCTCTAATCACAAACGACAATTGGGCAATAGAGTGCATTCAGGACCGAAGAAGAATATCTCTGAGTTTTTGAAATAAAGATAGAAAGGAGGATATACCTTCTGCTCAAATATGAACGAGACGTTATCAATAAAACGGTCTGCGGACGACATATGGCAAAAAAAATTTTTTTTTGTTTTTTGGTAGGACTGTTATAAGCTTACATGGCAAATTTCAGCGTGATTTGTCACATAGTTTGTTTTCTGTGCTACTGTAAACAAGTCAAGCTCGAGTGTGTTCTTCGAATTTAACGATGGAAATTCAAGTTGAACAAAGAAGACAGAGACATAACAAGAACCAGCGAAGAGTTTCCTGAATTTATGCATGGCGAGGACATTGCTAAATTCATCAAAGCACAAAGAAGAAGGTGGTTTGGAAATATGGAGGATACGCGTATCCAAAATTAAAAATATAGAACAAACCTATGATAATGGGAAGTAGAGGTCACGCGCCTTGGCAAATATTGGACTGCATTGAAGAAAACCTACGAATACTCAACGTAACAAACCAAAGCTATCTAGCATGAGACAGAGAGGGCTGAAGGCGTATCATTGAGAAGGCTAAAATCCACCCCTGGTCCTGGTTGTAACGCTAAATGATGATGATAATGACTATGTAAATGACGAATTATATCCGCATTGAGTACAACTATAATACTTTCAGACTCAGGTCGTTTGTGTCCATTCGCGCGACATGACCCAGCCAACGTAGCCACTGGATCTGTACTAGCTTACACTCTGTACATGTCATCGTAAAGCTCATACAGTTTATTGCCCCATCGCCTGCGATACTCGCCATCACCAACGCGCAAAGGTCAGAAAATCTTGCGCAGAGTCTTTCTCTCAAACACCCCAAGCATCGCTTCATCAGATATTGTCATCGTCCACGCTTCTGCGCCATACGTTAGGACGGGCATGATGAGAGTGTTAGTTTTGTTCTACTCAATTGCCTACTTAGTCCAAAGTAGCACTTGTTGGCAAGAGAGATTCTACGTTGGATTTCCAGGCTGACATTGTCCTAGGTGTTAATGCTGGTTCCTAAATAAACGAAGACTTTTACAACCTCGAAATTATAACTGTCAACAGTAACGTGGATGCAGATACGCGAGTGCGCTGACTGCTTGTTGGATGATTGAAGTAAACCAAGTACGTTTCGTCCTCGTTCATCACGGAATCCATTCGCTTTGCGTCTTTATCCAGTTTGGAGAAGGCAGAACTAACAGAGCGGTTGTTAAGGTCGATGATGTCCATATCTTAGTACACTTGCATTTGGAAGCACTAGGGGGCAATTCTGTCTGTTGAGAACAGTGCGGATCAACCAAGTTAATCTAAGTGAATTTCAATAGATTCTATTCCAAACGCAATGGCGTTTTATTTAATCTTATCAAGTTCTCCATCTGTGTATACTGGGTTGCCCCTATTCGACGGACCCATGTGTTTTTTTTCAAAGAAAAACACAATTTTTTTGATGTTGACGATAATATTCAGTTTACTTGGTTCAAGTAGATTTGTTGACATCACTTTTTAAATATGATATTTCTCAAATGGCCGCCTTGAGCCTGTACGGCATATTGTGCCCGTTTTGCAGCATTTTCCATAGATTTAGCTAACATTTCGGCTGGAATAGCGACTATTTCCTAACGGATGTTGTTCTTGAGCTCTTCTATGGTCTTTGGCTTATTAATATAAACCTTTGATTTTAAATATCCCCACAAGAAGAAGTCTGGTGGCGTTAAATCGGTCGAGCGCGGTGGCCAGTCACAATCGCCATTTTTCGACATCAAACGACGAGGAAACAATATCTTCAAAAAATCGATTGTGGTGGGAGCTGTGTGTGGTGGAGCGCTGTCTTGTTGAAACCAGAACTGCCTCATACGCTTTCGACGAATAATTGGCATCACAAAAGTTGTTATCATATCGTGATAACGCTCCTGATTTGCCTGTAACAGCTTGACCATCTTCATTTTCGAAGAAAAACGCCTCAATAATCGTTGTCGCACTAACGCCGCACCAAACAGTGACTTTTTCGTCGTAAAGAGGTACCTCTTGAATTTCGTGAGGATTTTCAGTGGCGTAAATACGGCAATTTTGCGTGTTTACTGTCCCATTCAATAAGAAATGAGCCTCATTGGACATGATGAATTTGTTCTTCTTCTTTTGACTTCTTTTGTTAAATGTAAATTTCAACAATTTGGTAGCGCTCGCGTGGCATGTACTGTTCCATGGTAAAAATCTGCTTGGACTGACGCTTCCAACGCGGTATGTCATTAAGCGTCAAATTGTCAAAAGATACAGGGTTGCCAGATGGGTCCATCGAATATGGGCAACCCTGTACCTCGAAATAGAGTTAAAGAAAATTTGGAACATTCTGATAGATCATCAAATCAGCAGCGGAGATAATGAAAATGTGAAAATAACAGTTCTTCAGAACGTCAATAACGACTTTAAGTATATATTTATATATTATGTATTCTATTTAATTTTACTATCCTATTCGAGGTTTCAAAAACTGCCTTTTAAATAAGAGCGAGTATTTTGTTCTGTAGAAATTTGTTTAAAATATTCATTCAAATCACTTGGGACTTTAACGCAGAATAATGGACTTTTCCATTTTTGTTTAAAAATCGGATACTTAGATTTTAAAGATTAGACTTATTAGTGCTAAGGTCGTCGCGGTTTTGTGTGATTGTGCGTGAGATGAGGATGGGATTTGTTCTACAGTCGACATTATAGATCACAAAGTTGTTTCTAACAGGGATCCCCGCTCGTAGGTACTGGTAAGCTTCCTGGCTTCAAAAACAAATTTCCTCTATTTGTCAAGAAGTATCAAGGCACACGATATGCCCGTTCGGAAGAGAAGCTTGGCCTAAGCATCTTCAAACAACGTATGTATTTTATATTTCTATTGGTTTTATTTTGCTTTTGTTTTGTTTGATTTTGTTTCAACTTCTTTTCCTGATTTTCAATTCATTTCTCACCAAGTCTAATTCGAATGAGAGTGCGTTTGTGTCAATTGTTGCGCCATTTCAGTATGCTTGAGTTATAATCAAGTATTTTCAGTCCACTTGACTGGTCCTGTTATCTCTCTCACGCACGCTTTGCGTGTCATTTCCGATAAGACAGACAAAGCAGAGCCAACATCGTCAATGCGCAATTTCGTGCATTAGTGAACAGCACCTAGGGATGTGCTGTGATTCCACTGGAAACTAACTCTTCGAATGTCTAATTAATACACGTTTTCTCTCTGCTTGATTGCTGCCTGCCCCATATCACTTATCAACGAACCAGCTAGCAATTCCAGCCAACAGTTGCGTTTTGCTAATTTAATTAGTAAATTACATTACCGCGAATTTCTGTAGTGACAGTAACGACTGATAATTACCAACTAGTTAGCCGCTTCAAATAGTAAGCACCACGGGCATGTTTGGACCATTCCTTATACACGCATCTGTGCCATATATTGAAATGTTTGAATTGTTATCAAATTAGCACTGACACTTTGCATTGGTGTTGCTATCAAATAACTAGTGATAGCTATGCTTTCATTGGCAGCGGATATGCAATGCATTTGGGGCAATGTTGCAATGAGAATAATGGTGATACTTTATTCGCAGCGCACAATGATAATGTGCAGAAGAGAACTACTCAACTACTATTTATATATATACAAAATAAGATAAGTAAATATGTTAAAAATACCAGACCATTGCGAAATCTTTGCGGCTTCTTTATTCGCTCAACCCAACAAATACTGCTACTTACGCAAATATATTTAATTCGTGGAACTATTTTGAATTAATTTTTAATTGGAAAGTCCGAGAATTGTATGCTAAAAAAATGCATCCGCATTAATGCCCATAAGTGTAAATGCTCGCAATGTATCTATGCTAATTGGGGAAATATTAGCTTCAACTAAAAAAAAGATTAATGGTTTCGTTGCTTTTGTGGCACGTCTTGTTGAAAATAAACGTTGCCCAGATCAATACCATCCAATTCCGGCCATAAAAAAATCGTTAATCATCTCTCGATAGCGCAATCCATTCAGCGTACAGGTAACTGTTGCGCCAGCTTCATTTTCAAAAAAGTAAGGTCCAAAACGAGAAGGTTTGCTTCAGTTGTTATGTAAACTAAATTAAAACAATTTTTTGTCCTCATCAACACTGCTTGAATGCCAAGAAGCCTGAAGAACGTGATATACCCTTTTGCCACAACGAATCTCTTTCTTTGGCTAGGAAGACCCGAAGATGAAGCGGGAAGTTGGCACATTCATTATATTCTGGTAGACTTTAGAACGGAGTTGCTGGCATTAATTTCTTATAAATACATTTCACACTTTTCCAGTTAAGGATAAGGAATTAGAACTCAAAGTAATATCGGCCTAACAAAGGATACATCAGGTGTCCAATGATGTCGAATTCCTAGCTCTCGTCTGAAATTTCTCCCCGGTGATAATAAAATAATAAGCAATCAATCCTAAAAGACAATAGAACAAATCTGAAAATTATTAATTAGAATATATAATTTTCTCAACCGCCGCAGCCAGTAGGGTTGGTGTGTGAGTACCATTCGGTATCGCCCGGACTCGAATCTCCGCACATGAAACACCAAACTAAAGAAACCGTTTGTCCTAATATCGGTTGCCCTTCAGCAGGCAATGGTACAATTCCGAGTGTATTCTGCAATATATTTATAAGTGGTACAAAGACTTCAAAGAGGGTCGAGAACTTGTTGATGACTTGGAGCGCTCCGGACGACCATCGACGTCAACAGATGACCAACACGTCAATAAAGTGAACGAGTTAGTGCCCAAAAATCGTCGGTTGACTGTTAAAGGCCTTACTGATATGATCGGAATATCAGAAGGATCTGTGAAAACCATTTCGAAAGACCATTTGGGCCTACGAAAAGTCAAATCTCGTTTGGTACCGAAAGCTCTCAATTTCTTGGAAAAGAGTCGTCGCGTTGATGTGTGTGAAATAATGCTTTCAGACTATCAGCACAAGCTCAAATGCGTCATTACGGGAGATGAGACTTGGATTTATGCTTACGACTCTGAAACAACCGACCAATCATGCGAATATCGTGCTAAAGGCGAGGCCAGACCGAAAAGAGCACGTCAAAGTCGTTCAAAAATAAAGGTCATGATGACAGTTTTTGTCGATTTTCGTGGTGTGGTGCACTATGAATTCCTTCCACCTGGCCAAACTGTTAATAAGGAATATTATTTGAGCGTTATGCGTGAAGCAATTCGTCTAAAAATACCAGAATTATGGGCCAACAACTCTTGGTTTTTGCATCACGATAATGCACCGTCTCACACTGCACTCGTTCTTCGTGACCATTTCGCCAAAAATTCTACGCATATCGTTCCGCAACCACCGTATTCACCTGATTTGGCTCCGTGTGACTTCTGGCTGTTCCCAAAACTCCAGAGACCACTCCGGGGAACGCGTTTCGAGTCGATTGAGGAGATAAAAGCTGAATCGAAGAAGGTGCTGATGGCTATACCGGAAATGGACTATTTGGCATGTTTCGGGGATTGGAAAAATCGTTGGCATAAGTGTATTTCATCGAGAGGGGATAATTTTGAAGGGGATGAAATTGATTTACAAGAATAAATAAAGATTTTTCATTTTACAACCACCTTACTTTTTGCCCACAGTAGTACTATATACGATATGAAGTGTTACCTATTCAAAACATCATAAATTTTTTGTGTGAAATTAGTTTTCATTGATTTCAGAGACAAAATTGTTCAAAAATGATTACAGTTTTAACATTTGTTAACTTAGCTCGATATGACCACCTCTTGTCTTGACTATAGCCTTCAAACGGTCAAAAAATGAGATTCATGCTGCACGAATGTGATCTTGAGGTATTTTGGCCCATTCTCGTATAATCACTTTCTTCAGCGCACTGGCATATTTTTTAGTCCTCACCTTGCTATGCAAAATGGACCAGATGGAATAGTCCATCGGATTTGCGTCTGGCGAATTCGAAAGCCATTGTGTGGACGAAATGAAGTGTGGAACATGATTCGTGAACCATTCTTGCTTCACACGAGCTTTATGAGACGGTGCCGAGTCCTGTTGGAACGTCCATGGTCTACGACCGAAATGTTTGCGTGTCGACGGCTCTAAAGCAGCTTCTAAAACATTTTCCCGATAATAAGTCGCACTCACTTTGACACCAGGCTCGATAAAAACAATTGGAGAGCGACCATCAGCGGTCACTGCGGCCCAAACCATTACTTGCGATGGTAAATTGCTTCGAGTGGCCATACGTAGGCTCAAATTCTCGTTTGAGCGTAGTCAGAGTAAACACGATCGCTTTGAGTGTTTATGAACTGCTCAATTGGGACATTTTTTCATTCGAAAACACAATGTTAGAAAATTCGCCACGTTCGTGCAAGCGCAACAACTCCTTTGTTCTTTCGTACCGAACTTTTTTTTGCTGGGGTGAAAGATCGTGTGCTTTTTGGAGCTTGTAAGCCTTGACCTTGAGCTCATTTTTCAATATGCGTCGAATGCTGTCTTGCGATATTTTCAGTTCGTTGGCCATTTTTCTTCCACATCGACGTGGATTTCGTTCAAGTCGAGCCATCACTTTCCGAACCTTTTCTGGCGTTGTTGCGGTTTTTTTTGGTCCACTTCTATAGCATTTTGCATTGCTATCAGTATCATTGTAACGATTTATAGTGCGATATACAAACATTTTATTCACTTTGAGAGAGTAAACGCGAAAAAAGAAAATCAGTAATGGATTTCAGACGTAAAACAAAAAATTATCAAAAATCGCTCGCAATTGAGCCACTTTAAACTTGCTTAAAATCAAATGGGCTATAGAACTACGAACTCGCTCTAACCAGTACTATTAGGTGTGTATACTCTCCGCTAAAGAATTATAAAGACTTCACTATTTTTTATAAAAATATAATTCGTACTATAACAAAAATCCTAACTACAGTTTCAAACTTTTTGCAAAATTTTTCAAAATTAAATTAAAGTGTTCAACTTTTTAACCAAAATGTTTTGTTTTTCTGGGTATGGAGTTTTATACTCAATTTAGTTTCAGTGAACAAAGTATACGTTTAAAGTGGCCAAAAAATACCGTTGATTTTTAGCAATTTTCGCGTCTTTGTTTCTATAAAAAGTAAATGCTCGATTTTTTTCAGAGATAGGCCACTTGATCGCAACCCATCTTTTCAGCAGGATTTAAGTTTTTGCTCTTCAAACAGTGATTGTTTAACATGAAGATCTTCTTATTCTCTGTCAATAAAGTATCTTAAAAATGATTTTAGAAAAAGTAAAATAGTTTTTAGGAAAAGTAATTTTTTAGTGCCGCAGGGTGGTTGCGTTAAATATAACCAATTAGATGTGCCACACTTGAGTCTCTTCATTGGTTATGGGTTCCATAAATTGACGAATCTAAAGCAAGTACATTAAATAACTAAATTTAAGCTAAACTGAAAATACAGAATACAGCGCTGCAATAAGTATGAGGAAAAAAACTACTAATGTTCTACAAAATCCATTGAGAAAAAAAAATCTTGTGCACTAAAATGTTAAATTAAATTTGACAACGAACTTTGTTTGAGAAATGAGACAAGCTAATGAAAATCAAAAATAAATACAGCTACTCAAAAAATCGACACTAGCAAAGGTGACGCCAACGCTGACGATGATGACAAGGAAGAGGACCATAACAAACGTGCAACATACAAAGCTGACAGCAAACTATGCGTTGAACAAAGTGTTTTTTTTCATCCATTTTTTGTACTTAATTTAGATTGTTGTTGCTTACCGGTCAGCTAACAGCGTCCGGCAGCCGTTGATGTGGCAGCCGACGATGTGGCGCGATTGCCCAAACAAACGAACGAAAAAGGTAAATATGCACAAAGAGAACAACAATGCGACACTGATGAGGCAACAAATGTTGCAGACAGATGCGCGAAAGCAAATAAACACACGGGAAAAAAGTATTCAAACAACAATAGCACTAACAAAAGTTAAAGCAATCGTGAAAGTTGCTGCTGCATGCAAACGGCGAAGTTGACTCATTTGAAGTGCGGAGGCTGTTGCACATATCAGTTGCCTGCCGCTAGCCGCTGACCATGTGTGTGTGTACGTGAGGCTGTCGCAGCATCACATATACATATGTTACCATATGTGCCTCGTGCACAATTACCGCAACAAATGAATCCTGCCAGCGCAGTCTGCTGTACAAATACAGCAAAATGCCGAAAGGTGCTGCTGTTGTTGCTACTGTCGCTTTGGTGCTACGTGCGAGTGCTGAGCTGCCACCACCAACACCATCGCCGCCATGCAACATTCAAAATTTTCACTGCCTGTTGTTAATTCAATCATCACCTGTCGCCATTACTGGGATTGCTGTTGGTTTTGTTATTCTTGTTGCTGCTGTATTGCATTTGGTGGCAGCAGTCAATGGTCAGCTATGTTGCGTTTGCTTGCTTGCTTCTGCTTCTGCGTCTGCCTTTGTTGTTATTATTGTTGTTGTTGCTGCTGCTGTTGTAGCTCTTCCTCATTTCGTTTAGTTTTTACCCCTGCTGACAAGGTGTTTGGGCAACATGTGTCCGCGCAATAGCAAGCCACAACAGCGCAACAAGAATAACAACTGCATTGGTTAGAGCAACAATAACAACAACAACATGTCACACAACAGTTAATGAAGGAAGTTCTTTAAGTACAACAACAACAACAACAACAAGAGAGAAGAAACACAAAGTGCAAATTGTAAAAGCTATCGTTGCTGTTTTATGGCCTTCGCGCCACAATTGTTGCTGTCACAATGATACTCCGTTGATTAGGCAACAAATAACGCTGACTGTCAAAACACGCGTTCAGCAAGTCTCTTCGGCGGCGATAAGCACAAAAATAGCTACAAAAATAACTGCATAAATACGTACAAGTGAATAAAAATCAGTAATAACAACAACAACAATAAAAAGGAGACAAATAAGCCAATAGAACCCGTCCACCCGTCCCCATCAGTCCACTCCTCTCTCTCTCGTTGTGCTTATTTCTGTGTGTTTTTGATGAGTGTTGCCAACACTCTTCCGGTATTGCAATGGAGTGTTGCTTTCCAGTTGTTGTTTTTTGTTTACATTTTTTTGCTATTTCTTCTTCGACAAGAAAACATCAAATGCTGTAAGGCTGCTGTGGTTGAGTTGTTGCAATTAGATTCGGTAATCAGCAGCTTAGCAGTCAGTAGTTAACAGTCGGCAGTCGATTATCGCTTTGCATTTAATAGCAGCGCTAATTTTTCTACGACTATTTTTCACAAGGAGAAATAGAAAAGTCGAAGAAATGCAGTCAGGTCCATAGCTGATTGACTACGCTCAATTAATTCTCTGCAGTAAACTGTATGGAAAGTCATTGGCAATACGAAAATTTCAAAAGTTATTCGGTTGAATTAAAATTTATTTAGTTTGATTAAGGGTACCCTCAATACGACATACACAGAACGCTTAAGGTGATGGGAACCCCCCGCCATTCAATTTCCAAACTCATCGCGGTGATCACTGCCCACTGGGTGATCGGCACTCACGCGGAGAAGCTTGGAATTCCGTACAACCCCCATTGCAGAAGCTGTGGGGATCCTGTAGAGGAAGAGACTGTGTAACACTTTCTGCAAATGTCCGGCTCTGGCGGCTAGGCGCTTGAGATTCCTTAGCGTGCCCTTTGTGGATGACTTGAAGAAATTCTCCAGCCTAGATCCCTTTTCTCTCCTCTGCTACATCAACAGTACTGGAGGGCTGTAGACGGTTTTCTCTCCTCCCTAAATCCTTTCACAGGTACTGGTCCACTCTATGGTATCAAAACGGCACGTAAGTGCTACTTGTAGCGTACCTGGGGTACTCTTGCCATCTTACCTACCTACCTACCTAAGGGTACCCGGTGGTCTAGAACAAGAAAGTTTCACCTAATTCGACGATTTTTTTTGCCATTCAAAATTAAAAAAAAACCATATATCAACTTTTCGTGTTAATTACTACATCTATTGAGCATACAAAACAATTCTTTTTTATTTTAAAGATAATATTTATTATTATAAAAATGCCGCTGAAGATGATACGCTCGAAAAATCGGACCCGAACTGCGTAGATAATTTTGAAACTTCTACTCATCCTTCCTTCCCTACTCCTTTCTCCCTCCCATGTATGGCATCACAACGCACGAATTTTCAATATTTGTCCAAGTGTGCCCTAAGCTAGGGCAGCCATTTAACCTAACCTAACATAACTCATCCGAAACACAAAATTCAAGAGATTCTTAATCAGAAAGAGTGCAGTTATGATCGGAACTAGAACAAATTCAAAAAATTAAAAATTGACAAAATGGCGCGCTTTTGAAAAACATAGTTCGTAAAATCGGGGATTTTTCATTAGCTTTTTAAAAATAGGAAATTATTTAATAAAAATTATGAATCTAGTTCCAACGATATCCATACATGTTCTGAGCAACATATTCAAATTTCAAGTGATTTGGTTGAATAGTTTTTTTTTTTTGACAACACCAGGCCGAAAAAAATCGTTTCGAGATAAATGAGTTTAAAGTTTGAGGTACAGGAACTCTCTACCTAGTTAATGGGCTATAGAAGTTATAATATTGGGAATTTCTCCACGAAAATTGCACAGTGTATTCTTAAGGTCCCTTACTTTCGAAATATTGAAACAAAACAAAAAATCGATTTTTCGAAATTTCTAGACATAGACCCAAGAACTATTAAAATTTCGAAATACATAAATTTCTGTAAATTGGACAGCTATACAGTAATATCCTGCTCAAAAGTGCGCCGAAGAGGGCATCAGGGGTTAATATTTCGTCAGTTTTGGTATCCAGCATTGAATTATTTTATGTGAAGTTAAAAACAAGACTTATAAGTATCAATACAAAAAAATTAAAATATTAATTTGCATTTAAAAAACCTCAAGGGCAGTGAGATGTATGGCTTGCAACAGCATACCTTAACACGTTCACGCCGGCGCGTACCACCGGTGGCCCGCACAAGATTGCGTCATCTGACAGCGCGTACCACCAATGGTACTTTATTAGACGGTACCTATAAGATGAGATGCCATAAACGACTACCCTTACGAACAAATTTCGTTCTATGACCTACAATCGCTCCCGTCCGATAGAGCGAAAAGATGTAAACATTGCCGTCTGTGGGCGAAGACCATGAATAACAGCACCGGCGTGAACGTGTTAAAATTGAGTGTTTGGCCGAGCTTCTCCTGCTTGTTCCATAAATAAAGGGACCTACAGTTTTATGCTGCCGCCGAAGAACAGATGATTTTTTTATGAAGAGCTTTTTTATGGCAGAAATCTTTGCGATTTCAGTGTTGACGGAGTTTATTTTAAGGTCGCGCTCAATGTCGGAACTTTTGCAGTACCATGGTGCTTTGACAATGCACCTAAGGAGCTTATTTGGAAGTGTTGGATTTGGTTTTTCGTACTTTGACTGGCGCACCCCCATAGCTACGCACCATAACTCCATACTAGCCCTAGTATCTGCTTGTAAATTAACAGCTTGTTTTCTATCGTGAGAGCTGATCTTCTACCCATGAGCCATTGCATGTTTTTGAGTTTGATGTCCAATTCTTGTCTCTTTCTCTTGACATGCTCTTTCCATCGAAGTTTGCAGTCAAGTGTCATACCTAGGTACTTCGCATAGTTTGAGTACTGGATCTGTTGATCATCTATTGTATTTTAGTGTTTGTGAAAACTACGTGTACAGATTTTGTTTGGTTAAGTTTAATTTTCCATGTATTAGCCCACTGGCAGATCTTATTTAACGCGGTTTGTAATGTAGCTGTCGATTCGTTTTCAGTTTCACCAACTGCAATCAAGGCGGTGTCATCTGCAAACGTTGCTGTGACGTAATTAGGATCAGACGGTAGGTCATGTGTTAAGATAAGGTACAGCAGAGGCCCAAGAACGCTTCATTGATTTACTCCTGCATTTATTTGTCGAAGACTTGAATAAGCATCATCTTGCTTGACTCGAAAATAGCGATCTGATAAGTACGACTCCAAGATTTCATAGTATTGTTTGGGAAGTATTAATTTTAGTTTAACAAGCAAACCTGTGTGACAAACTTTATCGAATGCCTTTGCCACATCGAGGAATACGCCAGAACATACTTTTTTAATTATTTTCGAGTGATTTTTCTATTTCGTGCGTGATCCTGTGCTTGATCGATTGTAGAATGTTTACTTCGAAAACCAAACTGATGTGTTGGAATTTTTTTTTTCGTTCTATTATTTTATTGAGTCTTTTAATCAACAGCTTTTCAAACAGCTTTGAGATCACTGGTAGGAGTGATATAGGTCTATACCAGAGAACTGCAGCGGTGTACTGCTACTGCTTGCACACCGCTTCAATACTCTGTTTTTCTGTAACTGAAACGCAAAAATTCCACAAATAAAATTTCAAGACCACTACTCATACTCAAACGGCAAGTGATTTGAGCTGAAGCATTCATTTCCATGACGGTCAAATGCAAAAACTGCTCTCTTTTTGTTCGATCTTCACAGTACATTTTCAGAAAAACTTCACGCATTTGAGCGGAAAGCAAAAGAGCGGTGTGTGTGCTGATCAATACCGCTATTACCGCGATTGCTGAGTGTATGAATATCTCGTATACTCGGGTGTTAGATTTGAAAGCAATCGTATATTCAACTTCGGCTAAGCGGTGTGACGTGTGAACTCTGTCAAATGAGGAAAACACCGCAAACACCGCGTCGTCATCCCTTGCAAATAGTGAGATTGTCTGCAGTATAATTCATAGCAGCGCACGGAAAAAAAGGATTTTTATAAATACATACATATGTATGTATGTAGCAGTATTTTTAAATGAAAAGTTTTTTCTTTATTGAAGCAGTGATATTATTTTATTAATATATATTATTGTATATTACTATTAATTATGACAGAAAATAAAATGAACTTTAAAATAAAAATTGAAAACCAAATTCATTCTTTTACAAATTACTTATCGTACAAAAACAAATAATAATTTTTCTTCTTCTACTTCTAAAGATACTTATATATAAAGATATAAAGAAATTTTCTCAGCAATAAAATTTGAATTCTCCGCCATTATAAATCTTTTAAAAATAAACATATAATCACATGCACATTTATATATACATATCTGCAAGTAGAGTGATAATGCACTGCCGACGAAAACAAAGATAAAAAAACATAAATAAGAAAGTGGACTCTTTCGAGTGCTAATCATTTATGTATTGGGTGAACGCGCGATGGCATAAATATTTTTTAGCGGTACTCTTTTGCTTGTGTGTTATGATCTATTTGTGCAGGCGGTGTTTTCAGTATTTTTGTCATTCGGTAGCGGTCATATGCAGCACCGCATAGCCGAAGTGATCACACAAGCGGTAGTTATAAACGAAGCAAAGACTGAACAAAGAAAGACTCGGATGTACAAACGATATACATAGAACATTTACTGCTCTGTTGCGGTTCTACTCAGCGCAAACACCGCTTAGTTTGCGTTGGTGGTACATATCGATACCGCTTTTTTTGTGAGTGGATCGCAAGTCAGAAAAATACCACCGCTTGCAGTTCCTGGTCTATACGATGAAACTTCGAGTCCAGGTTTGCCTGGTTTTTGGAGCATAATAACCTCCGCAGTTTTTCAGAGAATAGGAACGTAATGAAACTTAAAAGATGCATTCATTATGCTAGTGAGAATTTGGATGCTTTTAGGTGGAAGCTGCATGAGTATTTCTGCAGTGATTATATCGAAACCAGGGGATTTTTTATTTTTTAGCATTTTAATTTCTCATCTTAGTTCGGCAATGCAATTTCTTCAAACTCTTGGAGCACGGATGTAGACAATCTTTCGGATGTTGCCTCATGAGGTGTAAAAATATCAGCTAGGTAATCTGCATATAGTTCTGCTTTTTGGGAATTGTTATTAGCCCATTTTCCTTCTTTTATCTTGAGAGGAGGACTGTGCATTTGTGGCCTTTTTAAGTACTTTGTGCATTTCCATAAAGAGTAATCCACACGACGATCGTTGGACAATGAATGAAAGTAATGAGAAAACCCATCATTTTAAAATTTCTTTATTTCCCGACTAAGATTTTTGGTCATTTTGTTTAGCCTAGTTTTATCTATTGGTGCTCATGTGAAATAAGATCTCTGATGTCCTTTGGGTATTGAGTAATGACTGCTGTTTTTTTAATAGTTGGAGTACTTTTCCATGCGGCAAGTTGCACGTTGGACGTACAATTTTGAACTTCACTATCCAGTTGTTCCTCATTAACTATTTGTGCTGCATTATTTTTGCAATTTTGTAGAATTTTCTTGAAGTAATGCCAATCTGTGAATCGGTTACTCAATTTGTCCATATGTTCTTTAAAAATGATATGCTCGCTGAGAGACAAAAATATTGGTGAGTGATCCGAGTTTAGATAATCACTATCTTCAATTTCTAGAAAGTTTCGAGATATTTTGTTAACTATGAAGAAATCGATTAGGTCAGGCATTTTGTTGGAATCAGTTGGCCAGTACGTTGGTTCTCATGTTGTGACCGCATCACATCCAGCAAGTTGCATTGCCTTATGTAATTCTCTTCCTTTCGTTGTAGTTAGTCTGGAACCCCAGTATACGTTTTTAGCGTGAAAGTCTCCACCCATGATGAATCTATTTTTATATCTTTTTAATAGTTTATAATATTGTTCACATTTGATTTGGTATCTTGGGTGGCTGTATAGTGCGATAAGCGAAAGCGGATTTTGATCTTCATTAATGGTTACTGCTGTAACTTGGAAGTCATCATCAGAAACTTTTTCTTCTTCGAAGTGCTTGATGCAGCTTTTTATTATTATTGCACTACCACCTCGGGCACAATTGCTTGGATGAATCACATGATTTTATGTATGATTGCGTTGTGAAATGCATTTCAGATATCATACAGACATCAACATTTTCCGAATTGAGTACAATCACCAACTCATTTTTGTGTTTTAGTAGTCCATTCGAGGTCCATAGTAGTATTTTTAGGGTTTTAGACATGGTTAGATTCTGAAGAATATCTCAAGTTTAGATAAGCGTATTTCCAGTGCTTTATTCAAATCTATTTGCTCATTTAGTTTCTGTAGTACAAGGGGTGCCTTTTATATTTAGGGATTAGAGAACAAAAACAAATTTTAATCATCGAAAATCACTTTATTGTTTTCCAAAATATTCTCACTTTTGCATGCGTTTGAACCAATTGTCGAAGCACTTTTGCCACTCTGAATGAGGTACCTCCAAAACATGCATTCTGAATGCCGCAACCGCTTCTTCAGGTGTCGAAAAACGTTGACCTCCCAGTTTGTTTTTTACGTACGGGAATAAAAAGAAGTCATTCGGTGCCAAGTCAGGACTATACGGCGGATGACTCATTAATTCGATGTTTTGGGTGCTCAAATATGCAGTTGTTTGAGCCGATGTGAGAGAGCTCGCATTGTCCTGGTGAAGAGTGATCCGTCATTGGCGATTGGTTTTCCTAATTTCTTCGAAGACAACTGGCAAACAAATGGTTGTGTACCACTCAGAATTTACTGTTCTGCGTTGTTCTAGTGGTACGGTTGCGATATGTCCAGTTTTTCCGAAAAAACAGGCGACCATTTGCTTGGAAGTGCTTCGTGCGCGAACAACTTTTGTTGGATTTGGCTCATCTTGAAACACCCATACAATCGACTGCTGTTTACTTTCGGGCTCATACGCGTAAATCCATGATTCATCACCTGTCACGATGTCATAGACGTGTTTCGAAGCCCCGCGATCGTATTTTTTGAGCATTTCCTTCGTCCAATCGACACGAGCCTTTTTTTGAGCGATTGACAAATTGTGAGGGATCCAACGCGAACAAATTTTTTTGACAGTCAAATGTTTATGCAATATTGAATGTATGCTGGTCCCACTAATGTCTAAGATTGTCTCAATCTCACGATAGGTCACATGACGATCTTGCAATATCAGTTCGCGCACAGCATCAATGGTTTTCGGAACAACGACTGATTTTGGACGACCTTCACGAAATTCGTCTTGGAGTGAACTACGACCACGATTGAATTCACCATACCATCGATAAACACTGGTCCTTGATGGAGCTTCATCGCCAAAAAATGAATTAAGTTCATCCATGCAATGTTGCTGAGTTAATCCACGTCGAAAGTTGTAAAAAATAATCGCACGAAAATGTTCACGATTTAATTCCATTTTTGGACCGAGATGAATCTTTTAAGTTACTATAAACAACACAAATAGCGCTGGTATTTCAAAACGTTCTGAGTACGTAAAAGCCAAAAAATGTCAAATTTTGCGATACAGCTAACAGTTGCCAGACTGCAACACCAGGGTTGCCAAATCCTGCCAAATAAAAGGCACCCCTTGTATCTGTGCTAGTGCATCTTCAGAGCAAGCAGTATTAGTAGTTTTTTGTTTTAGAACATGTGCGTAAGTAAGTTGGTTTGGGGTTTGTTTTTTTTAATGTATAATTGCAAGCTATTGATTTCTCAGAATTCTCTTCATTAATTTGGTTGGATTTCTTTGCATAGGGAGCTGAAAGTTCTTTTTTTTTTCCTGTCCAACTTTTTGACTGCGCATTTTTTATAGTTCTTTTGGTACTACTAAGAATACAAATGAATCTCCTTTTGCCGGATATTGAAAAACTCTCCGCAGGACCCTAATACAGGGAAATATGCATTATTAGCATGAGTAACTTATCTTTAACCTAAAAATAAAACCTTTCTCAAATTGTTCATTTCCTGCACCGGACCTTTAAGTATTATTTTACAAATTCTGAAAAGAAATACTTGCAATATTTTTATGTCTTAGAATAAAATAAAGTGTAACGAATGGAAAAAAATATATATAGGTAGAGTAGAATGGGGTAAGATAGGTATGGGGCACAATAGGTAGGTGGGGTTTTCGTCGCACTGTTTTTGCAGAGGTCACTCTTCTTATGTGAATTGAATACGTGGTGGGGAAAAACGTTCGCGACTGTCATTTCGGCCGTCACCATTGATTAGTTATCCTAGTTCTGGCGTTGTTTAGTTTTTTGTGAGCTTTTCTCCGACATAGCATTTTTTTTATTCTACGGTGCAGCGCCAGCATGTATGTAAATATTTGTCAGGTGAGTTTTATTTTACGTGGAAAATAATGCTGAACACGAATAATGTGTTAGTTTTTTGATATTTTTGTTTAAAAAAAAAATATCGGCACTAACATAAAACATGTGCTTGGGGGCACTATAGGTCAGCCGTCTGGGGGCATTATAGATCACTACTCTTAATTGAATAAAATACATTTTAATTGTTTTTGCAGCAAAATGGTGCGTAATTATGTGCGAAAAACCCCGAAACGAAGTGAAGAGGACGTAAAAACGCAATCGCGGCAGTCCGAGATGGCGCTAGTGTTCGATCAGCCTCTAAACAATTTAAAATTCCGTTCGAAGCACTTCAAAAATTATGCGATTCGATGCAGTACTGAAAAAACTTTGCTCATCATGGATAATCACGAATCTCACATGACAATTGCTGGATTAGACTTTTGTAAGAATAATAATATTGAAGTATTAACTCTACCTCCGCACACCAGCCATCGTTTGCAGCCTCTCGATAGAGGAGTATTTGAGCCGCTCAAAACTTATTTTGACCATTCCTGCAAGGCGTGGATGTTAAATCATTTCGGCATTCCTATTACCATCGACCGAATAGCTGAACTGGTAGCTGAACCCTTGTTGAAAGGTGCTTCCAGCATGAATATCATCGCTGGATTCAGATCAACTGGCATTTGGCCATTTAATCGCGACATTTTTTCGGAAGATGATTTCACGCCAGCATTCGTAACTGATCTTCCGTACGAGGACGAACCAGATTAAGAGGCTGGTCCATCGATTGCTCATCAAGAGACTGATCCATCGAATGCCCATGAAGAGCCTGTTTTATCGAATGCCGATCAAGAGCCAGATCGATCGAATCTCGACCTATTAATTCCAATTGAGGACATTCAGCCATTTCCTAAAGCTCCACTGCGCAAACCATCAAATCGAGGCCGGAAGCGACGTAAAGCTGCACTTCTCACAGATGCAGTGATGCTAGAGTCATTACGCGCTGAGCAAGCAGCTGCAGCTCAGAAGAAATCGGACGGGGAAGCAAAAAAACAATTTGCCGCCGAAAGAAAAAAAGAAAGAGAGGCTGCAAAGAGGTTAGTTTCCAAGCCATGTACATTGTTCTTTTCCCCTCACATATAGTGACCTATCGTGCCCCCCGATTTTGAAAATATCGAAAAAAAAGTACCTTTGTCTTATGAAATGCAGCTTCCAAAATATTTAGCCAAACATAAGTCAGTATATCCAAAATGTTAGCAGATAAATAACCTTTCAAAATCTTGCTTATTTTTCAAAATCAATGCAAAAACACCGTAGCAAGAGCTCTCCAAAAAAAAAATGACCTATCTTACCCCATTCTACTCTACAATAAACGGACCTTTTTCGCATTTACATACATACACACATACATATATTATCACATAGGTACAAAAAATATTTATTTATTGACTGTCTTCCCGTTTCACGCTTTTGTGCATAACTTCCTTATGAGCTACATTAGAGTCTGATGAGCTGTCATTAAGAACAGCAAAACCCGTTAACGCTTAGAGCAGGCACCAAAATCATTTCACGCTTCCACACACACCGAATTCCGTTCAGTAATTACATACAACAGAGCATGCCAGAATTTTCACGCCACAATGACAGATAAAAACAAAGAAATGTTATGAAAGTAACGCGAAAGATTTTGCAAAGTTAGCGTCCCACCGCACACATAATGCACACATCATCACAAAACAAATGACTTAAGAAACAAACTTGCTCCAATTATTTCTGTACACATAAAAAGAAGAAAGATAAACTTATAATTGCGCATCTGTCACTGAACAGCTGGCATTTGAAAAAAGTAAAAAATACTGATACGAAAAACAAAAATATCAACCGCTTACATACAGTCGCCGTCAGTGGCATGTAACAACACCAGCAATCACAGCCAACAACCACAACAATCGGCAACGGTAGCACGGCAAGCGGCAAATGGAAGAAAAGAAATATTATAAAAAAAGCCGGTGGCAACAGTTTGACCCAATTATAATTATTAGTTTTCCCAGTTTTGTTTGTGCGCTGCCAATGAACTGTAATCGGCATTTGTTTGCCACAGTATCTACAACCACAACAACAATAAGCACAAAAATAATAACAAAGCGCAGTCAATGTCTAATGAGTTTGTATTAAAACCGCAATATTGCTACAAATGAATTGAATTGCTTTGTGCGGACAAGTTGCATGCTGTCGCTGGTGCCGCAACCAAAGTCGCCGCCGTTCATGCCACTTGTCAATGAAAAAATTGAAACCAAAAGGTTATTACACCATCAGATGTCAGTTTTATTTATTTTAGTACAAATGTTTAGATGTATGTATGTATGTGTGCATGCTTATGTATGTATGTCTTGCCTTTATGACTGAAAACCTTTAACTTTACTGCTGCGCAATTTTTAGCTCACAGTTTGTAAGTAAGTAGGTCAGCTTCTTGAGAGCAAAACACATAATTCTTCTTAATTGAACAATTCGTTTTTATTTACCCTTTAAATTTGGCTTCCCAACCGGCAAACCGAGAGAATTTAGTCATTACGGTGATTGCTAGTTTTTGTCGTAGATAGGAGTACAATTAAGAAATGTATGAAGTCTAAGATGTGGAAAAGCGTAATTTATTATACTATGGCGTACCATTACGCCTATTCATATATCTCGCTGTACGCTTACTTTCATTTTATAAAATTTTTTATAATTATATATATAAATTTAATAAAAACATTCCGCTTAGTGAATGATCTGTAGTCACAAATAGACGCTTATGGCGGTAAAGACTGTCTTAGACCAGCTGCTATCCAGCAAGCAGATTTTATCCTAGAATATGAACTGCATTATAGCTATACTCGAAAGTTTAGAACTCAATTTGAACTTCCGGTTAGTTAAATATTCAAATACAGAAGGATAAACACCACTAAATATGTTTGCCATTTATAATAAATCTGCATACGAAATGGTCAGTTCTCATTAACAAGAAAATAAAAAAAAACAAGGAACATCCTATTGGTTAACATTTAGTTACCTTGCCCCGCCATTTATATCAAACATGCATATTTCCAATTCTTACACATATTTGTAATGGCCAATTCACATAAAACTCTTGTTAAACAAGCCATTAAAAATAATAATGAATAATTAGACTACTGAAACGTTTTTCCAAAAAAAAAAAAAAAAAATTATATCATTACCCGTGTTTGATGACATAGGCATTCCTGAAAGTTGGTATCAGCATCGTTTGCCGCCATCTATCAAATGGCAGCGAAAAAAAATTCGGACTGATTGATGCGCTAGTTTGGATTTGGCAGCTATTCGGGTAAGACGTGTTTCGTGATTTTCGCTAAGATGGAAAAAGAGAAGTATCATTCGGTAACACGCGAAGAGGTAAAATGAAAGTTGGATGCTGTCCATGGGGACGCTTCACCACTATGACCACAGTTAGATATTGGTTCAACGAATTTAAACGTGAGCGAATATCCGTTTTCGATAAGGAGCGACCAGTATAGACGTGGTTACCGAGGAAATCATTCAAAAAGCCTTCGACATGATTCTCGCTGATCGGCGATCGAAAGTGCGCGTAGAAACAGAGGCCATAGGTCGACCGCAACAACAATTATAATTTTACATTTCAGGGATGTAATTCATAAATTGGAATGTCGTTGGAACAAATCTATTGATGTTCAGGGATTTTATACTGAAAGAAAAGTGTATTTCAAAACATTAAATTCTGTTTTTTTTATCAATCTGCAAAACTTATTGAACAACTGGTTATTTATACTTTGTTCGTCTTCTTTTCCTTCGATCAGTTCAATATTTCTCTCGCAACTGAAGTGTTGCTTAGTTTTGGTGCAAAAAGACACGAATATGCCTATTTAAAGAAAAGAAAATACCGAATTTTTATTGAAAATCCCAACCTTGCTCGCTCCACGAAATGGTTTGTTAGCCAGCATTATACCCGGAGTGACCATCTCGCTATAATCTGCGAAATAAAGAAACATGACGAATCAAAGGTGTCATATACATACGACGCGAGATACAGGGTCGACTCAATGGAGGCTGAAGTAATCGAAGTCATGCTGGCAGATGTAACACTCACTGGTGATGCAATTGAGAAGGCTACACAAACTATGAAGCACCTAAAAAAAGCATGCGACGCAGCCATGTCTAAAACAAGGCCTAACAGGCATAATAGTGAACCCGTTTACTGGTGGACAGCGGAGATTGCGGAATTGCGTAGCGAGTGCAACAGAGCAAGGCGAGTTTATCAACGTTCTAGGGGCACGCACAGTTTCCAAGGGAACCAGCTTCAGTATAAGCAAAAAAGGAAGGCCCTGAAAAAGGCAATTAAAGGGAGTAAACTACAATGTTTCCTCCAACTATGTGACGAAGTCGATAGTAACCCTTGGAGACTCGGGTATAGGCTAGTCATGAAAAAACTGAAAGTTTTCAAGCCACTCCCAACAACGTGCCCGGCCACACTGCGTAATGTAGTTGAAACATTGTTCCCAGCACAAGATGCTCTCCGAGCCTATGATTTGGAAAAATGTTGTGAGGGGGACCAAAATATGCAGTTGGCAGACAAAGATGAGCTCCTGATGATCACTAAACGGATCAAAAACAATAAAGCTCCTGGCCCAGACGGAGTCCCCAACGAGGCACTAAAAGTGGCAATTCGAAGCCATACCGACATTTTTGTAGATCTCTACAATACGTGTCTAAAAGAAGGCACATTTCCAACTCAGTGGAAGTTACAGAAACTGGTGCTGATTCCAAAAGGATCTAAACCAGCGGAAGATCCTGCAGGCTACCGCCCCCTTTGCATGCTCGACACCGCAGGTAAAATTCTAGAACGGTTGATCGCTAATCGTCTGGAGGCCGCCATTGATGACGCAGGCAGTCTATCATCCTCGCAATTCGGATTCCGCAAGGCTCGCTCAACCACAGATGCTGTAGTTGCGGCTAAAAGCATTGCGCAGAAGGCAATCGAAGGAACTCGGTGGTTATACGGTAGCAAGGAATATTGCCTAATGGCAACGCTAGACGTAAAGAATGCCTTCAATACCGCGAACTGGAACCAGATTCTGATGGCGCTTGATTGCTTCCAGGTTCCAACGTATATACGAAAGATTATACTCAGTTATTTCACTGACAGAACCCTTCGCTATAATACCGATGCGGGTGTTAGGGAATATAAAATAACTGGCGGAGTTCCACAAGGCTCAGTCCTAGGCCCCTTGCTGTGGAATATTATGTATGACGGAGTCTTACGTCTCAGTTTACCCACAGGGTCCAAAATTATAGGGTTTGCTGACGATATCGCGGTTGTGGTCGTAGCTAAAGTACTACAGCAAGCAGAAGCAACCTGCAACCAGGCTGTCGGCGTGGTAAAAGAATGGCTGCGCAAGAATGGTCTAACTCTTGCGGATCATAAGACGGAAGCAGTGCTCATTAGCAGCAGGAGGAAGGTGGAGTCGGCAAATATAATGGTGGGCGAAAATACCATAGGATCGAAACCGTTCATTAAATACCTGGACGTATTAATCGTCTATAGGCTGAACCTCAGAGATCACCTATCATAAGCAAGCAGCAAAGCGGCAGAGGCAGTAACAGCACTGACGCGCATAATGATGAACACTAGAGGCCCTAGGCAAAACCGCAGAATACTACTTAATACCGTGGTCTCATCGATTTTGCTGTATGCAGCTCTAGCATAGGCGGAAGCAACTAATTGCAGCTCATATGTGAGTTGTATGAAATCAGAGTATCGACTGAGTGCCCTTAGAGTGTGCTGCGCGTTTCGAACGGTATCAGAAGACACCATTATGGTTATTGCAGGACTACTCCCAATAAATTTAATGGCAAAAGAGTACGCCGAAGTTTACCATAACAAAGCTACTTCAGAACGACAGACAATACGCAAGGAAGCAAGAGAGCGTAGCTTGCGTTCATGGCAGGGAAGTTGGAGTTCGTCCCTGAACGGACGCTAGACGTACCGTCTGATTCCCTTAATAGCCAAATGGGTTAGTCGTAAGCATGGACAGTTAGACTATCATCTGACCCAAATACTGACGGGACATGGGTGTTTTAAATCCTATCTATATAGGTTTAAGCACGAAGACGACCCGTACTGTTCTCATTGTGCACCAGCTGTAGAAGACGCAGAACATGTTTTCTTTGTCTGTCCGCGATTTGTGTTCGAAAGGGAGGAATTAAGCACTAGGGTGGGGAAGCCAATTTCGGCTGATAACCTAGTCGATATTATGTTAGAGGCAGAAGAACATTGGTCCGCTGTATGTAATATGGCAAAAATAGTAATCTCCAAACTGCGTCGCGCTGAACAACAGCGCAGATCTTCATGAAGAGGCAATAGGCCGTTCCCCTTCCCGTCAAGTGATACTTGACGGTCGACGTCGCTGAACAACACAGCGCAAATTTTCAAGAATTGGCAATAGGGAGGGGGAGCGTCCCGCGAAGTCATGCCTAACGGTTGTCCCGCGGTGGGAAGGAAACGGAGCTGGGGTGGGTTTTTAGTGGGTGAGTCGAAAGGCAAGTCCCACACTTTTCGGCTTTCAATGCTTTGTGCCACCTCCATAAAAAAAAAAAAAAAAAACATATTTTAATATAGGAGAAAATGAATCTGAATAAGATAGGGCACTTACCAGCATTTTTTTAGGAAGTTGGGTTTAAAGAAATACTTTAATGCATAAAGGGGCAATAGACCTTTCACATCGCAGTGCTTAGTCCCTCAAAATAATAATAACAGTAATAATCACGATTCCAAGCGCTAGATAAGCTACCCTGTAAAAGGCGTTATTATTAGAAAGCGATTATTAAAAAATGCATAAAACTTAATAAGCCCCTATTTAAAGTAAAAAAAATGTTTTGTTTATTTATGCAACCGAAATAATTCCGATTTTCAAATAAGCAATAATTTTTCTCTGTACTCACAACAATGCAGCCATATCCCATAATAATACATAAATGTCCTTCACGCAAATATTTCTCAAAAGCAAACGCAAACCTAAGTACTTGTACGTGCCTCATGCTGCACCAGCGCGCCTGCCACATGCCACGACTTCATTCATTCAAATTAATGTGACGCGATCAATCATACAAAATGTCCACAATTGACTCAACAGATTCAAATCGCCAACTACGCGACTTCGACGAATCGGCACAAAAATGTGCAATAAATATGCAAATCAATCGTAGCCCGGCAACCGCAACAACGCACCGTAGTCATGGCAGGCAGCAAGTTGCACACTGTTGGCAGCTGAGACAAAGCAATCGAAGCAAAATGCAAAGCAGCAAAACGGACTGAGAAAAATTGTATGCACTGCGCCATTGAATGGCGGCTCATTAGTTAGCAATTGCCAGTTGGCGCACGAACGCATGCGCAGTCAGCAGCAATAAACTCTGACAAAACCGCTTGAAAGATGAAGGATGATGTGAGGAGCGCAGAGGGTGACACACAAATGCATATGGGATAACAGGGGCCAGCAGGAGTAGCCAAAGGTTGGCTAAGCGCTTAATCTGAAGCTGTGGCATTTATGGAGACACAAAAAGTCAGTGCAATCGCGCCATAAACCGTGGCAGTTGGAGTTTGGTTTGATTGACAGCGTGGCAAGTCGTGTGTTGCACGCCTGCACATGAAATGCAACCCTTGCTCCCTACTGCTACTTTTAATCCGTGTGTGGGTGTCTACCCGCCCACTTCAGGTGGCATGTCTGCATGCAAGCAAATGTTTGTAGTTGGGTTCTGTGCTCAAGACGAAGCGATCGATCGCAACAAGCCACGCACTGCCAAATGACTACGCAAATTAGGCAAGCGACTACAAATGATATCGAATTCACATTCGAAATGCCAATCGAAAAGTAGCAATCGCATACCTGTGCACACAAACAATGTGGATTGAGCACAAATCACAATTCAACGGCAAAACATTTTTCAATTTCAACTCAATTTCCCGCAACAATTACTTTTTAATTTCGACTGTCGTTCCCATGATTGCTGCTGACGTTATTGTTTGTGGTAGCAATTGCAGCACACCATGTTGCTTTTGTTGTTGCTAATCATATTTGTAATTCATTTGCAAATCTGAAACTCCACTGGCACTAGCACCCGCCACTGCCGTTGCTGCTGGTGCCAGACTTGTTCACCAACTGCAAATAGTTGCCGCGTATGAAGTGCTGCAATATGTATGTTGCAGCATAGCAAGCCACTTTTGGCATTTAAGAGCCATTTGGAATGTCATTGGTTATCGTTAATTAACGAGACATTGTTCCGTGTATTTCGCCATGATATTATTTTCCTATAGTACATATACATATTCGTAGGGTGTTGGGTTACCAGAGCCTTTATTTTTTGCATCAGTATCGAGTTTCTAATAGAAACATACGTTGAGGAATCCATAGAGAATGGGCTACTGGCTGATTACTTTATGTACGGTGGTCCATTTTGAATTAGGTATTTAGTCGAAATCTAAATAAAAAACACAAGAAAATGGTTCAGTAACTTTTTTGATTGGTGATTGGAAAATGTAAACAAAGCCTTTTAACATAGACAAAAAGTTGCATTCAAATGACTTGTACGTTCATGTTTGTGGTAAACTATTCTTCTAATTCAGTTTTTCAATACATTTTTTGTCACTTCAGCATGTATCTCGCGAATAGTAACTTTGATTTTTCCCAGTGAAAATTTACGCTGTTCTATTCACCAGGTAGGTAATCTTGGAATATGTTAGTGGTAGGTTCTATTGTTCATAAAATGTAAGATCGAAAAACTTTGTTAACAACCGTGAAGAAGAAAAGAAAAATATATCGATATGCACTCATACTATACCCACCTTCGCAATGTTGGTTGTTCGGATAGATTATCAAGAATATTCATCCGGATCGTGCTAATCAAAGTTATTTCCAAAAAATTAACGCCGTCCAACACTGGTTACTCAAGACAAGCAAATGCTAACGAATTTTTTACGGAGGGCGAAAGTGAGAATATTTTGCCTAATGACTTCAAATTAAACTTCTCTCCTCAGACTTCAATAATAGAAATTAACAGGGAATTTCTTTATAGCATTATTTTTATCCAAATACCCCTATGAGTTATTTAGGGAATTGCCACCGGCTTGTACTAAAAGTAAAAATGATTCATCAAAAAGTAGACATAAGTTAGTATAGGCATATATATTAGTAAATACTTTTAGGAAAATATATTCCAAACAAAAGTTTTTACAGCGTTGTCACTATAATATCATTTAAAAAATAGTAGGTAGGGTGGCTGTCGCAATGGCACACTTAGACCTGTCGTGACCATTGTGATACCACTGGAACTTATCTTTACACTATGGATAAACGAGCAAAGCTTCGCTAGTTTTAGATGCGATATATCCACTACATCCGACGGACTGCCGGCTGAGCTATTCAAACATGGCGGCGAGGAGCTGGTAAGATGCATGCATCAGCTTCTATGCAAAATATGGTCGGATGAAAGCATGCCTGCCGATTGGAATTTAAATGTGCTCTGCCCAATCCATAAGAAGAGCGATCTGCGCCAATTAACGCTGGATTCGTCTTCTAAATATCGCCTATAAGGTCCTAGTGGGCATATTGTGTGAAAGACTGAAGCCCACCAACCAACTGATTGGACGATATCAGTTTGGCTTCTGACCTGGAAAGTCTACCATCGACCAGATATTCACAATACGCCAAATCTTGGAAAAGACGCACGAAAGGAGAAACGACACACACCATCTTTTCGACGATTTCAAAGCTACATTCGACAGTACGGAAAGGAGTTACCTGTATGCCGCGATGTCTGAATTTGGTATCTCCACAAAACTAATACGACTTTGCAAGATGACGTTGCTCAACACCAGCAGCGCCGTCATTGGGAAGGACCTCTCCGAGCCGCTTGTTACCAAACGAGATGTTGGAGAGAATCGTACGAGCCGCAGAACTTAATCGCTCAGGCACAATATTTTATAAGAGCGTACAATTGTCGGCGTTTGCCGATGATATCAACATCATCGGCCTTAACAACCGCGCTGTTAGTTCTGCCTTCTCCAAACTGGATAAAGAGGCAAAGCGAATGGGTTTGTTGGTGAACGAGGACAAAACGAAGTACCTCTTGACTTCAAACAAACAATCGGCGCACTCGCGTATCGGCACCCACGTCACTGTTGACAGTTATAATTTCGAGGTTGTAAAAGAATTTGTATATTTAGGAACCAGCATTAACACCGATAACAATGTCAGTCTGGAAATCGAACGTAGAATCTCTCTTGCCACCAAGTGCTACTTTGGACTAAGTAGGCAACTGAGCAGTAAAGTCCTCTCTCGACGAACAAAACTAACACTCTACAAGGCTCTCATCATGCCCGTCCTAACGTATGGCGCAGAAGCGTGGACGATGACAACATCCGATGAAGCGGCGCTTAGATTATTTGAGAGAAAGACTCAAGACGCAAGATGTTTGAACCTTTTCACGTTGGCAACGGCGAATATCGCAGGCGATGGAGCGATGAGCTTTACGAAGATCCAGCGGCTACGTTGGCTGGGTCATGTCGTCCGAATGGCTACAAACGCTCCGGCTCTGAAAGTATTCGATGCGGTACCAGCTGGTCGTAGAAGAGGAAGGCCTCCTCTGCGTTGGAAAGATGAGGGGGAGAAGGACTTGGCTTCACTTGGTGTGTCCAATTGGCGCCGGTTAGCACGAGAAAGAAACGACTGCGCTTTGTTAAACTCGGCCAAAATCGCTTAACCCTTCATCGCGTTAATTAAGAAGAAGAAGGAAATATCCACTACATCAGTTAAAATGCAGTTCCAAGAGTACGAAGCCTTCTTCTGGCTAAGCTTTCACACTCACACAAAAGGAGTCTGACTGTTTCCTCTTCTTCTGCGTTAACGCAGCTTCTACAGAAATCGTAATATGGGAGTACTAACCTTCAGTTAATACCCCTATCATGTTTCTTGTAACTTCCCTGTTAAATCTCAACATGCTCTTTGATCGACCGCTATTCCATTTCGGCCATGTCTGTTTGCTTAGTTCGCATGTAGTGAGGTTTTGCCAAATTGTATTCACCTTGTTGATGCTTTCCGTATCCATAAATAGTTTACAAGTGGCTATAGGCATCGGTATCAGCGTTTTATTCACTGGGTATCAAGAGTTTTACCGATTCAAGCAAGTTCATCTGCTTTGCAATGTCCAGCTATATTTCTGTGGCCTGGCACTCAACTAAGGTATACTTTGTAGTATTTTGATACGTCATTTAGGAGTTTATAACATTCTATGACTGTTTGACGTGGTGCATTTTAGATTATACCGCTTTTATAGCTGCTTGACTGCCCGAGTATAGGAAGGTCGGATTTGTGGATAGTCCCTCGTAAGTCCCTCTTTTGTGGCAGTGACTTCTGCGTGATCAAATAGGCGAACCCCTCCACCTACCAAGTTATTTAGTTTTGAGCCATCTGTATTGATGTTTACATCATTTTCTTTAACAATAAGACCTTTCTACCATATCTCTTTCGAAGGAAATACCGGGGCGAAGGATTTATTTAAGTTAATATCCTTGGTTTTACAGAAACCCGTTGTTCCAGGAATGCAGGTTGATGAAATACGCCAAAAGTAATATATATTTTGCTACTTTCACGCCGGATAATAAGCACCCAACTATAAAAAACCGCACAATTCTGGAAGAAATAAATGGAGGTGGAGTGACGTACACTTCGACAGATTCAACTGTGAAATAAAATAAATCAACTTTACTTATATGCGCGAACTGATTAAAAAAGTTTTTTCTAATAACTTTCCCCTCTAGGCAGGCATTGACATTTTTGCCATGAAAAAAGCTTCTCATAAAAACAATCTGCAGTTTGGAGTCGGTAGGTCCTTCTATTTGTGTAATAACAGCAAGACACACACCCCAAATAGGAGTTGGAGCTTAGTCAGTGTTAGTGCAACGATATGCGTTTGAGAGTTAAAAAACTACATAAGAAGTTCAATTACCTCAACAAATTTCGCATTCAAATTCAAGTGACCTTAATTGGACACGAAGTTTCATCGTACAGACCTATATCACTCCTACCAGTGATCTCAAAGCTGTTTGAAAAGCTGTTGATTAAAAGACTCAATAAAATAATAGAACGAAAAAAAAAAAATAATTCCAACACATCGGTTTGGTTTTCGAAGTAAACATTCTACAATCGTCCAGGTACATAGGATCACGCACGAAATAGAAAAAGGACTCGAAAATAAAAAAGTATGTTCTGGCGTATTCCTCGATGTGGCAAAGGCATTCGATAAAGTTTGTCACACAGGTTTGCTTTTTAAACTAAAATTAATACTTCCTAAGCAATACTATATTAGCAATACTACAAAATCTTGGAGTCGTACTTATCAGATCGCTATTTTCGAGTCAAGCTAGATGATGCTTATTCAAGTCTTCGACAAATAAATGCAGGAGTACTTCAAAGCAGCGTTCTTGGGCCTCTGCTGTACCTTATCTTTACACATGACCTACCGTCTGATCCTAATTACGTCACAGCAACGTTTGCAGATGACATCGCCTTGATTGCAGTTGGTGAAACTGAAAACGAATCGACAGCTACAATACAAACGGTGTTAAATAAGATCTGCCAGTGGACTAATACATGGAAAATTAAACTTAACCAAACAAAATCTTTACACGTAATATAGTTTTCACAAACACTAAAATAAAATAGATGATCAACAGGTCCCATACTCAAATTCTGCGAAGTACCTAGGTATGACACTTGACAGCAAACTTCGATGGAAAGAGCATGTCAAGAAAAAGAGGCAAGAATTGGACATCAAACTCAAAAACATGCAATGGCTCATGGGTAGCAGATCAGCTCTCACAATAGAAAACAAGCTGTTAATTTACAAGCAGATACTAGGGCCAGTATGGAGTTATGGTGCGCAGCTATGGGGGTGCATCAGTCAAAGTACGAAAAACCAAATCCAACACTTCCAAAATAAGGTCCTTAGGTGCATTGTCAAAGCACCATGGTACTGCAGAAGTTCCGACATTAAGCGCGACCTTAAAAGTAAACTCCGTCAACACTGAAATCGCAAAGATTGCAGTTGCCCATAAAGAAAGACTAATAAACCATATCAACGAAGAAGCACTTAATTTAATTGAAACCAACGGATTAATACGAAGGCTCAGACGCACTAAACCTAGCGATCTCATACCTCCATAGAAATGATTTATGTCATGTAGAGTGAAAATTGTGTAATGTTATCATAATTAAGTTGCTTCTTAGTCATTTGTAAATATTTATGAACTAGTTGCAATAAAAAATTAAAAAAAAAAAAAAAGTGACCTTAATTTCCGATTGGTTTGTGTTTTCTAGTGACATTTAATACACAAGGACATACTTTTAAAAAGACTGGCATGGCGCATGCGTTCTGACTTCTTCACGGTCTCTCGGCAATAACCCGTCCCGATTAACGATTTATACTCGTACACTGTTTATCAAACTAAAATTTTTGTGTATAAAGAACCACTTCAATAAAAAAATGTTTTATTTAATGAATTTAATATTATATGTAAGAGAAGCCCAGGGTATCAGCTATACAAATATTTCAACATATCTAATATTTTAAGTGAAATTATTTTCTTAATATCTTTTGACAACATAGTAGTACAGTTTCCGTCGCAAGAGAGAAAGCCTTACATAGTGACCTCTTATTCAAATGCGAATGTATAGATTTTCATGCCTTTTTTCTGACTACTCTAAGCAAAAAGCTTAACATTTAACAAAAGCTTATCCTGCAATCGCACATTCCCGAACTGCATAAAGACAGTCGCATGAACGCTATATTAAATTCAATCTCGTGAGTGTCACATACTCGTAAAATTCAAAAACAAGTGGCACTCTTTATCTCCATGCAAATATGTATGTACATATACACACATTGTTGACACCAATTTATTTTATGTTGGCCATTTATTTATTTCTGGCTTTGATTACAATTAAAAATTCAGCCTGATGCTGGCTTTTCATGACTCCAAAGGCATTCAACATACGGCCTTATAGCCAAGACTAGTCAGTCACCACTTAGCCTGCAACTGTGCTGCCGCTGGTCATGTGCACGTATGTATGTAATATGCATATACACCGTTAGCTGCATGAAAAGTGACTGCACGCGCACACTTTCGCTTTCACTGGCCGTCGTCAGTCCACTGCTGGTCCAGCCTTAGGCGACCTACTTCATTTGAGTACCACCTCACTGCCGAGATTTGCGTGTGAAATTGAAATTTTCCAATAAAGAGCAGCGCTGTCTAGCTGTTTTTCATAGTACGAGCAGTGCATCCGTCCACGGACGTTCATCTGACTTACTGACCGAATTGGCGTATGATTTATGTATATGCGTATGTGTGTATATGTGTGTGAGCGTGGCCTCCTTGCAGTTTTGATTCGCTGTCCGCATAGCACTTTCGGTGGCTTGTTGTTGTAGTTGTTTTGCTTTTATTTGATTAATGGAAAATTGTGTATATGCTTGCATGTGTGTGTGTGTGAATGTTGTGCAGATATGAATGTGCAATGTGCACCCGCATGCGCAATTTCATGCAAATGAATCGCTCACCATGCACGGGGCAAATAGATATTTGTCGCCTAAGCTAACATTTTATTATTGTTGTTGTGCACGCCACATGGTTATGCCTGCGAATTTATGGCAATTGCCCATTGTAAAGCTTAAAGAGTTAAATGCTTAATGGACAGACGAACGGACTGGTTACTACCAAGATTGGCTGGAGCTTGGCGCTGCAGTAATTGCAACTTGACACTAAGCGCAGCGCTTGATCGGCTGGTGATATTTACATAGTTTCTGGCGCTGCTGTTGATGTGCGCATGTGCAACAATTTTCAGAGGTGCTTATACCCTTAACGTGAAATGCAGACGAAAATTTAATTCAAAGTTATGGTCTATAAAGTACGATGGGTGGAATGTAATTCTAAAATCAAAGTTGCATACTTTGATTGCTGCCCATTTGGGGTATCTTTTCTGTGGGCTCCTGGTTAAATTAAGTTACGTAACCTGTTTACACATAAGAACTTGATCTGTACTAAACCTTTCTCTTTTTCCTAAAACACAAATTCCATGGAAACACCTACAACTAAAGTTAGCTAATACTCGTAATAAGGTAGTACCAGTCTTCTCATTCGCTGGAGGAAAGCCGCTTTACCAACTATTCGATGTGATTTTACCGACGATAAAAACCAAGGCTAATAAAATAAGAGCATGAGAAATTTTATTTAAAATTTTCCCGTTTTTTCTTATCCAAGCTATGCGCGGGGCCTAGCATATTAGCGGAAGGAGACTGTGTTGGCTTCGTTATTTCAGCCGAACATAGAGAATAAATGAAAATATTAAACTTGTCGGTACAAGTTTGCACGATAAACCGCGCCAGTCCGTGCACAATATAGTGGCTACCCAGGGGCTTACAAAACCTATTCTGCATGAATAATTGAGAATCTTACACGGCATCCTTTCAGAATTCAAATCGTGCAAGCTTTTAGTCGAACGTTTACAAATCGCGTGAAAATTTTTGCGAGACAATGGATTGCGTATAGTAAACACTATATTTTGGAGTGATGAAGCCTATTTTCATTTAAAAGGAAATGTAGATAAACAAAAATGCCGTTATTGCTATTTAAACATCAACAGTCACTCCACAGTCCCAAAGAAATGGGTTTGGCGGGCACTGTCAAGCAATGGAATAATTGGACCATATTTTTTTGAAAATCGTTGATTGCAAGCAATTTCTGCGGACGGTGTCTCTTATAGGCGCATGCTGAACGACTATTTTCTGCCAATAATGATAGAACATCATCCTTCAGCACACACACATCTGTAATAAAGCACGGCCAGAGATACCAGGGCGATACTGCGGAATTTTTTCCCTAACAAACTGAAGCCATTTTGGTGATATATTTTTAATTTATCATATGTTTACTTGTATATAATCGATATTTACATCCTTTGTTGGGAGTTTGATTGAGCTACTGCTCCTATTTGTGGTGTGAAGCTTGATATTTAGATATCAGACACGCATCCATTCGGCTGCAGTGGCCGTCTAAGCTAAAGTGATTGGGATGAGAGTAAATTTGTTATCTGGTCACTTTATCTATAGTTGTAGTTTGTTGCTTTTTTTTCTCATATAAATTTTAAAAGATGGACCCCACGCCCACTTCACCTCGCGAGTTATAGCAAACTTATACATTTTTAGGAATTTCCATAGCAAAAAGCAAATTGAAATGAAACTGGGCTTCCCTAGAAAATAAGTGTTTAGTACCAACTACTGCTAAACGTTCCCAGGTTATTCTATTACGGTGGAATGAATATAGAGGTTGCGATATCCATGAACCGCTATCCAACTGTGAGTGGATTTGGCAGAATCAATTGACTTGTAATAAAATATTTGTATTTATTTTATTGTTGTATTGTTTTTCATTTTTATTGCTAATCACGAGCGTATTTCAAGATAACGCCGTTATCTTTCTTGATGCAATTTTTTGGCAAGTCAAGTATCACAGCACTGTAGAGAAAATGGAGAACTCGCATAATTATTCCGCGGGTATCTTTATTCCACAGCTGCCTGGTCGAACCACTAACTGCCATAATTTCAAAAGTAAAGTAGTAATCAAAAATATTTTCAATTAAGTATGATATCAGTTACTTTAATTAAGCTTCGAAAAAGGCACAAAAAATTGCTCTAAAATTGCAATTAACAACTGAGTCATGCATTATAAAAAAAAACCTAAGAAAGTAGTTCTGAAGAAAAAGTTAAGATTTTAAGACAATCTAGCAAAATGCTTTTCAGATATCGGTTCGGCAATATTCAATATTCGGTTTAAATTTTAAGTACTGAGGAGAGAGTAACAAATAGTCCAGGAGCCAGGGGTCATTTTGACCTCATCATTTCATGCCGCCTGGTTTTAATACTGAACGTAGACGCCATCCAATGGATGATGAAACCAACCGTCGCCTGATCCAGTAGCGTTGGGTACGTGCGTGGGATGCTGTGAAACGTGTCGAAAAAAAATGTTTAACAACTCATTTAATACCGGCTGACATTTTTTTTGTCTATTGTTGACATTTAGAAAAACAAAAAAAATAGCCAGCTGCGCCGTAAGGGGGGGGAAATACGTCAGCTGAACAGGCGAACTTGTAAAATAAATTAAAAAGTAAAACTACTTTATGCCGCTTAAATTTTTTTTACATAATTTTGGACACATATGAAAATACAATAATGATGGTCAGCTGCATTTATAGCGGTGGGAAGACCGTCAGCCGAAGCAAGAATGTATCATTGCGTTCAGCTGACGTATTTTTCCCCTTCTACGGCGCAGCTGACTATTTTTTTTTTATTCTACTAAATGTCAATAATACATGAAACAAATTTCAGGCGGTATAAAATGAATTGGTAGACATTTTTTTTCGACACGTTTCGTACCCTCCCACAATCACACCCACCGTGGGGGCGCCAGCTGACGTTCATTTGCGTTATTCATGAAAGCGAAATCACAAGTATAGTTAAGAATTTAACGGTATAAAATCGCAGTCCAAAATCGACCCCTGGCTCCCGGACTAGAAAGAGATGGTGCTACGTTAAAAATTTGAGCACTTGCAAATTTGTCCGCGCATGAAGGTGAGATTATATGGTTGCCCATGCAAATGCCCACTTGGACGGGAAACACAAATCTCGTTCATTGTGATGCCATTGAGGGGATAAACGAGGAAGAAAAGGAGATCAAGGCTAGTGGGGAGGATGTTATGTTTGAGAGTCGTGAAGAAGGCCGCACGTTGACTACGGATGATATTCATTGAGCGCGTAATATCTACATAAATAGACTACATCCGGTGCTGTGGCAAAAAGTAAGAACCAAGATGCCTAAATCTCAACCTAACGAGAGCAGGACAGCTGCTTATTTTCAAGACACCTACTGCAGAAAGCACTCGAAGCAATACCAAGTCTCACAGCGTGAATGCCTAAACGAGAATGTTCCTCGAAAGCTGCGGTTTTCCTATCTTAGAACTCAGTCACGAGTTTTTATGATAATAAAGGTAATATATCCCAAAAAAAAAAGGAAATTTTACAAACATCCGAGAGTGGCTTAGCATCACTTTACAATATATTCATTAAAAAGTCATTTGAAATAAAGACTTCATCTGACTTAGTCATATTTTTTCATTTTACCCGATTGTGAGGAATTGCACCGCGTACTAGGTACTTAAATTTAAGCAAATGCACAGTAAAACATTTGGGTTTATTTTCTGAACTAGCTTATTTTTTAAAACTTTTGCAAAAGGAGACTTTTAAAACCAGTCAATAATTTTGTGTAATTTTTAATATATTTTGGTTTAAATTTAGACGAAATAGTCGAGGAGTTTGTTTCCTATAGCGATTTCAAATTAAAAATAAAAGTTTTGCCGATAGTAAGAAAAATTTAAAATTTTAACCCTGTAGCCTGGAGAAGAGCGAGAGTGAAAATTATTTGTTGAGCAATGAGTGAATGGGTGATTTCCAAACACAAAAATGTTAGGCACTCGTTAAATGGAGAAAATGCTCAAGACTGCCAGCAAAAAAGTTTGTAAGAAATCAACGCTATTTTAAACCACATGAAACTTTCACTTTGCTATACGAAAATTCAATGTGCTATAAAACTGCCTAATCGAAAATTTTTTGAAAATCCTTATTAGAAAGTGTGAAAATTTGATGGAAATTTGTTGTTTTTTTTATTCGGCTGGGCCATAAGTTCATAGCGTTTTTACCGAAGACATTTATTTAAGCAAAAAACAATAATTACATATATCAAGAAGTTAATCAATTATATGTTCACTGTTGCTGTTTAGTACCTCTCCCCACCTCTCGACCGATTTGTTGATGCCGTTCCGCCAAAAATCGCCTGGTATGGTGCTAAAGAAGTCGATGAGCCAGTTTTTAAAGAACTCTTTGTTATCGAAGGTAACGTCCTTCATATGGTTTGACAGGGAGCGGAAAGGATGGTAATCGGTCGGTGCAAGGTCCGAAGAATGCGGCGGACCACCCATTTTGGAGTGGGACTTTCACGACTTGTACAAAATGAACGCCTGGAGTTGTCGTGCAGGATCATGATTAAACCATCTCGATCAGGTCTTTTGAGTCGAATAGCCTCATTTATGTGGTGTGGCTGGGCTATGTAGAGCTCCGTGTATACCATGGCATTCTTTTCGAGCATTTCTCAATGCACCATGCCCTCCCAGTTTCAGGAAACACGTATGATCTTCGTTAGGTGAAGAACTCGAATTCAGAAGCATTTTCACTGTGGGACGTGTCAAAGTAGCAATTTTTGAATTTTGCAAACCATTTTTGTGCTGTGGCAATACACGGCGGAAATTTCCCGAGCTGCTTCAGCAGCTTTTTGACCTGATGAAAAGCAAAGAAAAAGTTTCGTATATCATTCAAAGGTATTCATCTGCTTACAATGCCTTATAAAATATTAATAAGTATATCTTAAAGATTGTCGCAGCATGGAGATGAAACATAAGATAAATTTTAAATTTTTTTATTTTTTTTTTGTTTTGAAAAACGTTTTCAATGACTATTTTATTTACCAGATGTATCAGATTATAATTGAATAAACTACTTTTTATTTTGTCTAAAGATGTGGAAGCCAGTTCTCGATGGACGCAGTAGAAGCATTGCGAAGATCACCAACAATCAGTTCGGCATTGTGAGTGGAGTTTTCATTGCCTTCGAAAAAGCGTTCTCGTGCTCCAAAAATAGTCTGATTTCGGAAACCATCATAAAATATGGCACCGAGACCTACTACCAAGTTACTACCCAGATGAAATGTACGACCAGTCTGACCAAAAGTTCCAATATAAATGTGGAAGTGCATCAAGGTTCACCTTTTGCCCTCTTTTATTTAATCTGGTGATGGACTTCCTTACGCGTGAACTCCTGTTGGTCAGGATAAAGAACAACTTTATTCTTGGTAGCAGCAAAGTCGCTCCAATTATCGCAAAACTTGAAAAACTCGCCTTCACTGGCCATTTTATGAGCATACCAGAGGACTACGTAGTGAGGCAAGTGTTGTAGATAGAGAAGTTAAAAAGAAACCAGGAGATACTCTACGAACCGGCATGCGATGCAGAAGCGTGAGTGAAGAGGAGACTCTTGATCGTGGAGATATCGCACGAGGAGAGCCAACCCGAAATGAGATAAGCCTAGGTAAAAGCAGAAGGTGCGTAGAAGTCCTCTACCCGTTTTATTTCTTCACAAAAACAAATTACCTACATATGTATTTAGTCAATTGCCTACATATTTAGTAATTGCCAGCATTCCTTATATTTTTGCATCAATAGGGTACTTTCGATACCACAAAAAATATTATTATAGGTATATATTAAATATATCGCACCCTAAATACAAAAGGGTCACAACTCAAAATTTTCCACACTCGAGCTTGACTTGTTTACAGTAGCACAGAAAACAAACTATGTGACATATCACGCTGAAATTTGCCATGTAAGCTTATAACAGTCCTACCAAAAAACAAAAAATTTATTTTTGCCATATGTCATCCGCGGACCGTTTTATTGATAACGTCTCGTTCATATTTGAGCAGAAGGTACATTTTGAGTTGTGACCCTTTTGTATTTAGGGTGCGATATATTATTAAAAATATTAGTATCGATACTCATCTTACTACACCAGCATTTTTTTGTGCAATCAATTGGTTTCAATTTTTTCCAAAGTCGTTTGGCTGAAGCTGATATCGGTATTTAAAGGTTAAATTAGTCTCTGAAGACGCCAGTAGGCGTGTATATGTCGTTGCTACCGATGTTTAGTTTTGTCCAGAGCTTCAAGACTTGCAATAAAAAGACCTAGGAAATATTATCTAAAACCTACAAGATAAGCCAGAACATGATAACATGATACACGGACTGATCCCTCACCAAGGAAAGTGTAGGGGCATGATCGGGGAAAAGATACTTGGAAGTGCTAGGCAAGAATACAAATTAAATATAAGTCCACGTAATAGAAAGATAGGCTTACTTTAATTAGAATAACAGAAGTATGATTACATATCTTTACCGATGTCCAGGCAGCAATCAAGGCTTTCAGCTTTTTCCAGATTACATCAAAACTTGTACTGGAATGTCTTGATTAGCTGAATATCTTAGATCGGAAAACCCAGGTGCATTATAGGTTTCCAGGGCACATAGGAATTACTGGAAATGAAAGGGCAAATAAATAAAATAACCGACTTTCTGATTTATTTGTCCAGACTCATATTGTGGCCTTGAAAAAGCAAAAAAGATTATAGTGGGTAAATTTATCGGGTTTATTGCAATCAAAAATATCAATCCGGTAGCTTTAACTAAACCGATTTAAAGATTTTCTACAATTAAATACGAATAATTTAAAATCATTCTAACAGCGCATTATCGATTAAATCATCATCTCACTAACACTAACAAAAATGTGCAGGCTTGGTACTCAGCCCTGATGCACAAATAACCACGTATAGCGAATCAGTGAAGAATTGATATATATTTAAAAATAATATATAGGTTAAATACTAAGATTTACTGAGGAAGTTGTGCTCAGAGAAATGCTCTAAATGTATGAAGCGAGCGCAATAGACTTCCAGATCGCAGTGCTAAGTTGCTTTGTGTGTGTTTAAGAGTTAATTTCGTTAGGGACAAAAAATACTCTTCTATTGAGAAGTTTATTTTGCAAAAATGTGGGTGAAAAATGTGAGGATCACTAATTTCCTATGCCGATTTGCCATAGTAAAATTGAAAATTTTACTCTCCCTAAAATAATTCTAATAATAATTTTCTGTTTAGTCCCCAAAAAAACACTGGTAAATTTTCAAACCATCGATAAAGGTATACTTGTTTTTGCACAGCATTGTTTCATCTCTAAGCCTTTCATTTAAAAATAAATTTTGTTTGGTCATATATGCATGCGGCCTATAAAAGTTTAAAATTAATATCGCAAATTTTAACGGTGTATGCATACATATGTACATACATATTTGCAAAAATGTACATATAAAATATTTATATAAATAAATATTTATAAGCCTGACATGAGTGCAGCCACTTAACCGAGCTTAGCCTAAGTTGAGCTGCGCTTAGTCGAATTGTCAAAGTCGCAGCTTGAAGCCTGAACGCCACGCACGCCTTGCAGCAGCAATGGCAACCTCAGCGGCTGGCAACTCAAATTACATGAATGCCCAACAATCAGTGCCGGCACTTGGCGAGGAAAAAATCTGAAAAGCATTTAATTAGGAGCTGCATATGTTGGACACCAGCAAACCAGCACACCAGCACGTTCGCCGGCAAATATTTGTCGTATCGTGCCATTACCACCAAAGGCGAACCAAAACATTGTAACAGCAAGCACCAGCAGTTAGTCGTAGAATATATACATACATACATTCACACTCGAATAAGTAAGTCAACGATTTCGTTTTTCAGCGTTTTTCGGATTTATTATACTAAACTCTAAAAATTTGCAGCATTTTGAATTTATTTGATTTTTTTCTTGTATTTTTCAGCAGTCATAATTTATGCAGGCGCGTTTCATTTTTGACTGGTCACCTTAGTTGTTTATTTATTTATTTATTATGCTTTTGTTGGCGTTTGTTTGGCGGTTGGCAGCAAATAGCCAGATTTGTCATACCTTTTTCGGTGGGTTAATGAGTAAATTGCTTTAATGGCCGCTTTGAGTGCAGCAGTGACAACTTGATTAAAGCATTAAATTGACATTTGTTAAATATGTTGCAATGACAACATTTCAAATTCATGTCTGCGATTTATCAAATTTAAATGAAATTGATTTTTCATTGGCGTAAAGTGAAGTGAAAGATATTGAAATTATTTTAACTGACATCTCGCCAAAGATTGGACTTGTTACGCCACTGAACTAATTTTTATAATAGCAGATTAGGTGACTAACCGTAAGGTGCATTCGGCTTCAAAGTGAATAAATAGTGCAATAAAATTTAATTCAATTTACGCGATTATTGAAAGTACGGTAAATTAATTTTTTTATTTTAAATTTAATTTGCAAAAATTGTAATCCAATTTATATTCAACTTATTATATTATTATATTACTAGGCAAAGCCAACATTTTCCGACAGTTGCCGATTGTATCGAGTCATACTGTACCGTACCTACACATAAAAAAAAGCTATTTAACAATTTTATGCTTGGTGAAGCCAGTTGTGTGTTGCAGCTAAGGGCTCATTTGGACAAATATTAAAATATTCGTCCGTTGTGGTGCCATACATGGGAGAGGAGAAAGGAGAAGGGAAGGAAGAAGGAGCCTTGGGATTAGAGACGATGATGACCATACATTTTACGACGAAGCCGACGGTGGCTGATTCGCGTTCGTAGTTAGCCGCAACAAGTTACTGATGAACTTCACCAAATTTCTGATATTTACACCGGCTATATGCGCAGGCGTAGCGAAAAAGTGAGAGCCCAAATGTCTAAGTCTTTGCCAGACGAGAGCAGGGCAGCTGAGAAGAAGGTGTTGCACGTGTTGAGATGAGTCCACCTCGTCCTCCAGACAGTTTCTGCAGAACGGACTTGAGGCAATCCCAAGTCTCACGGCATGAACACCTAACGGACATGTCCACCAAATTCGAGAGCTGGGGCTTTGTTAGCCTTGGGATTTCCCTTGAGCGTCCCCGATCTACCTGTGGCCAGAAGGATTTCGCGACCTTGCACGTTTGCGCACTAGCCCAGCGCTCGCCCATCTTTCCAGGGGAACCCCAATTCTCTCATTTCGCCACGAAACCGACTCCAAAGTTCCCTGTCTAGCCAGCTCATGAGCCCAGCAGTTTCCCTCTATGCCGCTGTGCCCGGGAACCCAAATGAGCCTGATGACGAAGTATTCGGATCCAATCGAGAGAGAAGCTAGACATTCCCCGACCAATCTGCAATGCACAAACAGCGAACCCAAGGCCCTAATTGCCGATTGGCTGTCGGAGTAAATATTTACTTCCTTAACGGTAATTACCGAATTTAGCAACCAGTCCACCGCTTCCTTAATTGCGGATACCTCCGCTTGGAAAACACTACAGTGATCCGGGAGCCTAAATTTAAGTTTGATGGGAGGCTCCTTACAGAATACTCCCCCACCAACCCTCCCGTCCAATTTCGAGCCATCCGTGAACATGTTTGCCATGCCTTGCCGCCAAATGTTGCACCCCCCCACTTATCCCTTGACGGAATGTGAGTAGAGAAAGGTCCGCTCGGACCTAGCGTGGGTGTACAGTGTTCCAGCACCATGGGGATGAACTCAAATTTTTTAAGAATGCTAGAGTGTCCGTAGCTTAAGTCTAGCTCATGGCCCGAACAACTTAATCTGCTTGCGCCGCGTACAGCGGTATTTTTCTTTCAATGTCCACGGGCGCCACATTCAGCATAGCGTTAAGCGCTAGAGTAGGAGTGGTACGGAGCACCCCACAGGCCTTTGTACCCTCTCCAGTTTCTTAACTGATACCATCGTTTCTAGCGAGTTTCACCAGACAAGGACTCCGTATAGCAAGATTGGTTTTATAATCGTGTTATAAAGCCAAAAAGTGACTTTAGGCGAGAGGCCCCAACTTTTGCCGATAGCGCCCCTGCAACCATACAAGGCGACTGTTGCCTTCCTGATTCTCTCCTCAATGTTTGGCTTCCACGTAAGACCTCTGTCAAGGATGAGTGCTAGGTACTTCACCTTGTCAGAGAGCACCAACGGAGCGCCCGCTATTGAGGGGAGAATATGAAGATAAGAAAATAAAAAAATCGATACATCTACCACTACCATCTGCCAGCAGCAATACGATGGTAGTGAAAACTCGGAAAACACAGTTTCGAATGCAAGAGCAAAGCGAATGATCCATCCATTTCGTTCTGGAGCTATGAAGATGAAGCTCGCTCTGCCAATCTTTGGAAATGACGAGAAAATCTTCAATTGCCATGAATTACTGAAATCGTGAAGTGTTATTTATTCCTTCATATAGGAGACATTTCTTTCGCCTCTGTTTTTTGCTTGTTTTTACAGAACATTGAAAATCTGGGTAGCAATAAATTCGGGAAAATGATACTAGTCCTTTTCTGCTGAACTGAAATATGAAGATGTTTTATTATTTAACGAAGTTAGTAGTTATCAATATTAAGTTTGCTTGCACCACTTACAGTCATAATTTGCGGTAGTACAGCTTCATTTTCTCATATCTCCACCAATGATTTGGCAACGACATTGTATTTCCGCATGGTGAGCGATTCAATGTTAAGTAGTCCAAGTTTTTAGGAAATTGTCGAAAATTTTTCTGAAAATTAGTTTATTGTAGATTTGAGTATAGTAACACAAATGAGTAAGCTGAAAGAATTGAACAAAGCTCATCAGCTGAATGCCATGTTAGCTGAAGATTTTTAAGCATAATACAATTTTATTATTATTTTTCTACTAATAATAAATTAATAAAAAACAGAAAACATATTTTTGAGATTTATTGAATGCCGAAAATTTGATATAGAGTTCTTTAAAATGAGATATCTGCGATTCTTTTTAACAATGAAACAAATTTTTGTATAGTTCCTTGGGATAATCTACATAACAAACAAACAAATGTATTTGAAACTATTTCGGAAAGAAAGTTTTTTTATTATTTTTGAAAAACGTAACATCACTCAGAATTTTTGCCTACTTGTTCATTAATGGCTGAGACTATGATCAGTAATGCCTAAAAATTGTATAATGGAACTCCCATAACTGTTGGAATTATATTGAAATAAATACGTACGAACCAGTGAAAAAATGGTGCGAAAGATTTTTTTTACCAAAAACTTTGAACAACAAAATACATTGAAAAAAATTATAAGGTAAATTTTATCAAAAAACAAAAAATAAATAAAAGCAGACATTTATCTAATAAATCTGAAAATTGTAATTTTATTTTCAAATATTTTTCAGTTTACTTCTCATAATAATCAAACCTACAAATAAAGTAATTTTTACTACAACTTACAACAATGTAAAAAATAATAGCATCACTTGACATGGAGTCGCACAGGTGAAGTCGGAAAATCAGAGCAATTAAGGTATCCCTAAAAGAGCTGTGTGACTTAGATCTTCAATAAATTCCGAGCTTGTGAATTTCCATTTCTTTCACACACACAGTACGCGGCATTCGTAAAGCTTTCCATATACCTTACGGAAAGCTGACTTCTTTTCGTAACTTTTCTACATAATAATTGTGGCAAACTCTTAGCGTTTTCGTACGCCTCCCGATTATCATATGACCTGCTATCAGTTCCAGCACCGTGAATAAGATCCTTCTGTTCCGCATTAGAGAATTTTGAGAAACATTTTTTTAGGAAAATGAAGGGTGCTTTCTTCTGAATTCTTTGAGGAAATTTTACGAGCGGCTAGGAGGTACGAGTGCGAGGTCAAAGGTACGCAACGAATAAAAAGTATAATTTTATATTATCTTTTGTTTTCAAGTGGAATATTATTTTCCTCAAATATATTAGAATACATTTTTGCCATCGTAACAATATCTTTATGCCATCTAGCAAATGTTCTCAATATTTCAGCGCTAAATGTGAATGCAATCTCTATAAATATCGTAACTTTAAAGACATCCCTCCCAATCCGAGCGGTGTGAATGGGCGCGTTGTCTTGCAGAACCTGCATTTCGCAAGCCAACTTGCCATGTCTCTTTTGTACGACTATCTCACCTGTCTAACTCAGTTCATTGGTGTAATTAGTGACGTTCGTTCTGGTTACCTTCGGCGAGTAATAAATTTCGTCGAAATTACTTTGAGACATTTTGATTTATACTTCCAACGGGTGAAGCAAATAGTTTTATCAGTAACGAAATGATGAGTCACTTCTAAGTACTTTACGTCACATCTGAGTGGAATAAAGGATTGGCAAAAGGACTTTGATTACTATATTCTAGCTGTAGAACTGAATATTTTCAAAATCCGCTCTTGTTTCACCTTAGTGTCGACATACATACGAGGTGTGTTCAAAACATAAGATGAATTTTAATTTTTTCCAAAAAATATATGTCTCATATATACTACACTTGGCCCAGCGTTTTTTCCAATCCTCGAAGCAGTTCTAATATACGTCTTTTGGTATTCCTTGAACTCTCTCAATCGTCCCAAAACACCGTCCTTTCACGAGTCTCTTCAATCTTGGGAACAGGCAAAAGTCGCAGGGGGCAAAATCTGGTGAATAAGGTTGCTGAGGCATGATAAAGGTGTTCTTTTTGGCAAATAATCTCTTACAAGCAAAGATGAGTGAGCAGGTGCATTATCATGATGCAAAACTCATGAATTTTTTTCCACAATTCCGGGCGTTTTTTTTTCGTATTGTTTCGCACAAACGGTGCATTACTTCAAGGTAATATTCCTTATTTACAGTACGACGTTGTGGTAAGATCTCCTGATGCACTATGCCATGGTAATCGTAGAAAACCGTGAGCAAAACCTTGACATTTGATCGAACTTGGCGTGTTTCTTCTGGTCTTGGCTCTCCTGGACTCTTCCATTGGGACGATTGGACTTTGGTTTCGATGTCATGATTCGTCACCAGTTATGACCCTTTTAAGCAAATCTGGATCATCGTTGACGTCTTTCAACAATTCCTGAGCGATGCTCATGCGACGTTGGTTTTGGTCAAAATTCAGCAATCTTGGAACGAACTTCGCTGCCATATGCTTCATGCCCAAAATTTCCGAAAAGATTGCATGGCATGTGGCAACCGATATGGCGATAAAAACTTCTCTCATTGTAATTGGACGATTCTCCATAACAATTTCGTTTATTCCTTCAATTTCCTTCACTTTCTCAACTTTTTCATCGGTTGTTAATGTACTGGGGCGTGCAGAGTGAGTGTCGTCATTCATATCTGCTCGACCTTCTGTGAAAAGTTTGTTTATTTTGGACTCAGAGAACTCTCACCGCATGCCACTGTCAAGATTTCAAGTGCTTTTGAGCACTTAATTCCATTTTTTACACAAAATTTTATGCAACTTCTTTGATCCATTTTTTCGATAGCGGAAAATCGCCGAACACACAAAACACTTGTCTTCTTTATGCCTCTCACAAACAAACTGAACAGCCTATATTGCTATTAATGTGCCAAGATAAAAAATAATAATAATCGAAAGTCAAATGTACGTAGCGCGCGAATTTTAAAAATCTAGCTTATTTTTTGGACAAACTTCATATAGGTATGCTTTAGCTGGACGATCGTCATCAATGGTGATTTTACAGAGCTCAATCTAATGGATATTCCTTTTAGTGAAGCGTTGCTTTGTATCTTTGAGTTGCAGAGACTTTGAGAGCCTTAGGAGAAGTCATATGGACTATTTATTTGAGAAGAGAGAGGCTTTTTGATTAAACACAAAGGGCAAGAGTCTAAGTGCCTGCGGCTATTCTAGGCACCAGATTTTCTAATAAAATGTTGTGTAAATAATTTTCAGATTTTCTTGGTGGCAAATTATTCTCATTCATACCAGATAATCTCAGGCCTTAATCGTAACCACTTTCCTCACCTTACTTAAATATTTACATGAAATTACTGCTTTACTATTGCTTAGTGACTTCCAATGAACCGCAACCTGCCACAAATATCGAAAGCCATAAATATTAGGAATGTGCTAAAAGTGGCTGGTATTTGGAAGCAAGTAAATCAAAGAAAGGAGGCTAACTTCTACAAGGAGCAACGGCAATATTACCGCTAAGTGACAGTAAATGTTTAAATATTCGACACACATTAAGCAAAATCGCTGTCAGAAAGTCAGACATGCAGTAGTGGGAAGTATATTATGACAGACAGCCAACGGCCAGTGAGCAGTGATCAGCTACAGCTGGCTACAAAAATAAACAGTTTGACGAAGGTATTGCCAATGTATAGAGTAGCTCACCAAACAAATGCGAAGTAAAGTGAAGAGACAGGCCAGAAGGCGTTGGCGCGTTACTGCGAAAATAAAAGTAAAATAAATTCCAACTTGTTAAATGCTATGAAAATTAAAAACGCCCATTTCTCAGAGACGCTCAATTGGATGTGCGCATCGAGGCAAATGGCAATGGAGGAGGCAAAACAAACCACAAATATGGGCAAATACCCAGCCTCACAGTTGAAAAAATTGAAACTAAAGACATACAGAGTGCGAGGCAAGAGTCGTAAAAAATTGTTAAAATAAAAATTAAGCAAAAGTGCAAGACATCGACCAATTAATCATTGATTTTTTTCAACCGATTTACGGTTTTTTATTTCGCTTTTCAGATCATTGTTTTTTGAGGAGGCCAACAAATATACAAATGTTAAACTTAAATTGAATTGAAGTGAAACGAGCAAAAACAAACCAGCCGTACGCTTCGAGCTTTATATGTGTATGTGAGCGTGTGCGTCCGTGTATTTGTGTAAGCGGGTGAAGGTGGTAAAAGCTGAGTGAATTGTGAATTGCGCTAACTGGGATTTGAAAGAATCCCACGCGCGGCACAAACTCAAGTGAATAACGAGATGGAGACAGAGACAGAGACAGAGCATAGCGGAGACTACCAAAAAAGCAGTTGGCCAAAAACGAAGATGGAACGATAGGTGGCACGTCGAGGTCACTACATGTACTACACTATTCAAATAAAAGTTTCGAGGAAACAAATACTGAACAACAAAAAGAAACAAACAACAACAACCAATACACAGCTATCAATGCCGAAGGCCCGCTCCATAAAAAAGCAAGCAATATAAAAGCAAAGGTTTGTACAATTTAATTGTTTTAATGAAGTTAGCAATTCATAACCCCCCTCAACCCCAACTTTGGGTTAAAGTGTAGAAATAGTACGAATGATCGAACTGTTGGCGCGCTGATGAACTGCCACAGCGCGAGACTGCCTGCTGAGACATGCTAAATAGGGACATGCCACACCAAAAGCGCTTTTGACACATGGGGCATGTTCTTCGTTCGTGGAACAATCAAGCTGAGTAAACATGGTACGCATGGAACCGGCGGCGCCAACCACCTAAAATTTCATTTTAACAAAAGCCAAGCGTGGAGTGGATAACATCCGCAATACAACGGCTAACATTTTTGGCGGATGTTCGAGCTCATTAGTAGCATATCACGTTTTAATGATTCTACAACGAGCTATGGATGTGAAAGAAATTCTTTGGAAAAAAATGCAAACAAAAAAAATCGTACCGTACAACATCAACAAAAAAAGCGTACAAATAATGAAATTACTTAATTTTCCATGTGCACTACTTCAAAAATCATTCCAAATTTGATTTTTTGTTTGTCTTTTTTTTTCTTTGTTTAGCAAAGTGAGTCAAAAAAATGTAGCCTGGCAAGTTAATATTGTGTGGCAGTTAAATGCTATCATCACTAAATTGCAGCTCCCAACGGCTATTCAAAGCAAAGGTACTAAATTAAGAAGAAAAAAAAACTGTAATTGTTTGGCGTTGAGTGCAGTTGACTTAAAACTGAGCTTATGAGCTGTCAGCAGCGTCTCCAAATCATTCTACACGCCCAGACTCCAGAGCCTCTTTATTCCCCTTCCACTTTTTAGCTTCACAGCGCAACTTTTCTTACTGATTACTATGTTCGTATTTTGATGCAACAAAAGAATTACCACAAATGCATCGACGCTATTGGGGTTGGATGCTGCATCTCACTGCTCTTTACTTTTGCGGCCAATTAAGTTGTCAGTATGCCTGAATTTGAGTTTCGGACAATCTGCACCCAATTGTTGGGCATCAATTTGGGGCATTGCGAATGCATCCAAATGTTTTGAATCTTTATTTTGTGTCTGGCTGTAAGCTTCTAATTTCGTTAAGTATATAAGTTTATATTGAAGTTTGGCCTTACATGTCTACAAAAAAAAAACGATTTCTGATGAAAGCGAAGCGTAAGCGTACACATAAAACAAATTTCAGTAGATGGAGTCACAAGAAATCTCATTCGAAAGTACATTTTTTTTATGTAATATAGCTAGATAAAGTTTCTCTTGTTATCAAAAAAACAATCAGAGCATTTGCGCCTCATCATCGTCACTATTGCCCACCATAATTTTGAAATAGTAAAATACTTCATTTACTTGGAGACCAGCATTAGCACTGTTACCAAAGTCAGTAGTGAAACCAACAAAGAGTCTCTCTTAGATGCTACCTTGAACTACTTAAGCAAATAAGCAAATTAGGAGTAAATTTTCCTTTCGGCCAAGAAAAACCAAGCTTACTTTAAGGAGCCTATCTTATTTATGTAGCAGAAGTTTGAACTATTAGACGCCACTTGAAGTGTTTAGAAGAAATATACTACAAAAGATGGTGTGCGTTGGTGAGTGCGAACAGAGCAAACGAAAGAATACTGAGCTGTATGAATCCTCAAAATGATTGTAGTATTATAGGATCAGAAGCTCAGTCAATGTGATGGCACTTGGGTTAGGGCACACCGAATATCGCATGAGCTTTAAAATGGTATGTGGATAGTGCAGCAGACAAAGCTTAAATGGGTAAGCTACACCTGTTCAAGTCGTAAAAATATCCAAAGTGATATCTACTGACGATGGCAATTGAAAAAGAAAGCCATTTTTGCGTAGGAGAGTCCAAGTTAAGAAAACTTTATTTCTCTTGGGGAAAAGTTATTGGCGCTCTTTCTGGAAAAAAAAGAATCACACTATCACCTCCTGACTTTAATGTTGGGCGACAGAATCTTAAAGCAAAAACTATAATTTCAAAAGTACTGGCAAAATATTAGTAGTCATGTACGATGTGAAAGATGCCTTGAGAAGCTGAATACTTGATGACCTGGCTTAGTTAAGTTAGTCTAAAGGCAGATATTCGTTTTCAAGATGAAAAGATGCATTAAGAAACTTTCTTTCTCCTTCAATATGTCGGGAAGGAGCACAAAAACCTACGTTTATTATCTAATATCACCAAAAACTATGTATTTGCTTTTGCCGATAGTCGATTCGGTGTTCTGATTAAAGTAGCATTTTTGGTTGAAAGGAGTTAGGTATTTCGAAAAATTAAATAGACTATGAAACAGCGCACTCGAAATTTTTGTAAAAATTCTAATATATTAAGTTAGGTTAGACAGATTGCTTGTCAAAGAGAAGATACTCGGTGGCGCTCAGGCTCATTGTGTTACCTGCATTTGATTTCCATCGCCTAACTAAGTTGCTTAAACCACTTAGATCTTTTCGAGAAGGTAACTACTCCCTCCAGTGAGACATATGGCATGGCTTCTTTGAAGTGTAAGTCATTTACAGTGGAGTTGTACCGACTCAATTTCTTCTTCATATCCACAACTCCTGCAGAAGTTATTGTGAGGTACACCTATTCTACTGGCTAAGATATCAATAGTACAGTAGTCCATTATAACATCTGTGCGGACGCTGGTAGTTGATCTGTTGAATCCAAACAGACATTTTGTCTTTTTAACATTCAGTTTAAGCCAGAGCGCTTTGAAAGCCCTACAGTTAGTAGACAGAGAGCAATTTTTATTGATTTCCGCGATTACGCTCAAGTCAATCACAATATTTAGTTCATTTAGAGGAACGCTTATGTCTTCTCCCATTCGCTAAAGGTCAAGCGCAAGGCCTTTCCTTACACACTTAACAGCTCATTCATTTCCCTCTCCTCTAGAGTGGCCGGGATCACAATAAAGTGTTGTGTCATGTTGCTGGATAAGCGAGAGCGACCTCTTATATTCCTTAACTCATCTTGCGTTAATGCGCGCTGAGGCCAGTGCCTTGATCGCTGCTTGACTGTCAACAAAAATGGTAAGGCTTGCTGGAGGTAAGTTCATCAGTCTTATCGTTTTTGCTGCTTGGTATATAGCGTAGATCTCAGCTTAGAAGATCCTACAGCAGTCTGGGAGTCTAAAGGAGCAATTTGAAGATAGTTGTTCCGAGTATACTCCCGCTCCCGTGCCATTTACCTTCTTTAAGCCGCCAGTAGAAATATGGTGACTACTATCAATTGATTTGACTCTGGTCTACCAATCCTTTCTGTCTGGTATTTGTAATTTATAGTCTTTGTTCAGAACTATCTTGAAAGTGTTCCACACATAGTGGAACTGATGAAGGACCATGCGTGCTTTCTTTTGCATGCCTGCCGCTTTAATTCTGGAAGCTGATTTTGGACGCTATCCCTTTAACATAATGGACTAACGCAGTGGATGAAATATGTAGGATCACTTTTAGCGCCGCCTAAGTCGTCGATCGGAGCTCACCTGTTATTCCTACACAAGCTGATCGTTGGACTTTTATGGAAGTCTTTAGGTAGGATTATGTCTGCCCCGCCTCCCACCACACGAAAGCTCCATAAGTCAAAATGGGTCTGATGATCGTATTGTACGCCCTATGGTTTACATACGCTTTCAAACCCCATTTTTTGCCAAGTGTCCACTATCTATGGACGGCAACTGAAAACTCGGTATCTTATATCTTCTAGATTCTAAATTGTCAAAAATTTGCTGCTATAATTGTGGACACTGGTGGGTGTTACCGAGATATAATTTAACTTATTAATGATTAATTTGCTTATACTGGTGATGATGTCCAAAACTAACCCGTTTTCGAATATACTCATTTTAGAGATTATCTCAAAAAATAATTTTTTTTTGCATATTGTTTTTTTAATGATTAAGGGCATGCCAATTAATAAAGGTCATCAATCAAATTCGTACCAAGCCCTGAATGCTAAAAATTGCTGGTTCATATCATACTAAAAAGCTTGTATAGATACTATCCTCCAAATAATTTGAAAAATTAGTATGTTTTTTTAGCCATTTAAAAAGGTATATAAATACTTATATTTTAATTAAAGAAGTAGCCTTTAGTTAAGTACGGACATAGCTTGTGAATGGTAATACTTCATGAGGAGAAATTGTGAAAATACTTAAGCAAAAAAATTGACAATTTAAACTTATGTATTCATTGTAACTCATCCTGGAGAGACTACCTCTATTCCTAATATAATTCCCATTACTTCCCTTAAATTACTTTTCACGAAGCTTGCTCCTCGATGCTGCGTCATTTTGTCAGCTGCGTTAAGCATATTTTATTTTCGAACATTCACCTTATCGATAGAGTCATATGTATATACGCATATCTATATCTTTCACCACTTTTTAATTAGTCATTGCGAACTTTCCAAAATAATTCAATCACAAATATATGACGCTTGGCCTAACCCCATCGGGTTAGTTACTGCTGATAGGGGTGGACTTACTTATGCCAAGAGCGACTCACTCTTTGGCCTTGGAGGAGTCGCAATTTGGTAATTTGTAAATTAGTGATTAACGCACTTTTTTTAGCTTTAAAGATTATTTATTCCATATCGCGCATTTCAACATCAAACTACCAATTTTTAAATAATTATTAATCTATAGCACAACACCTTATCAATAACAACAAACCGAGTTTTGCTCCTCTAATAAATTTAATAGTTCGATTCGAAGCATTTCGTTGTTGTCAATATTTTACTAAATTATTATTGATTTCATATTAGATTTCATACTATTCATGATTTTCAATTATTTTTAGCAAAACAATGCCAAAATTAGCAAAATTAAAGATGATAAGTTATAAGTAAAAAGTGTTGGTGCTTATCCGTTAAGACCTTTTCACTTAGTATTTAAAATTTTGATGCGGCAGTTATCAAGAACGTTGAGTGATATTTCACTTATCACGTTCGTGAACTTTGTGCCCGAACATGGGCAAAGCCCGAAATGCTAATGCTAACTCGTTGGTGCAATAGGTCTCAGGTCAGTACTATATATGAGTGGGTGTATATAATAAACATAATTGTTTCCAATATAGGCTATAACAAATTACGTCTATAACAAATTTCCTCTCCAATATGTTTTTTTTTTCATTCTGGCTGCTTCTATAATTTGTCTCCTTCTTTTTTCGCAGTGTACTTGACCTTCACCAATCGTTTCTATTCGTTGCACGTCAAAGCATGAAGTTTTAAGATACGTATTTACACATACATACAAAAAATAAACAAAAATTAAATAAGCTGCACCGTAACTAAGATGTTTTTAGTGATATCAAAATTGACAGTTGTGCTGTCAGTCAAAGGTTGTGGTTATGCGCGCCTGCAATCATCACTAAGCCAATTCTTGTACTCACACACAGCCGACGCCAAATTCTAATGAACAAAACGATTTTATCCGCTCGCAGGGAAAAAACAGAACAAAAAAGTGTCAGCGCTGAATGAGCATTGAAACTGATTGGATTATTTTATTGAGTGCGCTTGTAATCACGACAATGATATCTACATGTTTTACATAAATACTTACATAAATGTACTTATACATAGGTATACCTACATAAAATATCCATGCATGTTTAACAAGAGTATCTGTAGTCGCCTTGGAATGTGTCAGTGCATTTGTATACCTTTTTTTTAAATCGAAAACTTGAGCTCTGTAGATTGAGATTTAAAGAACATCAGCTTTAAGCTTGATAAACCAAATAAAATATGTGAATAATCAGTACATATGTAAGTATGTTGCACCAAACCGATCTTGCCACAAGTAAAATGTGTACTCTTATCTCTACTTTTTCAGCGTTGTGAAAAATTTACATATTCGTATGTACGTTTCCAGTCATTTTATATGTTTGATAAATAATTATTAATTCAAGGGAAGCAGTTATGACGATTCGTTTCGAAGAAAAGCAAACTTTTAATGGAGGAAGGGGCAGCACATGCGTTTATAAAAAAACTAAAACAATTTTTATTATAAGCATAAAGTACAAAGAGTTTTTTAAGACTTTTTTTAATAGGGAGGAACTGTGATATAGAGGCAGTTAATACATAGTCCTACTGCCTCTTTATTCATTATTATTCGATATTTCATAATGTTCAAATGGATGTTCAAATTTAATTTCGATTTCAGTGGTCGGTGAATGGATTCATTTCTTTTTTGGAACTACGCAAGCGCTAATCACATTCTTCAAGTACAGTCTACAAGTATCAATATTATTTGAAAGCCAATTAAATTCTCTCAAAGTTCTAGAAATTAGAGCATTCGAAGCATAATGAGTTTTAATCAGTCCTAAACAAAAAAATATGATTTCGTAAGCTTTGCTCAAGAATATCGAAATAAATTTCCGGAGTAGCGATGGGGAGTCAATTACCCCGCTTATCAAATCGCAAACAAAAGTGAGGGAGAGAGTAGTCCCTCTAGGTAGGTAGGTGAAATGGTTGAAGTGCACCTGGCTCTCCTTAAGTAGCACCAAAGCGCCGTTTTGATACCATTATGAGACCTCCAACAGGTAGATATCTACAACCAACCAGAGCTGTTGATATAATGGAGAAGATTGATTGGACTTAGGTTGGTGCACTACTCCAGGCGGTCGTAGAAAGGAGCTCCCAGTGACCGTAGTCTTCTAACTGTCAAGCCCGGACATTTAGAGAGAAAATGCTCTACAGGCTCCTTCTCTGAAAGGCTCCCACAGCTTCTGCAATGGGGGTAAAATGGTAACCATAGCTTTTCCGCGTGTGTGCCGATCGTCCAGTGACCGGTAAACACAGCTACAAGTTTGGAAATTGAATGGCGAGGAGTTCAAAGAACTTTCAGAGTCCTCCGTATATCGTATTGGGACCAAAGGCTTTTCGAAATAGCACATGAAGAAATGGAGCTCCATCGCTCTATCTTTTCTGCGCTTTTCTGAGAAATAATTTGTGAAGTTCCTCTGTAACAACTGTCAAGGGGATGCCGATGACCGGGTAGGAGGTCTCTGAGGCCAATTCAGTCCCATTCTTGGCAAGCTCATCAGCAATTTCATTTCCCATTACTATTAAGTTTTTTTAGATTAATTAGCAAGTATCGACTTTCATAAGATGGAATTGGATTAGTGATTTAGTTTCATTATAATAGACAAGCACGAAATACTATACTTGAAGATGATTTACTGGATTTTACATATCGCCAACTACTAGATTATAATTATTATATTAAAATTAAAATTTCTGAGCCAAAAACTAATAGTCTCAGTAGAAGCATAAAAGTCGTTAAACTCATAAAAATCTACATGAAAGACTTTCGCAAATTGTCAGCAGTCCCATCTGCATACCGATAGCAGGTAACTAACAAGCCCTTCTGTAATTGAAAGAACCAGAAGCTCAGTGCATCTATCCGCGCTGCCTCTCAATAAGCCCTGAGTGAAATATTGGACCGTTTTTTGTGCCGAAAGATGGGTTGGCATTATCCATTGCGTTCCAAGAAAAGCTTCGTAGATCGGCAGATTACCCATTTGAAGTTATTCTCGTGACATCTCGTAAAATAAGTTCGCTATGTTTACTAATAAAGTTAAGCTCTGACTTGTATAGCCGAATTAGTTTTGAATTAGTTAGAAAACTGCCGAAAACTGTAGCATTCAGCTTGACTCGCTTCCTGTACTCCCCGAAGCGAAGGCTATTAGCTTTAGGAACTATGTATTTCTGCTATTTCTGCACAAGAAGTTTGTAGTTTGCTTTCATTATCATCCACATATGCTCCAGTTCCTGACCCAAAGTCAGTTTTTTAGACATCAGTAAACATTCTGCAAAGATGTTGTGAAGTGATAGGGGCCATCAAAGTGAACTTTGAGTGAGCTGGGACAGTTTTTGTTGCTCTCTAAGTGAGTACTAGAAACTAAATTTCTCGGCATGAATGGCTTTTTAAAGATTGCTGAAGTCGTATTCAAATCTTGAGTTAACTGGATATGTTGGGGAGTACTCTTAAAGAGGAGCAAACCACAAAGCTAAGTGGAACAATTCGGTGACACTGGAGCTTGTGAGACAAAGTGACTTTTTCTAATCTTTACTTTCGTCCATAGCAGCCAAAACCACAACCCGTTTGCAAAACACCGAGGAAATAATTAATCAGCTAATCCAAAGTTGGATTTGGTGTTGTATCTGATACTTGAGTACTAGTATTTTGAAGCTCGGAATGTCAATTCACCGCTTCGGAAAAATGATTGGAAAGTTATTCGTCGCACAGTGAATAAATAACAAAAAATTATTATCGCCACTCAGAATTGCTCAGAACTACTAATCCGTGGCATAAGGAGGAATAACAACAAGTCAATAATATGACCGTAAAGATTTTTCAATCAACATTTTTTAATCCTTTCGAAAAATTACTTTTATATTTACAACTATGCAATCAACAGTTTTGGAATGAATTATGGGTGAATTAAACCTTTATTGGTTGAACAATTTTAGAGCTCTGTTTGTTGCTGAGTTACATCCTGATAAAAACCTGGAGTGAGGCATATATTTTTATTTGTTTTTCCATTTCACTTGGTATTTAAAGTGTTTATTTCCACTTAAATAAAAATGTCACTTTGACACTTCCCGAAGATAGTAATAATAATAAAAGAAAACTATTTATACTATTTTTGGCGTGCTTCAGCGTAATCTCGAAATCTAGTAAAGTCATAAAACCATAAAGCAAACACAAAAGCAATAACAATATAACAGTGGGAGTATTGATTTTCCCGATTGGATAACTTGTTGGTGGATTGCATTCAATTTGGGCACATTTCTTTCGTATGTGTGTGTAGCTACATATATACATACATACATGTATACAAAGAATATTTATTAAGCGGTAATATTTTTGTTACTCTTTTATTTCCCTGTGGTGCATTAATTTTAACTGCTTTCTTACTTTCCACCGAAGATCTTTTATTTTTTAATTTTTATGTGAATCTCTCGCATTGATTTGTAATTTTTAAATGGCCAAAGTAGCTGACGCTATGCAGCCACTGCCTCTAGCACGAGGTGTTGACTATCGCTGTGAATATTGGCGCTAACCGATTATTACTTTCGGCGGCAGTCTGACCATCAAATATTCCCTAACTTTATATGAGTTTATGATTTTCTCCAACACAACAACACGTTCCTTGAAACATTACTGCTCTGAATATTTATTTCAGCTTTTCCGCACCGAAATTTTATAGCTGTGGCTATAAAAATAACTAATCATAAATTCACAAAAATACATAAAATTGAAACTTTTCCCTCTATTTTTGATATTTAAGTGAGAAAAACTAAAAATTACTTAAGTGGCATATCGAATTTTATGCCAGTGGGATACTCGCATAGCTATTTATTTGGAGACACACATATGTTTATGTAAATACGTACTTGTAGGTATGTGTGTATGTGTATGTCTTACCACAGTCGCATTATTAAATGGTGTAAAAATTATGGAATTCACTTTGTGAGCAACAAAGTTCTGAAAATCTCGCATTTCAGAACGCAAAAGGCACCCACATGAGGGTGAATTTGTTGTTGTAATATGTGTTCAAACTACGTAATACTCATTACTTGATACTTATGCTTATTATTCCAAATAAATAAAATATGTTGTCACTATGTGTGTGTGCATAATTTTTTTATGGATCCATAAAGTTTGGTTTTAAGAAAAAAGTGATGCTTAAAAGTGTTGATTTATAACAACAGATCGCGGTTCCTTAAGTACCTACTTAAATTTACTTTTTACTTATGCAGGAAATATTTGAGGGAAGTTACAAAATATTTGATTGGAAATACATTTTAGAAGGCTCAAAACAAAGGAGCTTTCTTCTATATCTTACTTCCGACTTGGAAGTGCTACCTTTCTTCTGCAACTACTACTAACAGCTAAAAGATTTTCCAAAACAGATGTATCGATAGAGCCAAGATGAGATTTTGGCGTTGTCTTTGAAGCCTGTATGTAATAAAAACAGTCAATCACTGGCCGCAAATCACCATACCAGTGACGCAATTGAGCAGAATGTGCAAGTGACAAAACTACGGTAACAAAGTGAGCAATCGCTAGTTAAATTGATGCGTATGCTGCACCTTTTTATGACCCGGTGGCCCTAACCGTTTGGTGGCCAAATTCGATATGACAAATGAACAGCAAATCGACTGAGAACACACAAGATGTCTGTGAGAAAGTGAAGAATGTAAGAACTCGGCTATTCGAAAAACTTAAATCAGTCAAATTTCGAGTTGAAGCACAAACGATCTGATAGTCAAGTTGTTATAAAATCTCTACACGTCCTCGAAAGTAGCAATTGAATGAAGCGCTAATGTAAATGGACTGCCCAAATGGTGCCTCACCAATGTTGTCGGTGTCTTTGAACAAAAAAAATATTCCCAGACATTCCAGAGGAGAACTAATCTTAAACCAATCAACTCTGCACAGTACAGCGGTGCGCCATCTTTTATGTCGGTATGAAAACCTTGAATAACTTTGAAAAAAACAAAAACAACTGATTTGTATAAGTGAGATATTTTTATTTGGTTATTTACAATTTATTAAAACTATTTTTTGAATACAATATCAATCAAGTGGCCACCTTTATTAGCAATCACCGACTGCGAACTTTTTTCTGCGTTTGTCATCACCTTGTGAAGCATTTCGGGTTTTATAGCGTCGAGTTCGGTACGAATATTTGCCTTAAGCTGGTCAATAGTCTGCGGCTTGTTGACGTAAGTCTTACTTTTCAGATAACCCCACAAAAAGAAGTCGGGGGGGTTAAGTCAGGTGATCTGGGCGGCCAGCCGATGTCGTCTCTTTTTGACATTAGACGTCTCGGGAATTTTCGTCGCAGAAATTCAATTGTTGCATTCGCAGAGTGGCATGGCGCACCGTCTTGTTGAAATCAGTAATCGCATTTGCGGACAGACATAATGAGCCAACATCCATCGGTATCGGTTTCCATCGACCGTTTCGTTTTCTCGGTAAAAATATGGCACAATGATGGCTTTGGCGCAAATGCCGACCTAAACAGTTACTTTCCGGTCATGCAATGGCGTTTCATGAATCTCGTGATGAATCTCTCGCTCCCAAAATGCGGCAATTTCGTTTATTCAGAGAGGTTAAAATGTGCCTCGTCAGTTATTAAAATGTCCTTCCGAAAATTGGAAAAGGTCAACCATTCGAGCGACGGTTTGGCTGTATTCCAAGCGGCGTGAATGGTCTGTCGGCAATATTCTTTGTGTCAATTGCACTTCATACGGAAACAAATTTAAATCACCCTTTAAAATGTGCCGCATTGTGGTTTCACGGATGTCAAAATGCTGAGCGCGACAACGAGACGACACTGTAGGCTTCTGGGCAACGCTCTCCTTCACTGTTTCAATAAGTTCATTGGAACGTCTTGGTCGTTGATGAACGGCATGTTGACGATCTCCTACTGTCCCGTGCTCAAAAAAATTCGACACCAAACGGCGAATAGTATTGGCAGACGGTGTCTGTTTGTCGCGATACTTTTTGCGATATGAGCGTTGAGTTAGAACAATAGAACGACTATTCTCGATGTACAGCGTCACTATTTCAGCGCGTTGTTTCGGTGTAATGCGATCCATGGTTGATATTGTACTTAATTGATGATCGGTTGGTAAATGACAGTCTACATCCTGTAATTGATGAACCACGGAACCCAATTGTCATTTAGCTAGACAAGTTTGACTTAGAAAGAATGATAGCAGAAATAGCCTCTTTATCAATCTCGCCCAACCTGCCTATAGTACAGTAATTGGTAATAGCACCGGACATTATGTAATCGGAATATACAGGATGCGTGGAATGAAGAGGAGGTAGAGAGTCTTGAACACTTGATTTGACACTGTCCTTACTCTTACGCGTATTTCATATTTTATTAAGCAGATCACATCATTACATCACATAAATAGCCCTATACCATTTAGTGGTATACCTTTGGGCTGTGCCTACTCTCAGGGCCTGGAGTATGCAATGTTCCTTTTGCATTGGCATCCCAATATAAAAATGGCGTAGAAAATGAATTGCTTGAGGGTACTCGAAGGACTAGCCTCTGCCCAAAGGAGATAACACTTCCCAAACCTTGTGGTTAACCGGCCGAAGAAGAAAGTGATCTCAAGAAAAAGAGTGATGTATAGATGAAACTATAAATTGAAACAAAAGAAGAAGAAGGGCGGCTTGTGGAATCGAGTTTTTACTAATAAGGTCTCAAAGTTATTGCTTTATTTTCTGTAAGCAAGAGAGCAAGTACGAGTACCCAGAGGAAGAAGCACTTCCTCAATCAAAGATTTATAAAGTTTTCTTTCAAATGGAAGAAAGTGGCCCACAAAAAGTCAAAAATACCCATATAAGTGATTCCATGCCGAAAGATCCAAGCATTTTGGACGCTGTCGTAAATTTCTTGTGAAAAGTATATAATTTTTTTCATAAGCTTGAGTATACTAATTTTTAGATTTATTCAATGTTTGTGTGGAGTTTCTTAAAGTGAAATATATTGGGTTCTTTTCTACATTTAAGTTTTATTTTTTTATTTTTTAGAATAGAATTTACTCTATAAAAGATTTTTTTTTAACAATTTTCCTGTTAAAAATTTTTGAGAAATAATGTTTTTTTTTCTTATTCTGTTTATTAATAGCTGATACTTTTCTCCTTTTTCTTCTTCTTATTTGGCGTGATAATTGCTTACGAGATTTTGGCCGAGTGATTTAGCTGCTACTATGCTCAGTAAATTTCGGTGTGGAATTTCTTAAAGTGGTGGCTCTCTTCAACATTTCTAGATTTTTTTTTTAATTTTATATGTATATAAAAAAAATTATTTTTTGGAGAATTTGTATTTTTTTTTTTAATATTTGAAAAAAAATTTGTTTGTTTGTTCATTAAAAACAATTTTTTTCTGTTTATTAATTGCTGATACTATACTCAGTAATTTTGGTGTGGAGTTTCCTAAAATAAAATAAAATTTTTTTTTTAATTTTGTAAGATAAGATATATTAAAAAAAATATAATTTTTTGACAATTTTCCTGTTAAAAATTTTTGGGAAATAATGTTTTTTTTTTCTGTTTATTTATGCATTCTGTTCTTTTCAACATTTTTCACATTTTTGTTTTAATTTTGTAAGATAAGATATATTAAAAAAAAGATTTTTGTGACAATTTGTAATATTCATTTGAGTAATTTGTGAGAAGTGATTTTTGTTTTTGTTCGTTAATAGCTGAGCCGCCGTAGCCGAATGGGTTGGTGCGCGACTACCATACGGAATTCACAGGGAGAAGGTCGGTTCGAGTCTCGGTGAAAACACCAAAATTAAGAAAAACATTTTTCTAATAGCGGTCGCCCCTCGGTAGGCAATGGCAAACCTCCTCGGTAAGCCTCCGAGTGTATCCCTCCATATGTGGAACAACATCAAGACGCACAACACAAATAGGAGGAGGAGCTCGGCCAAACACCCAAAAAGGCGCCAATTATATATATATAATAGCTGATACTATACTCATTAATCTCTGAAAATATCAGAGCGAGATTCCCACAACCTTACGAGTTATGTTCAAATACGTGAATGAAAAAATGAAAAAAAAATTTACGAAAAAATAAAAATTTAAAAAAGAACCGATGACATGTATTTCACTTAAAAGATCATTTAAGATTTTACAGCATGATAAAATCACAAAATTATAACTTTTTTCAAAATTTTATCAACCAAATTCTTATTATTCTCAAGGCTGCCAGTAAACCCATTTTCAGAAAAATGGACAAGAATGCCCCAATTGATAGATTATTTCACATAGAATCGCTCCTATATAAATCCAAACAATTCTGCTTTTCAGCATTATTATTTTAAGTCTCAGCAATTTCAATTTCTGTCAAATTAATTATGTCTCTAGTAGAATGATACTGAATTTTCTTAAATAAATATAATCAACAGTGTTTTTCTCTCAGTGAAACGATCTCGTTCAGATTATGATCAGCTCATTATGCAGTCGTGGAAACAACCTTTTCTAAGCGTCGAAATACTCCCGATTATCTGTTGTTTCACCTCACATTACCTGTATTTTGCTTTCAATATTTTTTTTTAATTTCCAAGACTGACCCAAATCACTGTCACTTGTCGTTTGTCGTTTGTCGCTGGTAGTTTTGTGCAAACACAGTTAAGCATATGAAAGTATGGCTGTGTATGTGCATATCTAACTCAATGATTCTTCTTCCTATGTGGCTATTGTGCTTTGTGCTGAATTATTGTAAATATGTACCTATATTTCGACATTTTCTTCAATTAATAAACGAAATGGGATAGCCCATATGGTAACTAGCACATGTTGTACACAATAAATACATTAAAATTTCAATAGAAATTAGAAAAAATATTTAAATATATATAAGTACATATAAGGATTTAAGCGGCATTGAAATTTGGTTGTGAAAAAAGTCTTTTTAGGATGATAAATATGCACATCTATATGTACATGTAACCAAATATAAGAAGTACGTATGTATGTATGTAAGACATATTCCCTATATATGGATTGTGTAAATGCAGAGCTCATGCATTATGGCGGAGAAGAGTTGATTAAACAGATGCATGAGCTAATACTTCAAATTTGGAGAACAGAAAATATGTATAAAGAGTGGTATAGAAGCTTTGCGGTTCCAACTTATAAAAGGGAGCGAAAAAGGCTTTGATCTGCGTTTTAAGCGTAGGGGAGTGCATGGTGCGTAGTATGATGTTACTCTTCTAACTTTCTCTTCCACTTCAAAACATGAGCTGAACCTACCAGATGTCAAGGGCTTTTGCAATAGCACGTTCTCAAACAGATCCCAGTTTGTATTTCTAGGAGTTCTGAAGGTTTTGCTCTTTAGCTTGCACGTGAGTGCAATTTTAAATTCTGTGTATTTGTGGTCGGAAAAGGACGATGATTAAAACAAGTTTTTTTTTGTTTGGAAAGAACTTTGGGAAAAAAGTGAAAAATTAGGAACGTATCAAATAAAAATTGGAATTTTTAATATGAATGAACAAAGATTGGCATGCCAAGATCTAACTCTTGATTTATTAGAATTTATTTATTATGCAGAAAGGAGTACAAAAAAAAGTCATTAACACCTAAAATTCCATCTTTGCGTTTTCTGGTAATGATAATTTTCGAATACATCAAAGTTATTAGCATTATAACGTTTTATACCCAAATCATCATTATTTTTAGTATCTTTGTTGTTATTATTGTTATCCGCTTGGCATTCCGATTGTCACTCGCGTCAGCTACTGTTCACTTTTACCGCCTCGAATGACGGCTCCAATGGGCATACGCACACATGGGCACACTAACACTCTAATATGCGCAGGTCAGCTATAAATAAAATGTGTCTGGACATCGTTTGGAGCTGTCAAATTTATTTTTAAGGCAATAAATAAACCAAAATGTCCACCTAAAGGCGTTTTTCAGCTATATTGACAACAACAGTGTCAACAACGCTTAGCTTATGCCAAATGCTCGTAAGCAACTCACAGTGTGGAGTGAACAACAGTTATTGACGTGCGCCTTATCGCCAAATCAATGAGCTGCTTTCAACTTGTTTTATGAACGTGCTATTGTTTTTGCTTAAATGCACAGTGAAAAATTTCCGTTTAATAAAAATTCTTTTTAAGCTCATTTTATGCAGTGCATACTTTGAAATCTAAAGCTTTATAAATGAGGAAATACGAGGAACCAGAGGTAAAAAAAATTCTATTAAATTTTTATTCACTTTTTCTTTAAATGCACATGAAAACTAAAAAATTTGCCTAATACCTGGTCTTAGTTTTTTTTATGCACACAGTTGGGATTATCCAAACTTTTATACAGTGAAACCTCTATATAATGAAGTTAAAGGGGTAAGACAGTATCAAAGCGAAAAATCGAAAAGTTTTGAAAATAATCATTTTAAGTATCAAGATGAAATTATAGTAGGTTGCGTAAAGTTTGTCAACTGATTTCAGATGCCAGTTAATCCAAAGTATTTTCCTGACGTTGAACATTGCGTAGAAACGTCAATTAAAGGATGGGTCGCCTTAGGCTTATCCCAACAATGCAACATTTTGATAGGCATATAGTATCACTAGACAACTACGTCCTCTTCCGAACAGGCCCGATCTCGAAATACGTTGCCCAAATAGGATATACTCAAATTTTCCGCCTCGTTTCACTGAAGTGCCACATGATTTTACCCAATATTTTTTTTTTTCATTTCACTTTCGAGATATGAACAAACCCACGTTTTGTGGCACAACAAAAAAGGTATTGGGTGTTAATTTTTCTAGCAAAATTTTTCCTTTCTATGCTTTGATTTTTAGAATTTGTTCTGAAATGAAAATTAGCTTTTCCAAGAGGACATCATGGATTCATTAAGTAGGTCAAGATGGTTGAATAACTCATTTTGACAACAATTAAAACTTGACTTACAATGTGAGCTCAATGCACTATACTTCGTTATAAAGAGGCTTTTGTCAACGCTTCTTCAACTGTCAAATGAGTTTGCAGGTTTTCGTGCTCAAAATTTTTGCGTTATATCTATGGACAATTTTTATATGGAATAATTTGCAGCAACGAGGTTTTGTTAGAGGACTCGGAAAAATTCTGTTACATTGAGTTTTTCGTTTTATCAAGGTTCATTATGTGGTAAGTATCCTCCGCTCAGTAAGTGCAATTTTCCACGAGAGCGACACCTCCCAAGTCTGCAAGGTGGAAGGTGAGCACCGAAACTAAAAACAATACACATAACACAATATTAGCACAAGGCAGAATGCAGCGTCTCTCCACAGGCTGGTGGCGGCTACAGTATGTCAAGTAATACAAGGTGGCGCAAAAGTAACTTGCGATGTTTTTTGGCTGTAATTTAAAAACAAATGAAAAACTTTGCTTCTTCTTGTGGATTATTTTTATTTGGTCTTTTAATTTTTTTACATCAAGTCGAGAATATGATGTCATGTAAATGGCTGCCGCCACAGTTGATTGCCATTTGAGCCCTTTTTAAGGCATTTTCCATCACTTTGGCCAAAACTTCCGGCGATAGGTCCTCACATTCTTGACGGATATTGTCGTTAAGAGCTGCAAGAGTCTGAGGCTTGTTGACATAAACCCGCGACTTAAAAAAGTCCCACAAAAAGAAGTCTGGAGCGGTCAAATCAGGCGATCGTGCTGGCCAGTGTAAATCGCCAAAACGGGAGATTAGGCGCCCGGGAAATGCATCCTTCAGCATATCGGTTGTGGCACGTGCAGTGTGTGCCGTTGCACCGTCCTGTTGGAACCACATGTTTTCCAATCCCAATTCATCAAGTTGCGGCAAAAAGAATTCGTTGATCATTGCTCTGTAGCGCTCACCATTCACAGTAACCGTTTGGCCCGCGACGTCTTCGAAGAAAAAAGGTACGATGACTCCTCCAGCGAAAACAGCACACCATACAGTGACTTTGAGCGGGTGTAATAGCTCTTCGTGGGTTACACGCGGATTTTCAGTACCCCAGAAGCGTAAATTGTGCTTATTTACGTACCCGCTAAGATGGAAATGGGCCTCATCACTCATGATTATTTTTGATGAAAAATCATCTTCCTCTTGGTGGTGATTAAGGATGGCTTAAGCGTATGTTAGACGCGATTGGCGGTCAGCAGCTAACAGCTGATGCACCGTCTGGACTTTGTACGGAAACATCTTCAAATCTTGTACCAAAATTCGCTGTAAAGACCATCGACTGATACCCATTTGCGTGGCACGTCGTCTGGTCGATGTCGACGGCGCTTCCATGACATCCTCGGCTATAGCAGCAATATTCTCTGCAGAACAGCTACTCCAGGGTCTGCCACGCCTGGCAGTATCTCGTGTTGTGCCAGTCTCTTCGAGGCGAGCGGCTAAACGTTGCAGTGTTTCACCAGTAGGCGTTGGACGGCGAGGAAATCTGCGACGAAATTCACGTTGTGCCAAAGTCACCGACCGATTATTGGTCAAATAAATAGTCAGCAATATTCCGCGTGTTTATTAACGTGTATTTCGCATGTGTTTTCTACACAAATGTCAAAACAGAACTGACATTAGGGGCCAATCGCAAAATTTATAGCATTTTCTGATAGGAGGATTACTTTAGCGCCACCTGTTAGCTATATGCTGTTAGAGACAGCAGCTCTACCATTAAACTAGGAAACTAAAGTTAATTCTCCATCTTTTCGAAATAACCTGATTACTGAAACCAGGCTGGCCCTTCTCTCCAGCCGAAGTTAAAGGAAGTTCCAAATAAAGGTTGCACTGCATTAAAATGAGTTTCAGTTTTTTAGTGTTCTATAGCATAAGATAAAAATTGTTGCATGCAACAGCCTCAGATCAGTTTGCCATGTGACCAGTCTACCAGTAATATCAAGCGAGACATTCTCGTACTCTATTTCTATTAAATGATTATTTCTTCATTTTAATCCTCTATTTCTTTCACTGCATCCTGTTATACCTAATTTCAGAGGCGATCTGAGAACCACCTAAATATATAGGTTTGTGCAGCTACAACTGATTGGCCTCAGAATCCTTTCTTCAGCAGGGAATACCAACGTACTCTTATACATCTATAAATGTGTTAGCTTCCACAGCAAGACGACATCTTTTCGCTGATACTAAAAGTACACTAGTTAGAAAAGCAAGCAGAAGCAAAAGCAACAACCAAAACAGCAGCAAACCGAAAAAAGTGGAAGTACCAAAAAGGAAAACTCGTATTTATTACCGCCTGTTGAGATTTTTATCAACTCTACTCGTCCTGCCGTATATTTCTTAGGACACAAGCGAGCGCCAGCGTAGAGTATGCCAGTATTTTATGGAGCTGCTACTGGTCCTTTGGCTTGTTTGCTTTGGGCTGCTTGGCCATATGACAGACTGTGAGTTTTTAGTTATTGGCCTGGCTCACATACTTCTTGTTGTTTCTGTAGACTGTTGTCGCCATCGTTGACCCCGTACTGAGCTCGGCATTGCTCGGGCTGGCATCTGCACCAGATAACCTATTAAAATGTCAAAAAATGCCAACCCAGCGATTAATCTTCGACTTTGGCTTATCAAGGTTGACATCGACGTTCGTTCGTTCGTTCCTTCATTGCACAAATGTTGGTTGTTATTGTCTTTTTATAGCATTTATTTTATTTATTTACACAATTCGTTATAATCACCTACAATTTCAACATTTGTTGCAGCAAAATACAGCTTTGGTTTTTGATTTCATACTAAAAGCGAATTGCCAATTCTTCAGCACATTTTTCCGATATTTTTCTACCATTTTTATTCGGCTGAAGTGTCAATAAACTAATCGCTCACTCAAATGCATTCAAGTGTTGTAAATAAAAAATTCTAAAACCTTGTAAATGAGTGTGTGAAAAGGCTGGAATGGCCGAAAAATTCTTGGCTGGGCTGAGAAGGGGTTAGGTTGAACGGTTGGCGGCCAGACGAAAAATGTGTAGGCATTCGCATACTTGTATGTATGTATTTATATGTAAGTACATATTTGCATATTTGGGGATTTGTAGAAGTAGAGAGGCAATCGGTATAGTGAAATTATAAATAGGATATATACTCCACTTCACTTGAATAAGTACACCATTTTAGTGATCAATTTTAATTTCGTCACGCACAAGATATTACGTGGAAAAGAAATGTGAAGGGAAGTGTGCACATTTTTGTTACATAAAAGTTTTTCCTATAATTTTTTTAATAAAGGAATAGGCTAATCCTAAATTTTCTGGCAATATGACTTGAGTATGACTCGAGTCAAAGGAATCGCGACTGAAGAGAACGCAGAAATGTATGACTTGGCTGATCAATTCCTCTTTAGTAGAAATATCATATATCGCAGAAGCGATTATGTTTGCTAAAAACTACGTTTTATGCAGCGAGAGAAAATCCGTTATTGAAGCTTTGTTTAATCCAAACAAAAAAAAACGGTTTGCTACTTATCGATACGATGCGCAATATTATATACGAACACAAAAGACCCGATTAAGTGGGTTCCTGGTCATGTTGGAATCAAAGGAAACATAGTGGCTAATGAGCTTGCGATATAGCACGAATGCAGCTATCAGATCCAAAGACCCACGGATGCACGCGTCAAATTACTTAGCCGTCGAACTCACGAACGGGCTATCAACACTTTAACAAATAAAATAATCCTCTGAGACATTCGACTCCCCCGTATAGCCGTTGCACAGTGGGACGCGCACGGCCAAAAATAGTAAAAAGTAAAGTGTTAAGGTTAGTAATATTTTATTTATTAAAGGGGCGGTGAAAGACCTTTTGCAATTTACTCTTTTTATTACAAAAATTCGCTTGTAAAAGTGGAAGTTTCGAAAATAAAATTTCATCCCCAAATTACTTGTTTTGCAAACTGCTTTCAGGTCTATAACATTTTTATTTATAAAGCGGTTTTTTTTAGTAATTAATCGAAGATTTTTTCTCACCGATAAATAATTTTTTTTATAAACAATTTAAGGTCGAAATTTTGGTCAAAAATCGATTTTTTTTAGAAACCGGCATTTTGTCAAAAAATATTATTTTGCTTATTTCTGCGATTAATTACTAGATTTAACATTACTTTAACGAAATCTGTTTGGTTTTTAAATTTCAGAGGATACAGTTCGGAGATATAGTGGTTACCGCGAAACGTCTTTTTTGAGAGGAGCTCCCGGAGATAATATTTTTACTAATAATAAGTCTCCAAATACAGCTAAAAGATAGCATAATATGTGTACAAATTTTTACATTAATAAATTTAAAACTTTTCTCAGAAAAAGTTCTGGAAAGTGCACTTTGTTTCGGCCTTCTAATTGTGTATAACCTAAAATATAGAAAAGGAAAATGAAAACTTTGATAGTAAAAACAAAAAAAGCTTGGATATTCCCGCTGTTTAGATATTGCCGTTTTTTAGAGCATTGTCCGATTTGTAAATCAAAGTAATTTTCAGTGACTAATATGTGTCAGTCTTTCCTCTCAATAATTCTTATAGTGGCACCTGTTTTAAAAATTTTTGCTCTGCTTGAGGTTTGGTACTCCGAAACAAACGGCAATAAGTTGAGTGCGCTTAAAAATATGTTAGAAGTCCAATGTAATAAAAGTCGAAGTGCTGAAGGTTGGGAAGAAGTTCGAAAACTCAATTAGAAGCTCATTTAAAAATTACAAGGCTGTAGACGTAGCAGGGAACTTTTTGAAAAAAGTAAAAGCAATTGGCTGCAGGCTACAACTTCATAATATTTCAGATTTCTTATTTCCAAAAAAACATTTTAAAAAAGTATACATTTATACTTTAAATAATTTAGCCGAATGCGTTGGTGCGTGACTACCATTCGGAATTTGGAGTACATTAGTTCACATCTACGTGAAACACAAAAATTAAGAAAAATATTTTTCTAATAGCGATCGCCCTTGGCAGGCAATGGGGGCAATCCAGGTGTATTTCTGCCATGAAAATGCTCCTCGTAAAAAATATCTGCCGTTCGAAGTCGGCTTAAAAGCGTAGGCCCCTCAATTTTATGGATAGATATCAAGACGCATACCTTAAATTAGGGGAGGGGCTCGGCCAAATACCCAAACAGGGTGTAAGCTGCAATTTTATATATATAAAGTCTGTGTCAGAAGAAAAGAACCGGTTTTTTCTTGTAACTTCAAGATATGTTTCGTTCTGGTTTTTGCTGCGTAATATCCTCATCCAGTGCTAACTCAGGTTAGTGTTGTTCGAGACTTTCCCGTAAACGCAACGAAACAAAAATGAGTGAAAAGTACACGAAGCGTTTCGAGGCGGTGTTTTTATGCACGCATTCGAAAGGGCCGAAATTATTTTACGCTGCGGCTGTAAAAGTGATTAAAGAATCAAAAAAGTTTATTGTGATGTAGAATCAGCGGTATAAAGTGTACAAAAATGTTGATGACTTTTCCGACTGCGGCTTGAAACGAGTGACGACAAAAAGCAGAATAAAGTGATCGTCCAACTTTTAAAGCGGGACCCTTCTTTGTGACTACACCAAGCACGTATAGTTCTTGCTAAAAAGGGAATAGATGTGAGTATCAACACCTTCGTACGTCGACTGAAGGAGGCGAACATATCCTACCGTCCCACGTCGTCAAAACCACTGCTCTCAGAAAAACACATTGAGAACCAACAAAACAAAAAAATGGTGTAAGTAATGGGGAGGCCTTCCCTGTCCCCAGACGCCAACCCCATTGAAAATGTATTGGGAATCATGAAAACGCATGTCTCCGGAAGGCCAGGCCACGATTAAAAGAAACTCGTGCATCAAGTTTGCAAAATCTAGTAATCTTTGTCGCATGACGAGAAGATGTCAGGCTATACTCGACAACGATGAAGGCTGCATTGCGACTCGTAGTTTTGTACATACTGTTATTTAAAAAGAATTTTAAATACATAAATAAATATATATATATATATATATACTTGATGAATTAGCGCGGTTCCTTTTTTGTGACACTTTTTATGCTCCTAAAAATTTTAAATATGTTTGAAATGAACCGAAGATGTTTTTACACCAAGATTTTAAATTAATATAAATTGAGTGGGATCGCCCGATATTAAAAAAAGCATAAATTAATTAAAAAATAATAGTTTCTCCGGTTTTTTGCTTCCTTACTTTTCTATATTTTCAATGCGCCTCAACTCAAGAAACTCACAATCTTTTTTCACACATTCGTTTTTTCCCATTGCTAATATACATATTTTCAAAGTGTTCAACGCAATAATTTCCATGGATTATCTTGGAAGCAGGGAGCTTCAGTTGATTGCTAAAACGGTGCCACTATTCAAATGAAATACAGTATATACCCATGCCTGCATGTCTCTACTGACCACAAACTATTCTCGCATGACTTTGTATTCCTCCCAACAAATTTTGTAGGTTAGAGAAAACTATATATTGTAATCCTAGTTGCTGGATACATTTTAATTGGTTTTTAAGGTGTTTTCTATGTATTTTACTATGCTACGTTTTGATTACACACACACACACACACACTCCTTCTTATAGGCTCAACATATGAGTGTATGTATGCAAGTTTCCTGAGTATTCGTGCTACAGGATTACCTACATACACGAAGTTTTGAATTGATATTAAAACGAATTCATGTATTTGCATACAACCGCATGCGACGAGCACTCGTACATATGGACACATGTTGTGCCGCACCAAAATTTCAGCATTTATAATTACTGAGCTTTAGAGCGTAAAATATTTTGCTCCAAAGGATGAAAAATTAACGAGCAGCTAACCAATTTAGTTGCAAAAGCCACAAATCCAACACACATGTGCCGCATTGGAAATATATGCTCAAACATATAAATATATACATATGAACGTACTCTTATGACCGTAAATTTTGAATTCATTATATTCTAAATGCAGGGGGAAATGTGTTGCGGGAAAGTAACTTTCTATGTAAACGCACTGCTTTTTAAATAAGGATTCGAAGCTTTGATGCCAACGAGCACAAACCTATTACAGTTATTTGAGTTTTGAAGCGAGACGAAAAGGTTTTTATTTGGTTAAGTTGAGACGACGTGCCTGAATTAATACCTGAACATACAGGCGACCTTTGCTAAACTCCTTACTATTCGGCATTTGGAGGAGACGTATCCAAAAGTATTATAGTATATTAGGTTAAGTAATAAGTTCGTGTTGAGATTTCAAAATATTCTCCTTCTAATGATATTCAAACATACACGCGCGAATTCAAGCGTACAGAAGGTGCCGGCACTCGCGAACTGTTATTGCGTACACAGTGAATTTGACAGAAAGAATAAATGAGAGGTCGAAAGACGTGAGTGCGAGAAGCTTCAGATGCTGGCCACTAAGAAAAACGCCTGGAAATTCTATGAGCGACGACTTACAGAATGTTTCAAGACCGGGGTGTTTCCATGTAAGAACAAAGACGGCGATCTGGTGACTGACATCCAGAGCGAACTTAAATTATGGGGGAACACTTCTCGCTCTTGTTATTTAAATAGTGACAGCTGCGCATGTCTCAAAGAATGTGAAGATCCCGATACCCCAATAATTTACGACGGTACTGTCATGCCGCTACCCGACCATGACGAGGTGAGAATAGCGATAACGCGGCTAAAGAACAACAAAGCGGCGGGCGCCGACGGACTGCCGGGTGAGCTATTCAAACATGGCGGCGAGGAGCTGGTAAGATGCATGCATCAGCTCCTATGCAAAATATGGTTGGATGAAAGCATGCCTGCCGATTGGAATTTAAGTGTGATCTGCACAATCCACAAGAAGGGTGATCCTGCAATCTGTGCTAATTACCGCGGGATTAGTCTTCTAAATATCGCGTATGAGGTTAATTTGGTTATTGGTACGATGATTTGTAGTTCAAGGATCCGATTTTTTTTTCATTTTTTGATTTAGTTAAATACTAATATAACTAACGTAACTAAAATTTTTGTTAAAAACTATTCTGCAAATTAAAAAAATTCAACAAAAAGATTTTGTATAGAAACTATTCTGCATATTACTTTGAAAACTTATATGTCTTTGTAGTTGTCCAAAAAGGCATTGTGAAGTTCAGTATAACAGCGGGGGCCCCAAGGATCGGGTCTAGGCCCACTTCTACGGAACCTTATGTACGACGGGGTGCATAGTCTAGTTATGCCTCCCAGAATGAAAGCCATTGGAGTCGCGGGCGATAACGCGGTGGTAATAGTAGCAAAACACATCCAAGAAATTGAGAGGATCGCCAGCGAATCAGTAAGTACGATCAAGGTTTGGTTGACGTCCTTGAACCTGTAATTAGCTGAGCTCAATACTGATGTGGTTCTAATAAGCAGTAGGAAGACAGTAGAATCCACAAAGGTAAAAGTTGGGACTGTAACTATCAATTCAAAACCTGCCATTAGGGAACTAAATAATTGATAGTCATCTAAATTTTAAAACGCACCCAGAATACGGTGGGAAGAATACTCAATGTCTCCTGTCTGGCACGAATAATGCCAAACAACGGTGGCTCTAGTTATAGCAAAAGATTGTTATATTGTAGGGCCGTCAACTAGGTCCTTTTGTATGCGGCACTGATCTTGGCTGATGCAATGAACATCAATAGCTACGCAAAAAAACTAATAGCCGTCTATCGGTTAGACGCTATGTGAACTATCTGCGGCTTTGGCACAATTTATGACGACGCGGCCGCCGTAACCAAATGGGTTGGTGTGCGAATACCACTCGGAATTCACAGAGAGAACGGTGGTTCGAATCTCGGTGAAAACACCAAAATTAAGAAAAACATTTTTCTAATAGCGGTCGCCCCTCGGCAGGCAATGGCAAACCTCCGAGTGTATTTCTGCCATGAAATAGCTCCTCATAAAAATATCTGCCGTTCGGAGTCGGCTTGAAACTGTAGGTCCCTCCATTTGTGGAACAACATCAAGACGCACACCACAAATAGGAGGAGGAGCTCGGCCAAACACCCAAAAAGGGTGTACGCGCCAATTATATATATTGTATATATATATTTCGTTCGTTTTAGTAGAACTAGTCCCAGTTGACACTCTGGGTAAAGAAATGCAGAGACTATTTATAAGGTTATCGGAACTCGACGAAAGAAGAAGAAAGGCGTAGCTTTATAGCCCACTGGCAGGACCAGCGGAACAGGTCACGCAAGGGTAGATGGACGGATGAGTGATGGTTATTAGCTATTATAATATGGGTAGAAAAGAACCATGGGGGAACAAACTATTACCTAACTCAATTCCTTTCAGGGCACGGGGTATTACGAAAATACCTACATAGACCCGATCATGACAGTTCCCCAAACTGTCCAATCTGCACGAAAAGGGAAGAAGATGTTGAACACGTCACACCAGTGGTATGTATGGCATGCGCCCACTAACCCTATAACATTCCTCCCCTCTCGGCTGATTCTACCCTGGGACTGCTAAAACAATTTCCTCAAGGTGGAACCGTGTTTATGTCTTTTAGACACACCTACGTCCAGGTTCCTCTCTTAATTGCATATTGGGGTTATAAGCTTCAATAGCATCCATTGGTTTGTCACCAATGGGATCGTTACTCAATATCGACTTGTCGTCTGTTTGGGTTCGTCTTGCGGCTTTGCCTCACGCGTTCGTGCTTGTCGTCTGCTCATGAAAACAGTCAGCCCCACTGAAGATCTGTTTCAAAATAGCTTCTTAGGGAGACGCATCTAGGCATCTCTTGGGTACTGTATATCGGTCGCATTCGCTTTGCGCTCCCATTCTAAGTTTCGTAAACGTAGGTGTAGCTGTGAGGCTACAAGTCATGCATCATCCCAGAAAAAAAATACCCATCTATTGAGCAGTTAGCGGGTTAAAATGTTCTCCATTTGTTTTTTTCTCTAGAACGTCTGAACAAATCATAAATCAAAAATATAAAAATCTCATAGTTTTCTACACCAAATTACCAGAAGGATGTGAAAAAGGGTGCAAACTTCGATTATCCTCAACAAATTTCGACTTTAGCTTTCAAATCATACATTTGTATATCTTTCTTGTCTCCCTAACTACCGGAGCACATGTCGAAACTTAATTTTTTTTTTTGTTCAGATATATAAATTATTTTATGCGGAAATTATTGTTAGAAATAATTTCAAAGCAGCGTTTGTCTACTTTACAACTTGCTTTTATATATCATCATACATTTTTTCCCATATTAATTTTTGTTATTAATGTATGTATGTACTCCTATAGTAAGTTAACACACACTCACTTTAAGTTGCAGAGGCCTGTTCCAGAGCTCAAGCCAGGTTAACGATGATAAAGGCAATTCCTCCTTACCCAGCCTCAACGTCATGAACGAAGCTCACGTTTCGCTTTCATTTTATTGCAAAGTCACTGGTTGATTTATTTTTATTTTTATTGGGGTCGTTGCGGATAGTTTTCGTTTTCGCTTTTCCACATTCAATTTCACAAAATACTCGAAATGAACTTTTTTATTTAAAACTATTCTCTTTTTGTCTGATTTTTTGTTGAGTTTTTTTATGGTTGAGGTCAAAGTTGAAACACATTGAATGTCGCGCTGCCATATGCGCACACCCGCCTCACTCACTACACCCACACACAGAGAGTGTGGCAAAGACACATACCTCAAAGCTTGGTTTGTTGCGCAGCAAAATGAAAACATTTCAATGATTCGCCACAAATAAAAAGGTAGTCAAAGCAAAGCCACAACAAGCCAGCAACGCAACAAAAACAAGATAAAAATAGCAAACAGGCATTTAAAACAAAGCGTAGAAGTACGTACGTACATATGAATTTGTTATTTTTCAGATATTTTTTTCCTTTTTTCTGCATTTATCCGCTTTGTAAATTTGATTGCCAATGAACGTGATGCGAGCCAGTGAGTGTACTATATATGTATGTATATATGCACATGTATGTGTGTAGGCATTTATATAATATGTACTGTTGTTTTGTTGTGTTTTGCTGGTTTTGGGGCTGCCATTCGTCTGTCGCCGCCACCCGTCTGGCGATGGCATCGCCACACAATACAACAGCCGAGGCAAACCAGCAAAGCGTATATGTGTGTGTGTTTGTGTGCATGTGATTTTGTGGGTTACATGCGGCGCAACAACCCACGCACCACGGGATGCCAACGGGCGCAGCCGCAGGCCAAACCAACCGGTGTGCGCCTGCTCGTAAACTACACAAATATTCATGGAAAAAATCAAACGAAAAGCTCCAATCCTCCATTCCTCGCGCTCCCTCAATCAATGACTGCATAGTACCAACACACACAGCCTCACTCACTCACACCCTCACTCACCCAGCAAGTAACCCACAGCGAGCGAACGAGCTCCAAATAATCCAACTGTGCGCGCGCCTGCGCTCTTGACTGCGCAGCACTTCCAGAGGCATCGCGATTCTTTGCTTCCATCGTTTCGATACGCTGATTGTGCAACAATAATTACTATGTGCGTGCGTTGGCAACAATAACAACAATGCACTTATTGTTGTTCTATGTACTTGTACATATAACCCAGTGACTCCCGCTGACGATGACCGCATTTGTTGTTAGTTGTTTTTGTGATTTAACTGTTTGTTTTGTTCGGCTGTCAGTTCGATTGTTAGTCGCGTCATTACTATGCCGATTTCGCAGATTTGGAGCGATAAGCAAAACAAAGAAATTTAAAGAACAACAAATAGAATTAAAAATCATTAAATGGTGTTGCTTCTATCAATGCATTTGATAAAAATGCAAAAAAAAAAAAAAAACAAGAAAAACAAAAAAGATTTTAAATACAATTTCAAGCGCGTTTATCCGTTTTCGATATTGGAAGGAAAAGCTCAAATCTTACGCCTATTTTTCACCTTTAAAGGGAAACAATGCTCAATGTTAACAGCCAAAGTATTTGTATACCAAACGCACACACATGCAACATGTTCTTTTTTTTTTAATTTACGTTGTTGTCTGCCTCATGATCTTCACTTTTCAAATATAAAGCACTTTTAACACCTCTGTAACGTATTCAAGCTGAACTCGCCGGGTTGCTTGGCTCACTTAGGCGTGAAGTGGAATAATAGCGCCAATTGACCTCTAACCTCGCACACCGTGTCTGCTTGCCACACTAAGCAGTTGCCTGATGCAGCCGCAGCATAGTCTATCGATCACTCGCAAGATTAAGTGTTTTGCTCGCTTTTAACTCAGCTTTCACTGCCTCGTTTCATGCCCATCCAACAACTGACCCAGTGACTATTGACTTTTTGTGGAATATTCATGTCAGAGCTGAGTTAGTGTTATTGTTAGCAGATGTGACAAGGGTAGTCGATAAATAAAAAGTGTGGAAAAGTTAGGAAAATCCTATTTTAGGAGATTGAGAACCTTGCATACCAGGCCACTTTAAATTCAAGTAAACCATATTTCGTTATTTACTTAAGAGTGGGCAGCAGACCACCTAAAACAAGAGCACGAAATGGGTTTAGGTAAGGTATGCGAGCCTGCAAGGTCTTTAGTCAGATGCCATAAGATAGAGGGACTTGCTCCCTTCAACAATCGTGATTCACATCTATCTTTTGGTACTGTAAAATAGCTTTACTGTCCTTCCTAGAAATCTTTGACTACAAATATCTATGGAGAGCTTTCATGTTAATACACCGGAGCGAGAACATAGGTAAGTATGAAAAGAAAAAAACTATAATCGCTACGACATCTAAATAGAATGGGCGGATAAATCGTTGAAGAAAATTAAATTCTTATTGACTGCTGATTATGTTGAATTCGAACAATGGCTGGATGGCCATTCGACCACGCGCTCTATCATGACCTCTGCCAGGATTTTCTAAAAATCTTTTAATAGTATTTCTCTTTCCTTACACAGGGTGGGGTATGTAGTGATTTTTCTTGACCTGGACCTTGACAAAAAGTAAGTATAATTATCTCCGCGAATGGAAAGAATCGATACATGCTTGAATAGCGTTGAGAAATATTGTGAACTTATTTCCAAAGTCAACGTTTTATTACCCAATCATTGCGTTTATCGAAAATATTTCAAAGTAATCTCTTCTGACGAAGCGCATTTTCATCTCGGTTTCTATGTTAACAAGCGGCTATGCCGCATCTGATGATCGGGAAACCCTCAATTGATCGTGGAGAGGATAATGCATTCTCAGAGATTAACAGTTTGGTGCGGATCTTGGCGACGTGTGATCATTGATGCATTTTACCTCAAAAATGCTGCTCGAAACTCCATTTCGCTAAGCGATTAGCACTTCAGAGGCTTGAGAAAGAATTTGTTGTAGCAGGAAAGACATGGCTGCTCAGCTTGTTCCACAATCGATATTTTGCGCAACAGCTCTGTAATCGTGTTATTTGCCGTCTCAGCGGTCTCAATTGGCCACATAAGTACTGCGATTTGACGGTGTTAGACTTTGTTTTAAAAGGTGATGTAAAAGACATATGCGACCAATCCATTAACGATTCAGCCTAATAAGGCCAACATCGAGCAAGCCTATCGTTGGATAGAGGGGCCACTAAGGTCTTGGAAAACTGAATGAGCAGGATGCACTACCGCTTGCACTTTCAGGTACACTAATACAATGATATTGCTATTTTTTTTTTGATAGCGGCAGACTAATCACCTACCCTGTCAGAAATCAAATAGATTAAGAAAACCAACACAGGACAAGTCATGTCGAGGCCCTATGCTTTTATTTTTTTTTATTTTTGAAAATAAACCACTATATTATATATGCATACGCTTAGAAGTATCTGGAGCCGAATAAGTCTCTGAACATGAGTGGGTTAACCATATACATACATAATGACCCTGTCAATGTCTTTTAATAATTCTTACGAAGATTAATGAGCACATGACAAATGGTGTACTTGTATATGCTGATCAACGATCGTCTCCTTTCTCTCTATTTTCAAGACATCAGGGCACATAGTAAAGTCAAATTTTTCGATGAGGGTATTTTACTTACTTACTTATGCGGCGCTATAGCCGTGTGTCGGTTTGGGTCGATCCCAAAATGGGGCGCCAGCTGATTCTGTGCTGCGCTCGTTGGTGCTAGGTGGAAATCTCGAGTGAAGACAGGTTCTAGAGCACTTGATCCTTCCAACGCAGATGTGGTCTTTCTCTTCCACGTCTTCCTTTTTGGGGTACCGTGTCGTAAACTCGTCTTGCGGGCGCGTCTTCTTTCATACGGGTGAAATGGCCAAGCCAGCGTAGCCGCTATATTTTTACAAGCTTAACTATGTTCATGTCCCTATATAGCTCATACAGCTCGCTGTTCCATCGTACGCCGCATCTTCACTACCGCGCGGAAGGGGCCAAAGGTATTACGTAGAATTTTCATTTCATCTGCTGTTGACACCGTCCATGCAGCTGTGCCATATATTAGGACGGGAATGTTGAGCGTTTTGTAGAGTGCCAGTTTGGTACTTCGAGAGAGAGCTCTACTTTTCAGTTGCCTACTGTTGGCAAGAGTTATTCTCCGTTCGATCTCCAGGCTGATGTCATTTATGTTGTTAATGTTGGCAAAGTCCTTCATAACTTCGAATTGTTGCTTGTCCACAATGACATGTTGATCAAGACGCAAAGACTCCTTCTGTGTTTACAGGTACTTTGTTTCATCCTCATTCACTGCAAGACCCACATTTCTCTCCTCTCTCTTTAAACTGGAGTAAGCCGAGCATACAGCATGTTTGGTTCCGCCGATAATGGCGATGTCGTCGGCATGTGCTAGTAGAATGGTCCTCTTATGAAAGATAGTAACAGTGCGGTTGAGCTCGGCAGCACGAGAGATTTTTTCCAGCAAGAGGTTGAAAAAGTCACGAGAAAGAGAATCGTCTTATCTGAAACGGTATCGAACGGCTCGGAGAGGTTATTTCCAATACTGATGGCGCTTATGGTAGCGCGCGACGTCATCTTATACAACCGTATTCGTTTTGCGGGGATACCAATAGTGGCAAAGAGGTAATTTCAATCCGTGTTGGCTAAGGCGGCTTTGCAATCAACGAATAGCTGGTTTGTTTCGAGTTGTTTTTCGTGGACTTTCTCCAGGATTTGGCGTATTGTGAAGATCTGGTCAATGATGTACTTACCAGGTCTGAAACAGCGCTGATAAGGCCCAATGAGGGTATCTACTTATGATATATTAAATTGCTTTTAACAGTCGCTTCAGACTTAAAACAAGGGCACGAAATGGGCTTAGGTAATGTATGCGAGCCTGCAAGGTCTTTAGTCAGATGCCATAAGATAGAGGGACTTGCTCCCTGCAACAATCGTGGTTCACAGCTATCTTTTGATACTGTAAAATAGCTCCACTGCCCTTCCTAGTAATCTTTGACTACAAATATCTATGGAGAGCTTTCATGTCAATACACCGGAGCGAGAAAATAGGTAAGTATGAAAAGAAAAAAACTAGAATCGCTACGAAATCTAAATAAAATGGGCGGATAAATTGATGAAGGAAATTAAATTCTTATTGACTGCTGATTATGTTCAATTCGTACAATGGCTGGATGGCCATTCGACCACGCGGTCTATCATGACCTCTGCCAGTTTAAGTTATTCAGCTCTTAACCTCCTTTGCTTTCTTTCGTTTTTTTTTTTTTTTATGTTTAGTATTTTTTGTTTGGACGTGCGTTTCGCATTTTCGTCATCGCCTAGCATCAGCATCAGTGTGATTATCAACAGCGTGAGCATCAATAGTGAGAATTGTGGTTGCCAGCGGGCCGACAAGCAAGTCATAATACTTTTTGTTGTTGCTGTTTCTTGTTGGTTTTGTTTGACTGCACGACTGCTCAATTGCTGAATAATGCGGCACAATGACTAACTGAATGCCACCACAATGCGCGCACGTTCCATTGAATGAAAGGCCCGATGAGTCGGGCAACGGAGGTTCTTCCTGGCCAAAGAAAAAAACAAACGGCAATGTTGCATTCTTTGAATATTCATGCTCGTGCTATGCTTTATGTGGTGAAGCGTTAAAGCGAAACCACAAATTCATCATTTAACCAATATACGAAAGCTGAAAGTGGTAGAGGGCGGCGGTGGTTAGCGCGTGTCTGCTATACTAATGCCGCAAAAGCTGAGCGGTAGGCGTTTTTATGTGCATAATTTTTTCTGTGCTGCTCTTATTTATGTTTTAGATGGCTTTATAATCGTATTTTCGTTGATACGTTGATTCATACATACATGCATACATGCCTACACCTGTGTTCACAATAATAGCAGTGCGATGCATAGCAAAGTTGTGACCATTTGTTAACAGTTAGTAACATAAATAAGTATACAAGAGCCTGATTTATGGAATTGTTTGACGCTAATGTTTTCCTTAATATGTAATCAAAATATTTTACACATGGTAATTGTGTACTGGGTACATGCGCCTTAATTTACAGGTAACCCTCCTACAACGCGATTAATTGGTTCCTGAAAAACTCCGCGTTGTAGGAAAATCGCGTTGTAGGAAACTTTTTTTCCTCCATTTTTCCTTTTCTTAAACAATATCACGCAAGTAACATTTTAAAGTTTTCTCAGCCGAATTAATTAATATATATTAGACCTTTCATCGAATAAAAAAAATTTATTTTTTCAAAGATATTTTTCTATTTGTCTATTTCAATATAATAACATAAATTAATTCATTTAATTAATTAACCAGCAAAAAGCAATTCATTTATTTAAATAACATAAAACTAAGGAAAATAAAATCTGGGAAAAATAGACACGGATTTTCAAATCTACATATTTCAGAGGATTTTAAATCTCAACCTTCTACAAATCCGCTTCCTCGTCCTCGCTTATTATAATTTGCTTCAAACGTTTTGCTCTTGGTCGTCCTATTTCAAAATCCGAGCTTGACGCACTATCACATTGATCCGGTTCAGCTATTATTGCTGGTCTTAAAAAATCTTTTATTGATGTCTGCTTTGTCCTACTTCGTAAATCTTTATAGATTTCCTGGTAGGCAGATAAATCATGTTCAAGATTTCTTTTGAACATTTCTGCTCTACTATTTAGAGGATCGTTTTCCAAAACATACTCTTCCAACTCCTTCGCCAGATTTAAAAGTTTCTCCACATTTTTTAGCGAAAAGTTTTTGATTTCGGTGTCAGAGAGGTCGTCAGAGCTTTCTTCAATCGATAATGCTTCACTTGTCATTGCTGCTAAATCTACTTCATTTAATTCGTCGTCCACAACTAATTCTCGAATATCAGCCACATTTATTTCGTCAAATCCATCGCCTTTTATTACGTTTGCCAGTCTCACTACGTTTTCATATTCATCCTCAACGAGATTAACAACAGTTTCCTGTACTACAACCTCTGGCAAAAGTGCTTTCCAGCAAGCTCTCAGTGTTGATTGACGAATGTTTTTGAGTGATTTGCCGACGATTTCACAGCAATCTAAAATTGAGAACTGTTTCCAGACTTCTTTGACCGTTATATTCAATGATTCTATCTTCTCTAATATTAATTCAAATGATTTGCGTATGTAGTATGCTTTAAAGGTTGATATTATTCCTTGATCTAAAGGTTGTAATATTGATGTAGTATTGGGCGGTAAAAACTCAAGTTGAATATTTGGATAACTTAAATCAGTTGCATGAGCTGGTGCATTATCTAAAAGTAGCAATACTTTAAATGCCAAGTTCTTTTTTTTTAGATAGTTTTCTACGTCGGGAACAAAGCAATGATAGAACCAATCATTAAATAGTTTGGCAGTCATCCATGCTTTTTTGTTCGCTCTCCAATACACTGGAAGATTGTTTTTATTGTTTCCTTTCATGCAACGTGGATTTAATGACTTGTTAATAAACATTGGTTTTGTTATAAAATCACCAGATGCATTACTGCAAAGTAACAATGTTATTCGGTCCTTAGAAACCTTAAAGCCAGGAGCTCCTCTTTCGTTCCTCGAAATAAAAGTTCTTGATGGCATTTTTTTCCACCACAAACCTGTCTCATCAGCGTTAAATATTTGATCTGGCAAATAACCATGTTCTTCAATAATTTTTATGAACTGTTCAGGATATTTATTCGCCGCATCAGCATCTGCGGATGCTGTTTCACCCTGAATTTTCAAATTGTGTAGAGCATGCCGTTTTTTGAACTTTTCAAACCAACCTTTGCTAGCCACGAATTGGTGGTTATCTTCGTCGGTTGTTGATTGTTCTGTTTCCTTTAAATAATTGAATATTTTTAATGCTTTCTGTTTAATTATATTCCCATTCAAAGGCAACCGCTTTTGCGTCATATCTTCTATCCATACCGTTAGCGATTGTTCCATTTTTTCTATTATCTTCGTCCTTGGCCGAGAAGTGATTTTTGCGAGGACCGATGATCCGGATGATACCGAATTTCTAATTTTTTCTTCGTTTTTTTTTATGGTTCTTATCGTGGACTCGTTTAATTTAAAATGTCTAGCAACATCAGCTATTCTCTCTTGATTTTGAATCCGATTCAAAATTTGAATTTTGGTTTCAATCGTGATAAACTTTCGTTTTAATGATGCGTTTTCCTTTGCTTTTGGCATTTTTATGGCCTAAATTACAAATTAATTAATTTAAGTTATAAAAAAAGTTTAACAGAAACTCACCGATTATAAAATCTATTTATCTCGATTTTTACAAAATTATTATTATACGAAAAATGGTTTCACAAACGTTTTAAAATTTGTTTCAACTCCTCTTCACGACTTACTGTGAATGACTAAACCAAATCAAATTTCCAAAAACATTTTCAAGAGCACTGTTGCCAATTTAGCTCTTTCAGAGCTAGATCTAGCTCTTTTTTTTTGCTCGTTAGCTCTCAAATATTTTTTTTAGCTCTTAGCTCTTTGTTTAGCTCTTTTTTTTTAATTTTCTAGCTCTTTTTTGCTCTTTTTTTGAGATGTTTTAGCTCTCGTTACTCAGAGGGAGTTGGCAACAGTTCTCAACAGTTAATTTTCGGGGAAACCCCTTGTTTTATCTAAAAACGTGTGTGTAAATGTTTGAAAAAATTGCGGTTTGCAAAATTCCATAGTGCATACAAACATTCAAACACTTTTAGTATGTACATATGTGTAATACAAACATATTATTATTTCTTTATGAGACTACGAATAATAGATATACACATATACACAAGTAATTTTTGATAATTGTGTGTTTATAGAATGCAGTTTATAGAATATGTATTTAAAAAATGCTTAAAAATCGCGTTGTAGGAGTCGCGTTATAAGAAACATTCCGCAATTCGCAAACCGCGTTGTAGCGAAATCGCGCTATAGAAGTACCGCGTTATAGGAGGGTTACCTGTAGCTGTAAATTTTAGGTAGCGAAATTTATGTCACAAAAGTTAGTATACAGCAAACGATTGTTCAGTTAGCATAACATTTATTTTTACGTATTGATTAAAAAAGTTAAAGTGCTTAAAAGGAAATTATAAAAATTTAGGGAAGGACGTTTTGTATTAATTTTTGCGACATTTTTAGTAATAGCACCAAGAGGAAAAGAGCTTTCTGATGATTTAAAAAAAACTGATTATAAAATATCACAAGGAACATGAATCATTGCGAGAAATCGGTCGTTTGATAGATAGGAGTTTTGCTACAGTTCAAAATATTGTGAATAAATATAAAAGTGCGGGAACCACCACTAATAAAGAGCGTTGTGGGCATCCGCCGCTCTTAAGTCCCTGAGAAAAAAGCTTAGTCGTACGGAAAATCAGGGCAAACCCCAAAATAAGTGCCCCCAAATTGAAATCTGAAGTTGAAAATGAGCCTGGAAACTAATTTAGCACCCAAACTATACGCCGGGTTTTGCATAGTGCTAGTTATCATGGGCGCAATGTCAGGAAAAAGCCCTTCGTGAGTAGTGTCAATCGGAGTAAATGGATTTCATTCGCAAAAGATCACGAAAAATATGACCAAACGTTTTGGAACCAAGTCAAATTTTCTGATGAGTGTAAGTTCAGTATCTGTGGATCTGATGGCCATGAAAAAGTTTGGAATCGCGGAATTGGATCCAAGCAATATTACCGGCACTGTGAAGCATGGAGGGTGCTCTGTAATGGTTTGGGGATGTATGGCTGCGAATAGGGTTGGAAACTTGGTATGTATTTATCGAAAATATTACGGACCGATATGGTTATTTAAATATTTTGGAAAATAATTTAAAAGAAAGCGCTACGAAATTAGGCCTTGGAGGAACGTTTATCTACCAGCAGGATAATGACCCCAAGCACACATCCAACATTGTACGAGAGTGGCTGTTATACAATGTGTGAAAACAGCTGAAAACACCGCCACAGTCCCCGGATACCAACCAAATCGAACATTTATGGGCACATTTAAAGCGGCAAATACAGGGTAGCTGATGAATTTTGCTACATTAAGAAACTCAAATAACTTTTTTTTTAGTGTATGGAATTCATTTATTTTTTTTTCAAGTTGAAGGTCATTAAATTTTATTAAATGTAGCTTAACTAATATAGTTTTAAAAATAATTGAATTTAAATGCCCCCCATGCTCGTTGACACAAGTGCGGCATCTTAGTAAAAAGTTGTTCATTGCTGCTTTGAGAGTTGCGACAGGAATAGCCGCAATTGTTGCCCGAATGGATTGTTTTAGTTCATCCAAATTTGTTGACTTTGTTTTATAAACTTCTTGTTTACATAAACCCCACAAGAAAAAGTCAGGTGCAGTAAGGTCAGGCGACCTGGGGGGCCAACGAAATTCGAAGTTTCTTGAAATCAGTTTATTGGGAAATTTTCGTCGCAACTCTGTCATAACAGTCTGGGCTATGTGAGACGTTGCCCCATCTTGTTGAAACCACACAGAGTTGAAAGGAATTCTCTTTCGTCGTAGTTCTGGATAGAAAAATTCTTTCAGCATTTTCAAATAACGGTCTCCAGTAACCGTAACGGTGTGACCATTTTCTTCAAAAAAATAAGGCCCGACAATACAGCGTGAAGAAACCGCACACCACACTGTCACGCGAAGAGGATGCAATTCCGTCTCGTGAAGTATCTGTGGGTTAGAAGTACTCCATATTCGACAATTTTGTTTGTTCACATTGCCGTTTAAATCGAAATGGGCCTCATCAGACATGAAAAGGCAGTTTAACATGTTTTGGTCTTCTTCCACCATTTGCAGGATCTTCTGGCAAAATTCCAAGCGAATCGGCAAGTCTGCTGCATTCAGTTTGCTAACCATTTGAATTTTGTAGGGAAATAAGTCTAAATCTTTGTGCATTATTGTTTGCAAAGACTGTCGGCTGACACCAAGTTGAGCAGATAAGCTTCTTGTTGAAACCCTTGGATTGCTTTGTATAGCTGCAGCTACAGCAGCGATCGTTTCCTCCTTACGAACTGGTGGGTTTCGATGATAAGGCCTTCTTGCGACTGTTCCTTGCCCAGCAAAATTATTCACCAGTCTCATTATGGTCCATCTGCTCGGGGGATCGCCGCCAAACATCCGCCTGTACTCTCTCTGTACCAAAACTACGGACTCCAGTGCGTGATAGCGGCGGACTATCCAAATTCTTGTTTGCGTGTCCCAGTTATCCATTTTAATAAATTTTAAAGATCAATCTGCAAATTAAAACAAAAATGGAACAGATAACTTAAAAAGAAAAAAAGTTATTCAATTTTTTTTTGGTAGCGGCTTTCATCAGCCACCCTGTACGTAAACATCCGATTAGAAATAAGGAACAACTGAAAAACGTCCTTCAAGAGGAATGAAGCAAAATACCACCAGCTGTAACTGAAAACTTAATGAAATCAATGCCATTACGACTTAAAGCGATTGTAAATACTAGGATTTGATTTTAATTATGTTTTTGTTTTCACAAAATAATAATATGATGAACTGTATACTTACTTTTGAGACATGAATTTTTATAAAGTTTAATATAAAAAGCTATAATTTTGTTCCGTTTTAAAATCCTGTCATTATTTGGATTAAATATGATTTTTGTATTTCATTCATGTAAATAAAACACAATTTTGTTATAATTTAGGTTGTTTGAAAGAATCGATTGGGGGAAAATTGAAAACGTGCCCCGTGTATATTTACTACTGTTACTAACTGCATATTTTAATAGTTGTTTTTTTTTTTTTTTTGTATGACAATTTAGTTCATACAATAAAGAAATATTACCTTACTCAAAGTTCCAAATTTGTAAACAATTTTAAAAATCTCAATAAATTTTTATGAAAATTTCAAACTTTTTAATCGGGATTTTTAGGAAATTTTTGGTATACAATTTTGTAGTAGTGGTAAATTAATATGCAAGTTTGAAGTTGCACCAAAATCGCGTTGATTTTCGATGTTTTGTGTTTTGTTGTTTTTACAATTTAGTACAAAGTTTGAAGTTTTTAGTTATAATTTCATAAAGAAATTTTTATAAAAAAAAAAAAATAAAGTGAAAAATAAATAAATTGTTAAAGACCCTTCAATATGTCGCGCTGCTATTATTGTGAACACAGGTGTTCATATAAGGTGGCACAAAATTGATCAACTAATTAGCTTTTTAATAACTTTTTTTACTAAATAAAAACTATTAAGGCAGTTAGTAAATCTACACCCTCTTCACCAACTAAAGTAAAGAATGACTACATACCTGATACGATAAAAAAGAAACTAAAACAAAAAAGAAAGCTAAGGAAGAAATGGCAGACAACAAGATTTCCAGACGACAAGAAAAAGCTAAACAAATTGGGAAAAGATATAAGAGACTTACTTCAAAAGGAAAAAGACAAAAAACTTAGCAATTATATCAAAAATATTGACGCCACAAAATCCTCAAACTACACACTTTGGAAGGCGACGAAAAAAGTTGTGGGCGCCACAATACATTTACCACCAATAAAAACAACTAAAGGGAAATGGGCCCGAACCACTTCAGAAAAAGCAACTTTGTTAGCTCAACATTTTAAAGATACTTTTGAAAATAATAATAACGACATAAATCTCACTTATGCAGCAAACGAGAATAAGAAGCAAATTAAAAAAATCACACTTAATGAGATAAAACAATTAATAAAAACTCTAAAGAACAATAAATCGCCTTGATACGATAAAATTTCGGGAACAATTATGAAGCATATGCCTGGCAAGGCAATAATTTATCTAAGAAATATTTTCAACGCTGCTATAAGTCTCAAATATTTCCCTAGTACCTGGAAAGTAGCTGAAGTTATAGCGATCCCGAAACCTATATTAACAAAAACGCTACACTAGCGACATCATATCGACCAATCAGCCTACTACCGACCATATCAAAAATTTTCGAAAACATATTATTTGACCAGATAAATCTTATTATAACAAGCATGAATCTGATACCCCAACACTAATTTGGATTTAGGAAAAACCATTCAACAATCCAACAGATTCATAGAGTAGTTCACAAAATTAATGATGACCTGAATAAAAAAGAGTGTGCATGTCCATATACCTCGACCTAGCTAAAGCTTTTGACAAAGTGTGGCACCCTGGGTTACTCCATAAATTAAAAACACAACTACCTAATGACTTTTACCTTATGCTTAAGAGTTACATCCAAGACAGGAAATTCTATGTTAAATATAACGACGCATGTTCAGACATTCAACCTATGAACGCAGGCATTCCCCAAGGCAGTGTCTTAGGACCAACATTGTATCTATTGTACACGGCTGATCTACCGGAACCGAAGTCAGAAAACAGCATGATTGCAACATTTGCGGATGACACAGTCCTCATGGTATCTCATAAAGATACAAAAGTCGCAAAACAAAATTTACAAAACGAATTAAATGTGACATTAAACTGGTTAAAAAATTGGAACATCGAAATTAACGTTGACAAAACAATACAAGTAAACTACACAAACCGAAGGACAACCATTGAACCAGTTAGCGTTGGTAATTTTGACGTGCATATTGACTCCAAAGCGAAATACCTGGGTATTACGATCGACTCGAAATTAAACTGGCAGGAGCATATAAAGAAAAAGCGAAATGAAGTTAAAAATCGTTTTAAGAAATTGTTCTGGCTACTTGGACCTCAGTCCAATCTATCATTGCAAAATAAAGTACTTATTTATCGAACGATAATTGCTCCAAACTGGAAATATGGAATTGAGATTTGGGGCACTGCTGCAAAAAGTAATCTAAGTATACTTCAACGAGTCCAGTCTAAAATACTTAGGACCTTAATTAATGCACCTTGGTACATACATACCTAATGCAGATATTCATCGCGACCTTGATATTGATACCATTGATGAAACAATACAAAGCGCTAGCAGACGACACATAAATAGATTATTAACGCACACAAATCTTATGATGAGAAGACTACCAAATAAAGAAAAATCTACCCAAAGTCGGCTTAACCGTCAAACACCAACAGATCTTGCAAAATCCATGTAATCAATTGTCAACTAATCGTATATGTCATTGTTTGTTAACCACTTGTTTTTAAATAATATGTATATATTTCTTCTAAATGAGCTTGCGGCCATTGGCCCTTCAATATCACTCTCATTCCATCTTTTTGTAAATCAAATTACTTATTGTCTAACGACAGGTCTAATATTTTATGGGGGAAAAAAACGAAAAAAAAGAAACAAAAAAAAAATGATTCCGAGTGATGGAGATCTTTATTTTGATCTTCACGGCTCCATTGTTTGCCTGTTTATAACCTGCAGCTTCTCATTCACAAATTGGCAATTATGATTGACCTATGGCGCCATTTGCAAAAATTATAAATCTTCGGAGAGGGTGAAATTTTTATATAATTTAATTGAAATATTTTTTTTTTATTCATATTATATATTACATGAAATTCTAATTCCTGGTACCTATTTACTCTTCATAGCCACATTATAACCATCCAGAGTAATCGATAATGTAACAAGAATAATAAATGCAGCAAAAATAGTATCTCAACAAAGAAACAAATACCTGAAATTACAACAAACCTCTCAAGGCACACAACATTTGGTTCTGACTCGGGCACAACTGCAGCACCAGCAATGACGTGAAATTAATGAAGCAAATATACGAAAGTGATTTTGTCTGAAAAACAGCAACACGAAAAAGGTATTCAAAATTGTTGACACCCCAAAAACAACGAAATAATGTAGTATGTAGCTCCTATACGCAAACAATTGGAACGCTTTGCAGAAATTCACGAGTGCGGGGAATCGCCACCAAGTGGCGAGTAACCGCACCAACATAACTCAGCCATTCAACGGTGCCAAGTCGACTGACATTAGCATGACGGCTCACACGGTACACTTGGTCCATAACACCCAACATCCATACGCTTAGCAGGAGTCGCGCCAGCAGTGACAATAAAAACGTGAATTATGAACCACCAGCAGATGTCGAAGCAACGACCAACCAACCAAACATTCGCATAGCGAAGCGTTTTTGGAGTTGTTTGCGCTTGCTTTAGCAATCGTGCCACATGCCGCACAGAAACAATGCAAAATGCAATAAACTTATCAGTGACAACAATAACAACAATATGCATATGTGTGCAAAGGGGTTTCAATAGGAACACTCAAACCTTGGCAGTGTATGGTGCCCATGTTGGTAAAGCTGCAGCTGTCAAATTTGGCGGGAATACAATTTGGTTTTAACTTATTTAGTCAGTAGTAGGGCGTTCAAATTGCTAAAATATGGTAGCCAAATTTCTTCATCTCTGCACGTTAAACGTTCCGTGTGCTGGCTTCGGGAAGAAAATTATAGTCACTGATAAGACACATCTGATTTGAAGCGATGAGAATTCATGTCAGATTCATCAGGCGCCTCTACACTTATTTCTTCAAAATTGAGACCCATTTATGCGAAGATGTTATCCAAAAGTAGTCTATCGTATCCTAGATTAGATTAGATTCTTTGTGAAGTTTGCACTTCAACCTCATGACCTTTTGTGCCCCAATCGCATCCTAGCGATACCTACAGCGGAGCGGCATTAGCTAATTTTGCCGGAAATTATATTCGTCACAAATGAAAAAAAAAAAATTGCAGCTGTTTGCTTTATTTAATTTTGAAGCTCATACGCTCTTATTGAAAAACCCTATATATATATGTATGTATACATACATACACACAGCATTCAGCGAACGTTGTGTGGCATAATTCGTTTGGTTAAACTGATCGAAAGAAAAATTAAAATATTTTTATTTTCAGTTCGTTTGCTCGGCGTTGAAGCGCAAAACGAATGACATTTCGACCGTTGGTACAGGTAGTTATTGCAAAAACAACAAAAATGTAAGTGTCCCACTGCGCTATACTATGCCACGGCGAATGTTCAGATATTTAAGCATTGAAACTGACTGTTTGCTTATAGCCGTCGGTTCGTCAGGCAGACAGGTATTCATATTCAATATTTGCGGTTGCGGTTGCTGCTCTTGCCCAGCGATGTGTGCACTTTTGATATTCTGTTCCATTTTCATTTTATAATGTATTTTTAAGTTGCTGGTGGATTTTATTGATTGAAGTTGTTATTTATTGGTTTAAATGCCACACTTTCGAAATTAATGAAATTTTGCGGATGCAGTTTTTGAATGACTGTAGAGCGGTTCCATGTATTTATAATATAAAGTAAAATGAGCAAATTTTGAACAATCTTAAATATTTTTGAGACTTATTTAAGGTTGAAAATTATGTTATATGTGTGTGTGAAATGTGTTCGGTTCCTCTTAATATTTTTTTATTTTTACTTACTTACTTACCTGGCAACTACAACCGATGGTCGGTCTGGGGCGCTACTAAAATGTTGCGCCAATCGCTTCTGCATTGCGCCCTTTGCATCCTACTGTCTGTAGAATTTTTGGTTGTTGGCACAAAGTACTTTGTCTTGCCCTCCTTTACCGCAACGCCCACTCGAGGGGATTCTTTTTCAAGACTGGAGTTGCACTGATTGCATGCCAACAATTCGATATCATCAGCGTAAGCGAGCAGCATGACACTTTTATAGAAAATAGTGCGTGAGATGTCGATGTTGACGGCGCGCATAGTTTTCTCCGTCTTCAAATTGAAAAAATTGCATGACAAGGGATCGCCTTGTCTGAAACCCTGGTTCGTTTCAAATGGCTCCACAAGATCTTTGCCAATTCTCACTGCGCTGGTGGTGTTTGTTAGCATCATCCTGCAGAGTCGAAATGCCAAATTCGGACATGGGGACATGCAGGTGATCCCTTATCGTACTGTCGAATTATACTCGACGAAAAAGTGGTGGGTGTCGATCTGCTTCTCTTGCGTCTTTTCCGGGATTTGGAGTAATGTAAAAATCTGGTCGATGGTAGATTTACCAGGCCCGAAACCAGGCCTTAACTGCCCAATCAGTTTGTTGACGAAGGCTTTCAGCATTTCACAGCGTATGCTTGATAGAACCTTGTACACTATAATGAGGAGGCTTATCCTACGGTAGTTGCCGCAATCCGTGGGATCCCCTTTGCCTATGAGCATTTACATGCTTTTCGCCTTGCAGATCTCTGCCGTCAGAAGTAGCACATATAAACAATTAAACACAAAAATTATTTGAGAAAACACTTTATTTTTTGTAACAAATTTTCGCTTAAAAAAATAATAAAAAAGTTTTGAACATTGAATAACTCTTAAAATCACAAATGACTTACTTAGGTTTACTTCTTATTATACTCAAGCCTACAAATAAACCAATGTTCAGAATAATTGACAACAATGCCCACAAAATGAGGTTTACTTGACATGGAATCGCTCAGTAGCCAAAAGAAAAGCGAGTAAGTAAAGTGTCTAAACTCAAACAAGACTACATGTACGCGGCCCATATTATAAATCATAGCCATGGAAAACACGCATAACGCTTAACGTCTTTAACGATTCATTTAAAATATATATATATATATATATATATATATACTAGCGAAAACCCGCCCGTTCCGCTGGTCGTCTTTAAAAAAATCTAGATTAATTAATTAAATTAAGCCGAAAAATACTATGTGCATTTTATAAAAATTCTCGCGCACGAATAGTAATGAAAGAAGTTTTAAATAGTAGTAGCAATTAAAAAACGTTTGATGAGATTTACTTTATTACTTTTTTTATTGTAATGCTCTTTGGTATACAATATTCTTCGTTTTTCCATGCGTTGTTGAATAAATGAACAATACCGATGGCTTACCAACTCTTGAGCATGAAACATAAAGTTGGCCATAAGAAAAACATGGGTATTCTAAATCAATACCACAAATTGATAAAGTTTGGCCTTGTGACTTTTTAATAGTAATCGCGAATGCAAAGCGAACAGGAAATTGAAGACGTTTGAATTGAGTATTTTCCATTCAAAATTGTTGCTTCAATGACGTTATTCATCAATCTCTTAACTGTTAATCGAGTGCCATTACATAGTCGTGGTTGATTTATGTTTCTCAACATAATAATCGGTGCTCCTATTTTCAAGTTTAGCATGTGTGGCGGTAATCCAGGTAAATCAAGGGAATTCAAAAATTCAGTGGGATAATTTACAATATCATCTTGATTTGTAATAGTGTCAACGGATCGATATGTTTGTTCTGGACTTGGTATGTTAGCCAAAATAGCCGCTTTCATTTCATTCACATCTTTATTTTTGCCAGCCATGATGGCTCGTTCACTAAGCCAATCATGATTTTTGTAATTTTGAGGCAAATTTGTGAAAATACTTTGAATTAACTGTTCTTTCGTTTGACTTATTTGACAAAAGTTTGTTTGTGAAGTTATTAAGCCAGTTAAATTATCGACAGGAACTTTGCCATTTCCAATATCCAATAATTGCTGTGAAAATTCAGCAGCTGATGGATCATTTTGCATTAGAACATGTACATTTGTAGTTAGTTTGAGTGTTTGAACATGTCTCCACAAATATGATGATTTCAAACATGCAGCCAATTCATCTGCTACAGTTGCTCAAGGAATAACAGGCAGTGTTTGTCTAAAATCACCTGCCAGCAGCACTAAGGCACGACCAAACATTTCATTTTTACTACGTAAATCTCGTAATGCCCTATCAAGCGCTTCCAGTGACTTTTTATGTGCCATCGTGCACTCATCCCATACAATTACGTGTGCGAAAACGCGGAGAAGGAGAAGAGAACTGTGCTATTCCCCCCAGCTTTAACCCAGCTATGTGTTGAGGTGCAAATGACTTTTTTGCGTGAAGTCTGATATAAAAGAAGTTCTATTTACTCTTCTTAAATTTATATAAGTTTTTCCAGGCGAAGTAAAAAAACTGACATATATGTATTTGCTTCAACCGTATATTTGTGAGTACACAGGTAATACGTAAATATATGAATGATATAGGTAATATCTCATATTAGCATAACCTTTCTGCAAAAAATTAAGGAAACGATCACCAATCACGCCGGCAATGATACAATGAATTTTTCACTATAACTGACTTCAGATTAACGTTTATATAATAAGCGTATATGTAAGATTTTAAATTTTTTTAATTTTTAATAATAAGTGGTCTTCCTCTTTCTCTTTCTCTTCCTCTTCCTCATCGTCTTTCTCTTCCTCTTCCTCTTCCTCTTCCTCTTCCTCTTCCTGTAGCTATTCCTTTTCCTCTTCCATCTCCAGCTCCATCTCCTTTCTTTATCCCGGAAACGGGCAGTAAAAATTACTTCACTTAAAAGCTTTCGTCAACAGCTTCCATCTGATACCCATATTGTACAAACACATCCAAGGGTACCTTGGTCCACTTTTTCGGCTATATCTCGAGACCCTGGTCACTCAGAGATCTAAAAAATACTCTGTATTAAAGCACTCATCAGTAGCTTTGATTTGATACCCACAATGTAAAAACATATCCTAGGGTTACCCGGGTCCTCATTTTGGCCTTCGGCAGCGCCGCCTGGTGGTGAGTGGAATCAATAAGCATATTATACTAACCTTCACCGTGGAAAAATATATATATGTATATACCATATTTCATAATAATCGGCCCAGACACACACGACCAAAATGTATTCCATTCTAATGAATGCTATGTGCGGTACAAAAAATACGTTCGGCAAATAGCAAAAACACACTCACTTAACCGACGCACCTCACACACACGCGTTATCGGATTTCAACCAAACTTCACAGAAACCTCTGCCAAGGCAACGCCAACAATGTGTGAAATGTGTGTTGTTTCACCGAGATTTGAACCAACGTTCTCTCATTTAAACATACCATAAAGTATATAATAAACTTAAAAAATTTGATGTTTTCAAAAAAGCCTTTTTCACCTCTGGGTAAAAGGATCGTAATATACAATATAATCCAATTAGAACCAATTTAGATGTTGTAATATAATAATACGTTGTAAATCAATTATAAAGTTTTTCTCTTTCTGTTTTTGCTTACATTAGTATAACTTTTAAATTTTTCACTAAATTTTGATCATTTCATCATTTTGAAATTTTAAATTTAAAGGAAGTGTATTGAGCTTCTATCCTGTGCGCTTGTTCTCGAGCGGTTTAGGCTTTGTGGCTTAAGATTAAATAATTTTTGATGTATAGGGTTCTAATTCTTCCGTTTCAGCAGCTCTCAAAGCCACAAATGACATACAATTGTTAAAAGATTCAATAATGCAAGTCTCTTGATTATGCATTGTTTTTCACTTGCCCGAAGGTATAGAAATTATTAATAAATAGTATTGAAATTCAGGCCCAGTTCAAAAATCACCTACTCGTGGCAGACGCATTTGTTGTTCAGTGGCTATGTCATGGTTTATAGCACCGCATGATGTTAACCAACTTTCTGTGCTCAGAGCTCGACAGCACCGATGTATTGAAGCTGTGTTTACCGCGATGTGCGCCTTGTGAAGCATAAAGTTGACGGTGGGGTCATCACATAATGAGCGTACATCAATTGACCATTGCGAATATTTGACTTAGCACCTATCGAATATTTTCTCTAAGGCTACATCGAGTCCTTAGTCTTCGCTAACAAGCCAACAATTTTGGTGGAGCTCGCGGATTCGAGACGCTATTGCCGGAATAAATATGAAACCGACAACTTGAATCACTTGAAAGAAGACTGAGGCAGCCGTTTAACTAATGCACCATTTGATGCGTAATGTTTGATTCCAAAAATTACTTGCCAGTCCAAATAAAATTTTACTAAATTTTACGCGGATATAAGGTTCGTTCAGAGCTGAATTTAACCTGCCTTACTTGCTTTACTTTCACTACTATTCAGAAGTACACAAGTTTAAATATCCGTGCATGAAACAACAAAATGATAGAACAAGGTTTTTTTCTAATAGCGGTAGCTTTTCGGTAGGCAATGGTAAGCTTGCGAGTGTATTTCTGCCATAAAAAAGCTTCTCATAAAAAACCATCTGCCGTTTGGAGTCGGCTTAAAATTGTAGGTGCCTTCTACGCCATAAATAGAAGGAGGAGTTTGGCCAGACACCTAAAAAAGGGTGTAAGCGCCAATTATATACATAAACTATATTTATATATAATCTTTCCATTTAAATTGATTTCCCTATGAAACTCATTTACCCACGTTATATAAGTAAATTTATAAAATTAATACATTTCAGCGGTAATAAAATCAATCAAGTGACAAATTATTGGTATTTTCATCATATAAGGATTATGGACACGTGGGCTGTGTAAATTAAACAAGTAAGTAATTGTTACTTAATGAAAAGTATATTATTGACTATTAATTTCCATTGTATTATTTTCATTCAATATAATGGCAACATTAATGCATTTAATCATCAAGCCAATCTTTAAAAGAAATATTTAAGTCATTATCATTATCAGCAGCAACGCCATTTAATTTCTCTGTGAATCAATCAGTTTATTTATTTAGATGCGAATAGCTGAACATAATATGAGGTGAAAATAAAATACCTGACTCGTTTTGAGGTGACCCTTTGACAAAACAGGAGGTAATTGATCACCATCGAACAAGTTCAAATGATACTACCTACTAACCTCCTATTATTCTCAGAACTGAATGCACAAACTTGCAATATAATTTGCTCTACTATCCTCTAATTGTTGAAGTAGTTCACTTCTGCACGGTGGTCTAGTACTTCCATCGAAGTTTTTCACAATTTTCGCTTTCGCTGAATCTCAGCGCTTTGAATTTTTGTGGTATACTCAGCCACTCGGCAAATTTTTCTCTTCACAGTTTGCCTCAATTATGACGAAAGTGTGAAAAGTGTAATTTTTATAATGTAACACCTTCAGCTGATATTATTTAAGAGAAAAAAACACAACGCTTGAAACACTTTTCTTAATAACTTCATTGAAAGAATAGCGGCTCTTGACAGAATACTAAAAATCTTGGTACTCAATATTTAACGCCCGGCATTCTTTGAAGTGAGGGTTCACAGGCTGTCGAGGCTTTTGATGTGTAAGATAAGTTGATTATCGCGGCATCACTACAGACAAACTGGGACCTAAATTGAGATGCTAACTTCTAAATCGTTTATTTGCACTTCACACCTTGGTTTTATTGTTTTAACAAATATCTACGTAGGAATTCTTGTTGTCTTTAATCTTCACTTTTTTCTACTTATTTACTGAGTTTTTTCTTTAAAACGAACTTTAAGTAAATATGAAAGGTGTTGAAAGCATATTTTCTTAGGATGTAAGGCTGTCGCAGCGACGAGAACAGGGTGAGAGTGGATTAGAAATGAAGAAAAATGCAAGGGAATTTCGTGTGTACATATTTGATTTGGGATGAGTGAAATTGAGAGTCACACATTCATACAAACTTTTGTGTATGTACGCAGGGTTTCTTCTCATTTCCTTAGCATTGCATGTGCGTATTTGCTTTGGTGATAAATCCAGCGCAATGGCAAATAATCACGTACCACGCGTACGCTCAGAGTTGCATATGAGATGTTAGCGTCGGCGTTGGCGTCGACGTCAACCACGCAAAGGTGAGTGAATGAGTGCTTGTATACGTGCAATGATCAGCAAATGATGCTGTTTGTGACTTTTTTTGTTTTTCCCCTCAATAAGCGGGTCATCAAGGCAAACGATAGAGAATGGGTATGAGTGTGTGTGCTACTCGCAGGTAATAATGAGCACAAATAAATAAAATTACGACTGCGGCAGAGAGGCAAATGTAATACTTATAATCTGTACATATAAACATAAAAAATAAATTATGAAGGATGTATAAAAGGGGGTGCGCGGGTATGTGTTTGTGTTATCTGCATTATTTAAAAACGCCCGAATAAAGCTGAAGCGCTGACTTGAACTTAGATGGTAAGAAGTGGCGGAGTGGAGAAAATTTTTATTCAGAAAGGACAGCTGTAAGGACGAATGCGTAATAAATAACAGTTAGCGCTTAAGAGTTTTTGTGGGACTGAGTGGATGGTGTACAAAAGTTTAGCACACGCAAGTGCAATAATCATAAAAATATATTGTGTTTTATTATACATATGTATGTATGTAGGTCCCTCCATTTGTGGAAAAACATCAAGACGCACACCACAAATAGGAGGAGGAGCTCGGCCAAACACCCAAAAAGGGTGTACGCGCCAATTATATATATATATACCATATATTGTATATATGTATGTATTTTTTTTTTTTTTTTTTTTTTTTTTTTTTATTGTAAAATAATAATTTATTGTTATTTTCCATATATTAAATTAAATTAAATTAATAGCAGCGCTACATATTGCAATGTTAAGACTGCTCATTTAATTTTTTTTATAATATACCATATATAAAACCTTAGTATACTTAGACCTGCCATTAGTTCTGTTACAAGTTAAGTCCGTTATAGATATGAAATTATAATACTTCTTTTAACGAACTTAGTTTTATATAATCATTGAATTATCAAAGAAAAAAAAAATTAATTTTCATTCCAAAGGAACCCAATTTGCTTTTCACAAGCCTTCAAACGATTCGGCCATTTAGCTATTGCAGACGCATGGTTTCCAGGGATATTGACGTCACTGCTCGAACCAAAGACTCTCCAAATTTCTATGATTTCTTCGATAGGATATGTTCTCCAATTTTGACTACAAACTGTAGTCCAATGGGTTCAGATCTGAACTTCGAGACAGCCAATCTTTTGCGCCCATGAACCCAGGAATATTGTTTTTAGCCACTGCTGGGTGGTTTCTCCTTATGGGCTGCAGTCGAATTTAGCTGGAAGATCCAACGCCCTCCATCGAAGAGAGTACTGCTCGCTCAACTGCTTCTACACGCCCTCAAAGACGTCTTCCTGGTACACTTTTGCCACGGCTGAATTACTTTTTCACAGAAATGAAGAGCTGTAACGCCTTTACAAGACAATCCCTACCAGACCATTACGGATGCTAGATGGTGGCCACGCTGAACACTTGGAATTACAGTTTTTGCTTCTTTAGAAGTTTTAGCATACATTTTGTCGTTTTACTTATTAAAAACTTCTTCAGCAGTGAAAATTATTGCATCTGTGAAAATAATATAATATTTTCATGGCCGTTGACCGCGTGCCATGGGAGAAGCTGCTTGCATCTATCGAGTCTAATTTTCTTCAAGCGTGTTGCCAAAAGATGACCAGTTGAGCGACGGAAGACTTTCATGTCGATATCATCACTAATTAGTCTTGACATGGATCTGGTCGATATATTCATTTCTCTGGACAGGATTTTCTGCTTTCTAAGGGAATTTTTGCGAATTCTTTCTCGAACGGCTTTTATGGCTGCACTGCTTTCAATCACGCAAGGACGACCACTTTTCAACTGTCACTTTTTCTTTCTGTTACTTCAGACGTTTGGGAAAAACGTAATATTTTCGAAATATTAAGTTTTTTCCACAATTCGTAAATCTCACTTGCAACAATGACTTGAATGCGATTTTCCTTAGCTCCCACTGCATTGTTAACAAGCGAGATTTGCCCTGAAACTGAGTTTAATATATGAGTAGAGAATGCATACGAACAAAAATGCAAAAAAAGCAAAAATTACAGAGCTTCTCTCTGCCAATTTGTTCTCGCCGTATGTATAGTAAAACTTGTCACAGAATTTATGGCAAGATTACAAAATTAAAATAAAATCAATAAACTTTTTATTTAAATTTCAAATTTCAAACTTTTATATCAACACATATCAGGCGATTAAGTTTGTTTAATTCGTTTACTGCTTTTCTTTGCTTGACCTTGGGCCACCATGCTAAGGATGCATAAATGACTATGGGTTTCACAACTGTGGTGAATGTCCAGAAGGTCATTCTAGTGTTTAGTCCCCATGTCTTACCAAAAAGCCTTGTGCAGGCAAAGAATGCCCTTATGGCTTTTGAAGTAACTCTCTCAATATGGGAATTCCACGTACGCGTTTTGTCAAGATTGACGCCAAGATAGTTCGCTTCTGTCGAGAGTTGAAGTGTTGTACCATTAAGATTCGGACATTTGAGATTTATGTTCCTTCTCCTAGTAAACGGTACAAGTGCTGTTTTGGATGGGTTAATGGAAAGCCCTTTTCCGTGCACCATTTGTTTATTATTATAAGCGCTTGCTGCATGCGATCCGAAATGGTTCCCTCATGTCAGCCTAGTACATAAACTACTAGGTCATCAGCGTAACCCTGAGTGTGAAAACCCAGGTTGTTCAGTTTGTGGAGAAGTTCATCTATGACTAGAGTCCACAAAAGAGGAGAGAGTACGCCTCCTTGGGGGCAACCTCTTGTGGCTTTGATGTGCATAAGAGTTAATGCGCCTAAAGATTATACAGTTATGTAAAATTTAACAAAAAATTAAGTAATAGGTAACAATTCTACATGAAATTTTTATACAGCTTTTTTCTAGCAAGTCCGCCTCTATTTTAAAATGATTGCTAACTGCAGGTTAGATATGCATATGTATATATACATACATATGAGTATGTATGTGAATGTATCTATATAAATTTTTATTGAATTGTTTATTTCAATGCAAATCTCAAATCTCATAAATCGCAGTGAGCGCAACCATTTGTCGTAAAATACTAGCCATACCATTCATAGGTGTATAAAAAAATTGAATAAATCACTAACACATAAACAAACCTAACATTTAGGTACATACATATATAGGCATTAATCGATATCTCACTTGCCGATCGAAAATACGCTGCACAGGAGACATAAAACTATGTAAATCGTGATTTAGTCGTGCTTGACATATTTTTTACTATATATATGAATAATTATATATATTTATGTATAGCATATGCGTACGTATGTATTAGAGATATAAATTCGGTATTTTTAGTCCCGAAAATCACGTGATAATTTGGCTAAAATCTTGTGATTTTCGGGATTTGTAATATCTTACGAATCATGTGAAATGGAAACAGGGAAATAAATATAAATCCCGGGGTCCCGAATTTGTATTATTTAAGTCCCGAATATACCGGGATCGCAAAAATCGTAATAATTTACATCCCTATTATGTATTCATATATGCATTATAAGCAAAATTAAACGAAAAAACTGTTCTACTTCTATTTTTTTATTATTAATATTTATTCTTTTTATATTTTTTGCATTAAAAATCGCACAAATTCCCATTTCGGAAATGTAGGTCTTTTGTGTCGTTTGGCGTTTGCATGGCATTGTATTTGTTTGGATAGCTAATTTGTGTTGTTTTCTGGCGCAAATGTGCCCATGCTAATGATTGTGTATGTGTTTGATGGTGTGCGCACTCGCGTCACAAATCTAAAATTTTAATCTCACCTGCGCATGCGCAACGATAGCGAGCGTTGGACGCCTTGCGAATCATTTACATATGTACATGTATATGTGTGAAAGGTATACATACATACGCACTGAACTACTTAAATACCCAGTAGGTAACCGACACTTGATATCAGAGAAGCCGGATTCATGACATGCGAAATAATTGCGGCCGGATCGCTGGCTTTCAAATATGGTAATTATTAATGATTTGCTCCAGCAAGTGCCGCTTTTGCTAAGTAGATTCAATGCATGGCTCTCGGCGTGACTTATCAGATATTACAATAAAACTTTTCTCTCACTTTCATCTGACTAATGTCATTTTCGATGACTTTGCTCAATTATCTTGTCATCTTTTTGTTCTCTCGTTGATTTCTCATGCATGACATGTCATGTAGACTATCATATGGTTGTTGCTATTATTGTAGTAGCATAAACATCCTCCACACATGTACGGGGAATGCTGCTGCAGCGACAGTTTTTGAGCGCATATAAGTCCTGGTCGTCCCGGTAACGTAGAACCGACTGCCGTGGCAACGACTTTCGTGTGGCCTTATTATGCAGCCAACTTTTTTACTTTTTCTATGACTTACTACGGCATGACAACCAATTTATTGTAATTTCAACCAAAATACTTATAAAACTTTAGAGCCCATATTTTAAGCATACCGGGGCCCATCTAATATTTGGAATTCTATTTGATTCAGTTATATAATAAATAAAATGAATATGAATTAATGCGTGTGCACAATTTTTTTTATACATATGAAAATATATCATATATAAATCGATCAAATTTTCCAGTCAATTTTTGGGAAAATAGCACTTATCTCAAGAATAACAGCTTCGCTTAAGATGTTACCAATAATGCTTTTGGTGATTAATAGTTCACCTGCAGCAAATTCCTTTTGAATTTGTTTCATTTAGCCTTTTTAAAGGAAACGTAGTTCTTATCGTTTTTTCTGACGAGTCCTGTTGAAACGTCCATGGTCTACCACTGAAATGTTTGTCTGCCCACGGCTTCAACGCAACCTCCAGAATACTTTGCTGAGAATATTTCGCATTCACCAGACTCGATGAAAACGGTTCGAGAGCGCCTATCCGCGGTTGCAGCACGGATGCTGCCTCTTGGTGGCCAATCGATGACTCAAACTTTCGTACGAATGATCGGTCAAATAAATTCTATCGTTTTAGGACTTTACGAATTGCTCAATTTGAAAAATTTTCTCGTCAGAAAACTCAATGTTCGGAAATTGACCGCTTTCGGTCAAGTGAAGCAACTCCTTCGCTCTCTTAAATCTGATTTATTGCTGCTTTGGTGTGAGATCATGCGCGTATTGGATCTTGTAAGGCTTAACTTTGATATCATTTTTCAGGATGCGGTGGATGCTACGGTCAGATATTTTCTGTTATTTTGCCATTTGATTGGCACTTCGTCGGGGATTTCGTTCAAGTCGCTTCTTCACTTTTTGAACCATTTCACGTGACGTTGTAATCTTTTGATGGCCACCTCCATGACATTGCGCGATGCTACCAGTATCATTGTAACGAGTAATGGTGAGATAAACAAAAACTTTATTTGCTTTAAAATGCTCGAGCTCACGAACAATCGCTGGCTGCAATTTTCCAGCCAACTAAAATGCAATTACACACACTACTACGCCTGAAATCCATTACTGATTTTCTTTTTGCGGGTTTACTCTCGGCAAAATACTTCCGCGCGCTTGTAAATAATACTCTGGACTGACATTTAGTCAATTCACAGAGCGGTGTAAAGTTGGTTACACTGGGAGTGCCGGACCCGGTATATTCGGCGGCCGCCGTAGCCGAATGAGTTGTCGCGTGACTACAATTCGGAAGACAATTCGAAACTCCGTGAAACATCAAAATGAACAAAGAGTGTTTTGTAACAGCAGTCTCTCCTCAGCTGGTAATGACAATCCTCCAAGTTTATTTGTGCCATGAAAAAGTTGGTCATTAAGAATAAAGCATCTGCCGTTCTTAGTCGACTTTAAACTGTAAGTCCCTTCATTTGTGTTACATGTAACATTAAGGCGCACGCCACAAAATAGGAGGAGGAACTCGCGTAGCACCCATTAATGATGTAAGCGCATATATATGAGTAATTGTGCCTTGGTTGTTGGCCATTTCGTCGAGTTAATCTTTAAAAAGGTTCCAAATTTTAAACTGAAAAAGAAACATGTAGATTTGAAGTTATTTTTACTCCTTCACAACTCTCACTCACTTGTAGTACTTAACTGTATAAAATGTGTGCAGCACCTATCTGGGCGGGGACCAAAAAGTCAAATCTATGGGAAGTCACCCAGACATACAGGCAAGGCGCGCTGCGTGTAGCTTGCGCATATAGAACGGTGTCTGATGATGCAATCTGCGTAATAGCGAGAAAGATACCCCTAAACCTCTTGGCAGATGAAATGTTTCGGCTCTATAACAGACAGGGAACGCGGCCCACACCAGGAGAAAAAGAAGCGGAGCGTAGGCCGGTGGCAGCAGCGGTAGGATGAGTCACAAAGCGGACGTTGGACCTATAAACTCATAGCACGTGTTGGTGAGTGGTTAATGAGAAAACATGGAGACACCGACTATCACCTGTCACAGTTTCTCAGCGGACATGGCTGTTTTCAGGAATAGCTGCACCGTTTTAAGCTGGCAGACAGCCCTTTCTGTCCAAACTGCCCGAATACAGACGAAAACGCAGAACACATCATGTTTTATTGCGACCGCTTTAGAGAGGAACGAGCTATACTGGAGTAAGCCCTGGGTCGTGAACCGTCCTCCACCACCCTCATACGAGATATGTGCGCAACCAGCGGTAAGTGGGAGGCAGCGCAAACGTTTGCAGGTAAGATTATGACCCGACTTCGCCATATTGATTGGGAAGGCAAAGCGTTTCAGCAACAGAGAAGGCGGACAGTCTCTGACGAACCGACAACAAGCACAGACGTTTGAGTGAAACACTCAATACAGTATCATACAGAAGAAAAGACGGTAGTGAGTTAAGATAACACTACTGCAAGCTTTCCGATGCCTCGTTTACTTTGGAACCACCTATAAACATAGTGGGAGTAATTGGGACTATCAACGGTGGGCCTTCATACGCCTACAGGAGAGCAACCTGGACGCAGGTACCTATTGTGTTTTCGGTCATAAACGCGGCTCTACCCAGAAGTTATACTTTTGTGGTCCCAGAGTAGAATAAGCCGAGGTGGAGAATTGTTATAGTAATAGTGGGAGCGTGCCCCACATACCATTGGTGTGACGGCACCTTTGAGATGTTTCTGACATTTTGATTTCAACCTCCTTAACAAAAACAAAAAAAATTGAAAAAAACGGTATAAAATCTGTGTTCAGCTGTATATTTTTCTATCCTTATATATTAGAATTGTAGAAAACCTAACTGCATTGGACTATAAAGATTCAACATTGCCTAAAACTTACCGCCGATGAGCTGCATAGCCTGTTTTCTGAGAGATCAGTAAAGTCTTGAATTTATTAAAGGTTTCTTTCACGAGTGGCGCATCAATCAATACACAATTTTTTCTAAAGAATTAAAACTGAACTTTATCTTTTACTTCCATTTTTACCTTTATAACTGACTTGAAAAATATCTAAATAAAACAACTAGTGAATCATCGCAAATGTATATCGCTACATTAATTTTTGTTTTTTAATTGCTTTTCTGTTATAATCCAATCCAACCCTTTTTGAATATTGAACTTCGCCTTTGAATTGTATCTATGACACCATTCATTTATCTATTTCCAACTGGGTAAGTATTTGAATGCATATATATGTGTACATGCATTTAAATATTCAGTTGTTAAAAAAGTTTAAAAATATCGATATACGTAATTTCAACTAAATTGTCATGGCAATTGTCAACTGTTTGCTGCCATGTTACTGCTTTTGCGCCGCCGCCAATCGACAGCCGCTGACAATCGTAAATTGACAATTGGCAATATCAAATTATAGGTATCTGACTTACATATTTGAGTGTATGTTTTTCTGTATGAATGCAATTAACTTGATTATCAATGACACATATGTAAAATCGTTTAGTGCACCAAACATTCGACGTACAGTGTATCAGAAATATACTCGTAAAACCTTCGGGCGCAAAAATCGCCTGCAATATATGCCCTGCTTACCTTGTACGCAAAGTTATATAATTGTTGACGATTATTAAAGCGATATGGCTAAATAAAAAAATGAAAAAAATTCGAAATCTACTTCACAACGAAATTGGACTCAAGCTCGGTACAATAAAACTAATTTATAAAAATTATTTGTTAAACTCAATAACGCACAATCACAGTCAAGCTAATGCCGGCTTTAAATAAGTTATAGTAAACTTTAATTAAAAGTGTACTTTATCTGAGAAATGGTTGACTTGGAGTCAGTTCTAAAGTTAAGTGACAAAAAGCTGCGGAAAATGCTTTATATGAAAATTCAGCGAAATTTGTGCATATGAAATTTCAACATACACAAAATCAAGCTTAAATGCCAAATTTTTTTTTGCGAAACCGTTTACCGTTTCTAAAATCGAACAAAAAAAAAATTAAATTGGAACAAATATGAGAAATATGTATTACATAAGATCAATAATGGGTTAAACCCTCACATTTATTTATCACTACCCGGTTTGTAATCAAAATAATGACATTTTGAAACTTTGAAAGATGCGTTCGAGACCATTCTTCTATAGCGTCGTTACGTAGCTCTTCTACTGCCTGAAACTTACGTCTTCCATTTTCCACATGTTCTCCATCGGATTTAATCCGAGGACTGCGATGGTTACCCTAACACTTGAATTTGTGTTTCGGGAAGCCAATTTCGGGTGGCGCGTGACGCATGTTTGGCAAAGCCATGTTGCTGAAATGTATGCACCCTTCTAAGTTCATGGGTCCATAAATTTTGCGAATCTTGGCGTCTTGTTATAATAATTGAAATCAGCTCGAGCCATAGAGCCCAAAGCCCTCCCCAAAGCATAGCTTGATGGAAAAATACGATGAACCTCTCAAATCATGTCACTAGTAATTGAAACCACCAGGTCCGTCGAGATTGAATTTTTTTGGGTTCGATAATATCACATTTCTAGATTTGTGGCACTCGTCAACGATAGTTGTGACTTAATTTTTTTCCAAATAGTCAATTACGAGAGTTTATTTATTTATTTAAAAAAAAAATTGACTTAAAGAGTAAATCTTATAAGCTAATTGTAAATAAGCAATAGCATCGAGGCCTTACGCTATAATTCTATGGTATAGGTTGGTTATTTTAAGGAATTTGGTTATTAAAGATATTGAATCGGAGGTTGGGGAAGATAGATGCGTCATTGGGTTTGAGTTGCTGAAGATTTGTCTTCTGCGGGCGGTGTATAGTGGACAATGAAGAAGGATATGGGGTATGGTACATGTTACGTCCGGGTTGCACGTGCACGTAGTTGGGTTGGTGTTAGTCATGAAGTGTCCATGTGTAGCCTTTGTATGCCCTAGCCGAAGACGCCCGAACTTTATGACGTCTAGTCGGGTCACCCTATTTTTATTATTTTTTATAAAGTCCGTTATGTGGGTTTTTGTGTGGTTTACCTGTTGGTACCAGTCATTGGTTGAGGTCCATGTGTGGTTCTGTTTGTTGTCAAAATGTTTTTTTATATGTTTTTTTATGTCGGTTAAGTTGAAGTTATCTGTCATTAGCGTTGGTGTTTGATGTGCTTGTTTTGCGGTGTAGTCAGCGAATTCATTTCCGGTAATGTTGGCGTGTCCCGGTACCCAAATTAGTTTGATTTTAGGGTATTTCGCTATCATAATGTTTCTTATGGTGGTTGGGTAGTGGTCGTAGTTGTATATGTTTGTTATTGAGTTGATGGCCGAGAGGGAATCGGAACATATTGCAAAGTTTTTGTTTTTGCTTTTTATTGTGTTTATAGCTTCACATATGGCTATAATTTCTGCAGAGTATGTTGAGCTGTAGCTTGGTAGGTTTGACATTTTTATAACTTCGTTTTGTGAGGTTATGCTGTATGTAGTATTGTTGTCGGTCTTAGATCCGTCTGTGTAGATGAAGGTATAGTTGTGGTATTTCTCTTTAATTTCGTAGAACTTTGTTTGATACTGGATTGGGTTCGTGTTGTTTTTGTTTAAGTTACTTAGGGTAGTATTAATTGCTTTAGGGTTTAGTATCCAGGAAGGCGAGTTGTGGATGGTATGTTTTGGATGTTTTGTAGGTAGATTGAGTTTTGCACTGAGGTTTAATATTTTGCCTATGGCTGGCTCTTGTTTGGGTATGTACTTTCTTTTTTTGTAGTTTTGGGCGATGTTGTGGAGCGGGTTGTGTTTTGATATAAAAATTGTTTTAAATAACCTTGCCGTGGTCAAGTCTCTCTGATTTTCTACCGATAGTATATTGGCTTCGAAGAGTATGTTAGCAATTGGAGTGGTGCGCAGTGCCCCCAGGGCAGTTCTTATAGCTGAATTAAGTATTGTTTTGATTTTTTTCAATTGTGAGTTTGAGGCGAACCCGTACAAAAAAATGCCGTAATTTATTTTCGGAATGAGTAGCGTTTTGACCAATGTGAGTAAAGTTTTACGAGAGTTACTTTTTCTATTTTGCATTCAATAACGAAATCACAGTAATATAATAATGAAGACGGCTTTATTATTGTATTTTTCCAAATAGTCCTCTCGAATGTCAATGCACTTCTGCATTCGCTTGAACCAATTTTCAGAAGCTCTTTTGCCATTCAGATGTAGATACCTTCAAAACGAGCAATTTAAAGGTTTCAATAGCTTCTTCAGGCGTTGAAATATGTTGACCTCGCATTTTATTTTTGAATCATTAGGTGCTACATCAGAGCTGTAAGGCGGATAACCCACCCATTACGTGAAAGCTCGCATTGTCTTGGTGAAAGATGATTTGTTTCCGGCGGTGGATTGTTCTTAAATCTCTGAAAAACCATAAATGTCTTTAATTGAATTTTGTCCCTTACAACCTTTTTGGGTTTTTGGCCCAGTTCTCCCTCCTTTTTGTGGTGCACGTATTGATGTTGTTCCACAAATAGAGGGACCTTCAGTTTTAAGCCGTCTCCGAACGACAAATGGTTCTTTATGAGCAGCTTTTTCATGCCAGAAATACACTCGGAGGCTTACCGAGGAGGTTTACCATTGTCTGCCGAGGGGCGACCGCTATTACGAAAAACTTTTTCTATCATTTTGGTCTTTCAAGCACGGAGATTCGAACCTACGTTTTCTCTTATTTGCGAATGGTAGTCACACACCAACTCATTCGGCCACGGCGGCCGCAGTACCTATCGATTTTTTTGCTTCGCAGAAATATCTTAACTTTGGAAAGTTCTAGCCATACTCTAGAAAATACTGCATTTGTACGGATTTTATCTACGTCTAGTTCGGCCGCCGTAGCCGAATGGGTTGGCGCGTGATTACCATTCGGAATTCACAGAGAGGTCGTTGGTTCGAATCTCGGTGAAAGCAAAATTAATAAAAACATTTTTCTAATAGCGGTGGCCCCTCGGCAGGCAATGGCAAACCTCCGAGTGTATTTCTGCCATGAAAAAGCTCCTCATAAAAATATCTGCCGTTCGGAGTCGGCTTGAAACTGTAGGTCCCTCCATTTGTGGAACAACATCAAGACGCACACCACAAATATGAGGAGGAGCTCGGCCAAACACCTAACAGAAGTGTACGCGCCAATTATTATTATTTTTTTTATATGAAATCTGTAACATCCATAATTGATTTTGCTGAAACTGTAAAAAAGAAAGCGGCTCACGTCCTAAAAGCGCTGAGAAAAGAAAATTCACTGGAAATGATGGAAGATTCATATGAGGGGATGTAGGGATAAATAATACATATATGTAATAATGTGTAAGAAATTAAAACAAAATAATTTTCAGCGTCAGTATCTTTATTTAGTAGCCATCGTACATAAGTATGTATGTGAAAAACAAAAGCTTGGTACTGGTGGCAATCCCCACTTTGTAATAAGTCGGGGTTTCATTACATGAAATAATAGACTGCTGAGAAAATGCATGCATTTTACTTAGTTGTTAAAAATCGACTAGCCAAATAGCTCCACTGTGCAGCTTTTATATGAAGTATTTGCATACATATGCCATTTATTTTTCTTCCCTTTGAGCATTAAATATTTGTTATAGCCTATGTTAAATGGCAAAAATCTACATATTATTTTTACAAATTAATCTTTCAATAGATATACCCAGTAGGGAAAACATGAGATAGTGAAATGAGCTTCTGGATCACAATCAGTACGATTTTTCCCAATTGCAAACCACTTCGCTAATCATGTCGTGGTTAAGGACATCTATCGCCAGAGAGCGACAGTGTGAGGGAAGAAAATAATTCACAAAAAGTCAAACTTATCGCACTTTACGGTTGTGATATGCTTTCATGAATATGGCTTCTAACGCCATGCGTAAATCGCTGGTTGGTGAAAATGGGTTGGGTACGAAATTTTTATGATGTATTCAAAATTTTAGCTGCTAAAGGTTCTGTATTGTAAAATTCTACTTGGTAATTCTACTTTGTTATTATCTGTGGGAATAATTATTATTCTGAGAAGTACATTCATCATTATCATAATCCACAAGGTCATTTTGAGGTAAAACATATAATATTCCTAAACCAACTATTGCTGACTTCTCAATCGGCTAAAATCTCTTCCAACTTAATTTTAAATATAATAATTTCGATAAAAGATGCATATCGATATTCTAACGCTGACACCTCGTACCTGCCTCGATTGTCGTAAGTCATCACGGCTTAATTGCAATAGAAACTATGTGACACTGTTTTGCTTATAAAAATGATCGCAGTTACAGTAGTACAGATTCTTATGTTTTAACATCGGTATATTATTGTTGATTTTCCAATTGTTTTCACTTCTTTTTGAGTTAAAAAAGATTAATTTTTTCGTTGAAAACCCAACATCCATTTTTTTTTCTTATAGTAGATACTTTGGAAATACCCAAAATACTTGTATACCCAATATATTAATTCTACAAAATTTTGTTTTTACAGAATTTTGAAAATACGAAATTTTGAAAATTTTTAAAGAAATTTGGAAGTAAAATAAATTTTTTCCAGAATTTTTATCGGAAAGAAAATTGTAATGCTGAATTTAGGACCATTCCGGAGCAAAATTTCTCAGAAATATGCAAGATAAGAAGCTCATAAATTGAGCTGACGCCTGGCCAAATTGCCGAAGAAGCTTCTCAGGTTTCAAACTTTTTGAAAATTTCAATAGCCAGATGAATCAGTAAAATAGCATATTTAATTTTTTTATTTCCCTTGGAATTTGAAATTCGAAAAGGTCGAGCCAAGTAGCACCAGGATATTTGGTGGCTCTTAAAACACTCAGGCTAAAAATCCCATTGTATTTAAAGCTCTGGAAAGGGGGTAGATAGTCAAGGAGGGAAGGAGAAAAGTATCAGAAAGAAAGAGATAGGAAAAAATAGAGACAGAGTTAGAGATAGTTAGTCCTGTGAGAATTTTCCAGATTCTTTGGCAAATCTGTAAATATCCTCCAGTTTTAGAGAACGAATATTACTCATTCTCACGACATCGGAACCCAAAACTTGTAGCCTTGCTCTAGCAAAGGCAGGACACTCACAGAGAAAGTGCTCGGTGCTATCCGCCTCCTCCAAGCATGACAGGCATACCGGGTCCTCGCTGATTCCAATGGTGGTCATATGCTGACCTCATGGGTTGTGTCCTGTAATGATGCCGACCATCAACCGAATGTCTTTCCTTCTAAGTTTTAGTAGAAAGTTTGACAGTTTTCTGTTCGGACTTGTCACAAAACACTTTGCACTTCTGCAGCGTTCTAGACCGGACCATACCTCTTTATGTAGATTGCCTATAGAAGTGCTGATCCAATTCTTGATTCCTGCGGAACTGATTCCGATTATTGGCTCTGGCCCCTGTGGGGGCACCGCTGATCCACGGTTGACCAATTCGTCGGCAATTTCGTTTCCTTGAACAGCGGAGTGTCCCGGAACCCATATAAGTACACGCCTGTTTTGTCTTGCCACAGAGTTAAGCTTTTTCTTACATTATCAAAAGCTGCCTCAATGTCCACGAACACGCCCATTGTGTATTCGTCTGCTTCCAGCCCGGCTTCAATCTTGCTAAGAAGATCGTGTAAGGCTGATTCACATGATTTCCCACTCTAGTAAGCGGGTTGATTTCTATTAAGTGGACTTCTCGGCAATACCCCCCCACTCGAATATTTTTCTCCACCACTCGTTCCAGACTTTTCAACATGAACGATGTCAAACTGATTGGTCTAAAACTTTTTGCTAGAGAATAGTCATCTTTTCCTGGTTTCGGAATAAATACTACTCTTACGCGTCGCCATTGGGATGGTGTATAACCAAATGCAAGGCAGGGTGTGAAGATACTTTTCAGGGTCTCAATCAGCCTGTCTCCTCCATTTTAAGCATTGCTGGATATATTCCGTTAGGTCCGGGGGACTTAAAGTTCTCAAAGGAAGACAAGGAAAACCTTATCGATTCCTACCATCTACCTGTATCTAGAGGTTTCACCGTTGCTACCGTTATTGTTCATACCCCTCTTTACTTCAGAGAGAGTTCTACTACCCGGAAAATGGATTTCGAGCAGAGCATTAAGCGTTTCCGATTTGGAAATGGTGTTTGAACCATCAGGTTTTCGAATGGAATCCAGCCTTACTGAGCGGTCTAAATGAAGGACCTTACAAAATCTCTCCCTTAGTTTACGGATTATCAAAATGAGATGGTTATTTCCATTTTATTTTAAAAATCATGTCGGCTTATGTTTCCGAAAACTATTTTAAATAAAAATAAGAAAAATATTATTTAAACATGAGTAAGAATGCTTTGGAACGGGAATGAATCATTTTTTTAGTACAAAATGGATCTGTTGATCCATCATGCATTCAATTATAATACGAGTAAAAGAAGCACTTGAAAGCAATATAAATTCAACATCATCATCATAGCAATTACAGCTCGAGGTAAGCCAGTGCTTCCTTCACAATCGTGCTCCATAAGACTCGTTTCATTGCGTCGCTTCTCCTAGCATTTATAAGGCGTAACTCTGCATTAACGTCGTCTGTCCATCTTTTTGGCTGTCTTCCACGCTTTTTATTGCCCATAATAAGATAGTTGAAGATCCTTTTCGGAATTCCACTGTCGTCCTTCATGAGTAGGTGTCCAAACCATCTAAGTCGCTGAACTTTATCGAAACGCACAATGTTTTGACTTGCTATCAGCTGTTCGATCTCATCATTGTATCTGATTCTGTAATCCATCAACTACCGTTCCTTCTTAGGAATTTGTGCTCAAAGCCAAAAGAAAAAAAGAATATCTGGAAATTTTGTTTTTGTGCTATTGCTATCAGCTTAAATAGTTTCCCTTTGTTTAAAACTGATTCCCCTTTGCTTCCACATGCCATAAGTCTGGCAATCATCTTAATTTCAAGTAGATCCCTGTGAATGTCACAAAATATTGAACTTGGCAAAAATGCATAACTAAAATATAACAAGTTGAACCACTCAGAACGCAGATTTTTTTAAAAACCTATTGATCCACAATTACCTTCCACTTTTTTTATTATTATTAAAGATTTGCCAGGTTTCCCCAAATAGGGAACACCTCAAGCCGACTTTGCTATTTCAGAGAAATGTTGACGGGCTGGTGCGAGCCGTGCTGAAATGTGACGTGTTTAAAAACAAATGTATTCAATAAATCCATCTGGGTTCTTAAGCAACCCATTGGCTTAAAATAAAATGTAAATTACCAAGTTCATAAACTGAATTGTAGTCAGTAAAAAATATCAATGAAGAATAAAAAACTGATTTTTGGTCTACTAAAATAATGGATATGAAGGTCTCCTAAATCGTAATTCCATTTAATTTTATTTATTACGGCTATGGTTAAAAACCCTTAGAGAATAAAGTTACAGAATAATTTAAAAGTAACTTGATTCTCTTCCTCTTCTTCTTAATAGGCGCTATAACCGCCTACGCGATTTTGGCCGAGTTTAACAAAGCGCGCCAGTCGTTTCTTTCTCGTGCTAACCGGCGCCAGTTGGACACACCAAGTGAAGCCAAGTCCTTCTCCACCTGATCTTTCCAATGCAGAGGAGGCCTTCCTCTCCCTCTGCTACCACCAGCTGGTACCGCATCGAATACTTTCAGAGCCGGAGCGTTTGTATCCATTCGGACAACATGACCCAGCCAGCGTAGCCGCTGGATCTTTATTTGCTGCGCTATGTCTATGTCGTCGTACAATCTTGCGCAGAATCTTTCTCTCAAACACTCCAAGCGTCGCTTCAGCTCACGAGGACATCAACCAGCCGGGCAGAGGCCCCTTCCCCATTAAGGGACCGGGCATTCCAGGTGCATGCCCTCAAATCGCAATCCCTATTCCGTTTGCAGTGGTCGTCATCAGTGTAGGGAGGTCTCATCTGAGGCTTTTGTAATGGCGATCAGTAACTTTCCCCACTTGCGAGGACTTCTACATATGGAACCATCCCCATACTTGATTCTAGCTTAGATAAAAATAGACATCTAGGGAGGGCGAAATCAAGACGGAGACTATTAAATCTTTTATTAAGTTTATAAAGAGACCTAGTTTGGGTGCATTATTTGAATAATTTGGTTTACAAATTTTAACCTGCAAGGGCAAGTGAAAAATGCAAAATCCTGTGGGGAATATTTAAGCTAGTAGAGCACGACTATTAATGATACCACAGGCAATGGCACAGGTAAACATCAATGAGTGCATTCATTATACACCTTAAGGAGAGTTATTTCAAATTTTCACAGTCTAAGTTTCAACAGTATAAATTGGACTATTTAGGTCTACTCCAACTTTGCTATAAAGATACTTAAAGCCTCACGCATAGCATCGTAGAAAGTCCAAGTTAGTGTAAGTCTTAAGCGTAGAATGAAACTAATGTGATTAGCAAAGGGGGTTTATTTATCATTCATCATTTCGAGTGGAGACGAGCACTAGAACATTAAAAATTCATATATAAGAATAAGGAGAGGCAATCGGATGTAGAACTTTAGCGAAGGTCATCTGGGAACATTTTCCTCATATTAAGCGGTGATTGGTTTCTGATACTCCAATCCGAAAGATAGATAAATTTTTGCGTTGGTGGGTGATTACCATTCAGGAGTGCGTAGGTTCGAATCTCCGTGAAACACCAAAATGAAGAAGAAGTTTTTTTGAACAGCGGTCACCTCTCAGCAGACAATGGCAAACTTCTGAGTAAATTTCTGCCATGAAAAGCTCCTCAAAAAATATCTGCCGTTCGGAGTCGGCTTAAAACTGTAGGTCCCTCCAACAACACCAAGACGCACGCCCCAAATAGGAGGCAGACTTTGACTAGACACCTACAAAGGGTGTAAGCGCCAATTATATATACACATGGCAGAAAAAGTCTGCGTTCACCCACTGTTATAAAGTATTAAAATAATTTAACGTGTTTATCTTAAAACTCTCAGTTATTTCTTTTCACTTATTTCAAAGAAAATTATTCATAGAGGTTATGAACAAAATTTTTTGGAGTTTGAGCTGCGTCGTGTTCAGATAACGGGATTGTAGTACAGTTACTTAAATAGGCTAAGCAGAAAAAGTGTGCGTTCATTTCGAATAGTGACGATTATTTGCATGGCAATTACGTTAAATTAAATTTTAAATCATTCATGTAGTTGACGCGGTTAAGAACAAATCTAAAGAGGAAAAAATTGGTATTACAAATACATTTTTTGTTACTATGGACCAAAGGCGAAAAGAAATAGATATTGGTGAAAGGAAAATCATTGTAAGTTTGTGGCAAAATAGTAAGAGCTATCGGGAAATCGCGAAAATTGTTGGGAGGCAATACTCCTCAGTCCAAAGAGTGATAAACAACTTCAAGCAAACGAATTGTTTGGAGTCTAAGCCTCGTTCTGGGCGTCCAAAAAAAATGACGGAAAGAGAAGAACGCAACATAACTATTCTTGTGAATTCTAATCCACGACTAACAGCAAACGGAATTTCAAAAGACATAGAAGTAAAATACCAAAAGATAGTACATCCAGATACAGTAAGAAAAATTCGAAAAAGAATCGGATTTCACGGCAGAGTGGCCCGAAAGAAACCCTTCATATCGCGAGTAAATCGACTTAAGCGGATGGCTTTCGCCAAGGAATACGTAAAGAAGCCACCTGAGTTTTGGAATAGTGTGATTTTTTCAGATGAGGGCAAGTTTTGCATTTTCGGGATAAAAAGTCGTAAAATTATTTGGAGGAAAAACGGAACGGCACCTGGAAAGCAAAATCTGGTACCTACGGTAAAGCATGGGGGAGGAGGTGCCATGATATGGGGGTGTATGGCTAGTTCGGGCGTTGGAAATATGCAGTTTTTTGAGTCGATAATGAACAGACATGATTATCTCGATATTTTAAAAACGAATTTGAGAGAAAGTGCAATCAAACTGGGACTCGGTGAAAGATTTGTTTTCCAACAGGACAACGACCCGAAACACACAGCAGAGATTGTTAGGTTGTGGTTGTTGTATAATGTTCCAAAACAACTTCGCACACCCCCACAATCACCTGACCTTAACCCCATTGAGCACTTATGGGACGTTCTAGAAAAAAAAATACGAGAGCGTACAATAACTAGCAAGAAAATGCTTAAGAACGCGCTAAACGAGAAATGGGAACCCATAAGTCCAGAAATAACAGCCAACCTAGTTGGATCAATGAAAAGACGCCTCCTAGAAGTCATAAAAAGCCGGGGATATCCAACTAGCTATTAATTTTAAAACATTTCTATGATCTTAAGCCTTTTATTTTATTATTATTGAAGTGAACGCAAACTTTTTCCGTTTAGTTTGAATGGCCTTTTTAATTTTATGTGATCTCATTTTAAATTTGATTTTGTTATTGGTAGCGAAATATGTGTGATAGTTACGTTTAAGTGAACTTAATAAAACTCATTAAAAAAAAAATTCTGAAATATTTATTGTTTTGAACTTTTTCTAATGCAAAGAATATTTGCATAGGTGAACGCAGACTTTTTCTACTATGTGTATATATTTACATATAAAATATTATATTTGAGATCCAGGTAATCATTCATGCTAAAAATTCTCACATCGCCAGCATAGAGTAAACATTAAAGCTTGATTAAAACAGACGCGAATGCCATTTATAAAAATCGGACTCAGCATACTACCCTGAAGCACAAAAGATGTCGCAACAACAACCCTATCGACTATTACTGCAGCAGCGCCAAATACTGGGAGGCACAAAATTAATCACCCAATCGAAATATGTACATATAAAGTCGCAAATCATATTTTACACTCATAAAATAGACAAGTGCTGTTAACAAACGGTCAAGCAATGGAGTGCGTAAAGGTCAAACTAAAGATTTCCATTATTCAAAATCATTTTTTTTTTATTTAGTAAAAAAATGTATTCAAAAACAAAATTGGATGATTAATTTTGCACCACCTTATATCTCATGCCTTGAAGGTTAATAGACAGTTTTTAGGACTTGGCCGCATATAAGTACATAGAATTCACCAGCTGTTTATTTTGAAAAAGAGACCAACTAAAACTAATCATGGTCCAAAAATCACTAGTTGCATATCCCTACAGGGCTCATATGAGTACTTACCTCAATTTGGACAGTCTCACTAACATTTCACAAAATGTTGACATAAATCGAACGGCCGCGAGCAATTCGTATGTGCTTATGATTACACATGTGAATATATGTTTCTTCTGGTGGCCTGTATGTTAAAAAAGTTTTTTTCCACTTTTTTCTGATGCGTCTTTACCTTTTCTGGCACAAAACAGTAAAATATTGATAAGATCAGACAAGCAAATTGACATCATTTTGGCAGAGATAATGGGCAAATGCTGGTCGTTAGGACGCTATATAAACACACATACATACATATATATATATATATACATAAGCACACATATACCTGTATGTATGAATTTTATTGATTTACGAAAACAGTGACAGACAGACGAAAACATGTGGTGAAACAAATAGACGAAAGACACGCACACACATTTATGTATAAAAATTAAGCAGCCCAATGTTGCACACTAAGTGCGTGCGTGTGTGTGCATTCAATAATCGCCAGTTGCAGAGCGAAAGGCTCCAACGTCCTGCTGTGCGTTGGCGAGACAGCCTCGAAATATCGACATTTACTTGTGGTTGGTCGGTCAGTAGGCCGCCTTTGCATTGTGGGTGCTCCGTTGCTACGTTGCACCTGCACCTAATCTGCAAAATTTGCTGCATGCCACAACCTATACACATACGTAAATGTAACATGTGCGTGTGGTGGTGCATTTAGCACTTAAGTGAAATTCGCAACACGTGCAAGCATTATGCCAGCATATTTAGGCGCCTACGTGCTGTGCCAAATACTGCTTCGAAATGCTGCAACTCATTTATCATTTATCACCTTAGTGGGTGACGATACTGAGAATGAGAATTTTGTTCGGTATTTGTCTTGATTTTTTCCATTTTTACGTATTTTTTTGTGTTATACAACTAGGGTTCAATAAATAAAGTGTACGGCTAATTACTCCAACTATAAATTGGCGTAATGGGAAAACTATAAATTATCACCAACTAGTAAGATTCCGGTAAAGATTTTTGGACTTATCAGAATTTTCGTAACAATCTTAGATATTCCAGAAATTTTGTAGCCGTTCACAGAATAAATTTTATTCAATTTTATTTATTTATTTGAGCCATGGAAAATATTCTTACAATAAAATATGATCTCATTCTTATATTTAATCCCTTTAAGTCCGTTTTCTTATTGTCTGATTAAGCGCTTAATAATAATCGTATTCTTGCTGATTTTTAAAGAAGTGATTTGTCACTCATGCCCGTCCTAACTTATGGCGCAGAAGCTTGGACGATGACAACATCCGATGAAGCGACGCTTGGAGTGTTCGAGAGAAAGATTCTGCGTAAGGTTTTTGGACCTTTGCACGTTGGCAACGGCGAATATCGCAGACGATGGAACGATGAGCTGTATGAGCTTTACGACGACATAGACATAGCGCAGCGAATAAAGATCCAGCGGCTTCGTTGGCTGGGTCATGTCGTCCGAATGGATTCAAACGCTCCGGCTTTGAAAGTATTCGATGCGGTACCAGCTGGTGGTAGCAGAGGAAGAGGAAAGCCTCCTCTGCGTTGGAAAGATCAGGTGGAGAAGGACTTGGCTTCACTTGGTGTGTCCAATTGGCGCCGGTTAGCACGAGAGAGAAACGACTGGCGCGCTTTGTTAAGCTCGGCCAAAATCGCGTAAGCGGTTATCGCGCCAATTAAGAAGAAGAAGATTTGTCAATAGCTGGTCAGTTAATAACTGTCCTTTAATTCTCAGAAAAATTTATCGAGAGACTATCTGCCTGTTAGCTGCTAATGAGAACAAAAACAAGCAGCTCAAATCAGTTAAAATTATTAATGAGATTTATTTGCTCTCGTTTTATAAGTTCATAAAGATAAATAATAGAGTATATGAGAAAAAGTTGGAGGAATGTTCAATCGAGAGAATGACTTTCTAATGATATTACCTGTATATAAAGAAAAGGTTATCAAAGGTGATCCTCCAGCCTATAGGCCGCACCAAACGGTTGTCTTCAATGGATGTAATGACTGTTCTTGAATGTATTCCGGTTAGTCTTGCATCCTAAATACGACAGTTTTGCTTATTGACGTTGCTATTAAGCCAAAAATGGGCCTCAACACATAGAGAGCTAGAATATATTCCTCCACAAACTAGTTTTGAAAATAATTTTTCCACTTAAGTCCCAGTGCGACCCAGAGCCAATGGCTATCCTCACAGATGGCTAAAGACAATACCATCTACTCAGAAGTGCTGCAGTTGAATTTAAAAGTCTACTTCTTTTTAAGTCTAGCATTTATTAAGCTGAGTTAATCACTAGAAATGAGGCTGCGTTGTGGGTGAGGAAGTCGAATGCTGCAACACAACCGATCAATATATATCCTGACAGACAAGCTGCCGTATAATCTCCAATACTACTTTTTAAAATGTAGCAATTGAATGAAGAACTATTTTCAATGTGCTGGCTAAGTGGTGCACCACGCACGTTATCTGGGTTCCCGACTCCCGATTCCATCTTGGTACCGTCCGTGAGGGCAGAGGTGCAAGCTTCGGTGCAGATTTTCCCCTCGATCCAATCCTACCTATTTGGAAAGATTGCCCTAGCACGTCCCTCAAACTCTAGTTTGCGGATAGAGAGACCTGTTCGAAGTTCGGAGAAATACGGTGTTAACTGCGCGAAAATACTACCATGTCCCTTGAGAGATTGCCTCCAGAGTCCAACCTCATTTAGCCTGATTGCACTTAGGGCTGCGATGGAAATAACGTAAAAGTCGAAGAGAAGTAAGTGCAAAACGGCGTTTCAGGGAAACACTGGGGCAAGTTTTACATGCTCCGGTGATGCCAATGCATGCAGTCCTTTACTCCCTCTACAGTTTAGTGAAATTATAGCCCTTCCGAAGAGCTTCTCACCAAACCAGGCATCCACACGATAAGATTTGGCAAAACCACTGCGTTGTATATTCACAGAACGACCTGTGGCTTCAGTCCCCATTTTTCACCGATCATAGATTTGCAGGAGTAGAAGTCTATACTAGCCTTCTTTACCCGATTTCCAATGTGTAGCTGGAGTCAAGTATCACTCCAAGATACCTTACTTCCGATGAGAGCGGGAGAACGTGGTTGTTTAATTTGGGAAGTCGAAAGGATGGAGTTTTATGTTTTATGGTAAATAGCACCATCTCCGTTTTGTCAGAGTTGACTCGGAGGCCGCAAGTGGCACCCGATCGACTGAGTACAACCAGTGACCTTTCCAAAATCTCAGCCATGACTGAGGGAAACGGTCCCGATACAATTAGGACCAAGACATCGGCGTATGCTACTACCTTAACCTCACTCTAATTTACCATTACCAGAGCTTCGTCAATAGCAACTAACCAAAGTAGGGGCGAAAAGACATCACCCTACGGCATCCCCCTGCGGACGAATTTAGTGACTTTATCCCCTCTTGCCACCGCATTAGACTTAGATCCAGAGACAGATAGGTCTTTCCACTATAGACTGGAGACTAACGCAGTAACAATTGACTCCGCCCTGATGTTATTAAAAGCACCCTTTATATCTATGAAGGCCGTTAAAGTGAATTGTTTGCCTTCCAGAGATTTTTTCCCAGTACCTACGACCTCGTGTAAGGCTGATTCCGTGGATTTCCCTTTCAGGTAAACGTGTTGCGATGGAGATAATTTGTCTTCGATGTGCTCTCGGATTTGATAATCAATGAATCTTTCAAACCCCTTTAGGTGTATTTAAGTATTTACATAAATCGTATTTTAGTAAAATAGTGTTTTAAAAAAATAATTTTAATATAGCTTGTTTCTCAAACGTAACGCGATCTGCCTTGTACCGCAATAACATGGGTCTGAGTTTCTGTCACATTTTTGAGTGCAAAATAGCGGTCAGTATCAAAATAACTATACATTGTAATTTTTTAGAAGTTAGTAGAACTGATGCAGCATACTTTGACTTTACTTCTTCAGTCATGTTTGAATAACATTTAGTTAATACAATGGCAATATTCTACATGCAACTCTTTCCCAGCCTAGCTACCGTCAATAGGACATCTTTGGAGTGGTAAACAGGTTAAGAATTCAGTGTTGTTATGCTATTTCTGTTGCTATTGTTGTTGCATTGTATGTTTTATTGTATTAGAGTTTCGCTTTAATGTTTCTCAATCGACTTATTGCAGCTTATCTGCGCTATACCAATGAACTTCTGGCCGACTTGACTCGTTCAGTCCTCCCACCTTCCGGTGTAGCCCTCATTTCATTTATTCTTCTACTCAATCAATCCAATAAGAGTTATTGTAAGCACAAGCTGGGCAGTACCAATGCCAGTGCCAGTGCTAGTGCTCAATACCCAACACCGAAATCCTTTTATTGACGCTTATTGTTGCTTTAATGAGATTAACTGCAGCAAATTGTGGTTACCCAAACAACAACACCACCAATGAATAGCGCTTGTTCATCATAAAATCGTAACACGACGTGGCATTTGGCTTCGTACATACACACACGCATAGGCCTGAATATACATACATACCAATGCACATCCGCACATACATGGGTCAGAAGTGTCAATATCTGCAGGTAGTCCCCATGGCATCTTCCAAGGTGGTGATCGAATGCTTGGCACTTCGTTTTTCGACTCTCCTTTTTTACTTTCAGCATAGTTCGATTTCCAGCGATATAACTCATACCACTAATGTTTCCTCAATTCTATTTTACTTAAATCTTTTTTTTCTATTTTTATCACTTAATACCATAAGTTGGATTTGTATTGACAATTCGTTGCACATCAAAGCGAGTCTGAGCTCTTAACTCTTTTGTCCAGTTCATTCGCGCAGCTTATCGACCTTTGAGGGTTGAAAGTATTTAATCAATAATCCAAAAAAACGAACGCTGCCTTGATTCAATTAATGACTAAGTCGAGTTATGTAGGAAAGCATAGGAGGATTAGAATTCGAAAGCGGAAAACTGGCCGCGCACCCTTTTGGTTATAAATTTTGGCATTCATTTATTTTTTAAATTTAATTTTAACCGTCCGTTGTGTGAAAGTTTTATATTCTTTCGTTGTTTAAAATGGCCTGGTCAGGCCACCTATGAGAACACGTGCTTTATTTATAGGCTGGTACGAAAATTATGTCTGTAATCAATTTAAGTGTAATACCGATTAATAAAAAAAATAGATTGATTAGTGTTAAAAGAAATTTATTTATCAAGGTTCATCCTTCTTACTGTTTTTTTAAATTATTTGAAAAATTCAATTTATAAATAAAAAAAAAATATAAAATTTTAAAAGTTGCTTATGAAGCTGACGTAGCTACTGCAGCTAGACATATGCTGCAAGTGTAGGTTTTGGTTTTTAAACCGTGAGTTAAGCACATTGCATCTTTGTAAATGTGGCAAGTAAATCGGGTTTTTCGGCGGCTCCTTTTTCCAAAACATATTGTCAATCTTGCACTCGTAACATTGCTTTTTTTCACCTAGTAATCGATTCACTCCACTGGCAAGATTTGAGACACTAGGCTCTGGTTCGATTACTTCATCCCATTCAACTTCATAAATTTCTTCGTTTTCAGGCAATTCTACTTCAACCTCAAGCTCATTCTCAATATCAGACACCTCTCCGTCATCAACAGGAGCATAATCCTCATCATTATCGTCGTCGGTGACAAACGGATCATCTTCCTCATCCCCCGCTGCAATAAATTTGCTCAACGCTTCCTCGTGATGGCGCATTTGCTCACTTGATAGACGATTACTTCTTCTACCGATAGCTAATAGAGCCCTATCTACTTCGTTTGAAAGTGACATTTCTGTTCCGGCACAAAGCACTTTATGAATAATACAGATCACCATTTCAATTGTTAATAAATACTTACTTTTCTTCACTCAAACAAAAATGATTGCAAAAAGCAAAATCAATCATACACAATAAAATGTGCACCTGTAATAAATAGAACCAAATTCAATTCTAACGGCAGATATCTGGCACCTGTTCTCGTGTTTTTTTTTTTTACTAAAACTAGTAAAACTGTCGAAATGCGGTGAGAGCGAGAGAGCGACTAAAGTTTCAACTTCTGAGTGAGAGAGAACCGTATTCACTCTTTCTTGTACTCTAATTAGTCAAAAGACCAAGTACGGTGCATGACTATACTAAAATTGCAGTGGTGGCCTGTGCAGGCCATTTACCCTAACATATGAAGTTTTTGTGTAAAATGTATTTTTTTTTTTTCATAATCACTTCGCTGGAAATGGTTATAAAATTTTCAGAAGATTCATCTAACAGACTTGTATGGTATATTTTCGCCGTTTTTTGAAAACTTAACGAAACAAAAAGATATACCCCTCTAAAATTCGGAATGGCCTGCGTAGGCCATATCGCACAACGGACGGTTAAATAATTTTCAATAAATACGTAATTTTTTTTCAACAAAAAGCATATTAATCAAAGCGCCAAACTTTGTACGAAATTCAGAAGAGTTCATAAAATTTTCATCAAAATTTCCAACTTTTTCATAAAAGTGTGAAAAATACAGTTTTATATTCCATTAGATTTTAATCAAAATTTGAAGTGCCGTGGGAATCATCTTGATAGTTAATAACTTTTTTGCTTACGGCGTTAAACTTTTACTCCATACAAGAAACGTATTTTAATGTGAAAATCTACCATTTGATTTTCCATTATATGCAAGCCATTCCGCTCTATGCTGCAATTAAGAACAGCACATATTATAAATTTATGCATGCATTTTTGAGTTCTTACTATAATAGGAAAAATAATATAATTCCGTATTGAATCTTTCACATTTTGAAACTGAACTATAATAATTTAGCAAGTCTGATAGGTTCTTATGAGCCAGTGTACCAGCACTGTGCCTGCCTTGCTACGCCCTGCCTTGTCAGGTGTCTTAACAAGTGTTGTCCTTAAAGTTATTTATTATACCTACAGGATGCCCGGTAGTAGACTTAGAAATTAAAATCTAAATTAAAAAGAAGTCCATTTCAATAATTCAGTGGAAAGTTGCTGAAATCAAAATTATATAAAAGCCAGAGAAGACCCCGAGCGCGGTCTCCAATTACAGCACAATAAGTCTTTTGACTGTTGTCTCTAAACTTTTCGAAAAGCTGCTGTTAAAAGGGATAAATCCAATAATTGCGCAAAGGCATCCCATTCCAGCATACCAATTTGGTTTTCGTATGTATCACTCCACCATAGAGCAAGTTAATTGTGTGCAAGCTTGCGCTAAACAAGCACTTGAGAAGAAGCAATACTGTACAGCGGCGTTTTTAGATATAACGCAAGCCTTCGATAAAGTCTGGCATGAAGGGCTGTTATAAAGGGTAGTTAAATTTCAAGGACCGATGTTGGATGTGAACCACACCTAAACGTCAAGTTTTTTTCTGCATTTCATTGGACAGTTTTCAATTTCAGACTAACTCAATTTAAACCATGGAAATATAATCAAACAACGGGTTAGAGTTATTCAGGCTTATTATGAAAACGGGCGTTCAAATCAAAATTTATATAGCGCACTTCATCTTCAGCGCTGAGGCATATTTTCACTTCAGTGGATTCGTCAATAAGCAGAATTGCCGCATTTGGGCGAATGATAATCCAAGAGTAATTGCCGAAAAACCAATGCACCCACAAAGAGTCACTGTTTGGTGCTGTTTATGGGCCGGCGGCATCATTGGGCCGTATTTTTTCTAAAATGAGGCCGGTTAGGCAGTTACTGTGAATTGTGTTCGCTGAGATGATAAAGTGAGATGATAACGAACTTTTTATGGTCCGAATTGGAAGATGTGGATGTGGACGATATGTGGTTTCAACAGAACGGTGCCACTTGTCACACAGCTAACGAACAATGGCTCTTTTGCGCGAAACATTTGATGGCCGAATAACCTCACGTCGCGGCGATGTCAATTGGGCGCCAATATCATGTGATTTGACACCGTTGGACTTCTTTCTTTGGGGTTATTTCAAAGAAAAGGTGTACGTTAAGAGCTAAAGGATGAGATAAATCGGCACATTAACGGCATAGAACCTTAGTTATGCCTCAGCGTCATCGAAAATTAGGACCATCGGATGGAGGTGTGCCGCCGAAGCCGCGGTGGCCTTTGGCCGATATTTTGTTCCATACGTAATTCAGCCATACCAATATTATCATAATAAAGAGAAATGATAATAATTTCTTATTTTATTCAAAATCAATACCGGCCCTTGAAACTTAACCACCCTTTATAAGCAGGGCTTACCACACAATTGTTATATGTTCATAAAATCATACTTGGCAAATAAACATTTTCTTATGAAAGTAAACAACGAAACCCCTAACCTTCACGCAATTAGAGCGGGTGTGCCACAAGGAAGTGTTCTAGGCCCCGTCTTGTAGACTTTGTTCAAGGCAGACCTGCCACTATCAAAGAATATATATTCAGCCACGTATGCAGATGATGCTGTCGTCACGGCCAAGAGTACCCTTGAATGAAAAAATGATGCATACAAGCTAACGGAAACAAATCGGCGCAGATAACATTCTCACTACGAAACGGCTCATCTCCAGCCGTGTCTCTTGACAGCGTTCCAATACCTCAAACAGATAATGCCAAATATGTAGGTATTCTATTAGACCTGTGTCTTACTGGGCGGTCGCATATACTTTTAAAGCGAAAGCAGCTTGTACTGAAACTGCGATCATTACACTGGTTAATCGGTTACAACTCAAGATTTGGACTAGATAATAAGGGGCTACAAATCCATTCTGAAACCGATATGACCGTACGGAGTTCAATTATGGGGCTCAGGTACAAAAGCGAATCTAGAAATTATGCAAAGATTTTAGTCAAAGGTCAGCATGCTTACCAATTGCACCGTGACTTAAAAGTGACGGCAGTTTTCGATGAAATAAAAAAACCTCAACCAGAGATACAACAACCCACTTGCTACTCATCCGAATAACCGAGCAAATAACCTTTCTAAGATAAACTACTCTTGAAGATTAAAAAAATGTCAACCTAACAATTTAATGCAAAGATTTAAAACGTTAAATACGTAATAGAAAAAGTTATAAAATTGTATAAATTACATGTTTTATTATTAAGTAACGAACCCCAATAGGGCTTCTTACTCCAAGCTATTAAATTCTTTAAATTGTAGGTAAAAATATTGTAATACTTTTTGTTATTGGAGATCTATAAAATGGAGATCTAAAAAAAACCATGAATTATTACATAGATGAGATGCGCACTTATTTTTAGTATTATTTACTCTACATTTTGACCGTTGTGCCGGATACACTCTTAGAATCTGGCCTTCTCACTCCGTGCCACTCGCTGGAGAAGTGATATTGGAAATCTATTAACGCCGCGAACGATATTTTCTTTTAATGCTTAGATGGTCGCTCGGATTATTTCATGAACTAGATTTATGAGGTATACCCACACAAAAAAAAAACGTTTGGGGTAAGATCGACCGATCTGACTGGCTAGGATGTACCACCAAAACAGCTCATCAGTTTGTGAGGGAAGAAATCGCACAGTACCGCCGAGGTCTCTCTGCCCGTGTGCAGCGTGGCGCCATCTTATTAAAACCATGTGCGTATACTGAGTGAAGGATGTTGTCTCATTATTGACAGAAAATAATAGATCAGCCCTCGATGATTTTCAAAAAAATATAGTCCCCTTATTCCACTACTTGAAAATAAACAGCAAACTTACCACTTTAGGACTATGAAGTGGCTGTTGATGTTTAGTTAGTGGGTACTCCTTCAGGTGTCCAATAAAGGCAATTTTGTTACAGGCAAGGCGTAAATAACTCACATTTAAATGAAAATGGGTTACATCACTCCAAAATACAGTGTTTGCCATTCGAAAATAAAAACAACGCGGCAATAGCAAGTCTAAATAGCTTATGGAATAGTTTTTTTGGAAAAACTAAAATAGATCTAAGCGTTAAGTGGAAGATCTTCCCAGCTGTCTGCCGAGCCATTCAAAGTTACGCAGTTCAGCTGTGGGGGCATGAATGGTTGGATTATTTGAAGATGTGCCTAAATTATTTACATCCGCATTTTATAAAGAACAGTTTCAAATTACCTAACTGCAGACCCTATTACGCTACTTATCTTGACACAGGATTGGAACAAGGACACATTTTTTAACTCTATCACTACACTTGAAAGACTGCCTTATATTCTCTCAAAAGCGGAAAATTTTTCTGGGAAAATAGGAAATGTTCATGACCTAAGATGGGATGAAATCGACAACGCTACAAGAAATTGGAATGCCAAATGCACGAACAGAAAATGTGGCAACTGGCAATGAACAGTACTGACAGGATATATAAGCATTTAGATCATAATATAGGACATGATAACTTTAGCGACGATTTGAATATGCACAGGATTTCGTTGATTTTTAAAGCGATGAGGAAGTGCAGTATGCTAAACGGGCTGCATTCGTAAAACTGCTCTATCTGCACCTAAATGAAACTGCAACAATCCAACATTTTCTACGAAGAAGCCCCATATTTGGAAAACACTTCCTAGCTCAATCTGAAGTTGTACAAGTTCTGAACGATATTGGTGATTCAAATCGGAGAAATCTTACGAGCTTTGTTATTGGGGCTTTACGATGTAGGCAATTTATATTAGTTGAATAATACTGATCCTTTTTCCGGCAAGCGACTTAATATGTCAATGCAGCATGCTCATTTTAAAAGTAATACATATATTTTTTGTAATTTACAATACTATTTTTTTTAAGTTGTATAATTAATAATATGAACTTCTACCTATCTATCTATTTATCTATCTATCTGTAGAGTTTACTATACGCAATCGCTCCAACATTGTCTCGAGGAAATTTGAAAGAACATTTTCAATGTTGATCTTAAGCGCTTGCACCATTTGAATTTTCGTAACAAAATAGTTCTTGAAAGCCTCAGCGCAGACTGATGCTAATTAGCGCGCAAATTTGTAGCGACGAGTTTATAAGTTTCATTTGTTCTCGATGTTCAGCTTGGCTTCGGTTGTGAGCTGTTTGCGAACGAACTTGTTGCCCGGAAGCTTTGCACCCATGACCGAATCAAATTTTCACTTGAGCCTTCTCGCAAACGTGGAACAAATTCTACGACGAGCAGTTGCACACGATACATTGGCCTTAAAATACGTCTCGGTTGCGAACACACATTGTTCGCTCGTCCACTGCGACATCGTCACTAAATAACAAAATAACTTAAGGGGGTCGCCTCCCCGCTCATACGCTAAGCTGGTAGGGAGAAACTTCAACCCTGTACCACGACTGCTGGGGGGACGTACACTTTGAGAACATTTTATTTCCATTGGCAGATATCTCTTGTTGCCACTTTAAATTTCCATTTCACTGTGCAAAGCTATAGAAAATCCACAAACAGAAACATAAAATAACCACAACAACTGTGAAAACAGTGCAGCGCCGACAACAACAGCCAATACTTCAAAAAGCTGAATGAACAAATTGCAAACGAAAAAATACGCGTTTTATGTGCATCCATATCGCTCGCTTATTGAAAGAGTGACATAATCCAAAAACTAAAATATTGAAAAAATCGCCTTTAGACTTTGCAATTCATGAATACTCTCTATGTACTGTTCTTCATATGCGATGCTCTTAATAACTACCCCCATGCAATTTTTATGCAACCTATGAGAAGAGCTGATAGTAATTTTTGCTCGCTTAAATCACAAAAAATAGTTTTTTAATTATGGCGCTCTTTTAGGAAACATGCAATTTATATAAAAAAAACACCAGCTTAATAGAGAATTTCAATTCCATTTCTGCGGTGACAGAGGCACAAAAGCCAGTTTATTGAAATTTAATAAAATAAAAACGTACACTTTTGCTTTTGCAACAACAATAATATTCGGCAAGATAAAAATAACGAAAAATGGAAAAGCGCTGGGAAACAATACCACACACTATTCGGATGTGCATATAAGAGAGACAATCCGTATGCCTCGAACGCCTCTGCACAAAGCTGTCCGGAACTGCCACGTGCTTATGTATGTGTGTATGTACAATTTCGAGGTCTTGTTGGCTTGTGTGGAGTTTCTGAAGTTCAGCGCAACTGGGTAAAAAATCCGAGAAGGCGGCTCAGTCGTCAGTGTGTATGCGTGTGCGTGTGTGAGAATTCGAATTTACTTTCCATTCATTTGAACGCAATGTGTTTTTGAGGAAATTTTTATGTACTCCACATATTCCTTTTCAGTTCATATTTTTTTAACGATTGCGAAAGCTTTTCAACACAAACAGCCGCGAAATATGCAACGTTAAAGTGCTTATCTACTTGTATGCGCACACACATATGTGTGTTGAATGTTGTTTGTGTGGGTGCAAGAATGCATACTACATTGATGCTCAAGTTGCATACTTCCACTTTAGTTGGAGTATTTTGTTGCACAATTATTTTTGATTGTTATTGCAACTGTTCTCTTTTTATTGCTTCCCATTTTTTTTTTTGGTATGCCAGTAATATCCGATTCAATTCTCCATATCTTTTATAAAGCCATACATTTATTTATTTCAAATATGAGTAAGTAAATTTCTACTCACTCGTCTGACCTTTGCAGAAGCAGACAGCAACTGAAGGGTGATTTTTTAGCTATTATCTTTTTAAACAGTTGGTTTGTTTCACTGTCAAACATCTTCAGTTTGGTCTATAATTTAACCATGAATCGTCTTACAAACGAACAACGCTTGCAAATCATTGAATTTTATTATAAAAATGCGTGTTCTGTTAAGAAAGTTTATCGCGCACTTCTTCCATTTTATGGTCAGTTTAATCGACCCACTGAAACGACTATTCGAGCTATTGTGACTAAATTTAGAACCAAATTTTCATTACTGGACATCAAACCACCAACACGCTTACGTAGAGTGCGAACTGTAGAAAATATCGCAGCTGTATCGGCCAGTGTTAATGATGACCATCAATTATCGATTCGTCGCCGTTCGCAGCAATTGGATCTCTGTTACTCAACAACGTGGAAAATTTTGCGAAAGGATTTAGGTGTGAATCCTTTCCAATTACAGCTGGTGCAAGAATTGAAGCCGAACGACCTACTGCAACGCAGAATTTTTGGTGAATGGGCTCTTGGAAAGTTGGCCGAAGATTCACTTTTTCATCGAAATATTGTTTTCAGCGACGAAGCTCATTTTTGGATCAATGAGTACGTAAATAAGCAGAATTGTAGATTTTGGAGTGAAGGTCAGCCAGAAGAATAGCAAGAGCTACAATGTATCCAGAAAAGGTCACAGTTTGGTGCGGTTTATGGGCTGGAGGTATCATTAGATCGTACTTCTTCAAAGATGCTGCGAATAGTAACGTAACTGTGAATGGTGAGCGCTACAGTGCAATGATATCCAACTTTTTTTTGCCTAAACTGCAAGAGCTTGACTTGCATGACATGTGGTTTCAGCAAGACGGTGCCACATGCCACACAGCACGCGTAACAATGGACTTGTTGAGAGGCGAGTTCGGTGAACATTTTATTTCCCGTTCGGGACCTGTCAATTGGCCACCCGGATCGCGCGATATAACGCCTCTAGATTATTTTTTGTGGGGTTATGTTAAAGCTCATGCCTATTCAGACAAGCTTGCTTCAATTAACGCATAGGAAGACAACATTAAAGCATTTATATGTGAGCTACCGGCCAAAACATTTGAAAGAGTATGCAAAAATTGGACTAGGGGGATGGACCATTTGAAGCGCAGTCGTGGTCAACATTTGCATGAAATAATCTTCAAACATTAAATTATGTGGGCTGTACTATTGATTTAAATAAAAATTGCATGCATTTTTCTGAATTTTACGTGTGTTTTTTTGAAAAACTTTCCAATATTAGCGGAAATTTTGTTTCAGGATATTTTTAAAGTATTGCTGAGACCCCTGAACTCACCTTGGGGCATCACATTTTAATTTGAGTAAAAATTCAATAACTGATGTCACTTAAGCCTAGCATTAAGTAAAACCATTTAAAATTTAAGATAAACTCATTTTAAAAGTGTCATATTTATTAAACTCCTGCACAATCTCATTTGTTTCCCTTCGCACGCAGTGTGATCCAGTGTGCTTGCCGATTTTAGGTTCAGCAGACGATCAGCATTCACTTGACAAAAACTGTTAGCAGGAGTTGAGAGTCAATAAAGTTCACTCTTCTCTTTCCAAGCATAAACGGCTGGTCCTTTAACTTTTTCCATTGCTTTTCGAGCACAGAGCGAGGTAACGGTTACAACACGAGCAAATGCCATGAGCAGCACGATTCATGCGATTGAACCATCGTTGTTCAGTTTGTGCTTTTCCAATAATAAAAAATAAAACGGCGTTAAAATTGAAAGTTTATTTTGTTGGTAAAACTCGAAATTTTAGTATTTAGTAAGTATTTATTAAATATTTGTTGTAATTATCTTCAAATAGCTCAATAATACGCTGTGATGCACTCTGGGTAAAATAGAAAGGCATTGAGTATGTAAATGGTCATATTTTGTACCTCCTTCTACAAATATTTCGATTTAAGAAAAATATTCTACTTACAGATTAGGGCTTCTGGGGTAGCATTAATAGCGTTAAACATTCTCATACAAGAGCACACCCTCTGATTTAGCTGTGTTCCTGCTTTAAGAGCTGATACGATCGATTTCGCCTGTAGCTTGTTTGACAAGATTTACTCTAAGTTTTAATTCCCGACAATAATTTAGTAATTTTTGTGGACTTTGTTCGGAACTTAGTGCTTTATGTACTTAACATTACAAATATTAGAACATAAAAACAAACAAAAAAAAAAACAAAAAATAAACAGATTAACGAAACCAACGCAAGACTGAGTCTTGTCGAGGACCTAAGCTCCTGAGGGAAGTGAACAAGGAAAAAATATTATTTATTGGTAAACCCTTTATATGAACGTATGTGAAATTTCATTTCAAACTGTCTATTCATTCTTTGTTTATCAACGTGTCACAGCATTTTCTACAATGGAAAAAATCAAGAATCATTCAGTGATTCAATTCTTGTTTTTAGAAGGTTTAAAAGTAAATGAAATGCATGAACGAATGTTGAAAGTGTAGAAGGACATTTCGCCATCAATTAGTATTAGTATGGTAAAAGATGGGTTGCTGAATTTAAACGTGTTTGTACAAGCCTTGAAGACTATCTACGTCAAGGACGTCCAAGCATAGCAGCAACACCAGAAATTGTAGAAAAAATACAGAATTTTGTATCGGAAAATCATCGAGTGACTGAAAGAAATTTAGTAGAAGCCCCAGATATCTCATTGGGCAGTGTAAGCAATATTCTAACTGAAATATTGAGTTTCAGAAGCTGTGGCCACAATGAAGAACGCATTCGCTAACAATGGAATAAAACACATTCGAATGCGACTTTCTCAACAATATTTAGAGCATTTTCGAAAGGATAAAGTGGATTTTGTGCGTCGGTTCATCTCTATGGATAAGACTATATCAGGTCAATTACCTTTGGATCAAAACTAAAGGCTAAAGAATGGTGTCAACTTGGTTTTTCAGCTCCGCAACGAGTTTGTGTTTTGAAACCGTCCAAGAAGGCATCAAGAAGTTAGCTTCAGTTTTTTGGGATGCGAAAGGAATTCTGTTTGTAGATTACTTGCAAATTGGTAAAATAACAAATTCTGAATATTATTGTAACCTTTTATACCAGCTTAAGGAAAACAGTAGTAAAAAAGACCAACGTTACAAAAGCAAAAAGTTCCACCGTACTTACCAACGCATACATTGCATGTAGATTCTTACGTTGCACGCAAGATCGTTCCATCTGATGTAGTAAGATGTGAATTATATCTATCGCAGATCTGCCCCTTATAAAGCCAAACTGATTTTCACTGACACGATAGTTATTGCATTATGTGACATCACCCTTATTTTTGTAAAATTATCTTCAGACTTTGTATATTTTTCTGTATTTATATGTTGTGCAGTAACTGGTTTATTCGTAATACCAAAACCGGAGTCGCTGTGGTTGTTCTCATACTGATCGTTGTGTTTGCCAATGTGCGCGTTCCAATGTCGCCGAAGAGTTCTCCTCTCTTCTAATGGCAGCATCTGCAAGTAATTTTCCAAATCTTCAGAAAAGTTTTGCTTTGTCATTTAGTCGCAGCCCACCTGTGGAGCATAGATAGAAATAATGTTTCGGCTTAGTTCGCTACCTGATGCAAAGCTTCATTGCCATTATGCGATCAGTTTTCCTTTCCACTCTTGCCATTGCATCCTTGCAGCGATTATTATTCCTACGCCGTTCTGTTTCTTCCATAGTTTCCATATGGTTTCTTGTAGGCTATGTAGTTATATCAACGCGTCTCTTCTGTAACGTTTCAACCAATTCATAGGTACTAGCGGTTAGTGATCGAATATTCCAAGTCGCAAAACGAATTTTATTTCTGTATTGGTTTCATTTCTCTTTAACGTAATTGTGAATATATTGCTTCCATCGTCGTTTTCAGGGGACACCTAAGCATGTTGAGTACTCAGTTCTTTTGGTTCTGAAAGACAATAATATCCTTAGCCTTTCAGCCACATTTTTTTTATTTAGCCCTCTGAAACTTAAAAGTCCTTCAATTCAATTGATAAGGAAATGAAAAAAGTATGCAGATCTGCCATATTAGATATTGTGATTCCATGTGCATATGACATTTTTATATCTTATAAAAAGTACGCGAATATTCCGAACAAATTCTGGATGATTACCAAGCAGCTTTTAGAGCCAACTGGTTTACAACAAATCAAGGTTGCATAGCGACACAAACTTTCGAAAAGCTGTTTGAATATGACATTGAAGTCTACTGCTTAAATTTTTGCTGCAGTCTATAGGCATCCCACTAAAGCTTGAGCTTTATAGTAAGACGCATACAAATACCACGGCGAAGGTCATTGTACAAAGAGAGTGTTCTGAATAATTTCCCATTATATCGGGAGTTAAATAGCGAGACGCTTTATCAACATTAATATTCAAGCTGCTCCTGCACGCAAATGGGACTATATACAATAAGCCGTTCCAGCTTTGTGTATATCCAGATGGCATACTTATCATGGCGAAAAATAGGAGTGAACTACAAAGTGCGTTTAAAAATCTGGAAAAAAAAGTACGAACAAATGAGCTAAAAACTAATGCAGAAAAAACGAAGTTTATGGTCCGGTCCATCCCCGGTTTAAGGCATGATGACCTGCTGATCGGGAACTATGCAAGAATTTACCTATTTAGGTTCCAAAATGTCAGCCAATAAGGATATATCACTGATGTAGATGAAATAAGTCGTATTACTCTAATTTGAAACTATCAAAAGTATTATCTCGCGACTAAAAGTTGAGGATATACCATATAAGACATTGATCCGCCCTGTGCTTAGCTTTGGTTGCGAACTATGGACGCTAAAAACCACTCGGAGGATAGGATAGCTTGAACACGTGTTTAGAATGCCCGAGTAGAGAACTCCACGAAAGACAGTTCAATTGCGTCTTGTTGGAGGCCGAAGAAAAGACGCGCCAGAAAGAGATGGCTCGAAGACGTTGAAGATGACAGTGCAAAGCTGAACGTGTGGCAGTGGGAGGAAGTTGCCTTAACTAGAGACGGGTGGCGAAAGGTTGTGAATGAGGATTGTGATGCTAAAAAGAAGAAGATATTGGGTTGGGGAAAAAGAAATGTCGTATTTGTGATCGAAATTTGACGCTTTATTTAACGTACTTAGAATTATCCGATTCAAGTCAAATATGTCCTGTTTTGTTCGCAAACTTGTTGACATTTAGAAGGGGGTCCCTTTATAAAACCCCCCTCCTTATTTGCAAAAAACTCAGATAACCAGTTTTCGCAAACCTCTTTTGAGGCCAACTTGGTATCCCAAGGGCGTTTTGCATGGACCGGAAGAGATGATAGTCACTTGGTGGCAGGTCCGGACTATATGGTGGGTGCGATAGGACATCCTATATGAGATCCCGTAGCTTCTGGCGGGTCATCAAAGATTTGTGAGGACGAGCATTGCCCTGGTGGAACGCAACACCATTCCTATTGACCGATTCTGGCTGCTTCTGGTCAATCGCCTGCTTCAAACGGTCAAGTTGCTCACAGTAGAGGACCGAATTAAGGGTCTGGCCATAGTTGAGCAGCTCATAGTGAATAATTCCCTTCCAATCCCACCAAACACATAGCAAAGCCCTCCTGGCTGTCAATCCGGGCTTGGCGATGGTTTGGGCTGGCTCGCCGCTTCTCGACCACGATCTTTTTTGCTTGGCGTTGTCGTATGTGATCCAATTTTCATCGCCAGTCACCAGCCGCTTCAAATATACGTCAAGTTGGTTCCATTTTAGCAGAGAATCGCAAGCGTTGATTCGGCCCAAGAGTTTTTTTGCGTCAACACGTGTGGCACCCAAACATCCAGCTTTTTTTGGAATCCAATCTTCTGCAAATGGTTCCAAACGGTTTTGTGCTCTACACTTAGTTCCTGACTAATCGAGCGAATGCTCACATGTCGGTCTCTTTAAATAATTTCAACGATTTTATCAGTCTCTACGACGATTGGCCTACCAGTACGGGGTGCATCTTCGACATCTACTACACCAGAACGAAATCGATCGAACCAACGCTGTGCTGTGCGAATCGTTACAGTATCAGGCCCATGGTAGGTAGGTAGGTAAGACAAATTTTAATGTCTCCCTCCCAACAGCGATCCCGAAGCATTTTGCATGCCTGCAGGATCGCGAAGACCTCTGCTTGAAAGACGCTGCTTGTCTCCGGCAGATTATAGGAGACCGAAATGCTGGCTGATTTGGAGTAGACCCCCGCTCCCACTCCAGACTCCATTTTGGATCCGTCAGTGAAAACAGAGGCATCTATATCCGCAACAACTCTCCCCTCTTTCCAATCTTGCCTGCTCGGAAAGATAGCCCTAGCACAACCCTCAAAGCACAGTTTGCGGATGGAGAGGTCGGTGCGAATATCAGAGAAGGAAGGGAGGATCTGCTTCAAGATGCTGCTATGCCCTACAGGGAGTTGTCAGGCCCATAAACTTCACACATTTTTGCCGCCGCCTTCGTTTCATTTTTACCTCTAAGGTAGTAAAAACGTAAAATATGACGAATTTGTTGCTTGGTGGACTCTTCTCTCTTGGTGGACTCACAACACTGTCAAAGAGACACTTGAGTACAGATTGTCGTCTTCAAATCGCCGTATAGTGTGACTCTATGCAATAAGTACAACGCAAGATATGTTTAAATGTCTCGCTGAATTGACAAAATACGACATTTCTTTTTCCCCAACCCAATATTTTATAATGTGATATTATATGAAAAAAGAGGTTGTCTGTAAAGTCGGTTTACTGACGATAGTTTAACGTGATAACGTCATAAGAAAATACTGATTGAATGGTTGCATTTTTTAAAAGCAAATTTTAATTTTATTTGTTTGATAGATATTTTGTATGGATATAGAGAATGAGTTAACATTAATTTAACATAATATATTGTACTTTAACATAACATGACATAACATAACATAACATAACACAACACAACACAACACAACACAACACAACACAACACAACACAACACAACACAACACAACACAACACAACATAACATAACATAACATAACATAACATAACATAACATAACATAACATAACATAACATAACATAACATAACATAACATAACATAACATAACATAACATAACATAACATAACATAACATAACATAACATAACATAACATAACATAACATAACATAACATAACATAACATAACATAACATAACATAACATAACATAACATAACATAACATAACATAACATAACATAACATAACATAACATAACATAACATAACATAACATAACATAACATAACATAACATAACATAACATAACATAACGTAAAGTGCGTGTATTTCACAGTATAAAACACTCCTTAAAACATACAAAGTGCTAATAGTGGCGTGTGAACATATGTGCTTTAAAGCGTGAGCTTGATAATTTCAATAAGATCTCCAGAAAGAGCTATTCAAATTTTAAAAACTCAAAAGTGCTCGCATAAAAGTGAATACCAATAACGCCTAAACTTTTAATAAGGGATCAGCTGTCTGCTGTTTGCAGATTCAAGTGTTCTCAAAAACCATTTGTTTTCGTTAAATGATATTGGCGCCAAATTCTAAACTTTAAGCTTAAAGCTGTACATCGTTAACGAATAGAGTGATTAAAGACAAGGTTAAGCTTTAAGCTTTAAGCTCTTTATGCTTAAAGAACTTCCAATACGAAAGCTTTCCTTGCACTGAAAAAGCTTGGGACTGGAAGAGCTTTTATTGTCCTCTGAAAGCTGACATCCAAGTAAAAATTATACCCAGCAATACAATTAATGATCCTCTATGCAATATGATGTCAACAATACAAATCATAGACACAATAGATAGTATCTCAAAAGGAATAAAAAAGCAGCTTAAGGAATCAGGAAACATCAAACGCGAAATCAAAAATACTATTGTTCACGAAATCTCTCGTTTAGAAGCACTTATACCATCAATCGAAAAACTACAACCAAGTGATGGTTCGACGCCACCATTATCTGACGCAAACTCGAACATACGCACCATTCTTCGCGAGGAATTATCCGAATTCACCAAGCTACTGCGGCCAAATAATGTATCAGAAGTTCCAACAATAAGTTATGCAGCTGCTGTAAAAACAAAAATTATGGCCAACAAAAACGTCACTGCAAAGCCTGCAATAATCATAGGTGCAAAAGACGGCACCAACTGTAGGCACACTGATATTCTCAATTCTTTCCGAAAAGGCGTCACATTTAAAGACACAACATATGCACCAGCGAAAATTGTACCTGTCTCAAATAACAAAGTGCGTGTAGAATTCGACACAATTGAGCAACGTGACGTTACAATGCGAAAACTTTCAGAAGTTACAGATCTCAAAGCGGAGAATGCAAGAAATAAGCGTCCTTTAGTCATTCTGAAAGGAATATCAAATGAAATTCCAGTAAGTGATCTGGTAAACATCATAACAAATCAAAATGCTAGTATCAGTGCGGAAATTAAACACGATGATGATATCATATATCGATTTGGACGCAAGAACCGCCGAAATCCAGAGACACTTTATAATGCAGTCCTAGAGGTATCAGGAAATGTTCGAAATGCAATGATTACACTCGAGCGCATCAACATCGATTTTCAACGAGTAAATGTATCTGACTTCAGTGCCTTCATACAGTGCTTCAAATGCTTGCAATTTGGCCATACCAAAACTAAATGCACTGATACAATAACTCCTTGTTCCCACTGTGCAAGCAAAAATCACCAGTATGCTGATTGCCCAGAAAAGAATGATGCATCTAAACTCAAATGCTTCAATTGTGCTTTGCGAAACGAAAAAACCAACGTCAAGGTAGATGAAAAGCATTCTGCGGTTAGCGCTAAACATTGCCCCCAAATCAAATCCATGCAGCAGCGAATCAACTCACGTATTGAGTATGGTTGTTAAGCCACTCAGCATCATACAACTTAATGCGAATCATTGCTATGAAGCACACAATGAGCTAATGCAATATATTGCTTCACATGATATAGACATTGTACTCTTATCTGAACCATACACCGGTACTAGAACTGTTAGCACACTAAGTGGATTCTCAACGTTCCAATTCCCGATGGTGAATCGAACAACTAAGGCGTGCATTTTAATAAAAAATACTATTGGTGCTGCACTCGGTATTTTACAATACTCAACTCCAAATCTCAGCGTCATTAAGCTGCCCTTAGCACAACGATCGTTATATATCGCATGCGCTTATGTCGAACCAAGCGATGATAAATTTGATACTCTCGACGCTGTTAATAAATTTCTTAGTAGCACGAGGCCAGCACTACAGCTCATAGGTGGAGACTTCAATGGTTGGCACTCATCATGGGGCTCAAACAGATCAAATGATCGTGGGTTAGCAGTTGCAAATATTATAGCTGCCAACGATATGGAAGTAAGCAATCAGGGTAAGGTTGCCACATTCAACGCGATACGGTATGGCGCACATGCTTGTTCAATCATAGATATAACGATTGCTTCAGGAAATCTCGCACACCATATCACAAATTGGTCAGTGAATGTTGAGGCCATTCAAAATTCAGATCACAGCGCAATAACTTTTAAAATCGAAAACAGCTCCAGCGTTACTGCTGCAAAAAGTACATCAACCTATCTATACAACAATAAGACAGCCAACTGGAAGAAGTTCGAAGAAGTTTTAGATGAGCAGCTCAACATAAAAGATATTTTAAATGTAGACCTTGCCAATTGTACCGCATATGATCTGGACAATACTGTAGAATCTCTTACTGGAATTATCAAGAAGGCGTGCTCAATATCTATGAAAATTCGAGGACGTGGCAAAGCAGCAAATCCATGGTGGAATAATGAACTCGAGGATCTTAAGAAAAAGTGCATCCAACTTCATCATAAGCTAAACAACTCAAAAAATACTCAAATTTCGACAGCAGTTGCTATGCAACATTCCAATGCTAAACGCACATATGCCGCTGCACTAAAGAAGGCATCAACTGAGCACTTCCGAGAATTCTGCGCCCAACAAGGCAAAGAAAATGTCTGGTCACTGACAAATCGATTAATTAAGGATGCACCATTACATCGACCTCCAATGACGCTTCAATATAGCGGACTATACTCTGACACCAGCGCCGGCACAGCTGAAGCTCTCCTGCAACATTTCTTTCCTGACGACACCGTTGACTCTACGCGTGAACACCTCCACCGTCGCAATAGAAACAAACATCACCTTAACACACCCAAGGATGAACCATTCACTGAAGAAGAAGTACTCGAAGCGTTAGTAACCATGAATCCAAATAGAGCCCCAGGTTTAGATAACCTAACCTCAGACATATGCTTGGCTTTTACAAAGAAATATTCCAAATTTCTCACAGCTCTCTATAATGCATGCCTCCGTGTGGGTTACTTTCCAAAAATTTGGAAAAAGGCTTACATTAAAATTTTACCAAAGCCAAACAAAGTTGAAACTAATGAGCTAGGATCTTACCGCCCCATAGGACTCCTTCCTGTGTTCGGAAAGCTGTTAGAGAAACTCTTTACCAAACGCCTTATATATCATGCTGAATCGAATCAACTATGGTCTCCAAAACAATATGGTTTCAAAGAGCAGACCTCAACTTTGGATGCTTTGCGTAACGCAATTGAAACTATTGAGAAGGAGAAGCGTAAAAAGCGGCAGGTAATTTGTGTGTCTCTAGACATTAAAGGTGCGTTTGATCACGCTTGGTGGCCGGCGCTCTTAAATCAGCTAGAACGAATGCAAACTCCGTCTAATATTTACAGGCTTATTATAAGCTATCTTACAGATCGCAGCGCTTCACTAAATTACGCCGACGCCACTGCAACAAAAGCAACAACTAGAGGCTGTATCCAAGGGTCTGTATGTGGTCCAATTTTTTGGAACATTATCATAGATGAGCTTCTTTCTATGCCGCTGCCTGAAGGGTGTGAAATTCAGGCCTTTGCAGATGACATCCTCTTAATAGTCAGCGCCAAAACTGTAAAAGAACTGCAACTTTACGCTAATGATGCTTTGCGCCTAATATATAATTGGGGAAAGAATGTGAAGTTGACTTTTAGCGACACCAAGACATATGCTATGGCATTTAAAAGTAATGCTAAACAAGCTGAACTATTTTTAAATGGCAATCGACTAATCTTCGTCAAAGAAATTAAGTACCTGGGTGTAGTAATAGATGATCGACTGAGATTCACCAACCACGCTAAGTACGTTGTCGATAAAGCTCAGCGAGTATATAAAAACTTATGCCGATATGTTAGACCCACATGGGGTGTACACGCAGACAACGTTATCACAATCTATAAGCATGTTGTGGAGCCAACTATAACTTACGCTGCAAGTATATGGGGCAAAGCTATACAGTTTAATTATATTCGCCGTCTTCTTCGCTCGTTCCAAAGAACTTTCGCTATACGAGCAATCAGAGGCTTTCACACAGTTTCGGCTAATTCGGCTCTGGCGCTTGCAGGATTCACACCGCTGCATCTGAAGATAAAAGAAACTATGCAAATCGAAAGTGTCAAATTATCCGGAGTATATGATGAAACACTAAACGTCATGCTTGAACAACGCACTACACCAAAAAATCAACTACATCCTTCCGAGCGTCAGTCTATACGTTTTGAAAGTATAGCATCACAACAGGAAGCTGACAATACTATGGATGCAAATGCGACCCACATCTATACCGATGGAAGCAAGTTAGAAACAGGCGCTTGTGGATCAGCTTTTATCGTTCATAAACAAGATGACGACTGGACGTCACGTAAATTTAAATTACATGACACATGCACTGTCTTCCAGGCTGAAGCTCTAGCAATTGACACTGCACTTAAATGGGCTCAGAATGAATTGAAAACTGAAAAGCTAGTCATATATAGCGACAGTCGCTCTTGTTTGGAAGCTATCCAAAATCGGAGCAACCCCAATCCTTTAATTGCATCAATTCATCAGCACCTGTACCTTCTTCGCCAGCGACACAGAATTGACTTTTACTGGGTCAAATCGCACATCGGTATTGAAGGAAACGAGCGTGCAGATGAACAGGCAAAAGAAGCAGCAAATCAAGGAGTCGATCCAGTATATACTGCATTTCCCTTAAGCTATGCTATACGGCAAATACGTTCTCAAATATTCGAGTCATGGCAGCAGGAGTATGCCGACGATACCACTGGCTCCATCACAAAGATTTTCTTTCCAATTCTTGAAGATGCGCAACTATACCGACAACTCTTTGGGATATCATTTGAATTGACACAGCTCTTTACTGGCCATGGTTTCAACAAGGCATACTTAAAGCGATTCAAAATCATTGACGAAGACTGGTGCCCGTGTGACCAACTCACTGTGCAGAGTATGCATCATCTTTTGCACGACTGCCCACGCTTTCACAGTGCACGACAGAGACACGAAACATTCTGTGCACAATATGATATTCCAGCATTCAACATAAAACAAATTTCAAAATATCCTAGTTTGATAACATCATTTAATGAATTTGTCAAAAAAATAATTGATAATTTAAAAAACTTCAATGCTTCAAACATTCCTACCTAATGTCTTAATCATAATAGTAATATAGTAGAATAACCATCTAACTGCTTGTATCCAATCGCAGGCATTTTATTTCAGTTAGTTTTGTTAAACTATAAAATATTTATGTAATTGAAAATACTTGTAATCTATCTGAATGTTATACTGCACATATGTATGAAAATATTTGCTCTAGAAAACAAACTAATTGAAATAATAAATTACTCGAAACGCAGTAAGCGCGTAGAGCCCAAGGAAAAAAAAAAAAACATAACATAACATAACATAACATTACATAACATAACATAACATAACATAACATAACATAACATAACATAACATAACATAACATAACATAACATAACATAACATAACATAACATAACATAACATAGCATAACATAACATAACATAACATAACATAACAAATTACCCCGTATTAAAGCATTCACCAACAGCTTTCATTTGATACCCATATTGTACATACACGTCCGAAGGTTACCCGGGTCCACGTTTTGACCTATATCTTGAGACCCTATCTACCAATAGGTATTCAAACTATACGGAAATCTTCTTCAATACCTACTTAACAATGTGTGTAAGTTTGGTTTAATTCGGTTCAAAGACACGGCGGGTCCACGTTTTGACATATATTTCGAGACCCTAGTCATCAATAGATATGAAAATTACCCCGTATTAAAGCACTTATCAACAGCTTTCATTTGATATGTATATTGTACAAACACATTCTAGGGTCCACGTTTTGGTCTCTATCTCGAGACCTTAGTCACGGAGCGGCATGAAAAATACTCTGAACTAAAGCATTCACCAACAGCTTCCATTTGATACCCATATTGTATATACACATCCGAAGGTTACCCGGGTCCACGTTTTGACCTATATCTCGAGCCCTATTTCCAAAATAAAATATAATCCATGTTACTCGTGGAGGATGTAGCTTTCGAATGGTGAAAGAATTTTTAAAATCGGTCCAGTAGTTTTTGAGCCTATTCATTACAAACAAACAAAGTTTTCCTCTTTATAACATTAGTATAGACAACATATCTTATAAGGTATATGGTAAATATTACCATACATTTTTTCCTTCATATATAATAAAAAAATTAATAATAACATTAAAACAACAGGTATTATTAACAAACTTGGTTTTATTTTAAATTCTTCAAGTGAATCAAATTAATAATAATCAATAAGAAGGCATATGCAAATACAAATACGTGAATTTATATATGTATGTAGGGGAGGGGGCCCAGTTGTGAGGCAGGCCCAGTTGTGACGCAGGCCCAGTTGTGACGCAGGCCCAGTTGTGACGCAGCTAAATATTTTTGACATGCGGTATGAAAATGACAGTTTGAGCCCTGCCAATCATGTTCGTTTGACGTTCAGCAGTTTTTGTGCAGACACCAACGTTAGTAGTCGCATTGTGTATACACGCACCAAACATCGTGTTGAAAATCGTGCGAAAAAGTTATTTTGATTTTTTTCAAAGTACCAAAATTTTGTGAAATTAACAGTGAAAAGGCGAGTGTAATGCATCAAAATATTGTATTTGCCGTATATTTTGTGATTCTATATGGATTTATGTGATTATGTGGTGTCTATAAAAAACTTGCTTGTCTTACACAAAATAGCATCGTGACCCGGTTGTGACTCAGCGGGTGGCCCAGTTATGACGCACCTTTTTTTTGCACTACGATCATATAGAACTGCCGAATTCCTACATTTTTGTTGTTGTTTAAAAAAACCAACTGCCAACTCGATCAATTGCAACGTATGCAAGCGTCCAGTTCATTTGAAGTGCGCCAACATGCAGGCAAGTTATTTCACTTGCAAACACTGCGAAAGTGACGTGGACGACGACTAGGAATATTTAGATGACGATGATGAATAAAAATCGTTGTCATTTATGGCCATTGAAGGACATTTTCTTTTGTATTTTTCATTATTTTTGCCATTGAAAGCCTTCAAAATAAATAAATCATTAAATCACAACAATTGGTGTGACATTCCTTTCATATTTTCTCATTTCCAGTAAATTTCTTGAGGTGCGTCACAACTGGGCCACTTTTTTTTTGTCCTAAAAAAAGTTATCCTGAAAAAATTTGTTCCAAAATTTTTTGAGTAACTCAAATAAACATACTTTCTTTGGAGAAAAGTTGCGTTTGGTTAATAGTTAAATGTTAAACTTCTTCATTTTTCAATTTGCGGAACTGAGGAAAAAATTTTAATTTTTTTCAAAACCCGCGTCACAACTGGGCCCCCTCCCCTACATATGCGCATATACATACATATATACGCTCACTTAAGTAGGAGAGAGCAAGATGTCGAACGTTGCCGTTCGTTTGCTTTGTTTGCTTTGTCGTTCGTTCCGCGCTTTCGCTTGCAGTTCATTCAATGCAATGAGCAAGGTAACGACAAATGAGCAAGGTAACTACATATGAGCAAGGTAACACTAATGAGCAAGGTAACTACATATGAGCAAGGTAACACTAATGAGCAAGGTAACTACATATGAGCAAGGTAACACTAATGAGCAAGGTAACACTAATGAGCAAGGTAACGACACATTTTTTCGTGCGTGCAGCCTGTTAAATCGAATTATAAGACGTTATCACGTCAAAAAATTAAATGTTGTCTAGAAAAAGCATACATTTTTTTTACTTAAAATTTATTTCATTTTACTATATTAGTTTTTTGAACATTTCAATGAGCATATTAATATTCCTTCACATTTCACTTTCACCACGGGAAGGAAATCATTCCCTTATTTTGTTTCCTTTAATTCATCATTAATATGTTTTGTAGCTGCTTAAGCAGGTTGTGGACAGACTAAAATTGGGATTATAAGCGTTTACCTCTATAGCTTCCGAAGTTTCTCTCCTTTAGAGCTTGATCACACCAAGATACACCTACAAAAGCATCATTGAAACTATGTAGGTTTGTATTTTTCGACTCCCCTATTAATATGGTTTTTTTGTTTGTTTTGCTGTTAAAAAATCTAGCACTATAATTATTTATTACCTATGCAGATTGAACGATCCTCTTAACTTTGCGTTCAACAAATTGCAAAATCTCCCACGAAGAACCAATCAATTCTCAAAAACCAAACATACATCATGGCGGTAGATTAATGAATTTAAATGTTTGTAAGTACATATGTACACACATTCATATGTAGTAATTAAAACATGTGTTTAAGCTAGAATTCTGCCAAACGTCATTTATATTCATCATGCCAGTGTTGGCAAAACGACATTACGACTATTTATAATGAGCTAATTACAGGGTCATAAATATTCATATAACATACAAAGTACACAAAGTACAGGGAGTGTGGCTAACAAGTGGGCTGCCGACAAGCCGACATACATATCAACATAAAAACTTACAACAGCGTACACATACTGGCACTCATATTCATATATGTGTTTGTGTGTTTTCCATGGTACATTGGCAGCTCGTGACCGTGACCATAGTAAGTATGTATGTGTGTATGTATAAGTGCGACCACGAACTAGAGGGCAAACGGCAAAGAATGAGCAAAAAAAAAAAGCATTTGGAAAAAGAAGAAACAGAAAACAGCAGCCGAATCGCGAACGGCACAGGCTAACAGTGGAGTAGAAGACACAGCCAGGATTAGACTGCAAGCTGGCAAAGAGGGGAGACTTTTGCGGCAGACATTGTTATTGGCGGTTGAGTGTGCCTCTTTTCGACCGGACAGACGCACATGTGAACCAATTAAAATGCGATTACGTGCTAAATTGTGGGTCTCTTGTCTGCAGCGTTGAGTATCTGTCGACAATATGCCGCAAGTACGTATGTATATTACGTATGTGAGAGTAATGCAGCGCTGAAAAACACGCTGCTGACTACGACTTTAATGCTGCAATTACAAACACATGCATATATGCATAAAGCATATATGTGGTAGTAAATCATTTTACCAAAGCCCATACACAAACATATTTTTATGCCTTTTATATTTTATTTTAATTTTTTTTTGTATTGTTCATTTACGCTTTTCGTGGCAAATGACCAATGTTGCGCAGGCTATTACTAGAGCACAAGAACAACAATAGCGTCTACAGCAACGAATAAACAATCAGTGCTGCAAGCACAAACACAAGCACAAACAGCGCAGCTAATCGACGCTGTCCAGTAATTCATTCATTTTCGCATATGAAGTTGCAATTGAGGCTGCAAGGAATTGGAGTTGGTCTAGCGCCGCAGAAAAATATACAAAACATTTACGTTGACAGAGCCTGAGGATAGCAATTGCCGTAATAAAAACTACAGCTATGATATGATGTAGCCTAGCACTCTTCCATCCACTTTAACTAACATCCACATTTCATGGCATGGCCCTCCCCTGCCTGCACAGCCAGCTATGCCAAGTTTTAATTTAGTTTCACTCCGCTCGGTCATTTGCTGGTTGGCTATTTGTTTTTTGTGGCTAAGCTCAATTTTCGCTTTACCCTAACTGCATTGCAATAATTTCCATTATTCACTTGATTGTTGTAGCAGTTGTTGCCCCTGCCGCTGCTGCTGCCATTTTATTGTCTGTTGTATGTTGGCAGTTAATAAATGTTGCTGCATGTCCTTTCAAGTGTGCAATGTGTGCCTTGATATACTACTGCTACGCGCTTATTGCTGATTGTTGTTGTTGTGGTTGTTGCTGTTGTCATTCTGTTTGCTGTTTACCCTTCCTTATGCACACATACATGTGTATGTATGTGTATGATGCACGTTATGAAAATAATATCCTCAATTGCCCGCAGACACTTGACCACTTGGGCGGCTGTGTGTGTGTCCAGCAAGTTAGGGCATTGGCGCTGTTGGGGCAACTGCTGTTGATACATCCCAAATGTGTGAGTTACTCACAAGGGCATATGTTGCAAACATGTTTGCATGATTTCCACATTTTTGTTTGCCAAGCCACTTGCCCCATCATAGTTTGCTGAGTATGCAACCACAAATGAGTGCTTTATTGCTGCCTATCTATGATTTTATTTTCCTTAAAATGCAACACAAATGCATTTGTATGCGCCACAAAAGTGGTGAGTGATTGTATGTTGCGTACATACATATTTCTGCAAAGATGCTGATGCATGCGCATTTTAATTGTTGTCTAATTTTTTTGTGGTCAATGTCCATGCATCATCCGATATTGAAAGCAGCTTTACAATATTTTAATGAGTTATGGCCATAGATATCAGTATGCGATATACGAAGTGTTTTAAAAAAAATAAGGTGAATTTAAATTTTTTTTTTTAATATTTATTTACTCATCAATTTCTATTTCATCTCGTTCAAAGTAGTCCGTCTCAGTTATAATACACTTGTGCCAGCGGTTTTTCCAATCTTCGAAGCAGTTTTGATATGCACTTTTTGGTATGTCCTTGAGCTCTCTCAGGGATTCGGTTTTTATCTCCTCAATCGTCGCAAAATACCATTCTTTCATGGGTCTCTTCAATCTTGAGAACAGGAAAAAGTCGCTGGTAGCCAAATCTGGTGAATACGGTGGTTGAGGCATGTTAACGGTGTGGTTTTTTCCAAATAATCTCTCACAAGCAAAGATGAGTGAGCAGGTGCAATATCATGATGCAAAAGCCACGAATTTTGTTTCCACAATTCCGGGCGTTTTTTTCGTACCGCCATAAAAACTTCAAGGTAATATTTCTCATTTACCGTGCGATCTTGTGGTAAGAACTCCTGATTCACTACGCCAAGGTAATCGAAGAAAACAGTAAGCAAAGCCTTGGCCTTTTGATCGAACTTGGCGTGGTTTTTTTTCGTCTTGGCTCTCCTGGACTTTTCCATTGGGACGATTCCATGACGCCTCACCAGCTATGACCTTTTCAAGCAAATCTGGATCATCGTTGATTTCATCAACAATTCCTGAGCGATGCTCATGCGATGTTGGTTTTAGTCGAAATTCAGCAATTTCGGAATGAAACTTCATGCCCAAATTGCATGCCGACAACAACTTCTCTCATTGTAGTTCGACGATTGTCCATAACAATTTCCTTCACTTTCTCAACTTTTTCATCGGTTGTTGATGTGCTGGGGCATCTAGAGCGAGCGTCGTCATTCCCATCTTCTCGGCCTTCTGTGAAAAACTTGTACCACGTGTCAAATATACGTAGGCGAAAGTTCGAAGGCATTTCAGACCGTTTGCCAATCTCTGAAAAGCCAATGACGGAGCAACCCTATTGTGGAACGTTTGGTGGTCGTGAGCGTGGTCATCTCATTGAAAAGATCGCTAGGACGGCGATCGCCTAATGGCATTTCGCGAAGTACGCGCTGCAACTGGCGTTGCTGACTTTCAGTGAGATACTCCGTCAACTTTGTGCGTATGTACTGATATTTTCCAGTACCTGGTGCGGCATCGATAATAGGGCGTAGTTCCATTAATTTCAGGTGTGGTATGCTAGCAGCGACAATGTTGAATTTTGCTTTATCTGCATTGATGCCTGACGCTTCGAACCAGAAGTCGAGTGAGTAGAAGTATGCTTCAATATTATCTTCCGATAATATTGGGAGTGGGATGCGTGGAATGCATGACGTAGCCGGAATTGATTCGCCTTCTGAAGATCCAGTTAGCGGTGCCAGAGTATCGTCTAAAGACATTTAATCAGTAAGAAATGTGTAAATTTACCGTTCGGGGTCACCAAATTGTGGGAGCTAGTGAATAGCGAAAATGATGTGTTCTATTGTACGGCTCGATCCAAAAAGAACGAGACCGAAAATTATTTCGTTTATTAGCTCAACAGCACAAATCAAAAGAATGAAAAGTTAAAAGCAAATGAAAAGTCACTCAAGGTTGCATTTCAAAGCATTAAGAATGAATAAATTAAAGGATAACTATTAAGAATGTAATCAGCTTAATCTAGTTGTGGTGTCCCCACATATATAATTGGCGCGTACACCCTTTTTGGGTGTTTGGCCGAGCTCCTCCTCCCATTTGTGGCGTGCGTCTTGATGTTGTTCCACAAGTGTGATAAGTAGAAGGCACAAAAGACCATGTGGTCGAAGTACTAACCTCATAAAGAATCTAATCTCGTCTAATTAAGCGACTCAAAATCAGTTTTCTTGGAGTTGCATTTAATTCACTCGATTTGTAAACTAGTGTAATCGTCGCAGGGTACCAATCGTATGACTAACTCCATAAGTAAAAACCTATTTTTGTTTATCAGTATTAATGCCCCCTAAAATATCTGCAACAAAGTCTTGCTGTAGGCACATTAACTGCTAATGACTGTTACCAAACAGAGGCGATAGATGGGCGATCGTTGTATCTGACGCACGCCACAAATTACACTTTTCAGCCGTAAAATTCAATTAGCAATTGTTGCTTGGCATTTGCAGTTCAGTGAGAGTGAGTTAAGCGTTCGTTAAAATTGCTGCTTTTGTGTGGCAAAATGAGAGTTGAAAGCAAAAACAACAACAAATAGTAATAAAAGTATGAGGAGAATGAATGAAGGAGCAAAAATTTCCATTGAACGCCACTGTTACATACGACAACTCATACCGAGTACCCACTTGGACTGGTTTGGCGCGGCTTACGCTCGCATTTGTTTCGAAGGTGTGGAGTTTGTGGCAGGGTCGACAGATTGACAATTAACTGCACAATCGTAAAAGTCAATTATGCTCATCACGAAACGCAAATCAGTCATAAAATTTCCAAACAACAGACAACCACAAAACCAAATGTAACAACACAAATGGCGGCAATATTAAATAGCGGGGGATGGTGTTGTTAGTGTTGTAGCTGCGACTGACATTGAAGCCCGACAACTGCAACGCAACAAAATGAGTTATGAATTTGAAATGTTGCACGTGGCCTATGCATATTATCATGTGTGGGCATAGGTGTGACTCTATGCGTACGTGCGTTTATGTGTGTATGTGGATTTGTATAGGTGTACGTGTGTGTGTGTGTGGAGCAAACAAACACTTTTTGATGAGGTGGCAGAAATTAAGCGGTAACCAAATGAGAGGCGTGTTGGAGTAACGCCCCAACCTCAACCACTTTCGAAATATTTACGTGCAACACCAACAGCATAGAAATAAAGCAGAAGCAGCCACAAAGCCTACAGCGCAAACAAAAACAGCAATGGCAACCGTAAATTCGCTGACTACTGGGCTTTAAATTGTATTAGAGTTGAGTAGTAGTACACGCACACACACACCTACACCCATATACACGTTCAAATGCAGCTCCCCATTCCAACGAAAGTGGCCATTTATGTGTGTAAGTATGTGGCGTAGGGTAATGTGGCGATTCGCTTTTGTTTTTATGGCTTCTAATGCCAACGCAAGCGCCTCGGCTGATGGATTGTTTCATGGACAGATAGACAACGCTTAGCGGCAGCTCGAGTGTCGAAGATGTGCTTGATTGGTGGCGGTGATAATGCGTCAATGCTTAGGTGGTGGTAATGCGTCAATGCTTAGACGCCACCAAAGTGAGTTGCACCGAGCAGCAGCTGCTTGCATACTTGACTCACGTTTTGAAAAGCTGAATGAAAAAAAAAATTTAAATAAAAAAATATAAAAAATTAGTTGTACGCAGTTATGGTCGTAAACTTAAAAGGAAGTGGACCCTTGAAATGTGAGCCCTTCCGTGGCTTGCTTTAAAGCATTCCAGACGCGTCGCCAGTCCCGTTTATTATTTGTGTGATTTTTATGTTCTCACTTTGTTGACTTTTTGACAGCTACATGTCATGTTTTTGTGGTTTACGAGTACATCTCCCGATTGCTTTAAAAGTTTATTTTATTCTGTGAGTGCACCCAAATGTGATACGCGCATTTTATGAGTGCTTTTTATGCATACAAATAATTACTTGCTGTTTTATGGTTACTCCGATAACCATTAGGCACTTTTTTCTTAGATTTAGACATCTGGAAAAGATGCGAGTGCTAAAAATTTAAATCGATTGAAATCAGTTTGGTTACCTTGATGTCGAAAGACGGACTGAAGATGAGTGTTGAACTTCCCTACATCTTGTAAAAAAGGTCCCAAAATAGGTATATACGATAATAAGCATGCGAAAAATGCTCTAATTTCAAGTGGGTTTTAAATTTTGAAGTTAATCTTAAAAGGTTTCTTCCCGACATAAATTGCATCAACTTTTAAAAGAAGTGTCTGTAAGTAAAAATGTGTTCAAAAATGAATTTTAGAATGAATGAATTTTTGGCTGTAAGACCTCGAAATATTTGCTATCAATCTGCATTAATAAATTATATAAACTTTTTGAATTTACCATGCAAATTGCGAAAACTAAAGGAACATTTTTTGAAGAAATTACTGTTTGCGTATATGTTCACAGTGCGCTATACTCCACTAAAGGGAAATTGGTAGGCAAAGCAAAAATGAAAATGGAAGCTCCCGATTTTTAGGTATATCTGTCTGCAGGGTGGTTGTCTACGCGGGTGACGTCGCATTAATCGTTAGAGGAAAATTTTTGGATACTCTGTACAACTTGATGCAGGGATATCTGAACGTAGTTTTTAGATGGGCAAAGGATTGCGGCCTGTCGGTGAATCCTCTTAAGACGGAGCTCGTCCTATTTACGAGGAAACATAAAATACCCGGAGCTCAACTTCCCTCACTAGGGGGTGCTCCTCTGACGCTTTCTGACAAGGTGAAGTACCTAGGTATTATTCTTGACAGCAAGCTTACATGCAAGCCCAATATTGAGGAAAGAGTGAGGAAGGCAATAATCGCCATGTATGGGTGCAAAGGCGCCTAGAGTTGTTTTCTGCTATAAAGCCTATCTTGTTATATTTTCATAGTCTGGTGGAACTCACTAGAGAAGACGACATTGGAGAAAAAGCTGGAGAGAGTTCAGAGGTCGGCACTCATTGGAATCAGTGGGGCACTTCGAACGACTCCTACTCTGGCGCTCAACGCAATGTTAAATGTAGTAACCGTAGACATCGCAGGCAGAATTGCCGCTACACGTACCGCAATCAGACAGAGGGTCTGGAGCTATAAGCTCAACCTCACTTATGGGCACTCAAGCATCCTTAGAAACTTCGAGTTCATCCCTCTGTCAACGGATCAGTGTATACCCTCGTTTAGTCCAACCAGAATCTTCTCCACTTATATTCGTCAAGGGAAGAGTGGACGGAGGGCTACACTTGGGGGCAGGGCCTGGTGAACTTTTACACGGACGGATCGTAGTTGGAAGGAAAGGTTGGCGGAGGAGTCTTTTGCGAGGAGCTCCCCGCCAGACTCAAATTCAGATTACCAGACCACTGCAGTGTGTGCCAGGCAGAGGTAGCCGCAATCAAGGAGGCAGCTGATTGGCTGCTCAAATGCGTACTAACAGTCAAGAAAGTAAATATTTACTCCAACAGCCAAGCGGCAATAAGGGCCCTCGGGTCTATGACGGTGCATTCGGTGCATTGGTCAAGGAATGCTTGACCTCGCTTTCGACTGCGTCCGAATTCTTTGACGTCAGCTTCATCTGGGTTCCTGGTCACAGCGACATTACGGGAAACTGTGAGGCGGATGAATTGGCCAGACAAGGGACATGTGAGGTGTTTTCCCCGCAAAGGGAGAAAATTGGGATTCCCCTGACTTCTGCTCCTGGAAAGATGGGCATCGCACCAACTCAGCGAGCGCTGGGCAAGTACACAAACGTGTAATGTCGCGAAATCCTTCTGGCCACGTGTGGACGGGAGGCGCTCGGGCGAGCTTCTAAGGCTGACAAAATATCAGCTCTCTAATCTAGTGGGTTCTCTCACAGGACACAATGCGCGAGGAATGCATGCTGTGAGACTTGGAATCACCTTGAGTCCTTTTTGTGCTGGCTGTATGGAGGATGAGGTGGAATCATCTCAGCACCTCCTCCTTAGCTGCCTTGCTCTGGCGGGGCTAAGATCCAGGCATCTTGGCTCCTACTTCTTTGCCACGCCTGCTGATATAGCTGGTGCTGACATTAAAAATCTGATGAATTTCATCAGCAACTTAAAGCGGTTGCCGCAAACATAGTCATCGTTCGTAATCCGCACGCTCCTAACCATCCCAGCACCACTTCTCCCCGCCCTCTCCCTGCATCCCATCGGTCTTTCTCTCTCATCTCACCCCCTTCATAATGGTATCACAAAGGACGAATCTTTCTTCGTCCAAGTGTGCCCATTCCCTGGGCAACCATACCAACCTAACCTATGTATATCTGTTAATTTTTTTATTGTATCGCTCACTAATCTTTCATATTTTCAACTTTGCCTTCGTGGCAGAGCAACGCACACCGGCAACTCGCTTGTATTTTTAGGCAAAATGGCGCAAAATTAATCATCCAATTTTGTTTATGAGTCACTGTTTTACTAAATAAAAAAATGTTTTTTTGAGTGCTGGAAATTTTTATTTTGATCTTTATTTTGTACACTACAACTGTCTAGCTTACAAGAGCCAAATATCAAGTGTCAACTATGACGGCATTTGCAAAAATTAAAATTTTTCCAAGAGGTGATTAATTTTGCGCCATCTTGTATATTAAAACTTAAAGCGTCCGTAATATACCTAGTTTTTCTATAGCCAAGCCAGCGGTTACAAAAGTTTTTATGGCTAAAAAACATAGTTTCTCTAATTTTTCAAATTACCAAATCATCAAAGATAAACATTTGACAACTACTTTTTGAAATTTTCAGATACAAATTTTGAAAATTCAGGTATTGGGACCTAACTGGCATTTTTTCAGGGTAAAGTTACAATGGAGTTAATTTCTGATTCATCTGAAAGGGAAAGATACACCTTATAATTTCTATCTAGTTAGTTTTTGTTTGGGCAAAGGAAATCATTTGAAAAAAGAAAAAGAAAAAAGGTATTCTGTTTTGGTATTCCTATTCGAACATTTTTCTTTTCTTCTTCTTGTTTGGCGCGAAAACTGCTTACGTTATTTTAGCCGAGTTTAACAAAGCGCGCCAGTCGTTTTTTGTTTTTTTGTACTAACCGGCGCCAGTTGGAAACACCAAGCGAAGAGAAGCCTTTCTCCACCTGATCTTTCCAAAAACGATATTACCCAACCAACGTTGCCGCTTTTTTCGCTGCGTTATGTCTATGTCGTCGTAAAGCTCATATAGCTCATTGTTCCATCGCCTGCGATACTCGGCGTCACCAAAATAAGTTCTGAGAAAAACGTTTTACCATTTAGAAATATTAATATATGACTCCATAATTATTTATAGAAAGTTTCAATTTAAAACAGCGAAAAAGCTCCAAAATTAACAGAAATAAGTCATCAAGCGCTTCGATCTTGGAGTTCGAATTGGGAGTCTTTTGGAGTAATTTTTTAGACTTCCTTCAGCATACCCGCGTAGAACGAAATGTATTAATTTAATTAATTATTAATTTAGATCATATAAGAAGATTAACAATACTTAAAATAGTATTTTAGGGTTATTTTGGGTATCTGGGAGGATACGGTGTATTAAACATACACATTGTAAAATTTCATACCGGGATTCATTACTGAAAACTTTTACATCGCTTATACTCGCCGATACATTCTGGTCAAAAATTAGTGTACGAGGTGTTGTTAGGAAAAAGAGAATTTAAATTTTCGCCGGCTACTCGATTTACAATTTTTTTTTTTTAAAGATTAAGATTAGACGTACTTTGGGATGCTGTAAAAGATTTTTACTAACGAGACCCTCTGTTCTTCCCAGTAACCAAGGGAAATATTATATAGGGTGAACAGATTGGAAGTACTTTTTCTAATAGGGTTTTTGACAGATCACACGTGACTACTGTTAAATTAAATATATAATTTTTTTAGTATTTATTGCAACAAAGTTCACAAATGTTATAATTATGTTACGAAAATCGACGCTCTGTGAAAAAGGTTCATCGCGCGCTCAGGCCAACTTATGGTGTTCAGTGATGAGGCTAATTTTTGGCTTAATGGCTACGTTAATAAGCAAAATTGCCCTATTAGGGCTAAGAAGTAACCCAAAGTCATTCAAGAACAGCCATTATATCTATAGAAAACAATCGTTTAGTGCACTCTGTGGTCTGGAGAAATTATCGGCCCTTATTTATTCAAAGACGGGGCTGACATCAATGCACCAGTGAATGGTGAACGGTATCGCTTCATGATAAATATCGAAAATTGAAACCCGTGATCTCCACAATATTTGGTTTCAACAAGACGGCGCTACTTACCATACAGTCCGTCAAGCAGTGGGTTTACTGCGTCGTCGTTTCAGTGAGCAATTTATCTGTCCTTTCGGGTCAGTGGATTGGCCGTGATATCACGCCTTTGGACTTGTATTTCTAGGGGTATGTAAAGTCGAAATACTTTGCGGAAAAAACAGCTTGAATTGAGGCACTAAAAGCCAACATCACTAAAGTTATTCACGAGATACCGACCAAAGTCCTCCAGGAAGTCACTCAAAATTGGAGTTTACGGACGGCCGAATTACGGCGCAGTAGGGGCCAACATTCGAAAGGGATTATATTTAAAAATAAATATGGTAAATGGTTTAACCATAAACAATAAAGATTGTCCAATCAATTTGAATTTTTGGTGTTTTATTTCAATTTAAAATCCGACGTCTCTAAATTGATTACAGTAGGTTCTGTTTTTATGCGGTAGATACGTTTCGCAAGAAACAGCATAAAAACAAATAGCATAAAAAAAGGTACTAGTTCTATAGTAAAACTGTAGATACGTTTCAAATGCGAAAACCGCATAAATCTGAAATAATGTAATAAAATCGCATAAAAAAGAACACCAGTCCCATATTATAACTATAAATACGTTCCATAGACCGCATGAATCTGAAATAATTAAATAAAATCGCATAAACAAATTATTGTATTTTTGAAAATTATATCTTTATTTAAGAAACGTCAGAATCGAAAAATAAATTTAAGTCAGAAATAGAATCAGACAATACCCACATGTTGCGCGTTCCTTTAGGATTTGGCGTAAAATCACTTTCGTCACTTTAGGAAATGTACACGTCTGATCTAGATAGTTATGCAGGCGGTTCCATACTTGTAGGGTTAGCATTTCTGATGTAATCTGTGATGAGTTTTTGCTTAGCTGGTTTAGAATCTTGTTTATATGTACAATTCCCGATAGGTCGACATGCATTTTGTAATTTAAAAAAAAAACCGCACTATTTCAAAACCGCATAAAAAAAAGCCGCATAAAAACAGAACCTACTGTATATTACTATCGAATAAAAGTTAAAAAATAATCTGTAGTTTTGGTAAAAAATTATTCTTCAGCCAGTATGTTTACCGGGCTTGCAACTTTTCTTCCGATTGTTTTTGTTCCCAAAAAATAAAAAGGCTCATGGAAGAATGATGCTTTGCTACTATTTATAAGGTACAAACCCTATCGCTGGATAAGCGCCATACCAAAGTACCCCGAGGAACGAAAAAAAATACGCTGGCACAAGTTTATTACATCTGAATCGGCACTCTTTGAAGGAAAGAATATATAAATTGATAAATAAAAAATAAAAAAATTGTTCGCAGAGTAAATATTTCTATTTTGGACAAAAACAAAATCACTTTTTTCAATTTTTCCTTTCTAGGTAAACACCTAAACAAAGTTTTGCCTGCGGCTACACAGGTAATTAGTTTTAAGTTACTAAGTACGGCAGCAACTCCGTCATTTGCGTGAGCATAGTGGGAGTGGGCACGCGAAAATGTTAGCTCATTTCCTTTCGCACAGGACACCAAACATAAAGAGATAACAAAGACACCGAACAGCGAAGAAGCAACAAAGTTATGCACAAAACTAAAAAACAGCCTGGTTTTCTGCTGCGGCAATGTTTGTGAGCCTTGTAGGATACAACTTTTACATAAATCGCAAAATAAAAAATAAATTACCTGAAACTGAAACTGAGTGATTCGCGGAAATGCCAGAAGGGCGCGCTGAATCGAACAGGAACAAAACACCAAATCCGATTTCCGGCTTTTTGACCAAAGCCTGAAAAATGTAAGTATAAGTAATTTGAAAAAATACTACTAATTGGCGAAGAACAAAATGCAGGACGGCAACGGACAATGGCCCAATGAGGAATAGCAGAGAGTGAACAAAATAGCAAGAGCAACTGTGAAGAAAACAAATGGCACGACAATGACTAACTGTAAGCAAACAAGAAAGCTAACAATGTCCGCAATCAAACCGCAGCCAGGATGGAACAATAAAGGACATGCAAACATACTTACGCAAATAGGTATAAAGCAACGAAGCCGTAACAAACGAAGTAGCAACAAACTTATGACGGCCATGAACGCGACGACCATGAATAACAACGACAAATAGCGAAGAACAAAAGTTGAGGAAAAGAGTATACTCAGCATAAGCAAATGGTGGCTGAGATGGAAAGCACAATGCTAACTTTTATTAGAGAGAAGAGTGAGGACAAAGAAGTGTACAAGCGAATCACAAAAGGAGGTAAGAAATCGGTATTATCGGTCACGGCAGGACTTCAGCGCAGAACATCAAATCAAATGCAGATAAGAATTGTTGCCACCGTAAATTATGCTGGTGCAACGAGTTGACAGAAAGCCAGTTGAAATACAAATTTTGCAAGATATTTGAAGCTAGTTTGTATAAGTGCTTAAAAAAAAGTACAGAAAAGGTAAAAAAATGCTTGAGTAAGGGCGTCACTGTAGGCGGCTGCCGTAGCCGAATGGGTTGGTGCGTGACTATCACTCGGAATCAAGAGAGAACGTAGGTTCGAGTCTCGCTGAAACACCAAATTAAAAAACGTTTTTTTCTAATAGCGGTCGCCCCTCGGCAGCAATGGCAAACCTCCAAGGGTATTTCTGGCATTTGCGGAGCAATATCAAGAGGCACACTACAAATATGAGGAGGAGCTCGGCCAAACACCCAAAAATGGTGTAAGCGCTGATTATATACAGGGATTACGGAATTAAAAATGCTATAAAAAAGAAACTACTCAATATTTTTCCAAACGTTTTTTTTTATTTTGAAGTACAATCCTTCCGGTTAATGATGGAACACAACTTCATTCATATGGCTGCCTCGGCTAGCCACCAAGGTCTTTACGCAAAATTCGTCTCAATGATGTCTCCGAAATTTCCAATTGTTGAGAACGACGGTGAACTGATGTTCCTGGTGATTCACGAACACTCTCGGCCACAGCAGCAATATTTTCGGGTGTACGCACAGTTTTTGGTCGGTCACGCGTTGGTTTGTCAATAAGCAACCCAGTTTCTCTTACTTTTTTCGCAAAGTAACGCACATACGCTTCATTCGGTGCTTTTCTTCTTCCCATTGCCGTACGTAATTTTCGTACACATTCTGCAACATTACCATGATTTTCAAAGTAATGTCGCAATATTTCCCAGCGTTCTTTGAGCGTATACACAACCATTTTCGTTCAGCGGAAGAATAAAACTAATTTTCTGTCAAATCAGATGACAGCTAAGTGGTACCATTCTTCAAAAAATACCTAGTTCAAATCCGTAACGATAGATGGCGGACCCTATATATATAAAGGCGCCACTGTATTCGACTGTGATAGAAATTTTTTCTTTTCTTTTGAAGAATTTTTCGTTTCAATATACATATAATACGAAAATGAATTAACAATTCAAAAGTCTTCGATTTATTTTTAGTATTAATTGAAACAGGTAACAACTTATCTAAGCAAGCGGTTGAAAAGGTTGCATACTTTCAAAAAATTTTACAAAGGTTATCATAAATAATGTAATATAAATAATGATACTCATGCTGAACAACTTTTTACTTTAATTTCGCACATATTTACCCATCATCAGGCCCAATGAGCCCCACTCCTTTTATTTTAAAAAGCTTCATATGAATATTTGATTATGCGAAGCGACGCTGGAAGTCTTCTCCTGTCAGCGTCTTCAGGACACCTGCCGCTTCCCCTATCTCTTAATGTGTAATTGACTCGTGCATCCATAGTTGGGTATTCGGCAGAGTTCTTCCTCCAAATTGTGGTGCTAGTCTTGATGTTGTTCTACAAATGAAGAGACCTATAGTTGTGTACCCCCTCCGAAAGGCATATGGCTTCTTATGTTGATTCCACTTTAGGCAATAGTTAAAAGTCGCATTGCGCACGAGACAGCGAATAAAGAAGATGGCTTAACTCTGGGACATTACACTCAGCTAGAAACTCTTGACATGCCACGCAGAATAAGCCAACGCTTGGGGAATAGCTGTAGACTTGTCCTTCCACAAGCCCACTAAATTTTTCATTATTATTTTACGGAGTTCAGCAAGAACCTAAAACAAGTAGAGCGACTCCATTTCAAGTGCTACAAGTATTTGGGTCGCAAATTTATCTGAAATTTAGTTCTTAGGTAAGATTGAGCATAAGAAGTAAATTGAAAAAGTTTTAAAAACCATTTTATAACTTTGATATTAGTTCAAAAACTAAAATATTGGTATGAAGTTTCCAAAGTGATATAATTCGGTTATTTTTAGCATTTTTATATTTATTTGTTTTACCTTTTTAGGACTTAAAATACTCCTTAAAAAAAATATATTTCGAAAAAAAATTAATTTTTTTGCTCAAAATTAAAAAAAAATATGTATTTTGTGAAAAATACGCCTTCTCAGTTTTTTTTTATTTAGGCAAAGCGCTAGCATACGTTCTCGTGTATTACGTCCGTTGGAAAAACGACCAAAGAGTCAACTCTATGTCAGTAATTAGTCATAAGTAAGCAGATATACGGCAGTTTGCATTCGTTCGCTGTATCTACATATTTGAATATAACTTGAAATGTTTTAGGAATCCCACTGTGAAACATTCAGGGATTACTGTGTGTTCGATATTATTAAAAAAATCTGAAGGGAATGTTTTTTAAAAATGTTAATTAAAAGAAATTTTTATCACTAAAATTTGGAAAGAAAAAAATTAAATTTTTTTCGATGAAACATTTTGTAAATGGTACATTTACTCCAAGAAAAAAAAAAGTGTAAAATGATCGAAACAAACACCCTATACCAAAATTTTCAGCATTGAATAAATTTCAAAATTATAATTTTTTTTAACTTTGTTCAGTTGACTTCTTACAATTTTCAGAAAAATTGAAAATAATGTCCAAAATACTTGGATCATTGAAATGGAATCGTTTTTGGATAAAGTATAGGGTGTTTTTTTTTAGGTTAGGTTTTCAAGTTGGCACTACTTTTTTCGTAGATGGTCTTTTTGACAGCTGTCACTTGATTTATGCTCAGTTTGGTTTGCCATTTCATAATGAATAGACTTACACCTGAACAACGTTTGCAAATCGTGCAAATTTATTACGAAAATAATGGTTCGGTTCGCGCGACGCATCGAAGAAAATTTTGTTCAGCGATGAAGCTCACTTTTGGTTGAATGGGTATCATTTTTAAAACATAATGGCAAACCCTTATCTTTATAATAAAGCTAAATTCTTGGCCATAACATTAAATTATATTCGTTTTATTTCATCTTGAAAACCTAACCTCTAAAAAAACACCCTATATATGATTTTAAAAGATTTTTTGTGAGTTTAAAATTTCAAATTTCGTAGTGTGCCAAAAGTTCTTACATTTTTTGGGAATCACCTGCTCACACGGCACTGGTTCTTTGAGAGCAATTCGCTAAAAATGCCAAAAATACCGATTCACTACACAATTCGACGGTTTTTCAATCCCCAAAGCAATTTTTTTAATGGATTTCCGTATTGAACTTCAATCAAAGCGCGCGTAGCGATTCAGTTTTTTTCTCCTTAATAGTGGCGAGGCGAACGGCCTTTTAGAGAATTAGCAGAAGTCACGCCGTGCATACTCAGAAGGTGGCACATAATTAATCATCCCCCGGAAAATTTATAATTTTTGTACTATTTCACTCTTGTAAACGGGCCAGCTGCAGTACATAAACAGACAAGCAGTGGAGCGTATAAAAGTCAAAATAAAGGCTTCCATGACTCAAAATCATTTTTTTTTATTTAGTAAAAAAGTTATTAAAAAATAAAATTGGATGAGTAGTTTTGCGCCACCTTCTACATATGTACATATGTGCTCATAGGCTATTATTTTTTTATTGAATTTTTGGATTCTCCATCGTCGATTTTATATGTGGTCAAAATTTGATCAAATTCTAGTTCCACAAAGTGGGTCAAAACGTCAGTTAAAAAATAATAAATATTTACAGACATAACGAGATTTGAGTGAGAGCTACTTTCGACAAAAAGTTTGAAATTCATTTTCTCAAAACATCAAAAAATTTATAGGCTATTTTAATACTAAGGGGACGATATATTCATCTGAGTATACAACGCGTGCCTTCTGGCTATTATTTAAGAGGCCGTTCCTAGGACGGCGTTTCGTCACCATTGAGGAAATAAACACCAAATCACTGCAGGCACTTTGATTAAAGTCGATTACGGAAATCGATTTAAGCAATTGCTTTGCGGATTGCAAAAACCATTGACATACTTGTATTGTATTGAGAGAGTACTTTGATGGTGATGATGTGGGCTTAAACGAAAAAATAAATATTTTAAAGTTATAAACGACTTCATCATACTTTTCCATCACATATGAGACACTTCTCGGTTGAGATGTCAATCTCGGGATACCAGCAGTTTTAAGTCCTGGAAAAGCACCGGATTGTAGGTAAATAATCTATGGTTTTCTTACGAAGTATATGAAATGGATGCAGAAAAATTTTCTTTTATAGCAGGAAAGCAACATTGAAAATCCCTTTGTTTATTTATGTTAAAAATGTTAAATGTGTGATCAAGTTTTGCGCAAAAAAAGCAGGAGAATCATAATGAGAATAAAAGGAAAGCTGATCAGCGCGAACTTATCCATTGCAAGCAGCCAAATATAAAACTTTATTTTGAAAGTGGAAAAGGCAGAAGCCTTGAAATAGTTTTGGTAATGATGAGGACTGTGTGTGACTTTAAATTTTCATCATTCGTAAAGTCTGAAGATCTCCGTCTTGTAATGAAAGCTAGTGGCTTTGAGTTGCCAAAATCTCGAAAACCTCTTGATGGTATCATTTCAAATACTTTTGTCACTTGTTGGGATACTAATGAAAATTTTTTCACTAAAAATAAAGAGGTATATTTAAATCCGATTTATTTATTATATGGTAGGAGGGCTTCTACAATAACATTGATGCAATTTTTTCGAGTTAAGTTGTTACCTTATAATGAATACCTAAATCCCGTAAATCCCGGGATTGTGATAACGAGATCGCGAAAGTCCGGAGATCGAAAAAATGTACATCCCTCCTTCTGGGTATTAAAAAAGTAGTCAAACTTTATATACCCTTCGTGATTTAACCGCATGCATTGACCACTGCTGCTAATGCTGGAGTTGCGAACAATCGATGGCTGTAGTGCAACCTCAAATAAATTCTTGCTATTAGACATTGCAGTTAGACTCGACTTGTCAATAGCATTTCAATGAACAGCAAATAAAAGTTAATGCAAAGTAAAAGTAAGTAAAAGTAAGCAAAAGAAATGTTTCTTTGGTTAGAATTATCAGTGGGCGGCGTACCGAGTATAATGCCTTGGCAATTGAAATTTGTGTTTCGCTGCTCGCAGCATGACGACAGCCAGCTTCAGAGCAATGAAGTGTAGCCACAATCATTGGCATTACAACTCAATCATGTTGACTTATACAAAACAGATAATGCTAATGGCACACGAACGGCAGGCCGGCCATTTCCAGGATACTTTGCATTGCCATTTCTTTTAAGTTCTTTTTTTTCTCCACAATTGTTTGCTGTTTATCAATTGAGTGTAATGCAAATGACGGTACAATATTAATTGAAGTGAAGCAAGTCACTTTGAATATTTTGCAATACAGCTAATGGAATGTATAATAATAACAGAAAATAAATTTGTTTGAAAGGAAATTGGTTTTCTTTTGTTCTGTTGTTTTAGTACTTGGTTCATATGGCTTTTAAATTTGAGACAAATTGGCTTTTAGTGAGGGGTAAAAATAGTCTCTACTTTTAAGGAACAATGCACATTGAGACAACTCGTTCAAAGTTCATAGTGCATTAATTTTAAAGTGTATTTTAAATTAGCTTTTGCGGTTGGTAGCAAAACTCATTGCTGATGGCTATTAACGCCGCCGAACAAACTGTGAAAGTTTTTTTTTATTTTTTGAGTCTTTACCACAATAACTGCATTCATCGGAGGTCCACCACTGACTGAACAATAAAAAGTGATTTACCGTGAATAGGTAAGAAACAGCACAGAACTGTTAATAAGGCGAAAAGGAGGTAAGTACAGGCAGCCATAGTTTATCTTAACATTATTTTCGTGTTTCGTCAGAGGAACAACATTAATGTAAGTTTAGAAAATGTTTATCAGAACTACACAAGATGGGGAAAAATTAATCACCCAATTTTATTTTTAAGCAACTTTTTTTATAAAACAAAAATAACTTTGAGTGATGAAAATCTTTATGTGGACCTTTCCAATATTTTCTGTTAAGTGGAAAAGATGATACCCGTTAAATGACTTCCATTAGTCTTGATACACATTTGCGCACTTTTTTATTGGATTTTCCGTGACTTTCAGCAAGATTTCCACATTTGCATTCCTGTCAAATATGCTCCTTGAGGGCAGCACTTGTCTGAGGTCTCTAAAGAAAGAAGTCTGGGGTGATTAAACTGAGCGATCTTGCTGGCCATACCAAATAGCCAAAACAGGAGATTACACGATCAGAAACGCTTTCTTCACAATATCCATTTTGACCCATGGGGTTACAACGGCTAGTTGGCATATTGCCGATAATGTGCTCTAAAAACGAAAGCTAAATCACTACTCCCGCGAGCACGCTGCACCACTAAGGGGCTCCCTTCTATTGAGAATGAAGATGGCTTTACAGTAAATCACACGCGATTGACTGTTAGCAGAAATTGAGTGATGCACTGCTGGCAATTTGCTCGGGAAAATGTGTAAGTCTTTCTCTAAAATTCGTTGTATGGTGGCATCTGCTGATGTCCAATTGCGTCGTCTAATTGATGTTTCTTCGTTATCAGCGGTATCGGCAACCGCGATGTAATTGACCGAACAACCAGTCTGTTAGCTGCCACGCCCTGCAACTTCTCGTGCGGATCCAGTCTGTACACGTCGAACATCTAAGCGTCGGACAATTTGCCCAGTTGGTACGGCACGATTAGGAAGTCGATATCCACGTAGTGCTCACACCGACGGGTTATTGATAAATAAACCGGCACAGTTTTCCACACTTTTCATACCATAGTCTACCTGTTTGTATGTCGTAGCTGTTTAGTTAGAAGTGTCAAATATGATTAATGTACGAAATTTCAGAAAACTATAACATCTTTTTATAGATTCTAAGATGTCATTTATACTTTTAGAATGGAATCCAGGCAAATAAGTAAGGTGAATAGAAAACTAGAGCAACCAGTAATAGCAGTTGAATTGATAATTGTAACTACAATGTATTTTTAGTCAGTTATTGTATTTGATGAACGTAGAGCAGAAAGTTTACTTGCACTAGCAATGGTTCGGCTTTTCATAGAAACAATTACAAGACACCTAACTAAATATTACCATTGGTGTGCCAGCGACAGTTTATCTCGAGGAACAATTTGCAACTTCACCTCATAATGATGGCAATTTACTGAATTTTTCTACTCGCGCACAGTTTTGCCCAAGGGTATTGAGAATTCGTTTACATAACCGTTGTGAAGGAATCGAGGTATAAGTAAATATTAAAATGGTCAGAACGCTGACAAGAGTCGATTTAGCCATAACTGTTCGTTAGTGCATGCGCCGGATAAATCGAGCAAATACAAGGTGGCGCAAAAGTAACCTTGAAATGTTTTTTGGCTGTAATTAAAAAAAAAAAAAAATGAAAAACTTTGATTCTTCTTGTGGATTATTTTTATTTGGCCTTTTAATTTTTTTTACATCAAGTCGAGAATATGATGTCAGGTAAATGGCCGCCGCCACAGTTGATTGCCATTTGAGCTCTTTTTATGGCATTTTCCATCACTTTGGCCAAAACTTCCGGCGATAGGTCCTCACATTCTTGACGGATATTGTCTTTAAGAGCTGCAAGAGTCTGAGGCTCGTTGACATAAACCCGCGACTTTAAAACGCCCCACAAAAAGAAGTCTGGAGCGATCAAATTAGGCGATCTTGCTGGCCAGTGCAAATCGCCAAAACGGGAGATTATTCGCCCGGGAAATGCATCCTTCAGCATATCGGTTGTGGCACGTGCAGTGTGTGCCGTTGCACCGTCCTGTTAGAAGCACATGTTTTCCAATCCCAATTCATCAAGTTGCGGCAAAAAGAACTCGTTGATCATTGCTCTGTAGCGCTCACCATTCACAGTAACCGTTTGGCCCGCGACGTCTTCGAAGAAAAAAGGTCCGATGACTCCTCCAGCGAAAACAGCACACCATACAGTGACTTTGAGCGGGTGTAATGGCTCTTCGTGGGTTACACGCGGATTTTCAGTGCCCCAGAAGCGTAAATTTTGTTTATTTACGTACCCGCTAAGATGGAAATGGGCCTCATCACTTATGATTATTTTTGATGAAAAATCATCTTCCTCTTAGTGGTGATTAAGGATGGCTTGAGCGTATGTTAGACGCGATTGGCGGTCAGCAGCTAACAGCTGATGCACCGTCTGGACTTTGTACGGAAACATCTTCAAATCTTGTACCAAAATTCGCTGTAAAGACCGTCGACTGATACCCATTTGCGTGGCACGTCATCTGGTCGATGTCGACGGCGCTTCCATGACATCCTCGGCTACAGCAGTAATATTCTCTGCAGAACGGCTACTCCGGGGTCTGCCACGCCTGGCAGTATCTCGTGTTGTGCCAGTCTCTTCGAGGCGAGCGGCTAAACGTCGCAGTGTTTCACCAGTAGGCGTTGGACGGCGAGGAAATCTGCGACGAAATTCACGTTGTGCCAAAGTCACCGACCGATTATTGGTCAAATAAATAGTCAGCAATATTCCGCGTTCTGGAGCAGTGTAGCGTAACATTGTTTATTAACGTGTATTTCGCATGTGTTTAGTACACAAATGTCAAAACAGAACTGACATTAGGGGCCAATCGCAAAATGTATAGCATTTTCTGATATGAGTATTACTTTAGCGCCACCTGTTAATAATATGATGAAGCTTGGTACGCCCATTAGTGTTTATCCAAAGAAGGTTGGTATTGAAAATGTGCGAAAGGGTCCACTATGGAGAACCCTCAGACTCATAGCCCATTGTGATGCCCCACGGGGAATTTGCCACAATTTCCATATAACCAGAATTTCTGCAAAATAAAGAATAAATGTGAAATCTTACAAAATCACTCAAATTATTTGCGGCGAAAAATTTAAGTCGTTAAAAGAAACATTTTTTGTAAATGGGAAATATTTGTACAGGGGTTCAAATGAGTAGAAGCAATAATGTTTATGGAATAAAATGGTTTTAAGCAACCGTAGTAACACAAGGGTTCTTGATAATTCAAGTGAAGTCTGTAGTTTGCTCGGAAATAAACATGCATACAAATATTATTCCATCTAACTGCATTTTGCGGCCGCCGTATTCCAATGGTTTGGCGCGGGATTATCGTTCGGAGTAGATAGGTTCGAATCTCCAGTCATCAAGCCCCAAAATGCAGAACAAGTTTTTTCTAGTAGCGCTCGCCGCGCGGCAGGCAATGGCAAACCTCCGAGTGTATTTCTACCATAAAAACAGTAGGTCACTCCAGTTGTGGAACAACAACAAGACGTACGCCACAAATTTTAGGGGGAGCTCGGCCAAACATTCGAAAAGGGTGTAAGTGCCATTTATATATGTAGATATATGTACATATATACATAACTGTATATCGCAATAGTAAAATTGCAGCTTGATTTATTGGCTTACTTGACTTTGCATACATTATTTGCGTATTAAAGCAGTGAAAAGAGAGAGTTTTTTAAGCATTCATTGTGCTTGGTGCAAAACTTCTAAATTCTAATAAAATGGGAGAGCGAAAGGTTAACAGATCGTGAAAAAGGAACAATTGATATATTGACCTCAGAGGGGCCTTCAAACGTTCTGAATATTTACGTGAAAGAAGGTGTGCCCTATGTTAAGAAGTATAAAAGCAGAACTGCGATGACGTCAAACTGAAGGAAACCCGCTAAATCCTTAGGATTGCGCGAAATTGCTCCCTTATAGCAGGAAAAATTAGAGAAATGACAAATGTTGCATCTAGCACATCTGAAGGATAACAACTTACAAAAAAACCACCTTTGAATAAATTTCGCAAAGAACGCCGGCCCGAATTTGCAAGGAACGACATGGCTTGGAGTTCTGTTACAAATAACGATCCCATGAATGGAAAAAGTAATAGTGACGAAAAGATGTTTAATCTGGATGGGCCAAATGGATATAATTACTATTTCCATGACTTAAGAAAGGATCAATAGATATCGCAGTCGTGAAATTGGTGTTATGGTATGGAGAACAATATCGTTCCATGGTGCGTTCGAATTGAAAACTGATTGTATTTATAGAATACAAAATGACGGGAAAGAGCTATAAAGCTATATTGAAATCATCTTTTCCTCAGATTTCTCAAACATTTGGACCTATTAGCTTCAAGTGTGGTCAAAACTTGGATTACATCCCAAAACGTTGAAATTTTAGCATAGCCGCCATCTTGCCCAGATCTGAACATTATTGAAAATCTATGGGGACAACTCGCTCGTAAGGTTTATGAGAATGGGCAACAATTTCAAGAAAAAATGCTTTAGTTGTTGATGTTTATTTTCGAGCCTTTACTTGAATTATCAGAAAACCTCGGATTATTAGATCAAATACGGTTGCTTTAAGAACCATTTTATTCCATAATTATTACCTCTAAACAAGTGAACCGGATTGTATTTCGATAACGGCTTTATAAAACTGGCCCAAAAGTGCTGCACGTATAGCCGCCCATCTCATTCGACTTAAATCTCATTGAGATCAGCTAAAAATTGTGTCCTCTTTTCTTATGTTAAGATTAAATTTCCATCCATACGCTTGATGTTGCAAGCTATAACTCTCACGGTCTATGAGTTTGCTTAATTCCAAAAATTAACAACTACCCCAATTTAAATGTTACTTAAAACATAAAAAAACAATGTGCATAAAGTTCGGTCCGCACCGAATGCAGCCTTTCTTACTTGTTCATCTCTGCTCTTTCCCGCTTAGTGGAGTTTGGCGCATAAGTACATAAAGACAGAAATTAAAAAATTATTGTTTTTCAAAATTTTCATAGTAATAGCAAAAAATTTATTGTGAAATAAAAAAATAGTGATAGCAAACATTTTTCATTTTTTTAGTAAGAAAACATAAGGCTAATCGGTTGAGTAGTTTCCGTTTTGCAGTAGTTTGAAAATTAATTTTATGATTTTTTTACACTTTTTTTTACAGGCACATCTCTTTCGAAAGTTCATGCAATTTTGGTCGGGAAAAAACCTTTTAGACCTTTTGACTTAAAAATACAAAAAATTCTGTGCAAATCGGTGCATGCTGCGCGTAGTTATTCATAGTTATTTGTTTTGTCTGATTTTTCGTTCTCAAATATTTGCCAGTTATTTCTAATGCACATATGTTTGCCATTTAGTTTTAAATCAAAGAGTCAATGTCGGGTTACAGCACCCCTACCCATTGGCAAATTTGTCAAACTCTACAGGGCCTACTGTGCACCGGAACAGTCACATTTCCTCAGTGGAAATGTTTTTAAAGACCGAGGGTGCAATTTCTAATGGTTTCTTACAATAGTTTTCACACGAAATCCGCTACAATGCGGCAGCAGGCAAACAGAAACGATACAACCGGAAGTGCCAAAGTCTAATTTCTTTGTTGGCAAGAAAATCGCAAGCAACAACTGCAAGCGTACAGAAAACACACAGTTACATACGCATATGCATAAATGGGTAACACTCACGTACAATAAACATAAATGTGCAATAAATCAATTTGCAACACTATGTTGCATGTAGCACATGCAGTTAAGAAAAAAGTAATAAAAGCAATGAAATTACTTGCTCCACACCATCGTTCCTACGGATGGATGGACTAACTGGCTTGGGCCCAACTCTTGGCTGAAATGAATGAATGAATGACCATTGATGGAAGTGTAAAATCTAACAGTTACTGTGTGTAAAACCTCCAGTATGCATGCTATGTGTGCGTGTGTGTAAATATTCGTACATACATACATATATTTGTGTGTGAGTGCCAAGAGCCGCAGGATATTGCCATAAATGTTAAAAATTGTTGCCTACCTGCTGTGCGCTGTGTTGCGGTGTCCGGCAACCAGCTGAGCCATTTTGTTCGGTGTGAAATTTGGCATTCATCATAAAGGAAAATCAGTTTTGGATAAAAAAAAGTGTAAAGAAGCAAGGTAAGCAAAAAAATTTCACTAAGCAGATTTAAGCCTAGTAAAATGCCAGTAACAATTTGGAAAATTAGGCAACCGTAATTGAAGGAAATTGTAAAAGGCACGTGTAGTCGCCTTTGCTGCTGCTGCTACCATGAAACAGAAAATCGTTTAAGTAGTACTCACCAGCTGATTACTAATAGCATTAAGGCAATTAAGGTGGAAATTGCTTGTAAATCTAATGCAACAATAATAGCGATTAACAGATAAGCTGAAGCTTTTGCGAATATTTAAATTTTACTTTTCATATTATTATTTCGGGAGTTCAAGGCCGGTTTAACAAAAACTAAATAATTATAATTGTTATTTATTTGTCGATATTTCGACCTCAATTAAGTCAAGTCATCTTCTGGATCTCTTGGCTGCGCTTGATCAGTTGACAGACTTAATGGTTAATGGTAGTAAAGGGTTAAGGTATGGCCCTTTAGCACTGCGACCATATTGATCTATTGTGCACCCTATGCTATCTATTAACTGTTAAGTATGCTTGTGAATTGTCTTTCTGAGGGAGTGATTGGAGGTCTTCATCTATAAGCATGAACTTGTTTAAAAACCTTTTCCTTCTATGCGTCAACCCCGGACATTCGATGATGAGATGTTCTATAGACTCCTCATCTTCGCAGCAAAATCTGCAGGTGCTGGTGTTAGTTATTCCGAATTTATGTAAGTGTTTGTTGCAGGTAAAGTGACCTGTGAGGGCGCCTGTGAGAGTGCGAATGCTCTTTTTGTTTAACGTGAGGGCCATGTTAGCTCTTTTAGCATTGAATCTTACGAACTTTTTGGAGTGTCTAAGACCCTTTACGTTGTTCCAATGCTGATTTAATAGAGTTTTGGCCCAGTATTTTACTTTTTGTTTTAGGCTGTTTTTGTTGAATCCGAACATGGGACTAGGTTCGATGAAGTTTACATCTGCCCCTTTTTTGGCTTGAAAGTCTGCCTTTTCGTTGCCGTCATATCCCTCATGTCCTGGTACCCAAATTAATGAGACATTGTTTTTGGATGCCAGGTTATTGAGTGCCTTGTGGCATTCTAAAAGAGTTTTTGAGTTGTAGGTATAGCTATCTAAAGCTTTTAGAACTGATTGGCTGTCTGAGAGTATTCTAATCTTTACTCTCTTGTGGTTTCTACGTTGCATGATGTTTGCTGCTTCCATTATTGCGTATAGTTCCGCTTGGAAGATGGTGGTGTCCCTGGTGAGAGTGAATGATTTGTGGATTCTGGGCCCCACTACTCCTGCTCCTACACCATAAGGTGTTTTTGATCCATCAGTGTACAATTTTTGTGAATCATCATTCATCCATTTTGGGTTTGTTTTCCACTCGTTCCTCTCAGGAAAGGTAACTGTGTGTCCTTTTGTGAAACAGATTGTTGGGTTAATGTGGTCTGAAACTTGAGCCATGCTTATGGTGTTTTTGACTTTATTTAGGATATTTAGGTGACCGGTAAGGTTGCCTAATTTGAAATTTTCTTTCATGTGTAGCACGAGTGCTTGCGTAGCTGCTTCCACTTGGATTGCTATATGAAATGGTGGGAGATTAAGGAGTGCTTCCATGCCAGCTGTTGGGGTAATAGTTGACAGACTTTAAATCATATTTAAGTTTTAGATAACTAAAAGAAGGAATACTAGGATAACTGAAATAATAAATCTTGAATCGAGGATGCAATGAGAGGTTCGGAACCTTAACCCTCAATCATTGCCATACATCATTTATCGGATAAATAAGATTTCAACCATTGAAAGAAAACACAATGAGAACTAAGCGAGGCTAATTTACGTAATACAATTGTATTAGAGACTCTATCAAATGCTTTAGAAAAGTCCGTGTAAACACAATGGACTTGAAAACCTTGAGCAAAAGTTGAAAAGCAATATTCACAAAAGCATCCAGGTTGGAAACTGAAGACCTACCCGAGATAAGTCCATGCTGATTGGGTGAGATTAAGCTCTGAGTTGCAAAGTACATCTTTTCTTTGATAATTCCTTCGAAAAGTTTAGATATAATATAAAGCTTGGAGATCGGCCTATAGTTGCACACATAATTCTCTTTGTCACGGCAAAAAATCGGCAAACAAATTGCCTACGTCCGCAGCAGTAGTAGTTAATTTATCATTAAAACGAACGGCAGAAGGAACTCCAGTGCTTCACTTTTTAGATTTAACAAATCGCCAAAAGGCCTAATGATAAGACTTAATATTCTCTTCAATCTGAAGAATATAGTTCCTGTACAAAAATTTATTTAAACAGTTGAATTTTTTTAAGCATTGCTGGTAATTTACGAGGGTGGGTCAATAAGTCCGTGACCTTTTGTATTTCTGACCTCTTTACTGAAAAAGAAATACTGCTCCTGTCAACAGGCATCTGCCAACAGGCATCTGCCAGTTGACTTCTGTCAAAATTTGAACGTGCTGCGTCAGTTGGTTTGTGTTTTACAGCTACCTTTATCAGACTACCAAGTAATTCACAGTCGACCACAAACGCAATCGTGTAACAACTTCACAGGAAGGTTTGGCGTTGTTTAATCGCCGTTTTGTAACCGTGGACGAAACATGGATCCATCACCACACACCAGAGACCAAACAACAGTCGAAACAGTGGGTTTCTAAGGGTGAATCGGCTTAATAAGCACACGAAACTCAGTTTTTTCCATTTTCTCCTCAAATTACTGGGTAGTCTGATAAAGGTAACTGTAAAACACAAACTAACTGACGCAGCACGTTCAAATTTTGACAGGAGTCAACTGACAGATGCCTGTTGACAGGAGCAGTATTTCTTTTTCAGTAAAGAGGTAAGAAATACAAAAAGTCACGGACTTATTGACCCGCCCTCGTATAAAGATAGATTTATTCTTAGATTTTAAAAATTACTTAATTATAAAGCTTATTCAGCTTATTTTTAAGTTTTTTATGTTGATAAGTGTACCATGCAAGTTTGAAAAGTAGTTTTTTTGACTTGTGGTACATATTTCGTAAAAACTTCGAGCAACTGCGCTTTAAAGGTAGAATAACACTCAACAATATCTAACCCAGAAAGCAAATCCTGCCAGTTCATGTCATGTAAAATGCTGTTTAACCTAGAGAAGTCAAAAGAGGAAAAATGTCAGCAAGTGGCTCTTCTTGTTTACTACTCGCAAATTCGTAAAACTCAACATTAAGCATTAAAGTGGCATGATGTTTATCAGCAGGCGAGAAGGATGAGATAGAAGTATTAATATTAGCGCTGACGAATATGAATATATGTCGGCTTTCTCAAAACTTTCGTAATTACTTGAAAACTTTCTTGCACTAGTTTGCAAATCGATGCCACCCATAGGAATCTCTATAAGCGTAAGAGACGCGCAGCTAGCTCACTTATAGGTTTTGATCTTATTATAACCGATCCAGGTTTAAATTGATTTCGAAAACCTTGGTTTGATAACTGAGAATGGCAAATTGTGTTGAGATTTCTGTACTGTAAGGTTTGACAAGCCATCACGGATCGTTTAATACCAGAACAACGATTCCAAATTATGGAAGATTACTTTGAAAGAAAAAAAAATTAATCTACTGGCGAAGTTCATGGAGTACATCATCGGCCCTTATTTCTTTCGAAATGAGGAAGAAGCTTCCATTATGATAAATGACGAGCGTTATGAAGCCTGTCTGACGGAATTTTTGTTTCCGAAAATTAATCTGATTAACAACGACATTTTTTTCCATCAAGACGGTGCAACTTGTCATACAGGGCGCTAACAATCGATTTATTGGACTGATCGAATGGAACATGTACCTCGTAGCCGCGGCGGACATATGCCGATTACCATATTCAAAAACTAAATGCCATGAAATTATCCACCAGATTATAATAAAAAAAAAAATCATTCCAACAATATTTCCGTTTTGTATTTTTATTGTCATTGTTTATTAGTTCGAAATCTCTTCAAAAATACCCGATGCGAAAAAAAAAATTGTTTTAAAATAATAAATAATAGTCCTAAATTCGAATATCTCCAATACAGTCAAATTAATCAGCAATTTATGTATTTATTTATCTATTTAGGTCTTCATAACAAATGCTTCCTTACAGACTATTGATAATTCTGTACTTAAGCTAAGAGTATTAATGCTAAAGTAAAACTAAAATACTTTTGCACAAATTAGAGATAAATATATTTTTACAGCTTCAAAGTAACTGTAAAATTCTTTTAGAAATTTAAAATACATTTGGACTTAAATGAAAACAAGTCAAAGCCTTAAGAATGTGAAAAGGAATTCAGTTCTCTCAAAGCTACATAATAATAAAAAATCAGCTAAATTCAAACTTGGTTTAAGAAAAAAAGTTCACTATTCCGAAGACTGCGTTGAGGCGCGTGAAAATGAATGCATTCTAGAGGAAAGTGGCTATCCCATTAATAATGTGAAGGGGTCCCGGTGGTCTAGCGCTCGAAAGTTTAGGGTATTTTCAGGATTTTTTTTACAATAAAAAATTAAAAACGATATTTAAATTTTTTATTTAACTTCTTTTACATACATAAATAAAAAAAATAAAAAAAATGTAATTATAATACAGTGCACTCGCGGTAACTCGAATAGCCGCTAAGTCGAACGACGTGCTAACTCGAACACATTTTTTTCCCTATTGACTAGTTTGTAACTCGAACAATATTAAAGCGCTATAACTCGAACAAAAAAACAAATTTATTTGTACACACATTCTTTTCAAACATGTACATTTTGTACATACATACATATGTAATAGTATATGTATATAAATTATATGTCCATATGAATATTTCGACGTTAATATCCCGTTAGTTTTCTGGGAACAACATCTTGCATTGTCCAAATTGCTTTAAATTTGTCATTTGTAGTGTATCAGTGCATGTGAGTAATGGATCGTAAAAGGTTGAAGTGTTTAACATTAAAAGAGAGGGCTGAAGTCCTTAACAAAATTAAACGTGGATGTAGTGTTACTTCTCTAGCGAAGGAATATGGGGTAGCCAAGTCCACCATAAGTCTTATAAAAAAGAAAGATAAGGTAATTTTAAAAGCAGTAAACAACACGTTTTTGGGTCCTGGGAAGAGGAGAACTTTAAAAGCTTCTGAGTTTCCTATAATGAAAGCCGCTTTATACAAATGGTTTCTGTGCCAAAGAAAAAAGAATTACCCAATAAGTGGACTCATCTTGAAAGAAAACATGAAAAACATAATTTACAGGTCGAATTTTCGCTTTATGATGTTAGCAAATGGAATGATGGTGCCGAATTTACCGACACAGAAGTAATAATTGAAACTAGTGATTCTGAGTCTGAGTTTAACAACACAACTGAGACATGTGAGCGGATATCATCTGAGGAGGCAGTTAGCTCTATCAATAAGGTAATTCAGTGGGCCACAACTGAACAAGTAAGCCCCGCAAAGGTTAACACTCTTCAATTGCTGCGTGAAAAAGTCATATTCAACATTGCTGCAGGCAAGAAAAGACAAACACACATTACAACTTTCTTTTCGGCCTAACTTTTCTGTTAAAGCTGACTTTTTTTGTGTAATTGACACAAAGACTGCCAAATATTTGATGAAAAATATTGAAACGAATTAATTATTTTAATCATATTCATGTTCATATCCATATGTAAATAAATAAATAAATTTAATTGAAAAAAATCGATATCGATGACTGTTTTTTTAACATAGCACACTCAATTGATAAGTCGAACAAATTCGATAAATCGAACAGCGCCTGTTTTAATTAGTTCGAGTTATCGCGAGTGCACTGTAATTTTAAAAATAGCGCTGAAGTTGACCCTTCCGTAAAATTTGACCTTGACGGTGTTGCACACTTTGGGTCTTTTATTGATAATATCTGAAACACAAAAACCAAAAAAAAGAATTTAATCAGTATGACTGTAGCTATGTCCCGTACTAGAATAAAAAAAATTGACAAAACGGGTTTTTAATGAAAAAAAAAACGAAATAATTGAATAACATGATTTTAGTACGGGCGATAGACATTGATGTTTTGAAAGGATATTAAAATTTCAGGCAATTCGGTTGAATAGTTTGTTTTTAGACAACACCAGGCCGGAAAAAGTAGTTTTGAGATAATTGGGTTTAAATTTTTGACCATTTAAATGCTTCCATAGATGCCGCCGCCTGACGAATCTGACTCCACCTGCTTAAACGGCTAAATCGGCGAATCGAAAATACTGGCAATATCCTTCCAAAAATTTTACAGTATATTCTTAAAAGCCTATACTTTTGAAATATCAAAAAAAATATATCGATTTTTTGAGAAATCTAGACCACCTGAACCTCTTAAAGGCAAACGAGAGGAAGAGAATAATTCTTCAGCAGTGCATGGACTTCTGGCATCTTGCACTAAATTCAGAAATGTAGAGCGAAGCGAACAACTATCTTTTGGATACGTTGGATACGTTCAAGTCTTTTAATATGGCAATCAAAGTAAGGTCTCCAAATGAAGATCGCATATTCATGTCATGGATCGAACTAGAGGCGTAGACATTCAGAGTATACGAATCACTAAAATCAGGGCTAAAAGGGCGAATGAAAGCTAGCAGAGCATAGGAGTTGCAATGGTGCAATTTGTTTTTTTTTTAACTCCATTTATTACACACAATCTGTCATTTAAGACAAACATTCAGTATTACTTCTAGTTAAAATTTAAAAAAGAATATTGAGTAAGAGTTTCCAGTGGAATTCATTACATTTTTCTAAACATTATTTAACAAGAAGAATGTTACATACATATATAATTTTGCTCATTGTACACCTTAAAATATTGTCACGATGTAAAACTTCCTTGCTACAAAACAAGGCGCATTGGCACACCTTAGACTGAAATCTCTTCAGGATTTCCCAGTTCGATTTTGAAGCTGATCGCCATATTTAAACTCCGTAGGTCCATATTGGGTTGAATATTGCTTGGTATATTAGCATTTTATTGTCTAGTGATAACAGAGGGGGGAATTGGCGTGTTAAAAGAGGGCAAGATTCGGAGCGAAGGGTGAAAGTTATTGGCATGGATTTGCTTTCGTTATACGCCATTTTTTTTCAATCAGATGCAGACATTGTCGAGGTTTCCTTGTAGTTCAATTGTGGCAATTGATGTGACTTAGGAATGAACGCAGGGAGCGTCAAAGAAATCATTTGAGTATCCGGAAGAGAAAAAATATATTCGGAACTATATGAGAAGAATGTGCTAATTATAGGACTATTTATATTTTTATATATTTATTTTTATATTTATGGAGAAATAGTTCGAAAGAATTCATATTGTATAATTTTAAGGCGATGTATGATCGTGATTTTAGGAGCTTTTTCGAGCGCCGGAATACTTCTAGATATTTATTCTCTATTTATCAGCCGACTTGTTTGTTTTGGAATTTGAACAATATATACATTTTTAGTAAAATATGAGGACGCATACCACAAATTAGATGAGGAGCTCGGCCCAACAACAAATAAAGGGCGTAAGCGATAATTATAAATGTAATATATAATATATATGTATAAGTATGTTTGTGTATATACTAGGGCGGGTCGATTTAAAAATCGCTCATTGGTCTGTGAAAATCGTATTCTAGGGATCAGAATAAGAAACTTTGCCGAAGGAACCATACCTCTAAAACGAATTCTGATGTCCCCCAATTTGGGTCGAACTTATAAGTTTCTTTTCTCATGTAAAGGCCAAAAATGGTGATATTTTGAAATGATTGTATGGGGAACCCCCCAGGGGAGTTCCAGGGGGTGTGCCACTGGCGTGGGTGGATCGCCGTCCAAAGTTAGTGGGGGTCGGTCATACATTTGGACTCCATTGAAGCACTCTAAATGGGTCAAAGTGGGATTTTTCGTTCGACCCAAATTGGGGGACATCAGAATTCGTTTTAGAGGTATGGTTCCTTCGGCAAAGTTTCTTATTTTGATCCCTAGAATACGATTTTCACAGAGCAATGAGCGATTTTTAAATCGACCCGCCCTAATAAGTATATACAGTGAAACCTCCCACAAGCGTACACTCACGGTTCCACAATTTTCGTCCGCTTATGGGGGTTGAAAAAAAAACTCTAAGCTAAAATTACTATCCCACCTCTTTAAACAATTTTTTTATGTTTTTTTATGGTACGTTCAGTTTTTTTCATATTTATTGAAAAATATATATGAATGTATGTACATTTTTATATTGGGAACAATGAATATATTTACACATTTGAATATACATATTTGATTGAACATATTTATATTTTAGGCTTCAAAAATTCATATACCGTAGTCTGTCGTAGATTTTCCGGTTTATGTTTCAGAAAAAGGTTTTCAAGATGACATTCTAAAGTCTTGGCGTATTGTAATTCAGTAATATCGTCTCTTAGAAATTGTTTAATGCGACGCAGTTGTTCTAATGTTTCAGGATATGACTTGATCTGACATTCATCCTGGACACATACATGATTTGAGTATTCGCTTTCTCCGTCAGATAATTCCTCTGTATTAATTTCGTCAATGACAACGTCAATATTATTGTCTTCTGTATTAACAACTTCATCGATTAACAAAAACTCTTCTGTATACTGACCTTGCTGATTTTCATTTAAAATCTTTACCAAAGCCGGTAGTGTCGATATGGGAATATCATCCTCTGCCTCGAAGTCAGAACATTCAAGCGGAGCTTTTTGAAACCCGGCTTTCGAAAAACAATTCTTAATTGTTTCTGCCGTTACGTTGTCCCATGAAGATTTAATAAAAAAAACAGCCTCCAAAATGTCAAAAGTTTTTGAAAGTCTGTCCATTGGAATGTCTCCTAATTTTGTCAAAATATGTTTGATTATATGGCATCTGTAATGACACTTAAAATTTTCTATTATACCCTGATCGAGGGGCTGACAAACGGATGTTGTATTAGCAGGTAAAAAGATCAACTTTATGTTATCTAGTTTAATATCTCGAGGGTGAGTTGTAGCATTGTCCAAAAATAACAAAATTTTTCTCTTCTGGCAGCCCATTTTTTTATCAAGCATTTCTAGCCACTCACACATAATTTCACGAGACATCCAAGCTTTCCGGTTTGACTTCCATTCCACTGGCAAACTTCCTATATTGCCTCTTTTAAAGGCGCGTGGGCATACTGCTTTTTAATACAAATCAAATTATTCAAAAATTTCTGTTCCTTTCATGCTAAAAGCTACACATTGTTACACATAGATCCCGTTACACGTTCACATGTTTCAGCACGTAGATTCGTGTGTTTAGTTTAGTTACGTATTTTTTTTTTTACTTCAACTATTGTTTATCTACTATCTTTGTTGTCCGCGGATTAGAGTATCGCGTCCGCTTAGTAGAGGTTTTTATGGTTTTCTTTACACATTTGTTCAGTGATATATTTTGCTTGTCCGTTACCGAGAGGTCCGCGTCCGCTTTCGAGAGGTGATTAGAACAAAAAAAATGAGAAAAAATTGTCCGCGTCGGGTTATTAGAGTGTCCGGTTATTAGAGTGGAATTCGTTCTAAAAACACAACATAATGCTTGGTTCCTCAGTTTTTGTCCGGTTATGGGGAGTGTCCGCTTATTGGAGGTGTCCGCAAGGGAAGGTTTCACTGTATATGTAAGTATAAGTGCGCTTCAACTTCCTGTTGATCTTCAGTGCATTCACCGAATGTAGGAACCCGTTCCAATGGCCCCAAATCCTTCACTAGTCGGACCCATGCAGTGGCAGACAAACATTTTTCGTCAAAATCTTCATCGGAGTGGATGCACAGACGCCGAGTTTTTGAGATTGCCATGTTGATATTCCCAGTCAGACTACTGCTATCCCAGTGACAAGAACTTATGACGGTGCTGCACATTTTCTTCATAAAAAAAAATTTCACGTATTCGTTAAATGGAAAAAATGCGCAAAACCAAAGCGAAAGAAATTGTCGAAAATCAATTTGAATGTTTAGCTACTTAAAGCTTTTTTCATATTAAAATTGGATAGGCATAACCCGCATTTTTCTAGAAATTCTAATATAACTGAAATGTTTGAAAATTTGATGAAAATTTATTGAATTTTTATATATCTAGAGCAAAGTATGGAACTTGTATTAACACGATTTTGGCTATAGAATAAACCATATTTTGATAGAAAAATATTTTGAATTAAAAAATAAATAAATAGTCAAAACTTGTCAATGTGTGGAGGTTTCATAATTTTGCAACGGAGTATAAATTCAATCAGTACACATACTTACATATATCTGTAATTTCAGTAGCATTTCCTAATTGAGGTCTAGTTTACGGAGATTATAGAACAGATTTAGTGCTAACAATGTTCTTGACACTTTGCATTTTATATGGGTTCTAAAGAATTCATCCTTTACATCGATTTTCCACTCGCGTAGAAGGACAAGGCGCCTAAGATCAAAGCAATAAATTGAAAGCAAAGTAAAAGCTTACTCAAAGGCTGATGGGGCAAGTTAAACATCAATCTTGTAATGAGAGGAATGAGGGAAAGTTGAAGCATATACATACATATACATCTATATGGATGTATTTGTAAGTAAACGCTGTAAACTCTATAAAATATTTACTGTTTACCTAATTACGGCAGGATTTGCGAGTAATAAAGGGAAAAGACAAACACAAAGGAAATAAGTACAGAGGACATATGTGAGAATATGTTTAGAGGCGGGCGAGAGAAGATATTTGCGCAAGCCAGAATGTAAAAAAAAAAATTAAAGACATACATAACAGCATAGTACAAGCAGAGGCTTAGAGAGTAGTGATGCAGAGAAACCTAAACAGCGTTAAGCCGCATTGTGGTATTTTAGGAGCGGAGTATGGGGTGATACAAGGCTAATAAATGAATATATGTATGTAAGTATGCGCATATAAGCATGAATGTGTGTGCATACATACATATACATTTATGTGGTAAGTGTAGATGGGTGTTTACATCCTACTCTGTGTGGGAAAATACTTAAACAAAAGCCGAAAGTACGAAATACGAAAATTTAAATTTCAAGTGACCAAAAAATAAACAGAAAACCCGAAACAATGCCACTAAACGGCTTATAATCAAAGAAAATTTGCAAAAGGCCTGGGGGTGAGACCAATGTGTATTTGAAATGATCAGTGCGGCGGCAAAGCGGCAGAAAGTGGAAAGGGTTTACCCACACATCAGTGAACAGAGATTTGGAAATTAAATGAATTTGGTGAACAACAACAACAACAACAAAACATGCAGTTGACATGAGATCACAAACAATCAAAAATAATCAACTAGATTTGGAGATTTCCCAAAAAACAAACCGCGTATGTGTGTAGTAATGCACATCTATGTATGCGTACATTAGGGTGCGCCTACAAACAAGTGGCACATTCTATGGCCTACGCTAATATTGTTAAAAGAAAAATATTGAGATTTGCTTAAGCTAAGCCCATTCAAAATTACCTCCAAAAGCTGAGTTTATATATATAAAAATAGTTTTTAAAAAATTTTTTTTGCTGAAAGTGAGCTTATACATTTGAAGGGTTAATAATTCAAAGATCTGCATAAAAATGTTTAAAAATTTTATCAACCGAATCAAATCAAGAGATTTTTGGAGTTTTTTTTCAGCTCACGTAAATCTAAATATTTTGGCGGAAGTTTCAAGTTATAAAAATTTCGCTGAAAAATAATACTAATTTTTTTATATGGCGAGTGATGTACCCTAATGTATGTATATAAGTATATAAAGGCTTACTATACCACACTCACATGAATATGTATGCACATCAACTAGGAATGCCAATATTAGCTGAAAATTTTAATACCGGGATTTTGGTATAACTTTATAACTCTTCCGGGATATCGGGATTGGTTTCGGGATTTACCACACGACATACATAACTGTTTTAGTATAAGGAAAAATTCAATAAATCTTAGCATTTAAAAATACCATGAAATAAAACCATTTAAACTGATTTTAATAATCTCATATATGTTAATATAGACAAATTTTAAAGTAATATTTTTTTTTTAATTATATGTAAAACACAATTTAAATCAGAAACGCAAAAATCGCAAATAAAAATGCAAATACAAAGTAATTTTGAAAGTAATAATTTATGCACCGTAAAGCCTGATTTGTGAAAATTTTTAAACAAACGACAAACGATAGTGAGGAAATGTTTATTGCAATCAAATTTTTTAATATTAATTTTTTTACTTCTTTCAAAATGTTCGGGACCTCGGGATTAACAAAAGTTAATACCGGAATCCAGGGACCGACATAATAACTGCAAACTCTAGAAAAAGATGCCACCTATTCAAGTTTTACATATGTATGTATATGCATTTACATATGCACACCTATACATTGGCATGTAAATATGTATGCGTGTATGTATGTCAGCCACTTTATTTAATTTAACTCAATTTTCCGTTTGTTATTTTTTCTACTTCCCAACGCTGCCCTCACTTCGTACTCGCATCAGCTGGTAAATTAAAATTAATTAAGTGGCAGAAAAAGAGTGAAAACTGCTTGTCATTTTATGGTTTCCTTTGTGCTTGTATGTGTGTGAGTGTGTGCATTTTAAAGTGGGCGCTAATTTAACAATCTCCTGCCTTTAACTGTTCGCCAGCAAGTGGCAAGTGCCGTTCATTAAGAGTTGCATACATATATGCAAACATATGGTTACATGTGTATGTGTGTATATACTTGCGTATAAATAGGGGTCGCGAGCCCGCATCGCTTGCTGAGATTTTTGAAAGCAGGGCTTGACAATATAACGCTTTCAGTTCTTTTTCACAAATTTTCATTAACAGCAGCCAACATTTTGTATCTTGTTAAAATATTAAATTTTTGTAATATTTCTGCTTCATGGTAGTTGCTTTGGGAGCTGGGGTGTGCCGACGGGTTACTCATATTTGAATGAACGTCGGCCGCCAGTTAACGAAATTTAAATACGAGCTCAACAAAATCAAAGCAATTTAAAAAAATGTGTGTACGTATGTATATTAGGGTGATAGCGTGGAAAAACGACCAGACTGGCATGCCTTCCAAAATGTAGCAACACCACTGTTGAAAATCGATTCCGTGGACCAATTCTAAAGCGTCCCGCAAATTAAATTACACAGGAAACTCAAGAACTACGGGTTCAATCCTGATGATCCAGTTAAATAATACGAATTCCGTTACGAGGATGGTACACAGTACGAGAGCGGTTCAATAAGTACCGGGGTTTGATGACAGAGGACCTTCCTGAGGGAAGTTGGAAGTCTATCAAACAACAGCAAAACAAATTTCAGACTGATTTATAGGTTAGTTTGGATATGGCAGCTATTCGAGTAAGAAGTGTTTCATGATTTTCGCAGTATCGTCCAGAAATTCGCGAGGAGATAAAATCAAAGTTGGATGCTGTCCATAGCGATGCCATCTATGACCAGAGTTAGATATTGGTTTAACGAACTCAAACGTGGGTGAACATCCGTTGTTGTTGAGGGGCTACGAGGATGCCCCTCAGACATTGACCGAGAAAGTTATTTAAAAAGCCCACGACATCATTCTCGCTGATCGATGAACGAAAGAGCTCGAATTAACACACACCATAGGTGTGTCGACCGGAATGACAATTAATATTTTACACGATAAGTTGGCGATGAAAAAATTATCGCCCGATGGGTGCCGCGAATGCTCACGGTGGACAACAAGCGGATGCAGCTGCTAACTTCGAAGCAGTGTTTGGATCAATTTAAGCGAGAACTGGTTTCATCATTACATACCAGAAATTAACGCACAATCAAAAGAATATATTTCTCCCGGTGAATCTACTCCAAAGAAGGCGAAGACAGTCCCATCGGCCGGAAAGTTCATGGCGACGATTTTGTGGGATGCAGAAGGAGCAATGATCACTGGACAATAATACAGTTAGTTATCAGATCACTTTCGCAAAAAATTGAGGTGTAGATCTCATCGTCACCTGCTTTATGTAAGATTGCTAGGCTTAGCAGGGTCCCCACGGGCAGGTAGGGCTTTACGGCGACATAGAGTCATGACGTCCGAATGGATACAAACGCTAGGGCTCAGAAAGTATTCGATGCGGTACCAGCGGGTGGTAGCAAAAGAAGAGGAATATAGCCAACACGTTATTTTGATATGTTTACAGTGTCAGCTAACTCATGCAACTTCACTGTTCGATCATTCATCATTCATTTGTGGATTTTTGATGTTGTCTGGTGTTACCGCCTCATTCACTGCGTTGTGCAGCATCGGTGTCTCTACGCTCACGTTTGGAGTCAGTAAATCACAGTTTTATTATTGTTTCTGTTGAAGTAGAATCTTGAACGATATTTTTTCCCATCAGGAACTGTAAAATTAAAACACGAAACTATTTTTGGTCCATTGATTTTGGCCCCACAAATTTGAACAGCTGTCTTTTAAGCGTGAGAAGGAAAGGAGGTGAACGCAATAAAACTAGTTCCATATATATGTTAGGCCCGGCACTTTTTAGCCCATGTGTTATACGCCGGCAGTGGTTAAAAAAACAATCTATCGCGCATAACAAATTAAATATATACCAACTTGCTAAGAAACTTTAGACATAATGAACTTACTATTAACTTCTGGCGCTCATTTTTTCATTATACATTTTATTTAAATGAACGCAATATGCTTCTTTTCGTTGTTTTACGAGCATATACCCTCGAAGGATACTATTTTTTGCGTTTGTGCTTTGTTTTGACACAGTGTCGAATTGTAAGTCCAGTGGTGGTAAAAAAAAATGTAAGGCATAGATGGGACTGGTTATACTTACGAGTGCAAACTTATTAAAAATTGGTAAATCTATTAAAACTTTTGAAAAGCACTCTATTTTTCTGTACTTTATAAAGTACAGCCAGCGCGAATGGGCTAAGAAACCCAAAAAGAAAGGGTCTTCTTTGTCTTGACTAATTTAGGGTTTAAAAATCTTCATTCAAAATTCGGTTCTTAACAATTATAAGTGAAAATTATATCCTTTAAATGTCCAACGTGAGCTCGTCTGCAGGTGAAATTCGCCAAACAGTCGATTCATGAATGCCTAATTTTTGAGAACGCTGAGAAATCGATGTTGAAGCTTGTTCAGTAATACTTTGCATTACAGTAGCAATATTCTCAACAGAACATCCAGTTTTTGGTCTCCCACTCATTTTCCTGACAGTAACAGTTTTTTGAAATTTTTCCAACAATATTTGAATTGTCGAATAGTTCTTAAAGATCGACGATTTTCATAATAAATTTCAATAATTTTAACGCATTGCTCTATCGTGTGAAATTGGGCATCTTGAAAAATATGAAACATGACTTTACATCTAGTGGTAATTTTTGAACTTTTCTACAGTTAAAGTTTCGTGAAAAATACGGGGTGGGCCAAATGAGACCTACTAATGTTAAGCACAAATAACTTTTTTATTTTTTTTACATATTTATTTTTCTCTTTTTGTAGGTTATAATTGAATTGTTGGAAATTTATTATGGAATCCTACAGTACAACACAACGCGTTAAAACGATCGAGTTTTTCTATTCTTGTCAACGATCAATTGTTTTAACGCAGCGTAAATATCGGCATATGTCGGATGAAGCGCATTTCCATTTAAATGGTTATGTCAACAAACAAAACTGTAGATTGTGGGGCCCTGAAAATCCAAGGGCAACACACCAACATCAGTTGCACCCATCTAAATGTACTGTTTGGTGCGGTATTATTTCCACTAGAGTTATCGGCCCATATTTCTTCGAAAATGAGGATGAAACGAAGGAATCGATTTCAGGAGCTTCTTACAGAACATTGATTGAAAACTGTTTGCGGCCAATGACGGAGCAGTATGCTAATTTGTGGTTTCAACAAGACGGAACAACTGCGCATAGTGCTAAGCAAACTATGTACCTGTTGCGTGAAATTTTTGGCGAACGTCTGATTTCCAAAAGTTCAGATTTCACTTGTCCACCTCGTTCGCCAGATTTGACTGCGCCCGACCTCTTTTTATGGGGATATTTAAAAGACAAAGTGTATCCTAATAATCCAGAGATTATTAGACAGCTGAAGCAAAATATTCGAAACGAAATACTGAGCCTTCAACCAGAAACATTTGTGGTGTAATGGAAAACGCGTTAAAAAGAGCCAATCTTTGTATCGAGAATACAAATATAATATTTCATACATAATTTCCATAAAGTATATTCAATGTAGAAAAACAATTAACCAAAATAAATGATTATTGCAAAAGTTATATGTGTTTAACATTAGTAGGTCTTATTTGGCATAAGCTGAAAGTGCGATTGGAAATATTTTAGGCAACTAACGAGCAGCAAAAACTTATTGCAAATATTTAGCGGAAATATTTACTAATTACTCCATTATATGCAAACAAAACAAAATAAAATCTCTAATTTTCCCAAAGCAACAACAGAATGTAAAAATTGTACTCATGCACACGTAAATATATAAATGCGTACACTCAGCGTCCGTACGCGCCAAAAATACCAAATATTTTAAAGAAAATGGCAACAATGAAACCCCAAAAACAAAAAAGGTTGAAATGTGACAATTGTCAGTAAAAATTTACGAATAGATCAAGAGACAATTTGACAATATAGAAATGCATGAAACCGAAAAACCAACAACCCACACTGCGGCATTGTTTGTTGGCGGACCAACTGACTGTATGATTGGCAGCCGGCAAAACCCTTAGGATCTGATCCAACTGTGTTCACTGCGCTATTGTCCTTTCTTGTTTCTTTCACTGTGGGGTTGTTGTTGTTCGTGCAATGGAACAATAAAACTCATCAATTCGTTATAGCTGATCAGTCAACGATCATTCGTATGTACAACTCCACTACTTACCAGCAAATATTTGAACACATTTTCAATAGTGATTCCTGCAGGACAAATTACCGCTGTATATTCACTTTCCGGTTTTATGTTTTCGCTTTTCGTTTCATTTTCATCTTCCATTCTTTAATTTTAAATGTTTTATTTGGGGATTAAAAAGAGGATCTTTATAATAGCAAATATCGCAGCTGCAAGGAAGATCACACAAAGGACAAATTGTACTGTTTGATTGATTTTATTGCTGGGCTATTTGTCAGCTGATCTTCCATTTGTACAAAGTGTTTTGTTTTTATACAAGCACATGCACACATATGCGTATACTCACATGTGATCAATTGAGTATTTTCTGTTTGTTGATCTCTGTTTGTTTGTTTGCATTTGTGATCGCACTGATTTGGGTCCCTCGATCCAGCTGAGTGAGTCAATAGCAAATAGGCTTAACTTTAAGCAGGATAAAAGTATCGCCAAAAGCGGATCATTAAAACGTTGCTTGGAGATTAAAGTTATTATCAGCAAATTGTTTGATTTAGCGACAAAAATATCAGAGGATAATAGAAAGGAAAATTTTAAACGTGGCAATGTAGATACCAAGGATATTTAATCTTTGGGCAGTTGGTAAAAAGTGGCGAGAGAAAAAGTTGTGGATTTTTTTGTCAGTTTATAAGGCAAGGTAAGATTGTCTAAAAAAACAAAAAAATTTAGGATATTTGTTTACTTTTAGCCTAAAGATTTTTCTCATTCAATTCAATGTGTCCTCAATTAAACCAAGGGTGCAAGGAAAGAACGCAAAAAAATACATATATCCAAATTAGGCGAAATACCATGCAAACTTAGTTCGGGATCAAATGCAGTGTATCAATGGATAAAAAAGGGTAATGGTATCTCTGTGTACAAAATTTATATTATTTTTATTTTTTTATGAAAACATAGTTCCTTTTCTTCAATCCAAATTCAAAACTGTGCGCAATAAAAAAAAAATACCAGTCTAACGGTTAGATGCGATAGAAGTGAAACCTTCCGTAAAACAAACTGAGAGAATGAGACGAAAGCAGCATTAGGAGCGGGATAATTATAGGTTCATTATAATATTGCTATAAAGTTCATATTTTATTTTCTTCATTTCATTATTATTCATCCTCAATGTTTTCAATTTCAACAAATGATACGAGTGGCTTATGATAGCTAAAATATGATACAAATGCTTTGGTTTCGATGTTGTCAACATATCTTTGAAATACCGCGTCAATTATTGTTTTTGATCGTGTTGTCGATTCAGTGCGATTGTTACACATTTTTAAATTGAATGTTGTATTGAGAAAGCCAATTAAAGGAACCGCTGTGTCCAATGCAAAATTTACGATAAAATCGCCACTTAAAGTCATTCGAACTTTATCGTAATCTTTTCTAAGTATCCGCGATACTTCTGGTGTATACTTTATTAAATTTTCGTGAAATGCGGTAAATATTTAAAAATGAAAATATTTACGAATATAAAAATACGGACGCAATACAGCACACGCGGTTGCTATTATGAGCGTCGTAACGCGTATATTACACAGACGTACTAACATACACACAAACATTCGTAGGGCGCTTGGTCTAAGCAAGTATTAGGTAGTGTAGTATGGGTATACATAATGCCTTCTCGCTCACCGTGGCTCCGTAATACGCATACGTATGACGATTGAACTAAACACCAAAGCAAGTAATACGCAGTGTAGTATACATACTACAATACTCACTATACTAGCGTGGCTCAGCAGTACGCAGCCACACACATATATATACGTATAACGCTTCGTAGCCAAGAGTGTCGCTTTTTCGTTTCATCGAGTCTCAAATCACTCCCAACGATTCTAAAGAAGTTTTCACTTCAAAAACAATTTCAATCCCTAAAAAAAAAGGTTTCTCACTTTTTAAACAGAGAATGCAAAATTATAGCAAATTTAAATGGCTAAAAACTCAAGTAGATTTTTGACAATTTTTTTGCTGACCGTATTGGGAGGTTTTATCCATATAAAAAATGTGAAGCATTCTCTATATGAAGAAAATGCACGCTATACATCAGCGCGATTTTGGAGTCACTTCAAGCTTACAATCGATTATATTAAAGTTTAATGAGCTATAAAATTGAGTGCTTCAAATTTTTCAAAAATTCCAATTAAAATTTTTTATGAAAATTTCTTAATTTTTCTTAAATTCCTTAAAGTTTGAAAATTGGTTTTAGGTATATAGATTTTCTAATTAGAAGAGTAAACTATGTATTCATCAAAAATAGTATTAAAATTATATAAGAAACAAATCATCTTCCAAGCGCAGGTGCATGCCATCTCTCTATGTGCAGATATCAATTTAGACAGTAGTCCCCGGAATGCGTGAATTGCCACATTGAGCGACAGACAGGAGGCACTCACGGCAATGCCATTCTGTGAGGTTAAGTTCTCACTAGTCCTTGAGTGTATCGAGAAATTGAATTTTTTAGGAACGCACAAGCGCATCTGGTTAATGTGAGTCCCAGTACACAGAGGTATAACTGGGAACGAAATGGCGGACGCATTGGCAAGAGAGGCTACGCCCTCGCTATTAATAGAACCTCACTCCTTTCCTGCTGTGGGAAAACACACTATCAAGGAAAAAAACTGAGGGAGTTTAGCTGGTATCAAATTATGGCGCTACGCCAGATGACATCCTTATTGGGGGGGTACAATAAAAAGAGTTTTAGGAAACTTATAACCCTGCCAAAGGACAAGCTGAGAATACTCACGGGCATTCTCACACGCTATTACAGGTTATGCAGTAATCTGCACAAGATAGAGATAAGGTCCACAGAGTCTGGTCATTTCTGCGACCAATCGCCGGTGGGTCGAGTGCACCTTCTTCTTAAATGCAACTCTATGACAACTCAGCGATTTGCCGCCAGAAAAAAAGGCATATACCCTCAGCCCCATCTTAAGTTTAATCTAATCTGTATCATAAGTTTAATAAGAGAACTGGGTTTGGATGACTTACTGTGCGTAGAGGGCCCAAAAGACCATGAGGTTTAAATGCAAACCCCAAATCAAATATATTTGTCTCATGCTATAGTTACTTAACGCTGTTAGGTTAAATTAGGTTGAAGCAGTTGTCCACTATGGGACATACTCAGGCTCATAATCCATTGTGATGCCACATAGGGAACTTGTCCTTATCTCTCTTAAAACCAGTGAGTGCTTTTCAAAAATTTTATAAGATCCTTGATTTCGACAGAGCTGAGATCTTCCAATTCATTAAAGGATTCGTTACTCAAAATGGCGAGTCTATGTCTGAATAGAGCAGGACAGTGACACAAAAGGTGCGGGATCATCTCTTGCTCTTCCTGATCTAGACAACTTCCGCAGAAGTCATGCGCTTGCACACCCATTCTCTGGGCGTGCCTGCCGATTAGGCAATGTCCCGTTATAACTGAAATCAGTGTGCTAAGACTGTGCTTATCTTGTCTTAGTAGAAGTTCCTCGCGTTTGGCATTGAGAGTCAGCCACAGCTGTCGGGCTTTTTTGCAAGTGGTTTAATTACGCCATTCATTCGCTGCTCGTACGATTTCCTCAAAGACAAGCAGTTTACATGTTTGCAAGGGTATGCCTATGCCACTGTCTATGTACTCATCGGCTAATTTGGTGGCGATTTTCGCTGGTTCATCGGCTCTGCAATTTCCCTCAATGTCACAATGGCCAGGAACCCATTTTACTATTAGGTTAAATGACTCAGCCATCTCGTTAAGAGATGTGCGGCATTTCATGGCAACCTTGGACGTTGTCGACTGCTTTGTGGGGGATTTTATCGCTGTCTGGCTATCTGTGAGAATGTAGGTATCATCTCCAGATATTGAATCACACTGTGTCAGTATCACCTCACTGAAAAACACAACAGTACTCGGGAAGCCGAAAACTGAAGTAAATCACCAGATGCTCGGAATATACACCTCGGCCCACTCAACCCTCGAGCCTTGAGCCATCTGTGTATATATGGATGGACTCGCCCGGTCTTATCTCGTCTCGTTTCTACTCTTCCCTCAAGGGTAGGAGGGTCGTGAACGTTGTAATGGCAAGTATAAGCGGGACTACATAGTCCATCTGTCTGGGAAGCTGGAATGCGCCATCCAGGATTTTAGTTGTATATTTTACTTAAAGTCTCAGGACTTGACCTGGAATCGCGCACCCTGTATAATATTATAACTGAGTAAATATCGTAATGAACATAGCGACATAGATATATCCAGTAATAAAGTGGCAAGTGCAATTGAAAAGCTCTTGGCAGCCACATTGCGCAGACGCGCAAGTTCGTAATTTGCATTGTGTGGCTGACAAGTGCAGTTATTAGCTTCGAATTCGGAATGACTGTCAGTTGCGAAAATAGGAGTAGAATGTTGCGGTTTAGATTTGCAGGTGCTCTGAACGACCAAGCTCTGGCTTAATTCAACGCCGTTGTTTTGTAATTGTCACCAAGCATAGTCGAACACTTGGCCGTAATAATTCACGCGAATCAGGCTGAATAACAACAGCAACACAATAAAATATGGCCAACGAATAATAAATAAAATAGAAGATTTTCAAGAATAATGAGTAGCAAACGAGCAACAGAAGTAATAGACATAAATATGGGTAGTTTAGTGCAGATGTTGAAGAGCAACGGTATGGGCGCAGATAGGGGGACGGCATGGAAAAACTCTATTCGTTGGTAGTTGGTCGTTGGTCGTATAGACCAGCCTTCAATTGTGTCAATGTTATTGCAATATCGCTAAGCAATTACCAAGAGTTACACGTAAATGTGGCAGCTGCACCACTGTTGCGACTGTTGATTGCGGTTGCATGTTGTACGTTCTTATCAAATAGTTGCCGCAAATGTATGAAAATAATCAAAATAATTATAAGCATAAATTGTACGCGTAAATATGAACGTTTAAATGCCAAGAAATTATGTTTATTGCGAAATGTAACTCTTTTTGTTGTTTTGTTGTTGTATGTGTATGTGCTTTGTTGCTATTGCAATTTTTTTGCTGCTACTCTTGGTGCATTGCTGCACGCCGCTATGTGCGCCCAGGAATTTCCTCTTTGCTGCAGCCACATGTCAATCACGAACTCTGCGGTTTATTGTTATGGCTGCGATCTTACTGGCAATAAGAACAACTGCAACAACAACAACAACGGCAAACAATAATCTGATTACAACAACTATGTATAAGTATAATGATGGGCTAGTGCGGCTACTGCCACAATCGGCTACTGTTTAGTTAGTTCTTCGCATTAATGGCGATGACGGTTGCATTCAACGTGAAATAACAACAACAACAAGAACTAGAAGAAAAATAAAAATAACAGCTTATGTTAGGCAGCAGCAACAACAACTGATTATCTCGTGATTTATTTGACTTACTACCAAATTTAGGGATTTAATGTGTAAAACTAACAAGCTCTCGCTCGCCAAATCGACAAATCGACAAAGCGCTTGCCACTGCCATTGCCAGGTCATGCCATCAAATGATATCAAATTGCTGTTGTAACACGTAACAACAATAACAAGAAACATAGCAGCAGCAGCAAAATGAAGAAGGGGAATAACAAAAACAACGGACGGTACTAATGCTATGTTCAGCAGAGGACGGGTAACAAGAACAACTACAGCTGTTGCTGGTTAAATACTAAAGCAATTCTGGGAGCATACAGTGGTCCATTTTTGAATGAAATTTGTTTAGAGCTAGAATTTGTTGAGTCCACTTTTTTTTTTTTAATATCTATTCAATGCCAGAAGCAAGGAAAATAGAAACTGCATCGCTTCCCAAATTAGCAAACTTTTTGTTTTATTTCTAACCGTTTCTATGCAGTGATAAGCAACATTGCTAAGTTCAATGTACTCACGGAAAAGCTGATAAGCCCAAAGAATACAAACACTTTTCAAAGCTGCGGAAATCGACGCATTTGGAGTTAGTTTGTTGAGCCAGAGCTATGCACAATTTTGTACTGCTAAATACGAGGGGTGCCTTTTATATTTCGGGATTTGGCAACCCTGGTGTTGCAATCTGGCAACTGACAGCTGTATCGCAAAGTTTGACATTTTTTGGCTTTTACGTACTCAGAACGTTTTGAAATACCAGCGCTATTTGTGTTGTTTACAGTAACTTAAAAGATTCATCTCGGTCCAAAAATGGAATTAAATCGTGAACATTTTCGTGCGATTATTTTTTACAACTTTCGACGTGGATTAATTCAGCAGCATTGCATGGATGAACTTAATTAATTTTTTGGCGATGAAGCTCCATCAAGGACCAGTGTTTATCGGTGGTATGGTGAATTCAATCGTGGTCGTAGTTCACTCCAAGACGAATTTCGTGAAGGTCGTCCAAAATCAGTTGTTGTTCCGAAAACCATTGATGCTGTGCGCGAACTGATATTGCAAGATCGTCATGTGACCTATCGTGAGATTGAGACGATCTTAGGCATTAGTGGGACCAGCATACATTCAATATTGCATAAACATTTGACTGTCAAAAAAATTTGTTCGCGTTGGATCCCACACAATTTGTCAATCGCTCAAAAAAAGGCTCGTGTCGAAGGAAATGCTCCAAAAATACGATCGCGTGGCTTCGAAACACGTCTATGACATCGTGATAGGTAATGAATCATGGATTTACGCGTATGAGCCCGAAAGTAAACAGCAGTCGACTGTATGGGTGTTTCAAGATGAGCCAAATCCAACAAAAGTTGTTCGCGCACGAAGCACCTCCAAGCAAATGGTCGCCTGTTTTTTCGGAACAACTGGACATGTCGCAACCGTACCACTAGAACAACACAGAACAGTAAATTCTGAGTGGTACACAACCATTTGTTTGCCAGTTGTCTTCCAAGAAATTAGAAAAACCAATCGCCAAAGACGGATCATTCTTCACCAGTACAATGCGAGCTCTCACACATCGGCTCAAACAAATGCATTTTTGAGCACCCAAAACATCGAATTAATGGGTCATCCGCCGTATAGTCCTGACTTGGCACCGAATGACTTCTTTTTATTCCCGTACGTAAAAAACAAACTGAGAGGTCAACGTTTTTCGACACCTGAAGAAGCGGTTGCGGCATTCAGAATGCATGTTTTGGAGCTACCTCATTCAGAGTGGCAAAAGTGCTTCGACAATTGGTTCAAACGCATGCAAAATTGTATAGATCTTCATGGAGAATATTTTGAAAAACAATAAAGTGATTTTCGATGATTAAAATTTGTTTTTGTTCTCTAATCCCGATATATAAAAGGCACCCCTCGTAAGTGCTTGAAGAAAATGGATTTCAAATATGTTTATTGCTTCTTGCAAAACTTCTTCTGGCCTTATCTACAACCTCACCTAGCTAGCAATGTATCGGGTGTTTTTAAAGAGCTTAAGAACTTAGAATGATAATGCAAATTAAAAATATTGTTGGAATGGATTTGTTTTTAGTAAAGCTTCGTAGATAATATGATATTTATTTTTTGAATAAGAAATCCACCATATATTCACCACGGCTACGAGTTACATGGTTCATTTGATTAATCCAATTTCTTAATGTTTTGCCAATAAATCTGAATAATAATCTTCTTCTTCTTCTTGATTGGCGCGATAGCCGCCTAAGCGATTTTCGACCGAGTTCAACAAAGCACCCCAGTCATATCTTTCTCGTGCTAACCAGCGCCAGTTGGGCACACCAACTGAAGTCAAGTCCTTCTCCACCTGATCTTTCCAACGCACAGGAGGCCTTTCTCTTCCTCTGCTGCCGCCAGCTGGCACCGCACCGAATACTTTGTGTGACAAAATTTGACGTGAAATTCTAAAATATAGTAATTTTAGCATTTTTTCCATAGCATCAAATCGAAATAGCCCAAGAAAACAAGTGTTTTCACTAGAATTCCACCATTTGCCATTAACTACTGTCATAACGAGGGCTAGGCATTACCTCTTATCCTTTTGCGGCTTCTACAGCATTTTCGGAAAAGAGTTATCTAATCTTTCTAAATTCTTTCTTTGGGGTGGGTGCTCCCCCTCCCTTCCCCTATTGGAGATTATACATTTTATGTTCGCTTACATTCTTCCTTATTAACCAGTGCTGCCCCTTCTATCAAAGGAGTCGAGATTAGATACTTTATGTTCGTTTCCAGTTCAGTTTCGGCGACGTCTGCCTTGTAATCCAACTACAAGCTGCAGGTGTCATATGGCATATCAATACCTGACCTCATCTACTATATTTTACAGTTCTGCAATGTCCGGCAGAGCTCGGTAACAGTCTAACACAAATTTAGCATTGACAATGGCAGACCTCACAGCACTAATTCCTGCCTGACATCACTAAATATGAAGATATTCCTTTCTGTAGGTTCGGAACCGAAGCTCTCATATTAGCCGATGCTTGAACATGGAAAACGATGTTGTAAGACTTAAGAGTCCTTCGCTAGAAGTCGCCACCCCTTATTTATCTTAAGAATATTAAAGTTTTCTGTAGAGCCTCAATCCTGCTGAAGTCAATTGAAATGTTTTGTGAAGATATCGCACAACGTAATTACATCAATAAAAATAAATAAATAATTGGCGCGTACACTCCTGTTAGGTGTTTGGCCGAGCTCCTCCTCCTAGTTGTGGTGTGCGTCTTGATGTTGTTCCACAAATGGAGGGACCTACAGTTTCAAGCTGACTCCGAACGGCAGATATTTTTATGAGGAGCTTTTTCATGGCAGAAATACACTCGGAGGTTTGCCATTGCCTGCCGAGGGGCGACCGCTATTAGAAAAATGTTTTTATTAATTTTGCTTTCACCGAAATTCGAACCAACGACCTCTCTGTGAATTCCGATGGTAATCACGCACCAACCCATTCGGCTACGGCGGCCAATAGAAACCCAAAAAAATTCAAAATTTATTTTGTTAATGCCCAAAGTAAAATTATTGCACCCTTTTCCTAACCTTCATTTCCAAGTTATGTGAATAAAAAATACATTTCATATCCCACGGTGCCATAGTTCTCTGTAGTTTTGCAAATTTCTAGCAACATTTTAGACTTGTGAATCGACATATCGTGCCTTTTCGCTTCATCATGGTATTATCTTCATTTTATTTGGTTTTTCTTTTCGCTAATCTCGCTAATGCTGCTACCACAAATATTTTAGTTATCGTAGTAGTGGTGCGGTTTAAGTGCGGAGTGTGGAGTGTGCAGTGTTGTTTATGATTTTCGTTACTTTAATTTTAGCTGCACCTCTTGTGTCCTCGCCCTCGCCCATTTAAGCGTATGCACCTAAACACTACTCTCTAGATTTCTCAAGGGAAAATTCAATTGGCACTTAACGTACAAATAATAAATCTTTGTAGCTGTTGTAATGAGTTGGTTATAAAGTGAAAGAGTTATGGATTAAGAACAGATTGGAGATATCTGCACATTCTTAGTAAAGCACAAGCGAGATAATAGTTAACTGCGGAATAATTTTCAACACAGAAGATATTACAAGTCAACGAATTGAAGGCAGACAATCGGGAGGAAGCGTGGCAATGATAGTAATATAAGAAAATTATTCATCCTTTGTTAGGCGTTTGGCTGAGCTGCTGGTCCAATTTGTAGTTTACGCCTTGATGTTGTTCTACAATTGAGGGGCCGCCTTTGAACGGCAGATGGTTTTTATGAGAAGCTTTTTCATAGCTATGGTTGACTGCCGAGACGCGACCGCTGTTAGAAGATACTCACTTTTTAAAAGGAGAATACTACGAAACCATTTTAAGTGCCCAGGCAGTTACCGTGCTAATATATTTCTGGACAAAGCTTCTGTAGAACAAAAATATGAAGAAAACCTTTCGGTGCTTTGTATGAACCGAACCATACAGAGGAGAACTTGGCTTACTTCGGTAGTTTGAAGCATCGTTAAATCAAGCAAAGTAGAGATAATAGGTTAAAGTGTCGTGGTCGAAGTTTAGTGGTTAAACAGTCAATTTAGACGTGAAGCCTAATTTTGATTATATTTCAGATAATCTCTTTCCCGGGCCTCCGTGAAAGAAGATTTTCTCTGAAATTTCCTTGTAGTTTTGAACTTGGAAAAAGCTTCTATTGAGTGTTTTAGAAATTCTTGATATTTCGCATGTTCCTATTAGAGTCCCTCTTTTTCTGAGGTAGTAAAGCGCAGTACATTTTCCTCCAATTCTAAATATTCTTAGGTTAATCTTTTTTGCAGAAAAATATTCTCCTGCAAGAAGATTGAAACTAAATAATTGGCCCGTATATTTCTGTTAGGCATTTGGCCGAGCTCCTCCTCCTATTTGTGGTGTGCGCCTTGATGTTGTTCCACAAATCGAGAAACCTAAAGTTTTAAACCGACTTCGAATGGCAAATGGTTGGTATGAGGAGCTTTTTTATGGTAGGAGGTTGGCACTCAAAGGTTTGCCATTGCCAGCCGAGGGGCGACCGCTATTTGAAAAAGAAGTTCCTATTAGTTGATATTCATGCACGCAGATTCGAACCTACGTACTCCCGAATGGTAGTCACGCACCAACCCACTCGGTTACGGCGGCTACCAATATTACCTCAGGGAAATCGGAACTTCTAACTGCATTCCGGTATACTAAAATTTCATGAGACATAATGTTTTTTTTTTAGTTCTCCTTAATGAGTTAGACATTTTGCTCAAAATTTGTTTTTATAAATTTTGTACAGTGCTTGAAACCTTGACTTATATTATATCCATTGTTTCTTGACCCATATTTTTATAAAAAAATTGTGAAAATTAAAGCAAAACAAAAGTAGTCCGAACTGCGCAAAATATTGTGGTGGTATAGTTTTGTCGCGGTCTGTACCTTGAAGTGAAGTTTGAATAAGAAACTTCACTTTTTGAAATCGGTTTAAAATTCAACTGTGGGTACAAAAGCATTACTGCAATAGAAAGAAAAAAATCCTCCTTAAAACGTTCTTTATTGCCCAATTCAATTTACCGCTATAGACAATAATTTCACATTTCCATCAGCATCATCATCAACTGGGGTAATTGAGCAGATGACGCATTCAAGCGAAAATCTTCCGTTAATCCGCATAGCTTTCAAGCCCATAAGGACTACATTCCAACTTACACAGCAAAGAAATAGCTGTCAGTATGATTGCATTTGAATGAAATCTAATTGCGCATTTACAGCGAATAGCGACCAAAAAAAAAAAAAATAAATAAAAAATATAACAAAAAAGTGGGCATGAAAATACAAAGCAACTCCTTTACATCCCTTCAACAACTCCGCCCCCAAAAAACATAGCAACAGAAGGTGGATTTTAAAGCGAAACTGAACTATGAAAAACTTGCTGACTGTAAACTATGTCGGCAGTTGTGCGCAATAATTATGCCGCAAGCGGATGAAGGATAATAGTATTTACAGTATCAAGGGACAGCCTTTTGGGGTGCTCAAAAAATCGTGGGCGTTACAGCCGTGACTTAATGAATGTAGAAAGCCGAAGAAGCGGCAGCAGTTGCAGAAAAATTAAGCAATCATGTGAAGGTTGTAGAAAAGTAGTTTTGAATTTTTAACAAAAACTAAAAGGATATGTACCTAGGTAAATAAAGAAAAGGCTCTCTGGCCTAGCTGCATGCAGGGCTACTCATGTAAATGCGGAATAGCTTTTTGTGTGGGGTATTTTCGAGTTTAGGAGTTAATTGTTTATTCTCCCAGCAACTCAAGTCAATTGTCCCTGCTTGCGGTTCATGTTAACATTATTTAAGTACTGATCAACTTAGTTACGTATGTGTGCGTGCTTAAACAGGGTGGCTGTTGAAACACGTTTTATAAAAGAATCGACGCCGTCAAGTAATATTCGTCGCAACATTTCGCACAGTAGAATAGAAAGAAAAAGAAAACGAAAGCCGAAAGATAAATCACCAAATTTGCCAACAAATTCAAATTAGCCGTTTCACGTTTATAACAGGTGGCGCAAAAGTAACCTTGCGATGTTTTTTGGCTGTAATTTAAAAAAAAAAGAAAAACTTTGATTCTTCTTGTGGATTATTTTTATTTGGTCTTTTAATTTTTTTTACATCAAGTCGAGAATATGATGTCATGTAAATGGCCGCCGCCACAGTTGATTGCCATTTGAGCCCTTTTTATGGCATTTTCCATCACTTTGGCCAAAACTTCCGGCGATAGGTCCTCACATTCTTGACGGATATTGTCTTTAAGAGCTGCAAGAGTCTGAGGCTTGTTGACATAAACCCGCGACTTCAAAAAGTCCCACAAAAAGAAGTCTGGAGCGGTCAAATCAGGCGATCTTCCTGGCCAGTGCAAATCGCCAAAACGGGAGATTAGGCGCCCCGGAAATGCATCCTTCAGCATATCGGTTGTGGCACGTGCAGTGTGTGCCGTTGCACCATCCTGTTGGAACCACATGTTTTCCAATCCCAATTCATCAAGTTGCGGCAAAAAGAACTCGTTGATCATTGCTCTGTAGCGCTCACCATTCACAGTAACCGTTTGGCCCGCGACGTTTTCGAAGAAAAAGGGTCCGATGACCCCTCCAGCGAAAACAGCACACCATACAGTGACTTTGAGCGGGTGTAATGGCTCTTCGTGGGTTACACGCGGATTTTCAGTGCCCCAGAAGCGTAAATTTTGCTTATTTACGTACCCACTAAGATGGAAATAGGCCTCATCACTCATGATTATTTTTGATGAAAAATCATCTTCCTCTTGGTGGTGATTAAGGATGGCTTGAGCGTATGTTAGACACGATTGGCGGTCAGCTGCTAACAGCTGATGCACCGTCTGGACTTTGTACGGAAACATCTTCAAATCTTGTACCAAAATTCGCTGTAAAGACCGTCGACTGATACCCATTTGCGTGGCACGTCGTCTGGTCGATGTCGACAGCGCTTCCATGACATCCTCGGCTACAGCAGTAATATTCTCTGCAGAACGGCTACTCCGGGGTCTGGCAGCATCTCGTGTTGTGCCAGTATCTTCGAGGCGAGCGGCTAAACTTCGCAGTGTTTCACCAGTAGGCGTTGGACGGCGAGGAAATCTGCGACGAAATTCACGTTGTGCCAAAGTCACCGACCGATTATTGGTCAAATAAATAGTTAGCAATATTCCGCGTTCTCGAGCAGTGTAGCGTAACATTGTTTATTAGCGTGTATTTCGCATGTGTTTACTACACAAATGTCAAAACAGAACTGACATTAGGGGGCAATCGCAAAATGTATAGCATTTTCTGATAGGAGGATTACTTTAGCGCCACCTGTTGATAAGCAAGTTATTTTCGCAAGTGAGGCAGCGTTTCGCAAGAAGATTTGTTTACATTTTCATTGAATGCTGATTTTGTTGACCGGCGGCTCTTTTAGAAAAACCGACCGGCGGTACGTTTAGCTAAGTCTACTTTTTAGAAAAACATTTTCGTATAGAGTAAATGTGGGTATTGTGGCATATCTATACTGAGAAATTTTACTCGATTATAATCAAACCCAGTCGAAAACGTTCTACAAATATTGAACTTACACGAATGCCTTTACAAAAGATTTTGGACCACAAATTTGAGAGCTGTTAAAAATATGGCAAATCTCGTAAAAAAGCCCTTAACAAAATTTTCGGGTAATGTGGTACAGCATGTTCTGCTATCTCCATTTTTCAGTAGTAGGTGTGAAGCAGCTGGCGTTGAAGCAAAGAAGCTCCTACGTCCGTGCACACTCCTGTGTGAGCAACTGTAGGGTGTACACATATTCGACATGATTTCCGTCCATTAACGTAAAGGAGAGATTACGGCTGAAGCAACATCGGGAGTTAAAATACACAAAGAAATTGCGGAAGGTTCAGGTAAATAATCATGCAACAATCAAGCCGAGATCAATACTGGGATCAAAATATTAGATGACGTAGCGGCAAAGATAGCTGAAAAAGTGGCCGAAATGGAGATGACTCTGGACGCCACATTACGAAAGTGAGGGAATCGGCGGCATTGACAGCAAACTCGGGGTATTGAGGCAACTCGACAATGGAAATTCCAACGGAGTATCACTGTCAGAAATCGATGAAATCATGTAGATGAAAGTGAAGCTGTGAACAAGCAGAGAAAACGATGTCCAGCACAAATATAGTATAAACTTAGTAAACCTTCATGCTGTCAAAGCCGCCTCGGCGGTAATCGCAAGGGTAATGATCAGATCTATATATTAGAGGTTTGGTCGCATACAGGTAATATGGAGCATCAGCTGTGATACTACTATCGTCTTCATGGTATTGACTAACAATATGAATTTCCTATGTCTTTCGGAGTTTTTGTCTCTTGACCGGTAGTGGTATACGTACGGACTCTGCTGCTAGTCTGTTAACGAATCGTTGTAGTGGTATCAAGCTATTTATCAGTGAATGAAACTCAGGTATCGCCTTATTTAATCCGCGAACAGGTTGAACATTGGAGGAGGCTACGTTTAATACCAGCAAGCTAGATTTCCAGTAAATATTTTAAGAGAATACTACTTGGAAGACGATTTAATCAATTTGAATGAATAAGGCAAGCCCACAAAAATAACTTTTTTGGATTTGTTTTTAATTTGAAAAAAAATAAAAATAAAGAGACGGTAGATAATGCAAGAAGCTTAGTATTAGAAGAAGAAAATAAAAATATTTATAGCATGACTAGTTGAACCCGGCGCGCATTGCTATGGCAACAACTAAAATAAATTTGAGAAAAATAACTTTAAAGAAAAATCAGTAAACAAATATTCAGTTCATTCTAAACCATTTTATTGATTTTGTTTTTTTCGAAAAAATGTTTATTGAAGTGCTTTGGGGTACACAATATTTCCTGTTTTTCCATATGGTGCGTAGACGAATAAATCAGGAGGTTTTCTGACACGTGAGCAAGCCTCATAGAGCTGCCCATGTTAGAAGTATGTATTATCCAAATTTAATCCACACTTGTAACGATTGTCCTTGTGCTTTGTTAATAGTCATTGCGAAAGCGAGTCGCACCGGAAACTGTAAACGTTTTAATTCGAATGGCATATCTGTCGGGATCATTGGGATATGTGGCAAGAGTACGTCTTCACCTTTGTATTTTCCAGTCAAAATTGTTGTCTCGTTAATATTGTTCATCAGTTTCTTGACTGAGAGTCTGGTTCCGTTGCAAAGTCGTGGTGGATTTATGTTTCGACGACGAATGGTGGGTACGCCAATTTTCAATGTAAGAACGTGCGGCGGCATGCCTAGCAAATCAAGCGAATTCAAGAATTCATTTGGATAGTTGACGACCTTATCTTGATTCTCCACAGTATCGATGGGCTTATATGTTGTCGTTTCACTGGGGATTCCATGCTGAATGGCGACATCGATATTTTTGGCTGCTAATATAGCACGCGTACTGAGCCACTGATGGTTTTTGTAGTGTTGTGCAATGTTTGGGAAAACTTTTTGCACCTATTCGTGGATGCTTTCTGTGATCTTGCAAAAGTTTGTTGGCAGGGTGATACATTGTGTAGACTCATCAATTTCCATTCGCCCATTTCCAATATACATACAATAATTGTTTTACAAAACTTACAGCCGATGCATCCCGTTGTAGTTGTACACGCATTTTAGTTTTCAAAGCCAATTTCTGTAAATGACGCCATAGGAGTGATGATTTAAGACATGCATTAAGTTCATCAGCGGGTGTTGAACGTGGTATAATGGGCAGTGTTTGTCGAAAATCACCAGACAATAAAATGAGTGCGCCGCCGAAAATCCGTCTGTTTCCTCTCAAATCTCGCAGTGTACGATCAAGCGCTTCTTGTGAGACATTGTACATTCGTCCCATATGATAATTTGACACGTTTGGAGTACTTTTCCCATTCCAGAGTTTTTGCTGATGTTGCATGTTGGTGCCTCAGTGTTTAGCAAATTCAACGGCAGTTGCAATGCTGAAAGCGCTGTTCGGCCACCATCCGAAAGAGTTGCCGCAATTCCAGATGGTGCAATAGCCAGTGCAATATTATTTTGTGATCGTATGGTTGCCAAAATCAGTGAAAGAAGAAAAGTCTTGCCTGTACCACCGGGCTCATCTATGAAAAACAGTCCACCGCTTTGTTCTGTGATTGCACGCATAATTCTGTTAATGCATTGTTCTGGAATCAACTGCGGAAGATTTGTTCTAACGAATGTCCTCAGTTAGTCAGAATCATAGTTTCTCGTTGCAAATTACGATCGAAAAGGTTGTTTGCAGGTCGGTTTGAAGCAGGCATTACCAGTTGCACCAGTACCTTGTTAGCGATTGTCAAACATATGTCTTTAATCAAAAGTTACATCTATGAACATGTCATATTCGTTTCCTCTGTGTAAAAATACATGGTCATACTGGTTTTCATGACATTCGGTTGAACGGAGCAGAAGTTGCTACTATGCAGCACCATCTGATGGCGAGTGTGTATTTTACACATAATTTCACTTTTGTACGATTTTTGCATACCAAAAATGATTTGCGGAATTTAACGGAACTATTTATATTTTCTTTGATATATTGTGCATTCAACAAGTGATTTTAATCGCGGATAGAAGCACGTGTTGTTAAAAAATAGAAATGTAATCTTCGAACGCGTATAAGAGGCATATTCTGTATTTTTTATTTTTATAAAAGTGGTAAAACTGCAACAACTGCTGCTGCAGAAATAAACACTGTTCACGGATAGGATACTGTGAGTGTAAGGACTGCGCAAAACTGGTTTTCAAAATTCCGAAGTGGTAACTGCGACGTGGAGGATGCCCCGCGCGCTAGTCGTCCTGGAGTCTTTAACTCCGACGCTTTGCTCGAACTCGTGGAAGCTGAGCCAAATTTGACAGTCGATACGATAGCTCAGAGGTTAAATTCATCGGATGGAACAGTTCACAAGCACCTGGTTCAGTTAGGAAAGATTTCAAAGCTGGAAAAATGGGTTCCGCATAGACTTTCCGTCGCCAACCTTCAGCAGAGAGTGAATGTGTGTTCTCAGCTGCTGCAACGGCTTGAAAATGATGATGAAAAATGCGTCCTTTACAATAATCCTGTTCGCAAACGCCAATGGTGAGATAATCCCGATCCCTAGAGATGGTCTTCACCCTAAGAAGATTCTCCTGTCTATTTGGTGGGATATGACCGGTATTGCTTATTATGAACTTCTGGAACCAAACCAGATGATAACTGCTGTTATTATTCCCATCAGCTAACAAACCTGAATGAGGCATTTAACAGAAATCGACCGCCTTTAGTGAATAGACGCAAAGTTTTGTTTCACTACGACAACGCAAGACCTCATACCGCAAGGCAAACATTAGGCAAGCTGAACGAGCTCGGATGGGAGCTAATGCCGCATCCACCACACTCTCCGTATATTGCACCTTGCGATTATCACCTTTTCCTTGGACTTCCATCCCATATGAGTAACAAGAACTACTCCTCAAAAGAAGCTATAAAAAGGGATATCGAAGCGTATTTTGGTTCCAATTTTTTGAGCAGGGAATTAAAAATTTGCCTAAATGTTGGTAAGACATTGTAAATAATGAAGGAAAATATATATTTGATTAATAAATACTTTAAAACACCTTTTTTTAGCCACCTTTAAAAAACGCACGAACTTACGGACTGACCTGATGTATGTATACCAATTTTTATAATAATCGGTAGAGTAGTTTTTGAGTTCATCGATGACATACAGACAAACATTCATTTTTATGTATAAAGATTGCTTGTTGACAGATGACAAAACACATAACAATCCATTAAAATATTGAAATGTTTACTTTCTGAGGTCGTTTCGTTTCCGTCCGGCTTTAAAAATTTCCGGATACGAGTTTTACAGTCTTCACAATCTACTTCAATTTCACACTTTAAGGGAGGTCTCTTATCAGTGGCTTCAGAAAAAGGTGTTTTTTCAAAATTTTTTTTTTCGTGGCGAAAAAAGCGACGCACAGCAATAATCTTTTGCATTTATTTGAAGGCATGATTGAAGAGTAATAAACATTTTTTTAACATAAATAAAAAAACAAAATAGCGGACATATGAGGGACTTCGCACAGCTTCTCGTTGCGCACCAGTAAAACGGCGTGTAAGATTGCGGTCGTAGTTTTCACCTGAAAGACAAAAGAAAAATATTGTCTTATTCAAAAGGCTTTCCCGCATTTAATAGACTACTCTTGTATAAAAATATGAAAAAATTAACACACAATTAATTATTGAAAAAAAGTGCTTTTTTGGCTATTTTTTTTCAAAAAAGGTGTTAAATAACATTAGAAATGACTGTAACTCCGAAATCACTTTGAATTCCGCTATAAAATTTTGAGAGCACATTCTCCTATAATATATCTATCGATTGTAGTAAAAAAATGGATTTGTTGAAGCCGTCTGATAAGAGGCCCCCCTTAATCAAGAAGAATGTCTTGTCTTTTTAGCAATTATGTTTTGTTTAGAAAAAGTTTTTTTTTGTTTTGAAATTCGTGCAAGAACTAAAATTTTGTGTAAGAAAATTATTAGTATAGCATGTAATTTAAGAACTGTTTAAAAAAAAAAGATGTACCATATATAAAAGTTCCACAAAAAAAAGAAAAGATCCAATAGTTTCCATCGAATTGCAAATTATTATGAGGTCAGCTCATAAAAATGACTACTCGGGCGTTTCGGAGTGGATTTGTAATCATCGGACGTCCGTTTTTCAAAATTCAAAATGGCGGTAATCAGCGACTGCAAAATTTTCTGAGTGTTTGATAACCTTAGCCTAATTTTTTGATTTTGCGTTCACTTCATTGAAAGCACATTTTTAATTTTGAAATTACATTCTTGAATTGCATTCAATTTTTAGCCATCCAGAAAACAAAAAAATTTAAATTTAATTCAAATTAATTTTTGTTTCTTTTTGAGCAACTCCCAGCTAAAAAAAATTTAAAACAATTTCATCGATAAATAATTGAGGGAATTCGCACTTCAACACTGTAAGTACTAATTTAGAATTCCCTCATAACCAGCTGCATTGGCATCAATTAGCGTAGTTGCCATTTTTGTGCTATGCAAAAAAAAAACAACAATAAAAACTACTATAAATAAAATAGATTTATCTTTTAAATAAAATACTAGCTCTTGTTCTCATAATGCAGCAAAATTCGCCAGCAACCCTGTACTGCGAGTATCATTTATGTATGTACATATTTTTCTTATGCAAAGGAGCACTTGAACCACAGCCAAATGTGGCATTTTTGATGATGATGTACTCCTGACGATTTCAACGCTACTTTGGATTGCTTTGACCCAAGAATTGACGCCGACGCCGTGGAAGATGCTAATGTCGGCCAGCAACAACTTTGTTGTCCTTGCCACAAAGTCAACGAAAATTGCGCTCAGCATATTTTCAAACACACTGAAATAAATACATACACACATATAAGAAGCATTAGTCATCCCCAGAAACACACACACAGCGCTCACATGTCTCACGTACGCGCATACGTTTCTACACACATGGAGGTTTGCTTTATTGCGACGTGCCGCAAATTTGTATGCAAAACAGTATCGCCAGCACATATGACAAATTCTTTATTATTATCCTGTTTGTTGTGCGCACGTATTTGTACAATTCGTATTTGAATTTCGAGTAGCAACAGAATGATAAAGAGAATATTTGCTGCATTCGCACAAGCACACCATATGAGGCCACCCACAGCGAAGGCATGCAATTACCTTGCCATGTTGCGACTTTTTAATTTCAACAAAGCGAAAAAAATACAAGAAAAACTGAAAATAAGCGCAAGTAAATAAATGGCCATACAACTTTTTTTCTTAAAAACGAATTTTCGAAGAAATAGGATAAAGTCGGCTAAGGTCCTTTTTGCGATTTTCAGCAAATTAACTGTTCACAAAAATATAAGCTTTTGTGCAACTAAATATAATGAAATTTCTTTGAGATACAATGTTGCAGATTGCGGTCACAACAGAGGCTAAATTTTTGCTTTCACACAAGCGCATTCATTTGGTGCAGAAATGTGTGTGGTCTATGTATACCTTGCAACAATGCCCTGGAAATTAAGCCGTTTTTGGCAAAAAATTAAAGCAACTACAAATGATTGGAAGTTGGAGATTTGGAGTTTTTCTGCACAGAAGAGCTGAAAGTTATTTTCTGATGTACTATAAGGGTTTAGGGGTAGTCAGAATTTTCACAAAAAATAGGTTTCTTTTGCATTTTCTCAAAGTGTAATATCTTAAAAATATTGTGTGAAAATTTGAAGTGAATACGACAAATACTTTTCGAGTTATTCAACAATTAACAAAGGGCGCTCCGGTAATCGATAGCAAAACTTTAAATGCATTTTTCTCAAAACTATGGTTTTTAAACTGATGATCACTATAACCTAAAAGCCGCTTGGTAGATTTTAATAAAATTTATATTGCTTTTGAAAAACATAAAAAACTCATGCCTGATCGAAGGATTTTTTTTCCGATTTTTTAAACAATTAATTGTCGCTTTTTTCTCGAAAATCTGAAGAATATTTCCTGAGACCGCCATATTGTTAATTTTCAAAAAATGAAGCTTCGATCAGGCGCAAGATTATCTATTAATAAAACTAATCTATCTTGTCCGATTGATTTTAGGTGAATCTCCAAGGGCTTGTGATGATCACCGCAAGGGACTTCTGGAGAAACGGGGTCCACACAAGCAGCTAAAACTTTTACAATTATTTATTAATTTTTTTTTTTAATTTTGCAAAAATCAAGTCGAAAAATTATGTATTAATGCTTTGTTTTTATTTTTGTAAAATAAAGCAATTGACTAGCAAAAAAAAAATTATTGAAAATCATCATTTTTTCGGGCCTCTGACTATTCTTAAGCCTTTCAAATAAAATATTATTCCAATAGTGTGGTCCAGTAAGGCTGTCCATCTTTGAAAAAAATTGCCATGAGTTGAAAAGTTGCCATTGTTTGCCGAGAGGCTACCATTACTAGAAAAAACTTTTCCCATAATTTTGCGGTTTTATGCACGGAGATTCGAACCGACGCCCTTCCGAATGGTAGGCATGCACCAACGGCAGCCGCTAGATAAATAAAATGTATTACGTAGTGAAACCAATATAAAATAAACTTAAGTAATTGCACAACTCAAAGAATATGGTACAGTAATCTTAGTTCTCTACAACTGTTCTAGTCAATACTCCTTACAGACAAATGTAGGAGGAATTGCTAACAAACTGGGAAGCTGGCAAGGCGTTCTCCGACATCGTGCAAGTGGAGCCAAGATAGCTATTTTCACAGATACTGAAGCTGCTATGGAAGGGGTTAGTTCAACTTCCGAACTTGTTATGCAGTATATAGAGGAACTAAGCTAGCTTAGTCAATGGCTCGATATCACTCTAGTATGAGTTGCAGGAATATCGAGGATAACGAGAAGGCGGATAAGCTTGCTAGGCTTGGATCCTCCTTAACTTCGACCGAAGCAGAGCCAATAGAAATTCTCTTCAGCCGGGTTAAGGGGGACCTAGTGTTTCAGTCTTGCAACATTAAAAATATACGATGGAAAGACTCACAACCCTGTGTAATGCCAGACCTGTCATAGCCTTACTATAACGCATCAAAGACCAAACAGCTTCTTCTGTATGATCGACCCGACATTTGAGTACTAAATACGGTGCTCACAGGACACTGGAAGGTAGGCCAGCAAGCGGCGAGGTTAAACATACAATACAACTACAAATATCGTAGTTGTGGAAAGTTGGGGAAGGAAACTCCTTCTCATTATCAAGAGCAAGATTGCAAGCTTTCGGCATACCATCACTTGCAGCCCTAATTTCTAATGAGTCATTTTTGTTCACGAACATCAAACATAAAATGAGAGGTGAACGTTTTTCAACGCCTGAAGAAGCAGTTGAAACCTTAAAACAGTTCTTTCTAAGAAGCTTCCATTTCTGAGTGGCAAAAGTGCTTTGAAGATTGGTTCAAGCGAATGGAGAAATGTATTGAATTTCAAAGAGATTAATCTGAAACAAGATTGCGATTTCGACAAAAATATATGGTGGGTAAGTATCACGGATGGCTCCAGGACCGAGCACAGCCTCGGCTCTGTAAATCCAGGCTGAACTATGCCGGTAGACATAATAGCCTGATACCAACATGGGTCCCGGGACACATGGGTATCGTGGGTAACGAGACCTCTGACTCCTTAGCTAGGATGGGATCTGGGCCAAAGAAGTTGGCCTCACTGCCACTCCCTTCTGCAGCCACCTTTAACAAATGGGTTACTACAACCCACAAGCGAGCTTGACTGGCTGAGAGAGGTTTAAGATGGACTAAACTGATGTTACCTGTAATCTCCGACCGACTGCCGCAAATCCTTCTGTCATTAAGCAGAAGGGACTGCAGACAGCTGGTTGGACTAATGACGGGCCACTTTCTGTGGGCGCAGCTCATGGAAATGGTAGGCATCTCAGACAGTGCACACTGCTCAGCATGTGGAGGGGAGGATGAGGCGGCGGACCACTTCCTGATGTGTTAAGAAGCGACCACCATGACTCCTTGGCACCACAAGATCTACTCAGAATTCTTCGGAGGTCGGGTAGATTTACAGAAAATTAAAAGGGACTTAATTGTGTCTGGGTGCTGTACTTGCTAGTTGTCCCTTCTGAAGCTTAGCTTTCACATTTTTGGTTCATCTAAGAGATTAAATGGGTTACATATTAGTTAAATAATACATACATACCTTTTTAAAGCATTTTAGGCATCTCCCGTGCCCAGTTTCGTGCATGCCACATTCGTGTTATTGTAGAGATTTTCTGTGTTCTCCATTCGTTTCATAGGTGACTTGTGTGTACAACAAAAGGGACCTTCTAAACTCACATAGAAAACTTCAATTTTGCTAAGCTGTGTAGCTACATCCGCAAGCACAGAACAAAAGTTACCAGGGACGTTGACGACAAGTGCTTGCACTGCATTTTGCTGGTACAGCTAATAACAAAAACTGCCATTCGCGTTGTTCCCAGCTACAACAAAGTGCTGCTAAGTAAACAAATTTGCTGCCAAGAACTCACTTCAGGGACAAGGATTGACGCGACTGGGGAGCGGAAGAGAACAGAAATCAGCTACTTACATAATACCAAAATCAGCCAAGAAACTTCGTTGCCTTGCCATTTTTATTGCAGTTTCTAAAACCGATCATTTTTGGTTTTTTTTTTGGTTTTTCCATAGCTTTTTTTGATCCAGTGGAAAATGTTTGCTTTATATGTGAAATGAAACCTTTTGTGTTCGCGCATAGAAAATATCAACATATGTATGGGTGAACTCCCTGCAGGGAAAATCATCAGTTGTGAACTAGAATACTACCAGTTCGATTTTCAACTCAACCAGCTCTCTTTTCCATGTTAACGAGTGATGTTTTTAACACGGCCTTGTCCTACGAAATGTCAATGTATTAGTAAAATACTAGTTCAGATCTCAGTTAAGACCAGGCAAAAAAAGTTCTGGTTCAATAGGTTTCCAAAATAATCAGTTTCAGACCAGTTAAAACATAAAAACAAAAACATCCATTCCATTCGATTTCAAAGTTTCCAAATAAACTACAATATTTCATATTAAAAGCATACACAGAATTGGTATTTTCATAAAATTAAATAAAATTTTTTTCAGGTACTTCGTTAAAAGTTCAAAAATTCCGCATTCTTAAGGGAGGGTAAGGGTTTCAGCGGAAAAAACACTATTTTTGGGAATTTTTTCTTAAATATGGATTAAGAAAATTTATTAAAACCTTTTGTACATTATTAAGCATACTTTGAACTATATTCTGTAATTTTTTCATGCGGAAATACTTAAAAATAAGCCGCTGACATACCATGTCCGGGAACGTCTTGAAAAACAAAACATTTTGCAGTGATCACTGTATCTCGGTCGGAAATTATCTAAAAACCATTCGGAAATTATCTAAAAACCAAAACCAATTCAAATTTAGTCAAAGTTTCATTAAATCTTCCCCTCACCCCCCCCCCCCAACGTTGTCGCTTATTTTTTTCTTCGTTTAAAAATTTTTGGGCGGCGGTCTAAAGTGAAAACTTCTATTTTCAACGAAAATTCCCGCCATTTTGTGGGCGGGAAACCCCCTTCATGTCAAAAAAAATATAAGCTAAACGTTGAGGGGAGGCATTTTGTATGAAGAAATTGTGTGCCAGGTTTGGAATGAATCGGTCAAGTAGTTTTTAAACGGCAGTGATCACCGACTTTCAAAAAGTAGTTTTGAGAAAAACGCGTTTAAAAGTTTGAGAGCTAAAAAAGTGAAGAAATATTTTTTGTTTTTTTACCTACACAGAATCATCGAATTCTACGTATACATATAAAATATTTCTTTATGGCTATACCTACCTTTACTAGGGAAAATCACCTCGGAACGGATGATGGATCTGAACAATAGAAACGAATAAACTGTATACCTACTTGTCAGCCGCGCTGCCTTCCCGAACGCTCGCACCTGTCAGAGCTAAGACGCGAGACTAAATTCACTAATACTGTCTACGCTTAACTTCCTTTCCACTTCCCACTGAAGTTCGTTAGAAATGGTTCGTGTCCACCGAATGCTGATAATTTGAAGCAGACATCTATTTGCCAATGGGTGCAGTTTTCTTATGGCTTTTTGCTTTAAGTTCCACGCCTTGTTAGATCACACTCGGGGTATTCCAGTAAACGTTCTCACCTCCTTCGCTGAAAGTCAGACGCTGTACCACCGTCTTGATTCAAGATTGTGCCGAGATACTCAAATTCGCTTGCAGTCTCCACTCGTTCTCCAACTATTTCGAACTATATGTTGTTGCTTTCTTGTATTCGCATGGATTTGGACTTCTTTGAGTTGACTTTTAAGCCAAGCTTTAAGCAGTCGCTTGTCGCATTTGACAACGTTTCTTGCATTTCGTTGAAAGTATTCCTAACAAAAACAGCGTCATCAATTATGACATGCCACCCTGTCTTTGAGTCATCTTGCAGTTGAAGGCACAATTGCTGAAAGCTTCCGAAACTATGTCCAAAGTTGTTATGAAAAGTAAGGGGAAGAGTGCACAATCCTGCTTCATGTCAGATTCTGCGGGAAAGAACTCGCTTAACCGTCCATCGTGCATAACTCGACGGCACGATCCATCGTACATGTTTTTGAAAACAGGCGCCTTCGATTCGCCATACGTTAGCGAGTGGTGAATAAATGAAGCAGAATAAACATATGTTGGTAGTAGTGGAGAAGACTTGCCAAAAATTATATTTGTTAGGAAGCACTTACTCGTAATCAGTATCAGTAAACAGTTGACGCCTCAAATCGTTACTTGTGATGTCGTGCTCTGTCAGCACCCTTTGCGTTCCTCAATGCTGTTGCTGCTGGCTGCAGACTAAAAACTAACAATTGCAAGGTGTGTGAAGACGTCAGGAAAATCAAACGAGAATTCACCAAGTTGAAGCAACAAAATTTGGCAGCATTGGAAATAGTGAGTTATATTAGTTTTATGAGGTATAACTGAACTCGCCAGCGGCGAATCTTGTTTAATATAATAACTTTGTTATTGCTTTCACATGCAACTTTTTTGTAAGATGAGCAGAACTCAAATGCAAAACACAGACCTCGCAGGGAGATGGCGAATCGAAAGCATCTAATGGTAATTATTCTGTCGGGAACACCTCAAGGCATCAAATGCTTTTGCGAAGTCGATGAACGTTAGATAAAAGGTTGCATTGTATTTAGCAGACTCTATTAAAGTTCTAACGAAAAAGATATTGGCAATACATTAATGTTCAGGTCCAAGCACGGCTTGAGTTTGCCTAATAAAAGTATAGGGTGGGTCATGTAAAATTTGTTTTTTGAATCGACTATAAAAAAAAAAACTAATCAATGTTTTTTTAAACTTTTTATTTTATTTTGAAGATTGAACATTTTCATTTATGAATTTAAAATAATATCGCTCAAATGACTGCCACGACTGGCTTTACAGTAGGCCATTCGATCAACCCAATTTTTAGGCACATTTTCGATTGTTTGGGCTCCAATTTCACGAATCGCAACTTCGATTTCGTGTTTTAAAGCATCAATCGTCTCTGGATGGTTCGCATAGCACTTGTCCTTAACGGCTTCCCACATAAAATAGTCCAACGGGCTTTAATCACAACTCCGAGGCGGCCAATTGATATCGGAATTTCGGCTGATTATTCGGTTTTCAAAAACGAGTGTAACTTGTTCGATTGTAACTTTGGCAGTGTGACAAGTTGCACCGTCCTTTTGAAACCAAATGTCGTCCATGTCATCCTCTTCACTTTTAGGAAACAACTCATTGAGCATGTCACGGTAACGCTCACCATTTACTGAAACCGCGGCTCCTCGCTCATTTTCGAAAAAAAAAATGGCCCGATGATGCCGCCAGACCAAAAACCGCACCAAACAGTGACTCGTTGTGGATGCATTTGCTTCTCTACAGTAACGTGTGGATTTTCTGAGCTCCAAATCCGACAATTTTGCTTATTCACGTAGCCACCGATGTGAAAATGAGCTTCATCAGAAATGATGAGTTTTCGGTAAAAATGCTAATCTTCGGTCAAACGATTTTCTGCCCATTGAGCGAACCGAAAGCGCATTGGATGGCCATTAGGCTTCAGTTCTTGCACCAATTGAACTTTGTAAGTCTTCATACCGAGGTCTTTATGCAAAATTCTCCTCAAAGAAGTGCGTGAAATGTTCAAGTCTTGAGAACGATGACGAGTTGACGTTGTTGGATGTTCACGCACATTTCCGGCTACAGCAGCAATGTTTTCGAGTGTACGTACTGTGAGAGCACGTTCACGTGTTGTTTTATCCATTAACGATCCACTTTTACGAACACGATTAACAAATTGATCCACAAACTGTCTTGTTGGCAAATCTTTTTTTTTTGGAATTTTTTTTTCAAATTTCTCACAGTTTGAGTAGAAGACTCACCACTTTGGAAATAGGTTTTCAATATTTCCCAATTTCGTTCAAGCGTATAGCGTCCCATTTCTTAAATGTCAAACCTCTAAGTAAATTATGAACTCATTTGGCATGTCATTTATGTTACCATTCTCAAAAATATAGGTGGTTCAAAAAGCAAACGTTATATGGCCCACCCTGTATCTAGTGGAGTTGATATTCGTTTTGAGTGAAGATTTCTGTAATAGCTGGAAGCATTGACACTCTTCGCCAGTTCTCACACTTTTTACGATCGCCTTTTTTGGGTATCTTAATAATAATTGCTTCCTTCCAATCACTGGGTATCCCTTCTTCTCTCCAAATTTGCTGGAACGGCGGTAACAGCACGGACGCCATAATTACGATATCAAACTTGAAAACTTCAGAACGGATACCGTCGTTCCCAGTAGCCTTGCCATCTTTTGATACGAATATAGTATTATATATATCTGTTAGGATGACGTCTCGATCTTACTTCGACACTTTTCTAAACTTTCATCGCGCTAAGTATTCAGCGTTTTTCGAAAATATGTTGTCCATATTGATAGCTGTTTCTCTTTGCATGTTTGTCGCGAATTCCTTTGAAGGCGTTCAACTTTCGAATACTTTTGTACAAATTTCCTAAATTAATTTTGTCATCATGTCTGTCTATTAATTTAAATACATATTTACATTTATCTCGATATTATGTAAATGCTCATGAACCAAAAACAAAACAGAAAATTGTATGCTACTTAAGGCTCTTTTTTCCTGGGTCCCATTTACGTTGTATTCTATTATTTTACCAGTACTAAACACGTTCTTAAGATTTTTGTTGACGGAATGCTGAAACAGACTGCTTATTGCAGAAATCTGTCAAAGGTAAACTAAAAGTTTATGGCCTGTATTTTTGTTTGGTGGTTTTCCGGTAACACTTTTTCATTCATTTTAATTAAGTTTTTTGTTCAAACTAATTGCAGAATCTTGTCAGAACAATATCCTCTAATCAGAGCTATACATTGGCGCGCCTTTAGACGAGTCTGGTAAATTTTCTTATCTAAAACAAACTAAACTAATATCCAGACAATTTAATCGTATTACTATCGGTACTATTCTAGTTAATGACGAACTAGTATGATTTCTTCTAATACATACCAGTACCTGAACTAGAATGTTTGCACACTAGTTTGATTTTTCCCTGTAGGGTTCTTACATAAGCTCATATACGCGTATGTAACATGCTTCTATACATATACTCTTACATTGGTGTAGTGCTTGCAGTTTTATGGATATACTTAGAAGCATGAAAGTTAGACTTAAGTAGGAGCTTTGCTGCTCTTTCATCAGCTAGCTCCGCCTGGTTATTTCATAAGGTATTTATTTTGTACTAGAGTGAATTTTTTGTATTTATTTATTTATTTTTTTTTTTTTTGTGAAGAATTTTCGAGCCACTTTAAGCCGCTTGCTTGCCTGTGTCGACATTGTTGAACCTGGTACTTATGCTGGCGAAATTGGTTGGTTTCATTGTGCGTGAAGCGTTGCAATTTTACGTCCTTTGTGGCAAGTATGCACTAATATTATGTCAACATTAGAAAATATTAGAAAATTTTCAAATTTGAGGAATTGAGTTTATTAAAATGATGCACACACACACACACACACAAAAGCTCTTGGGAAAATTACAAAGCAGGTCGCAAGAGTGAGAAGCTATGCAGGTTCGTGTGCAGCTATTTATTATACTTACATAGTAATAATTTATAGTAATATAAATTGTTGGAAGGTTATAAAGAATTCTAAAAAGCAATCTAGAAAATTTTTAAAAATTAAATTAAGTAGATAAGGATACGTTCTTATTTATAAAAGACCATATTCAGGCTGCTAACAGCGCATACTTTGGCCATATCAAAGTTATGAAGTCTTCATTGATATCAAAGGAACAAAAAATCCAGATGTACAAAACTATAATAAGACCGGTTCTCATCTACGGCTGTGAAACATGGGTCTTTAAAGCTTATGACGTGAATTTGCTGATGCGCTTTGTAAGAAAAATTCTTCGAAGAATATTCGGCCCTATACGAATAGAAGACGGTACATGCCGATACGGTATAACCACGAGCTCAGTGCTTTAATAGCGGGAGGAAATGTAATGATTACGGTGATATGGACACGTTTAAAGAATGAGCAGCGAAAAAACGACCAAAAAAGTATTTGAAGCAAACCCTGAAGGAGCAAAGAGGAGAGGCCGGCCAAGGAGATGATGGTTGCAAGACGTAAAATACGAAGAAGATATACCAAAGATGAGAATCTCACAACATAGAGCGAAAGTGGACTATCGAGAAATATGGAGGCGTATTGTAGAGGAGGCAATGGTCCCCTTCGGACTGTAATACCAAGATAATGATGAGAGCTTTTTTATAGATTTTTTAGTTTGGGTATTCTGGGCACGCCAAAACTCTTTGCCTGCTAAATTTGCACCTACCACAGTGAGTATTATCAAAGTAACTGAAGATTAGCAACTGCTCATTGAGACAGAATGCCGACTATGCCCATATTATTTGATTGTGCGATCTTTCCTGAATTTAGATTAACTTGTTTTTCTTTTACGCCCCAACAACTTCAAAGCGGTACCTAGGCAAACCTCAAAACACATTTTTTTTATTTTTTATTTTACTATATTAAGTATTCATATTTATTAAAATTAAATAGGGCTTGATTGGCCACGTCCTTCGTAGACAATGCGAGGACCTAACATTAGGCACTATTGAGTTGACTCCCCAGGGCAGCCGTAGACGAGGAAGACAATCGATTCTTTGGGGACGACTGTTGTATTTGGAAACGCGGGCCATGAATTTAACCTCTAATGAAGCTTAGAGACTGACGGAGAAGAGATGTGAATTGTTGTGACCATTTGTTCTTCCCTCGAACCATAGCATAAATTTAGCATTAAAATCATACTTTTATAAATGAAAAAATCTTTTGCACAAAGAAGTAAAAAGTAAGAAAATTTTAAATTGTGGGACAAAGTCCTTCACCCTTGAACGCTTAAAGAAAAAATAACACTCAAACGTCCTAATGGTTTTTAACGCATAATAGCAAATTGCAATGTAATAACCATTAACGGACCAATGCTATGCAACGGAATGGGAGTTTTACTTATTAGGTCTCATACCGAGTATGCGGTGGCAAAACCATTTTAAGTAATGCGAAAATTGTTGTGACGCGCTAATATCAAAGAAGTTTTGCCAGATTGCAAAGATCCATAAGACTACATAGTCTGTTTCAGGTAGAAGACGTGAAATCGAATTTTATCGAGAGATTTCTTTTCACAAAAGCATATAAGTTTAGAATTGTACTGTTATTCAAATACCCTGATTATATAATTATAAGTGCGGCGGCCGCCGTAGCCGAATAGGTTGGTGCCTGACTACCATTCGGAATTTGGAAAATCTTAAGTTCGAATATCCGTGAAACACCAAATGAAAAATTGTTCCTAATAGCGATCGGCCCTCGGGAGACAATGGCAAATCTCCAAGTACAGGTATATTTCTGCTATAAAAAAGCTCCTCAGAAAAAACCTTTCATGTCATTCGGAGACGCAATAAAATTGTAGACCCCTCCATTTTTGAAAAGCATCAAGCCACGCACCACGAACAGGAGGAAGAGCTTTGGTAACCACTCAACAAAGGGGGGTAGGCGCCAATTATATACCGGGTGTTCGGATAAGAGGTGTTATTTTGATATTAAAAGAAAAATGCTATTTTTTAATAGATGTTTTCTTCATTATAAAGCGGAAGGAATGCCGTTAATAGTGGAAAATAACAACAGGTAAATGACCACCTCGATGACACTTACCGGACAATATCCTTTTCATAACATTTTCCATTTTACCGAATTGTTACATGTGACAAAACCACTCATCCAAGCTTTCACAGCTTCTTGTAAGGTGCCGTTAAAAGTGTATGCGACCTGGCGTTGCTTTGATGCAACATAACACGCATGCTAATCACCAATCTTGACCGCCTATAGTCGATCACCTACTTCTATCTAGTCAGTTGCTAACAGTAGGGATTCAAATAGATGATTCCATTCGAATAAATGCTCAATGAAACATTCTTGGAATTTAGTTCGGGCCTTACAATCGGGCGCGATTTATCATCGCCACTAACCGCTTCTCCGCTTCTGAAGTAAGTCAACCTTGTTAGGTTTCATAAAAAAAATGTAGGAACAATTCAACCGAAAGAGTTCTTTTGCGTCAATTGGTGTGGTATCCATGCTATCCATCCATCCTTATGTAAGTAGTACCAAACGACTTCCTGTTCAATTTTCAATACTCCAAGATTTCTGTAATTTTAATAACATGATCGGCAACTAGCCTACCAAAGCGTACCGCAACTTTGAGTTTCATGTAGAAGTACGTATGAATCAACGAGGATGTGGCAACAAAATGGTGTGCGAGCACTAGTTGGATTCTGGACGAATCACCACTTAAGCCAACCAACCAAATCAGCATATGAATCTATGTATCTAAATCGAATTTTAAATTTTTTTTCTTTTTATTTTTGAGTGCAGTGAAAAAAAATTTGACGACATGAATCACAAAACTGTGACATCACTTTTTTGAAGAATAATTCTACCTTGAAATTTCGGTAACGCAACTTTATGTACACATACATGTTGAGATATGGCTCTTGTTCTCATAATGCAGCAAAATTCGCCAGCAACCCTGTACTGCGAGTATCATTTATGTATGTACATATTTTTCTTATGCAAAGGAGCACTTGAACCACAGCCAAATGTGGCATTTTTGATGATGATGTACTCCTGACGATTTCAACGCTACTTTGGATTGCTTTGACCCAAGAATTGACGCCGACGCCGTGGAAGATGCTAATGTCGGCCAGCAACAACTTTGTTGTCCTTGCCACAAAGTCAACGAAAATTGCGCTCAGCATATTTTCAAACACACTGAAATAAATACATACACACATATAAGAAGCATTAGTCATCCCCAGAAACACACACACAGCGCTCACATGTCTCACGTACGCGCATACGTTTCTACACACATGGAGGTTTGCTTTATTGCGACGTGCCGCAAATTTGTATGCAAAACAGTATCGCCAGCACATATGACAAATTCTTTATTATTATCCTGTTTGTTGTGCGCACGTATTTGTACAATTCGTATTTGAATTTCGAGTAGCAACAGAATGATAAAGAGAATATTTGCTGCATTCGCACAAGCACACCATATGAGGCCACCCACAGCGAAGGCATGCAATTACCTTGCCATGTTGCGACTTTTTAATTTCAACAAAGCGAAAAAAATACAAGAAAAACTGAAAATAAGCGCAAGTAAATAAATGGCCATACAACTTTTTTTCTTAAAAACGAATTTTCGAAGAAATAGGATAAAGTCGGCTAAGGTCCTTTTTGCGATTTTCAGCAAATTAACTGTTCACAAAAATATAAGCTTTTGTGCAACTAAATATAATGAAATTTCTTTGAGATACAATGTTGCAGATTGCGGTCACAACAGAGGCTAAATTTTTGCTTTCACACAAGCGCATTCATTTGGTGCAGAAATGTGTGTGGTCTATGTATACCTTGCAACAATGCCCTGGAAATTAAGCCGTTTTTGGCAAAAAATTAAAGCAACTACAAATGATTGGAAGTTGGAGATTTGGAGTTTTTCTGCACAGAAGAGCTGAAAGTTATTTTCTGATGTACTATAAGGGTTTAGGGGTAGTCAGAATTTTCACAAAAAATAGGTTTCTTTTGCATTTTCTCAAAGTGTAATATCTTAAAAATATTGTGTGAAAATTTGAAGTGAATACGACAAATACTTTTCGAGTTATTCAACAATTAACAAAGGGCGCTCCGGTAATCGATAGCAAAACTTTAAATGCATTTTTCTCAAAACTATGGTTTTTAAACTGATGATCACTATAACCTAAAAGCCGCTTGGTAGATTTTAATAAAATTTATATTGCTTTTGAAAAACATAAAAAACTCATGCCTGATCGAAGGATTTTTTTTCCGATTTTTTAAACAATTAATTGTCGCTTTTTTCTCGAAAATCTGAAGAATATTTCCTGAGACCGCCATATTGTTAATTTTCAAAAAATGAAGCTTCGATCAGGCGCAAGATTATCTATTAATAAAACTAATCTATCTTGTCCGATTGATTTTAGGTGAATCTCCAAGGGCTTGTGATGATCACCGCAAGGGACTTCTGGAGAAACGGGGTCCACACAAGCAGCTAAAACTTTTACAATTATTTATTAATTTTTTTTTTTAATTTTGCAAAAATCAAGTCGAAAAATTATGTATTAATGCTTTGTTTTTATTTTTGTAAAATAAAGCAATTGACTAGCAAAAAAAAAATTATTGAAAATCATCATTTTTTCGGGCCTCTGACTATTCTTAAGCCTTTCAAATAAAATATTATTCCAATAGTGTGGTCCAGTAAGGCTGTCCATCTTTGAAAAAAATTGCCATGAGTTGAAAAGTTGCCATTGTTTGCCGAGAGGCTACCATTACTAGAAAAAACTTTTCCCATAATTTTGCGGTTTTATGCACGGAGATTCGAACCGACGCCCTTCCGAATGGTAGGCATGCACCAACGGCAGCCGCTAGATAAATAAAATGTATTACGTAGTGAAACCAATATAAAATAAACTTAAGTAATTGCACAACTCAAAGAATATGGTACAGTAATCTTAGTTCTCTACAACTGTTCTAGTCAATACTCCTTACAGACAAATGTAGGAGGAATTGCTAACAAACTGGGAAGCTGGCAAGGCGTTCTCCGACATCGTGCAAGTGGAGCCAAGATAGCTATTTTCACAGATACTGAAGCTGCTATGGAAGGGGTTAGTTCAACTTCCGAACTTGTTATGCAGTATATAGAGGAACTAAGCTAGCTTAGTCAATGGCTCGATATCACTCTAGTATGAGTTGCAGGAATATCGAGGATAACGAGAAGGCGGATAAGCTTGCTAGGCTTGGATCCTCCTTAACTTCGACCGAAGCAGAGCCAATAGAAATTCTCTTCAGCCGGGTTAAGGGGGACCTAGTGTTTCAGTCTTGCAACATTAAAAATATACGATGGAAAGACTCACAACCCTGTGTAATGCCAGACCTGTCATAGCCTTACTATAACGCATCAAAGACCAAACAGCTTCTTCTGTATGATCGACCCGACATTTGAGTACTAAATACGGTGCTCACAGGACACTGGAAGGTAGGCCAGCAAGCGGCGAGGTTAAACATACAATACAACTACAAATATCGTAGTTGTGGAAAGTTGGGGAAGGAAACTCCTTCTCATTATCAAGAGCAAGATTGCAAGCTTTCGGCATACCATCACTTGCAGCCCTAATTTCTAATGAGTCATTTTTGTTCACGAACATCAAACATAAAATGAGAGGTGAACGTTTTTCAACGCCTGAAGAAGCAGTTGAAACCTTAAAACAGTTCTTTCTAAGAAGCTTCCATTTCTGAGTGGCAAAAGTGCTTTGAAGATTGGTTCAAGCGAATGGAGAAATGTATTGAATTTCAAAGAGATTAATCTGAAACAAGATTGCGATTTCGACAAAAATATATGGTGGGTAAGTATCACGGATGGCTCCAGGACCGAGCACAGCCTCGGCTCTGTAAATCCAGGCTGAACTATGCCGGTAGACATAATAGCCTGATACCAACATGGGTCCCGGGACACATGGGTATCGTGGGTAACGAGACCTCTGACTCCTTAGCTAGGATGGGATCTGGGCCAAAGAAGTTGGCCTCACTGCCACTCCCTTCTGCAGCCACCTTTAACAAATGGGTTACTACAACCCACAAGCGAGCTTGACTGGCTGAGAGAGGTTTAAGATGGACTAAACTGATGTTACCTGTAATCTCCGACCGACTGCCGCAAATCCTTCTGTCATTAAGCAGAAGGGACTGCAGACAGCTGGTTGGACTAATGACGGGCCACTTTCTGTGGGCGCAGCTCATGGAAATGGTAGGCATCTCAGACAGTGCACACTGCTCAGCATGTGGAGGGGAGGATGAGGCGGCGGACCACTTCCTGATGTGTTAAGAAGCGACCACCATGACTCCTTGGCACCACAAGATCTACTCAGAATTCTTCGGAGGTCGGGTAGATTTACAGAAAATTAAAAGGGACTTAATTGTGTCTGGGTGCTGTACTTGCTAGTTGTCCCTTCTGAAGCTTAGCTTTCACATTTTTGGTTCATCTAAGAGATTAAATGGGTTACATATTAGTTAAATAATACATACATACCTTTTTAAAGCATTTTAGGCATCTCCCGTGCCCAGTTTCGTGCATGCCACATTCGTGTTATTGTAGAGATTTTCTGTGTTCTCCATTCGTTTCATAGGTGACTTGTGTGTACAACAAAAGGGACCTTCTAAACTCACATAGAAAACTTCAATTTTGCTAAGCTGTGTAGCTACATCCGCAAGCACAGAACAAAAGTTACCAGGGACGTTGACGACAAGTGCTTGCACTGCATTTTGCTGGTACAGCTAATAACAAAAACTGCCATTCGCGTTGTTCCCAGCTACAACAAAGTGCTGCTAAGTAAACAAATTTGCTGCCAAGAACTCACTTCAGGGACAAGGATTGACGCGACTGGGGAGCGGAAGAGAACAGAAATCAGCTACTTACATAATACCAAAATCAGCCAAGAAACTTCGTTGCCTTGCCATTTTTATTGCAGTTTCTAAAACCGATCATTTTTGGTTTTTTTTTTGGTTTTTCCATAGCTTTTTTTGATCCAGTGGAAAATGTTTGCTTTATATGTGAAATGAAACCTTTTGTGTTCGCGCATAGAAAATATCAACATATGTATGGGTGAACTCCCTGCAGGGAAAATCATCAGTTGTGAACTAGAATACTACCAGTTCGATTTTCAACTCAACCAGCTCTCTTTTCCATGTTAACGAGTGATGTTTTTAACACGGCCTTGTCCTACGAAATGTCAATGTATTAGTAAAATACTAGTTCAGATCTCAGTTAAGACCAGGCAAAAAAAGTTCTGGTTCAATAGGTTTCCAAAATAATCAGTTTCAGACCAGTTAAAACATAAAAACAAAAACATCCATTCCATTCGATTTCAAAGTTTCCAAATAAACTACAATATTTCATATTAAAAGCATACACAGAATTGGTATTTTCATAAAATTAAATAAAATTTTTTTCAGGTACTTCGTTAAAAGTTCAAAAATTCCGCATTCTTAAGGGAGGGTAAGGGTTTCAGCGGAAAAAACACTATTTTTGGGAATTTTTTCTTAAATATGGATTAAGAAAATTTATTAAAACCTTTTGTACATTATTAAGCATACTTTGAACTATATTCTGTAATTTTTTCATGCGGAAATACTTAAAAATAAGCCGCTGACATACCATGTCCGGGAACGTCTTGAAAAACAAAACATTTTGCAGTGATCACTGTATCTCGGTCGGAAATTATCTAAAAACCATTCGGAAATTATCTAAAAACCAAAACCAATTCAAATTTAGTCAAAGTTTCATTAAATCTTCCCCTCACCCCCCCCCCCCAACGTTGTCGCTTATTTTTTTCTTCGTTTAAAAATTTTTGGGCGGCGGTCTAAAGTGAAAACTTCTATTTTCAACGAAAATTCCCGCCATTTTGTGGGCGGGAAACCCCCTTCATGTCAAAAAAAATATAAGCTAAACGTTGAGGGGAGGCATTTTGTATGAAGAAATTGTGTGCCAGGTTTGGAATGAATCGGTCAAGTAGTTTTTAAACGGCAGTGATCACCGACTTTCAAAAAGTAGTTTTGAGAAAAACGCGTTTAAAAGTTTGAGAGCTAAAAAAGTGAAGAAATATTTTTTGTTTTTTTACCTACACAGAATCATCGAATTCTACGTATACATATAAAATATTTCTTTATGGCTATACCTACCTTTACTAGGGAAAATCACCTCGGAACGGATGATGGATCTGAACAATAGAAACGAATAAACTGTATACCTACTTGTCAGCCGCGCTGCCTTCCCGAACGCTCGCACCTGTCAGAGCTAAGACGCGAGACTAAATTCACTAATACTGTCTACGCTTAACTTCCTTTCCACTTCCCACTGAAGTTCGTTAGAAATGGTTCGTGTCCACCGAATGCTGATAATTTGAAGCAGACATCTATTTGCCAATGGGTGCAGTTTTCTTATGGCTTTTTGCTTTAAGTTCCACGCCTTGTTAGATCACACTCGGGGTATTCCAGTAAACGTTCTCACCTCCTTCGCTGAAAGTCAGACGCTGTACCACCGTCTTGATTCAAGATTGTGCCGAGATACTCAAATTCGCTTGCAGTCTCCACTCGTTCTCCAACTATTTCGAACTATATGTTGTTGCTTTCTTGTATTCGCATGGATTTGGACTTCTTTGAGTTGACTTTTAAGCCAAGCTTTAAGCAGTCGCTTGTCGCATTTGACAACGTTTCTTGCATTTCGTTGAAAGTATTCCTAACAAAAACAGCGTCATCAATTATGACATGCCACCCTGTCTTTGAGTCATCTTGCAGTTGAAGGCACAATTGCTGAAAGCTTCCGAAACTATGTCCAAAGTTGTTATGAAAAGTAAGGGGAAGAGTGCACAATCCTGCTTCATGTCAGATTCTGCGGGAAAGAACTCGCTTAACCGTCCATCGTGCATAACTCGACGGCACGATCCATCGTACATGTTTTTGAAAACAGGCGCCTTCGATTCGCCATACGTTAGCGAGTGGTGAATAAATGAAGCAGAATAAACATATGTTGGTAGTAGTGGAGAAGACTTGCCAAAAATTATATTTGTTAGGAAGCACTTACTCGTAATCAGTATCAGTAAACAGTTGACGCCTCAAATCGTTACTTGTGATGTCGTGCTCTGTCAGCACCCTTTGCGTTCCTCAATGCTGTTGCTGCTGGCTGCAGACTAAAAACTAACAATTGCAAGGTGTGTGAAGACGTCAGGAAAATCAAACGAGAATTCACCAAGTTGAAGCAACAAAATTTGGCAGCATTGGAAATAGTGAGTTATATTAGTTTTATGAGGTATAACTGAACTCGCCAGCGGCGAATCTTGTTTAATATAATAACTTTGTTATTGCTTTCACATGCAACTTTTTTGTAAGATGAGCAGAACTCAAATGCAAAACACAGACCTCGCAGGGAGATGGCGAATCGAAAGCATCTAATGGTAATTATTCTGTCGGGAACACCTCAAGGCATCAAATGCTTTTGCGAAGTCGATGAACGTTAGATAAAAGGTTGCATTGTATTTAGCAGACTCTATTAAAGTTCTAACGAAAAAGATATTGGCAATACATTAATGTTCAGGTCCAAGCACGGCTTGAGTTTGCCTAATAAAAGTATAGGGTGGGTCATGTAAAATTTGTTTTTTGAATCGACTATAAAAAAAAAAACTAATCAATGTTTTTTTAAACTTTTTATTTTATTTTGAAGATTGAACATTTTCATTTATGAATTTAAAATAATATCGCTCAAATGACTGCCACGACTGGCTTTACAGTAGGCCATTCGATCAACCCAATTTTTAGGCACATTTTCGATTGTTTGGGCTCCAATTTCACGAATCGCAACTTCGATTTCGTGTTTTAAAGCATCAATCGTCTCTGGATGGTTCGCATAGCACTTGTCCTTAACGGCTTCCCACATAAAATAGTCCAACGGGCTTTAATCACAACTCCGAGGCGGCCAATTGATATCGGAATTTCGGCTGATTATTCGGTTTTCAAAAACGAGTGTAACTTGTTCGATTGTAACTTTGGCAGTGTGACAAGTTGCACCGTCCTTTTGAAACCAAATGTCGTCCATGTCATCCTCTTCACTTTTAGGAAACAACTCATTGAGCATGTCACGGTAACGCTCACCATTTACTGAAACCGCGGCTCCTCGCTCATTTTCGAAAAAAAAAATGGCCCGATGATGCCGCCAGACCAAAAACCGCACCAAACAGTGACTCGTTGTGGATGCATTTGCTTCTCTACAGTAACGTGTGGATTTTCTGAGCTCCAAATCCGACAATTTTGCTTATTCACGTAGCCACCGATGTGAAAATGAGCTTCATCAGAAATGATGAGTTTTCGGTAAAAATGCTAATCTTCGGTCAAACGATTTTCTGCCCATTGAGCGAACCGAAAGCGCATTGGATGGCCATTAGGCTTCAGTTCTTGCACCAATTGAACTTTGTAAGTCTTCATACCGAGGTCTTTATGCAAAATTCTCCTCAAAGAAGTGCGTGAAATGTTCAAGTCTTGAGAACGATGACGAGTTGACGTTGTTGGATGTTCACGCACATTTCCGGCTACAGCAGCAATGTTTTCGAGTGTACGTACTGTGAGAGCACGTTCACGTGTTGTTTTATCCATTAACGATCCACTTTTACGAACACGATTAACAAATTGATCCACAAACTGTCTTGTTGGCAAATCTTTTTTTTTTGGAATTTTTTTTTCAAATTTCTCACAGTTTGAGTAGAAGACTCACCACTTTGGAAATAGGTTTTCAATATTTCCCAATTTCGTTCAAGCGTATAGCGTCCCATTTCTTAAATGTCAAACCTCTAAGTAAATTATGAACTCATTTGGCATGTCATTTATGTTACCATTCTCAAAAATATAGGTGGTTCAAAAAGCAAACGTTATATGGCCCACCCTGTATCTAGTGGAGTTGATATTCGTTTTGAGTGAAGATTTCTGTAATAGCTGGAAGCATTGACACTCTTCGCCAGTTCTCACACTTTTTACGATCGCCTTTTTTGGGTATCTTAATAATAATTGCTTCCTTCCAATCACTGGGTATCCCTTCTTCTCTCCAAATTTGCTGGAACGGCGGTAACAGCACGGACGCCATAATTACGATATCAAACTTGAAAACTTCAGAACGGATACCGTCGTTCCCAGTAGCCTTGCCATCTTTTGATACGAATATAGTATTATATATATCTGTTAGGATGACGTCTCGATCTTACTTCGACACTTTTCTAAACTTTCATCGCGCTAAGTATTCAGCGTTTTTCGAAAATATGTTGTCCATATTGATAGCTGTTTCTCTTTGCATGTTTGTCGCGAATTCCTTTGAAGGCGTTCAACTTTCGAATACTTTTGTACAAATTTCCTAAATTAATTTTGTCATCATGTCTGTCTATTAATTTAAATACATATTTACATTTATCTCGATATTATGTAAATGCTCATGAACCAAAAACAAAACAGAAAATTGTATGCTACTTAAGGCTCTTTTTTCCTGGGTCCCATTTACGTTGTATTCTATTATTTTACCAGTACTAAACACGTTCTTAAGATTTTTGTTGACGGAATGCTGAAACAGACTGCTTATTGCAGAAATCTGTCAAAGGTAAACTAAAAGTTTATGGCCTGTATTTTTGTTTGGTGGTTTTCCGGTAACACTTTTTCATTCATTTTAATTAAGTTTTTTGTTCAAACTAATTGCAGAATCTTGTCAGAACAATATCCTCTAATCAGAGCTATACATTGGCGCGCCTTTAGACGAGTCTGGTAAATTTTCTTATCTAAAACAAACTAAACTAATATCCAGACAATTTAATCGTATTACTATCGGTACTATTCTAGTTAATGACGAACTAGTATGATTTCTTCTAATACATACCAGTACCTGAACTAGAATGTTTGCACACTAGTTTGATTTTTCCCTGTAGGGTTCTTACATAAGCTCATATACGCGTATGTAACATGCTTCTATACATATACTCTTACATTGGTGTAGTGCTTGCAGTTTTATGGATATACTTAGAAGCATGAAAGTTAGACTTAAGTAGGAGCTTTGCTGCTCTTTCATCAGCTAGCTCCGCCTGGTTATTTCATAAGGTATTTATTTTGTACTAGAGTGAATTTTTTGTATTTATTTATTTATTTTTTTTTTTTTTGTGAAGAATTTTCGAGCCACTTTAAGCCGCTTGCTTGCCTGTGTCGACATTGTTGAACCTGGTACTTATGCTGGCGAAATTGGTTGGTTTCATTGTGCGTGAAGCGTTGCAATTTTACGTCCTTTGTGGCAAGTATGCACTAATATTATGTCAACATTAGAAAATATTAGAAAATTTTCAAATTTGAGGAATTGAGTTTATTAAAATGATGCACACACACACACACACACAAAAGCTCTTGGGAAAATTACAAAGCAGGTCGCAAGAGTGAGAAGCTATGCAGGTTCGTGTGCAGCTATTTATTATACTTACATAGTAATAATTTATAGTAATATAAATTGTTGGAAGGTTATAAAGAATTCTAAAAAGCAATCTAGAAAATTTTTAAAAATTAAATTAAGTAGATAAGGATACGTTCTTATTTATAAAAGACCATATTCAGGCTGCTAACAGCGCATACTTTGGCCATATCAAAGTTATGAAGTCTTCATTGATATCAAAGGAACAAAAAATCCAGATGTACAAAACTATAATAAGACCGGTTCTCATCTACGGCTGTGAAACATGGGTCTTTAAAGCTTATGACGTGAATTTGCTGATGCGCTTTGTAAGAAAAATTCTTCGAAGAATATTCGGCCCTATACGAATAGAAGACGGTACATGCCGATACGGTATAACCACGAGCTCAGTGCTTTAATAGCGGGAGGAAATGTAATGATTACGGTGATATGGACACGTTTAAAGAATGAGCAGCGAAAAAACGACCAAAAAAGTATTTGAAGCAAACCCTGAAGGAGCAAAGAGGAGAGGCCGGCCAAGGAGATGATGGTTGCAAGACGTAAAATACGAAGAAGATATACCAAAGATGAGAATCTCACAACATAGAGCGAAAGTGGACTATCGAGAAATATGGAGGCGTATTGTAGAGGAGGCAATGGTCCCCTTCGGACTGTAATACCAAGATAATGATGAGAGCTTTTTTATAGATTTTTTAGTTTGGGTATTCTGGGCACGCCAAAACTCTTTGCCTGCTAAATTTGCACCTACCACAGTGAGTATTATCAAAGTAACTGAAGATTAGCAACTGCTCATTGAGACAGAATGCCGACTATGCCCATATTATTTGATTGTGCGATCTTTCCTGAATTTAGATTAACTTGTTTTTCTTTTACGCCCCAACAACTTCAAAGCGGTACCTAGGCAAACCTCAAAACACATTTTTTTTATTTTTTATTTTACTATATTAAGTATTCATATTTATTAAAATTAAATAGGGCTTGATTGGCCACGTCCTTCGTAGACAATGCGAGGACCTAACATTAGGCACTATTGAGTTGACTCCCCAGGGCAGCCGTAGACGAGGAAGACAATCGATTCTTTGGGGACGACTGTTGTATTTGGAAACGCGGGCCATGAATTTAACCTCTAATGAAGCTTAGAGACTGACGGAGAAGAGATGTGAATTGTTGTGACCATTTGTTCTTCCCTCGAACCATAGCATAAATTTAGCATTAAAATCATACTTTTATAAATGAAAAAATCTTTTGCACAAAGAAGTAAAAAGTAAGAAAATTTTAAATTGTGGGACAAAGTCCTTCACCCTTGAACGCTTAAAGAAAAAATAACACTCAAACGTCCTAATGGTTTTTAACGCATAATAGCAAATTGCAATGTAATAACCATTAACGGACCAATGCTATGCAACGGAATGGGAGTTTTACTTATTAGGTCTCATACCGAGTATGCGGTGGCAAAACCATTTTAAGTAATGCGAAAATTGTTGTGACGCGCTAATATCAAAGAAGTTTTGCCAGATTGCAAAGATCCATAAGACTACATAGTCTGTTTCAGGTAGAAGACGTGAAATCGAATTTTATCGAGAGATTTCTTTTCACAAAAGCATATAAGTTTAGAATTGTACTGTTATTCAAATACCCTGATTATATAATTATAAGTGCGGCGGCCGCCGTAGCCGAATAGGTTGGTGCCTGACTACCATTCGGAATTTGGAAAATCTTAAGTTCGAATATCCGTGAAACACCAAATGAAAAATTGTTCCTAATAGCGATCGGCCCTCGGGAGACAATGGCAAATCTCCAAGTACAGGTATATTTCTGCTATAAAAAAGCTCCTCAGAAAAAACCTTTCATGTCATTCGGAGACGCAATAAAATTGTAGACCCCTCCATTTTTGAAAAGCATCAAGCCACGCACCACGAACAGGAGGAAGAGCTTTGGTAACCACTCAACAAAGGGGGGTAGGCGCCAATTATATACCGGGTGTTCGGATAAGAGGTGTTATTTTGATATTAAAAGAAAAATGCTATTTTTTAATAGATGTTTTCTTCATTATAAAGCGGAAGGAATGCCGTTAATAGTGGAAAATAACAACAGGTAAATGACCACCTCGATGACACTTACCGGACAATATCCTTTTCATAACATTTTCCATTTTACCGAATTGTTACATGTGACAAAACCACTCATCCAAGCTTTCACAGCTTCTTGTAAGGTGCCGTTAAAAGTGTATGCGACCTGGCGTTGCTTTGATGCAACATAACACGCATGCTAATCACCAATCTTGACCGCCTATAGTCGATCACCTACTTCTATCTAGTCAGTTGCTAACAGTAGGGATTCAAATAGATGATTCCATTCGAATAAATGCTCAATGAAACATTCTTGGAATTTAGTTCGGGCCTTACAATCGGGCGCGATTTATCATCGCCACTAACCGCTTCTCCGCTTCTGAAGTAAGTCAACCTTGTTAGGTTTCATAAAAAAAATGTAGGAACAATTCAACCGAAAGAGTTCTTTTGCGTCAATTGGTGTGGTATCCATGCTATCCATCCATCCTTATGTAAGTAGTACCAAACGACTTCCTGTTCAATTTTCAATACTCCAAGATTTCTGTAATTTTAATAACATGATCGGCAACTAGCCTACCAAAGCGTACCGCAACTTTGAGTTTCATGTAGAAGTACGTATGAATCAACGAGGATGTGGCAACAAAATGGTGTGCGAGCACTAGTTGGATTCTGGACGAATCACCACTTAAGCCAACCAACCAAATCAGCATATGAATCTATGTATCTAAATCGAATTTTAAATTTTTTTTCTTTTTATTTTTGAGTGCAGTGAAAAAAAATTTGACGACATGAATCACAAAACTGTGACATCACTTTTTTGAAGAATAATTCTACCTTGAAATTTCGGTAACGCAACTTTATGTACACATACATGTTGAGATATGGCTCACTAAATAGGTCTAGCGGAAAGTGGTCCCCAACATTTCTATAAAAAAAGAGAATGTGCATGCAATATAATAAAATAACACCATATTTTGAGCAGTTTTGATTAATCTTGACAATTTTTATAAAAATATAGTTCATTCTACAACAAGCTCTACATAAATCAAAGTTTAAAACTTGTTAAAAAATGTTTAAAAATTCGACAAATTTCCATACAAATTACAAACCTTTTAATAAGAATTTTTATTTTTAATTAGGGCACGCAGCTTTATTGCCCATTAAATTATAATATTGTAAAATAAAATCGAAATTTTCGTTGATTAGTGATATGTCTGTTCCCTGGCCATGTTGCGTACTTTCTCTATAGAGTAACTGCGGGTATTGTGGTATACCCATTTTATTTTCGTCTATAAAATCGTTAACTTTTATTTGATTTGAATGAAAATTTATCAATAATATGCTACCGTTATTAAGTTCAAATAAACCTAGCTTCAAAAGCCTTAGAGCCGCGAGTTTCAGAAATATTTAAGAAAGTACTGCAAAAGACGGAAACAAGCCCTTGAAGAAATTGGCGGGTAATGTGGTATACCTTATTCTGGTAATGTGGTATAGTATACCACATTACCCGCATATGATGCCTTTAATAATAAGTCAGTTACTTTTGATTGATAACTAAAATTTTATTGCGAACCATTTAAAAAAGGAATATGAACTGAATTAAAACATATTGAACAAAAATATTTTAAGCTTCAATTGACAAAAAACGCAACAATAAAATTCATAGCACTTGTAAGAGTATTACTTACAAGAATCGCAAAGAAAAATAGCACTTCGATTGGGAATACACTTTTCGTGGGCCCAAATTTGTTCGCATTGCAGACAAGAGGTCCAAGGCTTCATTATTATATCCTGCCCATAAATTTTGCCACAGTAGTTGCAAGACGATTCTTTTGTTGGTGGAACATCTGGAAACTCCTCTTCACTGTCACTTGAATGCGAGTCAACAAACGATTTGGTACAAATATTTTTTTTATTAGAGGGTTTTGGGGATGGATTAATGTTAATGCTTTCAATGCTCTGTAACAAATTACACTTATAAGGCGAAGTTGTTAAAACAGTTGCCTTTGTTTTCCGGCCTTTGTTTTCCGGCCTTTCCGATTAGGTGGAGGATCTCGTAGCTTTGGTGGTGGAGATATTTCCCAGGGAGTAACGAGTCCTTGGCTTGTGCTTGCTTCTACAAACAAATTAAATAGCGTTCCTAAAATTTCCATAGATTTTATTGCGAAACTTACGAATTTCAGGCTCAATTTCCACGGCTGATGCGCTTGGGGTTTCTTCTGTCGCTGAATTTATAGTTTCAACTGGATCCTCTGAGAAGACAATATATCTAGCAAGATTTTTTATATTTAAAACTGAATTGTACCTAATGATGATGAGTTCACAGCTATAAAATCTGCATCTGTGAAAATATGTTTGTCAAACGGATAAATCCCTGTGGCTTTAAAACCATTTATTGCAGCTTGTCCAGTTTGAACCCTCAAATAAGCCTTAGTAAATAGGCCTGCGATATCAAAATGTGTAACTTTTCTGCCCTGTTCACGCATAAATCGTCTTATTTCGTCATTACAGTACTTCTTAAAAGGTCCCATAAAAGCCTTATCCAACGGTTGAAGTTTGTGTGTTGAATGGGGTGGCAAAGAAAGTATAGTCACATTGTGTTCGCGAGCTAGATCAATAACTTCTATATTGCGTGTGTGGCTATAATGTCCATCTAATATAAGAAGCAGAGGTTCAGACGGAGATGGTTTCGTTACGCTTAAAAAATGCCTGAACCATTTCGTGAAGATGGGAATCTGAACCCATCCAGACAAATGGCACGCCGAGTTTGAGCCAGGGGGATCGTCTTTCATTAGAAGAGGGTTATGGTTTTTTCGTGGAAAGATGAAAAATGGTGGTACGAAACCACCTCCTGCGCTCATGCAAGTGATGACTGTAACAAGCGATCCTCGCTCAGCTGAAGTCATTGTTCCAATCTGTTTTTTTCCTTTCCGAGCGATTATTTGTGCCTGTTGCGAAGGAACTACTGATATTCCGGTTTCGTCAACGTTTCAGATACGAGTAGGCGGAAAATTATGTTTTGCGTTTTCTTCTTCCAGCAATTTGAAAAATATATCAACATTTTCTCGAGAAAAACCACGTGCACGGTCGACGCTTGTTCCAGTTGGCTTTCGAAAACTCAGAACATTTCGGTGTCGGATACAGAAGCCTTTTAGCCAATCCTTGCCAACGCACTCTTTAATAACGGAGAACTTATTGGGAATGTTGTTTTTTGTGGCAATTTGATAACACAATGACCGCACGTCTGCGCGTGTTAGTCCCCAGTCCCTTGACTCCATTTCTAGTAAATATTTAACTAAGTCATTTTCAATTTCCGCTGTTAAAATCGGAGCCCGGCCAAGTTTAGTTGTCAAGAGCTCCTCGATGGATTTCTCGCTTCTTGACATGCGCTGCAGAGTGGTACGGGGGACACTAAATGTCTTGGAAGCCAAGAGAATACCCATTTCATCTTTTCTAGCCGCTTGGATAGCTTTTTTCATATCCTCTGCTTTCCATTTTCGTATTTCACCTTTCTTCGGCATTTTTTTGATCGAGAGGGTAATATGGTACACTATACCACTTTAGCCGCCTTTACCTATCCCACAATAGCCGCATTAGAGTTTGAACAAATTAATTTTGAATAATTAAATAACGATCAAATATACAAAAATATTGCTTATATACTTCACTAGTATTAAACTCACTTATTACTTCCCGATGAATAAATGCAGTTTAAAGCACAAGATTTTAATTTGCCAGAAATTTTCCACTGAGCACAAAAAAATGCCAACCACACGACCACTCGATTTTTTTACAACTGACTCACTGTATGCCTTGCAAAACACGAATCAAATCACGCGTTCTTAAGATTCTGAGAATGCCGAAATATCTAACTTGGTCCCGTTATTTCCACGACTTTAGTTTTCGAATAAAGCTGCTATACCACATTACCCGCCTATACCACAATACCCGCAGTTACCCTATAAAAAAAGAAGCAGTCTCTGGGTTGGGACACATATTAATTTGTGGCTCATAAATGCCATGCTGTCCCAAACGTCCTTTGGGGGATCGAGAACATCTTCGCGTACTTTAAAAGAAACCTGTGGAGGAGAGTGGGAATGAAATTCTGACAAAAAAAAATTTTAATTACTTTTTATTAAATTTTGTTTTAAATTATTTATTCCATTTGAAAGAACAGAAAATGCTGCATATAAAGACTTCAACTTTTTTGAACGGAAAGTTTTAAAGTAAAGTAGTAAAAAAAATTTAAATTTTGATCATGTGGCTATCCGGCATAATAGGTATTATTTACAAAGAAATTTAACAAAATAAATATCAGGGTGTCTTTTTTTCAGAAATGCCTCATATGGAGAAAATTCGCAAGGAAATAAATGAGAATTTTGAGCTACTTCAAACTGGGTTCTTAGTATACTAAAATTTACTGAGCTATAGAACTTAGAATTATTATTATAAAAGGTTTAAAATTTGTTTAAAGATTTCTTGATTATTTATATGGTATATGGCGACCGCCGTGGCCGAATGGGTTGGTGCGTGACTACCATTCGGAATTTAGAGAGAGAACGTCGGTTCGAATCCCGGTGAAAGATCAAAAATTAAGAAAAAGTTTTTTCTAATAGCGGTCACCCCTCGGCAGGTAATAGCAAACCTCGAAGCGTATTTCTGCCATGGAAAAGCTCCTCATAAAAAATATCTGCCATTCGGAGTCGGCTTGAAACTGTAGGTCCCTCCATTTGTGGAACAACATCAAGACGCACACCACAAATAGGAGGAGGAGCTCGACCAAACACCCAAAAAGGGTGTACGCGCCAATTATATTATATATGTATATATATATTTAAATGCCATGGTTTCCCGAACGCCTTTTTGAGGATTGAGCACATTTTTCGGTACTTTAAACGAAACCTGCGGAGGAAAGGGGGATGTAATTTTGGCATACAAATTTTTAATTACTTTTATTTTTATTTTTTTTAGTTATTTAGTACATCTATGTGAAAGAACAGAACATATTGCTTATAAAACCCTCCAAATTTTTTTGGACCGAAAAGTTTAAAATCAAGTATTAAAGAAAATTTAAAGTTTGATCATATGGCTATTCCGCTTTGCATGGATCAAATAATAAAATTATCAAAACTCACCGAGATTTTTGAGCATCTTTAAACAGCGTTTTTATCATACTAAAATTTACTGAGCTATAAAACTGTGGACATAGTTTTTTTATTAAAGAGTTTAAAAGTTTTATAAAAATTTGACGATTATTTATATGATATGGTGTGTATTATAAAATGAACTATGTTTCTATAAAAGAACTAGTTAACATTAAAATTTCCATTTCCCAATTCTGCATAAATTTATAACTTGTAGCGATTTCGAAACCAAAGTGTTCATGATTTATTAACAACATTTCCGCCGCATATATAAAAGTTTACACCAAAAGCTAAATAATTATTTTAAAGCTGCCACTAAGTGCTTCAAATGTCATGATCTCCATTTTCACTCAATATACTCGTAGAAAAGATTTACACCCACGAAAATCTATTGCAATTTCATTGCCAAACTCCCAAAAGGGGTTCCCACTCAAGCACGACCACAAGAAGAAATTGAAATTCCTTATAATATTATTTCCCTTTTCATCAATTTGATTAAATTACTCACCTAACTAATCGCTCAATAAGCCACTAACAGCACTAACTTCATCTCAGCCAACACCGGCAGCTGCCAACACATTCGCCGTTCAACCATGCCATTTACCACCAACACCACCAACCACGTTGCAGCACGTCACAATAATCCAAACAGCTGGCTAGCTGTATGGCTTTCTTGGCCTTAAGCTAAAATCTTTCATGCTAATCACGTAGTAATTTCAAATACTTATAGGCATTTTAGCAGTATGCGCGCCAAAGGGCGGTAGCGCACAGACATGTCTAACATCAAAGGACAAGCATGCGGGTGGGTGCATTGGCGACGGTCAGGCTAAGGTAGAAAATAAGTGCGAATAGTGGGGTGGCAGCTTGCGCCTGAAGGCATATTTATGCCAAAAATTCAAACAAACCGCAGGGTAAGCAAGCTGAGATGGAGTAGTGAAATGGGAAAAGGGGAGTGATTGCGCTTTGGTTGAACTCTCGAATCTCATTTAGGTTGAAAATTTAAGGTTTTTTTTGCAATTGCGTTAGTAAAAGAAGTATGTGTGTATGAGTGTATGATCAGTGACTAGGGCGATTGACATAAGGGTAAATATTTAACGTCTGCAGTGGATTTGAATTTGGTGTCTGTAATGAGCGTTGCAAATAGCAAACAAATGTTGGCATTTGATTCACTGTATGTGGCAGGGTGATCACAGAACAACACTTGTCAATGCATATTAAAGTTATAGTACGCCCACCACCTTGTCTCGTGGAGATACTCACTACTAATTTGCTGTTAAATGAGCAAATGCTAAATAAGATACTACTAATCAAGAGCGGAACGATTTTTTTGCATTGACACATCTGTGAATTAGAGTCACGCTTTCTGCCGGGGCACGCTTCTGGCTCCTTGGGGAGGTAGTTTAGTCCATGAGACGGTCGATTTTTTTTCATTTATATTTTGAAAGTTATAACAAAGTTACAAAAGAAACGAGGAGCTCTGGAGAATTACCCACCAAAATAGCATCAGCAGTGAAATAAAGAAAAGAAAATATGTATGGAAAGCGAAAGCCTTACGACAAAATGCCGCATGCCTTCCGCTTGACTTGGAATCCTCAAGACCACTGATGAGTTGGCAAAGAACTATCCGCAATCAAACTGGAAAGTCTTTTAATGAACTAGAAATAGAGATTTTTGGAAAACTTTTGCTGAGTCCTTAAGCTCCTAAAGGAGTATCAAATAATAATAATACAGGGTCCGGCACTCGAAGTGTAACCAACTTCAGACCGCATGCGCAGTGGATGCACGAGCATCCCCTGTCTGTTAGGTAGCTAACTGACCGTCTAGAGTATTGTTTATAAGAGCGAGGAAACATTATGCCGACAGTAAACTTGAAAAAAGAAAATCAGTAATAGATTTCAAACGTAATAGTGTGATTGCACCTAAAAGTAAATAAAGTTTTTGTTTATCGCACCATTACTCGCTACAACGACATGCGGGTAGTCATCAAAGGACTGCAATGTCACGTGAGATGGCTCAAAAAGAGAAGAAGCGACTTGAGCGAAATCGACGAAGTGCCACTCAAATGGCGAAAGAACTGAAAATATCTGATATATACTGAAAAATAATTGGAAAGTCAAGCCTCACAAGATCCATGATCTCACACCAAAGCAGCAACAAGTCAGACTTGAGTGATCGCAAGAGTTGCTTCGGTCAGCCAAAAGCGGGCAATTTCCGAACATTGTGTTTTCTTTTCTGAGCAATTCGTGAACTCCCAAAACGATATGGTGTATTTAACCGACCGTTCATCCTAGAATTTGAGTCATCGATATGCCACCCGCCACAAGTAATGGTTGGGGCCGCTGTAACCACAGATGGGCGCTCCCCAAGTTTTTATCGAGCCTGGCGTCAAGGTAAATTCGAAATATTATAGGGAAAGTATTCTGGAGGGGTATTTGAAGCCGTGGGCAGACAAACATTTCGGTGGCAGACCATGGATGTTTCAATAGGACTCGGTATCGCCTCCCAAAGGCCGAGTGAACCAAGAATGGCTAAAAAGCAACGATCCGAACTTCATTAATTTTTGCAAAACGTTCAGATTTATTCGAGTTATGATTCCAACCGATAAACAAAAATGAGATTCGAGAAAAACGAGCTTAACCTTCGTTAGGTACACTGGGGTATGAGGAACCCCACAATATGTTTGTTGCGTTGGAGTTTGCTTATTTCTGTATTTTAGCAAAGCCGATTTTACTCTTCGAATTCATGCAGCAAATCCTCTGTGGTTGGTGCGCACCGAATTTATGCAGATCTAAAAACATGATTGGGTAAAATGAACCCCAGTGTGTAGGTGGGCTACTTTTTTGCGTATACAGTTAAAGTCAAAAGAAAATGAACATGATATATTGAAATGTCTGGGACACTATCATCGTCTTCAAATTCAATTATTTCATCATCCAAATCAGGTACAAATTTTTCCATCTCACTTTCTTTTAGAGGCCGACTTTAAGACAATATTGCCATTATTGCTCTAACAGAAAATTAATAATACTAATAGAACTAGAATTGGAAAAGATAAAAATTCTCCTTTGAGAAAACTAAGCTAAACATATGTACGTGCATACTGTCAGCGTCAGAGGAAATTATATAATATATCGCATATTGATGGGTTTTATTTATTTTTTATTTACTTATTTTTTAATTTTAATAAATTTTATATAAAAATATAATTTACACTACTACTAAAACCGACTAACTAACTAATAATTCACTAACTAGTTTTCATGTATTTGCTATTTTTCGTATTCTTCCTACTTTATTTTTAGTTTATATAGTCTTCTAAGCTCTAAGATAGTTTTACGATATATTTTTTTAGACCGCAAAGCCTAAGGTTAACGTTCTCAGTGCGACACGCTTCGATCTGGGACGGGCTGCTCCAATCTTCAAAATATAACTATGTATTTAGACCTTACTGTTGCAACTTTAAATATGTATTTTTTAAGGCACTGGAGTATACCTAACGCAGAAAAAATTAGCCTATCTCCTTAACCCATTACCGCCCAATGTATTTGTACGAGGATATCACTTCAATTAGCATCATCTAAACCTTAAAAACCTTCAATTGATAGTATTATTTTAATTATGACATATTTCTATCAGTTTAAAGAGAATTCTTTTTTCATCCCTCCCTAGTCAGTTTGGTTTGCGGATGGCACTCTGATTCTATGCCAACTTTGAGTCATCACAAGAGTGTTGGATCCTAACCCATAAGGGAAGGCAACTCGAGTGATGCCAGGGCTTCCCTAACCACCACCTAGGACACGCCGATGGGAAATCAGGCAACTCCTCACGGAGAAAAAGTTGAAGTTTTGTATACATTTTTGTACAATATGTCAATGTTACTAGTCCTTAAAAGACAACTATTGGACTAGAAAGACAACTGGTGGAAAAAAGTAAGAGACTAATTAAGTTTTGAAGCCAACAATTTTTAAATTTTCACTACTGCTGTGGCTAATGGTCTTAAAATTTCGGTAAATATTTTAATATATTACAATAGCTACATATTGATATATTTTATTATTCCCTTGAGATATATAAAAAAATAAAAATAAAGGAACTGTAATTTTTGTCCATGGATACTTTTAATTTATATAAAATTATGTGACTGACTTGAGAATCAAGCGGTATCGTACTCGTGTGCACATATTATACATAGATAAAACAGAGGGATCTTTCATTATCCTTTCGGCCACAAGTATTCAAAGAAATAGGTATAAAGAACTTAGAAAATATTTTTTTTTAAGGAATTTTGGGGATTATTATTTTACTTAAAAGGGTTTTCAGAAGCAGGACATAATTTCTTTAAAAAAAAATGTACTAATTGCTTAGGAAAATCAAATATTTTTCATTCAATATGAAGTATAAGTAATGTAGTTAAGTTTCGAATATACCTATTGCAGAAACGAATCCAATTTTCAAGCTTTTTCTGCACTAAATGGATTGTATGGCATAAATAACTTGTTGAATATTGGATTTTAAAGCATGAAGAGAGTTAGGTTTATTCATATGGTCCAACGGCTACAAATACCCCTACAAGATGTAGTCCAATGGTATTAAATTACAAATTCTTTGTAGCCGTTTATCATCACAGTTTCGTGAAATATTCCAATCGTCAAGCTTATCCCGTAATTATTCTTTTACTTCATGTGCTACGTAACACGTAGCCCGGTGTTGTTTGAAAACAATGTTATAGAGTTGAAAGCACAAATCTTCACTCAAAATCCGCCAGGTTATGCTTACAAACAGCCGCAATTGTTTAGAAGGTCTTGGAATCAACAAATTCTAGTGTTTAGCAACATTTATTTGACCAGCAGCACTATTCTTATTACTTCGAGCGGATCTTTGCCTTACTGACATTTGAAATTTAAGGGGACAGATACCTGTAAAATTTCAAAAAACAAAAATTTTTTTTTCATAAAATTTTAATTTAATCCTTTAAAAATATGTCAAAAAACGTTTAGAACTTAAATTTAAGTATTTCTTATATTATAGATCATCAACTGCGACGACTCTATTCTTTGCGTTCGAGAAGCTGGGAGAGGTATAATTACGTTGTATTCAAACTTTAGACGCGTTTTTCTCAAAACTATATTTTTCGAATTGGCGTACACGATCTCCCTGAAATTTTGCACTCATCTTTTTTATGATATTACTTTCTATGTGTTTCAAGTTTTCGAAGCATAAATAATTTTTTCCAAGCAAAAATTAAGGGTGATTTTTAAGAGCTGTAGGAAAGTTTTTCAAAAAAACACACAAAAAATTCAGAAAAATTAACGAATTTTTTATTTAAATCGATAGTACAGTCCATATAATTTTACGTTTGACGATTATTTCATGCAAATGTTGACCGCGACTGCGCTTCAAATGGTCCATCCGCTAGTCCAATTTTGGCATACTCTTTCCAATGTTTCGGCCGGTATCTCACATATAAATGCTTTAATGTTGTCTTCCAATGCTTTAATTGAAGCAGGATTGTCTGAATAGACATGAGCTTTAACATAGCCCCACAAAAAATAATCTAAAGGCGTTATATCGCACGATCCGGGTGGCCAATTGGCAGGTCCCGAACGTGAAATAAAATGTTCACCGAACTCGTCTCTCAACAAGTCCATTGTTACGCGTGTTGTGTGGCATGTGGCACCGTCTTGATGAAACCACATGTCATGCAAGTCAAGCTCTTGCATTTTGGGCAAAAAAAAAGTTGGATATCATTTCACGGTAGCGCTCACCATTCACAGTTACGTTACGATTCGCAGCATCTTTGAAAAAGTACGGTCCAATGATACCTCCAGCCCATAAACCGCACCAAACTGTGATCTTTTCTGGATACATTGGTAGCACTTGCAATTCTTCTGGCTGATCTTCACTCCAAAATCGACAATTCTGCTTATTTACGTACCCATTGATCCAAAAATGAGCTTCGTCGCTGAACACAATTTTTCGCTTTAAACTTTCTTAACAGAACACGCATTTTTATAATAAAATTCAATAATTTGCAAGCGTTGTTCGGTTGTAAGACGATTCATGGTTAAATTATAGACCAAACTGAAGATGTTTGACAGTGACACAAAACGCGAAACGGGCGTCAGCTATTTAAAAGTCGTTAGTAGGAAAATTCGCCCTAAAATTCTTTTTTTTATTCCGCGAACTTTTTTTCCATTTAGTGTTAATTCATATAGAAATTATGATATAAATTAACAACAAAAATTTTGTTTTTTTGCATTCAGGTCACTGACGCCGATGCTACAATGCCCGCTGATTGAGAAGCCCCGCTGCCACCTTCCTGGAAGAATTAAGTGAACATCCGCCATTTCAAATGATTAAAATAAAAAAAAAATTATATGATTTTAATGTATAAACAAACTGTATGCCAGGCTTGGAAAAAATATATTGACTTCTCCGTTTTAAATAATTTTAATGAAAATCAAGGAAAATATGGCCGTTTACAGGTATCCCATTAAGCAAAAAAAACCTACGCTCAAAATTTTCAGCAATTCGACAAAAAGTGAGTACAGTTGAATTATTATTATGGTTTTAAACTCAGAACGATTGTTTTAATAATAGTAAAATTTAATGATTTGTAAATGGAAAGGAACTGATAATAAATCAGTCAACTCTGCCGCAGTGCTCAAACAAGCTCTGGATAAGATTGGTCTACACACATCACGCAGTTCAACCGTAGATGCAACACGAAACTCACTTGAAGGGTAACTAGACAGCTTTAACCCAGAAGGGTCTAGGTCCCTCATCCATTAGCCAGCAGTCTTTGGTTGGCCCGCAAAGAAAAGAGGTTAAGAGGTTTGAAGGTATAATTATAATAATTGATTCGATATTAATAACTATGATTTCATATTACAGAAGAAAAAAACGTGTGGCCATAGATGCTTTGGCCTCTTATTGCTTATTATAACACGTAATATGGAATTTCGCATGCGCATTGCTGCCAAAATTTTTTGCAACCTCAGTAAATGTCGTTTAAGGATTTCCTCCAATTATCTGTTATTAGCCGCAAATGGTACAGTTAAATTACCTATTGCTTCCTTTGACTTTTCTTTATATCGCTAGTAACAATTAAACAAACTAATGAAGAAAAAACCTTTCACAAGTTGTGTTAACTAATTGCTATATTAATTTTGCAGCTAATCTGCCATATGTGAATGGGTAGATTAATTTTGTGGATTTATTGCTCACTGCATACTCGTATTTCAACGTAGTTTAAGATTCAGCAGCCATTTACAGTATTTTATGGTTTATCCGAGGCACCACATTGGGAATTGAAGGAGTTTCCCGTCTCTACCCTAACTATTAGTATCTCAATCGCCCTCTCGCCCTCGGCTCTTTTTATACCTTTATGGAAGGTGCCGTAGCCTAACCTAGCCTACGAGAGTTATAACACAATCCAGTCATTAGTCGATGAACTTAAAAAGTTTGTATTTTAAAAATGGCGATCAGTAAACAAAACGGCCGTTAAAACAGGCTGTTGGGTTAATTAATTGGCACCAATGCAGTAGTTTTTGTGTTACAAAGCGAATTTCTAAATTTTTGTCTTGTTAATTTCACAAAAATAAAATAAATCCGAAAAATAAAGTGAATGAAGTGAATAAAGAACCATGACAAATATAAATCAAAGCTACTGGATTTCTTGAAGTCAGCTATTACTTTAATTACACTTTACCCAAAATGAAAAATCAACAGAAACGAAACAGAAAGCTGCCTCAATCCACTTGTAAATCTCGCTACCATTCCTTTGAGTTTGAGCCTTTTTTAATTTGCCAACTGTCAGATGGCTGAGTGTCAAGCATCAATGTCACATTGACAGTATTCTGTTTTTACCGGCTCATCTTTGCTCTTTTCGTGACACCATGACATGTCAGACATTTCAATCATTGATTTATTGGGTGTTTATGATAAAATTTTGTATCACTTCTCCTTCCAGTCTAAATGCAAAGCCTAAATTGTGTTAGTCTTATTTTTTCACTTTCTCACTTTCTCATTTTCATTTCTTCCTCTAGTCTTTAGTGAATTTCAATTTTATTATTTTGCAACTGTCATTCATTCATTCATCCTTCGTGTTCATTCTGCTTTTCAAGTATTTGCCTCATTTCATTGGTACAACATTTCGTGCTGCTGGTATTTTTGCGCATTACTCGCTTTGCTACAAGCACAGATAGGTAACAAATACACATTCGGGGCATCTGTGTATAAAAACAGTCAAGAAAGTAGTTGCAGAATGACAGACAGCGCTGAAATATTATACTTTATTTTTCTTGTTTCTTTAGTCAACACGTAAAATAGAAAATTGTACGGAATTACAAATAAACCCAAAAAAAAACATCTGATAGATACTCCTAAACGAATTCCTGTCTAACAAGCTTAAAGCGATAAACACTGACATTCACAAGCGAACTTACATAGCTCAAAGTAAATTTGCATAACATAAAAAACTTACCCAGTAGTTGAATACAGAGATATTTGAGAATCAGGTTAAGTTAGGTGTTAGCGGCTGTCCACCGTAGGCGCAAGCCTATCATTATATATATCAGGTCAGTCCATAAGTTCGTGCGTATTTTACCCATAACTTCACTTTTGTACGATTTTTGCAAAGAAAAAATTATTCGTGGAATATAACGGAACTACTTATATTTTCTTTGATATGTTGTGCATTCAACAAGTGGTTTTAATCGCGGATAGAAGCACGTGTTGTTAAAAAATAAAATGAAATCTTCGAACGCGTATAAGAGGCATATTTTGTATTTTTTTATAAAAGTGGTAAAAATGCAACAACTGCTGCTGCACAAATAAACACTGTTCACGGAGAGGATACCGTGAGTGTAAGGACTGCGCAAAAGTGATTTTAAAAATTCCGAAGTGGTAACTGCGACGTGGAGGATGCCCCGCGCGCTAGTCGTCCTGGAGTCTTTAACTCCGACGCTTTGCTCGAACTCGTGGAAGCTGAGCCAAATTCGACAGTCGATCTGATAGCTCAGAGGTTAAATTCATCGCCTGGAACAGTTCACAGGCACCTGGTTCAGTTAGGAAAGGTTTCAAAGCTGGAAAAATGGGTTCCGCATAGACTTTCCGTCGCCAACCTTCAGCAGAGAGTGAATGTGTGTTCTCAGCTACTGCAACGGCTTGAAAATGAAAGTTTTTTGAACTGTACCTATAGTTACTGGTGATGAAAAATGGGTCCTTTACAATAATCCTGTTCGCAAACGCCAATGGTTAGATTGAGATGAAACACCAGAACCGACCCCTAGAGATGGCCTCACCCCAAGAAGATTCTCATGTCTATTTGGTGGGATATGGCCGGTATTGTTTTTTATAAACTTCTGGAACCAAACCAGACGATAACTGCTGATTATTATTCTCATCAGTTATCAAACCTGAATGAAGTACTTAACAAAAATCGACCGTCATTAGTGAATAGACGCAAAGATTTGTTTCACCACGAAAACGCAAGACCTCATACCGCAAGGCAAACATTAGGCAAGCTGAACGAGCTCGGATGGGAGCTAATGCCATATCCACCATACTCTCCATATATTGCACCTTGTGAATATCACCTTTTCCTTGGACTTCCATCCCATATGAGTAACAAGAACTACTCCTCAAAAGAAGCTATAAAAAGGGATATCGAAGCGTATTTTGGCTCCAAGGACAAACAATTTTTTGAGAGAATTGGGAAGACATTGTAAATAATGAATGAAAATATATTATTGATTAATAAATACTTTAAACGTCGTTCTTATTAATGTTAAAACCACCTTTAAAAAACACACGAACTTATGGACTGACCTGATATGTCCTAAAATCATTATAAACTGTTCAAAATCTGGAGAAGGTCTTAAGTAGTAGAAGTAGTAAGTAGAAGTTAGACTAATAACTCGTTGAAAAATTGTCTACTTAAAATGGTAAATCTACATCTGGATAGCACAGGACAGTGACATAGATGCTGGAAAATCGCTTCGCCCTCTTCTTCTTCTATGCAGTGCATTGTTTGCTTATTACACAGTGCCCTGCTATATTTGAGCGCAGTCTGCTAGGATTAAGTTTATTTTCGCTCAGCAAAGATTCTGTGCGTTTAGCATTGAGGGTTGGGGCGATTCTGTTGTTAGGCTCGTGATACCATCTTTTGTTCGCTATTTTTACAAATTTCTCAGAAATACGAAGCTTGCATGTCGGCAAGGGTATACTTATATCATTGTAATGGACTATGAATAAGTTCGTGCGGTTTTTTTTCGAAATTTGAAACTTTATTGACGTAAAATGGTTACAAATTTAATATTCAAAATATTGTCCATCGCTTACTACTACTTTTTCCCATCTTTCTGGCAATTCACGGATTCCCTTTGTGAAAAATTCGGTCGGTTTTGCCGCAATCCACGAATCGATCCATTTTTTGACTTCATCGTAATTACGGAAGTGCTGGTCAGCCAGGCCATGTTGCATCGATCGGAAGAGATAGTAATCGGATGGCGCAAGGTCTGGACTATACAGCGGGTGGGGTAGGACATCCCATTTGAGCGTTTCTAAGTATGTTTTGACCACTTGTGCAACATGTGGCCGAGCATTGTCATGTTGCAAAATAACTTTGTCGTGTCTATCGGCGTATTGCGGCCGTTTTTCTCGCAGTGCTCGGCTCAAACGCATCAATTGTCGTCGGTAGACATCCCCCGTAATCGTTTCATTCGGTTTCAGTAGCTCATAATACACAACACCCAGCTGGTCCCACCAGATACACAGCATAACCTTCAGGCCATGAATATTCTGCGCCGACGTCGATGTTGAAGCATGGCCAGGGTATCCATACGTTGCCCGACGTTTTGGATTGTCGTAATGGACCCACTTTTCATCGCCAGTCACAATTCGATGCAAAAAACCCTTTCTTTTGTGCCGTTGAAGCAGTTGTTCGCATGCCATAAAACGGCGTTCAACGTCTCTTGGCTTCAATTCATACGGCACCCAATGGCCTACCTTTCGGATCATTCCCATGGCTTTTAAACGTTTGGAAATGGTTGATTGATCAACTCCCAAAGTTTTTGCAACCTCTTCTTGCGTTTGAGCCGGATCTTGATCGAGCAATTCCTCCAATTCGGTATCCATGAACTTTGGCGGCGCACCCTCGCGTTCTTCGTCTTCCAAGCCAAAATCACCACTTTTAAAGCGTGCAAACCACTTCTGGCACGTTCGCTCAGATAGAGCATGCTCACCATAAACTTCCACCAAGATACGATGACTTTCGGCTGCTTTTTTCTTCATATTAAAATAATGAAGAAGAATTCCCCGCAAAAACACATTATTTGGCACGAAATTCGACATTTTCAAGTGTGGTAAAAATATTGTTGTTTACGCTTCAAATAAAAAACTTATACTGACGTTTGTGCCTTACGACAGTAGCTCTCCAATGAATGTTTGGAAATGTGGATCGATGGAATAATAATCAAGTTACGCCATCTGTTGTAAAACCGCACGAACTTATAAATATACCTATTATATGACCGTTATTGAAGGTTCACTTATAGCTAGATTATCCCATTTTCCGAGCTTAGCTCTCAATTCGTAATTAAAAAGCGAGATTGTATATATATATATATATATATGTATAATTGGCGCTCACACGCTTTTTGGGTGTTTGGCCGAGATCCTCCTCCTATTTATGGCGTGCGTCTTGATGTTGTTTCACAAATTGAGGGACCTACAGTTTTAAGCCAACTCCGAACGGCAGATACTTTTTATTAGGCGATTTTTTATGGCAGAAATACATTCGGAGGTTTGCCATTGCCTGCTGAAGGGCGACCGCTATTAGAAAAAACGTTTTCTTCATTTTGGTGCTTCACGGAGATTCGAACCAAAGTACTCGGAATTCCAAATGGAAGTCACGCATCAACCCAAAAGCGAGAAAAAATTTCTCTCCGGAAATCCGAACTTATAAAATAATCTTTGATTATAAAGAGATTTTTTTTTCAATTTCCCTCAATGTTGTAACGGTCAGGAACCCATGTCACACTTGACTCAACCGTCTCGTTAGATTATTTGCGGCATCTGCTGGCTATTTTGAAGACTATCTTTGGATAGATTTTATAGCTGCCCAGCTGCCAGTGATTATGTAAATATTTTCTCCGGGTTTCGCATTATAATACACCAGTATTATGGTTTTAATTAATGCCATCAGTTCACTATTGGGGGTTATTAGGTTAATACATATATTATAGCTAAATTTTATGCTAGAATGAGCATATTGAAAGTCTTGGTTCAAAATTGCCTTTTTAAGTCCTTTCGTACTTCTTCCGAAGAATGAGTCAAAAGATTTTCTCTGTAAAAATGGTTTACTTTACTACTGAATAAGGCGATGTAGGGAGGGATGTAGGTTTGTTTTATCACATGTTTTTCAAACAGTATAAGTATAAAACGTAGCCCTATAAATATAGGGGTTTTCTGTAAGAGCGCTTCAACTTTTGAACTTTTGAATAAAACACAAACGGTTTGACTTTTTTAACTAATTTTTTTTTTTATTATCGAGCTTGAACATATACATTTAAGTATGAAATTAGATTTCTTTTGCATGACCACCGCGAGCACGTTTTACGAAGTCCAATCGTTGAACCCATTTTTCGACCACTCTTTTGCATAAATCGCCCGAAATTTCAGCAATTTCGCGTTCAATATTGGCTCTGAGCTCACAAATCGTCGCCGGCTTGTTACTGTAGACCAATGACTTCACATAACCCCGAAACGGGACGGCTTGTTAAATGGACCGTAAAATGGTCGTAATGCTCTTAAAGTAGCAGCAACAGAACGATTATTTTCAATCGTTGCTCAAGTGTGTAGCGTTCCATGATGAAATGTATACTAATGAAGTTTGCAAATGATAAGCGAAAAATAAAAAATATTGCGCGGTTTGCCCTCCCTATCGGAAAAAAGTTGAAGCGCACCTATTGAATAACCCTATATAAATTAGCCATGTATAGTGGTCATAAAAGCTTAAAATAATTGCAGGGGAATTTTTCAGGATAAAAGTTAAAAGTTATGCAAGAAATTCACCCGTAAATTATTGTCTGTGGTATCTGAAAAAAATGATAATACCTAACTTTTTTCTAATTTAATATTCTGGAAATCAAACGATTCGAAATCGATACGGTTTTGTTTGGTTGTTTGGTTTGATGAATACACAAAAACAAAAAAAAAATAGTTTTAATAACTCCAGTTACATGTTTTAGCTGTTTTTCCGAACTTCTTCTACTATTTGTGTTGTGCGTCTTGCACAAATGGAATGACCTAAATACAATTTCTAGCCGACTTCAGGGGTTATACGCAGTTATGAAGCAAATAAAAGACGGGTTGTCAAGGATTTATCCTGAAGAAACTTCAGAATATTTTAATTTGAAAATTTTTGGCGGTTATAAAAGCATCCTTCAAGAACGTAACAAAATTTTTTATTTATGAAAATGTTGATTATAGAGCGCGCTGCAGGCGATTTCTGGAACCTCCTTTAAAAAAAGACGATTTACGGTGTACATCGTAACTCAGGATTGGATTATCTGAAATCAAAAAACCAAATAAATTTTGTTAATATATTAGATTATCTAGTAATTAATAGTTCGGCTAATCAAAATAGTGAATTTTCACAAAATGGCAGCTTTTAAAAGAAATGATTTCGATTTTTACGTTAAAATTTGGCCGTAAATTGATTATAAAATGGAAAATAAGTATCAGATTTACAAAAGAAACGATTAATTACTAGAAAATGTATCTTTAAAGATTGAGTTAAAACGGTTGACCGATCAAACAAGCCGTTTTCGAGATATCGTGTACACCGACTTGAAAAATGCCGTTTTGAAAAAAACACGTTTAAAGTTTCAATACCTACCTTAAAACGTGCCGAGGTATCTCTACATATTTAGGTATAACTCCGAAAGTATTGCTTAGATCTACTTCAAATTTCGTGCGTATACTTTTGAATATATGTACATTACAAAAATGCAATAAAAAAATCGATTTTTTTGAAAGTCATAACTGCGTATAACCCCTTCAAACAGCAAATGATTTTATGAGGAGCTCTATTATGGCAGAAATACACTCGGAGATTTGCCATTACCAGGGGCGAACGGCGTTATAACCAACTATTTCTATTATTTGATATTCACGCACAGAGATTTGAACCTACACACTCCCTAATGATAGTCACACACCAACCCATTCAGCTACGGCGCCACCGAATTTGAATAGAGATTATTTTTTTTTTAATTAAAAAAAAAGTCCAGTAAAAATTCAAAACCCTACAGAAAACTTGGATGTAAATTGAAGGTTTTGCTTTTGTTGTCTAGTGTAATTATATATTTTTGCAACTTCAAAGCAAATCACTATTATTACCTGACGCAACTTGAGTATTAGTATAATTTCACGTTAAACTATTAAACAACTTTCTGTTCAATCATTTTTCCTAACACTTCCTCCAGTAGCAAATCAAAATATTATTATCATAATAACCCTATGCTTCTTCTAAGGGGCACTTTAATTGCAGAGGTCAGAAGAAGGAGTTCATAGAACAATTTTTTTAAATTTTTTTATGAAAGTAAACACTGAAATTTACGTTTTTCTATGGCAGTAATTAAGATAACTTGAAGTATTAATGAAATCGAGCTCTAGAGACTATAAAAATTGTATAATAACACAATGCTGCAAAGTCAAAAATATTCCACGAAAATTTTGTTAAGTGTCTTAGGAGAGGTCGTACATCTGCACGAAAACTTATTTGAATATTTTCCAACACCCTCGAATACTTAATTTATACATAAAACACTAAATTGCCATGAACTCATCCACAAAGCAGGCATTATCTCCATTATTATTATTAGTATTTTTACGGGATATATAGAATATAACACTAACTTAATTAGCACACTGGCTGCTAGGGCCTTCAGTGCTTCGCCATTATGTGTGTTTTTCTTTTTGTTTTTATCAATTTTAGGTTTTGAAACAATTTTTTGAGAGAATTGGGAAGACATTGTAAATAATGAATGAAAATATATTATTGATTAATAAATACTTTAAACGTCGTTCTTATTAATGTTAAAACCACCTTTAAAAAACACACGAACTTATGGACTGACCTGATATGTCCTAAAATCATTATAAACTGTTCAAAATCTGGAGAAGGTCTTAAGTAGTAGAAGTAGTAAGTAGAAGTTAGACTAATAACTCGTTGAAAAATTGTCTACTTAAAATGGTAAATCTACATCTGGATAGCACAGGACAGTGACATAGATGCTGGAAAATCGCTTCGCCCTCTTCTTCTTCTATGCAGTGCATTGTTTGCTTATTACACAGTGCCCTGCTATATTTGAGCGCAGTCTGCTAGGATTAAGTTTATTTTCGCTCAGCAAAGATTCTGTGCGTTTAGCATTGAGGGTTGGGGCGATTCTGTTGTTAGGCTCGTGATACCATCTTTTGTTCGCTATTTTTACAAATTTCTCAGAAATACGAAGCTTGCATGTCGGCAAGGGTATACTTATATCATTGTAATGGACTATGAATAAGTTCGTGCGGTTTTTTTTCGAAATTTGAAACTTTATTGACGTAAAATGGTTACAAATTTAATATTCAAAATATTGTCCATCGCTTACTACTACTTTTTCCCATCTTTCTGGCAATTCACGGATTCCCTTTGTGAAAAATTCGGTCGGTTTTGCCGCAATCCACGAATCGATCCATTTTTTGACTTCATCGTAATTACGGAAGTGCTGGTCAGCCAGGCCATGTTGCATCGATCGGAAGAGATAGTAATCGGATGGCGCAAGGTCTGGACTATACAGCGGGTGGGGTAGGACATCCCATTTGAGCGTTTCTAAGTATGTTTTGACCACTTGTGCAACATGTGGCCGAGCATTGTCATGTTGCAAAATAACTTTGTCGTGTCTATCGGCGTATTGCGGCCGTTTTTCTCGCAGTGCTCGGCTCAAACGCATCAATTGTCGTCGGTAGACATCCCCCGTAATCGTTTCATTCGGTTTCAGTAGCTCATAATACACAACACCCAGCTGGTCCCACCAGATACACAGCATAACCTTCAGGCCATGAATATTCTGCGCCGACGTCGATGTTGAAGCATGGCCAGGGTATCCATACGTTGCCCGACGTTTTGGATTGTCGTAATGGACCCACTTTTCATCGCCAGTCACAATTCGATGCAAAAAACCCTTTCTTTTGTGCCGTTGAAGCAGTTGTTCGCATGCCATAAAACGGCGTTCAACGTCTCTTGGCTTCAATTCATACGGCACCCAATGGCCTACCTTTCGGATCATTCCCATGGCTTTTAAACGTTTGGAAATGGTTGATTGATCAACTCCCAAAGTTTTTGCAACCTCTTCTTGCGTTTGAGCCGGATCTTGATCGAGCAATTCCTCCAATTCGGTATCCATGAACTTTGGCGGCGCACCCTCGCGTTCTTCGTCTTCCAAGCCAAAATCACCACTTTTAAAGCGTGCAAACCACTTCTGGCACGTTCGCTCAGATAGAGCATGCTCACCATAAACTTCCACCAAGATACGATGACTTTCGGCTGCTTTTTTCTTCATATTAAAATAATGAAGAAGAATTCCCCGCAAAAACACATTATTTGGCACGAAATTCGACATTTTCAAGTGTGGTAAAAATATTGTTGTTTACGCTTCAAATAAAAAACTTATACTGACGTTTGTGCCTTACGACAGTAGCTCTCCAATGAATGTTTGGAAATGTGGATCGATGGAATAATAATCAAGTTACGCCATCTGTTGTAAAACCGCACGAACTTATAAATATACCTATTATATGACCGTTATTGAAGGTTCACTTATAGCTAGATTATCCCATTTTCCGAGCTTAGCTCTCAATTCGTAATTAAAAAGCGAGATTGTATATATATATATATATATATGTATAATTGGCGCTCACACGCTTTTTGGGTGTTTGGCCGAGATCCTCCTCCTATTTATGGCGTGCGTCTTGATGTTGTTTCACAAATTGAGGGACCTACAGTTTTAAGCCAACTCCGAACGGCAGATACTTTTTATTAGGCGATTTTTTATGGCAGAAATACATTCGGAGGTTTGCCATTGCCTGCTGAAGGGCGACCGCTATTAGAAAAAACGTTTTCTTCATTTTGGTGCTTCACGGAGATTCGAACCAAAGTACTCGGAATTCCAAATGGAAGTCACGCATCAACCCAAAAGCGAGAAAAAATTTCTCTCCGGAAATCCGAACTTATAAAATAATCTTTGATTATAAAGAGATTTTTTTTTCAATTTCCCTCAATGTTGTAACGGTCAGGAACCCATGTCACACTTGACTCAACCGTCTCGTTAGATTATTTGCGGCATCTGCTGGCTATTTTGAAGACTATCTTTGGATAGATTTTATAGCTGCCCAGCTGCCAGTGATTATGTAAATATTTTCTCCGGGTTTCGCATTATAATACACCAGTATTATGGTTTTAATTAATGCCATCAGTTCACTATTGGGGGTTATTAGGTTAATACATATATTATAGCTAAATTTTATGCTAGAATGAGCATATTGAAAGTCTTGGTTCAAAATTGCCTTTTTAAGTCCTTTCGTACTTCTTCCGAAGAATGAGTCAAAAGATTTTCTCTGTAAAAATGGTTTACTTTACTACTGAATAAGGCGATGTAGGGAGGGATGTAGGTTTGTTTTATCACATGTTTTTCAAACAGTATAAGTATAAAACGTAGCCCTATAAATATAGGGGTTTTCTGTAAGAGCGCTTCAACTTTTGAACTTTTGAATAAAACACAAACGGTTTGACTTTTTTAACTAATTTTTTTTTTTATTATCGAGCTTGAACATATACATTTAAGTATGAAATTAGATTTCTTTTGCATGACCACCGCGAGCACGTTTTACGAAGTCCAATCGTTGAACCCATTTTTCGACCACTCTTTTGCATAAATCGCCCGAAATTTCAGCAATTTCGCGTTCAATATTGGCTCTGAGCTCACAAATCGTCGCCGGCTTGTTACTGTAGACCAATGACTTCACATAACCCCGAAACGGGACGGCTTGTTAAATGGACCGTAAAATGGTCGTAATGCTCTTAAAGTAGCAGCAACAGAACGATTATTTTCAATCGTTGCTCAAGTGTGTAGCGTTCCATGATGAAATGTATACTAATGAAGTTTGCAAATGATAAGCGAAAAATAAAAAATATTGCGCGGTTTGCCCTCCCTATCGGAAAAAAGTTGAAGCGCACCTATTGAATAACCCTATATAAATTAGCCATGTATAGTGGTCATAAAAGCTTAAAATAATTGCAGGGGAATTTTTCAGGATAAAAGTTAAAAGTTATGCAAGAAATTCACCCGTAAATTATTGTCTGTGGTATCTGAAAAAAATGATAATACCTAACTTTTTTCTAATTTAATATTCTGGAAATCAAACGATTCGAAATCGATACGGTTTTGTTTGGTTGTTTGGTTTGATGAATACACAAAAACAAAAAAAAAATAGTTTTAATAACTCCAGTTACATGTTTTAGCTGTTTTTCCGAACTTCTTCTACTATTTGTGTTGTGCGTCTTGCACAAATGGAATGACCTAAATACAATTTCTAGCCGACTTCAGGGGTTATACGCAGTTATGAAGCAAATAAAAGACGGGTTGTCAAGGATTTATCCTGAAGAAACTTCAGAATATTTTAATTTGAAAATTTTTGGCGGTTATAAAAGCATCCTTCAAGAACGTAACAAAATTTTTTATTTATGAAAATGTTGATTATAGAGCGCGCTGCAGGCGATTTCTGGAACCTCCTTTAAAAAAAGACGATTTACGGTGTACATCGTAACTCAGGATTGGATTATCTGAAATCAAAAAACCAAATAAATTTTGTTAATATATTAGATTATCTAGTAATTAATAGTTCGGCTAATCAAAATAGTGAATTTTCACAAAATGGCAGCTTTTAAAAGAAATGATTTCGATTTTTACGTTAAAATTTGGCCGTAAATTGATTATAAAATGGAAAATAAGTATCAGATTTACAAAAGAAACGATTAATTACTAGAAAATGTATCTTTAAAGATTGAGTTAAAACGGTTGACCGATCAAACAAGCCGTTTTCGAGATATCGTGTACACCGACTTGAAAAATGCCGTTTTGAAAAAAACACGTTTAAAGTTTCAATACCTACCTTAAAACGTGCCGAGGTATCTCTACATATTTAGGTATAACTCCGAAAGTATTGCTTAGATCTACTTCAAATTTCGTGCGTATACTTTTGAATATATGTACATTACAAAAATGCAATAAAAAAATCGATTTTTTTGAAAGTCATAACTGCGTATAACCCCTTCAAACAGCAAATGATTTTATGAGGAGCTCTATTATGGCAGAAATACACTCGGAGATTTGCCATTACCAGGGGCGAACGGCGTTATAACCAACTATTTCTATTATTTGATATTCACGCACAGAGATTTGAACCTACACACTCCCTAATGATAGTCACACACCAACCCATTCAGCTACGGCGCCACCGAATTTGAATAGAGATTATTTTTTTTTTAATTAAAAAAAAAGTCCAGTAAAAATTCAAAACCCTACAGAAAACTTGGATGTAAATTGAAGGTTTTGCTTTTGTTGTCTAGTGTAATTATATATTTTTGCAACTTCAAAGCAAATCACTATTATTACCTGACGCAACTTGAGTATTAGTATAATTTCACGTTAAACTATTAAACAACTTTCTGTTCAATCATTTTTCCTAACACTTCCTCCAGTAGCAAATCAAAATATTATTATCATAATAACCCTATGCTTCTTCTAAGGGGCACTTTAATTGCAGAGGTCAGAAGAAGGAGTTCATAGAACAATTTTTTTAAATTTTTTTATGAAAGTAAACACTGAAATTTACGTTTTTCTATGGCAGTAATTAAGATAACTTGAAGTATTAATGAAATCGAGCTCTAGAGACTATAAAAATTGTATAATAACACAATGCTGCAAAGTCAAAAATATTCCACGAAAATTTTGTTAAGTGTCTTAGGAGAGGTCGTACATCTGCACGAAAACTTATTTGAATATTTTCCAACACCCTCGAATACTTAATTTATACATAAAACACTAAATTGCCATGAACTCATCCACAAAGCAGGCATTATCTCCATTATTATTATTAGTATTTTTACGGGATATATAGAATATAACACTAACTTAATTAGCACACTGGCTGCTAGGGCCTTCAGTGCTTCGCCATTATGTGTGTTTTTCTTTTTGTTTTTATCAATTTTAGGTTTTGAAACATCTATGGAAAGAAAAATGTTGACATTTCTTAATAGTTTAAATATGTAGAGTAAAATTACATTCACACTGAAATTAGACAATGTTTTTATATTTTGAACTCCTCACAATTTTACACAAAGCATCTTCATTTAAGGCCGAGGCTGAGTTCGATGACAACAATAGCCATTGCCAGCCGTCAATCCAAATCAGGAGCGTAAGCGAAAACTCTATACCAAGGAGTAGAAAAAGCAAACAAATTAACAAGCGCAGGATGTGCCATCACTTGCAAAAACCGAAGAAGTAGAGATAACAGCTGAGATAGTATAAAAAGTGTTGTATTACCATAAATTTACTTTAAATGCTCACTTTGTTTGCTGTTAAATATTAATTTTATTGTTTCTGACTATAAGCTGCCAATTTCAAGATGGTGCAAAGGCAGAAGTGTGCAAAGACCAAATTCACCAACATCAAAAAATAAATTTATTTATCTACAAAAAGTTTTAATTTATTTGTCTACAAAAATTTAAATCATGTAAAATAACCCGTAACATGAGCTTCACTGCTGCAGTACTGTCCCCAGTCATCGAGACTCACAGGAGTCCTATTTCAAAATACATATTTTTTTTCAAAACAAAAAACTCTTAATAAATTTGCTTTATCCTACAAATGTAGAAGAACATATAAAAGGAACTGGTGACATTTTATTTTCAATATCTCGATAGCGAAATTTTCAAAATTTTAAATATTTTTTATTTGTCTACAAAAATGTCAATCATGGAAAATAACCCGTAACATGAACTTCACTGCTGCAGTACTGCCCCCCAGCCATCGAGACTCACAGCAGTCTTATGGTTTAACCGAATGCACTCTAATCGTTTGTGCGAAAATTGACGAAAATAAAATACACTGACTGTTGCGAAGCCCTTACACATTTAATGCTTTCAAGGCAGAGAAGGCATCCGCTCTTCTACTAACATCAACATGGAAGCTTTGGAAGCAATTTCGCAGCTCTTCTACCCTGATCCAGACTTATCGCTGCACCAGGTCCCATATACAGCCGAACTTTAGTGGCTTCGTTAGGTGCTAAATAACCGCAGAAGGACCAGTGAGAGCGCTTCAAATCACTGCTATTTATACTATTTATATATAGTATAATCAAAATCGATTAGTTTTAGGGAAAGAGAAATTTGATAAGCTTGTGACCGATCATAAAAACACTAAACTTTATCATCATTCAGTCGGTTCTTGCTCTTCTTTCATCCTATGCAGAAATTTCTTCAATTTGAATCATGGATAAAAACTCCATTCATAATTTTTTTCAAAACCGTGCCGCAAAAATTGTCTGTTTGAATGAAATCATTGCTGTGTTCTGTTGGGTTGGCGTAGATTTCAATTCTACTTGCACATGAATAATGCGCAACATGAAACATGCAAATTCTCATTCTTTTTCAATCCAATTTTTACCGTTGTTTATGCCTCTTAGTTGCACTCGATAGTAGCGTTTTTTTCAATTCCCCACTTTTTGCTGGCATTTTTGTGTTAAAAATTAGAAACATTGTTTGTCTGTCAACATGATATGTTGCTGCCATTGTTGAACTAAACAAAAACAATAACAAAAGCGACAGCAGAAAGTACGAAATGTATATGTAACAGGCAATTGCGTTAGGGAAAGCTACAAAAAGGTAACAGCAAAATGCGGAACCCGATTGGAAACCGTCATCAATTGGCATTATGCTTGATAAGGAAAAGCGTCCTTGATCTTCTGCTGATTTTTGGTTCGTTTGTGAATCCATATTCACCGTTTATGTTCGAAAAGCTTTTGTTGGTAATTTTGCACGTCGTTTTCTTGTCTCAATGATAGCGCAACAAGAATGTGCTGATCGCTCTTTTTTCGAACCAAATTTTGATTTTGATTTTCTTTTTTATATAGACAATGGCATAATGGCTGTTGAATTTAGAAGAAAATGAAATAAACGGATTTGAAAGGTGAACCCATAATTCAACATTTTCGACTAGAAAATATCAACAGAAAATAAAAATTTTTGCGGGCAGGAGCTGTAAATCTTCCTTAAAGCGCGAGTTTTAATAAAATAAGAGATTGTAATTAATGACTGAGATTTTGAAAATGGTACATGAAATACTTTTCTATATTTAAATGAAGTCCATTCTAAAAATGTGAGAGAAACTGAGATCCAAGTTGCAGCATAGCTGATTCTAAGTACCTCGAAATAGAGTTAAATAGTTATAGTGAGCGTACAAAAGAAATTTAGAATATTTGGAACATTCTGATATATCATCAAATCAGCAGCGCAGGCAATAAAGAGGTGAAAATAAACGTGCTTCAGAACGTCAATAACGACTTTAGGTATGAATTTTGCGGTAAGGGAGGCACGAATTTACTGAAATACCCTTCTTAACAGTTTAGAAACCAAAGGTAAGTGACTGCCTTTGTCGAATGCTTTGGGAAAAGTCCATGTATACGACAAAAATCCAGTGGAAACGGAGAGATTAGTGACGATTAATCTGCCCGCGATGAGACCATGTTGGTTGCTAGTTGAGCGACATACGTTATAGGTATTCTGTTTAAAAATTTATTCAAAGACTTTACCAAACGTGGGTGAAAGAAGCAACCTTCCTTGAGTCTATAAAGTCACCACTTTACGTGAATCTATTAAAAATTATTTGTCCAAAGGGATATCGATAACTTTTTCAAACAACGTTGACTTTTTCATCCATCATGCGAGTTTTGTTTTTCTCTCTTTTCAACTATTTCTCTCTTCTAAGTCAATTGAATTCTGAGTAAACGGCACAAGGCGCATTCATTTTGTTTCATACATTGAAATGTCACGACAGAAGAAAATAGAAAAGAAAAGAAAAGAAAAGAAAAGAAAAGAAAAGAAAAGAAAAGAAAAGAAAAGAAAAGAAAAGAAAAGAAAAGAAAAGAAAAGAAAAGAAAAGAAAAGAAAAGAAAAGAAAAGAAAAGAAAAGAAAAGAAAAGAAAAGAAAAGAAAAGAAAGGAAAAGAAAAGAAAAGAAAAGAAAAGAAAAGAAAAGAAAAGAAAAGAAAAGAAAAGAAAAGAAAAGAAAAGAAAAGAAAAGAAAAGAAAAGAAAAGAAAAGAAAAGAAAAGAAAAGAAAAGAAAAGAAAAGAAAAGAAAAGAAAAGAAAAGAAAAGAAAAGAAAAGAAAAGAAAAGAAAAGAAAAGAAAAGAAAAGAAAAGAAAAGAGAAGAAAAGATAAGAAAAAGAAAAGGACGAACTGTGTTGAACAACCGCCATGCGTTTGAAGCTAGAAGTGGAGATGAAAGTGCGAATAGAACGGCTTTTCCTAATTTCTTTTTGTGCTGGCATCCGAATGTGCACGGTGAAAAAAAATCAGCTGGTCTTCTGATATCACTCTTAATAAATTCGCCTTGCGATGGTCTCTACAGTTTTCCGCCTTTCAAATTATTTATTAAACTTCCAAACTCCCTCTTCAAATATAAAATTATAACAAATAGACACTGCAAAATTTCAAAGCGTATCAGAAGCCGTGAACGATGAGCTGCATGTCATGGCTTAAGGCGGTCAGTTATTCATGCAAGTGATTCCATGTCAAGAGATCCATGTATTTTTAACCAATAGTACATTTTTTGGAAATTTTGCAAAACATGCAGGGATTGAGTATAAGAATTAAAGGGGAAAAATTATTAATTTTTATTTATGCAATATTGAAAATTTTGCGAAAGCGTTCTGTTATTTTTAGCATTTTAATAAATTAATATAAAATTTTTTTAAATTTAAAATATAGTTGTATACAGTTTTTTCCTTTCTTGTAATTAGTGAAAAACTTTACAAAAAATTTTACAGAATTTTCAAAATTTTTGTTTTTATTCAAAACAGTTTTTTCTAGATTTTTTCTTATACATATTTTTATTAATAGCTGAAGTTATGCTGAGTAAATCCCGAAAGTTTCATAGCGGCATTCTCAAACAAATTTTTTGAGTTATTGGAATATACGTACATACCTACGATCCACTAATGTACATACATACCGTGGCGATGCTTCGATCGATTTGCAAGTGGACATAATACCAAATACGAGTACGCATGCTAGCCCTTCGCTGAAAGAGTATTTTGCACTGATTTTTCACTGGTTACTTGAACTTATTTGAATATAACAGGAAAAGTTATGGACATATCTCTATGAAAGGTTTAGGAATTACTGAGAATAGTCTCAGCTATGAACAGGGCCGTGGAGAGAGTATTCGGGCCCCGGGGGAAACTTGAGATGCGGGCCCCTTCACATTTTTTTTATTTATCAAAATGCGTATTATGTTATAGTGATATAACATTTAAACATTGAAGAACTCATTGATAAAATTTTTGATAGAATTAATTATGAAATATTGATTAAAATGAATTTTAGAAAACTCTTCAGCAGATCTGAAATAAAAAACGCAGCTGAAAAAAGTTAACATTTTTTATTCATTTTGTGAGCCTTACAGATATTTGAAAATGACTGCCACGATGCTTAGAATTTTGCTTTTCTTGCTTTAGCTGAGGCAAAAGCTCTTATAATATCATCGAAGTCGAGTTTCCTTGCTAACTCAGATTCCAAATACAAAGTTGCCAATCCTGTTACTCGACTCTGAGTTGAACAAGAACGATGGTAGTCTTTGATCCTTGATAAAGCGCTGAACGATCTTTCCGCGCCGGCAACCGATACTGGCAGGGTGCAGAATATTCGCAAAGCAATGCAGACGTTCGGGAACAGAGTATCCAAGTTTTTAGCTGTGATGACATTCAACAAGTCGAACGGAGGCATACAACATTCCGAATTTCCAGTAAAATTCGCCTTGTACACACTCTTTAAGTGACACATCTCAATTGAGATTTCTTCCGACACATTAGAAGGGTATTTTTTAGCAAAATTAAGAGCTGCTGTCTAGAAGTATTATTTACTATATTTTTTCTAGCAGGAAATTTCTTGGAATTACCCTCGAGTCCGGGCCCCTCTGGAAACTCCGGCCCCGGGGGAAAAAGTACTCGATCCCCCCCCTCTCGTCGGGCCTGGCTATGAATGACAAAAATAAAAAAATAAGAACTGTGCTCCAAAAAAAAAAAAAAAAAAATCAAACAATTTTGAATGAAAAAAAATTCAAAAAACAAATTTTTTCTTAACAATTTAAACAGAAAATTAAAAACTTTTCTAGGAAAAATTGGCAAAATAATTTTTTTCCAAAACAAAAGACTCGTAACAAATTTGTTTTTACCTAAAAATGTAGAAAGAATTAGAAAAAAACCGACGGTACTTCAATTTGTATATCCCGATACCGAAATTTTCACAATTTTTAAATTTTTTTCAGAATTTGAGCAGTTTTCTCCTTATTATACTCAAGTCTGCAAATAAACCAGTTTCCAGAAAAATCGACACCATATCCAAATACTTGGATCCCTTGATCTGGGATTGCTTTACGCTCTTTTAATTTTTTTAACGAGTCGTGGCTATCGACTACTTCTTGCGTGACAATGCATAAAGAAGAGACAGTTTGAAACCGTTACAGCTTTCTTAAACTTTGGAGAAAGGATATATAAGATATCTAATACTCGTATAAATGATTAAAGCCCCTCTAAAATAATTTCAATAACTTTTGCGATGGCATTCTCATCAATGGACCCTTTTCCAAATGGGTAGGTACAGCGAAGTGTGTTTGTGTGAGTGTATGCCTAGTCTTATTTGCGTGCATAGTGCAAATAGTTCGTTGGAAACGCTTGAAACTCTTAACCCTTCCCGAGCCAGCTAAACCGTGTGTGCTATGTGGTATGCTCGTCTTGTTTGAAGGCAGCTGGCGTGGAAATTGCAATTTTCAGGCAACGCAAAGCGTCAAACCGAAATAAACTCTATTAATCGACACTGCTCGAACAGCGATAGATGTGTTGTTGTTGCTTGTCTTTTCTGTTTGCAATATTAGTTACTGTTAGTTTGGTGGGCGTGCCCCATTGCGTGGTTGGATGCTATGGCATCTAGTTGCTTTTTCTCCACAAAACTTTCGTGTATGATTTTTTGCGTTTTTTCTATGTAGTCGCATATGTAGGTATGTATGTGTAAGTGCATGCGAGGGTGTGTGTTTGACAATAACGAAAATTGAATTGAATATTTCTTTGCTTGTTTAGTTGGTTTTTTCGCAATTGTATTTTGCGGATCCCAATGACTATTCATTCCCTACAATTCACTGCATTTTTGCTGTTTTGTACCAATTTCCAATAGCTTAGCTTTTTTTCAAGGTATTTTTTTTTGCATAGATGCACAGAGGTATATTGGCTTTCGTATTTTTCATCTGATTCTGATGAAAGTATTGTCAGTGCCATTTGTTACAAATTCATTTACTAACTTTATTTTGCAATCTCTCATTCTTTCCGCCACTTGGCATCTGGAGCCTTTTCAATGCAACGAGTTGCGGTGAATTACACTTTTCCGTTTCGCCTGTAATTTTAATCAAACGCGATGAATTGAATGAAGTGCACTCGTAAATCATTATGTGAATTCATCATGGCGTGCAAGTTTTATTTTTTTTATGTTGTGTATTGCAGGCATGCTAGTGAGACGGCTTTTTTTCTTTGTTTTTTTGCTCAACGCAGTCAGCTATAAGCGCATCCTTTGCTGAATAATGGCAAAATGGCTTGATAATTTTTTGAAAAAGGTATTTTGTACCAAAAAGGAGCAATTTACGGCATCCAAAATAAAAATAAAAAACAATTAATTTGAATTGAATACAGTTTGTTAACAGCGTTTTCAATTAGATAAGGCAGTTTTACCAGCTACCGAGAAATAATAGCTGTACCTTATGGGCGTGGATCCGAGATTTGAAACATGTGGGTTTCAAATATTTGTTTGCGAAATTATTATTAAATATTTCTTTAATTGAAAATATGCATGACAAAACTAGTTCAAGCTGATTGAATAATTTAGCTAATTTTAGGCAAAAACTAGAAGTTTATGATTTTGTTTTGGTTAAATATATACATTAAGGTGCTTTATCAAAAAAAAAACAAAAAAAAACATGCAATTTTCTTAGAAAGCAATAATAATCAGTAATCAATACTCGATAATCTATAATCCATTCTAGTACATATAACTCCCACTTCTACATAAATAGAATTGGGAGATACCAACTTCATTCGTTTCGCTCTTTACTCGCTTCATTTTAGTGGCCCCAACTCGTTTGTTTGATCATAGGTGAACCATTCAAAATTTTTTGTTTATACAAAATGGCGCAAAGTCAGTCATCCTATTTTGCTTTTGAAGCTAACGCTGATCAATAAAGGTAAAGGCGATCCATCGCAACCATCAGCTTGGGCTCCGCTTTGCATGCTGGATAGCGCTGGAAAATTGCTCGAGAAACTTATGCAGCGCAAGCTAGCAGTAGAGTAGGTGGTAAGCAACGTAACCGCGCATAATGCAGACGCTACTACCCGAAACGCATTATCGCCCTGGTAACGCTTGAAGTAGGAAACAGCCTCTAACAGCTTACGATGGGCAGACATTATAAAAACACTCGCATACTTGCATACATGGATTGTCCAACACCACCTGAGCGAGCATGAATTCCTGCACGACACACCAGATGGCCAAAAAACTAAAAAGGTAGCATCTGGAGCAGCCCAAGGATCTATTCTCGGCCCCGAGCTACGATAGGATCCTAAGTTTAGAAATGCCAGAAGATACATATCTCGTGAGATACGCGGACGATATAGCGACGATCATATCAGCACGTGATACCGAGAACGCCAGAAGAGGGCTGAACCAAGTCATGATAAGGACCCAAATATGGCTTGAGGATAATGATCTGGAGCTCGATAACATAAGAACGAAGTCGTCTTGATGACACGAGGTTACATGTTACTCGAGGTCAGCATGCAAATAGGCAACACGTCCGTAGTGACTCAAAAAGTAGTGAAATACCTATGTACCTAGGCATTCAACAAGATTGCAGGCTTATGTTCCGGGCCCAGATGCGGCATGCGGTTACCAAAGCACCGAAAGTCACTGGAATACTAAGAAGACTAAAGGGTAAACATTGGTGGACTAACACCGAGCAAAAGAAGTCTGATCATGGCGGCCATAAACTCAATAATCTTGCACGCCAGTTATGTATCGGAAGATGCGCTAAACTGCAAAACAAAGCGCAAAGCACTGCAGGCTGTTCAATGAACTCAACAGCACACAGATTTCCTTCAGCCTACTGCACTGTCTCAGGCGCAGCAGCTTTTGTGATCAGCGGGGAGATACCTGCCGGCCTCATGGCCCGGGAACAAATGATGCACGGGATTCGAAGAAAAAACACGTCATCACTAGAGCTGGGGAACGGAGATGCCAAACCATGCAGCCGATGCGACACTGAACCGAGTGGCAGATGGATGGCGAAACTCATTCAAACAATAGGCAAATGCGTTCAAAGGAATTTCGTGGAAGTGAACTATTTCATGAGCCAGTTCCCCTCGAGCCACGAATACTTCCGGAAATACCTATACCGTATGGGTAAGGTAAGCGACTCCAGATGCATATACTGAGCGATGACACCGAACACACGTTCTTTAGTTAACACGGATGGCTCGGGAAAAAGAGATGATCTGAGGGAGCAGATTGGCGACACCAATGCTTGAACGCGAGGACAGCTGGAAGACAGGACATTGAAGACGTACCAGGTTAAAAGATAGATTTTTAAGGACACCGTGCATGGCCCTCACGATGTAATGCAGAAAGTAGTTCCGGGAAGGAGTCTCTAATTACTAATTACTTTTTTTTTGCCCCTATTACTAGATTGTCCAGACATGATGTGAGTGAGTAGAGAGCTCCAAATGAACGAAGATCAAAAAGCCACGTCATTTTCAGTCAAAAAAGAAAGCGATGCTCACGGTTTTTGTGCATTACAACGGCATTGTACACCACAAATGTTTGCCAGAGGGCCAGACTGTTAATAAGGACTATTATTTGGGCGTATGAGACGTTTACGTGAAACAGTTCGGCAAAAAAGAAAGAATTTGTCGGAAAACTGTCTGTGGATTTTGCACCATGATGTCTCGCATAGTGCCATCGTTAGCGGTGAATTTTTGACCAAGAAGCGATTATCATCCAACAGCTATCGATATCACCTGGCCATCTGCGATTCTTTTCTGTTTGAGCGAGTCAAAAAACTATCATACTACGGGGACAGGTAATAGGAAGTAATGGTTAAAGCGAAGACGGTTCTAATGGCTGTACCAAAAATAGAGATCCTGAAATGTTTGGAGAACTGGATCAAACACTTTTTCTAGGCGGAGATACAATCGGAAGTTTGCCATTGTCTGCCAAGGCGCGATGGCCATTTGACAATGTTTTCTATCTATTGGTATTTTGTGTATTACAAATTATCATTAAAGCCTTCTGTGCTTCTAGTCTGGAAAATTTTTGTAAATATAGACTTAATAACAAAGATATAAAAAATAAAATTGGAAACATTATTTTACACTTTCCCAAGCTTCTCAAAGCATTAACAAAATTTTGAATCACGCCCATCTTATTCTAAACATAAAAAGCCCTTTTGGGATAAACCATATTTTGAATTGACCATGGCTTAGCTAAAATGGATTTTATTTTTAAACATAGTTTTAATTGTTAAAACCTACTTTTAACTTTTCTACAACTATGCGCCATAGTTGCTGGTTATGTGTCATCCCTTGAATTGGATATTCGTGTCATGTGTACAGGCCATGCACATCGGCGTAAAGAAAGGAAGTACTCCGCAAACATGAAATTTGATAACCAACTTTCGATAAAACCTCAAGCAATTCCATTCTTACCCAATTTGCTTTCAATCGCGCCACTCTTCTGCTTTAACGAAACAACGATTTACGATGACTTTAATGTTAGTATTTAAATTATATGACAAGCCCTTTGTAAGCACTGTGGAGCAGTCTGTCGGTATTCATAAACGATATACGATTCTGTTAGCAATCCTCGGAATTGTTGCACACAAGTATGTCAGAATGTTTGAAGTTGCTTTGCGGCGACACAATGATCTCATCTTTCTTTGTCTTTCGTTGAACTGTGCGGCGGTGGTGACCTCTACACACACACACACACAACCTTTTAAATTCGCACATACTCGTATATGCACATGTATGCCTGTGTGTGTATGAATTCACTGTCTGCGAACTGTTTGTCTGCTCATAAGTCAGTCGCAGCGGAGCAATCAATTTAAATTTCGCCGTATGCTCGCCAACCAGGCTGTGCTAAATAAATTTCCAGAAATAAAGGAGTGCAATTTAGGGTGCGCATGCTCCGGTCATAAGCTTTGTACGAGTATGTGCATAAATGAATTTACGTTTAGCGAGAGGCAACGGTGCATGCGTGGGCTGTAGCAAGTGATGCGGTTTTGATTAAGACTGCGCCTGCGCCTGCGCAGATGCGCTTTACATGTGTTCACTACTTTTCGTTTATTTTTGGACGTCTGTTTGGCTGATAAGTCAGCTTCCGCTCATTTAATTTACGGTATGAGCCGTGTTGTTTATATATCTACATACAATTACGTACCTACTTATTGGTGTGTGGTGCCAAAAGGACGTTTTGTCGACAAGATCAGTAAACAAAAGCGTACGCGATAAAGCAGATGAAGTGAGCGATTTGCGGCGGACGTTGCAAATAAATTTGTATAAATATACATACACACACACACACACGCATGTATGCTAGCAATGCAGCACAACTTGAAGCAAAAGAGAAAAACAAGTTAGAGACCTGCGCCACTGGAATGCGTTATTTTCGTGGTAGTGGGTTAAGCCCTCGCAAAATGTCTGCACGCCGCAAGAATTTTAATAAAGCGATGATGAATTTGCGGTGTCAGTTGATGCCACAAAAAATGAGTGAACGAACTAAACGCTGCAGCCAATAATCGCAATCAACAACGCCCAACAACAATAATGATAATAAATCGCTCAGAGGCAAAAAGAAAATGAAATGAAATGTGCATTTGTGCATTTGTGCACTGAGCCCTTCCCTCAACGCTAGGGATTTATTTAATCTCAAAAGTCGCCAGACTAGGGATGTTGGAGCAAGTGAAGGAAGTCTCATCAAATAACGAGACACTCATTACAACGCCCCATCAGTCACACAAGAGGACCTTCATATGCTTAGATGAACGTACACCACGCGACAAAGGGATATCACCTTAACACTGTGATCTGCTTTAACTGCTTTGGTTTTATTTTATAAATAGTTATTATTTCCTATAAAAGTATAGCTCGTTTTCTAACAAAAACCATATTGTTGTACATTTAAAATTTGAACTTTATATAAAAATTAGAAAATATCTATAATACAGTGGTACATTTTCGTTTAAACGCATCTCATTTTTTTCGTTTTCTTTAGAACTGTTTTAAGATTACAACAATAACAACAACAAATATTCTTCCAAACTATTCGTTAAGGTAACAGTAAACCATCGTTGCATTTGTTTCTTATCTATTGCTTTTTGTTGTAAAATAACGGGTCTCTATTTAAAATTGTGCTTAAAAATGCTACATATTCATATAAACGCATTTTATTATTTCAATTTATTTCTAATTCTTACCTAAATTAATTATTATTATTTTATTCATATTATTATTAATATTTTATTATTATAATTATTATTAATATTTAGTTGTGCCGCCTTTCGCTGCTACGATATCAAATAATCGATTTGGCATTGATTGCACCAAACTTTGCAGAAGGGATCTGTCCACATCCTCCCATGCTTCTTTTATTACTAATTTCAGCTCTAAAACTGTTTTGTAAATTTTTCCTTGGGCTTTTTGACCGTAAATTTTCCTCGACATCCATCCCCAGAGATTTTCTATTGGGTTCAAATCGGGACTACAAGCGGGCCACCCCAACAGGTAAATTTTATGCTCCTTAAGCCAATTTCGAGACTCCCTTGACACATGGATGGAAGTGTTGTCTTGCTGAAAAATGCTGTCTTCGTCCATTTTTTCATCTAAAAATCTGATGAGGGCATCTTCTAACATATCGGTGTACGTTACGTAACACAACTTTCCTCCATTCCGTAGTCCAATGAATGTGTTTACGGGCAAATTCCAAACGAGCTTTTTTATGATGTTCCTTTAATATTGGCTTAGACTTTGGTTTTTTCCATTTTATATTTTCATCACTTCGTAAAATGTGCGAAATGTGTTTTGCCGTTACAGGAAGACTTAATTTATTTTTTATTTGTGTGCAATTCAAAAAATTTTTCGTAGCCTCATACTTTATTTTGTTTTTGTCACGCTGTGACAATTTTGTGTTGCCTTTGGTTGCTTTCTTTAAGAAAGCATGCACAACTCCTTCCGATGTTCCAATTTTTCGTCCAATTTCACGATTGGAATAGCCCTCCTCATGGTAAACACTGACCAATACCCGTTCCTCATCATTTAATTATTTTGCTTTAGGCATTTTAGAAAATCTGAAGAAATTAGGTTAAAAAATTTAATTTAACTAAGAAATTTGAATGAATGTGTAAAAAAATGATAAGAATTTACCAAAATATTCAGTTACAAACAATATTCACAAGTTAATCACTTTTAACTTGACTACTGCACTCTTTAACAAACTATGCGTTTATACGAATATGTAGCATTTTTAAGCACAATTTTAAATAGAGACCCGTTATTTTACAACAAAAAGCAATAGATAAGAAACAAATGCAACGATGGTTTACTGTTACCTTAACGAATAGTTTGGAAGAATATTTGTTGTTGTTATTGTTGTAATCTTAAAACAGTTCTAAAGTAAACGAAAAAAATGCAATGCGTTTAAACGAAAATGTACCACTGTATAACAAGAAAATCTGTTCATTTTTTTAATCTTTTTCCGTAAGCATTTCTTCGTATATTAGTATGAAGAAAATTATAATGAAAAAAATTATACAAAACCAACGTTATTTTTGAACGCGGCTATACAAAGATCGAGGGTTGCACAGGAATGCCGGGCAGCCCTAAATTATATTAGCGTCGTATTCAAGGTCAGCCTTATTTGGGTTCCGGGGCACAGAGATATTGAAGGAAACTGTAAAGCCGATGAGTTGTCTAGGAAAGGTACTGCTCTTCAACAGCTCAGTGATACAAGTACTATTGGAATACCTTTGGTCACGAGCAAATTAATAATCAAAAACGACATTATCCAAGAGGCCATGGAGGTCATGGAAAGAGGAAGATACGTGTCTAACAGCTAGGCTACTATGACCGCAATTAAACAAGGAAAAAACAAAGGAATTGCTTAGCCGCTAAAGAGATGATATCTATAAGATCGTAGCTAGTTGGCACACATTCCTTGCGACCAGTGAGTTTTCTCCCATGAATATTGCAAAAGTTGTCGATATGAGGAAGAGCAAGAAGCAGTTGAGTACTTTCTTTGCAATTGACCAGCCTAAGCTAAAATCAGAGCAGGTTGTGTAGGTAAACACCTTTTTAATTCTCTTACAGAACTGTCTGCCATGAGGATTAGACCTCAAAAAGGTTTCATGAAGATAAATAAGCAAGGTTCCCATGTCGCACATGTCCGGTACCACCAAGTACCACAACGGACTTGTAAGGTCTAAGTGAGTTGGGCGTACGGACCGACTACCACCATAACCTAACCTAACCTAACCTTATTTTTCAGCAACCTCAAACTTGCACTTTATTCCACTAAAATTTAAAAAGCTATTGTATAAAACTGCATACCAAAAATCTTTCTGGAAATTCTAATTATAAACCATAGGAATGGCATGTAAAATTTGTGGAATTTTTCTATTTTTTATATAAAATGTGAAACTAAGATTTATGTTGGTTTTTGTTAAATTATAAGCTATATTTTTATAAGAAATAATGAACATTTAAAAAATATAAAAAAACATAGTCAAAACATAGTAAAAACTAGTAAAATGTTGATGTGCTATCGTTTGTCGCGGGCTGTATGTAGGCAACGGCGGTACGTACATAATAAATACAAATATTATACAAAAACATGTTTGTGTGCGTGTGTAACTGTATTGTTGTGTAGGTTTGCGTAATTTAATTAAAAATAAAACTTATTTTGCATTTAAATTGATTTAATTTGCCTGTGCGCGCACATTTACCCACCATAAGTTGCGCCCATTCTGTGTGCTTAGCATGCGTCACACTCATAAGCAGTCAGGGTTGCCAGGAACAGGTGAAACCAGTATAATTTTTCATAAGTTCTATAAAGGATTTGATGATGATAATGAGAAATTGATTGGGCGCGCATAGTGCTTGAACAAATGATTTGCACTGATTTTGGTTTTCAGCTTTTGCCTTAACCTGTGCCCATTGTCAGCTTTTCGTTTATACGATCAAGGCCACCGATGTTGCGACGTCACCATGCCATCTGTGGATTCCAGTCTTAAGCAGCTTTGCTGACTTCGAGTGCTGATTTGTGCGAGTGCGCATATTGTACCCTATCCAGCATCATTTTCTTAATCGCATCTTATAATTTACTGGCCTTTTGTTACATCTATTGCGTAGATCCGCATTTGAGATCCAGTTCTCGAGCTACCAGATACGGTGAATTCGGCCAAGACTGCGGCTCACAAACGTTTGAATTTTACTCTTCATTTCGTCGGATACTAGCCAAGTTTCGTAGCTATAGAACTTGATGGACATTAGTGCTGAAGAGATGAAGCTAAGTTTTTCTGATTCGAACAGCAAACTTAATTTAAGCTCGCGAATGCGCCCTGTTCGGCTATTATACGTATTGTTGCAATTACTTATTTGGTCTGAGTCCTTATGTGACGCTTGCGAAGCGTATCATCCCTAGTTTTGTATATTTTAAACAAAATTATTTAACATAGAACTTTTAGAACTGTGCTTTAAAGCATTTTTCCTCTCTAATTGTTGCCATTAGCTTTTTGGCACTTTAACTAAAATGCCTTGAAATCATTCGTTCGACGGCTCCTCTTTTGGCCTCTTTTGAAATGAGAGTGTAATAATTGCGCTGAGTAATTTGGAGTAGCTATGAGCATTTCGGCAGTAATTCCATCTATTCCCGGAGACTTCCCTGTATTCATGCTGTTTATGGCTAGATATATTTTAACATAAGATGAGGAGTAAGAACTAATGCGCATGTGCGTCTGTCGAGATTGAGTGCTTATCGCATTGATTCGAGGTAAGGGAACCCCAGACACATTTCTTAAAATACTCAAACCATCTTAGAAGCTGACCTTTTGTTTTACTTAGTAGCATTCCATTGTTGTCCTTGGGAATTTTGGGATTGGAGGGCGCACCCGCCAAATGTCTCGTGTAGTCATATAAGAGCCTTAACTTGCCATTTGTTGCTACTTCTTGTGCTTCATTAGCGATGTCATCGGCAGAGTCTTTTAACCGATTTAAGCATTGGATAATGTTGTCTATAAGGCGAAGAACAATTTTAATTTTATGGGGTTTTGAAAACAATTCCTCTTTTCATTCTAATATTAAAATTTAGAAAATTCATGCATCGTATGAATCACTGATTTGGAATCAGTTTCATCTCCTGCACGCATTTAAATTTCCGCGTACATTTACCAGCATTGATCAGAAACACGTTAACGATGAAGAACAGGTCATAAGGTGTTTTATTTGGTTTTTAGTTGCCTGTGTGGACTAAGTCCAACAAATCCTGTCAGTTTTGCTTTTTTGCTTTACGAAGACGCATCAATTATTCGTACTAAGTTTACTTGTAGATAGTCTTAGTCCTCTGATTACAGCAGCTCTTACTTTCGTTGTCCCTCATGGATGCTGCATCGAAGGAATCTCTCACCGGAGCAACATAGTTAATAGGTATGATATGGCCTAGTCAATGCAGTCCTTGCATTCTTATGGAGTTAACAATGTGCATGTTTTTCCTTTCCCTTCCTTTTGATGAGGATGATTATGCTTATCATAATTCTACATATCCAAATGAGTTGTGCAGGTATACTATTTTGCCTTGTAAAGCCAGCTTCTCTTTGTGACGCGGATTTAAGACGCGGATATGATGTGCCACAAACTACGAGTATATACAGTGCAGGAAGCGACAGTGATAAGGTTGTTCATATTTTTCTCTCATCTACACTAAGATCTGTTTAAGAACACTGAGCGTTGTAATCGCAAGTGACCGGGCAAGATAATATTTAGTCGAATGTTAGTAGAAATTTAAATTGCTACGATATCCAAAAGGTAGTTTTGTGCGTATTATGCGGGTACCACGAGACAACTCAAAAGCTTTTCGCTTGCTATGGGTGACTGGCCTGCGATAACTGCGTTCATGAGGCATAAGTATTGTACAAAATGTTGATTAGCTTTCAGTAAATGTCGCTTATAGCCTGCTGGCAAATTTTATTGCTGAAATTAGTTTTTGAGCTAACGAAGATGACTTCTGACATGCGTGGAAGGCATTTCTATCCAAAGCAATTTTCTGCTGGGGCTACCCCTATAGAAACCCACAAGAGCTGTTTGCTTAACATTTTACTAAGCTCATTGACTGGTCTAAATACTGGTCCTCTTCCAGCACTACCGTTACGTTAATCAGTCTTTCATTATTGTATTGCATGCACTTTAAACTTTCCAAGGTTTTGATTATTTTTGAAACCGTCTCAGTCCGGATTGCCCGCATTCTTCTACTACGCTCGTTTCACGTCGACTTCAGGAGTCCATTTCTTAGTTTAGTATTGTCTGTTTAGCTGCCGCTTACCTAGTAAACGAAAGCTTTACGCACTTTTGCCTTTTATATATTGCTGATTCTTCACGAGTTTACCAACATCCCTGGCATCTTCGTAAGGATGCAGCCTGCTCTCTTTCGCTCATTGCTGCTAATTTAGGGCTGCACTGCTCATTTTGCTGTACACCCTCAGTATTTCTTCCGCCTATATTGGGTGTCATATCTGTAATCACTATTGCAGCTGCGTCCGAAGTGATAGTGGTATTTTGGCAATTCATAGCTTCATTTACTATCAGTCCCCAGAGCCCAATTTATCACGATTGCGTTGGCATTCGAAGATAAAGAAAGCAAGCTATCGAAAGTAAGCCCTATCTGGTTATTTGTCATCGGTATTGATGTTATATCGATGTGAGTTTGAAGATTCTAAAATCAGTCAATTATGCCCACATCCTTCAAGTAAGCTCTGGATCAGCTCGGTCTACATCACACATGCCAAAATTAGATAGATCACGGAGTGAGCTACATCCCTCATCAATCTAGGCGAGGCCTTTATTCATACAGTAGTTGGTATCATTTGTGGGAACTACCTAATGGGAACACATAGGAATCGTATGAGGTTTCTCTTTACCAATTTCAGTTGTAGCTGCTGAAACGAAGAGCAGAGCGTTGAGTACCATCTCTAACTTTCTCTGGCACTGTAACCAGCCACAATTTTTTATCATTTATCAGGGAGACAAAATGGTTTCTACACTTCGGGAATTATATTAGGAGACTTACTCCTGAACAAATCGTAACATAATGGCTCTGTAGGCCTAATCGAATCCCTCTAAATCTTCATGGGGATTGACAACCCTCGTGGCTTCTAGAGTGAAGAATGGGCATGCACTTCACACTAATAAGGTCCAATCAATTGGATGACGATTTTATATAGTACTATCGATTAATTGATTATTCGTTCCCCAAATATGGTAAAGCAATCAAAGCCTTATAGATTAAAGAAGACATTTAAAAAAAGTGCGAGTGAGAAAACTTTAAAAAGAGATGTTTTCCGAAATTTATAATGGGAAGGAGAATATGTGAGCACTCCATTCATTCATAACAAAAAATTATGCTCTTTACGGGTAAAAAAATAAATAAATAATTGGCGCGTATACTTCTGTTAGGTGTTTGGCCGAGCTCCTCCTTCTATTTGTGGTGTGCGTCTTGATGTTGTTCCACAAATGGAGGGACGTACAGTTTCAAGCCGACTCCGAACGGCAGATATTTTTATGAGGAGCTTTTTCATGGCAGAAATACACTCGGAGGTTTGCCATTGCCTGCCGAGGGGCGACCGCTATTAGAAACATGTTTTTATTAATTTTGCTTTCACCGAGATTCGAACCAACGACCGCTCCGTGAATTCCGAATGGTAATCACGCACCAACCCATTCGGCTACGGCGGCCACCGGGTATAATAACCGGGTATAATAACCTATAAATAGTGGCGAAAACAAAAAAGACTAGAGCAACTCCTGCTAAATAATGCACACCACAACATTTAATAATTTATAAATGGTAAAAAAACTGACATTACCTTTATTATCTTCAATGAACACTTCCTTATTAAACAATTTTCTTATTTAAGCTTGGCATGTGTACTAATATATTTTCAGTCAAAACTGGAAAAAATGTGTGAGAAAGTAAATAATAAATAAATAGAAATAAAGCAGAAAAAAATACAACAATATCTAAAAAAATAAAGAGTCTTTTTGCCAGCAACAGAACTTGGCAACACTACAATTTCGCCAAACGCAACGCGTTACAGAAACATACTCACATCATTACCATGCTTACAGCAAAGTTTTGCGCATGCGCACACACATCACACCATGGCTATCACGAAATTGGATCTGAAATCGCAGGCTGATTGTTTAATCGGCGGCTAATCTGCATTGCTTGTTTTGTCGCGGTGATTGCGTCGAATAAATTAAATTAAATTGCCACACCAAGTCCAAGTACAAGGCGAAAATCGGCTTGTGGTCGGATAAACGCAGTTGGACACCAGACTGGCTGGTGCCGCCTACTCCGCCTCCTCCTTCTGCGTCATCTTATTGGCCTGGCTGGCTAACGTCTGCCTCCTTTCATTCTTTCTTCTTTCTTTCAGCTGGTTGCAGCTTGGCTTTAGGAGTTATGAGCCACGCTTGTTACTTCTTCTTTTTGTTACGATTGTCGCATGCAGTTCAAGTGCAACGAATGCGGTCAAAAGGTGTTCAGACTAAGCGACGACGTTGTCGTCAAACTCGTCAGTCTATGTTAGGCGAAGGTTGTAGTTGTTTTCTGCTTATTTTTATGTAGCCGTGGCTTGTTTTTGTTGTTATTGTTGTCGCCGTCGCTCATCGTCTTCACTTCATTTGCTCCTGCATTGTTTTGTTGCTTTGCGCGCCTTTGCAATTCGTTGCACACAATTTGCATATTTGTCCTCAGTGGTTGTGATGCAGTTGATTGTCCTCTTGCCAACTCTTGTTCGTCTTCCCATTTGCATGGGTTTTGTGGCGTGTGTTTGCTTTTTTCCTGCGATTTTGTCGCTTATTTAGTGAAATGCTAAACTTCTCAATGAACTTCAACTGGAATGGGTCAATTTAGACTTGCCTCAAATGGACATGCGATTTCAAGGATTTATTGATGAAGACTTGATTCAATTTAGATCGGAAAATTTAAAAAATATACATAAATCAGCTTTGAATTGCAGTGATTAATTAAGGTGTTATAAAATCATATTATAAATCTGGTTGTAGTATTTGTGGTTGAGTTCATTTTACAGTGAAATAATATTAAAATCTAAAATTGAAAGCGGGACATATTCAATTACGACATATTCACCTTTGAAAGTTCCTTCTAAATTTCTTGATTCTATGGCGTGCCATTACCTTTTTTACTGCCACAACAGATCTCTGGCTAATCTAGTTCCCATATCATAATTCGCCTGCCTCTTGCTGGCAGTCGTAGCCGAATGAGTTTGTGTGTAACTAACACCGGGTGGATTCGAACTCCAAGCCAAAGCTAACTTCCGAGTGCATTTCTAACATGATAAATGGGTAGTTTTTGGGTATAATAATAAAAGATTTGTGTGCCCTTTCCACTAGGTTATATGAAAGAACTCGTCTTCTTTTTCTTCTTAATTGGCGCTATAACCGCTTACGCGATTTTGGCCGAGTTTAACAAAGAGCGCCAGTCGCTTCTTTCTCGTGCTAACCGGCGCCAGTTGGACACACCAAGTGAAGCCAAGTCCTTCTCCAGCTGATCTTTCCAACGCAGAGGAGGCCGCCCTCTTCCTCTGCTACCACCAGCTGGTACCGCATCGAATACTTTCAAAGCCGGAGCGTTTGTATCCATTCGGACGACATGACCCAGCCAACGAAGCCGCTGGATCTTTATTCGCTGCGCTATGTCTATGTCGTCGTAAAGCTCATACAGCTCATCGTTCCATCGTCTACGATATTCGCCATTGCCAACGTGCAAAGGTCCAAAAATCTTACGCAGAATCTTTCTCTCGAACACTCCAAGCGTCGCTTCATCGGATGTTGTCATCGTCCAAGCTTCTGCGCCATACGTTAGGACGGGCATGATGAGAGTCTTGTAGAGTGTTAGTTTTGTTCGTCGAGAGAGGACTTTACTGCTCAGTTGCCTACTTAGTCCAAAGTAGCTCTTGTTGGCAAGAGAGATTCTACGTTGGATTTCAAGGCTGACATTGTTATCGGTGTTAATACTGGTTCCTAAATAGACGAAGTCTTTTACAACCTCGAAATTATAACTGTCTACCTTGACGTGGGTACCGATACGCGAGTGCGCCGACTATTCGTTTGAAGACAGGAGGTACTTCGTTTTGTCCTCGTTCACCACCAGACCCATTCGCTTTGCCTCTTTATCCAGTTTGGAGAAGGCAAAACTAACAGCGCGGTTGTTAAGGCCGATAATGTCAATATCATCGGCATACGCCAACAATTGTATGCTCTTATGAAAAATTGTGCCTGAGCGATTAAATTCTGCGGCTCGTACGATGCTCTCCAACATCAGGTTAAAGAAGTCACACGACAGCGAGTCTCCCTGCCTGAAACCTCGTTTGGTATCAAACGGCTCGGAGAGGTTCTTCCCAATTCTGACGGCGCTGCTGGTGTTGAGCAACATCATCTTACATAGCCGTATTAGTTTTGCGGGGATACCAAATTCAGACATCGCGGCAAACAGGTAACTCCTTTGAGTTTGAAGTCGACGAAAAGATGGTGTGTGTCGATTTTCCTTTCATGGGTCTTTTCCAAGATTTGGCGTATTGTGAATATTTGGTCGATGGTAGAATTTCCAGGTATGAAGCCACACTGATAAGGTCCAATCAGTTGGTTGACGGTGGGCTTCACCTTATAGGCGATATTTAGAAGACTAATCCCGCGGTAATTGGCACAAATTGCAGGATCGCCCTTCTTATGGATTGGGCAGAGTACACTTAAATTCCAATCGGCAGGCATGCTTTCATCCGACCATATTTTGCATAGGAGCTGATGCATGCACCTTACCAGCTCCTCGACGCCATGTTTGAATAGCTCAGCCGGCAGTCCGTCGGCGCCTGCGGCTTTGTTGATCTTTAGCCGCATTATCGCTATTCTCACCTCGCCATGCGAACGTGAATTCTGTCGTCGTCGATTGGGGTATCGGGATCTTGACATTCTCTGTGACATGCGCAGCTGCCACTGTTTAACAGGTTCGGGAAGTGTTCCCTCCATAATCTAAGATTGCTCTGTACGTCAGTCACCAGATCACCGTCTTTGTTCTTACAGGAAAACGCCCCGGTCTTAAAACCTTCTGTAAGCCGCCGAACTTTCTGGTAGAATTTTCGGGCGTTATTCCTATAGGCCAGCATCGCAAACTCCTCGCACCCACGTATTTCGGCCTCTCGTTTCTTCTTTCGGATAATACGTCTCTCTTCCTTTTTCAGCTCTCTGAAAAAACTAGCCTTGACAAAAAGTGATTTTTAGAGTAATTTTGGCAAGCGAAAGCAAAAATGTCATTTCCTAAAAAAAAAAACGTTTTCGAAAAATCAGTTTTTTGTTTTGAGAATTTTGCTACTTATGGAAAAGAAATTTAATTTGAAATTTTAATAACTTTGATAAAAAAAATAAAATTGACATAATTTTTATACTTAAGACCCAAAATTATTTTCAAAACCACTTTTTTGCAGACCCTTTCAATTTACGCGAAATTGTTACTACTATTATATTTGCATATCACCCTCCGTAAAAAAAATTGGTACTGATTTCCCACCTTGATTACAAAATGTCTTATCTTTGACAACTTTCACCAACATAATTCGGCAAAATTTTAAGATTTTTTGGTTAAATTAAATTAAATGATTTATTGTAACTTTTTAAAATAAAATATCGGTCATCTCATTAATTTTTTAGAGATTGAAAAAGATTTGTCTATCTGTGCTTTTAGTTACTTTAATTTGGCCACTGTAGCCAAATGAGTTCGTTCATGACTACCATTCGCAAGTGCACGTGTTCGAAACCCCGGACACAAAACACCAAACGTTGAAATATTTATAATAGCGATCACACCTCGATAAGCAATAGCAAACCTCATATTTCAGATTTGTGAATTTCACATATTTTTTTTCTGGCTTTTTTTTTGTGCAATAAAAAAGTTATTCAAAAACAAAATTAAATAAATAGTTTGAGTGCAGAGTGTACATAAACCGATTTATACGAGGGGCGTAACACATAGCATAGGCGTGACTTTTGAATGAGCTGTAACTTTTAAACTACAGGGTCCGGCACCGCGCAGCTGATGCACGAGCTATCTGTTAGTTGGCTAAATGACACTACTGAGTATTGTTTATAAGCGCACGGAAGCCAAGAGGAAACGCGAAAAAAGAAAATCAGTAATGGATTTCAAACGTAGTGTGTGATTGCATTATAATTGGCTGGAAAATCACAACCAGCGATTGTTCGCGAGCTCGAGCACCTTAAAGTAAATCAATCTTTGTTTATCGTACCTTTACTCGTCACAATGATACTGGTAGCATCGCGAAACGTCTTGGAGGTGGTCTTCAAAAAACTGCAATGTCACGTGGTGTGGTTCAAAGAGTAAAGAAGCGACTTGAGCGAAATCCCCAACGAAGTGCCAATCAAACGGCGAAAGAACTGAAAATATTTGGCAGTAGCATTCGCCGCATACTGAAAAATGATCTCAAAGTCAGGCCTTATAAGATCCAAATGGCGCATGATTTCACACCAAAGCAGCAACAAGTGAGTCATCGATTGGGCACCAGGCGGCAGCACCCGCCACAAGTAATGATTTGGGTCGCTGTAATCGCAGATGGGCGCTCTCCAATCGTTTCTATCGAGTCTGACGTCAAGGTAAATGCGAAATATTATCGGGAAAGTATTCTGAAGATTGTTTTGAACCCGTGGGCAGATAAGCATTTCGATGGCAGACCACGGACGTTTCAACAGGACTCGGCACCGCCTTACTAAGTTCGAGTGAACAAAGAATGGCTTTTAGCTTCATAACGTCCACACAATGGCTTTCAAATACACCAGGCACGAATCCAATGGATTATTCTCTTTGGGTCATTTTAGAGCGCAAAGGTCCAAACTAAAAGATTCATTAGTCTCGAGGTGCTGAAAAAAGCTATTGTCCGCGTGTGGGCCAAAATACCTGCAAGTCGCATTCGGGCAGCTTGCGATTCGTTTCTAAATAATTGGTGTAAAGGCTGTTGTTATTCAAGTGCTTATGGCTAACCAAAGGCGAATGAGTGTTTATACAAAGCGTGACAATTTCCATATGTGTGCAGTTTTGAATCATTTACAATCAAGACGAATAGAATACAGAAGGTGGCGCCTTCTGAAAACCGATACTTTATTTTTCGCAATTTTGACAACCGCCTTAGCCATGAACTAAAATAATACAAAACAAATCAAATAAAAGAGAGAGAAATTACGTGTTAGAAATTCAGTAAGTGGCTTGATAGTATTCAATAGTGTGGCATTTACACTAGCATTTACACTGCCTTCAAATGCAGTTTTTTTGCCTTTTTACGCCGATGACTTGCACCTCGTCACAAACTCGTTATTTCTCTTCCTTTGTTTGTATATTCTCGGGGCATGACGTGACAGGGAATTTGGAAGACACAATCTCGTATTTTATCATGCTTGATCTACAAAGCTCTTAAAATTGCGTATGTATGTATTGAAACTTTTGACGTTAAAATTTCCAAATTTCGGTAGGCTTCTTTTGGCATTTTAATAGTAAAAACACATAGTAATGAAATTAAATTATTGTATTTAAAGCAGAAGTAGTGTAAAGATCATCAGTCCTATTCTGATTGCCTTTATGGAAATCTGAATTCTCTGAAAGAGCTTAACAAAAGATTTTTGAAATAGTGATAAACTTAAGTGCCTAAAACAGTCCTTAAAACAGTAAAGTAAAGAAGACTGAATCGTCACTCTTTTTAGATTTATTAGACTACTTCGATGCAAAAATCAATTAGTGTGCGTTTGAAAATTAAACGTTCAGGTTCTCTAACTGTTCCATGGTACTGCGTGTATGCAAAAATATAGAAATACCATAAGAAGCCATGGAAAAAGCTTACATCATCCTGAAACATTTTTGAACTCACTCGAGCCCTCCCTTCCCTCGCTCCCTCCATAATCTAAATTTAAAAATTGGAGCACCTTTGTTTCTAAAATCTCGAGACAACAAGTAGAATTATGAAGGTTGACGAGTTTTAAACGACCATCATGAGAGAGAAAGCCTTAATTAAATACTTCGATGTCATTGTTCTTCATGCACATATACTTATGCATACACACCTACATGAATACATACTTGCACGTATGAGCAATATTTCTCTTATCTCAGACATTTTTAGTGACCATTAAAGTAACGACTTTATACAAGTTTTCGTCTACGAACATAACATCTAACCTTTATTTTAATATTCAGTAAAAAAGTTGTCTTAACCAACTTAACAAGATTACAACAGTAATTATAACCAAAACAAGTACGAAAGTATTGAATCGGCACAGTCACACCAGCCCTGAGGAAAGCGAAACATTATCAGACACAAAAGCTCGAAATTGCAAATTAGATTACGAGTGAACATTTGCGTTAGCAACAAAACTCGCGCCAAAGCAAACACACTTACATAGCCGCATACTCGCATACAGATATACATACGTACGTTCATATAAAAGAGAACATTCATGCGCCCGAGGTGCAAGTTGAAAATTTCAGACTTCATCTGCAACAGACAAATACTTGGTAGCAACCAGACAAATGTACATACATACAAGGTGAAGTCCAAAATAAACAAGACTGAGCAAAAATAGAAACGACAGGAGCTTTGCTCTGATAACTTCGAGTTTATATTTACAGTTTATTTTCAGTTTCTTCCTCGAGTTAATATTGGGTAGTCGAAAAAGTCTTTTCGTATTTCTAATCAAACTTCAACTAATTTTTTTTATATTGTATTTATAATGAACTTTATTAAACCAAATATGTACCATTTTGGTCAACCACCTTTTACCATTTTTCTTCTAGAGACATTATTCCATCAGTGTATAACTTTTGTGGCTTCTCGGCCAACTTTACTCCATTAAGGGAGTTCTGCATTGACCGAAACAAATGGTAGTCTGATGGTGCAAGGTCAGGGCTATATGGTGGGTGCATCAAAACTTCCCAGCCAAGCTCTTCCAGTTTTTGCCGAGTCATCAAAGATGTGTGTGGCCTAGCGTTGTCCTGATGGAAGACGACGCCCTTTCTGCTGATCAGTTCTGGCCGTTTTTTTTCGATTGCTTGCTTCAATCTCATCAGTTGTTGACAGTAAAGTGTATAATCAATCGTACGAGCAGGCTGCAGCAGTTCATAGTGGATGATTCCTTTCCAATCCCACCAAACACACAGCATAACCTTTCGAGGCGTCAATCCTGGCTTTGCGACCATTTGTTAAGCTTCACCACCCTTGCATCATGATCTTTTTCGCACATTATTGTCGTATTTGATCCACTTTTCGTCTCCTGTTGCCATTCGCTTCAGAAATGGTTCGATTTCATTTCGTTTCAGCAAAGAATCGCGGATGTTAATTCGGTCCATTAAATTTTTCACCGACAATTCATGTGGTACCCAAACATCGAGCTTCTTTTTGTAACCAGCCTTTTTTAATCGGTTCAAAACCGTTTGATGATGAATGTTTAGTGCCTTGGCGATGTCATGGCAGCTTATGTGTCGATCCTGGTCAATCTTTTCCATAATTTCGTCGACTTTTTCAACGATAGGTCGACCGGAGCGAGGTGCATCTTTCACACCGAAATTTCCAGAACGGAAGCGAGCGCACCATTGTTGTGCTACACGAACTGATACAGCATCGTCTCCGTAAACTTCACAAATTTCATTGGTGGCTTGCGTGGCATTCTTCACTTTTTTATACAAAAATTTTAAAATATAGCGAATTTCTTCATTATTTTTACTTCATTATTTTCATTTTCAACAGCTATAACCTTTTTTCAACTTCTCCGAATTTAATTTTTTTTGGTTAAATGAAGCTTAAAATGTCATCTTTCTAGCACCAAATGATATGACACAATGTGTTTGGTAGCACTGGAGATAGATGACTCCAACGACATCTATTGACAAAATACGACTACCCAATATATTCACAATATTTCCCTCTGACCTCGATACACTGTTTTGCGCGATCTAAAAGCTTTTCGAAGGAGTGTTTCAGGTCATTGACCGGAATGTCTTTCAGCATGTCGGTGCAAGCCTTTTAGATGGCCTCTTCGGACGCAAAACGTTTTTCTTTCATGACCAAATACAATTTTCCGAATAGGTAGAAGTCGCATGGAGCCATATCAGGCAAATACGGTAAGCGATTGATGGCGATTTCTAGTCAAAAAATCATTCACAAAAGTGGATCAATGAGATGGTGCATTATAGTGCAATGAGCGCCAGCTTCCTCCTTCGCGGTATTCAGAGCGAATTCGACGAATGCGATGCAACAAACGCTTCAAAATGCCAAGATAGCAAATTGTATTGACGGTTTGGCCCGTTGGCACGACCTCCTTGTGGACAATTCCCTTGGAATCGTACAAACAAATGAGCATCGACTTGATTTTTAACTTCTCCAAATGAGATTTTTTGGGTGGTGGCTTGCCTTGGGCCTTCCAATCGGCACTTTGATGCTTAGTTTCAGGTTCATGTTAGAAACACCACGTTTCATCACCAGTTAAAATATTGTAAAGAAAGTTCTCGTCTTTTCTCACCTCTTTACTGATGTCTTCGGAATATTAAATTCTGAGCAATTTTTGGTCCTCAGTTAACTTGTGCGGAATGAGACGTGCACAGACCTTTCGTAAGCCCAAATGATCAGTTAAAATGCGATAAATCGATGTTTTCGAGATATTCAATTCCAATTCCATGAATTTCAGCGATGATTTCGGTTCATTTTTGAAAAACCTACGTACAATTTCGATGGAGTTTTCGGTGATTACTGATTTTCGGCGGCCTGTATGCTCATTGTCATTTATGTTCTCACAACCATCTCTGAAACGTGTAAACCACTCATGAACTCTGGCACGAGATAGACAATCATCGCCATAAACTTTTTTCATCAATTCAAATGTTTCGGTAAGCGTTTTACCAATTTTAGAACAAAATTTGATATTAGCTCTTTGTTCGAAACTCATTTTTGTACCGATGATACAAACATACTGACACTTTAGACGCAATAACTTCGCTTCTGAACACCAAACTGAACCGAATGTAATTAAGCTTTCAGTAGAAAAAGCATTTTTATGACGTCAGTCTTGTTTATTTTGGACTTCACCTTGTACATTTGTATGCGTATGTTGGAGCTGTGCACTTGTACCTTCCAGTTGACATGCTGTGGTCTAACCTCATCATCACCATTTTGGGTTGTTCTTCTTTCGCCACTCCCCTTGGCTTTACGCCCCTTTCGCGCGGTGCTCAAATATTTTCGTTGCTTCTGCGTTTCGTTGTGTGTCACGTACATAATTTTGTATTTAAAATAATTATACTTAATAACATTAATGAAAATCTTAAATGATAACGATGTTGTTTATAATAATGTTTATGCAATGCATAGCTGGTTGACACATCGTGACTGTGAGTGAGTGAAGGGCGCGTAGATGGCTAAGACACTGTTTTAATGGAAATGAACTGCAATAAAGTGAACGTGGTTTTGAGCGCTGAACTTTGATGGAATTTCAAGTTCGAGGTATGTGAGAGAAAGCGAATGGCTTACGAGTACTTGAAATGTTGTGATAAGATTTGATGAGTTTTTTTATGTACAACATTTCTTGGGTGATTTCAAGTTAGGAGCAATGATAATAATATTAATAATAGACTGACGCCCAAAGGTACCTTGAAAGGTATTCATTCTAAGCTTCTACCTCAATTTGGGCCTGTGAGTCTACAGAGTCCTGCAATTTTATGTCGCCACCAAATCGTAATAGTTTTTTTTATGAGAAGGCGGAAGTGACAAAAAGCACTTGTAGGTTTGCCATTTTATAAGGAGGTGCGACCGCTACAAGAAATGTGTTTATGATATTTAATATCTACAACAAAAATCGAGCTCAGAGTCTACTACATGCTTTGCAGCAAACGCCGGATGAATTATTTTATAGAAGGTGACTTCTTATATTCCTCGAAATTTGTTTATTTACTTAGCGGAAGGCCTTAGCAGGAAGTGATTTTGCAAAATTGTATAACATATTTAAAGAACTTATAAATATGCATAAATTTAAGTTTATAATGGGTGGAGACTTCAACGCGAAAAATACCATCTGGGGGTCGCGCTTAACTACGACAAAAGGACGGGAACTATATAAAGCAGCACAAGAAATGGGCTGTGCGTTTCTATCAACAGCTAAACCAACTTACTGGCCAACAAATGTCAACAAAACCCCAGACTTGAACGACTTTTTCATAGTAAAAAAAATATCACACAACTATGTTCAAATCAGTAAGGGAACTGATCTTAACTCAAATCATTCCCCAATATATCTAACAATCAGCGAAGCAATTGTCGATAAAGACCAACCACCAACTCTATACAATAAACAAACAAATTGGAAATTCTTTAAAAAAGTCATCCAAGGCAATACATGCAATAATTCCTCGATCACAACAGAGGAACAACTAGAAGTAGAAGTTTTCAAGTTTACACAAGATATCCAACAAGCAGCGTGGAGTAGCACACCTTTTTTAAAAAAGAAAGTAATCGGATCCAACTATCCCAAAGAAATAAAGCAACTCATAGCAAGGAAAAGACATCTCCGGCGAAAATGGCAACACACACGATTCCCTGGAGATAAGGCCACTCTTAACAAAGCTTCTCAGGAACTAAGACGAGAAATAAATAATTTAAAAAATGAGTCAATGAGACGATATTTATCTGAGTTTTGGCTCATTGGACGGAATTCAAAACTCTCCATATATAACAAAATAATGATATACAATCAAATTATCAAACCCGTGTGGTCTTATGGCGCTCAAATTTGGGGCTGTGCCAGTCAAAATAATATTAACATAATTCAACGATTTCAAAATAAAATTATCAAAAATATTGTCAACGCACCTTGGTACGTTCGCAATGCAGATATTCATCGTGACCTTTGCATTCCTACGGTCGCTGAAGTTATTAAAATACAAGCAGAAGCCCACTCTATGAGGCTCCAGAGGTACATTAACGAGGAGGTCAGCAAACTTCTCAACACCGCAGGCCTAACCCGACGACTCCAGCGAAAAAAACCATATGATCTTATCGGTAGTTAATGTAAAGAAGAGATTTTAAAATTCTCTTCATACAAACCCCACATAATTGTTAAAATCATACTGCTTGTTAGTTTCCCTTAAACTAGTTGTAGTGTCAACAAACATTGTATACCTACATATATATGGTTAAATGTTTGTAATAAAAAATAAAAATAAAATCTTTTTTGTACAGTTTATTATTGACACTGGTTCTTGCTTTTCGTTCGCCAAATTCTGCCGATGTTTTGAAGATTTATTTAGTCATTAAAAGCACTATAGTTATGTTGAAATTTGAATCTGAAGCACCTAACTTTTATTTTGAGATCACATTTTTCATCAAATATTGAAGAAATTGTTCATGCTTCTTTTTCAAAATCACGCACTTTACTAAAGACTCAGTACGGTATCTCCGCTTGTAACTTGCAATGGGTTGAAGAAACTAGAAATTATGGCATTACTTATACATATATAATTTAAAATTTTATATTAAATTTTCATTCTCCAGTTACATTAATTATGTTATTTCAAAATCATAGCATACCAGGATTTGTATGGCGAAGTACATAGTATTGAGTTTTCCGATCCATACAACATAAGACTAGGGAGGTAGCCCTCTGTACGTTCCCTTCTGGATAATGCGGCAATAATTTGGCATCCTTTCTATCAGTTCAATATTGATGGGATAGATGGAGCGTCTTCGGAGAGTGTTTCTTAAATTTGTCTTATACTCGCTGCATTTCTTGGATCCTATGGCTTCATAGACATACTATACATATATACACCACCATGATCAAAGAGTTCCCGGAATATACACAGATAATTGAAATACAAGCTTTTTCTTCAAAAGTAATACAATCGCCTTCAAAGTACCCCTCATCAACTGCCCTGCACCAACACACTTACGGGAGCTTTTGATTCAGCTCTCGAAGCATTTCTAGAGCTATGCCATCAGAGCGGTATTCGATTCTTCTATTTCTTCTTTTCGGTTGTTAAAATGCCACAGTCGTTCTCTGTAGTAGGTTTTTTACTCGATATAGCAGAAAAAATCTCAGGGAGTTATGTCAGGTGAATTTAAGGGGGGATTCTACTGTAAAAATCAAATTTTCATGGATTTTGTTTTCATACTTGTATTAATTTAATTAGTAAAAAAAAGTTTAGGGTTACATAAACACAGGTCTTGAGTGTACAAAAAAATTTTTTAAATTTATTTTCATTTCAAAATGGCAGCTGTACAGCCGCTCCCCCGAAACGCCTTTTGAAATCTGCCCACACTGTCGCGCATTTAAAAAAAATCTGAAAAGAAAAAAACCAAATTTTTTTTATTATATATCATTATTTTTAGTTGTTAAGCCTATTACTTGAAAAAAAAAATTTTTTGAAGTTTTTTAAAAAATCGACATTTTTTTGTTGTCATTTTGTTATTAAAAAAGGGGTTATAAATAATAAATTGTTTCCCACCATAGCTTTAAAAACTAATATAGTAAATATTGTTAAAAATATACTATCAAAGTTTGAGCTTGATATGTTAATTTTTCACGGAGCTGTGATGTGGGCATACATACTTACAGCTTAATCAGCTATTCCTGCCTGTTGAGTAGCTGTTCTAGCTCCCCTCTCTCAATGCTTTATTCTTTTATCCGAAATAATATCCAATGAGCATTTTCAAGGTCAAAAGAATCTATAGATATTCTGACATGGGTAACCAAGTAGAAGGTTGGAGTAGGGAACGTCTTATCTCTTGATCAAGCGCATATGACCGTAAACCGCTCGAGCGCTCAGTTTATACCTGCTTTGCTAAAACTTTTATAACTTGAAAACTATTCAAGATTTCTTTTTAAGATTTTCATGGAACATTCTGGAGTTGTTTCTGAGTATGTTTCAACAAAAAGTAAAAAATCGATTTTTTTTAAGTTTTACAGTAGAGGCCCCCCTTAAGGGGTGTTAGATGGTATTCGTTTCGTTCTTGGTCAAAAAGCTACTGCGTTCTCTGTACGTCTTCCTCGATAGACTCATGATCTCTTCTGAAGGGTTGATGCATCTCGTAAACGACTGTTTTTTTTAGACTATCATTACCAAAATGGTTTTCCCAATATCTCTAAGTTCTTCTCTGTATTGAATCCATTTTTAACGCAAAATTCAATACAAACCCGTTGAAGCAGAAGAAAAAAGGAATTACTGTTTTATAAACTTAATAAGGAAATTAAGAAATAAAGTATGATAATAATCTATTTTGCTCCCTTCAAAGTAATAATCAGGTATAATACAGTGGTGTCAGCACTTTTTCTGTCTTCGAACCAATTCTGTTAAGCGCCTTTTCGTATGGCCTTGAGTTCATCCAGCGATGGGGTATTTATCTTATTCATGCAATTATTCCGCCATGAGTTCTTTTATGGTGTTTTTGAAAAAAAAAAAAAATTACTGACCAGCTCACGTCTTAGCTTATGACTAATTATTCCAAAATACGTATCTACGTATTGCTTCAGCCAAACGAGACATAACTTCCAGTTAATATTTCCTAGCGACAATTTGATCTTCTGAAAAGTACTCACAATGCCAAAAATTTGGGCTTGAACAAACTCGAAAACAAATTCTCAATTTAGGCTCTTATGTTCGTTTTTATAAGAATAACTGAGATTTGGTTTTGCATTCATAACCTTATACTCATGTTTTTTTACCAGCTATGGTAGCTATAATGATCAAATCTGGTCATCCGTTCAACAGCTTCTGAGCGATACTCATGCGGTAATACCTTTGGTAAAATTTAGGAAAATCGGAACAAAATCGCCAAGCATCTCAAATGCTATGAAATGCAAAATGGCTAATAATGTCAAAGTACAATTCTGAGGAAAGAACGAATATCAAATGTTCATACATACCTGCTTTTGAGCCTGCCTCGTATATCAAGCTATTCATGATGCTTGTGTTTTAATGACTACTGCGTCATTTTTTCATTAACATAGGTGTTCACATATGTACATATAATTAACTTTATTACTTAAATATTTTTTTAAGATTTTATCTAAAAAGGGAGTCGCTGCTAATTGCCATTTGTGTGCACAAATTTTCCCTTTGTTCAGTTAATTACTCTTTAAAAGTATGACTCGAGCTTTTGTGAATAATTTGAAAAGCTCAAAAATGGTTACAATTTATTTGAAAACTTAATAATTAGTTGTCCGAAAGAATAAGGGTTAAAAGTGAAATTTACTTAATCAACTCTTTTGGTCACTTAAAGACGATTTTTTATTTTGCTTTCGAATACAGATGTTTTTAAAACGTATGCCAAATATTAATGAGGATGCATAAACGCCTCTTTACTAAGTACTTAGAGGTGCAGTGAAAGAAATTTATTTGCTCTTTCCGTACTTTCGGCCAATATATTATACTTATAAAAATATTCCTCATTCCTTGTTTTGAAATTTTGAAGTATTCGCAGTATTTTAAAAATATTTTTTTCTTGTTTTTAAATATACAGTGTACTCTCCCTTAAGTGAACACCTAAGGGATTGAAAAATTTGTCCGCTTATGAGAAAAATACAGTTAACACTTCAGTATTGATATTTTCGGAATCTTCATCATTATGAATATTTCATTATCTAAATTAAGATAGTCTTCCATATCAACTTGGATTTCACGCTTTGCGCATGAATTAAACAACATCTAATAAATTGATTTTGACAACTCCAGCAGCCTCAGAATTTGCAGCAGCAGAATTTGCCTCTTCCATCCGAAACAAAATGTGTCACGTATTATTTAAGGGGGGGGGGGGGGGGGGGGGGGCAGGGTTAATTCCACTAAAAATATGCACTTATTTATGAATTTTTTTTGTTTATTAGTATACTGTAAACTCATATTTCAAAAATATTTTCAAAAATTTTCACAAGAAAATATACAAAATTGAGCCGTTGACAGCAGATCTACGCAGACGTCTCGAAAAAAAGGCAATTTGCCGTGGACAGTTTTTCTCAGCATTGGATCATCTGAAATCAAAAAATCAAAGAGTTTTCATTACGTAATCAATTGTCCGAGGTAACCCTGTCGAGTTTTTATTAAAAAAAATTTTTTTTTCAATTTTTTTTAACATTTGAAGTAGAAGTTCGATTTTTAGACGATAAATCGCATAATATTGTTTATTGTAAAATAAATAAAAATTGAAAGAAAAAAAAACCTCTCAGGGTTATGTAGAGAAAGTGTGTACAAAATTTCAGGAAGATCGGCCGAGTACATTCAGAGAAAAAGTGTCCACCGACTTGAAAATCGTCGTTTTCCAGAAAATCGATTTAAAGTTCGACCATAGCAGGTAGCCGAGTCGGAGCGGCCAACGGTTATAATGCTCTAACTTTGTGAGTTTTGCACCGATTGACTTAAAATTTGGACACAACATTCTTGAGATTATGTACATTCATTTTCTCAAATAAACCAAAATCGATTTTTTTTTTACCCTAAAGTAGCGGGTAATTTGTTCAAATTTATGTTGCGAAATGCCCGAGGTCTTGCAGATTTCCCAGTAACAAAAAGATGCTTTCTTTCTCCAGCCATATTGACGCAGCCTGGCCATTTTTTCACCTGTGCATTTTTCACCTTTTAATGCAAATGTTTTATCGGGTAATGCTCGAAAACAAGCCAGTCTCATCTGCACTATAAATGTTTTGCGAATCATATCCCGCAATCAAATATGGTACTTTTTCGGTAAAACTTTTGACATCATATTGATGGATAATGCACTAAAATCATCGTAATTGATTCTCTTTTAAAGTTCTTTAGCTTTTCTCCTTATACAGAAAATGCCTGACAAAAGAATGCTTTTATTTCGTGCCTTCACAAACCATTCGTAGCACAATTTATTTATATTACAATAAGACCTTTGGGCTTTAGCAGACTCCTTTGTCTGGTAGAGAGCATATATAAAAACAATGTTGTAGGCTGTCCGTTTATCGGGAATTAAAATGCCCTTTTGGGTGGAAAACAAGTGTCCGCGTCCTGTTATGAGAGGGTTGTCCGCTCAAGAGCGAAAAATTTTCAAAAACACTTAAGCATTTTTTAGTACTGAAAAAACTGTCCATTTATGGGAGGTGTCAAAATTTAGTTAAATGAGGACTGAGTACATCCAAGACGAATCTATTAAAAGTGGTAACGGCAAATCAGCTGTGTTTTTTTCTTTCGCCGTGTCCATGAGACTGTCAGCCCAGAATGAAACAAGGCGAATTCATTCTATGTTTTCTACTTTGCCAACACTTGGCTTTGACAATCAAACGTGCAAAAAATTGTTGTTGATCTAGTGTCACCACCGTTAATGAATGTGCCTTGAGTACGTCAGAAAGAATATTAATTTTATTTGGCCTTGACAAGCTGTTTACAGAAAAAAATTTTAATTTTTATAACAACTTAAACAAATTGAATGTTCTAAGTAAATAATGAAAATATTTACGCTTAACTATCCGCGTAAAATTAAAGCACACATTAATTCTGTACTAAAATAACAGTTTCGAAAAATGTTGTTAAATAAAAAAGTGTGCTATGCATTGCATAGGCTTTTGCAATTCTCTCTTTCTCTCTGTAAAATATTTTACATGGAACAAACCAAAGGATGATAAATTGGCCAGCTGAACCCAAATTATGAGAGTAATTACGGCTGCCACGTCACCGGAGATTCGACAGCCGAGTTCTTACCGCTCATTTCACACGTCTTCACATGCTTGTTTAATCACTCGCCGTTCAAATGACAACGCAGAAAGTACGAAATTTATTGGTAGTCTCCGTCACAATCCCCAAAACGTAAGCAAATCAGATCATGCCTTTGAAAGTGCTTAGAGCCGGTTTGCGGTCTGATGTTGGCCTCACCTTTCCATTCTGCACATCGTGCTTTTAGTGCAATGCCTCTACTTTTCATAAGCAATAACAGGCTGTTCCGATTTTCACAATTTGCAAACAGGCGTGTCTATAAGTCCAAAATGTGCTAAAACATTACAAAAATAATTTTCAAATTGCAACAAAGCAAAAATGGCTTAAGCGATTGATGATGATGATGATTATTTGCTATCGCCCCGATCACTGGGCGCGTAGTGCTAGATACACTTTTATTATAATCTTTTAATTTTCTGCTTTCAGTAATAAGGCCATTTCGGAGAATTAGGTTGTTGGTCTAGGCATAGCATGTCCAAAAAATAGGAATGCAAGGAACAGCAGCAATGTTTGATCCGCTCCTCACATGAAGATTGACGCTCAGATGAAGAATCAGGACGGGAAGCTTATAGGAAGGCGGCATTTGTTCACCCTTCCTGTAGGAATTATCGGGCGTTGTGGATTTTTTTAAGGACTTGATATAGTCACCCACACACAGAAATAAATACTTATTCACAGTTATCCTTCATATGTTACGGCCTTCACATCAGCAATCTGTGACCCGGTTCAGTAGGCTGCAGCTTTGCTTTAGCGGTACTCTACAATACCGGAACTTAATCGATTGTAGCAATGATTTTAAGCTATACAACTTGAAAATGTTAACTATCACTAAGCATTCATGAATTTTATCAACTACTTCCTTTTACTACAATATTAAAATTTTGAAAACAAAAGTGCGGTGTGCCAAACTCCATTAATTGGGTAAGCGAGAATAAGCTGGTAAAGCAAATATGTGATATTTATGCTCTCTAATTTCTATATTTGCTGATCAGTTATTGTTTTGGTCACTATTCTTTCGTATGTACTTTGGCTTAGTTGCGTATTTGCCAAAGTTGCATAAATGGCACGAAGTGTTGTAAAGTCGAACATAGCAGTTCTGTGGCAATTGAGGGCCGAGCTGATTTAGTGAGTCGAAAATTTGTTAAGTTATGGCTAAGATGACATAAGGAGCTGTATAAAGCAGGGTATATTGCATCGGAGTGGAAAATAATAGTAAAATTTTCTGCATTAAGTGAAAAAAATGCTACGCAATTCCTAACTCGTCAAATTTCAATTCATACAATTTGGAAAATAATAGTTATATTGTTAAGTGATTCTGTAAATAACCATAGAATATATTCTTTAAGCACCGAAATGGCCAGTGAGATTTATTTCATATTTACATGGTGGTCTGTATTTTTATATTAAAAAAACTAGCATAGATCAACTTTGTTCTGTAAGTTATTGGTTTATACGAAAGAGTTTTTTTTTTATTTTGTCATTACAGATAATGACTTTGCTTTTGCAAATTTTTGCTTGCTTTATCGAAAAGAGTGAGTTATGAAAAATGTTAAAAAAATATGTAATGAAGGCGAATGGCTGCAGTAAATCATATTGAGAGACCTTCTATCTACCGAAATTATTCTTAAGAAATACCCGCACAGAATATTATGAAATAGAAAGTGGGGCACCTCCAGTTTTGGATGTACGGGGAGAAATAAACAAAAAAGGATTATAGTTTTTACTCCTTTTATGTAAATTCCACTACGTAAAATTCGTGGTATTTTCTTTCATGTAATCATCCTTCTGAGACTGCTTTAAAAATGTGGATGATAAATTTCAGTCAACTGGTTCGGTACATAATGCTCGATTGTGACCGGTCAGAAGGATGATATATGCAAGCTTTGGCTATCGGAAGCAAAATTGTAAGAGTAACTTTAGCTGCTACGTAAAGGGTTTTTATCTGCATAATAGTGGCCCCATTTTACACGTATTCTAACGCATTTCCAGTTAGTCGTTGTTCGGGCGGCAACGAAGCAACGTAAGGAATGGCTTTATTGATTTTTTCGTACATCACCAACATAATTTCTGTTTCTGGCGATCTCTGTCGCAAAAAAACCTCTACCATAACCCCTGTTACGGCAGCAAAGCAGCTGATTCCCTCAAATTCGCTGAGAGCCTTTGTTTTTCATACATCGTGTGGTGTAGAAGCGTGATTGGGCCATTTTTGTTTTTTCGAAAATGCGGATGGAAATGTAATTACGGTCAATGATTGCGCTATAGAGCGATGTTAACAACGGAATTTTACCTATTATGGATATAGATATCACTGGCATGTGTTTTCAATAGGACGGTGTCACAGAGCCAAAGAAAAGATTTATTTATTGCAAACCAGATTTTTCGATCGAATAATTTCACGAAATTCAGCTGTTAATAGGACACGCCGATCGAAGAATTTAACACCAATGAGGAATTTTTTGTGGCACTAAAAAGCTAAAGTCTAAACGGATCTATACGACTCTATTACAATCTTAAAACTCCTAATTTTACCAAAAATTGGTTGAGAATCCTGATGTAAGAATTGGCTGCTGTAACCATTTGTTTGTGGTGGACGTCTGTTTGATTATATTTTTATTTATAATTGCCAAATCTTATTCTCTTTAAAACTACACAAATTTTAATCAGTTTCATCTAAATTCTTTGCTTAATTTTGTTGTTTACATTTTAGTGTTTGTTTTTGCGCTTTTGGTTACATAGTATTTTTTTCAACAGTTGCGTTCAAAAACAAACTAAGCTTTCCGTTTCATGAGAATGAAGCTTATATTTAACTGTCCAATTGAGAAACAAATTCAGCCCACTTTTACGTTGCCCCTGTATTTTATTAATGGGTTACATGGGTTTCGTCGGGTAAAAAAGGCCTATTTTTAATATTTTTTTTTCTATGTAAAAAATTATTTATTTAATTCAACCTTTTTTCTGTCTTATAGATACATATTTAAAGAATAATTTCTGAAATTTTCAACAAAAAAAATTAAAACTCCTCCATTGTGACGTCATTTCCGGTGACCCTTCGAAAAAAAGGTGCGTCCGCGTGGTCAGCATAACTCCTAACAGGCTCATCAAAAATGAAAAAACAAAAATAAGTGCTTTAGTTAAGACCATAAATTCGTGCTTGAACGAAGGAAAAAGAAAAAGTAAAAATTGGAATTTTGGCAGACATTTTTGCAAAAAAATGAAAATTTCGGTCAAATTTGCTTGATATTTTGTTTTTTTTTTTAATAGTTGTAATTGAAAAAAAAAAACAAAAACCTTCGTTCAAGCAAGAGTAAATTGTATTTCAAACACCTGTGTAAAATTTCATCAGGATCGGTTGAGTAGTTTTCGAGAACATTTGACAACCGACTTTGAAAACACAGTTCCGAGAAAAACGCGTTTAAAGTTTTGAATAACAATAAAAGTGGTTTGGAGCGCACACATTCCAAAGGCTGTATCTCCGAATTTATTATTCGGATCGACTTGAAAATTTAGGATAATGTTCCTGAGATGCTGTAGAAATTAATAAGCAAAAAAAAAACATAAATCGATTTTTTGAACCAACGAAACCCATGTAACCCTTTAAAGCTATTCCATAGTATACTTTCTTATATCAGAATTATAGCGAAATTTCTTCCTGTAGTAATGTAAGTACAATCTAATACAAGTTGCCCTTGATTCGCCACTTACATTTACAGTTAATTATTTAGCGAGCAACGAAAGCAAGAATATGCATCCAAGTCGCAACTCAAGGCAATGCTGATCATTTTTGAAATGAAAACTTCGTTTGTCGCGTTTGAAACAGCAAGCATTTTTTATTAGCAAAGAATATAAGAGCAACAGTAGCTGTAGTTGTAACAGTAGCAGTAGCATTGGCTACTCTGTTCGGTAACAACGAATAGGAACGAACGGAACCGACAAGCTCTATCTACCTATTTTAAGTAATAGTCAACATCATAAAGCGCTCTTAATAAATTTTGAATTTTATAAATTCGATAAACTATAGTCGATCACTACACTTGGACGCAATTACTCTAAAGCTGATGTTACAAAGATGAGCGAATACATTGATAACACAGATTGGTCATTTTTGGACACTTTCGATGATCCTAAAACATCTTATAGTATTTTATGTGACAAGTTACAATCAACAATTTCCCGCTTTGTTCCTCTACGAAATTGGAAATCTCATAAGAAACCCCCCTGGTTTAACTCGAGGCTTTGTCATCTGAAAAATTTAAAAAATAAAGCATACAAGAAATTAAAAAGAACCAATAGCATAAGCGATCGAGACAACTTACTCCGATTGAAAAGGGAATTCAATTGTCTTCATAACTACTTATTTAAACATTATATATTTAGAATTGAATCAAATTTAAAATCAAATCCCTCTAGCTTTTGGCGTTATATCAACAATAAACGGAAGACCAACGGCTTCCCCACTTGCTTAAATTACGATGGCATTGTTTCGGATAATGAACAAGACTCGTGCGACCTCTTTGCAAAATTTTTCCAAAAAGTCTATGAAAAATTTGACAAATTAGACACTTTTAACCTTAATGTATCCTCTTCTGAATCTTATGATGACTTTACTGTTTCAACCAATGATGTTGTACAAGCAGCTTCAAAACTGAATAATAGCTCATCTACCGATCACGAAGGTTTCTGCCCCGTATTTTTTAAACTCGTCTCCACCTCAATAGCGAAACCGATCTCAATTCTCTTCAATAAATGTCTAAACAAATCGATTTTCTTAGATGCTTGGAAAATATGCTCAATCACGCCAATTTATAAGTCAGGAAGCCGAAATGAGGTATGCAACTATCGCCCAATAGTTAAACAAAGCACCATTTCGAAATTATTTGATTATATTCTCAAAGTTAAAATGTTAAGTCGTATTAGTGATCTTATCTGCGAATACCAGCATGGCTTTATCCCCTTAAAATCCACTTGTACTAATTTGGCACTAGTCACAAATAATATTATTAACGCTTTTGTAAATCGCGCACAACTAGATGTAGTTTACACGGATTTCTCAAAGGCATTCGATAAAGTCGACCATTCTATCCTCATTAAGAAGTTGAGTGCATGCGGTATTAAGGGAACACTTTTAAAATTCTTTTTAAGCTACCTTACGGGAAGGAAATTATTCGTTAAAGTAGCATCGTCTAAATCTACATTATTAATTAATGCTTGGTCCGTAATACCCCAAGGGACTCACTGTGGGCCAATTCTTTTCTTAATATTCATAAACGACTTACCTAAAATATTTCAATATGTAAAATGCTTAATGTTTGCAGATGATGTAAAGTTATTTTTACAAATCAGCTGTATTGAAGATTGTTCTAATCTTCAAAAGGATCTCAAGCATCTTCAAGATTGGTGTACCACCTACACTTGAATACCGACAAATGCTGCGTGGTTTCATACAGGAAGAAACCCAATCCATTCATCTTTAATTACTTTTTGAACAATATTATACTTAGTAGGAAAGAGGAAATCAAAGACTTAGGCATAATCTTCGATTCAGGACTTACGTTCTCGAAACATATTGATTACATTATCTCTAAAGCTTTTTCTATGATTGGATTTTTACGTCGTAATACGGAAGACTTTTCAGATCCCTTGACTTTGAAAGCACTCTACGTCTCCTTAATTCGAAGCCGACTAGATTATTGTTCTCTAATATGGAACCCATTCTACCAATGCCATATAAATAAGATTGAAAGAGTCCAAAAAGTCTTTACCAAATATGCGTTGTGTAAGCTGCGCTGGCCTAAAGGGCTCCCTAGTTATATAGGCAGACGCAAATTGATTGGACTGCAAAGCCTTGAGGACAGACGAATCTACTTTTCGATTCTCTTCGTGTATAATCTTTTAAATTTCAATATAAATTGTCGTGAGTTACAGAGTCTAATTACATTTCAAACAAAGCACCATGATTTAAGGCAGGTTCGTTTATTTGTAGACCAACGGTATAGAACTAACTATGCCCTCAATGAACCAATGGTGAGATGCATTCGATTCTGCAATAATTATCCTAGCCTCGACTTTAGACTAAGTTTATATAATTTTAGGCAACAATTGTTTATAATCTTTAATTAATAATTAAAAATTTGTCTAATATAGTCTGTAAGAATTATTTGTAGACTGAATAAATAAATAAATGAAATAAATAAATGAAAGTCCATGCATATTCTACACAGATAGTCTTATGTGTGGGTTGGTTTACCATACAGAAGAGTACCTGGCGGAGTCAAATTTGTGAAACAGCACATGTGCGTGTACATATAGTAGTTTGCCTGCGACTGCGCTAATGAATAACATTTGTTTTTGTAGGAAGATGATTGGGAATTATTTCTTGTATTTGTTTTTTTTTTGTACGTATGTACGAATATGTGAGCTATGATGACCTTGTACGTAGCTGCATTTTTATTATTGTAGATTACATGAAATGCAATTATAGAAGCTTGTTTTCAATTTAAAACAAATTGTTCAAGAGAATTGCGAATTATCAAACTATGATTTCAAGGATACTAAACAAATTGGATAATTTAGAAAACATCCGTTTAATTGTGTATGATGCAAATTAAAATTTATTGAGACGTGTTTTAGAATGCATAAACTTTATTACTTCTGGTATTTGAACTGTTTTTATTTATGTACCTCTACAAATTTTCTAGAATTAATTATACACAAGAGTTGCATGGGATTCTTCTCAAGCAAACAGTTTTAATTTCAGTTATGACAATTATTGGGTTGGGAAAAAAGAAATGTCGTATTTTGTCAATTGAGCGCGACATTTAAAAATATCTTGCGTTGTACTTATTGCATCGGGTCACACTAAACGGCGATTTGAAGACGACAATCTGTACTACAAGTGTCTCTTTGACAGTGTTGTGATCGTACGTTTCAGTCTTAAGTTATAGCGCGTCCAAGATGGAGTCCACCAAGCAAGAAATTCGTCATATTTTACGTTTTTACTACCTTAGAGGTAAAAATGCAGCGAAGGCGGCGGTAAAAATTTGTGAAGTTTATGGGACTGATACTGTAACGATTTGCATAGCACAGCATTGGTTCGATCGATCTGGTGTAGTAGATGTCGAAGGTGCACCCCGTACTGGTAGGCCAATCGTCGTAGAGACTGATAAAATCGTTGAAATTATCCAAAGAGACCGGCATGTGAGCATTGGCTCGATTAGTCAGGAACTAGGTGTAGACCACAAAACCGTTTGAAACAATTTGCAGAAGATTGGATTCCAAAAAAAGCTGGATGTTTGGGTGCCACACGTGTTGACGCAAAAAAAACTCTTGGGCCGAATCAACGCTTGCGATTCTCTGCTTAAACGGAACGAGCTTGACCCATTTTTGAAGCGGATGGTGACTGGCGATGAAAAGTGGGTCGCGTAGGACAACCCCAAGCGAAAAAGATCGTGGCCGAGAAGCGGCGAGCCAGCCCAAACCAACGCCAAGCCCGGATTAACCGCCAGGAACGTTTTGCTGTGTGTTTTATGGGATTGGCAGGGAATTATCCACTATGAGCTGCTCAACTGTGGCCAGACCCTTAATTGAAGCAGGCGATTGAGCAGAAGCGGCCAGAATTGGTCAATAGGAATGGTGTTGTGTTCCACCGGGACAAAGCTCGGCCTCACACATCTTTGATGACCCGTCAGAAGCTACGGGAGCTCGGATGGGATGTCCTATCGCACCCACCATATAGTCCGGACCTGGCACCAAGTGACTATCATCTCTTCCGAGCCATGCAAAACGCCCTTGGTGATAGCAAGTTGGTCTCAAAAGAGGCTTGCGAAAACTGGTTGTCTGAGTTTTTTGCAAATAAGGAGGGGGGTTTTATAAAGGGAGGATAATGAAGTTGCCTTCTAATTGGCAACAAGTTTGCGAACAAAACGGGGCATATTTGACTTGAACCGGATAATTCTAAGTACGTTAAATAAAGCGTCAAATTTCAATCACAAATGCGACATTTCTTTTTCCCCAACCTAATATTTTGATAATTTCCTGTTATTTGGTATATTAAATTTTCCGTTCTATCGGCAGTTCTCAATATCTGCAGCATCATTCAACGTGAGCATTCATCAATGCCCTCTGTGTTTCTTTTCGTATTGCGAGCGCTTATCTTCTCCAAAGCGCAGGTTTACGCTATCAACTTATCAACTATTCTCTTTTTTTCTCAATTGATACAAATTCGAAGGTACATATTTTGTAAAAATTTCTCACAGTGTAATCCGATGACTTTCAATTTCAATAGTTTCTTCCAGAGCCATTAATCAAAGTAATTTGGCCTTTCCTGCCTTCAAGAGCAGAAAAACGGAAAAAATTTAGCTCAATCCGCATTAAAATCAAAAATAAAGTGATCGTGATTACCATCGATGGCGATTGATAGTTATAAAAGGCCACACCGCTCCCTTCCAATAGCACTCCAATACAGCTCAGTGTGCAGGCGCGCCATGTCATCGTCGTTATCAGCTGTAGCCATGAGCATTGAACATTGACCATTTGCTAGTAGACGCCTCCGGTTTATCCGCTCTAATGGTGTTCTAATCCGTCACTTGATAGACTACCGGCGTCCATTGCAGCACTCAGCTATTGAATACCAAATAGTCAATCAGACTGCCAGGCAATGAGCCAGTTCGAAAAGCAGACTCAACAAGTAGTCTCAGTCAATGCCAATGACTGTGTTTGCACTGCGAATGCCAGCAAAAGCAAAACAACAACAACAACGAAACAATAACTTCACAGCAGTGCCACAAATATGTAATAATCTATGATGTGAACGCATTTACTAACAGTCTAGTCATCATGACGCAGCGTTAATGTGTCAGTGCTGGAAAAAAAAAAAGGTAAGAAAATAGCTAAGAGTGTCTGAGTGATCCGCCTGCGACTGCACTGGAGCGTTAACAAGCGTGAATTGACCAACAATTCTTCGTGTTGCCATTTAATTGTCACGGCCGTTATTGCGGTGGTTTGTGACCCTTCTTCACGCAATTCATTGTTTGTCGTTGAGTGCGAACCATTGTTGTGGTCGAGTTGCTTTGTTTACTCAACGACTTTTCCGACGTCGAGTGTAAGTAGTAGACATTTTTGTAGCACAACCATAAATATACAATAGCGCTTTAATTGTAATTAGTCCGGATCAATGATTGAGCAAATAGCCAGCTCCGTCACATGACCGTCACCGATGACTAGTGTTCCCTAGCTTTGGCACTGTCAACTACTCAGTGGTAAATATTTTGGCAGTCGCTTATCCGTTTACTCTACTCAATTGTTATTCACCTTTATCTTGCTTCATTCATTCCTCTTTCTTTCCCTGTCAGGCTTTCTTGGGCACATCTCTTTTGTGCTTTTTGATTTTTCTTTTGGGTTCCATATCGTATTGCGACAGTTACATGTTAACGTTTTTCATCCAATTGTTATATAAATATATCTAGCAATACATACATACACACATTTTTTCCCCATTTCCTGGTATGAGAACCTTTTCGATTTCAGTATTTTCCCAACCGCTGAAGATGAGTTTGCTGATTTTATCACCTGCTTCCTATAATTATAAGTAAACACCTTGGGCTCTACTTTCACGACAATAATTATAAGCTGGCAAACACACACTTTTTTCTGAAAAATAACCCTTTCATTTCATAAATATACTTACCTGCGCATACATAATTAGATATTAATCAAAACTTCCGGTGAATAAATAAATATACAATAACTCATGTGACATTTTAAAAACTGTGTGCAATAGAAACTGTTGCAGCCTTTCCTCCAGAATTCCGCCAAAAATTTTACGACATTGTACAACAAAAAAAGAAAACTTAAACAAAAACTAAAAAGGTTCTGAAAATAGGTCCTTGTGGAAAAAAAAATTTATCATATATATTGGGTTACTGAATATGTAAGTTCCATTAAAATTTTAGAGCAAACGATTTTGAGATTTCATGGAGATCAAGCTAATCTTTAAGAGCTTTAAGAAAAAATGAGTTTGAAGGGATTCTTACAGCTGTATCTTTCCAACGAATGGATGAAAATTGTGCACCAGCATACCCTACGCATATTTCGGAATACAAAAAAAATATATATATAAACGGAGGTTAATGAAATGCAATACATACATACAGGTTCTAATATCGCTTTCTTAGATGTACATGAATAAGTTATAGTACTATTGAGGATTATAAATTACAAGATTTGGTCATCCGAAGTAAAATTGTGAGTGTGTCTTCGGCTACCACGTCATCGGGGATTCGGCAGTATAATTATGCCCTCTCTTTTCACAGGTACTCTTACGCTCGTTCAGTCAGTTGTTCTTCAGACTTTGACTAAGTAACATGGGTATAGGTTGCCTTGACTTTTTTCGTTAATCACCAACATAATCTTAGTTTTTTCATAAGCAAACTGCTGTAATAACCCCGGTTGCGTAAGCAAATCAACTGATTTCTTCAAACTCCTCTGAATTCTGCAAATCTTGTATTACCATGAAATAACAGAATATTGCATTTAAATTGCCCCATATTCTCCAACAATATTATTTTCATTTTTTAATTCACACGAGTACTTATTGATGTATTTAGAACTACTTTCGGATTGTTTTTTTATATGACTTTAATTACGTATGTTGTTTCTAAAAGTGGTCTTCCATAACCATAAGTCTTGCTTAGTAAATACATATGTATATTTCGCTATAACAACATTTCCCGCACATGAAAAACACAAAAAAAAAAAATATTACACAGACGCACGCCCCTCGGCCCGTTTACTCCTTTACTACATGCAACATATTTGTAATTTATCCACGATAAGAAAATAATAAAAAAACAGCCGTTAAGGACAAATGCTATGCGAACCATCCAGAGACGATTGATGCTTTAAAACATGAAATCGAAGTTGCCATTCATGAAATTGTAGCCCAAACAATCGAAAATGTGCTTAAAAATTGGGTTGATCGAATGACCTACTGTAAAGCCAGGCGTGGCAGTCATTTGAACGATATTATTTTTCATTTATAAATGAAAATGTACAGTCTTCAAAATAAAAAAAAAAGTTGGAAAAAATTTTGATTAATTTTTTTTTTATAGCCATTTCAAAAAGCAAATTTTACATGGCCCACCCTATACATAACGTTTTTATATTTACTCTTATTTTACAACGATTTGTGTACTATTTGGCAAAAGGTAAATATCCATTCGATAGAACTCTTTCTGCTCTACAAAACTATGTTAATAGTATTTTTGAGTTACCTAATTTTTTATTAGTTTTGAGGCTTAGAAATGGAATACCCAGCAGGCACAAATCAACATTTTACTCACCTGCTCTTCTTTGCTTTTCATCGAGGTCAAAAAGCTGACGAAGCAGTCCTTTTCCGGCTCCGACGTGTATGCAGAAGGTGTCATAGGCAAGTTTACAGCACGGAAATGGATTGCAAAGTTCAAAAATGGCAACTTTGATGTCGTCCCGCAGTAGAAGGCCTTCTGAATTCGATGAAAAACGTCTCAAATAACTTTTGAAGGAGAACGGTCGCCAAACCAGTCGAGAATTGGCTGAAAAAATGAACTGCGATTACAAAACGATTCTCATTTACTTTCATTCAATGGGCTTCACTGAAAAATTGGGAGTCTGAGTGCTTCACGAGCTCAACGAAGAACATAAAGAAAGGCGCTTCAAAGTGCTTCTCAGCATTTCGCCCACAATTGAGCAAGACGCAGTTATAAGCAGCGTTTTTTGTACCGAATCGGCATGGAAGATGAGAAATGGTGCCTATACATCAATAAGAAGTAAAGAAAGGAGTAGGTGGCACCAGGAAGTATGCCAAAGCCGAGAGTCAAGCCGGGTCGTCACCCAATGAATATCATGATATGTATTTGGTGTGACTGGGAGGGCACGATGCTTTGGGAAATGGTCGAAAAGAATGTTTATTAGTGGTACAAAGACTTCAAAGAGGGTCGAGAACGTGTTGATGACTTGGAGCGCTTCGGACGACCATCGACGTCAACAGATGACCAACACGTCAATAAAGTGAAGGAGTTAGTGCTCAAAAATCGTCGGTTGACTGTTAAAGACCTTACTGATATGATCGGAATATCAGAAGGATCTGTGAAAACCATTTTGAAAGACCATTTGGGCCTACGAAAAGTCAAATCTCGTTTGGTGCCGAAAACTCTCAATTTCTTGGAAAAAAGTCGTCGCGTTGATGTGTGTGAAACAATGCTTTCAGACTATCAGGACAAGCTCAAATGCATCATTACGGAAGATGAGACTTGGATTTATGCTTACGACCCTGAAACAACCGACCAATCAAGCGAATATCGTGCTAAAAGCGAGACCAGACCGAAAAGAGCACGTCAAAGTCGTTCGAAAATAAAGGTCATGATGACAGTTTTTTTTCGATTTTCGTGGTGTGGTGCACTATGAATTCCTTCCACCTGGCCAAACTGTTAATAAGGAATATTATTTGAGCGTTATGTGTTGTTTACGTGAAGCAATTCGTCTAAAAAGACCAGAATTATGGGCCAACAACTCTTGGTTTTTGCATCACGATAATGTACCGTCTCACACTGCACTCGTTCTTCGTGACCATTTCGCCAAAAATTCCACGCACATCGTTCCACAACCAGCGTATTCGCCTGATTTGGTTCCGTGTGACTTCTGGCTATTCCCAATACTCGAAAGACCACTCCGGGGAACGCGTTTCGAGTCGATTGAGGAGATAAAAGCTGAATCGAAGAAGTTGCTGATGGCTATACCGGAAATGGACTATTTGGCATGTTTCGGGGATTGGAAAAATCGTTGGCATAAGTGTATTTCATCGAGAGGGGATTAATTTGAAGGGGATAAATTGATTTACAAGAATAAATAAAGATTTTTTATTTTACAATCAAATTCCCCTTACTTTTTGCCCACAGTTTATAACTTATTAACATAACTATTGTACAATATTACCAAAATTTTTTAACTGAACTGTAATCAATAAAAATATTCCAAAAAATATGTTTTAAATAAGACACTTTTCGAGTTTGAGTCTCAATATATGTCTCTTATACAAAATTAAAAATTTATTAGGCAATCAAATAAAACAAAATCCCCGGGAATGTAAAAATGTATTCATGAGGTTACTAGGCTAGTCAATGGGTCTCCAATTCTTGCACATCTTTCAAACAAATTTTCCGAAATTGGCTTCAGTTTGCGCAGCGAATTCTATTTTTTGTCTTCTTTTGACGGAAAACGGCTACCTCGGTGAGAAAAGTCAGTTGGAATCACACCAAAGGGATGACTGGTAAATTATATGGGTCAAGATTTTGAAAAAAAAGGCTGCGAGTAATGAATGATGGTAGTGGTGCATATTAAGATATTTTTTTACAAATTTGTTCTTGTTCGATGAATTTTTTCTCGCAAACGATGTTTTATTTTACTATATACATATGAGGGACCAGCGTTCTCGAGCTGCTTGGAAGCCCAACTGGTAGAGGTTTCGCATGCGAAGTCTGACTGGAGACTTCGGAATGCTCTCCTACCTGTTCTTAAAGGAAGCCCTTCGGGAAGTTTCATGTAAAAGTAAGATAGAGGTTTAGATGGGCCTCGTGCCATACCAAGGTGGTTAGTGTACTGATGGTACTACTAATTTGTACCATAAGTGCCTTTAGCATATTAGAGAGCATCACTAATCAACGGATTCATTTAATCCGCCGAGCATTTGAGCAACCTGGCGTAACGTCGGTAGGCATTCACGTTAATCAAATCGGATGTTTTTAACCCCAAAAAAAAATTGTTTTCTTTGTAATATTATTTGTATTTCGTCCACATTTCCATTAGATTTGTGGCGGGTTGGACAAGTCCAAGCACTCAGTCCCACATTTCCATACAAAACCATTCATGTTAAATAAAACAGCCATTCTACACGATTCTGATACAGGTAGTTAGTATTATTATATGTATTTGATTCTCAAATGTAAGGTCAGGCATAGTAATTCAGTCAAAAAAAATGACCCATGTACGTTTACTAGTTTGCGTTGCCATATTACGTTGAGAGCAAAGTTGACGCCCGCATTGTTGAAGAATTTCAATTAAACTTGGCGAATATTTGCCATTGTAAATTTAAAGTCAATATTGATCGTTCATTTTCTTGCCAAAGTGAGTTGAGGGCAAGCAGCAGAACTAAAAGGCTGAAGGGTAAAAGGTGAGAAGTGAAAAGTGTAAAAATGGATTGTAGAACGCAGCTGACATTAGAAGGACACTTGTGTGCTACTTTGCAGACACGTGAAAGCGCACATACACACACCCATACACACACGCATGCCTACATATAACACTTTCTTTGCAGGTAAAGGTGTATTGGTTGATTTTGCTGAAACATCCTGCGGCGGTTGACAAGCACATCCTTCTCTTTCTTCGATTTTTTTTTTTGTAAGTTGCTCTCTTACATTCTTGTCTTTGTACAAAAATATAAACAAAATTAAAAGTTTCACATCTTAAACTTTTGCCAAGACATCTTTGTACCTCGTTATCTATAATGAGATCCATTTGCGCAAACACTCACATACTCCTACATGTACATACATATTTAACTTAGATCGGGGCTGTCTGCAACATCGCAGAATACATACCCACATATTTGCCATGCCACAGCTGGTGCCCCCACCGTTGTCTTCTACAAAGACTTCAAGCAACGGCTGTTACCTTTTCTTACCTTTTTGTACTTTCGTTTTCATTTTCATTTTCCGTAGGTTCTTTTGGTTATTTCTTTTTTTTTGAACAACTTTTTAATTTTCTTTTTGCTCAAATCAGTTTTGTTTGTACTCGTATGATCTCAGTATATGCAGCTTGCGTGATTCCTTTACTGCTGCCAGTTCAAGTGGATATCCTCGCGAAAAAATCTGTCCAACATAAGAGCGAAAATATAAAAGGAGGCCATAGCAAGCAACAAAATTGAAAGTGATGTTTCAAGCGAATAGTATTGCAGCTGAGTTGAAAACCTTTTTACTGCTGCTGTACTTTCATCTAAGATAACTCGACATGTGATTGTGGAGCGTAAGAGCATCAAATACATGTAAGCCTATATTTCTGTACATATGTGCACACTATTGCGTATGTATGTGCTTGCGCTAGTTGACAAGATATGTTGCCACACCTGAAAATGGCGGCAGTTGTTGTTGCTCTGCTACTTGACTGATAAGGCCTTTCCCTTTTTGTTTGTACTTGTTGTTGCATGCACTGTCAGGCCTATGATATTCGTACGAGCATTCTTCTGTCATCTATGCAATGGCTCGTGTCACTTGTACCTTTTTTCCCTTTTTTCGTGACCCATATGCCGCCCGGGTGCTTCAGCGAATTGCGAGTGGCGGCCGACGTTAATGAAATTGTTGCATATTGGGCAGAGTAATGTGCGACCAGCAGGAAAAATAGTTCCTAAAGTTTCTAGAGTTCAAAATCCTTCACATAAATCCAAAAACTTTAACTCACTGCATATTTCGACTTTCTTTAATATTTCCGCATATTTGATTTACCAAAATCCCTCCTCCTCAGGTATAAAAAGACATCCGATTTTTGCTCATCACGAACTTCAAGATTGTGCCTTGGTCTTGCTGGTGTCTTACCGCATAAAGACTGTATAATTTAAATTTAAGTTAATAATATGGCCGTTCTTTAATAACTATGTATAAGTGGTGCATACATATTCAGACATTAAGGCGAGTTTTTCCTAAAATTTGGTGTTTATGAGAAGATTTTTGGGGACGGAAATACACTTGGAGGTTTATTATTATTGCAAAATACTTTGTATGTGACTCTCCACTATGCCAAGAAAATAAAGACGCGAACCAGATGTGGTTTGTTTGTCTACGATTTGCAACAAACAGAGACGGAAACTCTTCGCTGAAGACAGAAAATAGGCACCATATAATATGATTTTCCCAACACCGAGATCCAGTATATGTTCAGGTAAGCAGAAAAGCCTAGAAAAATGCGTTACGAGGTAAGCGGCTGCTGAACAGCCGAGACTATATGTATATATTTGGAAATGGACGTTAGAAGTCAAAACCAGACGAATATGGTGGGTGGGGGTGGTCAAGCTCGACAGTCAAAAATAGTCGAAATGAAATGTGTGCCACTTTTGACCGACTGCATGTGAACAGATACTCGAATCGCCTCCCAACGTATGACTTGAAAGTTGTAATGGCGGGACTGGCACTTGGACGGTAAGAGGTTTAGTTCGGGTTAAAGTTCCACACTGACTGGATTTCGAGGCCTACTCCATGCAGAGCAAATCGCAACCTCCACATGGAAGCAGATCATTCGATAGAGACATTTTAGGCGACTGATTTGGTTTAAAATCCTAGTGTGGGTTTGCCGGGTTCCGTGAAGCTCAGTTTAATGTTTAAAAAAATAGCAGGGCTTGTTTAGATGTTGAATTCAATGTAATATTTGAATGCGAAAGTGACTAAAACTCATAAGTCATATAAAGATATAAAAAAACGAAAAATATGGAACTCGTACACGAATCTGACACTTTTTCACTGATCCATTGATTACATTTGAGTATAACTTAAAAAGTTATGAGTGTCCTAATATGAAATTTGCAAGGATTACCGAGCATAATCGCAGCTATTAACGAAAAAATAACAAAAAAAAGCTATGTGAGAAGGTTTTCTTCGCAAATCTTTTAAGTAAACATAAATATTTTTTTCTAAAAAATAGAAAGCATACTTTAAAAATACCGAAGATATTTCACTTTAAAGAACTTTATACCAAAATTTTTATACGAATATCCAAATTACTTGGATCTTGTTCTTCTTGATCGGCGCGATAACCGCTTAAGCGATTTTGTCCGAGTTTAACAAAGCGCGCCAGTCGTTTCTTTCTCGTGTTAACCGGCGCCAGTTGGACATACCAAGTAAAGTCAAGTCCTTCTCCACCTGATCTTTCCAACGCAGAGTAGGTCGTCCTCTGCCTCTGCCTCCACCAGCTGGTACCGCATCGAATACTTTCAAAGCCAAAGCGTTTGTCTCCATTCGGACGACATGACCCAGCCAACGTAGCCGTTGAATCTTTATACGCTGCGCTATGTTTATACCGTCGCAAAGCTCATATAGCTCACTGTTCCATCGTCTGCAATACTCGTCGTTACCAACGTGCAAAGGTCCAGAAACCTTGCGCAGAATTTTTCTCTCAAACACTTCAAGTGACGCCTCATCGAATGTTGTCCTCGTCCAAGCTTCTGCGCCATACAATAGCACGGGTATGATGAGAGCCTTATATAGTGTGAGTTTTGTGCGACGAGAGAGGTATACTCAATTGCCTACTTAGTCCAAAGTAGCACTTGTTGGATCCATTTACATGAAATCTCTCTATAACCATTTTCTAAACAGTATGACCTTTCTAGTATGCACTGAAGCAATGAGGCACTAAATCTTCGCGCAATTTTCCTACTTAGTCCTTTTCATTTCCCACTCCACGCCATTCAACCCTCTAAATCTCACAAATTACTGCACACAGGGATAGTAATTTCTTGCTTCCTTCCTGGCCAATCCTTAGCATACATTTACGAGTATACATATTTACATCTATACCCTATCACATATACCAACTGTCTGCCGACAAGTAGGCAGTACTTGAGAATTTCCTCTTTGAATTCTTATCTACAATGAGCCATCAACCTGGCCAAAGAAGCCCGTCACTTAAGTTAGCAAGGCAGTAAGGCAATGTGGCAGTGAGGTATTAAGATCTTCAACGGATATGGCTTGTGCGCCATTGTGAATCTAGTAAATTTACCCCAATGATTGGGCGCGTGTGTGTTTTGTAAAAGTCGATATTGAGACAAAAAGCTATTACTAACCTACTAACTTTCTTCTTGCCAACATAAAAGCTCTGGCAGGTGAGTAAAGTTATAGCAGAGGGAATGGATAAAATTGTTGCTGATGGGGTTGTCTATAATAGATTTCCATTTTCATCCATTTCCAGCTCATCAGAATTGCATTAACTTTCATACTTTGTATGTATGTAGTTACATACATGAGAGTGCTTTTGTGAGAAAGTATGTAACAATTTAGGAAAAGAAGTATTACAATAGGGATAACAACCACAATGCCGGAAGGTAGCTCCTTGTGCTACTGTTAAAAAATAATAATTGATATAGCTGATGTATAGCATTAGGAAAGGGCGAATAAGTGAAATTATTCCGAATTAACTAAAATTTGGCTTGCTTTGCAGTAATAACAAAAAAAATTGTTGTTTTCTAAAATAATTAAAAAAAAGGGATTCCATATCAAGTAATACAAGAATTTTGGAAATTTGAGCATAATAATATGCAAACAAACTGAAAGTTTTTGAAAACAATTTTGTAGTTTCAAGATTTATTCGATGTTGAAGATTTTGGCATGGATTTTCATTAAAGTCGTATACTCGGAACTGTTGAAAATTTTTATATAAACAAATTTTTTTTTGGAAAAAATTTTGTTTTTCTAAAAACTGTCTTACAGAAATGAAAGAAATGCCCGAAAATTTGAAGAAGTTTACTTCATTTACTCCAGCTTACGAATAAATCAATTTTCAGAAAAATTTTGTACCATGTCCCAGATGATTCGAATACTTAACACGAAATCGCGCGTAACTAAATCCATAAATGACGTGAAATATTTTATTACAATCAAGAAACAGATGTAGATCTTGGCCTTTCCTTTACGTCTATTAGAGTCAAAACCGAAACATTCGAAATAAAACCGTAATTTTGGTATCAGGAAATATTTTTTCCTTTTCTTTAAAGTTTAGTGGAGTAATAAAATTATGGGTGAAGTTTCCTAAATGTCCTCATTTTCTATTTTACGTTTTTGACTAGACTCAGAGATGCCACATCCTATTTATGCCATATCATATTTGAAGGAAATTATGAAGACCTAGGTAAGATAGGATAAAACGCGCCCCACATGAGTGACCCATTTGGACACAGAAGCCAAATTCGTTCATTGTGACACCATACAGGGAGAAAACATAGGGTTTTTCAATTGGCGCGGGTCGATTTTGACGCCCTGTGGCAGCCATTTTGTTTTGGTGACATCTGTCAAATCTTTTGTTTATTATTCAGTTGTTTATGCCAAATCATCATGGCAAGTTACACGATTGAACAGCACGTTCAAATGATAAAACTTTATTATCAAAATGAGTGTTCATTAACGCAAACGTTGCGCGCATTGCGCCCATTTTTCGGTAGACGTGGTGGACTTTCCAGTTTCTTATGGCCCATATTGAACCATAAGGACCTAGAGGACATGTGGTTCCAGCAGGACGGCGCTACGTGCCACACAGCAAACGCCATTGTATTCCATTTCAACATCTACCCGCCCTTATTGAAAAACCCTTTAGAAAGAAAAAACCAAACAGCTGGAAAAGGGATGAAGGGGCTTTGCATAACAGGATGAAGATCAACAGTGGCTAATTATATGAGTGCCAAACGCTTTAAGGTACTGATGAAATTCCCCCGGTGTGCGATATCCCGGTGTGCTATATCCTCAGGCGGCTGCCATAGCTGAATGGGTTGGTGCGTGACTATCATTCGTAATTTAGAGAGAATGTAGGTTCGAATGTAGGTGAAAGACCAAAATGAAGAAAAAGTTTTTTCTATTAGCGGTCGCCCCTCGGCAGGCAATGCCAAGCCTCCGAGTGTATTTCTACCATGCAAAAGCTCTTCAAAACAAAATATCTGCTGTTCGGAGTCGGCTTTAAACTGTAGGTCCCTACATTTATGAAACAAAATCAAGACGCATAGTCAGGCATTTCCCGGCTAGTTTCGAACGCACAAACAACTAGCCCGAGGCTCTTATTGCGGCTTGGCTGTCGCAGTATGTATTTACGTCCTCTACTTTATGAAGTGTTTCAGTGTATAATACTTTCGAAGTATTTAGGAAAGCGCACTTGATTACTTAGATCGCTGATATATACGTAAATAATATTACATTTTAGTTAACTGCATAAATTCTGCGAATCAAAAATCACATGAACACTGGTTTGTACTGATTTTTACTTCCTCTCCAATAATTAGGAAAAATTCAAATTCAGTTCCAAAACTCCTAAATCTGTTCTCACATCTCGCTTCAAATTCATTTCTTTATCATGTCTCTAGCATACTCATCTGGCTTTGTATGTATCATATTTACAAATGCTGTACATTTAAAAATAGAAAATACGAGGGTGGTTTAAATAGTCCGTGCAAAAATTAAAACCACGACTTTTATCCAAGTCTGAAAAGTAGCCATTCGTTTCTGCAATCACATCCTCGTTTGAAATATATATTTTTCAAGCTAGCCATTCTTCGAATTTTGGAAAAATTAGTAGCCTGAGGGACCGGAGGGAGCCAAATCTAGAGAGTAGCGGGAAGTGAAACTAGTTGAAATATATTACATACTTAGCCTAGCCATAAATTCTGTGACAAATTTTACAAGACATACGCCGAGAACAAATTTGCAGGAAAATATTCCGTTATTTTCGCTTTTGTTCGTAAGCTTTGTCTACTTATAAATTATACTCAATTTTGTGACAAATTTCGCTTGTTAATAATGGAGTGAGGAGCTAAGGAAAATCACATTGCAGTGATTGCATTACAGAAGTGTGGTAAAAGTGGAAGTGAGTTTTACGAATTACTGAAAAAATTAATATATCGAGAATGTTTGTATACCGGACGATCAATCGGTTTTCCCAAACGTCTGAAGTGACAGATAGAAAACGAAGTAGTCGTTCTCGCGTGGTTCGAGCCAGTGCAGCCATAAAAACCGTAATGCTTTGGTGGGGAGTGTCTTGTGACGTCTTCTTGTTTTCTGTAAAAAATGGGTTAAGAACGGAGCAAAAGTATACCAGGAAGATGTCTTATTCAGGCGTAATGAAGCAGTTCAGTAGTTTTTCTTTAATATTTACATGATTACATAAGAGTTTTTTTTTATTTTTTTATTTGGTTTTTGTAAACTTTATTTTGTATTCTGTCTATATTTACAATTCTTAGAAGACATTTTACAAATATTTGGTTACACTTAAGAGTGGCTTTGATTTTAGTATTAAAGGAATATTTCCAGTGAAATATCTTTTCTAATGAATAAATTCAATATTTTATATATATTTTATTTTGGACGAGCTGAATTGGTGTTTTTCTTTTCAACCTTAAAAAGACACATGATGGTGACATGAGGGTAGAGGCCAGTTCGTTTGGGTGCGATTGAAGTCAATTTCGGTATTTACTGGTTACATTTTGTATTTCCTCTTTTATTGAAGGTATATCTAAGTCCCGATCAATTTGGGCATTTGTCACGTACCACGGAGCGTTGACTAGGGTGCGTAGAGTTTTGGACTGGAAACGCTGCAGGATTTCCAAGTTTGAATTTGACGCAGTACCCCACAGTTCGATTCCGTAAGTCCAGACTGGTTTTATCACAGATTTGTAGAGGATAAGTTTGTTGTCCATTGAGAGGGTGGATTTGCGGTTTAGCAGCCAGTACATATTACGAAATATATTCAACCTAGAGCTTTCCTTTTTGCAAAGGTATGCCTTTTCCACGTAAGCCGTTTATCCAAATGAATGCCTAGATATTTAGCACTATCACATTGCGGAATTGGAATACGGTTTAAGTTGATTTGTGAGCAGGTGGTTCTTTTTGTGGTAAAGGTTACGTGTTGAGATTTATGTTCGTTTACTTTCAACCGCCAGCTCCGGAGCCATTTGGAGATTTTATTTATGCTTATTTGGAGCATATAAGAGGCTTCTACGGGATCCACTGCTGTCGCCATAATAGCAGTGTCATCGGCAAAAGTGCCAGTTAGTACACCTTTTGTGGTTGGCAGATCGTGTTTAAAAATTAAGTACAAGATTGGACCTAATATACTGCCTTGTGGGACCCCAGCTTTAATTTGTTGGAAATTGGAAATTTCATTTTCGGAATTTACGTAGAACATTCGTTGGTTTAGATATGATTTAAAGAGCAAATAGGCATTTAGTGGTAATTTCTTTTTTATTTTAAAGAGTAGGCCTTGGTGCCACACTCGGTCGAAGGCTTGTGATATGTCCAGGAAAACTACTGAACAGATTTGTTTTCGGTCGAGCGCTGTTTGTATTTTTTCGACAAGTCTATGGACTTGCTCAATTGTCGAATGAGCATTCTGAAAACTAAACTGATGTTTCGAAATTATTTGTTTGCGTTCGATAAAAACCATTAAACGTTTAAGGAACGTAAAAGTAACTCCATTAAAAAGTATTATAATTTCGTATCTATAACTCACTTAACTTGTAACAGAACTTATGGCAAGACTAAGTGTGTATTTATATAAAATATTATGTTTTTCCATAAGAAAATTTTATTAAATTGTGACTTTAAGTGCTCTACAGGTTTATACAGATATCTTCGTCCGTCTATCTAAAGGCAATAGTAGCAACTGTATACATACATACATACATTCGCGTTTCCATCTAACTGCATACACAGCATTTACGCCTAACTGCTCGTCAAGTGTTTGCTATGATTTGGTTTTGCCCTTTGTGTTCACTTAGAGAAAGAGCAGCCGTCTAGGTCTAAAGGCATCTCAGTGATGAGCTCAACCGAACTGGGCTATTCTCCAACTTCAAGATGCTTATCCGGCCTTTTAATCGCAATTTTAATGTGTTTGCTATTTAAGAAGAACCAGCAGCAACAAAAATAAATATTTCATAGTGGCGACAACAACAACAACAAACGGTAAAAACGGTAATGGGCACGGAAATATTTGCTACATATTTGACATAATGGGAATACCTTCACCTACATAACCATCAGAGTAGGAAGGGTAGTAGACAGGTGAAGGAAAATTAATAGAACTTTTACTTGCTTTACTTGTGGCGTACACGAAGAGGGAGCAGGTGGCATAAAACGCCGACCTGAGAGCTGCTCTGAGCTTTTAGGTTTGAATGTTTAACTATGCTTGGAGGCCATGAGTGTTCTTCTTCTATAATTTAGGTGAAATTTCGTGACAGAGTAAAATGTGTGCTATACCACAAACCACTTTTCTCCGCATATCCGCCTTCTCCTCAGCGCTACTTTTCGTTTGGCAGCAGCACCTGTAACCACATTTGCAGACAGCCGCCTTAATGGCAAACGGAATGCCTACATTTGCTGTTGGCAGAAAATGCTTTTTGCTGTGCAACTATGCGAGTAGGTGTGATTTAGAAAAGACTTGTGTGTAAAGTTTTCGGAGGTAGTCGGTTGAGTGCAAAAGTAAATGAAAATTACGTTAGCTCCAAAAAATTTCCACAATGAAATTTACATTAAGATTCCATATTCCTTTGTTTTGGCAATTTGCGCACCATTTGGCGTTGTTGCTGGCAGAGTTTCAATATATTGTGGGCACTTTTTGTATTGCCATTAAATGGAGGTGTAGGTTTTTGGTACGAATTTATTTAACAGTGTAAGTAGCGGGCTTGTGAATAAATTACAAATACTCGAAATTTGAATAAAGCCATATGCCTCGGTGCTTCGACATACGACAGTACGACATACATATTTAAAATATTTATCTTTATAACCTAATCACGTATGTCATGGAATACGAACGAAATGTTTCTACATGCGCAGGATTTTGTTTCTTGTTCGCTTGATTTTGTCTTTAGAATTAATTTTCATCAAAACTTATTCTCTATTACTAGCATAATTCACTGATTTGTACGAGTATACCTACGAGTTATTGAGAAGTTTTGACATTGATTAGTTTCTTATTTGATCTTGATAATTTTTGTATGCAAGTTCACCCTCCTACAGAAACTTTTAAACTTTATACTTTTGCACGTGTTTTCGACTTTTAATAGTTTTAAAAATGGATTTGTAAGTAATTAACTGGATTCAATGATGCGAAAACTTTAGAAGTAAAGAAAACAGCCGTTTACGAGTGGCATGAATGCTTCAGAAGAGATCGTGGGCCCGTCGAGGATGGCGTAGAGAACGTAGTGACAGGCCGTTGACATCGAAAACTGATGATAACATACATGAAGTTACAGAAAGGTTGATCAATAAACGCAAATGTGCCATCAGAGAGCTGGAAGAGGACTTGAACAACATTACTTATGGATCCATTCAGGGCATTGTATTAATGACTTGCATGATGGAAAGAATAATGAGATGGCGCCTATTGTGGTCCCGTTACTTTGCTCTCAGCAAATTTGACAACGAGTTACGTGATTTTAGCCCCAGTATGGTTAGATTACCATTTTCGTAACTTGATTTAGTATTTTTTTTGTTATTTAGTCTCGGAGTTTTAGTTCTTTCTTCATGCCATTTTCTAGCCTGTTCTAATTAAAATGTAATGTTTATAATTTTGTAAAATATACATTTTTTAATAATTATTTAAATAATTCACTCAGTTTTATTTAGCTTTACTTTTTTTAAAATCTGGTGGCTTTGCCCGCGATTGTAGATGTTGTTGGTGTTCTTCTGCTTTCGGCAGTCAAATCCCTCTCTCGCTACTGCAGTGTTGCCTAGCTTTGGATATAAAAACGCACTAAAATGCCAATTTAAAGAAAAGAAAACACCAAATTTTTGTTGAATCACTCAAAGAACTTTGTATGCGTGACAAATTATCTTTAGAATGAGCGTTTTTTTAAATAAATGTGTGCTGCTTATGTACAATTTAATTTATGAGTTTTTTTGTTAAGCGAGACTATTTTGTTAAGGGAACGACTTATTTGCTAAATTTGAGGTTATGTAACTAGATAAGGTACTCTTTTTGTAAAAATGTCAGTATGGTTTCCTTAGTATTTTCTGGTATTTTGTGGCTTATTTTTACTATGAATACACCTCTTGATGCCCTATGTCCCACTAAGAATTGATGGCCGGAAGAAACGATTACACCTCTATGGTTTTAATCCGCATTCAGTAAATTCAAACGCCTTTTAAAATGTGTAAAAAGTTTTCAATCTTAAGAAGAGTTGAGAGAGGGACATTTAATATTCTTGCATAACCTTAAAAGGAGCAAAAAATTAAATTCACACTTTCAAAATATCAAACTTTATAAGAACCAACTAATTTTTATTAGCACTAAAATCTTCTCAGAGTGGCCTTTTTTAACTTTCTTTTGTATAATAATACAGTTTTTTTTTTTAACTCAAAGTTTCGGTAGCTTTAAATTAAAAAAAAAGAAACAAACTCGAAACTTAAAAATTTTCGCATTTCCGGTATAAAAAAAGCACTAAATTTATTGCGAAGAGCAAATGATAGGCAATACTGCACAACTCGAAAAAACGTGACGTCACGCACTCTTGATGGGCGCAATCTTCTTTCTATCATTCTTGAATGACTTGAGTTTGCGTCGTGTTACTGCAAAATTGGCCCCAAAATATCTGAATTTCATGCCAAAAAGGCATCGCTATGATATCGGCAAAGACATATTTTCCAAGGCTGAATCCGACCCAACTTCCATCAAACGTATTTGGATGGATATATTGGAGGCGTGAAGCCATCCAGACATCAAACAAGTGAGTGGAGAGCTCCAAGTGAGCCAAGACGATAAAAGCCACATGGTTTTTGGTCAAAACAGAAAGCGATGCTCACGGTTTTTATGGATTACAACGATATTGTGAATGATGAATTTGTGCCAGAAGGTCAGACTGTTAATAAGGACTAGTATTTGGGCGTTATGAGACGTTTGCGTGAAGCAATTCGACAAAAAAGAAAGAATTTGTGGGAAAACAATTCGTGGATTTTGCACTAAATAACAAAACAAATAACGTTCTGCAGATATCGAATTCACCTGATATGGTCCTCCTCAATTTTTTTATGTTTGATCGATTGAAGAACCCAAAAAGCTGGAAAAATCGAAGACGGCTCTGATGGCTATACCGCCGGCTATAGTTCTAGAGCGCTCGCGTCTCGACATCCAGGCCTTTGTTGACAATTATTATTTCAAAATAGTACTAGAGTTCGAGGTAGTAATACCGCCGATAATAATAACAGTTTTAAAATTTATCGGAGAATATCTCTTGCCAATCAAGTAGGTAATCGAGTATTAAAAACCTCCCTGGACGAACCAAAATAACACTTTACAAGGCTCACATCATGCCCGTCCTATTGTGTGACGAAGAAGGTTGGACGGTTGAAAGAAGGCTGAAGGATGACAACATAGAATGCATCAACTCTGAAAGTATTCGATACAGTACCTGCTGGTGGTGGCAAAGGCAAAGTTAGACCTACTTTGCGGCGAAATAACGAGATGGTAAAGGACTTGGCCCCACTTGGTGTGAGTGATAAAAAAAAGGGATCTGCACAAATCTACTGCTTTGTAGCTGGTAGATGAACTACACTCGAAAGTTGGCACACCCAGCCTTTTGATTACATTCCGGAATTATCTTATTGAAGGCGGAACGGGTGATGAGCCTAGAGTTATTTAGACTGATATGTGAGGCCTTACTGGCTTTAGGAAAAAACAGCATCGAGCCATTTATCCAAGTCATCGGAATGCAGCTAAGTTTTCAGTTAGTACGAGGGGTGCCTTTTATATGTCGGGATTAGAGAACAAAAACATATTTTAATCATCGAAAATCACTTTATTGTTTTTCAAAATATTCTCCATGAAGATCTATACACTTTTGCATGCGTTTGAACCAATTGTCGAAGCACTTTTGCCACTCTGAATGAGGTACCTCCAAAACATGCTTTCTGAATGCCGCAACCGCTTCTTCAGGTGTCGAAAAACGTTGACCTCTCAGTTTGTTTTTTACGTACGGGAATAAAAAGAAGTCACTCGGTGCCAAGTCAGGACTATACGGCGGATAACCCATTAATTCGATGTTTTGGGTGCTCAAAAATGCAGTTTTTTGAGCCGATGTGTGAGAGCTCGCATTGTCCTGGTGAAGAGTGATCCGTCTTTGGCGATTGGTTTTCCTAATTTCTTGGAAGACAACTGGCAAACAAATGGTTGTGTACCACTCAGAATTTACTGTTCCGCGTTGTTCTAGTGGTGCGGTTGCGACATGTCCAGTTTTTCCGAAAAAACAGGCGACCATTTGTTTCGAAGTGCTTCGTGCGCGAACAACTTTTATTGGATTTGGCTCATCTTGAAACACCCATACAGTCGACTGCTGTTTACTTTCGGGCTCATGATTCATCACCTGTCACGATGTCACAGACTTGTTTCGAAGCCCCGTGATCGTATTTTTTGAGGATTTCCTTCAACCAGTCGACACGAGCCTTTTTTTGAGCGATTAACAAATTGTGTGGGATCCAACGCGAACAAATTTTTTTGACAGTCAAATGTTTATGCAATATTGAATGTATGCTGGTCCCACTAATGCCTAAGATTGTCTCAATCTCACGATAGGTCACATGACGATCTTGCATTATCAGTTCGCGCACAGCATCAATGGTTTTCGGAACAACAACTGATTTTGGACGACCTTCACGAAATTCGTCTTGGAGTGAACTACGACCAAGATTGAATTCACCACACCATCGATAAACACTGGTCCTTGATGGAGCTTCATCGCCAAAAAATGAATTAAGTTCATCCATGCAATGATGCTGAGTTAATCCACGTCGAAAGTTGTAAAAAATAATTGCACGAAAATGTTCACGATTTAATTCCATTTTTGGACCGAGATGAATCTTTTAAGTTACTGTAAACAACACAAATAGCGCTGGTATTTGAAAACGTTCTGAGTACGTAAAAGCCAAAAACTTTCAAACTTTGCGATACAGCTGTCAGTTGCCAGATTGCAACACCAGGGTTGCCAAATTCCGAAATATAAAAGCCACCCGTCGTAGAATCTCTTGAAAAAATACACAAAATGTTTGAGCGAAATCGGTATATTTCTTCATGTTTTGCATTCGGTTGAATCCTGGAAGCCGAATGATTTTCCTGCCATCACGACAATGCACTAGCTCACGCCTCAGCAGCTGTGGTGGCAAAATTAATGGAAATAGGGTTCCAACTCGTTTCACATCCGCCCTATTCTCCAGAATAGGCTCCCTCGGATCTCTCGCACTACTATTTGTTCCCCAATTTGAAGAAATGGCTGGCGAAAAAAAAAATACATTTTAAACGAGGAGGTGATTGCAGAACCGAACAAACAAACTTGAACAAATCCTATTATTCGGAAGGTATAAACAAACTAGAACACCATTAGACGAAGTGCGGAGCCTAAACGAGGATTATTTCGAAAAATAAAAAAAAGCTTACCCCAAACAATTAGGTACTTTTTATTCTTGCCCGGACTTTTAAACGACCTTCGTATCTTTACGTGCCATATCCGTAGCAAACTAGTAAACGGCAAGATGCCTAAATTTTAGCCTCGCGAGAGCAGGAAAGCTGAAGGGCAGGTATTGAGACGATTCCATCTCATCCTCGCGACAGCTGTTGCAAAAAGGACGCGGAGTAATGCTGATAGCTATGGAAACTTATCGGCATTGTCCAGAACGAAGACCCATAGTGTTCGAGCGTGTTTCGTCAGTAAGCGTTGTACAACATTTGTAAAATTTTTTGCTTATAAAAATGTTTTTTTAAGTTCTATAGCTTAAATTAAAGAGGAAATATAAGCAATATTTCAGAATAAGGTTTATATTAAATATAACGGTTTACCAATAATAGGTGTTACTTAGATTAGATTAGAGATGATTACCGATTTTTTATGGCCGGAATTGGATGGTACTGATCTGGACAACGTTTATTTTCAACAAGACGGCGCTACGTGCCACAACCATTGATATTTTATGCGAAAAGTTTCCGGATCGTGTTATCTCTCGAAGAGGTGACCACAATTCGTCACCGAGATCTTGTGATTTAACACTTTGTGACTTTTTTCTTTGGGGCCACGTGAAAGAGAAAGTCTACGCCAACAGCCCAGGGTTGATTCAAGACCTCAAAGAAGGAATTCGTGAGGCTATCGAGGTTATAGGGCAGCCACTTTGCAATTCGGTTTTGGAAAATTTCATGAATAGGATATTGTCCTGTAAGCGTGGTCGTGGTGGTAATATTCCTGATGTTATTTTACACTATTGACGGCATAGCTTCCTCTTTTTAATGAAATAAACATCCGATCATCATCATTTTTTGGTTCTACAGCTCTTTGTGAGCTTTGGCCTGCTGCACGTGGGACCTCCATACGTCTCGAAGGCTTGCGACTTTTTCCAGTTCGTTATCCTAAGTTTCTTGATGTCGTCCTCTAGTTCGTCGGTCCATCTTGTTCGCGGCCTTCCTCGTGCTATAGTGTTGAACACTTCTTTTGTGCCCTCGTACCGTCCATTCTTGTAATGTGACTCAGCCATCTTAACCGCTGCGCTTTGATGAAACGTATAACATTTTCGTCCCTTATCAGTTGATCTAGCTCGTCGTTCCATCTTATCCGCCACTCGCCGTGATCTTTGATTGCTCCGAAAATTCTTCTGAGAACTTTTCGTTCGAAGGCTTACAGTTTTGTTTTATCTGTTTCAATTAGCGTCCATGATTCAGCTGCATAGCACAATACTGGTTTGATAATGGTTTTATACATAGTCAATTTGCATTGTCTGTTTAGTAGTCTTGATTTGAAGAGTTTCGTTAACGACGCATACGATCTGTTCGCTGCTAGAATTCTCTCATCGATGGTGACTTCAGTGAGTTTCTCTACTCAGTTTGAAGCCTAAATAGGTAAAGGATTCAACGATTTCAAAAGAAAAATCGCCAATTTTCAGTTTGCCTGATGTTGGTTTATTTTGTTTGACATCATCATATATTTCGTCTTATCTTCGTTGATTTTAAGAACAATTTTACTAGCAGCAATTTCTGCAAAGGTTTTGGTTAGTGCGTGGATATTTTTGCTGACAATTGCTATGTCATCTGCGTATGCGAATAATTGGGTAGTTCTGCCTAAAATATGTCCAGTCCTTTTTACGTCACTTACTTCACCGATGGCACAGCATAGCATAAGGTTGAAGATTGTTGATGAGAGCGTATCCCCTTGTCTTACTCCAGTTTTAATTCTGAAGGGGTCGGATTTTTTGAAGTGAAACTTCTTTAGGCGTGTCGGGGGCCCCAAGGCAGATTGAAAATAGGCGAGTGAAACGGTAAGTTCGGAGCGTTACCGAAATCCGTCAAATGGGCGGGGCCAAGGAGCAGCTGCTCCTTCCCACTCTCGCCTATTCGCTCTCTCTGTCGCTCTCTCGCATCGCAAGCGCTGAACGATGTGAGGGAGCCACCGAGACACGCCTGAAATGAACTGAAATGTATATAGCACACAAGTAAGCATTGAAGTAGACTGGCGACATGCAGGCAACCGACAATCGACAACCGACAATGGGTATTATAGATAGCCATAGCCCGTGCAAATGAGTGCTGTGTGTGAGTATCAGATAAAGCGCCGATTGAATGTGTGTAAGCGGGAAAGCAATAAGAAACTGCTGTGAAGTAAATAGATGGTAGGTATGGAGGAGACGAAGCGATACAATGAGTGCGTTTGCCAAACGAGTGACGATAGTTGAAGTAGAAGGTTGTAAAATGACATTTCAACCGTTTCGGTGATCAAAGCAAATTGATTAACGCGCCAAAAGTAGGCAAAAAATACCATTGGAAGTGCAAAGAAATGTCAGCGTCAAGTGCAACACTGCACCCAAGTGTTAAATTTGAAGCTAATAAGGACAAAAATAAATAGTACAAATTTATGTATGTGGAATGATGTAGAAAAAAAAATGAAAACCTGAATTTAACACGAGAGAGGGGGGAGAGATCTAAACCGGGGCTCGCATGCATGGAACAACCAACTTAGAAGTTTCACTTCTACCGTGCGTGAGTCTGACAGACCCTAGTTTTTATCTTGTATCATTACTTTGGATACAGTTTCTTTCAAAGTCATCATCACTATTCTGGTTAGTTTGTCTGGGATTTTGCATTTATGAAATATTGTGGGGATAGCCCTCCTGTTGATGATCCGATCATTTATAAAAAAAATAGCATTTTTCTTTGAATATCAAAATAACACTCTTTGGGAAAACAATTTTTTTACCATAATATCTCAGAATTTCATATAAAAGCGCTTCCAATCCACTCGTGGTCAGAAAGGTCGAGTGCTCTCGCAGTTGACGGGCAACCCACTTTGTCAGGAGAAGACCACAGACCCCTTTTCTAGCTACCTCAGAAGGCCAGTAGTTTCCTGCAATGCTTTTGTGAGCAGTTGCAGAAATGAGCTTAAGCTCTTAAGGATTGCAGCATTTGAGGAGTAAGAGAACAATGAAATGGCTTTGCCTGGGTATCAGTATTTTGCAAAACTAAGAAGTGCACAGGCCTTTGTTTGGAATAACAAAAATAAAAATACTGCTTTCGAGTCTCGGTGCCTCTGCTTTGCAAGCTAATGAAATATTTTTCAAAAAGCGCAAGCCTAGCTAAATTTTGGTACTACGCATTGTTGTGCTCTCCCTTTGTTGTTGTTGGTGTGGGTGATGGTATTCGTGTTTGGCTTTTTATTTAAGTGAAAATACCAATTAATTATACGCTCGAATGAGTGCAAGTGCACTTAACGCTGGAGTACTAAAAGCAGGAAAATGTGTGAATTTATGCAGGACAATAAACAACAAATGGAGGAACAACAGCAACAATTCAGTCGGACTTGAAGCGCTGGGAAAGAAAACATTTAAAATTATTGCATTTCATTTTAGAGCTATGCACAACAAATACTTTCACGCCATGCAATGAAATTCGCTTCGTTTATTTATTTCGCGCAAACAATTTTAATGAGCTACTAGCAAAGAGCACAAAGACGGTTGCGACTCCTTATTTGTATGTTTGCATACATACATACATATTTATATTTCTTATACTTCTGCGCCCTCTGTTGTTGCTGCTGTTGCCTTTTAGAGCGAATTAAATTTTAATTTTGTTTACAAATCATTAAAATGATTTAAATCCGCGCGCACGAAGACACGACAGCGCGCGTTTGGCGGTGAGTATGTAGGTATGTGTGTATGTATGTATGTGTGGTTGTGTGTATATATGCATGTACACCATTGTTCAAAATAATAGGAGTGTATTGTATTAGGAAGTTTTATCAATTAATCCTCTTCCAAGTAATGAATGCTCGGATGAAAATTCTCAGCTCTGTCTGCAAAAACAAATTATCTAAATTCTGTGGAAATTTGTATTGTAGCTTCTTCACTTTGTTGTTGTATTTACCTTTTAGTTTTTTAATTTCAATTTCTATTTTAATGTAGTTCATTCTATAATAAAGGCCATATAAATTCAAGTCTCAAACTTTGAAAAAGATTTATAAAACTTCGAACAAATTTTCATTTAAATAAAAAAAAATTTCTTCAAAACTAAACAAAAATTTGCGCTTGCAGTTTTATATGTAGTCCATTAAGTACGATTATCCATTAGATAAAGTTGAAGTGTGGAGCAGCTCAAACTTATTGTTGATATTTAGTAATTTTCTTATGCATTTTTACGGATTCATTATATGAACAAAAGTTTAGTAAAAAAACTCTCAAAATGCAAAGAAAATTTAGAGCTACTTAAAACCTGCACAATTTTATACCAAAGCTGAATGGCCCATAAAATTGTATACTCAGACTTCTATTTTAAATTCTTATTAAATATTTGAAATTTTTATGAAAATTTGTTGAGGTTTTTTTTAATTTTTGTATAAAGCTTGAAGTTTGACGGCCGCCGTAGCCGAATGGGTTGGTGCGTGATTACCATTCGCAATTCAGAGAGAACATAGGCCCGAATCTCGGTGAAACACCAAAATGAAGAAACAAGTTTTTTCTAATAGCGGACGCTCCTCGGCAGGCAATGGCAAACCTCCGAGCGTATTTCGGCCAATAAAAAGCTCTTCATAAAAAACAAAATATATCTGCTGAGCTTTATTTTTCTAAAAAATGACTACAACAAACTTTAAATTATTAGTCAAAACTTCCTAATATATAACACTACTATTTTTTGGCGCACAGGTGTTTGCACTTTTTTTTGTAATATGTAAGGACGTAAGTAGCTGGTTAAGTGTCTGCTGCGGCGCGCATGCAACACGTTCCCATGAACTCATCAGTTACGGATGCTACTCCTTCTGGCCACACATACTTACACACACCGATGTATGCATTTAAATGCCTATTTGTAATGTGTATGTGTGTATGTGTGAAATCGAATCGTAGGCGGGTGTGAAATCGTTGATTGCTTAAATCGCCACTTCAACAACCAAAACTTCACGTGCGGTGGATGTGTCCACGTCAGCAGCAGCCAAGGTGTACTTATGCACTTATTACCTATACATATATACAAACATACATACATACATATTTACGTTACTGCACACATTATTATGCCTGTATTAATTTAAAGTCAACTGCATCCTACTCATCCAACCAATTGAGATTCGCGCGGGTGTTAATTAAACGCTCTCGATTTGCATCTTCACAATGCCTAGCACGCAATTGCGCGCATACCTACGTTTGTATGTACTTATAGACACACAAGCATGTACATAGTTAAATGCAAATATAAATGTGTGTGTGGATGCATGCATTTGCATATTCTCCAACATGTCACTTGCAAGCAGCCGTGCCACAAAGACGCATCCGTTGTTATTTGGCAACGCAGCAAGCATCCGATTGAGTAATGTACAAGTAAATAGTAGTAGCCAAAAGCAACAACAATAATCAAACATGACGAAATCTACAACTGGCAAACTGCTGCGGCAGCTACAAAATCTCCATGCACATAAAGAAGTCCTTGTTCGGGATTTTTTGCTAACAGATTTTCGCATTTTAAATTCGCTCATTAAAGGTGTGAAAATACAATGTTAAGTTGTTGTTGATGTGGTTGGTTGCAAACATACAGCTACGGTCACCTAATTAACACCGACATGCTCGTAGTTGCTACTGTTAGCCCCGGTAAAATTTTACATGTAATTAGTATGCCATGTCCAAGGAATCCATTTATGGAGTGTATGCACGGAGTTATAAAAGTTTTCGCATGCATTTCCATTAACTCTTTATGGGGCAAATGTTAGTTAGTTTTTCCCAAACACTCAGAGTGTCGATTTTGCTTGTATGCAATTTGTATAAGCATAAAAAATATTAAAGAATTAAAAAAATGAAATTGTTTTTTGAGAAACTCTTATTTCTTCTTCTTCCTATATTTTTATTATATGCACTGCCTGTTCGTATACACACGTTTTGCTTTAAACGCTCATCTACTTATTTTTCCATATAATATCACGCTAATTGCCCGACACTCCCGCACCGCTGGTATAGCTTTCACGCACTTCTGTGATGATATTTCAGTCGCTCGATACTTCTATGTCCAAATAGTAAAATTACATTACTTGCTCTATTGATTCGTTTTTTCATTACACACTTCTATGTTCCATTTCGTAATCGTTGTTACAAAGCGATCAAAATAGCCCCCTGCATCAAAACAGTCCCCTCTGGTGCCAATACACTGTTTTGCGCGATCTAAAAACTTTTCGAATGAGTGTTTCGGGTCATTGACCGGAATGTCCTTCAGGTTGTCGACACAAGCCTTCGGGTTTTTGGATGGGCTCTACAGACGCAAAACACTTTCCTTTCATGACCAAATGCAATTTTCCGAATAGGTAGAAGTCACAGGGAGCCATATCAGGCAAATACGGTAAGCGATTGATGGCGATTTCTAGTCAAAAAATCATTCATAAAAGTGGATCGATGAGATGATGCATTATCATGCAATAAGCGCCAGCTTCCTACTTCGCGGTATTCAGGACGAATTCGACGAATGCAATGCAACAAACGCTTCAAAATGCCGAGATAGAAAATTGCATTGTCGTTTTGGCCCGTTGGTACGACCTCCTTCTGGACAATTTCCTTGGAATCGTAAAAACAAATGAGCATCGACTTGATTTCTGACTTCTCCAAACGCGATTTTTTGGATGGTGGCTCGTCTGGGGCCTTCCATTCGGCACTTTGACGCTTAGTTTCAGGTTCATGTTAGAAACACTACGTTTCATCACCAATTACAATGTTGTAAAGGAAGTTCTCGTCTTTGCTCACCTCTTTAATGAGGTCTTTCGAATTTTGAATTCTCAACAATTTTTGGTCCTCAGCTAACTTGTGCGGAATGTAACTTGGACGGACTTTTCGTAAGCCCAATTGATCAGTTAAAATGCGATAAATAGATGTTTTCGAGATATTCAATTCCAATTCGATGAATTTCAACAATGATTTCGGTTAATTTTTGATAAACTTACGAACAATTTCGATGGAGTTTTCGGTGATTAGTGATTTTCGGCGGCCTGTATGTTCATTGCCATTTATGTCCTCACAACCATCTCTGAAACGTGTAAACCTCTCATGAACTTTGGCACGAGATAGATAATCATCGCCATAAACTTTTTTCATCAATTCAAATGTTTCGGAAAACGTTTTAACGATTTTAAAACAAAATTTGATATTAACTCTTTGTTCGTTTTAATTTTTGTACCGATGACACAAACATACTGACACTTTAGACGCAAAAACGTCGCTTCCACTAAACCGAATGTCACCAAGCTTTGACTGGAAGTCAGCTAGAGAAGTAACTTCCAAATGGCATCATCAACATATTTTTATGACGCCAGTCTTGTTTAGTTTGGACTTCACCTTGTATTTCTAGTACATCTTCCAGCCTGACTTGATGGAAGGCTTTGTTAAGCTCGGCAAAACAAATTAAAGATGAAAAATTTTCAATTATCTTCCGCTGGACACCTTTTTTAAAACCTTCGGTTGGGAGCACGGGTCTAGCTTTTTTTCGTCCTGTTCGAGGATCCTCCTAAAAAGTTATATCCATAAATCGGTGGAAAATAAAATTTTAAAGAGCTAAGTGGAAGCTGAAGTCGTTAGCTATAATAGAAATATGTTAAATTCACGTTCAAAGTCAAAAAGGTCTGACCAGACCCTAGAGCACCCGGAGGCTTAATATGTTTTTGAAAATTCTTTTCAATTTATTGTTTCTGCACAGCGCATTTGACAGTAACAAACCTCTAGAACATTCAACAGGAATGTATTCACCTCCTGTCTTGACCTTTTGAAATAACTGATTCAAATTTTTGATATTCTGCGTACTGAGTGTATTTTTGAAGCCGTTACAAAGATATTCTATTGGATTTACAGCCTGCGTCAGAAGAAAAGAACCAGTTTTTTTTCTTGCAACTTCAAGATATTCTTCGTTCTGCTTTTTGCTGCATAATAATCCCACTCAAGGGCTACGACGCCAGTGCTAACTCAGGTTAGTGTCATTCGAAACTTTCTCATAAACGCAGCCAACCAAAAATGAGTGAGAAGTACGCGAAGCGTTTTGAGGCGGTATTTTTATGCACGAATTCGAAAGGGCCGAAATTATCTTACGCTGCGCCTGCAAAAGTAATTAAAAAATCAAAAAAGTTTGTTCTAATGTGGAATCAGCGGTATAAGATGAATAAGAATGTTGATCACTTTCCGAGCGCAGCTTGAAGCGAGTGACGACAAAAAACTAGAATAAAGAGATCGTCTAACTTTTTAAGCGGACACTTTCTTTGTGACTACGCTAAGCTCGATCAGTTCTTGCTGAAAAGGGAGTATATTTGAGTATCAACACCATCGAACGTTGGCTGAAGGAGGCGAACATAGCCTACCGTCCCACATCATCAAAACCACTGCTCTCAGAAAAACACATTGAGAAACAACAAAACAAGAAAATGGCGTCACTGGCTTTCCCCGTCCCCAAGACGCCAACTCCATTGAAAATGTGTGGGAAACTATGAAAACGCATCTTGCCGGAAGGCCAGTCCGAGATTTAAAGCAACTCGTGCGTCAAGTTCGCAAAATCTAGTCCTGTTTGTCGACGAGCTACGCAGAAATTCTGGTTTAAAGCGTGAATAAGATGCCATTCTATAATCAACAACTATGAAGCGATGAAGACTAAATGGCTTATTGAGTAATTGCGACGCGTGGTTTTGTCCATTTTTCATGTAAAAAAATTTAAATATATATCTTTTATACTTCATCTTCACAGACTGTAAGTCGGAATTCGAATATGCCCAATCCAGATCAGTGATCAAATTGTCTTCGGAAAACTTGTTTGCCATACGAGAAGTATGCTTCCGATCATTGCCTTGTTGTTATTTTCAAACCACAGGTAAATTTTCTCCCGCATAAGATAGCATTGCATTTTGAAGTATTTGAACGTACTTGACCGAAACCTAATTATCTTCAATATAATGAATTGTCACAAAAAAGCAGCCCTACACCATTATAGAGCCCTACCATGCTTTATGAGTCGTAAGACGAATTTAGAGTCGAATGTTGCACGCTTTGGCCACCGCAAGTACTTCCTCCCATCTGGGCCAACTCTTCTTATTTTCGTTTCGTCGCAGAATAAAATATAACGCCACTGATTGTGAGCACGGGATATATGCTCTCGAGCAAACTCAATTTGGCGTTCTCGTGGCAATGCTGTTACCAATTGCCTTTTCCTTGTCAGTCGATCGTGAAGCCCAATCGAAGCATAATTGTTCTTTTCGTTATTGGATTTTTCAAGTCGCGGAGTCACTTATCCCACGTCAAACATTAATGCCACAAAAATTATTTGTTAAATAAAGCCAATTTTATGGATATTACTAATATTTTCTACGCCTCTAAAAAACAACCCTACATATACTAAGAATTTCTGGTGTACACACATGCACGTTTTTCAAATTTTTCATACCTTCACAGGAGACGTAAATTAATTATTATGCTTATATAGGGTGGGCCATGTAAAATTTGCTTTTTGAATCGGCTATAAAAAAAACTAATCAATATTTGTTCAAACTTTTTTTTTATTTTGAAGATTGAACATTGTCATTTATGAATGAAAAATAATATCGTTCAAATGACTGCCATCACTGGCTTTACAGTAGGCTATTCGATCAACCCTATTTTTAAGCACATTTTCGATTGTTTGGGCTCCAATTTCATGAATGGCAACTTCGATTTCATGTTTTAAAGCATCAGTCGTCTCTGGATAGTTCGCATAGCATTTTTCCTTAACGGCTCCCCACAAAAAATAGTCCAACGGGCTTAAATCACTGCTCCGAGGCGGCCAATTGATATCGGAATTTCGGCTGATTATTCGGTTTTCAAAAACGCTAGCCAAAAGTTCGAGTGCAACTTTGGCAGTGTGACAAGTTGCACCGTCCTGTTGAAACCAAATGTCGTCCATGTCATCCTCTTCAATTTTTGGAAACAAAAACTCGTTGAGCATGTCACGGTAACGCTCGCCATTTACTGTAACCGCGGCTCCTCGCTCATTTTCGAAAAAAAATGGCCTGATGATGCCGCCAGTCCAAAAATCGCACCAAACAGTGACTCGTTGTGGATGCATTTGCTTCTCTACAGTAACATGTGGATTTTCTGAGCCCCAAATCCGACAATTTTGCTTACTGACGTAGCCACCGATGTGAAAATCAGAAAATAAGAAGAAGACTCACCACTTTGGAAATAGGATTGAAATTCAATATTTCCCAATTTTGTTCAAGCGTATAGCGTCCCATTTCGTAAATGTCAAACCTTTAAGTAAATTATGAACACATTTGACATGTCATTTGTGTTACCATTCTCAAAAAAAATAGGTGGTTCAAAAAGCAAACGATATATGGCCCACCCTGTATGTATGTATTTATGCCTCAAAACTCGTGCACACTTGCTTGGCATGCGAATGCGTTGCAAGTTCGTGCATACAAATTTATGAAGGTTTCCAGCTAAGCAATCATTAAAATTGTACAGCCCCAAATGCGACATATTTCTGCTACAGGCAACGGCCGCGTTTGTGGTTGTTGTCGTTGCAGCCTATTATCATCCGCATCATGTCCGCAACGTTGTCAATCGCTTGTAAGTTGCAGCGGCATGGCTCAGTGATGAGTTAAGCTCAATAATAATTTGCGTATGCAGAACTGAACAAAATAATAACAAAAAAAACAACATCGATAAGGCAATAAAACCAACATTGAAATTCACGAACAATGTCAGCTCATTGATAGGTTCAATAATGATGAGGCGGACAGTTAGGTGGACCGGTGTGCCCATCGTAGCCGCTTAATAAATGCATGCATACAGACATACCTACTCTCATCAGTTTCTACTCCGATCGTCAGTGTCAAATGCGCTGGCACGTTCGTTCATTGATTGCTGACAACAGGCGCATAGCATACACGCATACACACACACGCACACATTTATGCATACATTCTGCCCTTTCACGCACCCCTCCTTCTCTCACATGCCACACTTAGCGGCTGACAGCTGAGTGGCCCGATGGCCGCTGAGCGACTTTTATGGTAATTAGCTGAAATTTGCAATTACGCGCTTATGCCTTGAAAAGTCGCTCCTGTCACCAATACCATAACCAAGTGCGCGACTGTGTACTATGTGGTTTGGTAAGTAGGCGTGGTTATTCATTTGTCAGTATGCCATGACGGTACTGGCAATAAAGTATTAAATTCGAACAGACCAAAGGGCGCACTGTAGAGGAGTGCAAGCGGTCTGCTGTTGGGCGATTTTCTGCATTAATTAGAAATTAATGTAAATTGCTGCAATAAAATTTCACTGAAATGGAGCAACTCCGTTCCAGGGCTCCAGCTGCTAGGGTCAATTGTGTTGTGTGTAGTGGATATATTGTATGTGTGTGAGTATTGTGAGTATATTTAGCGCGGCACGTTGCACTAGTTGCAGACAACTCAATGATTATGTAAAGGAAATGGGTGTGGCGTGTACTATGTATTTGCATTGGCTATTAATGCTACCAACAAACTCCGCGCCGATCGTAATTGGCCTCGAGTATCTGTGTCACTGGTTATTTGCTTGACGAGTCGTCCGGTAATGGCAGAGACAGTGCTAGAGTAGGTAATAAATTCCATTGCCAAAATGCTAATCAGCTGCGTTATGCTGTATTTCTATTTTGCGAAAAACTACATGAAAATGAAACTAAAATTAAAGTTTCGGGATTTCATCTCAGTAATGCTGGCACACGTGCCACCTTGTGTAGCAAGCAAGCTATTAAAAATCTATTAAGTATGGGGAATGTTAATCCCTGCATACTGCTCTAATTTAAGTTCCGAATATATCGGAATTTTTGGCAAACAATTTTTTAATTATTCATTATTATAGGGATTTGTAATTTCGTACGAAACATACGTATAAGCGCGAAACGTATTATAAAACAACATACATACAAACAATAACAAACACATAGCAAAATACGTGATTTTTTTGGTGGAAATAATCGTCCGAATGAGTCGACAATTCAAAGGTTGGTGAAAAATTTCACGAAACTGATTCCGTCGAAGATAGTAAAAGGATTAGCAGTCCATAATCTGGACGTTCTGTTCAGAATATTACTGCTGTAGTGCAAAGTGTTGCTGAACAACCTTTAACATCAATATCTCGACGTTCTCTACAATGAGGGAAATGCCCGGTCTCTCTCTCGATCATCATCAGAATTCTTCGATATAAAAATAATTTGGGTACCTGGTCACAGGGACATTGCTAGAAACTGCGAAGCCGACGAGCTCGCCAGACAAGGGGCCTGTGAGGTAGTGTGCCCGCGAAAGGAGAGGGTCGGGATCCCCTTGACAACCTGCGCTCTACTCCTAGAAGGATGGGCTTTGCACCAACTCAGCGAGCGCCGGGTAAGTACACGAACGTGTTGGGTCGTGAAGTCCTTCGGGCCACGTTTGGATAGGAGGCGTTCGAGGGATATTCTAAGGATGACGAAATCACATCTCTCAAATTTCGTGGGCATCCTCACGGGGCACTGCCCGCGGGGTACACATGCCGTTAGACTCGGAATCACTTCGAGCCCTTTTTGCGTCAGCTGTATGGAGGATGAGGTGGAATCATCTCAGCACCTGCTCCTCAGCTGCCCAGCCCTCGCGGAACTAAGATTCAAGCATCTTGGTTGTCACTTCTTTTCTCCGCCTGCTGATATAGCGGGTCTTGACAACAGAAAACTGATGAACTTCATCAGCAGCATAGAGAGGTTAACACAACCGCAGACCAGTCACCGTTCATAGACCACAAACACCCAATCCTCCCCAACCCTTTCCCTTTTCGTCCTATCGTCCTTTTCCTTCACCTCTTTCTCCCCTCTTGCATTGGTATCCCAAAGGATGAACCAAACTCTTTCGTCCAAGTGGGCCCACTCTCTGGGCAACCGTCACTACTTAACCTACAATGAGGCATTCATGAATTGACTATTTGGCGATTTTTACCTGTAGACAAGCTCTTGGGGGACGTTTAAATGATACCATTTAAATGATCTTATTTTCTCATGTAATTGTTAAGTGGCACATTTGAACAAAAATAGTGGAAGAAAGAATGTTAAGTACAGCAATATTGCCCCATGTTAATTATGTTTTCCTACATTAATGCAAATGAACCAAGGACTACGATTTAAGGGCATGCACCTGGAATGTCCGGTCCCTTAATGGGGAAGGTGCCTCTGCCCGGCTGGCTGATATCCTCGTGAGAGTAAAGACTGTCATCACTGCCATTCAAGAGATGCGATGGACGGGCAAGGCAAGGAAACCACAGGACCTTACGACGTCCACTACAGCTGCCAAGTGAAGGAGCGCAAATCGGTGCCGGATTTCTTGTGGGAGAGAGACTTCATCGCCAAGTACTGTCGTTCACTTCGGTGGACGAGCGTCTCGCATCAAATATTCCTTCTATGAGCGCTTGGAGCGTTCCTATGAGCACTGCCCAGCCACGACATAAAAATTATGATTGGCGACTTCAACGCCAGGGTGGGCAAGGAGAGAATTTTTGGTCCCACAGTCAGAAAATTCAGCCTGCACAACGAAACATCCGGTAACGGACAGAGGCTGATCGACGCCGCCGGGTCCCGAAACATGGTAGTCTGCAGCACCAGATTCTAGCATAAGAAAATAAATCAAGCAACGTGGCTGTCTCCTGATCGGAAAACATGAAACCAGATCGATCATGTTGTGATAGATGGAAGACACGCTTCTAGTGTTTTAGATGTACGTACGATCCGAGGACCCAACATCGACTCGGATCACTACCTTGTTGCAGCCAAACTGCGCACACGCCTCTGTGCAGCAAAAAACGTGCATCTACCTTCGCAAAGAATGTTCGACATCGAAAAGCTGCAATCACAACAGACAGCCAGAAGATTCGCCACTCGACTCTTACTCCTGCTCTCAGAGAGTACTGCCCAACAAACCGACATGCACGAGCAATGGAGCAACATTTCTCGTTCTCTACGTACCGCCGCCGAAGAAGAAATCGGATTCCGGAGAGCCCGAAAAAACAGTTGGTACGACGAGGAATGTCATGCTGCCGCAGAAAGAACGGATGCCGCCTATAGAGCCACACTGCGATCCGGCGCAACGCGAGCCATGTGGGACCGCTACAGAGAGCTAAAAAAGGTAGAGAGACGTATTATCCGAAAGAAGAAACGAGAGGCCGAAATACGTGAGTGCGAGGAGCTTGAGATGCTGGCCAATAGGAACAACGCCCGAAAATTCTACCAGAAAGTTCGGCGGCTTACAGAAGGTTTTAAGACCGGGGCGTTGTCCTGTAAGAACAAAGACGGCGATCTGGTGACTGACGTACAGAGCAATCTTAAATTATGGAGGGAACACTTCTCGAACCTGTTAAATAGAATGCGAAGATCCCGATATCCCAATCATTGGCGACGGAATTGTCTTTCCGCTACCTAATCATGACGATGTCAGAATAGCGATAACGCGGCGAAAGAACAACAAAGCCGCGGGCGCCGACCGACTGCCGGCTGAGCTATTCAAACATGCCAGCGAGGAGCTGGTAAGGTGCATGCATCAGCTTCTATGCAAAATATGATCGGATGAAAGCATGCCTGCCGATTGGAATTTAAGTGTGCTCTGCCCAATCCATAAGAAGGGCGATCCTGCAATTTGTGCCAATTACCGTGGGATTAGTCTTCCAAACATCGCCTATAAGATTCTAGCGAACGTATTGTGTGAAAGGATGAAGCCCACCATCAACCAACTGATTGGACCTTAACATTGTGCCTTAGACCTGGAAAGTCTACCATCGACCAAATATTCACAATACGCCAAATCTTGGAAAAGACCCATGAAAGCAGAATCGACACACACCATCTTTTCGTAGACTTCGAAGCTGCATTCGACAGTACGAAAAGGAGTCACCTGTATGCCACGATGTCTGAATTTGGTATCCTCGCAAAACTAATACGGCTTTGCAAGATGACGTTGCTCAATACGAGCAGCGCCGTGAGATTTGGGAAGGACCTCTCCACAGTGCAGGCCCTGTTGAGCCATTAAACGGAATAATTTGAAGTGGTCTCAGTAGGGTTCGAATTCTGTGGACAATGGTTGCTACAAAGGAGATATATTGGTTTTTGCGGATACTTGAACAAATTTGCAAGTTTCAGCTGCTTGTGTCCGCCGAAAAGCATCTTAGAGTAGAGTTGCACACACAGAGCCATCCTCGCTTGAAGGTTCGACAAAAAGACACTCCAAATATTAATGGATCTGTGCGAGCTGTTTGAAGCAAATTAAGATACAGCTTTTCCGTTAGCTAGATCAAGTAGTGCGGATGGATACAAAAGCTACAGACTTGAAGGTACCCGGTGCAGCTTCTGCGAATAGTGATAAAGGAAGGTCAGCTGCAAGCAGAAAAGTGTGGGAGGTCTTGGCGCCAGTTAGCAAAAGAAAGAAGAAAATGCTGGCGCGTTTTGTTGATTTCAACGAAAATCATGGTTGTAGCGCAAATAAAAAAGCAGAATTAAGAATAAAGTGTTTTCTTGCATCTACATACAATCTGGTACGTAGGTATGTACTGGTAACTATAAACTCGAGCTGCATATTTCTTTTTAAATTATAATTGAAATTAATTTCAGAGAAGCCACTTGAAAACATTAAAATACTTAATGTTACCTAATTCCGAAAATCATTGTTAAGACACACCAAAATGTGGCAAACCGGTTCGTAGTATCATCGGATAACTCTGCGTGAGTGGTGCACCTAGTTTTCGTGACTTGTGGATTTTCTCTGTAACACACACCAGTAACACAAATGACTGATAGTGTGCGATCGCCTCCAATGCATATATACATATATAGTGTGCGTATGTGTGTATAAGTGTGAGTGCGTGCGTACAAGAGGGCACTTGAATCTATTAGAAATGCCGATGAGTGCGCACTTCTTGTCCAACTTGTTGTCACTTATTACTGTCATTTTTGACTGAAAAGTTCAAGCCCTTTGCCACACCATAAGAGGATTACCGATCAGACAAGACAGCGAGTACGGTCAAAAGTAGGCACTTGTGGGTACTCTGTGTGTGGAGATATGTAAGGGTGTATGTTGTGTTACATAGGGTGTTTTTTAAGGGCCGGAGAACTTAAAATGGCAATACAAAGCAGATACATGCATATATTCTTAGAGTGAATTTGAATTTTTTTATTATAACCTGGTAGATAATTTCATGGAATTTTTTTTTTTTTAATATGATATTCAGCAAATGTTCGCCGCGGCTATGAGTTGCATGGTCCATTTGATCTGTCCAATTTTTGACTACTTTTTCCAAAAAATCTGGCCATATGGTGTCAATGGGGCCTGAATATTACAATAAACCGATTGTTAAGCGCGCTATATGGCAACTTGCGTTGCCTTGTGGGAACCCGAGGGGTGCCTTTTATATTTCGGAATTTGGCAACCCTGGTGTTGCAATCTGGAAACTGACAGCTGTATCGCAAAGTTTGAAAGTTTTTGGATTTTACGTACTCAGAACGTTTTGAAATACCAGCGCTATTTGTGTTGTTTACAGTAACTTAAAAGATTCATCTCGGTCCAAAAATGGAATTAAATCGTGAACATTTTCGTGCGATTATTTTTTACAACTTTCGACGTGGATTAACTCAGCAACATTGCATGGATGAACTTAATTCATTTTTTGGCGATGAAGCTCCATCAAGGACCAGTGTTTATCGATGGTATGGTGAATTCAATCGTGGTCGTAGTTCACTCTAAGACGAATTTCGTGAAGGTCGTCCAAAATCAGTTGTTGTTCCGAAAACCATTGATGCTGTGCGCGAACTGATATTGCAAGATCGTCATGTGACCTATCGTGGGATTGAGACAATCTTAGGCATTAGTGGGACCAGCATACATTCAATATTGCATATACATTTGACTGTCAACAAAATTTGTTCGCGTAGGATCCCACACAATTTGTCAATCGCTCAAAAAAAGGCTCGTGTCGATTGGTCGAAGGAAATGCTCAAAAAATACGATCACGGGGCTTCGAAACACGTCTATGACATCGTGACAGGTGATGAATCATGAGCCCGAAAGTAAACAGCAGTCGACTGTATGGGTGTTTCAAGATGAGCCAAATCCAATAAAAGTTGTTCGCGCACGAAGCACTTCCAAGCAAATGGTCGCCTGTTTTTTCGGAAAAACTGGACATGTCGCAACCGCACCACTAGAACAACGCAGAACAGTAAATTCTGAGTGGTACACAACCATTTGTTTGCCAGTTGCCTTCCAAGAAATTAGGAAAATCAATCGCCAAAGACGGACCACTCTTCAGCAGGACAATGCGAACTCTCACACATCGGCTGCGTTTTTGAGCACCCAAAACATCGAATTAATGGGCCATCCGCCGTATAGTCCTGACTTGGCACCGAATGACTTCTTTTTATTCCCGTACGTAAAAAACAAACTGAGAGGTCAACGTTTTTCGACACCTGAAGAAGCGGTTGCAGCATTCAGAAAGCATGTTTTGGAGGTACCTCATTCAGAGTGGCAAAAGTGCTTCGACAATTGGTTCAAACGCATGCAAAAGTGTATAGATCTTCATGGAGAATATTTTGAAAAACAATAAAGTGATTTTCGATGATTAAAATTTGTTTTTGTTGTCTAATCCCGACATATAAAAGGCACCCCTCGTAAAATATTGTGGATGTTCAGCTGATTGATTTTTGGAAACCAAAATTCAGTCAGCAAGACTTGATAGCGCTCGCCGGTCACCGCAACGGCAGCTCTTTCCTCATTACGAAAGAAATAAGTAACGATGACGCGGCCAGTGCTCTACGTACTTTGCGAACAGATTCTTTTTGTTTTTTTGCAAAGTAAATTTCCACAATTTGGAAGCGTTGTTCTGATGTCAAACGATTTATGTTCTGATGTTTAACAAATGTCAACCTAGTTTGCTATTTACTGCTGCCAAATCATAGTTATCGGTATCTATAGTTCTTATGCTGCTAAAAAAGCACCCGATACACACATGCGTATATGGATATTAGAAATACGACCAACAACGCGCTTTAGAAACATTCCTGTATGCTCTTTAACACAATTGCCCCCACTCTCCCGTTGCCAACTTTTATTCAGCTATTTTGTATTTTTTGTTTTTAATCTTTCCTCACATCTCGAGTGTTTCGATTTGTGTTGTCTTTGGTGATAGAAATTGACCCTATAAGACATAACTGTTGTTGCTTGCTTTCATACATATTATTGCTTTGATCCGACTGTCATTTGAACTGTGAAGCTTGGTGATTTTAACTGGCTTTTCTTTCTTGAGTTAAGTCAAAATAATTTGATTACAACAAAATGAAATTTCAAGACCGGAAGCCTTGTTCAGCACTAATTTCTGCCCTTTGTCGTATATGTTTTTCTTATTACCTTATTATGTTTATTTTTCATCAATATTTCACTTTTTGTAAGCATTACGTGTTTTTTTTACCGTTAATTGAAAATTGGGTGTGATAACCCTCGCCATCGACTTTGGCGATAATCCAACTTGGAAAATGAAATCACCTTAAATGTCTCGCAGGCATTTGACGGGATTGATCTACTTGTAGGTAATGCGCTATATATTTGCTCATAAGTATCCACACAGTTATGTGTGCGTTCTCATAAGTAGGGGCGTGTGGTAGTAAGCTTCGGGTAGGGCAGGCCAGTGTTTTTATGGGAATTAATAACCTTTTCATTGAATTGAGATTAAGCAAATAATATTGTCGCTGCTCATGTGTAGTCGACTTGGTTTGATACGATGTAATTTTAATTTTTTTTAATGGCACACATAAATGACGTGTCTCTGCTTATACATGCATATATGTGTGTATATATATTTTAGCAAAGGAATGTACTGTTACACCAAATAGCTACATAGTTAAGTCACGCTTTTGAGCGATTGAGTAAAGCAGCATGTCAAAAAATTAATTTAATTTTTTTTTTATATGCTAGCAAGGTTTTTGAAAATATATAAATATATTAAAAAATATTGCTCAAAGAAAAAATAAAGAATGTAACAGATAAGGAAACTTTAAACAGATAATGAAATAATTGGGTTGGAGCAGCCAATAAGGCTTCAATGCATGCTAACCAGGGCGCTCTGGTGGATTCTATAGACTGAAAATCAGCCAGTTATGTGGAATGTAAAATTGAATAGGTTTCTCACTAACAACACCTTACCGTTTCAAGTTTGATTTCAGGAAGCATCAATTGGATTTTTTAATAATTCATGCCCTATATATCGTACATAGACTTCATTCTGGTCAATCGACGCTCGATTGCATTTAACTGCTTAACATAATTTCCGTTCATTGTTTTTGTTTAATTTTTCGTACAGCTTTAGTCGTTGCTGAGCTTTAGTTGTGAGCGTCCGTTCATCTGTGCTAGTTGCTTGTAAGTACCGTTTTAAAAAATTTGCGGCGTCGAAACGACGAAGAATGTCTTTTGTGTGAGTTTTGCAACAAAATAATATATCGCTTTTAGGATTTTTTTTTTGTCTTAAAAACTTTTATATAATTCAATTCGACACGACAAAACAAGCGTTTTTAAATGACAAGGAAATTGAAGAGTTTCTTGCTGAAGACGATGACTTAATAGTTTCGGATGAAGATGATTATGCCATTGGCGAGCTTGAGGCAGACTTGGGAGAGCTAATGGACGAAGAAAATTCTTCTGAAGAGGTTTGTGCAGACGAAGACGATGTCCCGTTGAATGTGTTGCTTGAAGAGTCTGATATAATTACTTTCTCAAAAAACATATTACGTGGAAAAAACCGTCATAAGTGGTCGACGCAAAAAGCTACGTTTCATAGATATGAACACAATATTGTACATCAAGTACGTGGTCCTACTCGAATTGTAACCATTGATAATTGGTTTGCTTCAGTCTCCTTGGCTAAATCTCTTTTAAAAGAACCATATAAATTAACATTGGTTGGAACATTGCGAGAGATACCTCCAGAGATGAAAGTCAGTAAAGGTCGAAAATGTGGCACTTCAATGTTCGCCTATGACAACGAACGGACGCTCTTGTCATATAAGCCAAAACCGAATAAAATATTTTACTAATAGGACTATGAATAAGTTCGTGCGGTTTTTTTCGAAATTTGAAACTTTATTGACGTAAAATGGTTACAAATTTAATATTCAAAATATTGTCCATCGCTTACTACTACTTTTTCCCATCTTTCTGGCAATTCACGGATTCCCTTTGTGAAAAATTCGGTCGGTTTTGCCGCAATCCACGAATCGATCCATTTTTTGACTTCATCGTAATTACGGAAGTGCTGGTCAGCCAGGCCATGTTGCATCGATCGGAAGAGATAGTAATCGGATGGCGCAAGGTCTGGACTATACGGCGGGTGGGGTAGGACATCCCATTTGAGCGTTTCTAAGTATGTTTTGACCACTTGTGCAACATGTGGCCGAGCATTGTCATGTTGCAAAATAACTTTGTCGTGTCTATCGGCGTATTGCGGCCGTTTTTCTCGCAGTGCTCGGCTCAAACGCATCAATTGTCGTCGGTAGACATCCCCCGTAATCGTTTCATTCGGTTTCAGTAGCTCATAATACACAACACCCAGCTGGTCCCACCAGATACACAGCATAACCTTCAGGCCATGAATATTCTGCGCCGACGTCGATGTTGAAGCATGGCCAGGGTATCCATACGTTGCCCGACGTTTTGGATTGTCGTAATGGACCCACTTTTCATCGCCAGTCACAATTCGATGCAAAAAACCCTTTCTTTTGTGCCGTTGAAGCAGTTGTTCGCATGCCATAAAACGGCGTTCAACGTCTCTTGGCTTCAATTCATACGGCACCCAATGGCCTACCTTTCGGATCATTCCCATGGCTTTTAAACGTTTGGAAATGGTTGATTGATCAACTCCCAAAGTTTTTGCAACCTCTTCTTGCGTTTGAGCCGGATCTTGATCGAGCAATTCCTCCAATTCGGTATCCATGAACTTTGGCGGCGCACCCTCGCGTTCTTCGTCTTCCAAGCCAAAATCACCACTTTTAAAGCGTGCAAACCACTTCTGGCACGTTCGCTCAGATAGAGCATGCTCACCATAAACTTCCACCAAGATACGATGACTTTCGGCTGCTTTTTTCTTCATATTAAAATAATGAAGAAGAATTCCCCGCAAAAACACATTATTTGGCACGAAATTCGACATTTTCAAGTGTGGTAAAAATATTGTTGTTTACGCTTCAAATAAAAAACTTATACTGACGTTTGTGCCTTACGACAGTAGCTCTCCAATGAATGTTTGGAAATGTGGATCGATGGAATAATAATCAAGTTACGCCATCTGTTGTAAAACCGCACGAACTTATTCATATTCCTATAGTTGTCCTCATGCAATGAAATTTGGAACTGTAAATAGCATGACAAAGACGCCACATATGATCGAGTTCTACAATTCAACAAAAGGTGGTGTAGACACCTTCGACCAAATGTGCAACGTAATGAGTTGCGCACGAAACACCAACCGCTGGCCAATGGCAGTATTTTTTGGCATACTCAATATGGCTTATATAAATAGTTATGTTATATACACCCATAATATATTCCAATTGGGACAGAAACCACTTAGTCGCATAAAATTTATGAATGGTTTACACTCTGCTCTCATTCAAAAACACTTATATAAAAGACTTAATGTGGTAACTTTAAAAAAGGCAGCTCGACAAAATATACAAAGCGGACTAGTTCAACCCGATGAGAATGCAGAAAACAGCGGAGAGGTATCAGCAAGCAGAAAAATAAAGATTTGCACGATTTGTCCATCATCCAAACGTCGAATGGCCAAATCTTCATGCGCCCAATGTCAAAAAAGCTTGTGTGGGGAGCATAAAATTGATCTTTGTGCCTCATGTGCAAAATAAAGTTAAAGACCTATAAAACAGAGTTTTATTTTTAGTTTTAAGCATAAAATGTACCTTTTTAAAGTACTAATGAGTTTTAATTTGATTAATATTACTTTTTTGTTGAAGTTTGTCAGAGGCTATGAGCAAAAAAAATTTTTTTTATTGAATATGAATATTTTTAATTTTAAGTTTTATATCATATTAAAATAAATAAACAAGCATTAAAACTATTAAATAAATATTTAGAGTAAAATACTGCATTTATATTTTATTCTTTTTGGGTGTAGGTGCAATCTGAAGAAAGCTTAATAAGAGTGGTCGTCGTTTCGACGAAGAATGTCTTTAGTGTACTAAAAATATGAATGTCCTTCTAGGGTTAAAAACAGTGTGTCTAATAGAAGCGCGACGGGCAAAATTCTAACTTAAAGTTACGTTACAAAAAACAAATTAAATGCTGCCAAATAGCAATTGCAATATGTGTTGTGCAATTTGTTAGTTTTATGAGTAATTTAGAAACCGTACCCTTTTTTTTTTGCAAAATTAGTTCCGCGTGTGAAAAACGATTCAAAACGGTCCAAAATTATTACGTGCAGCCAAATATTTGAAGAAGTCGAAGACGTTCGTAAATCAATAGGAGCAACGGTATATCGAAGTTAAAAACGTTGACGACTTTTGCGGGTGAGGCCCGAGAAAGGTACGTCCCAAGGCCAAATTAGAAGATAATTAATTTGTGTGTGACAATTCCGAATGTATCATTGCGTGAAGCTGACGCAATTTTAAGAAAAAGTGGTGTTAATGTATCCACAGGCACGATTGGAGGACATTTATTTGCAGAAGACCTCAAGCTCCGGAGCGCATTGAAAAGTGATTTGCATTGGCTAAGGCAAATTCAGTACACAATTCGGCAAAGGTATTATTCACGGAGGTATCTTCCTTTTGGGTAAATACTTGCATATATCGATCCGCTACTGATAATCGAAAACTTCAACGAACTGTTTAAAACCCAGTTAAGATTCACATTTGTGGCAAATAATCTGAAGCAAAATTTAATGTTTATCTAGCATTGGTTAGAGAACAAAGAATTCCAATACTAATAGGACTATGAATAAGTTCGTGCGGTTTTTTTTCGAAATTTGAAACTTTATTGACGTAAAATGGTTACAAATTTAATATTCAAAATATTGTCCATCGCTTACTACTACTTTTTCCCATCTTTCTGGCAATTCACGGATTCCCTTTGTGAAAAATTCGGTCGGTTTTGCCGCAATCCTCGAATCGATCCATTTTTTGACTTCATCGTAATTACGGAAGTGCTGGTCAGCCAGGCCATGTTGCATCGATCGGAAAAGATAGTAATCGGATGGCGCAAGGTCTGGACTATACGGCGGGTGGGGTAGGACATCCCATTTGAGCGTTTCTAAGTATGTTTTGACCACTTGTGCAACATGTGGCCGAGCATTGTCATGTTGCAAAATAACTTTGTCGTGTCTATCGGCGTATTGCGGCCGTTTTTCTCGCAGTGCTCGGCTCAAACGCATCAATTGTCGTCGGTAGACATCCCCCGTAATCGTTTCATTCGGTTTCAGTAGCTCATAATACACAACACCCAGCTGGTCCCACCAGATACACAGCATAACCTTCAGGCCATGAATATTCTGCGCCGACGTCGATGTTGAAGCATGGCCAGGGTATCCATACGTTGCCCGACGTTTTGGATTGTCGTAATGGACCCACTTTTCATCGCCAGTCACAATTCGATGCAAAAAACCCTTTCTTTTGTGCCGTTGAAGCAGTTGTTCGCATGCCATAAAACGGCGTTCAACGTCTCTTGGCTTCAATTCATACGGCACCCAATGGCCTACCTTTCGGATCATTCCCATGGCTTTTAAACGTTTGGAAATGGTTGATTGATCAACTCCCAAAGTTTTTGCAACCTCTTCTTGCGTTTGAGCCGGATCTTGATCGAGCAATTCCTCCAATTCGGTATCCATGAACTTTGGCGGCGCACCCTCGCGTTCTTCGTCTTCCAAGCCAAAATCACCACTTTTAAAGCGTGCAAACCACTTCTGGCACGTTCGCTCAGATAGAGCATGCTCACCATAAACTTCCACCAAGATACGATGACTTTCGGCTGCTTTTTTCTTCATATTAAAATAATGAAGAAGAATTCCCCGCAAAAACACATTATTTGGCACGAAATTCGACATTTTCAAGTGTGGTAAAAATATTGTTGTTTACGCTTCAAATAAAAAACTTATACTGACGTTTGTGCCTTACGACAGTAGCTCTCCAATGAATGTTTGGAAATGTGGATCGATGGAATAATAATCAAGTTACGCCATCTGTTGTAAAACCGCACGAACTTATAAATAGACCTATTACTTTAAAAATAATTACTTATTGTTTAAATTTAACAGATTGTAATTTAAAAAGGGAAATAAAAAAAAAAAATTTTGTGCCTGGCTTCTCCGAAGACAGATTTGGCCGTTAGTGTGTGTTTACCGCCAATTTGAATGTAGTTGTGATGAATAAAATTTTGCTAAAAAAGAACAAGCCAACCTTGGATTTCACAAGAAGACAACGATTCAGGGCATCGAAGCTGGGGGGTTTGTATAGTCAAAACAGCAAAATGGGATTGAAGTGTTGAACTGAGCTTCATAGTCGTCTGATGCCGGCCCATTGAAAATGTTTGGACAATAAAAAAAATAAAAATAAATAATTGGCGCGTACACTTCCGTTAGGTGTTTGGCCGAGCTCCTCCTCCTATTTGTGGTGTGCGTCTTGATGTTGTTCCACAAATGGAGGGACCTACAGTTTCAAGCCGACTCCGAACGGCAGATATTTTTATGAAGAGCTTTTCATGGCAGAAATACACTCGGAGGTTTGCCATTGCCTGCCGAGGGGCGACCGCTATTAGAAAAATGTTTTTATTAATTTTGCCTTCACCGAGATTCGAACTAACGACCTCTCGGTGAATTCCGAATGGTAATCACGCACCAACCCATTCGGCTACGGCGGCCGACAATAGTTTGGACAATAGTTGAGCAAAAACTCAAAGGGAAACAAATATGGACAGTCAAATAGGAGTCAAATATGGGCATGGCAAATACGGTCGAATTTAAGACTATTACCTACACAACTTGTGCAGAAATTAAGGGGGGATTTTACTGTAAAAATCAAATTTTCATGGATTTTGTTGTCATACTTGTATTAATTTAATTAGTAAAAAAAAGTTTAGGGTTACATAAACACAGGTCTTGAGTGAACAAAAATTTTTTTAAATTTATTTTCATTTCAAAATGGCAGCTGTACAGCCGCTCCCCCGAAACGCCTTTTGAAATCTGCCCACACTGTCGCGCATTTAAAAAAAATCTGAAATGAAAAAAACCAATTTTTTTTTATTATATATCATTATTTTTAGTTGTTAAGCCTATTACTTGCAAAAAAAAATTTTTTTTGTAAAATTTTTGAAGTTTTTTAAAAAATCGACATTTTTTTGTTGTCATTTTGTTATTAAAAAAGGGGTTATAAATAATAAATTTTTTCCCACCATAGCTTTAAAAACTAGTAAATATTGTTAAAAATATACTATCAAAGTTTGAGCTTGATATGTTAATTTTTCACGGAGCTGTGATGTGGGCAATTTTGAAAACGTGGTTTCGAGAAAAACACGCTTAAACAAGCGCATTATCAAGCGCATATGACCGTAAACCGCTCGAGCGCTCAGTTTATACCTGCTTTGCTAAAACTTTTATAACTTGAAAACTATTCAAGATTTCTTTTTAAGATTTTCATGGAACATTCTGGAGTTGTTTCTGAGTATGTTTCAACAAAAAGTAAAAAATCGATTTTTTTTAAGTTTTACAGTAGAGGCCCCCCTTAACACAAAGTATCACTCAAAGATGTGCAACCATTACAACTAATGGAGGTGACTACAAATTTTATTCATAGATTGCGTATAATAAATATTATAAACCTATACAATGAAGGATCACATTATAAACAATTTTTATTTTGTAGTTGGCCGATCAATCTACTCTTCTTTCTCTTAATTGGCTCTATAAACCCTTATGCGATTTTGGCCAAGTTTAACAAAGCGAGCCAGTTCTTTCTTTCTCGTGCTAATCGGCGCCAAGCCCCTCTCCACCTGATCCTTCCAACGCAGAGGAGGTCTTCCTCTTCCTCTACTACTACCATTTGGGACCGCATCGAATACTTTCAGAGCAGGAGCGTTTGTATCCATTCGGACGACATGACCCAGCCAGGGTAGCCGCTGGATCTTTATTTGCAGCGCTATGTCTATGTCGTCGTAAAGCTCATACAACTCATCGTTCCATATTTATAAATACGTGCAGATTTCATTTATTAAATCTAAAATCGAGTTTTAGTTTTGTTGTTTATTTTATTTTATTGCTTACATAACTTATTTGGAGCTAACAAATTTGGCTCTAGATGCTCTCGTGTTGGAGCAGTCTTCGACCATCTTCTCACTTTCAGCTACGAGATTTTCCGGAAACAAATCCAAGTGCGAAGATAGAAATCAGTTTTGAAATACGCCCGTTACACATAGGCATGTCTGAAATTTTTTTGCTGGACTGTTGGTACAACTGTCCTCTATAGTGTCGCTGAGCGTCATCTGTCAATTAAATTGCTTTTGGCATTTAATTATATCGGTCAACCACAGGTGTGCTCTGCGATTTTCACTATGCATAAAAATATCCAACAAAGAATTTGTCTTAAATTTTGTGTTTTGAACGGGATTTCGTATGCCGAAAATGTGTGTTGTGTATTGCAGAAAGCTTATCGCGAGTGTGCTTTATCAAAAACAGGGGTCTACGAGTAGTATAAAGCTTTTGCAGAGGTCCGAGAAGTCGTGGAAGATTTTCCCCGATCTGGTCGCCCATCAACGTCTTGAACGATGAAAACGTCGACAAAGTCAAGGAAACGGTGTTAAAAAACCATTATTTAAGTTTGAGGAAAGTAGCTCGTGACCTTATCGTGTCTCACGAATCAATTCGCAATATTTTACGCCATCAGTTGGGCTTCTAAGTTAATTAAAGAATATTATTCGGAAGTTATGCGACGTTTGAGTGAGAAACGGCCCAATTTGTGGAAAGAAAACTCAGGGATCTTGTACCATGATAACGCACCGTCTCACAAGCTCATATTGTGAACACTTTTTTGACCAAAAGCTCGACAAATATCATCGAACAACAGCCGTATTCACCGGATTTAGCGCCCTGCGACTGTTTCCTTTTCCCAAAACTTGAATTGCCACTTCGCGGATGCCGCTTTGAGTCGATAGAGGTCATTAAGAAGAATTCGCTAAAGGAGCTTAAGCGTTTTAAAGGTACTTTGATGACTGAACTAATCGCTGGCGTATGTGTATTCCTTCGAATGGAGCTTATTTTGAAGGCGACAAAATTAATTTTAATGATTAAACAATTATTTTGCGTTTTATTGAACAATTCTCGGTTTTTGTTTGACAGCATGTATAAATAAAAAAATTATAATATTTTCTTACCCACTTTTGAATAATTTTCCTACATGTCTTTAATTATAATATACTAAAAGTGGAACTCAGTTGAAAAGAATTATCAGCTGCAGATTCGATAGTTGCCAAACATTTGGTAAACGCAGAGGCATCGAGAAAGTTTTTGACTCGTGTCCCCACAAAGATTCTGTATTTAATTTCAGTATCCGAAGGGCTTGGGAAAATTTCTGTAAATATGCAAATGCTGCGATGTCCTTCTCTAACCCTTTGACAAAGTTTTTAAGTATCCTTGGTTTCTTTTTTGCGTAGAGTTTGAAATTTTTGGACGATTGTTTTTTATAATGCAGCCTTTATGACTGGTTATCTCATAGGAAAAGAAAACGGCTATGCTTATTTTTTCATTTTCCATATATAAGCATTTAAGGCTCTGATTTTCAGTACAAATGGAAAAGTATGCATTTTTCGTCCGGTATTTCTTTGAAATTTCATGCACACTGACATCCTTAAACAATAGCGTTGGAACTTTATTATAAAGCGACAATAACGGTTTATTTTGTACTTATCAGCATTTTTTTTATTTTTCTTAATAATTTATTATGTTTTTAAATACATACATATATATTTTTTTGCCTTTTATATTTCGCCCAAAGTGCATTATGACGATTATTGTGCGTCAATTGCATTGGCATTGGCTTCACATTCGACTCACAAAAGAATTCACAATATAATTTGCACAATTCAACGATTTTAATTGCTTCCGTGCGAATGATTTTATTCAATGGCACATTTCACAATTCTTTTTACAGCGCTGCGCTTTTTACAGCCGTTTATATCACATACATACATTTACGTTTTATAGTAGTATATGTATATGTACATATGTGTGTAAGAATATATCCTGGAGGGAAACACCAAACTACCCAGAAAAAGTACTAGTTCATAACTAGAATTACTTGACTGAAATCGAACTAGTGCGAAAAAAACCGGACTTGTACCAATTGATGATTTAAATTAAAATGATTTAAATGATTAAAATAATTTATTCAAACATTTTTTTTTTGACTTCCACCATTTAATTAGCTCTTTTAAAAACTTTGATTCATAAAGCTTCCAATATTTTTAGTCCTATCCTCGACAGAACGAGTTTTGAACTTTCGACTCATTCGAACGATTTTTTCACCAAACAATCACTAATTTTGTGATATGTTGTTCTTAAAGATCGACCTTTTTCATAAGTTTCAATAATTTTAACGCGTTGCTCTATCGTGTAATTTGTTAATTTTTCATCTGTCTACTTGACAAATGTCAAAGATCACAAAAAAGATATGGTTTCGTCAAGGAATTATTCATATCATCTTGGTGTCTTACTTACTTACTTAGGTGGCCATAACAACCCGTTATCGAGTTACGGCCGACCTCTAATTCTGTACACCAAGCGAGCATAGGGTTTCCTCTAGCTGGTCTTTCCACCGGATCAATGGTCCTCCTCTGTGTCGGCTCCCTTGGACTTCGCCCTCGAACACCTTCTTTGCTGGAGCTTCTTCATCCATACGCACGACATGACCTAGCCAACGCAGGCGTTGGATGGCGATGCGTTGAACTACGTCAATGTCGGCGTAGAGCTCATATAGCTCATGGTTCATTCTTGGTAGTCTTCGCCAACGCACACAGGGCCTTAGATCTTACGAAGAACTTTTCTCTCGAACATCCCAAGAGCGGCTGCATCGCTTTGTGACACTACCCATGCCTCTGCGCCATAAAGCAACACGGGTATGATGAGCGTCTTGTAAAGTGTCAGTTTGGTCATGCGAGAGAGGGCTCGACTACTCAATTGCTTACTGAGCCCATAGTACCACCTATTAGCTAGAGTGATTCTCCGTTTGATCTTTACTTAAATATTTATTTATTTATTAAGGGGTAACACCACTGTAGAAATTTCAAAAAAATTGATTTTTTTTTTATAAGCTTAAAAAATTCTTTGAACCTTTTAAAATACAGAACAAAAAGTTTTATACGTTACCGAAGTTTATTTCATAATTATTTTAAGCTTTTAACCAAGTGTTAGTGACTGCTACCTAACGACTTCTCCAAATTTCCATACTTTAAATGCGTTTTTCTCAAAACACGTTTTCTGAAATTGGCACGCAGCATAACTCAAACAATTTTTAATATTTTTAATCAGGTTTTTCACAACGTCTGTATAATAACCTTCTTAAGAGAAAAGCGTAGGGGTTTTTCGATAGATTAATTTAAATGATTGTTATAATTATTTAAATGCCGTTTTTTTAGTCCAAAATAGAGTTTTTTCCTTCAAATGCTTGCTAATTCCACAAAAATAAATATTTTTTAAATCCCCTACGTGTTTCTCTAGCTATTTTTATCTAGATTAAGAAAAAAAAATTTTCTTTGTTCCAGATTAAAATTTGCACCCTCTGTGCTGCGTGCCGCGGAGCTCCTTCAAGAGAAACCACATTACAAAAATGTCTCCAATGCCGCCATTTTGTAAAATTTTTCGATCAAACTTTGTAGTTTTGTATTTTAGTATATAAGTAATAACTTCCCAAATCAGAGTGATTCCTTTCCTTTTCCTTCTGTGCAAAAAAATTCTTTAAAAATCGTGTTTATTTTACGCGTGTACAGTGGTGTTACCCCTTAATTTAACCATCTCAAAATGGAGTATTTCTTACAGACTATGAAAATTAGATTAATTCTTATCAAAAATAAATTAAACTTATAATTTACTTGTTTCTTTTTAATGAATGAATGAAGATGTAACATTTCTTATACCTATGTAGTTCACAGAGAATGAATATTAAAGAATACCTAGAATCTAGTGAAACAATTCATGTTGTAAAATTTTGAAGTAGTACTGTGCGGAAGCAAAATTTTGACCACTATGGTTTGAAACTGAATTAAATTCTTTCAGAGTTCTAGAAATCGGAGTATTAGAAGCATAATTAGTTTAAACCATCCTTAACCAGAAAATATAATGATTTTGTAAGCTTCGCTGATGAATATTCAAATTAAATTTCTGGAGTAAATGATTGGGAGTCAACCGCTTTATGTACTTATCAAATCGAAAACGAAAGTGAGGGAGATAATAAATTGTCCCTCTACTATCTAGACATTTTCAGTTAATGAGCAAGCACCGACATTTGTGGGATGCGATCGGTGGAATGCAAAGAACGCAAAGCATAACGCACAAAGGCTTTTCGGATACGTTCAATACCACTAGTATGACAAGCACAATATGGTCTCCAAATAAAGATGTCGTATTCTAGCTTACAATATGGGGGAGCTCGCAAATCTGCAGGCGCACTAAAGTACTAATATTCGGCTCATGCGTCAAATCCGTATTGTTGTACGGAAGCGCAACATGGCTGATCTCTAACACCATCTTACAGAGGTTACAATCCTTCATCAACAAATGCCTTCGCATTATCTGCAGAATCTTCTGGCAAAGCACCATCAGTAACGACGCACTATGGAGATTAACGAACGAGGAACGCATTCTTAGGCAAATCAATCACAGAAAGTGACGATGGATGGGCCACACATTGAGAAAACCACCAGATAGCATGACGATAATGGCACTGGAGGGAAACCCGCAAGTGATCAGAGGTCGCGATCGACCAAAAAATACTTGGAGAAGGTCGATGCTGCGCGAACTAGCAGACGCCGACATCTCATGGGACGGTGCAAAAACAACAGCACAGAATCGTATACGATGGAAGAGTCTTGTCGAGCCTTTATGCTCCCGAGAGGAGTGAACAAGGAAAAAAAAATATTCCAGCTTCGAACGCACCAGATAGGTATATAGCAGCTTAAGAGTATATGGACAAAGTCCAAACTAAACCGTCGAATAAAACGAAGTACAGAAAATGACTTTTTCCTATATAATTTTTCCGGTATCCTAAAACTAATAGAAAATCTAAGATCGCTAAATCATATGGTGTAATATTTTACATTATACGTAATAAAAATGTTTTTATTGTGAACTCAAGAGCTGATTTTATTTTTAATTACCCTTTTTAATAACAAAGTAGTTGTTTGGATCCATAGGATTGGAATAGTATTTTTTGTCTATTCTAAACTAGTATAAGACTTGCATTTTTCGAATCGAAATTTGATTATTGATCGCGTAGGACATCGCCATGTAAAATGTAAAAACTATCACTTGCTTGTGTGGAAAAAAGAAAGAAAAGAAAAGCCTGACTATTTGGGTATGTGGCTCATACTAGTTGTGAGGTAGTTTCCAACTAGTACGCGTACATTTCACTACAGGGTAGGTACAAAATATGTATATATTTATGTTATCTTTCTCCCCCACTTACATTTTCAATACGCTTTTGTCAATTATTTTATTTTTATTCCAGCATTCAATCGCTTTCGGCACTTGGTTTTTTTTAACGCGCTTCCTTGTCCCATTTACTTCATCAGTGGCCTGTAAACGGAGAGTCAATTTGTGTACGATGGAATAACAGAGGGAAAGCAAAGCATGGTTGTATGTTTGTTTTAATGCCTATACATATCTAAAATCTTGTATATACATATGTACATATGTATGCATAAATTTATATGGATCTTAAATCCTACGAATGTCTACGAAGTATTTATAAAAATTTACTCCTTGGCTCGACAGTTTATGTACAAAATTCAGTTATTGAGATTTAAAAGCACATTAATTTTGCGTAAAATTTAGAAAAAATATTTAGAAAGTGCATAACTATGCATATATATATATATATATATATATATAATATATATACAGTCATGTGAAAAATAATAGGGACACACAGCAATAATTCACACGAATACAAATAAAACCATTATTTTCAGTTATTTCAGGTTAGTGTTTTATTTTATTTTTAAATAGGCCAATAATATAGCTTAAAAATAATAAAATAAATACTCAAATTCTTTGCAAACAATAAAAATAAACAAAATTTTAAAAGCTGAAGTTATTTCACGCTGTAAAAAAAAATAGGGACAGCTACCTAAGTTCAACATTTATAAATTGTTTATAAATTAAATTATTTTCGCTTTTTAATATTTTGTTGCACAGCCTTTGCTTTGTAGAACAGCCATGCATGGAGTCAACCAACTTCTGGCATGTGACCTGAGGAATACTTCCCCAAGCTTTCTTTATTATTGACCAGAGTTGGCCTTTGTTGGTCGCTTTTTCCCTCTCAAAGCTACCTTTACATGTTGCCACAAGTTCTCAATGGGATTTTGATCCGGTGATTGAGAAGGCCAATCCAGTATGTTTATTTTGTTATTGGTGAACCATTTCTTGGCCAGCTTCGATGTGTGCTTCGGATCGTTGTCTTGCTGAAACACCCATCGAAGTGGCATATTATCATCAGTATAAGGCGGCCGCCGTAGCCGAATGGGTTGGTGCGTGATTACCATTCGGAATTCGCAGAGAGGTCGTTGGTTCGAATCTCGGTGAAAGCAAAATTAATAAAAACATGTTTATAATAGTGGTCGTCCCTCGGCAGGCAATGGCAAACCTCCGAGTGTATTTCTGTCATAAAAAAGCTCCTCATAAAAATATCTGCCGTTCGGAGTCGGCTTGAAACCACAAATAGGAGGAGAAGCTCGGCCAAACTCCTAACAGAAGTGTACGCGCCAATTATTTATTTATTTTATAAGGCAGCATTACCTCACTTAAAATAGTAAAATAAGTCGCAGCTGTCATTTTCTCCTCAATTCGGTATACCGGACCAACACCTTGGTAGGAGAAACATCCCCATACCATAATTGAGCCTCCACCATGTTTAATGGTTTTAATTGTATATTGCGGTTTGAAAGCGGTGTTCACTGGCCTGCGAACATGTTGGGAACCACAGTCAGGATAAAACATATTAAATTTAGACTCATCCGACCACAGGATATTCCGCCATTTCTGCACTGACCAGTTGATATGCTTGTTCGCAAAAAAATAACATTTTAGTTATATTGTTTTTCGACAGAAGAGGTACTTTACGTGGTATTTTTGACTCTAGATTTTTTTTAATTAGTCTTTTGCGATGATGTGTCGACATTTAAGGAAAATTCACTTTTAATATTAGTTGAAGTTGCAATGGGGCTCTTTTTAACAAATCTCACTATATTGTTTTCAAGACTTGGAGATATTTGTGTTTTTCGCCCACGTGTTTCCTTATGTGGCGTGTATTTTACGGCATTTTCTACCATTCTCTTAGAACAGTTCAATATTTCGGCTATCTGTCTATATGAAAATTCTTTTTTTCGCAATGCTTTTATCTGCTCTCGAAGCTGGACGCTGCAATGTTTTTCTCTGCCCATTATGGTTGAATAAATTGTATTATTTGCTTATCTCTGTAATTTATGCACACACTCTATCTTTTATATAATAGTTTTATTCTTTGTAGTTCTTTAAAATCCTCAGTATTTTTGAATAAATATTAATTTAATTTTCGTGGCCCTATTATTTCGCACACACTAAATTGAACTCACTTCACAAAATGATCAAAAATTATGAAACGACGCAAAAAGTTTTTGCTTTGATAACGGTATTTTACTTCAACGGCATCCCAGCAAGCAATCACACAAATAACCTCGTACAATTTAGTAAAGCTGAAGCAGAGTTATGTTTTGAAATTTTTCAAAGGTCGTGTTCCTATTATTTTTCACATGACTGTAAATATATTTGTATAGCCCGCCGAAGAACAATAACAGTACAACAACAGTTTTGGCTACTTTTCTTTCGAGTTTTAATTTTCCTTAATTTTTTTAAAAATATAGTTCGTTCAACAACAAATATCAAATATAATACAAAATTTTCAAATTTTGCAAAAGATTTAAAAAAATTCGCCATATTTTCATAAAAATTTAAATTTTTTTATCAAAATCTTTAAAAAAAATTAGGTACGCTATTTTTTAGCAAAATATGTTTTAGTGCAATGAAGTGAAAGTTTGAAGTAGCTTGAAATTCTCGCTGAGTTTTGGTAATTGTTTGCTCCTATGGGTGTTGGTCTTTTACTCCATATAACGAATGGATGAATTTTTTTCTAGAACACCATTGATTGCCCAGTTTTAGTTGAGCAAATGTGCTTTAAGGGGGTGGTAGGGTTTAGCGCTAAAAAAAACACTTTTTTTTTTGAATTTTTTACAGAAATATGGCTTAAGATACTTTAATAAAATCAGTTGCATGTTATTGTACATCTTTTCAATAAGTTTTTAAAAAATATTAATAATAAAATATTGACAAATAAGCCCATGACAGAGGTTTTTTGGAGATATGTTTTTCGAGAGGTGCTCTGCGGTGCCAATCGGCATTCGTCGTAGAATCATCTGAAACCAAAAAAGTCGAATTTTTCAGTTAAAGTATGACGTAATGCTCCCCCCCACATGAATAAAATTTTTTTTTTTTCATTTTTGTAGTTTTGGTGGCAAAAAAACGTAAAACGAGCATTTTTGGCGAAAAATTTCGCCATATTTGTAAGTGAAAAACAACCTTAAAAAAAAAAAAAAACAACAAACAGTGTGGGGGGGAGGTATTTTTGATTTAGAAAACGTGTGCCAAATTTGAAAAGAATCGGTTGAATAGTTTCGGAGTTGTGATTGGCACCGACTTTTAAGAAGTCGTTTCGGGAAAAACGCGTTTGAAAAAATGACTCTGAAAAATTATCTATGCTCGGCATTCGAGGTAGAGTGCCTACAAAGGCTATAACTTTGAGAGTTCTGCTCCGATCCACTTAAAATTTTGACACAACATTCTTGAATTGATTTACTATAAGATGAGTGAAGAAAAAAAATTTCGATTTTGTGACCCTACCCCCCCCTTAATGTTTCACATAGAACTCTTCGCAATTTCACTCTTCACATGGGAATATTTTAAAACTAACTTTGAGAGTGATGTGCCTATTGCCTCCGAACTTCGGAATATAATTCCTCAATATGGTATTTTTATGAATTGTTAATATTTTAACTACACAGATTGGCTTGTTTGTTATATTTTGTCCAGTCTGTAAGTTAAAATTTCTATACTAAAATACATTTTGAAAGCCGATTTTTCTGTATTGGCTGCATTCTTTTTTTTTTAATTTCGTCTGTGGACTATGGATGGCCTTCTCAGTGTCTTAAGCAAACAATTTTAAATCTTTCTTAAACATGGAACACTATTTATTTATTACTTATTTATTTTTGTAAGAGTAATATTTATAAATAACCAATACACTAAACTTTAGCAAGAGCGTTGACTACTAAGGCCTTCGACTCGAGGTTTATATGTACTTATGAGGCTCTTTTAGGCGCATTACATGTCTATGTACAACTTAGTGATATGTCGTATGAAAGGTAACAATAAATTTATGTATTTAGTTTAGCTAAACGTTAATACAATCTGAGTTTTCTGGTTTGAGATGATCAGAAAGTTTGTTGTTCGGATCTGGCTTAGTCCGGGGTATTCGTCCAGGAGATATTGACTGACAAATCTGGTCCATTGCAGTATGAACATGGCAGCTTTGAGGCTACATTTAGTAAGTGTCTATGAGTGGGAATTGAAAAAAAGGAAAACTAGTAATTTAAAAATCCTACAGAATCTAAGCCACATTCCCACATAACAGCGCTGCTCACTACTTATACATTAACAACAAAAGCACTCTACTGTTCTTAACGCATATGGAATACAGCATAAAGCAAGAGTTCCAAGAGTTACACTTGTACTGAAAAGTCCCCGCCTTAATACATAGGTATTACTAGCTTTACTGCATTCTAACAATAAGATTAGCACTAACCTTAAAACGAGAGCTGTTAAAATTTCATGATATTTTATTCATTAAAATCCACAAACTCGTTTTGAATTATCGAAAAGTGAAGTAAGTTATTAAATAGAGAGACAGACAATGTGGGCAGAGCTATTAGGCCTCTTCTTTTTGCCAAGAGTTAGCAAGTGGTGAATAGATGAAGCCAATGATGTATGTAGATAAACATATCTTGGCAGCATAGAGCTACCTAGAGGTGCCTAAAATTACATTTGCTTGTAAAATAGTAAGTTATTCCATTTGTGTGAGGTATAACCAAGAATAATACAAATTAAGGTTGCGCCTTCCGAATTCGCTATATCGTCAGAGGCCATGAATAAAGAACAAAAGGTAGGGGAATTACTTGTTCGTGAAGAGGAAGAGTAGGTGAAAGCTATGGAAGCAACCAAACACAAGAAATTATACGCACACACATATTTTATTGCCACGACGTCATCCGTATAAAAACGCAAAAAACTGCGTTTGGAGGCATTCTACTAATTTGTGCTTTCACAATTGAAAACGCGGAACTTTGTTTTCATTAGTTTGTTTAGTTTAAATCCCATAAATCACAATATTACTCACGTGTTATTTCTCCTCCATTTGTTTGTTTTGTTCGTTTGTTTTTTATTGGTAAAGGAACTGACGTCAGACTTGTCAAAATTGCGAAAAATAAAGTAACTGTTTTGGTAAGACGCCACCTTCAGTACTTAATTCGCTTTGAGCTATAACATCGCTAGCGCCGAATCTTGCTCGAAAACTTTGTTGTTACTTTCACATGCCTATTTTTGGTCAAGTAGCCGTCCCTATCCGGCGACGCAGCAGTCTCTGGCGCACATCTGCTCCTCCTTGCGTACTGCCGCTGAACAAAACATTGGTCACAAACGCCCGACACCAAGAACCGCGAAGCTGCTGCAGCTAAAAATCAACGAACTCTGCAGTCGGGTGCAATGCGAACCGTGTATGAAAACTATCAGGAAAGAAGAAAAGAATTGAGACTGCTTTTTCGAACGGAAAAAACGCGAGCATGAATGGCGTGAGCGAGAGAAACTTGAAACGTAACGGGACAGGAATGATGCCAAAAATTGTATCAGCAGTTCAAGCGTCTGACCGAAGGTTACAACCAAAGAGTATTTTCTTGTAGAGATGGAAATGGAAATCTGGTTACAGGTAAGAAGCTGACACTGAGATTATGCAGAGAACATTTCTCTAAATTAATGGATGTCGATAATGCTATCAGTACTGCCACTAGAGAAATGAATCCGGTACCACTAATTGAAGAAGACGGGATGGATATTCTCCCACCTAGATATTACGAGTTACCTCACCTTCAGTGACTGAAGAACAATAAATCAGCCGGTGCAGATGGACTCCTACCAGAACGGTTCAAGGGTGGTGGGATTGAGATGACTTGGTGCACGCATCGGCTTATGAGCAATACATGACTACGAGAAAGCATGCCAAATGATTGAAATGTCAGTGTTCTTGGTCTTATGTTAAAGAAAGGCGACCCTATTATAGGGGTTTTTAATAGGAGGATATATTTAAGGAAAAATGCTATTTTTTAATATAAATGAGCGGATGTTTAATTCATTATAAAGAGGAAGGTATGCCGTTAATACTGGAAAATAACATCAGGCAAATCACCACCACGACCACGTTTACAGGACAATATCCTATCATGAAATTTCCCATAATCGAATTGCAAAGTGGCTGCCCTATGTCCTCTATAGCCTCACGAATTCCATCATTGAGTTCTTGAATCGAGCCTGGGCTATTGGCGTAGACCTTTTCTTTCACGTGCAACTTTTCCTAGAATTATATTAAATGTTGCCACCCTGATGTGACCAATAAGCATGACAACTCACTGTAAAATTGCGTCGGTGTACATATTCGTGCCACATTGTTCGCCTGATTGGTATATTGTTGTCGGCAACGTCATTGTTGTTGTTGATGCGTGAAATAAACGTCATTTATAATTAATAACATCTCTAGTGCAACAATAACAAATTGAAAAATGAGCGCCTGGTTGATAAGTAAGAAAATGACAGCTGATGCTATGAGATGACAAAATGAAAGAAGTTGCCAGTAAGAGCTAACCAACCACCAACACATAAAAGCATATGTCCTCATGTACACTATGTATTTAAGTTTAACTACTGGCTGCAAAGGCCACGGAATGCGAAATAAAACAATGAGGAAAATAATTAATGAGAAAAACAGAAGAATGAAGAATAAGTTGCCAATGCTGCTTAATTTGCATGTCTGTGCGTTTTATATATAGTGTGAGTATGTGTACTATCGTTGAGTACGACAGGGCGTATGAGCATTTAAACACTTTTTAATTGCATGTGAAAGTCAGCTCATGATAAGGTGAAAAAGTTGCGTGAAATTAATAGCAAGAAGGTATTTATTGCAGTGAAGGCATAATGGCGTGGCAAGGAAGGTAGATAATAATCGAAGAAAGCGAATGCGATAGGCTGTAATATACAATTAACCTTTTCGGGGGCAACTTTTTTTAACTGACAGATTCCTTTGACACCCCGATTACTGAAGTCTATAACGTGGGTACGCTCAAACCTCAGATAGCTGGCAGATACCAGTGAAATGGAATCAGTTGCAGCGATAATTGGTGCCAAGGAGTTTCAGTTATCACTGAACTCGAATTTGTGTTTGGTATTACTGTGGTTGATTCAATGTGACGAACGTAAATCGTCCAATTGGAGTAAATCTCACCGAATATTGTTGGTAAAAACAGTGAAGTGATTCACAAATAATGTTAGATGTTGAGAAGATATTCAAAGGAAAAATAAATAAAGATAAAAGTGCGTTTGGTTGGAGCTAGAGAAAGAGTTCCGAATAATATTCAAATGCTTGCGCCATTTAGACGTAGATGGGAAGATATTAAACATTCTGGGTATATTTTCCACAAAAAAGGTGAAACCTAACGCGTTTTCAGTTATCCCCAATAAACACGTTTTAATGCTATTCCAGACTCAGATTTGAGGTTAGCGGTCAGATGTGAAGTTGGAAATCAAATTATCCATGAAATTTCTCAGTTACTGAAAATTGCTCTTGAAAGGCTTGACGTTTCTCATTAGCCATATTGTACGCGCCGTTGACTCATAAATCTAATAATGAGTTATGTTTTCACACAAACTACCATATATCAATATGCTGTCAAATTTAGTCAATACTAAACAACTAAGGTCAGTCAGTAACGTTGTATGACATACATAACCCATTGACATTGAGAGGGTTACTGATTTTATTGCTACGGCTGTATGGTTCACGCGAGTGAGAGAGTATTTTTTGAGTTATGCGTACAATTTTGGTCCTTATGCTAATTAGTTATTTGTCAATTTATCCATGCATTTGAACTTAGTTTCCCAATCCGTAATCCAATCTAGTCTTAAGAATGTTTAACTCTTTAATTCATAAACAAATAATCTTAAAATAGAACGATAACTTCTTGCAAAATCATCAAATTTATTTGAAAAGTAATGCACTATTTATGATCTCACTACTGGTCGAACGATTCAGAAATAATAAATTCATATTTAATTTATCATTTATAACAAAGCGGATATATAGAACATAGTAATTTTTCCATGATTTAAGCACGATGCGACAGCTGTAAATTTTTTAACAAGCAAATGATGCCATTCTTTTATTTGTTTGTGACCAAATCACAGTAAACAATATGTGAAAGAATTGATTATTTCTCTTATGATGCGGTGCAATTGCACATTTTTCAAATATTACACGACGCGAACAAAATTCACTTTTTTATAATCTACAAAAAAACTCATACGGACATGAACTCGAGTTCCAATAGATAAAAGTAGGCTAAACAAAATTACCAAAGACCTTAATCGGAAAATAAAGAAATTTAAAAATGATAATTTTTTTCGTCGGCGGCCGAAGTAGCCGAATGGGTTGGTGCGTGATTACCATTCGGAATTCACAGCGAGTTCGTTGGTTCGAATCTCGGTGAAAGCAAAATTAATAAAAACATGTTACTAATAGCGGTCGCCCCTCGGCAGGCAATGGCAAACCTCCGAGTGTTTTTCTGCTATGAAAAAGCTCCTCATAAAAATATCTGCCGTTCGGAGTCGGCTTGAAACTGTAGGTCCCTCCATTTGTGGAACAACATCAAGACGCACACCACAAATAGGAGGAGGAGCTCGGCCGAACACCTAACAGAAGTGTACGCGCCAATTATTTTTTTTTTTTTTTTTTTTTTTCGTCACTTGCATTCATTCCACTTTTGGCTCAATATGTTCCTCTGCCGAACGGCATGGAGTTAATCAAACCATGCTCTCTGATAGCATGGGTTGAGTAATATTCGTTCTCTAAAACGGACTATTTAAACTTTTTTCGGAGCTCTAAATACAATAGGCTTCTAAGCCTGAGTGTTTTAGGACCCACCAAATCTCTTGGTGCTCCTGGGCTTGACCTATTCAAATTTCATTGGCAAGCGATCGTCGTGCGGATTACTCCTCATGGAAATGCACTAAATACTTAAGAAGGCCACAAATGTACTGCCCTCTTCTCAAGATAAAAGAAGGACAATGGACTAACAACAATTCCCAGAAAGCAGAATTATATGCAGCTGATGTTTTCACACCTTTATGAAGCAACAAGTAAAAGCCTGTGTCCCTCTGTGTTGCAAGAGTTCCAAGAAGTTCCACGAGTTACGCCGAACAAAAAAGAGAAATCAAAATGCTAAAAAATAAAAAGGCCCCTGGCTTTATTTTAATCACTGCAGAAATACTCAAGCAGCTTCCACCTAAAATCATCCGAATTCTCACTAACATATTGAATGCATCTTTTAAGTTTCATCACGTTCCAATTTTCTAGAAATCTGCGAATTCTGCAAAAACCAGGCTAACTTGGATACGAGGTTTCAGCGAATAGACCCACATCACTTCTACTTGTGCTCTCAAAGCATTTGAATGGCTGTTACGACTCAATAAAATAATTGAACGAAAAAAATTTCAACATCAGTTCGGTTTTCGAAGTAAAGATTCTACAATCGACGCGGTACAGAGGATTACGCACGAAATAAAAAAATCACTCGAAAACAAAAAAGTATGTTCTGTCGTATTCCTCCATGTGGCAAAGGCATTCGATAAAGTTTCTCACGCAGGTTTGCTTGTTAAACTAAAATTAATACTTCCCAAACAATGCTATGAAATCTTGGAGGCGTACTTATCAGATCGCCAATTTCGAGTCAAGCAAAAGTATGCTTATTCAAGTCTTCGATATATAAAGGCAGGATTATCTCAAGGCAGTGTTCTTCTGACCTACCGTCTTATTCTCATTACGTTACAGAAATATTTGCAGAGGACACCGCTCTGATTGCAGTTGGTTAAATTGAAAGCGAATAGGCAGCCACATCGCATAGCGCTTTAAATAAGGTCTCCCAGTGGCGTAATACATACATGGAAAATTAAACTTAACCAAAGAAAATCTGTTCACTTAGTTTTCACACACACTAAAATACAGCATATACCTCCATACATAGATGTCCAACAGATACCATACTCAAACTCTGCGAAGTACCTAGGTATGACATTTGATTGTAAACTTCAATAGACAGAACATGTTAAGAAAAAAGGGATGAATTGGACATCAAACTCAAAAATATGCAATGACTCATGGGGAGTAGATCAGCTCTAACTGCAGAAAACAAATTGTTAATCTATGAGCTTATACTAAGACCAGTATGGAGTTATGGTGCGCAGCTATGGGGTTGCGCCAGTCAAAGTACGAAAAACCAAGTCCAACAGTTCCAAATAAGGTCCTTAGGTGCATTGTCAAGCTCCGTTGTACTGCAAAAGTTTCGACATAGAATGCACCCTTAAAATAAACTCCGTCAACACTGAAATCGTATAAATTGCAGTGGCCCATGGAGAAAAATTAATAAACCACATCAATGAAGAAGCAAATAATTTAATGAAAACCGACGGATTAATACGAATACTCAAACGCACTAAACCGAGCCATCTCATACTTTTATAAAAATGATTAATGTTCGTGAAACTAAAAATTGTATGTAGTAATCATCAATTTAATTTCTATTTTAAGTTTTCGAGGGACAATATTTTTAGTAAATAGTTTTAAGTACTTATACTCACTCTGTGATATCTGTATGAACATCACAAAAAAGGACGTATAATCCGCTATAAAAAGTAATTTTTTAACGTTTCGCCAAGACATATGTATATGCGTTTTTACTGCCAATTGCGCGGGTACTCTATTTCATAAGAGGAAATTTGAACAATTTTTTTTAGGTTTTTATAAAAGAAGGTCGTTATGTGTAGACGTAAAGTGAAAAAAAGTTTTAATGTTTTGCTTTCGCAGACACTTTCCACTCTGTCTTCTCACAAATGATTATTTTGAAATTGTCGTTCCGTTGCCACTGTAGCCGTATGTTATTCAAATTTCAAAACAAGTATCAATAATATACAATATAATTGTAAAAAGTATAATTAAGGTACAAATGACAGGGTAGGTGATTAGCCTGCTACCAGTCCTAAGTAGTGCGGATGCCCACCTGTCGTTGCTTAGGAATAACGCCTTCTTACTGCTTGAAACGCCATCTGTGTGTCACATTTTTCTGGCAGAAGGATAACACAGATGGTTGAGAACTTCGCTAAATTTGGTGTGTCTGCGCTATTATCGCGATTGCCCGCTTCCTCTTGCTGGCGCCACAGATGCATTGTGTAACTGTGTCCTTTTCTTTTCTTTTTTGCTTGTTTTAGCAGCCACAATGCAAGTTTTGCGCTGACTTTTGTGTGGGAGTAAGGATTGGATGGATAAGGTTGTTGGGGTTGATGAATCAAATTTGTTAATATATTATTATTTTTTTATACTTTTTTTATTTTTTTTTTTTATGAGAAACTAGGAAAGTAGGAAAGTTTGGAAAAGTGCTATGACCGTGCTTTACTTGGGATTCGAACCCACAACCTCTGGCATGGCAGGCTAGTGCACTTACGCTAGGATTCCGAGGCCGTCTGCATATATGCAATGCCTCAATATTAACTGGTTTTGTTCTTCCGCAATAAAAATGATTCTTAAACCCGGAAAAAGCTCCGAAAAAGTGGAATCTTATCGACCCATCAGCCTGTTGCCTATTACCTCAAAAGTCTTGTAGTCACTATTTCTCAAAAGAATGATGCTCATAATTAAAGACCGAAAATTAATCCCAAATCACTAATTCGACTTCAGAAAAGCACATGGTACCATCGAACAAGTACATAGGCTCGCATTTCTCGACATACCTCAAGCCTTTGACCGTGTCTGCCATGACGGTTTACTCTACAAAATAAAGGCTACTCTACCCAGAAATTTTTATAACTTTATCAGATTGTACCTAATAAATCGGCACTTTTTTGTAAAAGAAAGTGAAAAACAATCTAAGCTCTGCGGAAGTTTAGCTGGAGTACCCCAAGGCAGTATTTTGGGACCCATTTTATTCTTCTTTACACTCACGATCTACCTCAAAGCAGTTACTGAGGAAATTATCGTCGGAACTTTTACAGATGACACTGCTTTACTCGCAATTGATTCTCTCCCTGATGTGGCTTCTCTTAAGCTCCAAAAAGGACTTGATGAAATAACTCAATGGCTCAAAGATTGGAAAATAAAATCAAATGAGACAAAATCTGTTCAAGTTACCTTTGCACTGAAGCGAAGTACTTGCCCGCCCGTTAAACACAATAAAACAATAATGTTTCAAAATATCTCGAAATGCATCTTGGCTACAAGCTCACTTCGCAAACTCATATTTTTATTAAACGCGAGGCACTAAGAATTAAAATTGAAAGTCTTTATTGGCTGTTAAGTCACAATTCCCATGTATTCCTCAAAAATAAGCTCTCACTGTACTCAGCTATCCTAAACTCAGTATGAACATATTGCATACGAATCTGGGACTCCGCAGCTAACTCAAACAGCGAAATACTCCAAACTATCAGAATTATCGCAAATGCCCAAATTCCCACAACAGTTGAAGAAATCAAAAAGCATGTCATAATATAAGACTTCAATCCACCCAAATCCACTAATTAATTGCCAATCCCATTTCCTTTAACATTTTGAAGAGGAAATCAACAATATATGTGCTAAAAAACAAAAAATTGAGGAATGGTTGCTTTCCATGCATGTCTCGTAGAGTAGATATCTTAGTTTTAAGTATAAATATGGTTAAATGTCATGAAATAGATCGCAATATATAAATGGATATTAAAAAAAAATTAACAATTTAAAAATCAAGTCGGAAATACAAGGAGATGAAGGATTCTACCTGATATTGACTTTTATAAAAGTGGAGTTCATTCTACAACAATAACCATATAAATCCTTGTTTAAAACTTTGTGCAAGTTAAAAACCCATCTCAAATTTTCATCAAATGCTTTTCAATTTAAATTTTGTAAAGAAAATGTTTGGACATTTTTCGGGTATATGCACTTTTGTAGCCACGCAACTGTATTCGCACTTGTACGCTTGCCACGGAACTCCTCCATTCTTTCACACACAAATTGCCAGTGAAAAGAAAATTTTCTTTTCATTTTTTCACGGAACACGAATCGAAATGTAATGAAAACGGGAAAGAACTTTTCATTTTAGGTACAGGAACGAAGTTGAAAAACAAACAAAAATTGTTATTTACTCCTTCATTTGTTAATATAATAAAAACGTATATTGAGTATTCAAAAATATTTATTGAAAATTAGGTCCTTTGAATCTTTAAAGTCCTTTAAAAATTGAGTTTATGTTTCAAAATCAGAAATTGCATCCTCAATATATAAAATCTGTAGTTTTATGCGCATATGAAATATTTTCCGACTAGTTTTTACTACCGAACTTTTGTTATATTTACATCCTGATATGTTCACAAATATTGTAATTGAGTGTAATTTATTCGCGACGTCACATGGCAAGGCTGCACTAGTAAGGAGGATTAGTTAAAATGAGTGCTCATGGGGCAAGCTTACAATGACCTCTAGGTAGCCAACTTCTAACAACTGTTTTCTCCTTGACGAAAAGGGGTTTCAAAAATGTTTCTTTCAAATCATTTAAAAAGGAAAAGAAAATTTTTCCGCATCGTTACCCAAAAGTAATAGCCTTAAAAAGTACTCGCGAATATCATTCAGCTAAATGAGATGCTGGCAAACATGTTTTATGTAAAAAAATATATTCCACTTTAGACTACTTTAAATGGAATATTTTTAATGATAACTATGATCATGATAATTTATCGAAAAAATAAATATTTCTTGCAAAATTAATCACTCCATCGGTAGATTTTTTGAGTATCATATAAACTAAGCAAACTACATACATACACTACAAAGCAGTGTAGTGGGTTAAAGTCGAAATAAAGATTTCCATCACCCAAAATTTAGTAAAAAAGTTATTCACAAACAAAATTGGATGAATCAAAAAATTACGTCACCTTGCATTACTGTTGAAGCCGTAAATTCAACATTTTTTGTTAATATTCTCTTATCCCGTGCAATATTCACCTTCTAGTAGATTTGCCTCGAGCTCATGCGCCAAGCCGCACACATTTAAATAAATACTAGATACATATAAATGCGTGATGCTTTTTTCTGAATATTCGATTTTTTTGTTAACTGCAAATTTCGTATCACCAGCACAATTTCAGTTTTTTCATAAACAAACCGATTAATAGCTCGTGTTTCGTCAGCTGATTCTGTCACATTCGCTGAGAGCCGTTTAACGGATTGATCTTGGACACACCTTCTGAATTCTTTTCGTCATCGAGTGTGTGAATACGTAAGGCGAATTGAGTACAAAAGGTGGCGTCTTCCAAAACAGTTCATTATTTTTCGTCATTTTGACAAGTCTGACGTCAGACGTCAAAACAAATGAACAAAATAAAAAGAGGAGAAATTAGATGTTTGTGAAAACTCAGTAAATGGCTTGATAATATAGTGATTTGTGACATCTAAATTTAACAGTCTAACGAAAATGAAGTGCCGCGTGTTAAATTGTGAAAACACAAAGCCTCCAAATGCAATATTTGGAATGACGTAGCAAGAAAGTAGGTGTAATTTCTTGTGTTTGGTAGCTTCTACTGCATTCGCCTGCTCTTCCCCTTCACAAACAAGTAATTACACTTCCGTTTGTTTGTATATTCACGGAACCTGATGTCGCAGCGAATTCGGAGGGCCCAATCTCATATTCTGTCATTTTTAGTGAATACTGCCAAGTAATCAGTGACGTGGCAGCCAAAGTTAAAAAAAAAATAAATAATTGGCGCGTACACTTCTGTTAGGTGTTTGGCCGAGCTCCTCTCATATTTGTGGTGTGCGTCTTGATGTTGTTCCTCAAATGGAGGGACCTACAGTTTGAAGCCGACTCCGAACGGCAGATATTTTCATGAGGAGCTTCATGGCAGAGATACACTTGGAGGTTTGCCATTGCCTGCCGAGGGGCGACCGCTATTAGAAAAATGTTTTTATTAATTTTGCTTTCACTGAGATTCGAACCAACGACCTCTCTGTGAATTCCGAATGGTAATCACGCACCAACCCATTCGGCTACGGCGGCCAAAGTTACTCTCACAATTTTGCTTCGAATGACCAAACCTTGCAATCTATCATCCTTGTGTTGTCATTGACTGAAAGCGCAGCTAGTTGCGCTTCTTCGAAAAATAAAAGCCGATAATGCCAAAATGCAAGCACTGCTTGCTTTTTTGGAGTATAGAGGCACTTGATAAATCTCTCCTTTTGTCGGTCCATGATCGGAAATTTTGCTTGTTTCCTCATAACCGACGCTGGTTGGCTTCCTGAGCATTTGATAATAAATTCCAACAATTTTAGGGCATTATTGATTAGGGTAGCGTTTCATGAGTAAATTCCAAAATTAAATAAGTGGTCCTGCCAATGACAATTGACAGCTTTAGCTTTACTAAACTCTTCACTGTCAAGGGTAGCAGGCACCTATTGAGTCACCCTTTGGAAGTAAGTATATATAAGTTAAGAATAAATAAATTAAAAAGGTTAAAAAAAAATCGTTTTACGTAATTCATTTACGCATTTAACGCTGGTCACTTTTTAATTTTGTAAAACACTTTGTTGGCAAACATATTTTCCACGCCCCTGAGTTTAACATAAACATGACAGACACATACATCCATACATGCATGCATACACCTACGTAATATTGCACACAAAACTTAATGAGTTTATTTAAAAGTATTTTTCTTTTCATTTTTTTTAACTGCAACAAATTTCATTATCATTAAAGCATTAAGGGAATTTAATTAAAAATACACGTTTAAGCGGCAGAAAAAATTAATATTTGCGCAATCCTGCCTCATTTTGCTTTTTTCGAAGTATGTAGCACAAACTGAGAGGAAACGCATACATACATATGAGTGTGTGTGTGGGTATCTATGTACACTTGTGTTCACAATAATAACAGTGCACATAAATATACTTTTTATTTAATAATTTTTGTTTGTATTTTTTATAAAAATACAGTTTATACTACAACAAAAACCATCTAACTCAAAGTCTCAAATTTTGCACAAATTTCAAAAATCATCAAATTTTCATCGAAATTTCAAGCTTTTTAGTGAAAATTTCGAGAAACAATTTGAGTAAGCAGTTTTACTGCACGTTGAATTTTGGTATAATAAAGTGTTAGTTTGAAATACTACTGTGGGCAAAAAGTAGGGTGAATTTGGTTGTAAAATGAAAAATCTTTATTTATTCTTGTAAATCAATTTCATCCCCTTCAAAATAATCCCCTCTCGATGAAATGCACATATGCGAACGATTTTTCCAATCCCCAAAACATGCCAAGTAGTTTAAAACGCTCGAATTTTTTTTATATGGATGAATTGCACAAGACTGCCAGCCAAAAAAAAATCATCAAAATTCGTAGCGATTTTTGAGCCGCTTTAAATATGAATTCTAACACCAAAATTGAATGTGTTATGAAACTACATACTAAATTTACCGAAAATACGGATTAAGAAGTTTGAAATTTTGAAGAAATATCAATTTTATTTGAGAGTTTAAATTAATGGTTTTTGTAGTATGTAGTATAAACCAAATTTTAAAAAATGAATGAGAAAAAAAACTATATAAAGGGTATACGAAAAGTCCAAACTTTGCAATATGTTTCGCTGCTATTATTGTTATTTTTTTACGAGGAGAAAGCATCGAAAGCCTAATTCCGTCAGTGTGGGACTTTAACCCGAACTAAACCTCCTACCGTCAAAGCACCACCCCGGTACAACCGTTAAGTATTCTTCAGGACGCGGTTTGAGCACTAAACTCAACATGCGTTATTGTCCTGATGCAATACGTCGAAAATAGCATATGCTTATTACTACCCACTGCTGAGGTCATTTGATGAGAGAGTCACCCCAGTAACAACAGTACTCCCCCACCATGCCTCTGTCCATACAATGGAAAGGTAAGTTTCTATGTCCGGTATCGTCAGTTTGCGTGCATCCAAATAAATCACAACCGTTAGGTACTATACCTACATCGTGTAAGGAAAAGTGTATACTACAGGGTGGGCCATATAGCGTTTGCTTTTTGAACCACCTATTTTTTTAGAATGGTAACACAAATGACATGTCAAATGTGTTCATAATTTATTTAAAGGTTTGACATTTACGAAATGCGACGCTATACGCTTGAACAAAATTGGGAAATATTGAAAACCTTTTTCCAAAGTGGTGAGTCTTCTTCTGCTTTTCTGATTTTCACATCGGTGGCTACGTCAATAAACAAAATTGTCGGATTTGGGGCTCAGAAAATCCACTCGTTACTATAGAGAAGCAAATGCATCCACAACGAGTCACTGTTTGGTGCGGTTTTTGGTCTGGCGGAATCATAGGGCCATTTTTTTCGAAAATGAGCGAGGAGCCGCGATTACAGTAAATGGCGAGCGTCACCGTCAACAAGTTGTTTCCAAAAATTGAAGAGGATGACATGGACGACATTTGGTTTCAACAGGACGGTGCAACTTGTCAGACTGCCAAAGTTACACTCGAACTTTTGGCTACCGTTTTTGAAAACCGAAATCAGCCGAAATTCCGATATTAATTGGCAGCCCGTTGGACTATTTTTTGTGGGGAGCCGTTAAGGACAAATGCTATGCGAACCATCCAGAGACGACTGATGCTTTAAAATACGAAATCGAAGTGGCCATTCATGAAATTGGAGTCCAAACAATCGAAAATGTGCTTAAAAATTGGGTTGGTCAAATGGCCTACTGTAAAGCCAGTCGTAGCAGTTATTTGAACGATATTATTTTTCACTCATAAATGGCAAAGTTCAATCTTCAAAATAAAAAAAAAATTTGAAAAAATATTGATTAGATTTTTTTTATAGCCGATTCAAAAAGCAAATTTTACATGGGCCACCTTATATAGACTACAGTACTTCAGCTATTTAGTACTATGCTTTCGCTTTTTCGCCTTCGCTCAATTTGTCTCAAATCATTGAGTATGAACGCTGACAATTTTTTAATACAATTTCATACCTCTTTAGATTGTAGGTTTTTGGTAGGATTATTAGTTTTGCTATTTTGCTTTCCAAAAACTCTCGTTCTTTGCTATATCTTTGGCAGTAAAGGAATATATGCTCTGCATTTTCATTTGCTTTGGAAAAAAAAATGAACAACATATAACTCCATCATCATGACCATACTTGTGGAGATATTCTCTGAAAAACCATGTCCTGTCAGAAACTGCGTCATATAAAAGTCGACATTATCATGTTTTCTGTCGACCCATGCCTGCACATTTCTAATGAGTCGATGTGTTCATCCCAACGTCTTCGCCATTTAGATAGACTGTCGCATCTTATTTCTTTGCGCTCCTCAGCTGTTAGCGACCTGTCGAGGCTTCAGCTTTTGTCATATATCCTCTTACTTTCCAGAGCCAGTATATCTGGGGGCATTATACAAGCAATTACCCCGATAGCTTCATGGGGCACAGTGCGAAATGCGCTTGCGACTCTAATAGCGCTCAGTCGAAACAGAGATTTTGTAATCTTGGTGTATGTTTCGTATTTTAATGCTTGCCCTCACACAGGTGCAGCATACATCACAATGGAGTGAGTAACTTTTGCCAGTACTAGCCTTCTGTTCTGACTGGACCCGCCTATGTTAGCCATTATTGGACATAGCGCCGTATTTCCCCGTGCTGCTTTCTCACAAACTTTTTCAATGTGCGCTTTGAAGTTTAAGCGCTGCTATTATTGTGAACAAAGGTGTATGCGTTAAATTCCTCTCCTGCAAAATAAGCGCACATTTGTGTACCTTTGTAACCGTGATACGCGTGTGCAAATACAAAGTAGATTCCGTTAAATAACAAAAAACGCAAAAAAATTAAATCAAAAAAGATGAATAAAATTTGATCATACAATTTCTGCTTTCCCACACAAGTTGCGCATGGGGCGAAAAACAAGCGAATAGGATGAATTTAAATGTACAAAGCAAATATGCGCATCGTTTTTTCGACATTTTTTCTTGATTTTTTTGGCTTTTAAACAAGCTAAATATTTGGAAAAAATTTTCATAATTTTCCGTTTTGCCTCTTTTTCAATTTTCTAGTTTTTAATTGTGCTTTATTTCGTGTTTGATGATTGTCAGCCGTACAGAGTGAGGTGGCATACCGACATTTCATCGCTTGGTTGTTTGTGTATTCTCTGGTTATTGTGCATGTGATAATTATTATTGTTACACATACATATGTAGATCCCTACATAGCTGCCTCTGGCATTGCCATTTTGATGTCAAACAAACAAAATTAAAATTCCGCAAATAGTTTTCATGTGCTTTGCAACATCCGCTTTTTAATATCCTCACCACGAAAATGCAGCAAAACACACAAAAAGAAATTATTGCTGTGCGACCTCATTTTAAAAGCAGGCAAACAGACATAGCCCCACAAACATGCATAGGTATAGTGAGTGTGTGCATACTGATTTGTGCAACATGCCGCCTATGGCAAGTTTTCACCAAAAAACGACAAATCCGTTCTGTTGATGATGCGCATGAATGCAGGCAAGTATGTAGGCGCATATGTTTGTACTTGTACGTACTCGCATGCGTGTTGCAGCGTGGGTGTAAAGGCTTTGCTTTGACGTTTATTTGCTAAGCGTGAAATAAAATTTATTAAAAAATTTATATGAAAGCTCCAGGGATACGCACAACTCTACGCCTATGTATGCAATTGTAAGTGTGCATAAGTGTGACTGTGACTGTATATTTAGAGAAATGTTAAAATCGCAATAAATTTTGCCACTCGCTGAGCCATGTGGCAATTTGAAAAGGCTTATGTGCGTATATTGCAATTTAAATTTTCACATAAGTACATATACATACTTTTATGTATCAACACGTATGTATGTATTATACATACAGTAAGGAACAAAAACTTTCAGGAATACAGCTTTACATGGTTGAAAGGAAAAAGCATGAGATGAATGCTGCCACTGGATTGCATTGATGTATTGTTTTTTTTTTTGTTTTGGAAATTGCCATTAATATAAGTTTGTCAGGTTTTAGCTCTTAGAAATAGGGACTTTGGGCGTGAGAATTACTGTATGAAAAATCTAAAACAATTTATGTTTTTCAAATGGGCTAATCAATGTGGCGGAAATTGTGCCAACTTTCGGAATATTTCACAAAATATATTGTATATATAGGTTGTCAAAAAAGTCTTGCGGTATTTCCGCAAGCTTGTCTTTGCAAGCGCGTAGTTCTAGTTGCATTCGTCGCATCGGTTCACGCTAGAGCTGTTTGGAAAGCTCTTTTCACGTGCTAACACGCGTTTGATTAATTGTTGTTTGCTTTCAGTCGTTCGTGAGTTAAAATCGCTGATTTGATCGAAAGAGACCGGCATAGTAGCAGCCGTAGCATCGACCAAGAGCTGGGCATGAGTCATCAAACCGTTATAAACCATTTGAAGATGCTTGGATTCAAAAAGAAGCTCGATGTGTGGGTGCCACACGACTTGACGCAAAACAACATTTTTGCCCGTATGGATGCATGCGAATCGCTTCTGAATCGCAACAAAATCGACCCGTTTTTGAAGCGGATGGTGACTGGCGATGAAAAGTGGGTCACTTACGACAACGTGAAGCGCAAACGGTCGTGGTGGAAAAGCGGAGAAGCTGCCCAGACGGTGGCCAAGCCTGGATTGACGGCCAGGAAGGTTCTTCTGTGTGTTTGGTGGGATTGGCAGGGAATCATCCACTATGAGCTGCTCCCCTATGGCCAAACACTCAATTCGGACCTGTACTGCCAACAACTGGACCGCTTGAATGCAGCACTCATGCAGAAGAGGCCATCTTTGATCAACAGAGGCCGAATTGTCTTCCATCAGGACAACGCCAGGCCACACACATCTTTGGTGACGCGCCAGAAGCTCCGGGAGCTCGGATGGGAGGTTCTTTTGCATCCACCGTATAGTCCGGATCTCACACCAAGTGATTACCATCTATTTCTGTCCATGGCGAACGAGCTTGGTAGTCAGAAGTTGTCCACAAGAGAGTCCTGTGAAAATTGGCTCTCCGAGTTTTTTGACAATAGGGAAGCGAGGGGCATTATGAAGTTGGCATCTCGTTGGGAACTCGTCATCGAACAAAACGGCGCATATTTGACTTAAATCGCATTATTATAACCAATTTTATGAACAATTGAAAATTCAATAAAAATACCGCAAGACTTTTTTGACAACCTAGTATATTAACACCTATGTATAAGTTCTCCACAAGATACATTCTGTCAAAAAATATCGGGAATTGTTCATTTAAAGAACGCGCGTTACACGTATGTCAAAAATTTTTTTTGCTGGATGTTAGTAAAACTGTCTCCGTAGCGGGGCATATTTTGAGCGTGATCTGTCAATTAGCTTGTTTTTGACCTTTAATTATTTCAGTAATCCGCAAATGCGCTCTGCGATTTTCACTATGGATAAAAATATCAAGCAAAGAATTTTTCTGAAATTTTGTGTTTTGAATGGGATTTTGTGTGCTGAATCGTTGAAAATGTTGGTCAAAGTTAAGGCGGCAAAATAAGTTTTGATGATTAAAGAATTATTTTGCGTTTTATTGAACAATTCCGGATACTTTTTTGACAGAATGTATGTTTCCCACTTTCAGTAGACCTGTGCTAATCCATACACGAATTTTGGATATTTCCTGTGCCATATCATGCCAAGCCTAATGGATGGTTTTGAGTAGGTCTTCCAACTTTTCAATCTGCCCCTCAGAAAGTAGATATTTGACTGACGTTGGATTTAAATTTATCCAGCTTCACTAGTCGCTCCTTAAGCTGGGCCAATTACTTTTCCAGCTGAAAGATACGGCAATCAATATACGATCTAAATCAAAATTCGTTTAAGGGGGTCTCTTATCAGTCGGCTTCTACTTTCCGAAAACTTTGAACACGTTTTCTCAAAACCATGTTTTTGAAAATGGCGTGTAAGATTAAAAAAAAACGACGAAAGTTATCGTTTTAAGCCAATAATCTATATAAATATTTAATTATCTGCGCAACTAATTAACTAACAAAATGCAAAAAAAAAAAAATTCATTTCTAATGTTATTTAACACCTTTTTTGAAAAGAAAATAGCGAAAAAAGCACTTTTTTTCAAAAATTAATTGTGTGTTCATTTTTTCATATATTTATACAAGAGTAGTCTATTAAATGCGGGAAAGCCTTTTGAATAAGACAATATTTTTCTTTTGTGTTTCAGATGAAAACTACGACCGCAATCTTACACACCGTTTTACTAGCGCACAACGAGAAGCTGTACGAGATCCCTCATATGTCCGCCGCTTTGTTTTTTTATTTATGTTAAAAAATTGTTTATTACTCTTCAATCATGCCTTCAAATAAATGCAAAAGATTATTCCTATGTGTCGCTTTTTTCGCCTCGAAAAAAAATTGAGAAAAAACACCTTTTTTTGAAGCCGCTGATAAGAGGGCCCCCTTAAATAAAACTACACTTTTTAAATAAAAAAGAGGGATTTACTCTGTTTGCGTAGAAGCTCAACCAAAGGCAGGGTCGTTTCGGTCTCCTTCCAGCAACGTAAAATTTCGATAGGCATCGGAAGAGCATCACTGAATTTGTCTAGTGCCCTTTTGTTTTGCTCTCTTCTGATCTGGTCCGATCTCGAAATCCGTTACCTAAAATTTATACACTGACACTTTTCCCTCTGGTTTCAATGAAGTGCCGCACGATTATCCCCAATCTATTCTTTTCATTATGTCTTTTGGAACATGAGCAAATTTAACGTCCTCTTTTGCCTATGTTTTGTGACACGGCAAAGCAAAAGTTTTCATATCTACGCTTTTGAATACTTTTTCTTTAGAATTTGCTCTGAAATAAAAAGTATTTTTTACAAGAAGAAAGACGGCCGACACGTGGTAAAAATTAGTCATCCTAAATTACCTTTAATTATTGCTTCATTGCGTAGAATATTACGCCCACAAGCCTCCTTGCAAGAAAACTAGGAATAATGCAATTAAAAATACATTCAAATAATTCTCCAATTGCACGATGAATATGTCAATGAAAAAAAAAATTTTGTTTAACAACAATTTAATTTAATTAGTTTTTTGTTTGACTACGTTGACAATGTTAAATTTATTCATGCCCCGAAAGACGTAATGAAAAAAAAAAGATTGGGGAAAATCGTGTGGGACTTCATTGAAACCAAGCAAAAAGGGTTGGGTATTTTAATTTTCGGCAATGGATTTCGAGATCAGTCCGAATCGGAAGAGAAGTAAGTTGTCGAGTTACTTACGATGACTTTCAAAGGTTTGCATTGCTGGAATGAGACCGAGACGTTCTAGCTTTTGGTTGACGCTTCTACGCAAACATACCATAGTAGATCCTTCTATTTTACTTAAATGCAGTTTTATTTCATCGAATTTTGATGTGGATCATATACTGATTGCTGTAAGTTTCAGCTGGAAAAGTAATTGGCCCTTCTTAAGGAGCGACTAGTGAAACTGGATACATTCAAATCAAACAACAGTCAATTACTTTCTGAGGGGCAGACTAAAAAGGAGGTAGACCCAACCAAAACTATTCACTCTGCTTGGGATGATAACTACAGGAAATATTCGAAATTCGTTCATACATATATTAACATAGGTGTTCTGAGAACGGGAAAAATATCTTGTGGGAAACTTATAGTTTTTAAGATATAGGTTGTCAAAGCTTTTGTGCAATGTACCGAAAGTTATAGAAATTGCTTAGATAGATGCCAATTGTCAATATTCGTATATACGTAAGTGACAAATCCATGGGAATGGTTAAGTAAAATATATGAATAATTAAGTACCATTCATAAAATAACATAAAATTATTCTATGGCTTATATCTACATTTTTAATTTTTTTTCCTATTTTTTGAGAAAGAGGATACACGTATTAAGTCCCTATTTCCCTTACTCCAAATTGCATCAGTGGATTTAATTCCATCCGAAATTAGCTGTAAAATCTTACACAACATTTTATTATTGAATCATGATTCTACGATATCGTCTGTAAATATATTATTAAATAATGGAATAACAAAGCGCAAATTTTAAGTGACTAAAAAATATCATTTTGAGTTGAATATTTTGTACATGTGGAAAGTTTTAACTTAATAAGAAATTACAAAACAAAAAAACACTTTTTTGTTGCTTAAGGTATTTTTTTTATAAACGACTTTTGTTGCATACAAGTTTTACTTACTGGAAAAGACTAGTTTTTATATGTATAATAATTTACTACATATTGACAGAGTAAAGTAGTTTGAAAGCCTCAGATATGGGAATACGATAACATATCACACGGGTACATTAAACTCAATCGGTATCAAAGGGATTATTTTTCTATTAAATTTTGTGTTCCATATTTCTATCTTCGTTGCTTTAGAACTACTTTGAATTAAATTTTTATTTTAAATCTCACCTCCTAAGTTAAAAGAAAGTTTTCTAAACAAATATGAACATTTCACGATTGATGGTTCGAAAAAAATAGTTTAGTCCGACGTTTGCCAATTCATATCGATATTCGCTCTTCTAAGTCTACCCGATTTATATAGGATTGGATGGGCTCATGTGGATATGGATTGGAACACTCATCGCTGAGGATATTTTGCGCCAATGAGTTCGGTAGAATGCAAATATCAAAAGCCGCCCATATTCGGGCTCGAACTTGAAAAAGGAGATGTATTAAAGCCAGCATTTAAACCCATCGTGTAAAAAATGGAATTAAATTGCTCAATCGGCCTGCCCAGTTCCCAGATGTAATATACATTGAGCACATTTGGGCTATTTTACAAAGAAATTTTTGTTTCGCATTGACAATTTGTGGAAGCGAGCGCTACTAGCAAGGCAAGGCAAAATATATACGGCGGCCGCCGTAGCCGAATGGGTTGGTGCGTGATTACCATTCGGAATTCACAGAGAGACGTCGGTTCGAATCTCGGTGAAAGCAAAATTAATAAAAAACATTTTTCTAATAGCGGTCGCCCCTCGGCAGGCAATGGCAAACCTCCGAGTGTATTTCTGCCATGAAAAAGCTCCTTATAAAAATATCTGCCGTTCGGAGTTGGCTTAAAACTGTAGGTGGAACAACATCAAGACGCACACCACAAATAGGAGGAGGAGCTCGGCCAAGCACCTAACAGAAGTGTCCGCGCCAATTATTTTTTTTTTTTTTTTATTTTTAATATAAGTTTAGAAATTTCAGAAAATCTCATTGAGATATTAAGGATCGACTCAGCAAAAAAAATATGCTGGTTGTCATACAAAATATCAATTTACAAATAACTCCATCTGGATGGAATTATTAAGATTTTGAATTTATTGGCTAGTGGTTTTGTTAGCGTTCTTGGATCGCTTTAAAAAAATTAATGTTTTTCGTATACTATGCGAAAAACTTACTCAATATTTTGCATCTTAACATAACATTTTCATATTTCGCGAACAATTTTGTTTTTTACTGTGCGTATATACGTTTGCACTGAGCTGTTTAATTAAAAATTTCACCGAATTTGCATGCAGCAAACATCGAATCAAAATGATATTTTCAGTGAATGGATTGTTGAGAAATATTATTTGCTGAAACAGGTATTTTATTACAGGCGATTATTGCCAGAATTTTTTATTTTGGCGCTTTCATATTCGTGCTAATAAAAATAATTTGATTTCAAGCTTGATGAAATTATCAGGCTTAATTTAATGTGATCAAATACATTCATTTAAAGTTCAAAGTAAAATCAGCTTTTTACAAACTGAGTCAGGTTGAAAGCGCATTTAGAGAGAAAACATTACTCTCACTCGGATATGTATTTGGCATTGTGCGTGCGCTCTGAAATTACTAAGGTACCACTTGTTTAAATACATACATGCGGCCACCGTAGCCGAATGGGTTGGTGCGTGATTACCATTCGGAATTCACAGAGAGAACGTAGGTTCGAATCTCGGAAAAAAGGGTGTTCGCGCCAATTATACATGTGTATATATATATATATATATATATATATATATATATATTTATTAAAGTGTGATTTTTGTTCATCGAGGCGGGACTTTACTCGATTGCCTACTTAGCCCAATGTAGCACTTGTTGGGAAGAGAGATTGCCCGTGGAATTTCAAGGCGGAGTCGGTGAGCTCTTATAGAAAATGATGGCTGAGCGTTTTAGTTCTGGGGTACGCTTAAAGAAACCACAGAGTGTCAACTTGTCTGAACTCGTTTAGTATCAAACAGCTTCGAAAGATATAAATCTGATGCAATGTTCAATGTACTTCTGCTATTTATATAATGCGGCAATTACGCAACTCTTTCTCGTGCTGCCGAAAGTGACGAAAAAACGGTGTGCGTCGATTATCCTTTCACCCCCTTTATCAAGGGTATCTGGTTGATTATTAATTTTCCAGATGTGCAGGGTTGGAATGAAAAGTAATGAGCCTTATTTTTTTTAAACAGTTTTATTAAACCTTTTGGCTTACACAACTAATATTCTTCAAAATAGGACCCTTGAGCGTCAATACACCGCTGGTAGCGGTCCTTCGACAGCAGGAAACATTTTTTAAACTCATCCGCCGGAATCGCGTTCAATTCGGCTGTCACAGTTTTTTGGATCGCCTCGATGGAGTTGAAACGCCTCCCCTTCAGCTTTCTTTTCAGGCGCGGGAACAAGAAAAAGTCCGGAAGGGACAGGTCTGGGATGTAGGGAGGGCGGGGAAGGCTGTGTGCGCCGGCGCATTGTCGTGATAAAGGGTACAACTGTTGACGAGGTCGGGCCGAACCCGGGCGACGCGGCTTTTCAGCCGAAGGAGCACTTCTTTGCCAGTGTTCAAAAATTCACGAACCCGGTTCACATCTTCGTCTGCTTGCGTCGTCGAAGGCCTTCCAGATCACTGTTCGTCTTCGACGCCCTCTCGGCCTTCCTTGAACGATTTGTGCCACCGTTTTAACTGGGCACTGGTCAGAGATTGGTTGAGTAGCCCAATGGTTTCGGTACTCGTTTTGTTTAGCTTTACGTAAAATTTGATCGAGTAACGTTGCTCCAACGATCGCTGCATTTTCGCCACTGCAAAATCCCAGCACACTTTTAAAATAGCTTTCACGGGCGGAGCGAAGTTGACTGCTCCGCTGTTGCTAGCGAACTGGGATCGGTTTCTAGTGGAAGAGGAAGGTCCAACGATCATTTTCCCCCATCAGCCGATTCGGTTGATCGCATGGCAGACGCTCCGCGCGGAAAGGCTCAATACTTTTCAATCAAACCCTGTAATTCCACACTAATAAGACCAATCAGCGGATCGATGGCCTTTCGCACAATACGCTCGATTGGACCTTGTATGACACATCTAGAAGGCTAACTCCGCGATAGCTGGCGCAGATTGGAGGATCACACCTCTTATTGATAAGCAGATCGCACTTGAATTCCAATCGATAGGAATGCATTAATATTTGGCACCACACCGCCATGTTTGAATAGTTCAGACAACAGTCCGTCGGCTCCTACAGCTTTGTGGTTCTTCAGCTTCGCTATTGCTTTGCTGCTTAATCATGGTCAGATAACGATGGGGGACCGAGGTATTTCACTTTTCTGTAACATTCACTACTGTCACCATTCAACAAATATGACCAGAGCTCACTCCATAACATAAGTATGCTTGCAATGTCAGTCGCTAGCTCTGAGTCTTTATTCTTGAAGAAAAAAAACCCTGATTTTGCATCCTTCTGTGAACCATCGAACTTTCTGACAGTATTTTTGAGCATTTTTCTTATTGCCAGCATTTAAGCACTTCCTTCTCGCGTATTTCGGCCCTTGGTTCTTTTCATCAGATAACAAGTCTCTATTTCTTTCTTAGCGATTTCACATGGTTCACGTTAAGCGAGATCGCAGCCGAGATACATGAGCTTTCACTACTGTCGAATGCGCAAATATAATCGGTCTATCCTCGAGCGACTCAATTTGGGTTCCATGTTATCAAAGGTTGCTCAGAAGTGAACTTGATAAGCCGGAGCCGATTCGTTGATGGCCTGAAGAGGTTCAACGTCATTCTTACTGAGCACTGGCTCACACCTAGCTGAGCTTACGAAGTTTACTTCAAATGCTCCCGGAATAGAAGTAAACAGGAAACAGTTGAGCCTATTCTGTGCAAATGTCAGGATTTAAAAGAGTACTGTGAAGTACTTGGATCTTTCTCAATGAGTCACTCTTAGCCTCGGGATAAACTTTGAACTAAATTTGTTCAAAAAGTAAAATTAATACAAGTATCATATTTACTTTAATTTACAAATGCCATCGATAAGTCTGTCCGTTTTCGCAAATATTAAAAATATTCCATTGTAAATGCGAAATTAAATCTATGTTTGCGCATTCAAGATGTACTTCCACTAACAGCTTAAAAACAAAGTACGTTAGGGGTTAGGAGCAGAGTCAATCTCCCACTTTTTCACTTGAAAATTACAATAAATAAGCAAATATGTAATATATTTTGCATTTCTGATCGCAACACAAGTGTCTTGCAAACAAAAGTCTGTTACAAAAAGTGCTGCTACATGTTGCAAGATCACTTTGCTTCAGTAACAACCAAGAGGCAAAGCCACATACATACATACATACATAGTTGCAGACGTCCAAGAGTCAAACGATTGACGCAGCCCTCATTTGTGTGCATCTCCCAACTAATCCGACATGAATCAAGTGCACTTTGCTGCTTCTTCTTCTTCTTCTTCTTCTTCTGTGCTGCTTGACGTAGTGTAGGATGATTTTCAATTTTTTACACCACACACTTTTGCACATTGAATGATAATGGATGAAGAGATTGTACATACAATGCTACTTAGCTGGCTGCCGAAGTGAAAATAGCAATTTCATTTTATTTTACCCTAAAGGAGCTATCAGCTGTGGCAACGTAAGTGCTTTCAGCAAGTTTGTCAAACGGGAAAGTAATTGCAAGAGTAATTGCACAGTATGCATGGGAAGTATCTTTCGGAAATAACGTTAAACTATTAGAGAGAAAGTTACTCAGCAGATTAATATTAGTTAATTACTTTTTGATATTTTATAGCACGAAAGCGAACACTTTCACACACTTTTAAACTAATTATTCGCAATTAATTGTTATTCGTCATTGGTCAAATCGATATTCAAATTTCTTATTAAAAAATAAATAAATGTTATTTAATTTACGAGGCTCCCGCGGCATAAGCAAATGGGTTAATGCGTGTGACTACCATTCGGAAGTGTGTAAACTCGAATCTCCGTGCATGAAACACCTGAATGATAGAAAAAGTTTTTTCTAACAACGGTCGCCCCGGCAGGCAATGGCAAACCTTTCTACCACGAAAAGGAACCTAAAATTTTCTTCAGTGTTTGAAAATACCCAGAAATCGCACGGTGCAAGGTCTGGCTAATTGGCGATGGGAGAATATCTTCAATGCCAGAAAGCGCAATAAAGTTATTTGTCATTTCAGTATAAAAAATAAAGGCGCAGTGACTCTTTTGTTCTATTTCCCAATAAATTTTCGAAAACTTTTAGTAAGCAGTTTTTCATACATGTTTTTGAGCAAGTACTGTCTGAAAAGTATCTGGGGAATATAAGCAACAAATTTCACTCGGGTAAAGTAATACGAGATCATGACATCCGTTGGTGACTTTAGTTTTCTGGTTTTAACAATTGCTACTTAGTGCCTATACCATTAATAGCTTTTTTCTCAATCCATTCCTACCCATTCCATTAAGAAATTTTCAAAAACACCTAAAATGCAAGAAAATATCCGAGATTCTGCTAGTCTCCTCGGAAATGGTAGTTGTGATATATAAAATAGAAGAAAATAATTCGGTCATACACAGGTCAGCTTGAGCGAAAAAGTTTTGACTTGGGAAAGCTGTATTGCGTATTGCTGTTAAGAGAGGAGAGCAAAATGTAATTTGCTCTCTCGAAATGTCCAAGACCCGTCATAGGATCAAATTAATATTTTAAAAGTTTTCGACGAAAATATGTCATTTTTTTTACTTTTTTCAGCGGGAAAATGAAACATATCAAAATTCTAAATTTGCTCTTTAAGGGGGACAGTTCCTCCAGTTTCAACCATTTTTTGCGAAAAAGTGAGAGTTTTCTCAAAACCATGTGTTTGAAAATGGCGTGTAAGATTAAAAAAAAAACGACGAAAGTTATCGTTTTAAGCCGATAATCTATATAATTATAATTAAAATGCGCAACTAATTAACAAACAAAATACAGAAAAAAAAAATTTTATGTCATTTAACACCTTTTTTGAAAAAATTAGCGAAAAAGATCACTTTTTTTCAATATTTAATTGTGTGCTAATTTTTTCATATTTTTGTAGTCTATTACATGCGGGAAAGCCTTTTGAATAAGACAATATTTTTCTTTTGTGTTTCAGGTGAAAACTACGACCGCAATCTTACACACCGTTTTACTAGCGCGCAACGAGAAGCTGTACGAGATCCCTCATATGTCCGCCGCTTTGTTTTTTTATTTATGTTAAAAAATTTTTTATTACTCTTCAATCATGCCTTCAAATAAATGATTCAAATAAATGAAAAGATTATTCCTGTGTGTATAGTTCAATTAAGTATGACACAAAATATCGACCGCCGCGATCACTGAAGCATACCTACATCCGATGGTCCAAATTTTCGATGACGCTGAGGCATAATTGAGGTTCTATGCCATTAATGTGCCGAATTAAATCATCTTTTAGCTCTTGAATTGTTGCTGGCTTATCGACATACACCTTTTCTTTCAAATAACCCCAAAGAAAGAAGTCCAAGAGTGTCGTTGACGCTTAGGTGTGGTTCACATTCAACATCGGCCCTTGAAATTTAACCACCCTTTATTTAAACGGTTAGTTAAAAACAAAATTAGATGAGTAATTTTGAGTTGTATGCCGAATACGTATTTTAAATTAACTCGAAAAGTTATGAGAATTCTAATATGCAACTTTCAGGTATTACTGAGTATAGTCTTGGCGTCAGTGTATACAGTGGACCAAGTAACCAAAACAAAAAATATGAACATACTTACTTGACTATTCGTTTGAATGTATTGACAGTTTTCATTAAATAAATAAAAAAAAACTCGTTCTAAATTTTTTATGAATAAAAAAATATATTTATTGTAAAATATCAGAAAAGTTCAGCTCAATTCAGAGTTTAAAAAATATGTAGAAAATTAAAATTTTAAGACCATTTTTTGAAAATTTTTCGAGTAATGGTACCGGCTCACATATAAAATATTCATAGTTTCGATAAAAACGCCTATAAAGTATTCGGTTCGATATGCATCAGATTGAGAGGAGCGGGGCTAAAGTTCAAATTGGAAGTATTTATTTAGAAATTGCTCTCTCTTTAATTCTCTAAGTGTGTAATTTTTGAAGTAGCGGGGCATATTTCAAGCAAAAAATCAATTTTTTTTATTTCTACAATAGTTTAACCTCTAAAATGAATTACATTTTTGGTACCCATAAAAGCTGTTATTAATAACATAATTAATGAAATGAAATGATATTAGCCAAATATTTTATTAATATTCCACATCAATCAGCGAAGAATACAACAGAACACCTCCTGAATCATTTGACAGCACTTGGCACAAAAAGTAAACTTTCTGGAGTAAAGTTAACAATGTGAAAGCACTTTTTCAAGCTGGTTTGTAATTGTAATCTTTTCAAACTGATTGTCGAAAATTTAAAAACTGTTTCCCAAACTAATTTGCGTGTTTTCATTTTGAAAAGTGCACATTTTTAAGGGCAAAATTAATTGACCGAGCGCTTTCCTTGCTTCGTATGACCGCATCTTAAAGCGTCTATTTATTTGTGGCGCTGGTATTACTACACACACTTTTATATACATATATACTCGTATACTCGAATACATACATATGTGTGATGGAGGTGCGCAAGAATATCTGTGAAGTGTTGGGCAAACATGGCACTCACTGACGCCACTGAAATATCAGTTTTGACATTTCGAATGACTTGCGCAGCCTGCGCGTCTGCACTTTATCATCATAATTCAGAGTAATATTTACATGTACTTAACTTTAAAAGAAGTGAGCAACAAGTATGTATGTGTAAGTAATGACGAATGGGAAAGAGGTGTTAAGTAAGAAGCGTGAGACGACCACAAAAGAGCAGAGAAGTTGTGTTATGATCGGTGTTTGGTATGATGAAGAAAATAGTTCAAAGGCACTATACAAGCTGTAGGTGATCAATAACGATATTACCTAATTTGATGCATGCACGCAGTTCAGCTAAGTGTTATTTATGCACATACATAAGATACACTCTATAAATTTCGTGAAAAAGCAATAGAATCGTGTGAGATCATAAATAACTTTTTACACTTAAAAAAGTTGGTTTCAAGCCCTCTATGCAAGTATCTCTCTTTATATGTATTAATGCTGCATTAATAGCACTTTTTTGTATATTTTGAATTAAATACGAGGATTTCCTCTTTTATTTTGCGCCTTCCCAACACTATGTGCAATGAGCTGTGAGCCGATATTTTTATAGAAAAACTAGCATCACCCAGTGGGCTTCGCACCACCATACATAAAATGTTTTTTTTATATCGCAAGAAATTTTTCATATTAAGTTTTCTTTATAGAACTCGTAAAATGTTTAAACAGTTGAATTAGTTGATTTTTTTCATTCAACATACTTTCTAAAGATGTCAAAATAGCCTTTTTTGTACTTTTTTAAAATTTGATTGTGGTGGTCACCTATATACAGGTAAGGTGAAAGAGCCGATAAAAACTTGTAATTAAACTTTGATTCTTTAACTTCCATTTCAATTTTTTACGCTAAATAAATTATGCTAAAATTAATAAAGTTAAAAATGTTTTTCCAGTTCCTTGAATGCTCCAGTTTTTATTATATTTTCGCCCAAAATTAATATTAACATAATACACTTACAACCACAACAGTACAACAGAAACGCTCATAAGCGGCTGTGTATTTGTTATTGTTTTTCCCATACAGGGAACTCAGGAACGGCTGCACCGATTTCAATCAAACTTCACACAAACCACCTCCTCATAGATAGAAAAGAACTCTAAAATTTTTGTGTCATAAGATTACCAAGGAAATGTAATATATAACGACAACTTTAAATAACCCAGGATCAGCAGTGTGGTTAGGAATTTCAGCTGATATAAGGCTATCGATTTGATCCGGAGTTATTTTATGTACCAGCCAAATTAGTATATGTGCGTGCGGCAATCCCCTTTTCAGCCATTCGATGGAGTACATATGGCAACGCACCTCCCCAAATACATATAATTTCACAATTAAATCCGTAAGTGCTTTACATTTTTGCCGAAATGGATACTCATGTGGTTCAAACACATCCTAGGGTTACCCGGGTCCACGTTTTGGATTATATCTCGAGACCCTAGTCACGGAACGGTATGAAAAATACTGTATACTATAGAAATCATCAACAGCTTCCATTTGCTACCCATATTGTACGAACACATCCTTAAGTTATCGGGGTCCACATTTTGGGCGATATCTCGAGACCCTAGTCACGGAGCGGCATCAAAAATACTCTATACTATAGAATCATCAGCAGCTTCCATTTGCTACCCATATTGTACAAACACATCCTAGGGTTACCCGGGCCCACGTTTTGGATTATATCTCGAGACCCTAGTCACGGAACGGTATGAAAAATACTCTATACTATAGAAATCATCAACAGCTCCCATTTGCTACCCATATTGTACGAACACATCCTTAAGTTATCGGGGTCCACATTTTGGGCGATATCTCGAGACCCTAGTCACGGAGCGGCATCAAAAATATTTACTCTATACTATAGAATCATCAGCAGCTTCCATTTGCTACCCATATTGTACAAACACATCCTAGGGTTACCCGGGTCCACGTTTTTGATTATATCTCGAGACCCTAGTCCCGGAACGGTATGAAAAATACTCTATACTATAGAAATCATCAACAGCTCCCATTTGCTACCCATATTGTACGAACACATCCTTATTTTGGGCGATATCTCGAGACCCTAGTCACGGAGCGGCATCAAAAATATTTACTCTATACTATAGAATCATCAGCAGCTTCCATTTGCTACCCATATTGTACAAACACATCCTAGGGTTACCCGGGTCCACGTTTTTGATTATATCTCGAGACCCTAGTCCCGGAACGGTATGAAAAATACTCTATACTATAGAAATCAACAACAGCTCCCATTTGCTACCCATATTGTACGAACACATCCTTATTTTGGGCGATATCTCGAGACCCTAGTCACGGAGCGGCATCAAAAATACTCTATACTATAGAATCATCAACATCTTCCATTTGCTACCCATATTGTACAAACAAATCCTAGTGTTACCCGGGTTCACGTTTTGGCCTATTTCTCGAGACCCTGGTATCCGATTCTTAAAATTTTAAAACACAAACCATCTACTGAATAGTCCAAACAAAGCCTAAAAATTTGGTTTGGATAGGTGAGCCCGTTCTTGAGTTATAAGATTACCAAGGAAATGTAACTTCTTTTTATATATATAGATATAGTATTCTTTGGCATAAATTTACATATAACGTAACGAAGAGCATTCAATGTTAAACAACTCGAATTAAATTAGAAATAACCTATAAAGTGCAACCTGTTATATCTGTTATATCTTGTGATTAATTTCCCATTGCCCTCTAGAAATATCTTTGCTCTTTGTCCGAAAAATATTCGTTTATTACCGTCTTGTGCGCTTCATCGTTAGAAAATTTGTTTCCAGACAGTCTTCTTTTACATTTGATAAAGAAAAGAGAATCCCTAGAGACCAGAGCTTGGGAAAAAGGGTGGGTGATTGACTTCTTTCATGATGCAATTTTGTACAGTGACCTTGGAAACACGCGCTGTGTCAACCGGAGCGTTGTCGTGAAGAAGCAATACGCCGGCAGTCAGTTTGCTACACATTTTTTCTTTAAATGTTTCCCTTAGATTATGCAACGGCTTAGCATAGAATGCCGCATTCATGGTTTCACTCTTTTTAATGTGCTCAATCAATTAAATTCGTGCCCACACCCAGAACACTGGGGCTGTGAAAATATTCGCGACCGGGAGACTTCAAATTTTTTAGGAGGGTCCGCACCCTTGTCATTCCATTTCATAGATCCGTACATTCTTTCAGGGTCATAGTGATGAATCCACATTCAATTTACAGTAACAAATCGGTCTAAAATACTCCTTGAACTTTCCCCACAGCTCCAAATTCCTCTACAGCACCCCACTCGCTCTTTTTTTTTGGACTTCTATGAGCAATTGCGCTCACTTTTGACTAAGATCATCATGAAGAACAGCGTAGATGGTACCAAGTGAAGGGTTGGATTTTTCACATTTGATGCACAATAATTTTTGAAGTCTCAGGGCAGCAGCTGTCTTGTACACAGATTGACGCAAACACGGACAATCGCGAAAACTTGTACTTATGAGTTCAATATTCCCATTTGCTTTCGATGTCCGGCCGCGAATGTTTAATATCGAACTCTTTGCCCGAAACCTTCAACCCATGAATGAATCAAATCTGCACTTGGAGCATCAGAGAAACGTTTCGATCGCAAACTCACGTTGTTCACCCGTCTATTCCGACATCGTCAGAATAAATAACCCACTCAAATAACGAAGCTAACGCAGTTCTTTCTCCGCTCATACGCTATACATTTAGGGAGCTTTAAATTTTCAGCCATATACTGCCAAAGGATACCCTGTACAAGCCTTAACCTCTATTGGTTCGTACCTCTAAGATTTCGTCTCATACACACCCTGTTGCAAAATTATAAGCTCACTACTATTTTTCTTATAAAAATATGGTTCATTCTGCAACAAAAGCCTTATAAACACTAGGTTTCAAGCACTACACAAAATTTTTCAAAATTTCACTAAAGCTTTTATTTCAACTTTCTGGGTATGCAGTTATACGTAAGTATAATTAGCACTTATACCCTTTTTGGGTGTTTGGGTAAGAGGAACTCGGAGCAACTTTTGGTGTGTGTCTTCATATTTTTTAACAAATGGAGGGATCCACAGTTTTATACCGCCTCCAGACAGCAGATAGTTTTTTATGACAAGCTTTTCCATGGCAGCAATACACTCGGAGTTTGCCACTGTTTACCGAGGAGTGACTGCTATTAGAAATAACTTTTTTTGTTATCATTTTTGGTGTTTCGTGCCCGAGGTATGATAGTCACGGAATGGTAGTCATACATCAACTCATTCGGATACGGCAGCCGCTGTTTTAGAACCGCTTGAATTTTAATATAAGAAAGTACCTACTAATTTCAAGTGACTGCAATATATTGATGAGTTTGACAACTTTTTTTGAGTTGTGACCAAGTTTTGCAAAAAAGAAGGACTTACAAAAGCATCGCATACACACTTGAAAACGCCCTCACTCTTCCCTCGTAAGCAGCAAAAACTAACACTTTATTTTGAAAAAGGAAAAAACACAGGCCTGGAAGGAGTTTTCACAAGAGAGCGGGGCGGCTTCAAATGTTCATCGTAAAATCTAAAGACCTGCGAGTTGTACAATAATGACAGCTAGCGGCCAAAATCTCGAAAACTATTTCTCAAACAATATGCAGATAATTTTTTGCCATTCGAGTTTTTGCATAGTAATTAATATCTAAAGTTCTATTAGTTCCAAAAATACTTGTAATAACAACCCGATAATTTCGGGATCGTGAAAATCGAAACATACATATATGTATATGTAGATATGTACATATTATATATGTAAAAGATTTCTAAAAAGAAAAAAACTAGTATAATGCTTTCAAGTCTCAGTTCGGTGTATAAATGGGCTTGAATCCTCCGATTATTTGATGCACTCCTTTGTAATTCATCATTATAATTCCTGAAATAGAAGGCGACTCAGCACAAGACTCATCTCTGAATTTTTTTTCTATAAGTTTTATTTCAAAAAATGAGTCTACCTATTGCATTTTATTTTTGTATACACTTGCATACCTTTAGCGCTGCATTAAATTTCGCATCTCACTTGCACATCTTTTGAGCTAAGGTAGTACCCAACTTTGAAGAGGAGAGGTACCTCCTTCACATTGATGCACACGCCCTTCCGCAGGTCACGGAGCTCCGCCATTCGCCCTCCTAGTAATTTGAATATAACGACTTCACCCAATTTAACAATATCATCTGATTTTCCTGACTTCATCATAGAGCATTTTGTGGTCAGTGTGACTGGAGCACGATTTTAGTTTCACTTAGCATTCTTTTTGTCCTCTAGCCTCGGAGTTTTAGTTCTTTCTTCCTAGAATTTTTTAATTAAAATTTTGTAATTAAAATTTTTTAATTAAAATTTAATGTTTGTGATCATGTAAAACATATTTTATTTTAAATTAGTTCAATAATTCACTTTCTAATATAGTTCTATTTCGCTTTAATTTTTTTATCAACTTGTCACAGTGACAGCGATTGCGATTATTGCTGGTGTTGGTGATTATTCATATGGTATTTACTTGTATGTGTGACATTCCTTCTCTATATTTAGATTTTTTTCCAAGTTTGTTCTTCTTCTTCTCTTTAGAGCAATAAAATCTGCAGGACTAAAATGAAAACACGTTATATGCGTGACAAATTGTCTTTTGTGTGCGCGATTCTTGAAAACAATATGTAATGGTTGTGCGCATAGATTGTAGTGAAGAGAACAGAGTAGCAATTCGTATTCAGTAAATTAAAAGGCTTTTTAAAATTTGTAAAAAGGTTTTAAGTGTTAAGCAGATTAGAGGAAAAATACCCAATATTCTTGCATACCTTCAAAAGGTTTGAGGTTTGCACATTCATAACAACAAATTTTATAAGAATCGATAAATTTTCAACAGCACCGAAATCTTTTCAGCATATGCTTTACATGCTAGGTGGCCCTTTTTAGCCTTTATTGATTACAACAATTTATTTTACTTAATATAATTAAACTTTTTGAGAACGGTAACACAAATGGCATGTCAAATGTGTTCATAATTTACTTAAAGGTTTGACATTTACGAAAAAGGACGCTATACGCTTGAACAAAATTGGGAAATATTGAAAACCTTTTTCCAAAGTGGTGAGTCTTCTTCTTCTTCTCTGATTTTCACATCGGTGGCTACGTCAATAAGCAAAATTTTCGGATTTGGGGCTCAGAAAATCCACACGTTACTGTAGAGAAGCAAATGCATCCACAACGAGTCACTGTTTGGTGCGGTTTTTGGTCTGGCGGAATCATCGGGCCATTGTTTTTCGAAAATGAGCGAGGAGCCGCGGTTACAGTAAATGGCGAGCGTTACCGTGACATGCTCAACGAGTTGTGTCCGAAACTTGAAGAGGATGACATGGACGACATTTGGTTGCAACAGGACGGTGCAACTTGTCACACTGCCAAAGTTACACCCGAACTTTTAGCTACCGAATTCCGATATCAATTGGCCGCCTCGGAGCTATGATTTAAGCCCGTTGGACTATTTTTTGTGGCGAGCTGTTAAGGACAAATGCTATGCGAACCATTCAGAGACGACTGTTGCTTTAAAACACGAAATCGAAGTTGACATTCATGAAATTGGAGCCCAAGAAATCGAAAAAGTGCTTAAAAATTGGGTTGATCGCATGGCCTACTGTAAAGCCAGTCGTGGAAGTCATTTGAGCGCTGTTATTTTTTATTCATAAATGACAATGTTCAATCTTCAAAATAAAAATAAAAGTTTGAAAAAATATTGATTAGTTTTTTTTTTTAAAGCCGATTAAAAAAACAAATTTTACATGGCCCACCCTTTAGATAGGTAGGTTAAGGTTAGCATGTCAGTTAAGCATCTCTGCCCATAGCAAGTTTTTTGGAGCGCAGGACTCGCTTTAATGTACGTGTCAATAAGTTGCCAATTTTCCGCTCTTTCTACCATCTTTTCGGTAATGTTGTCTGCTATTAAGGTACTCGGATTGCCTTCGATGTTCCAAAGTGGCAATTTCGACGTGAGTGATAAAAAAGCGAATTGGCACCGAAAAAGTTCGAAGATACTCAACTACAACAATTATTGGATGAAGACGTATGTATGTATGTCGAACCCGTGATGATATGTCTAAAGAGTTGGATATTGACAGATCAACCGTCGGTAAACGTTTGTACGCGATGGGAATGGCCCAGAAAGCAGGTAACTGGGTGCCACATCAATTGAACGAGGGGGATATCGAGAGACGTTTGGTGACGTGTGAGATGCTCGTTGAACGGCAGAAAAGAAAAGGTTTTCTGCATCGCAATGTCACTGGCGAAGAAAAATGGATCTATTATGGTAACCCTAAGAGTCGAAAAAGTTGGAGCCTGCCAGGTGACCCAGGCCTATTAATAGCGAAAAAACCATTCATGCTTCGAAGGTTATGCTGTGCTGATTGATCTGGTGCGATCAGAAGGGTGTCATCTACTATAAACTCCTTAAACCATTTGAAACCATCACTGCCTATCGTTAGCGACTGCAGATAACGCGTTAGAATCAAGCTCTCAAAGAAAAGTGGCCGAAATGGGACGGTAGACATGACAAACTGATTTTTCTGCATGACAACGCCAAGCCACATGCTGCTAAATTGGTCCAAAAATATTTAGAGAGACTGAATTGGGAAATCTTGCCCAACCCACCATATAAGCCAGACATTGCACCTTCGGATTACCATCTGTTCCGATCAATGCAGTCCGCCCTTATTGGAGAGTGGTTCACTTCTTTCGAGAGCATCGGAAACTGGCTCAATGAATGGATCAAGTCAGAAAAATCCGTATGCTGCCTGAAAGATGGAGTAAAGTTGTAGTTTCCAATGGAACATATTTCACATAATATCATGTATTATTTAATTATTTAAATAATTCGTAACTTTGGTTATGAAAGGACAGAAACTTATTCCCATACCCAATGTAATTTGGTTATAATTATGTTTTAAATTGTTGAGTTGTTCATAATTTCCAATTAGGTGCGTATTTGAACATGGTTTTAATCTGCTTTATAATGCAAATATAATGGATTTATTTTTCTCCAAACTAAAATATACATACATACATATATGAAATGCATCAGAAATATTTTTGACGTGATAACGTCTTATAATTCCATTTAGCCGGTTGCACGCACGAAACAATGTGTCGTTATCTTGCGCAATCGTCGTTATCTTGCTCATTCGTCGTTATCTTGCTCATGGTCGTTACCTTGCTTGAACTGCAAGCGAAAGCGCGGAACGAACGACAAAGAGCACAATCGCGTTCGGCAACGTTCGACATCTGGCTCTCTCCTACTTGAGTGAGCATATATACCTATGTATGTATATGTTTGTGTATGCGCATTTGTATATAAATTCACATATTTGTATTTGCATATGCCTTCCAAAAACCTTCACTGTGCATGGTAATGAATCATTTCTCTGTTGAGAAAAGGACGATGATAGGAAAAGTAGTCCATTTACCTCCTCCTCTATATCCATACAAAATATCTATCAAACAAATAAAATTAAAATTTTGTTTTGAAAATTGCACCCATTACATCAGTATTTTCTTATGATGTTGTCACGTTAAACTATCGTCCGACTTTACAGACAACCTCTGTTTTTTCATAGATCGTTTTTCATTTCGTGTTCCTGCTTTTATCATAAATTATCAAAGAGGAGATACATTTTTCTCCCATTGCAGTACCTACAAAATACCGACTAAACTGGCTTGAGGAATCACAACGTAAAACACCGTGAATAATTATAACAGTCATCTATGTGTCATGCATTTTGAGGAGAAATCATAAAGTTAGATACTCTATTTTCATAGGTAATAATGCCATTCTACGACTCCAGTGTCAGTCTTTAGTTTTCAAGTTTAGCAAAATTTTTACACCCGTACTAAATCAATTGTAAGCAAATGGGAAATCTTTACTAAATGATCGTCCAAAAAACTTCTCTTCGCTCATACATAAATGAGCACTTATTTATATACTCTTTCAAACACACTTACATCGTTATATGCAATATTCAGTACTCCTATCCAGTACAGTATTCAATGAGTCTGCAACATAACCACCACCCAAAGCCATTTAAAAAATTCGTGAAAGTATTTTAATTTTACTTAATTTTTCTGCGAATCGCTTTGTTTTGTGGCCGGATCGGTGTGCTTTGCTGGTGTCACTTTAGTTTGTTCATACACCACACTGCCTTTTGTGGCACTATAGCTGCCGCTTTGGCATTCCTCGAACTGCGTAAATCTTCTTTGGAAATCTATTAAAACAAAAAACTAAAAAACTAAAAAAATTCAGAAAAATATGTAAAAAAATGCCGCCTTTTTGGGACTAACGCTTGGTTGTGTTGCAAGCGATCGTATCGCTTGTGCAACATGTGATGCCACATGCCGCTAATCCGCGCACACCAACATTTGCTGTTGTTGCAACTTTCCATTTGTAGTTTTATTATTTCAATATTTGTTTGCGCTTTTGTGGCAGCCCGTCGCTCGGTTGCATGTTGTTGATGAAATGCATTTTTCTTGTTAGAACATTTTTACGAGTCGCTTGTGACATTTTGCGCCATTAGAAATATTTGTGATTTTGCATATTGTGGCTAATGCGGATTGCAAACGAACAAAAAAACAATCAAACCAAAACCAAAATAAGACGAAGAAAGACAATGAAAATATGTGAAATGTAAATGTGTATGCGAGTGAAATCACTTTTTAACATTAAATTCATGTGATGTGCGACCAAAAATTGTTGGCTGTCAAAATATTTGCGCTTCAAATTTCACAAAAACAAAAAGTGGAAATAAGCTGCTCAGCACTCTGGCAATAAGAGAGTGCCACAGCGGTTAACAAGCCATAAACTATGGTGACTGGCGCGTCATTCACACTTTTCGAAAGAAGCCACCAAGTAGGAAATCGTCAATTACACTTCATCCTGCCGAAAATTTGAGGCGTAAGGTCTTGTTCGCTTAGACTTCAGTTCATATATGTATGTGGGATGTACTTGTACTTCTACTTCTTTTACAAATTCAATTGACCCTTAACATCAACTGAAGGAAAGGATTAAGTCAGAATTAGACGTTCACATGTTGTTCGGATTTACCAAAGTCCCTTAAGGGAGCAGAAAGTCATGGCTGGAGAGCAGAGCATGTTTTCCGGATTTATATCGCGATGAAGACTTTTGAAAGCGCGCAGGCCATTTTTTTACTCCGCAGTTAAAAGAAATAAGATTGGGAAGATGTAAAAAACATTCGGAGGAATACACCAGCGATGGCCACGAAAATATTTTCTACATTTATCTTAAAGCATGTGAAGGTACCCCTCACCATACTCATCATATTTTCACATGGGTCTTAAACCCACTCTCCTGATACACCTCTCTCTTTGTATTCAACTGGTCGTAAGAGCAGGTTTCCTAGACCTACCATTAGATGAGATAGATGATGACAGCGCCGTACTGGCAGAGATGGATGAAACTAGATCAAAATTTTACTAAGAAGATGCATTGAAAGGTGTGATGAAAGCTTTAACAGGAGCCCGCTTAGATGGAATGCCCTAGGTCTTTAAGCAAGATAGCGCACCTCCCACACGTGGGGCTGAATCAACCCACGGGCGGCTACAGCAGGATATTTCAGATTTCTTACATCTCATTGTTAAGTGCAAAGTATCTCATAAATGCATTACTTCTTCGCATTCTTGCGAAAAGCGTAAAAAAGCGTGATTAAGAGTGTACGAAGAAGACGTCTTGAAAGATGTGGGGACTAATTTAGTAGGAAAGCTCTTTAATGGAGAACACTGTATCTTTCAATAAGACTCTGCGCCTGCATATAAATATAAAACAACACAAGAGCGGCTACGGCAGAATACTACAGTTCTTAAGTTTAAGAGTAGTCTCCGCAGATTTAAATATCCTCGGCTACAAATAAAGGTCAGATTTAGAAAAAGTGGCGAAGTGTACGGAATTCCTTACCAAAGCCAGTACTTAGTGCAGCGTCATTTATATCTTTGGAAACCGTACGTGCCGCTATCGCACAATGGCCAGGCAGTTAAAGAGCCTGTATTAAAGCAAGAGACGATCATTTTGAATAATATTTTAGAATTATAAAAAAAATAATTATTTAAAAAAACAAAAGTGCAATAAAATTTAGAAGCTCTCTTAATACATTTTTACATTATTTTGAAGATGCAACAGAACCAATGGCATATAGGTTGATATCAGCTGCAGAAAAAGTTTTATGTACAATAGAATATTTCTTTAAAATTTTTTACGCAGAGATTACACGCAGTAATCCCTAAGAGTGTCATAGTCCGAATTCATTAAAGCTACGAACATTAGTAAGAAGATACTCTGGCAACAAAGAAGGCATAAACTGAACTAAAGCTGTTGGCAAATTGAAATATTTGAATAACTCTGAAATCACTGAATATTAAAATTGCAAGAAGCATCGGTCTCCAATACATGCAAAGGAGCATATTCGAGTGGTTAAAACTCAGTGTCGGTGGATGTGCCCAAATTACAGAGAAATATCGAGTTATTTTAAAGAAGAGTTGTTTTATATTAAGCGCTCCATAAATGGCACAAAACGATATATTCTACACAAAAAAAAACATGCCGGCAACCTCTCCTTACGACTGATATAAATATAAAGAAAAGGGTTTGCATAAAGTTATGCTATATACAGGGTTCGGTCTGATGGACGGCCATCATTTCATTCTTCGTGAGCTCGATCATCTTAAAGTAAATAAAGTTTCTGTTTATAGCATCATTACTCGTTACAACGATACCGGTAGCATCGCGAAACGTCATGGTGGTGGTCATCAAAAGACTGCAACATCACGTGAAATGGTTCAAAGAGTGAAGAAGCGACTTGAGCGAAGTCCCCGGTGAAGGGCCAGTCAACTGGCTGAACTGAAAATATCTAACCGTATCATCCGCCGCATACTGAAAAACGATCTCAAAATCCAGCCTTAAAAGATACAAAAGGCGCATGATCTCACACCAAAGCAGCAACAAGTCAGACTTGAGACAGCGAAGGAGTTACTTCGCTTGGCCCAAAGCGGTAAATTTCCGATCATTGAGTTTTATGACGAGAAAATTTTTCAAATTGAGCAATTCATAAGGTCCCATAACGATAGCCACAGGTAATGGGTTGGGCCACTGTAACTGCAAATGGGCGCTCTCCTATCGTTCCATCGAGCCAGGCGTCAAGGTAAATGCAAAATATTATCGGGAAAGTATTCTGGAGGTTACTTTGAAGCCGTGGGCAGATAAATACCTCATGGGAATAAGTATATGTGCACAAATTTTTTTTTCTGTATCTCTACTAAAATTAACGGTACATTTATTTTTTATTTATTTTTGGTATACACAATTGAGCCTACTGCAAGAATATTACTGTAAAATTCTTCTTCGTCACCATTCGCGGTACCGTTATCATAGTTTTGTGTGTCATCATAGCACACTTCATAGGAAATAAGTATATGTGCAATATGACATTAGTGGGTATTTGGCAGCGATCGCGATCACATTAAAATATTTTGGCAATTCTTTTTAATTTTTTTTTAATTATTAATCACGTAAGTAATTAATTAAAAGCGTGAGCAATTAGAAATTGTCATATTGTTGTTGAATTGAACTGTAGAATGCCACGTGGGACCCATTTGACCGCTGAAGAGCGTGGTTTGATCCTGAGAATGAGAGAAAGTGGCAAAACAATTGCAGAAATTTCTTCCCGCGTAGATCGTCACATCAACACCATAGCAAACTTTTGCAAAAATGCATCCAGTTATGGTAAAAGCAAGCGCAGCGGCCGACCAACGTCTCTTAAAGAACGCTCCAAAAGGGAGATTTGGCGTCTTGCTGCCCAAAAAGAGATGTCCTGCAGCGAAATTTGCAGCCATCTGAACCTCAACGTTTCCAGGAGACGAGTCAACCAAATAATTTGCGAAAATAAGAATCTGTCATATGCTTTGCGAGAGCCTGTACCAAAGCTACTACCACGTCACCTTAAGGCCCGCTTGGCATTCGCGGAAAAATACAAATTTTGGACTCACGAGTTCCGAAATGTGGTTCTTTCCGACGAGAAAAAATTTAATTTAGACGGTCCAGATGGCTGCCACAAGTATTGGCAAGATAAAAGACTGCCCCGACAAACCCGTCACAAACGCAACTTCGGTGGAGGGTCGTTAATGGTATGGGCTGCCTTTGGATATGCCGGAAAGTCCCGAATATGCTTTATTCCGACAAGAACCAACGCGGAAATGTACATACAGCTTCTTGACCAAGAGCTCGTTGATTATTCGGAAACATTTTAGCCTGACAAGTGGACTTTTCAGCAGGACAATGCTCCAATACATACTGCAAACTTGTCCAAAATGTTTTTTTCATCACGAAATATTGATGTTTTATAGTGGCCAGCAAAAAGTCCTGACCTTAATCCAATAGAGGACCTTTGGGGCATACTTTCTGCCAAGGTTTACAAAAATGGACGTCAGTTTGAGTCCATTGTGCACCTCAAGGATGCTGTGGTCGCTGAGTGGGCAAAAATTAACAAATGCACGCTAGAAAAATTGGCCGACTCAATGCCCACTCGCTTAAACAAAGTTATTTCAGCCAAAGGCAACCATATTAATTATTAAATTAAAAAAAATAAGTTGAAATCGTTGAACTTCGGCAAGAAATGCGACAAAATTGTGAAATGCACATATAATTATTTCCTATTAAACTTTTTCATTTTATTTTTTATTTTTGTAAGTTAAAAAAAAAATGAAGTTTTTGTTATTGTTTTTTAATTGTTTTGATTAGATTTATAAGTAAAAAATAAGTCAATAAAGAAGCCGGACATGAACCATTACATTTTAGTGATGATATTACTAACAAAGACATTCGAAAGCTGGTACAAGAGCATTTGCATAAATTTTACGCAAGTAATTGGAATACCTTTCAGCACCCTTATAAGAAATACAATCCCACCGGAGCGAAACCTTTATATCCCTCTAATATAGCCTGTCAAACTTTAAAAAAATTCACGCGACTCAGGATTGGCCATTCAATATCTACTCACGCTCATTTGCTAAATGGTTCGCCCAAACCACTCTGTCCTCACTGCAGCTCCATCGATTACTCAACCATACATACTCTTGACTACTGCCAAAAATGGGAGGAATGTAGAAATGCGATGTTTCCTAACTGCAAGCCCACTGATTTATTAAAAAACACAGATATTAATAGTATTTCCTTAATTTGTAAATTCATTTCACAAACTAGATTAAGTATATAGATCATTAAGCTCTGAACAATCCATATAATCCATAACAGCTATTCCTAACACTCACCCCAAAAACTATCCTTCCTCTCCACCATAGTTCCTCCTCCCTTAACTTTAACCTCACCCAAAAAAAACAAATTAGTATATTAGTATGTATGTATAGTATATAGATACTTAAGTTTATATTATCATAAGCCGAAGGCCCTGGCAGCCAGCGCTTACTACTTACGTGTGACAGTTATTTATAATTGTAACTCTTGTAAAAATAAATAAATAATATTTTTTTCACACAAATTGTCATGCACATATACTTATTTCCATGAGGTATTTCATTGGTAGACCATGGACATTTCAACAGGACTTGGCACAAAGCTCGAGTGAACTATGAATGGCTAAAAAACAAGGTTCCGAACTGTATAACGTCCTTACAATGGCTCTCAAATTCAAAAGACGCCAATCTCATGGATTATTCTCTTTTAGACATTTTGGAGAGCAAGGTCCGAACTAAAAGATTTACCAGTCTCGTGGCGCTGAAAAAAGCCATTGTCCGCGAGTGAGCCAAAATACCTGCAAGTTATGTATATTCGGGTAGCTTGCGACTCGTTGCTGGACCCTCTCAAGGGCATAGTCACTGCACGCGGTGGTCATATCGGGCAAAAGTAAATTGATTCTTAATTTTGTATAATTTTCACACATTTTTTACTTTGAATTGAATACAAGTAATTCTCCAAACTAAATTTATGGCCTTTTTAATTAGTTACACTTCGAGTACTGGACGCTATATATTTCAGCCGGACACAGACTCCTCTTACAAGGCAAGTAGTGGGTTTGATTACCTTGTCGCAAAAAACATTAATTCTGCACCTAAACACATAGATCTCAATAACTTGCGAAGATTTGTTATAAATCTCCGGAAGGCCCAATGCCTTAAGGGAATTGATGTAAATGGCGTACACCTGCTTGCTCTCAACTTCGTAGATAAACTACAAAGAGTCTCGGGCAAAGGAAAGTTTGTTTCAAATTGACTGAATCTTTTATATAAATCTAGTTTAGCTAAAAAGTCTACATTTATTAAATGTTATATATATTGAAATTATTTTGACAAGGAATCACTCATTTGTTATTACAATTTCTATCACAGTTTCCAATTGAACTCCTTCAGAAAATTTTCTTTGCAGTAAATGAAACCGAAGTGAACTTCAATAACTCCTTGCACTTAGTTCTAGGAATGGCTACAGTTTCTGAAATAAAAAAAATATTTTTTTTTTTGATTATTATATGGTATCTGTGGGGGTCTCTCGGCCAAAACTTGGCTTTTATGTACCTGTGTTATGTTTCTTCTAGTTTTAAGTGCAGATATCGTTAATTTGGCAACAGCTTTTTAGTTTTCTCAATTATCTCGTACTCTCTGTAAAATATATAAATTAAAAAAAAAACTTAAAATAAACAATTATCCAACATATTTGCATTCCTTGCACAAGCCCAGGTTACTTTTAAACTTTTTTTCGTATGTTTGTCATATTTGACGGCCACTTTAAGGCCTTTAGTTTATTGACTTTACGTAACGGAAGTAACAAACATCCGACCACAATAAGGATCAGAGACGGGATGCACTGAATGTTCTTAAGTTCAGAGGGAAAAATTGCACGCTATAGTTAATGTTATTACGTCACCTTGAAATCTCGAAAATCCGAAAGTCCATCTGCCAAATTCTGATAACTCATGAAGAGTATTTTTAAAAGCTTGAGAACATAAAATATGAACATAAGTACATAGCAGAAATATTGTTGGAATGTATTTTTTGTTGTTGTTATTATCTGGTAGATAATTTCATGGCATTTAATTTCTAGTTATGATATCCAGCATATATCCGCCGCGGCTGAGAGTTACATGGTCCATTCGACCAATCCAATTTTTGATTACTTCTTGCAATACATCTGGTGACGTGGCGTCAATGGCGGCTTGAACATTGCAATAAATGGAATGTTCAGCGCGTTGTATAGCTAGTTGCGCCGTCTTTTAGAAGCAAATGTCGTCGTTGTTTAGCTGATCAATTTCTGGAAATAAAAATTCAGTAAGCATGGCTCGATAACGCTCGAGCTATAAAGGCAGCTCTTTCTGATTTCAATGGCGGCATGGTACACAAGAGCTTCCCCAACAGACTTGTTACTTTTTTTCAAAGTAAGTTTCCTCAATTTGGAAGCGATGTTATGGCGTTAAACGATTCATAATGTGTTATCAAACCATACTGAACAGAAATGTCAACACAGTTTACTATTTACTGCTGTCAAACCATAGTTCTCATGCAACTAAAAAAGACCCGATACAAGGTGGCGCAAAATTATGGAAATAAATAGAAGGCCTATAATATTTGGAAAACGTATCGGACGTGAACTAGATAGCTGCAGCAATGGAGCGCGTAAAGGACTAAACAAAGATTTACATCGCTCAAAATCTTATTTTTTTATTTAGTAAAAAGGTTATTAAAAAAAGAATTTTGGAAACCTATTGGTCTTATTTTCCCTCACGAAACAACGATATTATAAATGAATTTCCTATTGGGTATGGGCGAGTAAGCATTCATTATAGCTATATAGGTGTAATATTGTATTTGTTAGTGCGTGGCCACTTGGAATGCGACAAAAATGGCAATAAATGCAAATTTGAAGAAGTTGACACCGAGTCAGGGCTTAAAAAAGGAAACAAACATATATGTACATATAAATGTATATATAAGTACATGCACATGTCTGTGCTTATGTATACATATAGGATTGCTTGTGGCATGTTGCACGTACTTAAGTCACACCAAAGCGCTACAAACTTGGCAAATCCGCGTTGCATTTACAACTCCAACTCATTGAACATGACCGGCTTTAATTAGTAGCTGCTTGCTGGTTAGCACACAACAACAGCAACAACACCAACAACAATAGTAATAACAACAATCAAGAGCCGTAAAGAGCAATGGCATCGAAAATAAAGGTGCGAATGTACAGACAGCAAACATTGAGCTCCACCAACAAACAAACAAACAAACTGAAGGTGTATCGCTAGTGCGGATTCCGGCAGCAACAAAAACGAACGATAAACGGCAATCGGCCAATGGGCAACAACGAACAGTGGCAGCGACACAGCAATAGCAATAGCAGCGTTAATGTCCGCTTCTTGCAATAGTCGCGCACCAACTTCAGAAACAATGCAAGACTGCAACACTGCAGCAATACAGAGACACAGCAACACAGCAACGCGACAAATACATTAATTGAGATTAGTGCAAAGTTTTATTTTAAAGCCGCTAAAAAAGAAGAAAACATACTTAAAATAACAACAAAGGTAATTGTGCAAAACAAAAACAAAATCGAAAATAAACAGAAACAGCTAAAGTTGCACCGCAAAAGAAGGCAACGCACGCAAAGATATCGATTGCTCAATGCTCTTTGTTACAGCAAGTACACGAGCCATGCATGTGGCAACATTGATGCTCAATTGCCGTGTGCTGCGGGCTTCGTTTGTAAGAAAGTCAAAGTGCTGTGATGAAATTCTTAAATGAAGGCGGTCGTCTAGTAGGACACTTTTTCGAAAATGTAGAACTTTTGCTTACAACAATGCAACTGTCTTCAGAATAATTTTAGTGAGAAAATATAAACTTTCCAAAAAAAAATCTAAAAAAATATTCCTTATTTCATTCCTATTGAAGTTATTGAATAGCAAGGAAGAATGGCACAACATTTTTTTTTAACTTACCTATTAAATTTAATTACGCATCAATACAAAATATTACTCTAGCGAAGAACATATAGTAGGGAAGGGGGCCCAGCTGTGACGCAGCTAAATATTTTTGGCATGCGGTATGAGAATGACAGTTTGAGCCCTGCCAATCATGTTCGTTTGACGTTCTGCAGTTTTTGGACAGACACCAACTTTAATAGTCGCATTGTGTATACGGGCACCAAACATCGTGTTGAAAATCGTGCGAAAAAGTTATTTTGATTTTTTTTGCACTAGGATCATGTAGAACTGTCAAATTCCTACATTTTTGTTGTTGTTTAAAAAAAAAGGAAAGGAAATTTACATATTGAGACCAGTTCGGGAATGTTCCATTTGGTAAAAACACTGATTAAGTAACAATATTTATGTTATTAGGAATAAAAATTCAATAATGTCATTATAAATTATACTTAACTCTTGATTTCAATGGATCTAATTGTTAAAACACGATTATTAACTATCGATAAGAACTTTTTGAGAAATGGAACTTTCTGGAATCTTCGCGCTCGGACCTCGCGCTCAGGTATAAATTGAGGCGCCGGGGAGGGCTCAGTTCAGTTGAGAATTGTCCGCGGTTGAGTAAACATCCGAATCGTGTCGTATACCGAAGTGTTTCGAAAAGCGCATGAAACAGTTGTCGAAACGCATTTTAATTGCAATTTAATTCGTGTTTTGCTGTTTTTTGCGTTTTCAGCCATGTCACCTCCAAAGAAATCTCCGGCGGCTAAGAAAACCGATAATAATGTGGTGCTGCAAGCCATCAAATCTTGCATTATCGATGAAAATGCAATCCGTAAAAGTGCGAGAGAGCATGGTATGAACGACAGGACCTTATCGCGATACGTACAGAAATCGAAAGATAATTTTGAAGATATTTCGAAATTGAAAGATGAGGATTTGTTGGAATTCATTCATGGTGTTGGTACAAGAACTCCATCAAACATTGTTTTCTCTCCCGCTCAAGAGAAAGATCGCGTTGGATACATCCTGAAATGTGTCAGTCACTACTATGGTTTGAGCATCAATGAATTGAAAGAGCTGGCGTACCAGTTTGCAAGGAAGCTGTCTCTCAGGTACCCACCTGAATGGGATAACGATTGTAAAGCGCATCGTAAGTGGTACAGACTCTTCATGCAAGGGCATAGCGAACTGACGCTCAGAACACCGGAGCAAACATCCATGAACCGAGTCAAAGCTTTCTGCAAACCCAATGTAGACAATTTTTTCGCAAATTTGTCTCGGTTGATCGATGTACACCACTTTGACAGTTGTTTCATCTATAATATGGATGAAAGTGGCTTCTCGACTGTGCCAACAAAAATTGGAAAAGTCATCGCTTTGAAAGGTGTGCGGCGAGTGGGACAACTAGAAGCTGCCGAGCGAGGAACCATGGTGACACTGGCTCTCACTGTTGGTGCGAAGGGCAGTTCAGTTCCGCCGTTTTCTTATTTCCAAGAAAGAACATGCAATCAACTTTTTTGGACAATGTTTCTCCTGTTACGGCTGGATTTGCGAATGATTCTGGCTGGATGTGGCCGATTTTGTTCAAATTGTTGCACAAAATGAGGAACAAGTTGCTTTTGATGCTGGAATCACCGAAGATGACCAGCGTCGTATCGTTTTGAACAATACCATGGATATAGGAAGCGGAAAAGAGGTGCTAACATCCGAAACCTCTACCTCACAATCCCTATCTCTAATGTCATTGGTGACCAGCAGTTCATCGGTTTTGGATGAGATTGGTCCTCTTCAGGCCGCTGCTCCAAAAAAGCCTTCGAATCGTGGACGAAAGCCGATGCAAAGTGCTGAACTGACCTCTCCTGAAAATCGTGCTGTTTTGAAGGAAAAGGCAGCAGCAAAAGCAGCCAAAGGGGCGAAGAAGCCAACACCGCAGAAGCCAACACCGAAGAAGGCAAGCGAGCAACACCATCACGAGCGGCCAAGCGCGTCAAACCAACATCACCACCATCTGATGAAGAAACAGATTTTTGCATCATTTGCCTAAAGCTGTTGCCGCAGAAATTGACCGCTGCCGATCAATTGCAATGTATGCAAGCGTCCAGTTCATTTGAAGTTCGCCAACATGCAGGCAAGTTATTTCACTTGCAAATACTGCGAAAGGGACGTGGACGACGACGAGGAATATTTCGATGACGATGATGAATAAAAATCGTTGTCATTTATGGCCACTGAAGGCCATTTTCTTTTGTATTTTTCATTATTTTTGCCATTGAAGACCTTCATAATAAATAAATCATTAAATCACAACAATTGGTGTGACATTCCTTTCACATTTTCTCATTTTCAGTGAATGTCTTGAGGTGCGTCTCAACTGGGCCACTTTTTTTTCGGCTTAAACAAGTTATCCTTAATAAACTCAAATAAACATACTTTCTTTGGAAAAAAGTTGAGTTTGGTTAATATTTAAATGTTAAACTTCTTAATTTTCCATTTTCCGGAACTGAGGAAAGCATTTTAATTTTTTCAAAACCCGCGTCACAACTGGGCCCCCTCCCCTAGATATTCATATATCTGTGCTCACAGGGAACAATAACTTAAGTCGAGTTAGAACAAAGTTGAGTTATTACTACCATTGCATTCCTTGTACTCAAATTTATCACCACTCAGAATTGTACCACTGTAGCTTAAAAGATGAATACTTATACCCATAAAACTAAACAGCTAAGGTCCATATGCTGTTTTCACTATTTTGGAACAGTATCCTATCGCAATTTGCTTCATAGCGTTTTTATATTTTCTTTTATTTCACAACGATTTGTTTGCTTTTTGGCAAAAGGTAAGTATTTATTCGATAGAGCTCTTTGTGCTCTACAAAACTATGTTAATTGTATTTTTGAGTTATTTAATTTTTTGAGGTTTGATTCTTAGAAATATCAACATTTTCGACACCTCCTTTTCTTTGCTTTTCATCGAGTTCAAAAAGCCGCCGAAGCAGCCCGGGACATTTGCGACGTGTATGGAGAAGGTGTCATAGGCGAGTCTACAGCACGGAAATTGTTTGCAAAGTTCAAAAATGGTGAGCAACCCCACCAATGACACACTTAGACCTTTCATAGGTCCTCTGTGATACCACTGGAACCTATCCTTATCCTATGGGTTCCTTCTCAAACCATCCGGTAGCTTTAATAAACGAGCAAAGCTTCGTTAGTTTTAGATGCGCGATGTATAGTTTCTCTGTTAAATCTTAATAAGCTTTTTGATCGACCACTGTTCCATTTCGGCCATGTTTGTCTGCTTAGTTCGCATGTTGAGAGGTTTTGCCAACTTACCTTATTGATGGTTTTCCTATGTATCAGTGTTTACAAGAGGCTAAAGGCATGGGTTTCAGCGTCTTGTCCGCTTGAAGGTCGAGCGTTTTACCCATTGGAGCAAGTTCATCTGCCTTGTATCTAGTTCCTGCTATATTCCTGTGGCCTGGTATCCAAATAAGGTGTACTGTGTAATATTTTGAAACGTCATTTAGAGGTTTAAAACAATCTGGTTTTGGCGAGCGTGTTTTAGATTTTTGCGCTTTTATTGCTGCTTGACTGTTTGAGTATATGAAGACTTCGTTTGCGGATATTACTCCCGCTTTTATTACCGTAAGTCCCTCTTTTATGGCAGTGACTTCCGTCTGAAATACACTGCAATGATCAGGTAGGCGAAAAGATTGGCTAACTCCGAGTTTGTTGTTGTCTGTTGTCTAGTTTTGAGCCGTCTGTATAATTTTTTTTTTTTCATTTTAATTATAATTTTTTTCTTTTTAAATATAATTCATTTTCCCTAACAATAATCCCCTTATCCCATTCCTCTTTGGAAGGAAATGCTGTGACGAAGGATTTATCTAAGTTGATATCCTTGATTTTACAGAAATCCGATGTACCAAGTATTTCTACATCGTTATTAATTGCAGCAATGTATAATACCTCGTCTTGATTTTTCAGTAAGCCCCTTTAATTGCGTTAGACAAAATTGATTCATTGGCTCAGTCTAAAACACTGGTTACCAAAAGCATTTGTTTTTTGTTTTGACCAACCACTAAAATTTGTGTTACACCAAAAAAAGTATACTTTAGGAGCTCACGATTTATCTTAATTTGTTGAATAAAAACCAAAATAAGCATAGTACATCATTCAATAACGTCAGAAGTGGCGTTTCTCCCGATTTTAGCATAAATTCGCCACAAATATATCAAAATAAATCAATACTGTTAAAACACACCCGTGACATTTTTCCAATACTTTTTTATAGTTTATTTTAATTTACGCACTTTCACATCTAAGGGTGCGACCAGAGTGAGCGCTGAAAGCCGAGCCGAGATTGTCAGTGCGATAAAGATTGTCAGTGCGATAAAACTGATTACATACAAGTCAATACAAATAAGCTTGTGTATAACACAGTGAACGCCGACAAGAGCAGAGAGCAAAGCCGATGAGTGCGAGAAAACAGTTTCAAAGCGTTTTGCGCGCTTTTTTGCATTGTTGATGTTTACTTTTTAGAGTGCAGTTGTGTTTTTTAATGGTTTAAAAATAAACAAACATGGATATCGATCAAATAATAAGTGAAATTTTTTCCCGGCCTGCTTTGTGGGACCAAAAAAACATTACCTCAGAGTCACTATCAATCTTTCGCAAGAAGTTACTGGCACCTTAATAAAATTTGTCCAGTTTTTGTTTTGTTTCACACCTATCTTGTCCAGAATGTAATCAAATGTTTCAATTTTCATTCGGATATATTGTTGAAATTTAGCTGAATATTTTCTTAAATCATTATATAAATGATGAAATTCACCAAATTCATTCCTTTTTAGTGTAATTGGATGTTTTCCAAACTCTTTCGTGTTAATATAATAATTGCATTAATCACACTAGGAGAAGCAAAATACTCTTCATCAGATGAATCCATTACCGTGTACAGCAATTTTATAAACACAAATGAACAACAAAATTAAATGACATAGAGCAAAACACATGGAATAAACAGAATTTCAGCGCTGATTCTCGCATTCACTGTGTTACATACAAATTTTCTTCTCGCATGAAAATAAGCGTCAATAAGCTCGGCTCGGCTCCGCTCGGCATCAGCGCTCACTCTGCTCGCACCCTAAGGCGAATAACAATATCGACTTTGAGTTTTAAAATTTAACATATAAATTTCAACAAGTGCGAGTAGCTGGATATTCGCTTGAAACTCGCTCATTGCTCAACTACTCAAATGTTTGTTATAATTCAAAAATTTGAACAGCTAAAGAAAAAAGTGTCAATTTAGCATTTCCCTAATTTTTCAATGACAACAAAGCATTGCGTAAAAATAATTTGTGCAACTCCACAAAAAGTGCTGAGAAAAAATTCAAAATAATAAAAGTTATTGTTTGAACTACTCGAAAAAGCTTGGTATACTCGAGCTCACCCTCGAAAATTTTGGAGAAATGAGCATCGAGAAGGTGTGCGGGTACTCGTTAATCATCAATTTCCTGCGTCGTTCGAAAATGTGCACACAAAATCGAGAGTTCTACTTTGGACGTGTAAAAATAGTGATTCCGCCGGCTTATTCTGCATTTTTTGTTAAGAGAGATAAGTCAAATAAGAGTATAATGGGAAGACATCCACGGATCTTTGACTGTGTTTTATGTATTGAAAGCTATTCAGGGTTTGAGTGACTGCGACAGGTGACAATGGTTTCAGTTTTTATTACTTCCATAAATTTTGTACTAAACATATGTACAAACATATTTGTTTTCTTTTTCGAATGTTAATTTTGAGAACGCGAGCAATTGTTCTTCCTTAAATAGGTATTTAGTCGAGTGAAAAATATTGCCATGCAATAAAACTTGCAAGACTAGATAGAAGAAATATTTGTAGGGTATTCCAGCAGAATCTAGGTCACCGCATGCGTATGACTTTTTCATGTACTTAAATCAATATTGTTAAACTAAAAATTGTCGTTGCCAAAGTTTTCATGAGAACTTCACTCTTAGAGAAAATGAAGACTAAGTCTGCGTTGCATAAATCGCCATTTAAGGTTCGTATTTTGCTGTGCTACGGAGTGTCTGCTGTGTTTACTTTCCTAGTAACTTTAGCATCAGTGATGACTACACCTTAAGTTTTTCTTCTTTTCCACGATTTCTTCTCTATCGGGCACAGGTTTAACATCATATCTACTAGCGCACCTGCAGTGATTTACACTTTTTTGTCACTGTCCAGCCGGAAAAGTTACCATAGAGCAAAGTACTTTGTCCTGTACGGCTTTAAGTCAGAGTTAGGTGGACACAATACCTTTTAGCTTCGATATCGCCAAATTGAACGATCTATTAGTCGATCATTTTTCTGGAGGCGTATAAGACATTGAAGGTTTTATTGTTTTTGCACTGAACTTCTATATAAACTACTAGGTATTTCGTAGATTTTTTGGGGGTAAATATATTATTTTCTGGTGCACAGGATACCAAAATGAACCCTTTCATTTCGTTTTGCATTAAGTCCAGGTTACTGATAACAGCATCTGATGAAGTGTTTCCTGAAATATGCTAAGGTGCAAGGTGCTGCAATTAATTTCGGGGATGTAGATATCGGGAACTAACCATAGGTACATTTTGTAAACATACGTCTAGAAACTGTTTTTATGTTTTTGTTTTTAACGACAATCCGTCAAAGAGATAACGCATGGTGGTTTTGTTGGACAGTCACCGGAGAAGAGACCTGTCTCCAATGTTTCCTGAGAACCACAAATAAATCAGTAGTGAACGCAAGAGGTTTGGGATCAGCCCATAAAAGCGGGATTATGCAAATCGCGATGAAAGCAATGTGATATGCGGGGTATCATTCATCATGAATATATTTCGGCCATAAAGATTAGACTGTTAGGTGACGCTGGAAAGATTTTCCGCCCAGAACGATGCAGCCTTCGGAGAACGCAGCGGCCCATCTTTTCGCTCACTCTGCAAGAGTTTTTGTGTATTCACCTTTTAGTTTCGATATCGCTAAATTGAACTTTTTTTATTATCTAAGACGAAGTCCTACCTCAATGGAGTTCAGCATCAAAGGAGCTGAAATAGCGCTAGTAGAACTAGTTAACTCTGGAGAACTAACAAAGGTTCTTCCAATCGCAGGCCTGGTACGAAAAATCTTTGCGGAAAAGAAGTAAATTCACAAAAATTTAAAATGGCATCGTTTGGGATCCGAATTTTATTGCCATACAAGCTCGTTTAAGTACTTCTTTATACCACATCCGAACTTGAAGCCATTTTCAGTTTTAAGCCGAAATAATTTGTGTGCACATCAGTTTGCCTTTGCCACCGCCTTAGCCAATTCTTGGCTAAAGTTTCAGCTTTCTTTTGCCACCTTTGTATTCAATGTGCTGCGGTGTTTTCCTCTCAGCATCTCCGCCCAAAACGAAAAGTGCTAATTTTCTGATTATTCAGTGAGTAGCTGCTTTTCGAGCTACATTCGTTTTCTCCACACTTAAATTGACTTAAAGGTTTCCTTTTGTGCTACACCTCATCTTCGTCTAATGACGAATACAATTTACAAATAAAAATAAATTAATACAAGTAAAACTGAAAAAATTAAAAAAAGTAACAAGAAGCATTGACTGTTGCAATAAAAGAAATGACAGGCGCTACAGTAACAACAACAAAGCACAGCAACGGCAGTAGTAGGGCAAAACAAAAAGTCGTTAATCTAAAGCGTCTCGTGTTGGACACTAAATACCAGTCGACACGTAGGTGACAATTCGCCTTAAATGGTACACATCACCATGTCCGAGTCCATTTACGATTGGCCTTTTTAATTTGAACACAACACCGAGCTGTCTGAGAGCTCTTTGCGTTTTTCTATTTCTATGAGGAGTGCTTTTAATTTTCACCTCTTTTTCTGCTCCTTTTTACTTTACTTAAAAACGTGTGCTTGTGGGTTGTATCTTGTATGAGTACTCATGTGGCGCACTAACATAGCCACTGCAGTTTCTCCGTATCAATTTGGTCAAATTCGTTTGCTTTTTTTTGTGTGTTCCTTTATTTTTTTTTGCTTACCATAGTTGCCTTATGTGTGTTTTTGCTTCTGATATTAAGTACATTGAAGCTGTGCTGTCGTGTAGTCGCTACAAGCTTTTTGCACTTGTGAGTAATTAAAGGACAAGGCGACATTTTTGCTTTACTATTCATTTAGTTATACTTAGAACATGAGTTTGAGTTTTACTCAGTTCAAACTAGGGGGAAGGTGTAAGCTACTTTAGATTGCGTTAGGTTGATATAACAGGAGATAAAGCGAAACATTCTATGGTCGGAACGGCTTTTATATAGGAGCTTACTTAGTATTTAATTGAATTTTAATAGAATAGAATAAAATAAAGGTTTGCACTTCGACCAAAATACCTTTTGTGTCCTCTACTCATCCCAATGCTTCATCCAATACCAGTTCCCTCAATAAACCTAAAATGGAGCTGGGTTGGGCTGAGCATACCTGTATGTGCCTTTCTTCCGGCCGTAGCAGGCAGAGTTGTCTATTCCTTCTTCTCTCTAAGGCGTCATCTTCGAGGAGGAGGTATATTGGAAAGTCTGGTGATTGATCGCAGAACTCACTGAAGTCGGTGGACCCTAACATGAGCCTGACAATCAGTACGCAATCAGCAGTGACTAGTGAGACTGCCAGAAAATATTCTCAGTTTGTCTTTAGGGAGACTTATGAGATGCTTAAAACTATTTCATTTATATCCTACTTGTAATTATTTAACCTTAGCATAGCACCATAATTTGGTGCCACCTCGTAGCCTTCCTTACCTTTTCGCCTCTAAATGATTTCTTGATTGTATGGTTTGGTATGTTATCCTAAGACCAGGATGGTTTCGGGCCAGTAACGAGACCTTAGATTTTCTGGTCAATGAACAGCTGTTTCGTTCCACGATCCGTATAAGCCGAATGTGATTGTGCACTCCTAGCAAATGTGACGACTTTACCTCAATGGAAGACAGGGCCTTAGGGGACACCTTTATAACAACCCGCTCAGTGCGGAAGTTTCTACCTAAATTGATCTCTGCGTATATATGGATAGCACACAATTCCGCTTAGAAGATGCCAGGCAACCTAACGATTGGCAAGGCATCCTTCTTTTGGGGCCGCATACTATAAATTTTTCAGCACCCATGACTTCGAGAGTTTTCGAGCCATCTGTTTACCACTGTTTGCTCTTTTGGAACTCTCATTCGAAAGCAGATGTACTCTAGTTGGCCTTCATTCTTGAACCCATTATTATGAATATTGTGACTTTAGTGATGTAATTTCTGGAGAATTGGGCAAGTGGGATCTGCAAGTTCAACGATTATAAGTTCGTGGATGAGTTATTTTCAATTTGCATGTTTAATGCATTTCATGTAGGGTACGTGATACACACAAACGCTAGGCGCTGAAGTCTGTTCGGATCTGTCCGAACTGTAGATAGTACGGTTTTTGATACCCACGTAGTTTCTCATTATTCAAAGTCATTAGCTTGTTTAATGCTCCGTGCGCGCTCCGTAAGGTTTTCAAGAATTATTTGCCAAGCGTTTAAAGCTTTCTTCTGTCAAGGAATCTACAGTGTTAGTGAAGGATCGGAACATTTTCCTTTTCCTCGACGTTCCTGCCACTTATGCAATAGTTTCGTGCGCTCATTCCCTAATGTACGGTAATTAAACAGTGGCCCATAGATCGTTTGTATAAAAAAATACCGCAGTTCTCTTCCAAAAAGATTAAAGTTCGGCTTTAAGTTTGAGAGGCCGATTTGGACTAAGGAGTTTCAAAGGAGGATAGCTTGCTTTATCATTCATTGTTTGTCCAAGTTTCAATGAATTTTAGAGTTAAGCGCACTTATAGCAGTGGCTGTTGGTGTAGAGATGGGTCAACTCATTTAAGCCTTAAGTAGTGGTTTTTCATATACTTGGCGCGTACACCCTTTTTGAGTGTTTGGCCGAGCTCCTCCTCCTTCCTATTTGTGGCATGCGTCTAGCTGTTGTTCCACAAGTGGAGGGAACTACGGATTGAAGCCGACTCCGAACGGCAAATATTTTTATGAGGCGCTTATTCATGGTGGAAATACACTCAGAGTTTCCCATTGCCTGCCGAGGGGCGACCGCTATTAGAAAAAACCTTTTTCTTCATTTTGGTCTTTCACCGAGATTTGAACCTACATTCACTCTGAATGCCGAATGGTAGTTACGAACCATTTTACTGACTGAAAAATAGTTAAAGTAGTAAAATTTTGCTTTCTTATTTACATGGAACGGTATATTTTCATACCCGCACACTTGTGCTCAAGATTTTTATAATTCTGTTCAAATTTTTGTTGCATACAACAACAAAAAATAAACGAATTAGAAATGCTCAGAATGGTGAGTAGATTCTTTCTTATTAGCCCCGAAGGATTGCTCAAATTTCATAAGAACAATAAACCCATGACATTATTATTGCGGTCGAATGAATTCCACGCCCATATTTAATATGGTAAGACGAAATTTACGTCCGCCCGTCTGATATTATAACCTATGATTCTCATTGTCTATGAGTTTATTTGACTTCAGCATTTAACGGCCAACTCAAATTTCATTTTACTACCATCTTTTTAATCTTCCTTACTTGTTTATTATTTGTATTTTCATTTATATAACTTCACTCTAATTAATTAATTTCCATTACCTCCGTTAGATAGCGATTTATTGCATTCATTTTTGTATTTTTCATTATACATATATATGCATGTATGTATGTATGTGATGTAACGTTCACCAACAAATGCCACATTTCGTTACCATTTCAACATATTGGTTTCGCATTTCATTCTAGCATTAGTTCGGCCTGTAGTAAATGTATGGGTGTATGTGTTAATAGTTAACAGCAAAAATGCATTTGTAGCAAATCTGTCACTAAATTCAATTTTGATTATATTTTATTTTAATTTATTTTATTGTCATTCCAGCTTTGGTTTCATTTGGTTGGTTGTTGTGCATTAAATTGTCAAAATATTTGCTAAATGTACAAAATTCATTAAATGAAAATTGAGTTTAGATGGAGCAAAATAAAAAATTGGGTTCATTTTAAGTCTGTGTTATATACAAAACTTGTAACGGGTGTTTCTTTTTACTCTAAAGAACTTTCTAGTAAAAGACATAGTTTTGACTTTTCATTTGATTTATTTATTTTCCTCAGCTACTATGGTTGGTCTATGGTCCAAAACTTTACAAGCAATTTTAAGTTAAGGTGATTTATTTTGACTGATCAGCAATGATCTTAAATTATGCCGAACTGATCTCTAGTATTGCCAAGCGAGTGTATGAAGCTGCTTAGGTGTGGCCAACATCAGACCCTTAGCTGGCTCTAAGTGATTTTGAAGGAATCAGTTGATATGCTGACGCAACTGGGGGCGTGACTGCGTCTTGTTTGCGAAAAAACTCACATTGTATTGATGATATAAACAGCGACTCATTAAGTGCAAATAAAACGCACTGTGACAGAAGCTTATAGTAATATTTGAAGTTCCAATTGAGCGATCCCAAGTCAACAGTTCCCGAGTGGTTTAATTATATGTAATCCTAATCCAAAATTAATAAATTTAGAATTTATTCAATGCAGAAAACTATTTGGTATTCAATTTGTGAAGTAAAATATTTTAAATTCTTATACGGAATAAGTTTCCGTCCTTTCTTAGCTAAAGTTACAACTAGCAAGTGCAGCACTCAGACATTAATTGAGTCCATTGTACTACACTTGGATTCCCTTTTAATTTTCTTTAAATCTACCCGATCTCCGAAGAAATCTGAGTACATCTTGTGGTGCCAAGGAGCCAAGATGGTCGCTTCTTAACACATCAGTGCCAAAGACCTCAAACCTGATTCGAGCGAAGGCGGGGCAGACACGCAGGAAGTGGTCCGCCGTCTCATCCTCCTCTTCACAAGCTGGGCAGAGTACACTGTGTGAGATGCCCAACCTTTCCATGTGCTTTGCCCACAGAAAGTGGCCCGTCATCAGTCCAACCAGCCGTCTGCACTCCCCTCTGCTTAATGACAGAAGGGTTTGCGACAGTCGATCGGACATGACAGGTAACATCAGTTTTGTCCATCTGCAGCCTCTCTCAGCCTGCCAAGCTCGCTTGTGGGTAGTAGTTACTCATTTGCTAACCGTGGCCGTGATGGCCGCAGAGGGGAGTGGCAAAGCGGTCAGAGGGAGCTAAGGAGTCAGAGGTCTCGCTACCCGCGATACCCACGTGTCCCGGGACCCATGTTAGCATCAGGCTATTATGTCTGCCGACATAGTTCAGCCTGGATTTACAGGACTTCACTACCCCTGATGTGGTTTGAGGGCTGCCTAAGGCCATAAGCGCTGCTTGGCTGTCGCTGCAGACACATATAGATCTGCCTCTCCATCGTTTTTCCACAACAAAGTTCATCGCTTCTTGAACTGCATACACCTCCGCTTGAAACACAGAGGCATGCATTCCAAGAGCAAAGTGCAGTTTTGTCCCGCTGGATTCCACGTAGACCCCAGAGCCGGAGCCATGCTCGGTCCTGGAGCCATCCGTAAAAATGCGAAAACAGTGTTTGCCGGGCTCATTTTCTGAGTCTCCCCACAACTGAGCCTCTGGTAGCACTACACTGTACGGATTCCTTTGACGAACACTTCGAGTTTTTTTTTACTTCATCCATTCTTTGAGCCAGTTTGCGCTGCTCTTTGCTCTCGTAAGAAGTGAATCGCTCTCCATTAAGGGCTGAATGCGTTGATCAGATATAGATTTTCTGAATTCAGCCCCTCTAAATACTTCTGGACCGATTTAGCAAAGTGTGACCTGGCGTTGTCATGCAGCAAAATCAGTTTGTCATGTCTAGCGTCCCATTACGGCCACTTCTCTTTGAGAGCTCCATTCAAACGCATTAGCTGTAGTCGGTAACGATCGCCAGTGATGGTTTCAGATGGTTTATGGACTTCATAATAGATGACACCTTTCTGATCGCACCAGATGCACAACATAACCTTTGATGCATGAATATTTTTTTTCACTGTCGATGGAGCTGGTTCACATGGTAGGCTCCAACATTTTCGACCATTAGGGTTATCATAATAGATCCATTTGCCATCACCAGTGACGATGCGATGCCGAAAACCTTTTCTTTTCTGCCGTTCAAGAAGAATCATACTCGTCACCAAACGTCTTCCGGTATCCCTCTCCTTCAATAGTTTTGGCGCCCAGTTACCTGCTGCTTGGACAATTCCCATTGCGTGCAAACGTTTACCGACGGTTGATCTGCCAACATCCAACTCTTTAGACATATCATCAAAGGTTCGACATGCATCTTCATCCAATAATTGTTGTAGTTGAGTATAAATCAAATTTTTCGGTGCGCCTTCGCGTGCTTTATCACTCACGTGGAAATTCCAACTTTGGAAGTAGTATTTGATGGAGCGTGATTACCGTAAATACTGGCCAATATACGACACGTTTCACCTGCACGAATGTGGACATTTTTCACATCAGATAAAAAAGGATCTTTACGCGTCAAACGAATGTCAACTACTGCGATCGAGACCTATACACCTTCAAATCACCAGTATATTACTAGAGCGAACACAAAAAAAGTATCAGCAGCGGCACCTCTTTACCGAGAGCGGAAGCTTATTCCCATATCCAATACAATGCGCTGTGAGGAACATTTAAGTTCATCTGCTCAAGCAGTCCTGGACAGTTAATGGTACCACAAGTATCATCATAACCCAACAATGAAGGTTTCAAAATATGTCTGCATAAGAAAGTTTTCGGTTTTTTGCATTCGACGAAACGCTGAAAAAACATAATCATGAGTTCACGATTGACCGTTTGAATGAGTTGATTTGATTTATTTTGCTTACTTTATTTGAGCCACTGATAAGCCAACTATGATTGGTGACTTGACAGCAAAAATACGACGCTGATTAGATTAAAGATGATTATGCATGATCATATGGATTATATATGAATCGTCATCAGCTGTGGTTGTTAAATTCATTGGCTAAACTATCATCATCATCATCATCATTCCTTAGTCTCCGTTGTGGATCATAGGACCAAAGTACAATTTTTCCATTGTGTGCGGTTGCCGCATATATTTTTCACTTGCTGCCAGGTCATCGGTTTGTCCACGGCTTTGTATTCCTCTTCAATGCAGCGTCGCCAAGAGCCCCTAGGTCTGCCTCTTCCGCGCTGTCCTTGGGGGTACCAGTTCAGCGCTTGTCTGCTGATTTCAGTGCCACCTTTCCGTAGGGTATGGCCAAGCCATCTCCATTTACGTTCTGTCACTTCAGTTGCGATTGGTTTCTGATGGCATCGTCAATGCGATTCGGTGTCCGATATCCAGCTGTCTGGCCACCAGATACGTAGAAGGCGTTCACGAACATTTGAAGCTTCTTTACAATTTCCTTAATTACATTTGCTTGGACTGCCACGCCGGACGAAGATTTTGAAATGCACATTTCGCTTTTTGCAATCTTGCACATTTCAATATTTTCCTCTCCGCTATTGTAGGATGCATTGTTCGTGTGCACTGCCAAATGTTTTGTTTTATTTGCATTTATTTTAAGTCCAGCGGTACCAGAGTGTTTTACGAGATCATTCGACTTGATTTACATATCCGATTTGCGTTGAGAGAATAGAACGCTGTTCTCAGCAAAATCGAGGTCTTCAAGATGGTCCATTGAAATCGGTTTTCATAGGAAAAGAAGTGGCGACAAAATGCAGCCCTGTCTTTCGCCAGCGTCGGTTTGAAAAGCATCCGATAAAATTCCTTTATGAGAGATTTGGCACTCAAAGGCTTCGAATTGCGCTTTTTATAAAGTCGACAATATTGTCAGGTACTCCTGTTCATTGTAAGGCACACCATAGATGTTTGTGTTTAAATCGATCAAAAGCTTTTTCATAATCAATGAAGATTGGGTATAACGATTCGTGCATCTCGTTTATTTGCTCGATAATGATGTGCAGAGTAGCTATATGATCGACGCATTATTTCTGACTGTGAAAGCCTGCTTGCTGGCGTCTTAAAGTAGCTGCGATTTTATCTTTAATTCTTTCTAAGATGATTTTACACAGCACTTTAAGCGTAACGCACAGAAGCATAATACCTCTCCAATTATCACACAAAGTTTCAGGAACTTTTAGTATGCACCCAATATTTTGGGAATGATGCGGTATTCCAGATCTTCCCGAACAGATTATGTAGCACTGCTGCTGAGAGTTCCGTATTTGCTTTAAATATTTCTGATGTTATCTGGTCTATCCTGGAAGCCTTGTTAGATTTCATTGTTACGATTGCTGCTAGGATTTTCGGATGGGTTGATGCTTCTGTGTTAACGTCGAACTTAAGGTTTGGAGAAGGAGAAGATTTTAGGAGTTGCTCATAGTATACAACCCATCGCGTGAGTTGGTATTGTCGGTCTGTTAGGATCTGTCCAGGTTACGTTTTAACAGGCTGCTTTGACTGCGGGCCTTAACCGCATAGCCGACGCGAGACGTTATGCAATGTTCGCATGCCCCCAGATGTAGCAGCTCTCTATTTCTCTATTTTTCACTAGCAAGCTGATCTATCCAAGCTCTCTTGTTATATTTGCTTACTTTTTTTACCCCTTTAATCAAGTTGGAGCATTCCAGGTGGGCTTGATATTTCGCACTCCTCGTTTTCGCCTTTTCCATCTGATCTTTAGCATATCTGTGTTTTTCAATTAAAATCCATGTATGTTCTGATATCTAATATTTTCTTTTGCCTATAGCCTATGTCTATAAAAAGAATGAACACCTTATGCTATACTATGTGTCCAAAGATGAAATCGGACAATGCTGGTCGATGCAAAGTAAATAAAAACCAGATGTAAAATAAGCGCTTAACATGCTGACTGATTTTTGATTTTAAATAAACTCACCTCAATGTGTACATTTTACTTAACACTTTCCCAACATGCTCTGCTCTACGAGGAATGCTATGGCTAGAGTTCAATGCATCTGACAGGAAAATGTTCAGAAGCAGATAAGCTTCTAATGCACCAGAGCATGTAGCTATAACTAGAAGTTTTGATGAAAAAACCAGAGAGATAATTACATATATTCCCTACAAAATAAGTTAAGTATTTCTGCATTCTTCTCATACAATAGAGGCAATTGAGCTGAGATTTTATACTCATAGCAGCCATGTTGGCGAAATTACCTTCCACCAAATCATTGCGTGAGTAGCACTTGGTGCCGTTCTTGGAGCTCCTTCCCTTACTTGTGGTGGGCGCCTGTAATCTTTTTCATAAATAGAAACCCAGCGCAGAACCAGCTATCCTGGAATGCTTCGCCTTCTCACGTTAGCTCACTCCCGAACAGGTGTTCCGAAGCTACCCAGAGGCTCGTGGGCTAATCCCGAACGTTGTGAGCTGCTTCAACCATATGCAGATGAATCGTCCTGGCCACTCCCAAGTGAATGGCGATCAGTAAATTTCCCCACTTGCGTGGACTTCTACATATGGAACCATCCAAGCGACGCTTGGAGTGTTTGAGAGAAAGATTCTGCGTAAGATTTTTGGACGAATATCGCAGGCGATGGAACGATGAGCTGTATGAGCTTTACGACGACATAGACATAGCGCAGCGAATAAAGATCCAGCGGCTACATTGGCTGGACCATGTCGATCGACAACTTCCGACTACCAAGCTCGTTCGCCATGGACAGAAATAGGTGGTAATCACTTGGTGCGAGATCCGGACTATACGGTGGATGCAAAAGAACCTCCCATCCGAGCTCCCGGAGCTTCTGGCGCGTCACCAAAGATGTGTGTGGCCTGGCGTTGTCCTGATGGAAGACAATTCGGCCTCTGTTGATCAAAGATGGCCTCTTCTGCATGAGTGCTGCATTCAAGCGGTCCAGTTGTTGGCAGTATAGGTCCGAATTGAGCGTTTGGCCATAGGGGATCAGCTCATAGGGGATGATTCCCTGCCAATCCCACCAAACACACAGAAGAACCTTCCTGGCCGTCAATCCAGGCTTGGCCACCGTCTGGGCAGCTTCACCGCTTTTCCACCACGACCGTTTGCGCTTCACGTTGTCGTAAGTCACTCACTTTTCATCGCCAGTCACCACCCGCTTCAAAAACGGGTCGATTTTGTTGCGATTCAGAAGCGATTCGCATGCATCCATACGGGCAAAAATGTTGTTTTGCGTCAAGTCGTGTGGCACCCATACATCGAGCTTCTTTTTGAATCCAAGCTTCTTCAAATGGTTTATAACGGTTTGATGACTCATGCCCAGCTCTTGGCCGATGCTACGGCTGCTACTATGCCGGTCTCTTTCGATTAAATCAGCGATTTTATCGCAATTTTTGACGACAGGCCTTCCGGACCGTGGCGCATCTTCGATCACCTCTGCACCAGAACGAAAACGTTGAAACCATCGTTGTGCGGTGGAAATGGAAACTGTAGCGGGTCCATAAACTGCACAAATTTTATTGGCAGCATGAGATGCATTTTTGCCTTTATCGTAGTAGTACTGTAAAATATGCCGTATTTTCTGTTTATTTTGCTCCATGTTTGCGACGCTATAACTCACGAACGACTAAAAGCAAACAACAATTAATCAAACGCGTGTTAGCACGAGAAAAGAGCTTTCCAAACAGCTCTAGCGTGAACCGATGCGACGAATACAACTAGAACTACGCGCTTGCAAAGACAAGCTTGCGGAAATACCGCAAGACTTTTTTGCCAACCTATATTTTTTTTTAAATTTAAATTATTTAAATATTTTTCAATATACGCATAATATATAATTTTTTTTTTCTGTGTAAATTGTTATTTGTTGGAATAAAATGCTTTTTTAATTTTTTCTTGAATATATTTTCGTTCTATTGAAGTGATTTCGAAATTTTCGAATTTATTCCAAATGCATAATTTATTCTGATTTCTCAAAAATATATTCTCAAAACCCAAAGATAAATTTTTATAAGCCAAAACTGGGCGAATTTTAACCTAATATTGATAGTATTACCGAGAAAAAATCAACTCAACTCGTGCAGAGGCATCCTCCGTAACACACCCTGTTTTTAGCATTCAGTTTAGTCATCACTAATACAATACATACACACAGGCATATACATACATACATATGTAGATGTTCCGCAATATTTAAATGAGTACACAAATAATTGAGTAACTGCGCGAGAAAAGGCGAAGCTGCTAGTATGGGACCGATGCTAGCGCTTGCCAGCTAAGCAGAGCACGGGCAGGGAGGAATGACTGCCACTAGCACAGGTGTGAAAGTGGTAAAATTAATTACGCACCGTACAGAGACGACGAAAATTTTGCACCGTCGGCAGTTGGCAGTTGGCCATCAAAAAATAAAACATAAAATAATGGAAAAAGCAAAAATCAGCGGAAAGTGGAAAATCGCAACGTGTAGCCTAAAGCCAGACATGCAGCGATGCGCAATGTAGCAGGTGTGCAACAAATGATTTGCTATTGCATTCGCAACGCACATACACACAAATTGTGGCATTTAGTGGCATTTAGTGAATTGTTTCATACATATAGCTACGCATTAAAATCTATATAAATACACATCTATCTATGCACATATGTACATAAATATTTGTGTTTTCAGGCACTTCATGCCACATGCCATTCAGTGGACGGACAAATGCATGAGCAATCAGCCGCTGGGTTGACACTTAATGATGGTGTTGCAAGCATTTGTTGCATTACAATACATTTAGTGCAACAGTTATTTAATTTCCATAATCAATTTACTTACATGCATGCGTTCACATACATACATACACACATAAATATTTTCTCGTTAATGACAGCGATTTGTGGATGGCTTTTTTCCAACTGTTTCGCGAAATTTTTAATAATGGCAAATAATCTGGTCAATTTCATGTGAATGGTGTGCATATAATTTTGTTGTTTTTTCTGTTGCTGTAATTATGCTATTTAAATATTTTAATTTTTTTATTAAAAATCATCATTAACGTTGTGAATTTAATTCATATTTCATATATTGGTGCCAAAGCTTTAAATTGTTTTCTATTTATTTAAGTTAAACTGAGCGATCCCATATCAAATGATTCAATTATTTTGGACTTTGTCATAACTTTTTTTTTAATTTGCTATTTGTAAGCTTGAGTATAACAAAAAGTGAACCGAGAAAATTAATAAAAATTAAATTAATAACCTGACATTTATTCAATCTTGAAAATTCTGGTGCACGGCACACACATTAAAAAGGTAGCAGTAGTCGAGCAAAAACAACAAGAGTAATATATTTTGGTTTACCACCACTTGATGCTTTCATCCGAGGAGAGGCCTTGAAGGCCATCTGCAGACTGAAACACAGTGGGAACTGGTACGGCTATTGTCCGGCATTGGAACACAGAGAAGGCATGGGCATCGATCCAACGATTCTCTCCATGCCCCTTGACTCCATGCCATCAAGGGTCGTACTTGAAAAGAGATACAGTGTAGTGCTACCAGAGGCTCAGTTGTGGGGAGACTCAGAAAATGAGCTCGGCAAACACTGTTTTCGCATTTTTACGGATGGCTCCAGGACCGAGCATGGCTCCGGCTCTGGGGTCTACGTGGAATCCAGCGGGACAGAACTGCACTTTGCTCTTGGAATGCATGCATCTGTGTTTCAAGCGGAGGTGTATGCAGTTCAAGAAGCGATGAACTTTGATGTGGAAAAACGATGGAGAGGCAGATCTATATGTGTCTGCAGTGACAGCCAAGCAGCGCTTATGGCCTTAGACAGCCCTCAAACCACATCAGGGGTAGTGAAGTCCTGTAAATCCAGGCTGAACTATGTCGGCAGACATAATAGCCTGATGCTAACATGGGTCCCGGGACACGTGGGTATCGCGGGTAACGAGACCTCTGACTCCTTAGCTAAGATAGGCTCCGGCCCAAAGAAGTTGCCACTCCCCTCTGCGGCCATCACGGCCACGGTTAGCAAATGGGTAACTACTACCCACAAGCGAGCTTGGCAGGCTGAGAGAGGCTGCAGATGGACAAAACTGATGTTACCTGTCATGTCCGATCGACTGTCGCAAACCCTTCTGTCATTAAGCAGAGGGGAGTGCAGACGGCTGGTAGGACTGATGACGGGCCACTTTCTGTGGGCAAAGCACATGGAAAGGTTGGGCATCTCAGACAGTGTACTCTGCCCAGCTTGTGAAGAGGAGGATGAAACGGCGGACCACTTCCTGTGTGTCTGCCCCGCCTTCGCTCGAATCAGGTTTGAGGTCTTTGGCACTGATGTGTTAAGAAGCGACCATCTTGGCTCCTTGGCACCACAAGATCTACTCAGATTTCTTCGGAGATCGGGTAGATTTAAAGAAAATTAAAAGGGAATCCAAGTGTAGTACAATGGACTCAATTAATGTCTGAGTGCTGCACTTGCTAGTTGTCCCGACAAAAAAAAAAAAAAAAAAAAAATATATATTTTGTTATTGCTTTTGGCATCTAGAATGTCAAATTCTATAAATGAAGATTGCCAGTTTTGGGTAAGTGAAACTCAACTTGCCAATTTATGTGCCAAATAAATAAAGGGGTTTCCAATAACAGGCGTTATTCGTGAATGGATTGCGCTGTCGAGAGATGGTTAACGATGTTTTATGGCGGGAATTGGATGCTATTGATCTGGACAACGTTTATTTTCAACAAGACGGCGCTAAGTGCCACACAAGCAACGAAACCATTGATCTTTTACGGGAAAAGTTTCCGGATCGAGTTATCTCTCGAAGAGGTGATCACAATTGGCCACCGAAATCTTGTGATTTAACACCTTGTGACTTTTTCCTTTGGGGCCACGTGAAAGAGAAGGTTTACGCCAACAGCCCAGGGTCGGTACAAGACCTCAAAGAGCAACCACTTTGCAATTTGGTGATAGAAAATTTCATGAAAGGATATTGTCCTGTAAGCGTGGTCGTGGTGGTCAGTTGTCTGATGTTATTTTCCACTATTAACGGCATAGCTTCCTCTTTATAATGAAATAAGCATTCGATCATTTATATTAAGAAATAGCATTTTTCTTTGAATATCAAAATAATACCCTTTAGAAAATAGTTGATATTACAACTCTACTACTGCACTACTAAATATGTATTTGGTACGACTTTTTAGAAATTAGCTTCGATTATCGGAGGCCAAATGTAATTCACATTTTTGCGCCTTTTATATAATTCTTTATTATTTTGTAGTTATATATCAATTTACTCTCAACTTGCAAAATCCCATTCACTTCCTCGGTTGTAATTACAATTTTTGTACATACCTATATCCGGACTTATGTAAGAGTGTATGGGCACAACTTCTAGAAATGAAATTGAAAACTAATCTTCGATCGAATTAGTTGGACAAGTTGCAAGGGATTTGCAGCTTACTCTGCAAGCAATCACTCATCAGCAACTCAACTGTATTAGAACTAAGCATTGAGGAGCACGTAAGTGCATGGGTAGATATATACCTATATGTACATACATACATACATACATGCTTGCATAAGTCTAACGAATGCGAAAAGAACGTGTTCACAGCAAACTAAAGGCGGCTTAGCGTACAAAATTATATAAGCAGCGACTTTGTTAGTGTACGTGGTGAATGCATATATGTATGTATGTGTGTGTGTTCGCATGTATGCATTAGGGATGTCAATATTAACGAAAAGTTTGGAATCAGGGATTATGTGATATTTTTCAAGCAAACTCCGGATTTTGGGACACGTCCCGTCTTAGGTATGTGAAGTGGTTGAAGTACCACTCTGGCACTTCTAAATTAGCACTAAAGCGCCGTTTTGATACCATTATGAGCCCAACAACGGGCAGATAACTACAGGCAGCCATAGCTGTTGTTGTAATGGAGAAGATTGATGTGACTTAGATTGGCGCACTGCCCCAGGCCGTCGAAGAAAGGAGCGCCCAGTGACGTTAAGGGTCCATATTTTTTTTTTATTACTTTACATGCGACTAGTTACAAAGAAAAATTGTATTAACTAACGAGCAATTTGTTTAGAATTTAGAAAATAAGGTATATACAACAATTAACGCTAAGGTGTGGTTAGTACATTAAGTCTTTGGGCTTTCTGCGTTTCAGTCTTCTTCTCCAATTAGCTGGATTAGCGAGAATAGTGGCCACCGTATTGACGAGGTTTTTCAACCTTTCATCATGGGCTTTTGCTATCTTTTTTATTGTGTCTGCCACCGAGTCAATATTTAGGTCGCGTTCAAGATCGGAGCTACGGATATACCACGGAGCACCGACTGCACATTTAATAATTTTATTTTGGAGCCTTTGTATAGATTGAATGTTACTTTGGCTGGAGCAGCCCCATAACTGTGCGCCGTAGGACGCTACAGGCTTCATTTTTGTATACAATAATTTTATTATTGGTGGGTAGTGCTGATTCCTTTCCCAAAAGCCAATACATATTTCTGTATTTTATTCCATTTCTTCTTTCTTTTTCTTTACATGGGCTTTCCATCTTAGCGTGGCGTCTAGAGTCATGCCCAGATACTTTTGCAGTATTTGAGTATGGAACCTGTCTACCATTTAAATATATTGGAACATATTTGATTTTGTTTTGGGTGAAATTTATTTGCACAGACTTGCTGTCATTTAATTTAATATGCCATTTATTGGTCCAGTCATATATTTCATTTATGGCTAATTGTAATTGTGATGTCGATGAGTTTTCCGTGTTTCCTATCGAAAGAATAGCTGTATCGTCGGCAAAAGTAGCTGTTATGCAGTTTGAATTGCATGGCAGATCGCATGTAAAGAGCAAATACAATAAAGGGCCAAGTACGGTTCCCTGGGGAACCCCTGCTTTGATTGGTTTGAGACATGAATATGAATCTTCTTGTTTTACTCTGAAGTAACCGTCGGATAAATACGAATGTAGGATGGTGGAGTACTGCTTAGGTAGCAACGCATTTATTTTCTTCTGTAGCCCATAGTGGCATACTTTGTCGAACGCCTTGGATATATCAAGGAATACCGCAGAGCAGGTTTTTCTTTCTTCAAAAGCATATTCTATTACTTGCACTATCCTATGTACTTGATCAATAGTCGAATGCTTCGTGCGGAATCCAAATTGGTGCGTCGGTATAATTTTTTTGTTTTCTATTATTATGTTGATCATTTTGATTAACAATTTTTCCACCATTTTCGATAGTATTGGAAGAAGCGAGATAGGCCTGTATGATGTTACATCGTGAGTATCTTTACCTGGCTTATTGAACATAACGACTTCCGCTGTTTTCCAATATATTGGAAAATATTTTAGCTTAAATGTGGTGTTGACGATATTCGTCAATACAGCAATAATATTGTTCGGGAGCTGTTTCAATATTTCAGCAGTAATGAGGTCGTAGCCTCTCGATTTTTTTATCTTTAGATATGAAATTTCTTCTATTATTTCGTCTTGTGAAGCCGGAGGGATCTCATTTATAGCATTGCTATCGCCGCCGTGATCCATATCATCAGCCATTAACGATCCATATGGTGTGAACGTCTCCTCGAGGTAGCTTGCGAATGTATCTGCTTTTTGTTTATTTGTTTTGGCCCACTTATTGCCATGTATCTTGATGGGTGCGTTCTGAGATAACGGTTGTTTTAATTTTTTGGTACATATGCGAAACCCGGAAATTTACACAGAAAATGCTCAAGATCTCCTCTAAAAGATCCCACAGCTTCTTCAATAGTGGTTAAATGTTAAACTTCGCTTTCCCGTGTGTGTGCCGATCGTCCAATGACCGGTAAACATAGCTACGAATTTCAAAATTGAATAGCGTGAAGTCCCCAGGACTTTCTGAGTGTCCATTTTATTGTACTGGAGACAAAGCGTTTGCGAAATAGCACATAAAGAAATAGAGCTCCATCTTTTTTGCGCTTTCCTGTGGAATAATAAGAGAAATTCCCCTTTAACAACAGTTAGGGGGATGCAGATGACTGGTTAGGAGGTCTCTGAGACCAATTCAGTCGCCTCCCTGGCTAGCTCATCAGCAATTCCATGCCCCACTATGTTCCTATGTCTTATCTTACTTATTGAGTGTAAGAACTGTAAGTGCTAGAACATAAAGCTTTAATAATTAAATTAAACTAAGCTTTTTGAATTTGAAACGATTTCATTGAATCAAATATTGTAAATTTTGTTTTTGTTTCAATTCGATATTTAATATTATTCGGGTTCGCGGAATCGCAGGATATCCGGGCTGTCATCCCTAGTATACATGTATGTGTATGCCCCGGTGGCCCAGCGCACATAACCACATTAACTGTACCGAAATGCCGAAAGCAGCAGCAACGCCAGCAGCAAATTGAAATGGTAAGGATTTCAAGCAGTAGATATGTATGTGTGTGTGTGTGTGTAGATAAGGCATATTGCAGTACTGCATTGCCAGATAGTGGTATGGGTTTCGTGCAACAGCTTAAAGTCATGGTGCTTTTTGTTTTCGCTGTTGTTGTTCGAGTTACGTATATACGACAGGATGTTACCCAATAATACGCCCGCTCTCATAATAATCCTAATCCCTGCTTTGTGCAATGCTAATGTCATTTTCTTGTGATTGTTGTTGTTGCTGGTGGCATCTTTCTGCCAGCCACAATGATATATTTGCAATCTGCCACATAGCGCATAATCTATGCATTCAAGAGTATGCGCACGTATGTATGTTTGTACATATGTAAGTAGGTGGGCTTGTGCGTGCACGTTGGGTATTCGAATTCAATCTGTGGCTCAGATTGCAATCAGCTGCAAAATCCAACAGCTAAAGGTGTCAAATGTGCGTGTGTTATATATGTATATATGTACATGCATACAAATATGTGGACTGCTATATGGGTGCGACTGCAGCGCTGTGAGTTAGTGCACTTCCTGTCATCTTATTGCAACATGCAACGTGGCGCTCTGCTATGATAATCTTTTCAAGGAGAATTCTGCATTTTCCATGGATGTCTGCTGGGAAAAGGAAAACCCTTTGAAATGACACTCTGCATTGGCCTCTGCCTTGAAGGTGTTGAAATCGCATAAATTTCACTCTGTGATCTATTTGAACCTCATTGACAATATACTCGTGCACATACATATTCAAATAAATTGTTGGCTGTGTGGGTACATGTGTGCGCCTTAGTGCAACTATCACCAAAAGTGAGAAAAATGAATTAATGAATAGTAATATGACCGAAGTAGTGCCAACAAGCACAGTGGCCTTATATTCTGTACTCAATTGATTGGCCCTTATGGCCACTAACGTGCAACTCGGTGATCACTTACAAAGGAATGATTCTTCAGCCAGAAGCTCAAAGTACGAATACTCAAATTGTAATCTACTACATAGAAGGCGGTGTGGTTAAAAGAGCATCTCTCTAGATACAGTATTCTATGTTACTTTTTTTTTTTCCATAGACAGATATTAGCCACTATATTTGTTTTAATACCGTAAAACTTGCCAAAGTTGAGTCTTGGCTGTTCAGGACAATCTGTCGAACTTGAGCGAGGCGCTCAAAGTGGTTCGCCAAAGGGGTATGAAATTTATGGTATTATTTCATTCAATTTTATCCAAAAAATCATTCAACATTGAAAAATGGCCCTTAGACCTAACAATGTTGTAAAAATTGTCAAAACAATTTTTGTTCCCAAAAATGTTTAACAAAACAAAGTTCAAAAATTACAACAAGCAAAATATTTTCTTAAAATTTTTAACACAAAACATAATCAAATAAAGGGTGTTTTTTTTCGAGGTTAGGTTTTCAAGTTGGCACTACTTTTTTCGTAGATGGTCTTTTTGACAGCTGTCACTTGATTTATGCTCAGTTTGGTTTGCCATTTCATAATGAATAGACTTACACCTGAACAACGTTTGCAAATCGTGCAAATTTATTACGAAAATAATGGTTCGGTTCGCGCGACGCATCGCGCGCCGTCCAATATTCGGTCGACATAATCGTCCATCAGAGTCACTAATTTGATTAACCATGGATCGGTTTCGCACCACGTTTGCTCTAGTGGATAATACGCATCCTCAGAGACGTCGTACAGTGCGCACCGAAGACGCTATTGCTGCTGTGGAGCAGAGTATCGAAGAAGACCCGAATGAGTCCATCCGCCATCGCGCGCAGCAATTGGAGATGTGCCCATCCCCTTTATGGAAGATTTTGCGGAAGGATCTTGGTTTGCGGGCTTACAAAATCCAACTCGTGCAAGAATTGAAGCCGAACGACCATCAAGCGAGTCGCACGTTCGGTGAATGGGCCCAAAACGAGATGGCCACCGATCCCGATTTTCACAAGCAAATTTTGTTCAGCGATGAAGCTCACTTTTGGTTGAATGGGTATGTCAATAAGCAAAATTGTCGCATTTGGAGTGAACATAATCCACAAGCCATTGCTGAGACGCCGTTAGATCCTCAAAAAGTCACTGTTTGGTGTGCTCTATGGGCAGAGGGAATCATTGGTCCATATTTCTTTAAAAATGAAGCCGGCCATAATGTTACAGTCAATGGAGAGCGCTATAGAGCCATGATGAATGACTTTTTCGTGCCTGAATGGACGATGTTGATGTGGACGACCTTTGGTTCCAACAAGACGGCGCTACCTGCCATACAGACAACGCAACAATCGATTTATTGAAGGAAACTTTTGGTGAGCGCATTATCTCGCGCCGTGGACCTGTGGCGTGGCCTCCAAGATCGTGCGATATAACACCGCTGGACTATTTCTTGTGGGGCTATGTGAAGTCGTTTGTCTACGCAGATAAGGCCGAGACGATTGACGTATTGGAAGAGAATATTCGGCGCGTTATTGCTGACATACGGCCCCAATTGCTGCAAAAAGTGGTCGAAAATTGGGCCTCTCGGCTGGAATTTATTCGAGCCAGCCGCGGCGGCCACTTGCCCGAAATCATTTTTAAAACATAATGGCAAACCCTTATCTTTATAATAAAGCTAAATTCTTGACCATAACATTAAATTATATACGTTTTATTTCATCTTGAAAACCTAACCTCTAAAAAAACACCCTTTATTACAAAACAAAAAAATAATTCCGAAAAAAATTTGACTATATTTTATTTCAAAAAATTAAAATAATATTAAAAATGTTAAAAAATACCTATAAAATTTCACTTCAAAAAACTCTACAAATATTTCAATATTGAATCATTCTCAAAACTAGTACATTTTGTTTTAATTTTTTGAGTTGCATTCGGTATAATTTATGACAATGTCCAAATCACTTGTAACGCTTGACGTTGAATCGCTCTCCAATAAAAATCCAGAAAGGAAAAATGCCTGAAAATTCTATCAGAAAGTTCATTAGCTTACAGAAGCTTACCCTTAAGAAAAAATTCGCTGGTTTGGGGACTAAAATCCAGAGAGCACTTAAATTATGAAGAAAACACTTCATCAACTTGTTAAATAGTGACAACAGCGTATGTTACAGAGAATGCTAAGATTCCCATACCCCAATCATTGACGAAGGGACTGTCATTCCGCTACCCGAACAACAAAGCTGCGGGAGCCGTCGAACTTTTGGTTGAGTTATTCAAAATATGGTTGGCTATAAGAGTCGAGTGTATTGTGTAAAAGACTGAAGTCCCCATCAACGCACAAATTGGACCTTATCAATGTTTTCCTAGACCTGGTATATCTACAATCTACCAGATATTCACAATACGCGAAGTCTTGGAAAAGGCACACGAAGAAGATAATTATCTTTGATAGAATCGACTCTAGGGAGAACAAGGATCAGTTTTTCCAAAGAGGTAATAGGACTATGAATAAGTTCGTGCGGTTTTTTTTCGAAATTTGAAACTTTATTGACGTAAAATGGTTACAAATTTAATATTCAAAATATTGTCCATCGCTTACTACTACTTTTTCCCATCTTTCTGGCAATTCACGGATTCCCTTTGTGAAAAATTCGGTCGGTTTTGCCGCAATCCACGAATCGATCCATTTTTTGACTTCATCGTAATTACGGAAGTGCTGGTTAGCCAGGCCATGTTGCATCGATCGGAAGAGATAGTAATCGGATGGCGCAAGGTCTGGACTATACGGCGGGTGGGGTAGGACATCCCATTTGAGCGTTTCTAAGTATGTTTTGACCACTTGTGCAACATGTGGCCGAGCATTGTCATGTTGCAAAATAACTTTGTCGTGTCTATCGGCGTATTGCGGCCGTTTTTCTCGCAGTGCTCGGCTCAAACGCATCAATTGTCGTCGGTAGACATCCCCCGTAATCGTTTCATTCGGTTTCAGTAGCTCATAATACACAACACCCAGCTGGTCCCACCAGATACACAGCATAACCTTCAGGCCATGAATATTCTGCGCCGACGTCGATGTTGAAGCATGGCCAGGGTATCCATACGTTGCCCGACGTTTTGGATTGTCGTAATGGACCCACTTTTCATCGCCAGTCACAATTCGATGCAAAAAACCCTTTCTTTTGTGCCGTTGAAGCAGTTGTTCGCATGCCATAAAACGGCGTTCAACGTCTCTTGGCTTCAATTCATACGGCACCCAATGGCCTACCTTTCGGATCATTCCCATGGCTTTTAAACGTTTGGAAATGGTTGATTGATCAACTCCCAAAGTTTTTGCAACCTCTTCTTGCGTTTGAGCCGGATCTTGATCGAGCAATTCCTCCAATTCGGTATCCATGAACTTTGGCGGCGCACCCTCGCGTTCTTCGTCTTCCAAGCCAAAATCACCACTTTTAAAGCGTGCAAACCACTTCTGGCACGTTCGCTCAGATAGAGCATGCTCACCATAAACTTCCACCAAGATACGATGACTTTCGGCTGCTTTTTTCTTCATATTAAAATAATGAAGAAGAATTCCCCGCAAAAACACATTATTTGGCACGAAATTCGACATTTTCAAGTGTGGTAAAAATATTGTTGTTTACGCTTCAAATAAAAAACTTATACTGACGTTTGTGCCTTACGACAGTAGCTCTCCAATGAATGTTTGGAAATGTGGATCGATGGAATAATAATCAAGTTACGCCATCTGTTGTAAAACCGCACGAACTTATAAATAGACCTATTAACATATCTTCGTGTGGTACCTGAGACTTGGAAAGGTCACTTATATGCTATTACCATAAGGTGGCGAAGATCTTTTGTGAATGGCAACTTATATTTATCGAATTTATTGCAAACCCTTTGTTGTAGCACCACGTATGGATGATGCGCAAAGCCCATTACATGAGGCTTGATAATGTTTCCTCAAGTTTTCTTTAGATCCAGATCACCAAATCGTTCGCAGAATCTTAAGTATCAATCCTTTAGCAACAAAGACGTTCCTTAACAACAAATTAAGCCCATTTGTTCAACCGAGACAAAATTTTGATACACACATTTTTTTTTATATCCCTCCTTATTTATGATAGCGTGCGCTGGGTTGTAATTCCCATTACACTTTTTTATGTTTTCCTTATTTGAATGGTGTTAGCCTTCATGCGATGAACGTCTTGCAAGGAACCCATTTAATTTCCCTTCATTCTATGGCTTGATTTCAATTTTTAACAAGGTATTTGCTCTTAGGTTTTAAACATCATCTTAGAGCCAAGGAATAGAATAAAAATGTATGTATGTGTGTTTGTTATTGTAACCAAACACCTTTATAGCACTTAGTCATTGCTGGTGGTGTGGCAGATTGGTGTCTTGGCATTTTATTGTAGCTGTTGTTGTCGTTGCGTTGGTAAGCCGACGCGCGTAAACCTCGCCTAATTGTGCGCAATGATGAATGTCAGGATTTGCAACAAAAATGTCGCAACAATGAGAGCGAAAAGAATGACAGAAACATGAGGCCGGTCGCCTCCTGTTCCATTGGCACAAAAGAGGGCCTAGTCAAGGAGCAATAAAAGATGAAATGAGAAACAGTTGGATAAGGCAGGCAGATAAGGCAAAATAAGGATATTAACAGGATTTAACAGGAAAAAATGTGAACAAGTGAGAAATTCAACAAACAAAAAAACGTCTTGAAGCAGAGCAAAATTCTCTGTAAATTGTTGTAATTTAAAACTACACAAACGCATTGAAAAAAAACAGAGAGTAAATACACAGTGACAACTTTGGCTACGTCGAGTTCGAGTTGAATTGAGTTGAGCTGAGTGGTTATGCTACAAATTGTACGCACTAGTAGAGGGTGGTCCACTTAGTGGGTTCTTTTTTTAATTCTAAATATTTGCAATACTTCATTTTTTTTATTTGGGTTATTATTGGTTAATTTGAAAGATCAAACATTCCCATTACTTATGCAACACGAAATCATTTATCTGGCCGCCTCGGCTGGGTGCACAGTAGCGTATCCTCTTAGCCCAGGTTACCAAGTACTTGGTGACGGTTTATGGCTCTATCCTACGAATGGCTTGGTCGTTATTCACCTAAAGGACTTAAATGAACGAATTGTTCGCATAATATCGGTCTTTCATGGTACCCCACCAAAAAGTCCAATGATGTCAAATAGCAGTTCGAGGTGGCCAACTGTCATCGCCTTACCGAACTGGGCGCGCAAAAGATCGTTTATGGCATGGCACGTGTGTCTTCGATTTTTGGCCACATAAAATGTATTACTGTGCCTCTGTATGACACACCGATAACCGAAATTATTTTAGAGAAAAATGGGCTAATCATGCGACCACTCCGAAGCTCGCAACAAACTATTATCTTCCGAAGTGGCATTCACATTTCGACGATCACGAGGGACTTTCCCGATCAACAGATGAGGCAGTTTTGCTTGTTAACATAGCCGCCGTGAGGAAAATGCGATTCCTCAAAAAATACGATTTTGACATATTTTCAATAAATGTATTGTTTAGGCTACATTGCATTTGGAAATGAATTTGAAGTACTTCTCAACCATTTTTAAGCGCAAAGCAACTCATTTTGTTCTGCGGAGGTGTGCTACTGAATTTCTGTCAAGATTTCCAGCGGGTAAGAGCTGTCACTGTCACAAAATAGCAAATGATTAAAAACACACTATCAACACTGGTCACCCTGTGCAATATATTGCATAATTCAGCGCACTTCCAAACTCACCCGCGTCGTGTGTCCTTAAGTCCTTAGCTGTTAGCTGCTAGCTAAAGGTGCGTTTAAGCTTTCCGAGCGATTTGTTTTATTCCTTTGCCATAATTTCTCAAGCAGAAGAAACGTAACTACGATGTACTTAAATGTTGGCGGTAAATTCATAGTGCCACATTTGCCCTTTTTGCTGCACGTTATTCCCTTCCTTGCGCACCATTGCTTTCACACCAACGTTAAGTCTTTATGTATGTATGTATGAATGTAGTTGTTGCTATTGGGGTGTATTTACTTTTTGCTTGTTAGTTTCATTTACATTTGAAATTTTTCTCTGTTCTTCGCAGTTGTTGCACATTTTTTCACATCCAACACCAACAGCAATGCCACTAACCGGTATCCATCCAACTCCTTGGTTACCAGTCGTGCCGCAACCACCGGCCATCATTTGCTTTTGGTTAATGCGGCTCACCTTTTTGCATACCTGAGCGCGTTGCTACCTAGCCGGTAGAAGGGGGTGAGGGTGAAAAGTTGACAGTTGTATTTCACTTGGCTCTTTGTGTGTATGTGGATCAATTGAAGCGTGGGCGCCACCAACGCCTTCTGCATTACTGCTAGTGGGTTACTTAAATAAATTGTTTATTTTTTCTTCTTTTTTGTACCTTCTTCTTCTTACATTTATCGCTTCATTTGTCATTGCTGTTCACTCTTGCATTCGCTCATTCAACTGGCACAATTTAATGGTGTCACTGTTTATGTGTATTTATGTATAAGTGCGTACAAATAAAATCAAAATTATCGTTGGTGTGCCACAAAGGCAACACGCAATCGGATAAATCGAACGACATGCCATATTCTGATTTATTGTATAATTATTTATGCTTAAATAGTCGAATGCATTTTCGCCTGAAGAAAGGATTCTAAGAGAATTGAAATTTAATAAGAAGGGAAGGCATAGCACCTGACCTGGCGCACTAAAAAAGTCTTCTCATCTCTCTCTTACATCCGTTTGCAGTTCCCTATGAGCTTTTTGGACAATTCCAGTTCTGGCCAGCCTAATTTCCACTTTTAAATGTTTGCTTTATAAAATCTATTTGACAAGTCCGCGTATTTGGAACTTAGGAAAATCAAATGGCCAGGTGAATTAGGATAAGATTTTTGTGATTGGTAGAGCCCAGAGTTGTATGCTCTAAAAATCGAAAATATCCACCAAAATCAAACAGAATACAGAAAAAAAATACTTAGCTTGGGTGTGCTCTTATAATTGAGGTATTTAAGTTTCAAATTTGTATTAGTTTACCATCTGAAATTTTAATTAAAATATTGATTAAAAAATTAAAAGTAGGTGCTTTCCATTTCAATTCAACCGGGCTATTCGGGTCAGGTTCTCCGCTTTCGATGAACTTCAAATATGTTGCTCTCTGGTCAAAATAATGAGACACGTATTTTCTTTTCGCCCGAAAAAATTTTTTTTTTAAGATTTATCGGCAATTTTGTTTTTCGGCTCAAAATCGATTTTTTTTAATTATATAAGAAACAATTTTTTTTAAATGCCCATAACTTAGTCAAAAATGAACCGATTTCAATAATTCTGGGTTCAAAATGATCGTCATTACTTGCATGAGCGATTTCATTTAGAAACAATTGCAAAAAAGTAGTAGACAATTTTTTATTTAGCAAAAAAGAAAAAAAATTGAAATTTTTTCGAAATTCAATATTTCAAAAAGTGTATTTTTTTTTTTATAACTTTTTCCTAATCAAAAGGACATCTCAAACTTTAATTAAGCTGAATGCCCAGTAGCTAAAATGAGTTGTTTTTGAGTAATGAATTTTTGAGTAAAAAACCTGTTTCGCACTTTTTGTTTTTTGCAAAATAAAAATTTTTTATCTCATTTTTTGCAATTGTTTCTACATGAAATCGCTCATGCAAGTAATAACGATCATTGTGAACCAAGAATCATTAAAATCGGTTCATTTTTGACTAAGTTATGTGCATTTAAAAAAAATTGTTTCTTATATAATTAAAAAAATCGATTTTGAGCCGAAAAACAAAATTGCCGATAAATCCTGAAAAAAATTTCTTTCGGGCGAAAAAAAAATACATGTCTCATTAGAGCAACATATTTGAGTTACATCGAAATCGAAGAACCTGACCCGAATAGCCCGGTTGAATTGAAATAGAAAGCATCAGTAACAAAACATTTATTTAAAAATTTGGAACATACACTGAAGAAAAAAGGTGAGTACTTTTAGTAAAAAGTAAAAAAAGGAAGCAATTTATTTTAAAATTAAAAAAATTTATTTACGAGCATACTTAGTCCTGCCATAAATTCTGTTACAAGTTAAGTCCTTTTTAGATAGGACATTGTAATACTTTTTTTAATGAAGTTTAGTTTTATTGAATCGTGTAAGTATTAAAAAAAAATTATTTTATTTTTATTCGAAATGGTCACCAATTGCTTATACACAGGCATTCGAACGATTAGGCTATTCAGCTAATGCAGCACGCACGGTTTCCATGGCAATTGACGTAGCTGCTAAGATTGTTTGAGACTCTCCAAATTTCTGTGAGGTCTTCGACAGGCCATGTTCTCCATTTCTGAGCACAAACTGAAGTTCAATGGATTCAGATCTGAACTACCAGACAGCCAATCTTGTGTGGCTATGAACCCATGCATATTGTTTTTGCTTTATGGGCTGGAGCGGCATCTTGCTGGAAGATCCAACGCTCTCCTTTAAACAAAGTGCAGCTCAACCGCCTTACCACGCCTTCTAAGACATCCGCCTGGTACACTTTTGCCACGGTCTTAATTTCTTTTTCGCAAAAATGAAGAGATGTAACGCTTTTACCAGGCGTTCCCCACTAAACCATTACGGAGGTGGGATGACGGTCACGCTGAACTCTTGGAACAACATTTTTTGCTCCTTTAAAAGTTTTGGCATTGATTTTGTCATTTTGCTTATTAAAAACTTCTTCAACAGTGAACATTTTCCCACCTGTGACAAGAAGAAGTTGCTTGCATCTGTCGAGTCTAATTTTCTTCAAGCGTGTTGCCAAAAGATGGCCAGCTGAGCGACAGATGGCTTTCAAGTCGAGATCATCTCTAATTAGTCTTGACATGGATCAGGTCTATAAATTCATTTCCCAGGACATGATTTTCTGCTTTTTAAGGGGATTTCTGAGAATTGTTTGGTGGAACCGATTGATCGTGCGTTGAACAAACATTCCCAAAATATCAATTTTCTCAGCAATTCGTTAAACTCACTTGTACCTCTACTACGCTTTTGTAATGCAATCACTGCAATGCGATTTTCCTTAACTCCCATTGTTAAGCTCCATTGTTAACAAATGGAACCGATTTTTTTCTGCGAATTTGCATGTATGCATTGCAAAATTTGTCACAGAGTTTAAGGTAAGAGGAATTATATGAGCTTATACGCGTACACCTTTTTTGGGTGTTTGGCCGAGTTCCTCCTCTTATTTGTGGCGTACGTCTTGATAATGCTCCATAAATGGAGGGACCTGCAGTTTAAAGCCGACTCCGAACGGGAGATATTTTTTATAAGGGCAGAGATACGCCGAAATTTTTACGATTGTCTGCCGAGGTGCATCCGCTGTTAACACGCGGTACTTAGTTTTCATTAGTTTATTTAATTTAAAAGTCACAAATCTTCAAATTAAAATGTTAACAAGCCATTCACTAATAATCACAAAAAAGTAAGTTCTCTTTCTTTTTTTATTTCGTTTATTTGTGTTGTATTATTCCAAATCATAAATTCAAAAAAATAAAGTAGATGTTTTCGGATGGCGCAACATTTAGCTTCTGTTCACCTCGGGTGATATAAGAAGCCCAGTTGATTTGGAAAGAAATAACGGAAGGTCGTTCCATTCACACCATCGTCGTATGCTTCTAGCTCCAATAGCATGTGGGCTGATAAACGTAGTTCGCCCTTTTTTATTTTATTTTGTCGGGACATTTCAATGTAAAAAACGTTGTAGTTAGTCTAGTGTAACCACCTTTAGTGAATTGATTAGGGCAATCAACACATAGAGATCTTACTTTTATATGTAAATAATGGATGCATTTTTTTACGTTCATAGATATGTATGTAGAACTAGGTGTTTTTTTGTAAATTCGACATTGTCTCGAAGCTTTTTTGTCGACAAAACCTTATGTAAGTATGTCTCATCCACTTACCAACTTCCGTATTAGGGAAACAAAAATACAGAATTCTGAGATAGTAGAGATAGAGAGGATGCCGGGTGAAAACGGCAGTCCCTACTTTTCTGTCAATTGTGAAGCTTCAGTTTCATTCATCCGGGATATTTTTCATACACTAATGTCGTATGTGATCCACTTTTCGCTACTTAGTTGAAAATTCGGTTAGTAAAATTTTTCCTTTTTTAGTCCCCACGTCAAATCTTTTATGGTATCCAACTTTTTCAAATTATGTTAAAATTGTTGAGTGATGTAGTATTTAGTTCTCTACAAAAGAAATGTAATTTTATGAGCTGGTCGCTTTTTTCATGCCCATGCAGAGGCAGGAGGCAACTCCGTTATAAACTTATAAGTAGACATTCAGGCAAACATAAAAGCAGTTGCATCATATTGAATTTGTCGTTTGACAGACAACTCATATATAATGTCAGGTCAATCTGGGTAATTAGCGGTAGGCTTGATTATCAAAACTGTTATTGGTCTGACTTTCGAATAATAGAGCCTCAGATTACGACCTTTAAAAAACTTGACCTATAAAATAGTTGAGCACATAAAAATGCAGATCTGTTAGAGCTTGATAACTCTATCCAACCACCTGCTGAACCACAAAAGTGATGTTCGAAGGTAGTGTAGCAAGACATCTATCTTTCCGTGAACCCTTTTTGGGGAAATCTGGGATCATTTCCTACACTTTTGTGCGCCATTATCAACAAAGGGAGTCAAGTGCTTGGGCCTCACAATTTTGGGAGCTAAATAATTGAAAGTGGTATAAGTCAATTTTTAGAAAAAAATAGTTTATGTTCATTAGTACAATTTGCTATGAATTTTTTCCAAACAAATCTGTTAAAATTTTAATTTTTTATCATAACAAATTTTCGTAGTTAACGAAGTTACAAATATTGTATAAATACTTTGAAAATGGTGTAATTCCACTTTCCTCAGAGATATAATACTATTTCGTTCAAAATCGTACAACATGATTAATTTAGTGCATTTTTATATGGGACATAAACATGTTTATAATATAGTTTCCCAGAATTTCGGGTTTTCCCCATTTATTATACTTGTAGAATATGAGTCATCCACAGGTGCCTATGAAATTGTTTCTTGTTGCTTGAAGCATTTAGAAAGTGTAACCACTCTACAACATGTAACAGCCTACAGCCGTATGTGCACTGGACAAAATGTTAGTTTGAAATTCGCTTTAATGTGGTTTAAAGTTGTTCAGTCCGCTGAGAATGGCATAGAAATTATCGACCATAAACTTTCATAATCTAAGCACTCTTATCTACTAAATGATGCCAATTTCGAAAGTATCGAGAGTACTACTTGTATAAGAAAAAAGACTTATTGTTTGTCTTTAAAGACTATTATACTATCATAAAACATTGCTGAAAATATAAAAAGTTGGTTTTTCATGAAATGAAACAAGCGGATTTTGTTTCTACAAAACCCTTAGAAAATGCGATTCTAAGAAGGTGAAAAAATGTCAATGATGAAGAAGTAAATTGGTTGACGAAATGTTGTATAAGGATCTTAAAAAGCAAACCATATCCAATGTTCTACAAAACATCATTTAGGGAGAATGAGGATTTTAAATCACTAAATTAATTGCCCTCACGGGGAAGACTTTAGGAACTGTTGACATATAGTACTAACAGATTTATATCATCACCAGACTAATCGCATTCGGAAAATTTAGAGGTATGACTATTTTCGAAGACTTGATCATAATGAAAAAAGTTTAAATATATAAATTTCAAATAATTCATATAATTTGTTTATTTTTTTTTGGCGGTGAGGTTAGGTTAAAAATGCCTTCGCACCATATAGTAACCGTCGCTCCTACGTGTGTGGTGATTCCACTAAAAATATCCCTCCTCTTCTCTTGGATACTTCCCTCCACCCCGGGACTGCTTCCGCATTGCTTCGAGGTAGAGGGCCATAACGGCGTCCTAAGAAGGACACTTACTTGCTCACCCTGCGTCCAGGGTCGCCTATTTTGAGAAATCTATGCTCAATGCTCTTCAGCACAAGTTTCCCTTTCACGCTTCTTTCTTCGGATAATATCCTCCACGAAATTTGCGACGAAATTCCATTTTTCCTTGCCTATCATCATTTTCTCAATTATTTCTTCAGGTGCACATACACCAATAGCTCAGTGCAGAGCTGTTTTCTCTATATTCCGCCTCTCGCATTTAAGATACTTGCGAAAAGACCCATATCCGGGACAAAAACTGTGTGAGGTAATAGCTAACCTCACCGTGCTTTCTTTCTACACACTTTTTTAGAACGGGTATTAGTCTCGCTGTTCATCTACCGTACCGTTTAGAGTTCCATCTTGCCTGCCAAAGTGAGAGCGTTTGAATTCTAATTTTGCCTCCCATCTCCGTGTGCACTCTTGTGCTAGAATATCTATAGGGATGGTTCCGGTGACAACTAAAACCGCTGCTTCGGATACTGTTCTGTATGATGAAGCCACTCTGAGAGCGCAGGTGCGTTGCACAGATTGCAGAGTTTTTCGCTGGCATTGCACCCTTAGCGAATCTACCCATATTTCGCATCCGTATAAAGGAATCGAGTTTGTTGTGTCCACTAAAAGTTTTCGCTTGCTCTGCGTTGGACTTACAAGGTTTGCCATGAGCTTACTTAACATGCTTCGTCAGTGTTTTGAGCAATTATTACAGCAGTGATGTCATCTGCGTGTCCCACTAAATGCACATTCTCAGGCATCTCAATTCGGAGGATTTCATCGTAGCTTATATTCCAAAGATAAGGTCTCGCATCCTTCTCGCATTTCGTATAAGAGCAAGCGATTGCTTAGATAGATTATTCGGGATCTTGAAGTTTACCTTCAGGGCTTGAATTGTGTCGTCCCAACTTAAACTGTTGAAAGCATTTCTAATATCTAGAGTAGCTAGGAATACTAAGCGTTTGAAGTATCGATTACCTGCCTGGGCATTTTCTACGCTAGCTAATACATCTTGGATGGCTCCTAAGGTAGATCTGCCACTTCTAAAACCATGCTGCCTGTTAGACAGGCCACCACTATTCTCTACGGCTTCGCTAAACCTAAGATTTATTAATTCCTCTAATAGTTTTCCTGCACTATCCAGCATACATAGCGGTCTATAAGCGGACGCTAATGTTGGGTCTCCCTTTCCCTTACTGATTAGTACTAGTTTTTGTTTTTTCCTTCTTCCTTCTTTTAGGCAGGCGTTGTTCATGTCTAGCAACATAAGCGGGCGTTCGATTGCCAATAGTTTCAATATTTCCGCAACTATGCCATTAGGTCCTGGCGCTTTATTGCATTTCATTGCTTTTGTATCATCTATTAGTTCTTCTTCTGTGAATGGGACAGGTTCCGTTGCTTCACACTCGAGTTCTTCTCTCTCAACACAGTGTTTTGGGAAGAGTGTGTCAACTATTTTGCTTACCACATCGGATTCCATATCAGCAGCAAGGGATTAGGCTTCTAGCTTTTTTATAACAATTTTAAAGCCCAAACCCCATGGGTTATTGTTTAGATCATTTCGTAGCTCTTCCCATTTGCCTTTTTTGCTTTGGCTTATAGCTTTCCTCAATTCTTTTCCGCTCTTTTTGTATTCTATGGACTCCGTTATCGCCGAGCCCAATCTTCTAGCTCTAATATATTTTCTACGCTTGTGGATGCGCATATCTCTAAGTTCTGCGACCTCGTGTGTCCACCAGTATACAGCATTTCTTTTTTTGTTCTTATCAATTTTAGGCATAGATGCGTTGCAACCTATCGTAATGCATCGCATTGTTGTTTTGACTAGTGTTTCGTATAGATCGTCGTTTTATTTTCATAGTTGTAAGGAGCGTCGCTGGGTTTACCTTGTTTATGCTCCTTTTGCGAGTACTTTTATTTCGATTTTCACGCACTCCATTTCAATGCAAAATGGGATGTTTTGATGGTCACTCCCATTGTAATCTTCCAGGACTCTCCAGTCTTTAGTAATGGTGACTATGCTTTCCGATGTTAGGGTTATGTCAGGTGTGGTGCTTTCGCAGCCTGGTTTTCGGTACGTAGTCGTTCTTGTGTTGAGCACCACTAAATAAGTAATACATATATTTAATAAATAATTTTGGTTGAATAGTGAATGTTGAAATGAAGCAATTTTATTTTGCTATTTTTTATTGTTGAATTAATTTAAAAAAAAATTCGTAAAAAAAATTATTAAATTTTATTATTTATGGGGAGAACATGGGGTATTGACTCCAAAATGATTCATTGGATGTATACAATGATGATTCGACCAATCATTACCTATGCGTCCCTTGTTTGGTGGCCCAAAACCACACAAGAAACAGCCAAGAAATTACTGGCAAGTCTTCAAAGGCAGGCCTGTTTGTCTATAACAGGTGCCATGCGAAGTTGTCCTACAACTGCAATTGAAGCGATAGTAGGATTATCCCCACTGCATATATTCATATGGAAATGTGCAGCTAGAAATGCACTAAAAATGCAAATCTTGTCAAATAAGGAATACAGTGACTTTGATCATATGAGTATTCTAAGAAAAATACCGGATAGGGATATTAGCTGTTCAGTAACAGACTACATGATTCCGAAACGGGTCTTCAATAGAAATTATGAGACAATTATCTCAGACCGTGATGAATGGGAAATTGGAGGACCTTGGGTTAACCCAAAAAGTCTGAAATGGTTCACTGATGGTTCAAAAACAAATACTGGAGTTGGTGCCGGGATCTTTGGACCCAATACAAAAATTTCAGAACCCATGGGCAAATGGCCCAGTGTCTTCCAGGCCGAAATCCAAGCGATTTCGATCTGTGCACTGACAAATCTAAAAAGGGGTATCAAAGGGGCCCACATAACTATATATTCGGACAGCCAAGCGGCACTGAAAGCACTAATGTCTCATTCTTTGGAGTCGAGACTAGTGGAAGAATGTGCAAACAATCTTCAAAAATTAAGTACAAAAAATACGGTTGTACTTTGCTGGGTTCCAGGTCACTCTGGAATCGAGGGTAACGAAATTGCTGATGAACTGGCAAGGGCTGGATCGACATCAGACCTTATAGGACCAGAACCATATTGTGGTATCAACTGGGCGGAAGCTAAATCTAGGGTAGACCAGTGGGAACATACTCTCAGAATAGCTTACTGGGAAGATAATCTGAAACTTCGTCAAGCCAAGAGGTTGGTTAGACCTTTTACCCACAAAAAGGAACTGATTAACTTACGGAAAGTAGATATCAGGAAAATAGTAGGCTTTCTTACGGGCCACTACTATCTAAACTATCATCTTAACAGAATTCAACTTCTCAGGGACACTGAGTGTAGACTCTGTTTTGAGGATGATGAAACAACGGAGCACTTATTGTGCGAGTGCGTTGCACTGGCTAGAACCAGAATGCAAACTTTCCACCGTGATCAACTGGATCCGGAAGAAATAAAGAAAGCTCCTATTACAGATATACTAAGGTTTATACGTATAGCAGAAAAATTGTTGGAAGAACATGGCTTTCAACCAACTCCTTTCCAAAGGCAGAGAACAACTAGGCAAACTAGAACCTGAGGTAGTGGTCGGGTAACTTTCGCGGATGATCAGAAGGATCATCCATACTAAATTAGGTAGCTTGACACAAAAGATCTTTTAGGTCGCAGTGTCGGTCATTGGACCACCTACTAGGATAAATTATTATTATTATTATTATTATTTATTTCAATTGAGATCCCGTAGTTTATATTTTGTAAATGTAAGTTTCGGCCGCCGTAGCCGAATGGGTTGGTGAGTGACTACCATTCGGAATTCACAGAGAGAACGTTGGTTCAAATCTCGGTGAAACACCAAAATTAAGAAAAACATTTTTCTAATAGCGGTCGCCCCTCGGCAGGCAATGGCAAACCCCCGAGTGTATTTCTGCCATGAAAAAGCTCCTCATAAAAAAGAAAATATTTGCCGTTCGGAGTCGGCTTGAAACTGGAGGTCCTTCCATTTGTGGAACAACATCAAGACGCACACAACAAATAGGAGCAGGAGCTCGGCCAAACACCCTAAACGGGTGTACGCGCCAATTATATATATATAAGATTTTTACTTTTTGCTGGCTTTTGAAGTCATTAAAAGTATACATTTTTCTTGAAGGCATCAAAAAAATTATCTCATTACAAATTTAAATCAAATTAATGCTGAAAAGATAAAAAAACTAACATATTAACACATATTTATATATATCAAATTATTCAAATGCATAACCTTAGATATTTCCAAATAAAAAAAAAACCCTTACACTGATTTGAAAAAAGTTTTAAATTACCTTGGCGTCTTATTCCCAAAATTTTCAATGCTTAGAAAATACCGAGGATAGCTAGATTTCACGAAATTCATCACTAAAAAATTAATAAATATGAGTTTATGAAACAGTCGTGCAATTCGCTTTGCGCCATTTTCAGCTCATCATTTCCCATTTTGGCACATTTCGCTTATGGCGCTCGTAAAAGCAATATCCAAATAGACAACTGCATTGCCAGCTACCGCATCCCATATCTCTCACATAAACATATACATATATACGAGTATACGAGTACAACTAGTGCTTTAACCTTTCAGTGCCCGCAGTGAAACTGAGCCGACAATCGACAACTTATGTGCTTACAGTTTCCTTCTTACCCCGGATGCTGCAACACTAGGCTCAATGTTGCTGCTTGACACACTTTTGAATGTTTCATATTTTAATTAAAAAGTTGTGAATGCAGAAAACAGCTACAATGGACAGAAAAGTGAAAATGCAACTCAAAAATAAAGAAACAAGTAACGCGAGCAAAAACAAAAAACAAAAAAAAGAGGCGGTTGGTGGAAGCAATGACAGAAGTATGCGCGCCTTCATTTATAGCTGGATATTTTGCGCTCGCTTGTGGGTGCTTGTTGCATACAACAATGGCGCATTTAACGACGAAACTTCATTTCACTTTTATCAAGAACAATGCGGCAAAAGGTTGCTCAGTTGCTGCCACTGCCGCTGATGCTGCTGCTGCTGCTGCTGACTCTTGCTTGTTATTGCTGAGCTCAATGCGTGCCAAGTTGACATTGCACGCAATGCAGCGGTTTTACATTTATACTTATAGATATGTTTGTACATATGAGTACAGGTATTCATTGAAACAGGCACTTAAGTCTGCCTGTAATGAATTTTTTCTCCTCGTCGTGAAGCCTTTTCCACATGATGCCACTTTCTGTATGCATACATACTTACATATGTACCATATTCTTTGCATTGCTCTTTTCTTTTTACTTCGGCATGTTGCATCAGACGAGGCAACAATAGTGTATAAGCATGCGGCATCGAAAGTGACAGTAAAATTTCGAACAAAAAAAGTATTTTTCATGAGTGTAAAATACCCTGCAGAAAAATCAATTAGTGCAAATTTGAAAAGACCCGTGCATGGAAACCATTTCGTCCGCCCTCTCTTTTCCGCTGATGTTCCGGTAGATGTTCCCACGAAAAAGGATTTACCATTACCTGAGACGTTGGGTTTAATAACCCAAATAGTGCCACCTCTACGTTAGAATATATTATAGTAATTCTTCTTCTTCTCAAGACGATGCTCGCATATCCCCACCAGTTTGCGTGATCGAAATCTTTATTTTAACCTTTTCGCACTACATTTCTTGCCTGTTTATATACTGCAGATGTGTAGTTTACAAATGTTAGATATGAATGTCGTACGACGCCATTTGCACAGATTATAAATCTTCCGATGGTGTGACTTATTTTGCGCCACCTTATCTCTCAGCATAGGAAATGCACGCACAATGCAGGGAATGTGTGACATGAATTTCCTCCGAGTAAGTCCCCGCCTCTTCAGTGCAGTCTATCAGTAAGCTCTTCATCCTTTTTTTGTTACTACGGCACTTGATAAATTCGACAAATTATATTTATATGAGGACTTTTGAAAAGGCGACGAAAGGTAGCACTTTCCACCCATAAATTACAAAATTTGCGCTGTGCTATAAAATATTTCAATTTTTAACTGTAGCTAAAGTATCTTAATTAAAATTTAAAGATTTCCTATTGAAGATCTGAGTTTTTGATCTAAAGGTAAACTTTGCTGACATACTGATGCCGCTTCTCGCAAAATGTCTGGTTCTCAAACTGACTAAATGGCAAGAGTTTTCAAGCCGAAAGTTAATTCACTAGTTCCTGTTATCCTTGCCGGGTACATGCTGGGTGCTGGTGTATACAGACAAATGGGATTGCTGTGACTTGAAGGTACTCTCTTTGGTGGCAGATATTCCGGGGAATGAAGCGTTTGCAGATACTCGTAAGTATTACTTTCTGAGAGTCGAGCTAGCAAAACTATTTAGGCTGTCTCGTTAGCAAATATCAAATATTACCAATACACCTTTGATAAAATTTATGACCAAAGAAGTTGAGAGCCGCCAAAAATCTAAAATCCAAAGGCGAAGATGTTCTTTGTACGTCATGTGGTATTCCTCTTATGAGCTGCCATATACAAATTTATTCAGTCTGATTTTGTTTTTAATCTTTTCTCAGGGAGTGTGAAAGGATCGCTGGTATCAGTTATGGCCAATAATTGCATGCGTCTATAATTTCTTTCTCTCATAACTATTACTAAGAATGAAATTGTTCTCCCATAATTTTTTTAAGTATACACAATAAATAGCTGTCAGTACATTTTTAAGAACTTGCTAGGCTTTCAGAAAATTAAGCTTTATTCACAGCGCTAGAATAGCAAACAATCAACGAACAAAAGCAAAACCAATAAAATTGAATAAATAAAAAAAAATATTCCTATGGGCTTTCTTTGAGAAGAAAATTGGAGAATTCTAGAATTACAGAAGGATATCCTTATAAAGGGTTTTTCAATAAGGGCGGGTAGATGTTGCAGTGGAATAAAATGGCGTTTGCTGTGTAGCACGTAGCGCCGTCCTGCTGGAACCACATGTCGTCTAGGTCCATATGGTTCAATATGGGCCATAAGAAATTGGAAGGGCCACCACGTCTACCGGAAAATGGGCGCAATGCGCGCAACGTTTGCGTTAATGAACACTCACTTTGATAATACAGTTTTATCATTTGAACGTGCTGTTCAATCGTGTAACTTGCCATGATGATTTGGCATAAGCAACTGAATAATAAACAAAAGATTTGACAGATGTCACCAAAACAAAATGGCTGCCACAGGGCGCCAAAATCGGCCCGGCCCAATTGAAAAACCCTTTACTAAAACCACAAAGGAGTTTTCGAGTTTTTATGATATATGACACTTTGCACAAAAGCTATGTTGGCAAAGCAAAAATTACAATTGTTTAAATTAGGTTAAGCCATTTTTAAACATTTTTTTCCCTACCTACACCTACACACCTCCTACATTCAAATTCAGAGTTAAAGATAAACTTTTTTTAAGAAAGACTACTCCAAAGTTTTATTTGCAATAACTTCCAAAAAACTCAAATTTTAATTATTTCTTCAATTTCTCTATTTCTCCTTAATTGACCAAGAAATACAGGATTTCTTACAAATTACAATAAGAATACTTAACGATAATGATAGCATCTGCTGCTGCCGAATGGGCTAATGCATGCCTACTATTCGATAGTGCTCATGTTCAAAGCCCCGGGCATGAAACCTCAAATGATAGAAAAAGTTTTTTCTAATCCGGTCCCTCCTCGGCAAACCTCAGAGTGTATTTCTGCCTTGAAAAAGATCATCATATAAAAACCACTAGCCATTCGGAGGCGCCATAAAACTTCCTCCATTTCATCCAGGTTCTTCTCTTTGTGGAAAAAAGCACACCAAAAAAACGCATACCACAAACGGGAGGAGGAGCTGGCCATAACACCCAGTAAAGAGTACTCTTTATATATATATATATAATAATATAGTTCATACTTATCTATATTTAATTCAATCAGTGGAAGATGGAAAAATCAAAAGCCAAAAAATATAAATTTTATTAAACTCATTCAATGTTCTATGTATCGGATCATAGGATGCAGAAACATTCTAACCCGCTCTAATATGAATAAATCATTCTTAAATACAACATTAATAAATAAAAATAAATGCGCTCTAAAAGAAGCCAATTACACCACTGATGACATCCAAGGTAAAGCAGAGTGAAAGAATACTCCTTCCATTTTGTAAAGACTTCAAATTTATTAGGCATATCTTGCAACATACGAATCGAATCGAATTAAGCGACCTGAGAGTAAAACGAAGAAAATAAGTTTGAACTCGTTTAAATCTGTTAATATGGCAAGGGTAATGCGGCCTCAATATAAAGACAGCAGATCGTACAAGTGAGGTAAATAGTAACTTTAGTGTATATGGACCAGTAAAATCTGAAGGTAAACCGCTTGCAAACACACAGCATAACCTTTCGAGGCGTCAATCCTGACTTTGCGACCATTTGTTGAGCTTCACTACCCTTGCATCATGATCTTTTTCGCAGATTATTGTCGTATTTGATCCACTTTTCGTCTCCTGTTACCATTCGCTTCAGAAATGGTTCGATATCATTTCGTTTCAGCAAAGAATCGCAGATGTTAATTCGGTCCATTCAATTTTTCACAGACAATTCATGTGGTACCCAAACATCGAACTTCTTTTTGTAACCAGCCTTTTTTAAATGGTTCAAACCCGTTTGATTAAGTATTGTTTAGTTCCTTGGCGATGTCATGGCAGCTTATGTGACGGTCCTGGTCAATCTTTTCCATAATTTCATCGACTTTTTCAACGATAGGTCGACCGGAGCGAGGTGCATCTTTCACATTGAAATTTCCAGAACGGAAGCGAGCGAACCATTGTTGTGCTACACGAACTGATACAGCATCGTCTCCGTAAACTTCGCAAAGTTCATTGGTGGCTTGCGTGGCATTCTTCCCTTTTTTATACAAAAATTTTAAAATATAGCGAATTTCTTCATTACTTTCACTCATTTTTAAACAGCAATAACTTTTTTTCAACTTCTCCGAATTTAATTTTTTTTGGTTAAATGAAGCTTTCTAACACCATATGATATGACGCAATGTGATTGGTAGCACTGGAGATAGATGACTCCAACGACATCTATTGACAAAATATGAAAAGACTTTTTCGACTACCCAATATTATAAGCCTTTTACTGACAGAAATATTATTGCTTATGTTTCATAGTAAAACTCCGTGGAAATCATTCTCGTGCAATCCTGTAGCGCATGAAGGGAGCTAATTTCACCTCTTTTTTTTTTTAAAAAGTTCCATAAGCCGTATTAAATAAAACATTTAAAAACTAAAATGTTCTATAAAAATTGTGTATCAGAAATTACAGTGTGGCCTAGCGAAGGGACAAGGCAACATAAGCATTTACTCGTAATTGACAAAAATATTAGCATTGGGAATTTTATATTGAGTGTTTATTAAAGCAATAAAATAGCAATTGGTTCCTGTGTTTTTCTTATTCACTTTGAAAATTCGAGCGTTCTCGGTGAAGAAGCCTTTATTTCAGTAGGTGAAAAGAAACCCAATAATGAGCTAAAGTACACATTTCATTCGCGGATTCGCCTAAGCATAAAGTAACTGTGAACAATCCCAACCGACTTAAGGAGGTCCGGTGGTTTAGAAATTTCAAAAAATCAATTACACAGTCCTGCGAGGGTGAGTTTCTAGAATGGCTGTACTTGTTTCTTGTAGTTTTTTATGCGCTGAAAACGAATCTGACCTTCAAAATGCTCCATCACGTCAGGATTTTTGGTAAATGAAGCCTAAAATTTTAGCCATTTTTCATAATTTTTTTTGGGATAGAAAATTTTTTTTTTAAATTTTCGACGAAAAGGTTGCATAAAACAACTCTTTAGCCTTAAAACCCATTTTTTTAAATTATTGTACGATTTTTTAAAAAAAAGTTATGACATTTTGAAGTTAACAGTTTCAGTTACGTATACGTTGGGTATAACGTCTATTGGCGTTACCAAAAATCCTGACGTGATGGAGCATTTTGAAGGTCAGATTCGTTTTCAGCGCATAAAAAACTACAAGAAACAAGTACATCCATTCTAGAAACTGAAAAAAGTTAAATTTCGCAGGCCTGTGTTATTTGTTTTTTCAATATTTGGAAAGTATAGTATCTTAATATTATACTGTGAAATTTTCATCCGGAAATTGGAAATGTTATAGCTTCTACAACCCATTAACTAGGTAGAGAGCGGTCCGCGCGCTCCTGTGCCTCAAACTTTTAACTCATTCATTTTTCCGGCTCGATTTTGCAAAAAAAAAAGCTATTCAACGGAATCGTCTGAAATTTTAATATGCTGTTCACAATATCAATGGCTATCACCCGTACTAGAAAAATATTATTATTTCAATTATTTCGTATTTTTTTTATCAAACAACTTACAAAAAAAAACCGATTTTTAGAGTGTCATTTTGTATGTAAAAGAAGTTAAATAAAAAGCCTAAAAAATTTAAGTATTTTTTTTCATTTCACTATTTATAATTTTCTCCCCGAACTCACAAATTGCACAATGCGTATTTCGAAAAAGAAACACCATTTAGCAGCATTTAATTCTTTTTTATAACGGAACTCTATGTTCTAATTTTGCTGTTGTTAGACAGACTGTACACAATTCGTCGGTTGTTTAGCCGAGCTCTTCCTCCAATTTGTGGTGTGAGTCTTGATGTTTTCCAAAACGCCCTCAGGTCCTATACTTTTATGCCGGTTTTGATGGAAGATCGGCTTTTTCATGGCGGAAATAGACTCGGAGGTTTGTTATTAACTGCGGTGTAACGACCACTATTAGAAGCAACATTTTCGATCATTTGGGGTTTCATGCTTAAGGTTTAGAAGTCGGGCATTAGTGGAAAAAAAGGGTAGAAAAACCATAATCGTAATTGTTTACTGCCTGGTTCTGTTGAGGAGAACGGCGAAGAAAAAGAGTAAGATGATTTGCAAGCTTCAGAACTACCAAGAGATGTTCCTGGAAAGATTGAAGTTTTTCATCGTTATTCTGATACTGATAAGATGTCTGATTGATTGATACAAAAATGGGTTTGTTCTAGAAGAAGATGATTTGGGCGGATTCCTGGAGCTTATTTGTTATATGGATATCGTAGACATTCACGAGGGCGCAAATATTGGAGTTATGATGAAGTCCTCGGAATCAATATAGTGGCAAACCGTGTGTCGCGAAAACGTTTTTCAGATACAAGGCACCTAGTTGATAAACCTTTGCCACATTTTCTAACGATAAGATGTCAAAATTAGAGCACTACTATATGTGATAGAAAGTATGTATATATATTTCAAGTTTATTTCGGAGCTATAGCAAAAGCATATCATATGAATAGCAATGTGTACGATGCCAAAAAACTGTATGTATTGTCAAAGATTGCTTTAGAAATTATGTTTTATTAGTTACCACTCTTAAGAGACCGTTGTACTAAAACAAGGCACAAGGTCCTAAATTTAAGTTTTAAGAATTTTTCATTAACTCTACTTTCATTTCTTTGTAACGATCCTTGGGCCCCCACAAATCAGTTTGGATTAAAAAAAAAATTGAATGGATTTTTTTTTGGGCGTGAATGCGTTAATTCGTTAATGAAAGATCAACGGTACCTCAAGCATATAATTTTAAAAATGTCTGTAAAACTTTCTTGTTTTGGAAAAAGAGGTCATGCATTCGTTATATGGAGAAAATAGGCAACTTCGCCAGAAAAAAAATCAACGAGAATTTCGAGCTACTTCATATTTGTACTTTATTATACCAAAATTTAATGGGCCATAGAATAGCGTTCCTGCATGTTTTTTTCAATTCTGATTGAAAAATTTGATATTTTAATGAAAATTTGATATTTTAAGGAAATTTTTTCAAATTTCTATAAAACTTGTTCTAAGTTTTGAACTTCAATTTACATGATATTTGTTCTAGAGTGAACAACATTTTTATAAAAAAGTAAAGGAAATGAAAAAACAAAAGAAAATTATTCAGAACTGATCAAAATAACGTGTATTTATTATTTTGACCAAAGATGTAAGCGAGTCGAAACTGAGTTTGAGTTTGCGTAACTTTCCGAATTTCCGCAAATGTTTCCTTTTCTCCGTTAATTATTTGGCCAAGTATAATTATAAGCTCCCAGTTTTGGCCAGCGCTTAGTTCAAGTTATTAATTTGATTTTTTGCTCTCATATTTTTCTTCTCCTTTTCTTCATTTTTAAACTTTTGCCTTTACTCTTTTTTCGAATTACTTTAGTTTCATTATTTTCCAGTTTGCTTGCACCCCTTGCACCCTCAAATTTAATTAAAATTGTTCAATTTTATTTTATCTTTATTTTCATACCGAAAATGGCGCACTAAGACTTGAGTTTATTTTTGAAATTTCGGGGAATTTCAGTTATTAAAAATTATGTCAACGTTTCGCGCCAGCTTCACTCTTATAGATACATACGTACATATACCTATATGTACTTTCATCATTTACTTTGTGCACAGCGAATGAGTTGAAGCATCGTCCTTGCGCTCGAATCACATATTTCGTGTATGCAAAGGCGATACTATGATACTTACATCAAATATAAAAAATAAATAGCAAAAAATATTGAATTGAAGTGAATTCCAACGTAGCGAAGCTATTGCTTACGATACATACATACATATATGTATATAAAAATGTAGCAGTAATAGAAATTCTAAAAGTCAAGCCATAGGCCAAAATTACTTTTTTGTTATAAATTATATAACCTGCTAGCATTATCCCTGCTGCAACCTCGCTGTTAGCTCCATCATTGTATACGTATGTACCTATGTATGTCTGTAGTTTTATAACCCATAAAGTCACATTATTACACGCTTGTTGCCGGAGTCATTATGCATGCATTGCTCGTAATTTGCATGGCCCGACGATAATGTCGCGTCATTTGTGACTGAAATGAAGTCATAAGGACGTGCTAATGATGATCATCAAAATATGCATATAATGATGCTGCAGCAAGTGCTCAGTTCATGCAACTTCGACTGCAACAGCTGTTTCGCTAACGCTGATGTTTATTCTGCTGCCGTTGGGCAAGAAACTTTTCATTTCATTTTTAATTTGGTTGTTGCCATTTAATAATTTCAAATTTGGGTGATATGATATAAAGGGTATCTTAAAAGAAACGCTTGTACGTTGTTTTAAAATAAAAATTTTAGATTATTTCAGGTTTCAATATTTGTTTTAAGGAATTAGCTGCTTAGCAATTTAAAAAAAAACCAATTAGATGTGAAAAATTACCCCATTTAAAAGTTTACCATGAGGACTTCCGCTAACAAAATTCGCCTAATTGTTGAGAACGTAGAGATAACAAAGCTCAAGGTTATTCAGCAACACATCGTCTAGATTTTTGTCTATCCTTGACAGAACCTGTTTCCCCTAAACTTTGAATTGTCGACTCATTCAGACGATAATTTCCACAAAAAAATTAGAAATTAGAGAATAAAAAGTTTTCTTTAACATATATATACATATATATAATTGGCGCGTACACCCTTTTTGGGTGTTTGGGCGAGCTCCTCCTCCTATTTGTGGTGTGCGTCTTGATGTTGTTCCACAAATAGAGGGACCTACAGTTTTCAGCCGACTCCGAACGGCAGATATTTTTATAAGGAGCTTTTTCATGGCAGAAATACACTCGGAGGTTTGCCATTGCCTGCCGAGGGGCGACCGCTATTAGATAAATGTTTTTTTTTTATTAATTTTGGCTTCACCGAGATTCGTACCAACGTTCTATCTGTGAATTCCGAATGGCAATCACGCACCAACCCATTCGGCTACGGCTATAATTTCTTTAATATTTCCTTTTAATATTTTGTCGATAATGGTGTTCCTCAAAATCCACCATTTTCATAAAAAGTTTCAGTAATTTTAACACGTTTTTCATTCGTTTAAAAGTCTACATCTGTCTAACTGACAAGTATCAAAAATGACATAAAAAAGCACCGTCTAGGAAAGTCTGAAAGCGTCACTTTTGAGAGAAAATATTTCTTTTATAAGTTGGCAAGTCGAGTTTCTGCTTCACTGCTAATATAACCATGTTTATTTATTTCATAACTCTAAAATATAGGGGAAGTTATATGAGCTGAAATTTACTTTTACTAAGTTTACTTTTTACTATAGGGTTGTTCAATAGGTGCGCTTCAACTTCTTTCCGATAGGGAGGGCGAACGACGCAATATTTTTTATTTTTCGCTTGTCATTTGTAAACTTCATTAGTATACATTTCATCATGGAACGCTACACACTTGAGCAACGATTGCAAATCGTGCAAATTTTTTATGAAAATAAGCGTTCTGTTGCTGCTACTTTAAGAGCATTACGGCCATTTTACGGTCCATTTAACAAGCCGTCCCGTTTTGGGGTTATGTGAAGTCATTGGTCTACAGTAACAAGCCGGCGACGAATTGTGAGCTCAGAGCCAATATTGAACGCGAAATTGCTGGAATTTCGGCCGATTTATGTCAAAGAGTGGTCGAAAATTGGGTTCAACGATTGGACTTCGTAAAACGTGCACGCGGTGGTCATGCAAAAGAAATCGAATTTCATACTTAAATGTATATGTTCAAACTCGATAATAAAAAAAAAATTAGTTAAAAAAGTCAAACCGTTTGTGTTTTATTCAAAAAAGTTCAAAAGTTGAAGCGCTCTTACTGAAAAACTCTAAGATATAACACATCTGGTGAATTTCTTCAGTTGCCTTAAGCGGTTAACGCAATCGTAATTAGCCACTGTTTGGTCGCCATCCTTCTCCAATTCAAAGCCCCCTCTTCCTTTTATTTTGTTCTTCTCCATTTGTTTTCCTCTGTATGGTATCACAATCCCCGAATTTGATATTTTGTCTAAGTGGGCTCTTACATGGGCATCCGCATCCATTTACCCTTACTTAAGCATACTTATCCTAATTATAGATATATAAGAATAGAGGCTACGTAAACATTTCATTAATAATGATTTACATTTATACTTATCCATAGAAAAATCTGCCTCTAGCGAATTTTATTGACTATAAATCTGCCTATTTTCTTTTGTGCAATTTCTTTCAAGTTAACCATTGAGAATTCCGCCAGCATTCTATGTCGTAGACCACCCAGACTTGGGCACTCTCACACAGGTAGTGAAAGACTGTTTCTTTAGATTCTTCTTGATTGTAGCGTCTTCGTGGCATGGTACTTCAAAGTGCAGTGGCCGGTTATTGTTGTCGTTGTTCTGAATATGTCTACTCCTGGCTTTCATAACAATTATTTTGCAGGTATCCGTGTTGGTCCATCTGTCAACGGCGAGCTCCTGAAATAGTGAGAAGGTCTGCCTTTTGCGCACTTCTTAGGGACAGCCTATTTCTACTGCTTCGGATTCCTTATAGGATGTCTCTGTCTTGCCAGTTCTTGCTTCCAGGTACCCAGATCAGAGTGATGTGTGTGGTGTGCGCTAAAACATTAAGTTCTTCTTTGCATTGACGATTTTTGAATTGGTTATAGACCTTGGTATAAGACCTATATGGCTTCTTAAATATCTGAAAAATACATACTTCCGATAGTTGTGGATAGTTGCTAATTATACTGCAAGCTTCGCTTATCCCGAGAACTTCTGCTTGAAAGATAACTATTTAAATTTCCCAAGCGAGTTTAAAATTTCAAATTTCAAATAATAGCGATAATCAGAAAGACTTGGAAGCTTCGAGGTCTTCCAAATATACCCGGCGCCGACACCAGAGTTCATCTTGGATGTGTCAGTGTACAGTGCAGTTGTATTCCGTTTGACTACTGAATTCAACACCTTTAACTCTAACGGCTAGGTTATCGGTATTAAAATCAGATGAGTTACTAGCCTTTGGCTGTCTGAAGTACCAATGTGACCTTTATCCTAGCATTCCAAAAACTGCCTTCTTAAGGCGGTATTCGTTGCTGTTAGGTGTAGTTCTAGGTCTATTTGTAGCAGGTCGAGCATAGTCATGCTAAGGTAATTGTAATAAGATCTTCATATAAAATAATAGTATAAATTATTAATATTGTTCCATAAGTGCTATACAATGGGAGAGGGATGCTTGAAAACACTTACTAAGAGTAAATTATACACGATTTTTTTACCCTATTCAGTTACATTGTTATGATTTTTTTACTGCTGCCATGAGGAACACCAGACGAAGCAAATAATGCATGGGGGGAAGTGGCATTTACAACGATTTTGCATTTACGAAAGGAGAGCTAAGATTTAACCCAGGATAAAAAGATTGAATGGAAGGCATGACTTGATAATTTCTTTAGTAAAATTGAATTACTAACTTTGTCAAAAGCTCTATAGCAGACAACTTGAAAATGTTTATTGAAAGCATTAATGCAGAATTCAGACGATAACATTAAATTCGAATCAGTTGACTTGCTAGAACATGAAACTATGCAAACCAAATGCTTAAAAGGGAAATTAATTGTTTATCTTATAATGAACTGAAATAGCTGAGAGTTTACTGAGAGCTGCGAATTGGGCCGATAATTGGCTACAATAGCCTTGGGGTCTCGTTTATGAATAGGGGTAATTAAGGTGACCTTCCAAGCCCCAACGAATTTCCAACATTCAAGAGATTTATTGAAAATAGAAGTGGATGGACAAAAGGCTGCACAGTTCTTAAAAAGATCAAAGACAAATCCATCAATGTCAGCTTTCCTCGAGGCTTTAGGAAGACTTTCATCTGCATATTACGCATGCATGTAACTTTATCGGCAGAAGGTAGCGGCATCATAGGTCCTTATTTCTTCCGAAGTGAGGATGGCGAGCGCTTAATTTTTGCTTCCAAAACTTAATGGCCTAATATCGACGACATTTGGTTCCAACAAGACTGTCCAACTCACCATATAACGCGCATAATAATCGATTTATTGCAAAACCACGATTCAACGCCTGTGGATTACTTATTATGGACCTATACTAAGTCATTGGTTTATACTGACAAACCAGTATTGGAAGCCAATATTCCAGCCACCATTGACGTCATATTAGATTTATTAGAAAAAGTTGCCAAAAATTTGACTGCAACTCGTAGCCGTGGCGGACATATGCCGCGAAACATATTCAAAAAATGAATGCCTTGCAATTATCAGCAAATAATAAAGAAAATTCATTCCAATAATGTTTCGGTTTTGTATTATCATTTTAACTTCTCAAACTCTTAAAAACCACGCCATATATGTATATAAGGCATACACATACATATATGTGGGTGGTTAAGTTTCAAGGGCCGGTGTTGATTTTGAATGAAATACAATTTTTTAAGAAATTATTGTCATTTATCTTTACTATGATAATACTGGCATGGTTCAATTACGTATGGAACAAACTATCGGCCAAATGGCCGCCGTGGCCTCGGCGGCACACCTCCATCCGATGGTCCAAATTTTCGATGACGCTGAGGCATAATTGACGTTCTGTGCCGTTAATGTGCCGAATTGTCTCATCCTTTAGCTCTTGAATTGTTGCTGGCTTATCGACGTGCACCTTTTCTTTCAAATAACTCCAAAGAAAGAAGTCCAACTGTGTCAAATCACATGATCTTGGCGGCCAATTGACATCGCCGCGGCGTGAGATTATTCGGCTATCAAATTTTTCGCGCAAAAGAGCCATTGTTTCGTTAGCTGTGTGATAAGTGGCACCGCCCTGATGTAACCACATACCGTCCACATCCATATCTTCCAATTCGGGCCATAGAAAGTTCGTTATCATCTCACGATAGCTAACACTATTCACAGTAACTGCCTGACCGGCCTCATTTTGGAAAAAATACGGTCCAATGATGCCGTCGGCCCATAAACCGCACCAAACAGTTACTCTTTGTGGGTGCATTGGATTCTCGGCAATCACTCTTGGATTATCATTCGCCCAAATGCGATAATTCTGCTTATTGACGAATCCACTGAGGTGAAAATGTGCCTCATCACTGGAGATGATTTTCTTCATGAAGTGCCCGATATGCATTTTGATTTGAACGCCCGTTTTCATAATAAACCTGAATAACTTTAACGCGTTGCTCGATTACGTATCTTTCCATGGTTCAAATTGACTTAGTCTGAAATTGAAAAATTTCAAATGAAATGCAGAAAAAAACTTGAAATTTAGGTGTGGTTCACATTCAACATCGGCCCTTAAAATTTAACCACCTTTTATTTTTTATTTTTTCGAAAAAATGTATTCACTAGGTGGTTATGTGGTCGAAAAAGTTTAAGCGCAAACGGTAGAATGAGAATTAATATATTAGTAACATATGTACTTTACGTCCGCCGCCAAAAAACTGCATGCAGCTTTTGTAATTATACATTTTGGCACACATATTTTTTTATTTAATTTTAACTAATTTTCAATAGAAAACAAACTCATGCTCTAACAAAAGCCATATGAATCAATCATCCAGATTTTGCACAAAAGTCGTAAAATTTCTTCAAATGTTCATAAAAATCTCCAACCATTGCTACACATTTTTTATATGAAGGAAAAGTGCAACGCCTAAAGCAAAAGTGGATTTTTTAAGCACCTCAAACTCTCGCTTAATTACATTAAAATTGAATGACCTATAAATATGCATACTCAACAATATAAAATAAAAAAGACTAAATGTCAACATTTATAATCAACTGAGGTGCGTAGGTATTTTTGTAAACAAAATAGGCGCACAGCGGGTCCAGGCGGCCAATTGATAGTTGTAATTGGTCTTTCGCTCTTCTGTGAGGATTTCACTCCTTACATTTGTATATGTGTTATTAAAAGATAATATAGTTTCCTTGTATCATATTTTTGTTGTTGTTATTTTGTCTTGCTATTGCAATTTGCATCTTCCTCTTGCCACCACTAGTTAATATTTAAACACTTCGCGGGCATTTGGACAATTTCTTGTTAACCGCAAATTCCAATCAATTATTATTATTATTTTTTTTTTGTTTTTGTAGCTATAAACGTTTGATGAGCGTATCGCGTGCAAAATTTACATTTACGGGTGGCAAGCAGTTCGGCTGCGTTTGTTCGTTTGGCTGTATGTGTATTTGCATATACGTAAACGAGCACAAATTTGGTGGCGCTTATTGAACAACGGTGGCTGCGTGGCACAAGTGCTGTTGTCATTGTTGTTGTTGCAGCTGTTGCTGTTTTAAGTTTGATAACTACTGCTTTTGTTGTTGGTATTGCCGCCGTGACGCCTAATAGTAAAAGCGTGTAAACAAGCGCGTTAACAGCAAATTAAGGCGATGTCCGCACATTTGCCACGTTCAACGTCTGCTGTGCTTCCATTGCAACAGCCATATTTGTACCAACACAGGTTGACAAATAGTAGCCAAAAGTTGCCGCACGAAATTTGTAAATAAATGTCTATCAATTTTAAAATTTATTCGTGTGCGCAATTTTTACGAGGCTTAATGGAGTACAGGTTACAGATATCTAGAGTAGTGCGGCTGCAGTAGCGGGGAAGAAGAACTTAAAAACAATTCAGAAACGAACGCGCATGTGTTCGACGCTCAATTTGAAATGTCTGATTTGAAAGCAGTCCTAAATTCTGCATTACAATATTTTTAGGGTAAACCTTCTCGAGAAAATGTGAAATAAAAGCGCCAAAATTCCTTTGGGTCATAATTCCATATTTGCAAAAATCTGTAAAAATAAGATAATGTAGAATTAACATTATGAGCATTAAAATTCTGTACGAAAATTTATTCTGGATCGTAATTCTGTATTTTCAAAAGTACCAGAAAGAAAAATGTGTTTGTTGAGTTTATTAATGAAAAAAATTAATGTTGTTAGAGTTATTTTAAAACCTTAAAAAGAAGTAAAAACAATTGACAATTTAGCAATACATGCTCTGTAACTACCTTCATTCTTATAAGTTGAAACATTGCTCTAAGTTAAAACACAGGCATGTACTTTATAATACTGTAAGGTCTTGTTTTATGTGGTGGAAACGTTCTACAGAAAAGTGCATATAAAAAATTCGCATTAAAAATACTTTACTTGCCTTGAAAAAGTAGGAATGCGTTCCGTAATTTTCTAAAATCGCATTAAACCAACAGAATTAGTTAAATTTAACTAAAAACCGCATAAAAAAGTTTGGGGAAATTAAAAGAAATAGACTGCTTCATAAATTAATTTCAATGTCTGAAAGAAATTCATATGAAAGCTGTAAATAAACTTGTATTCAAACTCAGTTCATTTGAATTTATTGAAAAGTAATATAGCTTTACATTTTTTAATCATTATCGCTATCTGATAATGGTTTGCACCGTTTGCGAAGTGGTTCCAAATCAACTTCATCATCAGAAGAGACTGTCTCTGTAGTACATACTCGTATATGTTTACGGTAAAGGCGATACATTTTCACAAGCTTCATTTTCGTTCTGTGTAGCTCTTTCCTTTCCAAGAAATTGTCCAAGAAATTTTTGGATGAAATACAAACCGCACAGCTTCAAAATCGCATAAAAAAATCCTCATAAAATGAGATCTTACAGTATATTGCAATTACGCGGAGCTAATATGCGGCGAGCGAGGCAGATATGAAGTGACAATATCTGAATATCGATGGGTACAAAAACATACAAGAGAAATTAATATATAATTAAATTTTTAGCAAATTGAATCGTTTCTAAAATTAGTTCTGTACTAAAGAATATGAGAGGGGTACCGATAATGAAGTGAAGTGCACACTTGGTACAAATTCTGAGAGCAAGCATTTCTTTTACATAATTCCGTATTTAAATACATCACATTGCAATAAAAATGGTATCAAGTAAAATTTTATGTTACAGTCTTTTAACAGCTGAATATAAAATATTGTATCAAAAAAATTTCGTTTGATTTGCTTGGAATGAAAAGAAAATACTTTATAGTTAGTAGTATAAGATTATAAATATGAAAGTTAAAAAAAGTGAGACCAAACTAAATGACTAATAGCACTAGGGCGCTAGAGTAACACTAAGGCGCCGTTTTGATACTATTATGAGACCTTCAACAGGAAGATAACTACTGCAGTTTATGTAATGAGTAAGATTGATGGGATTTACATCGGCACACTGCCGCAGGCCGTCGAGGTAAGGATCACCCAGTGACCTTAAGCGTCTAGAAGGGAAACCCGCACATTTACAGAGAAAGTGCTCAACAGTCCCCTTCGGTGAAAGGTCTCTACTGCTTCCGCAATGGGGGTCAAATCGTAACACTAGCTTTTCTGCGTATGTGCCGATCGTCCAGTGACCGGTAAACATAACTACGAGTTTGGGAATTGAATGGGGAGGAGTCCAAAGGACGTTCTGAGTTCTTCGTATATCGTATTGGGGCCAAAGGGTTTTCGAAATAGCATACGAAGAAATGGAGCTCCATCTTTTCTGCGCTTTCCTGAGAAATAATTTGTGCAGTTCCCCTTTAATAACTGTTAGGGGGTTGACCAGGTAGGAGGTCTCTGAGGGCAATTCAGTCCCCTTCCTGGTAAGCTCATCAGGAATGTCCTCGAACCCAGATCAGAGAAATATTACCTACACACCTAAGAGATTTGATCTCCTCCTTACAGGAGTTTACTAATTTCGTTCTGCACCATGGCGTCGTCAGAGCCTTGATCGCGGCTTAACTATGGGTGAAAATGCTAATATCTCCCTCGCTCCCGGGAAAGTGCTTAGTGGACGCATTTTGCATGCCGGCACGATCGCAAAGACTTCTGCTTGAAAAACACTAGCAGAGTTCGGCAGTTTAAAGGAGATAGATAAATTGGCTGATTTAGAGAAATCCCCTGCACCGACTTCCGATTCCATCTTGGAACCGTCAGTGAAGACAGACGTGCAACCTTCGGTGCAGATTTTCCCCTCGATCTAATGCTGTCTATTTGGAAAGATTGCCACCACTACCATCAAACTCTATTTTGTGGATACAGAGATCTGTTTGAAGTTCGGAGAAATACGGTGTTAACTGCCCGAAAATGATACCATGTCCCTTGAGAGTTTGCCTCCAGAGGCACTTTGAACTGCGATGGAAATAACGTAAGAGTCGATAGGAAGTAAGTGCAAAACGACACTCGGGGCCCCACTGGGTCAAGTTTTACATGCTCTGGTGATGCCAATGCATGCAGTCCTTTGCACCCTTCCCAGTTTAGTGATATTATAGCCCTTCCGAAGAGCTTTCCACCAAACCAGGCATCCATACGTTAAAATTTGGCAAAACCACTGCGTTGTACATCCACACCACGACCTGTGGCTTGAGTCCCCATTTTTTTATCGAGCATAGATTTGCAGGAGTAGAAGGCTATACTAGTCTTCTCTACCCGATTTTCAATGTATAGCTTCAAATGGAGTTTGGAGTCAGTTTCACTCCAAGATACCTAACTTCCGATGAGAGCGGGAGAATGTGATCAAGTAAAATGAATTAATAAAAGACATGGCTGTCAAAGCAAAGATGTTTGAAAAATATTAATTTTAAATGTTTTTTATAATAATAATTAATTAATTTATAATAATCATTTGAAATAATTTGGTGTAAGAAGGGTCGAATGAAGAAAAGTTTAGAAAACTTATTTTAGAAAATATTTTTAGATATGGTTGCCATCTGTTTGAATGGATGGTTAATTCAATTTACGAAATAAGTTAACCGAAATACTAGTATATGGGGGTGAAACGAAACTAATATGAAAAATCTTTATTTTGAATATATTTTTGAATAATTTTGTCACCTGTTAAAATACTAAGTGCGGTTTATTCGGAGTTCACTAAATTACTCAATGCTTTCTAAGCAGTTTAAATATGAAAAGACCTTTTAAGAATAAACATATAAAGGGTGATCAGAATGGAGGTACTTGTTCAAATAGAGATTTTTTTTTTTGATATATCACGATTGACTACTGTCGAACTAATTACATATTTTTTTAAGTATTCATTGACATTTGATTATGAAAAGACTTACGCCTCAGCAACTTTTACAAATCGTGCAATCGTATTACGAAACTCGCCGCTCTGTGAAAAGTGTCCATCGCGCGCGTTGGGACCCGAATTTCGTTCAGCGATGAGGCCCATTTTTGGCTTAATGATTACGTCAATAAGCAAAATTGCCGTGTTTGTAAAGCCATTGAAGAACAACCATTACAACCATTGATCATAACTGTTTGGTGTGGTGTCGTTGTTTTATATCAGTCTAAAATCCGATACCTCTAAATTGATCACCGTACATATGATGTATATTATATATGTACATATATAGGATAACTATTAATTATACATACGCCCTAATAGTCATTTGAACAGTAATTCGTTACAAAATATAGGGTGGGCCATGTAAAATTTGCTTTTTGAATCGGCTATAAAAAGAAAATTAATCAATATTTTTTCAAACTTTTTTTTATTTTGAATATTGAACATTGTCATTTTTGAATAAAAAATAATATCGTTCAAATGACTGCCACGGCTGGCTTTACAGTAGGCCATTCGATCAACCCAATTTTTAAGCACATTTTCGATTGTTTGGGCCCCAATTTCATGAATGGAAACTTCGATTTCGTGTTTTAAAGCATCAATCGTCTTTGGATGGTTCGCATAGCATTTGTCCTTAACGGCTCCCCACAAAAAATGGTCCAACGGGCGTAAATCACAGCTCCGAGGCGGCCAATTGATATCAGAATTTCGGCTGATTATGCGGTTTTCAAAAACGGTAGCCAAAAGTTCGAGTGTAACTTTGGCAGTGTGACAAGTTGCACCATCCTGTTGAAACCAAATGTCGTCCATGTCATCCTCTTCAATTTTTGGAAACAAAAACTCGTTGGGCATGTCACGGTAACGCTCGCCATTTACTATAACCGCGGCTCCTCGCTCATTATCGGAAAAAATGGCCCAATGATGCCGCCAGACCAAAAACCGCACCAAACAGTGACTCGTTGTGGATGCATTTGCTTCTCTACAGTAACGTGTGGATTTTCTGAGCCGCAAATCCGACAATTTTGCTTATTGACGTGGCCACCGATGTGAAAATGAGCTTTATCTGAAAATAAGAAGAAGACTCACCGCTTTGGAAATAGGTTTTCAATATTTCCCAATTTTGTTCAAGCGTATAGCGTCCCATTTCGTAAATGTCAAACCTTTAAGTAAATTATGAACAAATTTGATATGTCATTTGTGTTACCATTCTCAAAAAAATAGGTGGTTCAAAAAGCAAACGCTATATGGCCCACCCTGTACATTTGCTTAAATTAAGCCTTCCTATGTTTTGCTTCAGTTTTGTATTTATTTTTTTGTTTTGATATTGTATTAACTCATTTACATCAGGCGTCATTTAAAATTGAAAAAATTTTAAAAATCGTGCTTTATATTTTTCGATTTGGTTATTGCGATACTTGTCACAAATTAATTTTCCAATGACCCATATCAGCTAGGTTTATAAGAAAAATGATTATCGTATATAAATTTTTTCGAGGCCAATGAAATTTAATTTCGGCCGAAATTGCGTAAGCGGTTATCGCGACAATTAAGAAGAAGAATGAAATTTAATAATAACTAAATATTCATTAAGATGACTTTCTTACTCGTTACATTTTTAGTTTTTTTTTTTTGTGTATCGTTTATCCCCTACATCATTTCTGCTTTAATAGAAAACATAGCTATGTTGAGTGTTTATCTTTTTTTTCTAAATTTCACTTGTGTTTTATTACGCGAAACTGATTTCGCATGTTTTTAAAATTAAATGTCAGGAATACCACAATCTTATTTGTCTACAGCAGCACAAAAAACCAAAGTGAGAGAAAGCGAGAGAAAATCGACGGTTTTCGTTGTGCAAGATATTTATTGCATGATTAGACATTCATAAGATTGGTATCTTTCGCTGGAAAATACAATATATTAAAATCGAAAAATCAGCCGAGAGAGTGATTTCAACTGACCACCCAGAAGCAGTAGTATTAATCCATTCTCGTAGTCGATTTTTTTTTCTGAGACGCCAATAATCTAAAGACGTTTCAAAAGTTGAAGCATGAAAGTTGTCATTGCTGAGATAAATGCCGAAAGTTGCAGAACTTAATAGAAAATTCGGGCTGGCCGTAAAGACAGTCATAGTAGGCCATTAAAGGACATTTTGTGTTTAGTGCCAAAGTTTACTCTTTCCAATAAAAAAATTATTGAAGAATTTTCAAGTGTATTTTATTTATAGCTGAATTACATTCAATTTCAGTTAATGCAAGGACCCACCCTATACTCGCATATGCATTGCTTCAAACTAATTGACATTGACTTGAAGAACCGATTGCTAAGATATTTTAAAATGCTCTAATTTAATGGATTTCATAGAAAAAGCAAACGGGATGCAGCACATAATTTCTCTTATTGCTATTTGCAGATTTTCTACACAGAATTACCATTCTGCATGAGAAAAGAGTAAAAGTGGCCTGTTACGCGTATTCCATTTATACCTACCGATAAAAAATAAAGTCCACAAACAATCTTTTAATAAGGTTGGATAGGAATTAAATAATTTTAGTTTTGGATATGGCCAACTACTATATAAACCTTGGTTCTCCGGATAAATTGTCCATCTACGCCCCAAATGGAGAGATTATGTAATGTTGCTTATTCGTTGCCGGGTATTAGGAAGTGCTATATATTGTAATATGAAGAATAATGGCCCGAATGTGGACGACTCACATCGAAATATTTGGTAGGCAAAGTATGAACAAATATGGCATTTTTGAAGAAGCTCCTATTTTTATTTAGAACGATTATTTCAAATGGTTCACTGATAACATATCTTAGCGATTTTGGAAGCACTTGCTGCCGATAGTGCTATTGCAAGTCTCGAAAGGTCAGTAATTAATTGGATAAATTGTAAATGTGTATGTTCAAGTTAAATTAACTTTTTAACGGTCAATAGAAAAATCTGCGTCATCATGAAGGCTTAAAGGCAAAGTCGCTGCATTATTGGATGAACGAATACATCTCAAATTCATCGCTGATCCCTCATAAAGTCAGCATTCATGTATTGGATTGTGATGTGATTTTGGGCGCGCTTAATTTTCATGGAATAGTAACTTTTCTTCACAAACAGGAATTCCACGCAAAATGTTTGCTTTCATTGAAGATTGTGGTGAGAAGCCATTGGAACTTATTAGCGGCTGCTGAGAAGCGCAGATGCCACCTTTGTAGTCCCATTTTACCAAGTGCTTGAAAGTTATTTGATGTGTACTAGTGATCTTCTCAAATGGAACAGGATATTTGTGAATATCTCGGGCCTCTTGCGATGACAGATCCTCGGTATAAAGCGCACGCGGACAATGATTTATGGGTTCAGTATTTGTGATCTACTTCAAACTCGTACTTTATTGCTCTAAAACTTAATAGGCTGTAAAACTGCGTACCCAAAATTTTTTCAGAAATATTCGATTAAAAATTTTGAGATTTTAATGCAAATTTTTGGAATATTTATATGTCATGTACAGGTTAGGTTAGGTTAGGTTATAATGGTTGCCCAGAGAGTAGGGCCCACTTGGACGAAATAGTTTGGTTCGTCCTTTGTGATACCATTTAAGGACAGAGAAGGGGGAGGAAGGGAAGGGATGGGGGAGTGGTGAGTGTTTGTGGACTACGAACGGTGACTAGTCCGCGGTTGTGTTAACCTCATTATGCTGCTGATGTAGTTCATCAGATTTTTGTTATCAACACCTGCTATATCAGCAGGCGCAGAAAAGAAATGAGAACCAAGATACTTGAATCTTAGTCCCGCGAAGGCTGGGCAGCTAAGGAGCATATGCTGAGATGATTCCACCTCATCCTCCATGCAGCTGACGCAAAAAGGACTCGAAGTGATTCCGAGTCTCATGGCATGTGTACCTCGCGGACAGTGCCCCGTGATGATGCCCACGAAATTTGAGAGATGACATTTTGTCATTCCTAGGATATCTCTCGAACGCCTCCTATCCAAACGTGGCCAGAAGGACTTCGCGACCCTACACGTTCGTGTACTTGCCCAGCGTTCGCTGAGTTGGTGCATAGCCCATCCTTCCAGGAGTAGAGCGCTGGCTGTCAAGGGGATCCCGATCCTCTCCTTTCGCGGGCACATTACCTCACAGGTCCCTTGTCTGGCCAGCTCGTCGGCTTCGCAGTTTCCTGCAATGTCAATGTGACCAGGTACCCAAATTATCTTTATGTCGAAGAATTCTGATGCAATCGAGAGTGAGACCAGGCATTCCCTGACCAGCTTCGAATGCACCATAATAGAGCCTAGGGCCCTGATGGCCGCTTGGCTATCGGAGTAAATATTTACCTTCTTAACAGTTATTACGCAAGTAAGTAGCCAGTCAGCTGCTTCTTTAATTGCGGCCACCTCTGCTTGGAACACACTGCAGTGATCCGGTAGCCTGAATTTGAGTTTGATGGGGAGCTCTTTGCAGAATACTCCTCCTCCAACCCTACCGTCCAACTTCGAGCCATCCGTGAACAGGTTAACGAGGCCCTGTCCCCAGGTGTTGCCCCCGGTCCACTCCTCCCTTGGTGGAATATGGGTGGAGAAACTTCCACTTGGACTTAGCGAAGGCACACACTGGTCCGTCGACGAGGGGATGATGTCATGTACAGAGTTTGAAGTGTAGTTAATTAGAGTCCTTGTTATAGAATAAACAATATTTGTATGAAAAAATTATTGATATTGAAAACTAAATAGTCAACTTTTGGGTGCTTTTATAATAATTTGGGGGAGCCGCACAGTGGTTTCTGGGCGGAAAAAATTCCAAATGATGAAAATTAACAAAAATATTTTAAAGAATTTTTTCTGAATAGCTAATTTAATGAGGTTTCTGAAAAAAAGAAATTCATTTATTTATATGATGTGTGCTGCGCAGGAAAAATCGCCAAAGTTGTACTATTGCTGGCAGCAGGTTTTTCTGAATATTTTTCATAAAAGGTTGATTAATAAGTTCCTTAGCTGGATGAACAATATTTAAAATCTTTTATGATTTTTATATTAGGTATGGATAGTACCTTAGATAGAATATATAATATCGTTCCTCCAGTTATCATGGTCTTAGTAGAACATAAATCAGTTAATCGAAAGAAAATATGTAAAAGAGTATGCGATTAGGAGGTCTATAAAAAAAGCTCTACTCTTCTCCAAGCTGAGTACTATATTTTAGTATTAAGTCCATTCTGCGCAATCAGATAGATGTAAAATCAGCTGCCACCAGCTGCCACCTTGGCCGTTTGAGGTCTTTAAATGTTCGTATTAGCTCAAAATCTTGATGAAATCAATTGTGTTATGTACTGTGTAAAAGCACTTGTTGATGAAATACAAATACTGGTCGAAGTAGCATTTGGAATAATAAAAAAATGTTTTTAAGAATAAAGTCAAGGAGTTGAAATAAATGTCATTAAAAAGTGTAGCCACCGGCGAATCGCAGCGTTATCTTGGAGAGTTCGACAAATATAATTTAGCTGCCTTTATTCGAAATTAGCAAGAAAACATTCTTCTAATTGCATTTTGCTTAATTTCATATTTCATTTAAATAATTTGTTTTACAAGTATATTGTGTACTGGTTAATGAATAAATATTTTCTATCTTATCAAAGTTTCAACCCTGACATTAATTTTTAGCTTTTTAGACAACATTTTGTAATGGGTTAAGTCTCTGATTAATGCAGTTGGATTTACTTTGATGCCATCTTTTTTTGTGTAAGTTCATTGACATACTGCACTTACTAGGAAAATACTCGCTCCTTCTTACAAACCAAACATTCCGTAGATTCTATACGAGTATACTTATTTAAATAATTAGAATTTATTGAATTACTTTATTGAAATGGAAAATTTTTCGATTTCCTATAAAATTTTGTATAAAAAGATCATTGATAATAATCGCGATCTTGATAAATTACAGTTATTCTTTAAAAATACTTACCCTAACGTCAGCGATTTTCAAATTCAAAAAGTTTTATTTCAAATAAAACAGCGATTTTTACCACACTTCAATAAAAAATGGAATACTTGTAGCAGGACAAAAGTCAAATTTGAAGCTAAGTATAGTAGTTGGCTTGAAGGAGTTTTTCACTTCAATTTAGATGTAGAGTGTGCTTCTGTTTCAAAAAAAATTACAAAAAGAGTCGGTAGACCTCAAAAAAAGTTTGAGAATTGCTGTACGCGTGCTAAACGATATAAAATAAGTCAAGTTCGTTCATTATATTCCGATGAGCAAATTAAAAGTGCTGCTAAATCACGCACAAAGGCTCCAAAAATGCACCATATCGACGCTGACAAAGCACTTGCTATATTTATACAAACGGAAATGTCGAAATACCAATACCAAGTTTTGAGACAAGGTTTAAAAAAAGAGGGCCACGACATTCTTCCTCCTTATAGTAAGATTTTGGATGCGAAGAAAAGGTGTTATCCTGAAAGCATGACAATTACGGATACTTCAGCGTCTATTGATTTACAAGAACTTATAGACCACACAGCAAAGCGGCTGCTTCATTCGATGACTGAGGATGAAATCGCTGAAATTGACGATGAATCATTAATAATGTATTCTAAATGGGGTTGTGATGGTGCGTCTGGACAATGCGAATACAGCCAAAAACTTGGTGATAAAGAGTTATGTGATTCTAATCTATTTATGACATCAATAGTGCCATTAAATTTGTCCTGTCGAATAAAAAACAACGTAGTATGGAAAAACGAACGTCCTTCTTCTACGAGATATTGTCGATGTATCCAATTTCAATTCGCAAAGGAAACCCCTGAAAAGATTCGAGCTGAAAAAAATAGAGTAGATGCGGAAATCGCACAAATACAAGATTCAGTTGTTGATATACGAAATCGAGTTTTTAAAGTTCGGCATGAGTTTTTCTTTACAATGTTGGATGGCAAAACGGCTCAAGCTGTAACCGAAACTCCTGCATCTTCTTCTTGCTTCATATGTCTCGCAACCACATCTCAAATGAATTGCTTAGAAAAAATTAAAGCTCGGCCTATAAATCCTGAAGCTATCAAATTTGGTATGTCTCCTTTACACGCGCGTATCAAATTTATGGAATACATTTTACATATAGCATATAACTTACCAATAATGTGCTGGAAAACGAATGCCGAAACGCGTCCAATAAAAGAAAAGCGAAAAGCACAAATTCAGAATGAATTTGCGGAGAAAACTGGACTTAGATTAGATATGGTAAAGCAAGGTAAGGGAACTACCAATGATGGCAACACATCCAGGAGATTTTTTGCCAATCCTGCGTTAGCTTCTGAAATAACAGGTGTTAAAGAAGAAATAATTAATAGATGTTCTGTGATTTTAGAAGCAATAACCTGCACAGAACCGGTGGATAGTTGTAAATTTGATAATTATGCATATGATACTGCAAAAATGTTAGTCGCCAACTATGGATGGTATAACATGCCATCATCAGTACATAAAGTATTATTGCATGGTAAGCAAATAATTGAAAACTGTACATTTTCTGTTGGCGCGCTTTCTGAAGAAGCTCAAGAATGTAGAAACAAGGATTATAAACGCTATCGGAATCTGCATACAAGAAAGTGTGATAGGGTTTCAACAAATGAAGATGTTATGCACATGATGCTGCTATCATCTGACCCTTTTATCAACAAATTAAGACCGACTCCAAAAAATAAATTTCTTATTTTAAGTGATGAGGCAAAAAACTTGTTACGCGATATTAACAATAACGAATAAAGTAATATAATAATATTCGTTTTTTTCTTAAGGAATAATAATAACTTTTCATAATGATTTTTTATTATCTTTATAAAAAAATCTTTTTAAAATAAAACACAAAACCAAAAAAATATTAGTAGTGCTAATTAACGCCATATTTACTAAAACCATTTGAAATTAAACTTAATTTTTGAAATTATGATTTTCTTTAAACTTGTCTACTGCGACTAGATTTAGTACATAAGTTAAAACATAAAAAACAATAATGCAATTGAGTTTTATTTATTTATTTTTAGCAATTAAACGACCTTTGGGTCACTTCAACCCTGACAAATAAGCAGTTAGAAGAGTTAACAATTTATTTTTACGAGTTTGAAATCCGTTTTTATTCTTATTCATAATAGAAAAAGGACAAGTTTTTGTAAAATATTATTTTCAATTCCGTAGTTTTTCAAAACTATTTAGAATTTCCAAAGTTTTTTCTAGTTTTAGATTAGACATTTTATGAATTTTCAGTGTACCAATTTTCAGCTCATTCGGACTATCCGTTTGCAAGATATTGAATTGTTTCCGCTTTTCGTCGATTTAGAACCACTGTGAGCCGTACTAATAGATAATATGAATGCCGAAGAGTCGTTGTTGTGCAATGTAAATTACCGGTCGCCTTCGGTCGTCTTCATCTAGCTCATCTAACGGTAGGCCCAGGAAACTTGCTGCTTCGACAAGTTGGGTCCAGAGAGAGAGGAATGATAGTTGAGTCAGCTTGCTGGAGCCTTCACATGGTGGAAATATGTTTGATATATCGGAGTCAATTCTGAATAGGTAGGAGTTAACCTGTTGCTGTATCCAGAACGTAATTGTGTCAAGGTTACGCGGTTCTCTCGGGGTAGCTGGAGCTCTTCGTCTGCTGCGGGTGGTGGTTGGACTCCGATTACGGCATTCGGAGGTGGGGAGCTTAAGAAGGTGGTAAGTGTCTCCCGATGAATGTCGTTTATTTTCTGTCTAAATACTGTCCGGCCCAGTAGTTGTCGATTTGTTTTGCCCCGCATCTCGTCGGAGTAGTTCAAGATGTGCCTCCTGACATGCCTGGCGGCTCTGGTTCAAGCAAGTGTATACATAGGTGAAACCTACGGTAGCACCCTAGTAGAAATTGTTTGCAAAGCAATATGTTGTGTAACCGTAGGCGTAGAGAAGGAGAGCAAACTTTCGAAGGTTACTCCCAAAATTGTGGGCTTGTTAACAGTCGAAATTGGTGTGTCGTCGATTTTCACCTTGAGTTGCAGTTTGACCTCCTTTGTCCAGGTGGTAGAGAGGGTAGCCGTGGACCTCGTGGGTGAAAGTTGTAGATTCTTCACAATTAAAAAGCGAGAAAGGTAGGCGAGGTAATCGTTTACTTTGGCGCATAGGACATCAATGGGATTGCCCGATGCCATTATCATGCAATCGTCAGCGTAGGAGACAAGGAGATTCCCTTTGGTAGCTGGGGAGCTTCGACATATAGAAGTTGAAAAGAAATAGAGGGTGAAAGGACACCAACCTGCGGCACAACTATCTTTATCTGCCTTTATTTAGACATTTGGTCTAGAAAGATTACTGACGAGTGGCGACCACTCAAATGATTAGCGGAGCCTTTAGCACTGGCGGCAGTGTCGACTGCAAAATGTCAACTAGTAGTATGGAGTGGCTGACTGTGAGGAAAGCCTTTTTCAGGTCAAGTGCTACTAGGGTAGTCTTCTCGCAGGGGCGGTTTTGGTTAAGCCCGCTGTTTATCTGGGTGTTTATGACGATGAGTGCTGTAGTGCTTCTATGCACAGATCTGTAGCCATGCTGATGTGAGGCTGGGGCCAGATGTTTCATGTAGAGTTGTCTTCATTATGAGAAAAAGAACAGTTATCGGCCGAAGAATCGTTCCAAACTAGTGGCATTCCTCTAATAAATCCTTTTTTTCCATCAGAACCATAAAATGCGCATTCATTCTGTCTCGTGCATTGTGGTATTGCGCCCAAAATGGTTGTTGCAGATACTAAAGAAATGCAATAACTTTTCAGTTGCTTGTTTTGGTTTTTTTTTTCATGGCTAGTTTGATATTACAGATTTTGGTGTAAGGTATTTGGTTATATGAACTTTACGGTCGCTTAAGTGTTTTGTTTCTGCGAAAAGCGTTAAGACATTAAGTTGGTTAAGTAGATGAATAAAAGAAATAGGTTTAAAGAAAAGCAACAACGGTCATGAAGAGTGCGCGTCGACCGCTTTAGTCGACAATCAGCTAACTTGGCGAATATATAGTAAATATATGTACAGTCGGCGACACAAAAAAAACGCAAGTCTCACTTGGGATTATAAATTTTTATATTAATTATTTTAAATTAAATTTTAATAACTTTTCAATAAAAATATAGTTCATTCATTAACAAAAAGGGCATGAATGAAAATTTCGAACTTTTTGCGAAATTTAGGAAAGAATTTGTAACAGAACTTTTAGGAAACTTATGAAACTTTAATTGTAAAGCCCACTTAACTTTAGCACAAAACTATTCATCCAATTTTGAATAATTTTTTTAATAAAAAAAGTTGATTTAATGATCTTTATTTTTACCTTTATGCGCTCCACTGTTTGTTGTTTATATACTGCAGCTGTCTTGTTCAGAAGTGTCAAATATAATTGGCATACGACGCCTTTTGCCAAATTATTAATCTTCCGTAGGGAAGTTACTGTATATAGTACTAAAGTGAAATTTTGAAGTGCCTCAAAGATTGCGTTGGTTTTTGACAATTCTAATAAAAAATTTGCTTGGCAGAAAATTCACAAGGCCATCAATAACAAGAATTATAAAAAGCAGAATTCTTAAGGACCTTTAATTCTTCTTATTTTGTACCTAAATTAAAAAGGCTAAAAGCACTCCTAAAAGTTGTTTAAAACTTCGGAGAAATAAGTTTAAAATTTGTAAGAAAATTTGATGAATTTTTCTGAATTTCGTATAATGTCTGCTACCATGGTTTATATGCATTTTGTTACAAAATAAGTCATATTTGTATCAAAAATTAGTTAGAATCAAATTTATAAAACCGGATGTGAAAATTTATTATCAAAAGTGGTGCGTGGATTTATTTTTTGTCGGCGCGTGTATTCAGTATATTAGCAACAGCAGCAACAATAATCCACAGTCACCGATAGTTAGCAAATTTGGCTAAAAAAATCATCAACACTTCGTTGTTGAGCACCGCTTTAACCAGCTCGAGATAACGAGCGTTGACTTCTTGGTGGCACAGCTAAAATTTTGTTAAGGTTATAAAGCTGTTGAGTTGCTGCGCTTGCAATGTTGATATTTTGTACTGTTGTTAGTGCAGTTGTGCTGGCTGTTTTTAAAATTAACAATAAAAGAGCAAATGCACAGGTTTTATTACCGCATGCTTCACTTGCATGCATACAAAGAGCAACAAATATGGGGTGCATTTGGGGGTTAAGTGAGCTAAGTGAGCGTGACAGCTTTCTTGTACATGGCAGACAACTAAACCGACAAATGCATATAAATAAAACAACGGTACTATGTTGGGCCGATTTCATTACACTTTGTGTTACTCGTGTTTCATACTGCTGTTGGTTACAAAGTTAGCTTCCTTGATTGAGGTTGCAGGTGAATAGCGCGCCTTCGTGTACATGTTTTTGTAGCTGGTGGTCGATTTCTAAGAATTTCCATTTCCTGAAATCATCAGTAGTAAACTTGGAGCTAATATAATTGGTATTGTTTTTTATCTGTGTAGACTTTTGAATGAAATAAAATACTTTGACAATGGATTTGTTCAAAAACGAATTCTGTGGCCAAACGTAATAGTGTCCTAAGTCAGAAATTACTACTTTTGAAAAATGGTTTGAAGCAGCTACGCTAAAAAATTTATCCAATTAAAGATTATACGAGGTGTGTTCAAGTATTTAGTATTATTTAGTCATTAATATCTATTTTGTCCCCTTCAAAGTAATATCCATGAGATATTATATTATGCACTTGTGCTAACGTTTTTTCCAATCTTCGAAGCACTTCAAAAAATCTTTGTTTTATCTTGTTCAGCTCCTCCTTCAACGCCGTCTCGTCAATCGAATCGTAGCGTCGTCCTTTCATGGGAATTTTCAGTTTCGGAAACAAGAAAAAGTCACTGGGGGCCAGATCTGGGGAATACGGTGGCTGTGGCATCATTAGTATGTTTTTTGTGACCAAAAAGTCGCGCACAAGCAACGATGTGTGAGCAGGGGCATTATCGTGATGCAAGAGCCTATTTTTGTTCTTCCATAAATCAGGGGGTTTCTAGCGGATTGCTTCGCGCAAATTGCGCATAACTTGGAGGTACTATTCCTTATTGACCGTTTTACCCTGTGGCAAGAACTCATGATGCACAACGCCCCTGCAATCGAAGAAAACGATAAGAAAAACTTTTACATTGGACCGAACTTGGCGCGCTTTTTTTGGTCTTGTTTCGTGCGTCTGCTTCCATTGAGATGATTGAGCTTTGGTTTCCACATCATAACCATAAACCCACGATTCGTGACACATTGTGACCCTTTGGAGCAAATGTGGGTCGTCGCGGACAGAGCCCAACATCTCATTAGCAATGTTCATGCGATACTGCTTTTGGTCGAAATTGAGCAGTTTTGGTACGAACTTTGCGGCGTCCCATCTCATGCCCAATCATTGAAAAAAATCGAATGGCACGACCCAATCGATATGTCTAGGCCCTCAGCAACTTCTCTAACGGCGATTCGACGATTGGCCAATACCATTTTCTTCACTTCATAAATTTTTTCGTCTTTTGTTGAAGTGCTCGGGCGTTCGGCACGCCGGCACGCTTTTCGTCGTTCACATCTTCTCGGCCTTCTGAGAACATTTTGTACCACCTTTAAACGTTGCTTTGGTCCGTATGACACAGTCAACATTCGGAATGCATCCATGCACTTAATTTAATTTTTCACACAAAAATTTGATACATGTTTTTTGATGCATCTCTTTTAATAGGTAGGTAAAAATCGAAGACGAGCCGAAACACGTGCAAGCAAAGCAGCTGTCAACAATTAACTGAACATTTAAAATGGCCGAACTCGTCGGCATGAGTGAGAGACATGAGTATCAACATATCGCCACAAAAAAATCGAAATTCGAATATACGTAACCTGTGAAAATTCAACAGTTTTTGAACACACCTCGTATGTTGTACGCAAAATTCGAGCAGCTGTCGCACAAGAAAAATTACGCATTGGGAACGATGCGGGGTCTTAGACAAGCCGATCTCTGTTGTTGGTGCGGTAAATCAGTGCAACTTTCTCCAGTCTTACGGTAAGGGAGGGCACGACAAAGTACCTTGTGTCAACAACAAAAAAGTCTACGCGTATTGGACAAGCAGGTTGCGATTGACAATTAAGAGTTCGGCGTGGTCAAGGAATTTGTCTACCTAGGATCCAGCACTAACACCAACTGGCTGGGTTGGCAGTTCAAAAGCAGATCCGTCTCTCGAAAATAAACGCTTTACTAATCGCTCACCCTCACACTAATGAGCGGTTATTAGCAGCTTTCGAGAGAAACATTTTTAAGAAGAATATCTATGGGGCAATTTGCGTGAATGATGTACCTATACCGAATAAGAAAGAACCACGAGCTATACCAGCTTTGAGCCGCCATCGACGTAGTGAAGCGCGTTAAAAGTCAGTGGCTGGGCTCGCTAAGTCACGTTGAACGAATTGACAATAACTCTCTGACAAAGAAGGTGCTCTTTTCGAAATGTGCTGACGGAACTCGCAAAACAGGACGCCCTCATCTTAGTGGAAAATACCAAGTCGACGACCACCTGACTTCCTTTGGTGTTGCTTTGGCGTCAAAGGGCACAATGCAGAGGCGGTTGGCGCAATATTTTGGTAGCGCCTAAGACCGACCATCGGTTGCAGTTGCCAACTAAGTAAGTAAAAAATAATTCACAGTTCTTTTTCTTTTAAGTATCAGCTCAGGCTTGACTTTTTCCAGAACTGTAATATCTATTTCTATTCTCTATATTTTATTAAGTTTTTTTCCACTTTCCTTTCAAACTTTTCAAACTTTCCGATATTTTGCCCCCTAACCATCGAGTAGATAATATCACATTCGTAAATCATATGCCAGACGACAATGGCACCAGCTGTGTGTGGCTCGCCGACTTTAATGACGCCGCCACTGACGGCGACAATGTCACAAAAAATATCAAAACATTTCAAATTCTGACATGCAATGACAAAAATGACATTCCTCGTTGCAAGAAGCAAAAACGACAAATAAAATCATATAGTTAGTATGTATTTATTTAAACGAAGTCTGCATGTTGCATGCTACATTATTTGCATGCCACAAATGCTTCTATAAATTTACATATTGCACATCCACACATACATACATTTATGTAAGTCTGAATCCTTGCATACACACACACATCTGTGAGTGCAGTAAGGGAAATACCAAAATGTGCGCTGGGCTGGATGAGACTTCCTAAAGTGTAAAAACTATAGCGAAAGAGGAATAGTTGGGTATTTAGCTGCAACCGTCTGCATAGTTGCATGCCACATGGCAAAACGATTACCACCTTTTTTAAGCGGGAATCAAAGAGCCTCAGTGTGATACTTTACAACTGAAAATGAACCTATTAAGAACTCATAAATAAATATACATACATACATATATACATACTCTTACATACAGGCATACATGCATGCACGTTCAATAAGCGAAAGGAACTCGACGTTTTTCTGTGAAATACCGAAGGTAGTGGAAAGGGCTGTATTTAGTTGCCCACCTCCTAAATCATTAGGACTTATCAGCTTGCTTGGTGCTTTTAATTGAATTTGCATACTCGTTTGCGCTTTATGAACGCTTTGTAACTCTGATACTTTTCCAAGTGCTTACTCATGCGCTAATAGGTGCAGATATTCGAACATATGTACATATGTACTTATTATATCCCAGCAGTCAAACCTACAAGTCTCGAACCATTTTACTACCAGTTTGCTGAAGTGGTTCATTTTCTATAGTTTATCAACTCTAGCAACTGATATTTTAACTTGATGGTGGCCTAAAAAAATGTAAATTGCCAGACTATGCATCTCTATTACACTAGTTAACGAACTCTGTATCAGCTTTACAGCTGTTGACGAACAAGCAATAGCGAACAAAAGGAGCACAAATCTGATTTATTTACTATTTTTACTTGTTCAATTCTCATTACGAGTACTTTTAACGTTTGAGGCATTCGTATTTATTACACTGTGCGACAAAAATTAACTTTTTTATTATCCAGGAAAAATTGCATATATGTACATGTGTAGTTATAGATTTTATACCATGGACAGAAATTGTTATGCGCTTTATCAAAAAAATTAATATCCAATCATTATTTTGAGAGTTTAAAATTTCGGATTTAAAAATATAAAAAAATTCGTGAGTTTTATAAATGACTCAGATAATATGATACAGGGTTGCCAATATTCGACACCCATGTGGCAACCCTGTATCTTTTGACCGATACGTCAGATCGCTTAACGACATACCGCGTTGGAAGCGTCAGTCCAAGCAGATTTTTAACATGGAACAGTACGTGCAACGCAAACGCTCCCAAATTGTTTAAATTTACATTCAACAAAAGAAGTCAATTGTGAAAATTCAACGTGCGTATACAAAATTAAATAATGTGAAAAGTGCGCCTTCTAAGAACACCATTAAACGTTTGTACGAAAGGTTTTCGACTGGTGATGCTCTTTCTAATCCAAAGAGGCCAAATTGCTCTTGTACGGGCCACTGTTGAGACGTCTCAAAGGACATCCCAAAATCGCCGTTCTCAGCAGTTGGGCATTGCTCGGACCACTTTACAATGAATTATCCGCATTAATTTGCATTCATTCCCATATAAGATTCAATTGACGCAACGATTGTTGCCTGCGGACAAGCCTCGTCGATTGGAATGGGCCCAAAACACACATGGGTCCGTCGAATATGGGCAACCCTTTACAATCAAATATATTTAGTTACATTTTTTAATCAAAAACAAAATTAGCGCTATTTTTTCCCTCCAAATTATTTTGGGAGTTGGTATTTTTTATCAGAAACAATTATTATTTTTTGAGTTTTAAATTTTCTTTAAAAGTTTGTGATTATTCTTTTACTTTTATCTTTTGGTAGATACTGAAATCGAGCGCTATTTCTTGCCCCAGAAACAAAAAAAATTTGTTTTTCTTTTGACCGATAAAAAAAAATAGAATGCCAGACTTCAGTTCACCTTTCCTGAAGTCAGCACAACATACCTCACATCAACTCACCTTATACATACACATGTACACACAAGGTGGCGCAAAATTAATCACCCTATCGGAAGATGTATAAGTTTGCAAATGACGTCGTTCATCAATCATATTTAACACTTGAGAACTGGACACTTGCACTATACAAATAGACAAGAGTTGGAGCGCCTAAAAGACAAAATATGGATTTCCATCACTTAAGATTCTTTTCCTTATTAAATAAAAAAGGTTTATAAAATAAAAATGATGATCAATTTTGCGCCACATTGTATAGGTATATGGAAAAAATGTGCATAGCCCAAAGATTTATTGACAAGTTTTGGTAATATTTTTTGGCCCTTATTTAAGATGAATACTGTTTTTATGAAATCATAGTTCATTCTATAAAAAAAATCATATAAATCCAAGCTTCAAACTTTGCACAAATTAAAACAAAAAAAAAGAGAAATAACTCAATAAATTTCCTTCAAAATTTATAACTTTCTAATCATAGTTTCTCCAATTGAAATGGAAGTTTCAAGTAGTTTAAAAACCGCGTCGCTTTTTTACAATAGTTTTTGGTAGGGTATTTGCTGTTTTCTTTCTTATAACGAATGCTCGAAATTTCTTTAATAGGAACACCGAACATGCATAAGTTTTTACAAAACAGCAAGAAGAACGAAGTTGGAAAGTAAACAGCTTTTTTCATTAAAACCTCGATACATCCTCTCTCACTTGAAATCCATATTAACATCATAGACGATATATGCAATTGTTTTCTAGATAACTAGAAAACTGTTATACAGTTGTGGACTTTGTGTCTTTGCGGAGCGGCATTATTCCGATCGTACACTTTTTCAAAAGACAGAATGCCATAAATTTTAAGAAGAATGCAAAGTAGAACTAAATTTTCGCAGAAAAGAAGAGCAAAATAAGTGTCTAAATGTAACGTATGCACACTTTTGTCTGCGCCTTTTTTTGGTTGTTCGTGAACAACTTTTAAAGTAAATACTGAAAATACATTTTTTTTTTACGTTTGTTATATAATTAGACTTAAAACAAAACTGCATCATTCCATTTCTTTTTTTAAATCGGGAGAAATTAAGAAAAAAAGGGGTCGTACAGAGAGTTTTGTCCGCAACTGTATGCATAGCTCTAATAGGTAATTTTGCAACTGGTGTAATTCTAGTCACTCTCGAACTAGGATGACTTCTTCCATCAAATACCAGTTTATGAATTAGCTAATTTTGCTGAGTAGTTTAGTTGCTCACTGCAAGGATGTTTATGCATAGTTGTGAGTGCTTTTTTTCCTTTACTTTTTACTTTGTCTAAAGCTCGGTCCGCTCCTGCGTTGATAGCAAAACTACGCGGGCACTGATAACAAACACGCAGAGCCAATAAACAGTTTGTCCGAACAGTTGAACTCCGAGAGCGGGGCGAGGGGCTACTAATGAGGTGAATAAGCTAAGCAACCTTATTGTGTGAAACAGTGAGCAAAAGTTAGCGGAAATTAGTGATTGTGTCATACAGTTCGCTCCTATTATATGATACCCAAAAGGAAGTAGGCGCAGACAGGTGGAATTTTTAGTAAAAATGCTTGTATTGACGACTTTAGGGGCAATGATATTCCCCATTGAAGTTTCCTGGCAAATATTTTTTTAGAAAATTCTTAACACCCTGTAACTCACAACTGAATGGAACAAACAAAAAACAGCAAAATCATTTTTTTTATGTGAAATGTTACTTTGACAATGAGCATAAACTTCAAATTGCTTGATCGATACTTTACGAGATATGGATCACTACAGCCATCTACCGAGATAATAATGGATTTCTTTTTCCCCAAACTAATATATGTCCTACTTTTTAAAAGTAGTAATATTTTGCTAACTCAAAGTAACTCTGGAGTAATAGAATATTTTATATTACGATTATTTCGAAAATGTATTATTTTCTTCCAGTTCTATCTTCACGTACCTTTACTTACTTACTTAGCTGGCCATAACAACCCGTTACCGAGTTACGGCCGACCTCACTAGCTCTCTCCAGGCGTCTCTGCTCCGCGCGCGCCTTCTCCAATTCTGTACACCAAGAGAGCATAGGGTTTCCTCCTCCTGGAGCAATGGTCTTCCTCTGCTCTCTTCCTCTTCTTCTTTCTCTCGAACACCCCAAGAGCGGCTGCGTCGTTTTGCGACACTACTCATGCCTCTGCGCCATAGAGCAGCACGGGTAGGATGAGAGGGCTCGGCTACTCAATTGTTTACTTAGTCCATTATCCCATCTTGACGTACCGACACAAGTAATTTTGTATTATTACGCTGCCTACCGTAAGTTTATTCCTTTTAGATTACCGATTGTTCAATATGTAGTATCCGAATTGCTGCGTCCCAAATACGACTTTGTACAACAACTACTATAATATGAAAAAGCTTTTGTTCTAAAACACTAGCTTCATTCCCATCGACGATCGCTTATCAATATTAATAGGTCTATTTATAAGTTCGTGCGGTTTTACAACAGATGGCGTAACTTGATTATTATTCCATCGATCCACATTTCCAAACATTCATTGGAGAGCTACTGTCGTAAGGCACAAACGTCAGTATAAGTTTTTTATTTGAAGCGTAAACAACAATATTTTTACCACACTTGAAAATGTCGAATTTCGTGCCAAATAATGTGTTTTTGCGGGGAATTCTTCTTCATTATTTTAATATGAAGAAAAAAGCAGCCGAAAGTCATCGTATCTTGGTGGAAGTTTATGGTGAGCATGCTCTATCTGAGCGAACGTGCCAGAAGTGGTTTGCACGCTTTAAAAGTGGTGATTTTGGCTTGGAAGACGAAGAACGCGAGGGTGCGCCGCCAAAGTTCATGGATACCGAATTGGAGGAATTGCTCGATCAAGATCCGGCTCAAACGCAAGAAGAGGTTGCAAAAACTTTGGGAGTTGATCAATCAACCATTTCCAAACGTTTAAAAGCCATGGGAATGATCCGAAAGGTAGGCCATTGGGTGCCGTATGAATTGAAGCCAAGAGACGTTGAACGCCGTTTTATGGCATGCGAACAACTGCTTCAACGGCACAAAAGAAAGGGGTTTTTGCATCGAATTGTGACTGGCGATGAAAAGTGGGTCCATTACGACAATCCAAAACGTCGGGCAACGTATGGATACCCTGGCCATGCTTCAACATCGACGTCGGCGCAGAATATTCATGGCCTGAAGGTTATGCTGTGTATCTGGTGGGACCAGCTGGGTGTTGTGTATTATGAGCTACCGAAACCGAAGGAAACGATTACGGGGGATGTCTACCGACGACAATTGATGCGTTTGAGCCGAGCACTGCGAGAAAAACGGCCGCAATACGCCGATAGACACGACAAAGTTATTTTGCAACATGACAATGCTCGGCCACATGTTGCACAAGTGGTCAAAACATACTTAGAAACGCTCAAATGGGATGTCCTACCCCACCCGCTGTATAGTCCAGACCTTGCGCCATCCGATTACTATCTCTTCCGATCGATGCAACATGGCCTGGCTGACCAGCACTTCCGTAATTACGATGAAGTCAAAAAATGGATCGATTCGTGGATTGCGGCAAAACCGACCGAATTTTTCACAAAGGGAATCCGTGAATTGCCAGAAAGATGGGAAAAAGTAGTAGTAAGCGATGGACAATATTTTGAATATTAAATTTGTAACCATTTTACGTCAATAAAGTTTCAAATTTCGAAAAAAAACCGCACGAACTTATTCATAGTCCTATTATTATTTTTATTCACGGTCATATATCAAAAAGTATGAGAAAGAGCAGGAAGAATTGATGTCGTTTATGAAAAAAAAAACATTGTCGGAAGATGGCAACGAAAGTTTAAACGAAGAATGGTCCACAGTAACAAGTCATCGCTTGCAACTCAAACATGACTTAAGCCAATTTAGAAAAACGGAATGGAAGCCCAGACACTCGAGTCTTGCAATTGACACTTTTTTAAAAGCTTCCGAAAAGTTTGTTTAGGTGCAATCTACCTGGGCGCCTCAAATCTACTTGTACTTTATTCGCTAAAAATTAATATACCAAATTGAAGGCCGCATAGCACAGAGGTATAAAACCATGTCGGTTTGGGCGAATTCAATTCTTAAGAGAGAGATGCATATTGTCCTTAACGTCACATTAAAAAATGTTTATAAACAGTGAATAGCTTAGAAATTGGTCTTTAGCTGTTATTACTTTTCTCAACATTTTGAAAAAAGGATGATGACTTAAAATATTGCTCAATGGTTTATGGTTTAGGGCTGGACAATTTTATAATAAAAGAGCAGATACCCGATCAATATCTGCTAGTGAGGAAGACTTCGGATCCACAATACATTTTGCGATATTGTAGTATGACAGGTGGAGTAAACCGAAACCAAAAGTGGTACTTACTTGTGCTGAATAATTAAATTTAAGATTTTAATCAAGATCAGCACGATTGTAATTAAACTAAATTTAGACTACAAGGTGAAGTCCAAACTAAACAAGACTGGCGTCATAAAACTGTTTTTGATGGCGCCATCTTTTTAATGAGTTAGTGCGTTGGAAGTTACATCCCTAGCTGACTTCCAGTGAAAGCTTGGTGACATTCGGTTTAGTGGAAGCGAAGTTATTGCGTCTGAAGTGTCAGTATGTTTGGGTCATAGGTACAAAAATGAGTTTCGAACAAAGAGCTAATGTCAAATTTTGTTTTAAAATCGGTAAAACGTTTACAAAACATTTGAATTGATAAAAAAAGTTGATGGCCATGATTGTCAATCTTGTGCCAGAGTTCATGAGTGGCTTACACGTTTCAGAGATGGTTGTGAGGACATAAATAAGGATGAACATACGGGCCGCCCCAAATTAGTAATCACCGAAAACTCCATCGAAATAGTTTGTAAATTTATCAAAAATGAACCGAAATCATTCTTGAAATTCAGAGAATCGGAGTTGAATATCTCCAAAACATCTATTTATCGCATTTTAACTGATCATTTGGGCTTACGAAAGGTCTGTGCACGTTTCATGCCGCACAAGTTAACTGAGTACCAAAAATTGCTCAGAATTCAACATTCGAAAGACTTCATTAAAGGGGCGCGAAAAGACGAGAATTGCCTTTACAACATTGTAACTGGTAATGAAATGTGATGGTTCTACCACGAATCTGAAACTAAGCATCAAAGTGCCGAATGGAAGGCCCCAGACGAGCCACCACCCAAAAATCGCGTTTGGAGAAGTCAAAAATCAAGTCGATGCTTATTTGTTTTGCCGATTCCAAGGGAATTGTCCACAAGGAGTTCGTGCCAGGAGTTGGTGTTTTGAATTGTTTGTTGCATCGCATTCGTCGAATTCGCCCTGAATACCGTGAAGGCGGATGCTGGCGCTTATTGCATGATAATGCACCATCTCATCGATTCACTCTTTGGACAGATTTTTTGACTAGAAACTGCATTTTAACTATCAATGGCTCACCGTATTCGCCTGATATGGCTCGCTGTGGCTTCGCCGATTCGAAAAATTGCGTTTGGCCATGAAAGGAAAACGTTTTGCAATCGTGAAGGCCATCCAAAAGGCTTGTATCGACATCCTAAAGGACATTCCGGTCAATGACCTGAAATATTCTTTTGAAAAGCTTTTAGGACACACAAAACAGTGTATTGAGACCAGACTATTTTGGATTAATAAACTCGAAGTTATCAGAACAAAGCTCCTGTCGTTTCTATTTTAGCTCAGTCTTGTTTTTTTGGACTTCACCTTGTATAAGTATGTTTCCTTCGCTATATCCTTTGCGCTACTGAGCGCTTGGAGCCAACATGAAAACCGTCAATGACTCTCCTATGAAGTTGCACTTTCTTTGGAATGTTGTTTTGTTATTAAATTTTAAAAATTTAATTTTTCCTGTGCTGCTCTTGAAAATCACTTCAAGTAGCTGTTATTGCTGCTTATTCATGTACTTTGTCCTCAAACACCACTCCTTTTAACAAATACCATATTTTCTCAGATGTTGAAATCGAATAAATGTCAATCTGGCCTAAAAGCTACTTTCTTTCTTGGTGTTTGTTTAGCTCCGCTTTTGCTGACTTTAACAACATTGCAATTGCCTTTGACTGCGTCATGTGTTCAGCCTTTGTACTGATTGCTTAAGTGCTTCAACAACATTCTTGTTGCATGCAACATTGTTACTGGCTCACTGTCCTCTGCACACCTCTGCTACAGATTGCGTTTTTTTATCAGTTGCACTTTCGTGACCGTGTGTTTTGATATCGAAACTGCGCCAAGTAACGATTGCCTCCAAAGACCGCAGGTCTCGCCCTTTTTTGCGGGCTATCTACAGCGCAAAGAAGCTTTTAAACATCACGCTTCCACATACATAAAACCCAAAAACAAAATCAAGCTAACTATCTTATTGCCTCTTGCCGCTATTCCTACGAGTATCGGTTTGCAGGTTTCTCCCTTTTAGCTTACCCTCTCAGTGGGAATCCTTTTGACCGGCAATTGCTACGCACAGGCGGCTAATTGACACCTCTACTCTGAAGCTCAGAATGGTCTCTGCGTGCTGCTCGCGATAAGCACAATCAAGCAGCTGCCCGCCTTCGCTACTCAATCCGTAGCACTTTTGGCTGCAACAGCAGCACCAGCAGCCGCCTGCGGGCCATTTGTGTCAATGCGGGCTGGCGATTACTGGCGCGATTCGCAATTAAGATTGCGATAAGATAGCCGCTTTGCATGCCTTCACCTCTGAGCAGTGCTAGTGGATACTTTTGGTGCATTTTTCGTGCTTTTCACTTCATATTTTCACGAATATGCAAATTTGGCCCATCAGAAAGATTAAAGTGCGACAACAGTTCAATTAAGTTCCGCGGCCATCGTCCCGTCTGCCGCTTTTGTGTGTCTTCGATCTCCGGTCATTGCTTTGCATTTGTCAATGGTTTTGACAGATTTTAGCGGCAGATTTGTCAGCGACCTATTTGCGCTGAAAGCGCAGACGTTGCACACATTCATGCCACAAGTGATGATAGCTTATGCACCGACGCCCATAAATGGATACTCACACGCTCTCACCTAGGCATATGGAATGTGCATACAAACATACACATGTAAATAGCTTGCGCATTTAAATTTTGGCTTTATGCCAAACCGTCTCAGGCAAACTGTCAGAAATCATCAAATGTCATTTGCTTTGCATTCGCTCCATCATGCCCAGTCGTGGCTGGGTCGCGACGTAAGGCAACAACTGTCATCGACTGCTGTCGTTGGTATCTCAACACTAACGGCAGCGTCGATGTTGGCGTCAAGCTTTGTTTTTGCTTATTATTGCTAGTGTTGTTGTTGTTGCCTCCATCACGGTGCTTGGCAATCTGTGCGTGATCATGTCTGCTGCTTGTCTTCTTTCCATCACCAGTTTACAGTTGTCATTTGGTCGAGTGCGTCCTGTGTGGTCGTCCGTCTGTGTTTGGGCGAAATGTCATCAAGTGCTGTTATTGTCGTGTAACTAAATGAGGTTTTGAATATGAAATGCATTTTTCCTGTTAACTTACACACTTACAGGTACGTACATATTTTATGTGAGTGCATTGAAATATGAAACTAAATTCATGCAAGTTGGTGGCGTTATTTTTCGAGTGTGTGTGTGTGTCTATTGTTATATACATACATATATATTAGGGATGTCACTCCAGGATTTTCATCTTTCTAAAGCTTCGAAAACCCTGAGGTTATTTGGAAACTGTCCTGGTATTTTCGGGTTCAAAAATTTCGAAGCCTATTAAATGGAGACAGACAAATTCCCATTTATAACAAAAAAGTAGCATTGAAGAGTATTTTGCGTTTATAAAAGTTTTAAGAAAGAAATAAACTAAGGTTTTTTGGAATCAGGGTACATCTCTTCAAACGACTGATATATTAATATACGAGTTGTTTCAAATAATATTAAAATAATATGAGTGAACGGCAATCCACTGTACGTACTTACATATTTATAAATAATAAAATGAACTTCTGAAGTTATTATTTCAAGACCATCGGTTTGGTTCCGCACAAACGGTGTCAGAATCGCATCAATTTTTTGGATATACAGGGTCCGGCACTCGAAGTGTAACCAACTTTGCGCAGCTGATGCCCGTGTATCGGCATCAACTGTCTGTTGGCTAGCTAAACGACAGTCCAGAGTATCCCGACTAGAAATTTTGGTAAGGCGGTGATTAGGCGCAAATAAGGCAGACCGCATTCCAAATTTGCGCCTCATAAGGCAGCCAAACTAGGCCCAAGTCCCGAAAAGTATCGCCACACATCTGCTACATTAGGCGCAGGTTCGAAAAACCGAACTTCGGTAATACTCCGGATGCCCTTCTACAAATCAGTTAGGGATTCCAATTTATGCCTAAGTGAGACACTGCCACAGATTTTCGTGACCACAACCAAATTTGGTATTGTTCTGGCATGCCAATCTTTGCCTTGCCTAACGTGGGCCTGGTAAAGCAATAGTGAGGCGTGCCTCAGTAAGGCCTGCCTAATTCGGGCCTAACTGATTCTTCGGCAGCCTCATTGTAATTCTAGTCGGGGTTGTTTACAATACATTACGTGAAATGGTTCAAAGAATGAAGAAGCGACTTAAGCGAAATCCCGAATGAAGTGCCAACCAACTGGCGAAAGAACTGAAAATATCTAACCGTTGCACCCGCCGCATACTGAAAAATGATCTCAAAGTCAAGCCTTCAACATCCAAAAGGCGCATGATCTCACACCAATGCAGCAACAAGTCAGACTTGAGACAGCGAAGGAATTGCTTCGCTTGACCGAAAGTGGTCAATTTCCGAACATTGAGTTTTATGACGAGAAAGCTTTTCAAATTGAGCAATTCGTAAACTCCCAAAACGATAAGTTTTATTTGACCGACCGTTCATACGAGAATTTGAATCATCGCTTGTCCACCAGGTGGCATCACCCGCCAGGGTGTGGTTTGGGCCGCTGTAACTGCAGATAGGCGCCCTCCAATCATTTTTATCATGCCTGGCGTCAAGGTAAATGCGAAATATTATCGTAGAAGTATTCTGGAGGTTGCGTTGAAGCCGTGGACAGACAAAAATTTCGGTGGCAGACCATGAACGTTTCCACAGGACTCAGCACCGTCTCACAAAGTTCGAGTGAACCAAGAGTGGCTAAAAAACAACGTTCTGAACTTCATAACATCCCCAAAATGGCTTTGAAATTCACCAAACGCGAATCCGATGGATTATTCTCTTTGGCTCATTTTGGAGATCAAGGTCCGAACTAAACGATTCACCAGTCTCGAGGCGCCAAAATACTTACAAGTCACATTCAAGCAGCTTGCGATTCGATTCTGGACCGTCTGAAGGCCATAGTTAAGGCAAAAGCTGGTCATATCGAGCAAAAGTGAAGTGATTCTTAATTTGGTATTCCTTTCACACGTTTTTTACTTCGAATTGAATAAAAGTAATTTTTCAAACTAAATGTATGGCCTTTTTAACCGGTTACACTTCGAGTACCGGACCTTGTACCTTAGGTTACTTTATCAGCACAACCTAAAGTATTATTAAAGGTCTATAAATTGAACTATTGTCTTTCGTGTTATTACTTAAAATAAAAATTTACTTTAAATAAAAAAGTATATATAAAGTGACCGAATATGTTTATTAAGGCTTTGTTTGTTTTTTCTTTTGCCAACGCTTTTGACGCTCTTATTTTCTATTTCTAACAATTGCTGCTTGATTTGATTTTTGGCCGTATTCAAGCATTCCATATTTCTATGATGCCTGCTCGTTTCTTCCAGCGTGGCTGCTCTCAGGTTGCACCTATTTTCAAGTAGCGAACACATTCGCTGCATAGTCGAAGCGAGTTTGTCTAGCTTCATATCTTGCTCTGAAAAATGTCTCAGACTCTTTGCGCCAAAGTCCTTTTTAAAGCTATAGCTGCTCTTTAATAAGATCTGCAGCAGCACTTGTATAGGCTCGCTTTTGGATAGTGGGTGCACGTCATGTGAAAGAAGGACCGCAGTTATCCGACAGCATGGATACGTCCGGATCGGGTCCGCCATTCTCTGCTTCGACAGCAGCAGGTAGTCCCACACTTACTGCGATACTATGTGTGCTGGTCTCTAGCCCTCTAAAGCAATCAGTCTTATGACTTCTTCTTCCATTTGATTGAAGTACTGCTGCTTATTAAGGTCACCGCCAGTTGCTGCTTTGTCCTTAAGCCTTGCAATCTAACCAAAACTGAAATAAAAATATGCTGTGCAATCGGATAATTTGGTGGGTTGGCCCATACTGTTAGGCTACTTCGCAACATTTTTCCAGAACTCGGCTCTCTTCCTTTCCGCATTTGAGGAACCTTGAGCAATTCTTGGTTTCTGTTGTATTAGCTCCAGAAAAGTGGCATACTGCGGATGTGTCGTAAAAAAAAGTTAATATACATAAAAACATGATTTTACTTATAGTTTAGTTTATATTGGACTTACCTTTTACAGTTTTTTTATTTTTCTCCTTTTTATTAGTCGTTCAAATTTTGGTCCGTTAGCCAAACGTCTTCGTAGAAAATTTTTACAAAACTCTCAGATTTGACGTTTCGGAGCTATTCGAATTGTTTGATTGCAATTTCTTAGTTTCTACGAAAAAAACGGTCTATGATGAATTGCCTGATAGGCCTGATTACACCGGCACACAAAAAAAAAAAAAGTGGGGAGTACTTTTGACTAGACCCATATATCCCTATGTATTTTGACGCGCTGAATCCGAATTCGGTGTCCGTTTTGCCCGTACACCCCCAAAATTTTAAGTAAATAGCGAAAAACCGTGAAACCCCATGAAAAATCGCTGAAAATCGCATTTATAGACGTTTGTCAATTTTAAAAACTTTTCTTTTGAGTGTATTATACCTGATTTCAGTGTATTTTGACACACTGAATCCGAATCCGGGGTTTGTTTTGCCCGTACACCCCCAAAATTTTGATTAAATAGGCTAAAACCGTGAAAAACCGTGAAAACCGTGAAAAACCGTGAGAAATCGCTGAAAATCGCCTTTTTATACGTTGGTAAATATTAAGAAGTTTTCTTACGAGTGTATTATACCTGATTTCAGTGTGTTTTGACGCACTGAATCCGAATCCGGTGTTTGTTTTGCCCGTACACCCCCAAAATTTTGATTAAATAGCGAAAAACCGCGAAAACCCGTGAAAAATTGCTGAAAATCGCATTTGTAGACATTGGTAAATGTTCGAAAGTTTTCTTGTGAGTGTATTATACATGATTTTAGTTCATTTTAATGTGCCTAATACGAGTTAGGTGTTCGTTTTGCTTTTAACTACAGATCTTGCATAAACTGTACATATGCGACTGTGATTGCATAAAGAAAATGATAAATTTTTTTCATTTATTTTTCATTGAGTGCTTATGATAGAGATGGAAAAATATGTGAGAAATGCTGCTCTTACACTGTTCTTCTTCTTTTGTAACGTACTCTTTTTTCTTCAAACGATCTATGTAATGGATTTCTATTTCTCTTCTTGTTCTTCTTTTTTTCGTCTCTCTGTAACATCCAGCACAAATACGCCATCATGTTGACATCCCATCTTCCCTGATACCGATTCTCCATTTCACTTATGTCTTGATGGAATCGTTCACCTTGTTCTTCACTGTAATCTCCTAGATTTTCAGGAAAGTAGTCGAGGTGAGAGTGTAAGAAGTGCAATTTTAAGTTCATTAAACAACCCAAGTTTTTCTTTGTTACAAGTATGTATCTGATTTCTTGTAGCATTATACTCTAGAAAAGCCAAGTTACCCACTAATGTAGAGCTGCGGTCGCTGGATGACGACGACTGCGGGCCCGCTTTCTCACCCTGACCAGTCGCCGATACTGGGGTATCCCTCCCCTGCATCGTAAAGCACTTGCTTGTACTTGCCATGACGGCACGATAGCCGTTAACCCAGGGCTTCGCCAGATTGCTCTGTTGCCCACCGTCACCTCGTGGAGGTGCCCTGGTCGCAAGTACAAGCAAAAGAATAGATTCATATGCCAAGGTTTCTTCAGTAGTAAAACTATCCATGAACTAGCCTATTTAATCAAAATTTTGGGGGTGTACGGGCAAAACAAACACCGGATTCGGATTCAGTGCGTCAAAATACACTGAAATCAGGTATAATACACTCATAAGAAAAGTTTTTAAAATTGACAAACGTCTATAAATGCGATTTTCAGCGATTTTTCATGGGGTTTCACGGTTTTTTCGCTATTTACTTAAAATTTTGGGGGTGTACGGGCAAAACGGACACCGAATTCGGATTCAGCGCGTCAAAATACATAGGGATATATGGGCCTAATCAAAAGTACTCCCCACTTTTTTTTTTTTGTGTGCCGGTGTTATTTATTATAAGTATATGGCCGCCGTCGCCGAGTGGGTTGGTGCGTGACTACCATTCGGAATTCGGAGAGAACGTAGGTTCGAATCTCGGCGAAACACCAAAATTAAGAAAACGTTTTTTCTAACCTCCTCATAAAAAATATCTGTCGTTCGGAGTCGGTTTAAAACTGTAGCACCCTCCATTTGTGGAACAACATCAAGACGCATGCCACAAATAGGAGAAAGAGCTCGGCCAAACACCCAAAAACGGTGTAAGCGCCAAATATATATGTATATATGTATACTCGTTTATGGTAGGAGGGCTCCTCAAACAAAATTGGTGCAATTTTTTCGAATCAAGTTTCTGCAAAATAATGGATGTAGAAAATCCCAGGGTCATAAAAATTTAAAAAAAAATTTCATCCCTAATACCTATATGTGGTACATACTTAGATGTGTATCTGATACGTGTCCAATTCTATTAAAAAGAAAATATAATACAATATAATAACTAATCCGTTTTTTTACTCTTTTCACTTTTCCTTTGGACCAAAGAGGTATGATATTAAATTTTTATGGTAAACAGAATCTAGGGAGTTGTAATGCTCATCACGGAACATTGCACTTTTAATGCAGTTGTCAAGGAAAAGTTTAAAAGCTCAATGAGCCAATGCGTCCCCTATACTTATAAGTAAAAATTACTACTCTCACGCATAAAATAAGTTCTCCAAAAGTACCTTAAAAGCACACATATGTATGTAGGTAGCTGTCATGCCGAGTGAGCTGCAGTTTAGTAAGGGCTGCAAATTAGTGACAAGTAAAGCCTGCAAGTTTAGGTAAAATTTCGTGGCGAAGAACAATAAGCTTAAATTTACAAGGGTACCAAAACATTGCGAAGTTGAAAGTTACTAACTGGATGATTAATTTGCGAACTATAGATTTGCTGCTCACCCAACGAGCGTAATGTCACTGGTTTTCACATAATTTATGATTTCTTCCTTCGAAGAACTAGACTAATCCTCCATTTTCTATGTTGAATAAGTTGATGACCTTCAAAATTCACACATTTTACTTTCTGTCAAGCAGTTTTCGAGGTATCGCTAAATAATGACTTTGGTTAAAGAGAAGAAAAGGTAAATCATAAGAATTTCTAATATCTGGAGAATTCCTTAACTGATTAAAACGAATATTATATCAAATTAAAAGCAACTATTATTGATTTGTATTAGAATTAAACATTCTCAAAATATTTGTTAAGCTAACTTAACTTATATGCAATTTTTAGATGTATATATATGAAATCAATATACAACAGAACGATTTTCAAAAACAAAACAAAAAGTTTGCCTATTTTCAGCTAATAGAGATTTTTGTGTTCCATTTTCTTTTCTTTGATCTAAAATCATTATTTGGTGGTATTTCATGTATATTAATATATTAATATGGTACTACCTGGACGTGATACATGCTTTTTTGTTTGTTTTTGGTTTTTTATGTAACCTCGTTTTATAAGGTGCGGAGATATAGCACCAAGTATCATTTAAAACTGAGTGGCGAAAAAGTCACTGTTTTTTAAGGGGTTAGGATTAGCGGAGAAGTTCAATTATTCAAAAATAAAACTGGTGTCTCGATGCAGACCAGTAGTCACTACCATTTGCGGTAATCTATCCCCTAGTTGACTACAGGCTGAACAATTAAACAATCACTGATTTTTGCAAGAATCGAACGTCACTCGTGTTTTCCTATGTACACAACACAAATAATTTTCGGCGATTTTTTCTGATTAATTTCATGCCGAAGGAGACGTAATAGTTGTGGTCGAACTCTGTCTTTTGATGTAAAAGGCTTAATTTTATGAAAATACGTTCATAGGAAAGCCTAAAAAAATGTCTACTTGATCATATTCAAATACAAGCGAGCAAAATTGTATAATAAAATATTGAAAAATTTAAGGTTTAACCTACTAATTGCACCTTAACATTTATCGACAGTCGGTTTTTAGTCTTAAGCACCAAATCAAATTTTAAAATTTATTTTGCAAAATTCCTTAAATTTTGTGTTTCTATCAGTGAGTCAATCATATTAGTCTTGAAAATAATTTTTTTATAATTTTGGAAGCTTGTGAGAAAATGTTTTCGAGTTATATAGCGTTTTTCAATAGGTGCGCTTCAACTTTTTTCCGATAGGGAGGGCGAACGGCGCAATATTTTTTATTTTTCGCTTGTCATTTGTAAACTTCATTAGTATACATTTGATCATGGAACGCTACACACTTGAGCAACGATTGCAAATCGTTCAAATTTTTTATGAAAATAATCGTGCAAATTTTTTATGAAAATTTATAAATTTTCCAAAACATTATCTTCAGTGATGAAGCTCACTTTTGGCTCAATGGCTTTGTCAACAAGCAAAATATGCGTTACTGGGCAGAAAGCAATCCACACGTGATTCATGAGGTACCGTTGCATCCCGAAAAAATCACTGTTTGGTGCGGTTTCCATGCCGGCGGCGTAATCGGCCCATATTTTTTCGTTGACGAGAACGATCGCCACGTTACTGTGAATGGAAATCGATACCGCGACATGATAAACGATTATTTTTGGCCGCAATTGAATGGTATGGACTTATACGACATGTGGTTTCAACAGGACGGGGCCACAAGCCACACAGCACACGCTACAATTGATTTGTTGAAGAGTAAGTTCGATGAGCGCATTATTTCCAGAAATGGACCGGTCGAATGGCCGCCGCGCTCGTGTGATTTGACGCCTCTAGCCTATTTTCTTTGGGGTTATGTGAATTCATTGGTCTACAGTAACAAGCTGGCGACGGTTTGTGAGCTCAGAGTCACGCGAATTCGCGAAATTGCTGGAATTTCGGCCGATTTATGCAAAAGAGTGGTCGAAAATTTTGTTCAACGATTGGACTTCGTAAAACGTGCACGCGGTGGTCATGCAAAAGAAATCGAATTTCATACTTAAATGTATATGTTCAAACTCGATAATAAAAAAAAAATTAGTTAAAAAAGTCAAACCGTTTGTGTTTTATTCAAAAAAGTTCAAAAGTTGAAACGCTCTTACTGAAAAACGCTTTACTTGCAAAAACTCGAATTCGTGACTTTGGGCTTATCTTTGTTGTGTGATGACCGAATTATCCTATTGTCTTGTTTGAATTTTCAGTGGTCGGATTCCCGGAAAGGTAACATTTTTCTACTCTGGTGAAAGAATTTTTACCTGAGTATTTAAATTCTTAATAACATAAGTTTTGTGAACTAACAGAAGTTTCGAAAGCAAAATTTACACGCAGAACTTCTGGTTCTCCCTTTTAATCCAAATCATCTCAAATTAATCTCGCATTTCAGCTTTCCAGCAATTTCTTAGTATGAAGACAAGTCTTCTCTAAATAGGCTACTTAAAACTACCATTTAAGTCGATCAAAAAGGTTCCGAAATATATACAGGAAGTTCAAAATACAACTTTAATCCTCAAAAGTGGTATTATCGCCTTCAAAGTGTTCAACATCAACTACTACACACTCATACTAGCATTTAACATAATTCAGCTGTCGAAACTTTTCTGGAACTCTACTTTCGATATAGCCATCAGTCTTCAATTTGTCCATGACTTCTTTTCGGCTATTAAAACGCTGAAGTGGTTCCCTGTAGTCGTTTTTCCACTCGATCAAACAGTAAAAAATTGCAGGGAGGCATGTGAGATCAATTTCATGGCTGTCGATGGCTGCGGAATGGTATTTGTTTCGTTTTTGTCAAATATTCCCTAATAATGATGTAACTGTGTTATCTTGCTGCATAATCCACGAGTTCGTTTCCCACAAATAACGCCCAAATAATAGTCCCTATTAACTGTCTGACCTTCTGGCAAAAATTCGTGGTGTACAATACCGTTGTAATCCATAAAAACCGCGAGCATCGCTTTCGTTTTTGTGTGAAAACGACGTGGTTTTTTTGGTCTTGGTTTATTTGGAGGTTTCCACTCACTCACCCCATGTCTGGATTGCGTGTCGGTCTCATAAACCCTCGTACTCACGCCTCGCATCAAATAATGATGCATTTAGTGATTAATGGGTCAGTTTCAGCATTAGATATCATGTCTTTGGCGATATCAACGTGGTCGCTTTGGTCCATTGTCCTGAAAATGATTTTTTTTCACGACCTTTTGCGCTTCTCATAAATGATAAAGAAAAAATTCCAAACAATTTTGAGCGAAATTATATGAGTTTATCTCTTGAAAATTGCATTTGAAATTATATTTATCTTATGCTGAGGAAATTAAGAAAAAAGAAAAATTATAAAATTGTTAAAAATAATCGAAAAACTTTACACTGAAAAACTGTATGTATTTTGTTTTAAAATTTGCTCAAGAATTTAAAAAAAAATTGATGACAATATCTTAAATACTGGGATCACATGACATGGAATCGCTGTATGTTGCATTGAACGCAGAGCGTAAGCTGAAATCGTATTTATGTCGAAACATTAAGTGATTTGGCAACCCGAGCACAATTGTCTGCCTGTGGCTCGAAGTGAAGAAATCTAAAACAAAAAACAGAAGAAAAAAACCGAAAACATCAAATGGCAATGAGGACAGCAGTAGATAAAAATGCGCAAGTGCAATTCGTGTAATGAAAGCAAGCTAAGGCAATATAATGTAATGAAATGCAGCGAAATGCGATACGACACAGGACAAAGTGTTCGTTGACCGCTCCTTTGACTGCAGCTCCAGCACTAGCACCAGCTTTTCGATTGTGCACACTTGCCTTGCAGCCCGGAAAATTTGAAATGCATGAAAGCATTTATTAGTTGTAATGAGATTTTCCACACTGAAATCTGGTGCGGCACGAACTCATTTGAGTAAGTGCAGCTGCACTTGTGAAAGTGGCCGTGGCTGCGCCAGCAAGAGCTTATGAATTTAAAAGGTTGCAACGCCTCATTGTGTTACCAGCCGCGACCTGCCGCAGCTAATTAAAGTTGGAGCACCAATTTTCGCCAACTAATTCACATTTTTTAATTTACACTTTTTGGCTTTTACACTCATTCCGACCAATCACCGCTTGCGACTGAGTTTTTTTTTTCGAGTTGCTTTTTCACTTTTACAACTGGCATCGTGTCATTGCCGGCACGAGTGACTTTTCGACTGTTCTTTCGCTAATTTCGTTTTATATTCAATTTTTTTGCTCTGGCTTTTATAAGTTTTCATTACTTTTACTATCCATGCGCCGCCTGCCATGCTTATCCATCCTTTCGCGTGGCCTAAGCACTTCGCTGGTAATTCTCACCTCACTATGGGCTTCAAATTAACACCCGCTTATTGGTACGCCTCCATCAGCGCTGCTTCATCTGAAATTAAAGAATAAAATAATATTAAAAAACGATTGAAGTGCACTAACTGTGTCCGCAGCTTCACCGCGCAACCTTTGCGCCATACTGTCGCTGCCGGTGCACACAGGTTACACTGGGTGGGCGGCTGGTGCGCGCGCTCTGGATGCTCACGATGCCAATGCGATTGCACGCTTCTGATTGTGCAGTTGCCCTTTGCTAAAATTTTATTAAACCCTCATAAAGAAATCTTCATGTAAAAATAAAATACTTTTCACAAATACTAACATTAAAGGTGTGCGCTTTTAACAGCCTTACCTTTATGGTTCGCCTACGATCTGCGATCTGACCTCGGCACCTAACGTTGCCGAAGTGTTGACAAGGCACACTTTGGCTATTGAGTTCGCCCCCATTCTTTTTTTGTCCCCTTTTCTAATTCATCACAAGCGTAGGACTAGCGGGGAAAGTGTACAAAAATGTGGCACAAAATTAAATTTGTGGAAAATCCAATGTCTCGGTGACATTTGAAAGTGGAAAGCCTTGATTGCTGCAAATGTGGGTCATATTGCGGGAAAAGCTAAATTTGCTTTAGTTTCCGTTAAAAAGAAGTTCTATTGAAAGCTTATTGATTTAAATAAAACATTAAAATGGAAAGCATGCAAAATTAAACCGCTGAATTAGTTAGCACGAAAATCTTTAGCTTCAGAAATGTTAAAGGTTTCCATAAATAAATATATAAGTATACGAGTATGTATTTATTAATGGCGCATACATCCTTTGGCTGGTCATCCAATTAGTGGGGTGCGCCTTGCTGTTGCTCCACAAATATATGTCCTAAAGTGTAATACCGGCTCTATACGGCAGAAGGTTTTTTATAAGAAGCCTTTTCATGGCAGATATACACTCGGAGGTTAGCCAACGCCAGCTGCGAGGCGTCCGCTTTTATAAAAAGCCTTTTCTATCAATTTGGAATATTGTACATACTCACAGTGGGTTTCGAATCCGGGCTCTACGGAATGGTAGTCACACGCCAATCATTCGACCCCGACGGAGTAAATAGCTGAAAATAAATATATGAAAAGATTTGCTGTGATTGTATTCTCAAATTCAGAATTTGAAATCTGAAAAGATTAGTTTATTAAACATTCTTATGACGCCAGGGTAAGTAAATTGAAGGCCAGAAGGAGTTACACAATTCAAAGTCATCACTTTTATATTGTTCTACAACCGTCTGAGGGTAAGGCTCGATACCAAAACAATTTTGGCATACGACCCTTTGCGAAGTTCCGACAGTTATTCACACCAATTTAATATGAGCCCTTCTGAGTTGGCTCCGGTGATTATGGGCGCCTTTGAATTTACTTCACCCATGGGGGTTGTATCAAGGGATTTTTTGTACAGCAGTACTATTGCAAACATACACAAAACAGACGAACTAAAGAGACACGGAAGACAAACCAAGACCATTTTTTGGAGAATGGTAACACAAATCGTATTTCAAATGTGTTCATAATTTACTTAAAGGTTTGGCATTTACGAAATGGGACGCTATACGCTTGAACAAAATTGGGAAATATTGAAAACCTATTTCAAAAGTGGTGAGTCTTCTACTCAAACTGAGAGAAATTTGAAAAAAAAAATCCAAAAAAGATTTGCCAACAAGACAGTTTGTAGATCAATTTGTCAATCGTGTTCGTGAAAGTGGATCGTTAATGGATAAAACAACACGCGAACGTGCTCCTACAGTGCGTACACCCGAAAACATTGCTGCTGTAGCCGAAAATGTGCGTGAACATCCAACAACCTCCAAATCGTCATCGTTCTCAAGAATTGAACATTTCACACACTTCTTTGAGGAGAATTTTGCATAAAAACCTCGGTATGAAGGCTTACAAAGTTCAATTGGTGCAAGAACTGAAGCCTAATGGTCATCCAATGCGTTTTCGGTTCGCTCAATGGGCAGAAAATCGTTTGACCGAAGATGAGCATTTTTACCGAAAAATCATCTTTTCTGATGAAGCTCATTTTTACATCGGTGGCAACGTCAATAAGCAAAATTGTCGGATTTGGGGCTCAGAAAATCCACACGTTACTGTAGGGAACCAAATGCATTCACAACGAGTCACTGTCGGGCCATTTTTTTTCGAAAATGAGCGAGGAGCCGCGGTTACAGTAAATGGCGAGCGTTACCGCGACATGCTCAACGAGTTGTTTCCAAAAATTGAAGATGATGACATGGACGACATTTGGTTTTAACAGAACGGTGCAACTTGTCACACTGCCAAAGTTACACTCCAAACGCTTGGCAAGTTACTGCCTTTCCTTTATTATTTCGATAATAACCCTCCGTAGCCGAATGGGTTGGTGCGTTACTATCATTCGGAAATGCACGGTACCTAATCTCCTTGCGTGAAATACCAAATTATAGAAATCGTTGTGTATAAGAGTGGTCGCCCCTTTACAGACGATAGTAACCCTTCGAGTGTATTTCTGCCAGGAAAAAGTTCCTCCTTCGGTTCTTTGCAAGATTTTTATAACTTTTTTTACAAATCCTTTTTTAAATTGTTTTTTAGTATTTAAGATAAAATATTCCTTTCGGCTAGTACCCGCACAACTTATGGAGCAACCTAATATTTGAAGTTTATGATCGAAATGGAGCTCAAAATTGCTTAAAACTTTTCCTTTACCGAAGTTTATTTGAAGGTCAGAATATTTTTATCAACTATCTTCATATATTACACATTTTTTGTGTCCATGGTAGTAAGTAGTTTCAGATTAACAGTATGTGCCTGCTATCATCAACTCAAGTTTAATTTATATTGGATCTCGAAATATGTGTGCACAACCACTTCACAGCGAAAAACGGTCCCTAAACATTTTTCGATAGTAAATAATACGGATACAAACATATCACGCACTTTACAATGGTACGCCCCATGCCTCATAAACATACAGTGTTGAAAATAAAATAGGAAATGAAACAAACCGAAGTGAGTTGAAGTACTTTGCGGTTAGAACACCGAAAAATTGGAGTAAGTCCGCTTAATATGAGTGAACAATGGAATATTTGTAAGGATTTTGTGTATGTATGTGAGTATATATACTAGGGCGGAACTATTTTTTTCGACATTTTTCCTAGCAGATTCCGATTCTATATTAAATTAAAAAAGCTCATTAGAGCATAGCTCTAAAGTAAATTTCGGGACCCGTAAATTTTTAAAAAAGCTACCATTGTGCTCACATAATTAACTGAATTAATGGTTTTACAATGTTCCCAATATTTCTCATGCGAAATTTCTTGCGTTAATTTTTGATGAAAATATAATTCATTGTACAGAAAAAACCTTATAAATGAAAGTTTCATAGTCTGTACAAAATTCACAAAAGTTTAACAAATTTAAAAAATTATCAAAATTCAAAATTTTGTAATCTGGATTTTTAGAGCCAAATTCAAAGCCGATTCAATTTCAGAATAATAAAATCAAGAGTTAAAATCGCTGAAAAATTTGCGTTGTGGTTTTGCCAATTTTCGCTGCCATAGGATGTTGAGAATTTTCTTCCATATAAAGCATATATTGGGAAGTCTTTTATATGGAAGCAAATGCAAAAGAATGGGAATGGTCCAGAAAGCAGGTAACTGGGTGCCACATCAGTTGAACGAGAGGGATATCGAGAGAGGTTGGGTGACGTGTAAGATGCTTCTTGAACAGCAGAAAAGAAGAGGTTTTCTGTATCGCATCGTCACTGATGATGAAAACGGGATCTGTTATGATAACCCTAAGCGTTGAAAATTTTGTAGCCTGCCAGGTGAACCAGTTTCATCGACAGCAAAAAAAATATTCATGCTTCAAAGGTTATGTTGTGCATCTGGTGGGATCAGAAGGGTGTCATCTATTATGAACTCTTTAAGCCATCTGAAACCATCACTGGCGATCGTTACCGACTGCAGCTGATGCTTTTGAATCGAGCTCTCAAAGAAAAGCATCCGGAATGGGACGGTAGACATGACAAACTGATTTTGCTGCATGCCAACGCCAGGCCAAACATTGCTAAATCGGTCCAGAAATATTCAGACGGGCTGAAATGGGAAATCTCGCCCCACCCGCCGTACTCCCCAGACATTGCATCATAGGATTACTATCTGTTCCGATCAATGCAGTCAGCCGTTATTGGAAAGCGGTTCACTTCTTAAGAGGACATCATGAAGTTGAAAGAACTTGAATTTTTCGTCAGAGGAATCCGCTGCCTGAAAGATAAAGTAAAGTTGTAGCTTCCAATGGCACATACTTCACATAATATCAGGTTCTATTTAATTGTTTAAATAATTCGTAACTTTGGCTAAGAAAGGACAGAAACTTCTTCCCATACCCAAGAATTTGTAGAATTTTTACTTCTATACTTTATATAAAATCCGGATTCGGAGAAACGATGTCGAAAAAAAATTACCCGCCCTAATGTATGTATGTATGGGTGTTTGGGGGATCGCTTGTATAATATGTATTTGTACATAATCTTGCATATTCAAACTGCAAGTGCTTAGGTTTGTGGATATGTCTGTATGTATATACGTACCTCACTAACTCACTGACTATTCGCTTGACTCAATGACAATGCCAAGTGGGGATTTTGTGTCACTTCCGAGCAATTGTATACAAATAATTGTGGTCCGCCTTGTTGTTATTTAGATCTTCAGGATGACTGCACCGAACTGACTACTTCACTGACCAAATGGAAGCTAAGGAATTAATGTATAAATAACTATATATGTATGTATGTATATGTGGGTATACGCTCACTTTATCCACTTGACCTCACTGGACCATCCATCCCTTCCTGTACTTGGTAAAGGTGTCCATTTACGGCACTCAAGAGGGTAGCGCTACTCAAGTGTTTTGCGGCACAGAATACTTCACGGCTTCGCTTGCTACCTTTCAAATGTTTGCGAGCGTATGTGTGTGTACGTTTTTGTGCCACAAGGGGAGGTGCTAAAAATACGAAGAAACAAAAAATAAATGCTGGGCTAAGGTGCGCACTCAAGGCTCAAAGGTAACAAGCGCAAAGCAGAAAACTGAAATCGAAGGCAAATGAGGAGTTTCCTTCTCTTCGAGGAAGCTGTCTGCTCAACATTGATTGTTGATTTAAGTAGTTTGTTGTTATGTATTATTCTTATGCTGCACCTAAAGGAAGTGTATGTTGGCGTGAACTGCTATACAATGGAAGCAATAGAACAACAACAATAAAAACAAAATCAGTTTCTTTGCACTCAAGCAAAAGTAAATCATGACACCCTGAAGTGGAGCAACACCACCAACAGCAGCACTCGAGCCCGATGCGGTAAAGATTTACCAAGTAGAATTGCTAAAGAAAATCGAAGTAATGGCAAGAGCATCATCAATTTGTCAATTCGACCAGTTCGCTGTTTGGTTGCTTAAGAAAATAGAAAATAGAAGGCGGGACATGAACAGTCCGGAACAGAAATCACAAACAGGAGGATGCCGGGCAACTGATTATCGGACAGTGACGTACATATCTATGTATGCATCCACGGATGTAGCATATTTTACCCAGCAGAACCAGAAGGTAAATCCTTCAAAGCGAATAGCAAATGAGTAACTACTCCTACTGGCATGTTTCAGAACAGAAAAAGGAGCTCTTTGTATTCGCTGTGGATCAAAAAGTTGAAAGTTATGATGAAATTTTAAAAAATGTTGAAAGACTTTATAGAAAGTTTGAAACTTTGCTTTATACAAAAAAATAGTGGTGTGTTTATAATTTCGTAAAGGGGTGTATATGAGAAGAAATCGTAGGGGTATGGATTCGTAAAAGAACAGTTTAAAAATTTAAAAGTAAATTTCCCGGGACGGGTATTGATTCAATGCCTACTAGAGTGGGTCAAAAATTGTGCCTTGAAAAACTGATGCTTATTCAATAAGATGCTTATTCTATTTACTGAGCACTTTTTCTAAAATTTTATTATGCAGTTGCTTCGAATGACGGCAAATGATTATAAAAAATTCTACCTTTAAAAGTTCCGTAAAAAAAACAGTTTTTTAAACTAACTTTGGCGTTATTTCTTTCCCTTCTTCCATTTTTTTGAGACTTGTCTTTACTTTTTGATGAATAACTTTCGACTGAAACTTTTTGATCTTCTATTGACTTTCTCAATTTGGAGACTTTAAGAAACTCTCCTTTACGTGAGGGCTAATGAATTGAAGTATTTTATGAAAGCATTTCCCGTATATGTCTTAAGCTTTTATTGCGCTCAAACGTATATTTCTTGATTTTTTTTTTTTTTAATTTTTTCTGTAGAAAATATTATGCCGTAACATACAAACTTTAGTTAATCTTTAACTAAAATCAAGCAAATTTGTGCAAATCGCTTGAGGGTTTTATCAATGGAGAAGTATGTTGTATAATTGTCGCATTGTGTTATAAAGGTTGTCAAAAAAATCTTGCGGTATTTTTATTGAATTTTCAATTGTTCATAAAATTGGTTATAATAATGCGATTTAAGTCAAATATGCTCAGGTCATAACAAAGCATTTCTTCAGCAGAGGTCGTTAAATGACTTAAAAAAGCATTGGCATAAAATTAATATATCTGAGGGGGACTACGCTAAAAGTCAAAATAGATATTCAGATCAGTTAGAGGGTTAACACAGTATGAGGTGAAATTCTCTTCTTAAAACTTAAAGGAACCAATGTGTTGACAAAAACCAATTAATTAAATAAATGAATTTGAAAGAAAATATTTGATTATATGCATTTCAAGATTTTTGCTACTCGAAAAGAAAATTTGTAAAAGCAGTACGAAAACCATATTCTTAATTGTTGGGGAAGTTTCCGGGACCATCCTTCTGGAAGCACCGCTATAATGGTTGTTTAGGAAGCTAAATTTATTTTTCTCTTTACTCTTCTTTAAGCATATACAGTATAGGAAGCATACACTTTGCATTCGGAATCAAATACTGCGGAAATTGGCGCGGTTTGTTTTTTAGATGTTTGGCAGAGCTTCTCTTATACGCCTGCCCTACAAATAGCCAACTCTGAAAACCAGCTGGTTTTTATTAGAAGCATTTTCATGGCACTCACGTCATATACTCGGAGCTTTTTCTATCATATATTATATTATATAATTAATAATTTGCTATAAAAAATCGACTTTTGGGTTATTTTAGACTGGCTAAAAGTGTGCGCTGAATGGAACAGAACAAGTGTTCTGATTTTGCGACCGCAGATATGTACGAGTATTTCCTGACTTCTATGAAATAATGAGACAAGCAATTTCCAATGAAAAACTGCTAAAAATGTTGTAAAATATGAAAATAGCCAAATTGAGTAGTATTCATAGAGCATCAAATGCGGAACGGTACTGCTGCAAAAAGGACTAGCTTTTACTGGTTTCTACAAGTTGATAGGCTATAGGCATGCAGCCAAATAGAAGTAGTTTACAAAAGTATGTAATTTGTTTTCAAGTGTGCTTTGATTTTGGATTTACCTTTGACTTGTGTTGTCAAACAAAAATACGTAAGGAAATATCTTAACTACGAGCTAAGGTTGGAGTTGCTCAAGGGCCACTTGAGTGGATCAAAATGCCACGAAATGATTGCAGTAGTAGATGAACAGGTGGGAGCACTAACCCAACATGGTTTTTAAATAGTGTGAATAAAAAAAATACCCAAAGGGTTGAAAAAGGAGGAAGCTTGTTTCATAGAAGAAAAATTATGCCAGAAGGCGATTAGTTAGTTTGGGATGGCATAAAAAAAGTAGAGAAAATCACAATAGAATATCTTCTTTATTAAATAAGCAGGTAATTGGATTATTCGTTCTAATATTTTTCCCCTCCTGCACCAATCACTTTTCAGCGGAATTTGCGAAATTGTAATAATTTACTTTACAATAAAAATTGTTCTGTGTTGTAGGAAACAATATTTATTAGAGAGTATTGGATATTGGACGATCTCAAAGAAGCAGATACCAGAAAGACCCGAAAGAGTGAGTTATTATTCTAGGATGATTACAAAACTCATCGCAGCCACAGTTCGGTTTCTGAGCTCTACTGTTATATGTACCTTCTTACGCAACTCAAAAGCTCACACTATCCAAATTGGGAGATAAGCTGTGAATATATAGCGATATTAAAAGTGAGTTCTATTGTATTATAGTGGAGGATATGCACAGAAGAATAAAATATACAATATATTAATTGTTATATTATTGATTTATGCGAAAGAGCAAAAATTCCAATTAATTATGGAATACGATTTCATTTATGTGGCTGCCTCAAGTGGGTACGCAGTAGCGCATCCTATTACCCCAGTTTTCCAAGACCTTTATAATGGTTTCTGGATCTACTTCACAAATCGCTTATTCGATGTTTGTCCTTAGGGCAGAAATCGTCAACTGATTGTTTGCATAACACAGGTCTTTCGCCGTACCCCATAAAAAAAGTCCAACGCGTCCAAACGCAACTTCGAAGTGGCTAACTGACATCGCCGAGACGGCTTATAACACGCTTACTGAGTTTGGTGAGCAAACTATCGTTCGTGACATGGGCTGCGGGACATGGCATGCTATTCTGCTCAAATTTAATATCTCCCAGGTCCATAAATATATACGACTAAATATCGTAGCGGCTACTTTGGCTGGGTGATGTCGTCCGAATAGATACAAACGCTCCGGCTCTGGAAGTATTCGATGCGGTACATCCTGGTTTTAGCAAGGAAGAAGAAGGCCTTCTCTATAATTGAAAGATCAGGTGGAGAAGGACTTGACTTCACTTGGTATTTTGAACCGGCGCCGGTTAGCCCGAAGAAGAAACGACTGGCGTGCTTTGTTAAACTCGGCCAAAATCGCTTAACCGGGTATCGCGCCAATTGAGAAGAAAAAGAGGTCCATGTCTTTGATTTGCGGCTACAGAAATCTTTTATCATGCCGCTTTTGTAGCAGGAATTTCAAAGAAAAATGAACCACTAGTACAACACCGCCATCAAATTCTCGCTTCCTGAAAATTACGTGCGGGTTTTCTAATCCCCAGATGAGGTAGTTTTGCTTGTTAACATAAAATATGTTGTTTCTAGCACAATCGACATCCATTTCGAGCTGCAATATTTCCCAACGCTGTTGAAGCGTACGACGATTCTTTTTCCATCCTGCATTTATGCAGATTTTTCGTGTTTCAAATGTTTTGAAATAAATTCATTATATTTGGAGCAGCTTCATGCCTAAAAATTTTCTATTCCATTTACTTTAAATATCTCATATCATAAACATAAAACCATATTTTACTTGCTAATAACCTTCAGATTTACAGAAAATAACTTTTTATCCCTTTATTCATAAGGATTTTTCCATATTGCAATCGTAAAAATTATTAAAATAAAAAACTCAAAATTGTTACTAATAGAGCTGATTTGAAAAATATAAGCAAATTTTTTATCGCAAACGACTTTAGCCCAAATTTCAAATGCTTGATGTTAGACTTTTGGAAAAAACTTAACGTAAAAATCCTATAAATGATGAGGGACTCTATTACAAGTAGATAGTGCCTCTCTCTAAATCCAAGTAATTAGCTCATGGAGAGCGGTTCCCGTTGGTCAAGAGGCGAGAAAGGAAAAAAAATTCATGAACACCTAATATTACGGCCATTTATGCTTAAAATAGTATTTAATTGAGATTAACCACTCAGAGGGGATAAGTTCATCTATTTTACCAGTTTACACCCATTGAAGGTCAAAGGAAATTCATAAGGTGTACACCACCGCGTGGTTTTAACCAGACATATTGACGAGCCGAACTTATATTTATCGATTATTTCAAAATTTTGAGGCGATAGAAATATGAACCATATGAGCTTTACATGAACACAGCAATAGTGAAGAATAAGTAGCTCGGCTGGCTAGGCAAACGCCTGAGTACAAGAGCTTCAGCACTGAGAGTATTCATCGCGGCTGGTGGTGGCAGCGAAAGAGCTACTTCTGCATTCAAAATTACCAAATGGGGAAGGACTTGGCTTCAATTGATATTTCTTATTGGCGCGAAATAGCACGAGCAAGAGAAAAATAGGAAAATTTTGATGGTCTCAAGTTGCATTTTGCTAGCCCGTTCATGTGAGCTGATTTCCACTTGTTTCAATGCAGCTATCAAATTATGTCAACTAAACAGCAGATCCAGGCAAAATAAATAGACTTTTTATTGTATTTGACAAAATTTATCAGAAAAATACGTTAAATGTGTTTTTTTCACAACGCAGTAACCAATATTGAAACGGAATGGTAAGAAACATTCCCCAAGCTATTACTGCGATTTTAAAGCAAAAATTAATTGTTATTATATTAAAATTTTAAGAATTTCACAGGGAAATTGGTATTACATATCGTATTAGAATTTTATGTCTGATGCACGAAATGTGAAAACAATTATCACGCCGCTAACCCTTCTGAAACATTATTTACACCAGTTGAGCAAAATTATACGGAAAACACGTAAAACACCGCAACTAGCAGTAAATAGGAATCAGCAATATCCGAGCAATGCTTCAGCAAATACAAAGGTGATCGAGTGGCAAATTAGAGGAGGGCTGAAATCAGAGCGTAGCTGAGGCGTAATGCACTTTTCATGGCATTTCACAATTTAATTTCGCCAAAGCCAATACAACCGCAGACAGGTGCCGGGGAGAGTATTGCACAAAGCAGCCAACTTCAATTTTAGTTAGATGAAGTAGCAGACAGAAGCTGCCACTCGAAAAACGTAAAGCGTTATAGTGCAGTTGCTGCCACTTTGCTAATACATACATACGAGTATAACATATTGATGCTGTCGCTGTCACTACTAATGCGAGCCCAACGCAGCAGAGCAACCACAGACGTGCAAGTGCGCGCACTTAATCACCCGCGTACACGCATCGTAAGCAGTGGCAGTGGCAGCACTGACTGCCGTATACACCTTTTATTGGCACATTCGATTGATCACGTCTGCTGCGCTTTTTTACATTCACACGCGCTAAGTAGCGATTGCAATAGCGAAAAAATACAGGAAGCACTCATGCGAAACAGTTGCTGAGCTGATGCGTACCTATACACATACATACAAAGGTAGGTATGCGGGTAGTAGGGATGCCAATTTGTTCGATTTTTATGATCTCGGCATTTACGGGATTTCGTTTTTACAGTATCGGTGTTACGGGACTTCGGCGGGACGCTTTTCTTTGAGAGCTCGATTTAAACGCATTAGCTAGAGTCGGTAACGATCGCCAGTGATGCTTTCAGATGGTTTAAGGAGTTCATAATAGATGACTGATCCCGCCAGATGCACAATATAACCTTTCAAGCATGAATACTTCTTTTTGCTGTCGATGGACCTGGTTCACCTGGCAGGCTCTGACTTTTCCGACGCTTACGGTTATCATAATAGATGAAGCATCTCACACGTCACCAAACGTCACTCGATATCCCTCTCGTTCAATTGATGTGGCACCCAGTTATCTGTTTTCTGGACCATTCCCACCGCGTGCAAACGTTTACCGACGGTTGATCTGTCAACATTCAAGTCTTTAGACATATCATTAAGGGTTCGACATGCGTATTCACCCAATAATTGTTGTAGTTGAGTATCTTCGATTTTTTTCGGTTGCCCTTCGCTCGCTCGATCTGTATCACTCACGTCGAAATCGCTTAACACTCCTGATGGAGCATGATTACCGTAAATATACGACACGTTTCAGCTGCACTTTTCTTTAAAAGGTATTAATGACTTTCCGCAAATGCGGTTTTTTTCCGGACAAACGTAGACATTTTTGACGACAGATAAAAAAGGATCTTTATGCTTCACACGAATGTCAACTACTGCGATCGAGACCTCACATATACACCTTCAAATACTTCAAATACTAGAATGAACACAAAATAGTATCAGCAGATGCACCTCTATTACGAGGGCGAAAACCTATTCCCATACCTAATATTATTTATATATATGTATATAAATCCCCTAGAACTCTTTTTTGGGAGTTTGGCCGAGCTCCTCCTCCTATTTATGACGTGCGTCTGGAAGTTGTTCCACAAATGGCTGGACCTACAGTTTTAACCCGACTCCGAATGGCAGATATATTTTATGAGGAGCTTTTTCATGACAGAAATTCCCCCCGAGGTGTGCCATTGCTTGTTGAAGGGCGACTGCTTTTAGAAAACACTTTTTATTCATTTTGGCGTTTCCAGGAGATTCGAACCTACGTTTTCCGAATGGTAGTTAACACCATTCGGCTACGGCGGCCGTCTCTCATATTTACTGTTTTTTATTTTAAAAACAAAATTAAAACAAAATTTCAAACATATCCATATCATATGCTAAAAGAGGTTGTCTGTAAAGTCGGTTTACTGACGATAGTTTAACGTGATAACGTCATAAGAAAATACTAATTGAATGGTTGCATTTTTCAAAAGAAAATTTTAATTTTATTTGTTTGATAGATATTTTGTATGGATATAGAGAATGAAGTAACATTAACATAACATAATATACTTTAACATAACATAACATAACATAACATAACATAACATAACATAACATAACATAACATAACATAACATAACATAACATAACATAACATAACATAACATAACATAACATAACATAACATAACATAACATAACATAACATAACATAACATAACATAACATAACATAACATAACATAACATAACATAACATAACATAACATAACATAACATAACATAACAAAACATAACATAACATAACATAACATAACATAACATAACATAACATAACATAACATAACATAACATAACATAACATAACATAACATAACATAACATAACATAACATAATATAACATATCATAACATTACATAATATAACATATCATAACATAACATAACATGCTGTTCAAGCAAGGTAACGACGCATGAGCAAGATAACGACGCATTTTTTGGTGCGTGCAGCCGGCTACATAGAATTATAAGACGTTATCATGTCAAAAAATAATAATGACATTAAAACAACAGGTATTATTAACAAACTCGGTTTTATTTTAAATTCTTCAAGTAAATCAAATTAATAATAATCAATAAGAAAGCATATGCAAATACAAATACGTGAATTTATATATGTACATATGCGCATATACATACATATATACGCTCACTTAAGTAGGAGAGAGCAAGATGTCGAACGTTGCCGTTCGTTTGCTTTGTCGTTCGTTCCGCGCTTTCGCTTGCAGTTCATTCAAGGTAACGGCAATGAGCAAGGTAACGACAAATGCGCAAGGTAACGACAAATGAGCAAGGTAACACTAATGAGCAAGGTAACACTAATGAGCAAGGTAACGACACATTTTTTCGTGCGTGCAGCCTGTTAAATCGAATTATAAGACGTTATCACGTCAAAAAGTCAATGTTGCTTTTGTGCTATAAAACAGATTTCCATTTCATATGCTTCCTAAAATATTACGATTTTCGCAAATCTCGAGATTATTGGTAATGGATCCCGGGATTTTCAGTACTTAAAAATATAACAATCCTTCAACCTAGCATTCTATTACGCATATAAGGTAACCGAACTCAAAATATATAAAAATTTCGAAATCCCGAGATCCGGGACTGACACCTCTAGTGCATACATAAGGTTACTGAGCTTAAAATATATAAAAATCCCGAAATTCCGAGATCCGTGACTGACATCTCTAGTGCACACATACAGTAATGGAACTTCAAGTGCATCGATGGACGCGGCTGTAAATAGTATGCGGAGTGTGTGCGAGGTGTGGTGTGTGGAAAAAATGGAAACTAATTTAAGCAAATGCGTATTCAAAGCTTAATTTTCATTCCGACTGTCGATATTTGCATTCGAGACAGCACAACAACACACGAAATCCGGCAACAGCAGTCCACAGCTGGATGGTGGCAACTGCTATCGGTACTGCCAGCAGTCAACAGCATGATAATAACCGCAGCACACATTCATTAACGTTGGCGATAGTATATGTAGTGTTTTTGTTGTTGTTATTACTGTTTTCGTTCGCGCCTAACAACAAGCTCAAGTAGCTGTCTGCCTACGTTCATACCTACTTGCCTATCTACATACCTCCCTACCAACCAACGCTTCCAAACTGACCAATACTACACTTAGCCAGTTTGCCATTCGCTGCGAATATTTGCCGCTGGCTGTGACCAAATGCCGTTGCACCACTCCAAAGCATTGCCACGCATTAACGTTTGCAGCACTTAGCTGACAAATGCCATTGCCACATTCGCTACCAGGTACTCCTTCTCTTCTGCGAATTTCCTCACTTCATTGCTTTATTCCCTCTATTGAGCGCCAAGGCCCAATTCATTAGTCCAGTCAAAGTATTTTTGCATTGTATAGTTGATTATTGTTTTTGTTGTTGATGTTAGTGTCATTGCTGTTGCTACTTTAAGTTTAGCATGTATGTAGTTGCTGTGTTGCAGCTGTTGCAGCTGTTGCCTGTCTTTTCCTTTCTACTTTTTGCCTCTCCTAAACAGCTTAAGTGATATTTACCGCACTAATTAAGATATTAAAATGTGTGCATTCATATCTAAAGTGTTGCAGAAATGTTGAATTCTCATTGCATTGACTTCATTTTGCGATGAACATCGCCGATATGCTCATACGTATAGGTATTTATATGTGAAGCTTGGTATGCGGCGCAAATTATCTTCTCCCCGACTATGGTAGTGTGTGTAAATTAGCGGCTCTAGGAAACTATGAGTACATAGGAAGAAATTCGCTTGTTTCAAGAAAACGAAAATAAAATAAAGTAAAAATTAGTTTTTTCTAAAAACTGTTTGTGCCATTACTTGATAAGATCCTTTTTGGAGCGCTTTCTTTCGTGACTCCCGTTCATTGCTATTTCCTAGAGCCATACTCATATCTGGCCTTAGAAATCAAGATTTAAATACAACTTTTAAAAGGTTGAATCAACTTCAAAACTCTTAAGTATATTTAGATATGAGATGAGTGTGCAAGGCTTGAAATCTCTTGCCGTAGCGCTTGAAATCTCTCACCCATAACTAGTGCTGCTCCAATGTCAACATGTACTCGTTAAAAGTATCGGATAGAAGTAATCGATACTTAACTGTATTACAAGTACGACTGGAGGACTCAACATCGACTCGGATCCTCGAAACCTTGTTGCAGCCAAACTACGCACACGCCTCTGTGCAGCAAAAAGCGTACATCTAACTACACAAAGAATGTTCGACATTGAAAAGCTGCAATCGCAACAGGCAGCCAGTAGATTCACCACTTGACTCTCACTCTTGCTCTCAGAGAGCACTGCCCAACAAACCGGCATGCACGAGCAACGGAGCAACATTTCTGGTTTCCTACGTACCGCCGCCGAAGAATAAATCGGATTCCGGCGAGCCCGAAAAAATAGTTGGTACGACGAGGAATGTCATGGTGCCGCAGAAAGGAAAAATACTGCCTATAGAGCCACGCTGCGATCGGGCATAACGCGAGCCATGTGGGATCACTACCATGAGTGCGAGGAGCTTGAGATGCTGGCCAATAGGAACAAAATTCTACCAGAAAATTCGGCGGCTTACAGAAGGTTGTAAGACCGGGCCCATTTCTTGTAAGAACAAAGAAGGCGATCTGGCGACTGATATCCAGAGCGTGCTTGAATTATAGAGGGAACACTTCTCAAACCTGCTAAATAGAGACAACTGAGCATGTCATAGAAAATGTGAAGGTCCCACACCCCAACCGGGTATGTCGTTCCGCTATCCTACCATGACGAAGTGAGAATAGCAATAGCGCGGCTAAAGAACAACAAAGCTCCTGGAGCTAACATACTGCTTTCAGAGCTATTCAAACATGGCGGCGAGGAGCTGGTAAGATGCATGCATCAGTTCCTATGCAAAATATGGTCGGATGAAAGCGTGCCTGCCGATTAAAATGTAAGTGTGCTCTGCCCAATCCATAAGAAGGGCGATCCTGCAATCTGTGTAAATTATCGCGGGATTAGTATTCTAAATAATGCCTGTAAGATTTTAGCGGGCGTATTGTGTGAAATCCAACGTAGAATTTCTCTTGCCAACAAGTGCTACTTTAGACTAAGTAAGCAACTGACTAGTAAAGTCCTCTCTCGAAGAACAAAACTAACACTTTATAAGGCTCTCATCATGTCCGTCCTAACGTGTGGCGCAGAAGCGTGGACGATGACAACATCCGATGAAGCGTCGCTGAAAGTGTTTGAGAGAAAGATTCTGCGGATTCTTGACTTTTGCACGTTGGTCGCAGGCGCGGGAACGATAAGCTGTATTAGCTTTACGAAGACATGTACATAGCGCAGCGAATAGAGATCCAACAGCTACATAGGCTGGGCCATGTTGTCTGAATGGATACACACGCTTCCGCTTTGAAAGTAATCGATGCGGTACCAGCTGGTGGTAGCAGAGAAAGAGGAAGGCTTATTTTTAATTTATTTTTAAAGTAAAGCAAATTAAAAAATATGTTTATTATCCTAAACACTAATTAAATACCTTATTAATAATAAAAATAATGACTAAAAAATATATTTTCTTAAATACAGTTCTACCTGTATATAGCGAACTAAATATTGCAAGGATTTTTACAGTGCCCAGGTTGTTCACTATATTAAGGTTCACAGTTTTTGTTCAAAAAAATTTTTAATAAATACTCACCTTTTCTAAGACTCTCCTCTTAGATGCTAAAATTCCCTGGTAAGAGATACTATTACGTATGTTTTTGTTTATTTTCGCAAATTTAAAAAAGAATTTTCCAAAATAACAAAATTAATTCTAATGAAATTGTATCTGAGATTAAAAAATACTATTAAAAGCTATTTTTTTCAAACATGTTTTTTTCTAAAAATATGTACTATAAAAAATAACACATTTTAAAATGAAACTTTTTTTAAATGTTTTCTCATTTGGAAATTGCCATCTGGCGTATATCTAGATATAATATGTCACTCGAATTGAACGATTAAACATCACTTTGGATATCCATTTTTTCTGTTCTCAACATAACTAGTTTCTTCAAATTTTTTTACCAACCTTTGAATTGTCGATTCATTCGGACGATTATTTCCACCAAAAAGTCGCGAATTTTGGATATGTTGTTCTTAAAAATCGAATATTTTCATAATTAGTTTCAATAATTTTAACGCGTTTTTCTATTTTGTGAAATTGCACATCTGTCCAATGAAATTGCACAAATGTCCAAGATGTCAAAAACATACCGTCTAGTAATTGTTCACTACTGACATCTAGGCGTAGCTTTTGAAATACCCTATGATAATGTTTATTTCATACTCAATGCTTTAGATAAGACAGTGGCATAGTGTTTTACAGTTCGTATTTAAGTTATTTTTATTCACTGAAAACACAGGCACACAAAAAAAAAAGTGTCATGTCCAAGACATTAGACTAGTGTATTCCGACGTATTTTTTCGCACTGAATCCGAATCCGAAGTCAGAATACTCAAATTGGCTCCCGTTTTTGAGATAATCTCAAAAAACTGAAAAAAAATTAAAAAACTGAAAAAAGAAATAAAATTTTTTTTCAGATCCTACGGTAGTGTATTTCGATGTATTGAGATATTCTCATAAATCTGCGCATAAAAGCAAGTTGAAGGCAAAACAAAACAAATATTTTCTCGAGACACTATAGTAGTGTATCTCTATCTGTTTTATACCGCTGATTGCAGAATTATTTGCAATTCGATTTGAAGCCACAATTGTCAGGTTGAATCCATTTTTTGATATAATCTTAGAATACTACTCAAAAAGGTACTACTTTTTTAGATACTTATTATTCCATTGTAGAAATATTGACATTACTTTGAGGAGGTTTGATAAGGTGAACAAATTAATCATAAGCCGTTATCTCTAATTATGATCACATCGGGCAAAAATAGGCCCTGCCTGCCATGACGGCGTTTACCCAGGGACTCTGCCAGTATGGTTCCGTTGCCCACCGTCACCACGTGGAGGTGCCCTGGTTACAGATACAAGTAAAGAGAGTTTTTATCCAAGAGGCACGAACTTGGCGCTTTTGGATACCTCGAGACAGGGTCGAAAGTCATTCATTTGTTCGACCATATGAAAATGGCGTCGTTGTTTTCCCAAGGAATTTGAGCCAATATGCAAATTTTTGCATCAGGTTCGGATTCAGCGGGAAAAAATACATCGAAATACACTACCGTAGGATCTGAAAAAAAATTTTATTTCTTTTTTCAGTTTTTTAATTTTTTTTTTAGTTTTTTGAGATTATCTCAAAAACGGGAGCCAATTTGAGTATTCTGGCTTCGGATTCGGATTCAGTGCGAAAAAATACGTCGGAATACACTAGTCTAATGTCTTGGACATGACACTTTTTGTTTTTTGTGTGCCTGTGAAATCGGCGGCGAACAACTGGTTTTGGATTTGATTTGTTGGCAAAGGTGAAAAGAATTAAATAAAAAATTGTTTGCTGAAATCGAAAATATAGCATGAAAACGGATTGGGTTGTGATTTTGAAGTGTTGTTACAATGCGACAATCAAAAGATATAAGAGCTCATCCAGAATTCTTAAGTTATACGAGTATAAGGAAAAGGATTTTCGTGACTTGTTCCGGATAGCCAAAGAAACGGACGAAATTGAGTGCAAAACCAAGTGGTAAACCTAATTTACTTAGCACGGGTCGGTGATATTTACATTTATTTTAGGATTTGTCTCTATCGCCAGAACAAATGTTTTTGCTTAGTAGTGTGTCACGAGCTATAACAGTAGTTTCGCATCCGCTTGGCAAATTAAATATTTATTTCCCAAAAACGGGTAGCTGCTCCGAATCGCTTGCGGTGAACTTTGGTGCCCTGTGTGGTTTTTCTTATCAATATTTAAGTTTCATTTAGAAGTTTATTTCTTTCAAACGCTCAAATTTGTAGATATGGCAATTATCAAATATTTGTAATACATATGCAAATTTTTTTATAAAATTTGATGGAACTTTAGCATCAACTGTGGTAGGCAAACGATAACTAAGTTGCTATGATTTTATTTAAGGATAACTTAAGCAAAGACTTTGAAACTCGGCGTAAGTCGTTTTGAGTTTTATGTAGTTTTGTGTATCTCAAAGAGATGGGGAATAAAATTTTTTTTTTCAAAGCTATAAACTGAAATTTTCGAAGGAAATTCAACAAATACTGGAAATTAAAATTGACTAAAAGCCAAAAAAACTTACAGTGTACCTACAAGACTTTATAATTGTTATTTAGTTTTACTGATATATTTTTTTGTCCTTTTGCTACTTTGGCATTTTAATTTACAATTCTTACGTACATGAAAATGGCTAAAATACTTAAGTATATATGGATGTACAAATGTGTGTGTGTATATATGTAAGTATATATGATTATGCATGTGCACTGGGAAGTACTAAAACTTTATTACGCGATCATTAAGTGAGAACGGAAAAAAACACAAGCGAAATGAGATGCAGCTAAAAGGTAAACAACAAATCAAATGAAATAAAAAACGAATAAAATAAAAAATTTCAATTTAAATTCATTCGCACGGCCAATTGCCCAGGCAGACGAGGACGTTTGGGTAAATTGCCTAGTAGGTAAAGAGACTGATAGTTGCATAGTGATTGCGTTCAAGGCACATATACTCATACACATGGCTGTATGGTTAATAGATGAGTGAGGAAGTTGAAGCAGTTTGGAGCGGCAGTGGACGCCGACGGGCAGTTCGCAGTGAGCACAGCAATTGGCAAGCTGTGATTGTGATTGCGTAGCGCCGATGGCAATTTTACATACGAGCCAAAAACAGACAGACATACAAATATCAGCACACGTGTGTACAAGACTACCGCTACACACACACACACATCCATACGCTCTCGCACACTCCTAGCAAGGACATGTTGGTCCAAAGGTGTTGGTTTGTCTGGTTTGATAGGCGCGCATGCGCAGCCACATTTTTTTTTTTGCTTTGTTTTAGATTTTGTTTCCAGGCAATAAAGTGCTGCAATAAATCAACTTAATTAACTGAAAATCAATTCATAAATTATATTTGAATCTTGTACACATAAACATACGCACGCAGTCAGGCAATAATAAGATAAACAGCGCAAACCGGTGATAATGGAGGTGGTGTTGGGCAGGGCGGGCAGGCGGGCGTGCGTTCGGTTGGTGTTGGTCGGTGGCATGGACATGGCAAGCGAGTGTTTAAATTAAATGCGAATTTTCGTTCTGTCGATGTTCACTATTTTCTAGTAGTTGCAATAGCAACTGGGCATTTGCGGTTGTTGCTACAGCTAGGTACAACTTGCCGCTTGCCACTTATCACTTGCTTCACAGTAATCTACGCCATTAAGCAACTATGAATTTTCGCCTCGGCTCGTTGACTTTATTTTCATTTCCAAGTGCCATTTAAGCGAGTCCGAAGCGCAAATGAATAGTTTTAGCTCGTCCTGTCTTTTTGTTTCTTTTCCTCTTGGTTTTTTTTTTTTATTTTTTGGTTTTTACTTTTTACAATTCTTATTGGCTTGGCTATTTAGTTTCCGCCGCACAGATTTGTTGTGGCAATCGCCATTGCAAATACGCTGCAGCAGCCGCAAAAGCGATACGAGATGCCACATGGTCGATGCAGCAGGCGGTGGCAAAGATGGTGCGCTGCTTAGTAATGGGAAACTGTTGCGCATGCTCAAATTGCAAAGAGCACACGATGATCAGCGGTGTTCAGCGAGCAGCAACAGCAGCAGCATGAAAGGTGGTAAATAGTAGTCGTTGTAGTCGGTTTGGTCTGGATGGCAGTTGCGAAAGGCGATATATTGCTGCCACTACATTTGCCTCGATTGCTGTTGTTGCAATTCTATTGCTGCTGCTGTTGTTGTTATTCAATACTCATTTGCCGCAAGCGGTCGCATTTAAGTCGCCTATTTGTTTCAGTTTAGTTTTTCTTTTTTCACGTTCACGGAAATGATTATAGCCCTGACCAAATTGGTAATAGAAGTGTTAGTAACCAATGTGGCATTCACCTGCCACACCAAAAATATAATACCTGCTACTTGTGGCACTCAGTTAAAGGAACAATCAATAATATGTGTCGTTTACAGTGTGGTGATATTTAGTAGCAAGAAAAACAAAAAAGAAACAAACAAAAAAGAAACAAACAAAAATAAAACTAAGGAAGCAAAACTTAGAAATGAACTGGTAAATAATGGAGAACGGCGAGTTCTCCGCACAGTGCCCGCCGCACTAGATGCCAAAATTAACAGAAAAAACCCAATCCGATAATAATTATTCTTCAGTATGCAACGTAGAAATGTTCAAATATGTCGAAAGTGTACGTGTGAAACAAATGGGGTCGAATCACCACACTAGCGAAGGTACCACTCGTCACTCGGATATATCGCACTATGGCACATGTAAACGAATGCTGAACGCACTTGTTTGATCGAGCTGTCATTCGAACACCGACAGCCGCTCGTAAACGATCGAATATGACCAAAGTTTTTGTAATAAATCTATTATAGGATGAATTATTATAATCTCAACTCCTCCCAAAAAGCTGTCATGCTGGATTATACGGCCAACAAAGACTGCAATTAGAAGCCACACACGACAACTTAGGGAAATAAGTGGTTGCAATTTTGAAATTCAGTTTTAAGTATTCAGGTGCAAATTATTGATTTATAAGTTTTTGTAAATTTTATTTTAATTACTTCTGTATGGGATAAAAAATAAATGAAATATGAATTTACATAGGTATTATCTTTTTATTTTACCTTAAGTATGGTACAAAGGTCTTGCATTTCACTTTTTAAAAAGTATTTACAAGATAGCCCATGTCAAAGAAATATCAGGAATTGTTCATTTACAAAGCGCGCGCTACACATATGTCTAAGTTTTTTTTCTGGAATGTTAGTACAACTGTCCCCTATAGTGTCGCAGAGTTTGAGCGTGATCTGTCAATTATTATAGCTTGTTTTTGGCATTTAATTATATCAGTCAACCGGAGGTGCGCTGTGCAATTTTCACTATGAATAAAAATATCGATTTTGACATTTCGTATGCCGAACCATTGAAAATGTTACAGAAAGCCTAGCCGAGTGTGATTTATCAAAAACACGGGTCTACGAGTGGTGTAAGGCTTTTGTAGAGGGCCAGAAGTCGTGAAAGATTTGCCAAGATCTGGTCGTCCCTCAACGTCTTCAACGGATGCATATGTCGACAAAGTCAAAGAGATGCTGCTGGGAAATTATCATTGAAGTTTTAGGGAGGTAGCTCGTGACCTTAGCGTGTCTCACGAATCGATTCGCAACATTCTGCACTATTAATTGGGCATGAGACGCGTGGCTGCTCGACTCGTTCCAAGAGAGTTTAATTTCTTTCAAAAAATAATTCATCGGAAGAAGGTGGCTGAAGACATGCTTGAGCAAGTGAATTCGTACCCAACGTTTTTCCAGCGCATCATAACAGGCGATGAGATGTGGGTATATGAGTTTGACATGCAAACCAGTCAAGAGGCGGCAGAATGGCGCATTCCACATGAGCCAAAACCCAAAAAAACCACGCAAAGTTGGTTGAAAGTGAAATTAATGCTACTCGTTTTCTTTAACTATCATGGTTTTGTGCAGTCGAAATTCATTTCAAATGGTTCTACGGTAAATAAAGAATACTCGTATTATTTGGAAGTTATGCGACGTTCGAGAGAGAATGTGCGGCCCAAATTGTGGAAAGAAAACTCTCGCATCTTGCACCATGATAACTCACCGTCTCACAAGGCTCATATTGTGAACACTTTTTTGACCAAAAACTCGACTAAAAGTCATCGAACAACCACTGTATTCCTCGGATTTGACCTCTGTGACTTTTCCCAGAACTTAAATTGCCACTCCGCGGACGCCGCTTTGAGTCGATAGAGGCCATTAAAAAGAATTCGCTGTAGAGCTGAAGAAGATATCTTCAAACGCGTTTAAAAGTTGTTTTGATGACTGGACTAATCGTCGGCATATGTTTATTGCTTCGAATGGAGCCTATTTTGAAGGCGACAAAATAAATTTTTATGATTAAACTATTTTAATAATATAACTATAATTATTTTGCGTTTAATTGAACAATTCCCGCTAGTTTTTTGACAAAATGTATAATATATGTAAGTATCTGAAGATTTTAGGTGAAATGAGTCGCTTTCTCAAAACTTCATGCGTGTTCATTCATGAAATACTGAATGAAGAGTGCAGGACAGAATAAAGGCATCAACCAGGCTCCTACACGTAGATGGTGAGGGGTTGCTGAATATTACCCGGGACTTTTTATTCTTCGTTCACAAGCGTAAGTTGTTTTTGCGAACTTTTTGATAAGAGTACAGAGCACATTCTTTGCTTCTGCAGAGCATTCTTCGCTGCCATTGTGTAGCTCTCGCTAGACTAAAGCTCGTACACTTAGATGGCACGACTCTAAATTCATTAGCGATAGGCACCATAAAACCTGAGGAGATACTCGAATTCATCAGAAACTTCCAATTTTAGGTTCGCGGTCAAGCACGGGAGACCACATCAGAGATCGCAGTGCATTCTAGCCTAATAATAAGAATTATACTAGTAATTTGAAGATGCAAAATGTATTCCGCCCACAAAGGGTAAGTTTTACTCCTGAATTTTCTTTGCTTTCAATTAGCGTTCTTGGCCGGAAGCTTAAGAAACGTAAAAAACTTTATTCTATATCCTTTGTACTTTACATATCTAACGAATTTTAGCAGCTTAATATTTTTTTAGGCTGCAAGTTTACACAATTTTTTTTAATTTAAATTTGTTTGTAATAATCTCACCAAATTTCACTTCTTTTAATACAATTAAATTTACTTATCCAAAAAACCAAAAATATATATTATTATAAGAAATAAAAAAATCACACCTCCCGTGAATCAGGTAGCATGAATTTGATAAAAAGTCATGATTTTATCAAAAGCCGAATGGTTCACAACAACCCCTACCTCCTTTTTATTATCATGCAAGAAACAATACGAAAGCTGTAACAAGTGGTCTAGCATAAAAGGAAATTGCGCACAAATGTTCAGAAACCAAATTGAAATAAAAATTCTGTTTCGGCGCTTACTACTCATCGATCAGTAATATGATACTATGATACTTGCCACACCAAAGAGGACATCGATCGGCGCAGTGCACCATACAAGCGACGAAAGGTTCGATAAAACGTGCAACAACGTTGTAGTGAGGACGATAAAATACAATTTATAAACACACACAAATACTAAAACTCATCAAAGGTAAAGCGCAAAACTCATTACCCTGTAAAACGTCGCGCAAGAAACGCGGCATCCATGATCCATGCCAGAAGTCTCCTCAGAACTTAGCTATGCCGCTTTACGCTCATTTTCGTGTAGGAATTTATGTCGTTTACAAGAATTTCATGGTCGCACTGCCATAAATATCGCCAAACCGCATCATGTTACACAACAACTTTACTGTAGCAAGTGTGCACATTTGCACTTATAAGCCGACGGTATGTAAGGATGTGTGCGCTCACATGTGCGATATGTCCGAAAAAGAAAATGTAGCACCTACCTCAAGAGTTCGCGATAAATATGTGGTGTTAAAACTCTTGGAAGTTTTAGCTGAGTTCTTTTTCAAGTGAATTAAAATTTTGCAACCCAATATCTTTAAACGCCTCGGTCCCAGTGTGGTATTTGTAATGTTAGCACAAATTTATTTTTTATTTTGTAAATTTATTCAAAAAATTTACGAACGGAATCATTGCATCACCCATAAAAGCAGGCCGTCGTGACATCTATGAGCTTCTTTTAAAAGACGGCTTAAAATACCGACGTATGTATATAAATAAAGCAGTTCCATTTGAGCGAGTCTGTATTGTTCGATATAAACGGAATACGATTTCATATCGTATCCAGGAGCTCAAGCTCGGTTTCAAGCTTAAATTTTAAAAGGATTTGAAATTTGTACAATCAAAGTTTGGCATTAAATAGCAGCCATTTTAGTAAAGCTACAGCTGTTACGTTTGTCGGAAATAACAGGTGGCGCAAAAGTAACCTTGCGATGTTTTTTGGCTGTAATTTAAAAAAAAATGAAAAACTTTGATTCTTCTTGTGGATTATTTTTATTTGGTCTTTTAGTTTTTTTTACATCAAGTCGAGAATATGATGTCATGTAAATGGCTGCCGCCACAGTTGATTGCCATTTGAGCCCTTTTTATGGCATTTTCCATCACTTTGGCCAAAACTTCCGGCGATAGGTCCTCACATTCTTGACGGATATTGTCTTTAAGAGCTGCAAGAGTTTGAGGCTTGTTGACATAAACCTGGGACGCATGATTATTTTTGATGAAAAATCATCTTCCTCTTGGTGGTGATTAAGGATGGCTTGAGCATATGTTAGAAGCGAATGGCGGTCAGCAGCTAACAGCTGATGCACCGTCTGGACTTTGCACGGAAATATCTTCAAATCTTGTACCAAAATTCGCTGTAAAAACCGTCGACTGATACCCATTTGCGTAGCACGTCGTCTGGTCGATGTCGACGGCGCTTCCATAACATCCTCGGCTACAGCAGCAATATTCTCTGCAGAACGGCTACTCCGGGGTCTGCCACGCCTGGCAGCATCTTGTGTTGTGCCAGTCTCTTCGAGGCGAGCGGCTAAACGTCGCAGTGTTTCACCAGTAGACGTTGGACGGCGAGGAAATCTGCGACGAAATTCACGTTGTGCCAAAGTCACCGACCGATTATTGGTCAAATAAATAATCAGCAATATTCCGCGTTCTGGAGCAGTGTAGTGTAACATTGTTTATGAACGTGTATTTTGCATGTGTTTACTACACAAATGTCAAAACAGAACTGACATTAGGGGCCAATCGCTAAATTTATAGTATTTTCTGATAGGAGGATTACTTTAGCGCCACCTGTTACTTGAAGTGTTTTTGTTTCTACGAAAAAATGTTGCCCTATCACGATGTACAAATTGTTCAATGTCGCACTCAACCGTATAAAAACACATGTTTTTGGCCTACTCAAAAAAGAGCACAAACAACTGCGAGCGTATATCTATCTTCCTCTGGCAAACGCATTTCATAATATTAACGTTTTAAGTAGTCAGCTGATTTTAAGAGCAACCAATTCCCCTCAACAAGCTTCTCGAGAGAGAAAGTGTGCCTCCTTTGCCTTCGTTGGCATGACATTTTTAGGATCGAATACTGAATTTTCTTGCCGGATTACATTTATCTCAGAATCAAATACGAAAAAAGTAGAGGGAGAAACAAAGCTGCCATTAATTATTCTTGGTATTTTAACAGAGAATGCTACACTACTCTCCAAACTTTCCGTGCGTTTCAAGAGGAAAGTCATCTTCAGTGGTGACATTCATTTCTGGATAAATAAATAGCTTCGTAAATAAGTAAAATTGTTCATTCTGAGCATCGATTTTCGTCGCTAATTCATCGGATCTTATTTCTTCGATGATGCGTAAGCAGCACCTGCTAATCAACATATTTTAACCTATCATTTAATTTAATTTAATTTATTTTAGTAAATACTAAACAGTAAAGTACATTAAACTAAGATTAATCAATTCATGCTTCATTACTCAATTTCTATAGCGATCGATGTGCTGAAAACTTAAAATTATGTATATATATTTGAGAATTTATTGAACTCAATACGATTGGACCAATAGCAAAATATATAGTTTGCCTTAACTGAATGCAGATAAAAAGAAGTTTGAAAACGCAGGACTCTGCTCAGAATATTGAAAAGTACAATATCTTTTTACATTAGTAGATCACGACAATCACTATAACTACAGGTCAAATTATGGACAAATATAAGCGATTGAGGAGTTTTTCTATTTTGAAGAGATTTCAAATCGATAAGTTCAACGAGCACTATAAGCAAGTGAAGATTTTGAATAATTAAGCGGCTGAAAAGAAAAACGAACGCATTTACAGGTACAGGGTGGCTGATGAAAGCCGCTACCAAAAAAAATTGAATAACTTTTTTTCTTTTTAAGTTATCTGTTCCATTTTTGTTTTAATTTGCAGATTGATCTTTAAAATTAATTAAAATGGATAACTGGAACACGCAAACAAGAATTTGGATAGTCCGCCGCTATCACGCACTGGAGTCCGTAGTTTTGGTACAGAGAGAGTACAGGCGGATGTTTGGCGGCGATCCCCCGAGCAGATGCACCATAATGAGACTGGTGAATAATTTTGCTGAGCAAGGAACAGTCGCAAGAAGGTCTTATCATCGAAACCCACCAGTTCGGACGGAGGAAACGATCGCTGCTGTAGCTGCAGCTATACAAAGCAATCCAAGGGTTTCAACAAGAAGCTTATCTGCTCAACTTGGTGTCAGCCGACAGTCTTTGCAAACAATAATGCCCAAAGATTTAGACTTATTTCCCTACAAAATTCAAATGGTTAACAAACTGAATGCAGCAGACTTGCCGATTCGCTTGGAATTTTGCCAGAAGATCCTGCAAATGGTGGAAGGAGACCAAAACATGTTAAACTGCCTTTTCATGTCTGATGAGACCCATTTCGATTTAAACGGCAATGTGAACAAACAAAATTGTCGAATATGGAGTACTTCCAACCCACAGATACTCCACGAGACGGAATTGCATCCTCTTCGCGTGATAGTGTGGTGTGCGGTTTCTTCACGCTGTATTGTCGGGCCTTTTTTTTTGAAGAAAATGGTCACACCGTTACGGTTACTGGAGACCGTTATTTGAAAATGCTCAAAGAATTTTTCTATCCAGAACTACGCGGAAAGAGAATTCCTTTCAACTCTGTGTGGTTTCAACAAGATGGGGCAACGTCTCACATAGCCCAGACTGTTATGACAGAGTTGCGACGAAAATTTCCCAATAAACTGATTTCAAGAAACTCCGAATTTCGTTGACCCCCCAGGTCGCCTGACCTTACTGCACCTGACTTTTTCTTGTGGGGTTTATGTAAACAAGAAGTTTATAAAACAAAGCCAACAAATTTGGATGAACTAAAACAATCCATTCGGGCAACAATTGCGGCTATTCCTGTCGCAACTCTCAAAGCAGCAATGAACAACTTTTTACTAAGATGCCGCACTTGTGTCAACGAGCATGGGGGGCATCTAAATTCAATTATTTTTAAAACTAGTTAAGCTACATTTAATAAAATTTAATGACCTTCAACTTGAAAAAAAAAATAAATGAATTCCATACACTAAAAAAAAAGTTATTTGAGTTTCTTAATGTAGCAAAATTCTTCAGCCACCCTGTACATTGCACTCCTTCCATCGAATTAGCATGAGAGTTATAAATTGAATTCCATATTATCGGAGCGTACTTCAGTTTTTAAGGAATAAATGGACGGTGTTGATCTCACAAATATGTGCTTTTAATATCTTGGCGCCATTTGCAATACTGCACGAGACAGGAAGTTCGAAGACTTTATCATCTCGCGCGACGTTTAGCTAGCCACTGAGATTTTGTGGTTTTGCAGACAGATCACAGACGGTTGCAGCCCTGAAATCTAACATAACTCTCGCTTTTTATGAGGCTTAACCTCAGCCATGGAAATATATCATCTAAAAGTTGTCTAGTATAATAAGCAATCAGTAGAGCGGCCACGATGACCATTTCCTCACCCAATCTCAACTATTACAGGAACTTTCTTATATGTCACTTCAAGTGCTGTTCGGCTTGGCTCGAGACTAAAGCTATGTACTCTTTTTTTTTGCAAAGTTTCGTCAGTTATCCATTCCTGTCCAATTACAGGCAGTCTCTCTGATTTCGTATTTCTCGCATTCTTTCCTCGTGGATACCAAAGTGATCAATTTCTTCACACTGGTACTATACAGTTCATTCAGTACATTAAAGTACATTAAACTAGGATTACTTATAGTAGCAATCAGTAGAGCAGCCACGATGACCATTTCCTCACCCAATCTCAACTAGTACAGGAATTTTCTTATATGTCACTTGAAGTGCTGTTCGGTTTGGCTCGATAATAAAACTATGTATGTAAGTTGATACTCTAATTTTTTGCAAAGTTTCGTCAGTTATCCATTTCTGTCGAATTACAGGCAGTCTCTCTGATTTCGTATCTCTCGCATTCTTTCCTCGTGGATACCGAAGTGAACAATTTCTTCACACTGGTACTATACAGCTCATTCATGTTATTCAGCAGTTATCACCAAAGATTACCGGACCCAATATCTGCGAATATAACTCTTGGATTGACAGTTCTAGACTAGAAAAGAAACAAAAAAAGAAGATTCATCTTTCGCTAAAAAATCCCTTCAGCCCTATGATTGAGTAAACAACAGTAAATATACGAGATGTAACTATTGAGTAAGGACACAGACATTTCTATGCGAGTAGAAGAAGTACGGATTCTGTAAATACCTTTGACCGAACGCTTTCTTTCGAATACATTATCTCCCGCTTTGGAAAAGTATAACCGTAGATTTATTTCGAATTATAGTTATTTTTTCGGCTGGTGTGTGCTAAAATAGTAGATATTATATACATATATTGCATAAAATTCCGATACATGAAGACCACTCGAATAAATTCCAAAGTTTGGTGTTAAGCCCCGTGAACTGTCATGAAAATGACTGGAAATATTATACACATGAATACGTCGCTGATTGCCAATTTCAAAATTATTGGCAATTGAAGTATGTTGTATTTTTTCACAAGGGTCAATAATGGAGTATAAAATTAAAGTTATAGGAACGGCAAGGTGTTCAGTTTCATCACTCACATTCAACACATTTTAGGTAAAGTCAGACAGTTCATAAGAGTCCAAGAGATCAAGCTCGTCAGAGAACAGTCTGTCTTATGGATGGGTGACCACCATAACTTAGAGAGCATTAGACTAATTCGATTCTCCCTAACTGCAATGTAAGTGCTTATATTTATTAGACGTAATATATTTAATAATATCTATAGTCACCACCATTAGCTACAACGATCTCCCTTCTTCGAGTCATACTTTGTGTTAATTTCTGTGCAAGTTGGGGAGGTAATCGGCTCCAAGTCAGCCTTGACAACTGTTTGATGATCGTTCGTATTTGTTTTTCTCTGTGATTTTGCTTAAGAATCGATCAAATTTTTCGATAGCATTGGCATCAGCCGACTGGGCAGGCCAATTCAACATTTCAATCCTATTTCGCTGCTTTCACTCTACACACCTCTAGGTTCGATGCTTGGAATCGTTTTCTTCTTGTAAAATCCAATCGCAGCTGATGGTAATAAATCGTTTTGGTAAATTGTATTCATCAAAACTGCATTCAAATTGGCGGTAAACGCAAGTAAACGACAAAATACTTTTTCGGGGAACCAGCCCCAAACATGGAAGTTTAACAGTCCATTGAAGTTGTCGATGATCAGCAGTACACCAGAGCCGACTTATGGAACTGTTCGCACAAAAGGGATACATATAAGGTTTGCCCGATTCCTTTTTCAAACATGTATGTTTTCATTGTGTGATCATTGTGTGTTCGGTTTTTTCACTGTGCTCCCGAATGTGAGGTCTTCTGCACGTAAACCTCCTCGAATCGTGTCTTTGGATACATTAACATCGCTTTTGCGCAAAACTGCTTCAGCTTCACCCAACTATAAGTTCAGCTTTGTCACAAAAAAATCAATGTTCTTCTGAACTTGCTTTGGAGATAGATTTTTTTGGCCCTCGTCCGGGAAGTCGTCAACGTTTTTAACTTCTGTATACCATTGCAGCCATTTATGATATTTATGAACATCTTTGATTTATCCAAATATTTTGCTGAAGACGCACGTGACTTTTTTAGATCATTAGGCTGCATGGGTACATTATAGCACTTCAAAATCAAATCCTTTTTCATATGCGGAGCTCATTTTGTAAAAACAACGCACGCTTTCTTAATTTCTCACAAAACTAACAAATGGCGCAACGCGTTTTGCGAAAATGATATTCTTAAATATATTAAATAATTTTTGTCTCAAATATTTAAGTTTAGTTTTAATTGAGAATTATTCATATCCATCTAGACAACTTAGTATTTCTCTTATTTCTCTCGTTCCGAAAGGTATGAATATAAAATTGTGTGGCTAGGCTGGCCCTACCCAATCATAACACAATTAAAATTCAGTCATCCCGGTCCCACCTCAACACTGTGGGTGCTTGTTGCTTCATCTCAACTTGTCGTAGGTTTCGTTTTTTTTTTGTTTTCGTTCTATTTTGTGCAACCAAATGCAAGCAACAACAAGAAGTCACTTGTTGCAAGCAAATTGTGTGGAAAGTACAAATAGTGTGGTGTTGTACGAGTCCCACTTGTTCCTGTTGTAGTATCACAATAATAGTTGCAGTTGTTATTGTTACTGTTGGTGTTGTGTGCAAAAAACAGCGCATCTTAACCTTAATTTGAACTTTTGCGCTGTTGGACATGTCATGTTGTGCCACAAAGCGCACTTACCACATTGCCACATAGCAAACACACAATGCTGTCACCATACAGTTCATTTAATTTTTATTTGTATACCAATCGTATTAACAAATTTCCAAGCAAGCACTATACGAGTAAAGTTGTTATTGTTTGAGGCTTGCCACTTGCAACATAATACCAACAAATCCCTGGAAAACCTACATTTAAACATACAACAATATAAACAACAGCACCACATGAAAACAAATCCTCGGCAATGCAACAAAACTCTAACCAACAAACTCTACAAATAACCATTAAAACTGTCATCGCATATTGAAATGACGACAGCGACAACAACAAGAACATGGGTGGTAGGAGCATTGGCAACAACAAATGCAGCAATGGGAACTTTAGCACAGCAACAAGAAGAATCAGAAAAGTAATGGCAATGTTCGGCGATAGGTAAGGGTGTGTGTGCATAGCAACCAACCGAGACGACAACAAAAGCCAAGCTACAACTACAAAGTTTACAATTACGATTACGACGACGACGACGAGACATTTCGTTTGACATTTGCGGCTGCGCATTCGTTCTCGGACATTTCAAGTCGCCACAGCTCAACCTCAACTGTCATCCGAGACCCTTTTCATTTGATTTGCGCTCGTTGATCTTATTGCAATTATTGTTGTTGTTGTCCTATGCAGAGAGAATATTTTTGTAGTCAAAAGGAATTGAATGATGGATGAAATGAATGGATTTAGTGGACTAGTATTGAATGTCTCAAAAATTTCTGCATTCATAAATAGAAATATTTTCCAGAGGAGCTTGATATTAATTTAAAAAAAATCAGAGCTAAATTTTTTTAGCCTTATATAGCACACCGTTTTTATTCTAAGTTTATAAAAAAAAAAATTAGTATATAGTTTGATAGAGCTTGAAGTTTCAAGTGACGCAATTTGCGTTGAATTTTGATAATTTTACCGGCGGTCTGGTTCATTATCGTTTTATGACGAATGCTCGACATTTTTTATAAGGGGAGGGTTTTATTTGTGGAGGGTTGGACAAGTCCAAGCACTCAGTCAGGAAGACCATTGTACTACATCCGCATAGATTATAATGGAAGGAATGGAGAGACATGATAGATACAGTATGGATAGTAAGATGGAGAAATAGGTTGGAGGTCACTTTTCGGCGAGTCTTTTGGACGTCATTGATGAACCTTAAGAAATCCGAAAGAGGAAGAGTATGAACTTTATCCATGCCTAGAGCATCGTACCCCAACAGCCTAAGTCTGATTCTAGAGATCGCCGGATAGCTACGAAGAAAATTCTCAGCTCAGACTAATGTCTTCTATGAAAAGACCCCATCAAGTTGTCAATCCATAGTTGAACCGATGCACAATTGACCCCAAGGAAGGGTTTAGAGCAGAGTGGTATACTTGCAGGGCCTTTATTAGCCAATTTATCAACCAACTCGCTCACTGTAATACCGCAGTGTCCAGGCACCCAAATAAGACAAACTTTGTTGTGTTTTGCAACACTGTTCAATTCTGTCTTACATTCACCGACTAATTTCGAAGAGCAGCGCACAGTGCTTTGGTTTGAGTTTTGGCCAGCTTTTCGGGAATCGGCCGCACTGTGCAGCGGGAGAGCCCCCTTGCAGCTTGACTGTCACTACAAATTTCAATACTACTTTCATACACAATACAAAGCCATCATAATACACAAAAGAACAGCCGACCTGGTGCAATTTCCATGGTATTTTAAAGCCGAAGAAGACCCAAATGGGTATCATGGCCAACACGGTCATAGTGTCGATTACACTAAAAAAGGAAAAAATTGTCATATTTGACGATGAAAAGTTGGCTTCCTCTACAAATCAGCAGCACCTAATGTTCGAAATTAGGTAAAACTTATGAAAAGCGGAACTCCTTCTTTCGAGGGAGACACCTTGTTTTTGGAGTGAGGTGACCTAAGCTCAGGGAACTTTTGGAAATCAGTTGAGAGATGGGTTTGTGTAATTAATAGTATGCACGAATGAACTATTGAAATTCACCCATCGTTCGACACTATTCGTATGTTGATTAAATTAAATTGCCGTTTCAACGCAGTTGGCTCTAAGCGAGTGGAATGACTGGATTTATCTACATATGTACGACCAAGAACTGTAACTCTAGCTGCCTTCCCCAAACATGTAAGTTACTACCACACAACAATAAAATTACATAAATCGAAAGGCAAATTCTTACTTGACAAGGGCCAGTTTTTCAATATAGGTAACTTCTCAATCTCTTTAATTTCAACGTCGTTCAATATTAGGCAGCATTCTTCTTTCTACTTTTTAAAACCCTTTATTTCAAATGCAATGATACTTAATTCATTGGTATTCGAATTACTGCCGATGTTGTTAGTGAATTCTCAATAATTTAAGAGATCTAAAAATAAGAATATCGCTTTTTGATGAAACATTAATTGTTGGTAAGGAAAGCCACGGCCAATACCCCCAAGTTAACATACATTTTCACTTAAAATTTCAACCGTCAAACGCTGGGTTGTGGACTTTTACATTTTCGGGTGTTAAGCGCACTTGGCGTTTACTTCAGGATATATGCATTAAGTAAGTACTTGTTTGGAACAGCAGAAATCAGAGGCATATCCACTGAATGCGGCAATAACATCGAACATGAGAACTTGGGTATGATTGGCTTAAGATGGACATGAAATATTAATTTAAAAAAAAATAGGTTTCTAATAGCATTCGCTCATCACTAGCTGGAAGCAAGACTTTGAGTTCATTTCGGACTTGAAAAAAAAAAACAATGAAGCATATATAGAGAACATTTGACGCTCATAGCCGGCATACAATTTTAAATTCGTTGACTTTTTTGCAGGACATAGGAATAACATCACGGATGATCTTGCTTGGAGGGGGACTGATCTTATATCAGTAAATTCTGTTCAGTACGCGGCCACCCCTCTGCCCTTAATCAAGCTCTAAATCAGGTCGGCCTACATCGCACTAACCAGTAGTAGACGAATAGGTCTGGCCTAGAAGGAATGGACACAGAACTATCTAGGCTTCTCATAAATTTATGACAACCTTACTTTAGTAGACTAGTTGGTGCTATCACCGAACACTGCCTTAGGGGAATACTTGAGCAACGTACGAGATTTCCCTCAAATGACTTTTGTCGCAGCTATAACGAGAAGTAGGTGGAGAGCGTTGAGCGCCTTATCTTACACTGTCCTAATTTTGCCAAAATGTGAAATTGATGTCTAAACGTTTACTTCTTCGAATGTTTGGCATATTTAAAATCCGCAGCCATCCTCATTCAATATTTATTGGAAAGACAAAGAGATTTCACCACTTTCGAATTAAAGCGAAAACTTGAGTCATAGTAGGCCTAAAAGCCTATGTGGGCTTCTCTGGTAACTATTGTATCCTAAACTGTTCTAACCTAATTTATTTGAGATTATAATTGTGTTATGCTCAACCTAAGCCCTTGTTTACAAGCTGACCTATGAAGTGTACAGGCATTGCTAGAGTTCAGTGGATTTGTTGCTTTTTTCAGCTAGGAATTATCGCGAGTAAAGCGTACGAGATACTACTAAATATTTGTTGGTCTCGGCTGATTAATCAGCTGTCAACAACTGCGAGATTGAAGCAGAAGATCTCACAGAAGCGGCCAGAATTGGCCAATAGAAAGGCTGTTGTGCTCCATCAACACAAAGAGAGGCCAGACATATATTTAAGGATAGAAGCTCAGTGAGCTTTGATAGGAGGTTTCATGGCATTCATCGTATTCTTCCGATGAAAAACCAAGCGATAATAATCTTTTCATGCATTTGAAAGATTTCTTCAATATCGAGATTATTAAATTTACCTCGCAATAGGCTAAATCTATCTAACAAAACGGATCATATTTCATCTAAGCAGGGTAATCATAAGTTTGCTAGTTTCCTCGTGTGAATATAGTAAAAAAACACTTAAAACTTTTTACTTGACGTGGTGGAAATGTCTATAATTTAGAGCTAAATTTAAATATTTTGAATTGAATTGAATTGTTTTTCTTGTAACTTTTTTTAATCCTTCAAATCGTTTATTTCAGTGTTTACCGATCTTTATTACAAGAACTGCCTTTGCCTTTTGTTCTTATTGTTGTGGCTGCTGTCATTTAACATGTTGTTGTTGTTGAGTCAAGCCCATCGACAGCGAGGAGACCAGATCCTCAAGTTGAGGTGAGTTGAGTTGAATGTGGCTAGAGCTTGATAAAAGCAACAAATTTTATTGCTAACAACAATGAGTTCCACAATAACAATAACAAAGACAGCAATCGCCACCGTGACAACGTCAATGCCAATGGCAATAGCAATGCCGATGGCAATGACGATGACAATACCACAATGACAATTGTGGCAGGATCATGGCCATTTCCGACGCCCGTTCGCATTGTGTGTACGCCCGTGCAACCAAGCAACGACTCTACAAATAAGCAGTGCAGGCGTATTCACAGACGCAGCATCAAACATACAACCAGCCAGTCAGCCGGGTAGTCAGTGGGAAGACAATTGCACGCAGTCGCGCTGCAGACACACTTCACAACTCAGACGAAGCGCTTGTAGAATGGCAGAGTTAAGACAAAAGCCAACCGAAGCACAGTACTTTGTTCTTGCTTTTGCGCATAGCCATTTCAACGAGCTGCTCTGGTCCCAACGTTGCTCTTGAAGAGACTGAATAGTCTGCGATTTGAGGTTTTGACAGCGCAACAAACAAATGAAAGGAACTGTCAAAAGATTTGCGGCACTGACCGGCGAACCGCAGTAATTTGCTGTCATATCATCATCATCATCAGCATCAGCAACAACAACAACAACAGCAGCATCAGTGCGATCCTGCGCAACGAGTACACTTTGACTAGCATCCTTTGTGTCCGCCTTGTACTGCCATGGCATGCTTGGAAATGATTTAGCAGCTCAACGCGGTTTAATAGCGGATTTTGGTGGTGGTGTGTCACTGATGACCGTCACATTGCCTGCAGGCACATTGAAAGTCAGCAGTCACGGCTTGTCACATTTTTTCGTGGTACAAAGAAAGATGAGGGAAGAGATGGCGCAAATTATTGGCTGCTTATTAATTTCATCTACGCAGCGCTGTCGCAATTTCAATTCGTGTGCCTCTTAAAATAGCACTGGTTGGCAACTAATCTGCGAGATAAATTCCTACCGAGGATATGTGCAATGCGTATGGCTTAGGGGCGCCTACTGTTTATTGCTGGATGTCATGCGCATGCGTACACACAACTGGCAGCGTTGCGCCGCTGGGATTTGCACACCATGCGCGGCACATTCAATGCATTCTCATTCGTAAATGCGCCAATACACACATACACATACCGCTGAAGTCAATATCACATATATGATATAATATTATCGGATTAGTTTGAAGAAAAGTTGCATTGAAGTTGTTTAAAAGAGTGATTGGAACGAATCGTAGTAAACGATTACTGGGCAGTTACAAGAACTTTTTTAATCAGCAATATATTCACTATACGCAATCAATTCTCATATTTACTTATATATGTATTAGGGCGGGTCGATTTAAAAATCACTCATTGCTCTGTGAAAATCGTATTCTAAGGATCAAAATAAGAAACTTTGCCAAAGGAACTATACCTCTAAAACGAATTCTGATGTCCCCCAATTTGGGTCGAACGAAAAATCCCATTTTGACCCATTTAGAGTGCTCCAAACGAGTCCAAATGTATGACCACCTCCACTAACTTTGGACGGCCGATCCACCCATGCCAGTGGCACACCCCCTGGAACTCCCCTGGTGGGTCCCCATACAATAATTTCAAAATATCACCATTTTTGGCCTTTACATGAGAAAAGAAACTAAAAAGTTCCTTTATACTATTTTAAAACATAAAAAAAGTTGCGTTAAGTACTTAATGGAATATTAAGGGGTCGCTAACAGTAGATAAAAGATTTCTAAAAGATATTATTTGCTTACATTTTTATTTATTAAAAAGGAAACACAAAAAATTGTTACAAGAAAATATAAGTAATGCCGATTTCTTTGTGTTGGGTACTTTTGCCCGAAATTTTTTTTCTATTCGGCACTCGTAAGTAACACACATAATTTTTTTCTTAAACTTTGACACGTGCTAGCGAACGCTAAAACTCAATCTTAAAAAATAAAAAAGCGTTTGTTATTTAGGTAATAAAAGAGAATCGCGAGTTAGAGTAGCTTCACTTTTCGAAAAATAGAAAATAAGAAACACCTACTAAATATATGTATGTATATATAGTTGGCGCTTTCACCCTTATTAGGTGTTTGGCCGAGCGCCTCCTCCTATTTGTGGCGTGCGCCTTAAGGTTATAACACAAATAAAAGGACTTACAGTTTTAAGCCGACTCCCAAACGCAGATGCTGTTCTTCTTAATGAGGCACAAACATACGCAGAGGTTTTGCCATTGACTGCCGAGGAGAGATCGTTATAAGAAAACACTTTTTCTATCATTTGGGGTTTTATGCACAGAGATTCGAACCTGCGCGCCTCCGCATGGTAGTCACACACCAACATTTTCGTCAACGACCGTTGCCGACCCTAGTCTATATCTGAGAAAGACTTTGAGTGTAAATTCGGACACACATATAATAGAAGTAATAAAATCTTTTTGAGTGAAGCTCAAAATTTTTTTTAAGTTTTATAATGTGTTGCCATTCCTTTTATAAATTTCTTAAAAGTTTCGTATTTCAAAATTCATTTTTATCCTTCAACCATTTTTTTATCACTTTATTTGTTCTTTATTTCACAATTTTTTTCTTCATCGTATATATAATCATTGTTTATACTAAAAAGAGCGATAACTCTGTTATTCATTCTATCTGCATTGGAAAAGTCTTTGGCTCCAGTGCAATAGGCACATGACGCAGAAAGTTCTGAAGACTCCTCGCCATTCAATTTCCGTTCCATTCCTGCTTCTAGCCATCTAGGCCATCAGCACACACGCAGAAAAGATAGGCTTACCATTTAACCCCCACTGTAGAAGCTGTGAGGACCATTCAGAGAATAAGACTGTTGCGCACTTTCTCTGTAAATGTTCGGGTTTGGCAGCTAGAGGATTAAGGTCACTGGGTGCTTCTTTCTTCGACAGCCTGAGACAGTGCTCCAACCTAAATTCCAAAAAGCTTGTTCATACATCAATAGCTCTGGTTGACTGTGGATATCTGTCCGTTGGAGGTCTCAAAATGGTATCAAAACTTCGCTTTAGTGCTACTTGGGGAGTGTCAGAGTGGTACTTCAGCCATGCCACCTAATAACCTGCACTGAAGAAAAGTTATGCGCGAAGTGTATGAAAAACTACTTATATAGGAAATTGTAATTTGCGATTGCAGCGACCAACCAGTGATACTAGCATTTTGCAATGTCTAAAGGCCCTATAATTATCATCCGCCGACTTTGTAATCGCCCTGAGCTTATCAAGGGTCATCAGTTTTTTCTGTGAATTCACTTTTGTCACTTTTTCAAAACACTATCCGCGAAGTGTCGATGGAATACTGCAAAATTGCATAGCGTAAGTTTCGGTCAACCCTAGAACCTTTCGGCAGTAGTTAACATGTAATATTTCCCAAGAACTGGCAAAGGGTACCTTGCTAAAATATAAATTGAAAATATGGAGTAAAACTAATTAGTTAGTCTTGACCAAAATTCTTTTCGTCAGACACCATTTATTTTCGTTAAAACATGACATCTCAGTTGCTTCAGGGTATTTAATTTTGTTTAGAAGGCGTTTCAATCGGATAACTCGCTATTCTCGCATTTTTTCTTACATAAATTGCCTTTTGCTCCTAACGTAGGACTTACACCGGAGATCTACATGGACAACTCAACGAATAAGACCCTCAGAAACATTAAGATCTCTCGCAAGGGCCCTCATTGGTTTTGAAGGGTTCTCGTCAATAATCGCTTGCACTTGTCGAATAAATTCTGATATCGGACAGTTTCAGAACGTTCCCTGTGTATTCGGCATTTTACATTAGGTTCCGCATCGCCGATTACTGCTTCCAATTCGAACCTTATGAACGAATGAACGAGCGTACTAAAGAAATTTTGAGGTTCCTAAATCGGTTTAATTTTCACATGTAGAGGCAATAACTGCATGTCTCTTCATTTCTTGAGTTAAGTTGCACTAATCCGTGTGTGCTCTGAAAAGAGCAAAAGGAAAATTAATGGATCCGGAAAGGTATAGCCACATATATGCATGTCTCTAGCTATCTTATGTATCCTGCATATTATTTTATTTCGGCTATTTTATTCCTTACATTTAAGAAAAAACTTAAACCCATTGGATAACAATCCATTTCAAATTATTGTTAAACAAACAAAGGAAAGGCAAACCTGTTTGTATTTAGGTTCGATATTTTCTCCAAACAATTTTTTTTCAGCATACTTGGAAACACTTGTTTTGTGGTTTTCGAAAATCCTTTCCCCTTAGATTGCAAGCCTTGCACCTGAAGAGGGTACGCTAGGGCAACACGAAGGTTTATGCTTGTAATACATAACTAACCATCTATGATATACTGGCCAGTTGTCGCCGTTAGTCGCGCCATCAGATGACACCACGACAAAAGGTTTGGTTAAAAAATAAGTGGGTTAGTATTTTAGGGTTAAAAAGCCGTATGGGAAGAGTGTTGTATGTGTTGAATATTCTGCATCGAATTCTGTTTAGTCTGCTTAATCTGGCATAAAGAGTTCAGAGCAAATGAAATCACGGAATGAAAAAGAAACGGTCAACAAAACCTTTGATTTTGAAACGACTTGTGATGGGTTTTAGATGTTGGCTTGTTAGAAAAGTTCCAATATATAGCATATCTTTTTCCCGTCCTTAGGAATGATACCTTCTGTAGTATTTCGAATGCGTGAATAAAGCTCTGCATCGATTTGAGGAATACACCAATACTGGCTGCTACCTCTCTGATGCTCACAAAATGATCTTGGAGTTTATATTAAACTTTAATAAACTTTTTGGATGTCTTCATCAATCACGACTCGATTTGAACCCTTTTTTTGTATCCTTAGATTGTGTTTTCAATATGGTCGAGTTTAGGTAAGCTACAGCTTCTATTGTCATTTCTTTCGCAAATGATTTTTGCTAGCAACACCAAGTTTCAAATAGACTTTTTAGTTACTTAACTAAATTCAAGATAACGAAATTCGTAAAATATACAAAACATTGAAGGAGGAGATATTCGACCAGTAGGATATCGGAGCTATGTCTAGTTAAAGCTGTCGCGTTTTGTTTTTATCAGCTCGTGCATTGATATTCCGAATAGTCTATTGTCAGCATTTTCTCCAGTACAGATCGCAGCTTCAACTGCAAATTTGTTTCTCTTGGAGGACACTTATGAATTTAATAGTGGTTTTCATTAAGAGAGAACTGAGTATACCTATGAGATATTCGTGATACTTTTTAAACAGAGATAATACTCATATACAGTTGAAATTGAAATATCAAAAAAAATTGAGCCAAGGAGCACCGGGAGGTTTGGTAACACCTTAAACCCGAAGGCTAAAAAGACCATTGCATTTAAGGGGGGAGCCTGGTTTATAAGGTCAAAAAAATCAATTTTTTTTTTCGTTTTAAGCGATTCCTAATATACTCGTATTTCAGAATATTCACACAAAGTTACAGAGCCTAATTCTCAATATTTCCGTAGATACAAAGCCAAAGGTAGGCGAGCGTTAGGTAGTTACGCTGTGACCGGACAGCTATAGCACAAACTTTATCTTCTTTTCTCGACTTTTAATTTTAATGATTTCTTTGAATTGGCATACAGGAATGAAAAAAAAAAACGAATGAACCTTTTGAAATGAATCATAGCTTGTTCCCTTCAGTATTAAATTCTCTTCTATTTGAACTAACAAAATAGATAAAAAAAAATTTTTTCAAGATTTTTATACCAAGTTGAAGAGAATTTTTTTTTTATAGAAAGGCATTTTTTTCTTTAAAATCTCCAAAAAGTTGAAATTTTGGAATATCTCTCAGTTTTCTTAGTTCATCTAGAATAAAAAATCATGATAATTAGAAATCCATTTGAATTTTTTGCTTTAGATAATAATTACGAGCTGTATCTTGTACGCCAGTTGGAAACTTCAGCGTTGCAGCGCTCTACTAATTTCTATGTTAAACATTTTTTCAACTTATTTTAACCAGTACAAAAATTGTTTATACTTTTTAAATGTTCATTATAAGATAGAAAAAACTTTGCAGTGCTAAATTAATTCTTTCCTTAAAAAAAGAATCGCAAAGAGATGCAATTTTTAGTCCTCATAAACCAGGCTCCCCCTTAAAGCTATGGAAAGTTAAGGCGTAGATAGTCAAGGATGATAGAAGAGATGTATCCGAAAGAAAGAGATAGTACAGAATAGAGACATAGAGGTAACTAAACTTGATTCTCTGGCCAATCTGAAAAAATCCTTCAGTTTGAGAGAACGAATATTACACATTCTCATCACATCGAAACCCAAAATGCGTATCCTTCAGTTTGAGAAATCGAATATTACACATTCTCATCACATCGAAACCCAAAATTCGTATCCTTCCTTTAGCAAATCCAGAAAATGCTCAATGCTATCCGTCTCCTCTAAGCAAGGCAGGCAAATCGGTTCCTCAATCATTCCAATGGTGGTCATATGTTCACCCCATGCATTGTGCCCTGTCATAATACCGATCATCAATCGAACGTCTTTTCTTCCAAGTTTTAGAAGTTCGACAGTCGTGAAAAGTGTTGAACAAATTTCTTAGACAAATTTGTTTTGACGTGTTTATTGTACTAGAAAACGGTGTCATCATTAAATGATTTATTACTTACTCTTTATAATAAGTGAAATTTTTACTCAATGATAGTTATCTATGAACAACATTTTCTTAAAAAAAAAATTCTTTCCAGAAAATATGTTGCTAAAATTTCTTATTTATATATTTTTTCATCAGTTTCATAAAACAAAATTTGTCCGGCTCAGTTTGGCTTGGAAACTGGAGAGGAAAAATGAATAATAACGGACAAAAATCAGAAATAAAAAGAGTAATCAACTTTATGGAAAATGCTTTGATGTGCTGGTTGTGAACAAAATCAATAAAACCAATCTCAGTCCATAAAACTCGGCTGTAGAGCTTAAGTTCTTCTATCCATCTGGTTCAAAAACATCATTTTGAGAAAAAATGTGTCTAAATTTGATTTTTCAAGGCATATAATAACGAGCTTTTTTCTTTTCAGATCTAAAAGTTTAGAACTCAAAATTGAGAAGAAAAAAATTGGCCTAACATCACATAGTACTATACTAAGCAAGTTAGCTGTTATCTTTGAAGAAGTTAATATATTAACCCATTAATGACAAAGTATGATATATCTTACGCAAAAAGAGCTTTTTTCAAAAATTCACCAAAAATCCACAATTACCTATAAGCTTTTTATATTTACAGGGCGCGTGAGATAAAAGAGTAGTTTGAAAAAAAAAGCTTTTTAGTTGCCATTTAAAGCTTTTTTGTTGACACTTTTCACGCCAATACATGTAGTGTTTTTCGAAAAAGTGAATAATGTCACGCAGGTAAGTTTTATATCTTAAGAAAAACCAAGCAACAGTATTATATACATAAAAACGTGCATTTACTCAAAAGTGAAACCATGAGGCATCGAATACATATAAAATGCAGTGAAAAATTTGTCCCGAAATGTGTTTTACCTTCTTGTAAATCATTGCGTTTCGTTTTATCATACGTAAACGCTACCCCAGTTTGGCTTTACGGGCATTCATATACATACAATACCTTTTTATAGACAAGCAACAACTGAGGAGATAATTGGATGGCTCGAAGATCTGAATGAGGACGATAATACAGACATTATAGACGACATCAGAAATGCCAATTCAATCGATGTGACTTTACTTCCACCTGAAGAACAAGAGTTATCCAATTGCGATGATGCTGATGAGGTACACTGCGCGACTTGGGCCGTGGGGTTCTAAAAAGGCCTTGCGAGATAAAAATTGCCAGTTCAGAAGTGGATAATGTACAGTTTTTTAATGATGTGAGCAATTCAAAAACCAGGTGGTCAGTGACTTCCACTCAAAGGAAAAAGAACACTCCACAATTCGTCGAAAGTGGTCCAAAATAGAACTAAAAACAAGATAAGGCACAAACACAGCAATACGCGTTCACACTCCGGATATTATAGCAGATATTTTGAATAACGATTTAAGTCCACTACAACTTTTTAAACTAACTTTTGATGATGATTTTATGAAATATATACAAGCACAGACTATAAAATAAGCTGTAAACAAAGGAGATGAAGCGTTCACCGTAAATCTTGAGGAATTGTACACTTATCTAGGCATCCTTATGGTAAGTGGGTACAACAAAGTGACTATTCTCAACTATAATTTCACTTGATTACGTGATAAATTTATTAGTTGCATTTTTAGATACCAGCTTCTCGAATGTACTGGGAGACAGAAAGTGATGTGTACAACCATTTAGTGGCAGGTTCAATGGTGGAATGATAATAATAACGTCACTATTGCAACAAACTGTAAAAACGACAACATAACGACCACAACAGGACCATGCAAAAGATATGGTCAGCAACAAAAACGTAGACAAGATGTAAATCAACCAGTAATCATCAAGGAGTATAATTGCGGAATGGTGGAGTCGATCTCTTCGATCAGCAAACGGCAGCTTACCGAACTCGGATTAGATCAAGGAAATGGTATTGGCCCATTTTCAAATTTTGTCTAAATGGAGCTATTGTAAGCTTGTAGATGTTATTTCGAAAAGTTTATCCAAAACTAACTCTTCTCGACGTCTTACAAGAAACATTCTTTCAAAACCAATAGAACTTCATCCAGTTTCAGGACGAAAGAGGAAACGAGAAGGCGAAACTAGACACGATGGAGTCGAGCACTACGTAAATTATTCAAGAACTCAGCGCCGATGCAAATTTTGTGACAAGTGTACAAAATTTATATGCATGAAATAAAATTTCGGATTGCACCCAGATAACTGTTTTTACAAACATCATGTAACTGACTCATCAAATAACTAAGAAATTTAAAAATGTGTGGATGTAGAATATAATATTATATGTCAATTTATAAATAAAATGTTGATTTGAATTCAAAACCTATGTATATATTGTAATTATATTTTCATAGAAGTAGCTCTCCGAATACGCGTATGTATGATATATCATACGCTTTGCCACGCCTACATCTTTTGAGATAATTTTTTGAAAAATGGAAATGAGCCATTTAACATCAACACAAATATTTGGTGAAAATTTCAGTCACCTTTCTTAACTCGTTTTATGTGTGAGCATTGATGGGTTAAAAGCTATATTTGCCTAACCTACTACACCCAATTTGATTTTGGTTTTCTCTTATTTGGGACTACGGAGTGCGTAGCTAAATAATACACCGAAGTGCAATATTATTGCTGTAGAGATGAAAAATACCGGGATTAATATAATCCCGATGAAGTTAAAATAACGAATTAAAAGAATTAAGAAATTCTTTATTATTAAACTTGATTATATCTTTCCATATTTTGGTTTAATGTTTTGTATTAATAGATATTTTCAGAGGCACCTGTATTTTTTTGTATTTGCCTTCTTATTTGTGATGAGTCACCTGGATTTTTAAATATAATTAAAAAAAAATATTACTTTGCGATTTATCTCTATTGGTAAATATGTAGGTGATTTGCAAACTCAGTTTTTCCTAAATTTTGAAAAGGTTGCCTTCATGAATTTCATTAAATTTCTATTCACATTAAAAACGTTTTGTCCCGAAGTGAGTTCCAGGAGGGGTCTCGAAATTCCGGGCTTACTTAAAAGATGTCCCGAAATAACGGGATCAAAATTGCCCGCTAATATTGTCATCTTTGGTAGCGGCACTGCGCTTACACTGCGGCCACATCAAGGCGCGCACCATAAAAGGCGACTTTATTTTGACACCAAGGCGTTGCATACATACATACATACATGGCGCAGCAATACCCCTTCCTGAACCTAACTTTTAATCGAGCGAGCGCCTCGTCACTACCGCCACTACCGACTGCCATTGAATTATTTGTTACGTCTCCCTAGCGTGCAACAGCAGTAATGTGGAGACATAGTTAGGCGCATGTAGTCACATACCAAATAAGGCAACAATCGCAAGAGGCAAGTCGCCAAAAACAAGAAAAGAAAAAACAAATTCACATACAAATACCAAAAAAAAAATTCCAATAACATTCGCGACTGGTGGCGGTGAAATTCGTTGCCAGCACAAAAGAAGCACTGCACTGCAAAGTTAGAATTATATTTAAAAAAAATAAAAATTATTTTGCGTTTGCGCCTTGTGTTCGGTCGGTCGGTCAGCTCATTAAGCCAAAGCGAAAGGCAAGTTCGGCGCTTAAGTCGTTTGTTTTTCATGTCCGGCATTGCTTTTCGGCTGGCTCTGGCAACATACATACATACACACACATGCGCAGAACGTCAACAATTGCAAACATGCGCTAAGTGCTGCGGCGCATCGCCGCACATTGATCGCTGCAATAGCAGCAACAACAATACCTATTGTGGCCAATTGCAACAATAGAACAACGTCATTACAAGCGCGGTGTGAATAAATTTGTTCGGAATTTCTAATTGGCGAATGTTGAATGTCGGTTGGTGCGTTTGTAGCAGCTGCTGACAGCTGTGCACAGCCAGTTGCCTGCAATGAATGTCAGCATTTTTTGCTTTCCTTGTTTTTGTGCAATGTAGTTTTGGTGAATTTTACGCTGCAGTGATGCGTAATCTGGGTAGCCGCGCGCACCGTTGTTATGTCTGTGCCGCCAGTTAGCGGATAAAGCACGAATAATTTTGGTGTTGTTGTTGCTATTGCACACATCTAATTGCCAACAAATAAGTCTGGACTAGCAGTCAGTTGCATGTTAGACGCGTGTGCAACATGAACTCAGTCCAATGACTGAGGCAGCAGCTGCTGTGAGTGCAGGCTTAAATTTGTTTGCATTTATTCCTCGCCTTTGTTTTGTACTTTGCTGGTCACTCTAGTGATCGCCTACTCGATATGTGCGAATGCAATTACATGCCCACTAAGTGGAAGCAACGCTTGGGTTGGGCGACATAAAGGGGGCATTTTTGATATACACGCAGAGTGAAAACACACGTGCAACATGCACGCGATGAGATAGTGTTCATGCAACATACACTCAACTGGTGTTTGGTAGAGTTTTAGCATAGCAAATGGTAAGAGCGCACATTGTGGCAGCATAATCCATCAGCTGAACTATTATTCTGCAGCAAAACCAAATTCATATTTTATTTTAAGCGCAGAAAACAACAAATTATTCAAAAGAAATGCAGTTAATACCCAGGCTTGTGGGTGGCTATGATTGCAAGGCACATCGCGGGCTAAATTTTTCCTGTATCTTTGCAATACTCATCTTTTGTATGCAGTCCTTAGATGCCACAGCTAATAAACCAACAAGCCAGCCAGCGAGACAACTGCCCACTCGTCGCCATATGCAGCTTGTGGCATGCAACAATTGTCATAAAGCATAGCAGCTTCACAAGCGCTCCGAGACAGCGTATTTATATATTTACATATTTGTGTGTTTTTGATATATATTCGCTGGCTTCGGTAAGTACGTGTGTATGTATGGGTTGCTCTGCGCATTTCTATTGTCATAAATCGATCGATCAAAGACGATTTTCGCAATGCTCGCCTGAGAGATTTAATACTTCTTTTATGTTTATAGGATTTCCAACTGCGATTCAAGTAGAAAATTGAAAAATCCGTAGAATAGACAAATCTTCCCACTTGCAAGATATATTTGAGTGAGTTTGTGTGCGTGTGTGGGGCATGAAGCAATGCATAAATTATGACAATCGTGCAATAGAATGATTTACGTAAATTAAAATTTTACACTGTGGAAATGATGCCTTTTGTAGCTGCAATAGTTCTTTTAATTTTTCCATAGAAGGGAGTTTAACAATTGAATTAAAAATTTATTTTAAAAATATTCAATGACTTGTCATTTTACGAAAGCTTAGTTATCCGCACCATGCCCGCAAGCCTGCCTATTGGGGGACGGTTGAAATAGCTGATATGAGAAAAGCCTGCGTCAAGACACAAAGAAAACCAACAAGAGCGCGTTTACGACCAATCTTAAATAGCCTTCAGGCAGAGTAGCGAGCACGAAAGCAGGCGCTGGAGAAAACAAAAATCGTTGCTTTAAACAAATGCGAGATGGTGCAGTTACTGACCCCTGGGGATTGGCGTATAAAACGGTCATGCAAAAGATGAAAGGGCCTAGATCACCGTAGCCCATGTGTCCACAATTAGTGTAACAAATAGAAATCGCAAATTTGCCATTACCCTTAAACCCGCGATACGGGGAAAACCCCAAAAATTCACCAACCTAACAGTACTTGCCTGGTTGAAGGAACCTTTCGGAAGCGATAAAAATTGCAACGCTTGGTGTTGCCACTTAAACCAAGCAAGCAACCTGACCAATCATTTGCATACAAACCCCTTTGTTTGTTGGATACCGTAGGGAAAATTTTTAAACGTATCGTATGTGATCGCCTGCAGTAGAGTTTAGAAAGCCCAACCGTACTCTCTGATAAGCAGTTTCGTTTCCGACGAGCAAGTTCAACCGTGGATGCTATCCGAATAGTCACAAACATAGCTCGGGAAGCTATCAGCGAGAGCAGCACATCCATAAAATATTCCGCAGTCATCACATTGGATGTAAAAAATGCTTTCAATTCGGCAAAATGGTCTAACATACTGCTAGTCCTAAAACTTTCGAAGGTGGCACGTTATCTCTTGCGCATCATCAGAAGCTATTTCAGCAATCGTCTCTTACAGTGCGATACTAAAAAAGTACGAAGTTACTGGTGAAGTACCACAAAGATCGGTCTTGTGGCCAACACTTTGGAACGTCGCGTACGAGGGGGTCCTAAAACTGAAGCTTCCCGATAAGGTAGAGATCGTAGGATATACTGATGACATTGCGCTGGTAGTTGTAAACAAGCAGCTAGATCAGCTGGAAACAAAATGTAACGATGCAACAGCGAGGGTATAGTGATGGCTCGGTAAAGCGGGCTTGAAGCTGGCAGCTCTGAAAACGCACGTAAGCAAAAAAGGATTTTGAGGATCACGGTTGGTGCTTCAAGCTTTATTTGGCAGCAGTTAATAGTTAAGCAGAGGCTGTTCATGGTGCACTCACAAGAATTCAGCCTAACATAGGTGGCCTGCAAGGAGAAAGGAGGATGACTCATATCAACTGTGATGAACTCTATCGTTATATGCAGCGCCGATATGTGCTATGACCAAACATAGCCATATGCGAGAGGTGGTTCGTACCTACAGACACAGCGCACCACGTACTGCATGCGCTTATAAAACGGTATCAGACGACGTTGTTGCTAGAAAGAGATCAGTGGACATCCATGCGAAAAAATTCGCCTATATGGATTAACAGGAGTAAAATCGACGGTAGCAGAAAAGGCTGCAGAAAGAATGCGATGGACGGCCGAATGGCAAAGAAGATGATGGGATAAGTCTACCAAAGGCCGGCGGACTTACAAACTCATACCACAAATCTTGAAGGGTGGATGAATAGGAAGTATGGCTACTTCCTGGAATACCCACACCGTTTACAGCTGGCCGATAGCCCCTTTTGCCCGAGTTGCTCGACTACAGTCGAGAGCGCAGATTATGTTGGCTTTCACTACAAACTTTCGAATGCGAACACCCGCCATCTCATACAAGATTTGCCCCATCACTAAATGGACGCCGTAAAAACGTTCGCGGCTACAGACGTGATGAAGTTCAACCACATTGACTGGGGAAGGAAAGCCCAGAAATGACAGCAGCAGTTGCAACTGCAGCAACAACAGCGCCATTAGCAGTAGCAACATAAAGATAGGCTAAGTATTTAATACTATTAAAATATTTATTTAATAAGGTATCAAAGTTAGCTAAATCATTTTTTACGTTACGTACTTAATCCAGCTAAGTCATAATTCGACAGTTTCGAGAAAAAGAGGAAGAAGGAAACAGAGAGAAAACAACCTGATAAAATATTTTATATTTCGTTTATTATTACATCTTGTAAGAATTTTTGCTAGCAGCTAGGCAGTGGAGATGAACTATTTCAGACAAACCGACGACAGATGCAGACGTTTGATTCAAATACTCACAACAGTACCAAACCGAAGACAAGGCAATAGTTTGTGAGTATTGGTTGTGAGTTTGGGATTATTGTACATTCTCCAATGTTTCATTCCACCCAAAACCGCTTTCGAAGGTAGTAGGAGAAGTGAATACTATTGATGACGTAAAGTCTCCATACGCCCCCCAGGAGCGGAACCTGGACGCCGGAACCTGTTGTGTCAATAGACATAAACGTGGCTCCACCTTGAAGAAATACTAACGCAGTTCCAGGGTGGAAATCAGCCTAGAAGGAGAAATATTATAGTGTTAGTGTGAGCATGCCCCCCATACCCTTGGTGTGACGAAATCTTTGATAATGTTTCTGACATTTTTTTTGCAACCTCATGCCAAGAAACAAAACAAAGGCAAATATTTTTTTATTAAAGTTGGGATGTTTGTCCCTTATCAGATTTTTTGTTAATTTCTCGTTAAAAGTATTTTTATAAAATTTTAACATTTGCATAAACTTTTAACACAACTAAACGGCGAAATACTTTTTCGAATAAGCAGCCGCCAACAAGAACCTTTACTGGATGCTTAACCTGAACCGACATATGCAACTATTCACCCAAATCAAAGATTCATCTGTGAACATTACCTTTCCCAATTCCAGTGATGATTTCTATTATATGTATTGGCGTGTACACCCTTTTTGGGTGTTTGGCCGAGCTCCTCCTCCTATTTGTGCTGTGCGTGTTGATGTTGTTCCACAAATGGAGGGACCTACAGCTTCAAGCCGACTCAGAACGGCAAATATTTTTATGAAGAGCTTTTTCATGGCAGAAATACACTCGGAGGTTTGCCATTGCCTGCCGAGGGGCGACCGTTATTAGAAAAATTTCTATTAAGTCACGTAAATCTGTTTTCAATAAGAGATAATGCACATAAACCTATTCGAATCGAGACTTTAGATACATTAACACCCATTTTTCTTGAAACTGCTTCAACTTCAAGCTGAGATAAGTTCGGCTTTGTCACAGGATAGGTATCTTTTTCGTGGGCCTTGACGTCATCGTTTTTAACTGCGGTATACCATTGCACCCATTTATGTATGGAAAACTTCGGCTTTTTCAAATTTTTTGCTGCAGATACTCGTGACATTTTTGCATCTTTAGAGTGCTTCGGCACATGGAACTACTGCTTCAAATCGTTTTTCATATGCGGAGCTGATTTTGTACAAACAACGTATGTTTCTCGCAAAATTAACGCACAACGCGTATTGTAAAAAGGATACCCCTATTAGCAGCTTTTAATTTTTTTTTAGCGGAACACTAAGTTTGAATTTAGCCGCTCATGCTTCCATTAGACAAACTAAACGTATCGTATCGTATAAAGCTAACATATAAGGCGCTGGCTTGTAAACTTCATAATTTCATACAGCATCGGGAGGTGATAAGTCATTTTTGTATTAGTGCGACTTCAAATTCGATAATTACACGCAATTATGCCACTTCGGAAATTTCTCATACGTTCGCCTTGATTACTGCTGAATACATTTATTTTTGTAAGGTAACCGCTAATTTAAATAAACATTTTGTTGCAGTGTAGTTTGAGGAAATATTACCATAGGAAAAAAACAAACAAGGAATAAATCGCAGAGAGAGCAATCGCATGATAATAAGTCAATGCGATTTATTTCCCGATTTCCTGCTTAAAGGCAAACAAATATTTATTTATTTTATGTATGCATATAAGTACATTTCTGCGAACGCAAATGGGCATATCTGTGAGTATGTCTGTGCCACGCGCTATCTGTGGTGCGCACCCCGTACAAATCATTGTCCTAAATCAATTATTTAGATTTTGTAGGTGAGAAGGGCAGAAGCGAATAATCGAGTAGGTGGAAAAATGCAAATGTATACATACTTACCTGTGGAAAGAGTACACATGCATAGGAATGAGTATGAATGTACTCATATTTGATGTAAGTGCTAAGTTGATAAGCTTTGGTTTGTTTTGCTTTTTGAGCCAAGCAGAGCATGATTTAGTCAAATGAGCTAAAAACAGATAAAAACAGATTTGCTTGACGCAGAGAATGCTCATGTGTGATTCCGCGAAATGATATGACAGGCGATTTTTTCCAGATACATACAAATGTATATGTATGAGCAGTATTTCCTAAGCAGTTATTGATTTTGCGGTACGGTCTTTTCCTTGCCGCATCATATATCTTTCGTGAACTATGTTGCTTAACTTCCTTGCCAACTTAATTTCTTGACTGACTTACTCTTTCTTCATTTTGCCATCGATTTTCTGCACATTGACTACAATGTATATGTATGTATGTATATATGAGCCCAACGACTGCGCAATTTGATTTATCACACGCTTTCACAGCAGTCGCCTCATAGATTTACGGTGACAGTTGTGGCAGCCACAATGGCAAGCTGCAGCCTCGCAACTCTGCTTTATGAGCTCACCAGGTCGAGTGCGCGCGTGCTGAGCCTTTTGTGTTGAGAAATGTCAGCGCAGCATAGCGACATCTTGCTAATCTATGTACTGCTGCCACACAACTTTTCAACTCAATACATATCTGCTTGCATTCATGACTATATTATACTATTTGCATGTGTGCGTGCGTGCGTGTGCGCATGGTCCATCTTATTCGTTGTGGCTCATTAGTAGGCGCGTTGCTTGCCCGCCGCAAGTTCATAAATTGAGTAATTTTGTTTGCATTTTGTGCTAACTAATGGGCTGACCAGCAAGCTATGTCTGGCGCAAATAACAGCGGCATGCAACGAACGCATATGAGAAATTAGTTAGCCTTCTTGCGTTGCGGCGGTCATTGAGAGCAGTACGTCTGCAACTATTCAGCTATCAGCCATCCAGCGAGTTCGCCCTACTGTCCATCTCTAGTCAACCAGTCGAGTGACTGTCTGCTTTGTGAAGTAATTGTAGGTATGTACATACCTTTGTGTAGTCAATTGAAGCGCAGCATCGTTCGTATGTAGGTATATATTCATATGCTTCCCTCTCCTACCACAACTTCCCTATGTATGTAAATTCTCAATACTGGTGTGTTGGCCTGCTCGTTTTATTCCTTCAGTGACTTTTTCGCCATGACGTTTTCAACTAATTTTACGATCTGCTTGTCTCTGAACCATCTTTTTTCCCTTGTGCCCAACTGGCTGTCATTGCAAAGTCGGTTCATGGAGCTGCACGTTGTTGTTGCCTCATATTTAAACACACTGACAGTGCAGATCATTACGGCAAAGCAAAGCCTACAAAAGCCAACTATTTGCTCTAAAGCCTGGCCCAATGAGCTAGTGAATCAGTCAGCCAACCAGTTTACGATTGCTAGAGGCCAGTCATTTTGGGTAATCTATGCGGCGGCACCCACGTCCAAGTTTTAAGCTGCAATAGCGAAATCAGTCTTTTTAGCCTGTCCATTGCTATCCTTTACTTTATTTACTTTATGCGCTCTATATTTTTTAGTTTCTAAATTGTGGTAATTGCTCACACGTGATTGATCGCTGCAGCCCTATCCTAGTCTTTGAGCTTGACTTGTACTTATATTCTTACATTATTTGATACACTGAAAAAACGAAGTGGAATTTTATTCAATTATTTCGTCCTTTAGGAAAGTCTTGAATGTACTACTAATGGTAGTACTACTCACAGGAGCCCTCCCAAATATGTGGCTTGAAATTAGTCGCGTCTATTACTTTACCGAAGGAAGTATGAAAGACTGTTTTCAGCTATTTGAAAAGTTTAGAAAGTTCAAAAATAAAGTCCGCACAAAATTATCAGAAGTCTTAATTTATAATATGCCACTGCAGCATGAACGATGACAGCATTCGTTGAGACGTGCCGGACGGAGCGTCCCACAGAAAACTTCCGCAAAAGCCTTTTAGACTTTTGCGTAATTTGGCGAAGGCTTCGCTGGTTAGGTTTTATCGCCTGAATGGATACAAATGCTCTAGCGAGAAAAGTTTTGATACGATACCTGCTGGTCGTAGCAGAACAAGTGGAAGGCCTCCTCCGGGTTGAAAAATCTGGCGGAGAGGGACTTGGCTTAATTTGTGTTTCAAGTGGCCCCAGTTGGTATGGGATAAACACGATTCACGTACTTTGAACTCGGCCAAAATCCCTTGGGTGTTTACTGCACCAAGAAAAAGGAAGAGCAAAGAAAATTTCCTTTATTGTTTTTCTTGAACCGAACGTAGAATAAAGTCATTTGGTATACACAGCCCAGAAATAGGGTTGAATTCAATACTTTCTGATTGGATGAGATTCACCTCCATGTGATTCTTGATTAAAAGCTCGACTAAAGCCAACTAAGCCGACTAGTCAATAAGCAATGAAATTTGTTGTGGAAAATAGATGGAGAGGCAGATCTATATCTGTCTGCAGCAACTGCAAAGTTGCGCTTATGGCCATAGACAGCACTCAAACCAATTCAAGGGTAGTTAAGTCCTGTAAATCCAGATTGAACTATGTCGGTAGATATAATATCCTAATGTTAACATCGGTCCCGAGACACATTAGTATCCCGGGTACCGAGCTCTCTGATTCTAGGATGGCCTCTGAGGCCAACTTCTTTTAGCCGAAGCCCGTTCTGTCACTCGCTTCTGCAACCATCAAAGCCGTGGTTAGGAAACGGGTTACTTTAACTCACAAGCAAGCTTGGCAGGCTGAGAGATGCTGCAGATGGACAAAACTGATGTTACCTCTCCTATCCGACCGACTGTCGCAGATCCTCATGTCATTAAGTAGAAGGGACTGTAGGTAGCTGATTGGACTGATGACGGGTCACTTTCTGTGGGCAAACCACATGGAAAAGGTAGGCATCTTAGACAGTGCGCACTACTCAGCATGTGGGGGGGGCAACTTTCTGCTTCGCTCTAATCAGGCTTGAAGTCTTTGGCACTGATGTGTTAAGATGCGAGCACAAGATCTACTCAGATCTCCTCGGAGGTCAGGTAGATTTAAGCAAAATTAAAGAGGGAACCCGAATGCAGTACAATGGACTTAATGTGTCTGTGTGCTGTACCTGCTAGTCTGTCCCGACAAAAAACAAAAAAAAAAAAACCGAAATACCGCTCCAGAAGATCCATATGCTCCTGCGAACCAGAGAAAAGGTGAGCTGGGAACCCACCTCCCTATATTCAAGGTCTATTTTGCTATCTTCACTATCTATGCTATCATCTGAAAAACATGACCTGTTGTCGGCAAAATGCGGGAGAAGTGATATGTGTCCCATTATTTCTCAGACGAACTAATTGATAAAGGAATATACCTGTATAATATTTACAATAAAAAAGCTCTACGCTTAAGAATGATATGCAGGGCAATGAAGTCAACGAAGGGACAACTCGACACCATTTGAAGTGGGGATTGCGTGCGACCTTAAATGAGGGATGATTCTGAAGAAGAAGATGAAGATAAAGAAGAATAAGAAGGATTCCTTTATCTTTAAGTACAGATTGCCTTAGCAGATAAGCTATGGAAACCATATGTTGGGTGCCTTATCACTTAAGCAAGGGGTTCAATGAAAAGATATACTAACACTCTAATATTATTTGGACTCTTTCATTAGTTGCATTATTTATACCAAATGTGGCATATAGGTGTTTAGATGTTGAAATCATTAGATTTCGAGGAAGAAAGAGAATGTCCGTATAATGTATGATGTTCAAGGATTTATTGCAGTGTAAACTGAGAATAATGAAAAGAAACATGCGCTGGCTGTAGCAGAGATCGTTAGCAAGGTCAAGTGATGAAGGGAATTTTTACCTTTGAAATAGTGTCCGCCTATTCATTTAGAGGGTGGTAATAAATTTGGCAACGAAGTGTAGGAAGAAGTTGTCTATGCGAGGCTTTCTCGTAGATAGTTAGTATAACTAAACTTAGAAGTTAGGAGTGGCATGTATTTTCTAAATTGATTTTTTTTAATAAAACTGTATTGTTTTAATAAAACTAGCAATACCTACCGTATTCGAATATAATCCGAACAGGTCATGGGGTCTCACTATGAAACTTTCAGGGATTAATGTGCATAGTCTCAAGGAAGTTATTTGCTACACATTTTTTCATTTATTTTTCCCAAGAATTTTTGATGTGAAACATCTATAGGCTCACTTGTAAACCGAATCGTTGGCGTGGCGACGCTTGCCGTGACGACGGATCGCCGCGCTATACTCGTACTAAGGTATACATATATATATTTTATGTGTAGTTACTACACTACACTGTAGTAGTATGAGAAGTGCTAAGCCAATTTCAAAGGAACAACTCAACTGTGTGCCATGTTAGAGAGACAAATGTACAGTTGCTAAAGAGCGGCAAGTTGGATGCTCGTGAGTGCTTAGTAAATGTTGGTGCGTTATGTGTTTTTGAATGTGTTCGGTAATTTGCTATGTAGATAATAGGAATTCGATTACAGAGAATTCATGGAAAACTGGAAGGCTGGCTAGAGTGGGCACCTCTGGCGCGCTCTCTGTGCGAAGAAATGACGAAGGTCAGTGTTTGAGTTGTAAAATTTCTAAAGGTCACAGAAAGCAGAGCCACAGCAGAAAGAAGTTTCATTACTCAATTATTTAAACCAAGTGGAACTATTTTGCAATGCCAAATTTATTGCTTTATTAATTCGAATTGAAAAGTGCAAACTTATTTAATAGCAAATTCGAGATATGCCAGCTCGTAATGAGCAAAATTTGAAATTGAATAAAAAGTTTAAGCCTATAGAGGAAGGCATATTTTAAAGACACATTTTGATTATCATACAAACTGACACAAAATTAATCATGTTATCGGATTATTTATATTTTTTACAAATAGTGCAGTACATCAATCATAATTGAAATTTGTGAAATGTAGAGCTGCTGTATAAAAACAGACAAGCAATGGCGGGCGTAAAGGTCAAAAGTCATCTCTCAATATAATTTCTTTATTTATTATTTTTTTCATTTTATTTAAAAATTTTCAAATACAAAATTGGATAATTAATTTTGCGCCACCACAAACGTCAAAAAATTTCATCACTCAAAGTCTTTTTTTTATTTAATTTTTTTTTAATTTTATTTAATAATTTTCAAATACAAAACTGGATGATTAATTTTGCGCCACCTGAAAATTCAAAAAATTTCAGCACTCAAAGTCATTTTTTTATTTAATTTTTTTTTTTAATTTTATTTAATAATTTTTAAATACAAAACTGGATGATTTATTTTGCGCCACCTGAAAATTCAAAAAATTTCAGCACTCAAAGCACACTTCAAAAAGAATTTCAATTACAAATCAACAACAATCCAAGAGAATCTACTACCAAATATGGAACAACAATAGATGCTGTATTTGTGAGATATCTTGATAATATTTCATCCAATACTTTTGTAACGTACTTTAGTTATCATCGACTAATCGTCACAGAAATACCGGCATAGGAAACATCGAATATAACTATTACTGAAGTCACAGATGAAAATATTTAAATTGTGGCTTGATATTAAATCGAATTTTGATATCACATGTAAATAAATGTTTATTAAATAAAGTTACCATTTTGTTTAAGAAATTCGTAATACTTCATTTTTTCATTAGGCTATATTTAATTCCTGTAATAATATTATCTTTTATGCATATTACTTGTACACACACGATGTTTCACATCTGCCAGGCGTCCCATGACGGCGCACATTTTTTTAACAAAAGAATACATTTTTTTCCAAAATGTGTTTTTTTGGGTATATTTATCGTAAAAAATAAAAATAAGATATGTATAAAAATATTAAACGCATAGTCTTTGGTGTTTTTCACAAATGCTAAAACAAAGATTTTTTCCCCAAATGTTATTAACAAAAAATTTTAATTAAAAAAAAAATTGATTAAAAAACAACTCAATACTAAAATCATTAGCGAAAAAAAAAAAAACTAAAATAAAACGAGTTATTAAATTATTTTCAAAGTTTTTCAGTTTACTTCTTATTATACCCAAACCTACCAGTAATGCAAATTTTAGAAAAATTGAGGACTTTGTGCAAAATATATTACTTTAATCACTTGGCATAGAGTTGTATGGTGGACAAATAAATACTGATGACTATATAAATATTTTATAAGAAATCCAAAAAAGTATTATAACAATCATCGAATTTTAAATAGGACATATGCATTTTTTCTGTTTTCTACTTCTCTTCACATTTAAAAGTGCATTTTTTGCCATGTACGAGCACCACACAGCAAAAAGTCGTATCTCTACGAGGCATGGAAATTTAAGCCGTCGTGCTTGTTGTGCGAGGCGCACTTTAGCGACCTTGGGTACAAGTCTTGGCATTTTTATTGCAGTTCTAGCTACTTGACGAGTGCAGGCTAACAAAAGCAATATTAAAGCCATCAACAAGCAGCGAAAGAACAAACAGAGAAATCACAGCGCTTGCGTGGAGTCAGGCGGTCGTCAGTGGAGTCGATGATTACAGCGTAGACGATTTGGTGGAGGCTTTGAACAAACAAAAGCGCTTTATTATCCTTAATGTACATTATTCGACAGAGTGAAATATACGTTTTCATTAGCCGGATTCATGAATCAAATACATGCGAACACACATCGAAGCTTATATGTACAAGTAGGCATACAAATAAAAGTATGTATTCCCTTATACACACTCACGTTACTTAGTTTTCAGAAAAATAGGTATAGTTTCTTAGCTGAGCACATGTAAACTGAAGACTGTGCAACAAGCTCTAGTGTATAAGGAATCACAACTTACTGGCTCGACTCAAAACTGACAAGTTTGCCAATTGCCGTTGTTGGGAATCGGCGAAACTGCTTCATTGCATATACATACATACATATTTGGCCAGAGGTCAACTGGAAACAACAATCGCGATCGTGGCGCATCCCCACATCTCTTTAGTGTCCACCTTCGCTTCTGTTAAAGCCGTCATCGTTGTTGTGATTGCATATGTTTTTTATTGCTCTGCAACTTGTGGCTAGAGACTGCTTTGTGGACAGATCACATGCGTATTTATTTCCTTTTTCTAGTTTTTGCTTACATGCCAGCGATTATATGCTTACATTTTGTACCTTCTTTTTCCTCTTCTAATCCTTCCTGTGGCTATTATTTATTTGAAAAATTATTTGACACTAAACATACAACATATAGCATCTTTGGACAACAACGTAGGTCACTGAAACTAAATACCAATTTTAACCCTTTGCACTCGTATGTCACACTGGAGGTGACAATACTAATTTACTCTACAACTCGTATGTCACACTGGAGGTGACAATACTAATGTATGCCTGTAACCAATAGCACTAAATAACTGTAAAATACATACGGTATTCGAGATCTTACACAGTTATAATTTGTCAAGTTTTGTTAATCGAGTGCAAGTCGTGCACGGAATCAACATCAGATGTAGAGAATCGACTTGATGGAAAACTCCACATTTTAGTACCTCATCCGGGAAAAAAACATAATGATTGTATGGTCTGTTCTAACAGAAAAGCTAAGGGCGAAAGGAAGACAACTGTTTATTTCTGCGAAACATGCGAAAGACATCCTTTTCTTCACGTTGGAAATTGTTTTAAAAAGTATCACACTGTAAAAGATTACAAAAAATAAAACATTTTATATTAATAATTAATGAAATAAATATAATACGTTGAATTCTACGACTGTAAATTACTTTAATTCATTTAGCTAAAAATAATAACAAGTTGACACGCAACAACTTTGAAAATAAATCGAGTGCAAAGGGTTAATCATATCACTGCTAATATATCCCATCGTAAAATGAGTTTAATACAAATATTTAAGTGAGTGTACTATACAAGCGAAAGTAGCAGAGCAACACTAACGAAGCGGCAAAATACCGAGAAAGAGAATAAAAATCGACTTATGCGTTAATCCCAAACAACGAAAAATGGTTAAATCAGAGCCATGGCGATGCTAGCTTCCACCTAACGCAGCTCTTAACAGATCATGGTTACTACTACTGCCGCTGGTACCTACACCACCGTAGACCACGGGATTTGCTTTTATGGCCAGTATACCATGAAGACAAAGATATGAGGCATGAACTTTTTGTACTCCCACGATTTGCCGCACTTTTAGACGATCCGATTAACGTATTATTTATTTATTTGTTTATTTATTTATTTACTTATTCGTGTACTTATTTTTAGAAGATCCGATAAGCCCAGAGCTTAATTCGTCATGATTGGCATTGACTCCATTAGCTTTTTCGTTACTTCCGGTCCGATTTTGTTCCACTCCTCCAAAATGATGGTTTTTATCTGATCTCTATTGCTTATGTGATGGTGCGGATTTTTGTTTCCAGTAAAGACCATAAATTCTCGATGACGTTCATGTCAGGTGATTGAGCCGCTGGTTGCATTAAATGTGGACAGTTCCATATGAGCCATGTCTGCACGATTTCCGCCTTATTTTTAGGGTCACTGTCCTTGTAGAAACGGAAATCTTGAGGTATTCCAAGTTTCGCAGCACTTCAGAGTAGATTATCTTTTAGAATATTAAGGTACATTATTTTGTCCATAATACTCTCGACAAACACTGAATTTCCTACTACGGCTGCTGACACACTCCCACCACCATGTTTGAAAGTCGGTTTTATGTTGCTTTTGTGAAGCTCTGTATTAGGTTTCCGCCAGACGTAAGACATTCCATCTGAGCCGAATAGTTTGAATTTGGACTCGTAAGAAAATATTACCGTTTTCCAGAAATCAAAATCTTTAATTTCGAGCTGTCTGGCAAAGGCAACTTGGCTCAATTGATTTTTTTTATTTATGAATGGCTTCTTTCGTGCTACTCGACCATTAAAGTCCTTATAAAGTCACGTAGTACCCGTCGCACTCTTTCGACGCAACATGATTTACCCACTTCCAGCTGAGGCCTCGCGTGGTTCGCAGCCATAAAAGCCGTTCGGGAAAGAATTCGGAGAAATCCCCTTAGAAAATAGAAAATCTTGTCCAGGGAAATAACCTGATCCATGGCAAGACTACTTAGAGGAGATCACCTTCTGGCGCTCAACTGTCTTATCAATCTTTTGACAACGCGCTTGAAAAAAATTAGACTCGACAGAAGTAAGCAGCTTCTTCGGTGACACGCGGTCAAAGACCGTGAAAATATTCGTTTCACAGATGAGCAAATTTTCGCTGTTGAAGAAGTTTTTAATAAGCAAGATGACAAAATCTATGTTAAACTTCTACAAAATGATTGTTCAAGGGTTCAGTGTGGCCACCATTCAGCCTCCGTAGTTATTTAGGGGGAGTGTCTTGTAAAAGCGTTACATCTCTTCATTTCTGCGAAAATGGAGATTAAACCGGGGCAAAAGTGTACCAGGAGGATGTCCTACAAGGATGGTGAAGCAGTTGAGCAGTACTCTCTTCAATGGAGAGTGTTGGATCTTCCAGCAAGATATCGCTCCAGCCCATAAGGCAAAAGCCACACAGCAGTGGCTAAAGTGGCATGGCCTGTTGAAGGCCTCACAGAAATTATTTACATTACTAAATAAAAATAACTTCATTAAAAAAAGTGTTATAATTTCATATCCATAACGGACTTAACCGCCGAAGCCGAATGGGTTGGTGCGTGTTTACCATTCGCAATTCACAGAGAGAACGTCGGTTCGAATCTCGGTGAGAAACCAAAACTAAGAAAAACATTTTTCTAATAGCGGTCGCCCCTCGGCAGGCAATGGCAAACCTCCGAGTGTATTTCTGCCATGAAAAAGCTCCTCATAAAAATATCTGCCGTCCGGAATCGGCTTGAAACTGTAGGTCCCTCCATTTGTGGAATAACATCAACACGCACAGCACAAATAGGAGGAGGAGCTCGGCCAAACACCCAAAAAGGGTGTACGCGCCTATTATAGGTATATATAACGGACTTAACTTGTAAGAGAACTTATAACAGGACTACGTATATTTTTGAGAAAGTTTTTAAGTGTTTACCTGTTCGCCTAGGCAATTTCAACGGTCATATTTATAAAATAACGATATAGCTGTGGTGTAAAATATTTATTTAACGCATCTTTTTCCGCATACCTCCTTTCTTGGATGTTAGACCGAGTTCTTCGTCTACAGCTTAATACTGGCTCCGAATGGTTTGCCATTGTCTACCGAGGGATAATCCCAATAAGAAAAAGCATTTTTTACCATTTGGTGTTCCATGCCCACACTAAGCTACGAAACCGAGCAATACCGAATTGTATTCACGCACCAATTCCATTCGACTATGGCAGCCGCTTTATACGCAGTCCTCGTGTATCCTCGCTGTATCTTCACTCAAAAACTAACTATGTGAAAAACCTCTTTATTACTAATATTCTCAAAGTTATTGTACAATATATATCTATTTGAATATTTTGTTGCATACCTCGTCAGCTCTCTTTAAGAAAATACTGAGATGCTAAACCTAATTTGAGAGAATGTGTTCAACACTATGCAGAAAATATAGACGATTTGTTTCGAAATCCTGTTTTTATTCGAATTTTTCTATACGACTATTGTTTTAAGATAATAATATTATAACGGTATTTATTAAGTGTATCATTTATTTTATGTGACTAACTTGCATCTTCCCCACATCAAAGATCTTATTTGCCTGACTCTCTCGCACTAGTGCTGCTATACCAGCATAGCTTCATGTACCAAGCAACTCTGTACAATCTACGACTGCGAAACCGCCGAAAGGTATTACCTCACAGGGCTGGTTAGTACAAAAGATCCTAGTTATTCTTGATGCCTACGCAACTCGGAAGCATTGGAATAAAACGTGATCAACATCTTCTTCCCTTTCCTTGCAGATTGGATAAAAACCTCCTCGTGATGCCACGCGAGCGAGGGGCAGTTTTACTGATAGCAAAGTTTTCTGTTTGAAAGGTGATAAAGTTATGAGGCAATCGGTGCGACTCTATGAAGGGTAACTCTCCTAAAAGAGACCGCCTGCAATTCTATTATGTGTACATGACTTCCCCTACGGTACGCATAGATGACAATAGCGCCTGCTTACGTGATTATGAAGCTACATGTTTGCTTATTATTTGTCTATCATCCATCTGTACCTCTAGTTGAGAAATGGCATATTGAAAGTTCACTCTGTTTGCTTGCTACAACTATACCCATTGCACATCAGTAAAAGTCTGCACTCATAGAGATCTTACGCTCAAAACTCTCACTCAATGAAACAACGATGATTGGTCGAGTGTGAGAATAAGTAATATTTGCTGCTAAGCCCCATGTGACGTGCCAGTCGAAGTTTCTCTCAGAATTTTGTTTTTCACCACAGCGAATGGCTAAACCTTTTTTTCGTACACCACCAACACAATCTTAGTTGTTTTCCTAAACGAACCGCTGTCAGCCAATCAGCTAATTCCTTCCAAATAGTTGAGAGCCGGTTAACGGTCTGATGTTCGCCACACCTCTCATTCTTTTAACCATGCCGTCGGCCTTATATGTATACTCTCTAAGGTAATCACCAACTTTCCCATTGGTAGGTCTTGGTCGCATTATTTGGACATTTCCCAGAAATCGTAAACAGGAATCGACTAACGAAAGCACATGAACATTTTGATTAGTTTTGACTATTTATTTATTTGCATTTTAATTTAAATTATTTTTTTTTATAAAAATATACAGGGTCCGGCACTCGAAGTGTAACCAACTTCAGGCTGCTCGCACAGCTCATGCACGACCATCAGCTGTCTGTTAGTTGGCTAAATGACACTCCAAAGTATTGTTTAAAAGCGCGCGGAAGTATTTTGCTGAGAGTAAACGCGAAAAAATAAAATCAGTATGAGTTTTAACGTAATAGTGTGATTGCGTTATATTTGGCTCGAAAATGACAACCAGCGATTGTTCGTGAGCTCGAGCACCTTAAAGTCAATAAAGTTTTTGTTCATCGCACCACTACTCGTTACAATGATACTGGTAGCACCGCGAAACGTCACGGAGGTGGTCATCAAAAGACTGCAACGGCACGTGAAATGGTTCAAAAAGTTAAGAAGCGACTAGAGAAAAATTCCCCACGAAGTACCAATCAAATGGCGAAAGAACTGAAAATATCTGATCTTAGCATCCACCGCATACTAAAAAATTATCTCAAAGTCAATCCTTGTAAGACCCAAAAGCGCGTGATCACATCAAAGCAGCAACAAGTCAGACTTGAGGCAGCGAAGGAGTTGTTTCGCTTGGCCGAAAGAGGTCAATTTCGGAACATTGTGTTTTCTGATGAGACAATTTTTCAAATTGAGCAATTCGTAAACTGCCAAAACGGTAGGATTTATTTGACCGACCCCTCATACGAGAATGTGAGTCATCGATTGGCCACCAGGAGGCAGCACCCGCCACAGGTAATGGTTGGGGCAGATGGGCGCTCTCCAATTACTTTCATCGAGCCTGTCGTCAAGGTAAATTCGGGAAAGTATTCTGGAGATTTATATGAAGCCGTGGGTAAACAAACATTTCGGTGGTAGACCATGAACGTTTCAACAGGATCCGGCACCGTCTCACAAAGCTCGAGTGAATTAAGAATGGCTAAGAAACAACGTTCCGAACTTCATAGCGTCCAGAGAATGGCTCTTATATTCACCAGATGCGAATACCATGGATTATTGCCTTTGGGCCATTTTCGAGAGCAAGGTCCGAACTGCGAGTGGGCCAAAACACCTGCCAGTCACATTTGGGCACCTGGCGATTCGTTTCTTACACTTCGAGTGCCGGAACCTGTACTTCACCACATAAATCTAAATATCAAACTTTTTACAAAATCTATAAAAATTCAACGAATCCTTTTTTGCAATTCCGCGGTTCTTAATTCCAACTTTTAGAGGAATTGTTGGTATAGAATTTTGTGGCTCATTAAATTTTATTATAATAAAGTACAACTCGAAATGACACAAAACTTTTGTTGAACCTTGACAATTTTCTTCCTAACGTTGCTGCGGATTTTCTTCATATAAAAAAATTTTTCTCGTAAATAGAAAAAATTTATAAAAAATCAACTAATATCAGATTTCTGTTTTTTGAAGAAAACTTTAATAACCTGTGAAACTGCAAACAAAAAATATTTCAATAAATTCTGAGCCATGGAATTTTGATGAAATAGTTGTGGAGTTTTTCTAATTTTTGTATAAAATTTGAAAATTAGACTTATATGATTTTTATTAGCCAATAAGCTAAGCTTTTATAAAACGAAAATTATGAACACTCAACCGAAAATGAATAAATAGTGCAAACTGGTGTAAATTGTGATGTTCTGTCGTTTTGTTGTAGACTATAGGTATTATATGTAGGTGCGGAGGTCATGGCAGGATCCCAGTCAGCTTTGGTTTCACTGAGCCATCCTGTTTGCATTCCAACCAAAACCGCTGTATGCCGCTTGTTGGGTTGCTTCCACATGCATTTCCACTCTGACTGTACCACAAGGAAGACTTCTAACTACTGGAGGCAATTGCATTCTGGAACAATTCAGCGGGTAAGTTTTACGCAACACTCAAATTTAGCCTCTTACTTGTTTGGTATCATTTTGATAATCTCAAATTAATGGATAATGGGCTGCCTAGTAGAAGGAAATACTGATTAAAACAATATCGCTCTGTAATATTTTCGAAAATGTTATAATCACCTTCCAGCAACTCTGATGCGTGACGAAAAACATTACTGGGAAAGATTGTAGAAGCCAAGCAAAAGCTGGTCTTACAGTTTTTATTGAAAAAGAAAAAAAATAAATAAGAAAGACTTTGATGCTTCAAAGCCGGAAGTATTGACACAATTTCTGCTTTCTGCCTCAATTTGCTGCCTGCCTGAAGGTGTCATTTGTTGCTTCTGTACAGCGCACCGTCCATAGCAATTTTTGTTTTTGTGCTATTGCCTTAAATCTATTACCCGTTTCAAGCCGCAGACGCTGCAAATCAACGCTTCGTAGTGTAGGTAGATTATTTTCTTGGCGTTAGCAAACAAATTATTAATAATTCTAACCATTCGGATGGGTGGTCTGGAGACGTGAAACTGTAAAATAGATTTCAAAGCGCGCGCATAATGAATGCAATCATCTTGTGGCAACATTAAATTAAAAACAACAACTACAACATAATAACAATGCGACAAGCGTAAAGCCAACAAGCGGCAGATCGTTTGACAGAAGCAGGATTTGACGTTGATTGTTATGCCGCAGCTTTTTTCATTAGCTTCTGCTGCCAGCGGTAATAAAAAAAGAAATGAAAATTAAAAAAAAAAAAATCTTAACTTAAAGAAACAAAGGCAAATTAATGTTGCAAGCGGTGTTTGATTATTTTCAGATGGCCTGCGGTTTAACCACGACGCCGCCATCATTGAAGTGAAAAATTATTTGTGTAACGGTAGCATATGTGGAACACGCGTGCATATCACGAATGTGCCATTAATGCACTCAGATGGGATGTACTCAAATGCGAATTTGCAGAATATTGCTACTGGGGACATCACGGCAGCCAGAAATCAGTTAACTATCGGGCTATGGCAAATGGCTCAGACGAAGAAAGGTGGCAAACCGTTTCCTCATTACCTGGGTATTCACTTACTTTGGCTACTCCAAAGAATGTTTGGTATAAACTCATCGAGTTTTATTAAAATCCGTGCGAAGAAATTATTAAGCGAGTGACTATCAAACTCAAAGCGAGGGCTGTTCTACCCAGAATACTCTGCAATGAAATAAAAGAAATTTTCAAACCCAGAAGTTTCATAGAATTTTTCTGAAAGGTTATGGAAAATAAAGATACGTAGTTTATCAAAAAATTGTATTAGTCATTTACATTTAGAATTCAAATTTAATATCAAATTTATAATGTTATGGCAAAAACCATATCTAAAATCATGCAAAACTATTTGAAATATGTATATGTACATCTCCGAAATGTTGTTAATGCCTTACTTTTAATTAAAGCTTTGGAACTCGAAAATTAATTAAAATCAATTAAAATTGTGAGACTTGGGACTGCTTCAAGTCCTTTCTGCATAACTGTGCATTAAAAAGTTTAGCTGCACATTAAAATTTCAAAGTAATCTTAAGGTCACAGTTAGCTATATAAAAAGTATTTTACAAGGTGGCGCAAAATTAATCATCCAATATTGCTTTTGAATAATTTGTTTTACTGATTAAAAAAATTATTTTGATTGACAGCAATATTTGACCTTGCCTGTTTGCATATTGCAGCAGTGAAAAATATGACTGACGCACGACGCCATTTGCAAAAATTATAAATTTTCCGATGGGGTGACAAATTTTGTGCCACCTTGCATAAACAACTCGAGAAATAAAAAAAAAATGACTAATAACCGACTTTGTTAAAATGAAAAAAACGCCAATATTAAAAAAAAAAAAACCCGACAGATGGGCTTAGATCGACGTATCTGACATATGTTTTCTACTCATGATAGCACTTTCGGCCCAGTCCGTAATAAACGAGCATGTTTCTTATGAAGCAGTTAATAGTTGCGAAATTGATTCTTTCCTAATTTCAATTTGAATTTTTATAAGTTTTCTAATTATGGATGAATTTTGATTGCACTTTTTTGGAATTTTTTTTGTTTTATAGCGTTTTTATAAAGGGTTTTCTAATGACAGGTGTTATTGGTGAATGGATTGCGCTATGGAGAGATGATTAACGATTTTTTATGGCTGGAATTGGATGGTATTGATCTGGACAACGTCTATTTTCAACAAGACGCCGCTACGTGCCACACAAGCAACGAAACCATTGATATTTTACGGGAAAAGTTTCCGGACCGTGTAATCTCTCGAAGAGGTGATCACAATTGGCCACCGAGATCTTGTGATTTAACACCTTGTGACTTTTTCCTTTGAGGCCACGTGAAAGAGGAGGTCTACGCCAACTGCCCAGGGTCGATTCAAGACCTCAAAGATGGAATTCGTGAGGTCATAGGACATCCACTTTGCAATTCGGTTATGGAAAATTTCATGAAAAGGGTATTGTCCTGTAAGCGTGGTCGTGGTGGTAATTTGCTTGATGTTATTTTCCACTATTAAAAGGATACCATCCTCCTTATAATGAAATAAACATCCGCTTATTAATATTAAAAATAGCATTTTCTTTTTAATATCGAAGTAGCACCTCTTATTGGAAAACCCTTTATTTATTTTTATTTTAAACCGATTTGTTAACTGTTTGGCAAAGGTTAAGTTTTCATTCGATAGGACTCTTTCTGCTCTACGAAACTATGTTAATCTTATTTCTAAGTTTCCTAATCTTTTTTTAGTTCTGAGGCTCAGAAAATCAACCAGGAGCCAAAAATCAACATTTTTGACACCTTCTTTTCTTTGCTTCTCACCGAGTTCAAAAAGCTGCCGAAGCAGCCCGGGACATTTGCGACGTGTATGGAGAAGATGTCATAGCCGAGTCTACAGCACGGAAATGGTCTGCAAAGTTCCAAAATGGAAACTTCGAAGACCTTCTGAATTCGATGAAAAACGTCTCAAATCACTTTTGAACATGAACGGTCACCAAACCAGTCATAAATAGGCAGAAAAAATGAGCTGCGATCATAAAACGATTCTAAATAACCTTTATACAATGGGATTTACCGAAAAATTTGGAGTCTGAGTGCTTCATGAGCTCAATGAAAAAAACAAAGAAAGACGCCCTCAAATTCTTTCTCAGCATCTCGCCCGCCATCGGGCAACATGCGTCATAAACAGTACTTTTTGTCACGGGAGTTACCAGAGATGATAAATGGTGCCCATATATCAATATGAAGCAAAGAAAGAATTGGATGGCTCCAGGAGATACGCTAAAACTGAGAGTCAAACCGAATCTTCACCCAAATAAGATCACGATAAGTGTTTGATGGGACTGGGAGGGCGTGGAGCACTGGGAAATGCTCGAAAAGAATGCCACAGTCAACAAGAAGCTCTACATTGCCCAGCTATACCGCGTGAATGAGGCTATTTGACTGAAAAGAGCTGTACCACATGCTCAAACCGTACTTCTTCACGACAATGCTAGGTCCCATGTTGCACAAGTCGTCAAAGCCGCACTCCAAGAGCTGAAATAGGAGGTCCCTCAGCATCCGCCGTATTCTCCACACATTGCACCGACCGATTATCTTCTCTTCCACCCCAGTCAAACCATATGAAGGGCCTTATATGTATATATAAATGGCACGTACACCCTTTTTAGGTGTTTGGCCGAGCTCCTGCTCCTACTTGTGGTGTGCGTCTTGATGTTGTTCCACAAATGGAGGGACCTACAGTTTCAAGCCGATTCTGGACGGCAGATATTTTTATCAGGAGCTTTTTCATGGCAGAAATACACTCGGAGGTTTGCCATTGCCTGCCGAGGGGCGACCGCTATTAGAAAAATGTTTTTCTTAATTTTGGTGTTTAACCGAAACTCGAACCGACGTTCTCTCTGTGAATTCCGAATGGTAATCACGCACCAACCCATTCGGTTACGGCGGCCTTACTTTTGATAAAAAAGGGGTCCTTAAAAATTGGCTCAGCAACTTCTTTGACACCAGATCAGGTGATTTTTTGGTCGAGAGGAGGGAAGAGGTTGTAAACAGCAACGGCGAGTATATAATTGATTTACTTATGGGAAATTATTGCGTTTTGTTTAAATGAAACTCTTCGGTAAAAACGCTTCGAGCTTATTAACCAACCTAATATTAATAGTTTTTTCATCTTACACGACTTTTTAAAGTTGTGGTACTTATCGCTAAATTTACAATATTTTACGAATTTTTTTACACGTATTTTTAGCACGTATTTCTTAGGAACATATCTACCCTGTAAAAATAGAGTGGGTTCTATACATTGTACGAATTTTTAGTCTGTAAATTGTTGTAAAACAGGATATTATCCTATAGTGAAGATGAAGAAGAAAAAGAAAATACAATTTTTTTTGTCGTAACTCGTCTTTTCTAAAGAAAATTTTCATACAAATATTTTTGCTAGCCTAAATTGGCCAAATATCGCTATGTGCATCGTTTCAAAGTAGGTTATACTTCTAGGGTTAAGATAAGTAAATGGAAAAAATAAGTAAATAGAGCCAGGCGGAGTGAAATTGAAAAGGTATGATATTTGTGAAGTAAGGGAGATTGCAGAATAACTTAATTAGGATGTAAACTATTGATTATTTCGAGGCTATTAACACAAATTTTGTTTTTTATTTCTGCAAAATCAAAGCTTATTTTAATCTGCTCTAATATGCGGCATGCGCCATAACATTGGAGCGAATTGAAGGAATACGAAATGAAAATATGCCTAATAAAATCACTTTGGAGATCCCCGTTGGTGGCTAAAATGCAAACAACGCCCACACAAAAGTAAAATAAACGTATTATTTGTATTTAAGTATATCATGAGATCACGTATCACGTCGAACAGAATTGAATCGATTTTGCGCCACGTCTCTGTGGATTTTATAAATATATGCATACATATATATGGCATACATACGTTCCTACATACATATGGGCATGTGTCGAAAGCAATCAAATAGAGGCGGAGTTGTGGAAGAGCACTTCATGCCACAATTGTTGATATGATACCTGCACGATTAAACACATACACGTGCTTACATAATGCATAATATCATACATATACATTGATATGGCTAGAAATGTTAAGGCTTAAGCGCTTTGAGTTGCGATAAACGTATCTTCAGTCTATTCGTTCGGAACGTAACGTTTATAATAACAATTTTTAAATTTGAACATAAAGGTAATAGTATCCAATCGCACATACCTACAAACATGCCTACACATACGTATAGCATCTTAAGTGAATCTGCAAGCAAGTGAGTAAGAGAGGTGTGCATGTGTGTGTGTAAGCATAGGCGTGTGTGCATATGTTTCATAGAATTTCGATGTAAAAATGCTGCACCTTGAAGGCACTTGATATGAATATGGTTGACTGTCGAATAAGTCTACGTAGCTGCTTTTGTGTGGCCCGCAGCTGATGCAGCTAAGACGATGAATCTGCGAAGAAACATTTACACACAAACATAGTGCACGGGCTAGGATAGACATACAAGCAAAATTGCCCTAGCTCAGCTGCTAACAGCATTATGACTTTTCTTAAGCACAAGTACAGGGTGCATCGGTTTTGCATGTGACGGTCGTGACGATTGATGGAAATGGAGGTAAAGTAAAAAGTTATATTTACTGATGATAAGAACAATATTGCCAATTATAGAACAGTCTCCAAAATTGTTCACGGTTTCAAAATTGTTTAAACTGATTGTGAAGGATAAACTTTTTTTCCAGTTGATCATTTAATCCCTGTCGACCAGCTTGGTTTCGTAAAAGGAAACAGCTGTTTAAAATCTTGCAGGGTTTTCAGAATATTGTATTTCTGGTTTTTAAAATCGAGTTTCCAGTGACACTGTGTGCACAAACTTTTCAAAAGCGTTTGACAAGCTAAATCAATTTTTTTCCAGTAGATTGAACTGGTTGACTTGTAGTCTTGACTTAACATAGACTTGTTCGTCGATAGTGAACCTCTTTCAATACATCGGAATAATAAATCTAAATGAGTCCAATCAGCAAAAATGCGACCCAAAAGCTGGACATTTTTTTGTTTTAATTATTAGATTAGAACTTATAATTAAATAAAAAAAGTGAAAAATGTTTCGAAATGTGACAAATCACGGCTTTCTTTAAATGTCAATGTTTACCACAGGGATTATACTGAGCCTCGTAGTTTTTAAAACCTTTATTAATAACAATTCCAGTTGTTTTAATGAAGCCCATATTATTTTGAGCTGAACCAAGTCAATGTTGGCTTGAGGACCATGACCTGGAGCTCGCCAAACATAAGGCAGAAGTCGTTTTGATGGCAGGAGGCCACATGCAACCTGAGGTCAGCAAGCAACTAGGCGACACATCCTTAGTGACTCAAAAAGCGGTGAAACCCCTGGGCATTCAACTCGATTGCAAACTTACGTTCTGGGCTACTAAAGCGGCGAAGATCACGGGAATGCAAAGCAGACTAATCGCGAACATTGGTGGACCAACCCAGAGCAAAAGAAGGTTGATCGTGGCCACCACAATCGCAATACTCCTGTATGGCAGCGAAATATGGGGAGATGCGCTAAACTGCAAAACCAAACGCAAAACACTGGAGAATGGATGCCCAACGAACAGCGGCACTCAGAGTTGCTTCAGCTTACCGCACTGTCTCTGGCGCAGCAATTTTTGTGATCAGCGGGGAGATACCAATCGAAATCATGGTTCGATATCGTGAGTGGATGCGTGGGACTCTAGCAAAAAACACGCCACCACTAATGCCACGGAACGCAGATGCCAACCATGCAAATACCTATACCACATAGGTAAAGTAAGTAATCCTCGGTGTATATACTGCGAAGCACCGAACGATGACGACGAACACACGTTCTTTAATTGTGACAAATGGCTCGTGGAAAGAGATGCTCTGAGAGAGCAGGTCGTGTCGACTAATGTGGTCGGCAAGATGCTTAAACGCGAGGGTAACTGGAATGCGGTTAAAAGATACGTTGAAGACGTATTACGTAGAAAAGAGATAGACCTCGACGTAGTACAACAAAGCGAAACCTCACAGACAGAGACATAAGAAGACAAGTCTATACAAGCATGGTGGACCCAGACATGGGTGAATAGAACTGGTCCATTTTACGGACGTCGTTTTGGGACCCCTCGAAGTAATGCAGAAAGCAGTTCCATGAAGGGAGTCTATCCACAAGAGATTGTTTAATGGCCACAACCTACGACGCAGTAGACGGTCGTTGTAAGTGCGAAGGCATTTTGAACCCTACCTCAGCCACCCAAAAAAAAAAAAAATTATATTAATTATATGCTGATGATGTAAAGGTACGCTTGGTGATTTCAAGTCTCTTTAAATCATCAATCTGATTTACCTAATGTTGTTTCCTGCTATAGCATTAATAATTTAAAATTCAATTTAAGCACATGTTTTTATATATTTATTTCAAGCAGTCAAGAATACTTCATTTAAAACTAGTAAAACTAAAGAATAATCAAATTATATACCCAATTAAATTACAAACTTACGTCAAACTAAACTAAAGAATGGAGTTCAATAGTACAAAAAATTCTTTCTTTGAAACTGAGAAATCTAGGAAGTTAGAATTCATTAAATTTACGAAGAGCACGTTCAACAGGAGCACTACGAGCATAGTTTCTATTGAACTTATTTAGATGGAAAGGAAGAGCGTTACGAGGAATTCTTGGAGGCGTAAAAAATGATTACTTTGTGGCAGAAAGGGGCAATTAATGTAACCGGCAATAATGTTAAAAGTAAACGAAAAAGTAAACACTTTCTAAAGACTTCACTTTTGATCAATAAACATGATAAGTAAGATGAGATGGGTTCAGAAAACTTTAATAATCTTAGTTCATATTTCAAAGGCCCACGTTCGATTATGTTAATTAAAAATTTGTTATATGACCTCCACATAAATGCGGCATATTCCAACCTAGAGCGCACAAATACAGTAAAGAGCAGTTTCAAGGCATAAAGGTCCTTCAAATTTGAGCTATTCTGTCATACAAAACCGAATACAGAAAATGATTCTGATAAGATGAAATTAATAAGACTATTAAATGAAAAACGACTGTCAAAAGTTACAGCTAAATTGTTGAATTTTTTGACAGATTGAATTACAATATTAGGTATAGGTACTATATAGTAAGAAGTATGAAAAATATAAGGTATTTTGGGAAAAGTAACATGACGTTTAAAGTGAGCCGTGATTTGTCACATTTCAAAACATTTTTCACTTTTTTTATTTAATTATAAGTTTTAATCTAATAATTAAAACAAATAAATGTCCAGCGTTTTTGTCGCATTTTTGCTGATTGGACTCATTTAGATTTATTAATCCGATTTATTGAAAGAGGTTCACTATCTACCGAACCAGTCTATTTCAAGTCAAGAAAACTACAAGTCAACCAGTTCAATCTATTGGAAAAAGTGTTCAATCCAATGGGCCATATAACTCGTAGCTGCGGCGAACATATGCCGAATATCTACCGAAATTATCTACCTGCTTTTAATAAAATAAAAATATTTCAATAATACTTCTGTTTTATATTATCATTTTAAGTTCGCAAGCTCTTAAAAAATACCTTATATTTGACTTTAGATTAACTTTTCACAGGCATTTAAATCGCACCATTGCGAAGTCATATTTTTTACTTGTTTTTTTATCAACTTTTGAGACTTTTTCGATCCATATCTACAGATGTTATATACCTCTCATGTGTTCGACGCTAGAAGCGGCTGTCTTTATTTGGAGACCATTCTTCGCATGTCATATTACTAGGCTTATACGTGTTTAGAAGGACTTTTTTCGTTATGATTTGCATTCTTTGTAATTCACTGATCAAATTCCATTTTATAACCAAAATCGCTAGATGATAGATGGACTATTCCCTCATTCAATCCCTAATCTTTAGTTGAGAAAATTAATTTCAAGCGAGGTTAGAAAATCGGAATTTTTTCTTGTGTAGGGATAGTTAGAGCTAATAAAGTTCCTAATACTCCGATTTCTAGAACTTTTAGAGAATTTGAATCGATTGCAAACTCTATTGGCCTTGACTTTTCTTTCGCAAAGTAATACTTCAAAATGTTACTAAATGAATTATTTAACTGATTTCTAGGTATTCTCTAATATTCTTATTTTTCTTTGAAAGAAATGTTAAATGTTTCATACTAAAACAATAAGTGAAGTATAGGTTTAAATTATTTTTAATTGAATAATTAAAATGAAATATATTAAATAGAACGTAATTGTTTAGCATTAATTAGTTTGTTATAGACTGTAAGAAATACTGAATTTTAGGTTATTATTAAAAAATCAAAAAATATGCAATACGACAAATTAAAGGTATTATTAGGTTACAAAAAATTCTTAACAATTTTTGTGTTTGGTGAAGTCAATTGTCTATTACAACTTTCGAAAATGGAGTTAAAAAAGAGTGCACATTCTTCAGATTTTCTACAACTAAAGTGAAAAGTGAGAACTGGCAACCAAGACAATTTTTGCTGTTTATGTGACAAAAGTTCAACGGTTTTGCTATTCGGTAACTCTTTGCGCAACAAAAATTCATAAGACAAGATCAGTAATTTTGATTAGTAAGACGTTTGTCACAAATGAAACGTCAACAATATCGGTGCGATTAACTCAGAAAAAAAAAGAATTAGTGGTTTTAATTAAAATGATGAATTTCATCGTTTCACGTTATCAAAAAGTTATTACAAAAAATCGGATATATCTTTCGAGTATTTGGCATATTATTTATCACGTGGAAAGAGGTAGTGAACATTCAAACGGTGGCCAAGCGTTTGCTCTGAAATCTGGGCCATCCTTTTCAGCGGAGTTGCAAACACTACTCCGATTAGCACGAGACTTGGCTGAACACTTAATTTCTCTGGCTGAAAGTCAACTTAGAGGTTTCTGAATAGCGATTTCGACTAAAAAACTGGTAAATCTTGTATTCTTTTAGCTTATTAAATTCAAAATTCTGCCGTTATATTATTAGGTTCTAGCTGCGTTGCAATTTTCGATTTCCAGTTTCTCTTGCAATCTTAATTTTGTCAACGACCTGTATATGAACAATGGTGAATATCCATGAGCCTGACGTTCGTTAGGTATATCATACATCGTCCAACACATGAAATCAGCCGATCAATGTTTTGATCGAAATTTTGATAAAATCGTGGAGTCATCTAGTTTGATCGGCATTCCATTGCCCTGGAGTTAAAAGTTTGACAGACATCAGACATAGTTACAGTCTGCAAGTCTGCAAATCTTCTTCAGGTTATAAGGTATATTAGTTGTCCTGCTGAAGAGAGGTAACCTATCCACTCTGCAAAAACTACAGAAGAATTATGCTGTTGTCAGTAGCATCTAAGATCCTGTTCAGCGTGCTGTTAGATCGCATTAAAACCACTATAGACAGCTCTCTGAGAAAACAGCAAGCAGGTTTCAGAAGCAAGCGTTCCTGTGTAGATCAAATTAAAATCCTACGTTTCATTGTGGAGCAAGTACAAGAGTGGCAGACACCCACTAACCTTTGTAGAGTACAGTACAGCTTTTGATTGCGTTTTTCGTAAAACTAATATCTTTCGTACGCGCGCACTACAACAATTTAAATGCAGGATTTTGCACAATGGTAATCTGTCGGAAAGCATTCCTATCAGTGCTGGCGTAAGGCAAGGCTGGCTGTTGTCTACTTTATTATATTTAACTGTTATTGATGATATACTAAAAAGCTATATTGAGGGGAAAGAATAGGTAATTATTGGAACTTATATGAACATCTCGAAGACCTTGCCTATGCTAATGATATATGCCTTCGCACCGTCAAACCCACCGACATGCAAAACAAAATTGACGGTCTCTCCGCAACCTCATTGAATGCAGGGTTAAAAATAAATCACAAGAAAATGAAACCCATGAAAATTTTATCTACTAGCAGCCGACGGTTTCTCTTAAATTGTGATCGAATTGAGAACGTTGACACCTTTACCTACTTGGGTAATATCATTGCCTCTGAAGACAGTGCGAAAATAGACGTTATCGCCAGAATAAATAAAGCACAGCTCCGAGCTATCTGGTTTTCGGGCATCCTCAGCGAACATACAAAATGACGGATGTGTCAGACAAATGTACTATCAGTACACTTGCATGGATCGGACACCTGGCTGACAAATAATTGGATCGAAAACAAAATTCAAAACTGTGTGAATAGATGTTTTCGCAAGATATTGAAGATCTGGTGGTCCAACAAAATAAGTAACGACGATCTATACGAGAGGTGCAAAATTCAGTCGGTAGCTAACATGATAAAACTGCGAAAGTGGAGGTAGATTCGCATACGCTTCGTAAGGGCGCAATTGAAATCTGTCGTCAAGTACTGAATTGGAATCCACAAGGGGCTCGCAAGGTTGGCCGTCCAAAAATATTTTGGAGGAGAACTGTCCAGAAGGAAGTTGAAACGTCAGAAAAAACTTGGAACGAAATCAACATCCTTGCAAAGAAATAAAATCAGATGGAGGTGTTTACGAGGCCCTATGTTCCAGAGGGAGAAACAGAAACCGATGATGATGATGACAATTTCAACGTCGTTATAAAGCAAGAGAACGTTGAGCACTTTTTACTTCATCTAATATACAGCGATTAACATTACAACGTCTTTGTTTCTTAAATCCATTATTTTCTCGGTAGATAGCTGTAGAGATCGATATCTCGTAAAGTATCGATAAAAAAATTTAAAGTTTATACTCGTTTTCAAAATCACATTTCACACTTAAAAAAATCATTTGATGCTACAGAAAATGTCGAAAATATCGAAAAAATCACGAAAATAATCGAAGCTGACCAGCAGGTTATTAGTAGTGGAATCGCCATGGAGCTAAAGACCGACCATAAAACAATTTTAAAGTATTTGCGTAAAAATTTTACGCAAAAATAATGGGTTTCTTCTTCCCCAAGCTAATATGTATAAGAAGTTGCAAACTATGCACAAATAAAAATAAAAATTGAACAACCTATCTTACATATTTCACAATTTTTAATCGGAAAATTCGAGCAGGCAGTTTTATAGCCTATTAAATCCTGACACAATAAATTGTAAGCTTGTGGTAGCGCGAAATTGTATTGATTTTTTTATTTTTAATTTTTCTTTTTTTAGTGGCGGTTTTAATAATTATCGTATCTTTTCTAATAAGATCAATTTAGTTTTTGATTTTCCAATAACTACTTGAAGTATCATTCTTTCAGACTAATTTTGACTATTTTTTAGCCCTGCTCAAAGTATTTTGAAAACCTTATTGAAATACATTTGAGAAGTGCATTAAGCAAACAGGAGGTTTTCGAAATGAACCGAATATCGAAATATTTTTTGGAATTACAATAAGTATAAAAATATTATTGTATTTAATTTCACACCTCTTCCTCTAGATTCTATGCACTTATTGTGCTTCCCTCTATTTATTTGAAAGTTATTTAAAAAAATATGAATCTGGAACTTAAACTTACCCTGTATGTTTTTAATGCATGTGTGGATGGCTATATGTGAGTATTATATGTGTTCACTCGCGTCTGTCAAACAATGCACCAGCTTTATTGGTGGCAGGCAGGCTGCCGGACGGTAGGACGGTCGAACGTTCGTTTAGTGGGTTATGTTAAATTATTTATAGAAATTGTAATCTCCTGTATTAGAATACTTAAATTGAAGTACCTGCCGGGCATGACGAAATATTACCGGGTACTAGAATCCACTTTTTTATTCTTTGCTGTTGAATGGAGCAGATGTGGCTGTAATGCAGGGGCAGTTTACTGACTATGTTGCACTGCAGATATGTGCATCTAAGTAGGTCAGCAGGAGGATTCTATTCATGCAAAAGTGCAATATGAGATTAGCAGTGGTTTTCTAAGTATGTGTAAGTGTCGAAGGTGTGGCATTATATGAGAAGGGTTTTGAACTCTATCGCATGCAATCGATGCAAATTTATTTATGGATGGAGCGTGTACTTTTATCTGAACTACTTCCAAAGGCAATCAATATTTTCTCAAGCAAACTATGGATTTACGCAAAGGGAAATAAGAAATAGAATTTGATAAGATAATTTTTTTATTTTTGTAGCTTTGCATGACATTTGTGCGATTTTCTTTAAATAGGGAGTGCAAAAAAATTAAACTTTTTTTACTACACATGAGGAAATTATATGTGTGCGGTATGAGAGCTGAATTGTATAAAATCCATGTATTTAATTTCTTAAAAGCACATCAGTATTTTGTTTTTTTGACCACTTAAAAATTTCAGTTAGGGCCCAGAAATCGGATTTTGGAAATCGTATATTTAAAATTCCTTCATATTTAATTTTAATAATTTTTTTATAAAAAAACTGTTCATTATACTATTCGAGTTTCAAACGTTGTGAAAATTAAAAAGAAGTTGGAAAATTTTTAAGTGGCTCAAAAATCGCATTGACTTTTGGCAATTTGTTTTTTTTTTTTTGCCGGCAGTCTTGTGCGATCTCCGTATTTAACAAATAATCTACATTACTTTTATAGGGAAGAAAACACCCAAGATTATTGTAAAAATAATACGAAGAACACACAGAAAATAACACAAATTTTGAGTTACTCAAACTTGTAATTTATTATGTATACCAAAATTCCATACTTTATAAAACTCAAAATTAAAAATAAAATCTAAAAAAGAGGTTTTAACGAACATTTCTTTATTTTTTTTTTAATTCTTCCCAGTTTGAAACTTGGATTTTCATGGTTTTCGTACCAGAATTTACTATATCTCATCAAAAATTATTATATTAAATTAGAAACAAATAAGTGGTCAATGAGAGTTCTACAGTGCTGTTCTAGAGATATCTATCTTTGTAGGTATGTAGATAGGTAAACGTGTTTAACCCTTCGTTAGGCACGTGGATTTTTGTAACGTGGTTAGGCACGTGGTCTACAATCGTAGACCATTTTAATATTATGACTAAAAGAGTTATTCATTTGTGTTTCTTAATAATACTTCATAAGTATATTCTGTGATTTAATGTGAGGAATATAAACTAATATTTTCACTAAAATATTTGTGTATCTTCTGTAAATTCAATAAAAACATGAATGTATGTGTTTTTTAACATTTATTGCAATTCATAAAAGTTTTTTCTTATAACTAATGGACGATTTTCAAAAGAGTTTTTATTATTCATAAAACTTAAAATAAAAATATGTAAAATTCACTTCTTTAAATAAAAAAATAAAAGTTCAGTACAAAATTTATATGTTTTGGTTTCTGAAAACTGCTTATATTTCCTCACTGAGACATTCCGTGCAGCTTTCCCTCATATGATTTTTGCAAACAAATCTGCCGCATTAAGTACACGACTTTCGGGATGATTTGTTCATATTGCGAGGGCAAATATGACAACATCCGACATAGTTACTTGGTGATTGAGTGGGTTGTGGTGCAATGCTTGGGATGCCAAGAAGGTTGTGGGCTCGCTGCCTCATTTCCCTGGGTAGTCGAGGATTCTTTGATCTAACTTCAATTTGTGGTCGAATGAGCTACCAAGCGCATTTTTCAAGAAAATCACTCCGTTTTTTATTATTTTGGGGATTATTTGCTTTATATACACAAAGAGTGTTTATACCAGCGATGTTTAGTAAATTGTAAAATATTATTGTACCATTGACCACCGACACGTATTCCTTGCAACACTATATTTCTGACATAATTGGTCCACAAGATCTACACCAATTTTTGTGTGATTATAATCGGTTATCATAATTGATTTTTTTTCATCATTTGTTTGCTCATCTACTGCGTTATCATGGTGCATAGATGATATCAGGATCACTGACCGGTTTTTTTTTCGGGCAGTTCGACACTAGTGTACAATTTTCTTGGAAACCAAAAATACTTGACTTTTCTTTATGATTTTTCCTGCCAAGGAATTCTTTGGGAGCTTCGCGTTTATTTTTTCTCACAGTTCCCAAATATGTAAGCTTTTTCTTTAGCAAATTATTAACCAACGATAAGCTGCTGAACCAATTGCCACCAGTAATATTGCGATTAGTTCCTGCGACTGGCTCTACCAATCGAAGAGTTATCCCTTCCGCACTATTGCTAAGTTTGTATGGTCCGTCCGGCTGAGTTCCCACATAAGTTTCCAAATTAAAAGTGTAATACGTTTTTGCATCCACCATCGCGAAAGTTTTAATGCCTTGCCTTGCTTTTAGTTTTAATGTAATGCTTAAACGCGCAACGTCTTCTAAATGCTAATATATAGTTGTTCATCCACAGTAAGAAACTCACTACCAATAAAATTACTTTGAAAGTTGACCAGGAATACTTCAAAAAGTTCTCTTATAGGCGCCAATTTATCAATTGCTCTTCTCTGCTGTCTTGTATTGATGCCATCAAATCGCAGGCATCTTATCAGAAATCGAAACCGTTTCTCGCACATCGCTAGGTAGTGCGTTTCCCCGTTTCCTTGGGAATTGTCCCAAATTTTATCAAGATTTTTTCTCGAGCTTCTAAGAGCGCCAATCAAAAACAAAATGCCAATGAAAGCGCGAATTTCGGTGTCATCGGTTTCTCTTGCATCTTGATTCATTATATCTTCTTGAAAGTAAACCCGTACTTTTTGAATATACAAATTTGTGGAAACGGTTGTTATTCTTATAACCGAATCATTCACAAATAAATTTAGGCACTCAATTTCTGTTTCAACATTGCGCGCGTTACCTTTTGTACCCGGCAAAAGTTTGATTATATTGTGCGAACGAATACGAACTTGCAAATTGCGTCTGGTTTTCTTCCACTTAGTGACATTGTCATCTCCTAAATAGAAATTTTGGGGATGAGATGCACCAGAATCGTCTGAAAGAATTTCATCATCGCTTGATCCTTCTAGTTCCGATTCGGTCTCGTGGTCACTCCCTTCAGCAGCATTCACATTGATATCCGTATCTTCGTCAACCTCCGTCTCGTTTTCTTCATCCATAGCATTTTCTTCACTACTTGATAGCTCGGAGAACCATCTTTCCCATACTTCAGGATTTTTGCTGCTGAAACTAATTAAATTGGCACACTTTTGAAAAAAAAAAATAAGCAAACCTTACCTGAACTTAATTCAAATCAAGTAATATTGCCGCAAGAAAAAGTAACGTCGTTAGTCACGTGGTCTACATATGTAGACCAGCACTGTTCAGACCTTGATAAAACTTACAACTTCACGTCAAACCCGCACTGAATACACTAATTGGATAAAGAGATTAATTATAAACAGCTATTAAAAAGCTTAGGTAATTTAAGAGACAAATTTAAGGAGTTGCACGACTTTGAAAAGAAGTGGTCTACGATTGTAGACCACGTGCCTAATGAAGGGTTAAAAAAAGTTTCGTAGAAATAACTGAAGTTTTGAAAAAAACATTTGCGATTTTTGGCCAAAAGCAGTTAGTAATGAATCCATTACAAAACGGCAACTTCCACGTGAAATCTTATCATCAATCTACTTCAAACCAATTCATGTAACATTGGCCAAGTGAGCGTTATATATTAAAAATTATTGGATTCGAAAAAATTCCGTTAAAGTTTTACAAGTCTCCGAGGTACTGCGGAAAAATCCTAAATTAAACTTTTTGAAAAATGTTTACTTTTCAGAACCAATTGAATATTTTCAAATCATTTTTTTTTTCTTGTTCACTCCACTCGGGCGCATAGGGCCACGACAAGACTCAGTCTTGCGTTGGTTGCGTTAATCTATTTGATTTCTGTCGTTGCTTTGGAACAATGCCTTCTTACTGCTTTAAGCGCCATCTGTGTGTCACATTTTTCTGGCAGAAGGATCACAAAGATGGTTGAGGACTTCGATAAATTTGGTGCGTCTGCGCTATTACCGCGATTGCCCGCTTCCTCTTGCTGGTGCCACTGTTGCAATGTGTAACTGTGTCATTTTTGTTGTTGTTTGCTTGTTTTAGCAGCCGCAATGCAAGTAATGCGCTGACTTTTTGTGCGGGAGTACGGATTGGAAGGATAAGGTTGTTGGATTTGAGAAAAGAAATTATTATTATTTTTTTTTTTTTTATGAGAAACTAGGAAAGTAGGTAAGTTTGGAAAAGTGCGAGGACCGTGCTTTAAGTGGGATTCGAAGCCACAACCTCTGGGATGTCAAGCTAGTCTACTTACGCTAGACTACCGAGGCCGATAACGATAAGGTTAAATAGAAAATAGTCCAAAATGGAGGAGTAATGCGAAAAAGCACTGCTGATGAAAACAAATATTTTACTTTTATTCTACCGTTATTAAAATCTTCAGTCAACCACTGACCTCACCTTTTATGTAGGGTGACCATATGAAAATGGTAGGAAAATAAATTTAATTAAAAAAACAAAAGTGTGAGGCATAAAATTGATTCTGATGAAAATAATAAAGGACGTTCAAGTCACATTATCGCCGTGAGATGCCTCTGTTATTAAGTTTCTGCTTCACAACTTCGAGCGTTGCTTGGCTTGTATGGCATGTAAAGTACACTTGAGATATCCGCATGTTCCCGAGAACTGCCCTCAGAAAGCCGGCTAGCATTGCTCTACACCGGGGACCCTTGATGGAAACTTCATTTTCTTCCTCATTTCGAAAGAAATATGGTCCAATAATGGCTCCATGTCATAGAACCCATCAAATAAATAGTTTCTAGATACACTGACGCTGGATTGAACACTTGTGGATTCTACTCTCTCAAAAAATGGCAATTTTTCTTGCTGATATAGTTGCTGCGCCAAAAATGTGCCTTGTCTCAGAAAAACCAGCAAAAACCTGTCGGTCAGCCAATACTTCCAGCACAAAATTAGTGAACTCACGGCATTGCCGGGGTTAGGACATCGGCGTTGAATTCTTTCACCATCACAATCTTATACAGAAGTAGACCTAAATTCAATGCTACAATAAATCGAGTAAACTTCCTAGTTATGCCGAATTTAGCTGATAGGCGCGCAATCGACATTTCTGCGAAATCTTCCATGCAAATCTCTACAGCGGATATGTTCTTTATTCATTCTTTATTCTTTAATCTCTGTCTGATTGGTGAGTTAGGGTCCAAAAGATTGTAGTCATGACCAAACTTTTCCACGGTGGGACAAATGCCTGTACTCTAAAACCTTGCTGACGACCGACGTATCTAGATACATCTAAGTCCCAAATTCGGTAACATTAACAACAGTATGCGGCCGCCGTAGCCGAATGGGTTGGTGCGTGACTACCATTCGGAATTCACAGAGAGAACGTCGGTTCGAATCTCGGTGAAACACAAAATTAAGAAAAACATTTTTCTAATAGAGGTCACCCCTCGGCTGACAATGGCAAACCTCCGAGTGTATTGCTGCCATGAAAAGCTCCTCGTAAAAATATCTGCCGTTCGGAGTCGGCTTGAAACTGTAGGTCCCTCCATTTGTGGAACAACCTCAACCCGCACACCACAAATAGGAGGAGGAGCTCACCCAAAAAGGGTGTACGCGCCAATTATATATATATATATAACAACAGTATGGGTGAGTTCGCAAATCCCCAGGCGCACTAAACTTCGAATATTCAGCTCATGTGTGAAGTCTGTATTGTTGTGCGGAAGTGAAATATGGCTGGTCCCCAACATAATCACACAGAGGCTACAATCTTTCGTCAACAAATGCATCCGCGTCATCTGTAGCATATTCTGGCCGAACACCATTAGCAATCATCATACGCTGTGAAGATCAACGAATGAGGAACCCATCCTAAATCAAATCAAACGCAAAAAGTGATGATGGATAGGTCACATGAATGTCACTGGACTAGAACCCGCAAGGGAGCAGAAGTCACGATCCGCCAAAGATCACTTGGTCGATGTTGCGCGAGCTAGCAGATGCCGACATTACATGGAACGGCACAAAACAACAGCCTCGAACCGTGTATGATGGAAAAGTCTTATCGAGGCCCTATGCTACCTAGCTGAGTGAACAACGATATAAAACAATACATACCCCAATTATTAGAAGAATTGACGACAATGTCCAAAAAACTTAAATCACCTGATATGAAATTGCTTCATAGTACTCTTGTTGCTCTTAACTCCGAAATTATTATTAACTCAAAATTACTTACATACATAGTATATAATAAAATCATCATTGGGACCGAATTTCCACAATAATTGTCCTCGACATAAGTGCATAAATGCATACGCCCATTGGCGTCAAATCCAATCCAAAGCAATTCAGTGCAACAAGGTGAGACGTGAGTTTCTCACATTGCGACAGATAATGAAATAATTTTCAAAGATGATGTGAGATCTTATCATCGATTCCCATGTCATTGACGTCAAAGCCAAGTTTTCACCTAACGCTGATTTCCGCTCAAGTGTAGTGCGTCTGTCTGGCTAATACGCTTTACTCCTGCTTGATGCTGTAGTTGCTACCACACTGCCACCAAACTGGGTCATTAGTGGAATGTTGTAATCTTGTGAGTGGCATCATTATTTGCCCCGCCACGTACACTAAGCGCTGACTTACACACATACACCTATTGGCCGGCTGACTTGATGTCTACTTGCTGCCGCTGGCCAGTGAGTGTCTATTTACCGTCACAGTGTTTGGCCTATCGCACCGCTCAATCTATTGTTGCACACCGCGATAATAATGCTGATGTTGATAATGACGTTGCTGAATACTTTGAATGCTTCGAATGTTCACTAGTTGCTTCTTGGCTGACAGGCTGAGGATGATCGATTTCTATCGCTGGCAACTGAAAATTACCACGTCGATGCAACGGCAAAGTTAGCAAAAAAAAGTTCTGGAACTTATAGCCGGTAGTCAAAGCCACTATTGCCTTTTCATACCGCTGAGCAATGAACCATCAATCTGCGGCCGCCTCATCATCTCGGCCAGTAGTGACGGCAATTTCCACTATGCACCTTTTTTCAATATTCTCTAACGGTGCTTAGATGCGCGATCGCTTATCGTTGGCGGCGATCGAGGCGCTGCGTACGCGACTTGGACTTATTAGGCGATACTATAACAGCAACCGAGTGCGGCTGACGTGATTGCAACAAAAATGAGTAAGTGCATAATGTTGTACAAGCAGTCAAGTGCAGCACGTACGCTGGTTGGTGGTTGCACAGTGAATAATTCGTGAAAACAGTTTGATAAAAATTATTTATCAATATGTGATTCTAGCAGAGGGGAATAGATCCATCTTGGTCAAAATATTTTCGGTACTTACGATCCCCAAATTTTCTGGATCTTGGCTTTACAATATCGGGATTAGTCGAGGAATTCAGATATTCATTATTTTGCAACAACTTAATTTTGAAAATTGTTGGAGAAACTTAAATTAATAAATAATTAATGAATATACGGTTAAAACCCATTTTACTTTACTTACTATATATATATATATTTGGCGCGTACACCCTTTTTGGGTGTTTGGCCGAGCTCCTACTCCTATTTGTGGTATGCGTCTTGATGTTGTTCCACAAATGGAGGGACCTACAGTTTCAAGCCGACTCCGAACGGCAGATATTTTTTTTGAGGAGCTTTTCCATGGCAGAAATACGCTCGGAGGTTTGCCATTCTTCTTCTTAATTGGCGCGATAACCGCTTACGCGATTTGGGATGAGTTTAACAAGGCGCACCAGTCATTTCTTTCTCGTGCTAACCGGCGACAGTTGGACACACCAAGTGAAGGCAAGTTCTTCTCCACCTGATCTTTCCAACACAGGGGAGGCCTTCCACTTCCTCGGCTACCACCAGCTGGTACCGCATCGAATACTTTCAAAGCCGGAGCGTTTGTATCCATTCGGACGACATGACCCAGCCAACGTAGCCGCTGGATCTTTATTCGTTGCGCTATGTCTATGTCGTCGTAAAGTTCATACGGCTCATTGATCCATCACCTGCGATACTTGCCAACATGCAAAGGTCCAAAAATTTTACGCAGAACCTTTCTCTCAAACCCTCCAAGTGACGCCTCATCGGATGCTGTCATCGTTCAAGCTTATGTGCTATACAATAGGACGGGTATTTTGAGAGCCTTGTAGAATGTTAGTTTTGTTCGTCGTGAAAGGACTTTACTACTCAAATGCTTACTTAGTCCAAAGTAGCGCGTGTTGGCAAGAGAGATTCTACGTTGGATTTCAAGGCTGACATTGTTATCGGTGTTAATGCTGGTTCCTAAATAGACGAAGTCTTTTACAACCTCGAAATCATAACTGTCAACAGTGACGTGGTTGCCAATACACGAGTGCGCCGACTATTTGTTTGATGACAGGAGATACCTCGTTCACCACCAGACCAATTCGCTTTGCTTTTTATCCAGTCTGGAAAAGGCAGAATTAACAACGAGGTTGTTCAGACCGATGATATTGATATCATCGGCATACGCCAACAATTGTACGCTCTTAGCAATACATTATACTCGTATGAATACTTAATTATTAACTTTTTTCTTTAAAGTAGTCCTCCTTTCTAATCCTTGAAGTACTCTGAAATACACGTTTTAACATGACCTTGAGCTCTTTCAACGAAGTTATCTTTATCTCTTCAGTTGTCAGTCGACGTTTCAGTTTTAAGAACAGGAAGAAGTTGCAGTGGACCAAGTGCGCTTGAAGTTTGCAGTGAGTTCGAAGTGATGCAGCAAAATTGCTATATGTGGTGTGATCACAATACTCACGAGATACCCGAGTCTTACTACATACTGAAGAACTCACTGGTTGGTGTACGAGTATATTATGTGCCAAATGCAGCATTGACCAAAGCTTTTTCTGCGTTAATTGCGGAAAGTGCCATACAGTGAAACTATGACTTAAGTGGACCGAAGCTTTTCAAAATCAAATCATTTACAAAAACCTGATTGGCTTTGCTCATGTGATTTTTACTACTTTTTGATCGTAAGCGATCTATGTTAATAAATCAGCTACAAGTGCTGCGTTTGAAGACAAAATCATCATGATCTTTAGAAGAGACAATCAAAATTGTCTTGTGGCATTGATTCATTTAGTGAATTGTTTAAAAAATTAGCGAAGTTTATACTTAATATCTTTTTAGCAATTCAGGGCCGCGCACTGCCGTTAAGGGGTTTCGTGGGTTCAAAAAATCGATTTTTTTGGCGCATTAATTTCTACAATATCTCGAAAATATTATCCTAAATTTTCAAGTCGATCCGAATAATAGTTTTGGAGATACAGCCTTTGGAAGGTGTGCGTTCCAAATCACTTTTATTTTTACTCAAAACTTTAAACACGTTTTTCTCGGAACCGTGTTTTCAAAGTCGGTTCTCAAATGTTCTCGAAAACTACTCAACCGATCTTGATGAAATTTTACACAGGTGTTCGAGATACAATTCACTCGAGTTTGAACGAAGGATTTTGTTTTTTTTTTGCAATTTCACTTATTTAAAACAAACAAAACGTCAAGCAAATTTGGCCGAAATTTTCATTTTTTTGGAAAAATGTCTGCCAAAATTCCAATTTTTACTTTTTTTTTTCCTCCGTTCAAGCACGAGTATATAGTCTTAACTAAAACACTTATTTTTGGTTTTTTCATTTTTGATGATCCTGTCAGGAGTTATGCTGACAACGCGGACGCACCTTTTTTTCGAGGGGTCACCGGAAATGACGTCACAATGGAGGAGTTCTAATTTTTTTTCTGAAAATTTCAGAAACCATTCTTTAAATATGTATCTATAAGACAAGAAAAAGTTTGAATTAAATAAATAATTTTTTACATAGAAAAAAAAATATTGAAAATAGGCCCGACGAAACCCATGTAACCCCTTAAGGTAGAAAGAGTAGTAAACAACACAATAACAATTCAGCAAATATTGAAATCACAGAGCACACATTTTTCACTTTTCTTTGAATGCTTATTCCCGCTTATCAGCTTAGTGGAGTTTGGCACACAGCAGGTATACCCACAAACTGCAGTTTAGTAGAAGATGTTTCTTATGCTCTCAAAATTTTGAGTACTAAAAAATAATTGATAATTTTGAAAAATTTGCAAACATTTCAAGCTTTTGTAGGAAAAAATCGTGCTCCCAACGGTCGAGCCAATTTTGATTAGTGACAGCTGGAAAATTGATTTGATGATTGTTTATCGTAGCAGGAGAGATCAGCTCCAAAATACAAAAAGCCTCGTAGAAAACGGAGCATTCTGTGCATAGGTATTGACGTACATATGTAGATACTTTGTACCTCTATTTCATGAAATATAAGAATTTATTATTTTTGGTAAAATCAAAGTTATTTCAATTGAATTTTTTACTGTACGCTATACCTCTCTGAATCACTGTTCCAGAATGCACACACATTCGCCACCTCAGCGTTGAACAATACAAAGCCAGTTTTTATTGCATTTATTGCGCGCTTTTTTTTTTGTTATTATATGCTATTGTTGGCATTGCTGCTTTCGTTGCAGTAATTACATAAGCAATACGTGTCTTGTAATAATTTCCAGAATTCACTCACGCGAGTCGTACGAAGTCAGCGAAAAGTAGCGCGCGCCTGCGCACTTGTCCGGCGGCAAAACGGATTTACAAAACTGCACTTTGTGTGCGCCTGTGTGCACACGATGTGCGTGAGTGAATGCTGTTTGTAGTCGTTTGGGTGCCACCGCTTCTGCAAAAGCCAGAAGCCATGAAGCAGAATGAAATAATTGAAAGCGGGCAGCTGCTTGAGCGGTGCCTTGATTGGTTTCATGCACAATAATGTGGTTCTAATGTTGTTTTTCTTTAGTGCTGCAGCAAAAAGTGCGCACCGCCCACTTTTGCAATGCAAAAAAAAAAAAAAAAAAATACGCAAGAAATAAAAGAATTGGTGGAAAATGCGACTTTTCTGTGGCGTATCAAGAAATCATTAACGGCTGCCGTAAGATGTCTGCAATGCAGGAAAGTCAGCAGTATCTTTAGTGGCATGGCACGACCACGGCACTTGATGAAGTGATCGGCTGATCGGCGAACGACCTCTACCACGCAAACTCGCATCTGTACCGTGCGCCTACCCGTATCAGCTGCCTTAAAAAGGCAAAGCCGCTGCACCACGTCGCTCTACACACTCGCTTCATTAGTACGGAGCGCGCAAAATTATGGCATTATTAATAATTTTTGGCAGTAGTTGCAGAGCATGAAGTGGCATGATTGCGCTGTGGCAGTCGGTTTGCATGCGAAAGCGCCATCAATGCGCCATGACAACGCGCAACATCGCTCACTTCGTGTTGCATACATCGGCTACTGGATGTACGTACAATGTAAAGCTGCCATTCCCACCCCAGCGAAGTGATGAGCTGTGTAAATAAACCATTTGATGTGCTACGCGTGCGCAACCGTTGCAAGTAGCAACAAAAAAGTCAGCAAGAGCGCACAGTAGCTGCTAAATCGCCAGCACTTGCAGGAGTAGTTGTTGCGGCGGCAATAACAGCATGACAGGCCGCTTGTTGCATGCCAAAAATGGGTGTGACAATTTGATGTTTTGTTCCTGCAAAAACTTGAACGCGCACACTCATCATAGCAACGTTGCATGCTTCAACGGTGTATGTCATTGCCAGTGTACGTACATCAGTTGCAAGCAAGCTAGCCGTGTGCGCTGAACAAATCAATCAGCAGCAAAAATAATGTTACAACAAAAACCAGGAAAAACAACACTTCAGCGCTAATTAATAAATAGCAACAAAAACGTAGCAACAAATATGTAGCGCTCATTGTCAATAGCAACGATAATGTCTTTCTTGCAACATCGTTGCCTTCACTTACAATACTCGAATAAATATAAATATTTTGCTTCTTTAATGAAAAATGTTTGACGAATCGCTGCCATCAGCGCATGTTTGCCGCTTAACAGGGCGTTTCACAGCTGGCACCGTCAATTTGTCATGAATATTAAAGGATTTAATTAATAATTTAACTCAGGCCATGCAAGCTAAGCAGGGCTACCCATAAGCAGGTGAACGACATGTAAGAGAAAGGAGTTTCATATGAGAGCGGAAAAGGCAATGAGTAAACTATGCAAATATAGTGGCTTTTTATGCACTGCCACGCCTATGTAGCGAACTTTTTCCTACTCCCAACTCAATACGCACCAAAAAAGTAAACTAAGTTGTTGAAAGTTGTTAGCTTTGCGCACTTCTTGTGTTGCCAGATGCCATTTGACATTTCCCTTTGAAAGTTTGACAAATTTTACCAAACCTGCACTCAGTACCGTTTGAGGTGCCAGACTTATTGGTGTTGTTTACAGTGGCTTTAAAAATTCAGCTCGGAAAAAATGGGGTTAAGCCGTGAACATACACAGCCGATTATTTTTTAAATTTTTTTATTTTTTTAATATATCAACATAGAAAATATTTTAAAAACAAGAAACCATTTTCATTTCATTTTCCCATCACTAGGGCAGAAATATAAATAGCAACCCTTGCACGAGTGGTGGCTGATAATACTAATATACGATCTATTATATCGCGCGTTCAGAGGTTAAATTCATCGCACTGAACAGTTCACAAGCACCTGGTTCAGTTGGGAAAGGTTTCAAAGCCGGGAAAATGGGTTCCGCATAGACTTCCCGTCACCAACCTGCAGCAGAGAGTGAATGTGTGCTCACAGCAGCTGCAACGTCTTGAAAATGGAAGTTTTTGGAACCGTATCGTTACGGGTGATGAAAAATGGGTCCTTTACAATAATCCTGTTCGCAAACGCCAATGGTTAGATAAAGATGAAACACCAGAACCGACCCCTAGAGATGGCCTTCACTCCAAGAAGATTCTCCTGTCTATTTGGTGGGATATGACGGGTATTGTTTATTATGAACTTCTGGAATGAAACCAGACGATAACTGCTGATTATTATTCCCATCAGCTATCAAACCTGAATGAGGCACTTAAAAAAAAGTCGACCGTCTTTAGTGTATAGACGCAAAGTCTTGTGTCACCACGACAACGCAAGACCTCATACCACAAGGCATACATTAGGCAAGCTAAACGAGCTCGGATGGAAGCTAATGCCGCATCCACCATTCCCTCCGGATATTGCACCTTGTGATTATCACCTTTTCCGTGGACTTCCATCCCATATGAGTAACAAGAACTACTCCTAAAAAGAAGCTATAAAAAGGGATATCGAAGCGTATTTTGGCTCCAAAAACAAAAAATTTTTAAATTTAAAAGCCACCTTTAAAAAACGCACGAACTTATGGACAATGTCATGACTGAACCACTCAACACAAAAGTTTTCAAAATTTTGTAATATAGCAATACTTGGACCGAGACCGATTTTCAGGCCACAAGTAATCGGTTCCATTACTTCACTGATCGTGGTCTTCACACTAGGCACCTACTATGTTATTCTCATAATAAAATTTACTACGTACTTGATAAAGTACTACAGAAGACTTGACATCTTTAATTTATCTTTCACTGCTCTCAACTTTGAGCTTCTTATCTACCGCCAGAATAACAATCCAAAAATAAACGTAGGGAGGCCGTAGAAATATTATATTTGTTTATGAGTTGTTCTCTTTCACATACATACGTACGTAATTGACAACGCAGCAAAATAATGCCGAGTTATTGTAAAATTTAAGGGAAAAACTCAATTTATTATTTGTAATAGGCGCGTTGATTGTTGCAAACCCTTTGCTTTTTTCGTAATTTTTGCGTAATCGTGAAATGACAACCCACAGAGATGGAATAAAGTTTATTATTTTGCACTGACGCTGTCACAAAGTCATATTTTAATAGACAACTCCATTTGGATTTTCACATGCATACTCGCGTGTAGTATATGCCACACATGCCGCATTTAACAGAAGTTTACTTGTACACGAGTATATTCCTTCACAATTTCGCTGAATTTTGCGGCAGTTAAATGACGCTTCGCTAATGTCGAATGGCGGCAGCAAATGACGCACTGCGGCATAAGCGGCTTTGGGAGGAAAAAATATAAAATCAAATTTACTGACATTAAAGCACGCAGCTACTTACATATGCATACATATGAGTATTAGTACACAAATACATATGTATGTAGATATAACGCATGTGGAGGGAGATAGGCGAAAATTACGCGTTGACGCCACTCATGCTGACGTGGACTCTTTTGTATCATTCATGTGAGGGTATAAATGTCATAAATTCTTTTGAAGTGTTATGCATATGTATGTATACTTATGTATGCATACACTTACATAAAGGGTGTTTTGTTACCGACACAACCACTTTAAGGTTATATTCTGTGGTTGATTTCATAACGAAAGACGCGTAAAACTTGGGGACTAACTCGAACGTCTTGGCTCACTATGAAGGTACAAACAGTAACTCAATAAAGAACTCGGACATGCCTAGCATGCAGTTTCAAATTCAAAATTTTCGTATGAAATGCAAGTTAAATATTTTTAATTTTATATTTTTCTATTGGGTGTTCAAAAAGGATTCTAAAAATAGTAACAATAATTCACAAATCTATTACTTCTTTGACATAAAATCTTTATCATGCAGCATTCGCAAAATTGGTATCAAAAACCAAGTCGGACATCTGGCATTATTGCGATAAGTTGGCATTTTAAAACAAGGAATCCCACAATTAATTTTCTCTCGGTAGAACAGTGCAAACAAAGAACTAAAAGTATTAAATTAAAATAAAAGTTCAGTCGTTTTTTATTGAATAAAAAACCAAATTATATGCATGGGTAGACAGCGTGGATAAAGCTCAATTCAAGTCAGAAATTTAATTACTAGTCACCATGAAAAGGGTAAAACTGCTCGGGAAATCGCAGAAATAGTGGATAGATCCCGCTCGACTGTATGCGATGTGCCGTTTCAAGAAACAAAATCCGTGGAAAATAAAAAGAAATGGGAACGACCAAAACTGTTTTCGGATGCAGATGGACGCTGGACAAAGCAACAAATTGACAAAAATCCAACTTTGAATACCCCTAAGCTCGTAACAGAAGTTGCCCAACATCTTAATATTATATTAACTCCGACCCCGAAAGTATACGTATAGTGTTGCGAAAGAATAATTATAATGGAAGAGTTGCGCGAAAAAACCTTTCATCAAGGAGATTAACCAACACAGGAGAATAAAATTCGCAAAGCGGCATGGGGGTAAGGATTTCGAGTTCTAGAAACACGTTTTATTTGCAGATAAAAGCAAGTTTAACATATTTAGATAAAATGAGAATCATACTATATGTGTGGAGAAGACCTAATGAAGAGTTGATAGAAAAAAATACAGTTAAATACGGGGTGTGTCGGTACCGGTAGGGGTTGTACCTATGTTCACTGCTGGTACTGGAAATTTGTGCCTCATTAAGTGCAATATAGACCACAAGCAATACTTAACAATTATGAAAGAAAATTTGGTTCAAAGTGCTGAAAAGTTGAGAGTTAACGGCAATTTCCAATACTATCAAGACAACGATCCCAAGCATAAGGCACTTGATGTCCGTCTATGGCTTATGTATAACTGCGCTAAAGGGGGGAGCCTGGTTTATGAGGCCTAAAAATTGCATCTCTTTGCGATTTTTTTTTAAGGAAAAAATTAATTGAGCACTGCAAAGCTTTTTCTATCTTTTAATGAACATTTAAAAAGTATAAAAAATTTTTGTACTGGTTAAAATAAGTTGAAAAAAATGTTTAACATAGAAATTAGTAGAGCGCTGCAACGCTGGAGTTTCCAACTGGCGTACAAGATACAGCTCGTAATTATTATCTAAAGCAAAAAATTCAAATGGATTTCTAATTACCATGATTTTTTATTCTAGATGAACCACGAAAACTGAGAGAAATTCCAAAATTTCAACTTTTTGGAGGTTTTAAAGAAAAAAATGCCTTCTTATAAAAAAAAATTCACTTCAACTTGGTATAAAAATTTTGAAAATTGTTTTTTTATCTATTTTGTTAGTTCAAATAGAAGGAATTTAATACTGAAGGGAACAAGCTATGATTCATTTCAAAAGGTTCATTAATTTTTTTTTCATTCATGTACGCCAATTCAAAGAAATCATAAAAATGAAAAGTCGAGAAAAGAAGATAAAGTTTGTACTATAGTTGTCCAGTCACAGCGTAACTACGTAACGCTCGCCTACCTTTGGCTTTGTATCTACGGAAATATTGAGAATTAGGCTCTGTGAATATTCTGAAATATATTAGGAATCGCTTAAAACGAAAAAAACTTAATTTGTTTGACCTTATAAACCAGGCTCCTCCCTAAAGTACTTGAAACACCTCCACAATCTCCAGACAGCAATGTAATTAGACATCTGTAGGCTCATTGGAAAACCAATTGAAAAAGCGTGTTATTAGAAACAAGAAAGACCTTTAGGAAAGAAACTTTTAAACTTTAACTTTTAAAAATGGGGGAAAATATATCCCTTAACATACAAAAAGCTGGTCGAAATCATGCCAAGAAGACTGAATGCTGTGAGAAAAAGTAAAAGCTTGCCGACCAAATATTAATTATATTGTTTTTTCTTAAGCCTTATTTGTCTAACTCTAATTTATATAAATGTCCGAGTTCTTTTTGGCATGTACTTCCTAAGTTTTTACGTTTGTATTTTCTATGTACGAATGAGTTGAAGTTTGTTTATTTTTTTGTAGTTTTGAAAAATACGCTTGAAGAATGAAAATAAATGTGGCACATAAGCGCATTAGATTTGCATTTTAAAATATATTTCTGACTTAAAACCATTTCACTTGGATGTCCAAGTTCTTTATTGAGCCACTGTATGTCTAAAAAAAATACTATATCTTTTGTCGTAGAAATCTTAAACTTACGGAAAGAGGTTCATACGAAAGCTTCTGTACTACATTCAAAACTGTTTTTTTTTTTAATCAGACAAGCAAAGAAAAAAATTACAGAAAAATATTTTATTTTCCTGGCACGCTGTTAATTGAACAGAAGTGTTAGTCTGCAAATCTTTAAATATTTATAAAAAAATAAATAAATAACTGTCGCGTGCATTATGTTTGGTATTTGGCCGAGCTCTTCCTCCTATTTGTTGTGTGGTCTTGATGTTATTCCACAAATGGAGGGACCTCCAATTTTAAGCCCTCTCCAACCGGCAATTGGTTTTTTTATGAGAAGCTTTTTCATGGCAGAAATACACTTGGACGCTTGCCATTGCCTGCCGAAGGGCGACCGCTATTAGAAAAGCCGCTATTATAAAAATTTAAACAATTACCTACAGCCGATAATTTAGTCTTAAAGACAGCATCAAATATTAAACTTTATATTTAGTGCTTTAGGACATATACCATGAGGCTTCTACATCAACAGTCCAGAGACTGCAAAAATGCAATGTTCGGAAAGTAACATAACTTCTGCAGAGCTTAGGGCGCTTCGAGCCTTTTATTCATTCCTTACATTTTGAAAGAGGTGGGCGATACAAACATTATGCAAACTTTTCTGCAATATGAACTGTGAAACTATTGAATACTGCGACCGGCGTGGAACTGACTTATTTAGTTTATTTGAACTGGACCACTTGCGGCTACTTTTGGTGCTATGATTGCATTGTTGGTCCCGAAATTTGGGTATATTTTTTGTTCAGTCCCGAAATTACGGGACCAGTAACTTAGAAAAACTGCAATAAGCTGTTTTTTTTTGCTGACAACTATATTTTTATATGGCGATAATACAAAAAATTCAGAAAATTAATGATACATAGATTTTAGATATTATATTTGTAGTTCATATCAAAGCAGACAAGTAAAAATTAGGGCCAAAATTAGTTCAAATATTAATACAAATACTAAATCGTATTACCTTAAATTTAGATTTGGGATCAAGAGTTTCATGGGAAAATTTACTTGAATTTCTTGAATGAAAAATTTCTAAAAACACGAATGCATGTTTTAAAACCAACTGACAAGGAAACCACTTTCGAAGTAAAAGTTACATATAGAAGGTGAAGTCCACTATAAATAAGCCGAATATCAAATATAAACTACAGGAGCTGTGTTTTGATAACTTCGAGTTTATTTATTCAAAAAAGTCCCCTCTGACCTTGATGCACTGTTTTGCGTGATCTAAAAGCTTTTCAAAAGAGTGTTTCAGACCATAGACCGGAATGTCCTTCAGGATATCGCTACAAGCCTTTTGGATGGTCTCTACGAACGCAAAACGCTTACCTTTCATGGTCAAATGTAATTTTCCGAATAGGTAGAGGGGCCCTATATCAGGCGAAAACGGAGAGTGGATCAATGAGATGGTGCATTATTTTGCAATAACACCCAGTTTTCTCCTTCTAGGTATTCAGGGCGAATTCGACGAATGCCATGCAACAAACGTTTCAAAACGCCGAGATAGAAAATTGCATTGTCGGTTTGGCCCATTGGCACGAACTCCTTGTAGACAATTCGCTTGGAATCGGAAAGACAAATGAACATCAACTTGATTTTTAACTTCTCCAAACGCGATTTTTTGGGTGTGGGCTCATCTGGGGCTTCCATTCGGCATTTCGATGCTTAGTTTCAGGTTCATGTTAGAAACACCACGTTTCATCACCAATTACAATGTTATAAAGGAAGTTCTCGCCTTTTTTTACCTATTTAATGAGATCTTTCGAATGTTGAATTCTGAGTAATTTTTGGTCTTCAATTAATCTGTGCGGAATGAAACGTGCACAGACCTTTCGTTAGCTCAAATGATCAGTTAAAATGAAATAAGTCGATGTTTTGGAGATATTCAACACCGATTTCATAAATTTCAACGATGATTTCGGTTCATTTTTGATAAATTTATGAACAACTTCAATGGATTTTTCGGTGATTATTGATTTTGGGCGGCCGGTATGTTTATTGTCATTTATGTCCTCACAACCATCTCTGAAACGTGTAAACCACTCACGAACTCTGGTACGAGATACACAATCATCGCCATAAACTTTTTTCATCAATTCAAATGTTTCGGTAAACGTGTTAACGATTTTAAAACAAAATTTGATATTAGTTCTTTATTCGTTTTCATTTTTGTACCGATGACACAAACATACTGACACTTCAGACGCAATAACTTCGCTTCCACTGAACCGAATGTCATCAAGCTTTCCCTGGAAGTCAGCTAGGGATGTAACTTTAAACGCACATCTCATCAAAAAGATAGCGCCATCAAAAATATTTTTATGATGCGAGTCTTGTTTATTTTGGACTTCACCTGGTGGGTTCTCGCTGTCTTATAATATTTTTTGCATATCTTAAATGGACAATTCGGTAATTTGGATTATTGCCAACTTTCTTTCACTGAAATTGAATATCACGCTTTTCGTTAAAAATAATGAGTACCGAATTTGCATTGGTATGGAAACGCAAAAATGTCATACCCCATTTAAAAACCCTATATAAACCCATACCATAAAATTTTAACAAGTACGCTAATACTCCTACTTCATTACCAATAAAACTACATATCCACAATCACAAATGCATACAAATAAATTTCCTTAGTATCACCAAATTAACCCTTTTTCCATTTTGCCTGCCTCACGCTTTGTTAGTTCCCATTTTTCTTCTTCTTCCCTTAAGGCTTGTCTGGCTTCTCTGGATTTTTTGCTTTCCCCCACTTTGATTTGTTGTATCCGTGCTCCTTGTTGTTGTTGCTGTTATGGTTATTATTGTAATGCCATTTATGTCTTTACCCACATGACATGCATACTCACGCGTGACTTGTATTGTACGATTTCAAATTTTGTTCTTGCGCTGTTATATGAATTGTCTTTTTGTTTGAATTTAACAGTCACTGCGTTTTATTGTTTATTGTAAGGATATGCAAAAAGGATTACGTTAATGCTTGTGTTATAGGGCAATCTGGTGTAAGTGTGTTTTTGCTTCCATTCCAGATTTTGGTTGAACTCTATTATTCCATGTGTACGGCTTGTAATGAAGCTTTAGCTTCTCGTTCTGATTTGGTGGCGTTGAAGAATTGTTGTTCGGACGAAATTTCGCACTTGAATTTGCTAAAATGACAGAAGTGTGGGTCGTGCTATACTTTGATATTTGCAAGCTTAATCTTTTGTTGGTCTAAAACCTAGAATTAATTGCCACTGTTACGAAATTCATAAGCATTACCATTTTGCCACACTAATAAGAGTCCTAAAACTACTGAAGAAGAAGTTAAATACTAATCATTCAACAAAGAATGAATGCAAGCACGGTTAACAAAAGCACATGGAAAAGGCCACTGGCCAAACAAACTAAGGTTATTGAAAACCAGCCGCTAGTGGTCCAGAAAACTAATAACAAAAATTAAACGAAGTCACATTTTTTGTATCAGGGACAGAAGAACATGTGAAGTTCATGCAATCCAAGCCGAAGGAACTGCAGCGATTAGCCTGCATGGACATCACCGGATCGATAAATATAAATTCTACATGTAATTAATAATTGTTTTGATAGTGGGAATTGAGATTTGGTGGGAAAGTACTAGACCGAGATACTTCAGGCCAATAAATTTTGTAACAAAAAACAAAAATATGCCTTCTTGAGACAAAATGTTTGATATATAATTTTTTAAGATCTGACAATAAATGCCGAAGATATGACCCTTATGTAGAACAAAAAAATAAGTTTTTTTCCAAAATCGGAAAATCAGACTAAAGTGACGAATTTTTCGCTTAAGGCCGGCGGGCCAATTAGATGTCCTAAATTCAGTAGTTTTCGCGAAGTGTTGTAGGATGAGAAAAAAAACAATTAGCCAAATGAAGTTTTGGGGATAGTTTAATATATATTTGAACTAAAAAAAAATAATTTGTACAATCTCCAACAATATATTGTAAGCCGAGTTATCAATAGATTCCCAGAGCGCCTTGCCACTGAAGTATCCAACTTCTGTACAAGATACAACTTGCAATTTTCATCTGAAAACAAAAAAAAAAAGATTATTAATTTTGATGTAATTATCTTTGATGTGAACTAAGAAAATTGGGAGAAACACGTAAAATTCGAATTTTTGGGGAAGGTAATATAGAAAAAAAAGTGGTTTTTCAAGGAAAAAAATCTCTTCAACTGGGTAAAAAAGTCGCTTTAAAAAAAGTTTTTGGATGTTTTTTTAATTCACATAGAAGAGAAAACAATACTAAAGATAACGCATTTTGAGTGAAATGGATAGCTCGTTTAGTTTTTTTGCAATCGTGTACATAAATTAGGTAAAATCGTGAAAATGAAAAGCCGAGAAAACGCGCTTCAAAGTCAATGGTCAATGGGCGGAGCACTACAACAATTAGCGCACGGTTGCTCGACGCCGCACTACGCTCGGTTCTGTAGCTCTGCAAATACTTGGAATTTAACTCTGAAAATTTGTGTCTCATGTTCTTGAATATCTAAGCTATTGATTTCAGGAAAAAAAAAAATCGATTTTTTTGAACTTTTAATTGGCCCGCCGGCCTTAATTATTTCCAGGCAATGTTGGGCGTTACTCTATTAATTTGAATTAAATTCTTCATTGTACACTGCAATTAAATTATTTGCAACTAAGCCAACTTCCGGACTTCATGTTCCCGAAATTGTTTTGAAAATTTACCGAAATTGTGAGATCAACATTTCTCGCCAAGATTGTCATCCTCATTACCAATCGAATTGTTTGAGAAACTTTATCAAAGAAATTTTTTAAGGGAAAAATTAAATGAATTAAAAACAAGAATGATAGAAAGAAGATTTCGCCCATCAGAGAGTACGTGACGTCACGTTTTTCCAAGTTGTGCAGCATTGCCAACTATTTGCTCTTCGCAATAAATTTAGTGCTTTCTTATACCGAAAATGCGAAAATTTTGAAGTTTCGTGTTTGTTTCTTTTTTTTTAATTTAAAGCTACCGCAACTATAAGTTAAAAAAACTGTATTATTATACAAAAGAAGGTTAAAAAAGGCCACTCTGAGAAGATTTTGGTGATAATGAAAAGTAGTTGGTTCTTAAAAAATTTTATATTTTGAAAGTGAACATTTAATTTTTTGTTCCTTTTAAGGTTATGTTTGAATATTAAATTATTAAAATTTCTTTCAACTCTTCTTAACATTGAAAACCTTTTTACATATTTTAAAAAGCGTTTGAATTTACTGAATGCGAATTGAAACCATAGAGGTATAATCGTTCCTCCCGGCCATCAATCCTTAGTGGGACATAGGGCATCAAGTGGTGTATTCATTGTAAAAATAAGCCACAAAATACCAGAAAATACTAAAGAAACCACACTGACATTTTTACAAAAAGAGTACCTTATCTAGTTACATAACTTCAAATATAGTAAAAAAGTCGTTCCCTTAACAAAAGAGTCTCGCTTAACAAAAAAAACTCATAAATTAAATTATATATAAGCATAACACATTTATTAAAAAAACCGCACATTCTAAAGGCAATTTGTCACGCATACAAAGTTCTTTAAGTGATTCAATAAAAATGTAGTGTTTTATTTTCTTTAAATGGGCTTTTTGGTGCGTTTTTATATCCAAACCTAGGCAACACTGGAGTAGTGAGAGCGAGATTTGAGTGCCGAAAGCAGAAGAACACCAACGACACCTACAATCGCGTGAAATGCTACCAGATGTTAAAAACAGTAATGCTAAATAAAACTGAGTGAACTATTTAACTAGTTATTAAAAAATGTATATTTTACAAAATTATAACCATTACATTTTAATTAGAACAGGCTAGAAAAATGTCATGAAGAAAGAACTAAAACTCCGAGACTAAATAACAAAAAAAATGCTAAATCAAGTTACGAAAATGGTAATCTGGCCATACTGGAGCTAAAATCACGTAAGTAGTTGTCAAATTCGTTGAGAGCAAAGTAACGGGACCACCATAGGCGCCATCTCATTATTCTTTCCATCATGAATTAAAAACAATACATTTAGTATTGCCATAAATTCTGTGACAAATTTTACAAGGCATACGCTGAGAACAAATTCGCTGAAAAATATATAAATAAATTTTCGCTTTTGTTCGTAAGCATTGTCTACTCATAAATTATACTCCCTTTCATGGCAAATTTCGCTTGTTAACAATGGAGTTGGGAGCTAAGGAAAATCGCATTGCAGTGATTGCATTACAGAAGTGTGGTAAAAGTGCAAGTGAGATATATGAATTGCTGCGAAAACTTAATATTTCGGGAATTGTTGCTTACCCCACGATCAATCGTTTTTCCCAAACGTCTCAAGTGACAGGAAGAATAAGTGGCAACCGAAAAGTGGTCGTTCTCGCGTGATTCGAACCAGTGCAGCCGTTCAAGAAAGAATGTGCACAAATCCCCTTAGAAAGCATAAAATCATGTCGCGACTAATTAGAGATGATCTCCACATGAAATCTTTCCGTCGCTCAACTGGCATCTTTAGACAACGCGCTTGAAGAAAATTAAATTCGGCAGATGCAAGCAGTTTCTTCGGTTTTACGAGGCCAATGGCCATAAAAACATTCTTTTTAAAGATAAGAAAATTTGAAAAAGTTTTGAATAATCTATACTAAAACTTCCAAACACGCAAAAACGGTTGTTCCAAGGCTGAACCCTTGGCCACCATCCAGTTTTTGTAATGGTTTGGTGGGGAGTGCCTTATAAAGGTGTTACATGTCTTTATTTCTTCGAAAAAGGGTTAAGACTATTACGATGTCTTGAAAGGCGTGGTGAAGCAGTTGAGCAGTACTTTCTTCAAGGGAGGGCATTGGATCTTCCAGTAAGATTCCGCTCCAACCCATAAAGCAAAAGCATCGAATACTTTCGATCCGGAGCGTTTGTATCCATTCGGACGACATGACCCAGCCAATATAGCCGCTGGATATTCCATCGCCTGTAATACTCGCCATGCCAACGTGCAAAGGTGCAAATATTTTTGCAGAAGCTTTCTTCAAACACTTCAAGCGTCATCGGATATTGTCATCGTTCATCCTTCTGCGCCATACTATGGGACGGGCACGATAAGACTATCTTAAAATGTTCGTTTTGTTTGTCAATTGACTACTAAGTCCACTTGTACTTGTAGCACTACGCTGAATTTCGAGGCTAACATTGTTATCGGTGTTAATGTTGGTTCCTAAATAAACCAAGTCTCTTACATCCTCGAAATCATAACTTGCAACAGTAACGTGGGGGTGCCTATACACGAGTGTGCCGACTGTTTATTTGATAATAGGAGGTACTTCGTTTTGTCGTCGTTCACCATCAGACCCATTCGCTTTGCTTCTTTATCCAGTTTGGAAGAGGTAGAACTAACAGCGCGGTGGTTAAGGCCGAAGTTGCCAATATCAGAGGTATAGGCCAGCAGTTGTACCTATTCAATTCCGTGGCTCACCAGATCTTTTCCAACATCTGGCTGGAAATTCATGCAACAGCGTGCCACTCGGTATCAAACGGCTGGGAGAGTTAGAGGAGGCCTTCCCAATCTCGACGGCGCTGCTGCTAATGAGCAACGCATTTTGGCATGGCCGTATTAGTTTTGAGGGGATTCCAAACTCAGACATCGCGGCATACAAGAAGCTCATATTATTGCTGTCTGCATTGTCTACACTGTCGTTTTTATACATTTATATATGTACATCAAATTAGAAGAGCACTCTTGTGAGCAGTTTGCTTCGAGAGGTGTATTTTACTTAAATACTTTAAAAATATACACGCACTGGTTTATTCAAATGAGTACTTATTGCAACATAAGGAAAAGCTATTTATAATTTCGAAAGCGACATGCCTCTGAACTTAGAAAAAATAACAATATTATCCAATAAATTTCGAGCAGAGTTAAGAAGTAGGATTACTATGAATTTCCGTACAATAGTCGGTTCACCGAAGCATAACACAAATGTGAATACTAACTTCATTGCCTCATTCCTCTAAAGCTATAAATAACAAGAAGGCTTTCACGCAAGTCACAGCTGCCAATCCCAATAGGCGCCTGAGATATACGAAATGGTATAAAAATCCAACGGAATTAACATTCGCCGCGAATGTGAGCCGGTCACAGCCAAGTGGCGCTTTGATATGAGCATAACACATGAGGCGAGAATTTGAACATTACTCACATACATATCTATGAATTTGTTTGGCAGCATTAAAGGCGTTAATTTTGAGACCACACGTATGTATTTACGTACAAACACTTACATATGCGCGTACTAGAGCAAAGTAAAACCGATCATCAAAGTAAAGACGCTCACACTTGCCAACCGCATGAAATGAAAAGGAGAAAATTAACGAGTCAGTCATTGTTATTTGAAAGAGGCAAAATACATAAACCAAACGAACAAGGGTAAATGCGTAAAAGCTTAAAGCCACTTGTTTAGCCATTTGTGTTTGTTTATGTATATTTTCAGTTGCATGAGAAATGGCAACAATAGCGCTTTAAGTGTTTGAAGACTTTTAATGTGTGTTAATTTTGAGCAATTGCTATTGTACTTTTTGCTCTTGTTTTGCTTGCTTCTGTATATGGCTTGCCAAGTTAGGCGACATTGTTATGAATATAAGCGAAAAAATTGAAATTATTTAGTGGTGTGTACTTATATACCTAGTTGTAATTTATTACATTATGCAAACACAAATACATAGAAACTAAGGATGATAACTTTTTCGAATTTTACAATCCCCGAATTTTCGGGATCACGACACTACAAACCCGTGATATCGGAATTGTAACCGGGATTAAAATATTTATAATTTTGTAACAACTTAACTCGAAAAACTTCCATCAATATTGTTTGAGGAACTCTATTACCGTGTAATAAATAATAAATAAATGGGGTTTCAATTTACTTTTTTATTTAAAATGCAAATTATTTAATTTCATAAGTAAGAAAACAAATGAGAAGTGTTAAATTAATATGTTTTAATAATACTTTAGCATGTAAGTAGATGAATAAGTAAATTAATCACATTTCTAGTTGTTTTAATAACGCAAATTTTATCTTAGTTGGTTGGTTGGTTTAAGGGTGACCCCACATCGGAGCGCCACATAGACCGCAAGTTGGGTCCGTTGTGTTGCCCTAGAGCTCATTATTTTATATGATTTCCCCACCTAACCGAGATTTTTATTATAGATTTTGGTCCAAAACATTAATTCGTTTCGAGAATTTAATGAGAGATTCGATTTTCAGGTCCGAGAGTGCCGAAAGATTGTCAATTGTTGGAGCGCCTAGAAGAGCGAGTCGACTTCTGGCTAGGGCGGGACAACTGCACAGCAAATGTCTGCTCGATACTTCCTCATCTTCGTCCTCGCAGTATCTGCACAGGTCGTTATGATGAACCCCGAGCCGATGTGCGTGACTGCCCAAAAGGCAGTGGTCGGTGATAGGAGATATTATATGCCTTAGTTCGTGTTTCGATAGACTTATAAGGGTTTTTGTCTGTTTCAGATTGTAGGATGGCCAGATTTGTCTGGTCGTAAAGCAAGTAGTTTCCACTCGCCACCACAAAATTCCTCTTGTATGCCGATGATTTAAAGATATACTCGGGGATTGCAAGTACAGTGGACTCTTTAAACCTTCAATCTGATTTTGATAACGTTGTTGCTTGGTGTAAAAGAAATAAGTTAGATTTAAATATAAGCAAGTGTTTTTATATTTCTTATTCTAAATCTTGTTCTCTTATACCCACTTCCTACCACATTTGTGGTTCTAGTTTATCCAATTGAAGTGAAATTACTGATCTTGGTGTGGTATTTGATTCTAAATTCTCTTTTAAAAAAACATTTAGATCACATCATTTCAACGTCTTATTCCATACTTGCGTTTATTCGACGTTTTAGTTCGAACTTTGTTGATCCATATACTCTAAAGTTGTTATATACGTCTCTGGTGCATTCGAAGTTGGAATACGCCGTATTTACTTGGAGACCATATTAAGCTTGTCATATTAATAGGCTTGAACGTGTCCAGAAAGCTTTTGTGCGTTATGCTTTGCGTTTTTTAAGTTTCACTGATCCAATTCCATCCTATAAAAGTCGCTGCTTACTCATAAATCTAAAATCACTAGATATTAGAAGGACTATTATTTCCATTACTTTCCTTTTCGTTTTGATAAATGGGGTTATTGACTAGCCATCGCTACTAGAGAAAATCTATTTCAATATTCCTCAGCGAAGTTTACGGAATCATGATTGTTGCTGGTTAGGGATGGTAAGAACTAATTTTGCTTCAATCTCCGATTTCTAGAACTCTGAGTGATTTAATTTCGCTTTCAAATCATACTGGCCTGGATTTTTCTTCCACAGAGAATCACTTCAAATTGGTTCTAAATGAATTGTAGAACTAAATTTTTAGTATTGTCAAATAATCTTCCTCTGTAAATTATAAGAAATATTGTCTTTTTCTTTCAAGTTAATTATAAGTTTAATTTTACTTTGATTAATTTATTCAGCATTAATCTGTTTTCATAGTCTGTAAGCAATACTATATTTTTAGACTATTAATTAATTAAATAAATAAATAAATAATTAAGGCATGTCGAGAAAAGATCACTGTAAGAAAAAGGAAACCTAAGTATTTTGTGGTTGAAAGCAGTTTCACGTTTTTTAGTCGCATGCAATTTAAGCGGAATAAGTATAAGGTGGGCCATGTAAAATTTGCTTTTTGAATCGGCTATAAAAAAAAACTAATCAATATATTTTCAAACTTTTTTTTTATTTTGAATATTAAACATTGTCATTTATGAATAAAAAATAATATCGCTTAAATGACTGCCACGACTGGCTTTACAGTAGGCCATTCGATCAACCCAATTTTTAAGCACATTTTCGATTGTTTGGGCTCCGATTTCATGAATGGCAACTTCGATTTCATGTTTTAAAACATCAATCGTCTCTGGATGGTTCGCATAGCATTTGTCCTTAACGGCTCCCCACAAAAAATAGTCCAACGGGCTTAAATCACAACTCCGAGGCGGCCAATCGATATCGGAATTTCGGCTGATTATTCGGTTTTCAAAAACGGTAGCCAAAAGTTCGAGTGTAACTTTGGCAGTGGGACAAGTTGCACCGTCCTGTTGAAACCAAATGTCGTCCATGTCATCCTCTTTTTTTGGAAACAACTGGTTGACGGTGACGCTCGCCATTTACTGTAACCGCGGCTCCTCGCTCATTTTCGAAAAAAAATGGCCCGATGATGCCGCCAGACCAAAAACCGCACCAAACAGTGACTCGTTGTGGATGCATTTGCTTCTCTACAGTAACGAGTGGGTTTTCTGAGCCCCAAATCCGACAATTTTGCTTATTGACGTAGCCACCGATGTGAAAATCAGAAAAGCAGAAGAAGACTCACCACTTTGGAAAAAGGTTTTCAATATTTCCCAATTTTGTTCCAGCGAATAGCGTCCCATTTTGTAAATGTCAAGCCTCTAAGTAAATTATGAATACATTTGACATGTCATTTATGTTACCATTCTCAAAAAAATAGGTGGTTTCAAAAGCAAACGCTATATGGCCCACCCTGTAGAAAGTAACAGGCTTTAATACAAATTCATTTATGTTGCAATAGAAAGCACGGATTGCTTTTTTATATTACAAAGAAAACAAAAAATTTCTTTTTCTGCAATAAAGGGGGATTTTCTGTTTTCATTCAATATGCTCCGTAAATGATTACAAGTACCGAAACTACCCGCATTATAGTCGAATAACTTCGAAGTTGTCTGGACTTGAAAAATACCGAAATCCCGTTAAGTCGGACTTGACGTCCATAGTGCCTACATACAGTGGCCACACAATTTAGTCGCACACCATGCATAGTACGTAAGAAATTTTAGCTTTGCGCAAAATATTTGCTGTGCCAGTATATTTTTTTTTGGGTCAGTGTAAAAATGTTCTATTCTTGATGAATTTCCGCAAACAAAACTCCCGTTATTTCAACTCACACTGAGGAATTCCAAGGAAAGCAGGCAGACGTAGCAAAATGCTGCAAAACATTTATTCGTACGCTTTCAGTTCATGATACAGCAAAAATCGTTTGTTTACTAATACTGGGTTGCCCATATTCGACGGGCCCATGTGTTTTTTTTTAAATCAAAGAAAAACACAATTTTTTTGATGTTGATGATAATAACCACTTTATTTGGTTCAAGTAGATTTGTTGACATCACTTTCTGAATATGATATCTCTCAAGTGGCCGCTTTGAGCCTGTACAGCGTATTGTGCCCGTTTTGCAGCATTTTCGATAGTTTTAGCTAACATTTCGGCTGGAATAGCCGCTATTTCCTCACGGATGTTGTTCTTGATCTCTTCTATGGTCTTTGGCTTATTAATATAAACCTTTGATTTTAAATATTCCCCACAAGAAGAAGTCAGGTGGCGTTAAATCGGGCGAACGTGGTGGCCAGTCAAAATCGCCATTTTTCGACATCAAACGACGAGGAAACAATTTCTTCAAAAAATCGGTGTGTGGTGGAGCGCCGTCTTGTTGAAATCAGAACTGCCTCGTACGCTTTCGACGAATAATTGGCATCACAAAAGCGGTTATCATATCGTGATAAGGCTCCTGATTGACGGTAACAGCTTGACCATCTTCATTTTCTAAGCAAAACGGCCCAATAATCGTTTTCGCACTAACGCCGCACCAAACAGTGACTTTTTCGTCGTAAAGAGGTACCTCTTGAATTTCGTGAGGATTTTCAGTGGCGTAAATACGGCAATTTTGCTTGCTTACCGTCCCATTCAATAAGAATTGAGCCTCATCGAACATAATGATTTTGTTCTTCTTCTTCTTTTGACTTCTTTTGTTGAATGTAAATTTCAACAATTTGGGAGCGCTCGCGTGGCGTGTACTGTTCTATGGTAAACATCTGCTTGGACTGACGCTTCCAACGCGGCATGTCATTAAGCGATCTGACGTCTCTGTCAAAAGATACAGGGTTGCCAGATGGGTCCGTCGAATATGGGCAACCCTGTATTGCTGAAAACGAGATAATATAGGTTTTTTAGTATTTCTCGCTGATTCAGTTTCAGTTGCGCATAATATCTCGATTGAAAGTGGCAGAATGGAACGAAGTGCAGATTTACTTACCATTAAAAATGCGTAAAATTGTTATTAAATTGTACATGGAAAACAAGTCACTGCGTGAAATCGAAAAAATTGGCAAATGGCATTATACCGTGCAAAGTGTTATTGGTAATGACGTTAATACTGGTAAATTGGAAGCTTATCACCACCAAGCAGGAAGGCGAAAAATATTGACTTCACGTGCAGAACGCAACATAGTAACATCAGCCGCGCAAATTTAAAAATAACTTGCACAATATTTTGCTGAAATATTGAAGAGTCTTTGCATAACAAATAAGCCCACGAACAGTCCGAAATTGTCTGCAAAACGCTGGTTATCATAGCAGATGGCACGCCGCAAGCCCTACATTTCAGATTTTAACAGGAGGAAGAGATTGGAGCTCGCCAAATGCTATATAAATGAGCCAGATTCTTTATGAGAAAAAGTCATATTCAGTGATAAGACGAAATTTAATGTTTTCGGATCAGATGAGCCTCCAGAAGTTTGGCGACAGGAAAATACAGAACATAATGCAAAAATCGTATTCTTATCGTTAAGCATGGAGGAGGAAATGCTATGGTTTGGGGATGCATAGTTTCATCTGGAGTAGGAAAAATGGTTTTTATTGATGATAAAATGAACAAATTATCTGTATTTAAACATTTTGAAGAATAATGTGCATGACAGTGCTGTTAATTAAGACAAAAGCCCAAAACGCTCATCTTATCTCGTGTAAGAATGGCTTATTTACCAATGTAAGCAGTTTAAATATTCACCTCAATCACCGCATCGGAACCCAATTGAGCAAGTCTCGAAGCTCTTAGAAAGGAGAATCAGAATGAACAAAATCACATCAAAGGCGTCATTAAAGACAGTTTAAGTGGGAGAAAAATGCTGCTAATGAAACCAAGGTATTGGTAGAAAGTATGCAAGGACGTTTGGAACAAAGTACTAAATACTCGTTTTTTTCATTATTTTTTCATAAAATTTTCCTTATATGGCTATATACGAATAATATTTTTGCATAAAATTGTGCCTTATTTCGTTATTGTCTAAAGTTCTCTAGTTCACGAAATGAAAATGAAAATGTTTGTTCCTTACATATTGATTAAATGTGTTATGCCTTACGAATATATCAAAATTTTGGTGGTTTGCATACATCGTGCTAATATCAGGTGTACCTGTTTATGAACTGGTAGTGTACGAATAAATTGTTTGACCACTGTATATATTCATAAACGCTTTTTATAGTTTTGAAAAATGTCGCTCATACGCCCCAGAGGTCATACAAGCAGCCAACATTGCACGCAGCCAGTGTTACTACCATTGACATTGCTACTGCCGGTCGTGTCTTGTCTCAAATATGCCCCTTGTTATGGCTGCACTGTGTTTGTGTTGCTCTGTTTCCATAATTTTTCTTGTTGTTGCACATAGCCTGGTAGCCTAATGTTTCTAGGGAAGGTGACTGCTGCTGCTGCTGCTCCTGCTATTACTTGTAATGCCAAAGGCGTGTACAAAGTAAATTGTTAACCATTTCTAATACGCGTAAGTAAATAATGGCAATGGGTGATTTTTTTATTACGAGAAAAGCTTAAGTGGAAAGCCACAACAGAAAAGTATTCTAAATATGCTTGGCACAGACTTTTTTTGATAAATAATTATGTGGCCTTCACAAAACGTTTGTAATAAATTATACTGATTTTTAACCATAACAAACGTTGTGGAGAGAGGTCAAATCAGTTGAGACGAAAATACTAAGTTGATAAAAAACAGATTCTTCTCTAGCAAAATAATTTTGTGTATATAGAGCTCGGTTCACTTGATCAGAGGCCATAATTTTTATTGCAGAAAATGGTTATTAAAGCAACCGTATTTCATCTATTAAGACAAGGTTTTCTCATAATTTAAGTGAAGAGAGTATTTTCTCGAAAATAAAGATGCATCAAAATATTATTCCATCCAACAGTATTTCGCAGCACTAAGACTTCAGCAGCTGTAATAGTGGTTGATTTATTGCTGCACTTGAATAAAAGCGCTAACCAAATAAGAAAAAGTTGGTTAATATTTTATATAGGAAATTTTATTTTTCTTTCACATTTATTACTTAAAGCTTAATAGTTTGTGCTGCCATTTTGTTTATAAATTTCTTCGGAAATACGTTGATTAGATAGATTTGTACAAATTCTCAAGTTAGCCTAATAAAATTTCAGATCAGCCCGTTTTAATGATTCGAATTATAATTTTTGTCTTCTAATTGTTGTCAATTCTCCTTAACCTTACGAGACAGCCATCACCATAGATTTGCAATAATGTTAAGATCTGTTAAGGGGGTATTCTAGTCTAGAGGCCCGAATTTCGAGCATTTTTTGACGATGAATAAAAAAAAGCTATTGATATTTTTACGATACATTTTTTTATCATTTATTTATTCAGGAGACACAAAATAAATTTGAAAAAAAAAAAAAAATGAATTTTCATGGAGTTATGCGTCCTTGAAGTGGAAGGGGGGGAAAAAAGGCAGTGTCCCCGTCGTCAAGATTTCTACCCTTGTGGTCATCTGAAAAAAAAAAATACAAATTCTTAATTAATATGAATGTCATTATCGTATGAACCAGAAAAAACGAAAAACAAACATTTTTCCATAAAATGGAAATTTTTCAAAAAATTGAAGTCGATTTTTCTCTTATTTTTAAGCTTTCTCGAATTGTTTACACATATTAAAAAACTCAAATTTCCAGTTTTTCGAGCTTCATACGATAGAGATATTCTTAAGCAATATTCATGACAAATTTCAAGCAAATCGGTTGATTAGAACTTGAGATATCGTGCCGACCGTATCGAAAGAAGTAGTTTCGAGAAAAACACGTTTAAAGTTCGCCGACCGCTCAAACCAGTCCAGCTGTCGCGTCACTAAAATAGTTGTAGCTTCGAAAATAATTCGAATTTTGAAAAATCCTTTTAGGGAGATATTTTTGAATAGTTAAACTATCAAATTTTGAAAAAAAAATGTTTCGATTTTTTCAAATTTCTAGACTAGAATACCCCCTTAATACGGTGGCCATGGGAACTAATCCAGTTTTTGCTACACTGCAGTGTGTACAGGAGCATTATCGTGTTGGGAGATTCAGAAAACAGGACCAAATGTTTCATGAATCTCTGAAAAAGATGATTCCAACAGAGCTTATAGCGGTTTCCCGTCATTCTGTAGCCAAGCATTTTCCACTCAAACGCGTCATAGGACGATATTGCTCCCGATACCATATCACCACCTTTACGGCAGTTATGTCAACTCAAGTACTTCTCCGCCTTTCTTAAGTCATGGAAATAGTAATTATATCCATCCGGCCCATCTATAATATATTGAACTTCTTTTCATTCCTAAATACTACCTTTTTCCATCTACCGGGATCGTTATTTGTAGCAGAACTCTACGCCATTTGCTTTCTTGTCAAATAGATGGTTTTTTTTGTATTTTTTGTATGCTTCAGATGCGGCGTTTTAGAATAGCCCTTTGAACGATAGATTTGCTGGCTGCACCATTTACCATTTCTTCAATTTTCTGTTGAAAGGGCATACTTTGATGAAATTCTAGTTTATTTGCGGGTTGTCTTCGGTGTCAAAGCCATCGCAGTTCTGCCTTTGTAGTTCCTACCACTTTGTTTCACGTAAAGTTCCATACCGTCAAATCCTTTTGCCAATTTGGCGATTGGAAGTCCTTCTGTATTGTATAGGTATTAAATGTGTATTGGTGCGTCGTTGGGTATTTCATTAGAATCGCAACTGTAGTATGGCCTGATATTGCATCAGCCAATTTATGCGTTGTGATTGGTCGCCTTGTTTTGTAGTTTGGTAAAGTCCCGTTTTAGCGAGGCGACAGCGTCGGCAGCTGTCGCCGAGCGTGGTCCGGTAAGCAGAAGATGTAGATGAACATAGGGAGTTCAGTTGTGTTCGGGATCTTTACGCACACGGAACGCGCTACGCTAAAATAATGGCAAGTGATGGTGCAACATATACATTAATTTGTTAAGGGGGGAGCCTGGTTTATAAGGTCAAAAAAATCAATTTTTTTTTTTCGTTTTAAGCGATTTCTAATATAATATATTTCAAAATATTCACACAAAGTTACAGTGCCTAATTCTCAATATTTCCGTAGATACAAAGCCAAAGGTAGGCGAGCGTTAGGTAGTTACGCTGTGACCGGACAGCTATAGTACAAACTTTATCTTCTTTTCTCGACTTTTCATTTTTATGATTTCTTTGAATTGGCGAACATGAATGAAAAAAAAAAACGAATGAACCTTTTGAAATGAATCATAGCTTGTTCCCTTCAGTATTAAATTCTCTTCTATTTGAACTAACAAAATAGATAAAAAAAAAATTTTTCAAGATTTTTATACCAAGCTGAAGTGAATTTTTCTTTTATAGAAAGCCATTTTTTTCTTTAAAACCTCCAAAAAGTTGAAATTTTGGAATTTCTCTCAGCTTTCTTAGTTCATCTAGAATAAAAAATCATGATAATTAGAAATCCATTTGAATTTTTTGCTTTAGATAACAATTACGAGCTGTATCTTGTACGCCAGTTGGAAACTCCAGCGTTACAGCGCTCTACTAATTTCTATGTTAAACATTTTTTTCAACTTATTTTAACCAGTACAAAAATTTTTTATACTTTTTAAATGTTCATTAAAAGATAGAAAAAACTTTACAGAGCTAAATTAATTTTTTCCTTAAAAAAAAATCGCAAAGAGATGCAATTTTTAGGCCTCATAAACCAGGCTCCCCCCTTAAGTCCTTGTAGATTGGATTTTGCAAAACTTAATTTCCACATTTTAATAGATATTTTTTACCTACAAAATTTAAAGTGGCTTGAACACAGGTTTAATTTTTTATCGCGAATAACATTTACTCTTTTTAATTAAAGCAAGAGCAAGTTAGTAGTAAGATCTCGGTCGCACGCAACGTGATTTCAACATTCTGATCGTCAACATTTTTAAAGGCATATAATGGGTGATAAATTTAAAGCTATCGGATTTTGAATTGAAACAAAAAAAAAAAAAAAATCAAATTTATTGGGCGATTTTTATTTACTTTGTATAGAACCATGCATGACATTTATTTTTAAAGATAACCCTTTTCAAATGTTGGCTGCAACTGCGCCGTAACTCGGGCATCCGCAAATTTTCTTATCCAATTTTAAATGACTAGCTGGAGGACTTCGATCGGTATCTCGTGAATAACTTTAGTAATGTTGGCTTCAAATAGCTCAATCGAGGCTGGTTTATCCAAAAATCATTTAGACTTTACATACCCCGTCAATTAAAAATCCAAAGGTGTGATATCACACGATCTTGGTGGTTCGAGGCGACGACGCATTAAATCCTTTTTTCCCCGAACTTGTTGGAACCAAATATTGTGGAGATCACGGGATTCAATTTCAGGTAAAAAAAAGTTGTTTATTATGGCGTGATAGCATTCGACATTCATGTTACATTAGTGTTAGTCTCGTCTTTGAAGAAATATGGGCCAATGATTCCTCTAGCCCATAGGTAGCACTAAACGGATGTTTTGAATGGATGTAATGGCTGTTCTTGAATGACTTCGAGTTGCTTTTCCGCCCAAATACGGAAAGTTTGCTTATTGATGTAGAGATCACTGAACACCATAAGTTGGCCTGAGCGCGCGATGAATACTTATCACAGAGAGTTAATGCTCGTAATACATTTGTACGATTTGTAAACGTTGAGGCGTAAGTCTTTTCATGATGAAATGTCAATGAATACTAAAAAAAATTATGTTTAGTTTGATAGTACTAAAAAAAAAAAAGACAGTAGTCTTTCAAAAAAATCCTATTGGAAAAATTATCTCCAATCTGATCACCCTTTATTTAGCCTAACAATGTAAACGGCTCATAAGCATACTAAACTACGACTTTTTCTCGGTGTGATAGTATGTATGTACCTCAACAATGACCTTGAATGAACCAAGTTTGTTTTTTTGAAAATAAATTTCAACAATTTGCAAACTTTACCTAGGTACGAATCCAAACCAAATTAAACGCAAAACAATCGCGAATTGTCTATTCGCCTGTCACAGTAAACTATGTTGTCACTTTAAATTTATTCGCCTCTAAAAGACACCCTTTATATTAGGTACATATTCCTTCATAATATGCGTGCATTTGCTGACTTATATGTGAGTGTGTGTGTTTGTGTAGGTGTTTGTGGCAAGACTCAAAGGATTTAAGACAATTGTCAGTTATGTTACGCACAGCGATTGTCTGGCTGGCTGAAATGAAGCTAGAAAGCAAATCAAGCAGTATATGGCTATGTATGCGCTTACACTTACATATGTATGCATATATCCATGCGCACATTCTTTGGCGTATTTTCGCATATCTGTAGTTGCAAATAATCATTTCGCCAGCGGTTACCACATCCTGTGATTCGCTTTTATCTATACAGCTTAGTATTCAACTCCTTTGGTGCTCTGCTGCTGATACTTCTTCCATTCATACGCCGACAGTATTTTCGCCACTTACTTCTTTGTTACCCATTTATCCCCATTACTTGTGTCATTTCCATTCTTTTCTCTATCCCCTATTTTGCCTTCGTTCATTATTATACGCACGTACAAGTGTAAGTACTTATTAAACACATACAAGCACATGTAAATACTTATATGCATACATCCACAAGTGCATGCCATATGAATGTGTGCGTAGCCTTTGGTCGTTTATGAAGCGCATAATTAGATTAAAATCTTGTATGTGTATATAGTTAGTAAAACATAGATTCGGTAACTGGTTATTTGTTTGCTTATTTGTTTCCTTTTTTGCCCCTTCATTGCCCCTTCGTCTACTCTCTCTCCTCCCATTGTCATTGGTACAGTCGACTTCATAATGCCACATTATATCGTATCACTTGACAACACTTTTTCTTTCGCCTTCCCTTAAGAGCAATTTTCATTCGCGGCATGCGTCACAGTCTTTAGGATATCCCTTGAGTCCTGAAACTCCCACTGCTGCTGTGTATAAAGGAAAATAGTACAAAATGCGCTTTTACTTAACCTTAAATTCTCCTACTTACTACGTGTCCTGAAGCATAGCTGAGTGCTGTGCACACTTATAAGTAATTTGTTGTTTTTTTTTTTACTTTCTTATGGCACAATATTATTAGTGTGCTAAAGTGAGTGCTTAGTAGACTGTGCACTCTTAGAATTGCTCATACGCACAGGTGTTTTGGCAGGACAAAACGCAAGGTTACCGTAAACTTTATATGTACTGATACATTTTAAAGCGGTAGTTCAATATCATTGGCAGGGTGCAAAAATACTATTATTTTAAATGCATATAACGATAACACATCTTGGCGAGAACATAAAAGGGACATCATTAAACTTGTGTGTGCATTAAGCGTGTAGCGTAGTACACATAACAGAAGAGAAACTTTCAAGGACAGACAAAGAAAGAGGGAGAGATCCGAGAGAGAATGAGAGAGAGAGAGAAAGAATATATATCTAAATAAATTTACAACATTTGCAGAGAATACAAATAGACAAAATTTTAAAAAAAAAAAAAAAACAGCAGCTGCGCGTATTCAAGCTTAAATTAACAATGATCATTGGTTTGTACTCTAGCTTTAAAGTAAGGGTGATTTTTTAACTATTATCTTTTTAAACAGTTGGTTTAAACAGCTGACGCACGTTTCGTGTTTTGTTTCACTGTCAAACATCTTCAGTTTGGTCTATAATTTAACCATGAATCGTCTTACAAACGAACAACGCTTGCAAATCATTGAATTTTATTATAAAAATGCGTGTTCTGTTAAGAAAGTTTATCGCGCGCTTCTTCCATTTTATGGTCAGTCGACCCACTGAAGCGGCTATTCGAGCTATTGTGACTAAATATAGAACCAAATTTACATTATTGAACACAAAACCACCAACACGCTTACGTAGAGTGCGAACTGAACAAAATATCGCAGCTGTATCGGCCAGTGCTAATGATGGCCATCAATTATCGTCGCCGTTCGCAGCAATTGGGCCTCTGTTACTCAACAATGTGGAAAATTTTGCGAAAGGATTTAGGTATGAAGCCTACCAAAATACAGCTGGTACAAGAATTGAAGCCGAACTACCTACCGCAACGCAGAATTTTTGGTGAAAGGGCTCTTGGAAAGTTGGCCGAAGATCCACTTTTTTATCGAAAAATTGTGTTCAGCGACGAAGCTCATTTTTGGATCAATGGGTACGTAAATAAGCAGAATTGTCGATTTTGGAGTGAAGATCAGCCAGAAGACTTGCAAGAGCTACCAATGTATCCAGAAAAGGTCACAGTTTGGTGCGGTTTATGGGCTGGAGGTATCATTGGACCGTACTTCTTCACAGATGCTGCGAATCGTAACATAACTGTGAATGGTGAGCGCTACCGTGAAATGATATCCAACTTTTTTTGTGCCCAAAATGCAAGAGCTTGACTTGCATGACATGTGGTTTCAGTAAGACGGTGCCACATGCCACACAGTACGCGTAACAATGGACTTGTTGAGAGGCGAGTTCGGTGAACATTTTATTTCGCGTTCGGGACCTGTCAATTGACCACCCAGATCGTGCGATATAACGCCTTTAGATTATTTTTTGTGGGGCTATGTTAAAGCTCATGTCTATTCAGACAAACCTGCTTCAATTAACGCATTGGAAGACAACGTTAAAGCATTTATTTGTGAGATACCGGCCGAAATATTGGAAAGAGTATGCCAAAATTGGACTAAGCGGATGGACCATTTGAAGCGCATTCGCGGTCAACATTTGCATGAAATAATCTTCGAACATTAAATTATATGGGCTGTACTATCGATTTAAATAAAAATTTCATGCATTTTTCTGAATGTTACGTGTGTTTTTTTGAACATTTTCTTGTAGCTTTTAAAAATTCACCCTTTATCATACCTTTTTCTCGTCTTTAGGAATGATACCTTCTGTAGTATTCCGAATGCGTGAATAAAGCTCTGCATCAATTTGAGGAATACACCAATATTGGCTGCTACCTCTCTGATGCTCACAAAATGATCTTGGAGTTTATATTAAACTTTAATAAACTTTTTGGATGTCTTCATCAATCACGACTCGATTTGAACTCTTTTTTTGTATCCTTAGATTGTGTTTTCAACATGGTCGAGTTCAGGCAAGCTACAGCTTCTATTGGCATTTCTTTTGCATATGATTTTTGTTAGGAACACCAAGTTTCAAATAGACTTTTTAAGTAAGTAAATTCAAGGTAACGGAATTCATAAATATATTGTACAAAACATTGAAGGAGGAGATATTCGATCAGTAGGATATCGGAGCTCTGCCTAGTTAAAGCTGTCGTGTTTTGTTTTTATCAGCTCGTGCATTGATATTCCGAAAAGTCTATTGTCAGCATTTTCTCCAGTATAGATCGCAGCTTCTACTGCACATTTGCTTCTCTTGGAGGATACTTATGTATTTAATAGTGGTTTTGATTAAGAGAGAACTGAGTATACCTATGAGATATTCGTGATACTTTTTAAACAGAGATAATACTCATATACAGTTGAAATTGATATGAAAAAAAAAATTGAGCCAAGATGGCGTGGTTTTCGTGACGCCAAATATTGTAAAGTCGGTTTACTGACGATAGTTTAACGTGATAACGTCATAAGAAAATACTGATTGAATGGTTGCATTTTTCAAAAGAAAATTTTAATTTTATTTGTTTGATAGATATTTTGTATGGATATAGAGAATGAGTTAACATTAACATAACATAATATACTTTAACATAACATAACATAACATAACATAACATAACATAACATAACATAACATAACATAACATAACATAACATAACATAACATAACATAACATAACATAACATAACATAACATAACATAACATAACATAACATAACATAACATAACATAACATAACATAACATAACATAACATAACATAACATAACATAACATAACATAACATAACATAACATAACACAACATAACCGTATTAAAGAACTTATCAACAGCTTTCATTTGATACCCATATTGTACATACACAACCAAAGGTTACCCGGGTCCACGTTTTGACCTATATCTCGAGACCCCAGTCACGGAGCGGCATGAAAAATACTCTGTACTAAAGCATTCACCAACAGCTTTCATTTGATACCCATATTGTACATACACATCCGAAGGTTACCCGGGTCCACGTTTTGACCTATATCTCGAGCCCTATTTCCAAAATAAAATATAATCCATGTTACTCGTGGAGGATGTAGCTTGCGAATGGTGAAAGAATTTGCTGTTCATTCAATGCAATGAGCAAGGTAACACTAATGAGCAAGGTAACACTAATGAGCAAGGTAACACTAAAGAGCAAGGTAACACTAATGAGCAAGGTAACTACATATGAGCAAGGTAACACTAAAGAGCAAGGTAACACTAATGAGCAAGGTAACACTAAAGAGCAAGGTAACACTAATGAGCAAGGTAACTACATATGAGCAAGGTAACACTAAAGAGCAAGGTAACACTAATGAGCAAGGTAACACTAAAGAGCAAGGTAACACTAATGAGCAAGGTAACTACATATGAGCAAGGTAACACTAAAGAGCAAGGTAACACTAATGAGCAAGGTAACGACACATTTTTTCGTGCGTGCAGCCTGTTAAATTGAATTATAAGACGTTATCACGTCAAAAGAGTCAGAGTTGTCAGACCCAACGGCAGTATAAAGCAGTTTGGGTAAATTACCAAGGCGCTTAAGATGTATTTACAAGCAACTGTGAATTCTCAAATACCAAAGAAGAAGAAAATAAACAGCAAGAGGAGCAACAACGAATAACGTCTTACTGGGTTCTCCCAGTTTTTTTTAACTGTCGTACGTGTTTTAGTCGTACTTTTGCCAGTGCTTTTTCATTTGCCGTGAATAATTTGCTTGCGCAGTGTACCTAACACACCCTACTCTTTGTTGCAAGGTATCATTAAAGCCCAAATCTCAAAAACGATTTTTTTGCTGGTTTTTCTCTTAACTTTTGCAGTCCTCAAAAAGCAGACTACGCAAATTTTCTGCGAGTACTGAGAATAGCCAATCCCCTCAGACTCCATATAAATTTGAACTGATGTCTCCAAGAACTTCTCGCCCTTTTTTCAAACAATTGCTGAGAGTTCAGCGATACCAATGTTCCGAGCTCTTCCCAAATATCTCTTCAATATCAAGTTTTCTTGCTAATATACCGGAATTATTGTATCTAATATATAACCAACAAAAGCTAAAATTTATTAACCCTTCATTAGGCACGTGGTCTACAATCGTAGACCACTTCTTTTCAAAGTCGTGCAACTCCTTAAATGTGTCTCTTAAATTACCTAAGCTTTTTAATAGCTGTTTATAATTAATCTCTTTATCCAATTAGTGCATTCAGTACGGGTTTGACGTGCAGTTGTAAAATTTATCAAGGTCTGAACAGTGCTGGTCTACATATGTAGACCACGTGACTAACGACGTTACTTTTTCTTGCGGCAATATTACTTGATATATTAAATATTTGAATTAAGTTCAGGTAAGTTTTGCTTATATTTTTTTTTACAAAAGTGTGCTAATTTAATTAGTTTCAGATAATATTATGTCTGATTCCGAAAAAACACGATTGGAAATCAGCAAAAATCCTGAAGTATGGGAAAGATGGCTCTCCGAACTATCAAGTAGTGAAGAAAGTGCTATGGATGAAGAAAACGAGACGGAGGTTGATTGGTGCCTATAAGAGAACTTTTTGAAGTATTCCTGGTCAACTTTCAAAGGAATTTTATTGGTAGTGAGTTTCTTACTGTGGATGAACAACATGAACAACAACAATTGGTTCAGCAGCTTTTCGTTGGTTAATAATTTGCTAAAGAAAAAGCTTACATATTTGGGAACTGTGAGAAAAAATAAACGCGAAGTTCCCAAAGAATTCCTTCCCAGAAAGAATCGTAGAGAAAAGTCAAGTATTTTTGGTTTCCAAGAAAATTGTTCACTAGTGTCGTACTGCCCGAAAAAAAACCGGTCAGTGATCCTGATATCATCTATGCACCCTGATAACGCAATAGATTAGGAAAGAAATGATGAAAAAAACCAATTATGATAACCGATTATAATCACACAAAAATTGGTGTAGATCTTGTGGACCAATTATGTCAGAAATATAATGTTGCAAGGAATACGTGTCGTTGGCCAATGGTAATATTTTACAATTTACTAAGTATCTCTGGTATAAACGCTCTTTGTGTATATAAAGCAAATAATCCCCAAAACAATATAAAACGGAGTGATATTCTTGAAAAATGCGCTTGGGAGCTCATTCGACCACAAATTGAAGTTAGATCAAAGAATCCTCGACTACCCAGGAAAATTAGGCAGCGAGCCCACAACCTTCTTGGCATCCCAAGGATTGCACCACAACCCACTCAATCACCAAGTAACTATGTCGGACGTTGTCATATTTGCCCTCGCAATATGAGCAAATCATCCCGAAAGTCGTGTACTAAATGCGGCAGATTTGCTTGCAAAAATCATATGAGGGAAAGCTGCACGGAATGTCTCAGTGCAGTTTCAGAAACCACAACATATAAGTTTTGTACTGAACTTTTATTTTTTTATTTAAACAAGTGAATTTTACATATTTTTATTTTAAGTTTTACGAATAATAAAAACTCTTTTGCAAATCGTCCATTAGTTATAAGAAAAAACTTTTATGAATTGCAATAAATGTTAAAAAACACATACATTCATGTTTTTATTGAATTTACAGAAGATACACAAGTATTTTAGTGAAAATATTAGCTTATATTCCTCACATTAAATCACAGAATATACTAATGAAGTATTATTAAGAAACACAAATGAATAACACTTTTAGTCATAATATTAAAGTGGTCTACGATTGTAGACCACGTGCCTAACCACGTTACAAAAATCCACGTGCCTAACGAAGGGTTAACCGTATTGACGACAGAGAATGCCAAATGTCTGGCGAAGTAACATCGACTCAGATAACAGCAGTGTCACCCAACAACACTTTAGTTGCTCGCGCGAATAACTCTCGCCCAATAGCAGCAACAAAAAGCAGCCACGGAGTGACAATTTTATTTGACAGCGTACATTGACGAAGCGACTGATGAACAAGAGCAATGGCAAGAAAGGTTCCTACACCGTCTGCGAAAGCACAAAAAGCGTTTGCAACAACAAAGCAAACTGGTGCTTTCTTTCCTTTTTGATTACCGCTGTCCTGAGCTGTGTTTACTTTGCCGCCTGTTGTTTTATTCATTTTTCGTTTTTATATTAATTTTCACCAAAATTGGCAAAAGTCGAATGTTCAGTGTCACCAAAAGCTTGTTGTTGTTATGTCCCGCTGTTGTGGTGATGCTGTTGCCATTGCGGGCCAACGTTGATCATGACCATGCGGGGCGGCAGTTTCTTACTCGCTGTTGCCTTTTTCGGTGCTCATTTTTGTTTTTGTTTCCTGCATTTTCTTTATATCTACTTGTTGTTGCCTTTATTAAAGCAATAACATGGTCACAGTTACAAAGTCACCTTGGAAGCGACCATTGAAGCTGACCATGCTCCGCGCAATAGTACATAGTATAACTGAGCGAGGAGGTGAGTAAGTGAGCGAGTGAGTGAGTGAACGAAAAGTGCTGCATAACCTACGTTGGCGCTGCATGGAGCTTCTGTTTGTGCAACACGCCACGCTGAGGTGTTGTCATTGGCTGTCAATTTTGATTGGCGTTGGTTGTTTGATTTTTTCACCACTAGCCGCTAACTCGCTTTGTTCGCTATGTTTTTCTTCCCTCTTATTTTAACGATTCAACGACTCAGCGACTCAACGACTACTCACTTCCAATCTCTTTTTGTCGCATTCACTTTGTTGCGGTGTTAACGATAATAATTTTCCTTTGATCGGCAATGGTTGCAGTGTAAAGTGGTTGCATTATTGTCACACGCTTACAATTGCGGCTTTGAACTGCTCACTCACACATGCTTACACACATGCCGACACTCACTCTTGCACTTGTCTGACAGCTGTCACTAATGACAATTGGTGACATTAAATCTCCACTTTTTCGTTAGGTATAAATTTTAAAGCTGATTATGGCCTTCGAGTGGCTGGGTGCAGCTACGAATACAGTTGCATTTCTTCACGTGAGTATATATGTGCGTGTACGTGATATAGGATACACTGATTTCGATTTAGTAGCAGCTTTGAGTTTCATAACATTTTAAAGAAAATACAGGTGAAGTCCAGAGACCGAAAATAATTACTATTTTCACATTTTCAATGAAGAAACAGAAAGACTTGCAAATATCGAAGGAGTGTTTTTAATATATACATAAATGCAATGGGTCACAGCTAGAGTTGGGTATTTCCCGAGAAAATCCCAATCTCGAGAATCGGGATTTCCCGAAATAACGAAAATTTCAATTCTCGAGATGCGGGATTTCCCGAAAATAATTTTTGAAATTTCTCGAGAATTCTCGAAAAATCGGGAAAAATTCCAAAAAATTAAAAAAAAAAATGTAAAACCAGTGTAAGAGCAATGAATTTCATAAAATATTATTTTTATTTATTTTTATTTAAGTATAAATTACATAAAAAAATATTTGAAAATATTACTATTTCAATTATTGCAAACAAAAAAGTGAAACAAAAATAATTACAAAAAAATTCAAAACAAAAATAATTCAAGATTATACTTATTAAAATAGGGGAAAAAAGTGATTGTAAACATTATTTCCCAAAATGGTGTTTTAAAAAACACAGACTGTCAATGGCTTCGTCTGACAATCGCGTACGCTTTTTGGACACAAAATTACCCGCTGTAGAAAAATTCCTCTCATTTTGAGTCGATGTTGGCTTAACAGTGTTAAAAGCCCCGATCAGACTTTCAACATTTTGTGTTTTCTCTCCAGTTTTTTCATATAGTTTTAGCTCGTTTCTAAGCAACGAAAACATCTGGTTCGCCGCATGTTGCGCAATGTCTGCTTTCGGTTTTGAGCATTGCTGAACGTATTTTTCAAGCAGTTTCGCCATATCTTCTTCATCGACGTTGTTGGTTGCAAATACGTCATCATCGTCAGAACTAGACACTGCTTGGTCTTCTTGAATGTTCGTAGAAAATAGACGAACCAAGTAGTTTTCGGCTTCTTTTATCAATTCTGTTTTAGAACAGGTGTGGAAAAATTCAGATTTGTCACTAGAGCTGTTAACTGGATCGTGTAAATATTCAAAGGCCGATAACAAACCGCTAGATCTATGAGCTGTTAAGTTTTTTTTTAGGCTGGATAAGAATTCATTGCCCAATTCGGTGTGCTGATTCTCCAATTTTGTGAACAAAAATTTGAGAATAGAATCCGCAGCAAGTAAGTTCACATTTTGGCGACTAAGTGATTCTACAGCAACACGTATAGGTTTAAGAGCATTTATGATATCTCGCAATACTTTTCTTCTGCGTCAGTAGTGGCCATAAAATTTAAATTAAGAGTGTCTGGCGCCTTACGAACATGCTTGCTGATGCAAATGTATCTGGCCAGCATAGTTTCCAGGCTATTCCAACGTGTTTTGCAATCCAACAGCAAGAAAAGCTCTTTCTTCTCGACCTCTTTAACATAATTCTGCAAGATGGCATTCCGTACAGGCGAGTTCTTGAATTTCAAAACTATCTTGCGAACCTTTTTTACGATTTCAAATGCAGACTTTATAGTGACCGTCTTGTCAGCAACAAATACGATATTTTCGTCCTCGTCATCGGAAGCGTTTTCCGCATTAATGTCGGAAAATGAAGTACTGGCTGCATTGTTTTCATTTTTATCGGAGCCTCTATCATCCGAATCGTTTCCATCGCTTACGTCACTATCGTATATCCTGTTTGCGACTTTTCGTTTCTGGTACATTACCTCCATGACCGCCAAATGTATGCCGTGATTGTAGCAAATCTGTTGATGCGCTGGTGATAGTCTCCCAAATTTGATCATGACACTGGCACCATCACTTGTAATAGCCACGATGTCGGACTGTAGTTTTATATTGAAGTCTGAAAGCTTTGCATTTACGAGCTCATATACTTTTTCAGCGGGACATGATTCCTGAATACGAACCAGGCCAAGGTTGTCAGATCATCATCGACCATCGTCATAATATATATGGATATTCATGTAACGTCGGTTTCGCACGCTTGTCCACTCGTCGATGCTCAAGCTGAACTTACGCTGTGCAGATTTAAAATTTTCAATTTTGATCTTCAAATCGCTTTTTATTTTCGTGCAGTACTTCTTAACCAAACCCAGAACAGCTTTGTGACACTTTGGAAGATGAAATCCTAAGCGGCTGATACTGTTACGAATGAACTCACTTTTTGTTATCGCGTTTATTGGAATTCCATCTTTTGCAGCCAATTTTACAACAATTTGTTCAAGCGATTCAGGCGAGGAAGAAGTATTGAAAAAGTTGTGAAGAGTTCGGGTCTTCTTGGCTGGTGGCTGTTCTTTTGGAGCCTCATGTTCCCTTCGCTTCATGTTGTGTATCCTCTCCATGTGACGGTGAAGTCCAGATGTTGACGATGACTTGCATTTAATGATTTTATTGCATTTCAAACATGTTGCTTCGTCGTCAAATCGCTTGAAAAGCTGCCACACTTGGTCGTATTCGTATTCTGAATTCATGATTTTTAATGCTAAAAATTCAAAATTTGTTTTAAATTTTGTTTTTTAAAGGAAGTAACTAACCGGTACTCACAGTCAACGATACGTCGATTCAAAACTTAAAAATAAGTAACATTTGGACCACAAAATATTTTATTACACGGTGTAAAATTTATACTTAATCAGGTACCACAAAATGAAATGCACCCGCTCACTACAAAAAATAAATTTACAAACGTCGTCTGTGCAGTCTGCGAACAAATTGAAATTGCTTGACTATTTTCAAAGCATTTCTAATTGCCTAACTGTTGCTACATATAAGAAACACATAAAACTAAACTTCATTAGCTTGATGTTACAGTGCTTTCCCTCGACATAGCATAGCAACGCATCTAGCATTTACTCTGTAGTCACCCTAAAACAAAAAAAAAACAAACAAACAAACAAATGGAACAGTTATACTGTTGTGGCTTTTCGCATAGCAATTGAAACTATGGTGTGAATTGTATGTGATTCTGCGAACAAGTATATAGTGTGCGATTCTTTGTAACATAATGGCCGTTACAGTTTGGTGTTTCCAGGTATTAATCATATGTATGTGTATTCTCTTAATATTTGACAACAAAAATTAAAAAAAAAAATGAATTTCTCGAGAAATCTTGAAACATTCTCGAGATTCGGGATTTCCCGAAATGCTAAAAATTTCAATTCTCGAGATTCGGGATGGAAAAATATCGAGAACTTCTCGAGAATTCCCGTCGGGAAATTCCCGAAACCCAACTCTAGTCACAGCTTATTTGACACAAGAATTCCCGTGACACGTTTCGAAAAAATGTTCCGATGCCAATGTTTCTTGTAACATTTACGATAATTGTCAAATAATGTTTAGAATAGTATGAGAAATCAAAGAAATCACATTTGCATTATTAAGAAATCAGTCGCCAAACAACAATAGGGCAATAAGAACTAGCCTTTCATCAATATAAAAATGTAAGAATGGTAAATCGGCCCAAAAAATTGGTGACTAAGGTTCACTTTCTCTGTGCAACACATCATTGACCGATAGATTCATGAGAATTGAGAAAAATACTGGAAGCAAAATTTTTACTGTCACAATGAGCGTTACGTTGTTCGCCCATTGCTCTGTGAAAATCATATTCTAGGGATCAAAATAAGAACCATACCTCTAAAACGAATTCTGATGTCCCCCAATTTGGGTCGAACTTTTAGTTTCTTTTGTGGGGGGCAGAAAAAGTGCCCATTGCTCTGTGAAAATCATATTCTAGGGATCAAAATAAGAAACTTTGCTGAAGGAACCATACCTCTAAAACGAATTCTGATGTCCCCCAATTTGGGTCGAACTTTTTAGTTTCTTTTCTCATGTAAAGGCCAAAAATGGTGATCTTTTGAAATGATTGTATGGCGAACCCCCCAGAAGAGTTCCAGGGGGTGTGCTACTGGCATGGGTGGATCGGCCGTCGAAAGTTGGTGGGGGTCGGTCATACATTTGGACTCGATTGGATCACTCTAAATGGGTCAAAGTGGGATTTTTCGTTCGACCCAAATTGGGGGACATCAGAATTCGTTTTAAAGGTATAGTTCCTTCGGCAAAGTTTCTTATTTTCATCCCTAGAATACGGTTTTCACAGAGCAATGAGCGATTTTTAAATCGACCCGCCCTACTGTACATAGATGTTCAGCAATATGAAGCAATATGTCGTTTAGAGAATGCTAAGGAGGCTATTTCCAAAGCTTCGATGTTTTGGAGCATGACCATATTTTTTGACGAGTCTAAATTTAGCAGTTTTTGCTCCGATGGCTTTTTTTACGTCGGCGAAAGAAGAATACAGAGGTAAATAGAAGAACAAAAGAACTATTATAAATTCTGGCCTGGTTAGTGCAAAAGTTTTGGGGTCGTATATCTGCAACCGTTATAGGAAACTTATTGCTTATGAAACTGATAAAGGCCAAATCATGTATTTGCATATTCTTAGTAATAGTTTGATCCAAAATTTCGAGGAACGTAGTATAAGCAGACTATTCCGATTTTACTAAGAATACGATCTGAAACATCTTGGCTCATATACAGGGTGGGCCATATAGCGTTTGCTTTTTGAACCACATATTTTTTTGAGAATGGTTACACAAATGGCATGTCAAATGTATTCATAATTTACTTAAAGGTTTGACATTTACGAAATAGGACGCTATACGCTTGAGCAAAATTGGGAAATATTGAAAACCTATTTCCAAAGTGGTGAATCTCCTACTCAAACTGTGAGAAATTTGAAAAAAAATCCAAAAAAAAAATTTCCCAACAAGACATTTTGTGGATCAATTTGCTAATCATCTTCGTGGATGGATCGTAAGTGGATCGTTAATGGATAAAGCAACACGTGAACGTGCTCCTACAGTGCGCACACCCGAAAACATTGCTGCTGTAGCTGAAAATGTGCGTGAACATCCAACGACCTCAACTCGTCATGGTTCTCAAGAATTGAACATTTCACGCACTTCTTTGAGGAGAATTTTGCATAAAGACCTCGGTATGAAGGCTTACAAAGTTCAATTGGTGCAAGAACTGAAGCCTGATGACCATCCAATGCGTTTTCGGTTCGCTCAATGGGCAGAAAATCGTTTGACCGAAGATGAGCATTTTTACCGAAAAATCATCTTTTCTGATGAAGCTCATTTTCACATCGATGGCTACGTCAGTAAGCAAAATTGTCGGATTTGGGGCTCAGAAAATCGACACGTTACTGTAGAGAAGCAAATGCATCCACAACGAGTCACTGTTTGGTGCGGTTTTTGGTCTGGCGGCATCATTGGGCCATTTTTTTCCGATAATGAGCGAGGAGCCGCGGTTATAGTAAATGGCGAGCGTTACCGTGACATGCTCAACGAGTTTTTGTTTCCAAAAATTGAAGAGGATGATATGGACGACATTTGGTTTCAACAGGACTATGCAACTTGTCACACTGCCAAAGTTACACTCGAACTTTTGGCTACCGTTTTTGAAAACCGAATAATCAGCCGAAATTCCGATATCAATTGGCCGCCTCGGAGCTGTGATTTAAGCCCGTTGGACTATTTTTTGTGGGGAGCTGTTAAGGACAAATGCTATGCGAACCATCCAGAGACGATTGATGTTTTAAAACATGAAATCGAAGTTGCCATTCATGAAATCGGAGCCCAAACAATCGAAAATGTGCTTAAAAATTGGGTTGATCGAATGGCGTACTGTAAAGCCAGTCGAGGCAGTAATTTGAACAATATTATTTTTCATTCATAAATGACAAAGTTCAATCTTCAAAATAAATAAAAATGTTTGAAAAAATATTGTTTAGTTTTTTTTTATAGCCGATTCAAAAAGCAAATTTTATATGGCCCACCCTGTTGAACTATCCGGGTTTTGATTTAAGTCTTCGCAATGAAAATAATCGATAATTTGTGGGTCTTTTCGACAAAAACCCTAAGGTACTAAATTTTGACTAAAGGAGAACCGAAAAGGGAACTACTAGATAAAACACAGAAAATCTTACCAGAAACCACATAAAATATGTATAATAAATTGAATGCCAACCCGCATTCAGGCTCTTCTTAAGACAAAAGATAGTCACACAAAATACTAGGTTTCTAACCCAAACATTAATTTCTAAAATTCATGAGTACTAATTTAAACTGTATGAAGTAAGTTGTAATCTGAAACATACCAGTAACTTTCGTTTTCAATGTTTTAGTTAAAAAATGTAAATTTTCACTAGTAAATTAATTTATTATTACAAATTTATATAAAATTGATCGCACATGGTGTGGAGTTTTAGTGTTTCATTATTGATTTTAGTTAAAAAAATATTGCAATTTGAAATCCGCATCGAGTCTGCTGTGACCCACTGTGTGCATGTGCGTATTTTTTATGCACATTTTTATGAATCTCTTACTATTTAAAATTTTCAGGAATATACCCAAAAAAAATGTTCTTTAATTAATCGCTTTGAAAATTCAACCTAATCTCGAGCTATATTTTTTGTTTATCAATCACAAAACTTATTTTTCGAGTGTTATTTTTTCGTTTTGAAAAAAAAAATTATTTTGTAAGATGTTATTTTTTTGTTCAGAAATATTCATATCTTTTTGAGCTTTTAATTTCTCACTCAGAGTGAAAATAATTTTTTCAGTTCTATTTTTATATTAAGGATAAAATTTGATTTTTTAAATAAAATTAAACTAATTTCTTGAGCCTTATTTTTTTCTCTGAAATAAAAAGTAGTTTATGGAAATTTTTCAATTTTTGCTGGAATGGATTTAGAATTTTTAGAAGGATTTTTCCGGCGGCCGCCGTAGCCGAATGGGCTTGTGCGTGAGTACCATTCGGATTTCAAAGAGAGAACGTAATTAAGAAAAACATTTTTCTAATAGCGGTCGCCCCTCGGCAGGCAATGGCAAACCTCCGAGTGTATTTCTGCCATGCAAAAGCTCCTCTTAAAATATATCTGCCATTTGAAATCGGCTTGAAACTGTACGTCCCTCCATTTGTGGGATAACTTCAAGACACACGCCACAAATAGGAGGAGGAGCTCGGCCAAGCACCCAGAAATGGTGTACGCGCCAATTATATATAATTTTAATTAATTATTACATATTTTATACAACTAAGCCACAATAAGAGCAAATTTTATTAGGCTGAAAAATCGAGTTGATTTTTCATATTTTTTTTCTGACAGCATTAATCAAAACGTTAATCTGGTAATCAAAAAACCTTCGACAATTCGTTAAATGCACCAAAAATGAGCTGCAAAACCGCAAGCTCGTAATTTTCATTGGTTCAAAAGAATTAATGAGCATGTTTGCGATTGAACTTTTAAATTAGAAAAATAAGTAAAATAGGATAAAACTGACAACAACCGAAAATTTTTATTTGCAGCGGTCTACTGAACAGGGTTGCAAATTAATATTAAGTGCAGTAAAATGTTCTGAAGTATTTGATAAATAGTGTCTTTTAAATTACTAAACCCAGTTTTGAATATTGTTAAAGTTGGAGTTTTGAAAAAAAAGAAAACAAACAATTCTGAAAACTGAGCGTTTCCGTTTCAAGTCATCAAAGTAGTTTTCATTGTTTGTAATTTTATGTACAGGGTGAACGATATGAAGTGCTACCAACTTCACACTGCTTCTATCTGTAAAACAGCTCATGACATCAACGTCAAAATTGTTCTAATGACAGTTCAATATATTGTTTATAAGCCATCAAAAGCATTTGCGTCTCAGTTTTGTTGAATTTTTTTTTTCTGTGATGGAATTCAAACGTAATATTGTGATTGCGTTATATTTGGCTGAGCCATTGTTCGTGAGCTCAGTCACCTCAAAGTGAATAAAATGTTTGTGTATCGCACTATAAAACGTTACAATGATACTGGTAGCATTGCAAAACGCTATGGAGGTGGACCAAAAACATCGCGACAACGCCAGAAATGGTTCGGAAAGTGAAGGCTCGACATAAACGAAATCCACGTCGAAGTGGAAGAAAAATGGCCAAAGAACTGAAAATATCGCAAGACAGCATTCGACGCATATTGAAAAAAGAGCTCAAGGTCAAGGCTTACAACTTCCAAAAAGCACACGAAATATCCCAATTGAACAGTTCATAAACACTCAAAACGATCGTGTTTACTTGACCGAACGCTCTTACGAGAATTTGGGCCTACGTATGGCCACTCGAAGCAATTTCCCATCGCAAGTAATGATTTCGGCCGCAGTGACCGCTGATGGACGCTCTCCAATCGTTTTTATCGAGCCTGGTGTCTAAGTGAATGCGACTTATTACCGGGAAAATGTTTTAGAAGCTGCTTTGGAGCCGTGGACACGCAAACATTTCGGTCGTAGACCATGGACGTTCCAGGTCCTGTCGGAACCGTCCCATAAAGCTCGTGTGAACCAAAAATGGTTAAAAAATCCAATGGACTACTCCATCTGGTCCATTTTGGACAACAAGGTGAGGACTAAAAAATATGCCAGTATGGATGCGCTGAAAAAAGCAATTATACGAGAATGGGCCAAAATACCTCAAGATCACATTCGAGCAGCGCGCAACTCATTTTTTGACCGTTGGAAGGCTATAGTCAAGGCAAAAGGTGGTTATATCGAGCTAAAGTGAATGTATCTTAAAAATGGAATAATTTTTGAACAATTTTGTCTTTGAAATCAATAAAAACTAATTTCACACAAAAAAGTTATGATGTTTTGAATTGGTACCACTTCATATCGTGCACCTTGTAATTTTTCTGAAAAATGCCGTGCATCTGCTTACTAATGCTCGTAGCGACGCCTCGATCGATCTGCAAACGGGGCCTTAGCAGTATTTTGCATTGAATTTTGACGAGTTGAGAGTAAAGTCGGTTATTGTGGGCACCATTTTACCTTGATATTAATTTCTGCCAAAATAATCGTAATGATAAAGCGATCTTTTTTTTCTTTCTAACAGATATTGAATTATCTTTACATTTTATTGCAAAATATACCTTAATATAATCGTTTTCGTCTGATAATATAGAGAAACCACGTTAAAAGTTGTTGAAAAAAAAAATGGTGGGTAATATGGGCCAGGGTGTTCGGGTAAAGTGGGCCACTAGATAAAATCACCAAAAACAATTGTAAGAGTTCATGATAAGTCAACGAATTTATTCATATATTTTTTAAAATTTAATTAATGACCTTCTTGGTTGACTATTTGAAAAAAAAGATTAATCTTAGGTAAATATAAATGCACATTCTGTATAGCAGATGGTGGAAATTTGTGTTTCTCACACTCTTGCGCAAGTAAATCGAAAAACATCTTTACATTTTCTTCTGTGAAACCCATTGCTATATTAAAATCATTTTTTGTGCCTGCGCAGGAATCCATGCAGCCAACCTTTCCCTGCACATTGCTTAAGGACCGAAAATTTGTTTGACACTTTATTTCTTTCTGCCATTTGAAACGCCAGGAAACGAACATCGTGTTCTGTGACGCCGCAAGGTTTAGATTCCATTTCTAATGCATATTTCACAAGGTCTTTTTCTGTGGCTTCGTTCAGTATTGGCTTACATCCAAGTGGGGTTTTTAAAAGCATTATTTACAATGTAAACGCGGCACATCAAAAGTCTTTGAGGCAAGAAGTGTGCCCATCTCCTCATTCCTAATATCCACATACCCGTCCATTTCCTTATTTCTCCATTTTTGGCTAGTCTAAATATGTATATTTGGGAGGTACAAAACAGGAAAATTAACGAGAATTAGGAAAATATTAAGGGAGTAATGTGGGCTACTAGTTCACAATATCCGACGCTGACTAGCCCACATAAGCCGCTGTACCACTTACAAGAAACAAGTATTACAAACTTTTATTTAAATAATTTAAAAAGAGTTTCTTACCGCATTAAAAGATGCAGAATAGTTTCATAATTCTATCTGAACTTTCACACTCTAAAATAATTACTTGCTAAAAAAATACCATTGATATTACACGCCCCTGAAAAACAAATCGACTGCCCTTCCCAAAATATTTTGATCAACTGTTCATCAGTAAAGCGTCCAATCCAAAAGGCGAGCAGCGTAAAACATCCGTTATATGAATTTTGAAGTTCATAAGCAATCTTTCTAGTGCATGTTCGTTATTATGAAAAACACAGACGTTGACCACATTACCCGCATAGCCCAAAATACACAATCTTACTCTACTAGTTGGCATAACTTAAAAAGTTAAGGGAATCCACTATGAAACTTTCAGGGATTATTGAGTAGTTTCAGCTATTAAAAATAAGAACAAAACTTAAACATGAAATAAAAATATCCACCAAAAATTTTCAAGAAAAAAATATTTTTTTAAAGAACAATTTTTTTTGAAGCATATTTTAAGTCAAAAAAATTATTATTATTATTATTTTAGCTTAAAGAAAAAAATGCATCCTTTTCACTTTGAAAATTTCAAAATTAGCCCACAAATAAACCAATTTTAAGAAGAATTTACAACGAGGCCCAAAATACTTGGATTACATGGAATCGCTAAACTTTAATCCACGAATCACCCGATCAATCAATGTACTTGAAAATTTATTTTTAAATTGATGAGAAAATTAGAAAATGAGTATGCAGCATTACCGATTCCTTAAAGGGGTTAAAAGGGAAGAAAAAGCCCACCTTGAATATAGATAATCGTAAATTAAAAAACGCAACATATAATTGATTTATCAAGAGGAATATCCTAAAAGTGATAATATCAGTGGTTTTAAGGGCAGAGATATGTGTCTATTAAATCTTGAAGAATACGCCTTTTAATAGAATAATATAGAACGAATTTAAATCCTTCCAGCCATTCATCTAAAGACGCATTAACCCCAAGTACGTGTGTGACATTTCACCAAACTCATGCGCCGGGTATGAAAAAATGCAGTCTCGTCTCTCCAAATTTAGACGCTTCTTTATTTGTCTCAACTTATTGTACTGTTATTCTGCGTCTGTCACTTACACACACGCGCACACATAAGCACATGGCTTGCGGGTATTTAGTTTATTTGGAAATTGAAATATTTAAATCGTGTAATTTGAAACTGTCAAAAGAAGAAATTCAAATTCTTTTCCAATTAAATTAATTTGCCTCCAGTGAGTGTCAATTTGACTCGGCGACTTGGCGTGCGGGCCACACATACATTCACATATGCATAAAAATATGTTACATATGTATGTGTAGAAGTGTAGCTGCTTGATATACAGCTTGACAAAAAAGTATACTTACATGAATGTATGTATCTCCCATTGCTCTGGAGAACTTTTTACGTTGCTGGACGGATATAGCCAGTGCATCTGTTCAAAGTTAATCATTTCTTTCGTTGCTCCAGCTGACACCGGCATTCCCGCACAAGCGTACATACATTTATATACATATTTATGTGTGTGAATATGTATGTGTTAGCTAGTGTGCGTGCATTTGTTTGCATTACTTTGGATGTCAACACCAACGCTAAGCAGGCGGACTATCAGCGCCACTACAACATGCCACCAACTCGGAATATTCGCCGCTCAGTTTTCTTCACTTTCCGTTTTCTATGTCACTGGGGAATTCTTATTCAATTTTTTTACACGTAATCGTTTAAGGTAAATTGATCGTTGCCATTAATTAGAGCTGATGTGTGTATAATGCATATTTTCGTTATTCGGCTGCAATAAATAACTTCAAACGGTATTTGGGGCAAGTATCATGAGAATTCTTCGGAGCTGGATTTGTATTTTTAAAACAGAAAGAGTCAAGAATTTTAAATTATTAAAAAAATAAGCCCATGGGGTTCTGGGAAGCTTAAAACTTTCGAATGAACTATACGCACAGATGGAGTGAAGGTGAAAAGATTTAATAATAAATAGTTCATTTAGTCAAAGCAAGCATGTAAATAGTTCCCTTCAAAAGTTTTTTCTTATAATACTTTTCCAAGTATCAAAAACAACGCACTCTTCATATTCATTTCAAAAGCGATTAAAATGAAAAACTTCTACACGGAATAACAAGATTATTTCTGGTGTTAACCTTGTGCGTGTTTTTCAAAATCTAATGAATTTTCATAACGTACTAAATCTTAGTTCATATAGACCTATTTGCATAAAAGCAAAATTTAAAAAAGTCTTCTTAACATATTGCAGGGAAAACCAACCCAATGTCATGGTTCAGCTACACGGAAAAGGAAAGAAAGATGGTATCAGAGAAAGATAAATAGGATAGGCGTAAAAGGCAAATGGTGACTAATTAGGAATAGTGCAAAATGCTGTATGTATAAGATATCCAAAAGTGAGAGCTGCTCAAGTGTGACCCAAATGCCTTAATCTTAGCCTTGAGAAAGCAAGATTCATATACATAAGATATACTCGGAAGTGCATGGAGAAACCAACTTAAAAGTACGGAATGAAATTTCGGCTGCGGAAACGTTTAGCATATTGCAGAAGGCATTTGGTGATTCGTACAAAGACTTCAAAGAGGGTCGAGAACGTGTTGATGACTTGGAGCGCTCCGGACGACCATCGACGTCAACAGATGACCAACACATCAATAAAGTGAAGGAGTTAGCGCTCAAAAATCGCTTACTGCTATGATCGGAATATCAGAAGGATCTGTGAAAACCATTTTGAAAGGCCATTGGGCCTACGAAAAGTCAAATCTCGTTTGGTACCGAAAACTCTCAATTTCTTGGAAATAAGTCGTCGCGTTGATGTGTGTGAAACAATGCTTTCTGACTATCAGGACAAGCTCAAATGCATCATTACCGGAGATGAGACTTGGATTTATGCTTATGACCCTGAAACAACCGACTAATCAAGCGAATATCGTGCTAAAGGCGAGGCCACACCGAAAAGAGCACGTCAAAGTCGTTCAAAAATAAAGGTCATGATGACAGTTTTTTTCGATTTTCGTGGTGTGGTGCACTATGAATTCCTTCCACCTGGCCAAACTGTTAATAAGGAATATTATTTGAGCGTTATGCGTCGTTTACGTGAAGCAATTCGTCTAAAAAGACCAGAATTATGGGCCAACAACTCTTGGTTTTTGCATCACGATAATGCACCGTCTCACACTGCACTCGTTCTTCATGACCATTTCGCCAAAAATTCCACGCATACCGCAACCACCATATTCGCCTGATTTGGCTCCGTGTGACTTCTGGCTATTCCTAAAACTCAAGAGACAACTCCGGGGAACGCGTTTCGAGTCGATTGAGGAGATAAAAGCTGAATCGAAGAAGGTGCTGATGGCTATACCGGAAATGGGCTATTTGGCATGTTTCGGGGATTGGAAAAATCGTTGGCATAAGTGTATTTCATCGAGAGGGGATTATTTTGAAGGGGATAAAATTGATTTACAAGAATAAATAAAGATTTTTCATTTTACAACCAAGTTCACCTTACTTTTTGCCCACAGTAAATTTGCTTTTTGAATCGGCTATAATTACAGCTCCGAGGCGGCCAATTGATATCGGAATTTGGGCTGATTATTCGGTTTTCAAAAACGGTAGCCAAAAGTTCGAGTGTAACATTGGCAGTGTGACAAATTGCACCGTCCTGTTGAAATCAAATGTCGTCCATGTCATTCTCTTCAATTTTTGGAAACAACTCGTTGAGCATGTCACGGTAACGCTCGCCATTTACTGTAATCGCGGAAGAAGAAGAAGACTCACCACTTTGAAAATAGGTTTCCAATATTTTTCAATTTTGTTCAAGCGTATAACGTCCCATTTTGTAAATGTGAAACCTCTAAGTAAATTATGAATACATTTGACATGTCATTTGTGTTACCATTCTCCAAAAAATAGGTGGTTCAAAAAGCAAAAGCTATATGGCCCATCCGGTATAATAATATATCTAATTTTATTCTTTTTAACAGGTTTTACTACATTTACTACTACCCGTGTGGATAGTTTTGCGAGCATCCGGCACCACCTGCAAGAAAAACAAAAAAAACAAAATTATCAATCAGGAGGATCTGCGACAGTCGGCCAAACATGACGGGTAACATCAGTTTTGTCCATATGCAGCCTCTCTCAGCCTGCCACGCTCGTTTGTGGGTAGAAGTAACCCGTTTGCTAATCGCGTCTTTGATGGCCGCAGAAGGGAGGAGCAGAACGGGCTCCGGGCCAAAGAGGTTGGCCTCAGAGCCCATACTAGCTAAAGAGTCAGAAACCTCGTTACCCGCACCACACGTGGGCCGATGTTAGCATCAGGATATTATGTCTACCGGCATAGTTCAGCCTGGATTTACGGGACTCAACCACCCCTGAAGTGGTTCAAAGACTGTCTAAAGCCATGAGTGCTGCTTTGCTGTCGCTGCAGACACATACAGATCTGTTTCTCCATTTGTATTGCACAACAAAGTTCATTACTTCTTGAATAATATACACCTCCGCTTGAAACATAGATGCATGCATTTCAAGAGTAAAGTGCAGTTTTGTCCCGGTGGGTTTCATGTAGACACCAGAGCCGGAACCGTGCTCAGTCCTGAAGCCATCCGTGAAAATGCCGAAATAGTGTTTGCTGGACTAATTTTTTGAGTTTGACCACAATTGAGCCTCTGGCAGCACCACACAGTATCTCTTTTCAAGTATGACTCCTGGTGACATGGCGTCAAAGGGGAATGGAGAGGATCATTGAATCGATGTCCATGCCTTCTCTGTTACCCAATGCCGGGCAGGGGCCGCACAAATTCCCATTGTGTTTCAGTCTGAAGATGGCCTTCAAGGTCTCTCCTTAGATGAAAACATCAAGTGGTGGTAGACTAACCAGTGCACCTAATGCAGGGCCTGAAGTAGTCGGAAAAGCTCCGGTGCAACGGATGGTAACAGTGCGTTGTAGTCTGAATAAGGTCCTCCTGACTCAAACCCACGCACGATTTTACCCAATATTTTCATTTCACTTTATCTTTTGGGTTTGACCAGTAGGTTTTTAGCAAAATTTTTAATTTCTATCTTTGAGTACTTTTTTCTTTAGAATTTCCTCTGAAATCAGTTTTTCCGCGAGGACAACTTGGATTCATTAAGTAGCTCAAGGTGGCTGACACAGGGTGAAAATTGAACACCCTTCATCATGTTTAGTTATTGCTTCAGGATTGTGATCAACCTTCCAAAGTGCAGTACATCTATTTACTTTCCAGTATCAAAGCATTAAGGGGGTAGTCAGAATTAAAAAAAAATTGGAGTTTCTTTTTTTTCATTTTCTTAAAGTACAATATCTGAAAAGTATTGCGTGAAAATTTAAAGTAAATCCGTCAAATATTTTTCGAGTTATTCAACAATTGACAAAGGGCGCTTGGGAGCATTCGAGGGCAAGTAGCTGGAAGCTTCACATATCAAAGTGGCAGACAAGCGCGCTAACGATAACACTCGAGAAGGTAGAATGCTACGTAGGCAACCGCAAATCGATATTTTGGAAGGTGTTATGATGAGTGAAGAACTATTATATGGCCCAGGAATAGATGACACAGTGTAAGTAATTAAATAATCCGTATAACTCCACATAAATCGATAGCAAAACTTTAAAAGTGTTTTGCTGATCACTGTAACTTAATAACCGCTTGATAGATTTCAATAAAATTTATACTGCTTTTGAAAAACATAAAAACTCGAGCCTGATCCGAGGAATTTTTTTTTCAAAAATTTCGATTTTCTTAAATCGTCGATTTTTTCTCGAAAATCTGAAAAATATTTCCTGATGCTGCCATATTGTTAATTTTGAAAACAAAAAATCTTCGATCAGACACAAGATTATATATTAATTAAACCAATTTCTCTTGTCCGATTGATTTTAGATGAAACTCCAAGGACTTTTGATAATCACCGGAAGGAACTTCTGGAGAAATATTTTATTATAATATTTTTTTTTTTTAATTTTCCTGAAGTCAAGTCGAAACATGATGTATTAATGCTATGTTTTTATTTTTGGAAAATAAAACAATTTACTAGCAAACAAAAATTATTGAAATCATCATTTTTTCGGGCCTCTGACTACCTCTAACTCCTTAAATATCATAAAATTTACTACTTATCAAATACATGATGAACGGCTTTCACAACTTCTCGACATGCAATTTATGACAACCTTTCATGTATTTAAAGACTCTTCGAAATTGTCACAGGCATTCCTTCGTACCGGGCACAGTGTTTGTTTCAGCGCATGCGCTTGCATACCCGCCATAATGTTGACCGTGTTGTGGCAACAACAGATCATCAGCGAAGCTTGAAGCTTATCTGAGTAATGATATTCAAAAATCTACAAGTTACTTGGAAGCAAATGAAGCGCAAACAACGCAGTGATAATTTTTTATGGTTGCGAAAAATGCAACAAAAGCAACACATCAAAGCAAAAGCTGAAAATAAACTTCAAATGAGTATAGGAAAAGAAAAGAAACATTTTTATTATAATAAAAACAAAAAGAAAAACATTAAATGCTTTATGCAACTGATGGCATCGCAAAAACCAACTGCTGCAGCTGAACGCTTTAGTTCGACGAGCTGTTCTATGTCCTTAATGTGGCTATAGCGCAAAAGATGAGTGTCGCATTCTTCATATTGCTTTTGTTGTAATTGTTTTAATGTTGTTTCTATGTTAGTTTATTTTAGGTTTTTATATTTCTACTTTAACCGCATTTGCTGTTGATGCTGATGTTGATGTTGATGTAGCTGATGATGAGTACAATGATTTTTGCAATCAACCATGCAAAAACAACAACATTAAAGCAAAACACCGTGTGCGTTCGGCCATAAAATAAAATGTCAAGTTTATTTATCATTTGCAAGTGTGCAAAACATGAAAAAAAGCAAAAAATAATATATAAAAATAGCGTGCAGAAAAAGAAAAGCTGGCATGAAATACAAATAAGCGCGACAACACCATCAATTGCAAACGGCAGTGTAACAAAAACAACAATATTTACACATCAACAAAAAGTACTACGACGAATGTGCATAATAATAACCGCAAACATGCCACAGAAACTAACGCTGCGATTGAGCATGCGTCGCTTCCAAAGCCACCTTGACTCGCCAGCCACAAACGTTCCGGCATAAACAAACAAGCCAGCGAATGAAGTGTCCGACAAGTGTGCTGGCGTAAATCGATCAAGATCACTGCTATGCTGGCGCACTGTTGCACACTAGTCATGTTGCAAGTTCATATATTTGCATAAATACATACATATGTGTTTGTACGTACGTACATATGTATGCTCATGCGATGGTGTTGCCGATGCCGTATTGATGAATTCAGTGAACTAGCTACATTATACTTCGATGGATGAACAGATGGATGGATGGGTGGATGGATGGATGGACGGCTGCAAGGCTAAATGCATGCACACTCGCGTTGGCTGTGTGAATGGTTACTTGGCATCAGCAAGGGAACGCTACATGCCGCACAAGAATTTAAATATTGATTTATGCAATCAGTTAAAGCCAAGTCCCTACAATAAACATCCATCGTCATCATCATCGTCAAGTAAAGTAAAGTAAAGACATTGAATGGATGGACAAGTGGAGCAGCGGTCAGTCGGTTGTGCCAACAACAGGGCAGTTCAGAATGCTAAAGAGAGCGCCAACCGCCAATCGCCAACACTAAATGCCCGCGGTTAACGTTCGTTAGTTCAGCGAGATTGCCTAAAAGCCATTTCGGCACACATAGACCATTCATTCCTTCAATTCTTCAGCCGCTTGTATTTTTATTATTTATTGTCACAAGTACAGCATATTTGCGAATCTATTTTAGATTTTTTTTTCTCAACTGCTTCAATTCCACGTTTTTTTTGCTAACCCTAAGCGGTCGGTTTCCTATATCTCCGCATCTTCATACTCTCCAATGTTCCACAGTCTCCTATCTGTAGTACACACTCCACTCTCATCCACTCGGCCCAAATTCACTTTTCCTCCTTTAGTCACTTACTTATCAATGCATTCACTCAATCGTTTGCTTTCTGCGTCAATCTGTCAATCTGTGTTGCACTTTGTCACGACCAATTGAGCCATTCGATGAATAATTCAGCGCTTTCTCAGCTGAAATGTATCTCTTACTTACTCTATTTTGTCTAGTTGTATGTATGTGTATGTTGGTTATTCCGTTTGTTCGTCCGTCTGTCGCCTGATGTCTTCAGACATCACCGCTTCATCATCTTTGCATCAATCGTTTGGTATTTGCAAATTTGTTTATTTGTTATTTTTCAACTCATCAGTTGTGCAATTGAAATTCTTCATTTTCCTTCCAATCAACTTGTTGCAGCTGCAATTCCATTCGATTAGGTGCAATTAAAGTGATTGGTGTTGGAATTTTTCTTGTGTAGTACGTGCAGTAATCAAAGGCATGTATGGTGGAATTTTCGCTATGTTATAAAACTAAATTTTTTAATAAATATTAAGGAAACTGCGTTAGGATATACTTGGGCCATTGGTTTCCAAACAATTTTATCGCGGAAATTACTTAAGGGGTTATAGCATATTTCACTGATTTGGAAACAGTTCACTGTTTTCGAAAGTGATTAAAAAAAACTTAAAAAAAAAAATAAAACAAATTAAATAAATAGTAAATAAGTAGTCAAGTGTGTGCAAAATGTCGTGCTGCTATTATTGTGAACTCAGGTGTAGATGTGATTAAAAAAACTTTGACTACTAGTGCAAAGACTTGACTACTTATTTACTTTTTACTTAATTTGTTTTACGTTTTTGTTTTATAAAAATTTATTTTATACTACAATAAAAGCCACATAACGAAATGTTTAAAACTTTGCACAAAATTACAAGAAAAAAATCAACACATTCTCATCAAAACTTAAAATAAAATAAAAAAGAGTTTAAATTTGGAAAAAAAAATTATTCAATATTGCAGATTTTGGTATAAAGTTTCTGAAGTGAAATATTTTCGGTTCTTGTCGAATTTTGTTTTTTAACTTTTAGATAAAATATACTATTCAGAAAAAAATAGTTTGGGAAAAAAATTTAAAATGTTTTTTTCTTCAGAATTTGTTGGAGCACAATTTTTTTTATTTTTCCCCATATATATAAAGGGTTTTTCAATTGGCGCAGGTCGATTTTGGCTCCCTGTGGCAGCCATTTTGTTTTGGTGACATCTGTCAAATCTTTTGTTTATTATTCAGTTGTTTATGCCAAATCATCATGGCAAGTTACACGATTGAACAGCACGTTCAAATGATAAAACTTTATTATCAAAATGAGTGTTCATTAACTCAAACGTTGCGCGCATTGCGCCCATTTTTCGGTAGACGTGGTGGCCCTTCCAATTTCTTATGGCCTATATTGAACCAAGTGGACCTAGACGACATGTGGTTCCAGCAGGACGGCGCTACGTGCCACACAGCACACGCTACGATTGACATTCTGCATGCATACCCGCCCTTATTGAAAAACTCTTTACATATACATATACATTTTAATATCAGCTGAGACCGTGTTTCAATTACTAAATGTTTGCTAACTTGTCATATTAGAGCTTTTACACTCTCTACTCAAGGTTGCATTTAAGAAAGATGGAAAAAATTAAATCTCTTCCGGCAGAAATGGTGGTGAAGAAAGCGTTTTTTTTTTACTTTAATGAAAACTAACTGCGAACGGTTTAAAAAATGAATTTAAATAATATAGTATTTCAGTGTAAGTAATACAGGGTGGCGCACGAATCGTGCTACAAAAACAAAACGTAATAACTTTTTTTCTGTGTGAGTAATCGGTTTTTTTTGTTTTTTTATTTTGCAGATTAGTATTTAGATTTACAAAAAATGGAGGCTTGGGATACCGAAAAGAGGATTTGGATAGTGCAGCGGTACCATGCTTTGCAGTCCATCATTTCCGTCCAAAGGGAATTTAGGCGGGAGTTTGGCGGCACTCCCCCGAGCAGATGGACCATTATGAGACTGGTGAACATGTTTGCTGAATCTGGAAGCATCGCACGCAGACCGTACCATCGAGATCTCCATGTTCGGGTCGAAGCCACAATCGCGGCTGTAGCATCGTCAATTCAGGCAAGTCCAAGAGTTTCGACTCGTAACTTGTCGGCGCAAATTGGAGTTAGCAGACGGTCATTGCAGCGGATAGTTCATGATGACTTAAACTTGTTTCCGTACAAAGTTCAAATCACAAGCAAATTAAACCCTCTGGATTTGCCTATTCGCCTGGAATTTTGCCAAAAAATTATTGAAATGGCCGAAGAAGACAACAACTTCATAAATTGCTTGTTTATGTCTGATGAGGCCCATTTTGATCTAAACGGCAATGTAAACAAGCAAAATTGCCGTATATGGAGTCAATAAAATCCGCAAATACTCCATGAGATGGAACTGCACCCAGAACGAGTCACAGTGTGGTGCGCAGTTTCATCAAGGTGCATTGTCGGGTCATACTTTTTCGAAGAAAACGGTGTAACAGCGACTGTAAATGGGGACCGTTATTTAAACATGTTGAAGGAGTTTTTTTATCCAGAACTGCGGCGAAGACGTATCCCTTTTAACAGCATTTGGTTCCAGCAAGATGAAGCAACTGCACATATAGCCAGACCGGTTATGGAGGAGCTCCAACGAAAATTTAGAAATAAATTGATATCCAGAAATTCCACTTTCCGCTGGCCCCCAAGGTCACCTGACCTCACTGCACCAGATTTTTTTTTATGGGGTTATCTCAAACAAGAGGTGTATAAAGCAAAACCAAGTAATTTGACTGAATTGAAGCAGTCCATCACAACAATAATTGAGGCGATCCCGACTTCAACCCTTCAGTGCGCAATGAACAATTTTCTCATCAGGTGTCGCATATGCGTGAATGAGCATGGAGGTCATTTACGTTCTATTATTTTCAAAACTAATTAGTTACATAAAATAAAATTGAATTATCTATACAATAAAAAACAAAAAGTTAAATACATTGATTAGAAAAAAAGTTATTACGTTTTGTTTTTGTAGCACGATTCGTGCGCCACCCTGTATAATAATAATAATATATCTTACGGACAATGTACTAGGTTGTTCAATAAGTTTTGCATTCCGATAAGAAAAACTAAATTTTATCGTTTGAAATACAATTTGTTATTCAGCATAGTCTCCGTGAACATCAATGCTATAGATTTCTCAGAGCTGAATTTTTATCCTTTTTAATTCCATTTCAATAAGGAGTGAAAATGATTACAATGTGGCAATGTGGTCTAGAAATCAGCCTCTAAAAGAGAGCGAGGTGGTTGTTTATTTGATTGGAATGATTTTGATGTCGATGATAGTACCCTAGACTTGTCAACATATGGTGTACACTTTCTTTTGATGTTGACTGTATATGCAAAGAAAGTTCGCGAACTACACACTGCGGTAAATTTCAACCAATCACTTTTTCAGATCTACTTATATTCGGTGCCCTCTAACTACTAAACACTTGCTGCATGAATTCGAAGAGTAAAATCAGTGTTGCTAAAATGCAGCTAAAGGAATATTTCCAGATGTTAAAAATGCAAACCACAACCCAACAAATATTTTGTGAGGTAACTCATAGCCCAGTATGTCTACCGAAGGTTAAAACAAAATATCGCTTAACTCGAATCCAATTATATTTTGTGAACTACTTTTTAATTTTAAAATCGAAGTTTTGACAATACGAAGCAAAATAGGGTCATAATGATTTACTTCATACGCTTTGTCCACGTAAGTTTGGAGTTTTGGCCCCTAAGTTATTCTTACACTGCTAACTACTACGCTACTGTTAAAATTAGCGAGCAATACGCGCATATTGAGTGATGCATACCTTCGCTAAGGAAAAAAGAACTCTGATCCCTTATCGCTATGGACCAAAATGGACTCAGCTTGGTTTCGGCCAGCCATTACAACCTAACCTAACCTACTAACTACTTGAAAAGCTACCTGCACTTATTTAATTTAATTATTTTGTATTTGCGCCTCGCCGAATCCTACAAGTCATCAGCGATCTCAATACCACGTGCTCAACAAAAATAATGATAAATGGTAAATATATTAATAGTATAAATTGCATTATCGGAATACGGCAAAGTTACTACTTAAGTCCACAACTTTTCAGTCTTATTATGGATAAAATTATTTGAGAGGTAAGTCAATTGGCTGGATACAATGAAAACATATCAATAATATGTTTCGCAGACGACGCTGTTTTGGAAGCTGATTGCGAAGATAATCTTCAAAGCCTTTTGCATAATACATTGCATATAACTTGCAAAAACTGCTTCCATATTGTAATATTCTATTTTCAACAGATAAAACTAAATCTCTAGTAATATCAAAATAACCTAAAAGATGCAAGTTGGAGATTGACCGCCATATGAGAGAAGGAGTAACGCAATTTAAATATTTGGGTATAGATGTATCTAGAAATCGAAATGTAATAACAGAGGCGCCATAGAGATGCGCAATCGGTGCACGGAAATCAGGGTGGTGCGAGATATCGTGTGGAAAAACAAGTATTTGAACATGGAAAATAAAACACGAATCTACAAAACAATTGTAAGGCCGATATTGACTTATGGAGCAGAAGTTCGTGCAGAAAACATGAAAACGAAACAACTGCTGCGGACTACCGAAATGCATGTCCTTAGGGCCATAGCTGGAAAAACTAGACTAGACCATATAAGAAATGAGGAGATAAGAACACAGGGGTCACCGACATTGTAACAGTCATAAGAGCCAGAATACGAGCATGGAACGAACATGTGACACGAGCCCTTAGCAATCGGCTAACAAAAATAGCTCGAGATGGGATACCAGAAGGAAAAAGACTACCAGGAAGACCACCAAAGTGATGGGCAGAAAATCAATCACAACAATAATATGAAATTTATGCATTGTATTGTACAGGAATGTACAACAATTTATATTTAATATTCCCAAATATTAGAATGTATTTATGTATCAATTTATCTATGTAAACTTTAATATAAGGGGATCTCCAATAGCAGGTGCTATTGGTGAATGGATTGCGCTATCGAGGGACGATTAACGATTTTTTATAGCCGGAATTGGATGGTATTGATCTGGACAACGTCTATTTTCAACAAGACGCCGCTACGTGCCACACAAGCAACGAAACCATTGATCTTTTACGGGAAAAGTTTCCGGACCTGTTACCCCTCGAAGAGGTGATCACAATTGGCCACCGAGATCTTGTGATTTAACACCTTGTAACTTTTTTCTTTGATGCCACGTGACAGAGAAGGTCTACGCCAAAACCCCAGGGTCGATTCAAGACCTCAAAGATGGAGTTCGTGATGCTATCGGGGACATAGGGCAGCCACTTTGCAATTCGGTTATGGAAACTTTCATGAAACAAATATTGTCCTGTAAGCGTGGTCGTGGTGATCGTTTGCCTGATGTTATTTCCCACTATTAACGGTGTACATTCCTCTTTATAATGAAATAAACAGTCGATCATTTATATTAAAAAAAGCATTTTTCTTTGAGTATCAAAATAACACCTCTGTTTGGGAAAACCGTTAACAAGTATATGTATTGTAGTATAAGTAAGTATTCTAGTTTTTGTATAAAGAAAAACAGGTAAAGGCTATAATAAAAGATAAAGTAGAAGATTTTGAACTTAAAGTGCTTTTTAATAATATTTTTTATTTCGAATTGATTTTTGCTAAGGAAGTCCATTTGTCAAGAGTTCTTCACTGAGTTCTTATTATTAAATTATGAGCTGAGACTAGTTTCCTAATGAGATCTTCATAACTTTTAAAATGGTAAATATTCAAACACGTACAACAACTCAGTGTATTTTTAATATTATATGTCACCATCTGCGGTCGCCGCGCCACATGAATTATTGCGTGAGCCCATCGGCAGGCTATGGTAAACCTCCGATTTTAAATCTGTAGGGTGCTCTGTTTGTTGAACAACATTAAGACCCACGCCACAAATAGGAGGATGAGATCGGCCAAACACTTCAAAAAAGGCTGTAAGGACCAACTACTTATACTAGGTATATAAATCTGCTGACTCGATGTTGGAAATAGACTTGTATTTTTTCCCCATTCGCAAAAGAGATAATAAAAATTATATTACGAATTATAGGCCGATGTGAGGCATATACGAAAATCGTCTAGTTAGCTTGCCAGTAGAAGTTTTTACCGAAAGAATGAATGAAAGAAATGTCGCAAGTAAGACCTAACTCATAAATTGGCAGATGTTCCGACCAAGAAAAAAAATATAAAGCTTAACAAAATAATTATTTACAATAAGAAATTCTGGTTACTACTCGTACTTTAATGCACTGCATAGGACGAACTTCTTTCTCCATGTAATCAATTTACGTACAGACAATTTTAAAATGTCTTAATATTTTTTAAACGCTTAAAATCACGGTAATACAGCATTTTCGTTTTCACTCCCATGTCATGATTATTTTTTTTATTCGTTTTCAGTTAAATTCTCAGCAGCAGCTGTTATTTGGAGGTGTAAGCGTTGAACAGATCAACAAAAAACAGAAAGTGGCAATTTACTTAAGGCTGTCACAACACACTCGCTGACATGGCAACTTAACAGCTCACCCCAAAAGGATCAGCCCCTAAAGTCGCGCCGATTTGCGACGGTTGTGCCACCCAGATACTAATCTACATAAAGCGATTAATCCAGCTGCAGTGCGAATAATAACTCAATTACAAAATCTACAAGTGGATATCGGTGCTTATATTTTGGCAGGCGAAATTTTCAGGCACTCAAAGTGGTCTGTGAATGAGATGAAGTGTGTTGGGTACACCATATGTACGTACATACGAAGATAATGGCAAACAGCAGTGGTTAAATTGATGTGACCATGACAAGGGCAAAGGAAGAAAAGAAGGCAGCAGTTGCTTGAACAAAAAAATGAACTAAAATGAAGGAAAATAATCGATAGTAGCAGGATAGTTGTTTTTAGCTTGCAGCTGTTATAGCAACTGGTTGTAGTTGTGGACGAACAGCTTTTTTATTTGTCCAACATTATTTACTTACTCCGACGTGTATTTGCATTGAGTGGGCCCTAATGAATTTGTGCTTGCGGCAACGCGCTCAACATGTTCTTCGGCGCTAGCGTACATGGGCACTTTTTTTAGCTCAAAGTTGTTATGCAATTTAGCTATCACAAGTCCCGAAAGCGATCTGCTAATGCACACTGCATTTACAGGTATGAATTAAGTATAGGAAATGAGTTCTATGCGCATGCGCAAAATGATATGGGTCTTATTTGGATGTGAGTTTGCTTGCGTTTCTTTTTATCGAAATACATATAAAAAGTTCCTAAGTTCATATTAAAAGAACCTCGCTCGTATATTTAGCACATACAGTTCTTAGCGAATTTTGATGCATAGTCTGTAAATATTTTTGTATTCATTTGTTTACTTTTGTATTGAAATGTTTAATTTATCTGCACTGTAGGGCATGAAGTCTTTGTCATTGTTTTTTTAAGAGCTTCAGAACTTAAAATTATAAAACAAAACATAAATATTATTGGAATGATTTTTTTTTCTTTTTCGCGAGCAACTTTGTTGCCTGTAAGAGCTTAATTGAACCGAGAGAGGTATGCGTACATACTCGCATATAGAGGAGCAAAAATTAAAAAAAAAGTTTTCAAACAAACACTTAACGACAATTTGTCACTCATACTGAGCTCTTGAAGTAATACATAGAAAATTTGTTTTTTTTATTCTTTAAGTGTGCATTTTAATGTTTTTAATATCTAAAACTAGGTAACGCTGCAGTTGCGGGAGAGAGATTTGACTGCTCGAAGGAGACCAAGAAGAAGAAACTTGGAAAAAAATTTAAATAAAGCGAAGAATTGTCACACAAATTTCACCAACATCAGCAATAATGCAGTGGATGAGGGAAAAGGGATCTAGGCTAGAGAATTTCTTCAAGTCATTCCTAAAGGGTACGCTAAGGAATCTCAAGTGCCTAGCCGCCAGAGCCGGACATTTTCAGAGAAAGTGTTTAACAGTCTCTTTCTTTGCAGGATCCCCATAGCTTCTGCAATAGGGGTTGTACGGAATTCCAAGCTTCTCCGCATGAGTACCAATCACCCAGTAACCAGTGAACACCGCAATGGGTTTGGAAATTGGATGGCAGTGGACTCCCATCACCTTAAGCGTTCTGTTTCTATCGTATTGGGGCCATAGAGTTTTCGAAATAGCGCACAATGAGACAGACCTCCATCTGTCTTGTGCTTTTCTTAGAAAGAAATTGCGTGTTAAAGGGAAACAACAACGGACAAAGGGACACCGATGTCTGAGAGGGGGACAGCTGAAACCGGTTCTGTCGACCACTTCCTGGCAAGCTCGTTGGCAATTTAATTTCCCTCTATATTCCTGTGCCCAGATAAGGGTGATGTTTCCTGCTCGATCGAGACGTTTGACTTCCCCCTTACAGGAGTTCATCAGAAGAGAGCCTTGATTGCGGCTTGGCTATCGGGAAATTTATTAATGTCTCCCTCCAACAGCGATCCCGAAGTATTTTGCATGCCTGCAGGATCACGAAACCTCTGCTTGAAAAACGCTGCTCGTTTCCGGCAGTTTAAAGGATACCGAAATGCTGGCTGATTGAGAAAAAAACCGCGCTCGCACTCCAGATTCCATTTTGGTTCCGTCAGTGAAAACAGAGGTACCTATATCCGTGCCGACTCTCCCCTCCTTCCAGTCTTGCCTGCTCGAAAAGATAGGCCTAGCAGAACCCTCTAACCCCAGTTTGCGGATGGAGAGATCAGTGCGAAGAACAGATAAGGAAGGGAAGATCTGCTTCAAGATGCTAGTATGTCCTACAGGAAATTGTCTACAGAGGATTTAATCTGCAGATCTACAGGAAGTAAGTGCAGAATAACGTTGAGCGCAGCAGTGGGACATGTTCTACAAGCACCAGTGATGCCCACACATGCAGTTCCCTGCACTCTCCCTAGTTTAGTGGTGTTGTAGCCCTTTTGAAGTGCTACTCACCAAACTAGGCAAGCATTTTTTAAAATTGGCAGAACCAATAAGTTGTACATTTAAAATACGACACTTGGCTTGAGACCCCATTTTTTGCCGAACATAGATTTACAGGTGTAGAAGGCTATACTGGCCTTCTTAACTCGATTTTCTATGTGCAGCTTCCAGTGGAGTTTGGGGTCAAGTATTACAACGAGATACCTGAATTCCGATGCGAGTGTAAGACACTGTTTGTTTAGTCTTGTATGTTGAAAGTGATCGGTTGGTAAATGACAAAGTTATTCAGCGTTTACATACCGGCATAAAAGATGGCGTACCCTGTAGAATACACACTCAGGAGAGCACAGAGAAGGGAGAGTGAGATTAAAGTTGAGTTCAAAAGACATGCTGGTTTTTTAAATCATTTGCGGAATAGAGATTTTTTTAGTGATGTGAATTAAGAGAAACTTAGTGAAAAACCTTTTCAGCACAAACAGACGTTGTACATTGAACTAATATCTAAAAAAAGTGGACAAGCAAAAAAACAAAACATTTTGGTAAGTAATCTTTAAAATCGAATATTTCGATCAGAGCTAGGTTTTGAACATCATATCAAATAACCAAAATTAATTTTTATAAGCATAGAAGAAGCGAGAAGAGAGAATGTGCGGTTTATGTACCGCAAATGTCCATATACGAGTATGTACATGTGGGGCTGTGTAGAAACGGGTATCCAATATTTTAGTTCATTGCAGTTACCTTCTGCCTCTGATAGTTTTAATGAAAAACTTTCAACTGGCAGAAATATGTAGTACACTTAGCGATTTCCATTGGCAGCACGGGGATAACCGCTCTCAGAACCGCTATCTTTTATTTAAATATTTCATGTTCTTAACAGATTTATTTAGCTTTCACAAGCAATAAAAACAAAAAATTTGGTGCCACCTGAACTTGCAAGTAGACACTTCTTCACTTGTTTAATTTATTAACGCAACAACATTGCTGCGGCACGAGAAGAATTTGTCACTGTAATTGCATAGAAGAAAAGCTGGCAAAACGATAGCACGGAGGGTAGCACGATCTGATGGTACTTGCAACATTTGCATTCACACTCATGCACACCCATTTGCCCAGCCCTCATTCAATACTCTTTTCATGTACAAACAATGTTCTCTTAATTTAAATGCCATTAACAGGAGCAACAGCGCAGAGCCAACATTTGCAACAACAACAGCTGCGACAAACATTGCAACAACGAAATCTTTTCTACTAAATGTCGTTCGACAGCCACTGCCAATCGCTTGCATTGCACAGCGTAATTTATGGTGTGCATGGATTTTGTTGCATGCCACATGCAGTCTAGTCCTCCTAAACTTACATACATACATACTGTCATACCCTGGATAGGTAACAAACGTTTCTTAACATAGGCATGCAACTTGAATTATGTCGTTATCCTGCCTATCTGCAGCAAGTAGGCACCGATTGGCCGAGGAGCAAGTTGCGTCGCTGTTGATAGTAAATGCTGCAATTAAAAAGTGCATCATTCACAATTAAGCGCAGTTGCACAACCACCGCCAAGTTCAAGTTGTTACATCAACTTGCAACATTGACCGTATTAAGCACTGCGTATGCGTACATCATAATTCTGACAGCTTTATGCACGAGTGCAGCACAAATGAGGGCTGCTGGCAGGGCGGTCAGCTGCATACTGGCCACGCCCACTTAAGCGCAGTAATTGAATAGCATTGAAATATAGTACAATATATGTGTGGCGCGGGATAACAAAGAAAAAAAATTAAAAATTTATGAAATGTGGCAACCACGAACAAATCGCTGCAAAGGCACTGCAATATGCACTATGGGGTAGGGACGCTCCTAGTGGAGTGGTCTTCATGAGGTAGATAGCACGTCAGACGGCCAGCTGACAGACAGGTAGAGATACGTTAATACGTACGTGCTTATTGTGCAACACGGTGTGTGGCATAAATGCTGTGGACACACAGCAGTGCAAAATCAAAAAAAAATTACACATATAAAGATTTTGCGTCTGTTTCGTGGCACTTGGTGTGTAGTTGTTGTTGCACTTGATGTTACTGCTATTATCATCGTTATTGCTATGGTTGCTGTTCGTATTGTTTTTGTTGCCGCTGCTCATATGCTCATGGTTTATAGTTATCAGGAACTCCTAATTGCAGGTTGCCTACGCACTGGCCGCACTCGAAACTCAGGCAGCAAAGTTCTTCACTGCCGCCACCGCTTGAGGTTGGTCAGTACAGCAGGCACGTATGCGCGCATATGAGGATATGAGGCAATTGCGCTGGCCTGTAATTTTGCGTGCCACATGCGTTGCATTTAAATTTATATACACAGACAATAAAGTTCATAATTTAAATTCAATCGCAACTACAAGTTTATTTGCCTCAACGTTTCATTCATTGTTAATTTTTTAAATAATTATTCTCAACAGTTTCCTATTATCGCGAACTTCCGTCTTTCCGAAAACAGAAATTTGTTAATAAAAATGTAGGCACATGAATTCTACAGAAGCCGTTAAGAAGAAGAAAAAAAAGGGGACGATTTTACACCGACGAGTCGTCAATCTAGAAACACAATGAATGAGTTGGTTTTTAATGAGTTGGAGGATCTAAACACTATACAAATTAATGATCTTCGTAAAATTTTTGATTAGATTATGATGATTCGCATAGGGTGTAAGCGCTATTACTTAACCTAACAAGAATTCGAAAGCTTTAAATACCACTAACATTTTCCCTTCGTTAAGCTTCAGCAATCAGAAATGTACACCAAACTTGTGGGCTCTATCTTGGAGAGACTGTGTTGGGTATTGAGCTTTGTGCGATAGTATTCAAATCTTCCAATTTTAACGGCACAATGCAATGGACACAAGGCCTAGAAATATGGTGCTTACCATTTTATAACAACATTAAAAGCTTAGGTTTCTATGACGGCTCTATCCTAGAAAGCTGCACGGAAGAAATTTTTGTGCAGCGCTTGGTCGCAATTGGCAACGAACGCAAATCTTTCACAATTTCAAAGGAAGTTTTGTTGATATTTATGTTAATCGTAGTACGAACGAGTTTTGGAAGCGTTTCGTAACAGACCAGACGAGGTATGGATTCACAATACAACAAGGCATAAAAAACAATCGAACCTGAAGAAGGGTCTACCGGTCATTATGAATGACAGTTTTCTGGACAATTACCTTGATATGCTCATTTTATGTGGATCTATTCGCACAAATTTGCAATATCAAGAGTAAAACTGAACGAAGTGAGACGCACATTGATGCCGCATCTTATATTTTCTTTAGGTGAAGCTCTTTGACACTATTTCCTATTTCCAAAGTTGATCACCCGATAAATAGAATGCAAAGGTGTGGCCAACATCAGACAGTTAACCGGTTCTCAGCGATTTTGGAGCAATCAGGAGATTTGCTTACGTCATGGGGATTTTGACGAAAAAAATTATACCACATATGACCCCGGTTTAAAGTTATCTCTACATTGCTGAATAAAAATCTCCCATATGTTTCTAATGGGAGCGAATTTATCGGCATTTTATAAGAAATCGGAAACGTTCCATACTCATTGTAGCAACATTTTTAGATCCGCAGAGCAAAGGATCAAAAAGCTCTTTAGTTAACAAATAGTTGTTCTTTAGCGCACCACTTAAAACCAAAATTCCAAGGAGAGCACGAAGTTCTTCTGTTCTAAATAATGATGTGGTTGTGGTTTGTTTTTTGTAATTATTGGATTTAACTTTAATGTCTTCGTTGCTATGAAGAAGAATTTCTTCAATTATATTTGGTGTAAAAAATTGTTCAAAACAATCTAAAGGCTTTGTAACATCCCTAAATTCTCTCTTTGATCCCGGTAAAATATGAACAAAATTCCTCGCTGGAGTTCTACTTGAGCTTCGTTTTGTAGAAGACGGTTCAGTCGACCAAATGAAATTGTTCTTACCTCTTACAATAGCTTCGGAAGACTTGATTATTAAAGAGTCATTAGGTTGGTCATTACTTTGTGGTACGTCTATAGGTGAAACTGCAACAGGAGTCAATTCTTGATTGCCTCAAAAAAAGGAAATATTTACAAATAATATGTAGTCAGAAAAATACCTTTAGTACTAAACCTCGGCTCTCAGGCAACACGAATAAATATGTCTCCGTAACAAAACAACTTTGTGCAATGAACGTTCGCCCACAAACTCAATCATAATGAAATATGTAAAAAAGACAATCTTTGCGCCTCAGAGGCGGGGTTTAGTTTTTTAGGGCTAAACTCGCTAAACCCCTTGTGGATCTTGCCGCATAGATGTATGTACATGTAAATATGCATGCAGCTCCTGAGTCCTCCATAGTCGAATATGCTTGTGTGTACTGTAGCGATCTTTGCATTTTCATCGCCGAAACCATATGTGAGTTATCGCGCCATGAATTCGGATTTGAATGGTAAGCAAATGCGGAAAGGGTTGACGAACACGAGATCTTTAAATAGAAGAAGATGAAAGCAAACCGCTCTTTATTAATTGTCTCGTAAATGGAACTTAAAAATACCACAAGAAAAAAAAAACTAAAAAAAAAATTTGATTGCTTATTTTTATTATAGAATCAGTATCGAGGTATCTAGCCCGGCGCCAAAAGCCAAAAAAGCCAATGCTTTAAATAAGCTTCAAAATGAGTCAATATTAAATTAAAAAAAAATTCTTTATAGATGGAATTATAAAAATTATTTAATATAACGGAGTAAATAATAAAAAAAGTTATATAACTTAAACATTTAAGATAAGGCTAAAACCTATTTTTAAAACTCAGTTCGCTCGATATTATCTGGTGACAGAGTGATATTTTGTGGTTTGAAACCTTAACGCGAATAACTTTTATTAAATACCGCACGCAGAATCTACAGAGTGCTGTAGAGCGAAAGTGTCTCGTACGTAAAATTGGAGGGAGAGGCTAATAACTATATTCAAGCAGCATCACGATCAAAAACTGAAGCTTCGGCGATATATTATTAATAGTCCGTCTCCCCTTCTTGCAGCTATTCGAGAAATCTCAGCGGAGGTGAGCCAGATAGTGTCAAAACCTCTACATGGTACGCACCCCCATGCGATGAAAGCAGATTACATTGGCCTTAGTGCTTCAAACGTCTGCCTTAGAAAAGAAAAACTGTTTAATAAAACAGAAGCGATGCAAGATAAAGTAATACCTAACAGTGACAGCAAAGCTGCGCGCATGGCCTTAGACAGCCCCCCAACCCTATCAGGGGTAGTCGAGCCCTGTAAATCCAAGCTGAACTATGTCGGTAGACACAATAGCCTCATGCTAACATGGGTCTCGGGACACATCTCTGACTCCTTTGCTAGGATGGGCTCTGAGGCCCGGAGCCCGTTCTGCAGCCATCAAAGCAATATATAGAGAACAAGGTGAGGATAAGTGGAGAAGATGTGGTATAAAAAAGAAGAAGAAACGATAGAGCAGGTGGATGTGGAATGCAACATTATGGCGACACATGAATACACATCTCGTCATGTGGCCAAAGTTTTACATCTGGAATTTGCAAACTTGCCAATTTTCAAACACATAAACAACATTAATGGTAGTAGAATTTGGAATACCTCCTACCAGATCATAGTCCCTGGTGAATTTACCCGGCAGCTTCTTAGCTGCGCTGCGCAACTCCATAAAAAAAAAAAAGATTTCATAGGGAACTGTACAAATAAAGAAAAACATCGAAATCACCTGTACCAGCACTAGCACCTCAAAATGCAAGCAAGTTACTTGAAATTCATACTTCATTGGTATTACTAAGAGTCATTAATGAAAAATTTCATACTTCATTGGTAAGGTGCAGGGTAAATACTGGTACTGTACAAGAAACCAATGGTTTCATATCTGATTCAGTGCTGCAATAAGTCCTAGGCTCGAATTCGAAAACGTACACAAAATATCTAAGAGTTCTCCCTAAAAGCACTCACCCATCGGCAGATGATGGTAAAATTCTGAATATATTTCTGTTATAAACAAAGCGTCTCATAATAGACTCTTTTAAGAAGACTCTTTTAATTCCACATCATTTCACTTGGGGAACAACATCAGAGCGTACACGGCCAACTTTCAGTAGAATCTTGGTCGAAACAGCTGTCAAATCTGTTATTAATTCCCAGGACCTTGGGTATGCTACGCTTTCTTCCCAGCTAAAAGTTTTCTAGTTTTTGCGCCGTTTTCTTTTTTTTCATCTCCCTCTCTTCCTCTCTCCAGAGTAATGTATTTTAGCATATTGAAATTATAAACAAAAAATTTCGGGCATTTAAGACAGCTAAACTTCAGCAGGAACTTCGCGTTTGCAACACGTGCACACGACGCAATGACAGCTCACAGCAATTTTTAAAGCAACTTTGCACAATTTGCTTTCATTGGGTTTTTATGGCAGTCAAGCTACGAAATACGCGGATGCAACTCCAAGCTACATATACATACGAGTATACTCGCACTACAAAAACTTGAAAGCAGCTCAATAAGCAAAACAGAAAACTTCAACTGGAAATTTAGGAGTTTCAGTACAAATTTGCTTCCACGAATAATGATGAGAATGTTGTTTCTGTTTTGGTTCTCTGGTTTTTGTACAACCCAAACAAAAAGTGCTGGCGGCCAAAAGTCAAGAGGCAAAAGCAATAGACGCAGCAACACTACAAATAATTGTGGCAGTAACATGAGTCGCATTAAACGCTGCTGTAGCAGCAATGTCTCGAGTAGCTGTACTGTGTGACTTTTGCAGGCGCAACAAAATCGCTTGCAGCCAATTTATAGTGCGTACTTTGTTTGCTTTGCCAACAACTGCTGTGTTGATACCGGTCCGTAGCGTACCAATGATCGGTAGTGGGTGCGACGAGCTATGGGCGGCACTGTACACTTTGCTGCTATAATAACTCGCAATTAGAAAAGTTTGCGACAAGAAAAATGTTTTTCCTGCGTAAGTATGCTGCGACTACTTTCATAGTGTGCTCCTTTGGAACTTTTTTCGTTCACTTTTATTGGAAATATGCCAGCGGCAGCGACTCTTGGTTGTTTTTTTTGTTTTGTTTTTGTGCGCCAAGTGGCAGCCACACGCCCGGTACATAAGGTTCGTACGAAAACTTTGCAGACTAATTGCAAGAAATATTCAATTCAATTTCGACAACATTGCGCGAATATTTGTTAAAAGCTTAATGCGAATTTTTAAATGTGATTAAACAACGAATTTTAATAGAAATTCATTGAATTAAGCGACCCAAAATTGGCATAAATTTTGCACCACAAATGTGTGAGTGATGAAACTGAGAATATTTGTGCGTATATATATAAATATGTCTGTATTAGGGATATCAATCCCGGTATACCGGAGTTTCGATATTTTTTTGGTACTGAAACCCCCGAAATTATTTGCCAAAATTCTCTAAAATACAGGGACTTCTAATTATTTACGATACATAGGAAATGGATACAGAGAAATTCCCTTTCATAGCACACAAACAACAATTACTTAAGCTTTACTTTAGCATAAGTGAATATTTACTAAAGCTGCTACTCTCCATTTTTTTCTGTTTAAATTTTCCAATATTCAAAAATATGTTCACATACAAACTTCTTTAAAACCCAAAATGTATTTGTACAACTCAATAAGTGAGTTGTTTTTGTATCGTATTTTTCGACATGCCTTACTTTACCAGTTAGTCATGCCAGTAAAGGACTCGAAGTGTAATCAATTAAAAAGGCCAGACCTTTAGTTTAGACAATTACTTTTATTCAATTCAAAGTAAAAAAATGTGTGAAAATTATACAAAATTAAGAATCAATTTAGTTTTGCCCGTTATGGCCACCTTTTGCCTGTACTGTGGCCTTGAGACGGTTCAGAAACGAATCGCAAGCTGCCTGAATGTGACTTTCAGGTATTTTAGTCCACTCGCGGACAACGGCTGTATTCAGCGCCTCGAGACTGGTGAATCTTTTAGTTCGGACCTTGCTCTCCAAAATTGCCTAAAGAGAATAATCCATAGGATTCGCGTCTGGTGAATTCGATAGCCATTCTGAGGACGTTATGAAGTTTGGAACGTTGTTTTTTACCCATTCTCGGTTCACTCGAGCTTTGTGAGATGGTGCCGAGTCCTGTTGTGTACCACCGAAATATTTGTAAGTACACGGCTTCAAAACAATCCTCAAATACTTTCCCGATAATATTTTGCATTTACCTTGACGCCAGGCTCGATGAAAACGATTGGAGAGCGCCCATCTGCGGTTACAGCGGCCCAAACCATTACCTATGGCGGGTGCTGTCTCCTGGTGCCCAATCGATGACTCAAATTCTCGTATGAACAGTCGGTCAAATAAACTCTCTGGTTTTGGGAGTTTACGAATTGCTTAATTTGAAAAATTTTCTCGTCAGAAAACACAATGTTTTGAAATTGACCGTTAACCGAAGCAACTGCTTCGCTCCTTCTCAAGTCTGACTTGCTGCTGCTTTGGTGTGAGATCATGCGCCTTTTGGATCTTGTCTGACTTTAAGATCATTTCGGTATCAGATCATTAAGTATCCGGCGGATGCTACGGATGCTAGGGTCAGATATTTTCAGTTCTTTCGCCATTTGATTGGCACTTCGTCGGGGATTTCGCTCAAGTCGCTTCTTCACTTTTTGAACCATCACCATGACGTTTCGCGATGCTACCAGTATCAGTGAAACGAGTAATGGTGCGATAAAAAAAAAAACTTTATTTATTTAAAGGTACTTAAGCTCACGAACCATCGCTGGTTGGGAATTTCCAGCCAAATATAAAGCAATCACACTATTAGGTTTGATATCCATTTTCACGTTTGCTCTCGGAAAAATGCTTCCGCGCGCTTGTAAACAAAATGCTCTGGGCTCTCATTTACAGGGTTCGATTGAAAAGTAATGAGCCTTCCCGCGCGGAGCGTCTGCCAAGCGATCAACCGAATCGGCTGGTGGAGGAATATGATCATTGGACCTTCCCCTTCCACTAGAAACCGGTCCCAGTTCGCTGGCAACAGCGGTGCAGTCAACATCGCTCCGCGCGTGAAAGCAGTTTTAAAAGTGTGTTAGGATTTTGCAGTGGCGAAAATGCAGCGATCGTTGGAGCAACGTTACTCGATCACATTTTGCGTAAAGCTAAACAAAACGAGTACCGAAACCATTGGGCTACTCAAGGAGGCTTACGGGGACCAATCTCTGTCCAGTGCCCAGGTAAAACCGTGGCACAAGTCGTTCAAGGAAGACCGGGAGGACGTCGAAGACGAACAGCGATCTGGAAGGCCTTCGACGACGCAAACAGACGAAGATGTGAACCGGGTTCGTGAATTTTTGAACATTGACCGTCGTGCTAGTCTATGTGAGATCAGTGAGGAGTTAAATTTAACTTATTACAATGTGCGGGAAATAGTGACCGGAAAACTCGAAATGCGCAAAGTGACTCCATTGAGGCGATCCAAAAAACTGTGACAGCCGAATTGAACGCGATTCCGGCGGATGAGTTTAAAAAATGTTTCCTGCAGTGGAAGGACTGCTACCAGCGGTGTATTGACGCTCATTTGTTGTATAAGCCAAAAGGTTTAATGAAACTGCTTAAAAAAAATAAAGCTCATTACTTTTCAATCAAACACTGTAGCCAATGACCGGACCCTGTATAATGGAGTGATTGTAAATTTTAATAATTTTCACTTTAAATCAAAGGCATGTTTAAAATTATTAATTGCAAAATAAAGAATATCTAAATCCCGACGCTAATCCTGGAATCTTGAGATTGTAATAATGTGGTCCCGAAAATGCCGGGATCGTAAATATCGAAAAAAATGCATCCCTAATATGTACGAGTATGTAAATACATAATATATTCATGTTAACATATCCACTGCGTGTTCTTAGTACCCACTGAAATGCACAGCCGAATTTTCGCCATTACGAAGTTTAGCGGCGTTCCCAAACTTAATACAAACAAAAAACAAGTTTTCGTACAACGAACTCACTCACTACTCATTTCATTCACTAATGTTCCATTTTACTATAGTCGGTCTACGACGTTCACTTGTCTGCATCAGCCGCAGTGCCACTGCCACTGCCATTGCCACGATTGCTGCCGTGAATGCGGATTCACCATAACCACAATCTTTGCTGCCGCTGCAAATAACGAATAGCGATATGACATCAACATAATGGCGCCGGAAACGGAAGTGCCTAATATGCTCATTCGTAGTTACAATGAGTTCTGATTTTGAGTAATTACGCTGCGTCATTCTGAAACGGGTTGCCAAATGGCTTCGTTTGAGCAACTCGGAGTTTATAACTGCTCATTTTTTATTTAATAAATGTGGCTATATATGTAAGGCTTTTTAGTCTTTTGCAATACATCAACGAGCTCATGGTGGACATTTAAATGGTATAATTTTTCACATATACTAATATAATAAAGAACCTGAAAAAATCTAAAATTATACATGTTTTAATGTTAAGCAACATCTGGGTGCGTCTTTCGAAATACCCTTTAACAGTTTGACCTCAACATTGTGATAAGCTTTTACCATTTATTTATTAATATCGTAATTTCAATTATTTCTTTGCAAAAACATAGTTTACTCTGAAAGTTGGTGGCCGGAGTTTAGATTGAAATAAAACAACGAAAATTCTAATTAATTCGGCAATCTCTATTATTTTTGTTTAGAACAATTAATGACATTTATTCTTGAAAGATAATCCCATTCAAATGTTGGCTGCAACTGCGCCGTAATTCGACCATCCGTAAAACACAATTTCGAATGACTCACTGGAGGTCTTCGGTCAATATCTCGTAAATAACTTTAGTAATGTTGGCTTGTAATGCCTCAAGCGGTGCTAGTTTATCCACAAAGTTTTTAAACTTTATATAACCCCACAAACAAAAGTGCAAAGATGTGATATTACATGATCCTGGTGGCCAATCCACTGGTCCAAGACGAGAGATAAATTGCTCACCGAAACGCCGGCGCAGTAAATCCATTGTTTCACTGACTGTATGGCAAGTAACGCCGTCTTGCCGTCTTATTGGAACCAAATACTGTGGTGATCATGGGCTTGAATTTCTAGCATCAAACAAATTTTTATCATGGCGCGTTAGCGTTTGCCATTCACAGTTACAGTGGCGCCAGCCTCTTGTTTTAAGAAATATGGGACGATGAATTCTCCAGCCCATAGACCACAACAAACAACCGTTGGATGTAATGGCCGTTTTTGAATGGTTTCGGATAGTTCTTCAGCTCAAATATGGCAATTTTGCTTATTGACCTAGTCTCCAAAAATGAGCCTCATCGCTGAACACCATAAGTAGGTCTAAGCGCGTGATGAACGCTTTTCACAGAGCTTCGATTTTCGCTATATAATTGTGCGATTTGTAAACGTTGTTGAGGCGTAAGTCTTTCCAATTCCGTAAATGTCAATGAATACTGAAAAAAGTTATGTATGAATATTTAGTTTGACAGTTGTCATGTGTAATCTGTCAAAAAACTCTGTTGCAAAAAGTAACTTCAATCTGATCACCCTTCATAATAAAGACTATATTCATCCAGGATTCAGGTTTCGGACAAAATTTCCAAATTTTAAATGAAAATTTAAAAAGAATTAAGTTACGCAGTTATATAGCCCATTAAATTTGAAAGCAATAAAAACCGGTTAGAAGTGGCTCAAAATTCTTGTTAATTTTCGATATGTTTTTTGTAAAAAATAATGACTATTCAAAAAAAGCAAAATAGTAGTAACGGATTTAATTAACTTCCCTATTTATTTTCACTAAGATATAAATACAGCAAGCTAATTTTTTCCTATTATCGCATTAATAAAAATTGTAAATTTTCCATACGAATTATGCACTTACTCTACACAATATTCTTTTATAAAAATCTATACATACAGCATACATTTACATAAAAATTTTAAAAATGTATCAGCTTTTTAAACATAATTTTTGCAATTTTACTGGGTAAACAGTTTTATACTCCATTGAATTTCAGTAGTTCCACAAGTTCCAACTGGCTACAAAATACCACTGACTTTTTCGCTGAGGTGCCACACTCAAACACATGCCCGAATTTTTTGATATCGAAAAAAGTCTCAACATTTCTGCGAAAAAATTGCTAAAAATCAGCAAAAATTTGCAACAGCTTAAAATTTGCACTTTGTTAAACTAATAATGAATGGAGTGTAAGACTGTATGCCCAGAATTTTGCGAAAAGTTCTAAATAATAGGACTATGAATAAGTTCGTGCGGGTTTTTTTCGAAATTTGAAACTTTATTGACGTAAAATGGTTACAAATTTAATATTCAAAATATTGTCCATCGCTTACTACTACTTTTTCCCATCTTTCTGGCAATTCACGGATTCCCTTTGTGAAAAATTCGGTCGGTTTTGCCGCAATCCACGAATCGATCCATTTTTTGACTTCATCGTAATTACGGAAGTGCTGGTCAGCCAGGCCATGTTGCATCGATCGGAAGAGATAGTAATCGGATGGCGCAAGGTCTGGACTATACGGCGGGTGGGGTAGGACATCCCATTTGAGCGTTTCTAAGTATGTTTTGACCACTTGTGCAACATGTGGCCGAGCATTGTCATGTTGCAAAATAACTTTGTCGTGTCTATCGGCGTATTGCGGCCGTTTTTCTCGCAGTGCTCGGCTCAAACGCATCAATTGTCGTCGGTAAACATCCCCCGTAATCGTTTCATTCGGTTTCAGTAGCTCATAATACACAACACCCAGCTGGTCCCACCAGATACACAGCATAACCTTCAGGCCATGAATATTCTGCGCCGACGTCGATGTTGAAGCATGGCCAGGGTATCCATACGTTGCCCGACGTTTTGGATTGTCGTAATGGACCCACTTTTCATCGCCAGTCACAATTCGATGCAAAAAACCCTTTCTTTTGTGCCGTTGAAGCAGTTGTTCGCATGCCATAAAACGGCGTTCAACGTCTCTTGGCTTCAATTCATACGGCACCCAATGGCCTACCTTTCGGATCATTCCCATGGCTTTTAAACGTTTGGAAATGGTTGATTGATCAACTCCCAAAGTTTTTGCAACCTCTTCTTGCGTTTGAGCCGGATCTTGATCGAGCAATTCCTCCAATTCGGTATCCATGAACTTTGGCGGCGCACCCTCGCGTTCTTCGTCTTCCAAGCCAAAATCACCACTTTTAAAGCGTGCAAACCACTTCTGGCACGTTCGCTCAGATAGAGCATGCTCACCATAAACTTCCACCAAGATACGATGACTTTCGGCTGCTTTTTTCTTCATATTAAAATAATGAAGAAGAATTCCCCGCAAAAACACATTATTTGGCACGAAATTCGACATTTTCAAGTGTGGTAAAAATATTGTTGTTTACGCTTCAAATAAAAAACTTATACTGACGTTTGTGCCTTACGACAGTAGCTCTCCAATGAATGTTTGGAAATGTGGATCGATGGAATAATAATCAAGTTACGCCATCTGTTGTAAAACCGCACGAACTTATTCATAGTCCATTAAAAAGTTAACAACTTCATGTATTTTCTTTTTGAAATTTATTAAACTTTAAACTATTGAAAATAATGCAGTTTGTAGCTTTGAGCTATGTATTTTTTTTTTTTTTAGAAAATATGCCATGCTTTTATAAAAATAACAAATAAAAAATAAAAAATGTACATACTAAGATTTTCATATCATTCGGTGCCTCATGCTGGAATCTGGGCAATACCGGCTAAGTAGGTAGGTGGGATGGTATATAGAAGTGGCAGTCGGTCTCTAGACTAACTCACTTAGACCGTTGTCTGCTACTGCTCGCTAAACTATTTTGTTTTAAGTGAAAATGCTTTAATCTTATTGACACTTATAGCTCTAAGGTCATCAGTATCATTTAGAAACGATGATCCAAAGCATCTAAACCTAATGGCATACCACGTGGGAAAATAATAGGGAAGGTGCCTAACGGGCTCTTCCTTCTCCTCATTCTTGCAGCTTCTGCAGTAGTTGAAATGAAGTAGGTTCAATCGTTGAGCATGTCGACCTAGGAGACAGTTGCCTGTGATCAAAGAAACTATCATAACATAGAAAGGTTTTGTCTTGACCGAGCGAATAGTGTCCCATTTTGGCCAAATTATTTGTGTCGCGTTATATGCTCAACTATCAACCCATCTAGGTGAAGTTACAATGCCACTTTCCCCACGTAGTTTGCAGGCTAAGATTGTAAGTATACCTCATCTCATTATCAAGAGGGAGGCGAATAGTAGTGCGCACTCTCGCTAACTTGTCTGTCTTACAATTCCCTGGTATGTCACTATGCCCTGGCACCCAAATCAAATATATTCCACCATTTCGTTAAGAATCGCCCGACTTTTGCGATCAATGATGGAATTAATGCCAACCCCTCTGAGCGAACTAATCACCGCTTGGCTATCGGAGTAAATATAGATTTCTCTAAAGGTAGTAACATTTTTGCCTAGCTGGACAGCTACCTCATTAATGACAAGAATTTCAGCTTGAAATACACTACAGTGATTAGGAAGACTAGTCGAAGCACTTATTTTTGGCTTCTTACAGTAGACACCAAAGCCCATTTTCTAGCCACGGCACGGGTCTATATGTATTTTATATCTATAAATTGATAGTCATTGGAATTAATTTTATGGATTAGGAATAGAAAATAAAAAATTAAAATAAATGTAAAAAATAAAAAATATGACCTTCATATAAAGGCAGCCTAATCACCTACCCTGACAGATTAACGAAACCAATGCAAGACTGAGTCTTGTCGAGGCCCTATGCTCCCGAGAGGAGTGAACAAGGAAAAAAGATGAAATAATATAAAACTCAGTTTTGACCGAAATTGAGTTCCTCTTTATGTATTTATCTTCTTATTATTTGGCGCGATAACCCCAACCGCGCCAGTCGTTTCTTTCTGGTGCTAACCGTCGCCAGTTGGATACATCAAGTGACGTCAAGTCCTTCTCCACCTGATCTTTCCAACTTTCCAACTCCTCCTTGCTTTTCCTCTGCTACCACCAGCTGGTACCGCATCGAATACTTTCAGAACCGAAAAGTTTATATCCATTCGGACGACATGACCCAGCCAACGTAGCCGCTGGATCTTTATTCGTTACGCTATGTCTATGTCGTCGTAAAGCTCATACAGCTCATCGTTCCAACGCTTGCGATATTCGCCGTTGCCACTGTGCAAGAGTTCAAGGATCTTCCGCAGAATCTTTCTCTCAAACACTCCAAGATGTTGTAATCGTCCACGCTTCTGCGCCATAGGTTAGGACGGGCATGATGAGAGCCTTGTATATATTTATTGGATACAAAATTTATGTTTCAACTTAAAAAGTTCAAAACCATTTATCTTATTAGTGGCAACTCTGTCTATTGTGTCTAGCGGCTCACCACAGAAGAAGCCCAAAAACATAAGTAACGAAATAAACTTGAACCGGCAAATCCACCAGCGATGCCCGTAGTCGCATGAGAAACCGCCATTAGAAAAACAAACATATCTACAATCAAAATGGATGCAGCAACCAAGGCGAGCACAAAGCAGAAAACCTTGACTGCAGCAGCATTTCTATTTTGATTTTTAATTTCTATAGAATTTTTTTCACAAATGCTGCCAGCTGAACTCACTAGTGGATGAACTGAGCGGAGCTAGACGAGACGTCGAAAGTTTAAAGATTTGTGTGTGTCTGGACTTTGAACTGATTTTGACAATGAGCAGCGGAGAAAACGAGCCGTCGCACTTTCAAACGGCAGCAAGTTTATTATCTTTATCGTTGCTTATCATCGGTAAAATCAACAGTGGCAGCAGCAATGCGAGAAGAGCAGCGGTCGGTATAGCCCAAAGGAGCTGGAATAACGCAGCAGTATCGCGACTGCTGCAGCGGAATTGCTGTACTTGCCGATCTACAGGGAATTCATATTAATAATTTGATGGCTTGATTGCTGGCATTGTTGTTTTTGCGAATTTCTGTTAGCATTCACACTTTTACCCCCTTGCGACAAGTCGAAGACTTTATGTGCACATGCAATGGTTGTATGTATATTTGCTTTACTTCGTAGTTAGTCCTTTCTGATTCATAAATAAAAAATTTAAAACGAAATTAAAATAAAAATAAAAATAATGGAAATAAACAAAATTTGTTGAAGGGAGGAAATCAAGTAAAACAAAATAATAAATTCGAAAACGAAAATGTAAATGAATTCCCGTGCGGCACCAGCGCAGGATCGTTGAGGTATCGCAGCAACTCATCTTAATTGAAAATTGACTGAGCTTGAATTTCGACAGATGCGTTGTCGGCCAAACTGCTGTATAATGTGGGTTTTTGATGGTTGTTGTTACTAGTTGTTGTGAGTTGAGTGAGTGAATGTTGCGGTTGGCTATGTTTCACGGCTCACCTTGGCGCTGTAAGTGTGTTTATACTTATGTATGTATGGCTGTGTATTTGAGTGTGTGGATGTGTGTGCATTGAGTCGTATCCTTTTGCATCCTTGATTGCTTCACTTTTAGTGTTTTTCTTTAATAATTTATTTTATTTACTTTAATGTTTTATTTTTCTTTTGTGCCGCCACGGTAAATAAGACAACTTTGGCAATTCAACTTGATGTTGCAACAACACCGAAAGCAAATATGCGTGAATATGCTGAAGCCTCAACAAGGGTTAAGTGAATGGCACATGGCATTGCCTTTGCGGTGGATTGCTTCTTTTTTTTCTTTCTAATATTACTTGTATTTCGTGCAACAGCAATCTTTGTGGCAGTTGTTGTTGAAGTCAGATTTTATGTTTGTATGTACTTATCAACTGTTAGTGGAGTTTGTTGATGTTTCGTCACTTCTATTGAGTTCGATGTAGATTTTTGGGTATGCTTGTGTGGATAGAAGTATAAGTGAACCCATTTGTTTCTGTAGAAAATGACTTTCATTTCAATTTTAGAGTTATTTCCTTCGAGCAGTGTTTAGAAAGCCGACACGCAAACCACCAGTGATGATTTCTGATAGTACGAAAATCGAGAACAACCTCGATATCACTAAGTTGAAGAGGTTAAATAAATGCTACATTATATCTATAGCTTCACTGGCAAAATATCGTTACAACGAAAAACGCAAAATTTTTCGAAAAAGTATTTTTCATTTTAAGTATAGTTGAATTTTTGTTTGGTTTTTTTTCTGAATCAAGCGAATCTATTAAAGCTGGTAGCATTTGGGTCAGAACAACATTTACATGTATTTTGTTTTTGTAAAAGCTGCTCTAGTGCCATCACCTTGAATGAATGCGATCTATTCCGGATCTAACAAAAAGGATAAACATACTTAGTACTCTTGATTGGCGCGCACAAATATATATTTGCTACATAATAGACCCACTCAAGGGCTACGACGCCAGCGCTAACTCAGGTTAGTGTCGTTCGAAACTTTTCCGTAAACCCAGCCAAACAAAAATGAGTGAGAAGTACGCGAAGCATTTTGAGGCGGAGGTTTTTATGCACGTATTCGAAAGGCCGCGGCTGCAAAAGTGATTAAAAAAACACAAAAAAGGTTGTTCTGATGTGGAATCAGTGGTATAAGGTGTACAAAAATGTTGATGACTTTTCCGACCGCGGCTTGAAGCGAGTGACGACAAAAAAGCGGGATAAAGTGATCGTCCAACTTTTTAAGCGAGGCCCTTCTTTGTGACTACGCCAACAGTTCTTGCTAAAAAGGCAATAGATGTGAGTATCAACACCATCGAACGTCGACTGAAGAAGGCGAACATATCCCACCGTCCCACATCATTAAAATCCCTGCTCTCAGAAAAACACATTGAGAAACAACAAAACAAGAAAATTCCGTCACAGTATTGGACTGGCCTTCCTAGTCCCTAGACGCCAACCCCATTGAAAATGTGTGGGGAGCTATGAAAACGCATTTTGCCGGAAGTCCATGATTTAAAGCTAGTCGTGCGTCAAGTTCGCAAAATCTAGTCCTGTTTGTCGACGAGGTACGCAGAAAAGCCGGTTCAAAGCATGAATAAGATGCCATTCTATACTCAACAACGATGAAGCGATGAAGACTTCACGGCTTATACAGTAATTGCGACTCGTAGTTTTGTACATACTTTCATGTAAATCAATTTTAAATATAATATATGTGACCTGGTCTATGAAAAGGCACCTTACGTGTCAAAAAATCATTTTTCACTTTTTTGTTGATTCGAATAGTGTGTGAAAGGCTCTTTAAAATGGTGAGAACCAGAAAGTCATAATTTGTTTAAAAGTTTGTTAAAAGTAAAAAAAAAAAGAAAAGTATATTACAAATACGAAAAAGTCTGATTTTTTTGTCATGATACAAATTAGAATAACGAAGATAATAATTTGTGCAAATTAAAAACTGAACCATTCCTGGACAGTCTGAGGTGTAATGAATACGATACTGAAGTCTGTTTTCAAAAAATTTGTTACAAAAAATGTATTCATAACTTTATAAATGGTGGTTTTTAATCAAAAGTTAATTAAAATATTTACAAACTGTTATTCGGAGGTTTGCGAGGTCGCTGAATATGAATATGAAGTGAGATTAATTAAAATCAAAATGGCGGATCCAATATGTCGGACATGTTTTTTAAAATTTAACGGATCCTCTTAAGATTCAATACACGGGGGTTTTTGGCGATGCTGATTACGAATCCGACATCAGATTTCAGAAATTCAATATGGCGGATCCAATATGGCAGACATATATTTCATATTCGTAGTCAGAGGCAAAGCGAATGGGTTTGGTGGTGAACGAGGACAAAACGAAGTACCTCCTGTCTTCAAACAAACAGTCGGCGCACTCGCGAATCGGCACCCACGTCACTGTAGACAGTTCGAGGTTGTAATTTCGAGGTTGTAAAAGACTTCGTTTATTTAGGAACCAGCATTAACACCGATAACAATGTCAGCCTTGAAATCCAACGTAGAATCTCTCTTGCCAACAAGTGCTACTTTGGACTAAGTAGGCAACTGAGCAGTAAAGTCCTCTCTCGACGAACAAAACTAACACTCTACAAGACTCTCATCATAACCGTCCTAACGTATGGCACAGAAGCGTGGACGATGACAACATCCGATGAAGCGACGCTTGGAGTGTTCGAGAGAAAGATTCTGCGTAAGATTTTTGGACCTTTGCACGTTGGCAACGGCGAATATCGCAGACGATGGAACGATGAGCTGTATGAGCTTTACGACGACATAGACATAGCGCAGCGAATAAAGATCCAGCGGCTTCGTTGGCTGGGTCATGTCGTCCGAATGGATACAAACGCTCCGGCTTTGAAAGTATTCGATGCGGTACCAGCTGGTGGTAGCAGAGGAAGAGGAAGGCCTCCTCTGCGTTGGAAAGATCAGGTGGAGAAGGACTTGGCTTCACTTGGTGTGTCCAATTGGCGCCGGTTAGCACGAGAAAGAAACGACTGGCGCGCTTTGTTAAGCTCGGCCAAAATCGCGTAAGCGGTTATCGCGCCAATTAAGAAGAAGAAGTCAGTGGCTTTAAAAACCTTTACAAACATGTGTCACTTATTTATAGTTATTGTTGCTATTTGGAAAACTTAAATTATTTTTTCTATGTTTGGAGCACCATCTTGGATATGCCATTTAAAATTTTTCAAATTTGACACCACAATCGTATTCAGTGTCGGTACAAAAGCTAACTTATTTTTTAAAACGATTTCTGTGATTTGCATTAACTTTTTCTTATTTATTTATATATAGGGTTGTTCAATAGATGCGCTTCAACTTTTTTCCGATGGGGAGGGCGAACGACAATATTTTTTATTTTTCGCTTGTCATTTGTGTAAACTTCATTAGTATACATTTCATCATGGAACGCTACACACTTGAGCAACGATTGCAAATCGTGCAAATTTTTTATGAAAATAATCGTTCTGTTGCTGCTACTTCAAGAGCATTACGGCCATTTTACGGTCCATTTAACAAGCCGTCCCGTTTTGGGGTTATGTGAAGTCATTGGTCTACAGTAACAAGCCGGCGACGATTTGTGAGCTCAGAGCCAATATTGAAGGCGAAATTGCTGGAATTTCGGCCGATTTATGCAAAAGAGTGGTCGAAAAATGGGTTCAACGATTGGACTTTGTAAAACGTGCACGCGGTGGTCATGCAAAAGAAATCGAATTTCATACTTAAATGTATATGTTCAAACTCGATAATAAAAAAAAAAATTATTTAAAAAAGTCAAACCGTTTGTGTTTTATTCAAAAAAGTTCAAAAGCTGAAGCGCTCTTACTGAAAAACCCTATATAAAAAAATGTTTTTCACTGCTTCTGTGATTTTATTGATACTGTGATCTATGCTGAAGAAAATAAGCCAAACCGGATTGAAAAATATTAATATTTAAAAAAGTTACAAGGGTTTTTAGAAGTTTAAACTTTAACTGCTGTTTTCTCGAAAACTTGTTTTCGCACGTAAGGTACCTTTTCGTAGACCAGGTCACATATATCTTTTATATTTCACGAATAATCGCCTTCCTTTTTTCGGACACAGAGTGAAGGTATAAGATAATTAAAATAAAGCGATATTGGAAATAAAAGCAATTTTAGCAACGATGAGTATGAATATTAATATTTTATTACGTTTTCAATATGTTAATAGCAAGATGGGGTCCGGCGTAGACGAATGGGTTGATATTTGACTACCATTTCGAACCATTCCGAAGTACGTACGTTCGAAAATCCGTACATGCAACACCAAATGCGAGAAAAGTTTTTTCTAATAACGGTCGTCCTTCCGCAGGCAAATCTCCCAGTGTAAAGTCATTTTTTTTCACTAATACGCGCATATATTTGTATGCCAAAAAAATCTATTAAACTGCGGGCAAATATAAATTCGACGATGAAACAGAAGATGTTCATGAATTGCTAGTCAAACTAGAACTATCAGTAGAAGGAACTTTTAATTATAAATCTGTCTTTGACAAAGAATCTGTCAGCACTTAATAATATTAACGAATAAATATTATTAAAAATTATCTACCACAAAAAAAATTTGTGAACATGAAAAACAATGGGATAAGAAGTCGTGCTAGAACATTCCTGTCAGTGGACGTTTAATACAGCTAATCTGCGACGCATTTTTAATTTCATATTTTATAACAACAACAATGCAACAAATTGTAACTTTTTTCTTATACATGATAAAATCGATATTTGCGCGACACTATTTCTCAATGGTAGTAAATCGGAGTTATTATTTGTTCACCATTACGTCAGAATTTTCTTTGAACGGCCTCAAAGTTTTAGTTCGGAGGCAGCCTAAAAAAAATAAATTAAAATAATTGAGAAATATTTTTTCCGCTTAACATTTTTTGCCAAAAATGTGCAAAATGTTTGTTTTTTAGTTTTCGTCTCTCCAATTCTGAGAAGATTTTCATGGAAACTTTCAAATACGTTTTTACTAATATATTATTCAATGAAAGGTATTTTCTACACAAAACTTTGCCTTCTATTGCAAATCTGCAATAGTTGTCCCGATGAGGAAACCAGTAAACTTATGGATCCACTTGATTCCTATAGACCAATTGATTTACTACTATGCCTTACCAAACTCTTCGAAAGATCACTTCAAAACGTACTATGGGGTTAATCAAGAAACATAGACTACTACCGATAAATCAAGTTGGCTTCCACATAGGGGGGACCACTGTTCAGGGGCGATATCATATCCAAGAACCTGACAGCATGTAATCATACGCCGTGCAAACATGTTTACGGATGGCTCGAAGTTGGACGGAAGAGTTGGTGAGGGACTATTCTGCGAGGAGCTCCCCATCAAGGTCAAATTTAGGCTTCCGGACCACTGTAGTGTTTTCCAAGCAGAAGTAGCAATTAAGCGGTCCCGATGGTCGTTTTTTTGATATTTTGAAAGTATAGGCCTATAAGAATATACTGTAAAATTTGTGGAAGGATATTTTCGATTCTACAGTCGTTTTAAAACTTTAAACACAATTTTCACACAACTACCTTTTCGGCCTGGTGTTGTCAAAAAAAAAAAACAACTATTCAATTCGAATTGTCTGAAACTTTAGTATGTTGTTCATAAAATCATTGGCACTTATTTCGTTTTTTTTTTTTATTAAAAAACTGAAAAAACCGATGTTTAAGTGCCAAATTCAAGACCGCGCCATTTTGTAATTTTTTTTTTGAATTCTAGTAGCGGGGCATAGCTATATTCATTAATATTTTATTTGGTTTTTGTGTTTCAGATAAATAGAAGAGCCAAAATGGACAACACTGTCCAGGTCCAATTTTTCGTGAGGGTCATCTTCAGCGCCAGTTTTTTTAAATATGAAAATTAATTATTTAATTAATTTTTTTTTTCATTTTTGTATGTAAAAGAAGTTAAAAGCATAAAAATTTAAATATAATATAGTTTTTCATTTTTATATTGTAAAAAAAAATTTGTGAAAATACCCAAAATTTTAGAGTTGTAGACCACCGGGACACCTGTGGGTTGGCTGTTCGCTTTTGCAATTACAGTAAAGGAAATAAATATCTACTCTGACAGCCAAGCGGCAATTAGGTCCTTGGGCTCATTGTTTGTGCTTTCGAAATTAGTCGAGGAATGCCTCACTTCCCGCTCGATCGCATCGGAATACTTCGATATTAGGCTAATTTGGGTTCGCGATCACAGCAGCATAGAGTGAAACTATTGGGCAGATGAGCTAGCTACACAGGGGACCCTTGAGATGGCTTCACCGCAATATGAGAGAGTTGGGGTTCCCTTATAAACTTGTAATCTGCTACTGGAAAGTTGGGCCTCGCGTCAACTCAGCGAGCTCTGGCCTAGTGCGCAAACGTGCAAAGTCGCAAGGTCCTTCTGGCCGGGGACGCTCCAGAGAAATTTTAAGACTAACACAGCTATGGAATACCTCACCAGACATTGTCCATTAGATGTCTATGCAGTAAGGCTTGGGATTGCATCAGAAGCTGTCTGGAAGACGGGGTGGAATCTTCTCAGCACCTTCTTTTCAGCTACCGTGCTTCCGTCGGGCTAAGGTTTAAATATCTGGGTTTATCACTTTTTCGCTAAACCGCGGAAATTGCGGGTTGGAATATCATACATCTGGTGAAATTCATCAGTAGCTTGAAGTGGTTAATACAAACGTAAACGCCACTGTTGGTCGACATCTCCTAATCCAAGCCCCTTCTTCCTTTTTTCCCCCCCTGTCTGGTTCCTCCCCCTCTGCTTTTCCCCTCCTCTCCCCCAGGTATCACAACGTACAAATTTTAAATTTTTGTCCAAGTGTTCTGAACAAAAAAATAATGATATTTTAAAACTATTTTTGACGAATTGTAGGGCTAAAGATATTTTGCCTGATATATTACAACAACAAAGTCGCAAAGATGTGCAAAATTCTTTTTCCTTCTTTCATTAACAAACTCCAAAACATAGCCTCTTGCTAGAAATCCTACGGAGCACACATATCAATTCACATGGCTAACAATTCTCGCAAAAATCCACTACAGATTGTCCATCCAGGACAACTCAATATCCTGAAATATCAGCCTTCTGGATTCGTCTTACCATGCCGCGATGCGCCGTAGCCTACACGCCTGGCGGATAATAGCTTCGAAACATTTGAAGATCTTAACCAAAAATTTTCTGTAAAAGAACGATAAAACGGCGGAAGTCCAAATCAAAAAGCCCAAAGCAGTAAATAAAATTCTCGTAATAGGAAAACAAGCCAATAAGTAACTTGTACTGAACGGTTGGTTTTTGCCAACAAACGCATTTGTTTAAGAAGCCGCAAGAAAGGCGCCACAGCAGGAATTGAAGAACGTAAAATGTGCATGGGACAAATCATAATATGCAAGGACAGTTAGGCAGCTTTCGAAGTAGCCAAATGTTCTCTAAATAAAAACGAGGGCATCATAGTAAGAAACTAAACTCTTAGTACCTAAAGGAAGAGCAAATTCCAATGGACACCAGGTAAGTGCCAACATTTGTGGTGATGAATGACTGATGAGGGTGTAAAAAATGTTTCATTCTGTAAAAGTTTATACACTCTCTCACTATGCTTTGTTATTATTTTATAATTTTAATTATAATAAATTTACATATAATGTATTGATGTAAGGGCAAGAATTAATTTTTTGTAAATTAATGTCCACAATTTTAGATCCGCCATTCGGATTCTTTCTTATTTTTGATTTTAAATTCGTAAACAGGAACTCAAAAATTTATTAGAAACGTGATTTTAATTGATTTTGTAACCTTTTTCAATGATTGTAGAGTTTTGGCGACTCTTTGAGTATACTAGCCTAGAGTGCAGTTGCACGAACTTGTGCACAAACTTGCACAGAGCCAACTCAGTCACTTCATTTTCGTAACAGCTTTTAGACACTTAAATACCACTCTTGACTGCTCATTTCAAATGAATTTTTGAATCGCATCTGAAACTAAAGCCATTTCCTTAAATATTGTATTTCAGTTTTGCTAGCTGCAATTTGGCACATTACTTTGTAATTTTCATGTATATACTCGACCCTGTATTTTACTTTTCGCTACACACACGCGTGCATGCATACATGAGCATGTTTGTTTAATTTCTGTTTTTTTTTTATATTTTTTTACTGCTGCACAAATTCCCATATTTATTTATATTTTACTATATTTTCTACATTCAGCGATTCCCTTTTTATTGGCTGGTCGGAGATTTTTGTTTCGCATTTGCGAAATTGCAAATTTCCATTTCAAATTTCTCCACCGGCTTACTTGCATGCATACGTATTTGCTTACGTGGGTTTTTACGGCAGAAGGTTAGAGTGTCGACGCGTCCGCTCAGTCAAATCGCTCTACGCTCGAGTGCCCATTTAGCTGCTGTACATCATGGAATTCCCCACACACGCCGCTCCAAAGTGAAAAGGATAATGAATTTTTAGTTATTGAATTATTAAAATGTGTTGTTGAAACACGTTGCTGCCACTCCGCTGCTACATGCCGCAATCAGAAATGATCATACATACAAATAATTATGAGCATACATACATGTATATATACATACATGTATATATACATACATGTGTGTGTACCTATATGTAATAATAAGTCTGCTTAAACCAGGTATGCTTACTTTGCTACGACAACGCTTGGCCAGAACGCAACCCTCCAACGCATCATACACACCTCCATATCTTATGCTACCATCACCTCCTTTGCCACAACTCCTTTCCACTTCCTGGCTTACCTCTATGTCCGTTTGGGATTTTCACCGGAATACCGGAAATTAACTCGGTGAAATTTTCAAAGTTTTATAGTACAAATGTGCGATTGGTTAATGAGTTGATGGGTTCAGCTTGGATGGTTGGTTAGCCAGCTGTTGTATAATACATACAGGTCCATCAGTCGTACCCGACACGCTGATATGTTGTGTTATATTGGAATTACGGGGAATTGCAATGGTGAAAGGATACTGCCAGCGGAATTAATTGCTGTGTTGTTGTTGCCTCAACAAGTGAATTGAAGTACGAGCGGTGCGGGAGTGTCGTCGTCGCATATAGCTGCGGCTCTGTGAGCGTAGTAAGTATTTGCATATGCAAATGAGGCTTGAGTTAAGTGCTCGTTGAAAAGGTGATGGGAGGCGGGTGGAACAGAATAGAGTATCGTATTATGCAGCATCCGGAATTGTAAATTAGGTGCAATTGAAGCGGAAGAATTAGTGCTAAAAGCTAAGTGGCTACTACACCTGTATTGCTATTTTTCTTTTGTTAATAATCCAGAGCATACGAAACACGCCAGCATGTTCATTTAGGTGGAATTGTAGAAAATGAATGAAAACTAAGTAAACATTTTTAAGTTTGATTAATTTGTGAATATTTTACCCCACTTTTTAGCAACTATTGCCTTTTGTTACCTAAAATACGGAAAATGCTAAAATTTTATGTGAAAAAGGAACAATGAAAACGGTACCGCGTCGCAAATAATTTAATTAGGAAACACTAAACTATTTTGAATGCAAATCTTTTCGCCTCAATTTTTTTCCGAATATACTGAGCATAGCTCGCTGCAATAGATGAAGCAGCGAATCTAGATGGGCAAAGAAAATGTATGCCGAGCGTGATCGCCTACGCCAGGCCGATCCAGGGGATCCTCGGATAAAGGATCTCAGTTCCGAGATACGGCAAGTGGTAACTCAACACAAGCGGAACAAATGCAAAGAGCATTTGAAGTCCTGTAACTTCACCTCTGGTGTGAGCAAGCTTTGGTCCACCCTAAGTTCCTTGTCGAACCCGACAAATCACAATGACAAGATGGATATTACCTTCAACGGTCGTGCTTCGTCGGATCCGAAAAAATGCGCCTGCTGTTTAGCCGGCAATTTATTCTGCATCCTCCGGCCGACAGATCCAAACGTGGTGCCACCAGACGGCTGCACAAACTGGCATACAACAGTGCGCCAATTGCTTTCTCTAGCGATGAGGTTTAGGGGTCCATCAAACACATGAAACCATCTAAAGCCATTGGCCCTGACGGACTAAACATGCTGATGTTGAAAAAGCTGGGTCCATTGGGAGTAGAATATCTCACCAAGGTCTTCAACTTATCTATGGCCACTCTCATCATTCCTGATAAGTGGAAATTAGGGAGAGTAGTCCCACTACTGAAGCCTGGGAAAACCGCCACCTAAGGGGAGTCTTATCGCCCGATAACGCTCCTTTCCCCAGTAGTGAAGACTTTTGAGGCCCTTCTACTCCCACTCTTTACGAAACACCTAACCCCAGCCTCACACCAGCATGGCTTCCGAAGAGTGCATAGCACCACCACGGCACTCATCGTCATTAACACCCGGGTAAACCGTGGCCTCAACCAAAACCGCCCATGCGAGAGGAGTGTCCTAGTAGCGTTGGATCTAAAAAAGTCTTTCGACACAGTCAGCCACGTCACGCTACTAGATTTTACATTTTACAGTCGACACTCCCGCTAGGTCGTCATTGGTCGGTGATATTTCGAGACCAAACATCTAAACAGAGGAAAATAAAGCAAGGCATACCGCAGGGTGGTGTCCTTTCACCCTTGCTTTTCAACTTCTATATCTCGAAACTCCCCCAGCCAACAGAGGGAGTCTCCCTGGTCTCATACGCCGACGATTGCATGATAATGGCGTCGGGAATGACATTGATGGCCTGTGCGCCAAAGTAAACGACTACCTTGCCAGCCTTTCTCGCTTCTTCACTGCGAGGAATTTACAACTCTCCCCACTAAATCCACGGCGACCCTTTTCACCACCTGGACGAAGGAGGTCAAGCTACAACTCAAGGTGAAAGTCGATGATACACAAATTTCGACGGTTAACAACCCCAAAATATTGGGAGTCACTTTTGGCAGCTTGCTCTCCTTCTCAGCGCATACAACCGCTATTGCAACTAAAGTATAGAATCGCAACAAGGTTCTCAAGTCGCTCGCCGGCAAAGTCGCTTGAGGCAAAGACAAGGAAATGTTGCTGCCGACTTTTAAAGCAATAGGCCGACCGGTTCTAAACTATGTTGCGCCTGTCTGGTCGCCTGGAACCAGTGATTCGCAGTGGACGAAGCTTCAGACCTGCCAAAACACTGCATTAAGGACCGCGACAGGATGTCTTCTGATATCACCTATACAACATCTACATGATGAGGCCTATTAATGCTTTTTATTAAGGAGCATAACAAATTGCTTAGTAAGCAGTTTCTGCTGGGGTGCTACCGCAGGTCTCACCCATGCAGACACCTGCTCGAGCCTGAGCCACCTCCCGGGCACATCAGGAGGCATCTCCTCAACTACGCGGTCGAGATCTCAGACAAAACCTACAGACAGCTACTGGATCGGTCAGTGTACAGACAGGCCATAAACAACATTCATCGGGAGACTCTCACCACCTTCTTAAGCTCCCAACCCCCGAATGCCGTTATCGGAGTTCAACCAGCACCAATCGCAGACGAAGAGCTCCGACTTACCCGAGAGTCCCTCGTAACCTTGGCACAATTACGTTCTGACTCGACCCCGACATACTAAACATATGTCCAGCAAGTGAAGGCACCCCGTACGACACTAACCACCTTTTCACATTCCCATTAAACTCACTCATCTAACCCCCCTCTCCCTCCGGACCCAATCCGTCGAAACAGCTAGTTTCCTGGGCCTACCGTTAGATGAACTAGACGAAGACGACCGGTGATTACGCTACACTGAGAGGGCAAAGGTACTGCTACAACAACAACAACAACGGGTCTATGTAGTGTTATCAAGAATGGATTATTAATGCGAAAGGAACTGTATTACACAACTAATTCGATATAGTATTAAAAAAAAATTTTTTTTCATTTTTGTATGTAAAAAAGGTTAAATAAAAAGCCTAAAAAATTTTGTTTTTCATATTTTTATTTTAAAAATAAAACCGAAAAGTACCCTTAATTTTCGAGCTCTAGACCACCGCGATCCCTTAAGTTGATGAAATCTTCCTCGCAATGTGATAGGTTTTTAAAAGTAGGATTATTGTCATTCATGCCAGACACCTTTACTTAATACCAACTAAGCGTTACAATTTTCTGAGTGAAGCTTACATAATTTGCAGAGGGATGGATTTTTTTTTAATTTTTTCTTTTCTTTTCACTGAAATGGAAAATATCATCAGTAGCAAAGGCTCTAGTTCTTAACAATCTAGAAGTTTTTAAGAAAAATACTAAGACAATAATAAAAAAAAAATAACACAATGGAACTGTACATTTTAAGCAAAACAATTACCAGGTTGAAAATTTTAAACGTGAAGATGCCAGCTACGAATTGCAATATCAGCGTCTCAATTTCGGCAATGTCTGCCGCTGATGATTTTGTAATAAACACTTGTTCTTGCCACTGACTATCTACCGTTGCAATTGCTTTATCACTGCTGTTGCTAAAAGTCGAAAAATAATGCTGACGATTTATGCTAGTCGCATAGGTAATTGGAGTGTCTGCAGCCAACGTCATTACTCTCCGCCGTTGCTACTGAAATGACAACCGAAAATTCAGACAACGTAATGAATTATGTGCAGATTCGAGAGCAAACACAAACTGAGCTGAAGCTAAAGCTAAAATGAAGACGCCACAAATTTAGAAGCACACACACGTTGATGAGTGTGGGAATGAGTGGTGTGAATCTTTGTGAAAACGGCTTTAGAGGAAATTTTGTAAGTGACAGCAGAGACTGAGCTGAGCGGCACTACAATTTTCTTTTCATTACAACTGCCATTGGTGTTGAGTTTTTGGCACGTTAAGGAATAAGCAGGTGGGAGTGAGAGATGAGCGATGAGCGATGAGTGTTGGCGGTGAGGTCTTGCTGGCACACGCTTCAAACCATTGCCACCTCATTGTTCTAACCGCCAGGGAAACCTGCTGTAGGATCCTATACCATCTTGCTGAGTCTGCTGGTGAGAAGAGCTGCATTGATGATGATGATTAAAATGATGATGATGATGACGACAAAAACGACGTCGACAATGTTTTCTGATGAAACAATCTGCGTTAAATTTTACAAGGATTAACGTGCGGATTTTCTAAAGTGTTTTCGGCTTTTGCCGTCAGAACGGTGCTGTGTTGCGAGTACTCTTAGTTGTTGTAGCCGTTGCGTGCCTTTGAAATGCGTTGAAAAGGCAATGTCTGCGGATCAAGTGCTCTAATAACAAAAAAAAAAAAAAAAACACAAACGTATAAGGAACAACAGATTTTGCAGCAACAGCAATATGAACCATCGCTCAGTGTAACAGATCGTCATCACATATTCAATGCCACTGTTGGCTGCTGGCTGCTGGCTGCTACTGTCTGTTATACTTGTTCTTGTTGCTGCTGCCATTTGTGCCGTCATGTTGCCAGAAATTTTAAGCTCTCACTGAAAAATGAAATTCGCCACTCCTTCCATCATTTCTCGTATGCCTCGCATCGTTTTGTAAATGATTTATTTCTCGTATTTAGTTTGGCGAAGCATGATGGAATAATACAATAAATTCCAACGACTGCCTCACTGGCTGCTTGAGCGAATGACTGACTGAGTGACTGAATGACTTGTACGCGGACAGTGATGGTTTGACGAAGTAACTCGAATTAGTTTCGAATTATGTGTTGCTGAGGTGGGCGATTTCAAAGTGTATCCGCTCAGCTTAAGGGTTTTACTTTGGGCACTTTGTAAGCAATTTTAACTTGTTGTTGTTTCTAGTTTTGCTGCTACTAGCGCCGCATTTGTTAACAATACATTTTCAGCGTGTAATATCTTTGTTTTGCTATGAATTAGTGGCATTTTGTAGAAATGCAATCGCTTAGAATTTTTTCAATTTTTTTGTTTAGAGAAAGATTCGTAAAATGTAATGCAATTTATTTGGATTAAAGTAAGAAATGTAAACTATTTCATAGACGAAATATGAAAATATTAGCTGCTATTCAATTCACTACTTATGATCATCCTATATCACCATGGATCCATGCTGAATAAATATCGGTCAAATGTATAGTGCATATTAAAGTATCGAGTAAAAAATTTCAGTTATCAAAATTATATTACTTTTTATAAAGTTTTTTTTTTGTATTGTATGCATTGGTATGGGCATAAGTTCCCGTCTTTTCTTAGCCAAAGTTACGAATTATTTATATATACAATAATTATTTATTATAATTAGCGCATACACCCTTTTTGCCTGTTTGGCCGAGCTCCTATTTGTGGTGTGCGTCTTGATGTTGTTCCACAAATGGAGGGACCTACAGTTTCAAGCCGACTCCGAACGGCAGATATTTTCATGAGGCGCATTTTCATGGCAGAAATACACTCGGAGGTTTGCCATTGCCTGCCGAGGGGCGACCGCTATTAGAAAAATGTTTTTCTTAATTTTGGCATTTCACCGAGATTCGAACCTACGTTCTCTCTATGAATTCCGAATGGTAGTCACGCACCAACGCATTCGGAAGCTACAACTTTACTCCGTCGAGTTCTTTTGACTTGATCCATTCACTGAACCAGTTTGCGATGCTCTCGTAAGTAGGGAATAAGTGCTGACTGCATTGATCGGAACAGGTGAGACAATTCAGTCCCTCTGAATATTTCTGGACTGATTTAGCAACGTTTGGCTTGGCGTTGTCATGCAGCAAAACCAGTTTGTCTTGACGGTAGACATGGCCCGGCTGCTTTTCTTTGATAGCTCGATTCAAACGCATTTGCTAAAGTCGGTAACGATCGTTGGTCGCCAGTGATGGTTATCGTGCGTAACGAGGCCTCTGACTCCTAAGCTAAGCTGTTTTACCACTCCCTTCTGCGACCATTAAAGCTACGGTTAGCAAATGGGTAACTACAACCCACAAGCCTGTCATGTTCGATCGAGGTCTTTGGCACTGATGTGTTAAGAAGCGACCATCTTGGCTCCTTGGCACCACAAGATCTACTCAGATTTTTTCGGAGATTTAAAGAAAATTAAAAGGGAATCCAAGTATAATACAATGGACTTAATTAATGTCTGAGTGCTGCACTTGCTAGTTGTCCCGACAAAAAACAAAAAAAGATATGGTTTCAGATGGTTTAAAGAGTTCATAATAAATAACACGCTTCTAATCCCACCAGATGTACAACATAACCTTTGAAGCATGAATGTTTTTTTCGCTGTCGATGGAACTGGCTCCATTATTTTCGACGCCTAGGGTTATCATAGTATATCCATTTTTTATCGCCAGTGGCGATGCTATACAGAAATCCTTTTCTTTTTCGCCGTCCAAGAAGCACCTTACACATAACCAAACCTCTCTCGATATCCCTCTCGTTCAACTGATGTGGCACCCAGTTACCTGCTTTCTGGACCACACCCAACGCGTTCAAACGTTTACCGACGATTGATCTGTCAACATCAAACTCTTTAGACACATCATCAAGGGTTCAACATGCGTCTTCATCCAGTATTTGTTGTAGTTGCCCCTTTATTTTTAATGTGTTTTTTTAAGAACGTTTTTATTGCTACTTAAACTAACAGCTAGAGAATTTCAGTCGTTAATGGGATGCACCCAGTGGGACAACCCATTTCAGTTTTTCCCACTACAAGAGAAGATCTGTGGTGTATTTTCTTTTGTGCCAGGTAAAAGCAACGGATTGGCTATCATTACCGTTATTAAGCAGTTAGAGTGAGCTTGGAGCCTGAGATTGTGGGATCTTGCATATTTCTCTATTTCTTACACAACAGTGGATATTTGGAGGTCACGGTGTATTTGCGAGTTTGTAATATAGTAGGGCGAGTTCTTTCATTCTTAATATTTTTGACTGAAATCGTTATAAAATTTCGATATTGGAGTTTGCTGCAGTGCCCCAAAGTTGAGTACCATATGCCCACACGAGTTTTAGAACACCTGAGCATCAGAGCAATTTGCTTTTGACAGAAACTTGGGAATGACAATTTGAAAGGTCTGTGATTTTAATACCAACTGCTTTTCTTTTTGAGAATATATGTGTCTTCAACGCTAGTTTTCTGCCTAGATGAATTCCTAGATATTTGGTTTCATGGTTTTGGGATATTTCCATATCGTTGAGTTTGAAGGGTGCGCAAGTATCTCGCTTAAGAATGAATGTGACTTGTACTGATTTAGTTTCATAGGAGTTTATTCTCGATTTTTTGAGCCATAGGTTGGTTTTGCTGAGTCTCGTTTGCAGTTTAAAAGAAGCTGCTTTCGGAAAAGTGTCACTTGCTAGTAAAGCAGTATCATCAGCAAATGTTCTTATAAAGGGTGATTTTTTAAGAGCTATATGAAAGTTTTTTAAAAAACACACGTAAAATTCAGAAAATGCATCAAATTTTTATTTAAATCGATAGATCATCATTAACACTGGCCGATAGAGCTGCGATATTTTCTTCAGTTCTCACTCTACGTATGCTTGTTGGTGGTTTGATGTCCAATAATGTAAATTTGGTTCTAAATTTACTCACAATAGCTCGAATAGCCGCTTCAGTGGGTCGATTAAACTGGCCATAAAATGGAAGAAGCGCACGATAAACTTTCTTAACAGAACACGCACTTTTATAATAAAATTCAATGATTTGCAAGCGTTGTTCGTTTGTAAGACGACTCATGGTTAAATTATAAACCAAACTGAAGATGTTTGACAGTGAAACAAAACACGAAACGTGCGTCAGCTGTTTAAAATGATAGTAGCGAAAAAATCACCCGTTGGTTACTCCTTCAGTTTCGGGTAAGTCATATCTGTAGAGCTTGAAGAATTGATCTCCTTCCTTGACGAAGAAATTTAGGTTATTGAGATAAGACATTATAAGTATGTAGAAGTTTATAGGGAGGGTGGTTTTAATTTTGTAGAGTAAACCGTCGGACCATACCCTTGTCAAAAGCTTGTGCAATGTCGAGTAACGCCGCCATACAGTATTTTGCATTTGCATTGTAAATGTATTCAACAATTCGATGAACTTGTAGTATAGTGCTGTGTTCTCTTCAAAAATCGAACTGATGATTGGATATTAGTTTTCGTTCTTCGATAATCGGAAACACTCTTTTATGAATAGGTTGGTAGGTAGGTTAGGTAGTTGTCGTAAAGACACACTTAGACCTTTCGTAGGTCCATGGTGATCCCACTGGAGCTTACTTTAAGAATAAGACATTCTATAAGTTTGGAAGTGATCGGCAGCAAGCTGATTGGATGATACGATTCAACTGAATCCGGTTTTATGCCAGGTTTGAGGACCATTTCAGTTTGAGCCACTTTCCATTGAACAGCAAAATTTCCAGTAACCATTAAATATAAACTTTAACAGAGTAACTCCTATTTCTGAGAGCTCTTTGAGTACTTTGGGTATAATAAGATCGCAGCCGGGATGTGTGTGTTCAATGTGTTCAGATTTTTAATAGCAGATTTCACTTCAAATTTAGAGAATTTACGTATGGGTGGGTCCATTTGATAGGTTTGTGTTAGTACGGAATTTATGTCTTCTAGGGTACCAAAGTAACGGGTAACAGATAACTAATAATGGATAGCTAAATGAAACATAAATTCCATTTTGTTCGCAAAATTTAGACACAAATGCGTTTACGCAATAATATCCAGTATCAGTTAAATTGTGCCAGTCTTTATACATCCATATATGAAACAATTTATATAAATACTGAAAGTTACAATACATCCAAATAAATATATTACCTAATCAAAATTAATGCATTAAACTTTCTGAAAATTTTAAACAATCTAATTTAGAAATGAGTTCGGAGAAAATTTATCACCAAAGCCTTTTAGAAATTGACAACTGCAAAAACTATGAAGCAGCAAAATGCTACGTGCGTGTAAAATTCACCAGCGGCGGTATTAGCAAACTTAATTAAATTCCCGCCATTATGGTAAAGCTATCATGCAAATACAATAATAGCAAAAGAATAGGCGCAGAGGATGCCAATGTTTGAAAGTACATAGAAAACCAATCAATGGAAGCTTTCATTGAGAGATAAAGACACCCCGGTAGGACACGAAAAATGAGGCCTATGAATTCATGAGAATGAATGTGAGAATAGCTTGGGAAGTTTTGTAAGCACGAAAAGCTGCGTTCACGTTTATTGGTTCACTGTTTGTTGGTTCGCCAAAAATGGCTGGATTGGACTTATTGCTAGTACCTCCATAGCTTCGCTGTATTTCAACTATATAATCCACGCGTTCTTCATATTTTCTGTCATAATAATAGAACAGTACTATTATTGGCGTTATTACCATTATTAAGTGTCATTTCTTGGTTGAAAATATTTGAAAACCAAACAAATTTTTAGATGCATAACTAGCAGCGCTACTACAGGAACACCACCGTAAGAGGCAAGTAGAATTTGCAGATTGCCTGTTGTTAAGAAAGCCATTTAGAAATGCTTGAATGACTAGGAATGACTCAAAAAGAAGGAAGTAATGTTACCGTACGAACAAAGACTGAGAAGAGTTGAAAGCCATTTTTAACAACTGTTTTTAACGCTATTAACACAAAAAAAAGAGTTTTTACTCCGGTTTGTTATGATGATGATTGTGCTGGAAGTTTTTTAGATAGCCAAGATCAACCAAATTTAATATAAATACACATTTACTAGGTTGTTCAATAAATTTTGCGATTCGATAAGAAATACACAATTTTATGGTTTCAAGTACACTTTGTTACCCAGTATAGTCTCCCTGAACTTCAATACACCTATTCCAATGATATCCAAGTTTATTAATTCCATCCCAGAATATATCTTTGAGAATCTGGAAAGACTTCAAAATATGTTTCCACAGCTGTTGTGACCTCATCATTTGATGAAAAGCGTTTCCCACGCATGAATTTTTTTAAGTCTGGAAACAGATGGAAGTCGGGAGGGGCCTAATCTAGTGAATACCGTGGATGCTCCAACAATTTAATCTTTAATTCATGGATTCTAGCCATTGTCGAAAAGTGTCGCAATATTTTTTTTTTGTTGCAAATTTGGTCGGTTTTTCACGACTTATTTTCCTCAACTGGTCTAAAAGTTCAGAATAATTTTCAGAATTTGTTGTTTTTGACGACTTATTTTCCTCAGCTGGTCTACAAGTTCAGAATAATTTTCAGAATTTATTGTTTTACCAGTCTACAAACAAAATTCGTTTCGCATCCATAAGCTGATGCTAACATCTTCTTGGCCGATTTCTGGACATCAACTCGTTTCGGAGCCGAATATCAAGGTTCACACCACTCTTTAGCTTCTTGTTTTGATTTAGTATTATGGTGATAGATCCAAGTCTCATTTATAGTGATAAATAGCGATGAATCAATTTCATCCTTTTGAAAACGCTCTAAATGTCCACACAGCTTTCTGGAATCCAACATATATACAGGGTGGGCCAAATAAATCCAACTAATGTTAAGCACCAATAACTATTAGCACAACGACTACAATACGCCAATCGTTTTACACAATTAGCCATTAAATAATGTTTTGATGTCGGCTGAAGCGCATTTTCATTTGAATGGTAATGTCAACAAACGTAACTGTAGATTGTGGGGCTCTGAAAATCCAAGGGCAACACACCTACATCAGTTGCACTCATGTAAATGTACTGTTTGGTGCGGTGTTATGACCACTAGAGTTATCGGTCCATATTTCTTCGAAAATGAGGATGAAACACCGGAATCGACTTCAGGAGCTTCTTACAGAACATTGATTGAAAACTTTTTGCGGCCAATGGCGGAGCAGTATCCTAATTTGTGGCGGAGCAGTATCAACAATATGGAGCAACTGCGCATACTGCTAGGCAAACTATGGGCCTGCTGCGTATTAGTATTAGATCTTATTTGGCCCACGCTGACCATAATTGTACACCCTTTTTGCCTCAGCTCCTCTTCCTATTTTTGGCGTGCGTATTAATGTTGTTCCACAAATGGAGGGACCTATAGTTTCAAGCCGACTCCGAACGGCAGATATTTTTATGAGGACCTTTTCATGGCACAAATACACTCGGATGTTTGCCATTGCCTGCCGAGGGGCGACCGCTTTCAGAAAAATGTTTTTCTTAATTTTGGTGTTTGACCGAGATTCGAACCTACGTTCTGTTGTACCTGTCTATAATTAATAATAAATTGCAAATAAACTTTGCAAAATTCAGGTTTCTCAAAACCCATTTTGTCAAATTAGCCAAATTAGAACTCTTCGCCTGAATTTCGACATCTTCATTGGTCATAGAAAACAAGCTGTTGAAGTTTTCCTGGAAATGTAATATTTACCTTCCGAATGGTCTTTATAAAACTTCTTTCCCATTTAGCATTCCGTCCCCTTAGTATAACAATAGCCTCTGTGCTCATAGGCTATTATTTTTTTATTGAACTTTTGGATTCTCCATCGTCGATTTTATATGTGGTCAAAATTTTGTCAAATTCTAGTTCCACAAAGTGGGTCAAAACGTCAGTCAAAAATTAATAAATATTTACAGACATAACGAGATTTGAGTGAGAGCTACTTTCGACAAAAAGTTTGAAATTCATTTTCTCAAAACATCAAAAAATGTATAGGCTAGTTTAATACTAAGGGGACGATTCATACATTTCTTGATTACTCAAAAAATTGTTATTAAGAAAATTTCAGTTCTGGAATTCCTGTAGTAATCGTTTGTCGAAGACTTTAAGATGGCGAATACAATGATTGGAATAACTAGAATTTTTCCTATAACTATAATCTTAATTCAAGGTTAATTCATTAAATGATTACAATAATACTACAATACAATAATTTTAAAAATGTTGCAGCTAAAATTATTATTTTCACCCAATCCTATCGCCCTGCTATGAGTTATCTTCAATGGAGACTACCATGGCGACGTCTGCTGGATTTTTTTGCTTATTATACTATACGATAAAATAAAACTTTATCCAAATTAATAATGCTCCGGCAATTGGTTCTGGTAGAATTTTCATTTGAATTTCTTTCGGGAAGTCCACGTTCCATTTCCTGCACATTCGGCGGATAGCGGCAAATATTTCTGTGATAGATTTCATAATAGAGATTTAAGGCGATTTAAAATGTACCAGAAGAATATTATATTTGTTAGAATTTTGAAAAAATTTACCTTTTTTGTTGGGGATAAGGATATCTCGAGTTTTAATGGACCGATTTACTTCAAATTAAGGGAGGATGCTCTTTATACATTTTTTCATCGGATGACCTTAGCTCGAAACTAAAACTTTTCATTTAGTATTTAAAAAAAAAATTGGAATTGGGTAAGACTCCGTCAGAAAATATGAGATTTGCAAGTGGTCTTTCGATTTCTTTGAAACTTTGGGAAATATTAGTTCTAGGTAAGATACATTCGAGCCTAAAAGGATTTTGAAAAATTTTCAAAATTGAGTCATCTACGCCATGTTGAAAATCGGGACCGTGTTTTTTTCAAAAATCAATATTCTTGAACCGTTGGATGGATTTCAATGCAATTTACAGACAATATAGAAACAAATAAGTAATTTAAATTAGTATTGTGTTAAAAAAAAAATTTCGAAATTTTGACCAAAAAAAAGTCAAAAAAATTTTTTGAATCAATTTTTAGTTGATTTGGGCAGTTTTTTAGATTTTCTGTTATACACGTAACGATTCCTTATGATTTAACCTTTATTTTGAAAAAAAAAATTGTATGGTGTCTATAATAGTTCTCGAGATATTGCGATTTTAGTGGAAGCGCGCACCGTGAAGTTCGCGGTTACGCAGCGCGGGAGTAGAAAAACGCGCACAGACCTGCAGCAGTCTGCTCCAGTCACTTCATACAGGAACACATAACGCAGCGCGCATTGCACACCTGTTACCTAAACCGTGCGTGCGCGAGTTATGGTTGTTTACCGAGGCTAGTTATGTTGGCTACCGACTGTGCCAGTTATGGTTTCTCATTTAGGAAACCTTGAGTTGCGGCTATTCCTTTTCGAGTTCCTCTCCTTTACTGATTAATAACAATTTTCTTTTGACTTGATGTTTTTCAAAACTTTTATTTATTTTAAATTAATAAAGGAGTTTCTGCGACTACTGCTAGTCGCCCTCGCTGTTCGGCCACAACTGCCTTTACTTAAATTTTTAGGTCTTAAATATAGCCTCAGAATATATATTATATATATTTAGATCGTAAATATGTGTGTTTGTGATGCTAAATAATCTACTTTTTGTTTAGACTTGCAGCATAGTTGCAATTGTTTTACGGTTTTCTCTTATTCCACTCAAGTATGTTTTGCATACTTGAGTGTTGACACCAGTATGTTTGTTCATCTGCATATATGTATGACTTCACGTCATTCGTATATGCAATGAACGGATTACACTTAAGCATAAACATACATATGTATATTTATATTTCTAACTCTAAAGTGCTGAGTGGCATTCCTAAGGTTCATTTTACAATCATAAATTTCTATTGGAATATGATTGTTTTCTTTTTCATAACTTTATGTGTAGGAGCGGGGCCATTCCACATAACTCGCGCTTCCACTAAAATCGCAATATCTCGAGAACTATTATAGACACCATAAAATTTTTTTTTTCAAAATAAAGGTTAAATCATAAGGAATCGTTACGTGTATAACAGAAAATCTAAAAAACTGCCCAAATCAACTAAAAATTGATTCAAAAAATTTTTTTGACTTTTTTTTGGTCAAAATTTCGAAATTTTTTTTTTAACACAATACTAATTTAAACTACTTATTTGTTTCTATATTGTCTGTAAATTGCATTGAAATCCATCCAACGGTTCAAGAAATATTGATTTTTGAAAAAAACACGGTCCCGATTTTCAACATGGCGTAGATGACTCAATTTTGAAAATTTTTCAAAATCCTTTTAGGCTCGAATGTATCTTACCTAGAACTAATATTTCCCAAAGTTTCAAAGAAATCGAAAGACCACTTGCAAATCTCATATTTTCTGACGGAGTCTTACCCAATTGTTGAAAAAATATGCAACAAAAATTTTTTGTTTTTTAAAGAGTCGCCATATTGTGAAAACTTGTCAATAGTTTTTTTTTTGTTTTTTGGTTAATTTTCAATTTAATAATGAATAATCAGAAAACAAATGGTACAAAAAAATTGATGCTAAACATTTTTTTTTTTGGTTTCTTTTTACAGTGCTCCAAAAATCGGGCGAAATTTATGCTAGAATACCTCCTTAATACCTATAAACTGCTGTTTACGACTTTTGTTCGTTCTCACGCTGTTATCATTTGGAGGCCTTACGACTAAATTTCGATTAATATGTAAAATGGAGCGCGTTTAAAAATTGTTTTTAAGCAGACAATAAGTTCTCTACTATTTGAGTCCCCTGTTCCATTATATAATTTTCGGCTAAAGTTATTTAAAAAAGAAGCACAGTCAATTCACATGGATTTATTTTCAGTGTTGTTAATGGCAGCATCGACTGTCCAGATGTACTTGAGCGAGTAATCCTTAATGCTCCACAAAGAAGTCTTCGCAGTTTTTACTCTTTTTATGAAGAAAACTTTATGACTAAATTTGCTATTAATGCACCTAATGCTCGCCTACTTCGAGACTATAATTACATTATCTAATCCCAGCCTGCCTGTTTTTCTTGTTTTTGCTTTATCAAAACCTGATTTCATTAAAAATTTAGTTAGTTAACGTAATTCAAATATTAGATAGTAAATTATCAGCAAAAGTTGAAGTCGTATTGAAACACTTGATCATGGAGGTGAGTATTTCAAGTACCTGTAAATAACACAAATAGCCTAAAAGGTTGTGAGCATGATTCAATTAAAAAACGTACAGATTTACGATGGCAGTATATGATTTAACATATCCACATTAGGGTAGCGAACTATGAACTCAAATAGCAACCTAATACCCATTATTTACTATAATAAATTCTACTATTGCTTGAGTCGATTATGTTCTTTATATCGCGAATATTTATTTTTTCAGCGATAAGTTTTTCGTCTTTTTATTTAGCATCATTTCGCAAATCGGCGCAACAGACACATCATTTTGGGTATACTTCTCATTGTACTCTAGTCTACAAAAAAAACCAATTTTTAGAACAATTCACGACAATATCCAAAATACACAGACCGCTTGACATGGTCATGTCAGGACCTTTTTCATATTACGCCACCTAAAATTTAACAGTTCTCATTTTATATGGAGTCCTGAGAAAAACCACAATAATCTTGCTTGGAAATGTTGCTTATGACTTTACATTTAATTCCACTAAGAGTGATGGGTCAGAGGTAGTTTATTTATTTCCACTTTTGTTCTTGCTGTGGAATAGAGACTGTGATTCGAATTCCCACATTGTTTCCTACAGGGTAGGCTTACGCATAAATATGTAAGCACACACACATACATATATGCACGCATACTTAATGAATCGAAATTTGGAAATTTCGAAAATGCCACTCTAAATGGAATGAAATCCAGCAGTTGTGTAAAGTGCAACGCATACCAAATCAGCTTGCTAAGTGTTGTTGTGAATGTAATTTTCTTGCAGCAATTGTGCGGCGCTAAGATGTGTCAGCAACTTATACGAGTATGTATATTACCGTTTTCATATGCAATGGCAGTTGCTACTTGTGTTGCAACACTCACAGATTTGCTGCTACATTGCCATTCAATTACCGCAATCACGCCGCAGCAAGATTGCATGAGACGTAAGTATTGCAAAAGATACGAGCACAATAGCAACAACAACAAACGCATATGGCAAGCGCATAAACAAATACTCGAGCATGTGCAACAAATACTTTCATTTGGAATAGCAGCAAAGATGCGCTTAGAAAAGTTTCCACAAAATGGCAAATTCGATAGTGAGAATCTGTGCAACTGACAGCTGTCGTCTCTGTTTGTGTGCGGCGGCGCTTTTATTCCCATCTAATATAATATAAGTTGCGTTGCGGCAGGTTGCTTCTTCCATTCCACTTGCTTAAATTTTATCAGCGCTGCCAAATACTCAGCAAATATTTGCATACAAAATGGAATTTACTACCAATGAGCCCCGTAAGCCACTTTTTTCTACGCTGTCTATTTCAGCTTTCCTTATCTGCGCTGTCAGAGTTCTGCTCTATGCATCGCCTGCGTGCGTTGATGATGAGTGGGTGCGTATGCGTAACGCGCTTATCGTAAGCAAATAATATCAAAATTAATTACCAGTAATTTGCATAATTTAACTGTTGTTGTTGTCTCAGTTGCTGCTGCTTTCATTGTCTTGTCTTGTCTCGCTGTTGCTGATAAACAATTTACCCAGCTCGACAAGCAATTTGCATAAAACTTTAATTAGTAGCTACAATTTACGCGCACGCACACATACAGAATTAGTTGAAATTCCTTAATGTGCATTATTATACAATTAATAAAAGCGCAAAAATTTGTAACATTCGAATAACGATCGTAATGACAGCGAACACGGCAAAAAGTACACCAGCAACTATTTGTAAGGGTAATGCGATACATTTTTCGAAAAAGTGGAGAAAACGAGTTTTTTAGTAGCGAAAAGTGGAGCACTTTTTGCACTCGCATGAAAAATGCAGGATTTCTTTGCACTGCCTACACACTTTCTTCACTTTTTAGTCTGTGACAAACACTTTGTTTCGTCCACTTGTAACCCTCAATTAGGCAATATTTAATTTGAAAAAATCTGGTTTTATAGGCATTTTTAATTCGTATTTGCTTATTTTGTCGGAATTGTCTTTGGGTACAGGTTAGGTTACTATATCGCTTAAATGCCGCAAGAGTGTCAAGTGTAAGAGGGCCCACTTGGACAAGAACTACAAGGTGAAGTCCAGAATAAACAAGACTCACGTCAGAAAAATGTTTTTGATGGTGCGTTCTTTTAAATGAGTTAGTGCGTTGGAAGCTATGATGCATCCCTAGCTGACTTCCAGTGAAAGCTTGGTGATACTCGGTTTAATGGAAGCAAAGTGGTTGCGTCTAAAGAGTCACATTGTTTGTTTCATCCGTACCAAAATGAGTTTCAAATAAATAGTTAATATGAACTTTTTTTTTTAGATCGTGCCAGAGTTCATGATGGATGACAATAAACATACGCGCCGCCAAAAATCAGTAATCATAGAAAACTCCATTGAAATTGTTAGTAATTTATCAAAAATGAACCGAAATCTTTCTTGAAATTCAGGGAATCGGAGTTGAATATCTCAAAAACATCGATTTGTCGCGTTTTAACTGATTCTTTGGGCTTACGAAAGGTCTGCGCACATTTCATTCCTCACAAATTCATTGAGGACCAAAAATTGCTCAGAATTCAACAACGAAAGACCTCATTGAAGAGGCAAGAAAATACCAGAACTTACTTTACAACATAGTAACTGGTGATGAAACATGAAATTTCTACCACGAACCTGAAACTAAGCGTAAAAGTACCGCATGCAAGGCACCAGACAAGACACTACCGAAAAAAGTCCAAAATCAAATCGATGCTCATTTGTTTTTACGCTTCCAAGGAAATTGTCCACAAGGCGGTCGTGCCAACGGACAAACCCGTCAATGCAATTTTCTAGCTTGGCGTTTTGAAGCGTTTGTCGCATTCATCGAATTCGCCCTGAATACCGTGAAGGAGGAAGCCGGCGCTTATTGCATGATAATGCACCATCTCATTGATTCACTCTTGGTACTGATTTTTTGACTAGAAATCGCATTTTAACCATCAATCGCTCACCATATCGCATCACCATCCTGAAGAACATTCCGGTCAATAACCTGAAATACTCCTTCGAAGATCGCGCAAAACAGTTTATCGAGGCTATAGGGGACTATATATCCACAAATGGAGGGACCTACAGTTTCAAACCGACTTCGAACGGCAGATATTTTTAAGAGGAGCTTTTTCATGGCAGAAATACACTCGCAGGTTTGCCATTGCCTGCCGAGAGGCGACCGCTGTTAGAAAAATGTTTTTCTTAAATTTAGTGTTTCACCGAGATTCGAACCGACGTTCGCTCTGTGAATTCCGAATGGTAATCACGCACCAACCCATTCGGCTACGGCGGCCGCCGGGGACTATTTTGAATAAATAAACTCGAAGTTATCAGAACAAAGCTCCTGTCGTTTCTATTTTAGCTCAGTCTTGTTTATTTTGGGCTTTACCTTGTCCATTATCGTACTATTAAAAAGGACAAAAGTGACGACAGCTAGATGAAGGTAGGTAGCTGGAGTGAACTTCATTTTGAAAATTGCATATATTTTTTTTTTTTAATGATAGACTATACTAATCACTGATTCCAACGATCAAATCAAACATTTACTTTATGATCACTTTGCTCTTGACTGTGCAGTCACAAACCGAAGATTTACGGTTTGCTATTAATTCTAAAGCGTTTCTTGGTTTTTTTTTCTTTTCTTTTTATTGAAATGTTATAAAGACATAAATACATTTCATTCTAAGGCACCTAGTTTACACTATCAAGTAATATTCTTCTATTAAATGCGACAATATTTGCTATTTAGCTTACAGAAATTTACATTTGTTTGCCAGTCGTTAGAATTTCTGGAACAATATCCTTTGGTTTCTTTGTTTAAGTCACCGGCATTGCTCATCTGGATTGGCAACTAACCGAGCCTCCGGTTTGGTATGTTTTTGAGCCTTTCGGTATGAGCTGCAACGAGATGTTTCACAACTTCTGATCCTGATGATATCTTGACGTCACGATGTAAATAAGAATTCCTCACATACCATGGTGCAATTACTGCGCTTTTTATGAACCTGTTTTGAAATCGGTGAATTTTCTCAAGATGCGATTGTTTGGCACAACCCCACAATTATATACCATAAGTGCACACGGGCTTAAATACTTGGTTATAAATTAAAAGTTTGTTTTGTAGGGAAAGAGGTGAACTTCTTCGAGTAAGCCAGTTTAGTTTTTGCATTTTGAGGTTTAATTCTGCAGGTTTTATTTTAACGTGCTCTTTCCAACAGAGCTTGGCATCAAGCGTCGTTCCTAGGTACTTCGCAGTACTGCAGTATGGAATTTGAGTGTCTGATGTGTATATAGGGTGATATTGATCTTTTTACTTGGTAAACATACGTGAAGTGATTTTGCTACGTTAAGTTGTATACGCCACTTTGTAGCCCATTCTGTGATTTTGTTAACACCTTCCTGAAGTTTACGAGTGAACTGTGTCTCATCGTCTCCTATTGCTAAAATGCATGTCTTGTCAGCAAAGGTAGTGCTAGTTTTAGAGACCGGTAGTTCAGATGTGAGAGTTACATAAAGTATAGGGTCAAGGATACTGCCTTGTGGAACCGCGGCTTTAATTGGATTTAGCCTTGAATAAAAGCTGTCGCCCTTGATCCTGAAATATCTGTTACTTAGATAAGAAGTAAATATATCCGAAAACTCCCTTGGTAGCAACATTTTGTGGAGTAGTCCGTCATGCCATACTTTGTCGAAGGTCTAAGCAAGATCGAGAAATATGAAAGAGCACACTTTCTTCTTTTCGATTGCTTCTTCTATCACGCTTGTGATCCTATGCACGGCTGCAGGATTATTTTTTCGAGTAGTTTGAACATTAAAGGTAGCAAGGAGATCGGACGGTATGATGACACTTCATGGGGACTTTTGCCAGGGTTTAGCCAGTACTTAAGCACATATTTTAGCTTAAGGCATGCGTTTATAATTTTTGTTAGCTTAATTAAAATTTGTTGAGCAAGATTTTTTAAGGTTTCTGTGATGATAAGATCGAAGCCGGGTGCTTTTTCGGATTTCTGGTGCATAATGTGCTTCATGTGGCTTAAATGTTTTTTCTAAATGATCACCAAATACTTCCGTTTTTTCAGTATCGCTCTTTGCCCACAAACCATTGAGTTTTTTAACTTGAGGGTTTTGTATAGTTGGTCTTTTTAAGTATTTTTTAGATTTCCCCAGAGCGTAATCAGCACTTTTTTCTGCTGTCAGTTCCTTTAAATAATGATTGAACGATGATTTTTTTAGTTTATTCATTTATTTTCTTCAAGTCAAGGCGGCCGCATACGAATAGTGCGTGATGACTACCTTTGGAAGGTGCGTGCGTTAGAGTATCCTTGCTTGAAACACCAAATGAAGAAAAAATTGATTTCTAATAGCGATCGTCCCCGACAAGCCATGGCGAATCTCCGAGTGTATTTCTGCCATAAAAATCATATAAATCACTTGCCGTTCGGAATCGGCTTGAAACTGTAGGTCCGTCCATTTGTAGAACAACATCAAGACGCACATTACAAATAGGAGGAGGAGCACGGCCAAACACCCAAAATGGATGTAAGCGCCAATTATATATATAAATGTATATAAGTCAAGGTACCAGGTTCATGGGTTAAAAAAAGGACCATAACTCCAGATATAACTTTATCATTCTTCTGTCGGTTCAGTGGTAGATAGCATTACGTACTACTGTGTAATGGGTATCGAGTCGAATGATTCCTGTCGCAGCTACAGGGAGAAGAAAAATTATTTAGGTATTGAAAATAAATCTTTTCCAAACCCTCCTATCAAATTTATAAACCATTTAATTTACTTGGGCTATTGTTTTCTTTAAATTTGGTACTTTTTTTAATTTAATAATGTATCTTCATGCTGTTATATGTGATATCTGAAGCGTTTGAAACTCCATTTCGGAATATAACTACTTCAAAGGCAAATCCACATCTCTATTAGTAAGAAAGTTTGACCAGTTCAACGAATTTACTGCTTTTCTTCGTGTCAATAATGGATCGATTTCGTTGAGTTTCAGAAACACAGGTGTCAATCTGGTCCAAAAGCGTCGAGCTTCTTTTCTCTGTGAATAGTCCACCAAAGCTTGAATCATTTTCGGCCTTCATATTATCAGAACGAAATCATTTGAACCACGTTTCTATCCCTTGCTTTCGGCAGTGTATAGGGTCCATAAACAGTACAGATTTTATGGGTCGCCAGGTGGGATTTTGCACTTTAGTTGTAATGGTACTCAGAATGTATCGAATTTCGTTTTTTTACCACCATTTTCAAACACTGCCGCACAACAAGAACAATGGCGCGTCCAAAAACAGATTTGTTTAAAATCTTTTTTTTTTTTTTTCGATTACTCACACTACCTTCTTAAGTCATTATTGTGAAAGTCTAACCTACTAGAAAATACACATCTTCGGAATGTTAAGCGTTTGATTAAGGAAACGTAGTAATTTACTCGCATGGCGAAGTCAAATTGGTTAGTCCAAATTCAGTTTTCTGCACTCACCGCTGAACGACGTCACCGGCGACAACTTTATTAAATCAAAACTTCAAAAAATGCCAAATTTCATATTCAAGTCTAAAAAATAAGGAAACTAAATTCATTGTACCCGTGCAAGAAACTAGAGCACTTTTAAGAGTAACTGTATCTAAGAAAAAAAAACCATCATGTTTGATGCTTGCCAACTAAGTTTTCTCCACATCTACGTTCTATTGTGTCAACGTGTTCACGAAGCAGCCAGGAATGTGCAACACTGTTGCTACCTGCCGTCAAGTCCTGCTCGACTCCAAGTAAGTAGCTAGCTGGCATCTGCCGACTTCAGCTGGTTTGAAGAAAAATAATTTAACGCTTCGTTGGCATGGCGACAATGGCGACGGCAGCAGCACAAATTAAAAGCAAACTTTATCTTTGCTAAATTTCGCATTAATTTAAATAAAAGTGTCGCCACTCTTATGGAGACAAAATAAAAGGGAATGCTGCACTTGGTTTGGTTAGTTCTGTAGCACGCAATACACTCTGCTGTCGGTCCCTTTTTATCTTCCTTTCCCCCCATCCTGCCTGCCACTTCTCTTCACGTCGACGACGACAACCACAGACACATAGCCGGCAACAGATTTCATAAGCCAAATATTTATACTGTCAACGTGCGACTGTTGCTTCCGGAGCCCTCACTTGCTCCGTTCTTTTGGCAAAACTTACAACCACTTAAAAGTAATGAGAAAAGGTGGCAGGTTGTCGCTGCTACATTGTTCTTACTTAATACCACAATGAAGCATAATTTGTTGTTGCCGCACAGGTGCACTTGTAGCATAAATTTTCACACCCATGAGCTGTACCGTCTACCAGCTCCCTTCTAATCACTACTGATTGGTGGTGTTTTCATGAGTCGCTTGCATATTTTAACTATCATTTGTTGTTGTCCATTTTAGAATTGCTCTATGACATGTCGCAAGAGTGTTGCTTTCAATGCTGTTTTGTCAAAGCTACAGGCCATTCAAGCCGCTTTAAATTAATGCTAAATAGATAAAAGTATTTTTTGATAACTTTGCATAAATTTATCGGCAGCATAACGGGTTATACTATAAATGAATGTGCGTTTCTGGTAATATATTGTAGTTATTGTTGTTCTTACAATTTATACAGTTTTGTTTTTTCTCGGGCAAGTTGTAGCCGCCAACATAGGCCTAGCGCCGCCAGTAGAATCTGAGTTTGGTCCTCAGATCTAGATCTGTGGCTATGTAGAAGACCTCCCAAATCACTTTCAGATTTTATCGAAAGGAATTCCTATGTGGACTTATTAGTGCTGCCATTTTCTTCGATTTCTACGATCCCGGGGGTTTCGGGATCCCGTTAGTACAATCCCGCTATATTGGGACTAATTCCGAAAATTCCATATTCATTATTTTGCAATAACTTAACTCGAATAAATTTCATACATATGGTTTGAGAAGATCTACCATGGTTTATAAATATACTTCATATTTTGTTGCTTCTTCTTCTTCTTCGTCTATTTAGAAAATTCCTGTTTACAACAATATATTTGAATAGAGTTTGCGGTAGTTCAGGGGACTCAGCGTGCCATCTCTTCTGTGGCAGCCCGAGTGGTATGCTCTTGATTATTCGGCCGTTCATCGCCTTGTTATGTGTTCGCTCGACATTCTGCGAACATAATCTCTCCAAAGTGTGCTCCTTCCTCTCATTCACCGCCGTACGACTGTTACACCACAAATCTCTTTAATTTCATCACTTGGTCTTCTGGCATGCAATGTGTATCCTGTAATTGTATGTAGTGTTTTCATTTCGCCAGTACTGATATACTGCTGGGTTATGGAAGAGTCTGCTCTTGTCGCCATTTACGTTCATCATATTATAAGTACAGGTAGCCCTCCTTCAACACGGCATCATATAACACGGTTTCACTCTAATACGAAAAGAAAATTACAAAAACCTTTGTAAAGTAATGTTCTTCTACAGCCGCCGTTGCCATTGAGATGTACACATTCCTATCTCAGTGATTGTTGGAGAACTTATTTCTTTTCATCTCCGTGGCCTGAAAACAAAAGCGACTCACACTACAGGTCGGCAGACTGTGTCTAGGCGCGGTGTGTTAAAGAATAACTTTTCAACAATAAAATTCTGTCCCAAGCCATGTCCGAGAAAGATAAAAAAAACAACGTTGAAGAGGAAATTTATTTAGAAGTAAATATACAGCTCTAGGATCGTCCTTTGAGAGGAGGAAACGCATCTCACATTGTAAAAAGGCTTAATTTGAATCAAGCAACGTCCACACTATCAAGAAAAATCAAAAAGTTAAGAAAAAAATAATGTTTTTAATAAGTTTTCAGAACAGAACTCACCGTTTTTGTATTGCCATACAATACGGTTTCCCACAACATGGCATTTTCTTGAAACCTATCTACCGTGTTATAGGAGGGTTACCTGTACTTATATATTCAAATACGCACAGCAAACCCTTGAAAACTACCGTTTATGTAATCACTAATGTACGAAGCGACGCCTTGACCAATTTGTAAATGGACGTAATATGCGAGTGCTTCGCCAATTCAGTATTTTGTGGAACCGCTCCCATTTCCATTTTCTTGACATAAAATCTGAGCTTATTATTTGTTTTTTAACAATTCCGATACAAGAAGAAATTTCGATTCTACTCTTTTATCATAGGCCAATCTTGCTGCTTTGGTTTTTTTTTAATTTTTCCAAAATGACTAAAAAGTTTTGTTCCAAAATTTCAAACCGATCGGAGCAAAATTTACTAAACTACTCGTATGAATTTCTACTTATACTTGCTTAAATATATCCGCTCGACCGTTTTTATTTTTGTAGTCCGTGTACGTCATAATTCCAAAAATCTACTGGTAGTCCAATAGTCATTTTGAAATTTGAGGAAGTACCGTCTTCAGTCATTTTTTTTAATAAATACACTGTGCGACAAAATGAGACGAAAAGAAGAAGACAAGAAGTTGATATAGTAACTATAAAACGGAAAGAATTATAGAATTTTACACCATGTGCCGTTTTGGAGGAGGAGATCAAATATCTTGGGTGTGCCGGTAACATTTCTCTGTTCTGGCATTTGGGACATAAGAATATGGAGGAAAATGAAATTTTTAATGAGCTGGCCAAGAAGGGAACTTGACTGTTAAAGGGGAATTGCCCTACATATTTCTCTCTTTGGCTCCAGTACAATAGAAGGAGGACTCAGAAACTCCAGGGGACTCCATTCAATTTCCAAACTCGTAGCTGGGTTTTCCGGTCATTGTATGATCGGCACAAACGTGGAAAAGCTGAGTTTACCATTTAATCCCCATCGCAGAAGCTGTGAAGACCTTTCCGAGAAGGAGACTGTTGATAACTTTCTCTGTCCGGCTTTGGCAGCTAGTTGATTAAGGTCACTGGGCGCTCCTTTCTTCCACGGCTTGGGGCTGTGCGCCAACCTAAATCCCAACCATCTTCTCCATTGCATCAACTGCTCTGGGTGGCTGTATATATCTGCCTATTGGAAGTCTCACAATGGTATCAAAACAGCGCTTAAGTACTACTTGGGGAGTGCCAGAGTGGTACTTCAGTGGTAAGTCAGCTCTATCATATCCTTAAACTCAAATATCGAACACTTTGCTTATGCAGACGACGTGCTGATTTTCTCCAAAACGTCCGATTTAACAACGGTCAAAAACTTATTCACTGACATCCTCTCTAAACTCGAGCTTTGGTCGAAATCATCAGGAGCAAGTATGTCTATTAACAAAAGCTCCACTTTTCACATTTGTGGTAAACATAAGTGTACTTTCCCCTCAATATCCTTTTCTAACGTCACTCTTCCTCACACTAACACCCTAAAAATACTCGGAATTATATTTGATAAAAAATTAACTAATAAGCATCATTGTGAACATATTAGAATAAGCTTATTATCAAGACTAAATATAATTAATTAAGTACTTGTCTTCAAAACACTGTCTAGTTCATACACAAACGTTGGTAAATATAACTAGAGCTTTGATGTTATCTAAGATAGACTTCGGATTAGCTATTTACGGACATTGCGCATACACCCTTCTCAAACGCCTAGAAGCGCCTTATCACGCAGCAGCTAGAAGGAGCATTAGAGCCTTTCCTACTTCTCCCATTTATGCCATCTTAGCGGAAGCTGGTCTACCTACCCTTGTGGAAAGGGTATCAAATAACACGCTGATGTGTATCCCTAGAGTTTTATATTGCAGAAACAAGCTTTTGTTTGAATGCGTTTCTTCATGTTAACACAAGACACGTAAAAATGGCCGAAAATCTACGATTTCAGAAATTTTAAATCAAGCCAAAGAACTGAACATACTTATACGAGTATCACCAATTCTCGTAGAAAAACCGTCACATCCAGAATGGATCGTACCAAGCCATAAACAATTCACTGCATCATCAAAAAAATATTGCTGGCCCCGTCGAATTCAAACAATTATATCTTGAAACTGTTTCTCCTTTGAAATCAGACTGGGACCTGTTATTTACTGACGGATCTAAAACCGATACCTGTACTTCATTTGCCGTAACAAACGAAATAGGTACCACTATAACCGTTGGAGTTTTACCAAGTTACTGCTCAATTTTCACAGCCGAAGCTGCTGCGTTACTTGAGGCGGTACACTTTGCGTCCCAAAAAAACCATCAATATATAATATGCAGTGACAGCAAATCAACAATTGAGGCTATTCTGAACCCAGCTAATAACTCTCCAGTAATAACAAAAATGCGCAACATGCTCACACAAAAAAAAGGTTCAATCAAACTTATGTGGGTCCCGGGTCACAGTGGCATCAAAGGTAACGAACAGGCCGATAGTAGAGCTAAGGAGGCAACCAAAGAGCCGTTGTATATGTTCGAATACACTCATCCAGAAGATATAAAAAAGTTGGTAAGGCGTACCAATTATGAAAGTTCCCTGAACAAATGGAACCAGTACCAACATCACTACAAATCCTTCAATCTCTCGAGATCGAAAAACCAATACCCGTCAAATTCTTCATGCCGGAATATTAAGACCGTTGTTCGTCTGAGAATTGGCCATACAATTTCAACCCACTCGTATTTGCTAAATGGTTTGCCGAAACCCCCGTTTTGTGGATTTAGCGAATTCACCGTATCGCACTTCATGGATATATGTTTAGGAATCCAAAATATTAGATCATCGGTGTTTAGAAATATCAAACCATCTGAACTTCTGAAGCAGACAACGGACTATAAGTATCATAAACCAATTCGTTTCTTGCTGTAAATTAAAAATTTAACTTCATAGGCTTCTAAGTTATCTGGTGTGTATAGTAGTGGTTAACTCCACATACCTTCTATTGTACTATCTTCTTCTTCTCCAGTGTAGATAAAATATATTTTTATCCCGAATCTAGCGTATAATAAACCTAGTATAATATAATTATTTCATTTTCTCGTCTTGATATATAGTATTAACCATTTAAAACAATAGCCGAAGGCCTTCGCAGCCAGTGCTTGTTCCTTTTTTTTCTTACCTTTAAGTGGAATAATTATTTATAATTATTACTCTTTTCAATAAATAAATAAATAAAACACTACTTGGGGAGTGCCAGAATGGTACTTCAACCATTTCACCTACTGTTTGCCTCTAAATGTTAAAACTTTTTGTGACAGTGTATTGAAGTCTTCCAAATTTAGTTCATGTGAATTATTAAAGAAAATGCTTATAAATCTATATTTACCATTAATGTTGTTTTAAAAAAGTATATAAGAAAATTTAATGACGCATAATTTATCGAAAATTTCAAGCCCTTATTTTTTTCCCCGTGAGTATTGCAGTGATATGGGGCATCCTCGGGCATTAGTATGATAAACATCAAACAGATTTTGAATGATTATCATCTGGTAAAAAATTGTGTTCATGTTGGATACCACACACTTTAAGAAGGTCTTGAAACGCGACTCGATTAAGTACTTTGAAAATTGTTGCAAACGAATGCAAAAGTATATAGTCGTATATCATCATGGCAAATATTGTGAGGAATTGGTCCATTGAAAGGCCAGAAATATATAAAGCAACCAAATATGTAAAAAAAGGGTTAGAAGCGATTTTGTCTTTAGCAAAAATTGGGTTTCTGGCTTCCTAGTGCTACCAAAAATTTAAAAATCGCTACAAAAAATTCTAGCAGGGATACATCGAGAAATATCTTTAACAAATTCACAAACACCTCCGGAGATTCTCTGTCGCTTAATATTATATTCAACAATGCCAATTTAAGAAAATATTACTCAAATGTTGCATTATTATATCGAGATTGACTGGAACACTATCTGTTCTTATCAAACAAATTCTTAAATATATGCCATTCTTTCCCTTAAGTAAGAACAATAATTGCGAAAAAGCTATTTAGAATATGCACCCACTTGGGGGAGAAAGAAGTAAAGATATGTAAGTTTTCTTAGCATTTTATGATTACACCGTCGCTTTCTCAATGCCTTAAATTAGCTTCGATCTCATTGAGTTGAACTCGTTAATAATTCATACCTACATACAAGTAATCAATTTCAGTCTCGTATTTTCTGTAACAATATGAAATCAAACTTCAGCACACATATAATTAACTAAACTGAGAAAATTGAAGAGCAAGCTAAAAGAGAGATTTTATGCTGCTCGAGTATGGTTTTGAAGACCTGCATTAAATTTGCCCCACATGCAGTAACAAGCAGAAGGCGCCAGTAACTGGCGAAAAACAAAAAAAAAAAGATTTAAGTAAACAGAGTCACAAGCAAATAAACGCCGCTGCAACAAAAGCAAGTTGCAACAACAAACAAAGATGAACAACAGAAGCACAAGAAATATTAAAAAAATAATACGTCAAGTATTTCCGTTTGCTTAAGATGTCATGTTGCAGTACTCAAAAGTATTTAGCCTACTGGGAAAAACTGAGCAAATGACATGAATACCTCATTCACAACTAGTCCTCCTTCGACTAGTGCAATATAAACCGGAAGTGATCGATTTTTTTCTTTTGAAAATGGAATCAAAAAACACCAATTAAATGTGCAATATGATAGGTTGCATATGTGCATGCTCTTTAATTAAAGGCTTGTGAGTAGCCCAAGTATTCTTTGAAAGGGTAGAAATTTCCTTTTCATCGCGTTCTGATTTCGTAAAGAAATTATTTGTTTGACATTAAAGTTCGAAGATGGCTGTTGACTTCAATGCAACAAAATCCTCATTCTTACTCACGCCATGATACAATAGAAGTATAGTTTACTTCACCTTCTTACCCGCTTGTTAGCTATATGACGGAAAACGAGTTTATATTGAGTATGGGAATAAGTTTCCGTCATTTTTGCCAAAGTTACGACTTATTCAAACAATTAAATAATACATGATATTATGTGAAGTATGTGCCATTGGAAGCTATAACTTGACTCCACCTGTCAGGCAGCATACGGATTCCTCTGACAAAAAATTCGAGTTGTTTTGACTTGATCCATTCATTAAGCCAGTTTACTATGCTCTCGTAAAAAGTGAACCACTCTTCAATAAGGGCGGACTGCATTGATCGGAACAGATGGTAATCCGAAGGTGCAATGTCTGGGAAATACGGCAGGTGAAGCAAGATTTCTCAATTCAGTCCCTCTAAATATTTCTGAACCTCTTTAGCAACGTGTGACCTGGCGTTGTCATGCAGTAAAATTAGTTTGTCATGACGGTAGACATGGCCCATTCCGATCGATTTTCGCTGGAAGCTCGATCGCAGTGATGGTTTCAGGAGTGCATAATAGCTGACACCCTTCTGATCCCACCAGATGCACAACGCAACCTTTGAAGCATGATTTTTTTGCCTCCATCGTCATCCTGGTTCACCTGGTAGGCTCCAACATTTTCGACGCTTAGGGTTATCATAATATATACATTTTTAATCGCCACTAACGATGCGATGCGGCAAACCTTTTCATTTCTGCCGTTCAAGAAGCATCTCACACAGCACAAAACGTCTCTCTCCCAGTTAACTGCTTTCTGGACCATTGCCATCGCGTGCAAATGTTTACCGACGGTTGCTCTGTCACTATCCAACTCTTTATACATATCATCAAGGTTTCGACATAAGTCTTCTTTTGGTGGCCCTTCGCGATCTTTAACACTCACGTCGAAATTGCCTTTTTGGAAGCATCGAAACTACTCTTTACAAGTTGTGTTTGATGAAGCGTGATTACCGTAAATATTGATCAATATACGATACGTTTCAGCTGCACTTTTCTTTAAAAGGTAATAATGAAGCATGACTTCCCGCAAATACTGTTTCTTAGGGATGAACGTAGACATTTTCGACGTTTTCGACCTCCAAATCACCATTATATTACTAGAGCGAATACAAAAATAGTATCAGCAGCGACACCTCTTTTACGCGGGCGGATACTTATTCCCATACCCAATATTTCCTGCAGTACCAATTTATTTAAAATAAATCGACTTTTTTTGGCGTTGGAAAAACAAATCACCCCAAAGGGGAACACATACAAGTCAAATCTTTGATCTCTTGATTTTAATGTTATTAAATAAAACCACTTTTTTAATTTTTTAATTCACAATTATTCAAGTTTTTGCTTCAAGTTGCTTGAAAACTGTTATAGCATTAGTACTTTTCCCCGACCAGTTTTTCAGGTTTTTTTGGCCTTTACATAACGAATATTATTTGTGAATGTGTGAGTATGTTGGTCGTAATCTAAATGGGGTGTCAACTATTGTATTAACTTACATAAGTTGAAAAATATTGAATTATTCTCATTATAAGAAAACAAATCTAGCAAAATTTGACTGCCGATGCCGTGAATATTTCAATACGTGAAAAGTTGTAAGGATATAAAACCCTTTAAAATTTTCGCTCTTCGATCAAAGCTGAACAACAGTCCACGGCTCTATCTGAAGTAACTCCTTCTGTCTTATGAGCTACACCTGGAGGGTGACGTTTGACATACTTAGAGACATCAGGTCACTCCGACTATTGTCTGTAGTAAAGTTGAGGCCTTACCTAGTAAGGCTGACGCAAATTACCAAGCTCCGTACTCTAGTGTTCTTCACAGAATATACAAATTTAAATCGCCTTCCCGTCGAGTGGTGCATATGTGGCATCTTATTACTTCAGAGTTGAACGTGAATTTCCCCAATTAGTGCTCGAATACGTTGTTTGATCTAGTAGAGTTTGGTAGAATAAAAAAAAGGTGCAGTTAGGTCTAAAATTTGCGCTGCAGTTCTGTCATTATACATCCGTTTATGTGTAAACTTACTTCACAGAATTTAACGGAATGCTCTTTCGGAGTTCTTTTATTAGTGCTCTAGTTCTATTAGGATTTTAAATTGCGGGCTCTAGTAACCGTTTTCTTCGAAAAGGTATGGCCTGAAAATTCAGTTTGATGAAACTACAATCGTGACTCGAATAGGCATTTTAGGGTTACCGTTATCCCAAATTTATCAACTTTCCTTAGTTACTTTGAATGGAGGTGTTCTTTATCTGAGATTAAAATGTAGCAGAGCATTTCACTTTCTTACACCATTTGAGGAAACCAAGAGGATCGAAATGACCAGCTTTTAATTTGAGCCTTGTATGTAAGCAAATTCTAATATTTACAAAATCAACTGTAATGACTGTTCGTTTATATCCAATAGAATCGAACCACCTGGAGTAATCCGTATGGCCTGGAGGAACCTGTACAGCACCAGCAGATTCTTGCAACCGCACTGTGGTAAGGGTTTCGGTGTAAGCCCTTTGCGCAATTGTTCCAAAGTTTTCTAACCTCAATATTTTCCATCTCTCCCTTGAGAGCTCTGTAGAAATCAACATTCTGTGTTAAAAATATATAATATATATACGTATATTCTCACGTGGTTCCTATATGGAACATAGAGCCTGTATTAATAAAACCTTGATTTTATCATTTGTAAAACGCGCGTCGAAGATATCGCCACAATTTTCCTGCAAATAGGTGCCTCTGTTATAAGTTACCATGGGTAATTTTTCCCCGATTTGCCACAAAGTTTATTGACAGCAGTTGTTATTGCTTATCATACTTCTGAGTGCTCTGCGATTTTTACAATGGAAAAATTAGACGAACAAGGAGTTGGTCTTAAATTTGGACAGACAAATGGCTTCAGACAAAATTACCACTGCCAAATCTCTCTGAATGTTGGGAAAGACCTCCTGTAAGCCCTGCATATGGATATTAGGATACCAAAGCTTTCAAAAACGGCTGAGAAGTGATAGTTGATTTACCTCGCTTTGGTCGGCCTTCAATATTCATGTACAAGGGAAACATCGATAAGATCAAAAATTTAGCTCTCGACAATCGTCATATGAGTCTCAGTCCACATATCTGCCAAGTTCATTCATAAGTTATGACGGATATTTTGGACAGGATAATCGTTGGACGACTGGTTCCAAAAGAGCAGAATTTTGCATCGGATGCAAGTAATTGAAGGCATGATTTCCCGAGCTTCTTTCTTTATGAACGATTCATAAGTAAGTAAGTGAAGTAATTGAATACATTATATTCTGAGTTTCTTTCTTTAAGAAACGATTCATAAGTCGTGACGAGGCATCGACTTACGAGTATGGCATGCCAACAAGCCTTAGTTTTCGGATTGATGCCTCGAAAATGAGGTGAAACCTTCAGAAAGAATATTCGGAGATGGCTCTGAAGGCCATACCTCAATTAGCCTATGAGCAGTGTATGGAGGATTGGGTCAACCGCTGATTGCGTCAAGTTGTATTGCACTAGTAGCGGCCTACCTTGAAGGCAACGAAAGAGATTTTGATAAAAAAATTAATCATTTGTATTTTATTTAACAATCCCGGGTACTTTTTATACGAAATGTACAGTTTAAAAAAATTAATAAATTTCTTCGCATTCGCCAAAAGAATGCCTGTTAAGAACCAGTGATTTTCCCTACTGGGCATTGCCATTCTCGCACGAATGTCGGCATAGCGCTGCCGCAATGCTTTACTGTGAATACAATGAGTGATTTATTCAACATGAGGGGGCAGACAGACTTTTTCGACTGGCGAACTAACAAGAAAAATGTTGAAATGCGCAGCGCATATGTGGCTGCGGCTTCGGCTATGGCGATATTGTTGGCGGGCGTGGTGGTGGTAATGCGGCATATACATATAAAGCTGTTTGTTGAGTCAATTTCGAAGTAAAGGCGGCAGCAAAATGCGCTTAAAAGGGGTTTCTTGCTGCACTGCAGGCTGTGAAAAAGATCGCCCTGCCATTCGTGCTTGTCGGGGGTGGAAAGTTGTCAGCACATCATCAAAATTAACATCATATGCCACACGAACAGATGCCACCGTCGCTGCAGAGGCAGACATAAGAAAGTTTAACGAAAATTGGAAAAGAAGATTGGAGAAACGGCAGCAAAGTGAAGCAGACAAGCGGACAGTCAATTTGTGTGTGCGTCGGGCGTAGAGGTCGCTTGAAGTCTGGCGGCGGATGTGTTGCCGACTCTCAACAATTTTTTACTTCTTCATTTCAGTTTTATTATTATTCCACTTTAATCCGCAACATGACATTTTAAGTGAATGCGTTTATTGTAGATGATTAAAATTTAAATCCGTTATGAAATGCGCGCAATGAGGTTTTTCGGTGGAAAATACACACACACATGCATATAAAACATATGCGTGTATAAAGAAAAAAGTCATAGCTTTGAGCTTCCGTGTATTTCAAGTGAAATGCGAGAACATTTTATTTTTATAGTTCCTTCTTTTCTAGTGTGCAATGGAGTATGAGACGCCTTGATCGATTTTAATTATGTTAAACCGCGTGGAAAGTCAATAAGCAGCAAACGTGCAATATCTGAAATTGTTAAGCATTACAAGCAGCAGCGATTAGTGCAGCTTAGAGTGGCTCAATATCACGCACTCGCGTTAATTGATTTTTTAATATTGTACATTTTTTTAATAATTTTTTTGTTGAATAAATTTTTTCCCCAATAATCGATTCGCTTTGACTGCTACTGAAAAGTGTGAATGTAGTTAATAAATGTCATACGCAGCACATCCGCTACAGATTTTCCGGCCGCTTGCAAGCACAATTGCTCGTTTCGCCTGAATGGTAGCCTCTTTTTCTCTTCCCCTTCTTCTTCTTCTTCTTCTTCTTCTATTCTGTTTATCGCCTGCCCTATTGCACTTAATCTGCGCGCGACTACGCTTTTATCATGTCACAGTAAATTCCAACAATAGCAACAACAACCCAATTGTGTAACATGCTACAAAATCAGCGTATTTCGTTCACCATTAAAATGCTACTTGCCACTCATTCGTTGACATCTTGCAACATTGCGCCTTTGCGTGACATCAGTACATTAGTTTTGTTCGTGGCTTCGCTGATCTGCTCTGATTTTTGCACCCACTTCGCACTGCTTAGCTGGCTCTTGCAGTCAGTGTCAGTTCTGTTTCTGTTTCTGTTAATTTACTTTATATTTATTTTTTTTATTTTGCTCTCTTTTTGGGTCTACCTCAATATCTATTATGTAGTGTTCTTGCTACCATCTTAGAATCCGCGTTTAAGCATTTTCCCATTTCTCTGTTCTGTTCTTCTTAATGTTGGTTAATAAAATGAATGTTCTTTTCTTTTATTTGCTCGCTTTCTTAGTTCCACGGTACATTTGCAGCGATCTTTATCAGGTGCGCGCACATCCTTCCTTTAGGTGCGCAAGAAAAAGGAGTTTTTTTCTGCCTTAGGCTGGAATGCCTATTTTACAGTATGGCGAATTCATACAAACTTTATTTGAAGTAGTACAATAAATAGGGAATATGACAATAGCACGTCACAATATGGAAGTTCAGTTCCGAAAACTACATTTGATAATGCGAACACTCGGAAGCTGCTTGCAATCGCATAAGCACAACAAGTGAAAATCAGCCCTACGCTGCTCAGCCGTTAAGGCAAAGTTTGTATCCTTAGGATGGCCTAATTTATTAGTTGTTTCTCTTTTTGTAAAATTTAAAATTTTTTGAATTTCCCACTCAAAAGCAGGAAGAAAAGAAGGCTTTCTTTTAATGCACACCCAGCCACTACCACAGCGATCAAGGTGCCTCAATTTAAGAACGTAAATATTCATTTTAACATCTGAACTCGAATGTCACTTAGTGGGTTAATTTTCTGCAAAAATATCATTTCTTACATACCCAACAAAATTAAATTGGACTTCGTGTACGATTTTTACAAATATCTCATCTTGCGATTACAAGTAAAGTTATTAGTAATCCCTCACCATACCTGTACTCGTAATCATCGTCTTTATTTACCTATTCTATTTACAGAATGTTAGCGATCACAACATTATTGTATTAAGCAAAATTTTAAAAATTTGTAAATATTTACATAACTCTTCATTTACTTTAATTTATTCTTAATATTATATCGCGATAATCTTCACGGTTTCGTGCTGCATGTATGAGTTGTCAAATTGTTCGAAGTCCAGTTTCCCTTCCTTAGCCAAAACATTTGTTTCCTTCCTATCCCACTTTTACCCTCGATTTTGCCTTGCACAATTTATTGCAACAATTCGTATTTGGATCCATGCGTCATATGGCCGAAATATGCGGTTTTTCGCCGCTTTATTGTTGGTAAAAGCTCTATTTTCTTATTAAATTTACGTAAAACTTCTGCGTTGCTGAACTTTTGCGTCCAAGATAGTCGTAGCTTTCAGTGTCCAAAACTCAGCACCATACAGCAAAACAGACCACACATAGCATTTAAGATACCGCAGCCGCAGCTTTAAATTCAAGTTCCTGCTACAGAGAACCTTCCCGTAGTTGTAAAAGGCTGTTCTAGCTACTTCTATTTGACAGCAAATTTCTTTATCGATTTGCCAGCTGTCCTTAAGCCAAGATCTCTAGTATTTAAAACATGGCACTCTTTGCATTGAGCCACCTTATATGCGTATGTTTGTATCCAGTTGTTGATGGTGCTTGGAGACAACCATGTATTTCGTCTTCTGAGTATTAATACGTAGGCCACATTGCAGACTTATTTCACTCACAACTTGTACTAAAGCTTGAAGATCAGCTCTGTTATCAGTGGTATTATCAGCAATGGCTATAAAATGCATCCCTATTGAACTCCTTCTTTAATTTTAACATCGTCGGTCAGAACGTTTTCCAATTTTACAATTGCGGTTTTGCCCCAATACAAATTAGCAATACATCTTATTTATTTTTCGTCAAGGTCTATTTTCCATAGGAGTTCAATCAATTTTGAATGTTGTACAATACATTGTCGATTGCCTTTTCATAGTCAATGAAGCATATAAAACGTCTTTACAATTTTGGATGAGGACTTGTAGACTGAACAGGGCTTCGTATGCCCCCATTACTTGTTTGAAACCAAATGTGTTCATCCCATAATCTGCTCGCACTTTAAAAATAAACGATTGTGAATCACTTTTAAAAATATTTTTAGACCATGACTCATCAAGCTCATTAATCGGTAGTCATCACATTTGAGCGTTTTGGGCTTTAATTGTAGCCATTCTCTTGGATATCTACCAGAATTATAAATCTTATTAAATAATGTTACGAGTATTCCTATATTTTCATCGTTTATGAGTTTGAAAAATATAATAACTGCAATAATACACCAAAATGTCATCAAAATTGTTTCAGTGGTTGTGGAGTCCACAGAGAACACGCACATATGCATCTTCCTTTATATATACGGGGTTACGAGGAAAGCCATACTTAAGGACATTATTACATACTCAGCTAATTTCTGATTAATTTGATTATATGATATGATATTACTTCTATTCTTGATATTAGTTTTCATTCCGCCACAGCTAAGGAAGAGTAACTGCTGCCCCATTTGCTCTGCCGCGTCAAGTATCTTTTGTTTTAGGGTATTCACATTAAAAAGGGTGGTTAAGTTTCAAAGGCCGGTAATGATTTGGAATAAAATACAATTCTTTTACGAAACTATTATCATTCCTCTTTATTATGATAATACTGGTATAGCTCAATTACGTATGAAACAAAATATCGGCCATATGGCCATAGTTCAAATTGTGTTAGTCTGAAATTGAAAAATGTCAGATGAAATGCAGAAAAAACTTGACGTTTAGGTGTGGCTTACATTCAACATTTAGATTGGAGTCTTCTTACTGAATACGATGCGTTTCATTTGGCTCTACAGTACATAACACATGAGGATGTTAGCGTATTCCTCATTGGCATAAATTGCCAAGTTCCCAACCAGAAATAAAAATCCAGTTCACGAGGCTAGCCATACTATAAGCAGAAAAATCAGGCACGGTGTAGCACAACTCCCGCGGAAGAATCGCATGAGCAGACTCATGTAAAAAAGAAGAACGATTAAAAACCAGGGAGGCAGAAACAAATAGAGAGTCTCCCGACCGCAAAATATGTTCATCCGTCCCTTTTCGATTGTTTAAATTATGCCAGGTACTAAACAGGTAGTGTTTGGAATCGATGTTCGTTGTGTAGGACTACCAGCTGAGTCTAAATATTTAAATGCATTATTAATTATTAGAATACTAAACCATTTTGTATAGCTAAAAAGATACACTGGGTTTTGGAATAGTTTTCAGACTAATTTTGAGAATAATTTGAAAGCAATGTTTTGTTTTGTGATGTGAATTAGGAAACACTTTACGAAGTCGTGAATGAAATTTTTATCAAGTAGCCATTTTTAACTGTCAAGGCATTGGTTGCAATTTTATTGATGATTTTTATTAATTGGCATACCAGGTAGCTTAGAATAGAAACGCAAAATGGAATAAAAAAATGAGCAAACCATTAAAAAAAATTGGACGTGTAACCCTACATAGAAGAAGATATAATATAAATAAACGTTCAACTTTAAAATCCAATCTTACTCGACCATTAACAATACAGCTCACTTTATTCCAATATATACATTATAGTTATCTCAAGAACTTGTTAAGCATTCGTCCCGATATATTCAAAGGTTTATTGATGTGTTTTTCAAAATTTCTAATTAGGTTGAAATACGTGAAACTAAGATGATAAAAAAATTAATAAATAAATAATTGGCACGTTCATTTATGTTAGGTGTTTGGCCGAACTCCTTCTTCTAATTGTGATATACGTCTTCATATTGTTCCACAAATGGGACAGTTTTAAGCTGACTACGAACGGCAAATAATTTTAATGAGGACTTTGTCATAGCACTTTCATACACTCTGAGCGTGTCGTGGGGCGAACGCTATTAAAAAAAACTTTTTCTATTATTTGATGTTCATGCACGGCGATTCGGTTGTTATTAAGATAAGATATTAAATACAACAGATTTAGCTCACCGGCTTTAAAAGCCTCGAAAGTAATTCTACTATGTTTATAGTAAATTTTTACTCCAGACTTGCTGTAATTTCGGAAAGCACATTTTGGTGGAAAGGCACACTTTAAAGTTAGGTAAAGTTTATAAGCGTCCGCTCGGCTAGAGAAGCTCACAAGCAAAAATAAATGTAAGAGAATTTTTCCTATTCTTCGCGCGTTGTTCTGGCGTTAAACAATTCATGATGACTTGCCGAACCTTCTTCTTCTTCTTATTGATTGACGTGATAACCGCTTATGCGATTTTGGCCGAATTTAACAAAGCGCACCAGTTGTTTCTTTCCCGTGCTAAGCGCCACCAGTTGGACACACTAAGTAAAGCTTATTGAAGTACTTTATCCATTTGCAGTATATTTTTTACTAATTTAATTTATAATAGATTCTTATTGACTACTAAACAAGTAAGCTTCAACTTTAGGAACATTATTTAGCTAAAAGGTGGCGCAGAACTAATCATCCTATTGGAAGATTTATATTTTTTGCCATACGCACCAATTATATTTGACACTTGTAAATTAGATAGCTACAGTAAACAAACAGATAAGCAGTGGAGTGCGTAAAGGTGAAAATAAAAATTTCTATCTCTCAAATGCGTTTTAATTTTTTTATATAGTAAACAAGTTATTTCAAAACAAAATTGGATGATTTATTCTGCACCACCTAGTATAAGCTGACCACCTGAAATAAAGCAGAGGAGGTGGATTGGCCATACTCTTCGAAAAGATCCCACAGAAATTTGCAGGAAAACACTCGATTTGAACCCGCAAGGTAACGGGTGATCAATCATGAGGTGCTTTTTTCAATAGTTAAAAAAAAACAAAAATGTAAATTATGTTCAAAACCTTTATTTATCATTTGAAAGGACATTCTTTGACATTTACTTTTTGAATATGACTTCATTCAAATGTTGGCCGCAACTACGCTTAAGGTGGTCCATTCTGAAGGTCCAATTTTCAATCACTCGTTCGAGCATTTCGACTGGTATGTCGTGAATAACACGCGTAATGTTGGCTTCCAGAGCTTCAATCGTAGCTGGTTTATCAGCATAGACCTTGGACTTCACGAATCCCCAAAGAAAAAAGTCCAAAGGTGTGATATCACAAGATCTTGGTGGCCAACTCACAGGTCCTAAACGTGAAATCAGCTGCTCTCCGAAATGACTTCTCAATAAAGTCATTGTTTCACGAGCTGTATGGCAAGTGGCTCCGTTTTGTTGAAACCAAATGTCCTAGAGATCATTAGATTCAATTTCAGGTAGCAAAAAGTCCGATATCATGGTACGGTAGCGAGCACCATTCACAGTTACGTTGCGGCCATCATCATTTTTGAAAAAATATGGACCGATGATTCCACCAGCCCATAAACCACACCAGACCGTTGTTTTCTCTGGGTGTAAAGGTAGCTCTTGAACCTGTTCTGGTTGCTCTTCATCCCAAATACGGCAATTTTGCTTATTGACGTAACCATTGAGCCAGAAATGAGCCTCATCGCTGAACAAAATTTTGCTCGAAAACAGCGGATCTTCTTCAATCTTTTCAAGAGCCCAATCAGCAAAACGGTGACGTGCAGGAAGGTCATTTGGCTTTAGTTCTTGTACGAGCTGTATTTTGTATGCTTTTAAATGAAGATCCTTCCGTAAAATTTACCAAGTTGTTCCATACGACAGTCCAAGTTGCTGAGAACGGTGCCAAATCGATTCATCGCGGTTTTCACGTACACTCTCTGCTACTGCCGCTATATTCTCAATGCTTCTTGCTGGACGTGGTCTATTCGGTCGAGAATTATCCCCCAATGAATATTCGGATTCAAATTTGTTGATGGTATGTCGAATAGTGTTTAAGGCAGGCCGATTATGTTGACCATAATGCGGTCTAAGCGCACGAAAAGCATTTGTCACAGAACGCTGATTTTCATAATACAGTTGAACAATTTGTAGACGTTGTTGCGGTGTGAGTCTTTCCATGATGAAATGCCAAACGCTGTTCAACAAATCCACGATGACAGTTTGCCACAACTCGCGCGCGATCTGTAAAAAAAACGCAAATGAAAAAAACTCCTCTTAATTGATCACCCGTTAGTATAAAAAAGGGCGCCCTAGGTGCACTTAGAAGAAAACTTTCGAAAAAGAACTTAAAGCTGCAGGGAAATCTTTCAAAGAAGACAAAGTCATCGCGAAGGATCGTGACCGTTGTAAGCATTTTGTAGAGATCCTATGTCCCATCAGGAAGCACAGAAATTAAGAGACCTAGTATAAGTGATCTAAGTATATTGAACGTTGTGGTAGATTTTTCCGAGAATTCGTTTATTTGTAGGCTTCGGTATAATAAGAAAAAAACTGGGAAAATTTTTAAAAATTTTATAATTTGAGATTTCTTCAGCAATGAAAATTTTTGTATAGAGTTTTCAAAGTGAAACATCTCCATAAAATGTATTTTGATTACATTTTTTTTTTCTTTTCAATACCAAATTTTTTTTCTTACTCTCTAATTACCGGTTCCAATTTGGGCTGTACAGGAGTTAGCGATTTATTGCAGTCTATAGCCACTGTAGTACCTCATTTCGACCACAACTGGACAACGCGCACCTCACTGTTTAGCTATACTTATTGTTATTGTTGTTGTATTTGCTCGCTCATGGCATTTCACTTTTTTTGCGTTCCCACTGCCTCTACACACACGCTACATATGTTCATAGGTAGGTACGCTTGGAGCAGCAAAGGCGACAACAAACACAAAAACCGTGCTACTGTTGCAACACATTGCCGCTGTTGCGATGCATGGCTACTAAATGCCACAACAATTGTGGTGGCGAATTAAAATTACTAACATTTTGTTTATTTAACTACGCAAGCAACAGGATGCTTCCGAATCACCTATTCAGGCTAGGCCAATGGGCAGCTGAGGCGGCGCCGCATTTCAAACAGGCAAACACGTTTGCTGACGGCGTGTTGTTGTAGTTGTTGTTATCACGCTAGCATTGTTTGTTTTTACAATCAGTTATGCTGTGCGTTCTATGCATTCGCATTGCGCTAGATAGAACATGCTTTGAGCGGGGTGTGTGCCATAGACAAGACACAGTGCAACAACTGCTGGTTAGCTGCTGGTTAGCCGGCTGCAATACGAATGTGTGCGTAAGAGTGTAAATAAAATATATACAAACATATACGCACACTTATTGAATACGCGTTGCAGCGCCTCTTAGTATGCTTGCAATTCTTCTTCTATTTTTCTTTGAATTGTTGTTTTTTCTACGTAATTTTTTCTTTCGGTTTGTATTTATTTCTATGCGCATGCATTCTCGCCTATGTGGCAGCTACTTGGTAATTAAAATTAATGCAAGCATGTGAAACATTTAGACTGTGTTGCACCTACTGAAATCACTCATTCTTGTTCGTCCGCTTTTTCTGTGCTAAGGCACTTTGTCGCACTTTAAGGTGTTGCCTGATCAATGCCACTTGCCATAGCCGCCCGTGTCGCATGTTGTACATTCCTTGTGGTTGCTGCAGCAGATTGTAGAATCAACCACTGATTTTATTTAATTATTTAAAAGTCGTTGGTTATGCTCAAGATGGTAGCAAGCACTTGCGTTTGCAAGGTGGTACATATTTAATTTGAGAGCCAGCTACAAATGCAAAGCGACAAAAACTAGTCGGAGCAATGAGTCTACCTTAAGTTGCTGTCTTTTGCATTTAGTCATATGTGCATAGGAATATATGTACATGTGCACACATACATATTTATATACAGTGGGGATGTCCATGCCGGTCTCACGGAATCACTTGGCAACAATCCCGTTATTTTCGCGATTTATAATTCCTCACAATGCATATGAAGAGCCCAACCCCGGAATGCTGGGATTGTTACAACGAGATCCCGAATATACCGGGATCCTAAAAATGTACAGTCTTAATGCACCATTTCTCGTGCATGGCGCATAAACGCACTAGTCCCGGAATTCTGAGACTGTTATAACGGGATCCCGAAATTTTCGGGATCGTAAAAATCGAAAAAATTACATCTCTAATGCACCCATATATACTACATATGGTTCCCTTTTCCTCATTTATTATATCTTAATTTTATTGCTCTCGTTTTTGTACTTACTTCTGTGTACATCTACCATCTGTATGTATGTATTAACATTTTTGTGACCATAACTGATGACTCGTGCTACTTAATTTTTCACTGGAACAACGTGGGAGATGCCTTCGGTTTCCCCTATTTGCTTACATCTTTTTTCTTTGCGTTTTTTTTTTTGCATGTATCTTTGCATACTGATTGTATTGCCGCAACTTGCTGCCGTTGCCAGTTTTTTATATTTTGAGCAACGTGAACAACTTCTGCGAAACCATTTAGCAAAACTTAAAGACACGCAGAAAATTTTGATTTATTACCATAAATTACTGCCTGTTTTTAGTTCATGAAATACGGAGCGCTTTGCTGGAAGCAAGATACATGTTGAAGGTCAAGCGCAAATGCGTGCTTTATTAGCCAACGAAAATTTACGTTGAAAAGAATAGTATTACCTTACAAACAAAAGTAAATCTAAGTCAAAGAGGGATCAAACTTTTTAAAGCAAACACTTAATTTCTGTTATTTCAAAAGCATTTTTCAAAACATTTTTTCGCCTTTTGCTGTGAATCTACTTCTCCAGAGAACTAAAAATATTTTTCGCTGTGCTTACTTGAGTCGTGACAAGAGAAAAAAGTCCAATAGTTTCATTCTAGGATATAATAATATGAGGTTGCCATAGGGTTGGTGATTGAGGTTCACTCCGTTTCGTAGAAACAAATTTTGAATGTATATACTTGCTGAACAACTGTGTTCGGTGAAGCATCAAACCGTGGTTTACAATTTAGTTATAATAAACGGTCTTTCAAATGCGGCGCCTAGGTGTCGATAGTAAGCAATTCTTAGATGGTACTTTTTTTGTCATCTTTAACATTTGTCCAGTAGACCTATACAATTTTACACGATAGAACTACACCTTAAAATATTATCATGAAAATGGTCAATTGTTTAGAACAACTGGTGTAAAAATGTATATTAAGAAACTTTCATGTTTAAAATATTCCAGTTGTATATAATATTGTTAAAGTACTATTAAAAGACCTTAGTTTTACTCTTTACTGTTGATATAAATAAAAAAATAAATAAATAAACATATCACAAAATTCCGGACTTCTTTGTTGGAAATAATCGTTCACATGAGTCGACAATTCAAAGGCTGGTTAAACATTTGAAGAAACTGGTTCTATCGAGGATAGAAAAACCACTGGCAGAACAAAAACTGGACATTCTGTTCTTGCTGTAGCGCAAAGTGTTGCTTCATAGCCTTCAACATCGACATCTCGACGTGCTCAATCATGGCACTCATGAATCGACTGATTAACGGAAACGTGTTCATAATGCAATTTAACCCTATACGCATAACCTTCGTCGAATCGTCGAACAGAAGATAGAAATATCGTTGTAACTTTTTAATATGCAGGATGATCGCCATACTTTTACTTGTCAACTCAGTATTCATTGAGCTGTCTTGAGAAGCTTACGTGTGAGGCGCGTAGTTGGGTAGTTTTTTGAGATTTCGAGAAATTGTACGTCATTTCGACGAATGGTTAGTATTTGTGTACTTTTTTTTACAATTGTGTAGATTTTGTGACAGTTTAGTATTTTTATTTTGTGTAGTTTTTTTAATGTCGTCAAGAGAAGTGTTATCTGATGAATCTATTCTTCGTTTCTTATTGGAGGAGGAAGATGCCAGTGTGTTGGATGACTCGTCTGGCAGCGAACTTGAAGATAATGTGGAGCTTGATGATGTAGAAAGTGATCACGTAGACGATTATTCAGATAGTGTGGATAACTCCCTAAATACACAAGATCAATATTCTCTTGTTTCGCTGGACCGTTCACTAGAGTCCCTTTCTCCTTCAGTTCAACTTTCAAAAAACAATCCATGTATTTAAGCTTTTCAAGAAGTAACATTCGTAGTCGCTCACGACATACTTGGGCTACAAGTAAAGGGAGTAGCTCAAAAAGAACATCTTCAATTAATATTGTACGTGTTGCTAGAGGACCTGCCCGTTCTATCAAAAATATAACTGATCCACTTGCATTATTTGAGCATTTTATGACTGATCAAATGTTAAAAGAACTTGTGAAGTGGACAAACTCGGAGATAACAATCAGGAAAGAAAACTATGAGCAAGCTAAATTTTCACAGAGTGAAACTAGCAAATTTGAGATAAGAGCTCTGATTGGTATTTTAGTATTAACTGCAGCGTTGAAAGATAATCATTTGACACTCAACGAATTGTTCAATATAGAGTATTTTGGGCCTAGATATATATCGTGTATGAGTAAAGAGAGATGCGACTTTCTTCTTCGGTGCCTACGTTTTGATGATAAAATCTTACGATTACAAAAGCAAACAGAAGATCCTTTTATACCCATAAGAAACATTTGGGAATTACTCATGGCTCAGTGCCGTCAAAACTATATGCCTGGAACAAATGTCACAATTGATGAGCAATTATTAGCGTTTCGTGGGAGATGTAAATTTCGTATGTATATTCCGAATAAGCCGGCAAAATATGGCGTTAAATTGGTTATGATGTGTGACAGTGGCACTAGATATATGATTGATTCTATGCCATATCTTGGAAAAGGAACAGATACTGGAGGGCTACCTTTAGTATTTCGTCAAAGAACTTACTCGTAGTATACATGGCTCATACAGAAATGTTACCATTGATAACTGGTTTACGTCAATACCGCTAGCGAAGCAGCTACTTCAGCAGCCTTTTAAAATGACAATTGTAGGAACATTGCGAGCAAACAAAAAAGAAATCCCAGAAGAAATGAAAAATAGTCGGTTAATAAATATCAATACATCGATGTTACAATGGCCCACTTACTCTACTGTCATACAAACCTAAACCCTCTAAAATGGTTTACCTATTATCATCTTGCGATGAGGAGGGATCGGTGAATTCCGAAACAAAAAAGCCGTCTATAGTCGAGTTTTATAATAGTACAAAAGGTGGAGTAGACACGTTCGACCAAATGTGCTCAGTAATGTCATGCAACAGAAAAACCAATCGATGGCCAATGTGTGTCTTTTATGGTATGATAAATATATCTTGTATCAACAGCTACATACTTTATTGCCATAACGCTTCTGTACTGGGATAATCAATAATTACCCGGCGTGAATTCATGAAGCAGTTACATTCAAAACTTGTAGAACCTTGGCTCAAAACCCGATTAGAGTGTCGCACAATGCCACGGAATGTAAAATACAATATTCTACATGTATTAAAAGGAAATGGGGTCAAAAGTCACGATGAAAGTCTGCCATCAACCAGCAATGAGTTTCAGCCAGTAGAAGTACCCAATCCCAATAAGAGAAGAATCTGTAATCTCTGCTCATATAAAAAGAGACGTATGACAAAGTCATCATGCTCGAAATGCAATATTGCAATTTGTGGTGAACACAAAATCGACTTTTGCACACAATGTGCTTAAAAAAATTTGCAATGAATATAATTAAATATCGCCAAAGAAGTAGAGGCTGTTTTTGTTGCGTTTTGTTTTTTTTTTTTTTAGATTTTATAAGTATGTTATCTTACTGTGATCTCAAAAGAGAGCGTTTTATAAAAACATAGAATATTAAAAAATAATACTAACAAAAAATTAAATTTATTGTGTCTTTTACTTAAGATATACTTGGTTAATATAACTGTGTGTTAAAACTTTCAGAAATATAATATATTTTCAACCGATTTTATATATCGCGAATAATAGCTCGTCGAAATGACGAATGGTTATGTTTAAAAGGGCAGTTTAGAAGGTTATGTGTATAGGGTTAAAGGATATAATTTTTCACATATAATTATTAAGAGTCGCATTTGGACTAAAAATAGGGAAACCTGAAAAAATCTAAATTTTAACAAGCTTTAATTTAAAACAACATCTAGGCACATTTTCTAAAAGATCATTTCGTACAATACATCTTGTTTTGACACTTAAGTGATTATTTTCTGCCTGCTTTTTTAGTGTTTAGTATTGCTTATATGGAGAAATTGCACATAGACTGCTAGAAAAAAATGGTTAAAAATTAACGTGGCTTTCGAGCTCCTTCAAATTTGCAATTTTTATTCCAATATTCAATGGGCTATAAAACAGCGATGAAATTTTTCAAGAGGTGCCGATTAAAATTAATAATTTATTAAAAATTTAAAACTTGGGTTAAAATTTGATCTTTAAAGGAGAATGAACTCTATTTTCATAAGAAAAATACTAAAGTTAAATAAAGGAATTCGTTACCAAAACTTATTAATAATCTTTGTGCAAAAGTCAATAATCGCACATGCTTATAATGCTGCCCAGTAGGATCATACATAACTTACGTGGCAATTCCAGAAAAGAAATGCTCGTGTGCATTATTACATAATCCAGCCTTTTCCGTAAACAGCTTCATTTTTTCAAACCAGCACAGTTTTGTCGAGAGCAAATCAAGAGTACCCAATTTCGCTGTAGTTTCGGAAGACTGTTTAGCAGCTTTTCAAGAAGCTTTTTCTTTTTCAGCTTTTCAAATTATCTTACTTCGGCTCTTGTATCAATCCTACTCTAACGCTTAATGTAATGTTAAATGTGGTACCTGTAGACATTGCGAGCAAAACTGCCGTTGCACGTACTGCAATCAGGTAGAGAGGTTTGGGCTTCAGGCTCGACCTCACTTGCGGATACTCAAGTATCCTCAGAAACTTTGGGTTCATCCTCCCGACAACAGATGAGTGTGTATCCTCATTTAGTTCAAGCGGAACTTTCTCCACTCATATTAGGTCAAGGGAAGAGTGGGTCGGGTGCAACACTTGGGGTCAGGGCTTGGTTAACTGGAGGGTAGGGTTGCAGGAGGAGTATTCTACAAAGTACTTCCCATCAAATTCAAATTCAGGTTACCGGATCACTGTATTGTGTTCCAAGCAGAGGTGTCCGTAATCAACGATTGGCTACTTACTCGCGAAATACCTGTTAAGGAGGTAAACATCTACTCTGATAGCCCAACGGCAATTAGGGCTCTGGGCTCTATTATGGTGCACTCGAAACTGGTCAGTGAATGCCTGGTTTCACTTTCGACTGCTTCCGCACTATTTGGCATAAGGCTAACCTGGGTATCTAATCATAGGGACATCGCGTGAAACTGCGAAGCGGACGAGCTGGCCGGACAAGGGACCTGTGAGAGAATCGGAATCCCCTTGGCAACCTGCGCTCTACTCTATGGAAAGATGGGCTTCGCGTCAACTCAGCGAGCGCTGGGAAAGTACACAAAAGTGTAAAGTCGCGAAATACTTCTGGCCACGGATGGATCGGAGGCGGTCGAGGGATCTTCTGAGGAAGACAAAATCTCACGGGGCGCTATCCGAAGGTAATACATGCGATGAGGCTCGGAATTACCGCGAGTCATCTCAACACATGCTGCTTAGCTGGCCCGCTCTCGTGCGACAAAGATTTAAGCATCTTTTTCTCGCTTCTTTCCTTCGCCGGTTCTCAAAAATCGTATGAGCTTCATCAACAGCCTTATACCTTCGAGGTGTAATCCTTGAATCAATCAAGTTACTGAAGATAAAGATCCAGGTATTTATTATGACACAAAATTAAGTTTTTCTTCACATGTCACCATCGTTCGTTCAGCGTTTGCCGTTTCTTCATACAATGTTACTGCGATCAAAGGTACATAAATTAGGCATACTTTATCTAGAGATCTTGCTCATGCATTATGCATGCTATTATCAACAGAATTGCGCATAAGCAAAAATTTATTATTAAATTTACACTTCATTAAATTTCCCTGAATTCCTGCGCTGTTATGAACCAAGTCAGCTTATTGATCTCGAAGGTTTGAAAAGTAGAACTGCCTTTCTCGTATGTTACTTTGTAATTAATATCGTAAATGGATATATTTTGACTCGTAGTCTTAGACACTTATCAAGGACTCATTTGACCTATGTTATAAAGCAGATGAGCTAAATTGGCGTTGAGTTCAGTAATATGACAGGTACTAAAAGAAACGCCAACAAATTGATGTAAATGGATTAAATACAGTTCGACGCACATCTGTGTAGGCTAGGGCGGGTCGATTTAAAAATCGCTCATTTGTATTCTAGGGATCAAAATAAGAAACTTTGCCGAAGGAACCTTACCTCTAAAACGAATTCTGATGTCCCCCAATTTGGGTCGAACGAAAAATCCCACTTTGACCCATTTAGAGTGCTCCAATCGAGTCCAAATGTATGACCGACCCCACTAACTTTAGACGGCCGATCCACCCATGCCAGTGGCACACCCCCTGGAACTCCCCTGGGGGGTTCCCCATACAATCATTTCAAAATATGTAAAAAGTTCGACCCAAATTGGGGGACATCGGAATTCGTTTTAGAGGTATGGTTCCTTCGGCAAAGTTTCTTATTTTGATCCCTAGAATATGATTTTCACAGAGCAACGGGCGATTTTTTTGCCTCCCCACAAATCGACCCGGCCTAGTGTAGGTGTATTGATTTTGGCAGGTAATATAAATTCAAACTCATAAATATGTATATCAAATGCATTTTATTCTTACCCGTTTTATGTAGCGTATACGGACCTTATGGACAAAGTCTATGTAGTTGTAGTTCGACTGCTTCCGCACTATTTGACATCGCGTGAAACTGCGAAGTGGACGAAGTGGTATTGTGCGAAAGTGGTATTGTCCCCGCGAAAGGAGAGAATCGGAATCCCCTTGACAACCTGCGCTCTACTCTTTAGAAAGATGAGCTTCGCGTCAACTCAGCGAGCGCTGGGCAAGTACACAAAAGTTTAAAGTCGCGAAATACTTCTGGCCACGGATGGATCGGAGGCGGTCGAGGGATATTCTGAAGAAGACAAAATCTCACGGGGCGCTATCCGAAGGTAATACATGCGATGAGGCTCGGAATTACCGCGAGTCATCTCAACACATGCTGCTTAGCTGGCCCGCTCCCGTGCGACAAAGATTTAAGCATCTTTTTTCTCACTTCTTTCCTACGCCTGTTATCAAAAATCTGATGAGCTTCATCAGCAGCCTAATACCTCCGAGGTATAATCCCGGATTCAGGGTTTAATAAAGTTACTGAAGATAAAGATCCAGGTATTTATTATGACACAAAATTAAGTTTTTCTTCACATGTCACCATCGTTCGTTCAGCGTTTGCCGTTTCTTCATACAATGTTACTGCGATCAAAGGTACATAAATTAGGCATACTTTATCTAGAGATCTTGCTCATGCATTATGCATGCTATTATCAACAGAATTGCGCATAAGCAAAAATTTATTATTAAATTTACACTTCATTAAATTTCCCTGAATTCCTGCGCTGTTATGAACCAAGTCAGCTTATTGATCTCGAAGGTTTGAAAAGTAGAACTGCCTTTCTCGTATGTTACTTTGTAATTAATATCGTAAATGGATATATTTTGACTCGTAGTCTTAGACACTTATCAAGGACTCATTTGACCTATGTTATAAAGCAGATGAGCTAAATTGGCGTTGAGTTCAGTAATATGACAGGTACTAAAAGAAACGCCAACAAATTGATGTAAATGGATTAAATACAGTTCGACGCACATCTATGTAGGCTAGGGCGGGTCGATTTAAAAATCGCTCATTTGTATTCTAGGGATCAAAATAAGAAACTTTGCCGAAGGAACCTTACCTCTAAAACGAATTCTGATGTCCCCCAATTTGGGTCGAACGAAAAATCCCACTTTGACCCATTTAGAGTGCTCCAATCGAGTCCAAATGTATGACCGACCCCCACTAACTTTAGACGGCCGATCCACCCATGCCAGTGGCACACCCCCTGGAACTCCCCTGGGGGGTTCCCCATACAATCATTTCAAAATATGTAAAAAGTTCGACCCAAATTGGGGGACATCGGAATTCGTTTTAGAGGTATGGTTCCTTCGGCAAAGTTTCTTATTTTGATCCCTAGAATATGATTTTCACAGAGCAATGGGCGATTTTTTTGCCTCCCCACAAATCGACCCGGCCTAGTGTAGGTGTATTGATTTTGGCAGGTAATATAAATTCAAACTCATAAATATGTATATCAAATGCATTTTATTCTTTCCCGTTTTATGTAGCGTATACGGACCTTATGGACAAAGTCTATGTAGTTGTAGTTCGCGCCATTATTCCTATAGCTCCTTTTACTCAAATAAACAGTATTCCTCGTTTTTATGATAAATATAATAGCAGGTCTTTGAGGCACGTTGACAAGCATAACTAGAGATATAACCGCAGATGTTTCGTAAACCTCATAAATATGGATTAGAAGCTTAGGTAGCAGCTGATGTTCACACAAAGTTTCTCAATTTCCAAATCTACTTGATAAAAGTTCTACAACATTCTACAACAGCTCGAAAGGAGTTGTAGATACAATTGATCCTTTTATAAAATCTTACCAAGGTAAAAGGCAAACTAAACGATGGCCTGCAGCCCTTTTTAGCTATTTTATTGATAAATCTATTCGCAGGGCTTTGTTTTGTGTACTGAATTCATTACTGTAATTCCCCCATATAAGCGCAAACCTTACTAAAAATCGTCGAACTACTTTCAGGTACTACCTTCGAGTGGTAAGTGAAATTTCAATGTGCCCTCAATATCAACAAGGTAGATTTGGGTTTGATTTGACGTTTGCACAACGATCTCATGGTCTTTTATACCCTCATCTCATAACAGTGCTTTATCCAAATCCTCTAACATGCCCAATAATAAAATAAAATCTCAAAACCGTTGAACCGCAATATATGAGTTTTAATTTTGTGATCTCAACAGATAATTTGTAAGTTTTTCGGATACAGACGGGTTAATACAAGTATACAATCATTTAAATTTGTCTGTAGCTAACTTTTCAGCTGTTGTTGGGTTGGTTGCAAAAATAGCAAATTCATCTTAAAGATTATCCTTACTCACTTCTGTACGCTAGTCTGCAGATTTTCATATCGTAAACTGAATAAACTAAAAAAACACAATATGGAGCTTGCAAAGTAGTAATATCACTATTTTTGCTCAAATCGTCTCGCGCGACGTGATGTTGAGTTGTTTCGCTCCATTTCTGATCTCTTCCTACAAATATTCTTCCTCAAAAGCTTCAGAAGGGTCATATAATACTGCTCAGTTATTTTTTGGCCTATCGGAGGGAGTTCGGAGACAGTCTGAGAAAACAGTCAACCATTTATCGACATTATCGAGTCCACCACAGCTGCGATTTGCATTTCCAATTATTCTTCATATGATAAATAAACAAAATGTCTGATAAGCTTCTTGCGCTACATTGTCGAGCCGATTTGGTCTGGTGGAAGCAGCAAGAAATGCACACAAAACCGGGCTTTAATCTGGGCTTGCCGATCGTTGAGTGAGTTTACTACTATTTCAGGGACTCACTATTATTGTGAAATATTTTGTATCACCATTGTTGCCATAAGTTAAAAAAATAAGTCGACTTCGTTAATTTTCAGCAAAGAATTGCAGGTTTAAATTTTTGAGGAACACATTTACCGATATTCTGCAATGGTTCTAAACAGTTGTCAGACTAATCTTCTGTTTCTGGACACGATTTATATGATTTAACCGATATTCTCGACGATTGGCCTACTAGAAAGATATCCTTGCATTTAATAATGTATCGGGTTCATGAACAGCACACGCTAAATTAAGTCAAATTTAAAGTGTTAAGGCTAGCTTAAGTATCATTAAGAAGTATTCCGTTAGGTATTAGCTAGTTATAAGTTATTTTAGGCAGCATCATACCTGTATCTTTCCCAATTACCGAATTTTTAATGCCAATTTCCAATAAAATTAACAATTCAACTTAGGGCAAATTGCAGATAAGTGCAAATGGGTTAAAGCGTTGCGAATATGAAGAAATTTCAGGTAATCTAATAGAACCAAATCGCCATGAATAATGTTTGCAAAAAACAAACTAGTTTTCCTTGCACATGACAGTTACACATTTTTTCGCGTATAATGAGATCGCAATGCTTCTCAAGCTACATAGACTGTTTCCCTTTGAGTTGTGTGCCCAGTTGGGTAGTGAGTGAAAAAATATTTGAAGTGCTATTAATCATTGCCAATATAGAATTAATGAGCGTAATGGAAAAGAGGAAATATGGAAGTTGAAAAGATATAAAAAAGGAAAGTATGTGAAAGCATTTCTCTTATTTTCATAAAATGGAATGTGAAGTCCTTGGAATGTCTAATCATTGAAAATGTTGCAGAAAGCCTATGGCGAGTCTGCTTTAGGAAAAACACGGGTCTACGAGTGGCATAAGACTTTTGCAGAAGACCGAGTAGTCGTGGATGATTTGCCCCGATCTGGTCGCCCACTAACATCTTCAATGGATGAAAACGTAGGCATAGTTGTGCTGGAATACCTTCACTTCAGTGTGAGAGACAGTATGTTGTGACCTTAGCGTGTCTCACGAAAGAATCCGCAACATTTTACACCCTTAATTGGGCTGTTCGACTCGCCCCAAGAAAGTTGAATTTCTTTCAAAAAGTTCATCGAAAGAAAGTGGCTGAAAACATGCTTGAGCAAGTGAATACGGTCCCAACGTTTATCCAGCACATCATAGCAGGTGATGATACGTGGGTACATGAGTTTTCCATGCAAAGCCGTCAACAGACGTCTGAATGGTGCTATCTACATGAGCCGAAACCCAAAAAAACACGTCAAAGGCGGTCAAAAGTGAAAGTCATGCTACTCGTTTTCTTTGATTATCATGGTTTTGTGCACTCGAAGTTCATTCCAAATTATTCTACGGTAAATAAAGAAGATTATTTGGAAGTTATACGGGGTGTGAGAGAGAATGTGCGAATGTTGTAGTAGCCAAATATTACTCCCACAAATACCTACAGTAAAAACTTGAATAATTTCTAATGCTTGGATTTGTTTTGTTTTGAAAAAGAAAGTTCTGGTTGAAAAATCCACATAATTTTCTTCTGGTTAACTTTTTGTTTTGGTTTCAAAACTGCCTTCGATATAAAGGGATTTCCAATAAGAGGTGTTACTTTGATAAAAGATCAATGGTTTCGTTGCTTGTGTGGCTTATAGCGCAGTTTTGTTGAAAATAAACGTTGTCCAGATCAATACCATCCAATTCCGGCTATAAAAAATCATTAATCATCTCTCGATAGCTCACAGGTTTTATTCTTCACATCACTAACTTGTCCCAACAGCTCGAATTTTTTCACCAATTTCTGTATTGAAGCCCGACAAGATGATTCACGATGACCCACAAATGTTTTACGAACCGTTTCTGCCAAATTTTCACCCTTTTTATAGTGAATTTTAATAATTTCAATGCGTTGTTTAGGCGTGTATCGTTCCATTTTTAATAATGGTGTAGTTTCTATATAACAGGTGGCGCTAAAGTAATCCTTCTATCAGAAAATGCTATAAATTTTGCGATTGGCCCTTAATGTCAGTTCTGTTTTGACATTTGTGTAGTAAACACATGCGAAATACACGTTAATAAACAATGTTAAGCTACACTGCTCCAGAACGCGGAATATTGCTGACTATTTATTTGACCAATAATCGGTCGGTGACTTTGGCACAACGTGAATTTCGTCGCAGATTTCCTCGCCGTCCAACGCCTACTGGTGAAACACTGCGACGTTTAGCCGCTCGCCTCGAAGAGACTGGCACAACACGAGATGCTGCCAGGCGTGCCAGACCCCTGAGTAGCCGTTCTGTAGAGAATATTGCTGCTGTAGCCGAGGATGTCATGGAAGTGCCGTCGACATCGACCAGACGACGTGCCACGCAAATGGGTATCAGTCGACGGTCTTTACAGCGAATTTTGGTAGAAGATTTGAAGATGTTTCCGTACAAAGTCCAGACGGTGCATCAGCTGTTAGCTGCTGACCGCCAATCGCGTCTAACATACGCTCAAGCCATCCTTAATCACCACCAAGAGGAAGATGATTTTTCATCAAAAATAATCATGAGTGATGAGGCCCATTTCCATCTTAGCGGGTACGTAAATAAGCAAAATTTACGCTTCTGGGGCACTGAAAATCCGCGTGTAACCCACGAAGAGCCATTACACCCGCTCAAAGTCACTGTATGGTGTGCTGTTTTCGCTGGAGGAGTCATCGGACGTTTTTTCTTCGAAGACGTCGCGGGCCAAACGGTTACTGTGAATGGTGAGCGCTACTGAGCAATGATCAATGAGGACGGTGCAATGGCACACACTGCACGTGCCACAACCGATATGCTGAAGGATGCATTTCCCGGGCGCCTAATCTCCCATTTTGGTGATTTGCACTGGCCAGCAAGATCGCCTGATTTGACCGCTCCAGACTTCTTTTTGTGGGGCTTTTTGAAGTCGCGGGTTTATGTCAACAAGCCTCAGACTCTTGCAGCTCTTAAAGACAATATCCGTCATGAATGTGAGGACCTATCGCCGGAAGTCTTGGCCAAAGTGATGGAAAATGCCATAAAAAGGGCTCAAATGACAATCAACTGAGGCGGCGGCCATTTACATGACATCATATTCTCGACTTGATGTAAAAAAAATTAAAAGACCAAATAAAAGTAATCCACAAGAAGAATCAAAGTTTTTAATTTTTTTTTTTAATTACAGCCAAAAAACATCGCAAGTTTACTCTTGCGCCACCTTGTATGTATGTATGCCCATGCCTATACCTAGGATGTAAAGAGAAAAGTGAATCAGTATATCTATTAAAAACCTTTCTTCACGTAGCAGCATATAGGCATAGCTAGTTGATAATTAACACCAATAAACTTATACCGTCGAGAAATAAATTTTTAACATACTAATAATCCATTGTCACACCCTGTATTTCGGCATCTGTTGCTTGTGCAGCTGCTGTGGAGACAACAATTCGTCGCACACATGTGCACTCATTACTCAACGCAATACATTGGACTCATCTGCAGCAACAATAATCACACTGCTTTATAGCAACAAAAAGAACAATGTAAAGTAATCACATTCCACTTCGTACAAATTAGTTACAATTGCAATGCGACTGCCAACTTGCAATGTCTTATTTTCTTTTAAATTTGTGCAATGCGCAACGTCGCACGCAATGAAACGCAAATAAACCGACAGACAGATAGGCAGAAAGCCAGATAAGCGCACACAATTTTAACCAACACAGACAGGCAAAACAAATTATACCTAAAAATCCAACGAAATTGCAAAAAAAATAAAAAAAAGAAAATAATGCAATTGAAATAAAATCAAATCAGTCAGCAAAGCTATGGGACCTAGAGGCTGAAGCATACGTATGGCGTACAATGAAACACTGAGGGACAACAGAAAAACTAGAAGAGAAGCGAACGAAGATTGCACACTGTGGATTTGTAAGTTATAAAGAATCAGCCATAATGAGTCCCCATCATGCAGACAGAAAATACACAACCGTGACTACAATTACAAGACGTCGAGGCAAACACCACACAGGTCGGGTCCCACTTGGCTCGGCAACACACACATACACACATGTACAAAATATTATAGAACAACAAAAAATGCAAAATTATTTCATTCATTAAAATTGTAAATGTCTTAATCTCACGAAAGAAATCGTAAAAGAGCGAACATTTTATAGTGCAGGCATAGCACAAAATGGGGCAGATGAGTTTCTGTTATTTCCAAGTTGTAAGCAACAACAATGGCCTGCAGCAAAATGGCGACAACAATGCGACTAGCACAGAACTTTTTGCTGTAACGCCCCGAAATCTGCGAATTTTCAGATTCAGTCGAATACAGTAACAGCGTCAAAAGCAGAAGTAAGTATTTGTGTACCCCTTCTAAAAATAACTTTTCACAAATTTAAAATGCGTTTTCCCCATTGACTTTAGCTGACAATTTTCGCCATTCGCTCAACAAACGTTCAACATTGCCATTGTATCTGTTGTTGTAGCAATTTTCAACTCGGCAACGTTCGTCTATGGCATCTGCACCAAAAGTGCAAAAATCCGATTGATCATTTTGGGCGAATTTTCGCGCGTAAAAGAATTTTAAGTGCTAATTCCAATGAAATTGGAATTTCCAAGTGATTTTGCGAACTTTCAAATGACCTCCCGTCACTTGTAGGCTACTGGCGGAACGAGTGCGCTGGTACTTGTTAAAATATAAAATTCTTTTGCGCACAGATATATAAATTTACTAGGACGCGTAAGCTTTGAACGACTTTCTATAGGATGGGATGTTGTAACTCGAAATAAAATTTCAGCCGCCGAAGAACGGCAGATGGCTTTTGTAACGAGCTTTGTTTACAATTTGTTAATTTTCCAGCCAACGAATCCACTTTCCGAAAGACTTGCGCTTAGAATGCGCCACATTTGAAGTATAAAAAATTACAAAAAAAAACCACACCTTTGTTGGAGTTCTGTTACAATTGAATGGAAAAAAGTAGTATTTAGTTACAAAAGGAAGTTCAATCTGGATGGGCTGGATGCATGCAATTACTATTATATTTCCATTACTTAAGAAAGGAGGAAAGGTACTTGAGTCGACATCACAGCCGTGAAGATGGTGTTATGGTATGGGGAGCAATATCGTCCTATGTCGCGTTTGAATGCAAAATTATAGACTACATATTGACAGGAAACAGCTATAAAGCTCTGTTAGAATCAATTTTTCCGGAGTTTCGTGAAACATTTGACCACTTAATTGGATCTTTCAACAGGATAATGCTTCTGTACACACTTCAAGTGTAGTCAAAACTTTAATTACCTTCAAAAACGTTGAAACTTTAGCATGGCCACCGTATTCCCCATATCTGAACATTATTGAAAAGCTATGGATATGGCTGACTCGCAAGGTCCATGAGAATGGGCAACAATTAGAAGACAAAAATGCTTTAATTCGAATCATTAAATTGGCTTGATCTGAAATTTCATCAGGCTATTTGGAGAAGTTGTAGAAATCTATTCATCAACGTATCAGGTTCGTGCGTATTTTACCCATAATTTCACTTTTGTACGATTTTTGCATACAAAAAATTACTGGCAGAATATAACGGAACTATTTATATTTTATTTGATATATTGTGCATTCAAAACGTGATTTTAATCGCGGATATAAGCACGTGTTGTTGAAAAATAAAATGGAATCTTCGAACGCGTACAAGAGGCATATTTTGTATTTTTTTATAAAAGTGGTAAAAATGCAACAACTGCTGCTGCAGAAATAAACACTGTAAGGATTGCGCAAAAGTGGTTTTCAAAATTCCGAAGTGGTAACTGCGACATGGAGGATGCCCCGCGCGCTGGTCGCCCTGAAGTCTTTACCTCCGACGCCTTGCTCGAACTCGTGGAAGCTGAGCCAAATTTGACAGTCGATCTGATAGCTCAGAGGTTAAATCCATCGCATGGTGGTGATGAAAAATGGGGCATTTACAATAATCCTGTTCGCAAACGCCAATGGTTAAATAAAGATCAAACACCAGAACCGACCCCTAGAGATGGCCTTCATCCCAAGAAGATTCTACTGTCTATTTGGTGGGATACGACCTGTATTGCTTATTATGAACTTCTGCAACCAAACCAGACGATAACTTCTGGTTATTATTCCCATCAGCTATCAAACCTGAATGAGGCACTTAAAAAAGATCGACCGTCTTTAGTGAATAGTCGCAAAGTTTTGTTTCACCACGACTACGCAAGACCTCATACCGCAAGGCAAACATTAGGCAAGCTGAACGAGTTCGGATGGGAGCTAATGCCGCATCCACCCGACTCTCCGGATATTGCACCTTGTGATTATCACCTTTTCCGTGGACTTCAATCCCATATGAGTAACAAGAACTACTCCTCAAAAGAAGCTATAAAAAGGGATATCGAAGCGTATTTTGGCTCCAAGGACAAACAATTTTTTGAGCAGGGAATTAAAAATTTGCCTATGTGCTCATAGGCTATTATTTTTTTATTGAATTTTTGGATTCTCCATCGTCGATTTTATATGTGGTCAAAATTTTGTCAAATTCTAGTTCCACAAAGTGGGTCAAAACGTCAGTCAAAAAATAATAAATATTTACAGACATAACGAGATTTGAGTGAAAGCTACTTTCGATAAAAAGTTTGAAATTCATTTTCTCAAAACATCAAAAAATTTATAGGCTATTTTAATACTAAGGGGACGATTTACGAAGTAATTTATAAGGAAGGTGGCAACACAAACTATTAAGCTCTAATTAACACGTTGGCTGCCCGATCACAAAAAAAAACCTACCCCAGGTGCCAGGTATCACCGGTGATCACAAAAAAAATCTACCCCCAGGGCCCAGCAAAAAAGTCATGTTCCCGTTTGAATTTTAACGAGATATTTTTACCAGGAATAAAAGTCACGCTCCTGACGCGTATGAGCACGTTTTTGTGCTGTGATCACCGGTGATCACATTTCGAAAAAGTAAATCAAAATAAATCAGTATCAAACTTGAGTTCATAGCGAGCAGTTGGTTGCAAATTACAGTGAAATATAATGAAGTGAAGTTATGAATTCCGAGGAAATACGTGACGCGTTGAATTCAATGGAAAATTCCAGTGTTAGTGGTGGGGATTTTAGTCCAGATGAAGATGAGTACATCCCAGATTCAGGCAGTGATACAAGGAGTGATGACAGTATTGATGAAGACCTGTTAGTGCTACAAATGTTAATAATACTTCTGATGAAGAACAGACGGAAACTATGACAGCATGGACCTCGCCTGCTACCGGAGAGACTTTGAAGAATTTACCAATCCACCGCAGGTTTTGCAATATGATGCCGGTACGCCATTTCAATATTACAGAAAGTTTTTGACCGATGAGATATTGGATATTATTGTTCAAGAGACAAATAGGAATGCAAACTCTCAAGTAACTGGCATCGGTACTCGCAGCAGCAGTAGGATGAATATGTGGAAAGATACTGATCGCCAGGAGATCATGGAGTTTCTGGCCATAGTCATGCATATGGGAATGGTAAAATCCCCTGCAATAACCGACTATTGGAAACCAAGCAACATTTTTTCTTTTAAAATAAACTTTCAATTTTCCTAAAACTCCTTCCGTTAGGGTCCCAGCCCCTAAAATCTAGGGGCCTAAGCGTGTATCACTGGTGATACATTGGCACCTGGGGGTAGGTTTTTGAAATGATCACCAGTGATACATTGGCAGCCAACGTGTTAATACATGTAAAACAACCGATCATATTTTGTTATTAGTTTTTCGTATTTGGTTAGCGCCTCAGTTCAATTGAACCAATAAATCAAACAGAGTATTGCAGCTGCTGAAGTTTTACTGCTACGAAATACCGTTGGATGGAATAACATTTTGATGCATGTTTATTTTCGAGCTACGTACAGTCTTCACTTGAATTATCACAAAACCTTGGATTAATTAAGCAACCGTATCTTTAATTACCATTTTCTTCCGTGAAAATTATTGCCTCTTATCAAGTAAACAATTTATCAATGTTGCCCGATTCCTACTTTTTATTCAATTGTCCTTACCGTCTCCGGTTTTAGACATGATGACCTGCTGATCGGAGACTATGCTTTCGAGAATATACAAAAATTTACCTATTTGGGTATTAAAATATCAGCCCATAAGGATATGTCATATGTGACAATTAGTAACAGAGTTTTAGCAGCAAATAAGTCGTATTACTCTAATTTGAAACTGCTTAAGTCAAAATTATAATCTCGCGACCAAAAGTTATGGCTATACAAAACCTTAATCCGCCCTGTGCTTACCTATGGTTGTGAACTATAGACGCTAAAAACCACTGACATTAATCAGTTAATGGTCTTCGAAAAAAAAATGTTATGAAAAATTAAAGACTGCAGAACGATACTTACCGAATAAGATAAATATAATCAAGAACTGGAACTTTTAGCAAAATACAAACTGTGATAAGATTTAAAAAATTTCAGAGGATAAGATGGCTTGAACACGTTTTTAAAATGCCCAAGGAGAGAATACCTCGAAAGGCAGTTGAATTGCGCCCTGTTGGAGGCCGTTGCTCGAAGACATTGAAGATGACCTTGCAAAGCTGAAGGTGCGGCGATGGAAAGAAGTAGCCTTAGATAGAGACGGATGGTGAAAGGTTGTGAATGAAGCAATGGTTCACCAAGAACTGAGATGCTAAGAAGAAGATTGTATGCATAGTTGTTCATAAAATATTAAACCCCAAATATTAAATTATATTTCATTCAAAATTATAATTTTCGGAATACTGAAATGTTAGCGTTTGAATATGCAAAGCATTTACGTTGCACTTAGCTTTGTGCAACTAAAAGGTGATTTTTTAAGAGCTATAGGAAAGTTTTTCAAAAAAACACACGTAAAATTCAGAAAAATGCATACAATTTCTATTTAAATCGATATCAGTCCATATAATTTAAAGTTTGAAGATTATTTCATGCAAATGTTGACCGCGACTGCGCTTCAAATGGTCCATCCGCTTAGTCCAATTTTGGCATACTCTTTCCAATGTTTCGGCCGGTATCTCACATATAAATGCTTTAATGTTGTCTTCCAATGCGATAATTATCTGAATAGACATGAGCTTTAACATAGCCCCACAAAAAATAATCTAAAGGCGTTATATCGCACGATCTGGGTGGCCAATTGACAGGTCCCGATTGTGAAATAAAATGTTCACCGAACTCGCCTCTCAACAAGTCCATTGTTACGCGTGCTGTGTGGCATGTGGCACCGTCTTGCTGAAACCACATGTCATGCAAGTCAAGCTCTTGCATTTTGGGCAAAAAAAAGTTGGATATCATTTCACGGTAGCGCTCACCATTCACAGTTACGTTACGATTCGCAACATCTTTGAAGAAATACGGTCCAATGATACCTCCAGCCCATAAACCGCACCAAACTGTCACCTTTTCTGGATACATCGGTAGCTCTTGCAATTCTTCTGGCTGATCTTCACTCCAAAATCGACAATTCTGCTTATTTACGTACCCATTGATTCAAAAATGAGCTTCGTCGCTGAACATAATTTTTCGATAAAAAAGTGGATCTTAAACTTTCTTAACAGAACTCGCTTTTTTATAATAAAATTCAATGATGTGCAAGCGTTGTTCTTTTGTAGGCCGATTCAAGGTTAAATTATAGACCAAACTGAAGATGTTTGACAGTGAAACAAAACACGAAACGTGCGTCAGCTGTTTAAACCAACTGCTTAAAAAGATAATAGCTAAAAAATCACCTGTTACTTGTGTTTAAAACAAGCTCTACTCGAACACTTTGTAAATTCCTTAAAATTATACATAATTAGCACAAATACAAAAACATGAAAGGCTAAACAGAGGCAAAAACGTCTTCATATTTGCAATTTCAATTGATAATGAAATAATTATTCCGAATATTTAAGTAGAAATCCACTCATCGCCAGTACACTGCCTTGAGAACCATACAAAAACATTTTTGGCATACCACAATGGAAGCAGAAGCAGAAGTAAAAATACAAACAACAATTTATTACCATCTCAACTATCTCAGCCATCTCAACCGATCCAACTAGAAAATTGCGAACAAAATGATTTATTAATTTGTTGAATTAAAAATTAATTACATTTAAAAGTAGAGAATTGTTATCTATTCTCTGAAGTACGAACATTACCAGAGGTGTGCATCCCATGAGAGCTTTATGTACATACAACTACATGCACAAAGCAGCAGCGCCAAGTACGAACGACAGCTCTATGTAATTTTAATGAACACATTTCAATGGCGTAGAAGCAGAACTCTACTCAGCAATAACATCCTTTCGCCAGCATTTGGCTTGTTTGCCATGTCAAAATCTTCATTTGCTAAGAAATTTACCTGTTTTATGATTCAGTTGTAGTGTTTGTTTCTATTGTTGTTGCTACAATAATTACACTCACTGTAAAGCATACACTTATGCCTCAATTAAGAAAAGTGATTTTGCTGTGGCTGTTGGTTTTGTTTGGTTGACGTACATTTGATTTGGCACCCATGGTTAAGGAACTAAAATTAAAATTCCACAAATTTTATATTTAAACACACACGTTCACACATACATATACACACTTAGATACGTTAATAATTACCCTACAAGACAGTGCTGAGCACATCTGACAAAAGTTCCAACACATTTACAAGAATTTTATTAGTCTCTATATATGGTATATCTGTCGGCAAAAGTAAAAATACCCGCGTGTGGGTGATGCTAGCAATTAAAATTTTGTGCTCATTTAGAAAGCAAACAACAACAAAAATCCCGCGCAAAAGAAGCAAACACAACGACACACCAATCGAGAGTTTGCAAGTGGTAATTCAACGATTCAGAATGTTAGCACTCATGCATAAGGTACCTAACATGGAAGAATGAAATAAATAAGCTGCGCCTTTAACATATTTTTTTTTATGAAAGTGAGAAGGAGGAAAATCTGGAAAAAGTTACAACAGCAACCAAAATGGTTCAAGCGTAATAAATTTGGTGTCCTCGTATGCGTGTGAGCTTTCAAAAAAATGTATAAATAACTACTCTACGCTTTTGTTTTCCCCAACTATATATGCATATATATATGAATGTGCACATGTCCATATTTCCACCCAGCTTCCACCTTCTTGACGTGTACGGCCGAGTGTAGCACCAAAATTGTCAACTGTTTTAAAAAGCCACTGACTCGCACTAGTCGCCTTCTTCCAACAGAACGGAACCGAACGGAGTAATAACTAAATCAAAGGCTCCGCCTTTTCAGGCATATTCGGCATCTTCTCCTTTATTTCATTGGCTTCATCAACGGCTGCCCACTATGTGCATCATGTTTGGGAAGCAAAGGATAGTACAGAACATATTCTCTGCCGCTGTACGGCTTTCGAAATACAGATGGTGCACTTTTGGTTCAGATGCATTGATGTTAGAAAAGCTCCATTCTATTTCACTTGACAAACTCTAGGATTCTTAAATAACATCTGACAAGTTTGCATAGAAGCTATGACTTTCAACCCTACCTATCTTATTATCTGTTTATCGTTCAAATCCTCTCTTTAGGCATTAAGTATGTGGGTCGTTTGAAAAGTCTGTGCAAAGTCCGAGAGATGGCATTACTGGTGCGTATGGAGGTTATGTTTAGTTAGTAGCATCCCTCGGAGAAACACGCACCAAGTTTTGACTAAATCCTTCTTTTTCTTTGTGTTTGGCATTCGTTTGAAACGAGAAATCCGAGTGATTTTCCTTTTGCATAACAACGAACAGCTCACGCAATTAATGGAAATAGGGTTCCATCTTGTTTCGCATCACCCCCTATTCTCCAGACTTCGTTTCCTCGTATCCCCGGGGTACTATTTGCTCCCCAAACTTGAAGAAATGGCTGGCGGGAAAAAGATTTTATTCAAACGAGAAGGTGATTGCAGAAATGTGCGGCCATTTTTCAGAATTGGGAAAATCACATTATGTGAAACGGATCAGCACACTAGATTGGCGTTGGACGAAAGTTATTAAAATAATTTAAAAAGGACTTTTCAAACTACCATTGTACAATGGGCATTTTGCTTCAGTGCTTGGAAAGATTTCCTGCCATCGCATATATATATTGCATATTGCATTCTACTTTATATCGCAAAAAAAAACAATTACTTCGTAAGTATAGGGATTACGCTATTGGATAGTACTGATCTGGACAACGTTTATTTTCAACAAGACGGCGCTACGTGCCAAACAAGCAACGAAACCATTAATCTGTTACGGGAAAAGTTTCCGGACCGTGTTATCTCTCGAAGAGGTGATCACAATTGGCCTACGAGATCTTGTGATTTTACACCTTGTGACTTTTTCCTTTGGGGCTACGTGAAACAGAAGGTCGACGCCAACAGTCCAGGGTCGATTCAAGACTTCAAAGATGGAATTCGTGAGCACATAGGACATCCATTTTGCAATTCGGTTATGGAAAATTTCATGAAAAGTGTATTGTCCTGTAAGCGTGGTCGTGGTGGCCATTTGCCTGATGTTATTTTCCACTATTAACGGCATACTTTGCAGTACTCAGATGTCAAAAGATCCACCAAAAGATTTGTCCTGAGATAACATAAGTTTTAATTTGTGGTTAGGCTGACAATCAAATTTCAAAGTTTGATGATTTAAGAATTCATTGTGAGCCACCAATTCAATGGATTGCTCTTGAGAAGACTTTATTCGGTGACCCCAGTGGTGCATTGTGACTCCCTGAAATGATTTAACCAGACCTTCTTGTCCTTAAACCAGGGAAATTTTCTGGCAAATCCTGACACCCCTTAATTGGGGTTATATGTAAGCAGTCTAGTTTCGCGAAGAAGTAGTTTTTCTGAAATCTGAGGCGAACTCTTCGAAATGCGAGGCACTCAGAAAGAAAATAAATAATGAATTATGCAACTTCCTTATGTCCATAAAAATATCTTTGGGTTCGAAGCCCCTAGGCCATATTTCGTGAGAAGCCATACTTTTGCCTTTGAATGACCAAATGAGTTTCATATTTTCTCACTTATGTAAGTCCGTCTATTGTTAATGCTCTATTACTCTATTCAACCTGCAAATACAGAAAGCAGGAAGGTGAGGTGTATACATTTGAAATACATTTCTCACCTCAACTCCTTTATCTGTTCATTTCCTTCCGCACCCGATTGCTTCATCACTCCCCAAACTATCACCATTTTTCTAGCTTCCCTTAAATTTCTGAATAAGCCGTTTGCCTTTACTAAAGATTTCCGTGAAGATATCCATGGGTGTGCAACCTTTAATATAATTAAAAAAATATCTTCGGCGTACCTCACTTTTCATATCCTGCAAAGAATAGCAGAGGATAAAGCGATATTTTTGGAAAAATTTGAGAGTAATTTTTAAAAAATCGGAAATGTCTTGTCATTTTTTAGTATAATGATTAAAAATATGGGGGCTTTTCGCAACAGAGCTTTGCAGCCATAATAGCAGATTACATAAAAATGTGCGCTCTGGAAAAATTATTACACTAGTTTATCCGAAAAAAATACTTCGTTCGAAAAGTATTTTTTGGTATAAATGAAAACGAATACTTTCCCAAAGGAGTACTTTTGAGGGGTAGCCACCCTTTTTTCCGAATCCTATTTCATGAAATCCTTTTTCCCGACAACCCGATTCCCGAAAGATATTTTTCCTGAATCTAATTCCCCGACAACTTTTTTCCCAAATCCAATTTCCCGAAAACCTTTTCCCCGACAAATGTTTTTTTTCTTTGTTTAGACATTTATGTAATTTAAAACTTGACAAAAAGACATAAAAAAAGGGATCTTTATATCTATATCGCAAAAACGCTTCCTTGTAAAAGTAAATCAAACTGATTTTCGTGTTCAGCAACCCAAATTATTCTAGTCACAGTCTGAACAGGATACCAATTTTTAAGAAAATATTTGTATACTAGTCCGAGTACGAAAAACAAAAATAACAACAACATATTAGATTATTATTATTATTATTATTATTATTGACATGTTCAGGTGTTACAATACATATAGGTATATGTACTAAGAACTTAGTCTATCTACAAAAGATTTCCACATATTCCGATTGCTGGCTAGGAATTTTAATTCATTGAATGGCTTTTTGGATTCCTGGTTAACGCATCTACGCCAAGTCATTTTGGGACGCCCTCTGTTTCTAGTGCCTTGCGGGTTCCATTGTAAGGCTGAGTAGACTATTTCATCGGGTTGTTTTCGGAGGGTGTGCCCGATCCATTTGTACTTTCTGTGCATTATTTCCTTTTCAATAGGTTTTTGGTTCGTCAGTTGCCACAGGCGAGGGTTAGATATAGTACGTGGCCACCAGATACCGATAATGCGTCGCAAGCATCTGTTTACGAATGCCTGTAGTTTTCTCGTTGAGTCTTGTTTCATGTGCCACGTTTCGCTGCCATACAGTAACACAGATTTTACGCAAGCATTAAACATATTAGATACTTTTCCATAAACTATTTTTTTTAACTTAAAAACGTTTACCAAAAAACTAAAAAAAATATCGAGATGAAAAGTAAAACTATTTGTGCCCCACATAAAAAAACTACACAACCAAAAAAAAAAAACAAAACAATTCATAAAATACCTCAAATTCCTTTCGGATTGCTGGTGTTGTTTTTGCTGTCAGTTTTAGTGCTTAATAATAGAGTGGCTATAATTTCACTATTGTTTTTGTTTTTCCTGACCATTGCAGGTGGCCACAGCCACGTCGTTGCATACTTAAAATTCGAGTGCGCAACCACTGACAACTTGCAACTTGGCAACAGTAACAGGCGTACAAACAACAAGCATAAAAATTACAATAAGAACAACAACAAATATACATTCGTATAAACGAAGTAAGCGACTGCTAATGAATTATGACTGTTGCGCATTACGTTGCAACTGTTGTTGTGATCTTCCGCCCAGCATACAATACAATTGTTGCCAAACTGCCTGCCTGCCTGCCTGCCTGCCTCCATCCGCTCTTAGATGCTGCTGTCTGCCATTGCTCATTACCACTACTGAGCTGAGACGAGCAAACAACAAGTTGAGGAACAGTAAGAAAAATCACAACTTTTTTTTTTACTTCTTGTTGCTGTTGCTGTCTTTGGTGACAAAATGACAGTAATGGCCACCAGCGTTGCTTCTCATAATGATGCCATGCAGTTTGTTTCTCTGCTTTGTTGCTTAACGCTTTTCTTTTTTGTACATTTATATGACTAGTGATATGGCGTTGCTGTTGTTGCTGTTTCTGTTTCTGTTGCAGTTGCTGTTGCTGGTGCTGTCGCTATTGCTATCATTGCCATCCTGTTGTCTGCTCCTGCTGATTTTGCCTGTCATTCAACAAGTCTCGCTGCTGCTTTTGTATTTATTACTCCGATTTTTTCTTGCCAATGCAGGAGCGCAGTGCTGAGCTCGCACCTTTTGCGCATGTGCAACGCGCGCGCACCGTTCACATTCATTTCGTATGCGTTGTACGTTTGTGGCAAGAAGTGTCGTACAGTACTTGTATTATTAATTATCAATTTATTAAGTGTAGTTAAGTCGTAAGTGAGTGATTTTTTCCATGTTTCCGTCGTCGCACTTCCCATACGCACAGTGGGCAGCAGCAGCAGCAGCATCGAGTTGGCATGTGGCGATTGCAACTGTTGTCTGTTCACCGCCGTAAATGGCAAAGTTAAGAGTTTTAGATCAGAATTCATATAGCGCAGCAGTGGTCCACCGGCTGGATTCATAGTCAGTCACTCTAGCAGTTTGTCTGTCAGTCAGTCAAGTTGTCAGCTAGTTGGAGTTGGAACTGCTGATGAGCACTTGACGCCGCTGCTGGCACTCAGCGGCTGGCAATTGCAAACATTTATTCATTTTTAGCTTTCATTTTTTTTTTTTGTTTTAAAAATTTCAATGCTTCTTTAATGCCATTAGCTGTACTTAGTTTGCAAAGTGTGCGCTATAGTTGTTTGTTTTTGTAATTTGAAAATGCACTGAAGTGCAATTTGCAGTCAATAATATAAGAGACGCCACTTGCAGTTGCAACGTTACCACATTTTTTTACAACTATTCCAACTTGAATGTCTACTTGAATTCACTTCTTAAAATCTACTGAAATTTCCCACAGGTAAACGAGCACAAGTGCATTTATACAGCTGCACAACTCCTCATGCAACTTGACATTCCTGTAGCTGTGCATTTAATCGCTTGCTATTGTTCTTGTTATTACATTTATCAGTTGATATCAGAAAACTTTTGTGTTTAATTTTCAACCGCATGGACAAGCATACAAATTAAATGTTGACAAAAAACACAAAATGCAGTAGACGATGCATGCACATACATATAAAGGTACATACGTAAGCACACGTATGCGTACACATACATATTGGGATAGCTGTGAGGTGAGTAGCAATTGCTTGTTGTGTGGCAAGTGAAGACGCGTGCTCAGGAAATATTAGGGATACACGTTTTTTTGTTCTTTGATCCCGGGATTTTCGGGATCTCGTTTTGGTATTGTGGGGTTAGGCCTGAGACTTAGATATTCATTGATTTCCAGCAATTTAACTCGAAAAAAGTGCATCGATTGTTTGAAGAATAAATAGGTTGAATACATAGGTTTTAAATTCACTTTTTTATTTAAAGTGACAATTATTTCATTAATAATGAAATAAAGGATTAAAGTTACATTTTACAATATATGCACTTAATATCAGTTTAGCGTGCGCATATCTAATAAACTAAGTTAAGGTATGGCGACGAAAAATCGATGCCAAAAAACTGAAAAACTAAAGTAATGTAATTATTTATGTATTTGGTTATTGAAAGGAGTTCATACTTTTTCCCCTGTACAATTCAATCAGAATAAGCAAGAAATACTAAAGTAGGTTCTAATCATCTTAAAAGAAATTCATGTTACAATAAAAAACCAACTAACAAATTCGGTGCAACTTCCTACAACAGAGGCAATTTACACAGCTTTTTATAAAAAACTAGCTGGAACAACTAAAGTAAATTTAAGAAAAATAACTTTAAAGAAAAATCAGTGCACAAATATTCAATTCATTCTAAACCATTTTATTGATTTTGTTTATTTCGAGAAAATTGTGACATTACAAAGTTTAGTTTCAATTCGATGTTTATTGAAGTGCTGTGGGATACTCAATATTTCTGGTTTTTCCATCTGGTGCGTAGCCGAATAAATCAGAAGGTTTTCCGACACGTGAGCAAGCCACATAGAACTGTCCGTGTGTGAAGCATGGATTCTCCAAATTTAATCCACACACTTGTAACGATTGTCCTTGTGCTTTGTTAATAGTCATTGCGAAATCGAGTCGCACCTGGAACTGTAAACGTTTGAATTCGAATGGCATATCTGTCGGCAACAGTACGTCTTCATCTTTGAATTTTCCTGTCAAAATTGTTGTCTCGTTAATATTGTTCATCATTTTCTTGACTGAGAGCCTGGTTCCGTTGCAAAGTCGTGGTGGATTTATGTTTCGAAGACGAAGATGGGTACGCCAATTTTTAATATAAGAACGTGCGGCGGCATGCCTGGCAAATCAAGCGAATTCAAGAATTCAGTTGGATAGTTTACAACCTCGTCTTGATTCTCCATAGTATCGATGGTCTTATATGTTGTCACTGGGTATTCCATGCTGAATGGTGACATCTCTGTTTTTGGCTGCTAATATAGCACGCCTACAGAGCCACTGATGGTTTTTGTAGTTTTGTGCAATGTTTGGGAAAACTTTTTGCACCTATTCGTGGATGCTTTCTGTGATCTTACAGAAGTTTGCTTGCATGGTGACACATTGTGTAGTTTCATCAATTTCCATTTGCCCATTTCCAAAATCCAAAAACGTTGATGGGGCAGAAGTTGCTTCCCTACCCCCGGTTGAACGGGGCAGAAGTTGCTACTCTGCAGCGCCACCTGGTGGCGAGTGGCAGCAATAAACATATTATACCAATTTTTATAATAATCGGTCCAGTAGTTTTTGAATTCATAGATGACATACAGACTTACATTCTTTTTATATAAAAAAGAAGACAAAAAACGTTCAGAGTTACCCATTTCCATTTCATATGTTTCGTAAGAAATTACAAATCCCGAAAATACCGGCATTGTAGGGAAATAATCCAGTTAGTGTGGGGTCTTAAGGGGGGAGCCTGGTTTATAAGGTGAAAAAAATCAATTTTTTTTTTTCGTTTTAAGCGATTCCTAATATATTTGAGAATATTCACACAAGGTTACAGAGCCTAATTCTCAATATTTCCGTAGATACAAAGCCAAAGGTAGGCGAGCGTTAGGTAGTTACGCTGTGACCGGACAGCTATACTACTCGTACAAACTGTATTTTTTTCTTTAAAACCTCCAAAACGTTGAAATTTTGGAATTTCTCTCAGTTTTCTTAGTTCATCTAAAATAAAAAATCATGATAATTAGAAATCCATTTGAATTTTTTGCTTTAGATAACAATTACGAGCTGTATCTTGTACGCCACTTGGAAACTCCAGCGTTGCAGCGCTCTACTAATTTCTATGTTAAACATTTTTTTCAACTTATTTTAACCAGTACAAAAATTTTGTATACTTTTTAAATGTTCATTAAAAGATAGAAAAAGCTTTGCAGTGCTAAATTAATTTTTTCCTTAAAAAAAAAAAATCGCAAAGAGATGCAATTTTTAGACCTCATAAACCAGGCTCCCCCCTTAAAAACACTGAAATCCCGAAGCCCCGGTATCTCGGTATCCCGGCATTGACATCGCTATTATGAAAGTATTAATGTACATATGTATGTAATTAGCTGCATATCCTTTTTGGCGCAATAAATCACGTTCACTGACTTTATCCTTCTCTAGCTGACATATCAAATGGAAATTTAGGTTTGAAAGTCATAAATTAAATCTAATCAGGAGTATTTTAAGAACTTCGGAATTCCACGAAGGTAAGCAGTAACACAGCGCATCTCTGTTTGCTGTGGAAACTATTTCAATAAATATTTTTTTAGATACAGAAAATTATAAAAAATATGCACAACTTCTGTAGTAAGTCTGATGACAACTCGCCGTTAAGTGCAAGCAACTTCGCATCAATGCATTGGCAAATTATCGTCGCAATCCAAAAAAATATATATGTACACAGGGTCAAAAGGGAAAGACATATTAGATACTTAAGTGGTCCCGCTGGTCTAGAGCTCGAAAATGTAAGGTATTTTCAAGAATTTTGTTTTACAATAAAAAATATGTAAAACGACATTTAAATTTTTTACGCTTTTTATTTAACTTCTTTTACATACAAACATGATAACAATTTTTTTTTAATTTTAATAATTTAAAAAATGGCGCTGAAGTTGACCCTCCCGAAATATTGGATTTGGACGGTGTTGTCCATTTTGGCTCCTCAATTTATATGGAACACAAAAACCAAAGAAAATTTTAATAGAGTAAAACTGGCGCGGTTTGCATTTGATAGCTAAAAATTGCGTTTTTTTCAGTTTTTAATAAACAAAATGCGAAATAATTGAAATAATATAAAATAATAAGGAGGATAGTCATGGATGTTGTGTGCAACATATTAAAATTCCAGACGATTTGGTGGAATAGTGTTTTTTTTTTAACGACGCCAGGCCTAAAAAAGTCGTTTCGAGATAAATGAGTTTAAAGTTTGAGATACAGAAGCGCGCAGACCGCTCTCTACCTAGCTCACAGGCTGTAGAAGCTCTAATGTTGGAAATTTCCGCAATTAAGATACTATACATATGTACTTTCGAAATATCGGAAAAAGAAAAAATAAATTTTTTGATATTTCTAAGTACAGCAATTATTCACATTCCTTAAAATCTAAAATCTAAACATTTTGAGAGATATTCGAGTTTAAAAAGGAAACTTTTTTTTTGCTCGTACGTTGAATTGTTTTCTATTTTTAGTTGAAAATTAAAAATCACCAATGAAATTTAAACCAACTCCTGGCAACAAAAAATTGCTCTTTCATATACTCTTGAATTTACGATATTTTACTAAGTATTTCCTACTTTAGGTTATTAAGAAAGGTTTTTTATTCAAACTATTCTGCGAATTATTTTAGAAACTAATACGAATATGTCTTTTTAGCTATCCGCAAAGGCATAATATTTAAATAAAGAAACAACCCGTGAGCGACTTACGGACTCAATCAGTGGAGGTAAAATTTCATAAGGAGAAAATAAATGGTAAAAATACTTGACCAAAACAAGTCCGGTTCTTATTCCTGATGCGAATTCTCGTTATTTTGCTCTAATTACTTTAATTTGTTTTAGCGGTGCTTTTTGGGTGAATGTGCAAATTTAGCTGAAAATGAGTCTATATTATATTCTAACGACGTTCATGATTTACAAATACTAATATATATTACAATACCATAATATTTGAACTAAAGTAATCTGCACAATAACTAACAAATAAAATAACTCACCTCAAATTTCTTTAATTCGATATATAGTTACAGCTTTCACATATTCCATTTTTCATATATTAAAGTTTTCATGCTAAAGAAATGAATGCATCGACCTGAGCTATGTCAAGACTAATTAGAGATGATCTCCATACGAAAAAATTCCGCCGCCCAACTGGCCATCTTTTGAAAACGCGCTTGAAGAAAATTAGACTCGGCAGATGCAAACAGCTTCTGCGGAGGCACGCGATCAACGGCCATGAAAATATTCTTTTCACAGGTGAGAAGCAAAAGGACAAAATCTATGCTAAAACTTCTAAAGACGTAAAAAAAATGATATTCCAAGGGTTCAGCGTGGCCACCATCCAGCCTCCGTAATGGTCTGGTGGGGATTGTCTTGTAAGATCGGGGCAAAAGTGTGCCAGGAGGATGTCTTAGAATGCTTGGTGAAGCAGTTGAGCAGCACTCTCGTCATTATAGAGCGTTGGATCTTCCAGCAAGATTCCGCTCCGGCCTATAAGGCAAAAACCACCCAGCAATGGCTGAGAAACAATATTCCGCGGTTCATAGCCGCAGAAGATTGACCGTCTGGAAGTCGAGATCTGAATCCATTGGACTACAGTTTGTGGTCAGAGTTGGAAAACATGGCCTGTCGAAGACCTCACAGAAATATGGAGAGCCTCAAACACTCTCTGGTTCGAGCAGCGACATCAATATCCATGGAAACTGTGCGTGCTACAATAGCTGAATGGCCTAATGGCTTGAAGGTTTAAGTAAAGTAAATGGTGACCATTTCTAATGAAAATTAAATTTTTTTAATACACATTTCAATGATTAAATAAAGCCGACTTCATTAAAAAAATTATTATAATTTCATATTTATAATGGAGTTAACTTGTAACAGAACTTATGGCAGGACTACGTACATATAGTAAAATTCCTCTTTTTTTAATTTTATGAAAAGCTGTATACGGGCGTACGCATTAGATTCGCGTCTTGTTTAGATAATTATTTTACAGGTTGGTTGAAAAGTATTGAAAGTGACATTTATGAGCCAGTCGGTGGAGAGTAAAAAGTTATACACAATTTTATGGGGTTACATGGGTTTCGTTGCTTCAAAAAATCGATTTTTTTTGCATATTAATTTCTACAACATCTCAAGAATATTATCCTGAATTTTCAAGTCCATCCGAATAATAGTTTCGGAGATACAGTCTTTGGAAGATGTGCGCTCCAAGCCACTTTTATTGTTACTCAAAACTTTAAACGCGTTTTTCTCGGAACCGTGTTTTCAAAGTCGGTTCCCAAATTTTCTCGAAAACTACTCAATCGATCTTGATGAAATTTTACACAGGTGTTCGAGATTTAAATTACTCGTGCTTGAACGAAGGATTTTTTTTTTTTTTTTTCAATTACAACTATTTAAAAAAAACAATATGTCAAGCAAATTTGACCGAAATTTTCATTTTTTTGGAAAAATGTCTGCCAAAATACCAAGTTTTATTTTTTTTCTCTCCTTCATTCAAGTTCGAGTTTATGGTCTCAACTAAAACACTTATTTTAGTTTTTTCATTTTCGATAATCCTGTCAGGAGTTATGCTGACAACGCGGACGCACCTTTTTTTCGAGGGGTCACCGGAAATGACGTCGCAATGGAGGAGTTTTAATTTTTTTTTTTTTGAAAATTTCAGAACTTATTCTTTAAATATGTATCTATAAGACAGAAAAAAGCTTGAATTAAATAAATATTTTTTTATATAGAAAAACAAATATTGAAAATAGGCCTTTTTTTACCCGACAAAACCCATGTAACCCCCTAATATTCCAACTTTTAGTTGAAATAAATTTATCGAAAAAAAAGCCCTTTGAAGAATTAGAATTTTATTACTAAGAAAATAATCGAATATCCAATAATAATACTCTTTGTTTCAGGGTTTTGACTACTAAGGCATACAATTGCTGATACCTTAGGCAGCTCAGATGATAGGGTACTTCATATCTTATATGAAGTTTAACGTATGGAGAAGGTGTTCGAAACGTTAGTGTTACATTCTTTAACAGTCTATCCAAAAGAGTTGGAACTCAGTTTTGCACTGCTTTCAAAAAATTAGAACAGGGATGGTATAAAATTATAGGATGATCAATGCATGAAGAATACTGAAGTTAAGGGAAAAGCTCAAAAAGCTAATTTCATTTAAGAACTTCCATTCTCCTGCTCTTGGTTTTTTACTGTTTTTACTACATTCTTACTGCCACTATGGAATTTAATTTATATGCGTTTGTAATTTTTACCATTACGAGTTGATTTTGAATGCTGCCTCGCATTTTTCTTCCTTCGTTTCACCTGCAATATATTTAAGCGAGTATGTGCGTCGTCTTCAGCTTCTTAGGCCTTTTCAGCCTCAAACGAATTGTTGCATTCTCAACACTGTTTTGCTGTCTCATTGGATTTTGTACGATTTTCTTTTGTCATTTATTATTATTCGCCATTGTTGTCATTATTGTTGCTTTTATAAGGTCGTAGCCAAGTGGGATTGTGTGTGGCTCCACTTCGGTCGAACCCGGGCTCGATGCCCACTGCGAAAAACTATAATAAGAAATTATAGAGAAAGGGTTTCTGAAAAGATATGTCCACTTGAAAGGCACTGGCAGGCCAGCGAGTTTATTTCTGCCGTTCAAAACCGGCGTAAAACTGTATATTCCTTCATCAAGACTCAGCACACAAATCCGAGAAGAAACTCGGCCAATACCTTACAAGGGATATACGCACCAATCATACATACGTATATATATTTATATATATACAATATATATATATATATATATACATACATATACAGGTATCCATATATATACTGTTTATTTTTGTGCCTTCATTTTTTATGTCACATTTCTTGAGGCAGCTTTGTGATGTTATGTGCTCTTTGTACAGTCTTGAAAGTAATTATTTGTTTTTGTTGTAGCCGCTGTCGTTGTCACAAAAAGGTGTCAAGTGAATTTGTAAAATTAAAACATACTGGCTTCCGACGCCGAGTGGCAAGGACAACAAGAACAATAACAATAACAAAGCGCTGCTCTGAGGTGTTAGCGAACACGAATTTCGCTGGTGTTGTCGGTATTTCTGCTGATACAAACATACATACCTTCATGCATGCATACTCGTATGTATGTACATATTAATCGCGCTGTGGCATGCAACACATTGTTGGTATTATTGCTGTTGTTGCTGCTTTGGTGGTCTCTTGGCACACATCATTATTTATGGCCATGAATTGCAAGTTTTTCAGATTTTTTCCGGCTATCAGTTAATACCTGCATGTATATATGTATGTTGATTGAATATTATTATTGTCGTTGTGTATTAATTTTAGCCTTTATTTTTAATGTGTGTGCGCGCTCCTCTTTGTGCGTGTCACTCTCCCAATGCGATAACGATTGTATAATAAATTTTTATTTTGCTGATATAATCGCATTTTGATGTCTTTTCTTCATTTTTGCTTCCTGTTTGTTTACGAGCACTTCGTCATTCTGATGTGCTCCTAAATATCTTATTTTGTTATAGAATATACCAATATGTACATAGGTATGTATTTTTTATCATATATGCGCGTGCCCATACTTTATATTTGAAATTAGACGATTTGCGACACTTGTTTTTTATTTCAGAAAGACTGAAAATCAGTGATGATAAAAAAATGCGTTTCTCATGTGTGATTAAGTAGTAATGTAAAGAAGAGCATCTCTATAGGGTAGACCCCCAAAAGTCGTTTAAGTGTCAATTAAGACTGGAAAGTATCACAAAAGAATAGTTGGGAGTTTTATATGGATGCCATTGCCAAAATAAAAGCCATTGGTTCCAGGTGAGATATTATGCACTTGTACCAACGCGTTTTCCAATCTTCGAAGCACTTCAAAAACTCATTTTTTTTATCTTGTTCAGCTCCTCCTTCGATGCCATTTTTATCTCGTCAATCGTAGCGTAGCGTCGCCCTTTCATGGACCTCTTCAGTTTTGGGAACAAGAAAAAGTCACAGAGCGCCACATCTGGGGAATACGCTGGCTGTAGCATCATTAGTATACTTTTTGTGACCAAAAAGTCGCGCACAAGCAACGATGTGTGAGCAGGGGCGTTATCGTGATGCAAGAGCCAATTTTTGTTCTTCCACAAATCCGGACGTTTCTGGTGGATTGCTTCGCGCAAATTGCGCATAACTTGCAGGGAATACTTCTTATTAAGCGTTTTACCCTGTGGAAAAAACTCATGATGCACAATGCCCGTGCAAAACTTTTACATTCGACCGAATTTGGTGCACCTTTTCCGGTCTTAGGTCGTGAGGCAGCTTCCATTGAGATGATTGATCTTTGGTTTCCACGTCATAACCATAAACCTATGATTCGTCATTAGTTATGCCCCTCTGGAGCATATTTGGATCGTAGCGACAGAGTCCAACATCTCATTAGCAATGTTCATGCGATGCTGCTTTTGGTCGAAATTGAGCAGTTTTGGTGCAAATTTTACGGCGACTCGTCTCATGTCCAACTCATTGAAAAAAATCGAATGGCACGAGCCAATCGATAGATCAAGGTCCTCAGCAACTTCTCTAACAGTGATTCGACGATTGGCCAATACCATTTTCTTCACTTCATCAATTTTTTCGTCTGCTGAAGTGCTCGGACGTCCGGCACGCCGGCACGCTTTTCGTCGTTCACATCTTCTCGGCCTTCTGAGAACATTTTGTTCCACCAATAAACGTTGCTTTGGTCCAAAGTAGCTTCTCCGTATGAGACAGTCAACATTCGGAATGCGTCCGCGCACTTAATTTCGTTTTTCACACAAAATTTGATACAGGTTCTTTGATTCATCTTTTTGAATAGGTAAAAATCGACGCAAGCAAAGCAGCTGTCAACAACTAACTTAACATTTAAAATGGCCGAACTCGTCGGCATGAGTGAGAGACAGAAGTACCAACATATCGCCACAAAAAATCGAAATTTGAATATACGTAACAAAATTCGCGATACTTCTTGAACACACCACGTAGTACCTGTTTTACCTCTCGCTTGCCCACGCTTAAGGGGGTAGTATGGTTAATTCGGTGTAAAACAAGCATATTTTTCGAAATTTTTTTTGTCGACACAGTTGATTTATTCAAAATTTTAAAATTACTTCATTATAAAGTTATATTTAAAGAATATTGTGTGAAATTTTCATTGATTTTTATGAAGAAATGAGTTGGTATCAGCGAATCTTCGCGGACGTCTCATAAAAAAGTTTTATTGCGGTGTCCCTCAGAACTCATTACTGGATCAACTAAAATCAAAAAACCAAATTGATTTCATCAGCTAATAAAGTTTCGCAGGTAACAACGTGGAATTTTTTTTTTTTTTTTTTTTTTAATTTTTTAAAGCGTTTTGAAGTCAAAACACCGATTTTTCATAAAAAAAACTTGAAAACTTTGTTGTTTTAAAATATGACAAAATTTAAAAAAAAAAAAACTCGACGTCATTACCTCGTGAATAAAGTAAAGAAACAAAAAAACCAAATTTGAAAAGAATCGGTGCAGTAGATATGAATCTACAGTGGACACCGACCGTAAAAAAGGCAAGTGTGAGAAAAACGCGTTTAAAGATTTGTGAAGATTGTGAAATCCGGTTGGAGAGGTAGATACTTAATCCTTTGTGTCTTTGTCAATTTTGCTCTAATGCACTTCAAACTTTCACACAATAATCTTAAGATGTTATAGAATAATTTAAAAAAAAAAAAAAAAAAAATGAAAAAAAAAAAAATACCATACTACCCCCTTAAGTCATTCTCAACGGAAATAGTAGAGCCCGCCAGCTTTTTGATGTTCCTAAATATTGCTCCCACCACTGCTTCTGTTGAGAATTCCACCTTAACAGCCATCTTATTGCCTCGTTCATATAGAAGTTTAACGCCCCGAATTGTATTTGCTTCCACGCCCGGTGTTTCTTCGCAGATCTTTTTTACGGCTTTTTCGGGAGACGTTTGTTTTTCTATTCCTTTGAATACGAGGTTCTTTTTTCGCTGTCATCAATTAATCGTTTTATTTCAGTCTTCTCGCTTTCCATTTCGGCTTTCAGCAAGTTGACTGCAGAAACCAACGCTTTGTTTTTATCAGTTAAAACCTTAACATATGTGTTCTTATGTGTTCTGGCTCTTTGTAGAGAGACCGGAGAAAAGTAGAGGCACTACTGTGAGAACTACATTGGAACCAAACCATGTGGCAGTGCTAAACAAAATGCTCTTTGAAGGATACATTAGGAATACACGTATTTCGTTATTCAGGGGGAAAGAAAGCGCAGCCCAACACAACGCTGGCATTCTGCGCTCGCCAAAATATCAAGGAGGCGAGAGAGATACCCTGGCCTACTTCGCCCGTAGTAAAGCGCAGGCAAACGTTATTATTTAACACTCATAGATTTTCTACAGGATTTAGTTAAAGTTGATTCACTTGTGAGAGATAAGAAGGCATACCAGATTTTAAGTAATAGTGAAAACCTCAGATGCAAGGAGAAGTCTAAAATAAACAAGACTTGTTCATAAAAATGTTTTTGATTTCGCCATCTTTTTAATGAGTTAGCTGACGTCCATTGAAAGCTTGGTGACATTCGGTTCAGTGGAAGCGTCTGAAGTGTCAATATGTTTGTGTGTACGTTTCAGAAATGATTGTGAGGATATAAATGAAAATGAGCATACGGGCCCCCAAAAAGCAGTAATCACCGAAAACTCCATTGAAATTGTTGTTAAATTTATCAAAAATTAACCGAAATCATCGTTGAAATTCATGGAGTCGGAGTTGAATCTTTCCAAAGCATCGATTTATCGCATTTTAACCGATTATTTGAGCTTACGAAAGGTCTGTGCAGTTTCATTCCAAACAAGTTCAATAAGGACCAAAAATTCCTCAGAATTCAACATTCGAAAGGCCTTATTAAAGAGGCGAGAAAAAACGAAAATTTCATTTATAATATTGTACCTGGTTATGAAACGTGGTGTTTCCAACATGAACCTGAAGCTAAGCGTCAAAGTGCCGAATGGAAGGCTCCAGACGGGGCACTACCCAAAAAATCACGTTTGGAAAAGTCAAAAATCAAGTCGATGCTCATTTGTTTTTACTCTTTTTTACACTCTTGTGGCTGATTTTTTGACTAGAAATCGCATTTTAACCATCAATCACTCACCGTATTCGCCAGATGTGGCTCGCTGTGACTTCCGCCTATTCGGAAAATTGCATTTGGCCATGAAAGGGAACATTTTGCGACCGTAAAGGTCATCCAAAAGGCTTGTACCGACATCCTGAAGGACATTCCGGTCAATGACCTGAAATACCCTTTTGAAAAGCTTTTAGATCAGCCAAAACAATGTATCGAGGCCAGACGGGACTATTTTGAATAAATAAACTCGAAGTTATCAGAACAAAACTCCTGAAGATTCTAATTTAGCTCAGTTTTTTTTATTTTGGTCTTCATCTTGTAGTTTCAGTCTTTCCACCAGACTTTATTGGCAAGCTTTGAAAAATTACTTGTTTCGAATTTAATTTTTATAATTTTTTATGACAATATAGTTCACTGTCCTATAAAAACCAGATAAATTCTAGTCTAGAACTACATATGTGTAGAAAATCTTCCAGTAAGCAGTTTTATGGTAGCTCATTGAATTTTGAATGCAACTTTTTCAACTTTTTATGTGAACTTTGAAGTTTCGCAAAAAAAGAATTGATTTTTTTCCCGGCAGTCGTTTCAGTTTTCTCCATGTAGCATTTTCTCCATGGCATGTCGATCGAAATTTTCATTATATGGAGGAAGTTATTCAACAGCCGGCTTTTTCGCAGTCGATGAACCAAATAAATTTTCTCGATTTATTTATCCAAATAGATGGATAAGCTTTCATTTGCCTACAGGTGAAAGCCTTCGGCTTCTTAGTTTCCGGAACTTCTTAGTCATTCTCAACTAAGATAGACTAATGGGCTATGAAATATTTGGTAAATTTATTCCTCTATTTGCCTTTATTTTCTTTTTTATTTGAAAATAAGGCACAAACAACAAACTTTTGGGCATCTTAGAGTTTTGCCCAGCTGAATTTGAGAATTTTACGTATTTTGTACCAAGGCGCCAGCATGTCTTCGATGAACTAAATAATTAACGAAATGTTGACAAGACGAAATCGAGGTTACCATGCTTGTTTTACGAAGTTCATTGTCATTATAATTTTTATTTACTGCAATTCTAAAACTTATTGACAAGGGCACTTACACGAGCGCCAGCGGCTATGGGCTGTAATGTTCATAGCACAACCAGGTGGAATAAATAATTCTAAAAGTTGAAAAAGGCGATTCTGAAAAATCAAGTAATGTTGAGTGCATCGTCTGAGTATATCGTCTAAAATTTACACCTACGCTTTTCATACAATGTTCAAAAAATAGATAGGGATTAGGTACACACTAATTGAATATTTTGCATAAGTATTCAACAAAAAAATTATTATTGTATATATATTTTCTTAAACACGTCCAAAGGCAAAAAGTTTAACGCCAATTTTCGTAATCATAATAATTGATTGCTTTAAGACTTCAAACAAAACATTAGTGTACAGGGTGGTTCATCTAGCGTTTAAAATTTAATTTAATTCAACTGTAAATAAAATGAATATTTTTCAATGCATTTTATTTTTATTTAAAAGATTAGAGCTTGCCGTTAAACAGGTAACATGATTTCAATCAAATAACTTGCTCGGTCGGTTTTACGGTAGGTAGCCAATTTAGTTAACCCAATTTTTCAAAAAAATGTTCGCAAGTTTGGGCACTTATCTCAATAATACGGTATGGCCAGAAGCTCTTCATATGTGATGAAAATTTATCGAAACAAGTTATGAAATTGGTAAAGAAAGGTTAGACCAAAGCTTCAAATAAATGATTAAATCTTTCATTGCTGCAGATACAGTTGGAAATTCGTTGGAAAAATCAGTTCCGGAATTTTTTTGGCCAATAATTTTATCATTTTACTTAGAAAAACAACTCTAAGACCTCTACCTCCTATTTTTTTCAAGCGAATCCAAATTTTTATAATTCCAGTTATTTTATAAAGTTGTGTGAATATTATAATTCTTACAATTTTTATTACTTTTTTATCTCCATTACACCCTCCTTCTTGACAAGCGTAAATTAGGCTCGCAAATCTGAATAGAGAGGCCTTAAGAACTTTTACTGGATTATAGTCTTCGTTTCAGGAAACCAAATCGGTCAAGCGTCTGTCGTTTATGCGAGTTGGATGATGAATTCTCAAAACACATCCCCTGCGAATTTTCAACTCTTGCAAGATGACAACTCACTCACCTATGGGGTGCTATACTGGAACCATTGATAATCTGGAAGAAAACGGCCAAGAAAGTGCTCAAACTCATTGGAAGTCTTCAATAATATGACCGCGTTCAAATACAATAGACCACTTCAGAGTATAAACCCTGAGGAATTTATGCCATTTCTGGGAAATTTTTAGATTCACATCTCCCACGCGTCCATTTTATGTGTACTAATTAAAAATCTGGCATCCAGAGCATACTTAAACTATGCAGGGAATACTTTTCGAACCTTTTAAATAGCTGCGCATTCACAGAAAATGTGAAAATCCCAATACGCCAATCCTTAACGACGGAACTGTCGTTCCGCTACCCGACCATGACGAGGTGAGAAAAGCGATAACGCGGCTAAAGAACAACTAAGCCGCGGGCGCCGACGGACGGCTGAGCTATTCAAAGATGGCGGCGAGGAGCTGGTAAGGTGCATGCATCAGCTCCTATGCAAAATATGGTCGGATGAAAGCATGCCTGCCGATTGGAATTTAAGTGTGCTCTGCCCAATACATAAGAAGGGTGATCCTGCAATCTGTGTCAATTATCACTGGATAAGTCTTCTAAACATCGTCTATAAGATTCTAGCGAGCGTATTGTGTGAAAGCCTGAAGCCCACCATCAACGAACTGATTGGACTTTACCAGTGTGGTACCATCCACCAGATATTCATAATACGCCAAGTCTTGGAAAACACCCATGAAAGGAGAGTCGACATACACCATCTTTTCGTCGACTTCAAAGCTGCATTCGATAGTACGAAAAGGAGTTGCCTATATGCCGCGATGCCTGAATTGACGTTGCTTAATACCAGCAGTGCCGGCAGAATTGGGAAGTGCCTCTCCGAGCCGTTTAATACCAAACGAGGTTTCAGACGGGTAACTCGCTGTGGTGTGACTTCTTTAACCTGCTGTTGAAGAGGATTGTACGAGCCGCAGAACTTAATCAATCAAGCACAATATTTTATAAGAGCGTACAATTGTTGGCGTATACCGATGATATTGACATAATCAGCCTTAACAACCGCGCTGTTAGTTCTACCTTTTCCAAACTGGATAAAGAGGCAAAGCAAATGGGTCTGGTGGGAAGCGAATGCAAAACGAAATACCTCCTGTCATCAAACAAACAGTCGGCGCACTCGCGTATCGGCACCCGTCACTGTTGACAGTTATGATTTCGACGTTGTAAAAGACTTCGTTTATTTAGGAACCAGCATTAACACTGATAACAATGTCAGCCTTGAAGCTCAACGTGGAATCTCTCTTGCCAACAAGTGCTCCTTTGGACTGAGTAGGCAATTGAGTGGTAAATTCCTCTCTCGACGAATAAAACTAAAACTTTATAAGGTTTTCATCATGCCCGTCCCAACGTTTGGTGTCGAAGCTTTTGACGATGACAACATTTTGGAGTGTTTGAGAGAAAGATTCTGTGGAAGATTTTTGGATCTTTGCACGTTGGCAATGGCGAATATCGTAGGGAATGAAACGATGAGCTGTATGAGCTTTGCGACAACATAGACATAGCGAAGCGAATTAAGAACCAGCGGCTATGTTGGCTGAGCTATGTCGCCCGAATGGCTACAAACGCTCCGGCTCTGAAAGTATTCGATACGGTACCAGCTGGTGGTGGCAGGGGAAGAGAAAGACCTGCTCTGCATTGGAAAGATCAGATGGGGAAGACATCACTTGGTGTGCCAGTAAGCAGGAGATAAAAGCGATTGGCGCGCTTTTGATAAATTCGGCCAAAATCGCGTAAGCGATAATTTAAAATCCGAGGTCAGTTTTGTTTTTCTTGTAACGCATGAAGCTCGCCTACAACAAATGTAGTTTTCTGTATTATTTTCGGACCCCATTTCTGGCATACATTTCTTTTTTATTGGTTTTCTGTAATTTTTTTAAATTTTTATAGTTTGTTTTAATACATATTTACATTATTTAACTTTAACATTTTTTTTCTATTCTATTTATATATATATTTTTTTAGGTATTTTATATTTCGCCCTTTATATCTGGGAAACACAAAATCTAATTAATTTTCTGATTGGTCTTCTGAACCTGAAGAATAAAGTAATCGGAAAGATTTTTTAAAGATCTTGATAAGTTGTAGAACTTGCGACTTCTAGTAATACTAAGCTATCTGGAGACAATTTGAGATCCGTTTATTTTTACACCGTTTTATTTACATTGCATTGGATCCATTTTTCGCCTTAATGCAAAGTTTCATTAAAATCAACTAATATATTGATATATTCGAAGCCTAAGGTCCATAGTGTAATGGCAGCTTTGATTTGAGGTTTCAACTTTTGGAACATATCAGGATGTTTGGCGTTGCACAAAATATTCTAATGGAATGCGCTCTCTCCTTAATCCTCGTCACCAGTGACCCCTGTAAATAGTCTGCTTTAAAATTCTGTGGGGCAATTTAACCCTCTAACTGCCTTTTTAATGAACTTTCATTATAGCTGTTGAGAAAGGGTCAAAAGCATCAATTTAAGTACGAAGTAGGGGATTACAATGTACTACCAAAAAATTGCTCTTTAATTTCTATTGTAAAAGTCTGAAGACAAGAATTATATTTGAAATTGATTTCTACATAAAATCAATGATAAACTATTTACACTTTTTTTTTAATTTGAACCCTCCGTAGAAAATAACTCTGGACCGCCTGGACTAGTACTGTTTTCGTCTAAGGTAATACTGGAGGTATCCTCTTTCATACGCAATTATTAGAGTTTGTTCGACTATCTAATTTGTTTTTTTTTTTTAATATTTCTCAACTTTGGCCAAGTAAGGATTGTTTTATTTTTATATTTTTGGTTTAACGATATATTTACTTCCTTTCACGTAACGGTTGTTGTTTAGCTATCAAAGTCCAAAAAAAAATCAATACTTCAAATTCAAAATGCTAGCTGGATCACCCTGTATATGTATATATTTATGTAACATAGAAATATTTTAGGCATAGAATATGAGCAGTTTTGAAACAATTTGATTGCATCTAAAATTGCCACGATCATTCATAAAAACTATTTAAGTGGCAGACGCAAAAACTATTAAACATTTATGAAAATTATTATTTTTCGAAATTGGCCTATAATTTTCTAAAGAGCATAATGAAGGGGAACAAGAACAAATTTATCAGCAAATGGTCAACTAAATTATTCATACACATTTTTTGTTTTTTGGAACACACCAGCTCGTGTAAATCATTCAAACCAATTTGAGCCGAAGATAAAAAATGCAAAAAATAGGAATAGGCAGCAGATATTCACTTTTAACTTTTTTTTATGAATTAAACGCTAAGATCCATACCCTCTTGGTTTGCCAACGAAAAAGTCTTCAACGAAATAATAAAATTAAATACACTTGAATTTGATCTTCTTGCGACGCTGATCATTTCTGGCCACAACCATTCCAGTATGGTATGTATGTATGCATGTACATATGTGTGTGCGTGTATACCGAAGCATGTGTGAATTTGTGTATGCGGGCATAAGCGTACGAACGTCAACCGCGGATCAGTAGAGCGACCATTTTTGAGTGCCTCCAAGTCGCTACCAAAAACATTCCAAGTAAAAAAATAAAAAAAAGGGCAATAAAAATTAAGAAAAAAATCGATGGTATGGAAGGCAAAAGTTGATAGATGAGCATTTATTTTAATTATGCGCTTCAACAAGAGGAAATTGGATTAGTCGGAAAGCGAACCGAAAATTCAAAGAATACTGTCGAAAAAGTAATAAAAATTTACCAAAAGTTAAAAAACTGCGCAAAACCACTACGCACATACTCGTATGTATGTATGTACATATGTATGCACAAAAACGATGAAATCGCGAAAACTGCTTGAAATGTGAACTTTTTGAGCTGGACATTTTTTCTCTGCCTGATTTTTTCGGAACTTTTTTTTTGCTTAATTTATTTAATTTTTTCAACCTGCATCCTTTTCGCCTTTATTTTGCTTGACTGTTCAAGACTTTTTTCTTCACTTACTTCAACGTGTGTAAGTCCATGTATGAGTGTGTGTGTGTATACGATTGTATGTTTGCGTTTTGTGGACGGGCATCTGATTTCAGACGACATTAAGCGACTCTTAAATGCGCAATTAAAGCAGATTTTCTGCAGCTCATCAGTTTCGTCACAAAAACAAAAAAAGAAAAACAATCAAAAACTCAACAGCAAATAAACATATGTAGGTATGTACATACATACACACCGTGGAATTAATAGCGTGTTGTTGCTGCTGTTGTTTGCTGCCTTGGCGGTCAACTGTAGAAATTGCATGCGCCAGCAGAGCTCATTACGAATTTAGTAGCAATTGGAACAGCAGCAACAAAAAAACACAACAACCCCAACTACAACAATTATGACAACAAGTAATTTCAAAATATTTATGTACGCGCATTCTTTGAATGACAAAAACAACGACAAAACGCAGCAAAGCAAAAAAGAAAAAGTCTTTTATGAACCCATTTGGAGTAGTTCTCGCCAGTTCTTCTGCTTCTACGAGTATAAATGAAATTTTTATAGTTAATTCCTGTGAAAAGCTACAGCTTAGCCTTGTTTACGCTGCGCTAAAGTATCGTGACCATAAAAGCGTAGTACATAGGTACTCCACTCCATCACTTCATGCCACTCAACTCAGCTGTCCATCTCACCGACTGACTGATAACCATAAACCTAAAGTTGTCCCTAATAAAATTGCTGCGCTCATCAGTAGCAACGAATTTGTTGATGGCAAAGTTCCCTGATGAAGTTGAGGCATTTATGCGAATTTGCTGATGTGTGCGTGTGTTTGTCTGCACTTAAATTTGCAAAAAATTGTAAAGAAGAATTTTCTAAAGAAAATAAGAAACTTGAAGGTTTAAACTCAGTTTCTGCAACTATTCCTAAAACATCATGTGCTCGTATTTTTTGCTATACTTCTGAGTTAAGTTTAATTTTAAATTATTTCTTTAATATGAATCAAACGACTTGTATTCAAAAATATTTATTCTTCCCATTCTTTGCTTGGTTCAAAAAACTTTAAAACTTACCTCAAGCTTCGCTTCTTTTCATCATTATATCCCCGTCTCTTCACTTGCTTTTTATATCTTATAACTGGCAGTTAATGACTGATAGTCTTAGTAATTTATGATGGTTCATAAATTATTTGAAAACAAAATTTTAGTACAATTTTTTCAGTAAGCTTATGCCCAGAGATTGCCTTTGCGCAGCTCAGCATTTTTATTGATGATTAGCTCTTCGAGCTTGTGTTTTAAATCTAGGGACTTAAATATAGGATTATGGCATAGTTGATGGCTCATATAGTATGGACACATGAAGGTATCACATGAAGGTATGAGTCAGCTGTCAGGACTTTATGTTATAAAGGCTTTCAGTTGATGGTATACTCGTATTAAGGAATTGTAAGCCGAACTGTATATAAAATGAGTCATTGCATTAGTTCATAGGTAAATTTATGAGTGTATACGAAATGTATGAGTAACTATGTTGCAAAGGAAGAGTTGGCAGATTTTGCGGTAGTCGCATTCGCACCTAGTGAGTCGGGCCAAATTTGCATACAGGGGATCACAGCTTATTTGATACAGTACTCGCCTTAAAATAAAATGCTTAATAATTGAAAAACTAAAACAAAATCCATTCTTTTTTTTTTGCTTGCTTGTAAGAAAATTCGCATGTATGTCATTTTAACTTTTTTTTTTCTTCATATTTTTATTTAACCCGTCATCCGTCGCCCTTAATTTTCACAAACAGGTAATATTGCATCTTCTTTTGTGAATTAGCTTAAGGGCCAGTCTCTAGCCTCACAGATGCTCTGCTTAATATATTCTATGATGTTGTTGTTGTAGCAGTATACTTAACCCTGTGCAGATTACCGGTCGTCTTCGTCTGACCCATATAACGGTAGACCCAGGAAACTTGCTGTTTTGACAGGTTGGGTCCAGAGTGAGAGGGGTGTTAGATGAGTGGGTTTGATGGGGCATGTGAAGAGGTGGTTAGTGTCGGGGTGCCTTCACATGGACATATGTTTAGTATGTCGGCGTCAATTCTGGATAGGTAGGAGTTTAACCTGCTGTTGTATTCAAAATGTAATTGTCCAAGGTTACGCTGGTCTCTCGGTGTAACTGGAGCTCTTCATCTGCTATGGGCTCGGAATACGGCATTCAGGAGCTTAAGGAGCTGGTAAGTGTCTCACGGAGTAATCTTGTCGTAGTATTTGAAGAGGTGCCTACTAACGTGCCTGATGGCTCTGGTTCAAGTAGGTATCTACACGGGTAAAACCTGCGGTAGCACCTTTGTAGAAACTGTTTGCTGAGCAGTTTGTTGTGCTCCTTTCATTAAGTAGGTGTAGTAGAGGTGACATTAGGAGGCATCCCATCGCTGTCCGAATAGTAGGGTTTTGGCATATCTGAAGCTTTGTCCACTGCGTATCACTAGTTCGAGGTGACCAGTTAGAACCGGCCGGCCAATTGCTTTAAATGTCGCCAACAACATTTCTTTGTCTTTGCCACAAGTGCAGCTAGCGATTTGAGGACGTTGTTGTGGTTTTGGACTTTAGTTGCAATTTCGGTTATGTGCACAGAGAAGGAGAACAAACTGTCAATGGTTACTCCCAAAATTTTGGAGCTGTTAACAGTCGGTATTGGTGTGCGGTCGACTTTGACCATAAGTTGTGGTTTGACCTCCTTTGTCCTGGTGGTAAAGAGAGTCGCCGTGAAAATAGTGGGGAAAGTTTGTAGATTCCTCGCAGTGAAAAAGCGAGAAAGTCAGCTGACGTAGTCGTTTACTTTGGCGCACAGACCATCAATGTCATTACTCGACGCCATTATCGTCCAATCGTCAAGCGTAGGAGACCAGGGAGACTCCCTCTGGTGGCTGGGAGAACTTTGATATGGAACGATTGAAAAGCAATGGTGAAAAGACACCACCCTGCGGAACACCTTGCTTTAAATTCCTCTGTTTAGAGAGTTGGCCTCCAGTGCCGACCACTCAAATAGTTCGCGGAGCACCTCTTCAGCCCTGGCGAGAGTGTCGACTGTAAAATGTTAAATCTAGTAGCGTGGAGTTGCTGATTGTGACGAAAGCCTTCTTCAGGCGCAGCGCTACTAGGATAGTCCTCTGGCAGAGGCAGTTTTCGTTGAGCCCGCGGCTTATCTGGGTGTTAATGGCGGTGAGTGCTGTGGTGGTACTGTGCACTCTTGCACTCATCAGCCATGCTGATATGTGGCTGTGGTCAAATATTTCGTGCAGAGTGGAAATAGGAGGGCTTCAAGAGTCTTCACTACTGCTGAAAAGAGAGTTATCGGCCAATAAGAATTCCGTTGCTAGGCGGGTTTCCCAGGTTTCAGTAGTGGGACCACTCTCCCTGATTTCAACTTGTTGGGAATTATGAAAGTGGCCATATACATATTGAAAACCCTGGTGAGGTACGTCATCCAATGAACCCAGCGTTAACATACAGTTTTGGCATTCCTATTTAGTAAGGTTTGGCAAGTCATCATTAATCGTTTAACGCCAGAACAACGCTTCGAAATTGTAGAAACCTATTTAAAAAAAAAAATCTGTTCGCGAAGCTCATAGAGCGAAGTGTTGAAGAAGACGCTGAAATGTCGATTGGTCATCTTTCTCACCTTGGCTAGGCTTGCCTACCAAATTACCTTCGTTTGCGTCGCATTTTTGCTGATTGGGCTCATTTAGATTTATTATTCAGATTAATTGGAAAAAGTGAAATTATCTACCAGATTATAATAAAAAAAACATTCTAACAATATTTCTGTTTTGCATTGTCATTTTAAATTCTCAAAATCTTGAAAAAATACACATTCCAAGATGGCGAAAAATTAATCATACAATTTTTGTTTCGGAATAACTTTTTTTTAATAAAAGAAAAAGATTATGAGTGATGTAAATGTTTCTTTCCAGCGAAAATAACTTCCGTTATGCGTAAGAAATTCATTTCATTGGTTAGTAATGTTAAAATTGAGCGCTACTCTCTATGGCCAATGAACGGTAGAACGCTTGAGTTTGAGGAGATGAGCATTTTTTGCCGAAAATTCCGATTTTCATGGGGATGAAGAAGATCAGCTCGGTGGCTTTGTTAGCAAACAAAAATGTCACACTACATCCACATCGAGGAACTGTGGGGAAAGATTTTTTTTTTCGGAAATGATTAAGGACCCGCGTTAAGGTCAATATCAACTATTTCTGTGTCATGTTAACCGGTTGTTAGCTTCCCAAATAGAAGAAGATGACCTAAACCACATTTGATTTCAACAGAAGGGCGATACGTGCCACATAAGGAATCTTACATGGATTTTTTACGAGTTGTATTCTAAAATCGTATAATCAGATCAAATGTTGATGTCAGTTCAAATTGCGATTTGAACCTTTTATAAAAATATTTGGGGACCATCGTTAAGAATAAGTAATATGTTACGCCAACCATTCAGAGACGGTTCAAGAGTTGGTATATGAATTCGAAGTTGCAGTTGATGAGATAAGTGCCGTAACCCGTGAGAATTTATTACGAATTTGTGCTAACGGAACGGGAAACTATGGCGAAAAGAATTTTAGAGGTTTTGCCAAAACCAGACCGTTAACTGGTTCTAAGAAATTTGAAAGAATCAGATGATTGGATGAGTGAGTGAAGACATGTAAAATGTGGGGGCCGAGTCCTATTTGATGTGCCAGCCGAAGGTACTCTCATAGTTTGGTTTTTTTTTAGCATTGCAGATGACCAAACCTAGCCGCGTGTTTTATTTGAGTGACATTTTTTCTATGCAAAAAAGAAATTCGTGGAAAGATATCCTGATCAAAAATTAATACTCAGCACGAAGAATTCGAAATACCTTGAACTACTTTCTGTATCACTGCCTAGCATTTTATAGATTGCGACTTAGCACTTAATTCTTCAATAAGGAATATTGCAAAAAAGAGGATCAACAGTTTACTATAACTCGTGAAGTAGTGGATCAGACTTCAGATTCGCCTAAGTTGCATAGAATTTCTTGGCTTTCACTAGGGCCCATTATTTGTGTATTCGAGTTCAGTGTTGAACAGCCAAGTTAATCTAACCTAATTTAACTTAAAGAAAAAACTTTTTATCCTTAAATACAACTGACAAATTTCAGGCAACGAGGTACATAGCTCCTTCATTTCTCTTTGCTTATACTGACCAAAAAAAAACACAGTTTCTTCAAAATGAATCCAGTCTACCAGAAACAGTTGATTACCTCGCAAAATCATGAACCACTCATAGCATAACCCAAAAACATTTTATTAACTGAGAATTCACAATTCACAGTCGATATTTCACTAATTAGAATATTTCGTCTTGTTGCTGAAAGCTACCGTTGCCGCTGCTGCTACTTCGCGACGCCTCACTGCATTGCAGCTTCATTGTTTCCAATTTGCGGCATCACTGATTTTTCAATTACAAAACGAATTCATTAATATTAAAATCAGTCAAATATTTCCATCATTTCACCAATGTAAGTAGGTTTCTATGTATGTGTGTATATATGAATATACACAAACCTCCACACGAAAGTGTGTATGCGGCTATTGTATAGTGGAGGCATCCAACGGTTTTCTTTTTCCCCGCTTCATTTTCACTAAACGGCTATAATCAGGCGCAATCACATTTTTTACGCAACATAAAATTTGCCGCAATCAATTTGAACAAATAAAGCTTCGAACGGGAGCGGAGAGTATGAAAAGTGAAGGGTACGGCATTGAGTTGGTGGACCCAAATGAAATGGGGACAATTGAATTGTGATGAAGAAAATGGAAATGAAAAAGTGAAAACTACGAGAAAATGACGCTAGGCATCATTTGTGATGATTTTGCGCATCGCATGACAGCTGAAAAAGTAGATCAGAGGAAAGGAAGCTGTAATGAGAACAAGGCAACTTATGAAGGGACTGGTCTTTGCCTTGAGGGCAGTAAGTAAATGAAATTGCAGAAATTAATATTTGAGTGGGTGTTTATTTTTATTCGTTTTAAAACACGTAGCTTCTTTAGAGTTTTGACCGAATGTGTGTGTGTTTATTAAAAGCAAAGCGGAATCACTTGGTTTGGAGAAAACATTTAAAAATGCTCGAATGTGGCACATTTCCGTTACTCTTTCTACAAGCAAATACTTTTTTCGTAATGTACATGTACAGTGGCGGTCAAAATAATAGCGGATCTACACAGAGCTAAATTTTGATCATTAAATTTGTTTTTTATTTAGTTAATATTGCCAAAGAAACCATGTAACTCAAAGTTTCCAACTTCGTACACAATTTAAAAAATATTAAAAAAAGATTTCCAAAATTTTCAAATTTTTAGCCGGCGGTTCTATACTACTTATATATACTATGAGTACAGGGTCCGCCATATAACTTTACGGAATTAAAAATGCTATAAAAAAGAAACTACTCAATATTTTTCCAAACTGTTTTTTTTTTTATTTTGAAGTACAATCCTTCCGGTTAATGATGGAACACAACTTCATTCATATGGCTGTTTTGTACGGCGTCATACCAAGGTCTTTACGCAAAATTCGTCTGAATGATATCTCCGAAATGTCCAATTGTTGAGAACGACGGTGAACTGATGTTCCTGGTGATTCACGAACACTCTCGGCCACAGCAGCAATATTTTCGGGTGTACGCACGGTTTTTGGTCGGTCACGCGTTGGTTTGTCAATAAGCAACCCAGTTTCTCTTACTTACTTTTTTCGCAAAGTAACTCACATACGCTTCATTCGGTTTTTTTTTTTTCTTCGCATTGCCGTACGTAATTTTCGTACACATTCTGCAACATGACCATGATTTTCAAAGTAATGTCGCAATATTTTTCAGCGTTCTTTGAGGGTATACACAACCATTTTCGTTCAGCGGAAGAATAAAACTATTTTTCTGTCAAATCAGATGACAGCTAAGTGTTACCATTCTTCAAATAATACCTAGTTCAAATCCTTAACGATAGATGGCGGGCCCTATAGTTATAATCAAGAAATCTACTACTCTTTTCCAAAACCACCTTCGACAGGCTCTTTCAGACTAACATGCCATCAAGAAGATAGTGACAAACTCAAAGACCATGGAGAAGGAAGGAAATAAATTTTTACGCGGATATATCCAAACTAGAAAATAAAGTAGGCTTTTTCAAAAGAATTAGGACTAGAATGATCTGCCCGACTTCCGAACTACTGTAGCGTCTGCCCAGCAGAAGTCTTAGTCGTATAGGAGGTAACCGTGTACTTTAATATACACGCCGGAACAAAACTACAATAAATATCTTCTCGGATAGCCAGGAAGACATCAAATCAGTCAGGAGCTGTACTAAGATCAAAGGTTGCTCAGGTACCGTATTCCAGGTCTGTCTTATATGGGTTCGGGGATATAGAGATTTTAAAGAAAATTGCAAGGCCGATGAGCTAGCCAGAAAGAGTAATAATCTTCAGCTGCTTGAAAATAGAGGCAATATTGAATTCCTATATCAACTATGGCAAATTAAGGATAAAAAAATATTATCCAGGAGGCCAATAGGTTATGGAGAGAAGTAAATACGTGTTGTACAACCAGGCTAATTTGGCCGCAAATAGATAAGAGAAATGCAGGAGAGTTGCTTAACCTGTCAAGAGAGAACATCTGGAAGGTCGTGGCTTGTGTCACCGGTCATTGGCTGTTAGGTAGGCGCTCTTCTAGGCTAGGAATATTTTCGCATGAATACTGCAGAAGTCAAGGAGACGAAGAAGATGAAGAAACAGTAGAACACTTTCTCTGTACTTGTCCAGCCTTAGCTAAGAGTAGAGCAAGATTGTTAGGAAAACACCCTTTTGATACTCTTACGGAACTATTCTGTGTTGAGATAAAACCTCTCCTACACTTCATAAGAGCGTCTAAATGGTTGCCACTATGAATAAGCAATGAGGTTCCATGTTACATAGTGGTACCACACCGAACGTACATGGTCGCAGTGAGTTGGCTATTCCAAACCGACAGCCATGAAAACCTGACCTAACTTAATATTAGACAGCGAATTCGCTGATGAATTGGCGAACTGATTTGCTACTCAAGAAATGGGACAGAGCGATTATCGAGCCAGCTTTTGTCTAGGACACAGACTTCATTGATGCAGCCTCAATATCTACTTAGCGAATAAATACTTCTTAAATCGATTGTGTTAACATATGTCTACCATATGTTGGCCTACCGGGAGGAGGATCACTTTTATATTCTAATATAATACGTACCTTGATACAATTTTCAAATTCAATCGTTAAGAGAAGCTAGAATATTCTCAACTTCCCCGTGTTCTCCCCCCATTTTACAATGAGTATTCATGCCTGAGTATTCGTGTATTAATTAATAATCTCCCGGCTTATTCAAGGCCATACAGTTTATGCAATCGTACAATATTAAGCTTTCTTCTGTGATAAAAAAGTATGATTTTGTTGCATAGTGAGTTCTCAAACAAAATCTTAGTTCAATCCAAACAAAAAATTCATATTTAAAAGAAATCAATACGTATTACTCTGAAGAGATTGTAGTGCAAAAAATAAAGGATAGTTTTCCGATCATCTCCCAAGGGGAAGTGTATACATATATGTATTTGTGTAACACGCGCATATAAATAAGATTTTTGCTAGAAATGCATCGGGGCTCTACTTACGGTCAAACTGCACTCAAAATTGTATCATCCTTTAAGGTTAGACCAGCAATAGTTCTCAAGTACATAGAAACTCGCGCCAATGCAAGCAGCTCTTATGGATTCTGCGCCATAAAGGTATGGGACAAGTTAGTGATGTGAAGAATAAAACCCGTGCACGTCGCTCTAGAACAGCCGAAAATATTGCTGTTGTAGCCGAAAGTGTTGAAGAAAACCCAGGTTTGTCCATTCCTCGTCGTTCTTTGAAATTAAGCATTCTACAAACGTTATTACATCGTATTTTGCATAAAGATTTGGGTCTTAAGGCTTATAAAGTCCAGTTAACACAAGAACTCAAGCCGCTGATTGGGTCGTTGAAATGCATAAGAATGATCCGGAATTCCATCGAAAAATCATCTTGAGTGATGAGGCCCATTGCCACCTCGATGGCTTCGTCAACGAGCAAAATTGTCGGATCTGGGGCTCAGAAAATCCAAGAGTTATTGTTGAAAAGCCTCTCTATACCCTACGTGTGACTGTTTGGTGCGGTTTATGGTTCGGCGGAGTCTTTTCGTACTTTTTCGAAAATGAGGCTGGAGCAAAAGTTACGGTGAATGGATTGCGTTATCGAGAGATGATTAACGATTTTTTATGGCCGAAATTGGATAGTATTGATCTGGACAACAAGACGGGGCTACGTGCCCCACAAGCAAAGAAATCATTGATCGTAAAACCTATTATTGGAAAACCCCTTAGTAAAAATAAAAAGACACTCACACACCAAATTCTCTTAGCTGTTTTGTATTACTCGCTAACATTATTGTTGTAGCAATTTATTGTATATACCCATGTCATATTACTGCTTTCGGTTCACCAATACTTAGCGGAAGGTTAATAACACAAAAACTTTCATATTTACCAGGACTGCACTATTTTTTTTGTTTTTGACAAACTGTTATGTAAATCCATTGCATCTCATCGCGACCCTCCTAAGCATTCAAATCATAATCCAACTTCGGTTCGTCACTTCTCTGCGTGCCAAAAACTTGTATGAGTTTGTTCACTAACGCATAGCAAATCGAAGACGGCTATAAAAAAAAATATATACATACCTACATACATATATGCTTAGAGCCCTGGCCCTAGACGACTATAAACAAAATTCCTGGATCCCTGCTAATTATTGTTGATTTTTGAAAATGTTTCGCTTGGAGAGCAGCAGAATTCTCTAGCGAGCAGAAAAGTGGTGCCTCAAACGCGGCGATTTTCAAACAAATCTATTCACAATTTGGTCAAAAAGATGTAAGAAGGAATAGGCGGCTGATGAAACGACAGTCAAGAAGACAATAACAACAGCAGCTTATTGATAAAGACCACACTCATAGGCAAAATACGTAATAGTAAACAGCAAAAAGTAAATAACCAGAAAGAAAGATAGAGAGAAAAAAATATTACATCAGTGCAAACAAACAATTGCGGAAGGGCAAAAACGTAGGATATGCAGGGTACAAAGCATCAGAGCAAGCAAGTCAAAGGACAACTGAAGCGTACGTGCAATGTTGAAGTAGGAAGGGACGACTCTACACTCATATCTTAACACACACTTACAAACATACATTGTGTCCGTTCCTAACATCGAATTTCGCTTGTTTGTTTGTTTTCAGTTACAATAGAGCAACGCGATATTGCATTTCTGCTTCCACGCGTTTGCAATTTTCAATTTCTTGCCTTTGCATTTCACAACTCTTCTTCGTCCTTGCCGGTCGAAGTCTTCCCCCACTTCTCATTTCATTGCGTTTTATCAACAATAGACAAATGCGACAGAACGCATGAATACCTTGTTGCTCCTCAGCTGATTGGATGTATTCTATTGTATGGATGTGTGCACTCGTACGTACCTATGCTTGCAAGCGTTCCTGTAACGCAGGGTTATCAAGAGACAAATTTACTTGCAAAATTCATTCATCATAAACAGCTGCTAGTCACCAGAGCGATCTTCTTGTGCCTCGTTGAATTGGAACTTTTTGGATCTCTGGGAACAAAACATTTGCTCTATTTTTGTTTGGAATTTGAACCGAACTTTTGTTTTTTGCTCAGTTATATTTTAAATACTTGCGCCTCTTAACCTTCTATATGATCTTTATCGTTAATAGCTCCTTATAAATACCTGTAGTAGTCAATTCTGTGAAGAAGTACAGTAGATTCTGTTTTTATGCGGTTTTGAAATAGTGCGGTTTTAAAAAAAATTAATAAATGCATGTCGACCTATCGGGAATTGTATAAACAAGATTCTAAACCAGCTAAGCAAAAACTCATCACAGATTATATCAGAAATGCTAACCCTACAAGTATGGAACCGCCTGCATCACCATCTAGATCAGACGTGTACATTTCCTCAAGTGACGAAAGTGATATTAGTATTATTTTGTGATAACCCTCAAGGCCAATTGCATTCACCTGGAGATGCGGTCCTTGCGTTTTTCCAAATTTACTTACTTTCCTTGGTTCTCAACAAAAAAAAAACAACAACGCGGCCTCGGTAGTCTTGCGTAACTGCGCTAGCCTGCCATCCCAGAGGTTCCCAAATTTACCTACATTCCCTACCTAAAAAAAAAAATCTCATTCCTCAAACCCAAAAACTTATCCTATCTATCCTTACTCCCGCACAATAGTCAGCGCATTATTTGCATTGTGGCTGCTAAATCAAGCAAAAACAAACAGTTAAACATTGCATCAGTGGCGTCAGCAAGAGGAAGCGGGACACCGCGGTAATAGCGCAGACGCACCAAATTTATCGAAGTCCTCAACCATCTATACGATCCTTCTGCCAGAAAAATGTGAAACACAGATGGCGCTTCAAGCAGTAAGAAGCAACGACAGGTGGGCATTTCCACCACTTAGGACTGGTAGCGGCAGGCTAATCACCTACCCTGAAGGAAATCAAACAGATTAACGAAACCAATGCAAGACAAGCCTTGCCGAGGCCCTAGGCTCCCGAGAGAAGTGAACCAGGAAAAAAAAACTTGTACCAGACTTGCATCAGCACTAACATAGTACACAAAAATCCATGTAGCAATCCAAATTCTACTAAAATATTTTCACAAAGGCAACCCTTTTCACAATCGAAAGATAACATTACCAGATGTTATCGTTGCATTCTACTTGCAAAAACATCGTGTGCATGTGTTCGTGTGAGTAACTGTAGTGTTCGCACATTTTTTGCGGTATTGGCTTGTTGTTGCAGTTGTTGCTCTTCCTGCATACTCGATATCTTCGCTTGCAAATTACAAGTTTTCGTTACCATTCTTTTGTTGTTTGTTTACATCTATTCAGTGAGAATATGTATGTATGTGCGTACGTATATATTTTGTACAAACATAATCCGACTTTTTTTCACCGAATATATTCGTTTTCATTTGCGATCATTCAAGGCATTCGTTTTTTACTATCTTTTGTTTAGTTTTTTCGGAAAAAAAGATGGGAGCTTCGAATGCATTCAAAGACGGAAATAATAGACCAAAACAAGGAAGGACAAATGCTCACAGACTCGTTTGATAAGAACATATTCGAGAGCAAGAAAACAAATATGTACACACATACATACATACATATGCATGTAGAAAGATTACAATGCACGCATTCCAAATCACCAACACACATGCACTCATACATATACCCGTACAAAGTACGGCATTCGAGAATCCTTGTAATAGGACCTGGCGGATTGTGGCACACTGTGCTCTTGCCCTAACGAGAAAGCAGCGTGTTTACAACTTGCATATGTATACGTGCATACTTACCCATGCCTAAACAGGTGATCATACCTACATGTATACATATACCTATCCATGTACATATTTATCTATGTATGTACATATGTATATGTGCGCAAGCTTGCAGGGATATTTCATATTCGAGGACACATCTTCTTCTTCGTGTTCGTTGTCATTTGCTTTCAAATATTTACCCACTCGCTATCTTCTTAGCTAGTATTTGTATTTACTCGATACAAAATATTCGCAACCAACTAGAGGAGGTGGTACATTACTTACTGAACGATATTTGTACATGCATACATACAGAAATAGGTGCTACGGCCGCTACTCCTATAACCTGAGGGTGTATACATATGTTCCTAACTGGAGACGTGTGTGTGTATATCTATATGTGTATGTATGTATGTACATATGTAAATATATGAGCGTGTTTCGGTTGGTGTGCTTTTTGTTGTGTCAACCTTCATTTACGTAGTTATTTCACCTGTGCGCATCGGCTGCATAAATATATAAATATACATACATAGGTACATTAGGGTTAGCCTTAGATGTATGGGGAAAAAAATTATTATGTTGCATAAGGCATATGCACTTAACTCCCTTAAGTACATAGGATTCTCGAACAACCACTCTTCGCCATCGAACACGGTTTTGTGCAAGGACTCTAAGTTCATTCCAAGTCTTACTCAAAGACCTCACTCCCGCCTGCGTTGCACGACATGAGGTGGTTCGTGGTCAGCCTTCACTTTGTCCTGTCCGTTGGAGGATCCACCGCAGAGCCTGTTTGGCGATGCTGTCGTCACTCTTTCTCAGAGTGTGGCCGATCCATTACCATTTCTTTCAGCGGATTTTAGTCGTCATTCGAATTGATTAACCTTCCTCAGTAATTCTATGTTAGATATAGTTAGACCTCCGAAAATTCACATTATGTGAAAGTTTGGAGACGCCTTGTGATCATCGCGGTGACCATCCTCGTCGTACAGCCGTATAGCGGACGGCCAGAGCGGCGCAAGAGTGCCGAACGGCACTTTCATAATTTTGCTTTCAACGTCAGTCTCACTTCCTCCATCTGCGGCGGTCATACGGAGTCTTGTCATAATTCTGTAAGATATTTTACAATGCAATTTGCAGAAAAAAGTTTCGTTGAGGAGGAGTGAGGAACTAAATAAAATTATATTGCAGTGAAATGTCCAGAGAAATGAATGGTTCGACCAGATCCATGCCAACACTAATTAGAGATGATCTCCACATGAAAGTCTTCCATCGCTCAACTTGTCATCTTTTGACAACGCGCTTGAAGAAAATTAGACTCGACAGATGGAAACAGCTTCTGCGGTGTCACGCGGTCAGCGACCATAAAAAAATTCTTTTCACAGATGAGAAAATGTTCACTGTTGACGAAGTTTTTAATAAGCAAAACGTCAAAATCTATACTAAAACTTCTAAAGACGCAAAAAATGGTTGTTCCAGCGTGGTCACCACTTGGTGGGGAGTGTCTTATGAAGGCGTTACATCTCTTCACTTCTGCGAAAAAGGGGTTAAGACCGTGGCAAAAGTGTATCGGGAGGATGTTTTAGAAGGCATGATGAAGCAGTTGAGCTGTACTCTCTTCAATGGAAAGAGTTGGTTCTTCCAGCAAGATTCTGCTCGAGCCCATAAGGCAAAAACCACCCAGCAGTGGCTAAAAAACTATATTACTGGGTTCATAACCGTAGAAGATTGGCCGTCTGGAAGTTCAGACCTGAATTCATTGGACTACAGTTTGTGGTCAGAATTGAAGAACCTCACATAAATTTGGAGAGGTTCAAACAATCTTTGGTTCGAGCAGCAACGTAAATATCAATGGAAACCGGGCGTGCTGCAATGGCTGAATAGCCTAATGGCCTAATTTACATATTTAAATAAAAAAACTTTATTAAAAAAAGTATTATAATTTCATATCTAACTTGTAATCTCAGTGAAGGTTACCTAAGGGTAAAGTCACTGTATATGAAAAATTTCTATTATTTCTAATATTCTATTAATCACCCTATCAGAAGATTTGTAATTTTTGCAAATAACATCGTTTGCCAATCAAATTGTAACTGATGAACTCGACAGCTAAAATATGCAAACAGAAAAGCAATGGAGCACGAGAAGGTCCAAACAAAGATTTCCATTTACAAAATATTTGTTGTATATTGTTATTTAGTTTAAAAGTTACACAAAAACAAATTTGGAAGATTATTTTGCACCACCTATACATTTCTCCACTTGTTTATTAATAATATTATTTGCTAGAGCGCCGGCCGGGGGCTCAAAGTCCCGAATCGGTTTCAGTTCCAATTATATTTCGGGAGCGATAGGTTGTTAGCCCAGGGTCCCAACTCACTCGATGGGGCTGGCATCTTAAATTTAGCTAGAGGGAGCAGCATTTCCAAGTCAGCCGCTGTTTGCAGCCGCCCACTATTTAACAGAATTTGGTTTGATGCTTATTTGAAGGTGGCATCATCTCGCTTTATCGATGCTGTTTACCGACCTTGTAGTTCTTAATTAGAAGAGTGTAGAGCGGACTTGAGAGCTCCACTACATTCTGATACAGTAGCCGCTGTTTGTACGGCACTCCGTGACAATTTTTGACAGAAACCCTGATCTCCAATAAATTTCAAAGTATTTTGAATTCGGTGAACAAAAATCATATCCGCTGCAACTTTTGTGTTCTTCGGTTCACCCTAATATATCTACATACTCTCCCACTACTTTGAATACAATTTTGTAACGCAACAAAATAAGCAAACATTGATGCTTGAGTTTCTTGCAACTCCCCGAAGGCAGTTTTCTTAAATTGAGTGACTGTCAGTTAGACCAGTTGTGACTTTCGGTTGGCTAGTGTTATTGTAAGTTCTCTTCTTGTTGTTTCTGTCATAGTGAACGTTGTTACTGTATTGTGTTTTTATAATATTTGCTTCATTTTCTCTTAGTGTAACCTTTTGTGCAAATATTCGCCTTATTTTGAACTTGTCACTGTGACACAGGTGAAAATAACTCTTTTGCTTCGAATAAAAGAGCAAATTAATAAACCTACCATCAAACTTAAATATTTCCGGATTTCAAGAGTAACCGCATTGTGTAAAATCGCAGATTACAAAGCCAGAACTACATTCCAAATTTACTATATAAGATACGTTTTTTTTTTTAATATTGGAGGCACGAAAATTTCCAGATACACCACATTTTTAATTTTTAAGTATTTTAAATTCTTAGCAATTCCTCACACTCAACGACATATAGGCAGAGAGATCACAACCTTTTATTGAATACCACTGCTTCTTTAATGGTGCGGTAACCACCTAAGCAATCCAGGCCGAATTCAACCTACCATCCATTCCTCGTTGTACTAACGAATGCGAAATAGAAAGACGAAGTGTAGTCAATTCCAACTATTGCTTCCAACTCCGAGAGAGTGTCTCTTTCCTTCTGTCACTAATGATACTGATACTGTATATACACGTAGGACAAGACTTAGCCTACTGGATCACCATTCCTCAATGAAAAGCTCAAACAGCTTATCGCTCCAAAGTAAAGATCTACTCACCTTCCACAGATTATTTCTTTCGAACGCTTCAAAGGTAGCACCATGGGATATTGTTATCGTCCAAGCTTCTGTGCGATACAATAAGTTATTTAGGAACTTTTGTCGTATTGGAACTGTTCGATTACACAGGGCAACAAAAATATTTTTGAATTTTTTCATCCGATTTCTCTTTGTTTTAGTTCTAGCTCGGTTGTTGTGCGCATTTTTCAAATATGATAACAATGGCCCACTATAGTTGATATTTGCTACGAGATCCACCTAACGATAACTCATGCAACGTGTAGTCGCACTCAAAATGTAAATCATCTGTAAAGAGGATTAGCTCACGAGGGGGTTCTTTCAAATGCCGGAAATAGGGTGCTGAGTAAATTGAAGATAAGTTAAGGCTTCATCTGCTGAGATAGGCGTAACAGAATTTTGTCATGGCTCTGACGAGCACTGCGATGAGCAGTAATTAGTTTCCAAGAACGGAAAAGAAATTTATTATTATTCCGTTTGTATTTGACCGATTCGCCTGAATAGTCCCTAATTTCGTAAATAAGTTCCGAGTGATTACTTCTGAAGGGCCTAGAGAACAGCTGGGCTTCCAACATATGTCTTCTGGGTTGATCTCTGTGGCAACTGCTGGCTAAGTATTAAGTTATACTCCTAACTGGCAGCAAGCAAGCCTTAGTACGCACTTAGTATTTTAGTGCGGTATTTTAATAGGGTAATAGCTTATTGTAATGCATTTTATCAGCCTCTGGAACCTTATGAGCGCTATATAATTTAATACCGATGGACAGATCCCCTTAATTGCTCCGTTGATGTTTATTTGTCAAGTATTACTGGCTGGCGACTTAAGAATCTTTCAGGTGTTTCTTTTTTACGAGGAAGAAGCATCGAAAATCTCGCCAGTGTGTGACTTTAACACAATCTAAAAGTCCTACAGTCAAAGTCCCATCGGTACTATTGTTAAGTGTTTCGTTTCGTCGGGAGGTTGTTTGAGCACTAGACCCAACACCCATTACTGTGCTGGTGCAATATGTCAAAAGTAGCTCCTGCTTCTTACCACCCACCGTTTAGGTCTTTTGATGAGAGAGCCGCCCGTGTCATATCAGTATCCCCCCCCACCCGCCGTGTTCCTGTCCATTACCATAGAAAGGTAAGTTTCTACGAGTATGTCTGGTGTCGTCGGTTTGCCTGTTTGTCCTGCCTGTTTCCTGTATCGAAGTTGCTGCACTATTTCGGAAGCCGCCTGTTGTTTGTCGTTGCATGCGCCGTTGCTCTTCAGCATCAATGGCATTAACTTCTCGGGCGCGACACTACAAACGAGTTTATCTTCTAGCGCTTTCCTAAGTCTTCTGAAACGAAGGCATACGAAAAATACATGTTCTGCATCTTCGTCGATGCCTTGCGCGCAATGCTCGTAATATGGAATCTCTTCGTGTCCAACGCGATCAAGGTCCATGACTACTAAGGATTTGGGTAAGGTAGTAATCGACCTCTCCGCGATTTCTTTCAAGCCATTCTTTTACTCTAGGTATGAGGCGGTGGGTGGCCGCCGTGGCCGAATGGGTTGGTGCGTGACAACCATTCGGAATTGAGAGAGGACGTAGGTTCAAATCTCGGTGAAACACCAAAATGAAGAAAAGTTTTTCTAATACCGGTCGCCCCTCGGGAGGCAATGGCAAATCTACGAGCGTATTTCTACCATGAAAAAGCTCCTCATAAAAAATATCTGCCGTTCGGAGTCGGCTTGAGACTGTAGGTCCCCCACTTGTGGAACAACATCAAGACGCACGCAACAAAGGAAGAGCTTGGCCAAACACCCAAAAAGGGTGTACGCGCCAACTATATATATACATATATATATAAAAGGTGGTTAAGTTTCAAGGGCCGGTGTTGATTTTGAATAAATACAACATTTTTAAAAAATTATTGCCATTTCCCTTTATTGTGATAATATCAGTATGGCTCAATTACGTATGGCCTCGGCGGTACACCTCCATCCGATGGTCCAAATTTTCAATGACGCTGAGGCGTAATTGAGCTTCTATGCCGTTAATGTGCCGAATTATCTCATCCTTTAGCTCTTGAATTGTTGCTGGCTTATCGACGTGCACCTTTTCTTTCAAATAACCTCAAAGAAAGAAGTCCAATGGTGTCAATTCACGTGATCTTCGCGGCCAATTGACATCGCCGCGATGAGGGATTATTCGGCCATCAAATTTTTCGCGCAAAAGAGCCATTGTTTCGTTAGCTGTGTGACAAGTGGCACGTCTTGTTGAAACGACATATCGTCTACATCCATATCTTCCAATTCGGGCCAATAAAAAATTCGTTATCATCTCACGATAGCGAACACTGCCTGACCGGCCTCATTTTGGAAAAAATACGGCCCAATGATGCCGCCGACCCATAAATCGCACCAAACAGTCACTTTTTGTGGGTGCATTGGTTTTTCGGCAATCACTCTTGGATTATCATTCCCCCAAATGCGGCAATTCTGCTTATTGACGAATCCACTGAGGTGAAATGTGCCTCATCACTGAAGATGAAGTGCGCGATATGCATTTTGATTTGAACGCCCGTTTTCATAATAAGCCTGAATAACTTTAACACGTTGTTTTTTACATGGTTCAAATTGAATTAATCGGAAATTGAAAAATGTTAAATGAAATGTAGGAAAAAACTTGATGTTAAGGTGTGTTTACGATCAACATCGGCCCTTAAAATTTAACCACCCTTTATAAGGTGGTCCAGCTGCCTTTTGTTGAACTATCACACCGTGTATGCCACTGGTCTACGCTGCGTAGTTTTACCATTTCTAAGTGTAAATTGCGATCGAATTGGTTTCTTGTGCCTCATGTCTCCTGCGCTACCAGGTCAAGTGGACAGAGGCCAGCTATGGTGAGCGCCGCATCTTTCGAGATCGTTCTGAAGACAGAGAAGCATATGGAGCGCGTTTAAGTGCACCACACCAGACTTGCTTGCTGCCATGGTCCGTCGATAGTTGCCTTTTTTCTGGCCGGTGCTTCCGTTGCAACCGCAGCTTTGCTGCTAGTGTACTCCGAGTGGTAACGGAAGCTATGTCGATGCCTAAGTACATAACATATGATTTCGCCGCCAAATCTGAGGTGACTTTCAGGGCGATACCGCTTGTGTGCGTTAAGAAGGTTACTGCTATTAGAAAAAACTTGTTTTTTCATTTTGGTGCTTCACGGAGACTCGAACCTACGTTCTTTCGGAATTCCGAAAGGTAGCCTCGCACCAACCCATTCGGCTACGGCGGCTGCCTGCACATACATATAGCGACGATAAAAAGAGCAAAAACAAAAACGATGGCGGGGTGTTCTCAACTATCGTACCCGTCCTGTACATGCATAGAAGTAGCCACAGGAGTTCCATTTCGGTCAGAGTCTTGCGATAAGGGAAATTTAAAGAAAGGGAATTGCGGGAGTCATTGTTAGTGAAATTTTGCAAATTTTGGCTTAGAACACCGTGCGGCAAAAATTGACGTTTTTTGTTATCCAGGAAAAATCTCAAATCTCAAAACAAAAAATGAATATCCTAAAAATTTTTGAACGTCCTATAAAACAAGGGAAGCCCAAATGTGTGTTTAAAGTGGGAACATTCGAAATTCTTATGCGGGCAGGTTCTGAAATTTACTTCTAGTGAGTTTTAATGCAAATGACACAACATTTTTTCCTACGTTTGGCCAAAAGCCTAATAAGAATTTACTTATATATAAAGAAATTGCATTTTAGTTGTTATGTAAAATATAAACTTAAATTCGAATAGATTTTTAAATGTGTTTAATTGAAGAGGCGACGCATTGGAAAAAAAATATTATTAGACACAATTTTTTTACCTGCCGAATACTAAATGGAAAATACTTCGCGAGTATAGAATTTTGTATGAATTATATTCAACAGATTTCGCATAACTTTACAATCTACATACATATGCATGCACTCATAAATTTGTGACATATCTATGCATCGAATGAAATATTGACAAAGCAATAAACTATGAGAAAAACTTGCTAATTTATGCGAACAAATTTTAAATTGTTCCATATTTTATGTCAAAAGTGCCACATTGGTCAACATGCGGTGGGTTAACGGAACAACAACCTACATACATACCTACTCGTACATGAATATACAAAGCTTTTAATTTTTATTACAAACTTTTATGTTTTATTTGGCACTTAATTAAACATGTAAATTATGGTTAAACTTTTGGGCGTTCTTAGTCGATTGTTTTTTCGTTATTTTTTTGTTTTGTTTGTTTTTAGCAGGAAACTAATATTCATTCTATTTGGTTAGATTCCAGATCGAAATTAAGAGAAACTCAATTCACACACAGTTATAAATTCAGACACGTTTTTCGTATGCTAAATAATCTTAAGGTTAAAAAAATAATTGTTGTTGCATAGACAAGCAATCGCTTAATTGAGATCTTTACGTGAGAGGGTAGTAAAATTAAAGTTTGTGGTGCGCCTTCGAAGATAAGTCTGGCTAAGAAGCAAATATTAATGGACTTAAGAGCTGATCTAAATAGAAAATAATGCCTTTAACAATTCTTGTTGATTTTTATATATACAGCTGTGTTCACAATAATAGCAGCGAGAAATATTGCAAGGTTTATTTATTTAAGTATAGTTTATATTGCAAAAAACATATAACTAGGAGTTTCAAACTTTGTACAGCATTTAAAAAATTCAGCAAATTTTCATAAAAAATTTCAAATATTTCGTTAGAATTTTTAGAATAATTTCAAGTATAAAGCCTTATAGTGCATTCAATTTTAGTAAAGAATTTTCCAATAACAGCTACTATTGGAGAATGGATTGCGCTATCGAGAGATGATTAATGATTTTTTATGGCCGGAGTTGGATGGTATTGATCTGGAAAACGTTTCAACAAGACGGCGCTACGTGTTGCTTTTTGCGTTGCTTTTTGACAATTTTTTTTGCTGACCATATTATAAATTTTCTGCCATATAACGAAGGCCCGAAGTTTTTTCATGTGGAAAAAATGCTGAAAACCTCAAAAACAAACAATGCAATAAATCAATTCACTTCAAACTTGCTGAATATTAATCAAAAATTTAATGAGCTATAGGCAGTGCATCTTGAAATTTTTCGAAAAATTCTGATTAAAAAGTTTGAAGTTTTGATGGAAATTTGTTGAATTTGAAATGTGGCTAAAGTTTGAAAATTTTAGTTATATGGCTTTTGTCGTAATATGAACCATATTTTTATAAAAAAAAAAAAATAAATAAATAGTCAAAACTTTGTAATATATCGCGCTGCTACTATTGTGAAGGGAGGTGTACATATATTGATGAGGCTGTGTTTGAATTACTGAATGTATAAAGCATACTTACTTTTACTTTTTTGTAGACTTTGTCAGACTTTACTTTGCAGGCATTAAATTATTATTATTATTACTATTATTGAAGCTTAAAATTAATCTTGAAACTAGAAGCACTGTTGGGGCTATCTGGTTTATTATTGTAATATTACTTAGTTATATAGATTACTAAGCTTTTCAGCTGTATACGAGTGTACCAGTGAGTGTTTTTTAAGATTTTAATTAATTAAAAGGAATCTACGAAAATGATAAGTCAGTTGCATTCTCATGGTAACAAGAAGTCACTATATTTGAATGGTTGTTTGTGCAATATTCATTGATTTCAAAAGATGTACTTGTGCCAAAAAACCTTTGGTATAAAATGAAATGTTAGTCTGCCTTCTAGAGAATAATGGAGAAATTCAGAGTTTCTTTTAAGAGATTTGGCCAGATTTTACAGACGGCTCTAAGACCGAAAACGGAGCTTCAGCTGTATGGCATGGCAAGAGAAAAACTTTAGATTCTCTCAAATAATCATGTCGCTGGTTTGCCAATAAGTGGTTTTCGCATTATTCAATGCAGCGGAATAGGTAATTGAGAATATATACCACTGTTACTGGATCAGGGTTTTTAGTGAGAGCCGGAGTTCCTGGGAAGAGTAGACAATGCACTGCCTCCCTAAAGTTTTCGCGGCTTACACCCCCAAGGTGAAGAAGTGGAATTAGGACTTTGTTATATAGCTCTAGTCTATCAATGCGTACATAGAAGCTCAAAGCTCGGGTGTAGGTTGGGCGGAGATGTATAGTACATATATTCCGAACGTCAGTGGATCTCCTTTAGCTGTCTAAACGAAGAAGAGGAAGATGCGATTCCGCACCTTCTGTGCCTCTGTCCTGCTCTATCCAAACGAAGATTCAACACTTTAAATGTATATATTTTTAAGACTTAGAAGGTCACAGCACTATGGCAATCAGAGGCCTTATTAAATTTTTGAAAAGTGCACAATGGTTTTTTGGAGATCAGAATCAGTTCCCCATGCGGTATCGGAATGGGTTATAAGCCTGAGCGTGTCGCATAATAAACAGTCGCTACAATAAAAATAATAATAATAATAATAATAATATTACTTAATAATATAACTTAACCTAACCGTAACATAACTTGGGATCCGCGGATCATCTAATGGGACTAGAGCCAATTATCAGCCCAGGTTTTGGTGGTCAGGTTAGGTAGATCCGATACTTCGTGAAAAAAATCACAGGTGCCTTTGGTGTAGCTTCAACACAACCAAGTGCTTCTTGAAAAAATCCAATAGGGATGTAAGGTTGTCCATATGGAAACTTAAAGTTGAGTTGATTACGCCGCATAATACAGAAAGTCTGCATAGAAACACATCGATGCATATGGGCAACCCAATATGTGTATTCTGTCAGCTGGAAGACGACCATTTATCGATTTTGCCACGCCCTTATAAGGCTAAAGGGGCGTATTTTTGAGTCAGACGTCTTGAGAATTAATAAGTTATTATAATATATTATAATAATACATTCTCTGTTTCAGCTACAAACTCTATTGACAAACCTCGGTGATTCATCAAAGAGTCAAGAAAGTATGAAAAGATGTTGAACATGGAAACCTTCTAAAACCGCCTCTTTGTCCTTCCCATACTGCCCTCCTTTTAGGCTTTACGTAGGATAGGCATCTATAACTGAGTGCTTATATAAATTTAGTTGGCGCGTACACTCCTTTTTGGTTGTTTAGCTGAACTCCTTCTCCAAAAATAAAAACATTTCTATCATTTGACTTTTCATGCCTACTGTGGCTTTTTAACCCGAGTCAGCCGTGGTTGCCTAATAATCTTCCGGCTTGCCCAAATCTATATACCCATCCCAGTTCGTTTTGATTTTTCTATTGTTGTTCATTTTTCAGATGCTGGATAATACATTTATTATAAAACAGGGAGGAAATCTCTAATAATTAGCGCTTTCCGACAATTGAAGAATATTTATTTTTTCAATAGCGGCATTTATGTAATATATATTCAGATTATCTAATGTTATGCAAAGAAATGACATGCCACCTACAGCAACGTAGACTTTGACGCTTTTTTATTTGTTGCCCAACCTGTGTAAAATAATTTTCATCTACCAATCTCGAGTAAATTGTCCGTAGCCAAATGGGTTGGTGCGTAACTACCTTTCGGAAGTGCACGCGCTTGAATCTGAATGAAACATCAAAATGATAGAAAACGTTTTTTTTAACCGATCACCGCTCGGCAGTCAATGGCAAACCTTCGAGTGTATTTCTGCCATTTCTGCTTCTCATATAAAACCATTCGCCCTACGGAGTCGGCTTATAACTTCCTTTAGTTTTTGTGTGTGTTTTTAATGCTAGAAAAGATGTTTGTGTAGATTTTTTAGAAATATTCATAACAAAATTGTTAGCTATACATAGTTTGGTTTTCTTGATTGGTATGTCAAGGTGAGTAATTAGATCTAAAAATTAACTATGGTTTTATCAAATAGAAAAGCTCTTGCTTGAGGTTGACTGTGTACTCCAAATTTAAAAAAATGTTAGTCCAGAGTGTAGGGTTTTTTTCTTACGGGGGATTGTTGTTGCTGTTGACGTGGCTGAGTATTTCCTTTAAAATAATCCTAATTAGCGACTAGCGCCATTTTACTACCATTGTTCTCGTGTGATGTCTGTTTTTGTTTAGTCAGATCTTTTTCGCGAGATGCAAGTATAGCAGCAAACTCTTTATATTTATGTCTGAGGTTTCATTAATTTGCTGTAAGAAAGGCTTACCGAAAGTCTTGCTATAGCTAGACCTGGACATTCGCATAAATAGTGGAAGAGTCTCTCTTTCACCACCTCCGCCTGACAGCTTCTTCAGATAGGATTGAAAGGAAGGTTGAGTCTTGCAAATAGGTATTTCGTCCTCTGGATGTTCTACGGCCATGTTTTTCTTGTTGTAGTACATGGAATTAATTCATTTTACCTTCTTTCGGCTAAAGCATAGCAGTGTGAAGAAATATTTTTATTGTGTTGAATGGGATAGCAACTACCACCGCCTCTGTTGTGTCTAGTGTCGAACCTTTTCTTGCTAGCTCATCTGTTATTTCATACCCTCTATATTCCTGTGACTGGGAACCCATATAAAAGTAATTTGAAACCAATGACCAAGCAATTTAGTTCCTCTCTACACTAGTTTGTATGAAATGGAGTTAGAGTCTAAGGCCTTGATAGCTGCTTGACTATCTGAAAAAAAAGCTACTTTTGCACCAATTTCTTTGTAGTGTTTTAGTGATTTGCTTCTTTGATTGCTAATAGTACTGCTTGCAACACGCTGGCATAGTCAGGAAGTCTAATTGATTTATATAATTTAAGGGGCTCCGAATAGTGGCCAGCTCCCACATTGCAGATCAACTTAGAACCGTCAGTGTGGATTTCAATGGCGAATCTGCCAAACACCTTCCCTTTCGTCTATTTTCCTCCATTCGGCCCTTGTTGTCCTCTATGTCCCTGAGTCTTACCGCGTTGCATGTAACCGAGATTTTTATTATAGATTTTGGTCAAAGATATTAATTCGTTTCGAGAATTTAATGAGAGATTCGATTTTCAGGTCCGAGAGTACTGAAAGATTGTCAATTGTTGGAGAGCCAAGAAGAGCGAGTCGACTTCTGGCTAGACCGGGACAACTGCACAGCAAATGTCTGCTCGATACTTCCTCATCTTCGTCCTCGCAGTATCTGTACAGGTCTTTTTGCGGAACCCAGAGCCGACGTGCGTGAGTGCCCAAAAGGCAGTGGCCGGTGATAAGAAATATTCTATGCCTTAGTTCGTATTTCGAAAGACTTATGAGGGTTTTTGTCTGTTTCAGAATGTAGGATGACCAGATTTGTCTGGTCGTAACGCAAGTAGTTTCCATTCACCACTTCCGATCAGCTATGCTGTGAAATTCTCGATCAACGAACATTTTGCATGTTGAGAGCGGAATGTGGATTGTGGGTAAGTTACAAACTTTTGATTGCGCAGCTCCGAGCTCATCAGCTTTGCAGTTACCTTCGAATCCACTGTGACCCGGTATCCAGATAACTTGGAAAAAAAATGGTTACAAGTGCATCATTGAAAGTATTGCCAATCGCTGGCTACTACTTTTTTTCATCTACTTTTCCCGAGCGTTGTCATGCTGTAGAATCACTTTTTCATGCCTCTCCGCGTATTGCGGCCGCTTTTCGCGCAGCTCAATCGAATCAATAGTCGATACAGATCCCCAGTGATGGTTTCGCTTGGTTTTAACAGTTCATAATAAATAGCACCAACTTGGTCCCACCAAATACATAGCATAGCCTTCGCAGCGTGAATATTCGGCCGAAGCGACGACGTAGAAGCATAACCGGGCAGTCCCCATGACTTTCTTTTTTTGAATTGCTATAATGCATCCATTTTTAATCACCCGGCACGATGCGATGAAGAAAACCCTTCCTTTTTGCCGCCGGAGCAGTTGTCCACACGCAAAAAAGCGATGTTCAACATCCCTTGGTTTAAACCCATGAGGAACCCAAGAATCCTGTTTCTGAATCATTCCCAAAGCATGCAATCGCTTGGAAATGGATTGACGGGTAACTCCTAATACTGAAAAAAGTTCTTCTTGCGTTTGACAAGGATCTTCATTGAGCAATGCTTCCAACTCAACGTCTTCGAATATTTTTGGCCTTCATACACTAAAAATCAAGAAAAAACCCCCTTTGAGTACAATACGCAAAGAAAACCGGTTTCAATTCGCGAAAGAATACATGACGTGGACTATCCAATCGGACACTCGACTAAATGATTGGCGTTCAGTTGTATTTACTGATGAAAAACGTTTCAATTTAGATGGCCCTGATGGATTTCAATATTATTATCACGATTTGCGGAAAGATGAGCTATATTTAAGTCGCCACCATAGCCGAGAAGGGGGAATAATGGTGGGGGGTGCTATCACGTTTTATGGAACAATTGACTTGATTTTTATCGATCAAAATATGAACGGCGATCACTTCAAAACATTGTTGGAGTCCGTATTTCCAAAATTAAAAGATCTCTGTGGACCAATTCCTTGGATTTTTAGTAAAATCTTTTATTTCGAGTCAAAACGATAATATCAGGACCTGGCCACCATATTCTCCAGATCTTAACGTAATTGAAAATGTTTGAGGCTGGCTAACACGGAAGGTATACGAAGGAGGAAAAATATTAAACGTGCTTGGAGCGAGATTTCCTTGAACTACATAGATTCCTTGTATCATTCTATGAAGGACCGAATTTATGAAGTTATTACTAACAAAGGAGGCAGTACTCATTACTGAAATTATTATTTTTTATTTCAAATAAATCAAATAGTAATTTAAGTTAAAATCCAAATACTTTTCTTATAAAAATTAAAAAGCCAAAGTGCGTCTATTCTAATGACCAAGAAAAATTCGCCTTATTTTGAGTAGCTTTAAGAAAATGTTTGAAAAACACAATTTTGTTAAATATTCAAATGATTATATTATATTTAAAGTATCATTAAATCGTCCCCTTAGTATAACAATAACCTATGTGCTCATAGGCTATTATTTTTTATTGAATTTTTGGATTCTCCATCGTCCATTTTATACGTGGTCAAAATTTTGTCAAATTCTAGTTCCACAAAGTGGGTCAAAACGTCAGTCAAAAAATAATAAATATCTACAAACATAACTAGATTTGAGTGAGAGCTACTTTCAACAAAAAGTTTAAAATTCATTTTTTCAAAACATCAAAAAATTTATAGGCTATTTTAATACTAAGGGGACGAAATAAGAAATATTTTTGCATATCAACTTCTTTTCTATCGTCCTTTAATAAATAAATATGAAGCAAAGTTGTATGCAACTAAACGTGCGTCTAACCTAAGACCAGCAGTGTATTTATGGCACAAACAGCGGGAACTTAGACGACCCCAAAATTATAGGATCTTAAGATTTAATATGCGATTTCTTGCTAGTAACGGAACCATTTTATTTCACTTAAAATGAAAACTCAGGCGTAAACTTTAAAAACTGTCACATTCAGTCGGTAAAAGCAATGTTATTTTGAAACGCTATGGGTTTTGTTCTGATTTTGATTTAATTAATGAATTTTAAATTACAATATTTATCCGCCATTAATTGGAGGATTATATATTTTGTGTATAATTAATTGATTTTAGAATGCTGGAATCCAACATGAAAAATTTCACTTTAATAAGCTGACAGTCACTTAAATATCGCTTAGCTTAACTCGCTGCTACTTCATATTTTTCATAATTATTAACATTTATAAAGAATGAAAGCCCGTATAGACTCCATAAAATAAATTTTAGCCAACTTAGCTTTCAACAGGTCGCCACGGCTGGTGGTTGTTAGCCTATACGGATGTATGAGTGAATGAGTGAATGAATATAAGCACCGAATTTTACCTATTTATGTAAGTGCATACGTATATCTGAATTCATGTGCTTGTATTTAGGTAAATATGGGAATATGAATATGCTATTCGGCGGTTTGTATTGTATGTGGCTCCAACAATGAAAGGCATTGTCCCCGCAAGCTGTAAATTCATTATTAGCAACTGATCTTTTAGCGATAAACGGTAGGTAAGAGAATAAATAACAAATCACTAAAAACGAGTCATTGAGCGCATTGTTAAAAATCTATCGCAGAACTTAAATCTATATGGCATTGTTGATTTGCGGTTAAGCAGCATATACATGAACACACGCACACAAATGTACAAATTAAATATAAATCAGCTTAAAATGCAAATAAAAGAAATAAAAAGTTTAAGCAGATTTATAGAAATAGCCGATTTTTAAATGAATTTCTCACAAATAAAAGCATAGCATGTGAAGCTGGGAATCCAACAAAGCAAATTAGTTGAAAATAAAATTGGGTACACAATTAAAACAACAATAGGCACAAATAAAGGCAGCAACAAAAGAGTTTGACAAAATTCGGATTTACATATGTTTTTTAACAGTGCCAACAACGGCAGCAATAAATCTTCGAAAATAGAAATGTACTTCAAATTAATCAAGTCTGTCCAAAAGGGATTGGCTGCTCAATTTTGTAGACAGTTTGAGTAAATGATAAAGCTATATCTACAGATATTGGAATCGAAATTAAGGTATTTACCGCTAAACTGCACCTATATGTGTTTAGTTAAGTGTGTACGTATGTGTGTCACCTAAAACGACCTGCTGCCAGCCCATAAACAATGTCGTCTGTCGGTTCGAATGACTATTTCTGCTTGTTTTTTTTTTTTTAACTTCTACGAAATGTTTTTGACTAAACTGATCACCGATTACATTAAAATTTTGGAAAAACAAAACACAAAAAAAGAATTCATGAATATTCGTAGGAAGATGAAGCGAGAGGAAGAGCAGCGGGCGAGTGTGGTCAATCAAGTGTTCATATCTGCCGCGAGTAGCTGGGGGGAAAAGAAGATGCTCGTATGTAGAAAAAATCGAAAGCCATAAATAGTGAATGGGCGCGATAAAGAAATAGTCAACTGGTTAACTGTCGGTGATAAAAAAGATACAAAATGCCTACAAAAGCCACCAACAGCCACCAATAGCATGATCGCAGCAACAACAACAACAACAACTTCAGCAATAACAATAAAATATTAGTAGGTAAATAGAGAAACAAGTTATCGGAAAGTTGCTTGGTTGTTAAAAATACTGGACGAGCTGTTTGCTGACAGGTGAACAAAACGGCCGCGCTATATATGCAAGTGTGTGCGTAATTATGTATGGCAGTGTGTTTAATTGTTGAAAGATGCGCTTCCAAAGTATGCGATAAAGCTTTTCTTGTTATCAGGAAAATTTCATATTTACGTGAAACTATAGATTTTATAAAGAAATGCTGCACACTCAGTTTTACATTTTCTCAACAACTTAATTTTTTAAAAGAAACAACTTAATTTTTTAAATTAAAATTAAATTAAATGATATTAATATGGTTATAAAAAGTTGGTGGATATATCCAGCTATTAAAAAAGAAACTGTTTTACTTTTCGCCAAGAAAAATATTTTTTTTTTTGCCGTATCCTTTGCGCAGACTCCATTTCGTAGGAAGAAAATGCAATTCGTTTTATAAGTAGAGGTTCAACTACTTTCTTTTTCTAAAAATAATGAAACCCAAATAATAGGAAATGCGGATCACTTTTAAAATTTTGAAATGGGAATCGTCAGATTATGATGAAAAATGTCTATTGAAATACAAATTGAAAAACATAAATTATAGCATGACATTAAAAAACCAGATATTGATATTTTCAGTAAGCAGATTTACAATTTTCGCATGTAAAAATAAGTTCTCCGGCCGCCGTAGCCAAATGGGTAAGCGGACAAATCTCCGGGTTCAAATACCCGGGTACGAAATATCAAACGCTTCAATAAGTTTTCTCTAAAAGCGGCCGTCACTCGGCCGGCAAAAACCTCCGAGTGTGTTTCTGCCATGAAAAAACTCCACATAAGAAAACCATCAGCCGTTCAGAATCGGCTTTAAACTGTAGGATCCGCAGAGGGAAATGGGAAGAAGAGCTCGACTAAACACCCAATAAAGAGTGTAAGCGCCAATTATATACTTATAGTATATACCTATATACAAATAAATAAATAAAAATAAATAATTGGCGCGTACACTTCTGTTAGGTGTTTGGCCGAGCTCCTCCTCCTATTTGTGGTGTGCGTCTTGATGTTGTTCCACAAATGGAGGGACCTACAGTTTCAAGCCGACTCCGAACGGCAGATATTTTTATGAGGAGCTTTTTCATGGCAGAAATACACTCGGAGGTTTGCCATTGCCTGCCGAGGGGCGACCGCTATTAGAAAAATGTTTTTATTAATTTTGCCTTCACCGAGATTCGAACTAACGACCTCTCGGTGAATTCCGAATGGTAATCACGCACCAACCCATTCGGCTACGGCGGCCGCCCGTACAAATATATGCATATAAAAAACTTCCACTAATGGTGGTGTTGCTGATGGTGGTGGCAATGTTGTCTGAGTGACACAGCCGGGAAATAATATATATATATATATATATATGTTTTCATACACCATTTTTAGGTCAAATGTTTTTTATTAGTCAAACCATCTTGATTTAGCTATACATCTGCCTATGTTGTCTATTTTCTTTTCTGCAATTTCTTTGAAGTTAGAGAAGTTGTCCAACATTCTATGTCGTCGAGCACAGAAACTTGGGCACTCATACAGATAGTGACACACTGTTTCCTTTGATTATTCGTGATTGCAGTTTATACATTTATCGTTGTACACAGATGGTTCCAAAACGCTCCAAGGAGTAGGAGCAAGAATAGTGGGACGTAGAGCACATAAATCCATAACACTAAGTACAAATACCACAAGTTTCCATGCGGAGCTCTTCGTCATAATGGTAACAATGGAAATCATATCCAAAAAAGAGTTCGAGAAAGTAAAAATTAAAATACTTTCGGACAGCCAAACGGTTCTCAAAGCTTTGAATAGCTTCACATTCAAGTCAAGAGTCCTAATAGAGTGTACCGATGCACTCAAAAAACTGGCCACTCATAATCAGGTCTCACTAAATTGGGTACCAGAACATGAGGGACACGAAGGAAACGAGAAGGCAGACTTTTATGCCAAAAAAGGGGCAGAAGGGCTATTTATTGGGCCAACCCCATTTTTCGGCTTTAACAAAAATGATATAAGACAAGAAACCAAAAAATAGATCCAAACTGAAATCAGAAAACACTGGAACGGTACAAGCAGCCTTAATCACTCCAAAAAAGTTTTGAACTCTAATGCCGACAAAGCAAAATCTGCTCTAACCCTAGATAAAAAGGGCCTCAGATTACTCTGTGGAGCACTTACAAGTCACTTTACCTGTAATAAACACTTTAACACAATAGGATTGTCTAGTACAAGATTAGACAGGTTCTGCTGAGATGAAAGGGAGTATACGGAACACTTAATCACCAACTGTGCCGCATTAGGCCACAGAAGACACAGAATCCTGGACTCGCACCTACTAGAGGAGCAAGACCTACAACTGCTCCTTCCTAAGGAGCTAGTTCGATTCCGCGGTATACTAAATAATTCTAATTAAGTAATTAGGGGCGTACAATAGATCAATCTGGTCGCAGTGCATAAAGGCCTTAGTCTAACCCATACAACCATTACAATTACCATCGAGGTACACCCACCCCATCTTCCCGGCATGGTCTTCCAAAGTCCAGTAGCCGGTTATTGTGGACGTAATTCTGAATAAGTCTGCTTGTGACTTTCTTTACAACTCGATAGTTCTGGATTTGTTGAAATTGGGCCAGGATAGTTTAGTTATTTTGCAGATATCCATGTTAGTGCATTCATATTATCGTACTTCCACTCATTTTCTCATGTTTTAAGTGGCCAGTACAATTACACATGGGACAATGGGTGGAACCATTCCGATTCAACTTCTGGGGCATATTCTCTTTATAAACAATTCGGAAGTCAATCACCCCATTCATATTGTAGAATCCGTCCGAATACGAATGTCTACTACGAATATGAAAAAATTGTAATCGTGGGTTCCATGTGAACACGAAAAAAGTACTGCCAAACTCAAATGTCAAATTTTAATATTTTGACATCAGCTCACTTCAATGTAAACAAGACAATTTAGCAAATAATCTTTAAGGTTTTTGTCAAGTTAGCTGAATTTTCAAGTTAAAATGTATTCGTTGACATGTGCGGCTGTATTAATGGAGAAGGAAAGTGAGAGAAGCAACGGAGTCTCTGAAGTGAGCGAAAAATATTGTGAGATGCAAGCAACCCTCTCGACATGGACGAACCACTGTAAATGCTCGCCTTTTTGTTAAAGAAAAAGTTTATTTAAAAACGGCTTTAAACAGGTTTATCAAAAGCTACCGTTTAAATAAAGCTGCGTTTACATGCGTTTTGAGTTTTATTGAAGACAGCGCAAGCTCAGTGAGGTCGTGGTCCATAACTCTAGTTCTCCGACTATCCTCTGTTTTACGGTTTCTTGCGAAGGGAGGCTATCAGCACGGAATTTGTCAAAGATTTCGACGTTCCAATGGGGCAGTCGACATTTAGCTATGTACTAAAAGACGTCTTGGTGTCACTACAAACACGATTGTGCCCTCAGTGGGTAAATCTCAACATGAGTGCCAATGAAAAACGGCAAAGCAAGATGGAATTCTATCAAAAATACAGATTTCCTGGCATCATTTTGTGTGTGAATGGGACGCACATAAAAATTATTTCCTCCACTAAAGAGAAATGCCTCTACTACAACTGGAAGGGCTACTACAGTATCAATGCCATGATTTATTTCTCCTTTATTAGCTCGAAGAAAGTGGTATACGCTGTCGTGTAGTTACAACTTTACACCTGTGGAAGTCACATAAAAATGCATATACTTCAAAAAAATTTTTTTTATTTATAGTTTAGTTAATATAGGAGTTCCATTTTACAGCGTTTTCATTTGTTTCCTTTTAAATCCTCTTTTTATTACTCGTTCTAATTTTTGTCCGTTAGTCTAACGTCGTCGTAGAAAAATGGTACGAAACTCTACGAGTTGACGTTACGAGTGTATTCGGTGAATGCTACTCTACGAATTTCGAATGTACGTTCGGAGCTATTCGAATTGTATGATTACAATTTCTTAGTTTCTACGAAAAACAGTCTACGATGAATTGCATGATAGGGCTGAATATCTTCTCTTTTGGAAGAAGATACAGTGTTTTGTTGTCTTCTTTGCTGTGAACGCCTTGAATTCGTGATTGCGTTCGGCTTTACTATGGATGTAAATTGGAATCAACTTCAGGCGATTTTAAAATTCTGCTCAGCATAGCTTAGTTTTCGACCGCGATTTGAGTTTCTAGACGGTGCGCATATTTCAATAGATCGACTTCTTCTAAGCATTCCGAAGTGATTCAATTGATGTACTGACTTTGCCTGCCATTTAAAAGCTTCAGGCGCTGTCAGCTCTTCATTGGCAGCTGGCGTAATAACATAATCAGAAGAGAGAACTGTACTGGTACTGTACGTTGGTACTGTACTGTTTTTGGTTTTGAAAATCGCTATCATTAATGGAACTGCCTTAATATCACCGCTCAGTTTTGATGCAAATGGACCGTTACAAATTGATATTCGGAATGTTATGCGTCTTAACAAACAACCGGATCGACATAACCATTCGTGCCATAGTTTTTGAGATTAAAGTGTTTAAATGGAGCTTAATTTTTTCAGAACAAAGGAAGCAAACCACCTGTTGCATTCTTGCAAGAAAATAAATTCTATTTTTTCTTAGCTATGAGGCTCCACTGAGTACACTTACGAAAAAATTGAGAAACAAACGACTATTACAACACATTATCTTTCCTTTATTTGAAAGTGAAGAGCGAGAAATTTAAACACATTCCCTCATTCAAGCAAATCAGAGCAGATCTGAACTCTTCAAGTATACTCTTACTTCATCCGCCATTGTTTCCCGTGGTAAGATCGAAAAAATTTGCCCAAAACCGTAAAAAATAGTATGGCAGCATTATTCAAGATTTAGTCACTTTTTCGAATATCTCTGGAAGTTATATTAACCTCTTCTATTGACTTTTGATTAGCCAGGCTGCACTTGCACCATTAAACTGAAACTGCTTAAAATACTGGCTTGATGGGGGTAGAGGTAGTCAGAATTTTCAAAAAATTGGATTCTTTTTTTTTGCATTTTCTTAAAGTATATCTCAAAAATATTGTGTGAAAATTTGAAGTGAATCCGACAAATACTTTTCGAGTTATTCAACCATTAACAAAGGGCGCTCGGGCGAAAGCAAGTAGCTAGCAACGGTAAGCTGAAAAAATGGATGCTGCACGTATGAAAGATAAGCGCGCTAACGAAATCACTCGAGAAAGTAGAATGCTACGTAGGCAACAGCAAATCGGTATATTTGAAGCTGCTATGACGGCTGAAGAACTATTATATGGCCCAGGAATAGATGATACAGTGTAAGTAATTAAATAATTCGAATAAATCTACGTATGTATATCGATAGCAAATCTTTAAGGGGACAGATACCTGATAGATAGACGCAGCTCCGACACGATATCTCAGCGAAATTTCGCTGTACTGCCCACGCCACTGCCTCGTCTTCAACCCCCAGATATGCAAATATTACCTAATTCAAGTGGTGGATCTAGTTCTGAGGCACATGAGTCACCGAATTATGCTCTGCTGACGCCAGATTATGTGACGTGTCGCCACTCTGTGTACGACGCAACTGATCCAACTGATGTCACAGAAATCATAGAGTCATTGGAAGTAAGGGATGCGAAGGGTGTACGTGAATATTCCGAAGCAACGCGACGCGTGTCAAACTTTAGTGAAGACTTTAAATCGCATGTTGGTGCACTAAGGTACGCATTGGTTGAGATCTATGAATAAGAAATACATTTAACCTCTTTGCAGTAACACTCAAGAAACCGAAATAGTAGACTTACCTTCCATTGCAAATAACTCATTTCCTCATCAATTTTCTAATGAATATTATGCGAGTAGCGAGTGGTTTCGACCAGCTGCACAAGACTATCCTGAATTCAGTAAAATACCCAGACTGCGCCCCAGTTCAAAGAATATTATGTCGATTAAGAGGGAAGAGATGCCAATGCACCATTCTCCGATGGCTGCAATGATAAATGACTCCAATGGCTCCAGCAGTGGAGAGGCACGACTTGTGGACAAAGCAGAAGCATTTGAGCATGAAAATGTTGCCCTGGATATTTTGCAGACACCAGAAAGGCCACCCGATCCATCTTCTACGTGAAATCGAAACTGATTTATTGCTTTCACCCCAAGGGTATTTGCCTCAACAGACCGGGAGGTCCATATACAGTTTGAATAAACAGAATTTTCCCACACCCCCGCCACCTGCCGCACCACCACCTCCAGATTTGTGTACTCCCTCACCAAGAGAAAATGAAGGCTCTATCAGACGTGAAATGTCACCTATTATATTGACAGACTCAATAGCAACTGGCGGAGATTTCAGGTACTAAATAAAGCAATTCACAAAATATTAGGTTGAAATGAATGTTTAAGAAATATAGTATTATTCTTTTCTGCAGAGTTGACCAACCTCGCCTTCATAAAAAGACTTCATTCACAATTATTTCTGACAAATCACCACAGTCGTCACGAACTCAGAGTCCTTCACCGTTCAACCAGCGTTCGCCCTCAAAAATTTCAGGACTATCCAATAGTTCTACCATAAAACCTGTCGCTAAACCACGGCAGTACTTACAACAAAAATCCTTATCAAGTATACAACTCAAGTTGCCACAGTTGCCCCAACAAAAATTTCAAGGTCCCGCCGACGATTCTCCTCGCCCCTCAGTCCAGTTTAATATGACCGGCCGGTATACTCCAAACATGATGACTTAACGAGGCATATTGCAGAATCGCGAGTCATTGTCATCATCATAAGATATAACACCAATGTCGCCTTCAGTGGCGCTAACTTCAGCGTCAAAGTTACGACGCCCTGCAGCACTGCCATCGTTTGCCAAGCCAGCAAATGAATCAAAAATGAAAAGTTGTAAAGCTTTACCTTTAATTACCTGTCCCTACCGTACTGCAATACCGCGTCTTAATCGCTCCATAACGGATTTACATCGAGAACCAGCTGTATTTTCGCCAGTTGCCTTGCCATATTTTCCCCGACTTTCATTCAAATTATTTAAAATGAAGAAGTCAATATATTTTTTTCAAAATTGGCATACAGTTTATTTATACATTAAAATAACACTGTGGAACAAATTCAGGTTAGCAAAAATTAGGTCCATTCTGAGAGTGGCGGGTGAAAATAGGGGCGAAATTAGAAGACCCGTATCGCGCCGTTTTTTTATGTTAGTTCGAATTTTTTTTTAATCGGCCTTCGAAGTTTGCAGTCAAATGCCGATTTTCAGTATATTGTTTCATAAGTACCACAAACATTTTCGAAATCAATTTTTTCAAATATTGTAATTGTTGCACAGGTCTCTAGCAATAATTTGGCTTTTACAGATTGAAAAAATATCAATTAGTCGACGAGTTATAGCCAAAAAACCATATAAACAAATTTGCGCCGATTTCGAACTTCGAAGGCCGATTAAAAAAAAATCGAACTAACATAAAAAAACGGCGCGATACGGGTCTTCTAATTTCGCCCCTATTTTCACCCGCCACTCTCAGAATGGACCTAATTTTTGCTAACCTGAATTTGTTTCACAGTGTTATATAAATTTTTTTTTATTTGAATTTAAAATCCTAAACTCTTCCAGGAAGGTCGCAGCGGGGCTTCTCAATCGGCGAGCATTGTAGCATCGGCGTCAGTGACCTGAATATAATTTCTATAGGTATCAATTAAACAAAAATGAAAAAAAAAATTCACGGAATAAAATTCTTCAAAAAAAACCAAAAATTAATTTTGAAGCGAATTCTCCTACTATTTTTGCTTCGAAAAAATTATTTTTCGAAAACTTCAAATTCACATAGAAAGTAATATCATAAGAAAGATGTATGCAAAATTTCAGATAGATCGGTCAATAACTTTTCGAGTTATCGTGCACGCCAATTCGAAAAATATAATATTGAGAAAAACTCGCCTTAAGTTTGAATACAATTTAACTAAATTTTTTTTCGAAATTTTACAGGTATCTGTCCCCTTAAATGCGTTTTTCTCAAAACTATGTTTTTTGAACTGGTGATCACTGTAACTTAAAAAACGCTTGGTAGATTTCAACAAAATATATACAGCTTTTGAAAAATATAAAAAACTCGTGCGAAGGATTTTTTTTTTCAACCGAAGGATTTTTTTTTTTCAAAAATTTCGATTTTTTTAACAATTAATTTTCGGTTTTTTTCTCGGAAGTCTGAAAAATATTTCCCGAGACCGCCATATTGTTAATTAAAAAAAAAAAGCTTCGATAAGGCACAAGATTATCTATTAATAAAACTAATTTCTCTTTTCCGATTGATTTTAGATGAATCTCTAAGGACTTGAGATGATCACCGCAAGAGACTTTTGGAAAAACGGACTTCACACAAACACCGATAACTTTTACAATTATTAATTTTTTTTTTGGTAGAAATTTTTGCATATATTAATGCCATGTTCTTATTTTGTAAAATAAAGCAACTGACTAGCAAAAAAAATTTTTTTCGGGCCTCTGATTCCCCTAACCCCTTATCACTGCTTCTGCATATTTTATATATTAGGCAGTCCCCTCGTGTATCGGAATTTTAAGCATTGCAGCGCGCATTAATTCAATAGATGCGTTCGCCTTCTAATCACTTTGCAGGCAAGCCCTTTTCAAGCAAATTTCGAATAGTCTACATATATGCGATGCGGAGTGCCACTAAAGCGAGGAATATAAGCCTAATCGTGCTAATTCCCACAAGGGATAACGCGATAAGCAAATTTCGACAGACATACTGACACCATTTTTAAAAATTGTCTTAATAAATCTTGTGGTACCCCTTACATCATCAGTAAATATTTTTTATATAGGAGTTTCAATGCACAGACACGATGGTGTCGATCACTTTTAGATAAATCATTCTTATGTTTAGAGTAGTCAAAGTAACATATTTGGTTAATAAACTATTGTGCAGTTGAAAATTCTTGCCGAATTGAATTCACTTTCAATCATGAGTTTGTTGCTTTGGTTCTGCCGAGACATGATAAGATGTGCGAAGGCAATTGTATTAAAGCGAAGGCAATTACATTAAAATTCGGGAATACATGCCTGGAGAGAAGAAACCTGTATGATTTTATGTATGTATGTATGATTGGCACTTACACCCTTTTTCGAAGTTTGGCCGACCTTCTCCTCCTATTTGTGGTGTGAGTCTTGATGTTGTTTCACAAATGGATGAGCTTCCAGTTTTAAGACAACTCCGAACGTCAAATGATTTTTTATGAGTAGCTTTTTCATGGCAGAAATACATTTGGAACTTTCCCATTGCCGGCCGAAGGGTGAACGCGAATCTAAATATTAGACAATGATATTGGGAAAAGTCAAAGTCAGCGGGTGTAAAAGTGATAGGTGTAGAAGCGGCCAACGAAAGCAGATGATTTCTTTCTCATACCACCAAGTTTGAGTTCGATAGATTTTGTGTGAACAAATTTCTAAAAAAATTTAAATAAGTAGTAACTGTGAAATACCAAGTAAATAGTGGATGTGTTTTGCTGATGTATGCTGCATGATGTCATCGATCTAACATAAAAAGTGTGGTGTCAACCTTTCCCCTTCTGGAGAATGAGTTTGAAATCGATCAATTACTTTTTTCTCCTTAGTTTTGAGTATGGGGTGAGAGTTTGAATGTATGTACACCTAATTAAAGCCAGGCAATTTAAGCTTAGTGCACAACTCCCAATAGAACGCTTAAGAAACACCTTTCATTATTTCGAAGCTTTAACACTTCTTTGCCGAATCAATGGATCATGAATTTCTTTTTTGTGAAATCAGTGATTCCTGAATCACTTTTTTGTATAAAATTGATAAAGAAATTTTTGTTTACCCCTTGGGCTATCTTAGGAAAGCTTAACACCTGAAATTTTGCTGAGGCGTTTTTATATGGAGTTTTTGCTCGTTTTGAGAAGTGTGTGGAGTAAGCTTTATAGCGCAGTGCTTCTCTCTAATATGACTTCATCAAAGGTATTACCTTCCATGAGCTGTTCTCCAACCATATCCGAAATATTTTTTATCATTTTAAATGAGTTATTCATACCCAGCAGCAAAAGTAGGCGCAGAATGACTATTTTGCACTATTCACATTAATTTTTATATTAAATATTTTTCGTTAATTTTTTATAAAAAAATAGTTCACTCAATAACATAAGCCACATAAATCAAAGCTTAAAACTGTAAAAAAAATTCTACAAATTCAAATTCTCTTCATCAAAATTCGAAATTTTTTAACCAGAATTTTGAGAAAATATAAGAGTTGCAGTTTTTTAGCCCATTTTATTTACATGCAATAAAATATAAGTGTCAGGCGACTGAATTAGCGCTTTGATTTTTGGTAATTTTTTCGGCTAAGGGTCTCATGCACTTTCTTTCAACTAAAGCGTAAATGAAATGTATGTATTATAAAGAAATACGAATAATATTTAATATAAAAATGTGAATAGTGCAAAAATAATCATTGTATGCAACATTCTGCTGTTGGGTGTAAGTACAAACGTATTCATACAGACATACATATGTTTGTATGCAATACTTTGTTCTATTTTCCATCAGCTTCCTCTTCTAGCCTAGGCCGTTGCCTACAGCGACACATAGCGGCCAACGCTAACACTAACACAGCTCCAATTCGTCACCCGCACCAATACTGATATAAACACTAAGTTCATTTGGCTACCGCAACCGGCCCCAACAAAACAAATCAGAATAGCATGCACGCAATAACAACGCTGCTGTAGAAAGCAACAGCTGTTGCAACCAACAGTCTCGAGCTCATGCGAACACAACATGTTTCAACGCAACGCAACTTTTTCGCATTCAAACAACCGCAACAAGTTCGTGTGCCGACGTTCGTTTCTATTCGAAATCGCTGCAGGGGACAAGTTGTTTGAACAACCGTAGGTTGCAATGCTCCTGCAACATGTCGCCGCGTTGGTTTTGCGCTTGCGTTCTTTAAAAAGTTCCACACCAATGAAACGGGGCAACAGTGCAGGTGTTGTAACTGGAGAACTTCATTGTTTGCAGTCAGTTCCTGTTCAGCAGCGGCTGTAAGTGTGACTATTTGTTTGTTGTGCTGAATTGGATCAGCTTTTTCTGCTTGCTAGCTGCTGCTGCTTGGTTTAACCTCTTCGAAGGTTAGCAATGCCGCAGCAGCAGCAGTACAATGGGCGGCTTGCCGCTAAAGTTGTGGTGACTGTAGGGCGGTCTGTTGGTCAACGTCGCTGTTGGCGTCGTCAGCAACGACGACTTGGTTTTGGCTTTCGCTGCTCTCCTACTCTCCAAAAAAATAATCCAATTAGTGTGGCTGGGTTCTATGAGCATCTTCTGGTGGTGGTTGCATTATTTGTAGATTCGGGTTCGCCTGCCAGCCTGCCCGGGATGAATCTGGCTTGGTTCACTGGCTGTTTTATGCAGACGAGTTTAGGGATTTGTTGTTGGCAATGGCTTGCATGTGACTCGCACGATATAACTTCGACGATGACGACGATACACGACGATGACAGCGCTGTCGACGCTGGAGCTTCGGCGCTGTCGTCTCGATTTTGTAGAAAATTTGTGCAAAACACAGTTTAGTGTAGACTCCCCTAGGTTTCGGTTGTATCGATATTGTTTGTAGTGCGTGTGAGCGAGTTGTAAAGCCGTCGGTGTTTTGGTTATTTGCTGTTGGATTGAAAGAAAAGATATTGTGCTTTAAGTTTATTTTTCAGCCAATCGTTTGGCTTTTGCTAATTGCAAAAAGTGAAAAGAGGTGTGTGTGTGTGTGCATGTGAAAAAATCATGTTTTGAAGCGGTCCATCAAACTGCGGTTAAAGCGTGACACCATTCGTGTTCCATTGGGTCTTATCGGCATTGTTGTTGTTTTGGAGGTCAGCGAGCAGTAAACGTGCTTTTTTCCACAACCGATGTGGGGGTAGCGGGGCATTCGGCGATCCGAAATCGATTGCGTAAATAAATATGAACAGAAATGCAAACAATGACATTATTTTTTTGAATTCTTATGACAACAACAAAGTTTCCAAAATATTACTGCACAGTTTTTTTTTTGCAATTATGCTTGCAGGAAATAATTATGAAGAGTAAATAAAGTGGGTGTATTTATGTATGTGTGTAGATATGTAGGTACACACATACATTTGTGCATGTGGGCATAGGCGTTTAAGCTCAATATGGAAAGTTTAATGAATGAAATTTGTAAAAAGGGACACAAACATTTGAATTTAATATAGTTTTTTAAGAATTTAGAGAATCGCAAAGCAAATTCTATGTAAAGAAATAAGATGAATGTAACCAAATGAACTAAACCAAAACAAAAACAAAAATAAAAAGAAAAAAATGAATAAATTAAATAAATTTATGTAAGCTAAATTGAAAAATATAATGAATAAAATTTAATTGAATAAGATAAGTAAATGACAAAAAGAAAATAAATTTAATTAAAATAAATAAAATAAAATCAAAAATTAAATAAAATTAAATAAAGTAAAAAATTGTACAAAGAAATAATAAAATAAATATAAAAAAAAATTAAATTAAATAAAACAAAATAATAATAAATAATAAAAATAAAATACAAAAAAAAATCATGTAAGCCAAATAAATAAAAAGTAAAATAAAAGAAATCACGTTAAGAAATGAAAAAAATAAGAAAATAGAATAACGTAACCCAAAGCAAACACAAATAAAATAAATAACAATAAAATGAAATAAAATAATTTAAATAAATTTCTGGAGGTTAAAACAAAAAGTAAAATAAGGGGAATAGGTAAGTAAATTTAATTGAATAGGAAAATCAAATAAAACAAATTAAGGTAAATAAAGAAAAAAAAAATAATTTAAAAAACTTATTAACATAAATTTAATTCTATTCAATAAAATAGGTAAAAATTATTGAACGAAATAAAATAAAATAAACCAACACAAAAATAAATAAATTAAAACAAAATAATAAATTAAGATAAATAAATAAAAAAAAAGAATTAATAAAAATCAATAAAATAAGTAAATGAAAAAAACAAACAAAATAAATAGGAAAAAAATTGAAAAAAATAAATTAAGTTAAATGAAGAAATAAAATAAAACTAAAAAATTAAAAATAAAAAAAAAATAAATTAAAAAACTCATTAAAATAATTTAAATTCAATTCAATTGAATCAGTTAAATTATTGAACGAAATAAAATAGAACAAACCAACACAAAAATAAATAAATGAAAACAAAATAAATAATTAAATCAAATAAGATAAGAAAAAAAAAACAAATCAGAAAAATAGTGTTAATAAAAATCGATAAAGATAATTAAATGAAAAAAATAAATAAATTGAATAAAATAAATTAAGTTAAATGAAGAAATAAAATAAAACAGATAAATACAAATAAAAAATTAAATAAAATGTATAAAATTAAACAAGTCCCTTATAAGTCTTTCGAAACACGAACTAAGGCATATAATATCTCTTATCACCGGCCACTGCCTTTTGGGCACTCATGCACGTCGGCTCGGGGTTCCTCAAAACGACCTGTGCAGATACTGCGTGGACGAATAGGAGGAAGTATCGAGCAGGCATTTGCTGTGCAGTTGTCTCGACCTGGCCAGAAGTCGACTCTCGAAACGAACTATTATATTTCACCAAAATCTATAATAAAAATCTCGGTTAGGTGGGGAAATCATATAATAATATATAATGAGCTCTAGGGCAACACAACGGTCCCAACTTGAGGTATATGTGGCACTCCGATGCTGGGTCACCCTTATTAAACCAACCAAACAAGTCAAACAAAAAATAAAATAAAAAAATTAAGTTAACTAAATGAAATTAAATTAGAATTAAATATTTACTGAACGAAACTGCAATAAGTCAATTTAAAAATTTTAAATAAAATAAATTAAAAAACACAAAAATTAAATTAAATAAAAATACTAATAAAAAAGTAAATTACACAAAATTATTTAACATAAAAAAGAATAATTAAATAAAATGAAATATATTTATTTGAATTAAACTAAACTAAATGATAAAAAATAAAATTAAATGAAAAGATATAAAAGCAAAATAACCTAACGTGGAATAAAAACGAAACTCAATGAAATAAAGTAAAATAAATCCAACTAAATTATAATAAAATATTAATATTTAAAAAAATATTAAATATTAAACCATTAAACTAAATTTCATTACTTAATTTAAAATGAATACTAAATACAACAAAATAAAATTTAGAAAATTAAAAAATTAAAAAAATATATCTATGAAACTAATTCATGTTACATAAAATCGCATAACAAATGAGATTAAAAATAAAAGCTAAATAAAGTAGAGTAAAATATAAATAAAATTAATAAAAATGTATTTTTTCGAACTTAGTTTCAAAGACAAGGTTCCGCAAATTCAAAGTATGGAAAAGCGTACTAAGCTTGGCGCCAAATCCGTTCGCATTTTCAAGCTGTTTGCGATCTAACAGCCGAGAAGCTAATAACTTCGACCTTTACGCGAGACGATTACCATTTAAATGGCTAATATTTAATAAGAATTTTTAAATGCAGAATAGCAGCTTTCGCATACCCTATTCGAAAGCGCGATTGTAAAACCGCCAAAAGTCTTAGAGTCATTTTCTCAATTAATCTCGAACAGTTTACTTTATCATGTTGAAAAATAAATTTGCCTTTAAATCAAATCTTTCTTTTAAATAAAATCTTGGAGTTATATATTTAAAGATTGGCTGATGCACCTTTTAATCTTCCGTGAGGCCTAATTTTTTTTATAAAAATAAGCGGCGTCTATTAAGTTGATATGTATGAATAAAGAAAAAGGAGGTTTGAAAAAAAAAAATTAAATTGAAAAAGTGTGGTACAGGGTTTGATTGAAAAGTAATGAGCCTTATACAACTAATATTCTTCAAAATAGGACCCTTGAGCGTCAATACACCGCTGGTAGCGGTCCTTCCACTGCAGAAAACATTTTTTAAACTCATCCGCCGGAATCGCGTTCAATTCGGCTGTCACAGTTTTCTGGATCGCCTCGATAGAGTCGCATCTCAATTAAATATTGATTCATCATTAGAGTAAAAAGATCGTCCCTGGCATCAACTAGACCAGCTAAGCCCAATCCAAGGTTAAAATTTGTAAAATGTAAAATTGTAAATTATAAAAATTGTAAAATTTGAGGTGAATTAAAACGAAGTTAAAGTAAGTGATATAAGCACATGTGGGTGGCATTGCCATTATTGAAAATAGTTGAGCAAACTAAAGGACTTTTAGTCTCTTGCCATTGTTGTGGAACAGGAAAATTACACTCTTTTAGACAGTTGAGAAAAATAATATACACTTTAAATTTATCCCTAGTATCACGGCTTGGTTAACAAGCTTATTTTGTTTGCTAGACGATAAGATAGTTCTTGAAGAAAAAAGTATATTACTTTTTGAGCGACTTCCGCTTTAGTGTTTTCAGGGGAACCAGACACCAAAAAAATTTATACTAGAATTTAAAAATATATTGTATTAAAAATGTGTGCACGATAGATGTATGCCTTCCCTTTAGATAAATATATACTTTAATGATAGTAAGAAAAATAAGAACAAGAAAAAATGCAAATTAAAAATTGGAAAATATCTGCGATATTAGGGGTACTTTAAAAGCCAATATCCCTCCTCTGTTCACGTGAATATTTTTATTATTATTTTGTTATGAAGTAAATCGATTGCTGTATTTCTTCATCAAAACCTTTAATTAGTTAGGGAGTTAAAAAGTTAAATGGTTAAAATCTCAATTTTATTTCAACCACTTACCCACAATGGTGCTTGTTTTCAGATGGAATGAAATATAGCAACAGTAAAAAATTACTGTATTTGCACTAAAAAAAATTTAATTATCCACGAGAGCTCACGTAAATGAATTAAAAACATTTTTTAAACGCAAATCTAATCAAAACCTTCAAAATACAAAGCAGAAAAAACATTCAAAAAAGAAATATAAAAACATTTTAAATATGTCACGAAAAGCTGTCCCATGTACAGCAAGCACCAGCGGCTTTTTGGTGGGATGCACATCAACTCTTTGTAAGCCGCTGCTGGTACTGCTCCTCTTGGGATGCGTAGCCAGCTTGTGCGCTACTACAGTACAAGGCAGCCCGCTTGTGCCAAAAACAGATAAACAAGAACTAACGGACTCTCAGCGTTTGACGAAAGTATTAAGAGATCCAAATTCGCCGGAGGCGCACGAACATAGGCGACGTGTGGCATGCCGTCGCGCTTGCTGGGCCAAGGTGAGTACAAAGAAAAGCACTTTGATGATAAACAAAGGGGAAAATCGAAACATAGGTACACCATACAGTACATAGGAACATATATCGTCCCCTTAGTATAACAATAGCCTATGTGCTCATAGGCTATTATTTTTTTATTGAATTTTTGGATTCTCCATCGTCGATTTTATATGTGGTCAAAATTTTGTCAAATTCTAGTTCCACAAAATGGGTCAAAACGTCAGTCAAAAAAAGATAAATATTTACAGACATAACGAGATTTGAATGAGAGCTACTTTCGACAAAAAGTTTGAAATTCATTTTCTCAAAACATCAAAAAATTTATAGGCTATTTTAATACTAAGGGGACGATATACACCCACACACAGACTCATGCATACATACATGTAACAAACAAAAATATATTAAAAACAAAAACATTAAAACAAAAATTCTATAACTAAATGCATGTGTGTAGGTATGATTGTAACAACACATGTTTACATGCAGTTGGCTACAAAATAAAATTGATAGCAAATCCCTTTGTGCTGCATTGATGGAATCCCTTTCAATTTGTTATTTCATTTTTCTATGATGTTTTGCCTTTGCGAATTTTCGCAATTACTTTGATGGATTTGTTGGATTATTTTCGGTGCTTTTGCTTACAAATACATACAATACAATAACAACATATTTGCGGTGCATGCCATTTCGCTTGCCAAAGGGGTTGTTGAACATATGCGCGCATAAAGCGGGTGGCAAACAAGCGCTCACACACCCAAACACCCATGCAAGTGTGTGCGACTAACTGAGTATTTGCAACACTGCTTTGTCCATTTCCACTAAAAATTCATGGAAAATCGCCCCCTCCTCTATTATTCGTTCCTCTTATTCATTCCTCTTTAAGGCTATCTTGTCCTGCCACCGCTTTGGCTGAGAAAATGTTTTCATTTCGCATTTTCATGTTTTAATTTTGTACTCGCTTAGAATATTAAGCAGCTGGAAAAACAAATCAACTCACCAATCCACTGCAGTAGCTCGCTTGTAGTTTATAAATATGTACAAATGTATGTAAGTACATGTATGTATTTGTGTGTGCATAACTCAGTCGAACTGCATGAGCGTTCAATTAGGTACAGTGGCCGCCAACACAGCCTGTCAAATATCCATAGTCCCCAGCCTTCGGTGCTCAACTATCAAGCAACCTTGCTTCCGTTCGTCTGTACGTTCCGTGTGGTTTGGGGGAGGATTGATTGTAATTTGTGGACAGTTGCATTTCAAATGGCCGTAGGGCAATCACATCAGGGCGTCTTGCCTAATGAAAATATTCGTTCAAATTAATTGAGGGAAGTTGCATTAGTTGAACTACACCCTCTTGTGTAGTTGAAAATGAATTTTGAGTGTCTTGAAAAATATTTGATTTTTCATAAAAGTGAATGAAATAGTTGCGAGTATTTATTTCAAGGACTGCAATTTGTATAATACTATCAAGAAAACGATAAAACAGCTTCAAAACACGTTTTCATGGGCCGTTTTCAGAACAACCTCTAACTTAACACTAAACCTACCGGTATTTTATGTATTCCTATTCCTACCAATGTGGGTCAAATGACCCGTCTTTAAAATATTATATATATCTATTATTAAGATCACATATATTTCTCGGTAAAACAATTAGCAAGAGAAGAGTAAATCTTGAAAAACACATTCGATGTATTTTTTAATAAAAGTCGTGAAGGCAAACGACGATTTAATAATGTTATTTCTAAGAACTTCTGACAAAAAGTTTAAAATGGATCATTTGACCCGTCCATGGTAGGTTTAGTGTTAAAGTTCACTTTAACCTATTTATAAACATATTTTTGTTCTCTTGAAAGCTTTTTAAACTCTCCAGCCAATCTAACTATATAAAATTCAGGTGATATGGCCTTTAAAATTAGTAAAGAAGTTTAAAGTAAAGTGCAGTGAAATTAATTCGGCGTTCTAAATAAAAAACAGTTGATTTTGTTCACGAGCATTACCTGTCGCGAAAATAGTGGAACAAAATGCCGGATTCTTACACCTTTGCCGTAGTTTCAGAGCTCATAGAGCTTATCACTATCAGATGAGAGAGAGAGTTGAAGAGAGTTGCAGGGTACTATGGAATAGTTGTTGAGAATTGTTTATAGGTGCGGATAGTTAAGCTCACTCTAACTCTCAAATTCCTGAGTGAGTCGAAAAAAAATATTTTTTTGTTAAAATCTATCTACATTATGTAAATAATATTTGAGTCTAACAATAGCAGAATGTCCTCAGTCTGGAATACACAAGGCTCACGCCGTAAAAGTCGATACAAAGGATCTTGGAGCCGACATCTGTTGACTCGCTGACATGAGCGCAAATAAAACCAGGAATCGATCACAATCGAATTTACTTGTTTAAACACTTTGCGCCCCCAGCCGGCGCTAGCAAATAATAATAATAATATAAATTTGGTGGAATCAAAATAAATATGAAAAAAAAGAAATAAATAAGAATAAAAAGAAAAATGTTAATATATATTAACTAAATATTTTTTGGAGTTAAATTCATTGTGTCCACATTGACAAAAAGTAAATAAATAAGAAATTACAAAAAAACAAAAAAATTGTAACCAAATGGTTGCTGAGTTAAACTTCTTTTTTAATGCACATTTAATGACAAAACGGAAATACCTGAAAAAAATTAATTATTGTAAATTTTTAGAAATATGTTGTTAGAAAAAGGAAATAAAATAAAATTAAAAAAAAATTATTAATATTGTAAAAAAATTGTTATAAAATAGATTTTTTTTTGTCTAAAAGTTTAGTTTCCAAGTAAAAACTATTTTTCAATAACAAAAACAAGAAAAAAAATTGAAAAATTCTCTCAAGATTTTTTTAATTTTTGGAATAGTTATGGGCTCCGTTAGTTAAGCTAACTTTAACTCTCAAATTCCCAAGCCAAATTGAATCGAAAAAGTCCTTTTACATGTTATAGAAAAGAATACTGAAAAAAAACATTAAAACCAATCTTCTTGGAAAAATTTTGTTAAAAAAGTAAGTAAAATAGAAAATAATTTTTGTTTAAGTAAATAATTAATAAGTTAAAAAAAATTCAAACTGAATATATTTTTAGCCACATTCCTTTGTTAGATACCATTAATGACAAAAAGTAGATACATAAATAAAAAATTGGAAAAAAATAAAACAATTTAGAAAAACTAAATAATAAAAAATTAAAAAATAAATAATTTAAACGAAATATATTTGAATTAATTTTAATCTGAATTTTTTTATGAATATTTAATTGCAAAATGTAAATAAATATTGAAATTTTAACTAAGTTTTTTTTAAATTTTAAATAAATTTTGTTAGAAAAAGTAAATAAATAAGAAATTATCCATTTTTAGAAAAATTTTGTTGAAAAAAGGAAATTAATTTAAGCTAAATATTTTTGAGTTAAATTCCTGTTTTATGTACAATTAATTGCAAAATAAAAATAAATTAGAAATGAAACAAAAATTAATTAAAAAAAAATTATAAAAAACTTTTAGTGTGCAAACGTTTCACTTACAAGCGAATACTAGTTTTAAATAACAAAGAAAAAACAACAACAACAAAAAATAAATCACTTGAAATTAAATTTTTTTCAACGAAATTCAGGTACTTTTTGCGAAATTAACAAGTAAATGCCACCAATTATTTCCGAATGTCTTTTTAAAGTAATTAAAAAAGAAATTAAAAATAAAAATCTTAACTAAATAGAGTTAAATTCATTGCATATGTATATTTAATAGCAAAAAGTGAATAAATAAGAAATTTAAAAAACCTGTTAAAAAAGCTTTTATTAAAATTTATTAACATTAAAATTTTACTAGGGTCTAGACCATTTTTAAAGAAAAAAAATCTTAAAAAAAATTTTGATAAAAAATGGCTTTCATGTTTATACAATTTTACTTACAAATAAATATAACTAGATCTTGTTTTGGAAATTTTGTAAGGAAAAGTAAATAAATAAGAAATTATCCAAAATTTTAACAAAATTTTTTTACAAAAATTTTCTTAGAAAAAGGAAATAAATTTAACCTAAATATTTTTGAGTTAAATTCCTTTTTTATGTACATTTAATTGAAAAAATTAAAAAATTAGAGATTAAAAAAAAATTAATTTCTTAAAGAAATTTATTATAAAATATCTTTTATTGTGTAAAAGTTTTACTTACAAGTAGAAACTATTTTTAGATAATAAAGGAAAAACTAAAAAAAAACGTTAATCTACTAAAACCATTTTATTAAAATTAACAGGTAAAAGCTAGCAAACTATTCCGAATATATTTTCAAAGTAATTAGGAAAAAAATAAAAAATAAAAATTTTAACTAAATATTTTTTAATTTAAATTCATTGCATAGGTTTATTTAAAAGCAAAATGTAAAAAAAAATTTAAGAAATTCGTTGAAAAAAAGCTCTTATGCTGTAAAAATTTTACTAGTGTGTTGACTATTTTTAAATAAATCAAGAATTAAAAAAAAATGTTGCTCTAAAATAGCTTTAATTGTGTTAACAGTTTGGTAATGGTAATGGGTGTACGGGTTAGGCTAAGGCCTTTATGCACTGCGATCAGTTTGCTGTATTGTGCACCCCTAATTACTTAATTATAATTATTTAGTATACCGCGGAATCGAACTAGCTCCTTAGGAGGGAGCAATTGTAGGTCTTCCTCCTCTAGTAGGTACGAGCCCAGGATTCTGTGTCTCCTGTGGCCTAATGCCTCACAGTTAGTGATTAAGTGTGCCATAGACTCCTCCTCATCACAGCAGAACCTGCATAATCTTGTGTGTAAACAGTTTACTCATAAATATAGATTAGTTTTAATCTTCATCTTTCAAAGTAATTTTGGCACCACTTTTTTGTTTGAAATTAACAAGTACGATTAATGGATATTTTTCTATTAAAAAATAATTATTATGCAAATGATCATATACCTTCCAAATACCTATACCTTCTTTCTCTTCGCGTCTTCATTACTCTGAAATTACTGTCTATTAAAAAATCATTTTTTTTAAACTCCTGGCACCTGTGGTAACTGGAGAGTTAAACGACTATAAATATTTCTGAATATTTTTGAAAAGTTTATGCTAGTAGGAAATGTGTTTCCATATAATAGTAATGAACTACCTTGATTTTATGCTTATTCTTCTTCCTTATACTAAAGATGTTTTTAAGAATCGACTCATAAGGCACTTGTAATAAGATTTTCCTTTATTTTTTTTGTGTTATGCATGAATATATTTTTCATATAATATGTAAGCAATTTCTTTGTTAATTCAATAAATAAACAAATTTTGAGATGACCGCATAGTAGTGGGAAGTATGTCTTGTCGAGCGAACAATTTGACCAGCTAACACCTTTTTCTGTTACACTGAATTTCGCACTGGCAGGTAATTCGTTTTTTATGGAATGTCCCATATACAATATATGCGCACTATATACACATACATACATACATGCATGTAAATAGATATGTCTATATTTAAATTTTTTTCTTCAATTCAGCATATTTACATTTGCACCTCTACTTATGTATATTAACTTATGTAAATTTGCATAACATTTCACCCAAATCTTACTTGATTATTAGTAAATAAATACTTACTCGCATACTCGAATACATACTCGCATATACTCATAACTTCAATTTAATTTAAAAAATATGCAGCAGCTGTGAATTTGAATTTCTAATTCTGTGACACAAAGAGGCCAATCAAAAGTGCACAATGCCAACAACAACAAGCGCACTCGTTTATAGGACAACTAGAAAGTGCACCAAAAAAATGTATGTAGTTACGTAAGTTTACATACATATGTCCATACTATATAACGTATGTATGCCACTGGGAATACTAGAGATGGGACATACATACATACATAGTGAGATTCCGGAATGTCGGAATGTCAGGATTTTCGGGATTTGTAATTTCTTACGAAATATATGATATGGTGGCAACATTATATTAAGGGGTCCCGGTGGTCTAGAGCTCGAAAATTTAGGGTATTTTCAGGAATTTTTGTTCGCTGTAAAAGAATTAAAAACGATATTTAAATTTTTTAGGCTTTTTATTTAACTTCTTTTACATACAAAAATGAAAAAAATAAAATTTTTCTTTAATAGTTTTGAAAAATGACGCTGAAGTTAACCCTCCCGAAAAATTGCACCTGGACGGTGTTGTTCCTTTTGGCTCTTCTATTTATCTGAAACACAAAAGCCAAAAAATATTAATCAGTATGACTGTAGCTATGTTCCTCTACTAGAAAAAAAAGACTAAATGGCGTGGTTATGAATTTGACACTCTAAAAATTGTTTTTTTTTTCAGCTTTTTAATCGAAAAAATACGAAATAATTAAAATAATAATATAATTTTTGGAACGCGCGATGACGATTGATGTGGTGAACAAACAACATAATCAAATTCCAGACTATTTGGTTGCATAGTTTTTTTTTTTGACAACACCAGACCGAAAAAAATAGTTTTGAGATAATTGTGTTTAAAGTTTTGAGACCGAATATTTTCCATTGATGCCGTCACGTCTGACTCTACCTGCTGAAACGGCTGTAGAATCGAAAATACTGGGAATATCCTTCCAAAAATTTGACTATATATTTTTAGAAGCCTTTCGAAATATTAAAAAAAAGAGTTTTTGAAAATTCTAGACCACCGGAACCACTTAAGCGTATAAATTTAACTATTACCTTTTGTTTTGTTACTTCATAATGAAATAATTTTCACTTTAAGGTAGTAGTCTGGTAACTTACCCGTTTTTTGAGGCCATGTTTGGGACATTTTTTGGAAGGGAAAATAAAATTCAATCGGTTTGATTTTCTGATAGGTTATTAAAGGTATCAGAAGGTGTACAAAAAAAATTTTTTTTTTTTTTAATGTTTTGATACTATTTTTGTACACTGCAGCAAGCGGCAAAAAAAAGAGGTACAGTGGCTGGCCGGCGTGATTTCGTCACTTGTGGTCATCTGAAACAGAAAAAACAAATTGCTTATTAATCAGTGTGCTTGTCGTTCTGGCGGGTAGTAAGATTAAATGATTTTGACAAAAAATAACAAAATGGCGGGCTTCGTAAGAAAATTGCCTTTTTTTAAAATGGAAATCGGACTAAAAAATGGAAAGTTAGAGACGAAATAAAATAAATCTACTACCCGCCAGAACTATTGATGTGTAGAAAAACATATCTAAATCTCAGCTCAATCCGTTAGATAGAAAATTTGTTTTCACGACGGCCATCCGGAAAAACGTTGTTTAAAGAAAAACGCGTTTAAAGTTTTAGCAATTGAGCAGCGCAAGTACGAGCCGCTCTCAGGTATGTGCTATAATTTCGTCAATATTTCGAAGTTCGGTCTAAAATTTGTACAGTATATTACCAATATATCGCACTTTCAAAATACATATGTAAAAAACCGAAATTCGAAATTTTCAAAATAAGTCACCAGACTACTACCTTAAATGAAAGAATATGTTGAAAACCTATTCATTTATTATATCTTCTACATCAAACTGATGCATTTTTTTCGAATTAAGTTATTTGCAAGGTAATGAGTATCTAATTGGATTGTGCGAAGTAGATCCCGAAAATCTCGGGATCGTAAAAATGGAAACAAATTACATTCATACTCCTATAATACTACATACATGCATCGAACCCTATGTCCATGTGCCCAGAAAAATATTCTGTAGTCATTAAATTCAACTCAGCACTGACGGTTCGTGGATCCTGCATGCACTATTACAAACATTTGCCACTCAACTCGTATTTAAATTAAATTTAATTTTATAAAATTGCCAAATTTTGCAAAAACTTTTTGTTGCACATTTCAACAGGGAATACTCGAATGAAATTCAAATTTGAAAAGAGCAACGAAACAAAAACTAAAGTATCTGACTCGGAATGGAACTCTTTTGAAAACTATGCAAATGCACACACACACACATACATGCATACATGTGCTCATTCGTTTTTGACAATTTTGACAATTTCATTTTGTATATTGCTGACAGCAATTGTCGTGTGTTGTTGTTGTTTTTGTTGATGTTGATGTTTTATAGTCCAGCTCAGTTGTGCATAGCTGCAATGCAATCTCATTTCAAAGTAAGTGGTTGCCGGGCATATCGAATGCATTGTGACTGCTTACGGCTAAAATTTTGCCAACACTTTGCATTCACAAACGATCGCTGCACAAACTCTTTCGTAGTTTACTTATGTATGTATGTATGTTTGTAGAGGTAACTATGTATGTGTCTGTAACTATTCATATGTATGGTGTGCATATGTAACTATATATTTGAGTAGTTTTTGCACTGAAGTGTTTGCTACAAGAGCGCATGTGTGTGTACGCGTGCATTTATTAAGCAATTATTTGCATACTCACAAAACAAAATGCAAATTGATAAAACGGAAATGCAGCAATCACACACATAATCACATAATCATACACATATGTACATGTGTACATACATACACCTGCACAGTGGCTGCATAGAAGTAAATGCAAATATTAAGGGAAATGAACTGTTTCGTTTGGAAAAAGTAAAAGTGCTGCGGGATATAAATATGTGTGTGTGTGTGTGAGTTCATGAGAAAGTTGTATCGTGAAACAAATTGAAACTTATTCCCTTCACTACTGTAAACAATGAAATTAAAAGAAAAAAAAAGTACAGAAGTTCTTCGTCATTTGCAAGCGAATGGTAGGTATTTTCGAAAGTTACTTATTAAAGAAAAAATATTGTTGCTCTATTCCCAACTTTTTCACTTAATAAAATACTGAAAACTAGAAAACTCATACTGGAAGTTGAAATACAAATTTCTATAATTCTAAAACAAGCGACTAATTCTGAATTGTCTTTACAAAATAAGTCAAATACTATATTAGATAAATAGACAAACAGATTAGGAATGCTAAACGTAGCTTAAAAAAAATCTCGAAATACAAAACTTTGCGCAGCTTAAAAGGTGTTACAAACAAAAATTTATTCTAAAATATTAAACAAAATGCACGAAAATCAATAGCTTCTGCTTACTTATACACAGAATAATTCAATGAATAAGAATAAAATTCAACGCATAATCTCCCCAGCCCATAAGCGCTCCTTTGAACTGAGTACACAAACTGAGCAGTAAAGTTCGCCCTCGACAAACCAAACCCTCACTTTACGATTATAAGCCTTGTATTGTGAGTATTGTAAGTCGCGCGAGCTGGAACGCTTATAACATTTGATGAGGTTGATTTTAGAGTGTTCGAGAGCAAATTACTCTAGAAATTATTTATAACTCTTATGCTTTAATATCCTAAATTATCTCTGTCTCAACTTATATAAGATCCTATCACTTAGAACTCTAACCGGGCGATGTGTGACTTCAAACCAGAAGATAGAGCTTTATTCGTTCTACAGTGACAGATACCTTCCCTTGAGCAGTGAATTGAAAAACTGTGTTTCCGATGGATAAGTCATGTACGAATGAATACAAAACGCTGCTAGTGGTGTAAAAACTTGAATTCACTTGGTGATTTTAATTGACATCAGTTAGAACTCACACGCACTCACACTTTGTTGGGCGAGGCTAAAAGTGCTTAGGAATTTACTGAGCTCATCAAAAAAAAATGATACTGGTTCGAGTATCGCGTGCTCTCAGCTCAACTTTCAATGACTTGTTGTTGTTGTTTGACACTATGTATATTCCATATTGCTTCGATGGTAAATTTCTCGATGCTAAGTACTATCTTTCAGTAAAATTCTGATATTATCTTTTAGTAAAAATGCACACTTTTGCTGACGCTGTTGACAAGGCTGTCAGTATACCTGAATACTTGTTATACAGTACTCGGATTTTAAACTTTTTTTGTTAAAATGTTTTGATAGTTGATCTTGCTTATTTGTAGCCTTCCAAACTCAATGGCGGCGCCCGCTGTACCACATTGGCTCCAGTTTTTGAGATAATAGTAATTAAAACTTTGCTTAAATTTTAACTTTTCACCCTGAAGGTTATTTTACTAAAATTCACCTTTTCTATTTCAAAAAATCATAGAAAGATTTCACTATAACATTAAGCTCCCAAAAATTGATGTTTCATACATGTAGTAATAACTCCTCTAATTAAGCAAGTGTGCCTAGGGATTAAAGACTATTTTATTTATCATAAACAGAAAGTTAGAAGTGAAAATCACTTATTAGGTTGCGGAATAAGTTCGTACGGTTTTACTGATGACTTTTTTTTAAACAAAAAACAAAAACTATATAAATAAGTTTATCAATTATATATTCGCCGTTGCTGTTTACAGCCTCCTCCCACCTCTCGACCAATTTGTTGATGCCGTTCCGCCAAAAATCGCCTGGTCTGGTGTCAAAGAAGTTGTCGGGATGGAGTATCGTTTGACCATGTCGATCAGTTCTTTTCAGTCGAATAGTATCTTTCACGCGGTGAAGCTGGGCAATGTAGAACTCCTTGTTGACCGTGGCATTCTTTTCGAGCATTTCCAAGTATATCGTAACTTCCCAGTCCCACCAAACACATATCATGATCTTCTTTGGATGAAGCTCCGGCTTGACTCTCGGCTTTGGCGTATCTCCTGGAGCCACACACTCCTTTCTTTGCTTCATATTGATGTAAATATAGGCACCATTTCTCATCTACCGTGACAATTCGGTACACAAAGCGCTGTTTATGACCGCATGTTGCTCGATGGCCGGCAAGATGCTGAGAAGCAATTTGAAGGCGATTTTCTTTGTTTTCTTCGTTGAGCTCGTGAGGCGCTCAGGCTCCAAATTTTTCGGCAAATCCCATTGAATGAAGGTGATCGAGGATCGTTTTTATTTTTGTGCAGAAATAACTCGATTTTGAATGACTCGCTGGGGGACTTCGGTCGATATCTCGTGAATAACATTAGTAATGTCGGCTTCTAATGACTCAGTCGAAGCTGGTTTATCCACAAAGCATTTAGACTTTACATACTTCCACAAATAAAAGTCCAAAGGTGACGTGAGATAAATTACTCACCGAGAAGACGACGCAGTAAATCCATAGTTTCGCGGGCTGTGTGGCAAGTAGCGCCGTCTTCCGGTGTCAACTTCCGGCATCAAAAAGTGGTTTATCATGGCTCGATAGTGTTCGGCATTCACTGTTAAAGGCGTCAGCCCCGTGTTTTAAGAAATATGGGCCGATAATTAATCCAGCCCATAGGCCGCACCAAACGATTGTTTTCAATGAATGTAGTGGCTGTTCTTGAATGTCTTCCTGTTAGTCTTGGGCCCAATTACGACAATTTCACTTATTGACGTAGCCATTAAGCCAAAAATACGCCTCATCGTAAGTTGGACTGCGCGCGATGAACACTTTTCGCAGAGCGTCGGTTTTCGTAATACAATTGTACGTTTTGAAAACGTTGTTGAGGCGTAAGTCGTTCCATGATAAAATGTCAATGAATACTGAAAAAATGATGCATTTAGTTTGACTGTAGTCACGCGTGGTCTGTCAAAAAACCCTTTTGGAAAAAGTACCTCCAATCTGATCACCCTTTTGTACCCAGAAAGAAAATATAAAATTTTATGAAAATCAGATAATCCGAACTATGTTGATTTCACCGTAAAAATAAAGAAACAAATTATTAAAACTTTACTTTTTTTAATTTCTTCCTTCTTTTGAAATTTTACCATTCACTAGTTGAACCAGCATGACGTTTACGGGTTACTTCCTTATTTTAGGTATAATAGCTTTTTTGAAAGCTAAAAAAACTACGACTTTTAAAAATAATTTATATTTTTAATGATATGAGGTAGGAAACACTTATTGGAAAATAATAAATTTTAAATTTTTTAAGCGGCCATTCGTAAGCGTTTTTTTTATCAAATTTGATTGAGAACTTATTTACATAACTTTTTACTAAAAACAGAAAAAAATTGAAGTAACATTAAAAAGTGGTATACAAAAAAAAATATTTAAATATTTTATCCTTAAAATGAGTGCTTCGGAAACGGTTAAGGTTTGGACAAATAATGAAATTAACCATAAATGGCATAAGTAATAATATCTGGTCTCACAAGTGCTATTCTATGGGGTTTATTTTACAAAAAAGATGTAAAAGAATCTAGAGTTTGAATGAGCTGATAAATATTCTTTTATAATAGCTTGTATGTATGCAAACTTAATTATCGTGTAATATATCCTTAGTTACATAGCTCTCATAAAAATTTTCATTTTATTTGAAATAATACATTTAATCCGCTCTTGCCTGCACTCACACTTCCTAATGAATATGCTTTTCTAGAAACATCCCACCCATATATTTAGTTGCTATTTTTTAAACCAAAATTCAATATGTTCAGCGCTCGAATGCGGTTTTAATCCTAACTGTGGTTTATAACAAAAGGAAAAAAATGCTGCTATGCTATGTAACTCTACAACCCCTTCTAAGCAAATATTAACCATTGCCTCAGTTTCATCTTCTCTCTCAAACGCTTCTACTTTTTTCTAACGCTTTGTTTCGAAATATCGATTTTCACACACTCGCCCAAAGCTCTTCGAGCCTTTACACTTATCCATACACACACATACACATACATTTATAGTACACATATACACTAGAAACACCTTTCATTCGCGCCTGCACGGGTTGCTGGCACGTCCTCGGAGGCGCTACACAACATTTGCAAAATCTGCTACAACGTATTTTGCAAAATTTCAATGCCACAACTCAATTCAACTCTCGGCGCGCTCATCACATTTTTCACCTTCTTCTATGCCACTTGAACGTGCATTCAACCACCATAACAAAAATATGCCTTTAAAGGTGTGTGAGTGTGTGTGTTTATATATTTATTTGCATTTGTGGTTGTGGTTGTTGTTGTTTTTAAGTTTACACGCCCCAGCCATAACGCGTTCACCACTTGAACTTGCTACCGGCGAGGAAACTTTCAATGTTGCCAACACAATCGGCCAGCAGCAGCAGGGGCCGAGCTAAAGCCGATGATGAGTGGCCAAGCGCCTAGTTATATGCTTTGATTTATTTATTTTCTACGTTTTCACTACCGCATTTGAGGGTACTTCAGTTTTAAATAGAAAATGTTGCCTACGCTCCTGCCACTCCCGTCCTCCAAGTCGAGCGGCTTTAATGAAAATTTTAATTCAAAACAAAAATGGGGAAAAGCAATCGCCCAAAATGAAATGAAATCTCATTCATTCAATTTTTGGTTGCGGGAAATGAAATAAAATGAAATGTACGAATGAATGACTGAATGGCTGAATGAGTGAAGAAATGACGAACGTAGCGACCGGGTGAATAACTTTAATAAGTGTGTATGCAGATGTGCGTGTGTTTGTTTGAGTGAATGAAAAATTGAACTTTACCTTGAGTAAAATTGAAATGGCAGCTAATGGAGGAAGGAAATGTGGCAGCTTGCTGAGTAGGCACTGACTTCGGCACAGGTCTGGTTTCTGTCTACTGTCTGAGATTTTTGTTTTTTTTTGTACGCATTATTATTTTTTCGTACAAGTGGCCACTTTGCAGCCTTTTTGGTGAAGCTTTTCAACTAAAATTCCATTTATGTATTTGTTTATGTACATAAAATATATAAAGCTATATATTTTAGTTGCTGTTGGCAAAGGTCGTGGCCTGTGAAAATCCAGCCTCAGCTAAGGTTTTTTTATTTTTTTTATTTTGTATATTTCTATACAGATTACTTGCTTATCCAAGCAGTGCGAGATATAAATTTGCCTAATAAAGTCGACTTCTCGTTTTACTATTCAAAAGTACTCATACACACATCCACATACATATTTATACTTATACGCAGACCCAATGTGGCATGTTGCACTTAATTTATTTAATCAAATTTAAGTGCACATAAGAGCGAATGAAACCTTTCGAGGGGTTGCAATTAGTTTGTACATACATACATATATATATATATATTGTATGTATTTATGTGTGTAGACAAATCCAATCTGCTATAAATACGGTCCCATGAAAATGTGAAATTGTGAATCAGTTCACTTATGACGTTTACCCTCCATCAAAAGTAGAAAAAAAACAAAACAAAATGAAATAAAAAATATTACTCTCAAGCATTTCGTTTTATGAACGCATAATTTTCAATTTTAACTGCCAATTTGAGTTGCATGAAATTTACGTATCGTAGAATGCTGAAATGCAATGAGCTGTAACATTCAACGCAACCCCAACCAACCCAAAACTCACACACTCTCCCCGCTCTCTTTACTTTCACATTGCTGATAAACGTAAAGTTATCAGCGTACGAGAAAAATAAATAAAAATGCCATAAAGAATTTTCAATTGCTTGACTTTCGCTTGATTGACGCACTCAAAGCACACAAAATCGATAATTAGTGGAAAAATTCTTTAATGAAAACTTTTTTTAAATGCTTAACCAATAGCCAAAAATCAAGTGCCTCGAGTGGTTATTTGGAAAGGAAATCATTGTTGAAGATTACCAAATATTTAGAGCTTAAATATTGGCAAAAAATATATGCGTTGTGTGGAACTATAGGGTGTGACATAAAGACCGCTCAATTAATAGGTACACTCTTCATTTCTATCTGTCAATTCATTCCTTGATTACCAGCCATTTAGCACCGACGTGAACCAGTATTTTCTACAATGGTGATTGAATTTTTATTTTTGGAAGGTTTAAAAGCAAAGGAAATTTATGAACGAATGTTGAAAGCGTATAAGGTTTTTCGCCCTCAAGTATAGTTGAAAGACGGGTTGCTGAATTTCAACGCGGTCGTACAAGCTTTGAAGGCAATCCTCGCCAAGGAACACGCCCAAAAACAGCAACGATACCGGAATTCGTAAAAAATACAGTATATCGTATTTTAAAATCATCGAATGTCTGAAATAGATTTAGTAGAAATCTTAGGCATCTCATTGGGCAGTGTAAGCAATATTTTGACTGAGGTATTGGGTTTCAGAAAGCTGTCTGCACATTGGGTGCCGCATTCGCTAACTATGGAACAAAAACACGTTCGAATGCGACTTTCTTAGTATCATTTAGAGCGTTCTCAAAGAGATTAGAGACTTCGGTCTAGCACAATGATCCTATTTCAAAACAATAGGCCAAAGAGTGATGTGAACTTTGTTATGCGGCTCCGAAACGAGTTCTTGTACAGAAAACGGCCAAGCAGGTGTTAGCATCAGTTTTTGGGATGCGAAGGGAATTTTCTTTGCTCATTACTTTCAAACTGGTAAAGCAATAAATTCTGTATATTACTGTAATCTTCTAGACCAACTGAAGGCAAAAATTTGGGCAAAAGGGCCCAGCTTGCAAAAGAAAGCAATAGTTTTTTATCAGTTCAATGCACCGTGTCACAAGAGCATTTTGACAATGGCCAAAATCCATTAATTGAAGTACGAACTGTTGGAGCATCTACCGTGCTCACCAGATTTCTGTTCAGTAAGGCTTGGTAAGTAATCTTGAATCGTTTCACGCCAGCACAACGCTTCGAAATTGTGGGAATTTACTTATATTTACTTACTATTACTTATTTACTTTAAATTATGTAAATAAATCTGTTCGCGAAGTTCAAAGAGCACTGGCGGCAACATCGGTGCTTATTTCTTTCGAAATGAGGAAAAAGGGGCCGTTACAGTGAATGACGAGGCTCATGCCGACTAAATTTTTGTTTCGAAATTTAATCACCTAACCATCGACGACATTTGGTTCCAACAAGATTTCGCAAGTTACCATACAGCGCGCTTAACAATCGAGTTAATGCAATATTCGAGCAACCATTGACGCCATATTGCGGGTTTTATTGGAAAAAGTGGTAAAAATTTGGACTAATCGAAGTACCTCGTAGGCGAACATATGCGGGATATCATATTAACAAAAATGCCATGAAATTATTTACCAGATTATAATAAAAAAATCATCATTGATTTCTGTTTTGTATTACCATTTTACGTTCTCAAGATCTTAAAAAACACCTATTATTATCCTATCCTCCTGTATATGCATATTAATACAATTTGCACTAAAATATAAATATTTTCTTAAAAACATTGAATACACATTTTCCCTTGGTATGAAAAACTGCCTGACAGGAAGTAAACTGGATAGACTTCTGGACCGTTAAGGGTTAATTAACGTTGATTTATATGTGATTTTTGGCTTGGCTTTGACCTCTTCCAGTGCTGTCTTGCAAAAATCCATCCTTTCATTTGACCGGAAATAGCTGCAGAGGGTTAAGTCCGGTGATTAAAGGAGGATTGAAGTGTTGTTTATGAACGAAATCAGAGATATTTTATAAATTTTTTTGCAGGCAGAAAATCGTCAAGCTCGCCTAAAATACGACTAAAACATATACTATGTATATATAAGTTCAGAAATAAATTCACTAACTCATATATAGACTTTTCTAGAGGAAATGTTTGGGTCGAACCCTTTTTATTATAAGGCTGGTAAGGTGAGAAAGCATTTTTCTAATCGCCGCCTCAAAAATAGATGCAAGTATAGGTGCGATCATATCTATAGTAGTATGCTGCAGTATCAGCGGGAATAATCCCATCTCGCCCTGGTGATTTGTAAGGTTGAAAACAGCCAATGGCGAATTTTATGTTATCTTCCGTTATAAAATTGGTTGGGGGATTTCCTTTGTGAACTATAGAATAAGTTATGCTGTCGTCGTTGCAGAGGCAACCTAAAAAATGTGTCTGCATTAGTAATTCTACTGCTTCTTTATTGTCCAATTGCTATCGTCTTTCATGAGATAGTTAGGGTTGCTAAGGCTCATTGGTACAACTTTCTGGTGTCTACTGATCTCTGAAGCGCTTTCTACCTGTTAAGAGAAGTCTGAAGAGTCTCTCCAAGACGTTGTTTAGTTGCCTTTATGACATATGATACTTAAATCTGCGCTGACAGTCTATAAATCCGTTCCAAGAGTGAGATTTCCTCCCTTCATTCAACTTAGTTCTGCATTCCCTTCTCAGGTTTGCTATATCAGTCGAACTCAATGGAGTTTTCGGTTTCACTCTCTTCATCCGCGGAAACTTGTTGCTTTCGCAGCCTGTTAAAATACTGAGGTTAGTTCATCAACAGTAGAGCCAAGCTGTAGCTCTGCATTAATTTGATACGTCTGGTTTTGGTATTTCTTGTAAATATTTCCGGTATTCCAGGCTAATATCGTTTCGAACGCTCCCAAGTTTGTACCTCTGCGGCTTACAATCGGCTTGCCCTGTTTAGTTGGCAGTAAAATACTCTTAAGTACTATATAGTACTCTAATAGATGAATTGAACATTCTTAAATAAACAAATTCTTGCCAATTATGCTCTATTTATATGTATATGGCGCAAAGCCAAAACAACTTTTCGGCATTAATGATGTAAGATCTGAAGTTTTTAAAGGAAAACCGAATACACTTCACTGAGGCGTGAGTCCACTTGTTTTGTGGATTCACTTCTTCGAGTTAGTGTTAGAAAAATCATATAAAAAAAGGATAAAAAATGGCGAGTAACAGACAAGGAAAGCAAAGCTGATGCTTAGCAAAAATCAGATTCCAGCAAAAATGTCGGTTGAAAAGGAGTTACATGATGACAAGCGTAGTCAAAATTGTTCAGGAAATACAAACGGAGGAAACATAGCCTGAAGAGCTTTTTGTATTGTTAAACTGCTTGCAAGTGGTACAATCTTTTCACAGAAGGTCGAGAAGATGTGAATGACGATGCCCGCTCTGGACCTTCCAGCACTTCAACAACCGATGAAAATGTTGAGAAAGTGAAGAAAACTATTATGGAGAATCGTCGAATCACACTTAGAGAAGTTGCTGGGCATGTCAACATATCAGTTGGCTCATACCATGCAATATTTTCGGAAATTTTGGTGATGAAGCGTGTGGCTGCGAAGTTCGTTCCAAAATTGCTGAATTTTGACCAAAAATAACGTCGCATGAGCATTGCTCAGGAATTTTTGTATGACGTCAACGATATTCCACATTTGTTAAAAGGGTCATAACTGGTGACGAAACCAAAGCCCTATTGTCCCAATGAAAGAGTCCAGGAGAGCTAAGACCAAAAAAAGCACTCCAAGTTCGATAAAATGTCAAGGTTCTGCTCACTGTTTTCTTTGATTACCATGGCGTAGTGCATCAGGAGCTCTTACCACTAGGTCGTACGGCAAATAAGGAGTATTACCTTGAAGTTATGCGTCGTTTGTGTGAAGCAATACGAAAAAAATGTATAATATAATCTCTTTGCTTGTGAGAGATTATTTGGCCAAAAACAACACCGTTATCATGCCTCAGCCACCGTATTTACCCGGTTTGGTCCCCTGCGACTTTTCGCTGTTCCCTAGATTGAAGAGACCCATGAAAGGACGGTGTTTTACGACAATCGAGTAGTTGAAAACGGAATCGCTGAAAGAGCTCAAGGACATACCGCAAAGTGCATATCAGAACTGCTTCGAGGCTTAGAAAAAGCTGGCACAAGTGTATTATATCTAAGGGGGTGTACTTTGAAGGAGATAAAATAGAAATTGATGAACAAACAAATATTATTTGAGAAAAATGAAAATTCACCTTAGTTTTTAAACACACCTCGTATCTATAAGTAATGAAATAGAATATATATTTACATTGAAAGCAATTGAAACTCTGAATTCGGATTTCGGGCTTTTATGGGGAAAATGTGAAGGCATGGGCCACTTTGTTCCAACATTTTTCCACGACTTACCTATCTTATCTATCAAGCAAATGTGGCACGTTTCAGTACTCTAACTTCTTGTTTCGAGTTTATGCCAAAAAAAAAAAAAACTATTCATACCAGGGTATACTAGTAAAAAAATTCTCCATCAAAACGTTCTTCAAGGTGAACAAAAATTTCAAACTTAACGTATTTTCTATCTTCTTGCACCGGCATTCCTTAAGAAATATTAAAGCTTGATATACCATAGGAAGAAGCTAAATATCTTATCTTGGATGGCATATAAATCTTTTCCACCGGCAAAAAAAAAGACTTGCTAGCATTAGGGATGCCAATTTCGGGAGTGTTCAAAAAATTTCCCGTACTAGCTTGGATTACTTTCGGGATCCCGATTTTTTTGCAAATAGAGCGAAAAATAACATATTTACTAGTAATAATGGATAATAGCAAAAGGTATATATAACCGGTTTAATTGCAAAAATACAAATAAATAATTTTTTCAAACAGAAAATATAAAATATGTGACTTTTAAAATCAGTTTATTTTAAATTTGAAATGATTTAAATGCTTCCAATTATTAAATTTCTGCTATTATTAAACAAGTAATGCTCCAAGTTGAATGCTCGGAATCACTTTAAAAATATCGCCAAATTTCGGCATTAAAATCTTATGCTAGTAATGGCAGCCCTAGTAAGTATGTACAGTGTACTCTCTCCTAACGTACGTCTCTCTCAAGCGGGAGTCCTCCTATAAGCGTACAGTCATTTCAGTACATAAAACAAATCCTTAAATTTTTTCTCTTAAGCGTCTGTGTGCGTCTTTTGTGTCTGCTCCAATCTATGAAAAATTGTTTGTTCGATATTAAGCACAGATTTGAGGAGTCAAGTCAAAGTTCTGAGTATTCAGTTTTTTCTACTTGACTAAAGGTGGTGGCACTAGACCAACAACAATGTTTTGTACGTTTGATGGTCACAATAAAGTATTGGCAAAGTAGAAAACAAAGAATGAATCCGCTTTGTTTCATTCTGTTCTGACAGCTATGATACATGGGCACGGCGAATGAAGAAATACAAATCAGCTGATTTACTGATATCACCTTTAATAGATTCGCCTTGATTATACCTAAGCGTGCTGTATGTCTCGACAAAAGTGTATTTTTACTGACACTCAGTGTCATTTATGTCACATAACTACATACATACATATGTATAATGAATATTTGTTATTTTAGTTTTATATACTAAAATAATTTTGCCATCTTTCACTTACTTAAATTTCCTCATGCAGTAGTTATGCCCTCCCTCTGCTTGCTGGTGGTGCCACACAACTATGAAGTAAGTAATTGGCGCTGATAAACATTTGACAGCGGCTGTAAGTAGCTACCAACCCACCAACAACAATAACCAACTAACCAACCGTTATTAGTAGCCGTTGCACGCTATTTTGAACCTGAAAAACGCCTGATTAGCAGACAGGCTCGCGCGCACCTTCAGCCAAATGTGCAACATAATCCATAAAAGTGTGCAACTTACGCGCAACGTGTAATGTTCAACACTTTGCTGCAGTGGGTTATTATGTACATTGTTGTTATTGCTGTCATCTTCGCTGGCGGTCTTCGTGTACGCTATCAAAATTTTCTGTTGAAAATTTCCAGCTTTTTTCCACATCTCCTCCATTGCTGGCGATTTGGCTGTATGTGTGTAGGTATGTACGAAGGTGTATTGGTGCACTTGAACTTGGCGGCTGGTTGTGGTCAAAACCAAGAATGGCACTAGGAAGCCGGTATAAACAATAAAAGTTGTAATGGCATTGTTAGTGTTTTTAGTGTGGCTCTGAATGGCTGGTGTTGAAGATTTTTCGTGTTAATGCGCGTGAGCGCCAGTGTGGTGTAAATGTTTTTAATGTGTTACGTTCGCAAAGTCACAGCCACAGCCGCAGGCGCAAAAAGATAGGTGCGAGTATATGTGAACGTACCTAGATAAAGGGTATTACGGTACGGTTGATGCTGCTGCATCACGCCAGCAAGCAAACTAAACGACTTCACCTTTGTTTTTGCGCAGATGCACACGCATACACACACACATTCGGATAAAAGAGTGCACCGCATGCGGCAGGAGCCTATGGCTTCTGTTGAAAGCTGCCAAGTCTGCCATTAGAAGCTATAAACATGAACGAAGAAGAAGAATAAGAATAAGAATAAGGAAAATAACTGCCATACCATCCTCACTGGTGTTCGGGAATCGAGAGACTGAAGTTGAAAGTGAGTCAATGGCGTTGCCGTTGTTGCAAAGCCGTGAAGCAATTAGGAGTTTATGGCGCAAATACACATACACCGACATATATATAGTACATACATATAACCTATACGCCACAACAAACTACCAAATGGAAATACACTTGATTAGCGATATTAAGAGACCACAAATGTGGCAGCCATATGGCGGTTAAGGGGTTAATGTTGATTTATGTGCGAGACAGCGGAAGATTGTGAAAGGCAAAGGCGATTTTGGTAGATGATTCTAAAAGCACCATTACGATTTGTGGGATTGACTGAATTTTTTTTTTTGTTTTTCTCTATGAGTTTTCACTATAAAAACTTTTCTCAGCTCTCTAAATTTTTTCACTGATTTCCTAAAACGTGACAATTGTCTCCTCTTCTGCAGAACATTATTCTAACCATTTGCCTCTTTCTTGAGTTCACTCCTATCAATTCTGTATGAAGAAAAATAAAACTGGAACCTTAGCACACACTGATGCTGCGTGTGTAATATCTAAGTGGGTACTTGGCGTGACGATATTCAGAACGATTCGGTATATTCGGTGATATATGAGCTTATCCCTCCAAACCGAATGATTCTCGTTCCCGACACACTATAAAATGGACAGATTCAGAGGCTCATCACAAGAGTTGGAAATTTCTAGGAGTTATTCTTGACTTTACACTTTCTTGAGTGAGAGCCGGTGTAATATTGGTAGAGACTTCAACAATGAACGCAGATAATATAGTTATTGGATGTATACCACAATTGAAAAAAACCCATTCTCCCTTCTAGCGCATGGGTCTGGTAGATGGCGGTTAGCATTAAATCTATGCGCTCAATTTCATAAACTTGCAATCATCAGCTTATCTATGGTCTCTACAGGTAGCGTTGGTGGAACTCTGAATATCTCACCTATACATTTTTATTTTAATTGCTTGGTAGCTAAGAGTGCAGGAAGACTTGGGTGGTCTAACTAACTGGTAAATAATGACAATCCTTCATGACAACCAACAATTTCGACGTTCACTTCATCGACAGAGGTGACTGTGAATCAGCTATCGCAATGTGAGATAACTAAAGATTGTTGAAGAATGAATATTACTTCGGGAAAACTTTAAAGCTTTTCAAGCCAAAAATTAACACTCTCAAGCCAAGCCATGGTGGAAAAGTTGGAAAGTTGATGATCCTCGCTCCTAAAAACCTCGCTTTATTTGTAAATAGTAAGGTTGCATTCGATGCGTTTAGGACGGTAACGATCAAATCCAATGCTCCAGGAAGCTCGAACTTCCCTTAAACCTTTGCGAGGACACAGCGTCAATCCGTTCTGGGCCCGGGAAGATTGGTATTCAAGGTTTTCTGGGAAAATAAAGGAAATAGAAAAGCGCACTGGTAAAGAGTCAAAGAGAGGATTTGGGTAATCAAAAACAAACATATTTGTCGCAGTGGATTTCCTGCATTTACACTCAGCTAAGAAAAATACTAAAGCAGAAAGACCATCAGACCCTACATAGTCTTACAGGGTTTAAAGCAGAAAATAAACATCCTCGAGCTTGCGATCTACTGTAACTATTAACAGCTTTCACTTAGAATATTTGTCATTATTAGTAGTGTAGACAGTAATTGCTATTATAGAACTTAGTGAAAATTGTTTAATTTTGTATAAATCGACTTGGGAGCGTCTTTAACTATAAAGTAAGAAACTAACTTTTTAAGACACTTTCACTCATTTTCTTCAGGCACACTATGACTATATAATGAAGCGCTAATGAAGTTTTATAAAAACTTTGATTTTTAAAGGTTTTTAAGTGTTAAGAGGGGTCTTCCAAAGTTATTATGCGAAACCGGTTGATGATCCGTAGTTAACACTTGACGATTAACTGTGACTCTTAATACCTCTTCCTTAGTTTATTGAGGTATCAGTGCGTGATAATTGCACTGGAAAACCATCATTTAAATTTGAGGGAAGTAGATCGTGACCTTAGCGTATCTCACGAATCAGTTCGCATTATTTTACATCATCAATTGGTCTTCAGACGCGTGACTGCTCCACTCGTTCCAAGAGAGTTAAATTTCATTAAAAAAAATTATCGGAAGAAGGTGGCTGAAGACGTGCTTGAGCAAGTGAATTACAAGTGAATTCGGACCCAGCGCATCATAATAGCTGATGAGACGTGGGTATATGAGCTTGACACGCAAACCAGTCTACAGTGAACAGGAGTGGCTGAATGCCACTATCCACATGAGCCGAAACTCAAAAAACCATGTCAAAGTCGGTCGAAAGTGAAAGTCATCATACTCGTTTTCTTTGATTAGCATGATGTTGTGCACTCGGAATTCATTCCAAATGGTTCTACGATAAATAAAGAATATTATTTGGAAGTTATGCGACGTTTGAGAGAAAATGTGCGTAGTAAACGGCCCAATTTGTGGAAAGTAAACTTATGGATCTTGCACCATGATAACGCACCGTCTCACAAGGCTCATATTGTGAACACTTTTTTGACCAAAAGCTCGACAAATATCATCAAACAACCACCGTATTCACCGGATTTAGCACCCTGTGTAATTTCCTTTTCCCAAACCTTAAATTGTAACTTCGCGAACGCCGCTTTCAATCTATAGAGGCCATTAAGGAGAAGAAGATCTCTTCAAACGCGTTTAAAAGTTGCTTTGATGACCAGACTAATCGTTGGTATGTATTGCTTTGAATGGAGCCTATTTTGAAGGCGACAAAATAAATGTTCATGATTAAACAAATATTCTGCGTTTTATTGAACAATTCCCGGTACGTTTTTGACACAATGTATCACTTCTTCAAGGGTCAAACAAATTTCCCATGCGGCATCACAATGAGCAATGAGCCTGAAAGTGGCCGATAATGGGCAATCCCAACAGCCTAAGTTAACTTATCACCACTTTCCCATAGGTAAGTTATGGGAAGAGTCTAATACTAAAGACGGGCCAGAAATGGTCAAAGCTGAGCCCTTATGACTATACTCAAGGTTTCATCTGATCCTCTTATAGGCAAACAACAACTTCCGAATCTAGTTTAAATATTGTTGTAGATCTGTTAGTCAAGTATGGATAAGTTCTGCGACAAAACGACAGCACATTCACATTTTGGGCAGTTTTGCCTATAATTTTTTGATTTATTTTAAATTTCTTTATAAAAGTATAACTCATTGTCTAACAAAAACTAAATATATAATTCCTATCTTCAAATTTTATATGAAAATTTAAAAAATTCCATAAATTTTACATCTCCACTTCACAGTTTTTAATCAGAATTTCTGGTAAGATTCTTGGTATGGAATTTTTAATCTTATCAAATTTTAGTATAATATAATAAAGTTGAAGTTGCTAAAAAATCTCGTTCATTTCTTTGAATTTTTTTTTCTGACGGTGTTACGCATTACCTTCCTACTCGTATAAAAAAATGTAGGGTAGCGTTACAAACACGTTACTTCGAGGGAACTTCATTGAAACCCCTTTTATAATTTTCTGATTTCAAGCCCAATAAAACCACATTAAAAAAAAACACACAGTTGTTCAAAAGATATAGCCTAACTACCACTCAATTACCTGGTAAAAGTTTTAACATTTGTAAGCATTACTGCTACTGTTAACAAAATTCAGTTTACACCATTCTAAAAGTGTGATACTCTAATGCACTTTGCTGCAAACGGCAATTTTTTTAGGAATTCGCGCTGCCTAACTGTAGTTAGAACACAGTGGACATAGTCTATTAGATTACTGAAAAGTTTAGTTTAATCAGTTAGTCAAAAATAGTTTGAGTGTCCAAAGTTTACAAAAAGTGGGCTAAAATGGAACGGTTAGCTGCAAAAGTGGATCTATCAAAAAAAAAAAAAAAAATTATAACTATACCACTACTATATCACTAACCCATTGTGACTTACTCAGCACACGACAAATAAACTATCATATATACGAAGTAATTTTTATGTGCTCAGAAGCAACAAAAATGCTGTTTTCACCTTTGCTCTGCTTCCTACGCTGACTGGACCTACTGCTGGACTTCAGCGACTCAAACTCCTCTCCCAATACTACATACATATACATATGCATTAGCTTGTACGCGTACTTGAAGCCGCCTCAGTGTAATACATTTTCCAGATTTTCCTACAAACAATTTTTTTGGTTTTGTTTTTTCAGACCCTTAGGCTATGTTAGTGTTCCACATAGCCACAACTTAGCAATTTTAATGGCAAAAACGCAGCGGGATAAGCCAAAAGCAAAGAATGTTCATATTTTGTTGCTGCCTTTGTGTTTTTTTGTGTTGTTGTATGTGGTCCCTGGTGCTCGCACCAGCCGACGCTAGACGCCAAACGCCAATCTAAGCTCAACAGCATGCAATCGTAAAGCGCTTGAGCTTTGCCGAGATAGGACAAATCTTGGATGAGCCTCTCAGTATCGGAACTGTTGCCGCTATGTCATTTCTACGCATTGCCACTCGGACAGGCTGTCGCTGTCGTTCATCTCCTGTGCTGGTTGCTGCCGCCACATCGCACATGTCGCCAATCATTATCAGCGTACGTCGTGCCGCAGTGCGACTTGCAATTCGTTGATTCTGTGAAACTAAGTATGTTGGTATGAAAAAGTATGCTGCCACAAGATTTCATGTCCACCACATACCGGCAACCTCTCGCACCATCCCATCCGCTTATCTCGTACACCCATGCGCAGTCTCTGTCTGCAACATTTGGTTGCACGTACCATTCATATGTCCATCCGAGCCGTCCATCTATTTGTCTGTAGCATGGCAGACATGTTGCTGCCACTGCCACTGCCACGCCAAGCGGTTGCTTTTAAAATTACTACTACGGATACTATTGTTGTAGTTTTTATTATAGCTGCAGTATATGTAGTTGCCTCCGCTGCGCATGCGTACGTGCAGACATTGCTGTATGTAATTAATATTGTGTGGCTGGTGCACATTGGCCGCCAATCGGTTTTGTTGAATTCTTGGCGCAGCAACTTCCTTTTCAGCAGCTCAACACAAGCATCAGCCAGCCACATCGGCAATTGCTGCATTCACATTTCAACGCAAATAATTACAAGTTGTTGTCTCTCGCCTGCCGCAACGCCCCGCCATAAATGCCACCTGAGTTTTTAGTGGCCTTTTTCCTCCACTTACTTTTTTGTTTCTGTTTCCAATTCTTTTGCGTTGCAAGTCGATGTTGCGCTCCAAATGTGTACTTTCCAAGTTAGCCAACTAATGCCGCCATAGATTTGTTAGTGGCATGCAACGCATGCGTTTGCATCGTGCAACATGCAGCAAGCAGCGTGCAGCGTAATCACAATTACAGCCATTCTCGGTGAAATCCTAATAAAATTGGTGATATGTGTTGTGCGCATGCGTAGCAAATGTGCAATGTGCGCAGCAGGCAACAACAAATACAACAAACAGCTAACAGCAAAACTATAATAGCTGCAATGATAATAAAAAAATGAAACTCGGCACCTTGTGCTGGCAAAAGCCCCAGTTGCAGTCATGAGTATGTTGCATGTGCCTTTGAGTTTTCTAAGCATTTTGCAGTTGTTGCTTTTCTTTTGCATACATGCATGATTGCTATTAATTGATGCTTTCAGCGTTTTTCGATTTCCTCAACCTTTGATTTCCTAGCACATGACTTGGCCGCATTTTTCTTGGTCTACAAAAATTTATACAGCAACACAATACTTCTTCATTATTTTCAATGGAATATTCAAATAAAGGGGTAGCAAGAAAATATACAACTACTCTTTAATACAATACCAAAAAAATGGCTCGCCCAAGCCAAGAAATACTGCAACGTGCCTTAATTTATTTATTTATATTAGTAAAATTATTTCGAATTACATATAAGTTCGCATAGATGCGAAACATAAAGCCACAAAATTGCATGCCACAGAAATCGATCCGCCCTTATGTTCGTAGGTGTAAGTGTTCCGAATGTATCCACGACAAATGTTGAAACATTAGCTTGAACTAAGCTTTTTTACGCACTAATCTTAACCCGTACGAGTTTTTCATTTTCGGTGACCCACCGTAGAATTGTCTGCTTAAAATTTTGGTTGAACATTTTAACCCTCTAATTGCCTATTTTCACAACTCTTCATTATAGCTGCTTAGAGAACGGGTCAAAAGTGCGCTTTTAACTATGAGTTAGGGGGTTAAAATCTATTACAAAAAACTCCTCACTAAATTTTACTGTGGAAGTCTGGAAGCTGAACTTTATTTGAAGTCACTGTATGCATGATATTTTCGATGGGTTAATTGCACTCTCGGCCAAAATATTACAACCTTAGCCCTCGTGAAAAAAATCCGACGCTTTGGACCAGTGCTGTATTACATATTTATTAGCATTTATTCCTGTTGAGTAACCACTATTTGACAATTTTCTATACATGTAATATATATATGACCTTATAATATTATATTAAGTAGGTTCTAGCTTAGGTTAGAGAATACTTGGTTGGATGGGTTGCTCTTAAAAACAGCTAACTCGTGGCCATAGACACAGTGCGGTGCTTATAAGAGATTGCTTTCTTGTCCTTAAGCTATCCCGATTTTTAAAAAATTCAGTGAACTTTTCTAGCAGGCCGGTGAGAGCTGTGTAGATCCTCGAGGAAATGGCCTCCTAGACATATGGTGGTCATTCTTCGAAGTAAGTCGCATTAGTATAGGTAGTGGAGCATGAACTCAACCGCATCTTGATTCCCACAACTCTTATAGAAATCGAATGCTTTTGATTTGATCCACTCATCAAGCCAGTTTGAGATGCTCTCGTATGAAGTTAATCACTCTCCAATAAGGGCTGACTACTTCGATCGGAACAGATGGTGCAATGTATGGGGAATACGGCGGGTACGGCAAGATTTCCAATTCAGTCCCTCTAAATATTTCTGTACCGATTTAGCAACGTGTGGCCTTTCGTTATTATGCAGCAAAATCAGTATGTCATGTCTACCATCCCATTCCGGATGCTTTTCTTTGAGAGCTCGATTCAAACGCATCAGCTGCAGTTGGTGACGATCGCCAGTGATGGTTTCAGATGGTTAAAGGAGTTCATAATAGATGACACCCTTCTGATCCCACCAAAGGCACAACATAACCTTTGAAGCATGATTATTTTTTTTCGCTGTCGATGGATCTGGTTCACCTGGCAGGCTCCAACATTTTCGACGCTTACGGTTATCATAATGGACTATGAATAAGTTCGTGCGGTTTTTTTTCGAAATTTTAAACTTTATTGACGTAAAATGGTTACAAATTTAATATTCAAAATATTGTCCATCGCTTACTACTACTTTTTCCCATCTTTCTGGCAATTCACGGATTCCCTTTGTGAAAAATTCGGTTGGTTTTGCCGCAATCCACGAATCGATCCATTTTTTGACTTCATCGTAATTACGGAAGTGCTGGTCAGCCAGGCCATGTTGCATCGATCGGAAGAGATAGTAATCGGATGGCGCAAGGTCTGGACTATACGGCGGGTGGGGTAGGACATCCCATTTGAGCGTTTCTAAGTATGTTTTGACCACTTGTGCAACATGTGGCCGAGCATTGTCATGTTGCAAAATAACTTTGTCGTGTCTATCGGCGTATTGCGGCCGTTTTTCTCGCAGTGCTCGGCTCAAACGCATCAATTGTCGTCGGTAGACATCCCCCGTAATCGTTTCATTCGGTTTCAGTAGCTCATAATACACAACACCCAGCTGGTCCCACCAGATACACAGCATAACCTTCAGGCCATGAATATTCTGCGCCGACGTCGATGTTGAAGCATGGCCAGGGTATCCATACGTTGCCCGACGTTTTGGATTGTCGTAATGGACCCACTTTTCATCGCCAGTCACAATTCGATGCAAAAAACCCTTTCTTTTGTGCCGTTGAAGCAGTTGTTCGCATGCCATAAAACGGCGTTCAACGTCTCTTGGCTTCAATTCATACGGCACCCAATGGCCTACCTTTCGGATCATTCCCATGGCTTTTAAACGTTTGGAAATGGTTGATTGATCAACTCCCAAAGTTTTTGCAACCTCTTCTTGCGTTTGAGCCGGATCTTGATCGAGCAATTCCTCCAATTCGGTATCCATGAACTTTGGCGGCGCACCCTCGCGTTCTTCGTCTTCCAAGCCAAAATCACCACTTTTAAAGCGTGCAAACCACTTCTGGCACGTTCGCTCAGATAGAGCATGCTCACCATAAACTTCCACCAAGATACGATGACTTTCGGCTGCTTTTTTCTTCATATTAATTAATATATCCATTTTTCATCGCCAATGACGATGCGATGCGAAAAACATTTTCTTTTCTGCCGTTCAAAAAGCATCTCACACGTCACCAAATGTCTCTCGATATCCCTCTCCTTCAATAGATGTGGCACCCGGTTACCTGCTTTCTGGGCCATTCTCATCGCGTGCAAACGTTTACCGACGATTGATCCGTCAACATCCAACTCTTCGGACATATCATCAAGGGTTCGACATGCATTTTCATCCAAATTTTTCGAATTTTTTCGGTGCCCCTTCGCGATCTTTATCACTCACGTCGAAATTGCCACTTTGGAAGCGTTATAACTCTTAACCACTCAAGTTGTATTTGAGGGAGCGTGATTAGCGTAAATATAGATTAATATACGAGACGTTTCAGCAGCACTTTTCTTTAAAATGTAATAATGAAATATTTTTTTTGTTTTTGTTTTTTTTTTTTGTTTTTTTTTCGTTGCTCACTCCTCTCGGGAGCATGGGACCTCGACAAGACTCAGCCTTGCGTTGGTTTCGTTAATCTGTTTTGATTTCTGACAGGGTGGGTGATTTGCCTGTCGCTAATTTCTGGCAGGGTAGGAGATTAGCCTGCCGCTAATGAATCAAACTTCCCGCAAATGCTGTTTTTCGGGACGAATGTAGACATTTTTGACGTCAGATAAAAAAGGATTTTACGTTTCAAACGAATGTCAACTACTGCGATCGAGACTCACATATAAACCTTCAAATCACCAGAATATTACGAGAGCGAACACAAGACAAAGACGCATTTTTTACGAGGCGGAAACTTATTCCCATATTCAATACTTGGATCACTGGACATGGATTCGTTCATGTGTAGGTCATACAATATGAAAGTATGTTGTTTGTCCAGGAACGACTGCAATGGAACTGTAAGATCTTAAGCCAGTCGATTGCGGTACTTTGGTATCGGAATTGTGAGATGTCAAGCGTAAAAAGCAAAATGTCACTGTCCATGGTACCTGTGCGACTTAGGCAAAAGTGCTCTAAAGATCTAAGCTCATATTGTATAGAGGATACAAACAAGTATTGACCGCGATTCCGCACTTACTGAAGAATGTACTACTACGTAATGAATTAGTGAAGATACCTTCATCAAGTATGGCCATAATGAATCCGGCAACGCAATGTAATACACTCTTCTACATATGCATAACTTTTTTTTAGTCAGAAACACAGCTTAACTTAACTACACCTAAATTTTGAGCAAAATACTACTATGCCACAAAGGTTGCTTTGATGGCAATCATTATCCATCTTGCTATTGTCATTACAGTTATTATGGCGCATTGTTGCAACACCGATATGAATAAACACAAAGCGCTATCCTATCATCGTATCTAGCATAATGACACATTGTTCCAGCAAAGGCGATCGTAGTGGCGGTGGCAGTGGCGGCGACAACAACTGCAAAGCTTTGATTTAGTGCTCTGAATGGCACCACATTTGGCTAAATCATTCAAAGGCCAAATAACTAAAAGAGAAGAAAAAACAAAAAAAGAATAAATGTATGTTACAATAAAATATTAAAAATCGATACTATACAAAATTGTATGCTCCACTCTTCCGCCAAAAAATATGTATATCTTACGAACCGCCAAGTGCCATTTATCAATTTCAATATTTTCTATGCATACGTAGGAACGCATTGTACGTACCAGGGTTTGGAGTTGTCGTAGAGAGGTTACAGGAATTGCGTTCGTACATTGTTCTAAGCGCTGCGGCATTCCTTGTGCGTCTCGCTGCCAATGTTCTTTGTAGGTGCAACATACTTTTGTTATACTTCTTCTTTCGGCGGCACTGTGCGCCTAGGCTCTATGGGCATTAGTGATGCCCGTTTTTTTAATTTTTCGCGTCCCGGGATTTTCGGGATCTCGTTGTTAGAATACTGTGATATCGGGAGTAGCCCGGGGATTTAGATACTCATTACTTTGGAAGAACTTAAATCGAAAAAATTGCATTCGCATTGTTTGAGAAGCTTTCCCACCATGTAACAAATATAATTAAATGGGCTTTAAATATAATTATTTTTATTTTCAAGTAAAAACTCATTCATTAGTAACAAACTAAAAGATAATATTTAAATTTATACGCACTTAGTAATACAACTTAAGGTATATCGAGAAAAGCTCGATGCAAAAATCTTCAAAATAAAAAAATACGATTTGCATTCCAACTGATAAAGTCAGAACTTAATTGTTTTTTGTTTATTTACATTATTAATATGTTTTGAAACAACACGAAAGTTAATATTTTAATCATTTGAAGAGTTCAACACGGAACACCAGAAACTCAGCTGATTTCTACCACAAAAATTTTGTAAACTCAAAATTTTTTTTATTAGAACTTCCAACATTTATTTTTTTAGTATACTTGTTTTGTTCCCATTTCACATGTTTTATAAAAAAAAAAACAAATACCGACAATCCCGTGATCTCGGGATTGCCATCTCTAATGTACTCATATAGGTGAATTCATATACTTTGAATTGTCTTGCACCATTGTTACCCGGTTATATACATATATTTTGTTATTGTTCACGACGTTGTCTTATGATAGTTGTAGTCGTACACTTGAAACTAGCAACGCTGAAATTCATGCGCTTAACATGCTTCCTCCATGTCCGCGTTACACCCTCTCATTCGTCCTTATACGTTGGTATATCTCAATGAGCCTTGCAGTAAAAGACTGTTCGCTCGTGCCTTATGTCGCGCCTTTAAAGTGGATTTTTGCCATAGGTTTCTTATTTGCTTCTTTTCCGCTTGCTTTCGTTTGGTTTTCTTTGGAATTGTCGTCTACTTACTGCTGCCTATGTGCGACTGTTGCCACAAAATTACATAAATCATAACTTTTGTTTGGCTTCTTTGGGTCAGTTGGCGGATTTTCAATTTTTCGCTGGCGCGTTGGAGTTCACTTGCGAGTTTACTTAGAATTTTTTAAACTTCTAACTTTGGACTAAGGTATTCGACGGGTTTATAAGTTGCAACATGCGAGAAAGTTCAATATTTCTTTTTATATTGTTTTTTTTTTCTTTACGCAGTACAAAATGAAGTGCTATTCTGAAAGAAAACTTTAATATGACTTAACTTTTATTTGAAAACAGAAATTCAGTATTTTCAGCTTAAATTATTTTTCAGTATACATTTTTATTTTATTTTTGTAGTAAGAAATTGAAGGTTTTATTTGGTTAAAACCCATTCAGCTAGGAGTCTCAGCTAACTGATTATTCCCTATATTCGATCCTCTATGTAGGGCGATTTAGTTTATTTTGCGACCATTTCAGCAGTTGAAACCGCAGAAAGGTGTAATTAGTGCATATCGCACCCTAAATACAAAAGGGGCACAACTCAAAATTTTCCACACTCGAGCTTGACTTGTTTACAGTAGCACAGAAAACAAACTATGTGACATATCACGCTGAAATTTGCCATGTAAGCTTATAACAGTCCTACCAAAAAACAAAAAATGTATTTTTGTCATATGTCATCCGCGGACCGTTTTATTGATAACGTCTCGTTCATATTTGAGCAGAAGGTACATTTTGAGTTGTGACCCTTTTGTATTTAGGGTGCGATATGGTTTTTTGTTTTTTAATTTCAAAAATCCATTGTTTGATTAACGCTTTTGATGGAGAATACACTCCTGGTATTAATCCACTGCTTCTTTGATTTGAAGTTGTTTTAAGCTAGAACTCCATACCTAGTAATCCAGGCGTAATTCATTCGCGCTTTATTCAGCAGTACAAATTGCCAGCTGGATGGACTCCACCTCCTCTTGATCTCAACAACTCTTATGGAAATCATTATGTGGCGATCCAAACTTTCTGTTTATCTGGCCAATAATACGGTGTCCCATTAGTCCGCTCTAGGAAGGTCAGTAGATAGATGGTAGTGGTAGTCGGTCTGAATAAATCGCTGAAAGCCAGATTATCTGGATCTACGTATGGAGTTTTAGCTTTAAAACTTTCAAATACAGCATTTCATGATCGCGACTTTCTTCGATTTTTCTGTTTTCACGTAAGCAACTGCGCTCTCTTTTTCAACAGCTAATGAAACATATACCAACCGAGGAATTCATCTGAAAATAGGTAATGCAAGTAAGTCTGGGATAGTGTTATAGAGTGCCGATGAAAGATCAGACCTCCACCATGTCCACATTCATCATGCCTCAGCATACTTTTAGCCACAAGGCATAATATGTATCTTCTTGAAATATAGTCGTAGGCTTAATTCTTTTAAAAAATTGCCTTTATTTCTTTCAGTTGATGATTTTTGCTGTATGATACTCAACAATTCAAGCAAAATGTAATTTGTAAAACAAAAAAAAAATCTTCAATTTTATTTCTCTAACCCATTTATTCTCGCTACGTTAGAAATTGTCATTCAGCGCCTTATCTGTAGCGGTAATTAATCGCCATATTCTACACTCCAGGAACCGACCAATTGAATTACCCCTCATAGGCGTCAGCCAGCATATTGATGACCGAATCGCCGTCTGCTGATCGACTACAGAAAATTAGCAATAGCAATAACCATTCAGTACACTAGAGTATCATCAATCATCAGTCAGCGTGAAGAAATATGTAGGACCATAGAAACGACATCATTAATTATAAGTTTCCAGTGCCAGTAACCATGAACGGAGAAGAAGAGCGAGAGAGAGAGGTTAGAATGCAGCCAAAGCCACACTCAATGCTGAAGACAATTACAATTACATGGCGCAATGGCCAATTTAGAGCAGAAAATTGAGTTGGAAAAACACCTGTCTTTCAGCCAATATAAGTGGCAAGCGAAGTGACAGATACATGTTTATGTACATAGTAGGTAGGTATCGGGGCAGTGGCAAGCAAGCGGGCAGGTGGTCCCGATGCACTAAATTAGGTTAATGAGTCATGTTCTGGTAAATATTAATGAATTTGGTAAACAAATAAAATTAGCAATTTTTAATTCTTAAAATTGGTAATTTTCCTATTTTCTCATCCAAGCTACCTGCCTGTCCAAGCGCAATTGGTCTCACAATAGCGATATATAAATTTTGAAGTATGATAGAATTGCTTTTCATCACTAATAAGTAATTTTGGTGGAATCCATATGGCTGGCCATAAACTTGAAGCGCCATAACGCTATTAGCCAGACCACCATACACTTCTGGCCATCTACTTGCACGCGAGCATCGTAGTGTGCATTTGTATGTTCGTATGAAGGTATGCATGTAGTTTTTGCTTATTGGCAGCACTCATAATTTTATTGCACTGCTTTGCAATGTTTGGGACTCTAGTGGTTATTATATGGTTTTTTTTTTTCTAGTGAATTCAGCTTAATGTTTTTATACCTAGTACGGATGGCTTTGATTTATTGCTTCTTTCAAATTTTATTCTCACACAAATGAGCAGTTGAACTACTCTCATGAATGCATCTATATAAGTGATTTGTGTCTAGTTTTCTTCTCCGACGTTGCTTCTAGGCGCAGTATACTTCTCATATACATACATATGAATATTAACCATGTCATATAAGTAGAAGCATTCGAAAGGCAACTTCGCCAATTACTATAAAACTTTCTGCTTAGCCAGCATTAAAGATTATGCAAATAATTTTCTTTGTTTTTGTTTTTATTTTATGTGTGGCAATCAACCGAAGTGAGAAATCAATAAATCAACACATTTATTCTAGTTATTAATTACTACTACAAATTACAAGAAAATAAATTACAAGAAAAGTTGCAAAAACTGCGGAGTTGTTGGCTAAGATCGAAGGTTTGTGCATATATTCTCTGATATACTTAGTGAAATAATATTCGGTAATGAATCCATGGTTGTGTGTAGTTGACTCGGTGTATTCTCTATGCATTACATTATTTACCTAGTCGAAGTCTGGAGCGATACCTAGTAATCTAGTAGTTTGGACATTGTCTTAAATTTTTCTATGTTTTGAAAGTAAACTGAACAAAATTTCAAAAAACCAAACTAATAATTTTCAAATTTATATATTCAATATCGAAAATTTCGGTATAGAGTTTTTTAAAGTCAAATATATTTTGTTCTTTTCAATATTTTTATAAATTTTTTTTTGAACGATAAAATTGTTAGTTCTTATGCTCTTTATTTTAAAAAGATAATAATATATATAATATACAATGGGTGAAAGTTTTACTATAAAATGTAAAAAATAACTAAAACTTCAGTACACACACAATATTATTATTTAAACTCAAAAGAGTACTTATAAAAATTCATTTAAAATCATGTCCCTATTATTTAAGGAAACACTATTGTACATATATTTTTTGAAAATAATTAAACAAAAAATTGAATATATTTTTTAATTTTTGGGGGAAAAAATGTTTTTTTTTTGTCATATGTGAAATACAATTTATCATATTTTTCATTAATATCTGAGACTAAGCTAAGTAATCCCTGAAAGTTTTTTGGTATGATTTCATTGATTTTTCGAGTTAATCACCCTTGATTTTTAAGAGCTATAGGAAAGTTTTTCAAACAAACACACGTAAAATTCAGAAAAATGCATACAATTTTTATTTTAATCGATAGTACAGTCCATATAATTTAATGTTTGAAGATTATTTCAGGAAAATGTTGACTGCGACTGCGCTTCAAATGGTCCATCCGCTTAGTCCAATTCTGGCATACTCTTTCCAATGTTTCGGCCGGTGTCTCACATATAAATGCCTTAAAGTAGCCCCAAAAAAATAATCTAAAGGCGTTATATTGCACGATCTGGGTGGCCAATTGACAGGTCTAGAACATGAAATAAAATGTTCACCGAACTCGGCTCTCAACAAGTCCATTGTTACGCGTGTGGCATGTGGTACCGTCTTGCTGAAACCACATCTCTTAACAGAACACGCATTTTTATAATACAATTCAAAGAATTGCAAGCGCTGTTCGTTTGTGAAACTGAAGATGTTTGACAGTGAAACAAAACACGAAACGCGCGTCAGCTGTTTAAGCCAACTGTTTAAAAAGATAATAGCTAAAAAATCACCCTTTATAAGTATTTACGCTCACATACGTGCTTATATATTATGTCCATCGTCACTTCAAATATCTCGATGGTTGATTCATGAATCTCAGGTGCCCATATCATTTAACTCACAACAACAACTTCTTTAAACGAGTGTTCGCTAAAAACGAATGGTAATCGTGCGTACACAATTTAAGTATCGTTCTGCAATACTCCACAAAATTAATCATCAATTATCATTATCAATATTGTAGATAGCATTTTGCGAGTTCCGCTTGCACCGTTAAAAGACGATGGGCTTTAACTGCCAAATTTTTCTTTCAACCTGCAATCAACCGCCATATTATTCGTTACTCATGCACCGATAAATAACTCAACTTCTGTAGAACCTCATCGTAAGCAGCGTTCGAGTATAAGCAAGCTCTAAACGAGTTAGCAGCTAAACATATCCCACACCTATCGAATGAATTATTGTAGTTATGAATAGAATCCTTCTGTCTGATGTCTAACTAAAGGCCGGTTTTCTAGTGCAAGTTTAACTGTGACGAATTCTTTAAAGTGATTCCAGGCAAGAAAAATTAACCCTTCAAATTTAGGTCAAAGAATTCGCTACATTTAAAGAAGGCCCTTAGACCTAACTTCGTCGCACAGGCAAGTAAAGGATGGTCGATAGAGTCCATTTGTGGGAACAACATGAAAAAACTCGCGTCAAATCGTTAGCAAAACGTCTCATTAACTTGCTCCGCTACTCCTTGGTCAAATTACCGGAATTATCATGACCGATAATGTGAATGCATACCAGTAGAATGGATCTTCTGGCAAACGACTGTCACGGCATCGAAGAAATCGAAAGCGTCGAACCCAAACGCTGCGACTGCTTTGCTCTGTTGAGGGGAAGAAGTCTCTTATGCGTAATAAATTTATTTTAAATACGTTTAATAAATATATTTATTTTTAATAAATACATTTTTTTTTATTTTTATATAAGATGAAGGTGGGTATGGTATCACATTACACTCACTGCTTTTGGAAATTTATTGAAATTGATTTCATTAATTTCTTAATATTAAAAATGCGTCAATTTATGGGTGCTGAATAGTGAAACATTAAAAATTAAACCACTAGCGGAAATCGGTGGATGCTGTTTTCCATTAAAATTAAATACAAAAAGTATATCTAATACTTTCAATAAAAATAATTTGCTCTCCATTAAAAAATCAATCAATTGCCTTTAAAAACTTTTTCCGGATGCCTTTTAGTCATATGTGCATTATGTAGTTTGTTAAGCAAAATATTTACTATTGCCCAAGTTTACAATCTTAAATGCTCAATAGTTTGAAACCCTTACTGTAAATGAAAAAAAAATTAAAAAAACCGAAATGTGAAAGGGCCGGCATTCCCTCATTCTGTATATAATTCAATATGTAATATATCTAATTTGCATGTACACATATTTTAAATTTGTTTTATTTATATCTCTGAAAATTATTTAAATCAACTCTGGTACCTGAGTATGCGAAGCCTAGAGCTCTCAAGAAATGTTAACAATGGAAATGTAGATATCCGCCGAGTTACGGCGAGTACCAAGTTAACATTCATACAGGCTAGTTAACAGCTTAGTTCAGAGAGTACGAAGTCAATTTTACAACACCTTTGGAAAATTTTACTCATTTCAAAAAACAAAGCATAGACGCGCTTGACTATAACTTTGTGGTATTTGCATGATGTATATATATATATACATATATAATATATAATATACAATATATAATTGGCACTTACACCCTTTTTGAGTGTATGATCAAACATCTCCTCCTATTTGCGGTTTGCGTCTTGCTGTTGTTCCACAAATGGATGATGTGCGTGATTTACTTTCAGAATTATACATTTGACTGTAAAATAAAAGCACTTGCAAAATGTTGACATGGCTGTAAATAATAGATTTTTCTGAATACTGCCAGTGTTGTTGTGGTTAAAAAGCTTTCACTTCCTCTTTTCTCTAGCAAAAGTAAAGAAACCAGCGTTTGTTGGAAGAATCATTTAAGTGAACTGTGAAATAGTAGTTATCGGGTATAAAGAAAGTGTGGTAGAATAGAATGTAGGAGAGCCAATAATATTACTTATATAGAAGGCACAGGGTGGGCCATATAGCGTTTGCTTTCTGAACCACCTATTTTTTTGAGAATGGTAACACAAATGGCATGTCAAATGTGTTCATAATTTACTTAAAGGCTTGACACTTACGAAATGGGACGCTATACGCTTGAACAAAATTGGGAAATATTGAAAACATATTTCCAAAGTGCTCACCACTACTCAAACTGTGAGAAATTTGAAAAAATCCAAAAAAAAAAGATTTGCCAACAAGACAGTTTGTGGATCAATTTGTTTATTGTGTTCAGGAAAGTGGATCGTTAATGGATAGAACAACACGTGAACGTGCTCCTACAGTGCGTACACCCGAAAACATTGCTGCTGGAGCCGAAAATGTGCGTGAACATCCAACAATCGTTCTCAAGAATTGAACATTTCACGAATTTTTTTGAGGAGAATTTTGCACAAAGACCTCGGTATGAAGGCTTACAAAGTTCAATTGGTGCAAGAACTGAAGCCTAATGACCATCCAATGCGTTTCCGGTTCGCTCAATGGGCAGAAAATCTTTTGACAGAAGATGAGCATTTTTACCGATGAAGTTCTTTTCTGATGAAGTTCATTTTCACATCGGTGGCTACGTCAGTAAGCAAAATTGTCGGATTTGGGGCTCAGAAAATCCACACGTTACTGTAGAGAAGCAAATGCGTCCACAACGAGTCACTGTTTGGTGCGGTTTTTGGTCTGGCGGCATCATCGGGCCATTTTTTTCGAAAATGAGCGAGGAGCCGCGGTTACAGTAAATGGCGAGCGTTACCGTGACATGCTCAACGAGTTGTTTCCAAAAATTGAAGAGGATGACATGGACGACATTTGGTTTCAACAGGACGGTGCAACTTATCACACTGCCAAAGTTCCTTTCGAACTTTTGGCTACCGTTTTTGAAAACCGAATAATCAGCCGAAATTCCGATATCAATTGGCCGCCTCGGAGCTGTGATTTAAGCCCGTTGGACTATTTTCTGTGGCGAGTCGTTAAGGACAAATGCTAGGCGAACCATCCAGAGACGATTGATGCTTTAAAACACGAAAGCGAAGTTACCATTCATGGAATTTCAGCCCAAACAATCGAAAATGTGCTTAAAAATTGGGTTGATCGAATGGCCAGTGAAATGACAATGTTCAATCTTCAAAATAAAAAAAAAAGGTTTGAAAAAATATTGATTAGTTTGTTTTTTGTAAAGCCAATTCAAAAAGCAAATTTTACATGGCCCACCCTATATTTAGCAAAAGAATTGTGTGAGCTTCGCAATCAAAATATGACCGCTCCAATTATGAGCAATAATTTTCATTTTCTAGGTACTTTTCCACAAGTTTTCATATACAATTCCCCTCTACTCCACTTGCCGCATGCCTACCATTCTGTGTAAATTACTTACCACGTAAACAGACATGTGAATAAAATACGCATACATATGCAGATATAGCTATGGATTAAAAGCAGAAAGACTTCTATGCATCAGGCAACTGAGCAGAAAATTAAAAATTGCAGCAGAAAAAAAGTAAAACATAGAGTTCAACAAATAATTGCAATTGCTGCTGCTGCACTGAAGTGCATGTGTATGTGCTTATGTGTGTGCAAGTAAATCGAGGTGATGGAAAAATTTTTGTAGAAAAACTGTGACTGAGAAAGGGGTCGTAATGAATGTTGCTACCGCTGTTGTCTGCACACAGAGATTTGCTGAAAAGGAGTAGAAAATGAAAACATTGAAAAATCTAATTGCAGATACATGCCACTCAACAGTGCAACGCATTCCATGCGATTCATTCAAATAGAGCATCAACAACCTTAGCAACAAAAACAAAGAAAAAACAACAGCAAGTGCAGCACTACCTGTTAAGGCTCAATTCAAACAATTACATGAAAAGAGAGAAGCAGTGACGGGCGCTTTTGGCCAGCCTGGCGATCACATTTAATGTTGAACGTTTTAATCAGCTACAACTGTGCCAGCAACAACAATAGGAAGCCACGTTGTAAAAAGTAACTAACTCCGGCGTAGAAAAAATGCAAAAATAAAAATCTGTATCAGTTGCCTTTTGCAGTGGCATCAGAGCCACATCACCAAAGGCAGACATAGTAGATGCTAAGCAAAATCAAACAACAACAACGACAAACGATTGTGGTCATGCATTTGAAGGCAAATGCTGCTGTTGTTGGTTGTGGGGCCCACAACAGCATTCGCGATCTGCATGTGCGATTGCGCTTCTACGATTCGATTGTAATCACAGGATACCAACAAAGAAAGCGCACACCAATGCAATTACAAGTACCTATATATCCACATACATGCGAACAGTAATAATTATGTGTGTGTGTGTGTGTATGTATGTGAACTCATTTCTATCTGTGCTTTTACACTCATTCGTGGCGTTGTTGAGTGGCCACCGAGGAGATCATGATACTGTCAACGGATTGCATAAGTCCCAAGAGTATCTCTGTATACGCGAAGGGGGAGGGGCGCATGCGCTGTGTGATGAAAGAAGAAGCATAGCGAAAGCAGTAACATTGTTGGCAAAGATTCACCAGCTGCAGCGGCATGAGCATCAGCGGTAGATAAGTTTCTTCCAGTGGTTAGATTTAATCAAATCGAATACTAAGAAATCCTGCTGATCTAACAAAGGGCCACAAATGCAATGATTGGCATGGAGAGATTTGGCTGAGATGAGCTACAGCTTTGCGTTTTGAAAGTTAAGTAACTTTGAAATGTTAGATTACGTTAACTGCGTTCAACTTTTATTTTACAGCAATATTTGGATGATGTAAGCTTTTCAATTTGCCATATCCCTTATGGATGTATCGATTCAGTAGTATCTACGTTCTATTGGTCATATTTTTACTCTCATTCGCTACTTCCCAATGTAGCTGAACGGTTGTGTGCGTGACTACTATAAAAGTACGAGTATGCATATATTAGATTAGGGAATAAGTTTGTGGCGTTTTTACCGAAGACTTTTATTTAAACCAAAAACAGTAATTATATCAGTAACTTAATCAATTATATATTCGCCGTTGTTGTTTACAATCTTTTTCCACCTCTCGACCCATTTGTTGATGGCGTTGCGCCGAAAATCTGGTCTGGTGTCAAAGAAGTTGTTGAGATAGTTTTTAAGGACCTCTTTGTTATCAAAGATAATGCCCTTCATATGGTTTGACAGGGAGCGGGAAAGATGGTAATCGGTTGTTGCAAGGTCCGGAGAGTACAGAGAATGTTGAAGGACCCATTCGAGCTCTTGGAGTGCGGTTTTGTTGACTTGTGCAACATGGGGCGTGGCGTTGTCGTAAAAGAGTATAGTTTGACTATGTCGATCTGGTCTTTTCAGTCGAATAGCCTCATTCACACAGTGCAGCTGTGAAATGTAGAGCTCATTGTTGACCGTGGCATTATTTTCGAGGCATTTCCCAGTGCAATATGCCTTCCCAATCCCACCAAACACATATCACGATCTCTTTGTATGACTCGAGACTTTGGCGTATCTCTTGAAGCCACACACTCCTTTCTTTACTTCATATTGATGTATAGGCACCATTTCTCATCTCCCGTGACGATTCGGCACAAAAACTGTTGCCTATGACTGCGTGTAGCTCGATGGCGGCGAGAAGTAAGAGTTTCGACAATTTCATCTTCTGGTAAGGGCGAAATAGTGGCAGAGGTAGTGTTTGACGCTCTCCACATTTTCCTTATTTCTGTAGCTGTCATAAGAGAGAAATTCCATACGCTTCTTGTGTGTTGCAGCGCCCGGTGATTAAGGCACCAATAAAAGGATGGTCGAGATTGTTGCAGAGCCTAGTTTTGTTTGCATTCTAGGCCCGTTACCTCAGAAGTGTGTTCCGAGGTCTATTTATTGTTGACCTACCAGACGTAGACTGATCTGATCTAAAATTTGTTTAACGGTAAATGATTACCAGCATACTGGGCAGAGTTATTTTGTTACAATAAGGAGCATTATGGACCCAATTATGCCCCTTTCCTAAGCGAGCATGAGAACAACCGTAGTTACCTACTTAACTTAGTTAAGGTTTAGGTTAGATGACTGTCCCCAAGAATAAGAGGCTTGGACTAGAATCATAAATTACTCCATTGTGGTACCATTGAAGGAAAAGTGGGAGACACAGGAAAGAAAAAGGAAAAAAGAAAAAAGAAAGGGGTAGATATGGGCGAAATCACCAAACGAAGGCTAGTAACCAGTTACCTACCTCCCTAGATAGACTTTTATTACTGTAAGATAGTTACTTATTCTGTGTAATTTGCACGAGTCTAATAGTCGCCGTGATATACGATCTTGGAACATCAAAGACTTTTCCCAGCTACCAATTGATTTGTAACCTACACGTCTATCCTCAGTCTAGAACTATATTCAGTAGGGTTGAGCTAATTGCTTAGATCTCCAGCCGACAATCTGCTCCTCCATTTTCCTAGAACCATTAGTATTAATGCCCGCAAATGCTAGGCAGAAGTAATGACATTCTTACTTAAATCTATATACCAACTGATTTCTTTAGAGGTAAAAACGAGGAGAGAGAAGATACTAGATTGTTCCCACCTTTCAGAAGTTAAGTAGAGATATTGCAAAAATTACACTTGAATGAGATACACTGAGCTGCCGATGCAGAGGATCTCCTCGAAACACTTAAATTGAGATCATGCATACAGAACACCGGCCTGTGAGATCGTAGATAGAAGTACATAGGTTGGTATAATGGTTGCTATTTATATTTCTGGCCTTGCGCACTTCTAGTTTTATCAGACACCTGATCGCGCGCGCACGATTTCCGAGTTCAAAATTAGTTTATGTTCCGGAAAATATGGCTGCTGTGCGGAGGTTGGATTTTGTTTTCGCCCTGTGCTTCGACTACGACTTCGTATTGCTAAGCTTTATATATCAAGGCATAAAAAAAGAAATGAAGAACAGCTGATCTTATTCACTAGCATTACCAGCCTCGAAAATAATGGAGGAAAATTTTGAGCTTCTTGCCATAGATTGGGATCCCGCAAAATAAATATTTAAATTTATAGCTTACTTTGTTGGTGAGTCTTCAGCAATAATTTGTTGAAAACCTATATTCCATAATCACCATAATAAAAAAAATCCATTCTCACCCTCAAATTATTTTCCAAAATGGACGCAGTGTCTGTCAAGCGATTCAACTTAGCACTCATCGTGCAATCGTCGTGGTCGAGACACTTGTTGCATACAACAATTTCAATTTAATTCAACACAATTCAGCGCAACTCACAATTAGTTATTTTTTCTGCAATTGCTGTTTTAAGTTGCTTTGTTCACTGTTGTTGTTATTGCGAATACTTTAAATTGTGCTTGCAACAACGGCCCGTCGTTGATTGGATGCACAGTGAAGTATGCCTTATGTAAGTACATACAAGCAACAACCAATCGAAGGCTGTATAAACAACAATAAAATACAGTAAATAAACAGTAAAAAAAAAACAGAACAACAAATTTAATATCTGTAGTTTGCTGATCGGGTTCTTGTTGCAAAGCTACCGCTGTGCTTGTCGTTGATGTTATTGTCTTGCAGCTTTTGCTCGGTGTCCGAATTTTCGCTTCGCTTTATTTCCTTTTTTGTGTGCGCTTGTGTTGTTTCTTGCGTCGTATCTACTTGCTGTTGTCCTAACCTTTTTTTATTTATTTTTTGTTGTGTTTTTCTGCTTTTGTGGTATTCGTTTTGTTTTTATTTTTTTCTTTAGCGTCAAGACCTCTGTTTTTATTTTTCTTGCGTCAATTTTGAAGATTATTTACATTTCCTTCAGCTTAAGAGACATTGACTGACTTACAGCGTGGACAGACAAAAATGCTGCTAAGGTACAGAGGCGAGCCAAATGGGAAATAGATATGCTGAGCAAATGTGAACGCGGCCAGAGCAATCAAGCTATGTAATTCAGCAACGACGTTTGGTCTCCGAAAGGGCGGTAACGGACGACCGTTTAAAATACGCCAGAGCTGACTGACCATTTGGTCACTGCTAGCTGTTTGGGGTTATGGTTGTTGTTATTATTATTGTTGTTGTTGTTTCTGATGCCGCTGTCAGCGCGCATAGTGTGGCTTTAAGAGTAAGAACGTCTAAGTTATCAGCCGATTTGAGGCGGCTTCCCCATGGTTGCGCTTCGTACTCACCGGCATCGGCACCTTCTTCCTCTTTACCCACTTGCACCGTTTCCACTCGGCGTCATGTGCTTTTATTCTTCATTCGTTGATTACGCTGCTTGGCTACCTGCTGCGCGAATGGCGCGTACTTACGGCGCTGCATGGCTGATATGGGCAGGCTCCTTGCCTGCCCAAATGACTGACTGACAGTCTGGCTCACTGGTAAGCTGGCTGAAGGCGCGTATATGTTTGTTGCGCGTGCATCGCGTTTTTTCTGTTTTGTTTTTGTTTTCTTTTGTTTCACGGAGTCGTGTGTATCCATTAATGCCATCAATTGGAACATTACTTAAGTATGGGTTTTTGGTCGTCGCGGCTCAATTGCCTCTGCAGTCATTTGGTCTTCTTGTGTCCACTAAGCCTCACTTTCCCGCTAGCTGCTGTTCCACCTTCGAATACCTCAGTGGTGCGTTTATCAACAACAACACAGTGAACAGCATACAAATGATGAACAACAACGTATCTACGTATATACGAAGTTCTTCGTGGGCTTCGCATTGCCAGAGCATCCCTGCAGGGAAAAATACTAGTTGTGAGTTAGAATAAAACCAGTTCACTTTTCAGTTCAACCAGCTCGTGTTCAATCTTTATTTTATGCTAGCCAGTAGTATTTTTAACACGGCGATGACCTAGGAAACATATTTGTCCGTTTATGCATTAGCAAAATACCGGTTAAAATACAAGTTAATACTAGTTAACAAATTTTTTGTCCAATATGTTCCTAAATTAACCAGTTTTAGACAAGTTAAAATATAAAAAAATCTACTTGAATATTTTAAAATATTCTATTTCATAATAATAATAATTAATAACCTTTCACTTACATATCTCGACCATCTCATCATATCATTATCAGCGCAGAAATTTCGTGATGATGCTGGTTTGTCATGCACAATTATCTTGAGTGATGAAGCTCATTTCTGGATGAATTGTCAACAAACTAAATTGCCGCATATCAGAAAAATCCTTAAAAAATAAATAATTGGCGCTTACACTTCTGTTAGGTGTTTGACCGAGCTCCTCCTCCTATTTGTCGTGTACGTCTTGATGTTGTTCCACAAATGGTGGGATCTAGTCATCCTCTAAAATGTACTTTTTGTGTGATTTTGGGGTCGGTGGAATATTTGGCGCGTTTTTCTTCGAAGGGGAAATTCAAAGAGTTGTTACTGTCAATGGACATCCCTATAGATGACTGATTGAAGATTTTTTGTGGGCTTGAGGGAACAGGCATAGATGATCTTTATTTTCAACAGGATACAGCCACAAGTCATACAATACGGGAAAAACCTGGCGATCTAAATCATATGACTTAACTCTACTAGACTAGCTTCTGTAAGGTTGTTTGAAAAGTAAAGTCCATGTGAATAAACCAACAGCGATTCCAAAGCTGCAGAACAACATTTAGATCGAGAGCGCAGAACTCAATGAAATAATGTGTGAGTGAGGCCTTGGAATTCTTGTATAGCATGCAAAGTATACTCCTTATTGTAGAAATTTTTCCAGGATAAACTTTATACTTTACACTTTGTATTATTATTACGTGTATTGTATTAAATGGAAAATAATACACACCACTTTTTCAATATCGCCTTTTCCCCTTTTTCTTAATTAAGTCTTTTGTTCGAACCAGTCATGGAATTTTACCTTTCTTTTCTAACAAAAATTAACGAATTTCCAGTCAAATTAATAATTTTACTAATGGTAGTGTTCTAGTTAATGTATGTTTTTATTTTAAAGTTGTCTTCTATTAAATACCAGTATCTGAACTAAAATGCTTACATACTATGTAGTTTGGCTTTTCCCTGCAGGGATGCTGCTGCTGCTTTCAATGTATTAGTGCTCTCATTGCTGAATACGCTTATTGTTATTATTATTGTTTCTGTCTGATTTTGTTTTTATTTGAACAACGTTGATTATCTGTTGTTTCTTTTTTTTGTGATTTTTTTTATTCGTTAGATATTGTGTTAAAAAATAAATACTCCAAGCGCTCGCAACGAAACCCAATTCCAAGTTGAAGGCAATGGCAAAGGCAAAGTCGAAGGCGAAGTCGAAAAATCAAACTAATCCAACACTGATTGCTGCTGACTTTAAAAAGTCTTACATCACGTTGCAAACACTCACACACACACCCATCCAATCATATAGACAAACAAATGAACGCACTCAAATCTCCAGCAGATTGACGCGCTCCACTCGTGCAACATGCACAGTGCGCGCTTGTCTCACGTGCAACATTTCAACGCTGGGTTTTGGGAATCAAGTTTTTCACGGCACTTTGTTTTCGTACTTCTTCGTCTTCTTAGCCGTAACTTTTGTCCATCGGTTCCCTTTCTTGATGCATTGTTGTTATAATGATGATTTCCGTATGGCCGCGGCTGCAACTTGGCCGGGACGTGTGCGCCTTTAGTCAGTGACGACAGTTGTGCAATATTTGTAGTTCATCCTCTGGCGGCAGGTTTGGTGGTGGCGTCGTGCATGCGGCATGCGGCACCGCAGTGTGTAAGTGAGTAAGTAAATAAGGCAGTTTGACGTCGGCGTATATTTGAAATTAGGGCTGAGTCAAGTTAAATTAGGGAGTAACTACTGAAATACTGCAGTCAAAGTTTCAAGTAGCACCGTCAATGAAATGCGGATATGCAGCGGAAAGTGGAGAGCCAAGGAAAAATGTGGATTTATTCATTTCAAAATAAAAAAGGAGTGAGCGATTCTTTAAAATACATGGGAATCTACAGACTTAGAACTTTTTTTATTAATTACCAAGGTTTAATGATCAATTAGTTCTTAGTGGGAGTAAGGAAATGGTGCCTCAAACAATTAGTGCGAGTTGCATCGAGGAGGAGCTTTTCAAGGAATTTGTGAAGCAGAAAAGCTATAAAATAAGAATATCAGGTCAGTCCATAAGTTCGTGCGTATTTTACCCATACTTTCACTTTTGTACGGTTTTTGCATACAAACAACTATTTGCGGAACATAACGGAACTATTTATATTTTCTTTGATATATTGTGCATTCAACAAGTGATTTTAAACGTGGATATAAGAACGTGTTGACTGACCTGATATTTTGTCTGTAAGTTATTTTGTGTTTTTTTGTAGTATAAATAATTAAGTAAAAAATAACGAAATTGTTTAAACTTTGCAGTATGTCGGATGTACGTACAACGTAGACATTTTTGACGTCAGATAAAAAAGGATCTTTACACTTCAAACGAATGTCAACTACTGCGATCGAGATCTCACACATTCACCTTCAACAGGAAAGGTATTCCCATTGCCAATATATCAATTTAGTATTTAATACATAACTTAATTTGGCGGCCGCCGTGGCCGAATGGGTTGGTGCGTGAATACCATTCAGAATTCACAGAGAGAACGTAGGTTCGAATCTCGGTGAAACACCAAAATTAAGAAAAACATTTTTCTAATAGCGGTCGCCCCTCTGCAAGCAATGGCAAACTTCCGAGTGTATTTCTGCAATGAAAAAAAATGCCTCATAAAAATATATGCCGTTCGGAGTCGGCTTGAAACATTAAGACGCACGCCACAAATAGTAGTAGGAGGTCGGCCAAACACCCAAAAAGGGTTACCGCTGAACCCCCTTGATCATTCGTGCAGTAGTTTTGGAGATCAACGTGTTTAAACAGACAGGCAAGGGTTATTTTTTTACCCGAACATTTCCCTCTGTTGTATTCTGGCAAGGAATGTTACATTAACACTTATATTTCAACAACACAGGTGATCAGAATTTTCTTGACTTCAAAAACAAATAAGTGCATACCACCTGGATCAAAAAGTTCCCGGAATATATTTAAAATACAAGTTCATTCTCAAAAAGGATATTATGGCCTTCAAAGTACTCCCCATCAACTGCAACGTACTTATTCCAGCGTTTGATCCAGCTCTCCAACTCTATTTTCGGTATAGCGATCTTCAAAGACGATTTTCCATTACTTCTTTTAGGCCGTTAAAACGCCGAAGTAGTTTTCCTTAGTCCTTTTTTAACTTAATCAAACGAAGAGAAATCGCAGAAAGCCACATTTGGTGAATTCGATGGGTTTTAGATAGTATTCGTTTCGTTCTTGAACAACAATTCACAGATATTAATGGTACTGTGCGACGCTGCGTTATCATGGACGCTGCGTTCCATGAGTTGTTTTCCCCACAAATTCTTTCCTTTTGGCGAATTGCTTCATGCAAATGCGTCATAGCACCCACATAATACTATATTCTTTATTAACTGTCTGGCCCTCTGGCAAAAATTCGTGGTGCACAATATCGTTGTAATCTATAAAAGTCGTAAGTATTGCTCCCTTTTTTCACTGAAAATTACTTTGTTTTTTGGTCTTAGTTCATTCGAAGCTCGCCAGTCACTCGCCTGCTGTCTGAATTGCAGTGCCCTGTCTCATCTTAGAAATTATAAGTTTGAAGAATCTTGGGTCGGATTCAGTCTTGGTAATAATATCAACACGGCCCGTTTTTGCATGAAATTCAGGTTCTATAATGTCATGGGCGGATCCAACATTGCTTTCAAGTTCTCTGCTAGCTCTCTGATGGTTAATTTGCGTTTATTGATCAACTCTTATTTCACTTTATTAATGTTTTCCGCAGTTTTCGATGCCGATGGTCTGCCACTTATTTCGTTATCTTGGATGGGCTTGCGATCTCTTCTGAACGTTCATGCCACTCGTAAACCGTATTTCTTTGGAGTATCATTACCGAAACTGTTTCCCTACATTTCTAAGATTTTCTTATCATTTAACCAATTTTTAGCCCACACATTTAAACAAGCTCGTAGTTTAAATTCAAATCCATTTTTAAAACTGTAAAAAATAGAAAACACGTGCAGAGGTTATCTACTCGATACGGTTTAACTTTTACAAATGTCAAACAATGACAATACAATTCTGTAGCAATGTTTTATTCACAGATGTGCCAACCTAACAAAAAAAAAAAAAAAAAAAAAAAAAAACACAAATCAATTGACTCAGCATCAACTGGTGGTTGTTCCGGGAACTTTTCGATTCAGTTGGTATATTTCCGAAGGTTATTGATGTTCTGTATCCGAATCTGACCTAAGATAGTCCAATGTATCACCTTTTCGTGATATTCTTAATACTGAAAACATTGTGTCTTCGAAATGTATTTGAGGTTACTTTCATGAGTAAAAGCACTTTATCTCGTAGATATTTTCTGTTAAATGTAAAAATGATATCTGAGACAAAATTAAGGGTTTTTAACATATCCAAACGGGCTCAGAAATTGAAGAGTTGTACTTTGAGATATTGCTATAACATAAAGTTAATACCTTATAGCTGAAAAAAGGACTTAGTTGGAATATCTCGAAAGCCAAATTGAGCTGTTAAGTTGAGTTTCGCACACAGTACTGCAAAAATATTCGGAACACTGCATGTAAAAATCAATTTTTTCCAAATTAATAAAGTTACTGCAATGGCTTTCAGTAGAGTAAATCTGGTAAACTGGCGGTTTGAAAGTTAATATCTGAATTCTATTTTAGAGAGAGGAGGTTCAAATATTCGTATGTTTAAGGTAAATTGGCATAAGAAACTACGTAATCGGATACACATTTTATTAGAAAAATATTGTTTTTTGGGCGGCGGAGGTCACAATTTCTGCCCATTTGCAAATTATTCGATTTTAAATACTCGAGATCTGCAGCAAACATTCTTATGGCGCATTTTAACCCTTTAACTCTTCAATGCGCACCTCTGCCTCTTTCGTGGAAAGGGGGGAAATACCTATGAAATGAGACTTTCATATTAGTCCATAGATGTCGCTAGGAGTATTTTTAAACCTTCCTTTTTTAAATCTTCTTGTTTTTTTCGTCTGTCATCTGCAACTGAAAGCATTGTTGGATGAAGATGATGGTCAAACGCAAGAAATGATGGCAGAGCAGTTGGGAGTGACCCAAAAATGATTTTAAAGATCGGAAGGTGGGTGCCGCATGAACTGACTGAAAGGCAGCAAGATAATCGAAAAACCACTTGTGAAATGCTGCTCTCCCGGTTCAACAGGAAGTCTTTCTTGCATCGAATCGTTACGGGTGATGAAAAATTGATGTATTTCTCCAATCCCAAGCGTAAACGATCGTATGGTCCGCCCGGCCGCAAGCCAAAAACAACGGCCAAACCAAATCGCTTCGGTCGCAAGGCAAAGCTGTGTGTTTTCTGGGATCAGCGTGGTATGATTTGGTACGAGCTATTAAAACCAGGTGAAACAGTTGACGGTGCACGCTACCAACGGCAATTGGCCGATTTGAACAGCGCTGTACATCGAAAACGCCCAGAATACCTGACAATGCACCGCCACATCGAACAAGAGCGACCCGGGAATTGGAGGAGACGTACGATTGGGAACCGCTGGTGCATGCGGCTTACTCAACAGATTTGGCGCCTTCCAACCAGCGCTTCAATTCTCACAAAGAAGCCAAAACATGTCTCGATGATTGGTTTGCGGCCAACAACGGCCATTTTTTTTGGCGCGGTATCCACAAATTGAATTAAATTAAATGTGTAACCATTTTTTGTTAATAAACGTTTAAAATTAAAAAAAAAAAATCTCATTTCATAGGTATCTACCGGCGTAATATAACGGGTTGAAATGTGCCACACAAATATTTGCCATAAAATTCTGCTATAAGTCTCTTAATACGTCAAAGCTCAAAGTTAAACTTAAATGCCAGAAATAAGTCAGAACAGGAAATGTATACAGTAATTTATATTCAATTTTATCAAAACAAGTTTTTCAATAAACACTAACGAAATGAACCCTTAAAAACATTGATACAATCAGATTCTTTAAAAATTATCTGCTGTGGCTGAAGGTTTCACTCCTTTCAATACAAGAGGTCAATTAACAATATTTCTTTTTTTTCAAGTTTACATATTTATGTGCCTCTAGGCCACTGAACTGCTCCATGAACTTCTCTCTAATCTGACATTTAACATCTTTCATCACTTAACAATTCTAACATGTCTGCAGCTCTCAATAATCCATAACGGTTAAGTTTCAACTACTCAACGACTTAATTAAATAATACGCTCAAGTCGTTTTAAACTTAATCAACAGTAGTGCAGTAAATCTTCTACGAGAAGAACAACCAAAAACCGAAAAAAAAGAAATAAGTTAAGTAGTGTTAAATAAACATGAAATTCTTACAAAATGTTCAAATGCATATAACCGCACTGTGTGCATGCGTGCGTGTGTGTATGACCAAACTTGCTTACTGCTTCTGGTTGCATTGGTTTTGAGTAGCTGCCTGTCGCCGCCTTGCCGCTGTGGCATTCAATCCCAGCCCGGACAAATCCCTAGTGTTAGCTACGCTGATGAAATGCCAGACATTCTAAGCTGCCACTACACATTTCTACCCCTACATACATGCACTCACATACAGTCATATGTATATACTTGTAAATATATATAATATGCACCGCTTGCAACACAGTATCCGCTGCCACTGTACTTGTAGTATAAGTACTATAGTATATCTGTTGTTGCATGCTTCTCAAAACATCCACAATCGGGGCTTGCTGCTCATTACAACACTCCTCCATGCACCAGATACTCGTTGGTTAGTTGTGTTGCTGCGGCAAATATACAGAAATTGTTTTTATTATTGGTATTGTTTTTACTTTCGTTTCGCTGCTGCTGTTGCTGCTGCTGCTGCTTTTGCTGCTGCTGTTGCTTCTGCTGCTGCTTTGCGGTCGCTGTGCCGTTTGAGTGTGTTAATGTTGTAGCAACATCTTCATTTTCATTTGCGGCTTCAATGTATATATCCGCCTTGCTTGGCTAATAAATACTTTTCGTTATACTCTATTATTGCCTTTTTTCTGTGATAAATAACTGCGATGTGTTTATTTATCTTTCGCTTTTGCTGAGGCTTACCAAGCTTATATGTGTAAGTATCTATGTACATATGTATACATTTGTGATGCATTGCAAACAAGAAATCGACAACATTGACATTGCATCCTCAGTATTTGTTGCCACAATGGCTCTAGACTTTCTTGTTTTATTGGTTGTGGCAAGTATAATTAAGTAGAGTTTTACTCCGTTGATGAGATCGAAATGATTTTGCTGAATTTTTGCTTTTTAATCTGGCTTTAGATATCAAGCTGGCATTTTTTTTTTAGTTAATACTCTGTAAACAATGGCTGAAGCAGTAGGGTTGAATATTTAATGAAAAGCTTTCATGCTGCTTTCTTGAATAACCACATTTAAAGTAGAACAATAATGGTTTAAGTTCGCATAAATACAAGGGTGGTTTTTAAAAAACAAAAATTTTAAAACTTTCGTTTTAAATATTTTGTCCAATGGCTCGGAAACGTTAGATTTACAAAATGCGTTTCATTTGAGCCAGACCTAAGTTTATTTATTTGTTTATTCAAAGCATTTTTTAAAGATTAGGCACTTCTTAGAATTACAGTGTACATATGTATGTTACAGCTAAGAGCTACGCAAGTATTTCATTGAATAGTAGTTTAAGAATAAGCCCGGAAGATGAAATATAGAAAGCCAAATAATTTCTAATATATGAGTTATATTAACTTCTTTTAAAGCTTTCAATATACGGGCATGAGAAGTATAAGTGTTTCTAATTCGCTCTAAAAAGAAAAGATCAATACTTCGAAGGTTTCCATTAGGAATATGAAAGTGAATTCGCTCCGGAGGAAAAGGAGAGTTAATCGCTCCTATTTATTATGCCAAACAAAAAAGCATAAACTTTCCCCTAAGTAATGACTTCAAATTAATTAGTAACCATCTAACGTTAAAAGCAGGAATTGCATCCACGATGCACAATATGCTGGAGTGTGTCCAACATCAGATTACTAACGAATTCTCAGCGATTTTGATCAAGTGAAACTGTCAAGAAAAACTGAGATTGTGTTGGTGATATAAAAAAAAACACAGCCTTTGGTTAAGAATGATAGATTTACAAGGTTTGCTCATTAATTATGGTGAAAAAGAAAATTGCCAGAGAAATTTCGGCTGCCACGTCACAGAGGATTCGGCAGCCAAATTCTGCGCACATTCTTTCAATCAGACGTTTTTCAGAGGGCACCGAAGTGACATTTTGTTGATTTTTTTCGTATATCACCACGGTAATCTCAGTTTTTTTGTAAGCACATCCCCTGTTATGTGAGTGCTTCAGCTGGTTATGCCAAATTCGCTCAGAGCCGAATAGCGGACTGTTACTGAGCACACTTTCTCAATTCTTTTCACCATGACCCTCGCTCCTGTCACTTCGTTGCACTCTGAACAACGCCTGATTGTGCGAGTGTGTGAATACGTGTGAAATGAGCCTGTAGAATTCTGCTGCTGAGTTCCAGATGAGGTAATAACCGAAGTTACTCTCTCAATTTTGCTTCGGATTTTAAAATCCGGTAGTCTATCCGGCCTGATTGGGTCCTCAAACTTCAAAGGTATATGAGCAAAATCACTAAAAGCGTTCTGAATGCGTTCAAGCCTTTTTATATGGCAATTGTGAATTGGTCTTCGTATAGAAACTGCATATTCAAACTTAGATGGAACCAGGAAAATGTATATTAGCTTGAACGTATGGATAAGTATCAGTAAAGTCTGAATCAAACCTTCGAATAAAATCTAGTATGATCTAATAAAATCATTTTCGTGTTTATCAAAGAAAAACTGTAAAATATACCGAATTTTCTCTTTATAGACTTCATTTGTTAACACCCTGTAACTCATAACTGAATGGAACAAACAAAACACAGTAAAAGAATTTTTGTTAGTGTGAAATATCACGTGGACAACAAGCATAAATTTTAAATTGTTTGATATATAATTTTCGAGATATCGGTTACTGCAGCCCCCTACCAAAAAAATAAGGGATTTTTTCCACAAATTAATATGTAGAAACTTCACATCTGGTATAGATAGAGGATCTATTTCAGATTTCAGATGACTTGTTTTTTTATTCCACTGCGGAAAAAATTCCCTAAACATGTTTAATTTATTTGTGGCCTAGCCTCTTAAGTCAAGTAGTTTCAAATACATAAAGCAAAGTCTTAAAAATTAGCACAGCTGTGAACACTCCTTTAATTTTATTGTAAGAAATCAGCTCTGAAACCTATGTCTGCGTAAAAAAATATTGCATTACACGGCACATCAGCATAAATGAAGTAAACAGAAATCAGCTGAGCAGTTATAACACCTCATACACAAAGCACTTAAAGATTAAAACACATTTTTTTTTAGTTCCGACCACTAAATGCAATTTTTACACAACAACAGTTTTTCAGGTAGCAATGAGATATGTGTGAGGGAATGTCTCCGTAGAAAAATGAGAGGAGCCCAAATTTACATACTTTTAGATTGTCAGGCGGCTTTGAAAGCCCTTCTATAAATTGTAATGACCTTAAAAACGGTGAAAGGCTGCCAGAACCTTCTTAATACGTTAAGAAACTTCGACACAGTATTATCAGGTAGGGTTCTTAAACATGAGGGAAATGAAATGACTGGCCATTTAGCTAAAAAAGGGATAAACAAGCCTCTAATTGGTAATGAACCTTTCTGTGAACCACTTGTAAGCCATATTAACGACTTTTCCAGAAAGCAGGTGGAGAGAAAATGCATTAAACACTGGCGAAATTAAAACAGCCAGTGAAACAATACTAATGCCGGACAGAGAAAACTTAAGACTTTTAATTGGTTACTTTACAAGCCACTGTTGCCTGAGATATCAATTAAACGAAATCCGTCTCTCTGAGAACATTGCATGTCTATTCTGTGAAATGGACACTGAAAGTTCTCTTTTCCGCATAGGCTCTTTTTCTGTCTCTATAACCCAAAATTCGTACAAAAAAATATAAAACCGAGCACAGTATACAAGGATATAAAAAAATAATTTTTATAATAAAACATAGTAATGGGCTAATAACCAAATAATGTAAGTATAGTAGTTAAAATTAAAATTGGAAATTTATTGAATGTGAGTGTCATTTGCACACTCATATAAGTCTTTTTTGAAATTTAAGAAGTTCCTAAAATCCAACACTCCGTATATTTTATCCGGGTCACAGTTTCCAAGTATGTGTTTGAATGCTCTAAAACTCACATACTCATACTGGCAAATTCAAAAGTTGCTTTTAAAATTCATAACACTAATTATAAAGCAACAAAATAAAATTCAAAAAATAAAAATAATTCTTAAGAATTTCGGCTGACTGCCTTGAAACTTTGCAGTTCTCTGCTTCTGTCGACTTCCTTGAATGCATTTGAAGCACCTACTTCAGAGTAGAGACACATACACATGCACATACCATATGCATGTAAGCACTTGTGGATGCCACTTCAACATTTTGGGACAATCGCTGGGGTGAGCTCGTACAGCGCCGGACGTTGGTGGGGCATGCAATGACAGCGCATGCAAAGTAATCGACGAAACGAAAACAAAACCGGCAAAGTGAAGCAGTGAAAAGGAGGCACACTGCCGTAGCAGGCATGGAGCGACGGCACGTAAATTGGGGTTAATATATGTGCACAGCAGTCGCCAAGAACAACAGAAATGTTGACAACTACGCTGGAGGATGCCACAACGTCAAAGCAGCTGAGGAACATTTATAAGTTGTAATTTATTATTTTTGTATTGCATTTGTATGTATGTATATAGTTTGTTACTTGGTTACATAAGCATGTATGTACATATGTTATGTGTGAGTGGGTGTGTGCATGATTTTGTTGTTGCTGCTTCATTCGAGATGGCACCCTTCGTATGTGGAGGCAAATATGTAGCAGCGCACAACAATAGGGTACAACTTAACTTTCGCTATTTTCGTTGCTGTGTTGCTGTTGTTTTTTTTGCTTTTTTGTAATATTTTTCTTATTGCACTCCAATTGTCATCATGTTGTAGGGAGAATAAATGGGGCCAAACAACATGGTATCCCATTTGTATGTTGAAGGGGAAAGAGTTCAGAAAATGCAAGCAGCGTGGGAGCGGAGAGCTGTGGGCAAAGTGGAGGCTGCTAAATTGTTGATGAAATGGAGCGCAAATGAAATGCAAATTTATGGCTGCTCTGCCACAAGGCAATGCGGCATGAACTCACCTCGCTGTTGGGTCGCCCAAAAGTACTTTTAAGTGGCCAGCAACGCGTGTGGTTATGATGGGCGAGAGGAAAAGTGGGTGGAACGTTACGCTGCATCGATATGTCACGCAAATGTGGGGTGGTGCAATGGTTTTATGTCTTTTTTCAAGCATTTCTCTTCTACTGTTGAATGTTTTTTTTTTTCATGCTCTCATTTTACATATACAAGTACATACATGAGATTTTGTCATGGATCAAATTTACATCCCATTATGAGTTGAATATAGTGTTAAACTGCTTGATGCTGAAAATTAAGAATTCGGTTTCACTTTTAGCGGCATATTAAAATACACACACTATGGATGCAGATTTTATGCAGCCACAATTTTCGGGATCCCGTTATCATAATTTCCGAAATTCGAAATAAGAAGCTCTGCTTCCGTATAAAATAAATAAATAATTATTGTAATTAACGCGTACACTTCTGTTAGGTGTTTGACTAAGCTCCTCCTGTTTGTGGTGTGCGTCTTGATGTTGTTTCACAAATGGAGGGACCTACAGTTTTAAGCCGACTCCGAACCGCAAATGGTTTTTCATGAGTAACTTTTTCATGACAGAAATACACTCGGAGGGTTGCTGTTGCCTGCCGAGGGGCGAGCGCTATTAGAAAAAAATACCAGTCTATCGGTTAGACGCGATAGAAGTAAAACCTTCTGTAAAACAAACTGGGAGAGAATGAGACGAAAGCAGCATTGGGAGCGGGATAATTATAGGTTCATTATAATATTGCTATAAAGTTCATATTTTATTTTCTTCATTTTATTATTATTCCTCCTCAATGTTTTCAATTTCAACAAATGATACGAGTGGCTTATGATAGCTAAAATATGATACAAATGCTTTGGTTTCGATGTTGTCAACATATCTTTGAAATACCGCGTCAATTGTTGTCATTGATCAATTTTGAAATGAAAAAGACAGAAATTAAAGTAACTAATATATTTATGTGTAAAAATATAACTCAAGTATTCGGCCTTTCACTCACAGTATTTTAATATTATTTGTTACAACTCGATTATTAATATTTCAAAAATTTGAAGAGTTGAGCCTTGAATGCAAAGAAATCACCTGATTTCTAACACAAAAGTATTGTAAACGCAAAAAGGTTTTTCAGTGCTGCTCGTTTTGCTATAAAAGCGGTTTTTTCCGTCTCTATTTCATATGTTTCATAAGAAGCCGAAGTCTTGGAATTGGTGGCAAATAATCACGGGATTTTTTAAACATAATACCGTGAATGGAGTCCCTAATATACAGATTCAAATGTACAGTAGCGCACAGAGAAAGAAAACAAAATCAAAAATTTAGTTTCGCTGCATTGCGTTTTACTTCCTATAACTTGGTATTTTTTTTTAGTTGAAGACCTTGTAAAATACCTAATAAATAAAAATAGTTTTAAATAAATATTCTGTATAGTTTTAGTTGAATATATGAAGATAATATGAGATATGAACTTTTCTTATACAATATTTTGTGTTTTTTATGAACATTTTTAGTGTTTACCTTGCTTTGCCAATATTATAACTGCAAAAATTATAAAGCACCCTCATTAACATTAGATATTAAAAAAAAAATCTATTGAGTGATTTTATGTTGACTGATCCAAGTACATATTTTGAAATTCTTTGAAAATTTTGGTTCAGAGTTTTTTAAAGTGAAATATTTTCGTTTATTTAAATTTATTTTAATGTTTGCTCTAATTTTTTATGATGAAATATTTAAAAAAAAACAATTTTTGTTCTTAATTTATTTTATTTTAATGTTAATGTTTTTTTTTAATATTTTGTGAAACAGTTTTTTGTAATTTTTGAAAAAAACAATCTCCTTCATATTTATTCTTAGTTTTTTATTTAAAAAAGTTACTGAAATCCCACCAGAAAACTTTCAGGGATTACTGAGCAATTCTCAACTTTTAATCAAAGAGTAAGAAACTTATCTGAGGTGTTTGTTTTGCAAAAATGGGGGAAAAATAAATCTTCCTAAAAACTAAAAAAATAAAAATAAAAAACGTTCCAAAAAATTTTTGTTCTAAATTCTATTTTATAAAAAAAAAAAATAAATTATTATTAAGTTAAATAGAAACCAAGAGGTTTCACTATAAAAAACTACATACCACAATTTTCAACATTGAATAAATCTCAAAATTGTCTAGCATGTCTCGAAAACTATCAGTTTACTTCTTATTTTACTCAAACCTCCAAATAAATAAATTTGCAGAAAAGTTTACAACAATGTCGAAAATACTTAGATCACTTGACATTGAAACGGCCCATTCGTTTTTTGTTAAGCCCTATGAATGAATTAAACTTTGGAGCGCTTCCTTTCTACATAGGTATACCAAACTTTTTAAAAGATTCGTTCCAAGTCAGAAAGGCTTTGCAATCTGCTCTTCAAAATACATTCTGTCAATATGTCTAAATTGCTTTTCGCTGGAATGTTGGTACAACTGTCCTCTATAGTGTCGCAGAATTTGAGCGTGATCTCTCAATTAGCCTGTTTTTGGCATTTAATTATATCAGTCAGGTGTGCTCTACGATTTTCAGTGTGACACAAAAATATCAAACAAAGTATTTGTCTTAAATTTTGTGTTTTGAACGGGATTTCGTGGGCTGAGTCGTTGAAAATGTTGCAGAAAGCCTATGTCGAGTGTGCTTTATAAAAAACACGGGTCTACCAGTGGTATAAGGTTTTGCAGAGGGTCCGATCTGGTCGCCCATCATCGTCTCCAACGGATGAAATCATCGACAAAGTCAATCAAATTCTGCTGGAAAACCATCATTTAAGTTTGAGGGAGATAGCTCGTGACTTTAGCGTGCCTCACGAATCAATTCGCATTACTTGACACCATCAATTGGGCATGAGACCGTTGGCTGCTCGACCCTTTCCAAGAGAGTTGAATTTCATTCAAAAAATTCAAGTGAAGTGAAAAGCAAGTGAATTGGGACCCAACGTTTTTCCAGCGCATCATAACAGGTGATGAGACGTGGGTATATGAGTTTGACATGCAGCCCAGTCTCAAACGGCAGAATGGCGCTATCCACATGAGCCGAACACCAAAAAACTACGTCAAAGTCGGGCAAAAGTGAAACGGCCCAATTTGTGGAAAGAAAACTCATGGATGTTGCACGATGATAACTCACCATCTCGCAAGGCTCATATTGTGAACACTTTTTTGACAAAGAATTCAACAGATATCATCGAATAACCACCGTATTCACCGGATTTAGCCCCCTGTGACTTTTTCCTTTTCCCAAAGCTTAAATTGTAACCCCGCTCTAAGTCGATAGAGGCCATTAAGGAGAATTCGCTGAAGGAGCTGAAGAAGATCTCTTCAAACACGTTTAAAAGGTGCTTTGATGACTGGACTAATCATTGGCATAAGTGTATTGCTTCGAAGGGAGCTTAATTTGAAGGCGACAAATTATATTTTGATGAGTAAACAATTGTTTTACGGTTCGGCCATCCGCAAACACCAATTTTGAGTGACTCGCTGGAGAACTGCGGTCGGTATCTTAAGAATAACTTTAGTCATGTTTGCCATTAGGTCAAAAATGGGTCACATTGCTGAACACCACAAGTTGCCTTGAGCGCTCGATGAACACTTTTCACAAAGCGTCGATTTTTGTAATACAATTGTACAGGCACGATTTGCTAACGTTGTTGAGACGTGAATCTTTCTTTTAGTTTGACAATAGTCACGGGTGATCTGTCAAAGAAAAAGAACCCTGTTGGAAAAAGTACCCTTTACAACTTTTTGATGGACTTTCAATAAATGTGGCACTAACTTTTGGAACAGTTTTTCCATACGTAATTCTTCAAGAAAAATATAAAGTGATCGTTCATCTGAACTGCCCATACTATCAGCAAGTTCATGCTTGTTTGCACAATGATATTTGGACTAATTGCACTATTGGACATTCACTAGGTAGTTTATCTAAGTCTAAAATAATATGCATACTCAGATTATATATTTTTTTTGCGCATATCCGAAATTTGTATCTTGTAGTTACATACATTTTAAATAATTCTAATTTACATTTAACTAATACTTTACGATGTAGAAAGGAACATATTGAATACTAAAAAGAATTTATATTTATTCGCTATACTTTTTAATTGGTAACTTACAATATGTTCGAATTATCATATTATGCACGCAACTGTATACGAACGCATACTACTGCAATATATGTATCGTATATATGAATGTGGTTTAAGAGTGCTACACATGTGCTTTTAGAGTTTCCTTTATGGTTTCCTTTGATGAAGAGTGTGTGCCAAATTTCCACAAATGAAACCAGCGTATAAAGTTTGAGAAAAGGAAGCTCTGTGAATGACTTGTTATTCAATGAGTTTGTATTAATTTCGATTCTAAATATACCATATTTTTTAAAGCTTCAGCCTATTATTCGTATGTGTTTAATGGCATACATATATGAAACTGGCGGGTAATAAATAAAAAAAGAAAATAAGATGGGAGAAATACAAGCGTCGGAATGATTTTCAATCATATCATAAAATTGTGAGTTATACTAATATATATACCACACGACAGGAAAAATAGAATACGAGTAACAGTCAACTTAAATTACACTCATTCCCTGCGCTTGCCATTTTTACTCCCTTATTTTAATCGTTAGGGCCTCTGATTCTCACTAACAGCTGCCACGCTTTTGTAAAGCTGAGCTACGCTTGATATCACAAAAGTAATCGATCAAGCCACGAAGTTATCAATCGAACGACTGCGCGGCGAAAAGATAAAACCGCTCATTGAATTCAAAGTAATTTTTAGTGGCCTTGAATTAGGATTTGCTGCCCTGAGATCTCGATATTTCTCAATTCTTGAATCTATGTACGCTCGTCTTACATTTTTAGTTAAGTAAAATTTTTTGAGTTCGGTAATGTTTTACAGTCTGTGTAATGAAACGTGACCGGCATAACTTGGAAACTTTTTGACCAATTCGTGTAGGTTTATAATATTTATTACACGCAATATATTCAATAAAATATAAAGTATAGCCACCGCCATTAGCTATAATGGATTCAAATCTTCGATTCATACTTTGTACTAACTTCTGCGTAGGTTGTGCAGATAATCGGCTCCAAACCAGACAAATTTACGTTGATAACTGTTTGACCGTCCATATTTGTTTTCCTTTCCTCAACATTTTCGATAGGCTTGGCGTCAGGCGACTATGAAGGCAGAACATCTTCGCAGCTGACGGTAATGATACTTTTTGGTAAATTTTATTCATAAAAACTACATTAAAATTGGAGTAAACTTAAGTAAACCGCCAAATCCTTTTTCGAAGACTCCAAACAGCAATCTTAACTGGATGTTTATCCGATCGTTGAAGTGGTCGATTATCAGCAGAACGCCAGGACAGACGCTCAAAAGAGAGATTCACCCGTGAATATTACTTTTGTGTAATTCCGTTCTTAATATGCCTTGGTCTATGCGCCTATTTTTTCAACGTGTGATAATGCGAGCAGTGGTTTCTTCAATGTGCTCCGGAACGTCTTCTGCTCGTACACATCACTGCACCTATCCTTGACTTTGGATACATTAACATCCCTTTTCCATAAAATTACCCCAGTTTTACCCAAGGATAAGTTCCACTCTGTCACAAACAAATCAATGATCTTCTGATCTTGCTTATTTTTGCTATATTTTTTGGACCTCGTCTGACGAAGTTGTCAACGTTTTTAACTTCATTATACCATTGTATGGCCGCCGTAGCCGAACGGGTTAGTGCGTGTCTACCATTCGGAATTCAGAGAGAACGTAAGTTCGAATCTGGGTGAAACACCAAAATTAAGCAAACGATTTTTATAATAGCGGTCGCCCCTCGGCAGGCAATGGCAAACCTCCGAGTGTATTTCTACCATGAAAAAGCTCCTCATAAAAACTATCTGCCGTTCGGAGTCGGCTTGAAATATATATATATGTATACCATTGCACCCATTTTTATATTTATGAACGTCTTCGACTTCCTCAAATATATTCTGGCAGATACACGTGAATTTTTAGGGCCTACAAGGTGTTGACATAAGAACACTGCTCCACATCGTTTTTCATGCGCGGAACTAATTTTGTAAAAACAACACCACAAAACAATTTCGCACAAAACTAACAAGAAAGAATTCAATTAAAAAAAAAAAATTATATTATTTTTGGATAAAATATGCTTAAAGTTGTTTTGGTTTTGCTTTGAAAATAGCAAATTTAATATAACAAAAAAATTCATTTTGACGCGATAACGTCTTATAATTCGATTTAACAGGCTGCACGCACGAAAAAATGTGTCGTTACCTTGCTCATATGTAGTTACCTTGCTCATTAGTGTTACCTTGCTCATATGTAGTTACCTTGCTCATTAGTGTTACCTTGCTCATATTAGAGTTACCTTGCTCATTGCCGTTACCTTGCTCATTGCATTGAATGAACTGCAAGCGAAAGGGCGGAACGAACGACAAAGCAAACAAAGCAAACGAACGGCAACGTTCGACATCTTGCTCTCTCCTACTTAAGTGAGCGTATATATGTATGTATGTATATGCGCAAATGTACATATATAAATTCACGTATTTGTATTTGCATATGCCTTCTTATTGATTATTATTAATTTGATTCACTTGAAGAATTTAAAATAAAACCAAGTTTGTTAATAATACCTGTTGTTTTAATGTTATAATTATTAATTTTTTTATTATATATGAAGGAAAAAATGTATGGTAATAGGACTATGAATAAGTTCGTGCGGTTTTACAACAGATGGCGTAACTTGATTATTATTCCATCGATCCACATTTCCAAACATTCATTGGAGAGCTACTGTCGTAAGGCACAAACGTCAGTATAAGTTTTTTATTTGAAGCGTAAACAACAATATTTTTACCACACTTGAAAATGTCGAATTTCGTGCCAAATAATGTGTTTTTGCGGGGAATTCTTCTTCATTATTTTAATATGAAGAAAAAAGCAGCCGAAAGTCATCGTATCTTGGTGGAAGTTTATGGTGAGCATGCTCTATCTGAGCGAACGTGCCAGAAGTGGTTTGCACGCTTTAAAAGTGGTGATTTTGGCTTGGAAGACGAAGAACGCGAGGGTGCGCCGCCAAAGTTCATGGATACCGAATTGGAGGAATTGCTCGATCAAGATCCGGCTCAAACGCAAGAAGAGGTTGCAAAAACTTTGGGAGTTGATCAATCAACCATTTCCAAACGTTTAAAAGCCATGGGAATGATCCGAAAGGTAGGCCATTGGGTGCCGTATGAATTGAAGCCAAGAGACGTTGAACGCTGTTTTATGGCATGCGAACAACTGCTTCAACGGCACAAAAGAAAGGGTTTTTTGCATCGAATTGTGACTGGCGATGAAAAGTGGGTCCATTACGACAATCCAAAACGTCGGGCAACGTATGGATACCCTGGCCATGCTTCAACATCGACGTCGGCGCAGAATATTCATGGCCTGAAGGTTATGCTGTGTATCTGGTGGGACCAGCTGGGTGTTGTGTATTATGAGCTACTGAAACCGAATGAAACGATTACGGGGGATGTCTACCGACGACAATTGATGCGTTTGAGCCGAGCACTGCGAGAAAAACGGCCGCAATACGCCGATAGACACGACAAAGTTATTTTGCAACATGACAATGCTCGGCCACATGTTGCACAAGTGGTCAAAACATACTTAGAAACGCTCAAATGGGATGTCCTACCCCACCCGCCGTATAGTCCAGACCTTGCGCCATCCGATTACTATCTCTTCCGATCGATGCAACATGGCCTGGCTGACCAGCACTTCCGTAATTACGATGAAGTCAAAAAATGGATCGATTCGTGGATTGCGGCAAAACCGACCGAATTTTTCACAAAGGGAATCCGTGAATTGCCAGAAAGATGGGAAAAAGTAGTAGTAAGCGATGGACAATATTTTGAATATTAAATTTGTAACCATTTTACGTCAATAAAGTTTAAAATTTCGAAAAAAAACCGCACGAACTTATTCATAGTCCTATTAATATTTACCATATACCTTATAAGATATGTTGTCTATACTAATATTATAAAGAGGAAAACTTTGTTTGTTTGTAATGAATAGGCTCAAAACTACTGGACCGATTTTAAAAATTCTTTCACCATTCGAAAGCTACATCATCCACGAGTAACATGGATTATATTTTATTTTGGAAATAGGGCTCGAGATATAGGTCAAAACGTGGACCCGGGTAACCTTCGGATGTGTATGTACAATATGGGTATCAAATGGAAGCTGTTGGTGAATGCTTTAGTCCAGAGTATTTTTCATGCTGCTCCGTGACTACGGTCTCGAGATAGAGACCAAAACGTGGACCCTAGAATGTGTTTGTACAATATGGATATCAAATTGAAGCTGTTGGTGAATGCTTTAGTACAGAGTATTTTTCATGCCGCTCCGTGACTGGGGTCTCGAGATATAGGTCAAACCGTGGCCCGGGTAACCTTTGGTTGTGTATGTACAATATGGGTATCAAATGAAAGCTGTTGATAAGTGCTTTAATACGGGGTAGTTTTCATACCTATTGATAACTAGGGTCTCGAAATATATGCCAAAACGTGGACCCGCCGTGTCTTTGAACCGAATTAAACCAAACTTACACACATTGTTAAGTAGGTATTGAAGATGATTTCCGTATAGTTTGAATACCTATTGGTAGATAGGGTCTCAAGATATAGGTCAAAACGTGGACCCGGGTAACCTTCGGACGTGTATGTACAATATGGGTATCAAATGAAAGCTGTTGGTGAATGCTTTAGTACAGAGTATTTTTCATGCCGCTCCGTGACTAGGGTCTCGAGATATAGGTCAAAACGTGGACCCGGCTAACCTTTGGTTGTGTATGTACAATATGGGTATCAAATGAAAGCTGTTGATAAGTGCTTTAATACGGGGTACTTTGTTATGTTATGTTATGTTATGTAATGTAATGTAATGTAATGTAATGTAATGTAATGTTATGTTATGTTATGTTATGTTATGTTATGTTATGTTATGTTATGTTATGTTATGTTATGTTATGTTATGTTATGTTATGTTATGTTATGTTATGTTATGTTATGTTATGTTATGTTATGTTATGTTATGTTATGTTATGTTATGTTATGTTATGTTATGTTATGTTATGTTATGTTATGTTATGTTATGTTATGTTATGTTATGTTATGTTATGTTATGTTATGTTATGTTATGTTATGTTATGTTATGTTAAAGTATATTATGTTATGTTAATGTTAACTCATTCTCTATATCCATACAAAATATCTATCAAACAAATAAAATTAAAATTTTCTTTTGAAAATGCAGCCATTCAATCAGTATTTTCTTATGACGTTATCACGTTAAACTATCGTCAGTAAACCGACTTTACAGACAACCTCTTTTTTTTCCAAACGTTTTGTTTTTGTTAATTTTTTGAATTCAATATACTTAAAAAAGTTTTTTAGAAAAAATTAAATTTGTTGAATCCTTTTCTAAAAAAACTTTTTGTTTATTAAAAATAATCAGAAACGCCAAACCAAAATTTTCAACATTGAAAGAGTCTCGAAATTATTAATAAAGATTTCTTCAGATGTCTTTTTCAAAATATTTTTAAAACTCAGCACGGCCTCTTTGCAGGTTACTTGCAATCCCTTCAGCAATTTAAGGATCTTGGCGTTATTTTTGATGTTAAATTGTCATTCACCAGTAATATTAATTTTTACTTTTCAAAGGCCTATGCTATCCTCGGGTTTGTGCGTAATAGCACTGAATTTTCCGATCTGTATACCATAAAACTGCTTTATACGACTTTTGTTCACTCACATTTATACCATGCAGGAATCATCTGACTCCCTTTCCACCAGTTCCACATTGATAGGATTGATTCCAAACTTGCCTGACGTTCATTGGATTTCTCAGTATTCCTTCTTCTGATGCACAGTTATGGTGCACGGTTAGCGCTGCTCAATTTGAAATCGCTCGATAAAAGGCGGTCAATATTATTTTTAACTTTTATTTTTACATTACCTAAATTCCTTGAATAATGCGAAAATGCCCTTTTGTCACTCAATTTTGGAAAAAATAAATTTTAATGCTCCGCAAAGGTACTTTCGTGCTTTGTTGCCTTCTATGCAGATAGTGCTAGAACGAATTATGCCCGTAACGCACCTATAGGAAGTGCTTTTTGCGAATTTAATCAAATCTCAACATCTGTCGATCTTGATTTTTCTTTGCCTAAAACAGTTCCATAAATATTCTTAATTCCATCCCCTAGTTTAAGTATAATTGTTAAATAGTCTGTAAGAAATTATTGTTGCATAGACTTAATGTGCAAAATAAATAAATAAATATTCAAGTCTATAAGTAAATAAAATTTTCAGAAAAATTTATAACAATGTCCAAAATATTTGGATCACTTAACATGAATCAGCGATTGAAAAAATTTCGCTCCCATACAATTTTTCTTAATTTTTTTATTACTTTTTATTGAATTAATTCCTTCAAAGTGCTAGGATACCAACCATATCCAATTTAAATCTGCTTCTTTGAAAAAAGCTTGAAAAGCCATTCAAATAATTTGATTACATTGAGGCATGAACAACTGTGATAACAAAATTCAACATCAACGCTCAATGACATTCTCCCTGTCTAACCAACAAAAAAGCGCTGCAAAACAATCAAAATAATAACGGATTCAAATAAAGCATTAAGACACCCTAAAAGCTATGGGGTGCAGAAAAGTTAGTTGCCCCTGACTCCTTAGTGAAAGGGCTTATGGAAAATATGTGCCTTTGTATGTGCACGAGTAGATTCATGTTTATGCTGTTGTATATGTGTGTTTGAGCGTAACTCCCACATAAAACACACAAATCGCGCTTAAATTGTTGTCGATGTTGTTATTATTATTGTGAGCGCTGCTATTGAAAATCAAAAATTCAATTCTATCACAGCAATACAATTTGTGTTGAAAAACACAAGCATATACACACGCATACTTATACAACAGTTATATATGTACAACATTTACTGCTAAATAAATAGCGCCACCAACACTCAAGCCTCTTCTAAAAAAAAAAAAAATAGAAAAAGAAAAAAACACACAAAAAGAAACAAAATAAAGTCACTGAAGTTACTGAAAGTGAAAAAGGAAGTGCGAGAGCCGTGGCAAATGAACGAAATAAAATAAAGGCCAACAAAAAATCAATCAACAAAATAAATCAAAATCATATCTGACGGTTGAACGTTGGGGTGTATGAGTCAGTGGCGAGGGGCAATCAAATGCAAAAGTATGAGTGCGTCATAGATGGTGGGTAACATATTCTCAGTGATACGGAGAAGGAGGAGAGAGGAGTAGGCGCGAAGCGAGCGGCGAATGCGCACGTTTAGGATAAAGCCGAAAAAATGCGAATTGCCACATTTTTGGGCTGGCGGCTGCTGGTCGGCCGTCACACTGGCGACGCTGGTGGTTCTCTGGTGGATATTGTGCTTTTGTTGTTGCTAATATTGCTATTGGATGCTGGCGACGAAATTCAATTCATGCGGTCGCTTTTGGAGTGGCGAACTAACAACTGACTGCCCTTCCAGCCAGTTCTGCTGCTTTTCAGGACGAAATTTGATTAAGCTATGAAAAGACTAGCCAGCCGCTGCAGTAATAACACAAATAACATCAATAGCAAAAACATCGATAGCAACTAAGAAGAAAAAAGCACAGTTTATGTGGCAGCTGTTGAATAAAGTGCCAGTGCAAAAGACGAAAGGAGATTGGGAATGTGAAGAAAGCTAAAAAGGGCAGTCAACAATAACAAACCTTGTGGCAGCCATAATGCACGTGTATGTGTTCCTTTGCCTGGATGTAGCAACATTGTGTGTTCTCCGCCATATTAGAAGTTTCAGCATGAAGTTAATTTGGCCGCATATTACTTTGTTGTTGTACAGCAGTCGCCTCTGGCACTGCGCGTGGTAGGAGAAGCAAGAAAGCGGTCAATTTCAGTGGACTTGCTCAGGCGGCGGCCTACGAGTATACCAGTAGTTGTGAAGCAGCGGAGGAGACGTTTTCAAGTGTGTGGTCGCTGCGTGGTGCTCTGTAAAAGGGAAATAATCAAGTTACACTGCCGCCTTTAGGAACGGGGAATAAAGAAATGTAAAATGCTTGTTGTTGTTGCACATCTACTGTCGGCACTTCACTAGCGATTTGCGAATATCAATCTGGGATTTGTTAAGATTTTGAATAATTTGCTTCTGAAATTGCTTTGCTATAAGTGAAATTAAATTTTTAAATTCGGAAAAGTGAAGAGGCAGTCAAATTTATAGCATGAAATTTAAAATTTCTTCAGGTGCTTATACATTAATACATCTACTAGAAAGTTCTTTTATATTTTTAATGAAAACAAAAAGCTCGCATTCACGCAGGTGAAATTTAGTTAAGGTTTTGTAAATAGTTGAGGTTAGGTAAAAAATAAAGCCACTAGTTGTCCGCCGGCACAGTTAAATGTGTAGTTATATACATGCATCTCTTATACGGTGGGCCCTAGATTCTGTGCTCTCTTTGCATTTTAAATGAAAGAAGTTGTTTTCTATTATCGGTCGCCTCTCGGCAAGCAATGCCAAACCTTCGAGTAAAATTCTGACACTAAAAAAATTAAGCATAAAAATCATCTGCAATTCAGCGGCGATGTAAAATTTGGGATGTTCAATATTCAACAGTACGTCGCATACCAGAAATTGGAGGAGTAGTTCTATCAAGAACTCTTAACAATCGATATGTATGCCTATACCATAATTAATAGATAGAATAGCAATATAATTTAGTGTTTCTACGGCTTTGCTTTCATATGAAATTTAAGACTTAACACACTAAACTCATATAAATTACTTAATCCAAATTTAAAAAAAGTGCAGACCAACTATTTGTGTTTTTAGTTAAATTTTTTTATATTTTTTTCATTCATCTGTCGAAATAATCTCCGCTATTTTTTTTTTTTTAATTCATTTGTCTTGTTGCATCCGAGTGCTCATTTTTCAGCGCTCATATATGTACGTAAGCCGCTCACAGTCACAACTCCTATTTTCGATAGAGGTTTTCGTCTAATGAAAGTTCAAAAAGTATTATTATTATTATTTATTAGAGAAATATAAAATATTGCACTAACAATTTTAACGCACCGGCTGCATTGCCCTTCGGTGTAAAAGTAATTGTACCTACTTTATATTATAAGGAAATTAAAATACTTTTTTCATTAAAAATAAGTGGCAATGCCATTCAAAAAATACTTTATAATTAAGATTTTCTCACAATTTGCATCACACCCACATTCGAATACTTAGTACGGCTGTACAGTTATCTGCCACTATTATTAAAAGAAAGAGAAAATAAGGTATTTTATACATAATTATATTTATATATATGCAAGTATGTACATATATACGCATATGCTTGTATGTATATATATGTACGCGTAAGTGCTAACAGCAAAGTTCATTGCTAAAAACGTCAATGCTATATAAGCTACTCAACATAATTCCCTACATTGTATATCTATGACCTACATTAACACGTTCCCGCCGGCGCTGTTATTCATGGTCTTCGCCCACAGACGGCAACGTTTACATCTTTTCGCTCTATCGGAAGCGATTGCAGGTTATATAAAACGAAATTTTTCCATAAGGGTAGTCGTGTATGGCTTCTCATCTCAGAGGTACCGTCTAATAAAGTACCATTGGTGGTACACGCCGTCCCATAAAGCAATCTTGTGCAGGCCACCGCTGGTACACGCCGCCTCATGAAGCAATCTTGTGCGAGCCCCCGGTGGTACGCGCCGCCCCATGAAGCAGACTTTTGCGAGCCACCGGTGGTACGCGCCGGCGTGAACGTGTTAATTAGTTATTTAACAGAAGATTCAACATTAAAATTAACGTTAGCACTTACATTCACACAAAACATACGCAATGTTAATGCTGTACTCCGTATGCGTTAAAAGCAGCTCTCATTTGTTATTCAAGGGCAGCTCCAGCTCCTGGAGCTCTATTTTTAGGAAACAGTTATATATGCCCAAGACAATGAGAAGCCCATCCGGAATCCATAACTAAAATTACAACCAAAAAAACGGTCTAGCTTTACAAAGAAAAATTTAATGTTTTATGGGCGATCTTAAGGTCCCGGGCGATGCTGAGACTTCTAATATGCCGGTCAACTTTCATTATTTCTGTGAGTTGAACATTAAAAATGCCTTAACGGATGCCTTTAATTAGCGTTTGCAATATCCACACCATAAATACCAATCACATCTGGCTGACATTTTCGGCTTTATCAAAGAGAAACTGTAAAATGTACCAAATTTTCTCTATGTTGACTTCATTTGTTAACTCACAACTTAATAAATCAAACAAAAAAAAAGAAACAACAAATTTTTAGTGAGAAATGTCACCTTGACAACGAGCATAAACTTTAAATTGTTTGGGTGATACTTCACGAGATATCGATCTCTACAGCCATTCACCGAGAAAATAATGGAATGAATTTAACCATATATTAAGTTCTTTGACTTCTGATACCTCCGAATCGCGGTTTTTAGAAGGACAGACCCAACAAAATGCAAAATTAGCAGAACGTTATGGGCCACTTACAATCTTATGCATTCGTCAACATTGATAAACATGAAACGACGGATCGCCTGCAGACTAACGGCTTTTGGTATCTCGAAGAACAATCAGCCGAAATGGGCATCCTTCACAACACATATTGTCACAGTTGTAAACAACCGGAGAGAAAGGAAACAATATTCAATTTCCTCTGTGAATGCCCTGCCCTATGGAGATTGTTAATCCTGGGCAAACCGATGTTCGAGAGTCTCGAACAACTGTCTGGCTTAGATGTCAACAACCTGATAAAGTTTCCGAACCGCACAAACTGGATATAGTCGTGCTGTGAATAACCGTTAAATAAGTTGGTAACTAGGATGTGGCAACAAAATGGAAGTGCTAGTTGGATTCTGGACGAATAACCACTTAAACCAACCAGCCATACATTAATTGTTACTGTTAGTTCTATGTACTCTGTAGGAAACCTGGAATTTCTAGATTTAATAAATGAATAAAATCATTTTGACGTTTCTAGATCAATTACTAGGCTTCCACCTTAATCTCTGAAAAAGATTGCGCGTTCAGACTCATTTTTGTCTTAACTTCTAAGTGGAGATTAAGCTCACTTTAATACTCGTCATTGGTCTACAGGCAAATAATTCGTAGCTCGACAAATTTTGGCTTATTGTCGTCTGTTGCTTTGCTTTTTTGCTAGGTAGATGTTTCAAGAGGAATATTGTATAACTACATAATTCTGTGGAAAATTGCAGGGACAATCGCAGTGAAGGAAATTTTATGCAAAATACGCGTCTTCTTTTTCTGCCAGCTCAGTGCCCGTACTAACCACCAAGTAGAGCCAAATCCTTCCCATCGTGGCCTGTATATTCCTTCTTCTGCTACTACCAGCAGCTATCGCATCGAATTATTTCAGAATGAGTGCAAGATGATCTAGCCCTCTAATGCACTGGATCTTTATTTGCTGCACTATGTTTTTGTCGCCGTAAAGCTCATACAATTTAATATTCCATCATCTACAATATTCGGCGCCACCAACGGGTAAAGGTTCATACATTTTCTAACGAATCTATCTCCCAAAGTATTTATTGGATGCTTAAGTGTGCAAGTTTCTACGCCGTACAATATTGTGATGGCGCATTTATAGTGTGTGTTTTGTTCTTAGAGAGAGGAGTTTAATTTTCAATCACCTCCTCAATTCAACGTAGCGGTAGTTAGCAAGAGAAGTGCTCCCTTGGATTTCGAATGTGTAGCTGGTCCCGAAGTAAACGAAGTTCTTTACCAATGGCTTAGAATTATAACTGTAACAATATCATGGATGGTCTAAACGCAAATTTGTGAACTGTTAGTTTCGCGAGAGGATATTTTTCGTCTCATGACTCGAGTGCTTTAAGACAAGAGTCTGTTTATAATTCAATTTCAATGACAGAAAAATCAAATAAGCTTGTTGGAAATTGCAGACAAATGTGCCATGCAAATGAATTAATTGAAAAATACAGCGAAATTGTGGCAAAAAATCAAAAATGAGTTATTTTAAAGCTCCTTCGGAAAAGGATTTAGAATAATATCGAAAAGTAACGCTTCTTAAGAGCCGTTCGCAGTCAATTGTTTTTAGCTTTTCAGCCCTGTTTTTTAAATTTTCTATACTTCTATTAAGCTCTATTCGAAATCTCAATGCTCGATAATTGCAAACCCTATTGCGATTTTCCACCTTTGCTACCAGCCCAAATGATACCTCTCGAGCAGCAAAAAGAGATAAAAAAAATTAAAAAAAATATGAAATAAATAAAATCAACAAATATGCTTTGAATATACACAACAGCGCCATTGTCCTACAGTAGCCGCCGCTAACTAACTAACCACCGATTGCCTACACACATACTCACAAATATGTTCACATGCAAATAGGCTCACACACACACATAGAAGCATTCACTTTGGCGCTCAATGGCAACAAGGACGCTCACTTGGTTTATTGGTTGCTCTGTTGATCGCCTCGTTCATCGCTTAGCTGGCAGGGAAGTAACCTGTACACCATAAATCAATCAATCACACAATTAAGAGAGTTCCTCTGACACATTTAGTGTCCAATTTGAATAGTTGAACGTTGGCATACCACTGGCCAACAAAGGCCAGCATTCGGTCAGCAGCAGCAGCAGTAGCGGCGGGCGAAGCAATGCGACCAAACAATCGGCAGTGGTAGTAGTGGTGGTATTGCTTGCTGTTGTTGTTGGGCAGACACAAAAATGGCTAAAACAATGAAACAATTGAATTGACGAGATGCAAAAGAGCAGAAGCAGTCAGCCGACCAAAGAAACCAGAAGCCTGCTAACAAAGCCAATTCAGCAACGGAAATGTAAGTTTGACTTGAAAAAAATAAAATAAAACCAACAATAACAACAATAAAAGTTGATGAAACGACAATAGCGGTGCGGTCGCTTTTGTTATTGTTTTAAATTTTTCTTGTCTTTTTTAAGGACAAAACGCAATTCGACGAAGCGTTGAACGGCCAAAGTATAGTGTTGGCCGTTGGTCACACAGTTGCTGGTGACAGTGTGTGTGTATATTTGAGCTTTCTGTTTATGTGTTATGTCGGAAACAATACAAAGAGCATTCATGGCAGATCTATTATCAGCACTTTAGTGACTTCTCAGCCCCTTTCACAATCGCTACTCCACTTGCGCGCATCGAAACTTATAAAGTTTGCTACTACCAGGCGCCTCACCTGCGGAAAATGTACCTAAACTTGTTTTATTGGCATTTGCAGGCACATGAGCTTTTCGAAAGCGATTACAAAATTGCACCTTAAATGCATGAATAGTCTCGTTATTTACATACCTAAAATTATTTTTACGTAGTTTTGGATAACAATTTCGGATTTGACAATTTTTATTAAAAGTATTTAGTATAACTATCTAGCACTGTACCAGTGCATATCTTCCGTTCTTAAACGATTCAGTTACAGTGTGCTCGGATTTTCTCCTTCTTTTCTGGGCAAGGGTTTTGGAAGTTGATTTTTCTTACCTTCCTTGTGAATTGAAGGCCATCCCTTGTTTTGTCAGATTGGCTCCAGTTTTCCATATAAGAGTAATTAAAAGTTTTCTTTGGTGATGCTGCGCTAGCACAAGAACCATATATCGTAAATGAAATGAATGTGAAATGCCATACCATTAAACTCTCAATGCAAATATTTATTATAATTTGCTCTTGACTGGAATAAATCAGAACAGAACTCAGTTCCTCATCAATATCGATCGACCTTCCATCGTCCAGTAGTAGGAATCATCACCGGGCACAGCTTAATGCAAACGACCCAAGTATGGAGTGACCCTCTAATGGCTTATATCACAGCTGCATGAACGAGTAGAAAGTGGAGAGTTTTCTGGCATGTTTGGAATCTGTAGCCATTCCCAATATTCCATCGATGAAGTGGTTTCGTCACATTAAGAATTAGAGGCCTAAGTGGGCCTCTCTGCTCTCTCATGGAGAGAGTCATTTACGCTAACTTAACCTATACTGGTGTTAGTTGTTAGGATCTTTCACTATCTAATATCAAATCAGCACCTATTTCATCCATATTTGATCTCTTTAGGAAAAATTGTGTATATCTAAAATCAAGGTGAAAATTTCACGCATTTCTAAAATGTGAATTTTGAGCCACGGTAGGCAGTTTCCACTAATAAACGACCCAGAAAGCCAACGGTGATTTTTTCAATTATAAACGGATGTTAATTTAAAAAAAAAAAATTTTATAAAAAAAAAAACACTTTTATATTAAGCAAAAAAATCGTCCTCACTGCCAGGGAGGCGGTTACTTTTCCATATAATTATCCTCCTTCTTTCGAGAAAGATCTTTCGCAAGGAACAAAACTCTTTATCAGCGTTTGAAAAGCTACTAAGATAACACCAACGGCTTTAGACTATCTACTGTGGCTGTGTTGCGAAAGCGATTCTTCTTTTCAAGACTTGTGTCGCTTTGCTTTGCCGTTCTCATGCCCACCCACAGCTAACTGGCAGCGGAAGTTTGGACTACAGTTTGCTGTTCTCTTGCTGTGACTGCGAAATTTCAATCACTTTAGTTACCGCGTTGTTTCAAATATTCTTTACTTATAGACATTAAGGAATGACATCATAAAATTCTTTAGCTCATCATTAAAATATTACTAAAAAAATGGATTGAACAGAAAATTGCTTTTTTTTGTTTCTTTTTGTGTCTAAGTTTTATTACTTTAAAAGTAAAGGGGCAAACTTGTATGGTATATTTTTCGATACGGCGATGGAAAATAAGGTTAACCTTTAAGGGTTAAGAAGTATTTTATTCTTTCTACATACAGACCCTTGAGAGACTGATTGATTTGTACATAAGGTGCGAAATTCCTCAGGATCGTTTGTCGTACGCCCAACATGCCGGAAGGCAGTTCGGTGGAATCTATCTTGAATTATACTGTTGAATATATTGTGGTGCCATTTTCTCAGGAAGAGTTCGCAACGGGCGCCTTTCTCGACATTGAGGGGGCTTTTAACAGTGTTCTCCGGGGTGCAAAGGATATCCAAGTGACATAACAGACCTTATTACGTTTATTCACATAATGCTTAGTGATAGAACAGTCGGGACAGAGTAGGGCGGCGCCTTTCTGTACCAGCAGGTGGGCAGAGACACTTCGCAAAGCGGTGTTGTCTCCCCATTATTCTGGGTTGTTGTGCTTAAATATTTTATTTGCTGGATGAGAAGAAGAGCAGAAGCTGCAAGGTTGTTGCCTATGTGGATGACGTGTAATTTATTGTCAGAGGAAAGTTCTTTGATACTCTGATGGAATGGATGCTGAGTTATCTAAATCTAGTTGTGGAATGGACCACGGGACGGAGGAGGAAATATAAAATACTTAGAGCTCAACTTCCTTTAGTGGCGGTCGCTCCTACTAACGTGGCCAACATTGAAGAGAGAATTAGGAAGGCAATAGTTACGTTGTAAGGATGTAGAGGAGCTACTGCAAAAAGATTGACCCTCTAACCTAACGTACCATTCTGGCTATATTGTTACATATTATAAAGCCATTTTCTTGTCTGGCGGAACTTGATAGAGAGGGTTAGTTCAGAAGCTGAAAAGAGTCTAAAGGGCTGTCCTCATTGGAATCAGCGGGGTACTTCGCGCCATTCTTACTCTAGCGCATAACGCTATACTGAATGTGGTACCAGTGAACATCACGGGAAAAACTGCCGCTGCTCGTGCCGCAATCACATTGAGATGTTCGGGCCACAAGCTGGGCTTAAGCTATGAACAATCTAGTATTCTTAGAGACTATGAGTATACCCTCGCTGGGTCCGAGCGGTATTTTTTCCATTCATATTCCCTCAAAGAAGAAGTGGGCGATATGCAGCATAGGGCGTGAAAAACATGTTGGACGAATGGGTTAGTGGGGGAGTATTCTGCGAAGAGCTCCCCATCAAGCTCAAGTTTAGGCTACTGGGTCATTATAACGTTTTCTAAGCAAAAATAGCCTCTTATAAATAAGCTGTGGTTTAGTTGTTTACTTCTGTAACTACTGTAAGATAGCCAAGTGGCAATTAGAGCCCTGGGCTCGTTGCTGGTGCGTTCGAAATTAGTCGAAGACTGCCTGATTTCTCTCTCGAACGCGTCCGAATATATCAATATTATGCTCATTTGGGTTTCCGGTAACAGTGCCATAGCGGGAAACTGCTGGGCTGATGAGCCAGCTAACAGGGGACCTTCAAGACAGTTTCACTGCGAAGCGAGAGAATTGCGGTACTCTTGAGAACCTGTGGTCTGCTGATGGAAAGATGGACCCCATGTAAACTCAGTGAGCGCAGGGTTAGTGCACGAACGTACAAAGTCACGAGATCTCTCTGGCCACGGGTAGATCGTCGACATTCGATGGAACTTTTAAAGCTAACAAGGCCGAAGTTCTCGAATTTGGTTGGTATCCTTGTCCGTTAAGTATCTATACGTTGAGACTTGGAATTGCTTCAAGTCCTTTCTCAGAAGCTGGCTGGAGGATGAGGTGAAATTGTCTTAGCACTTTCTTCACAGCTGCCCTGCTTTTGTCAGGTAAATATTCATACATTTTGGGTCTCACTTTTTTCTCCCTCTGTATGGTATCACAATAGACTAATTTAATTCTTTGCCTGAGTGGGCGCTGCGTGAGCAGCCATTTATATTATCCTATTCTGTCCTACACCTTATTAAATTAATTTACATACGTATGTATATGTAGATCTAAATCGCAATTTTTCTATTCTTCTTTGCAGTACGTGCCTGAGGATGCTGATTGCCTAAAGGACACAATATGCTATCAGGTAAGGAGAGCTACTTAAATAAGTTTACTTATAACTCTGAAAAATTATCAAAAAAATGTTTAAGCTTTTCCTCGGAACGATAACACTTAGGTGTGTTTTTCTTCACATTTTTCCGTGTATCACAACAGTTGTGTAGACGGCCGACGAATTAAATTTCATATATGTTACCAGCAGACACGCGTCAGGGATTAATGTCATTTTCAGTTAAAAGAAAGAAATTACTTTGTAACACATATTAAAATAAGAATACACATACAAATATATTAAGAATCATCAGCGTGGGGATGCATACACTGTGGTGAAATTCAACAGGACAGAAATTAAGGCAAATGCGTTAAAATGCCACTCAACGTATGCCAGGAAAGAAAACGAAAAATGGAAGAGAATTAAATCATAAAAAGCTGGGCTGATGAGAAATACATTTAAGCGGGGATAACTGTGCTATTTGAGACGAAGTATATATCAATGTGTGAATGTGAGATCACTTGCAAATTTCTGATGAACATATGTAGGTGCGTGTATAAGTATGTTATTCTATGCTTTGAGTGAAGTTTAGCTTATAAGAAAGTGCGCACAAATATACTAATGCACACACATCCATACATGTATACCTCTGTACATATCAGCCACCAATCCAATTAATCACGCCATTGTAGCCCGATTGCCGGCTTAAAAAAGCAAGCTCCATACCAACGTGCCAAGCATACACCTACATATGTATGTATGTATATGATATGTAATTTGTATAGTTGTGTGTATGCACGGCCCCAACTTACCTTTAAAAACCCTATAATAATGACATTAAGCACATTAAATGACAACTGAAGCTGGCTGAAAAGCTGAAAGCTTCAGAATCTGCAAAAGCAAAGGAGGCATAAACATAAGTAAGTAGGCAAAAAAAAGACAAAAACAAAAACCAAAAAAAACAAGAAATGCGAAAATATTCGCACATAAAAATTAAAACGCCGCACATGAGAAATGATTGTAAAAAAAAAACAAAAATTCTGAAAAGTTCTACGCACTTGAGCGCTGAAATTCTGCGCAAAGTGGCCGCAAAATACTTTTGTGGAAGTTTTACTTGTAGAGCCTCAAGCTCCTACAACATACGTGCGCACATACAAACACACGCACAACTACACTACATGCGAAAAAGTGTGTGTGCTTGGCCTGTCGCAGGACCTTCGTCACTCACAATGTTGTCATGTTAATTAGACTGACAGTTTGTACGGATCAATTACAGACGCTGTCAACCGAACGCCAGCCCGGCCGCGTTGGCATCTGACCAGAGACATGGTGGACATCGTGGTACCGTGTCAGCATCCGCGAAATACTTTGGTGCTACGCTATCCTCGAAGGTGTGCAATATATACATTCACATATACAGGCGTATACGGCAAGCCAATAACAACAAAAGCAGCTGCACAGTTTCGAGATCCAGTTTATTTTGCGTGAATTCTTTGAAGAAAAATGCCTACAGCCACAGCGTTGGACATTTTTCCAATTTAACGCTCTCATCCTCTTCTACCTTGAAGACTTTGAATTCGGGCACATCAGGTTGCATAAAGTTTTGTGACCATGACAAATTATGAAATTAAAACTCCGAAAAATGCGTGGATATTTTTTTTTATATTACTTTGTAATATTTCATATTTTTTCGTTTTTTGATTGCGTTGTGACGAATCTGTTTGTTGTGCTTCATCACTTTAGTAGCCATCCAGAGTCGAGTACAGTTAGTCTGGTCAGATGCCAAATTTTTACGTTTCTCTGCAAATTATAATAAGAAAGTTCGGTGTTTATTTTTGAAATGTTTATTGAGGGTCAATGCAGTGTGAGCGTGATGAAAGTTTCAAATAAAATGAAAATATAATTACAAATTTAAATGTTAAGAAAAAAAAGATCTCATTTTGTTCTACATTTAAAAGACGAGGACTTATACGTAATGGACTATCATTTTTAAAATTAGTATTTACATGTTCTGAGATTTCAAATTGACTCTTTTGCAGATGGGTCGTATAGACTTCTACTATATTCGCAACGATTCTCAGAGTATTCATTGCTTTCACTCTATGGACTTCGGTTCTTATAATTTTCTTGAAGTAAACAGAACTATTAATAAATACGGATATAAAAACTACCGAGTCCGTCATTAAATTCGCATAATAGGGGAGATGCAGACACTTTGAATGCTACACTTGTGTTGTCTAATCTAATCCTATCAAAAGTCGCTCTTGCGGAACCACCGCTTCTGTATTGCTGGGCAAGAATTATCTAGCAAATATGTTTGCACGAAATGCCTCACGCTTCGAAATATCTGAGGACTGACACGTGTACAAGCAAATTTGGAACCATTACCCTAAAAACGTAGTAAGACATTTTCTAATTAATGTGATGTATTCAGCGTTTTCTGCGGTGCTAGAGAAAGCCAAAAACTGAATCTTAACACTTTATGGACGAATTTCGTGAAGGTCGTCCAAAATCAGTTGTTGTTCCGAAAACCATTGATGCTGTGCGCGAACTGATATTGCAAGATCGTCATGTGACCTATCGTGAGATTGAGACCATCTTAGGCATTAGTGGGACCAGCATACATTCAATATTGCATAAACATTTGACTGTCAAAAAAATTTGTTCGCGTTGGATCCCACACAATTTGTCAGTCGCTCAAAAAAAGGCTCGTGTCGATTGGTCGAGGGAAATGCTCAAAAAATACGATCGCGGGGCTTCGAAACACGTCCATGACATCGTGACAGGTGATGAATCATGGATTTACGCGTATGAGCCCGAAAGTAAACAGCAGTCGACTGTATGGGTGTTTCAAGATGAGCCAAATCCAACAAAAGTTGTTCGCGCACGAAGCACTTCCAAGCAAATGGTCGCCTGTTTTTTCGGAAAAACTAGACATGTCGCAACGGTACCACTAGAACAACGCAGAACAGTAAATTCTGAGTGGTACATAACCATTTGTTTGCCAGATGTCTTCCACGAAATTAGAAAAACCAATCGCCAAAGACGGAATACTCTTCACCAGGATAATGTGAGCTCTCACACATCGGCTCAAACAACTGCATTTTTGAGCACCCAAAACATCGAATTAATGGGTCATCCGCCGTATAGTCCTGACTTGGCCCCGAATGACTTCTTTTTATTCCCGTATGTAAAAAACAAACTGAGAGGTCAACGTTTTTCGACACCTGAAGAAGTGGTTGCGGCATTCAGAATGCATGTTTTGGAGGTATCTCATTCAGAGTGGCAAAAGTGCTTCGACAATTGGTTCAAACGCATGCAAAAGTGTATAGATCTTCATGGAGAATATTTTGAAAAACAATAAAGTGATTTTCTATGATTGAAATTTATTTTTGTTCTTTAATCCCGAAATATAAAAGGCACCCCTCGCTGCTCACAGAACATTGAGACAAAGAATCAACAAATACTCCTTCGTTTTCGCTAGTTAAATCCATTTTAAAGGATTAAAATTTGAAAGTACATAAATCCTCCATAAAATATAACCAATACCATTATAAAATGAGATACGGATAACAAGTCTTTTCAATAACTAATTTTATTTTCACGAATTCCACTAGGACACTATTGCGCTAACGACAACCTACCTTTTGCTACGCCTGATAGTTTAGTTTCCTGTATATGACAGGCCGAAATAAACATGGTGGAAGTACATGTAACAATACTCACTCACAGTAAAATTATGGCTAATGCGGACCCACTTTTATGAATTTGACGCCTCTATAAAATAACTGCAACTGGAAAACCTATTAATAGGCTTCCCGTACAAAAAAGGTTAAAAGGCAATCCCTAAGACATCCTGCCCAACTGAGGAGCGGCGTACGTGGAAGATGGGGTCCTTCTCTGTTTTACTTAAACAATAGTCAGTATTCGCCATTAATCTATCGGTCTACAGTCGATTAGAAGAGGTTTCCCTGTATTAGGATAATCAGTTTGTTTTCTTCTGCCAATTTTCTCACTTCATTTGGTTTCATATCGGCGGACTTCATACTCAATAAGTCTTCAACTACTTCGGAGGAGAGTGATCGGAAAAAAGTATTATGCAAAAACAACAAAAATTAAAAAAAATACCAGTCTAACGGTTAGACGCGATAGAAGTGAAACCTTCCGTAAAACAAACTGAGAGAGAATGAGTCGAAAGCAGCATTAGGAGCGGGATAATTCTAGGTTCATTATAATATTGCTATAAAGTTCATATTTTATTTTCTTCATTTTATTATTATTCATCCTCAATATTTTCAAATTCAACAAATGATACGAGTGGCTTATGATAGCTAAAATATGATACAAATGCTTTGGTTTCTATGTTGTCAACATATCTTTGAAATACCGCGTCAATTGTTGTTTTTGATCGTGTTTTCGATTCAGTGCGATTTTTTAGTTTTATTTTCTTTTTGTTTTTTTTTCTGTCGATATTCACGACACTTTTCTGCATTATTTTTCGGCATAATTGCGGTAAATATTTAAAAATGAAAATATTTACGAATATAAAAATACGGACGCAATACAGCACACGCGGCTGCTATTATGAGCGTCGTAACGCGTATATTACACAGACGTACTAACATACACACACAAACATTCGTAGGACGCTTGGTCTAAGCAAGTATTAGGTAGTGTAGTATAGGTATACATAATGCCTTCTCGCTCACCGTGGCTAAACACCAAAGCAAATAATAGGCAGTGTAGTATACATACTACAATACTCACTATAGTAGCGTGGCTCAGCAGTACGCAGCCACACACATATACGTATATCAACATATAACGCTTCGTAGTGTCGCTTTTTCGTTTCATCGAGTCTCAAATCACTCCCAACGATTCTAAAGAAGTTTTCATATCAAAAAAATCAATTTTTTCCGAAACAAATTTTCTTAAAAAGTATATTTTATCACTCCCAATGATTCTAAAGAAGTTTTCATATCAAAAAAATCAATTTTTTCCGAAACAAATTTTCTTAAAAAGTATATTTTATTCTAAGAAATTAAAACAAATAAATAATAAGAATCTTATTAAAAAAAGGAAATAATTTCGAACATTGAATAAATCTGAAAATTACTAATAGCTTTAAATTTTTTCAGTTTGCTTCTTTTAATAATCAAGCCAAAAAAAACATACTAAAAAAAAGTTTACTATAATGTCCAAAATGCATGCTTACTTGGTATGAAATCGCTCAAGCCCTTTAACACTTAAGGCTTGTCCCGTACTGGCGCATATAAGGCCTATATAGAGCTCATTACCCAAATGATTATAATTATTGATTATATGATTATACTTATATATTATTGATAAGTAGACTATCTGTGACGGTTTTTTGTGCACCGAAACTTCATTTCGAGAGGTATATCCCATTGCCAGACTAAGGGAGCGTCTGTTAGTCAGTTTTTTTGCCATGTGGAAAGTTATTGGCACATTTTCGGGAAGGCAGGTTATGTCACAGAAGATGTAACACGGCCGACAAGTTAACTGGGAATAATGTAGATTAAAGGTAGAAAAGGTTTCTGTGCCTCTGAATTGTAATACGTTTTCGAGCCCTTAACTTAGTCTACGTAGCTTTGGAGGAAGAAAGATCTACAAGCCTGGTGGCTCAGTTTTCACAAAGCAGTTATCACTGGATGCTCACAAAATTGAAGAAACAGCGGATAATCTCTTCTGCAGATTGGTTGTACTGCCTGTTTTTAAGTTCATTTCCTGTCCACGATTCAATTAAGCCTAACCCTACATATCCTTAAAGCATACAAATATCTTTGTGCATCAAATTAACTCTTCCATTATCTTAAAGGAGAGCATTTTGTGAGTGTCAGATATTCGCACAAGGAGTATTGTTCGTTTTCGAATGTCTCAGTATGTAAGTATTTATGGTAGAAGCCCCAATAAGTCCGTGCCTAGCAACGTGCCTATACAGCGTTAGAGAAAACCGAGGGCGATAATCCGTAAGTGTACAGATTGGCTCACTCTGTGCTAGAAATATCTCTTTGGTTTGTTACTCCGCAGTACGTTAGAGTAGTGAGTGAGAATTGCAGGCAAAGCTTCCTTTGGATAATCCAATAGATTTGGGCGACGTACGTTCACAGAATTCGCATGGAATTTTGCATACCATGCGTTAGATTTGATGAATTTTATTAAATTTTTCCACAAAAAAGCTACTTTTGCGCTTCCAATAAGATTATACCCGTATCCTGTGTGGTGATATTATAACGTACATACATATCTATATACATCAAGTAATTTTTGTTTTGAAGTCCGCCTATCAACATATCGATGGGGCTCCGGTTTGAGATAAAGTTAACCTGGTTAGTTACCAGAAGGCCCACAACCATGTAGAAGAGAATATGTTTAAAATAATATCGCTGAAATCGAACTTATCATATTTCCAAAACACATTAGATGAAATAACAGTGAATCCAAAAATAACAGGAGTATATTCCGAATCCATACTAACAGGCTGGTACAGCAGTGATAGTCGAACAGTGACAATTAGGAGTTTCGAAAGGCAAATGCTGCGTGATGATAAGGAAGTTCTGAAGCTTGATAGCTGCTAAGAGGTAATTAAAAGACGATAAAAAAATTATTTAAGACTCTTTCATCTCGTTAGCCTCTGGACGTCTACCGCAAAAGTAGCGTTAGGTTAAGCTATTAAGTTAAGTGTAACTGCAAGTATTTCCATAGCGCAGTAATTGTGTAAAACCTTGAGTTCTTACAAGAAATGTGGCTTTATCAGCCCGTAGCCTATTACGCAGCCATCTGCACAGGCTTGCATTATAATAAATCGATTTCTGTCGTTTCTATGATCACTCTTCAGAAACTCCAACACACCTTATTTTCGCATGCGATGCCGTAACGAGAAGAAGAAGTAGGCATCTCGACCGGATAAAACCGAAAGAGAGGCACCTGCGCTCAACTCAGCCCAGCTCTATTCGGGACTTTTTGAGAAAACTGGGTTTGGATGCGTAGAGGACACAAAGGTTCCTATTCTGATTAAAATCCTAATTATAGTTCTAATATAATAAAATACTGTAAATTCCTCTATTAGACGAGTTTAGAGCTTATAATGGTGGTATTTCCAGGGTCGAATTATAATGCATTGTAAACAACTGCGTAACATTTTTACTTTTTTATATTGCAATGTCATATTTCAAATTACTACAGAAACGGGCAAATGCGCTCGAGAACAGCGTTGTTAAACAATTTCAAATACTTTAGGAGCATAATTTTTTGCTGTAAAAAGCAAAAAAGTGACAAAATACATAGCTCAGCCAACCATTTGAACTTGCTTGGCAATTTCCTTAATCAAAACTCCAGAGGCTTTTAACAATTTTCACATTTTCACCCTTTCTCCTATCTTTTTTCATTCGCTGTGCTCAGCTTTTCATTAAAATTCGTACGACAGAATCGAATGTGCCACAAATAAAACCAACACTTGTCGGTATATTACTGGCCTTCAATGTAAAGCATCTACGAGTGCACATACATACATGTATGTGTGTTTTTGACTACATTAGGGAGGTCAATATTAGCAAAACATTTTAATCCCGGAATATCGGAAAATTTAAAATAATTTCAGGAAGCCAGAATTCAGCTTGATACAGAACTTTTCTAATAAGTTATGTTCCAAGGTACATTTCGGGATCCCGAATGCATTTCAACACACCATGAATAAAATCATTGAAAACTTAAGATAACCTGATTTTAGAAATCGCGTAGATTTAAAGTAATAAGTTTTTTAAATTCATATTTAGAAACCCATGCGTTGCCGAAACGCTTATGAGTTTATGGTTCAAATGTATATGTAAATATAAGTGCTTACTACTGTGGGCAAAAAGTAAGGTGAATTTGGTTGTAAAATGAAAAATCTTTATTTATTCTTGTAAATCAATTTCATCCCCTTCAAAATAATCCCCTCTCGATGAAATACACATTTTTCTAATCCCCGAAACATGCCAAATAGTCCATTTCCGGTATAGCCATCAGCACCTTTTTCGATTCAGCTTTTATCTCGTCAATCGACTCGAAACGCGTTCCCCGGAGTAGTCTCTTGAGCTTTGGGAATAGCCAGAAGTCACACGGAGCCAAATCAGGCGAATACGGTAGTTGCGGAACGATATGCGTGGAATTTTTGGCGAAATGGTCACGAAGAACGAGTGCAGTGTGAGACGGTGCATTATCGTGATGCAAAAACCAAGAGTAGTTAGCCCATAATTCTGGTCTTTTTAGACGAATTGCTTCACGTAAACGAAGCATAACGCTCAAATAATATTCCTTATTAACAGTTTGGCCAGGTGGAAGGAATTCATAGTGCACCACATCACGAAAATCGAAAAAAACTGTCATCATGACCTTTATTTTTGAACGACTTTAACGTGCTCTTTTCGGTCTGGCCTCGCCTTTAGCACGATACGAGTATTCGCTTGATTGGTCGGTTATTTCAGGGTCGTAAGCATAAATCCTAGTCTCATCTCCCGTAATGATGCATTTGAGCTTGTCCTGATAGTCTGAAAGCATTGTTTCACACACATCAACGCGACGACTTTTTTCCAAGAAATTGAGAGTTTTCGGTACCGAACGAGATTTGACTTTTCGTAGGCCCAAATGGTCTTTCAAAATGGTTTCCATAGATCCTTTTGATATTCCGATCATATGAGTAAGGTCTTTAACAGTCAACCGACGATTTTTGAGCACTAACTCCTTCAGTTTATATTGACGTGTTGGTCATCTGTTGACGTCGATGGTCGTCCGGAGCGCTCCAAGCCATCAACACGTTCTCGACCCTCTTTGAAGTCTTTGTACCACTTATAAACATTTTTGTGCGACATGGTCGAATCACCAAACAGCAGCAACATGCTAAACGTTTCCGCAGCCGAAATTTCATTCCGTAAACAAAATTTGATGGCACTTCTCTGCTCAATCAAATCATACATTCTAAAAATCGAAAAATGCACTCTTGGTCGTTTGGTAAACACAAGCTTAAATATATTACTGATAATGACATTCACATGAAAGTTGGCCCAGATGTTATTAACAGTCCTGCCAACTCATGAAAAAAATAACTAGAGCGAAATTTTAATCCCGCGAAGTTTGACAAATACATTCACCTTACTTTTTGCCCACAGTAGTATATATGTATGGTCAACTTTATGACTTATACGAGGATTTAGCAGTTGTGATCGCAAAATTAATGAAAATGGCATTCCAACTCATTTCGCATTCCTCCTATTCTCCAGACCTGGATCCCTCGGACTACTATTTGTTACCAATTTCAAGAAATGGCTGGCTGGCAGAGATTTTGTTCAAACGAGTAGAGGATTGCAGGAACGGCAGACTATTTTGCAGGCTTTGACAAATCCTACAATATTATTTGGAAGTTATCAACAAACTAGAACAACGTTAGACGAAGTGTATAAGCCTAAGTCTAAAATAAAAAAAATATTTTCCCCAAACAACCAAGTAGTTTTTATTTTTGCACGTACTTTTCAAACGACCTTAGTACACTAGCAAATCCCTTTTCTAGCTTGATTTGTAAAACTTTACGCAACTAAGCTTACTCAGTTCAACGAAAAAAAATATTTATTTGAAAAAATTAATGATACAGCTTTCAATTCAAATAAATTTAGAACATGTTGGACAAGTAATTAAGATGAAGTTTCCGGGAAATTTAAAAGCTTAATCAAATGACGTAATAAACAGGTTTGCACTTCTCTTAGTTCGAAATTTAAAACTTTTCGGAATCCCGAAACCCGAAAGCACCGGGGATTTTGGGACTACTGTCACCACCAAAGAATCAAAGTTTAAGTGCAAGCGAGTCAAAAGAGTTGTAGATATAAAAAGTTAAATGAAGTAAAACAAATAAATGCGCTGGCATTCAGTTTTTTCATTTATTTTTGCCTTTTTGTTTTTGTGCATCTAACTTGACTTCACACATCGGATCTCTTTGTGCGCTACTCGGAAAATGAGCTTGTAAAAAAATCTGCACTTTTTTGGTGGAATGCCTATCTCACCTTTTTTACACTTTGTTCTCATTCCACTCTCCGTTTGACATCTAAGCTTTTAGAAAATCGAATTTTTTTATACCTGTTTTAATAGTCAAGTGAGCAGTATTTGCATCAAAGCAACAACTTTTGTAAATTGCTGATATTTGTGGCGAAAGTGTAAGCGAATGTGTGTGAGTGCGCGTTGTAGCAATGTGACGTTGCACTGCTTTATACTCTTTTTTACATGGCACCAAACTTTTGAATGCAACTTTAATTGATTCGTTGTGCGTTTCAAGCGTGCCACAAGCGATGGCCCAGATGTGTGCACATACACACATACATATGCATGTTTGTGCCTCTGCATATAGATGAGTGTAAATAAAGCTGGTTTCAGGGCCGAGATAACTGGGAAAAAATACTTCAATAAATGCTTTAAATTCTGAACTCCTTTGGCAAATAAAATGAAACCAAATTCATTTTCGATAAAGGGCTTTGATTGTTGCATGTTGGTAAACCGCTTAAAAAGTGCAACATACGCGAAAAAAAAAATTTCTCACTGGCCGTTCTGCATTTGGCTTTCACGGAAGAGTGTCTTTTTGTGAAGAAAAACTGCATATTTTATTATTATTATTTTTTAACTCGCTTTGAGTGGGTGAGGCCAGCGCCAACTGCATTCGACGAAATGCGGTGAAATGAAATTTTGTATACACAGACGAACGGTACACAGTTTGGGGATCGCTTGACTGTTTTTATGTTTTACATGGTCATGCACACCCACATACCCCCACGTTCGTATGTGCATGGGGTCGCACTCGAATTGCTGCAGCATGGCCGTGCTGGCTAGCCATGTCTCTTCTATACGCCCTCTTCTACCCGCGGCTGATTTGTGCATTGCATGCCACATAAGTTCTTGCGGTCGACAAGTTGCCAATGTTTGGCAGTCATGCCGCCCTACAGCTGTGGCAAGTAGTGGCAAAAAGCAGTGTGCCAACCACTTGGCCGCGAGCATGAAAAGGCATTGGATATGGGTGTGTTTTTTTTTTATTTCTGATGACATTTTTGGTAAGTTATGAAGTTATTAAATGAAGAAGGTGAGCGCGCATATAAATGTTGCAACATTCACGCAATTTCGTTGCATTATTCAAGTTTCGCGCTTTTTTTTTCTCGCCTTTGTGTCAACCTTCGGCAGCAGCCATTTAATCCCATTAACGCTATTGACGCTATTTGTGCCACTTGCACCAATTCACTTATATGTACCATGCGAATGCTTTGTGTTGCATATGTGTACGTGTAGGTGTTTAAACGCATTGTTGCATATGCCATTTACACCGCTTTTGTGCCGTAATTTGCTACTTTACCGAATCGCATACATAGATACATTCATACACATATGTAACGTTGCCACATGCCACAAGGTGTGTCAGTGCTGTCTTAAATGCCTCACATTCCTACTTGCGTATGCATTTATGTATGAGTATACACATTTTTTTATCACACAAATGCACTTACCACATTGTTGTCCGTATACGCTTGTTTGTGTTGTTGTTGTACGTGCCACCTACGCAATGCCGCTTAACCGCCTTTGTCGTGTCGGCTCTCACTTAGCTGCTTTACCTTGTAACAGTTTTTTTTTTGTTGCACATACACACACATGTAGATGCATGTGTGCATGTGTGTATTGAATGTTTTCCTTGTGCGTGGCAAAGAAAGTAAAATGTGCCACTTCACTTGCGTCACTGTTGGTGCGCCAACACGTTGCCTTTGTCGTCTTTTGTTACAACCGTCACAGTCTAACGCAGCTTCTTCTTCTTCCTTTTGTAATTCGTCTCCTTGCATGATGCAATACGAAGTTTTGTAGCAAGGTTTCGCTTACTCGACAATTTTCCTTTAGCTTCCGCCATTTTTGCTAAGTTGCATGTTGCAAGTTGCACAACGTCCCGGCAACCGTCGCTGCTGTCACACATTCATAGCGGCCTGCTGAACTTGGCTCCAGTTTCCCATTACCGTTGCGTGCCAGTTGTGGAACGCATTTTTCAGTCAATGGCTGCTGCTGCACGCGCATAAATTTCTGATGTGCGCTTCACACAGTCACATACCAAACTGCCACTCACCTACGCTTCGCTTAACAGACAGACCGTCAGGCAACCTTTGCGCCACACCCCACTCCAACAGGCCATGGTGGCGTTGGTGTGCTGGATCCAGTAAAAAGCAATTTATGCAACGCAGGAAGTCCTTGGAGTGGTGTGGCAGCAACTCAAGTTGTTACAACAATTTTCCTTTTTCGCAACTTCTACTGATATTTCACTTTTTTACTCTTGTGGCACAACCCGCTGCTTGAAAAATGCATTTCTATGTTTGAAAAATTAAACAGCAGAAAAAACAAAACAAAAAAATCCATGCAATCACAAACACACACACGCAATGTCAAGTCAAGCTGCGTAGAATGAAGGCGAATAGAATAGAGCGGAAGATAGACAGGCAGGCAGACATGGCAGAGAGGCAGCCTTAGCATGCAGTCAGGGCATAGACAGCGTTAGTTCCAGTGCCTGAGTTAACCAGCCGCCTGACAGTGCAGCAGTTGCATCATGAATAGATTTAACTTGTGACAAATTGCTTTGCCTCCTGCGTACGCAAAGGCGCACTACACTTCATACTAGCTTTATTCCAATATTTATGTTGCTGTTGTTGTTGTGCTGCTTTGCCTTTTGCATGTGGCCCACTGGCCCTTCTGGCGGGGCGACTTGTCGTTCTGTGTCTTTGGTGCAACGACGTCGCCTTGTTTCGCGTCGCGTCGCTTAGCTTTTCATTTTCATTTAATTGTTGTTGAAGAGGCCAACGGCAACGTCACCAAAAGCCAACGACATTGCTGCCACCAACACAGCTTTACGATGTGCAACTGCCCCCACTCCCGTATGTCCTTAGCAGCAAGTGAGTGCGCTTCGCATTGTTGCATTGCGGCAACTTGGGTAATGGGAAAATGCTAAAATGTGGAAAATTCTAAACGATGCAGTGCTCTTTATGTGCACATAATGCATGTATGCGTGTACACTTTCGCATGTCTGTGTGAGGTTGTGTAAATTAAGTGGAGATTTAATTTAGTGCATTTAAAATGTAGACTATTTTTAGCTAAAATATGTAAGTGCTCCTGCTAGCGGGTAGACAAGGAATTGTAAAGAGTAATAAGAATATGAAGAAAAGCATTTCTTCCTTGAAAAAAAAACAAAAACAAAGATAACATAATTATAAAAATTAATGGCAAGCATGAAGAAATTTAAATTAGTTAAAGTTCCTTCAAATGTTGTAAAAAATTTATGAATTTCTATATTCTATAAATGCTTAGCCATATTTGATTTGCTTTAGTTCGAATAGTTCAGAACTCACTTAGCCTTTGTGTTCAGCTTAATGAGTGTGTGCGGACAGAGAGGAAGTAAAAGAAAAAATGGGAGCCAGTTATAGCTAAAAAGAAGTGAGCTTAGTAATATAGTAATAGGGAAAATATAGTGAATCAACTAGCGCCTTGTTAGAATGAGTTTTTATTTACTGATCACCGAGCCTCCAAAATATTTTTAGCTCAGATTGGCTGCAGTATAGTGGACTACCAGGTGTAGCCAATAGATGATGGCTAATAGTCCAATTCATTGAACTCTACGTTGCATACGCCTGTTAAGGGGACCGTCCAGATCATGCGCTAAAAAAAAAAGCTATTTTTGGGAATTATTTTTGAGTATGTAATGAAAGATACAGATATAAATATTGTTAGATATAATAAATAAAGTCTTAAGTTGTGTAAACAAAATTTTTTTTTATTCATTTTTATTGCATTTTAATGTACAAAATGGTGGCCGCGCGTAAACGCCTTAAAATCGAAGTGCAAAACGGTACCAAGCAGATCTCGGGAACGGCTAGTCTGAAACAAAAAAAAACCAAAATGGGTTAAGATTCAGTATAACAAATACTAGTTAATCCACCTATAAAAATATATATTTATCGAAAAATATCAAAATGGTGCTGTTTTTTCGCTGTTTTTTTAAATAAACAATTAGTAACAATGTAAAATTTTAATAGTTTATAGGTGGACTACTTCGTTTAGTATATGTAGATTATGTGGTATAAATTTCAAAAGAATCAGTCTAACAGTTTTTGTAAACTCCTTGGTACCGTTTTTATAACGTTGGGGTTGAGAGAGCGCGTATACCTGTCTGCGCGCTCAGGCAAGTGCTTTTAGGTAGTGATGTTCAGGTAAGAAAAAAATATATTTAGACTGCTCCGAACTCTCTGAAATATAAACACAATATTTCTACATACACATACTTTCGAAAAATGTAAAAAAACCAAAATTGATTTTTTGAAAGTGCTAAACTAGACGGTCCCCTTAAGTATTGTACTTATAGAGATGAGGGTGGGCTTATGAACCTTGATGGTCTATACCAGTTGCCTTCATCTATGCCACTTGCTAACGCTTGACGAAAATAAGAAGCCTATTATAATATCTGAAGACTCCTCAGCGTTTTTAAGAATTTTTTGAATTTGGCTTTTTTCAATATACACGCTAAAGTATTATGAAATGTGTAATAATTTTCACATCTAGTATAGAACTGTTAAAAAAATTGAAATTTTTTGTGTACATATTTTGAAAGTTTAGACATTTAAGAATAGTACGACAATAAGAATTTTTTTTAATTCCTATTATTTCATGAGTTATAGCCTTTTTGGTTCCATGGCATCGGTTCCGATCCGACCGCTTAACTCAACAAAAGACGCTTGTCTGAAAACTTTGAATGCGATTTTCTCAAAACTACATATTTCAAAATGTTTGACATGATATTTCAAGTTCTACTGAATTGATTCACTTGAAATTTGGTGTGAGCCTTCTCAATGCATATATCTATCGTAGAAACTATTATTTTAACAAAATAATAATTTTTTACTATTTTTAAAAATGTTTAAAAAAGTAGTATAAAATGTACTATTTTTTCGGACAACCGTAGTATAGCAAAATATTTTTTTTTTTAATTTTTCTTAGTACTTTTTCCTCGAGACTGTTGAATCTTTTAGTTCGGATCTTGGCCTCCAAAATGGCCCAACGATAATAATCCATCGGATTCGCGTCTGGTGAATTTGAGAGGAACGTTGTTTTTTAGCCATTCTTGGTTCACACGAGCTCTGTGAGATGGTACCGAGTCCTGTTGAAACGTCCATGGTCTGCCACCGAAATGTTTGTCTGCCCACGACTTCAAAGCAACCTCCAGATTGAACGGTCGGTCAAATAAACCTTATAGTTTTGGGAGTTTGGGAATTACTCAATTTTAAAAATGTTGTCGTCAGGAAACATAATGTTCGGAAAGTGAGCTTTCGGCTTCGGCCCAGTGAAGCAACTCCTTCGCTCTCTCAAGTCTGACTTGTTGCTGCTTTTGTGTGAGATCATGCGCCTCTTGAATCTTGTAAGGCTTGACTTTGAAACCATTTTTCAGTATGCGGCGGATGCTACGGTTAGATATTTTCAGTTCTTTCGCCATTTGATTGGCACTTCGTCGGGGATTTCGTTCAAGTCGCTTCTTCACTTTTTGAACCATTGCACTTGACGTTGTAGCCTTTTGATGATCACCTCCATAACGATTCGCGATGGTACCAGTATCATTGTCACGAGTAGTGGTGCGATAAACAAAAACTTTATTTACTTTAGGATACGCGAGCTCGCGAACAATCGCTGGTTTTGATTTGCTAGCCAAACATGATGCGTTTATTTAATTTTGTGGTAATATTTTTTGATAAAATTTTTTCAAGTTACGTTGTTGCAAAATAATGAATATCTAAATGCCTGTACTAATCCCGAAATCTCAAAATTGTGGAGACGGGATCCCGAGAATGCCGTGATTGGAAAAATCGAAAAATTTACGTCCCTAGTACATACCTTCAAAATCCACGGAAGTGAAAAATTTTTTTCTTCAAATCTTGAAAAATTCCAATCGTATAGTGTGTTACATATTCATCAAAAATATTGGAATTCCTATTGATCACATCAAATTTTAGTAAAAACCTTTATAAAATAGGATCGTTGAAAAGTAGTTATCGAAGAAATCAGCCAAACATTGAATGCTGATGCTACTTTTTCTGGCGTTCATAAATACACACTTTAGTAGTATTCTCTTGAGTATTCTGTAGCCATGTGGCTAAAGACCTTGATAAAGACCTTATGAAATACAAATTTTTTGCATAAGTTGTTATAAATAAGCAAATAGCTTGGTGAAAATTTCCTCAGAAAATCGGTATGAGCCTTTTTGTGTTTGCGTTGAGTATTTCCCCCGAAATCTGGAAACCAATTTATTTATTTATTTTTCTCCAGTTCTTTAATAAATTATATGCAAACACCAATATTCATCCCGCCTAGACCGACTTCAAAATATTCAAGAACGCGGCTACTATTGGGTAGTCGAAAAAGTCTTTTCGTATTTTGTCAATAGATGTCGTTGGAGTCATCTATCTCCAGTGCTACCAATCACATGTCATATCATATGGTGTTGGAAAGGTGACATTTTAAGCTTCTTTCAACAAAAAAAATTAAATTCGGAGAAGTTGAAAAAAAGTTATAGCTGTTCAAAAATGAGTGAAAATAATGAAAAAATTCGCTATATTTTGAAATTTTTGTATAAAAAAGGGAAGAATGCCACGCAAGCCACCAATGAAATTTGTGAAGTTTACGGAGACGATGCTGTATCAGTTCGTGTAGCACAACAATGGTTCGCTCGCTTGCGTTCTGGAAATTTCGATGTGGAAGATGCACCTCGCTCCGGTCAACCTATCGTTGAAAAAGTCGATGAAATTATGGAAAAGATTGACCAGGACCGTCACATAAGCTGTCATGACATCGTCAAGGCACTAAACATTCATCATCAAACGGTTTTGAACCATTTCAAAAAGGCTGGTTACAAAAAGAAGCTCGATGTTTGGGTACCACATGAATTGTCTGTGAAAAATTTAATGGACCGAATTAACATCTGTGATTCTTTGCTGAAACGAAATGAAATCGAACCATTTCTGAAGCGAATGGTAACAGGAGACGAAAAGTAGATCAAATACGACAATAATGTGCGAAAAAGATCATGGTGCAAGGGTGGTGAAGCTCAACAAATGGTCGCAAAGCCAGGATTGACGCCTCGAAAGGTTATGCTGTGTGTTTGGTGGGATTGGAAAGGAATCATCCACTATGAGCTGATCCAACCTGCTCGAACGATTGATTCTACACTTTACTGTCAACAACTGATGAGATTGAAGCAAGCAATCGAAAAAAACGGCCAGAACTGATCAGCAGAAAGGGCGTCGTCTTCCATTAGGACAACGCTAGGCCACACACATTTTTGATGACTCGGCAAAAACTGGGAGAGCTTGGCTGGGAAGTTTTGATGCATCCACCATATTGTCCTGACCTTGCACCATCGGACTGCCATTTGTTTCGGTCAATGCAGAACTCCCTTAATGGAGTAAAGTTGGCTTCAAGAGAAGCCTGTGAAAATTACTTGTCGCAGTTTTTCGCCGAGAAACCACAAAAGTTTTACACTGATGGAATAATCTCTCTAGATGAAAAACGGCAAAAGGTGGTCGACCAAAATGGTATATATTTGGTTTAATAAAGTTCATTATAAATATAAAAAAAAAAATGAGTTGAAGTTTGATTAGAAATATGAAAAGACTTTTTCGACTACCCAATATTTATATATACAGTGTACTCTCTTCTACCCTCTTCACCTTTTAAGTAGACACCTTAATAATTAAAAAAAAAATTTTTCTCTTGAGCGGTGAACCCTCATAACAAGTTAATCCTCCCATAGCATATTATTACACTTTTAAATCTTCTATCATAAACGGACACCTCCCATAGCCGGAGAAATTTTTCAGTCTCTAGGTGTCCGCTTAAGGGAGAGTACACTGTAATTCTTATTCTCCCTCTAATGTCACTTAATGTAGTTCAGTGGGATGAATATCTAAATTAATACTTGAATTAATTCTTCTCAAAACTGCGGTACTCAAAGCATTTGGAACGATTTCTTCAAACAAATTCTAAATCCATTGCCCTCTGCAGGAACAGAGCACAACAAATAAATAATTGACGCAAACACTTCTGTTAGGTGTTTGGCCGAGCTGCTCCTCCTATTTGGGGCGTGCGTTGTTCAACAAATGGAAGCACCTACAATTTTAAGCCGACTTCGGCACAGGACATAAAGAATAGAATTTAATAGCGGTCGTCCTGCAACAGGTAATGGTAAAACTTGTGACTTATTCCTGTACAAAAAAAGCTATCAATCTATCAAAATTTGTGTTGCGAAATTTAACTGTAGATCTCTTCATTTGTGGTGTAAAATCAAGCCTCACGTAAAAACAAATTTTTCTTGGCCTTGTCAGACAGCTAAGCGGTAGTCTACTTAGAAATGAATTTTGAACATAGTTTTCGTTTTAAAGTTAAAAAAGTAAAACTAAAATAAAGAAAAACGTGCGCTGATATTAAAAATTGTATTAATAACAAAAGTTTAGATATATGGTTCGACTATTCTTATAGCTTCTGGATTAGTAGTTAAGTGTTTTTTTATTTTTAAATAAATTGGTGTCCATCAACATACAATTTTTTTAGCACAACTTTTGGAACTCATTTATACGATAATGCCATTTCAAGTTTGTTTTCGAAAAAGTAGCAGTTGATCGCTTGCAGTGGATTAGATTACACACAAGCTAAACTACCGATCACGCATTTTAATTAAGTTTTGACATAATAGATAAATGATTTACAAAGTTCATAGTGTCCATGCGTGCATGCATAGACTATTTTCTGTTTGCTTTTCTTTAATTAACACGTTTGCTGAGCTAAATGGAGTGGCCACAAAACTCTATTACATAAAAATGACGACAAAAATGTATTCAGAAAATCTATACATATACATATGTACATAACATATGCATATTTTGGAAACATTGAAAGATTTTCATTATTCGTGAGAATATGTGTGCGCAAGAGATTTGTGGCATTCAACATAAGTGGACTTAAGCATTATTGGTTTTAATTTAATTAAAATTTACAGCTCACATAAATCTACATACAAGAAAAGTGCCCAATACACACATAGCGCGTTGCTGCTACTTTAAACAAATTAAGTTGACATTATTCAAATTAAAATTGTAGTGAAATTAGATTGTAAGTGGGAGGATGACATTGATGAGTAGAGAGATAAGTAGCGTAAGCAAACTGAAGAGCAAGCAACACTTTCTGTAGCGAGTGCTAGCAAATGGACTTCTATGTGACTCCCGTTTGCAAATCGATCGAAGCGGTCTCTACGTCTATTAGACGCAGATATCACGGTATTCTTCGGTCATTCGCTTTACGAATAACTCGAAAAGCTAAGGGAATTCCATCTATGAAATTTAAAAGGATTACTGGCATAGCCTCAGCTACTAACAAAAACTAAAAAAAATATGAGAACAGTTGTTTGTCAAAAACTACAAAAGAAACGTGTTTTCTAAAAATTTGTAACAAAAAAAGAAAAAGAAAACAAATAATAATGAAAAAAAATGCTTAAATATACGAGGGTGGATCGATAAGTCTTTAGAATTGCGACATCTATCGGTCATTAATTTACTTAATTATTGTGATCGTTAAAAGTGAACTGTCAAAGGCGAGCTGTCAAAATTTCATAACACATGGTCAAACGGTACTTTTTTAAGTATTAATTTAGCAAAACACTATTGTATTTTTATTAAAAATGGAAAAAAGTAAACTTCGTGCTGTTATAAAGTACTTTCATTTGAAAGGTTTAAACCAGAAACAAATTATTGAGGAGTTGCAGACAGTATTAGGAGAACATGCACCCTCAAATGCAACAGTTTACAATTGGGTAAACGAGTTTAAACGTGGTCGGATAAGCACGAAAGATGAGCCACGTTCTGGGAGGTCAAAAGAGGTAACGACTCCAGAAACGGTGGAAAAAGTGTACAAAATTGTCACACAAGATCGAAGAATTAAATTGAGAGAGATTGCTGACATTGTGAACAATAGTTATGAACATAATACATGAAGAATTGGGTATGAAAAAGCTTTCAGCAAGATGGGTGCCGCGTTTGCTAACTCCTCTGCAAAAAATGAACCGAATGTCGACTTCAGAAGTTGGTTTAGACATGTTTAACAGAAATCCATCGGAATTTTTGCGTCGTTTCGTAACGATGGATGAAACGTGGATCCACCACTATACACCAGAGTCTAAAGAACAGTCCAAACAATGGGTAGAACGTGGCTCAAGTGCTCCAAAGAAGGCAAAGGTCGTTGCATCAGCTGATAAGGTTATGGCATCTATTTTTTGGGATGCACAAGGTATAATTTTCATAGATTATCTTGAAAAGGGTAAAACCATCACAGCTGAATATTATTCATCTTTGTTGGATAGATTGGACCAAAATATTAAGCAAAAACGGCCACATTTGAAGAAGAAGAAAATCCTCTTTCATCATGATAACGCTCCTTCACATTCATCTTGGAAAACTCAGGAAAAACTAAATGAGTTAGGCTATGAATTGCTCCCTCATCCGCCATATTCGCCAGATTTAGCTCCCAGTGACTTTTTCCAAATATGAAAAAATGGCTCGGCGGAAAAAGATTTGTGTCAAATAGCAAAGTTATAGCTGAAACAAATGCTTATTTTGAAGGTTTTGAAAAAACTTATTTTAAAGAAGGAATAAATATGTTAGAAAAGCGTTGGAAAAAATGTATTGATTATGTTGAAAAATAAATCAATTTTTTGTTAAAAAACCAATGTCTAGTTTTTCATTCAAAAGACTTATCAATCCACCCTCGTATTTTATGCTCCACAAATTAACTCTTGTATAACTTTTTTCCTATGAGAGATAGGTCAACCTCGTCATAGATCCCCATGATTTGATTTATTTTGCATCGAAATATGCATTAAACATATTTTGAAAAGTTTTTTGACTTACAAATTTTTGCATTTGAAAAAAGTATAAGCCACCCGGGTACCCCTATACAGAAAACACGTCATGAAAATATCTTTATTTATTCAAATAAAAAGTAAATAAGTATTATTAGTAATAATTATAAATTATATTCGTTTTAAATTGTTTGTTGAATAAATATACTGTATATAATCATAATTATTACATTTTGCAATGTGATTGTTATGAAAAAAACATCTACATTGCACTATTAAAAGTAATAAATTGAAAAGGAGATATAAATAATTAAATCCTAATGATTAATCTTTAGCGTAATTCAAAATTACTGATCGCAATGTAAACATTTATTGATCTTTACTGATTGCTCATCACAAACGGGCTTCTCTCACTCGGCACAACATTTCCTTGTCTTTCTTCCCCTACGAATAGGCTGCTCTTTGCAAATGTAGCCTTATCCAACTACAACTTTTCTGCCAGTGACGTCTCGACGTTGGTTGTCAGCAGGTACTACCACCGCTACTGGTTTTTCGAAGTAACTTTCGACTGCAAGCCTCGTTGCGTGGTTTCGCATAACCTGCTGGTTGGAAGCTCGCTCTTGAATCACCGGCATAGCTTACTCTTCTGAAAGCTGGCGCAAAAAGATTCTGCGTCGACTGCTTTTGCTGGAAAGCATCTTATTATTTACATAATAAATGACGTAACCTGCAACACAAGCAATATCCAATATAGTGTAGAGGAAAGCTAGCGGCTTTGGTTTTGTTGTAAACAAAAATTACTTGTGGGTGCGGCTGCTTCATCTTCGCTCGACTCCTAAGCGTCACCTTCTCATTCGGCGTCATCGTCGTCGTCTTCTTCTTCTTCTTGTTGCTGTTGTTCCTCGTCGACATTTTCACTTTCTTCATTTTCTGACGCTTCAATATCACGAGAATTATGCGTTCTATTGCCGCTTGGAAATTATCGTCATCGTCCTCACCTAGTACTTGTTCCAAATGAGCATCTTTTTCAGTTTCATTCAATCTAAATAAAAAATAAATGTATTATAAATATTTTTGATATCCTATTTACATATATTCTTTACATTACCTCAAAAAATCCAATCTCGATAACTCCTCCATGGTTTTGCATTTATTGCAATTTTATTTGTTATTTTAGATAAAAAACTTCAAAAATTATACACAAATTTCAGAAAATACGTCACACAATATAAAGTTACACAATCACATAAAATATTAACACACGCGTACTCACCGCTACGTCTTGCTTCTTCGACGATGAAAACTGAACTATACTGCTTTTCAAAATGCCTTGGCCTTCACAAAAACGAGAAATTTAGAGCGCAACTGCCTGCGTTTTATACCTGGTATCTTCTTCTTAATTGGTGCTATAAACGCTTACGCGATTTTGGCCGAGTTTAACAAAGCGCGCCGTTTCTTTCTCATGCTAACCGGAGCCAATTGGACACACCAAGTGATGCCAAGTCGTTCTCCACCTGATCTTTCCAGCGCAGAAGAGGCCTCTTCCCCTACCACCACCAGTTGGTACCGCATCAAATACTTTCAGAGCCGGATTGTTTGTATCCTTTCGGACGACATGACCCAGCCAGCGTAGCCGCTGGATCCTTATTCGCTGCGCTATGTTTATGTCATCGTAAAGCTCATACAGCTCATCGTTCCATCGTCTGCGATATTCGCCGTTGCCAACGTGCAAAGGTCCAAAAATCTTATGCAGAATCTTTCTCTCGAACACTTCAAGCGTCGCTTCATCGGATGTTGTCATCGTCCAAGCTTCTGCGCCATACGTTAGGACGGGCATGATGAGAGCCTTGTAGAGGGTTAGGTTTGTTGTCGAGAGTTAGTCCAAAGTAGCACTTGTTGGCAAGAGAGATTCTACGTTGGATTTCAAGGCTAACATTGTTATCGGTGTTAATGCTGGTTCCTAAATACACGAAGTTTTTTACAACCTCGAAATTATAACTGTAAACAGTGACGTGGGTACCGACACGCGAGTGCGCCGATTGATACCTGATATAAGACTACGAAAGTTGCTATATATAATAAAGGGTTTTCCAATAACAGGTGGAACAGCTGAGTGGATTGCGTTATCGAGAGATGATTGACGATTTTTTATGGCTGGAATTGGATAGTACTGATCTGGACAACGTTTATTTTCAACAAGACGGCGCTACGTGCCACACAAGCAACGAAAACATTGATCTTTAATGAGAAAAGTTTCCGGACCGTCTTATCTCTCGAAGGGGTCATCACAATTGGCCACCGAGATCTTGTGATTTAACACCTTGTGACTTTTTTCTTTGGGGCCACGTGAAAGAGAAGGTCTACGCCAACAGCCCAGGGTCGATTCAAGACCTCAAAGATGGAATTCGTGAGGCTATCGAGGACTCTGCCCTATGCCCACTTTGCAATTCGGTTAAGGAAAATTTCATGAAAAGGATGTTGTCCAGTAAGCGTGGTCGTGATGGTCATTTGCTTGATGTTATTTTCCACAATGAATGGCATACCTTCCTCTTTATAATGAAATAAACATCCGATCATATTAAAAAATAAATATTAAAATAATAATAATATTAAAATAAATATTAGCATTTTTCTTTGAATATCAAAATAACAGCTCTTACTAAAAAACCCTGAGTTATTGATGTATTCTGTTAGAAATATTTTCTTACAACATAAATAAATAAATATTTATCGAACGTGTGCAACTATTTCGGGATATAGAGGACTTACATATACCCAAAAAATTGTCGTCGGGGTAACCGGGTGGCAGAGTATGTAGATTTTTTTGGATGGCAGCACAAGGGTTAATAGTAATGTGTAAAAGTGCTAAAAAGAACCGTAAATGTCTCACTTTAAAAATCACTATAACAAAAAAATCAAATGAAAAAAGGCTTTAAATGTATATTTTATGCTGAAGAATTAAAAGAAGTATCCAAATGTTAAGAAGAACTGAAGGTGGCTAACTTTAAAGAACTTTATACCAAACACTTCCAACATGTAATATAATAAATCTCAAATTAAAGTTTGTTTTCAATTTAACTCTTAATATCCCGACTTATCCGGAACATAATTCTCTTAAATATCGCACAATCCTGGTATCAACAATTGCTGTTAGTATGAGTATCCACAATCTATGCTAATGGAATACCAGCAAAATGCCAAAAGGTCATCTATCGAAATGCCGCATATTTGGTTTAACCAAGTTCATTAAAAAAATGAATATTTTAGCTTCACTTAAATTTGTTAACGAACCTTAGTGTCAAATATATTCACTGTGTGTATTTTTCTCACAACGCAGTACGTGTAACACCTGCAGCAGCACTTGAGTGAGCAACAGTGCCGCGCCTACTGCTGTTTGCTTGATCAGCTGGGCAGGCAACTCGAATTAAATTCCTTCTTTGTTATTGTGAATTTTCTTAAATTTTTCAGGCCTCGCCTAATATCTTCACTGTTGTGATTTAAATTTTTGTGTTGTTATTACTGAAGGGGTTTAGTGCCAAGGAGTCGCATTGCACAATGAGCAGCTACTAGCGAAATCTACAAAACCAACTGCAATAAACAACACCAACAACCATTGCAGGTGGCTGCAAATTAATAAGCAACATTCGCAAACAGATTTGCTGCACAATAATTGCAGACACCAGTCACTAAAGAAAAGCAACAAAAACTTTTTGAAAACCTATTTTGTAGCAGAGTGTTACTGCATCACAACAAAAAAATAACTGAAATTCGCTTCTGTTGACATAACTAATGAGCAACGCAACTGCGGCGTAATAGTCTTGTAGTTATTATTGTTCGTTATTAATTTTTAGTTTCTACTAGTTGTTTACAACAGCAAGTTGAAGAATTCCAGAAATTCTGAAAACTAAATTTCCGCAGCGTAGAAAAACACTCAAGCAACTTGAAATTCATTGGCACTTCTGGGCGACACGAAAAATGCGCCAAGAAAACGAGCATTAACAACAACAAACTATTCAGAAGTCTTATCTGCTTGAGTAAAAACCAGTAGTGGCATCACTTGCCGCATCTGCAACATATCAATTTCATCAACCAACGGCGGGAGTAGCAGCAACAGAGGCAAACGCAAAAACACTGACTATAAGAAATTTGCTGTTGTTGAAATCAGTTGGTCGAGCAACTTTGGAACGAAAAATAACTGAAATTAATAAAATCGCTACAACTGCATTTTCTGGTTTCGTTTTTCATTTAGTTTTCGATTCTGCAAAAAAGGTACAAAAAACAAAACGTAAGGAGCAGAATTAAAGGAGGTAAATAAGAATAAATTTCAGAAATGCTAAATGTATGTGTGTATGTCTTGTTATAATACAAAGTCATTAAAAATGCATCGAGCGAAAATTCGTGTAAATTTCGAGTGGTTTATTGAAGGTCCTCGACAAAAGTTTCTTAAAAGCTGGCTAATGCAACTTAATACCTGTTTTAAGTATACGAAGCGCCTGTATCGGCTTTTGTCTAACACTATTTGAGATAAAATAAATGAATACAAATTCAATGAGTTATTCGTACCTCGAAATTTCGTCATTACGCGTCATGTATGTATGTAAATCTCGCCATTTAAATCTCGCAGAAATTCCTTCGGCTATGACGACAGTGTACACGCTCTTCGGAGACTGACCATCTCACGACGTTGGTCATTAGAACAAAATTGATGTCCTTATTATCAATGGCGTGCCTCATCTTACGCTTCAGTTTAGGAATTCTTCCGAGACTATTAACACACACCTTTCCTTTCGAAAACAAATAGAAAAACCCTGAAAACTGGTGAAATTGTCGCGATTCTGGTGGGCTAGTCGAAATAGACAATTTCGATGTTAGATCCTATAGAGCACATTGTGTGATAGGCTAGATCTTATGAGTGTGGAGACCTGATAAAGAAGTGCCGCTTCACCGTACATGTATGAAAATCTACAAAACCAACAGCAACCTGATAAATTTACCACAACCATATATTCAAAATAGACAAAGCGCTGGATGAAGCTGATTCTACACCCCAACTTTTTGGCGATGCTAATGACGATTCCAACAATGCCGCGTTAATTTTGAATTTGTTAACACCGTAAAGCTTATACAGGGTTTGATTGAAAAGTAATGAGCCTTCCGGCGCGGACCTAATCGGCTGGTGGGGGAAAATAATCGTTGGACCTTCCCCTTCCACTAGAAACCGGTCCCAGTTCGCTGGCAACAGCGGTGCAGTCAAAATCGCTCCGCGCGTGAAAGCTGTTTTAAAAGTGTGTTAGGATTTTGCAGTGGCGAAAATGCAGCGATCGTTAGAGCAACGTTACTCGATCAAATTTTGCGTAAAGCTAAACAAAACGAGTACCGAAACCATTAGGCTACTCAAGGAGGCTTACGGGGACCAATCTCTGTCCAGTGCCCAGGTAAAACGGTGGCACAAGTCGTTCAAGGAAGGCCGGGAGGACGTTGAAGACGAACAGCGATCTGGAAGGCCTTCGACGATGCAAACAGACGAAGATGTGAACCGGGTTCGTAAATTTTTGAACATTTACCGTCATGCTAGTCTACGCGAGATCAGTGAAGAGTTTAATTTAACTTATTACAATGTGCTGGAAATCGTGACCGGAAAACTTGAAGTACGCAAAGTGTGTGCCAAATTGGTTCTAAAGGTTTTGACTCATGAACAAAAGCAATTGCGTGTGGAAAAGAGTCGTGAAGTATTGGAAAGTGACGAACAGGATAATACCTTAGACAATTGTATCACAGGAGATGAAACCTGGTGCTTTGAGTACGATCCTGAGGGCAAGAGAGAGAGTGCGGAGTGGCACACGACTCCATCGAGGTGATCCAAAAAAATGTGACAGCCGAATTGAACGCGATTCCGGCGGATGATTTTAAAAAATGTTTCCTGAAGTGGAAGAACCGCTACCAGCGGTGTATTGTCGCTCAAGGGCCCTATTTTGATGAATATTAGTTGTATAAGCCAAGAGGTTATTTGAAACTGCTTAAAAAAATAAGGCTCATTACTTTTCAATCATACCCTGTAGGGCTATGCGAAATGACTTTAAGAGAAACCAACAGTTTTGTAAAAATTTGTATAGACTTTGATAAGCCGTTTGACACTCTGCAATGTTACATAGTTCTTCAATTTTGTGCTGGAAGAAATGTTTTTTTTTTGCAAGTCTGAAACATAATAATAATTTACAGGCCTCTAAAAGCTTATATGAACTTAAGAACTAAAGATAATAAAACTAAAAAGAAGTTTAAAATTTATAAAATTCCTTCTTTGACAACGAAATGTCTATTGGGATATCGAATCGAGATATTTCTTAGTGCGCACACAACAGGAGCATTCGCTCAATTCGTGTTAAGCAATTTAATAGAGTGAAATATCTGTAACAGAGATGAATAAATCTTCTCTCCTTTAATTACACTCAAAACAAAATATAGTGAGAATATAGGCCTTCTGCTCTACCTCCCATAGAGACTTTAAATGAATTGAAATCAAACGGGAGTTATGAGAAGGGATAGGATTTGTGAATTTTTACGATCTCTGAGCATATTTAAGGTACACATTCTGTGCACGCGCAGTTCTCTCAATTGCAAATTCGTGCCACGGCCTCCAGATAAATGTTGCATATTGCATATAGAGCGAACAAAGGAAGTGATTTGAGAGTGTAAGGGTCCGAGAGCTTCGTGCTATTACGCAGTTCAGTTGCATTACAATAATACACTGAGTGGGCGGCAAGACGATGTGTCCCTTTCATGAAATGAAAACAACGAAACTGACTCTTAGAAATTAAAAAAAGCTTAGCCAATATGGCGAATAAAATTCATTTAAAATGAGTCATCAAAATCAAATTCAAAAGCACACTTGTATATACTTCATGAAGAGTGCAATGCAATACACTAATATCATAATGCTATCCCAAATGAATGTGTCACACACAGCTTCATTTATTTTTCGGGTATTAAATCATTTGCGTTTATTTAACAGCAAACTCACATACTGCATTGCCGTTATGTTATATTCAGCAGATAATATTGTCAGAGCTCCCATTTTACGAAGAGGAGTCGTGCCGACAGTTGACTATGCTGATGTTTACTCTAGTGATCTTCGGCACTATGCTCGCAATACCGTGTGCTGCTAACATATTTGAGTATTGAGTGCTGCTGTTAATAACAGCATCTATACTCGTATGCATTTGTATATCAATATTAATACTCCTATATTTACCCTATGCTAGCACTCAATTTTGTTATTTATTTTAAAGAGATCGCACACACCTTTATATGCGGTGGCGGGTATATTGCACACACCGTTATTCCTAGTTATCTGGAATAACATTAGGTAATTTAATTATTACGCACTGGTTAAAATCGAAAAAAAGTTTAAGTATTAGCAAAATTTTGCAGGAATGGTACCCTAACTGTTTTTCACTCCCTGCTTCCTAAGCACTGAATTTAGGTAGGTATGTCAATCTTGTACAATAAATTAATCAGCATAATACCTAAATTCATTTGTGGAACAACATTCAAGATGCACATCATAATACCTAACTCGAGCACTGAAATTGTGTTTGAAAATCCTACTTTTGAACATCTGCCTCCAGAAAGGACTTTTTCTTCCGGTGCATTGCCAACAATGTTGTCATCTTTTATTCTGATCCATGACGCTGAACAAACTCTTCGCCTCATTACATTTGCTGCTCATAGTCATGCGATAAGGCAACATAGTGCAGGCAGCTAACAACACATTTGCAGCGCCTTATTATGCGCATCATTACTGCAACAATACACTAAATGAGCAGTAACAAAAATAACAATCAGCAATGGTACTAAATCGAGGCAAAAAAGTAAAACCAAAAGAAGAAATGAAAAACTGAAATTGTATTGGCCATAGCATGGAGTCCGTCCGCATCGCTGTTGGTTGCTGGTTGGTGACCAACTTTTTTATGCACCAGCCTTGTGCATGTTTTTGTTGTTGCTATTGTTTAAATTACTGTTGTTTTTATTGCTTATTTTGTATTGTGTGGTTACAACAAGATTTATAACCTACGAAAAACTGTCATCATGGTATTTGCGCCACAGAGAACACCAAAGCAAAGGAAGCATTGGCGGCGGGCCGCAAAAAAGATGACATTGTCTGTCAAAAATTTCAACATTTTCAACAAGCCGGAGCTGAAGCAGTTAAAATTGAATCCAATGCGCAGCGCGAAAGCAAAAAATGACACAACTAACATTGCATGCTGCGGAAAACAATTTTGCACAATTACGAGTTGGCTTGGTCGCATGGCTGGTGGCTTGGCTGGTGCGCGTTGGAACGACCGGCCATGGTCATGTGGCACAAATGACCAATGCAACATGAACAGCGACAACAATGGCAATGATATTCAGGCGCGCTGCAAAACTTACACACAACAAAGACTAAAAGAACAAAAACAAAAACAAAAACAAAAAAAGGAAATACAATAAATAAATAAAACGAGCAGCCTTGAAATGTGAATGAGAATGAGCTGCGATAAAAAACGGCCAAGACCAAGAGATAATGCAGCAAAGCATGGAGCAGCAGCAGTGCGGTGCTTCGTAAGCCCGAGTCCTTTTTTGTCACTTAAATTGTGGTGATAACACACAGCAATGAGAGCAAACTGCTATACGCGGCACACAAAAACAAAAAAAAAAACAGAAATGAAAACCGAAGAATGAGAAAATAGGTACAATAATCTCTGACTGCGTTGTGAACGCGTAACGAAACGCGCTTGCAACGCGGACTAGCAATACGGATGCTTGGACGACCGTCTGGCCGGCCGGCCATGGCCTCTAAGTGCATGCTGACAAAAATCACACAGCCAATCAAAGGAAAACAAAAGCAACAGGAAAGAACATCGAAAAGGTACAAAAAGTGCGAAGCAACAAAAGGTAAGTATGACAAGAAAAAATGCAAAAATTCGCTCAACAAAAAACCGACTGATGCTCAACGAAACTTGCTAAAGCGCGACAAGCGCGCAGCAGATAAGTGAAGCAAAACAAAAAAAACAAAAACAATATTTAGCGCACTTTATAGTTACAAGTGTTGTAGTCATATTGTTCACTTTGTTTCTGCTTGTTTCGCAGGATGCACCCAGCAAATGCTAGATATCGCACTTACTTATGCGTGCAAATGCTTATCTCTCTGGCAGAATTTTTTATGTAATGCTTGCGACTATCTCCCTACTGTTCGTATGACATTATGACCATTTCAGACGCTAACTATCAGTTGATGATTTTTTTCTTTTCCATGAAAGTACTTCTTAAGATAATTTAAAGCTTTCTATCACTATAAATAAGAAAATTTCGACTCAGTTTCCTAAACTAGATCAGCAGAAAAATCCTTTTATTTGGTTGGGTAAAATTTTTGGCTCAAATAAATGTTAATTGGCAAAGTGGGTAGTAAGTGTTATTTAAAATCCGTTAAATCTGAGAAGGAGTAGGGCTCCTGCAAGAACCGAATAGTGCTCTTAGCAAGTAATAGGGACTAATATGAATTTGATAAGCTCAAGTTGACTACTAGTACAAAATTTATTAAATACGAATTACTGGTATCTCTCTGTCTAGTAAAACTACCGTACGAGTTTAAGCCACTAAATCGTGCGCTAAAAAGAAAAGAAAAAGAAAAATAGTGATAAAATTTTGTTCCAACAATTTTTTCTGAAAGGAGCATCTTCATCGCCATCATTGCTGGCTGACCCAAGTCTGGTCGGTTCTTCGCCTGCTTCAGCATATGCTGATTATCAGGGTATTGTGTCTGTGTCCTGCATGCCCGATATCCCAAAAAACCTATGTTTTCATCTACACCGTTAAACCATCTTCTCTGTATGTGGCACTTTCCAAAGAATATTTGTTGGGGTGGGTAATCGCAGTCTGAATCATTATTGCGGTTATTACAGACGGGTGCACGTACAGTTTTTCGAGTTCATGATTGTAGCGCTTCCGCTATTCGCCTTTATCAGTTATCGCGCCAAAGATTTTACGTAGAGTTCTCCTCTCAAAGATCAGCAGCTTCTCCTCATTCGTATCTCTGTGTAACATGACATTTCACTACCGCATTGCGTGTGCGAGTAATAAATGAACGGTGCAGTGAAATCTTCATTCTCCTGTCTTGAAGGCGGCCCTGTAGGTCAATCAACAAAAAGAAATACCACCGGTTCACTATAAGGATTCTGTGAGCAATTTCTGCCGAAATTTTCTTGTGATGATGAATGGTTACTCCTAGGGACTTGAATTCCATAAACACCGTTTTTGAGTATTTGGCCCACGTCGGGCCTCACAGAGTCCGATGAAGTTGAAAAACAAAAAACGCCTAAGCTTTGGCTTTATTTATATCTAAGCCCATATTTTTCTGCTGCTGTTTCTGTACTTATGAAGGCTTCTTTTAAATGCGGTTGCTGGGATGCAATAATGTCTATGCCGTCATGTAAACCAGTAGCTGAATCGATTTAAATATAATAGTTCACTATGTATTTGCGCCTGAATCACTGACAATCTTTTCAGGAACAATATTAAAGAGCAGACATGAGACCCTATCCCTTGGCCGGAGTTCCTTAAGGGTAACGAACTCTCGCGACAAATCGTTTTGAATTCTTCGGCGTTTCTTACATTACCGACCATATTCGACCGCATCAATCGTATTAGCTTTGGTTAATACCGCACTCGGCAAATCGCTGAATCGAATTATGGTCTTGTAAGCTGCTTTGAAAGCTAAGGAAAGATGATACGTCGTCAGGTCGTATTCACGAGTCTTTTCCAATACCTGCCTTAGTACGAAAATTTGGTAAATTTTTGATTTTCATTCTTAAAAATTGGTATGGTAGCTATGCGTTTACAGTATTTGCAAGTATTTTGTAGATGCTGTTAGGGGCCGGTAATTTTCATATGTTAAATTTCACATCTTATCCAAAAAAATTCAAAAAAATGTTAAATATTATTTAACTATTCAAAAGTCTATTCAAAAATTTTCAGCACTGGAAAACGTCCAATGTTAATGTTTTTAAATTTTTTTTTCAAGACGTTTTCAGTTTATTTCTTATTATACTCAAAACTACAAATAAATCAATTTTGAGACAAATTTACTGCAATGTCCAAAACATTTGGAAAACTAAACTTGGAACCACTCTTGTTCACTTCGCGCCAGCTGGTGACTAAACATAAAAATTTGCCATTTGAGTTTGAGCAGCACGTTTTTCGAGTTCATGGGGATTCAGTGAAAGCAAATGTTTTGTAATCGTTGCAGAGTGTTGTAACTATTCGCAAATTTTCAACTATGGACGCAGTGTTAAAGCTGAGTAAAAATAAATTAGGTTTGTGTTCACTAAAATTTAGTTTAACCGTTTTGACCTAAGGTTGTCCAAGCAGGCACCTCACATTTACTATTTTTCGTGAAGTTGTTCCCAAAAATTAGTTTCCTCGCATTAACGCGCAAAAATAGGTTAAAGAAAAAAATTCCATTATTTCGTGATAATTTATTTGTTTAGTCCCACCTAAGTGGAAACAACTAAACCATAGTCAGCGAAGTGGAAAATAAGCAATCGTTCCTGTCAACGGCTTCCGAAGGAAGATACACGCGAGCACACTTGGTTAAAAAACAAAAAATGTCTATGTATGTATATGGACATATGTAGGTGTATATTGAAATCTTCTACAGCTCATTAGGTTAAGTCGATGGATAGGCAGGCTTATAAAGGAAATTGAGGAAGTGATGTTGGTGGCAAAGCGCGCCTTCAAAGTAAACATGAAGACAAGCGTGCTACAGAGAGTTTCAGCCAATAAAACTAAACGAAAATCGTGCAAATACAAGCTATTGTATGCTATGTAGTCCACCAGGGAGCCTGTCCGTCTGATTCGAGCATGGCATGCCGTAGACAATTAATCATTACAGTCTAGTCACCTTATGCTGCAGTGGATTTAGTGTTGAAGCGAGTTGAGCGAATAGAGGGTATGGAGCTGAGTAGCTTTGCTTAAATTTAAGCGTTTTTGTTTTATTTTACTATATTTTGTATTTCTTAATTTTTTTGGTATTTTGCCACACTTTTCGGCTGGACATATGTATCTGTATATTTGTGCTCATACGAAGCTACTTTGTTTATATTAATAGTCATACCACGCCTTTTCTTTGTTTCACTTGGCGTGTGTTTGCGCCTCAACATTTCAACATGCGTGTAACACATTTTGCGACTTGCGGCCATTCATTCTACAACGAATGTATGTATGTATATTTGGATTTATGTATATGTAGTGTAAAATACGCCCGTCAGAAAGGAGGCAAGGATGCAGGGTGCGCTGATGTTCATATGTATGTAGGGGTGCAGGATATGGAGTGGGGGCGGACTGAAACGAAACCAGCAAATTAAGAATGAAAACGAAGAGGCAAGAACAAATGAAATGTTAATGAAAACGAACTTGTTGTAGTTTTTGTAGTTTGAGTGACAGCTCGGGGACTAACTAATGTTGCTTATTGCTCTGCCAATGCATTTCCCCAGTTGTACTAGGGTGACTAGCAAAACTTTGCGTAGTTGGAAAGGGATGCAATGGGTTTGCTCAATAATGAATGGTGCCATCTTAGCTTTAACTCAACGCCCTAGTAAAACTTTAATATTATTGTTGCTATTACAGTTGCTATTAGAGTAACCGATAAGTAATATTCTACACTTTACAGCTCATATTAAAGCTATGTGCCATAGAAACTAAATTGCCTACATTCGAAATGCAAGTTTTTGCCATTCTTAAGGCGTAGAGCGGTACATATCCCTCTTCACTTCACTTCACGCCCATGCTATGCTAATCCGAATGCTACACAATCTTTGTGCTCGGCGTTCGTTTTGCGTCGCAATTAATCATTTGAATCTGTTTGAGAAAATACCGAGTCGCATCTTAATTTGGGGTGATAAATAAATTTTTTGAACATATTTCGACACCAGGCAACGCCACAAGCTGCCGTAATCTTGGTGACGACTTTTCGGCGAAGTATGGGAATTTTTCTTATTTCATTTTTGTTTTCTTTATCCACTCCGCCACTCGCCCCATATTTCGTTCCAGACCATGTTTGACAGAAAACGGCGGACAAAATTTGGCAGGATGGTTGAGGGGGAAATTTTGACATTAATTTTGTGGCATTTTCTACGTATCTGAAAAGCTGTGAAACCGAAAGTTGCTGGGGTGAGTGTTTAAAAGCATTAAAGAGGGGGAGGAGGTGTGAAGCGACAAGACGACACAAAGAATTATAGTGTCATTAGAAGTGACTTCATTTAAATGATTACATGGTTAGCGTTATAACAAAAGAAATGAGATGGAAATTTGAGTGATTTGGGGGCAAGTGGAAATTGGTAATTGGCGCAGCAGCGAGTACTGCAATGTTGAGGGGCTTTAATTCCAGTTGTGTCACACACATTTCTTTAAATGCGTCATTTATTTTAAGGGCATTGGAAGCGCTTTAGAGCTACATTCTGCTTTACAACTTCAAACCGCCAGCCAAAGCCGGTGCAACTTCTTTATTTTGAGTTACGAATGGTCGGTTAATGGGTTGCTATAACTTCTATTAATGTTTGTGTGATTTGACTGCCACAGACACCAATCAAATGATAAAACTTTAAAATGAAGGCATAAAAAGAGAATTGATGAAAATATATTGACCAACTCATTGATATCGATATATGAAAAAAATGCGCAACGCCTCAGCGAAAAAAAAAAAAACTTATATTAATATAACTTAAACTTAAACCTTATTGCACTAAAATTTAAAGTTATTTCGTAGTTTATTATAAAAATTGTAGGAAAATTAATTTTCTTTTCTTTTTTCTTTTTTAAAATATGCTTGTTTTTTAGTATCTTTTAGTCTTAATTCAAATAGACGTTTAATAGATAGATATATTGATATTCTTACCCTAAAACATCCAGGTCAGCAGGCAAAATCAAGTAATAGTCCGGGAGCCAGGGGTCATTTTGACCTCATCATTTCATGCCGACTGATTTTAATACTGAAGGCAGACGCCATCCAATGGATGATGAAACCAAGCTCGTCCAGTAGCGGTGGGTGTGATTCTGGCTCCCTGGTTCCCGGATTAAAAATTATGTAAACAAATTTCAATCGGCATAAAGTAGTTTCACTTTTCAATTTTTTTTGCAAGTTCACCTGTTCAGCTGACGTGTTTTTCCTTCTCTACCGCGCAGCTGACTATTTTGTTTATTCTACTAAATGTTAACAATACATGAAAAAAATTTCAGCCGGTATAAAATGAGTTGGTAGACATTTTTTTTCGACACGTTTCACTTTCGTTATTCATGAAAGCTAAGTCACAAGTATAGTCAAGAACTTAACGGTATAAAAACGTAGTCCAAAATCGACCCCTGGCTCCCGGACTATAAAGGAGTGATTGGAATATGTGGACGAAAAACTGCAACACTGCAACTTTAGTCAACCACCTATTTGATGGGTTTATTCCGTTGCGTGAAGTTAAAGTCCATCGAAACAGGAAACCATGGCTGTATTGTCTTTAATTAGAGAGCGTAGTAAAGCAAATATGTATATGCAAAACTATCGTGTTGCAAAAAATAAAGTAACCGCAAGCACTAGAGATGCCAAAAGGGCATATATACAATGAAAGCTCAATGATAGTTTACTTTCAAAAGTCCTACGGAAAAACCTTAAATCCTTAGGTGTCTCAGAAGAGGATAAGTCCGTCTGCAGTTTGGATACAGAAATTTTAAATACCCACTTTCTAGCATCTAACAGGGCTCTACTCGACATACCTACAAAAGTTCCTCATGCTCTATGATGATGACGATAAGTTTGAATTTGTGTCAGCAACAGAGACGGATTTGATACAATGTTGTATGTAAACAAATCTAATGCTATAGGGGCTGATGGTATTTGTCTAAAATTTCTTAAAATTATTCTACCATTTGTAATCGCATATATTTAACTTTTCACTCACCTCAAAAATTTTTGCCGCGCCAAGTTACCTGTTTGTTGGACAAGAATAATCTGCTAAGTAATTTACAGTCGGGTTTCAGAAGACTGCATAGATGCCCCACAGCTATGCTTAACATTTTTGAAGATGCTCGCCCTCCTTATGATAGAAAATACCTAACAGTATTACTTGATTTTTCAATGGCTTTTGATACTACTGATCATAACATTTTGATGCAAAAATTGTGTTATCACTATAAGTTGTGAGCATTTTCTCTGCAAGTAATAAAAAGTTACCTTTCGAATCGGCTACAACAAATTAAGTGTGATGATAACTACTCAAGCCTAAAACCAATTACATCAGGTGTGCCGTAGGGCTCTATTTTAGATCCCATTTTTTTGCATTTTTATTAATGATATTGTTGAGTGTTGCCACAAACTCGTCGATTCATCTCTATGCTGGTTACACTCAGATTTACCTGTCAAGGCCAATAGGTCTTATTGAAGATTTGATAGCACGATTTAATGAAGATCTCACTCGTATTTCTAACTGGTCCAAATCTAACAACTTGAAAAGTCAAAAACGAAGGCGATTGCTATTTCTCATTCAAAATATGACCTTAGCTTTTTGCCGCCAATATTGCTTAATGAAGTAAATATTAACTTTGATGGCATAGTAATTAATCTGGGTTTGAGAGTAAATACAAAATTGTTATGCGTTGACCACGTAAACCTTGTTGTAAACAAGATATATAAAAAAATAAAAAAAATAATTGGCGCGTACACTTCTGTTAGGTGTTTGGCCGAGCTCCTCCTCCTATTTGTGGTGTGCGTCTTGATGTTGTTCCACAAATGGAGGGACCTACAGTTTCAAGCCGACTCCGAACGGCAGATATTTTTATGAGGAGCTTTTTAATGGCAGAAATACACTCGGAGGTTTGCCATTGCCTGTCGAGGGGCGACCGCTATTAAAAAAATGTTTTTAATAATTTTGCTTTCACCGAGATTCGAACCAACGACCTTTCTGTGAATTCTGAATGGTAATCACGCACCAACCCATTCGGCTACGGCGGCCGCCGTAGATATATACTATTCTTAAAAAGCTATATTGTACTCTCTACTTACTGCCATGGCAAACTTAATTAAAACCTGTGAGATCACTCATTGTTCCTCATGCATCATACCTACCCTCTTTCTCTTGTTCTCACTTATTATACCAAGTTTAATAATTAAAATAGTTTTAAATTTTAAGTAGCATTTTTATGTATACCATCCTCGTATTCTAGAATTATAAGAAGATGTACTACCCCAAGACATTGTCTTACTACATATTTACAAAAAAAAAGCAAATGAATTGAAATTGAAATAGCTGTTTAATATTTACATAAAGCAAAGTCTTTAAATTAATTTAAATTAATTTATTTTGTTGTAGTAAATCAGCCGCTAAAACTTCTGCTTGCATTGGAAATTTTGGGATTACACAATAAAGCAGCACAAATGAAGTAAACAAAATCAGCTGAGTAGTTATAACTCCTCGTAAAATATAATAAAATATTATGACGCTAGAACATTTTACGACAACTTTTGCATAGTGACAGTTTTCCTGATCAGCTGTTAGTTAAAAAGCTGCACTACGTCTGCAAAACCAGCGGAACCTCTAGCGGACTTGTGAATTATTTAAGACACTGGCCTGTTTAAGCTGCTATAGACTCAAGCTATGTTTGACGATTTAATGAGTTGATATCTGTGGGCTGTTAGTTTTTAGTAAAAAATTGTTAACAAAAAATGTTTTGCTTTCGAAAAAATGATTGGGGAGTGCCAGAATTGAATCAGCAATAAGGAGGTGACCACCGAACACCTTACTGACAAACTGGTTGAAATTTGTTTCGGATTCTATAACGAGAAACGAGATAGTTATTGGATTTTTGTTTTTTTTTTAATATTTAGGAAAATAGTAGTAGACTTTCCCTGGATACTTACATTCAAGAAATCTTTACTCTGGCTCAGTATTGTTTTATCTTGAAGTTAAAAGATTGGTTGAGAAAATATAATAGATAGCACTATTGTAATTATAAAGTATACGTCTATTTTCAAATATACTTTCATGGGAAGTACGACTATATTATAAAAAATATGTGATAATTTAGTATATTAAAGTATATTAAAAATTATAATTAATTTAATTTATTGTAATTAATGAGTTCTACTAATATTATATCTCTCTATTTGCAGGTAAGCAAATGCTGGCTTATATTTATGACAGAGGAAAATAAACGAATATGTAAGTTTTAGTTTCTGAGCTTTTCTTATTTTATTAATTCGAAGCTACAGCTTTTTAAGCCATTGGTAGGATTACCAGAGATTAATGCTTTCAAATATCCCAAAACAAACGGATGGTTTCAATCAGCTATCTTTTAGGCCATCATACAGGGCCCTTCCGATGGATAGAAAAGACATGTTTGGAGCACCATCATGCTTGAACCAGAGGAGTGTCACCCAAAATCTCAATCATAGCGTTCTGCGGAAGTTTAGGATAAAGATAAAGATGAAGATAGAGATAAAGATAAAGATAAAGATAAAGACAAAGATAAAGATAAAGATAAAGATAAAGATAAAGATAAAGATAAAGATAAAGATAAAGATAAAGATAAAGATAAGGTAAAGATAAAGATAAAGATAAAAATAAAGATAAAGATAGAGATAGAGACAAAGATAAAGATAAAGATAAAGATAAAGATAAAGATAAAGATAAAGATGAAGATAAAGATAAAGATAAAGATAAAGATAAAGATAAAGATAAAGATGAAGATGAAGATGAAGATGCAGATGAAGATGAAGATGAAGATGAAGATGAAGATGAAGATGAAGATGAAGATGAAGATGAAGATGAAGATGAAGATGAAGATGAAGATGAAGATGAAGATGAAGATGAAGATGAAGATGAAGATAAAGATAAAGATAAAGATAAAGATAAAGATAAAGATAAAGATAAAGATAAAGATAAAGATAAAGATAAAGATAAAGATGAAGATAAACATAAACATAAAGATAAAGATAAAGATAAATATAAATATAAAGATAGAGATAAGATAATGATAACAATAAAGATAAAGATAATGATACAAATAAAGCTAAAATTAAAAATAAAAATAAAGATAAAGATTAAGATAAGATAAAGAAAATGCCACTTTTTGCCTTGACTATGGCCTTTGGACGGTCCAGAAACGAAACACAAGCTGCCCGAACGTTACTTGCAAGTATTTTGGCCCACTCGCGGACAATGGCTTTTTTCAGTGCCTCGAGACTGGTGAATCTTTTAATTTGGACCTTCGTCACCAAAATGGCCCAAAGATAATAATCCATAGCTATGTGAACCTTATGAAGTTCGGAACGTTGTTTTTTGGTCATTCTTGGTTCACTTGAGCTTTGTGAGACGGTGCCGGGTCCTGTTGAAACGTGCATGGTCTGCCACCGAAATGCTTCACTGCCCACGACTTCAAAGCAACCTCCAGAAAACTTTCCGAATAATATTTTGCAATTACCTTGACGCATTTACCAGACTCGATGCAAATGATTGGAGAGCGCCCATCTGCGGTTACAGCGGATACAGCGGCCCATACCCTTACCTGTGGCCGCTGCTGCCTCCTGTTGGACAATAGATGACGCAAATTGTTGTATGTGCGGTCGAATAAATAAACCCTATTGTTTTGAGGGCTTACGAATTGCTCAATTTAAACATTTTTCTCGTCAGAAAACACAATCGGAAATTGACTGGTTTCGGCCAAGCGAAGCAACTCATTCGTTCTCTCAAGTCTGACTTGTTGCTGCTTTGGTGTGAGATCATGCGCCTTTTGGATCTAGTAAAAATTGACTTGAAGATCATTTTTAAGTATGTGCCGGATGGTACGGTCAGATATTTTCAGTTTTTTCGCCATTCGATTTTCTATTCGCCTATTCTGGGATGTCAATGCCATTTTTGGATTAGTCAAACATTTCGCTTTCAAACATGTTCGCAATTAATATCATGCGCTTGCTGAATGATTTCTGTTGCTGTTGCACTTTTTGGACCTTCATGTGGACGTGCTTATCTTCAAAGCTTCGATAAACAGGGGGGAAATAAGGAGATGACTACTTTAACGCTTTTATCATTTCTGTATAAATTTGTGTTGCCGATGAATCTTCCACACTAACTAATTTTATTACTGCGTTATAAGAAAATACACTGTACTGTAGGTACTTCAAAAGGCTTCCGAACAAAAAATGAATTAACAGATCGAAAAAAATATGAAGTTTTGATTCCTCTTTTGGTTAATGGGTGTCTCTTGCAATACTTTTTAACGAACGAGTATAAGCAAACCAGTAAATCAATTGGGCGATAATCTGTGGTTAATGCATCGAAATTTTTATTTAGTTTCTGATATAACTATATGCATACAAGTGTGTACATCACCAATAGTTCAATGGGTTTCAGCAGAGATTTTTGTTGGCCAAAGGAAATATTGCACTAAAAGATGTGCCGCTTAGTCAATAACTGATTCGCCAACAGAAGTGTTAATACATTTTTAATTTGTTTTTTTTTTTTATTAAGAAAAAAAATGTTTACAAAAAAATTACTAGTAGGTAGTAATGATTTAAAGTTTTAAACCTGTTTCTAACCATCTCGTACCGACCGTATTTGCCATACCGAATGTGTGTCAATACTCGCCACAAATTACGGTGGCAAACAACCCTAATTGCGGGTATTAACTAACCTACAACAAACCAACGAAAATAGCAAAAAAGGGAAGGTATACAAGTGAAGCAAGTGTGAAAAGAGAAATCGAAAAAAGGCAACTTCATTAGCAACATATTACCTTAGTAAGGAAAAATATTTTCTCACGCCCCTTCAACAATAGAGGTGGTAGAACACGCCCACTTATGCAGCGTTGAAGCAACGAAAGTTTTGTAATTATATGGGGAAAAAAGTGAGAATGCAAATGTGAAAATTGCAAAACATGAAAATTGGTCACTAGCTCAGGAAGAAAGCAAGAAAGTAAGTTGCCTCATTTATTTTCTGTTTGCATACTAAGTTTTTCTGCATTGTTGTTGGCAGCTATTGTTATTCTAGTTAGTGTTGTTGTTGTTTGGCCATTAACATGCCTTTGTCACCCTGTGGCCTAATAGCAATCAGTTGATTGCCTTTAGAGCAACAACAGCACCAACAACAAACTGGCAACCAGTAGTAGCAAAGTCAGCTAGTCAAGAATAAATGCCTCAATTTTTTTTGTTCTGCAGCCGCATACGCCCCGTTGCACCATCGCCCTCCAAAGCAACACCAGCGCTACTGTTTAAGACCATCAACGCTAATGGCTGGCAATCTTGGCTTGACGTTCATTTCAATTTTTATTTGGCTTTTATGCAAAACAGTCAGTGAGTGAATGGGTGGGCGGCGTGCAAATTAAAACGCTACAACAACAAAACCAAATTTCAGCCAGCACTGGCAACAATAGTGTTGAGCAATTTTGTGTAAATTGGCGGCGATGTGTTGAAGTGCGGTTGGAGTAGCGGTGTTGCGAGCCGAAGCATTGTTGTTGAGCCGCTGAGTTGCTGTTGAATGCTACGGAATTCACACGCAGTTGCCACTAATATCCGGCCATCACACTCAGCAGCTTGTTAAGTGCTAAGTGAGTGGTGCTACCATACAAAAGGTATGACCGACCCAGCCACCAACTGGCAGTCTTACAAAGTGTCTAACTGACTGACAGTCTGACTATCTGTAACATAGTCTATTTCCGTTTCATCGTATTTATGTGTGTGTGTGTGTGGGTGTGCCTTATACTATAAAGTGGCGCTCAAGAGCTTCACGCTGATCCTCTGTTAATGTGAGCCCCATAAATGCAAAATGGAGTAGATTTGCGTGAATCGCTGGTTGACGTGGGTGGGAGGCCAAGTCCAAAAATCTATGCTAGTCTCCTTCTCCTCTAAATGTGCTTAATTTCCCTAATGAAAAGCCGGAGCGTAATTTGCCCGCCTGCTGGCTATGTTTTTTTGCTAAACATATTTTCTTTATTCTGCCGTTCACTTCAACTTCATTTCATTGGATTTGCGGCTTCCTATTCTTCAGTTTACAAAGACATACACATTGGTTTGCTTCATGCCAAATATCTAGCCACTTCCATTTCATTTTATTACGTTATATTTCCATTCGCTGCTCACCATATGCAAATCTATTGCTATAGATATTTTGAGAATCCGACTAGAAGACGCTCTAATGGAGTTAATAAGTTTGTGTTTGTGATAGCCGATTGAGATAATTTTGAAAGCTATATATTCCTAATTTTTGCAATGAAAGTTAGATGAGATGTTTTTCTGTTCAACGCGCTTTCATTCTCTATATCTTCTGCGGAAATATTAATCTGTGCTTTGACAGAAAAGTGTGGTTCTGATTAAATACTCTAGTAAAATTTAATATAATAGTAATTGTAATAATTATTGTTGGTGGAACCAAAAGTGGCCATATTTTAACGGGTTTTTACGTAAAAGAAATATTGCCGATTTCGTTCAAGTTATTCTCGTGATTTGAGTTTACTGTGTTTCACTCCATTTCGTTTCACTCAATCAGCTCATTATCGCAAACTGATATCCGCAGCGAGTACAAATGAATTTTTATCATTCGTAGCCATCCGATCCACGTAAGTTTATACATAATATATATTATAATTTATTTTTTTCTTATTTTATTTACATTCATCTTGCTTACTTTGTATTACATCGTACTTTATTAATTTTTTTCGCTTAATTTTTGTTTAATTTCTTTTCATCATCATTATTGTTAGCTCAATAACCTGGTCCCGGGCCTTGCCATGCTGCAATATTTCACTTCGTCAACAACGTATTCCAAAATAGCTCAGCGTCCCGATCTACGCCATCCAACCATCGGAGTTTTGGTCTTCCTTTGCCTCTATTTCTTCTGCACGTACTCAGTAGGATTTTCTTCGGTGCTTTGCTTCGTCTGACCTTATAATGTGGCCAGCTTCGTCGTAGACAGTTAAGCTTTATTGTCGTGATAATATCTGGGCGGTTGGTTATACAGTCTGTGAAGCTCCCGATTGAATCGTATTCTCCAAATGCCGTTTCCGCAAACAACACCAAATACCCTATGATCAGAAAGTGCCGGGAATGTTTTAATAAAACAAAACCGAGTTAAATTTCAGGCAAATTAATTATATCTCCTGCAAAATATGACCCCTCTGAAGCATTAGAGATGTGTTAACGTTTAACCCAGTCCTCCATGGTAGGCCGACGAAGGGGTGACCTTCAGCTCCTTCGTCGCATTCTTTTTGATCTCCTCTATCAACTGCAATCTCTTTCCACGAAGTGGTAAATTTAACTTGGGGAAACAAAAAGAAGTCGTACGACGCCATATCAGGTGAATACTGTGGTTGAACGATGGTATTTACTTAGTGTTTCGTCAAATAAAAACAAAATCCCAGAATTGTTTGCCCACATTTCCGGCCGTTTGCAACGTGCAGCATCTCTCAAATGATGAAATGGCGCTAAAAAGTGACAGATGTGTGTCTTACAGTCCTACCAACATAAGAAAAAAATATGTACCAGTTCCCACGTCTTACACACAACTAAACATTCCCGGTACTTTTTGATCATAGGCTAGTTCATTTTCATCTTGCTGCATCTAATTTCATTTCATTTCGTGTTGTTTCGTATCAGCTCTTATTTAAATGAATGAAATATTATTTTCTCATTATATTTTTTTAATTTTATTTTACTCCATATCCTTTCTATTTTATGTGATATTATTTTATTTTGTATCTATATTCTCATTTTATTTTATTTTTTTTATTTAAATTCCTTTTTTTTATTCTATTTTTCTTTTCATTTTATTTTATTTCATATCCATTTTTTATTTAATTTTATTTTTAGTTTAATTAATAAATTAGTATACATTTTTTTTATATCTGTTTAACTTTAAATTTAAATTTAAATTCATTTTATTTAATTTTTTTATTCTATTTTTCTTTCTTTTATATCTAATTTTTTTTCTTACATTTTTTATTTTATTTTATTTCATGCCCTTTCTATTTTATGTGATTTTAAATTATTTCGTATCCATTTTTTCATTTAATTTTATTTAAATTTCCTTTATTTTTTTATTCTATTTTTCCTTTCATATTATTTTATTTCATATCCATTTTTTTATTTAATTTTATTTTTATTTTAATTAATAAATTAATAGTATTTATTTTATTTCATTATCTGGTTTATTTCATTTTATTTTATTTTTTTATTTAAATTCATTTTATTTTGTTTTTTTATTCTAGTTTTCTGTTTCTCCTTATTTAATTTTGTTTTCCTTAAATTTTTATATTATTTTATTTCATGTCCTTTTTATTTTACTTTCATTTATTTCATATCCACTTGTTTTCATTTTATTTTATATATATTTTTTTCAATTCAATTTTATTTATTTTTTATTTTAATATAAGTTAATTTCATTTAATTTATTTTTAATTCAAACTTTTAATCTATCCTATTCTGCTTCATTCTCTTTCATCCACTCTATTCTATTCCTTTCTATTCTAATATATTTTTTCTTAACCAATGCATTTCTTATTCAATTCATTCTTAACGTAAACATAAATTTAATCTATCTCATCTAATTTCAGTGCACTCATTTCTATTACTTTACGTTTCGCTCCATTCCATTTTGTTCCATCCAGTTTCTGCTTGTATTGAATATTACTGAAATTTATTTCATTATCTCGCTGCTTCTTTTCGCTTCGCCGTATGATTTCCTTGCCTTTGTACTTTCAATTCCATTTTAAAACTTCACTTCAAAAAAAAAAAAATCATAAAATTAAGCAAAATTGCTTTCCTTGTTCCGTAAATTTTCTGGGTATTCGTGTAACACTCGCCTGCACCCACAGCCTCAACCTACTAAATTTGCACATTTTGTGTATTTATTCCCAAAACATTTCCCAAACAGGCGTGTTTCAAACGTTTATCACTTCTGCTGTTACTCCTGATGTCCAGCGCAGCTACTGCAACTGTGGCTGTTGGTTTTGTTCTTACTGTTGTGTGACTCTAATGAGTGCATAGACATAGGCGCTATACCGTGCTTAATGTAATGTAATTACATTACTACATTGGCAGCCTCCGAGCGCTCTCCCACCTACTACGGGCTCTTAGCATACTTATGGGCGCATTAACGTGTGCCTCTAATTAATGGGTGCTCATTTATTTTATGTTGCAGGCTGTGGAAAGCAGACTGTATTTTTTTGTTGTTTTTCGTTTGCGTCCTTCGTTTATTAGTGCCATTTTTTTGTTTATGCTGACTATAATTTTCGCACAATTGAAAGTGCTTTTTCGGTTTTTATGTGATGAGTTTTTTTTTCTTCCTTTTCGGTAATACGCCAATTTAACGCTTAAGGTATCCACAAATTTGACTTTTAATTAAAATTAGTTTTGCGTGTTCTGCAAGTATTTATTTTTACGCTGTTTGTTTACCGTCTTTTTCGTATTTCCGCTAAGCACTTCCTCAGCTGAGTTTGGGTTGGTTAAAATGCTGATATTTTTTTCTTCTTCTTCTTTCAATTGGTAGCCGCGTTTCTTGCAAAGTAAATAAAGTAATTGAACTCGTGGAATATTTCATGGTCGCTTCATAGCTCGCGTAACAGCACCAACATCTTGGCCACCGCAGCTGGCGTTTGACAGGTTATTAACCAAATTAAATGTCAAACCGGCTGTACCGGTAATAGAAGCGTAGGAAACTTTCTCCTGGGCATTCAAAGTTTGTGACCGAAGGCGGTTGCGCTTTGGACGAACGAATAAATTAAAGTGAAAATCTGCGAAAAGTTTTAATGCCCCGAGCACGTCCAACAACAATAACATCAACTCGCAAACATTTTTATAAATTTTCCCCCAATGGCATAAAGCAGTAGCAAATCAGTCGGCAATCCTAATAATAATAAATTGCCACACAAATAGCGACAGAACAATTACAAAAGACGCAGCAAGAAAAAAGTTTCGCCGTCACAACAATTCATTGCAAAAAAAAGGAAAAAAATAAAAATAAAATGAAATCGAAAAAACACGCAACTGCATTTGTCATTTGGAGTTCAACAGTAATAACAGTAACTGATGTAGCATTTACAACAACAATTACGAGTACAATATAATCAGGACAACAAAGTTGTGTGAAAAACTTTGAACAGTCAAATTAAATTGTGGCTAAAAGTTTTGACCATCGATTGTTGACCATTTTTTCCGGCTTCTACTGCTGTTGCTGATTTGCTTGTTGTACATAGTTTTTTTTTTTTTTTTTGTGTTTTTATTTTTTACTTACAAATTCATGTTTCGAAAATATTTTGGGATTTCTATTAAATTTAATTGTGCGGAATTTTGGTTTTATGACCGCAGTTTATCATAGCCGAGTGACACAAATTATTTATTTGGTACATTTCGTGCAAGTTGGGACATCCGCTTTTCTGTAGTTTTCAAAAACATGTTGAAAGTTTGGTTTGCTTTTTTATTATATTAATTGCACAGATTCTTTTTAGATGAATTTATTGCAATAAAACTACAATCAATTGAATAAATAAATATGTAAGCACCTATTGACAAACAGAATTTATAATATATGAAATTTAAATCCCTGCGGCTCATTCAAATATTAACGGCTATATATATTTTTTTTTTTTTTTTGATTACTGAAAAACATTAACCAAACTTGAAAAGAACGGTAGCGCTCAGTTGGCAATTTATATTTATTTTATTTTTCTTTGGGAGAAACAACAATCCATTTCTACTAAAGCGTGTGTGATTATCATTTAGTAAGAATGCCGAGGTGTGCCCAACATCAAACCCTTACCCGGAGGAACGGTAGGCATTTTAATTCTATATAAATCACTTGATTCACCGAAAATAACAATAACTTCATAAGGCAAATTATTTTACATATATTATCGATAATTACTGTTTATTAAATTTTGCTTGACTTTAGAGAAGAATTAATTTCTTTTTACATGAAAATTGAAGGTAGCAGATGAGCGATTCTATGTCAAGTTGTATAAGTATTTTGGGCATTGTCGTAATTTTCTTTTAACTTTTGAAAAAAAATTTGTTGGAAAAAAAGAGGCTGTCTGTAAAGTCGGTTTACTGACGATAGTTTAACGTGACAACGTCATAAGAAAATATTGATGGAATGGTTGCAATTTTCAAAACAAAATTTTAATTTTATTTGTTTGATAGATATTTTGTATGGATATAGAGGAGGGGGTAAATGGAATTGCAATGGAATAGGTCAAGTTACATTTACACAAACGTGAAAAATGACGAAACATTTATCAAATTCATGAAAGATATCTTCAATTTCGATTGTGCATCAGACGTTAATAAGTCAACAACACTAAGAGGCACCATCATCGATTTGCCTTTTTCAAGACACTTTACACTCGAAACACTCCCTTTCATTTCCTACTTTTTCTATCATCGTCCTATTCTCAACAAAGAAATGGTTCATTACCATGCACACAGCAAGAAGGCATATGCAAATACAAGTATGTGAATTTATATACAAATGCGCATATACATACATATACATACATATATATGCTCACGCAAGTAGGACAGAGTCAGATGTCGAACGTTGCCGAACGCGGGGGCCGATTGTGCTCTTTGTCGTTCGTTCCGCGCTCTCGCTTGCAGTTCAAGCACATTAGCTTACATTTGCTTGCGTACGGAATAGATTCGTATATTTGATATGCCCATATGATTTGTATGCATCTTTACATATAGACCTGTTCTTTTTGAAAATTGCGCGGAATTGTATATGTATATGCATGTTTATATACATATATTAGTATACAACATATCTTATAAGGTATATGGTAAATATTACCATACATTTTTTCCTTCATATATAATAAAAAAATTAATAATAATAATATTAAAACAACAGGTATTATTAACAAACTTGGTTTTATTTTAAATTCTTCAAGTAAATCAAATTAATAATAATCAATAATAAGGCATATGCAAATACAAATACGTGAATTTATATATGTACATATGCGCATATACATACATATATACGCTCACTTAAGTAGGAGAGAGCAAGATGTCGAACGTTGCCGTTCGTTTGCTTTGTTTGCTTTGTCGATCGTTCCGCGCTTTCGCTTGCAGTTCATTCAAGGTAACGGCAATGAGCAAGGTAACGACATATGAGCAAGGTAACACTAATGAGCAAGGTAACGACATATGAGCAAGGTAACACTAATGAGCAAGGTAACGACACATTTTTTCGTGCGTGCAGCCTGTTAAATCGAATTATAAGACGATATCACGTCAAAAATGTATTTGCTTGCGAATAATTCGTATTTTCTGGTTGAAAATTTTTTATAATTTTTGAAAAACATTTTCCATCGGATTTCTTTCTTAGAAAAAAAGTAAGTAAATGAGCGCAGAGCTAAGCAGTTGCTTTGCGTCCTTCGGCATTTCGTTATATTCGGTTTTTTCGAATACGAAACAGCTACAACTGCAATGTACTTGTACCTAATTATTTCTTATATATGTACGTATAATAAATACAAAGAATTTTATACATACTTTTTTTTTAATTTGGAAGGCAAATGGCATTTGATCATAAGAATGCGGTTTTTTCAATATTTTTATTTAGAATTAAGAGTATTTTTTCGTAGTATTCGAATATCCCATACACTTTCACGAAAATGTTGCCCCGAACGAATCACAGCTCCCTAATATATTTGTGCCCAGAGAGAGATAATTCTATGGGGTCAATTGAAAATTTCGTCCTTGAGTGATATATAAACTTTTAAGAAATCCAATATAGAGACCCGTATAGATATGCAGCTAGTAAGAGGGGACAGAATAAAGTGAGATATCTAATACAAATTGAGTTCGAACTATATTAAAGAGGGCTTAATACAGGGTTGTCCATATTTGACGGACCCGACGGATTTCGATGACTCTTTGGGCTCATTCCAATCGACGAGGCTTGTCCGCAGGCAACAATCTTTGCGTCAATTGCATCTTATACGGGAATAAATGCAAATCAATGCGGATAATTCGTTGTAAAGTGGTCCAAACAATGCCCAACTGCTGAGAACGGCGATTTTGGGATGTCCTTGGTCGGTTTTGATTTGGCCTCTTTGGATTAGAAAGAGCATCACCAGTCGAAAACCTTTCGTACAAACGTTTAATGGTGTTCTTAGAAGGCGCACTTTTCACATTATTTAATCTTTTATATGCACATTGAGTTTTCACAATTGACTTCTTTTGTTGAATATAAATTTCAACAATTTGGGACCGCTCGCGTGGCGTGTACTGTTCCATGGTAATCTGCTTAGACTGACGCTTCCAACGCGGTATGTCATTAAGCGATCTGACGTCTCCGTCAAAAGATACAGGGTTGCCAGATGGGTCCGTCGAATATTGGCAACCTTGTAATTTATCGTCGCCGCACCTGTACTTCCAAGTGTCGTTACAATTATCGAACTCGCATTCACGCGATGAGAGACACTGCAGTTGTTCTTGTCCTTGCTAACATCGTTATGGCCTTCGCTATTGTCTCGCTTACTTATCCCCACTATTTTCGCACTTTTCTTTATGAATTGTTTCTGCCCAACAACTAACAATATAAACATAATTTTGACAAACTATTTTAACTCATTGCATTTTTTCTCGCTATTTCAGAAAATCAAACGATAGGTAACCTTAACATTGTAAAAGATGAAATAGGAAGACATTTCCATTAAATCATAAGCTTCTTAGCTTATGCATGACTTTCATTTTAGAAATAAGATTATTCTAATGTCAAAGCTCAATTAAGGAACGTTTTTAATTTTTAACTGGGTGTTTTAATATTTAAAGTTAGTAAAAAAAGGCTTCACGATTCACCATTCAGTCCATTTAACAACCAAAAAATGTTTAAATTGCCACTAAATGAATCATTAGTAATGCCAGTGGTTTAAATAAAGAAAATATTGAGAGATTTGTAATTATTTAAAATAGCGGAGAATGTTTGAAAGATATACACAATTCGAAACACAGAGATTTTTGAGATGTCTGATGTGTGCATGTATACCAGTAAAGAGTGTAAAAATGAGTGTGAAATTCAAATTTTCATGAATGTGGAGTCCGGACAAACATCTAACAGTGGATGCTTTCTTTCGAAAAGATCAAATAATTTTCTTCGTAGAGTCACCATTAACGTATTTTCAATAAATTCTCGTCTGAGCGTTCGAGGCTCCGCAATATTAGATTAGGATAAATGAGATGGTGACCCCCTAGGGATGATGATCCCCTCACATGGCCATTAATCTTAAATTCGTGCATTGCAGTACTATTGAAAGGAGATGCTGATGTGGAAAGATTAATAAATAAGATCTATATCCGAGCGACGATAGCGCCCGGCCAAATTAAGCACCAAAATGAGAACTGAGGATGTATTAGCCTTAAGAGTCCTTACGCGACTCTCCGATCCACGCGTGGATAGAAGGGCTTCGTGACTTCGTACGTCAGTGATATTTCTAAGCGCTCGTTAAATTAATACGAATTCCACCTTTACAGGAGTAGCCCACAGGTAGCCAAGGGAATCGCTACCCTATCTTTAAACGAAGAAACCGCGTCACGTGTTCTTCACCTTCTCATCAGCCAAGAAGTTTCGTGATGTTAATTGTGGTGTATTAGTTGTTTGATTACCCTCAGGATATCGAAAAATAGTTATCTGCTTACATAGCCAATTACTTCATTCTTTGATTGTAGTTACCTCAACCTGCTATTTACTACAGCGGCCTGTTAGCTTCAACTCAAATTTGATGAACTCCGACAACCTCGAATCGTCCGCAAATATGTACACTGAGCTTCGTCTCCAGATGCGGTGCGTATCTTGATGTTGTCCCACAATAAGAGGGGCCCACAGTTTTATGCCGCCTACGAGATGAGTAGCTTTTTAATGGCAGAAGTACACTCGGAGGTTTGCTATTGCCTTCCAAGGAGCAACAACTTATCCTATAATTTTTGGTGTTTTAAGCCCGTGCTTTGGAACCCCTGCACTACCCATTCAGCTAGGGGCACTTTAGCGTTGATGCGTATCTTAAATCAAACTTCTTTCTCAGCTTGATCTCAGCTTTTCTTGCGATATCTATTGCACTAGAATATAAATGGTTGGAGGCGCTCTACCGATATCAATGAGAAGAACAGGTTTTTGCAATCTCTCCAGCTGTTTAACTAACCTCGACTTCTACAAACGAGAGCTCCATCTAACATAGCTTACTCCACAAGATCTACCAGCCTCAAATATAAGCTTAATGCAACCTCAACGTATGCGTATTTATATTCAAGCTTTGCTGCAAGCCTCTCAATTTCTTAGAATGATGGCAAATGGAATAGTACCAGGATTACGGTCAACACTCTCACTAACTGCTGCGATATTTTCATCAGACCGAGCTGCACGCACATGCATAAGTCTCTTTGGTGATTGACCTTATTTAGTCACTTAACATTTTCCCGTTAATTGGAGCACCTTGCGATGAAAAGGTGCCTTCTCGAATCATTAAAAATTGTATTTATTATTTTTTCTAATCTCAACTCTACTTCAGTATTGAAATTTTACTCTAGCGATAGTCTTAGGTATGCACATAATTATTCCTTGAGATTGTATTGATTTATAACTCACTTAAAATAGAAAAAAGTATAATTAAAAAAACAACTCAGAATATTTCATTACGGCTTAATTATATTAAGCGCTACTCTTTTGTTTCGTCCTGTGGAGGTAATGAAATGTAATCAGCAAGCAGCGTTGGTCGCATTTCAAATAATCCAATAAAAATGAAAGCAAAGAAAGGGTCATTAAATGTTATAGTGTCAATAAAAAGCACGCACGGAAACGAGCACGCAAAGTCTTCACGATTTGTGCGAAAAGGATAAAAGGATTATGAGGAGAATAGGAAATTGAGAAAGGCCATTGGGTTGAGGGATTGCCGTCGTGTGACAACAGGATGTCTAATTACGCACGACTGCGATTCATTAGCATTTTTGTGCGAGATAAAGTCAAGGCGAATCGCAAACAAAGCAACGCAAGGGCAAGTAAAAGATTTCTGATGGTGTTAGACAATAAGTGGATAGTAATCAGTAGACCCTCGAGGTGCAGCAATCTTGGCTTGAAGCGATAACAAAGGATGTTGAGTATGATTGGCATTTGAGAATTCGTGAAAGAGGAATGAAAGTAAAAATCTTGATTACGAATGAAGCGATAGAGGCAAATGTGGATGGAGTCTGGGCATAGCCTAAGCTAACAAAGTTTGAATGAAGGCGACAAAGGCAAACAACTTAGCTGCCGATGCTGCCCCCACCACTACTGAATTTTAAAATTAGTTTATTTTAGAAGGATTTGTTGTCTTCGTTGCTGCTGAAGGTTATATTGCCTTCTTCAAATTAAAGTAAAATTTAGGCCACCATTTCAAAGTGAACTGAGTAGTTCGGCGCTGCCGAAGTGTGAAGATTAAAAGGAAAGATCAAAGCAAATAGCAAATTTAACTCTTTAAAGAGGGAGCCTGGTTTATGAGGTCTAAAAATTGCATCTCTTTGCGATTTTTTTTTTTTTTAAGGAAAAAATTAATTTAGCACTGCAAAGTTTTTTCTATCTTTTAATGAACAATTAAAAAGTATACAAAATTTTTGTACTGGTTAAAATAAGTTGAAAAAAATGTTTAACATAGAAATTAGTAGAGCGCTGCAACGCTGAAGTTTCCAACTGGCGTACAAGATACAGCTCGTAATTATTATCTAATATTATCTAATGAATATTCTGACATATATTAGGAATCGCTTAAAACGAAGAAAAAAAATGATTTTTTTGACCTTATAAACCAGGCTCCCCCCTTAACGATTCCACTAACTGTACAATATAAGATATTCATAAAGATTTCATAAGTGTATAGTTTGGGATGGACATTTTTAAAAATTTCTTAAAGTTTTCTGATTTTTATACATAAATTAAAACTGTGATTTATGAAATTTTTATTATCTTATGAAATTTATTTCTATAAAAAAATGAATGAAAAACAAGTTATCATGAAAAATGTTGCAAGTGTTTGTGAAAAGATTTCTAGGTTGGACAATAAAATTTTGGTGGTATCCATCTTTTTTATCCCTCTATTGTTTTGATGCCGTTTCACATAACTTTTCCACAAGTTTTCCTCACCTCGCACATAAAGGGTATTTCAAAAGACCCGCCTAGATGTTATATTCAAACGAAGCATGTAAACTTCTGATCCCTTCAAACTTCACGACTTTTATGCAAAATACGGTTCTTAAGGAATATACAAGATGAAGTCCAAAATAAACAAAACTGAGCTAAAACAGAAACGACAGGAGCTTTGTTCTGATAACTTCGAGTTTATTTATTCAAACTAGTCTCATCTGGCCCTGAAACACTGTTATGCGCAATCTGAAAGCTTTTCGAAAGAGTGTTGCATGGAAAGACTTTCAGGATGTCGGAACTAGCCTTTTGAATGGCCTCTATAGACGCAAAGCGTTTTAATTTCGTGGTCAAATGCAATTTTACGAATAGGTAGAAGTCACAGGGAGCCATATCAGGCGAATACGGTGAGTGATTGATGTTAAAATGCGATTTCTAGTAAAAAAGTCAGTCACAAGAGTGGATCAATGAGGTGGTGTATTATCATGCAATAAGCGCCAGCCTCCTCCTCCAACTCCTCCGCGGTATAGAGGGCGAGTTCGTTGCATGCGATGCAACAAACGCTGGATAGAAAAAACCCAATATAGAAAATTGCACTGATAGTTTGGCCCTTTGACACGAACTCCTTGTGGACGATTCCCTTGAACAAATGAGCATCGACTTGATTTGTGACTTCTCCAAATACGATTTTTGGGTGGTGGCTCGTCTGGGGTCTTCCACATTCGGCACCTTGACGCTTAGTTTCAGGTTCATGTTGCAAAAACCACGTTTCATCAGCAGTTACAATGTTGTAAAGAAAGTTCTCGTCTTTTCTCGCCTCTTTAATGAGGTCTTTCAAATGTTGAATTCTGAACAATTTTTGGTCCCCAGTTAACTTGCGCGGAATGAAATGTGCGCAGACCTTTCGTAAGTGCAAATGATCAGTTCAAATGCCATAAATCGATGCTTTGGAGATATTTAACTGCGACTCCATGAATTTCAACGATGATTTCGGTTCATTTTTGATAACTTTACCAACAATTTCGATAGAATTTTCGGTGATTACTGATTTTGGGCGGCCCGTATGTTCATTGTTATTTATCGTATGTGCTCACAATCATCTCTGAAACGTGTAAATCATTCATGAACTCTGACATGAGATAGACAATCATCGCCATAAACGTTTTCCATCAATTCAAATGTTTCAGTAAACGTTTTACCAATTTTTAAAACAAAATTTGATATTATCTCTTTGTTCGCAACTCATTTTTGTACCGATGACATAAACATACGAACACTTTAGACGCAATAACTTCGCTTCACCAAGCTTTCACTGGAAGTTAGCTAGGGATGTAACTTCGAACGCACTGACTCATTAAAAAGATGGCGCCATTAAAAACACTTTTATGACGCCAGTATTGCTTATTTTGGATTTCACCTTTTATGTGTAAAATTAAATCACTTAAATGCCCACTTACAGCAGGAATATTCGTAACAGAACGTCGAGGTTTTTGGTCTGTCAGTCCTTTTTCTATTCTGTACCGGACAAGTTTGTTGAAATTTTTTCACGAACTTTTGAATTGTTGACTCATTCGATCAATTATTTCCATTAAAAACACTATTGCATTTAAAATATTATACAAATCAGTAATCAGCTTCGAAAATCTTAACGCGTTTTTCTATCGCATAAAATTCTCCATCTGTGTGCTTAACAAATGTCAAATATGACATAAACGAAAGGTACCGTCATTCACTACTCACATCTAAGCGTCACTTTTGAAAGACCCTTTACATATGCTCGCCTGCGGTATACTTAGAAAAGTATGTAAGAGAACATCAACTTCCTTCTAAACGATTGCCCCTTTTAAACTTTGTCGACTTCCCCTTTTTGCGCTCGACTGCATCATCCTAAAACATCCTATAGTATTTGATTTTCTTGTAATCACACAAAAAACAACAACTGGACAACGAAAATATTTGATTTTCCTCGCTGTTGTTGACTCAAGAGCCAGAAATTAGTTTCATGCAATTAGCTTGGCTACTTAAGTTGGCCTGAACAAAGTGGCCAGCTGATGATTTCCCGACGGCAAACATTAAGCAAAATATGCTTCCGTTATTCTATTGTTGCTAATATGGTAGAAGCATTACTCTTAAAGATAGTGCTTATTTTGCACTCCCATTATTTACTTTATTTCCATTCTGATTTTCCGTTGTTTTCATTTTAGCCGTCAGGCTGTTGTGCCTCGTGCAATGTAAATTTTGTAGTTTTGCTCTTAATTTTGTCATCTAAATTATTATTTGTTGTTTTTTCCCCTCTTTCCGCGTTCGCTGCTTGCAATTTGCGCAAATCTCAAACACAGCAACAGCAATAACTATTATCATACCCGCCAACTCAGTCTACTATAATTTGATGATGTTCTTGTTACTTTTTCTTCTCGGCACGGCTTTGCATTCTAGTTTCTGTTGTTGTTGCATTTTTGGTAATTTAGTTTTTGGCGCGTGTAAATTGTATGAAAGTTTCCAGTTTATCTCCTTCCGCGCACTCATACCCAGCCATTGTATCGCTTGCTTTCCTCGCGTTTTCTCTGCTGTAACTTTACAGAATTAGTGGGATTTGGCATTTCTTCAGCTCTTAAGTTGACTTTCATTTGGCACTCGCATTTTATATTTTTTGTCGCACTGAAGTTCTGCCGAAAATGTGCTTTAAGTTTAATATCACTACTGCGTTGTGTTGTTTTTTGTTTTAATTATACTGATGGTATCTGTTGTACGTGGTTGAAATCAAAGTTTGCATCTTTTGGTAGTAGGGCAAAACAACTTGCAAATATCCCTCATGAGTGTCAGTAGTGCCATGAAATTTAATATTTGAAATATTTTTATATTATAGTCAAAACACACACCCATGTTTTTCACCGGTTTCACTTATCCGATTCCTTTTTTTACTTGTAATTTGCATGCCGAGCTTGTTGGCATAGACACTTTTTCAGCAAACATGAAGTATTTTTCAAGAAAATGTTTAGTTTCAAAGCTGAATGCAAAGGCACACCTTCCTTTTTTGTCAATTTCTCATACAGTAATTTGAGCCTGTGTTTGTTTGTTTGTTTGTTTGCTGCTTGGATCCCCTAAATAGAGTTGTGGTCAGGATGTCACACAAAATCATTCGCCCAACTTGTCCTCGTAGCTTAAGATTTTATATTAAAATATCTGATTATGCTTCGAAATACTCTTCATTGTATGCCATTACTTTTCCCATCTTTCGAGTAGCATACAGATTTCACGGGGAAACTCCTCATCTTTTGTGGTTCGATCCATTTTAACCTCTGCGAACTGCGAAAATACTGATCAGTCGGAGAGTGTGCTTTCGGTCGAAATAAATGATAGTTGGAAGTAGCAGCGTCTGCAGAGCATGGTGGCGAAGTGGATAGTGTAGAGAAAACAGAAAGTGGCGCTATTTCCCAACCACTTTTCAGCTCTCAGTGAATTGGACAGAACCCACGGACTTGCTGGCGTAATAATTGGATATTTGTATTCATTTTATTGTTGTGTAAGTCTTGAATGGGAAGACCTCTCATTTTTGTGTTCCTTAGTACATTTTCACTCTTATTGCGACTTAGGGCTGAGCCTTTGCATGCCGAGGAAAAGCTTTGCCATGCCCATCTTTATTCTGTGACCAATTTTCTTTCAGTGCTCGGCTCAAATGAGTTACGTTTCATACCGGTCTTCTGTGATGGATCTTCATCAGGTGTTGCCTCAACATGTGAACCTTGTAAGATTTTATGCTTTCCGCTCACGGCACGTTCTTTTCCTAATCGGAGTCGTTCAATAGGTATTTAAGACAATTTGATAAGATATATTAGAATAGCAAAACTTCCCGCAAATGCGAGAAATCCGTGAATACTTCAAACCGATCCTAATATTATGAAGAAACACAAATTTACTAATGTAGTGTTATAGTTGCTCGCAAATATCCGAGTTCAAATATTGTATTTCGACTAGTGCCGAGTAGCCATTGAGGCTACTTATTCAAAAATGGGCCCAATAAAAAAAAACACCATTCGCTTATGCCTTTGTAGTCATAGGAGTATTTATGGATATTCTGTTTGCTCGATTTTCGGTATGAACCGACAGATCGTTTACTCAGAAGTTTTCGATGATGAATAAAAATCGTCTAGTCTCAGGCTGCTTTAAAAGTTCCAACAACTTGAGATCACGGAGTTTCAGGATTTTTCGGGATTCAACATTTTCGCTATTCTTGATACAAAATTTTACCAGCTTTTTGTAGACTTGGATACACACGAAAATTATGTCTGATATAATAAGATTTAGAATTCCGAAACTAATTTCTGAACTTATTTATGGCACATTCGTCGAAATATTGGTGTTCTTAATGTGCGCGATTATGCCAGATTGTATGTAGTCTTTAAAAAAATGAAGTGAAGCCTCACCTAGGCAGACACTCTCCATCAGTCAACTGTTTTCCCATATAGGAAAAAATGTCCGCCTAAGCGAAGTATCTGTCTAATAGAGGTATCCTATGAATTAATATAATTTTGATTGCTGGATAAAGTCAAGTCATTCTTAAGTCAAGTCATTCCAAGCTAGAAAAGAAGTACTAGAGTCCAGGCATTTGAGATGCTTAATCGCGATGTTAAATGCCCTACACTGCAAACCTACTTGAGAGAAGTGTCTATCTTACTTAGAATGAAATGACTTAGAGTGGTGGATGTACGCAAATTTTTTTTTTTAAACCCAAGCAATACTGCTCATTGCACTTAAAGCAAGAAACTGGATTTAAAGATAGGAAAGGGCAGGTTGCGTAAGTATTGATTACTCCTCTGCAAACTTCCCAGATTGTTGGATGAATTTTACCAGTTTTTCGACACAAAAATGTACCATGTAAGTTTAACGAAAGCCAGACAGCGGCGGAAAAAATTTTCTGTATTACCTTCATCTTCCAAAAAATGTGTATACAGTGGATTAACAATGATGTCTATGGTGTCCTAACAGAGCTCATAACTGACTCCTCCTCTGATTGAAGAAGAATTTTGCCACCACCCTTTCAAGGCTTTTCAGGAAACACTTGGTTGTTTTGCCGGTGTCAATATTACACCAATGGTATTCATGCAATTTTTTACTGAGGGGCCCGATTTATCAGAATGTTTCCAGTATATATGCATGTAATTGACGCATACACCCTTTTTGGTTGTTTGGCCGAGCTCCTCCTCCTATTTGTGGCGTGTGTCCTGGTGGTGTTCCACAAATGGAAGGACCTACAGTTTGAAGCCGACTGCAAGCGGCAGCTATTTTCTATGAGAAGCTTTTTCATGGCAGAAATTCACTCGAAAGTTTGCTGAGGGGCGACTGCTATTACAAGAAACCTTTTCTTCATTTTAGTTTTTCTTGGCCACGGCGGCTCTTTCCACTATACTAGACCTAAAATTGGCTACACATCAATTGGACACTCCAAAGAACCGCAGTTCGTTAGACAGTTCCTTGCTCTGAATACAACCGTGTCCCGGCACCCACATAACTTCAAGCTCAGTCCGCTTTGAAACAAAGTTTTGCCTCAACTTAACATTCCTGAATAATTTTTGAGAAGGTGTGAACGATTTCTTTACTTTTCTTAGTGCCGTCCTGCGTGCGCGCTGCGAGTATAGGCCCAGGATAAAAAATTAAATTATAATAATCATACATTCATCTATATTTTAAAATGTATAAAAAATCGTATTTTAAACTGAGCCGCGTATACTATTTAAAAGACACTCCCTATGTTTGTGCGGACATTAAAGAGAATATAACTGAATGAACAAAATGCCAAATATCCATACAGAAAGCGTAAATCACTTGCCGCAAGCAATTTGCTGCATCAATTCAGCTGCTTCATCACACCTCCACTTTAGTGTTGTTGGCACACAATAAAATATCGAATGACACATTGAAAATAACAGCGACAAATAGGCAAATGAAGAGAAAGAGAGGAAAGAAAGTGGGAAACATGGAAATATGTACGTATAAAAAAATGGCAAAAACAATGCGCGCGTGGTAATGATGCAAATAAAAAATACCATTAAATGAAATGGAGCAGCAAGAAAAAACCAAAAACAATAGCAAAACATAAAATATAAAATGGCAAACAACAAATCAATCGAGAAGATCAAAAGAACGAACAACGATTTATTCCATTCAATTGTTTCGCTGCAGCATCGAGAAAGGCAAACACAATGCCCATTTGTCTAAGTGTCTGTATATACAAATATATACACATGTAGAGGTATATGAATATGTGTATGCTATCTAGCCACATATACGTTCATCACCATAGCGCATTCATTTCGCCAGTAATTCAGCAGGAACGCTATGCACCCACCCAACTACCCACCGAACCCAAAACTGGGTTGTCATGTACCACTTACTACATACTTGCCGCATGCTGGTTGCTGGTTGCCGGTTTCAATCTATGTATGTACATATATACATACAACCGAGCGCAATTCCGCTGCGCTGGCATTTCGAGTTGCATGGCTTAACACACACCACATTCTCATTTACGTACATACAGACATGTTGCGGCGCCTGCTTCGGCCTCACAGCGCAAAATCGAATATCGCATTACCACAATTTAAATTTTATTACATGCGACACCAACTCCAATCAGCTTCAATTTAAACTATTTCAGCTCTTCTCATATGTCTCAGTCGGTATCATTCGCTGCCACTTCACTGGCACACTTGCACAAGTTTACAAAATGCCACTTGCCACTTGCCACTTTGGAGGTGTTCGTTTGTAAGCATTCCCCATGTATATATGTGCGTGTGGATGTGTGCATGTAATATTGTTTGATATCGGAAACTTAACAGCGCTGCTGTGGTTCAGTAACGTGAAGCAATTCGTCGGCGGAAGAGTTGCACTCGCTGTGTTGCCAGATATTTGTAGGGGCACAGCGTGCACAACATGCATACATATTTACTCGCATACAGTGTTGAAGGTTTGGCACATTTACAAGTGATTGTTATCGTGATTATATGTGCATGTGTATGTATGTTTTAAAATTCTAAATTTGCTACAAAAGCTTTCATAGCTGTCCGACTCCTTTGGTTTATGGCTTAAGTGAAGAGAAATTTAAGATATATGGTATCTCTGTGCATGTGAGTTTTCACGTAGGAAAAACTTGCGAGTCTTACGCTCGTGAAAATTAAATCTAAAAACAAGTACTCACTAGAGATATACATTTTTCATATTTTACGATCCCAGAAATTTCAGAATACCGTAATTAAACCTGAGGTTAAATATTCCTTATTTTGTAACAGCCTAAGTTGAAAGAAATTGCTTCGTACCATATGATAAATAAATGAGTTTATAAACATTTTTATTTTATTTCATTAGCCACAAAACAAAAAACAATAATATTTGTATACGATATTATTAACAGTTCTTCGAGGTTTTAGCAACTCAAAGAGTCTAGCTCCCATGACAACTCGGGGGGTTCCAGATTTTTTAAACGATGAAAATTCAAACCGTCCACAGGCGTCATTCATTTTCGCTAACACTGCTTCAGCACTTTTGTCCCTTCCACTTTCAGAATAAAATGATGTTGCTGTTGTTGCAACAACATAAACATTCCCCATGCATATACGAGGAATGCTGCTGAAGTGACAGTCCTTGGCGGGATATGAATCCGGGTCATTTCGGTTACGTACAACCGACTGCCGTGGGAACGCGAAGAATAAAGTGATAGTTGTGGAAAATATTTGGGAAGAATTTTGGTTGTAAACTATTTAATTAACAGAAAACATTCCATATTTTTCCATTAGTTTTATTTAAATAAGCAAAATGCATTTAAAAACGAAATTGAGGCACGCCGTCTTTCAAGTTCGAGTTTATTGTGTTTTTGCAGTGGTTACTTTTAGCAGTTAGAAAAGACCAATGGAAGGAAGATTGACACACAGCATTTTTTGTCAATTTTACAGCTGCATTCGACAGCTTGAAAGTAGTTGCATATATGTCATGATGTTCAAATTTGATATGCCCGCAAAACTTATACGGATAGGCAAAATTGCGTTGCTCGATATCAGCAATGCGGTCAGAATTGGGAAGGACCTTTCCGAGTCGTTTGATATCAAACGAGGTTTCAGGCAGAGTGACTTTCTATCATGTGACTTCTTTAACCAGATGCTGGAAAAGGTCGTGCAGCCACAGAACTTAATCACTCAGGCACAATTTTTTAAATGAGAGCATCGGCCTTGACAACCACGCTGTTAGTTCTGCCTTTTCCAAACTGTAAAAAGAAGCAAAGCGGATGGGTGTGGTGGGAAACAAGAACAAAACGAAGTACCTCCTGCCATCAAACTAAAAGTCGGCGCACTCGCGTGTAGGCACTCACGTTACTATTAACCGTTATGATTTTGAGACTGTAAAGGACTTCGTTTACCTAGTTATCTAGGAACCAGCATTAACACCGATAACAATGTTGGGCTTGAAATCTCACGCAGAATCTCTCTTGGTTTGGTTTTGGATTTTTGAACCTTTGCACGGTTTTGACGGCGAGTACTGTAGATGATGGAACAATGAGCTGTATGAGCTTTACGGCGGCATAGATATAGAGCAGCGAGCAAGAAGAAGAATTGGTTAGTCTGACCAAGCAGTAATCAAGACTCTCAACTCTTTCCGAATTACACCAAAACGCGTGTTGGAATGTTTTAATAAGCTGAATATCTTAGGTCAGAACAATCAGGTATAGATAATATTTGTTCTAGGGCCTATAGGAATTACCGGAAACAAAGTGGCAGATAAATTAGCCAGGACCATTTGTGGCGTAAAAAAATGTAGGGTAAAGGTAGGAGCGGAGAAGTAGTTTGAGAATGACGACAGGCACTCTAATAAAGCATTGGAGAATGAACCATCATCTTATTAACCTGGAAATGTACTCCAATGGAATTTGCAGGGTATGTAGGGAGAAAGTGAAATAGGCACATGTGTGCCAGCATCCTGCCTGTAACTGAAGCCTAAGCCAACAAATATTTGGGTAAACATTTTTAACGGAGGAGGAAGTAAAACTCAATAAAAAAGGTAAGGAAGCTTTTATGGAGGACGTTGTGCTCAGAGAAATATTCAGAACCTATGTAGTAGGCGCTATAGATCAACCAATGATGACTTCCCTCATAACTAAATATTAGTAGCAAACCTCTAACAGAGCCCGGCATGAAAAAGTTAATGGAAATATTTTAATCGAGAAGCTCGCCAAAAGAAATATATTTGTGTTTAAGTTCGTTCCGGCCATCGCATGTAAACTATGCTATAGCTATGGCTGCTGAATGCCAATTACTGCGAGAGGTTCTATTTTCAACCAACACTGGATAAATTTCGCGTAAAGAGTTACTGCATTGAGTTCATGGAAATAAGTTGAAAAGTTTTCCCGTTACTGTTTGCTGGTGTCATTGGACCCAATTTGCTTCGAGAACTAACGAACTGTCAGTGGCTTGCAAAATCGAGGGTTATTATACAGGGTTGTTAATATTCGACGGACCCATCTGGAAACCCTGTATCTTTTGACAGAGACGTCAGATCGCGTAATGACATACCGCGTGGAAGCGTCAGTCCAAGCAGATTTTTACCATGGAACAGTACACGCCACGCAAGCGCTCCCAAATTGTTTAAATTTACATTCAACAAAAGAAGTCAATTGTGAAAACTCAATGTGCGTATAAAAAAATATATAATGTGAAAAATGCGCCTTCTAAGAAAACCATTAAACGTTTGTACGAAAGGTTTTCGACTGGTGATGCTCTTTCTAATTCAAAGAGGCCAAATCAAAACTGACCAAGGCGTCGCCAAGGACATCCCAAAATCGCCGTTCTCAGCAGTTGGGCATTGCTCGGACCACTTTACAACGAATTATCCGCATTGATTTGCATTTATTCCCGCATAAGATTCAATTGACGCAAAGATTGTTGCCTGGGGACCAGCCTCGTCGATTGGAATGAGCCCAAAGAGTCATCGAAATCCGTCGGGTCCGTCGAATATGGGCAACCGGTATATATTTACAAGGTAATTACGTATGTTGTTCATGGTATGGATACTGGTGATATTTTGCTGTAGCAAGAGAGTATAATCACCCGATTTAATGCTTTTGGACTATTTCCTGTCCACAAGATTGCCTAAACAAAGCCTCAAATTATCACTAAATGCCACAAAGATACCAGTAATAGAATCGGCATCTGCTTAACTTCATCAGATTTGGGGCCATGACGGAAGGCTTCGATTTATTGTTTATTGTGTTAAGAGCTGACGAGTCGAAACAATTTCTTGATTGCAAAAATTCCGTAACCCTCTTCGAAAGTTTATTTGTTGAATTATCATACAGAAACTTTTTTCAAAAACCAGAGTTCACTTTGCATGAAAATGAAGATCCGCTTCTACGGCCAAAAAGTCGCTCGAATGGTTGACACTAAACCCAATTTTTGGAAGCAAATTTTAATGACAGGCAGCGGGAATAAACAATGCGGTAAGCATTTGGAGAACTGAAAATTCACTCGAGATCCATGAAACGCCTTTGCATGACTGAAAAGTAACTGTTTGGGCTGGCATTTACGCCAAAACCATCATTGGGCCATAATTTTACCGAGAAAACGAAACGGTCGATGGAAAACGATATCGATGGATGTTGGCTCATTATGTCTGCCCACAAATGCGTGAGAAAGGTTTAGACGGTTACTGGTTTCAACAAGACCCCCCGGACTTATTTTTGTGGTCTTATCTGAAAAGTAAGATTTACGCCAACAAGCCGCAGACTATTGACCAACTTAAGGCAAACATTCGTGCCGAAATCGACGCTATAAAACCCGAAATGCTGGACAAGGTGATGACTCATGCAGAAAAAAGATCGCAGTTTGTGGTTGCTAATAAAGGTGGCCACTTGATTGATATTGTATTCAAAAAATAGTTTTAATAAATTGTGAATAACTAAACCAAATAAAAATACCTCACTTATACAAATCAGTTTTTTTTTTTTCAAAGTTATTCAATGTTTGCATACCGACATAAAAGTGCACCCTGTAAAAGTTATCGTAGGCATAAAATGGTTCAATGGTAGATAAAAAAATCTTGGGTCGTACGATATACCTCGTAGCTTAAGTCGAAACGAAAGTTATGGGAACTGCTTAGTTTTTAAGACGCTATTAAAAACAAATTAATTTTAAACTTAGTTAACTTAAGCTTCATGGTATATGACCGCAAAAATAATAAAATCTGATCCAAAGTAATACAGTGCACCTTCTTTGGCGCTAAAGTGTGCCATTGTTCCCAGTGCAGCTTTCCCAACCAACTAAATCATAACAATTCACCACATCCCTCTCACACTAACTTCGTGTGCTCCTCTAAAAAACTGGCTCCTCAGTCTTCCTTAACTAAGTAGCGTTAAATACTAAATATTAAAAATATTTAGTAGGTTATAAAATTGAAAATAATTAAAATAGACGAGCACCTAAATTTATAGCGAGAGAGGGATTTTTGCTAGAAAATAACTATTTTTTTCTCAGTCTTTTAAGAACTGCGCGTCCTTAAATGTTTTCAAAAGTAAAAATAAAAAAAAAACATGTTATATTCTCCTGTAACATTCTTCCTAAGGAATTTTTTTATACTTGATTTGCTTATTTTTTTATTGAGACAAGTTTTTTTGTTCTTATCTACATAGACTCGTTAGTGTGTAGAGCTTTGTATTCACTTCGTATACTGTTTTCTGATGCCATCTTGCAGATACATTTAAATTGTGTGCATATCACATCACATTTTTGTTTTTGCTATTTTCTATTTAATCGCATTTTCTTAATACTATTTTACTGTGTTTGTGCCATTGCTGTCAAATTACATAAATGGAGGAGAAGCAAAAAGTTGAGCGTTTCATGAAGGCAATCCACTGATGGGTTTATTCGTTGGTTGATTTGATGGCAGGGTTGTGCTTTTGATTGTTACTATATGTGCGTGTATTTTAAATGGAGCAGGTTTCGTTTATCGCTTTGTTTGACAAAATTGTATTGTAATTGGAGTTATTACAATTGATTTTTGTTTTTGCTTTTGTTTTTTGTAATGGTGAAAGATTCCAAAGGATTCTTTTTATTTTCGAATTGAGTAATTCATAAAATGCCCATTTTAGATTGGCTTGAGCTAAAAAGAGTTTCTAAGCGTAGTTTGTATTTCTGAAAATAAAATTATAGCCAAGTTTATTGAATGTGGTTTTAAAAAAAGTATTTTAATTGAAGAAGGGAGAAAGAGAAAATAATTTTCCTACTACGATACCATGTGAAGTGATTAAAGTATTTTGGAGATTTTAGTTTGTTGTGAAAATTGGTTTATTTATAAGCTGGCGAATAATAAAAAAAACGGAAAGAATTTCGAAAGAACTTTAATAACACCGCCTTGCAGTGAAATTGAACTTTTTAAATGAGGTAATAGATGTCGCCGAATGTTTTGGTGCATGGCTACCATTCAGAAATGCAAAAGCTCTTAACCCGGGCATGAGACACTAATTGAAAACAAAAGTGTTTTTCTAATGGCATTCGCTCTTCGAGAATATTTCTGCCCTGAAAAAGTTCCTCATGAAATTGTAAGTCCTTTCAGTCTTGAAAAAATCTAGACGCACACCACAAGTAGGAGGAGAAGCCAAACATTCAAAAAGGGTGTAGGCGCGAATTATATATAAGTATTGTATATATAATATAATATAATTTAATTTTCTTTCTTAGCTTAAGGCGTCATAACTCTTCGGTCAAATCTATAAACTAACGCACGTTTTTGTATGATTTCTTTAATGTTGTGAAACATAAGTTACCAAAGTTGAAAGTTGAACAAAAAAAGTTGTGTAAATTTCAGACTGATTTGAAATTTGTTCCAAATTTTCAAACTATTTTCGCAAAAAACCAATATTGGTTTAAAAAACACCGACAATGGCTTAAAAACAGCCACTATTCTTCTATCCAAAGATATGTCGAAACTTGAATTTTGGAAAAAGTTAAAGGACCTAAAGCTTTTCCTGTCGGTGAGGTTATTTCTTTTGATTAAGATGGAAATGGGAAAATGTTGAAACATTTTCTAATACGTTTTCAGGCACTAGTCGTTCTACGAGCCATGCTAGGTCACTTACAAAACTTGTGGAACTTTTGAAACTGTGACATTTTTAATTATTCAATGCTGAATGGTACGGTTTTCTAAAGTTAAATATCTGCGACTCTTTTTAACATTTGTCTGTTTATTTTTTAAATCGGAAAATGTTTTTTTAACATTTGTTTATTTTTTTAAGACAGCAAATGCTTTTTAATATTTTTTTTTTAATTTGTGGGAAACAATTTTTTTTGTAATTTTATATTTTTTATTTTATTTTTCAATAGTAGATGGTCAGTAATCTCTGAACGTTTCATAGCGGAATTCCTATAACTTTTCAAGTTATATTTAAGTACGCACGGCGAACCACTTCCCAGAAATTTTCAAAGCAAGAAATCAAGATTTGCTCAAGCTGATCGCAAAAAAATTGTTGTGAGTGGTAGTAAGCGGATTAAGAGAGGCTTTATCAAAATAAAAGTACTATAAGGTCTCGTTTTATGAGGTGGATACGTTCTACAGAAAATCGCATATAAAAATTTCACATAAAAAAAATCTCGCCTGGCTCGAAAAAGTAGGGATGCGTTCCGTAATTTTCTAAAATCACATAAAACCAAAACAACGAGTTAAAATTAGTTTAAAACCGCATAAAAAGGTCCGCAGAAATTAAAAGAAATAGGCTGCTTTATAAATTACTTCGAGTGTCTGAAATAAATTCATATAAAGGCTTAAAATAAACTTGTATGGAAATTTAATTATCTTTCTAATCTTTATCACTATCTGATTGACCATTTGCAAAGTGGTTCCAAAGAGATTCCAAGTGGTTCCTTCATCATCAGGGGAGACTGTCTCTGCTATATATATTTGGGTATAAGGCGTTGGATTAATGGATCAATAAATAAGAAATAGTGTGAGCTTTCAGTATCCCTCGATTTTTGTAGACTTTCTATACCTGGGCTTCCTAAACAAGCCCATATGTGTGTTTGTCCAAAATATTTTTGGATGAAATACAAACCGCACAACTTCAAAATCGCAAAAAGAAAAAATAAACCGCATTAAATGAGACCTTAAAGTATTTGGAAAATTGATCAGCCTTAATAGTTTGATTACCTCTTATCGAAAGTGTTAGAGTATATTTTGATAAAACAAATTTTTTTTTTCTTTTTTATAATATTAAATTTTTTTTCTAACGCACCAGAAAACGCTTATTGTGCGATACTAAAATGGTAGTAAATCTGCGTTTATAGCATATGAACTTACTACCTTTGACGTATAGTATCGCGCACATATACATTTTTTTTTCATATGAAAAGTACTGGTGAACACTGCAATAACTAAAAATTTGATTTGTAATGTTTATTATTGTTTCATTAAAAAAATTTGCATTTCTAAGCTTGAACGACTCGTATGTATATAAACTAGTCCTATAAATGTCTCGCTTAATTTTAAATTGTAGGGCTTTTAGAATTTGATCCCTTTGAAATCAAAAACAAAAGACATTTTATAAATATATTTTTTTATTTTTAAATTGCAAATTGTTTAATTTTGCTATTAAGCAGTTGATACAGGTTTTTTATAAAATATGCTCTAAAGTAAAATTGCTTTTAAAAGTGTACATTGTCAAGAAATTATGAAAAAAAATTTTTTTTAAATAAAACAAAATAAAATTTGGTAAATTTTGGTAAATCATACTACCCAAAAATACCCAACTCTGGAAAGCAGCACATCACTTCAAAAATCAATATTCATTACTAAAGCTGTAAAGCTGTGCATTGCCTCTCTTTTCGTGCCTCTTTCACCTTGGTAACTGCATAACAAGCTCCGAGTATAACAGCCAAAATTGGAAATTCATTTCGGTTTTCAATGAGCCAGAATGCGGTGCGCTGCCATACAATGCCTGCATGCGTTATCCCATTGAAAAGAACAAAAGTAATCGAGCGAAACGTGCCAATCGCTCAGTCGTTACAATAGCGCCATAAAGTAGACTACAATGGAGTAGACATAAGCTCGACTCAGGGCAATATCTACTAAAAAGCATATCAACCTAAACACTTGTAATACCATCAATACACTCCACTAATACTACTACCATTGGCTCAACAATCGCCAACAATCTCTTTGCATCTATAAATGAGGGTATTTGGGGGCTGAGTAGTAGGTCGCCTGTACGATGCTGTCGTGTGCCAATTTTCTTTGTTCTTACGGGCATTGCAATTTTGAATTTTTATGACTCTCCTGTGTGCATGAAATGACCATGGATATGAGGCGTCCACTAGCCACATGTGTCGCTGATGAGGGTACAGGGCGTATGAGGAACACGAAACGGTGTGTTTTGCACAATCCCACCACAAGCTGTAGTTTGTCTGTGTCGGCGTGCATTTAAGCATGATCAGCATGTAAGGTTTGGTAAGTGGTTAAGTACTGTGTCTGGTGAATGTTGCAAACCTATTGGCGTATTTAATGGGTAGAGGAAAGAAGGCTGGAAAGCGTGAAAGACAGTTGTGAGGTCTGAAATGTTTCAAAAAGTAGTGTTACTGAACCAATTGCATTTCTCTCACGGAACCAATTACATTACAAATATCCAAAAACATGCTTGTTTGCATTCACACTTAACTCTGAAAGCCATACTAATTTGAAATGTGTCAAAAAGTTGCAGTTGAATTGTAAACAACCAAGTTAAGTATGAAAAACCAGTTTGCTTTACGAAACCAAAGTCAACATTTTTTTCTCAAATCCACCCCATACAATGCTAAATAAACTTGTGTGCCTTAAAAAGGTGTTCTGTATGCAAACATCTTTAATTTTCATACTGACTCAACTTTAAAAGGCAAGTTGGTTATCTTGTTTGAGTTCTTTGAAAATGAAAATGGGCTGGCATGTCAAATTGGAGGACAACCATATCAAATATATAAAATCTGCTTCTCCGTGCGCGTGCAATCCTTGAAAATCTCACACTCTCCTCGCCTCTTCTGCCACATCCATATGCATGTAAAAGTGGCTGCTAGCCCCATCCGCCCATTCGCTTGTTGTCGTGTCAGTGCCAGCTTTATAATGAAAAATGCGCTAAGCTAAACAACTGCAATAAAAATCAACAACAAAAATTTAGATGAAAAAGTTCTTGGTTAAGCAACGGCGCTCGAAGGGCGAAAGGTAAAGGTGAAGTTGAAGGAAACAAATTGGAGTATCGCCGCGTTGGCACTCGCTAACATGAAAATAAACAAACAACAAAATGCACACATGTACATGTACAAATGTATGTTAATATATAGGCCTTGGGAACATGTCTACCTGCACACATAAAAATAAATTTTTTAAAATGCTCAAATATGTGCTTGTTTTGTGTACTTTGGCAAAAGTTTGCCAACGCGCCAAAATTAACATCAATGGCAAGAACCAACACAAAAATGCGCCACTGAAAGCCATAGCCGACACCACTCAGAGCAATGTTTTCGTATTTTGTTGTTGTAGTTTCTTAGATTTTATGTGACAATGGGGCAAATAAATTTCCTTTACTTTTTCCATTTTTTTCGCATGAAGTATATTTCTCATATACACACACTCGTACTTACACATTTTTGTATGGGGAAGGGTTTCAATGTTGCTATCAGCAAACAATGGCTCACGAAATTGACTTTTCCTAAAAATTTTAGCGGTGAACCAATGTAGAGCGGAGAAGGGATGTTGAAAATAAATGAGTAAGAAGGGACAAAAAAACACACACAACTGCAAAACCATATATGCTGCCACTCTGGATTATCCCATTTGAAAAAGTTTTTTCGACAAGGCAAGTTTTATGACTGGATTACCCAGAAATTGAGATCATCTTATTGAGGGCTCAGAAAATTTGCCATTCAGGAGTAGTTGGAGTGCTAAAAGACGAGAGTTCTTAGTGCGTAAAGATACAAAGAAAATATAAAGTTCATTGATATTGCAGTAGTTCCCTTCACATGCGTTAGGGCAATCAAACGAGAAACTGTTTTTTTCTCACTCACCAACATTTTCGAATAGATCACATCCAAGGCGAAGTCCGAGAAGTGGGGTTCGTTAAAGTAACCAAACGAGAAACTGTTTTTTGCTTGCTGCAGTTTTGTTTTTGGATTGGTCATATCCTAGGCAAATGCATAGAAGCGGAGTTCGCTAGAGCTGTTATTATTACTTGTAAACTGAAGCATCAGATGACCGCTAAAGTGTTTTATTTCTCCGGGCTAACTAGGTTTGAATTCATTGAAAAGTATTAAAATAGAAAAATGTGAAATTATTAATACATTAACTAATTAACGGCTTGAATAATCCAACGACTTCACGTTGTGACCCCTTACGACTAAGTCGACTTCAGCGACTTTTTGATGAACAAATGTTTTGGCTACTTGACTACGTGAATGGGGATTTGACCACAGCAACTGATTCACGGCGAGCTTTTGTAACTTCCCCTAATGCACGATGCTAACGCAAACTGATGCTTTATGACTTTTCTATTACCACAACTTCGGCTAGTAGACAATTCTCTAATCTTTTGATCACTTCTTTTGTACTCCAGCAGTTTGGCAGCTAACCATTTTACTTTTGCATGTAGGCAGTTGCAAAATTTCGATGAGAATGTAAGAAGAAAAAATATACCTATATATGTATATATAAGGCAACAAAAAAGAAGCAGATCACTTGGACATTTCAACCAGCAAATCGTAAACAAGGCCCTTGGCTCACTTTTGGCGGTTCATTCGATGGATTTTAACCAAAGATTTAAAGATGTTTTCATAAAAAGTGCGGCTGGTTCAACAACCAGTGCCGGACGACCACAAAAAATTGTATGGAAGTATTGTAATTAGAGCAATACAAGAATTAGAGGCAGCTGAATAACGAAATGCTTGATTCTTTTAAGAAACTGCCGATAAGCAGCGGGGAGCATTGCCACTTCTGTACATGTAAATAAGTAAAATACGCAATCCTCAATCCAACCCATCGACAATCACCAGTCCATTTAAAAAAAGTGACCGAAGGCAATATACAAGGAATATGTAATAGAGCCACACTTTCGTGAATATAATACAATAATACAAATTTTATTTTTGGGGAACAGTACCGAACAATGTTGAATGAGTTCTTAATACCGAAACTAGATGAGTTAAAATTTCAAAAAATGTAATTATAGTCCACAAAACATGGCATACCATGAACATTTCGGGGATTATTTGAAAGATTTTGGTTTACCCAAAGGAACTGCTTAAGCAAATCGCATACCATTCAAGAAGAACATTCGTCAAGAAATCATTGATCTAGCGCCGAAAATCTTGATGAATATAGACGAAAATACTTTAAAAATAACAAAAATTTGGCTGGACTCTGGCGGGTGCGTCCTATCTGATATAATTTCCAAACAATAAAAAAATTAGATCTGTTGCTTTAGTTAAGGATATGCTGTTAAAAAAATGTATTATTGTATTTAATTCCTTGTTTAATTAGAAGAATAGGAAATCTGACGGTACATTTGTATTACCATTCATCAACCTGAACTTATTTCGACATGAACCCATAGAAAATTTGTCGTTTACTTGAAAAAAAGTTTCAAAATGGGGCTTAGAAAAAATTGAGCAAGCTTAAAAACTGCAATATTGCAAGAAATGCAAATGGAACATGGTAAAGTTAATTCCCTTCATGCGTGGGCGATTAGATGATTTTTAGTCTGCCCGGCCATATGAGAAAAAATAAATAAGTTTTTCCTTTAATTTTTGATATTATTGCTTTGAGACAAAATACCATAAAAACTCTACTCTGATACGCAGAAATGCGATAAACTATTCTCGTCGAAGGTCTTAAATATTTTTACTCACTATCTCTAACAGTTTTGAAAAACAGTAATTATTATAAATTCTAAAAAATTAAGTGTGAATGAATTCGCAATTTATTTGCAGCAAAAAACTTAAGGGGTTATACGCAGTTATGACTTTCAAAAAAATCGATTTTTTTATAGCATTTTTGTAATGTACATACATTCAAAAGTATACGCACGAATTTTGAAGTAGATCTAAGCAATACTTTCGGAGTTATACCTAAATATGTAGAGATGCCTCGGCACGTTTTAAGGTAGGTATTCAAACTTTAAACGTGTTTTTTTCAAAACGGCATTTTTCAAGTCGGTGTACACGATATCTCGAAAACGGCTTGTTTGATCGGTCAACCGTTTTAACTCAATCTTTAAAGATACATTTTCTGGTAATTAATCGTTCCTTTTGTAAATCTGATACTTATTTTCCATTTTATAATAAATTTACGGCCAAATTTTAACGTAAAAATCGAAATCATTTCTTTTAAAAGCTGCCATTTTGTGAAAATTCACTATTTTGATTAGCCGAACGATTAATTACTAGATAATCTAATATATTAACAAAATTTGTTTGGTTTTTTGATTTCAGATAATCCAATCCTGAGTTTCGATGTGCGCCGTAAATCGTCTTTTTTTAAAGGAGGTTCCAGAAATCGCCTGCAGCGCTCTCTATAATCAACATTTTCATAAATAAAAATTTTGTTACGTTCTTGAAGGATGCTTTTATAACCGCCAAAAATTTCAAATTAAAATATTTTGAAGTTTCTTCAGGATAAATCCTTGACAACCCGTCTTTTATTTGCTTCATAACTGCGTATAACCCCTTAAACAAATGTTGTTTACCCTTTGTTAATCCACATTTTTCTAACCATAATTAGGCCAAAATTTTAAATTCAGTTTTCTACTAGCTTGCATATGTGACAAAGTTACTGTTATTTTAAGCTACCTCACAACTGATATGAATAGCAGACCCACCTAGTCAGAAAACTACCCTTTTTCCATACAACAGCCGATATAGCATTTTGTACATGGTAATATTTTACGAGATATCAATTTTCAGATTTCGATCACAATAATGCTTGCCTCATACTAAACCAAAGCAAGCAAAAAATGCTAGTCCGATTAAGGACAACATTCACTAATTTGATATTGAAAAGGCTATTTAAAGGATAAGAATTCATGAATTTGCAGTTAAAATCTGTTTGTTAAATATAATTTCAAATATTACACAGATTTATTCAGCATCTTCAGATTTTCTAATAAAATTAGTCTTGCTATGCAAGTATCCATAGATAAAATAAATAAATAAATTTCAAACTTTGCATCGTTCCAAAAATTAAATGAAAGTGTTTTTCATCGAATGCTATGGAAAGTAAAAGAACTCTAGTACAATAAAAGCATTTTTTTGTCTTTCTCAATGATATCAAATATGCTTTTGTTGGCGAAGCGACGATGTATTAAATTATAATTCAAATAATTGAATATGTATTCGTTTTAATGATTTACAACATACCCAAATAGAAGTTAAAAAATGTTGAAGTGAAATAAAATGGGTTTGAATAAATCAGTTTGTAGTCGATACAAATGTGGTCCTTTTCGGACTAGTTCGAGTTCAGTAAGGACATTCCGGTTGTAATCTAGTATTTATATAAGGGAGCACAAAATTAGTAATCCAATTTCTTGAATAAGTTTTTTACTAAATAAAAAAATATTTTGAGTAATGGAAATTTGTTTTAAAATCTTACCCGCTCCACTATCTATGAAACTATCTAGTTCAGAAGTGTCAAATTTTATTGATGTACGACGCCATTTGCAAAAATATAAATCTTGCGAAAGTGCGATTAATTTCGGGCCACCTTGTACCATACATAGATATTAGAGGCATTTGGCAGCATGTATCTACGATGCTTGCACGGCGAATGAACAAATATTAGAAGACGAAACAACACTTAAGAACCCAAAAAAGTTGAAAAAAGGCTATGGGCAGACAGTAAAACAGGCAAGCAAAAGAAAACAACAACAAAAAAAAACAAATGTGTGCAAACACCTGACCAAACTTGGTGGTGACTTTGTGACATACCCGTACAAACATACATAATCGTAAACACTTTCTTGTGAACATATCCGTTGTGGACGATTTAATGACGCAAACACAGTGAGAGCGAGTGGCTTGACGTTGTCAAAAAGTTATTATCAAAATTTAAAATTTTGTAACCAGAGTTTTAGAAAAAAGTTAAATACGGAGATTTATAGTGATTTTGATATAACAAAGCGCCAGTTTGAAGTAGCGCAAAATTTGCGTTGCTTTTTGATTATTTTTTCCCAGGTGGTGTTGAGCATTTTCTCCATATAACGAAGGTAATACATTTTTTAGAACCAAACTTCCACTTTAAACTTGAAGCGTAACCAAACAATAAAATCCTCAACCTGCAGTTCAAAAGGCTCGAAGGGCCTTTCGTTGTATGTTTTTGTATTTTTAGGTCGCTTACAGCATCGAAAATCTCGAACTCTGCAATATTATTTGACTATGTAGCTCATTTTTTTACTTTATTATTGTTATTGTTATTTATGTGGAATACTGTAGACTTAGTGCATTGTTTGATCGAATCAGGTTTGAGGTCTGTGGCACTGATGTGTTAAGAAGCGACCACCTTGGCCCCTTGGCACCACAAGATCTACTCAGATTTCTTCGGAGTTCGGGTAGATTTAAAGAAAATTAAAAGTGAATCCAAGTGTAGTACAATAGATCTAATTAATGTCTGAATGGCTGCAGCAAGAGTAGTTGTCCAGACAAAACAAAAAAACAAACTTATTTAAAACCGCAAGCCTTTATATTTAACTTTCTATTAAAGACGTTGAGGAAATCGCCAAGCGGTAGCGATATAAATAACCCTATATATAAGGCAACAAAAAAGAAGCAGATCACTTGGACATTCCAACCAGCAAATCGTAAACAAAAAATAGATCAACTGCCATAGTTACCTTGGTCACATCTGCCTACCAAATTTCAACTAGATCCAGATATCTACATATAAAGCTCAAAAACTAATTTGCGTTGAAAGACCTTCTCGTTTTGTCTTGAAAATTGTATTGGTATATAAATTGTTGTTGTTGCCTAATACTTACAAATATCGGACGAAAGTTAATATACCATTTCATCTTCATAAAAGTCATGAAAATTTATGTCTATACTTTATAAAAATTCATATTTTTGAACAAAAAATTATTTTTAAAATTTATCCACATTTAATACTCCAATACCTCTAATAATACGATACTGCGTTGAGAGTAGTTGTCCAGACAAAACAAAAAAAAAACTTATTTAAAACCGCAAGACTTTATATTTAACTTTCTATTAAAGACGTTGAGGAAATCGCCAAGCGGTAGCGATATAATAGGACTATGAATAAGTTCGTGCGGTTTTACAACAGATGGCGTAACTTGATTATTATTCCATCGATCCACATTTCCAAACATTCATTGGAGAGCTACTGTCGTAAGGCACAAACGTCAGTATAAGTTTTTTATTTGAAGCGTAAACAACAATATTTTTACCACACTTGAAAATGTCGAATTTCGTGCCAAATAATGTGTTTTTGCGGGGAATTCTTCTTCATTATTTTAATATGAAGAAAAAAGCAGCCGAAAGTCATCGTATCTTGGTGGAAGTTTATGGTGAGCATGCTCTATCTGAGCGAACGTGCCAGAAGTGGTTTGCACGCTTTAAAAGTGGTGATTTTGGCTTGGAAGACGAAGAACGCGAGGGTGCGCCGCCAAAGTTCATGGATACCGAATTGGAGGAATTGCTCGATCAAGATCCGGCTCAAACGCAAGAAGAGGTTGCAAAAACTTTGGGAGTTGATCAATCAACCATTTCCAAACGTTTAAAAGCCATGGGAATGATCCGAAAGGTAGGCCATTGGGTGCCGTATGAATTGAAGCCAAGAGACGTTGAACGCCGTTTTATGGCATGCGAACAACTGCTTCAACGGCACAAAAGAAAGGGTTTTTTGCATCGAATTGTGACTGGCGATGAAAAGTGGGTCCATTACGACAATCCAAAACGTCGGGCAACGTATGGATACCCTGGCCATGCTTCAACATCGACGTCGGCGCAGAATATTCATGGCCTGAAGGTTATGCTGTGTATCTGGTGGGACCAGCTGGGTGTTGTGTATTATGAGCTACTGAAACCGAATGAAACGATTACGGGGGATGTCTACCGACGACAATTGATGCGTTTGAGCCGAGCACTGCGAGAAAAACGGCCGCAATACGCCGATAGACACGACAAAGTTATTTTGCAACATGACAATGCTCGGCCACATGTTGCACAAGTGGTCAAAACATACTTAGAAACGCTCAAATGGGATGTCCTACCCCACCCGCCGTATAGTCCAGACCTTGCGCCATCCGATTACTATCTCTTCCGATCGATGCAACATGGCCTGGCTGACCAGCACTTCCGTAATTACGATGAAGTCAAAAAATGGATCGATTCGTGGATTGCGGCAAAACCGACCGAATTTTTCACAAAGGGAATCCGTGAATTGCCAGAAAGATGGGAAAAAGTAGTAGTAAGCGATGGACAATATTTTGAATATTAAATTTGTAACCATTTTACGTCAATAAAGTTTCAAATTTCGAAAAAAAACCGCACGAACTTATTCATAGTTCTATTAAATAACCCTATTTCATAGAAATAATGCCAACGGAATTTCGCTTTTCACCACGGATGTTCTAATTTTGACTGCAAAAATTCGCTGAGGTGAATACATCGTTCGCTCCAATTGTGATTGGGCTCTATAACAAAAGGTGGCGCTCGTCTGCTGAGTTAGTCAGTTCATTTTGCTATCGTAACAGTACGAGTATTTGTTGTTGTTGGTGATGCTTGTTGTGTTTTGAAAACTTTGGCGATTGCATTGTGTTGAACATAATTATTAATTAGGTTGACAAATATTTGCACACGATATTTATAGAGAAGAGAGTATAGAACTGCCAGGACAACGAAAAATGAGATGAAGCAGTGTGAGTATGAAAGCAATCACCAATACAAAGCACCGAAGGGGAGTGTATGAAAATTCAAAAGCATTACCATTTATAGCTTCTGGGGGTGGCAAACTTAACGCAACTCAAAAAGGTGGTAAAATAAGTGGTTATTTGAGGTGAGTATTTGTGTTGGCATGGTTGTGTCTGTTGTTATCGTGAATGCCGTTGGTATTTATAAGTCTAACTACATGTGTTGGTTGTTGTTTGTTTGCAAGTGGCTCGCATTGATGGCGGCATGCACGAGTAGGTAGTTAGGTTGAAGTCGCCTACAAATCTTCCTTGTTGTTGTCAAAGGCGCTTAACGTTTGTGTGCTAACTGACATGAAAAACTTTATTTTTGTACTGTGTACATTTCGCCATTTCATTTGAATATCCGTACAAACAAATGCTGCTATAAAAAGGCATATGTGTGCGTTTGACCCTGATGTAAACATGGAAATATGTATTGTAATATTGATAAAATCTGCAAACAAGCTAGGCGTGCCTTTGGTTAGGGACAAACTTCGAATAAATTTTAAGAGCTGATACGCAGTCAGAACACCAAAAAAAGATATTTCCAAAAATTTTTCCTCGAAAAATATTTTATTTTAATAACAGAAATTAAAAAAAAAAAAGTTCTACTTTTACCTTTATTTTAATACCTCTTTTGTTATAAAATAATGATTTTGTAAAGCAAATCGATTTGTCCAAAGTTCTCTAAAAGACCTTGAGCCTCATATTGTTGGAGTGGAGTAATAATTAAAAATAAAATATAACAAATAGTAATAAAAAATATTTCGTAGATGCAATGTATAAGATACAGGGTTGCCAGATGGGTCCGTCGAATATTAACAACCCTGTATTTAATATTTTATCAAACCAATATTCAACAGTTTAGTCATTCCGGAAAATATTGCTCACCAATAGTCTTGAAAGAGCGTACCAATTCTCTAAGGAGTTTTCCAAATACGCGCTTAATTTAATAGAAGATAAGATAAAGGAAAATAAGGTAAGATAGAATATGATGCGAAAAGGTAAGATATTATAAAAAACATGAGAAGACATAGAACGATATGAAAGATGATTAGATCAAATAAATTAAGAAAGGATTAGATTAGATAAAGTAAAATGAGATAAGATAAGATAAGTTAATAAAAAGAACATAAATAATAAAATAAGATACGATAAGAAAAGATGTGATAATAATATCAAAAATAATACTAATAATAAGGTAACAATTGAAAAATGAAATAAGATGTGATAAAAAATTAAATATAAATATATTTTCAATTCTATAACACATGAGCTGAAAAGTCCCGGGATTATAAAAAAACACTTTTTTGTTTGCTCAAGATTAGCTATTGATCAGCGTAATTTCCATCAAGAACAACGCAATAAGTACAGCGCCGCTATAACATTTCAATACCACCTTTGTAGAACGATTTATCTTTTGCCTCAGTTTCAGCGATATCATTCAAGCTAAATTTCTTACCGGGGCGCATTTTTTTAGGACTGCGAACAGCCATATAGTTTCGTCATAGTGTTACCACCATCAACACGATCTTGTTTTGGTCACCAGTGAGCAAACGCGGCACCTGCTTTGAACAGAGCTTTCTAATAGTCAAATGCTCACACAATATAAAGCCAACACGTTCTTGTGATATCCTTACGATGACTGCTAACCACGAAACTTCACTTTTCGATCATTCAAATGCTTTTGAGAATTTTTTTGATGCTTTCTGGTATTACCGCGAATTAGGACGTCCACAGAAAACCATGGTTTTGGTGTTGTTTCTGATGAAGCGGAGTCCCCCTATATCGTTTCAAGTCATTGCTTCGTTTGAGCCGAATTTTTCCCCATCAAAAAGCAGTGTAAAATTAAAATACGAAACTCTTTTTGATCCATTGTTTTGAAAATAATAAAACTAGCGTCAGTCTAACTCACGAACTAATGAATAGAATATCATGAAATTTTAACAGATGTCTTTTTAAGGTTATATATTATGTTATATATAATTGGCGCATACACCCTTTTTGGGTGTTTGGCCGAGCTCCTCCTCCTATTTGTGGTGTGCGTCTTGATGTTGTTCCATAAATGGAGAGACCTACAGTTTCAAGCCGACTCCGAAAGGCAGTTTTTTTTATGAGAAGCTTTTTCATGGCAGAAACACACTCGGAGGTTTGCCATTGCCTGCCGAGGGGCGACCGCTATTAGAAAAATGTTTTTCCACCAAGATTCGAACCTACGTTCTCTTTGTGAATTCCGAATGGTAGTCACGCACCAACCCATTCGGCTACGGCGGTCGCCTTTTTAAGGTTAGTACTGACTAAAAGATAGAGGTGAATGCAATAAAACTAGCGCGATCTAGGTGTTAGGCCCGGAACTTTTTAGCCCATGAGTTATTTTCATAACTGGCGCTTTCATCCGTTATAGGTTCTTTTGGTCGAGCTCGTCCCCCAATTTTGTGTTATGTGTATTGATGTTGTCCCTCAAATGTAGTGACCTACAGTCTTGTGTCGCCTCAAACAGCAGATGATAATTCTAGGGGTTTTTTTCATTCTGGAAAAACACTGGCAGGTTCCAGCGTTTCATGGATTGGAGTACGAGCAGAGACCTTATTGTTAGACAAGATAAGATAAAAAATAAAATAAACTGAGATAAAATAAGAAAATATGGAATGAAATTAGATAACATAGGATAACATAGCAAGGATAGGATAAATTTATGACAAGAATATATGAAAAGAAAAGTTAAGATAAGGCAAAAAAAGATGAAATAAGAAAAAATGAGATAAGATAAGATCAGATCACATAAGCAGACATAAGATAACGCAAGAAAACATAGGTTACGAGAAGATAAAATTAGATAAGAGCAAATAAGACCGGAAAAGATAAGACGAAATGAGATAACATCTAGCAATATAAAATAAAAAAGATAAGATAAACAATTCCTGAAAAGAACGGCAGGTCTTAGAAATTGTATTTTATGCTGATTGTCACATCCTTAACGAACCTAAAACACAAAGCACCTTCAGAATCTGTAATAAAGATTAAGTATACAGTTTTCATTTCAATTGTTGTATCTGCTGTGTATTTCTTGAATACTCTTATTCGAGATCTTAGTAAAGCCAACGATTCACATAAAATGTGTTGAGATGTTGCTTTGTTCTGCACTACATATATTCATCAGTCTCAGGGGTCAATTGCACTGGTGAGGTAACAAGCGAGCCATTCCTACCAAAGGGGTATCTAAACAGTGCTGCCTTCCTGTGACTTTAGCGCGCTCCAGCACGAATCCCTTCTTCAAGTCTATCCACCCATTTATTAACCTCCTAGACTTAGGCTAGTTAAGATCACAAACTAGCGCGAATTATCAAGGGAATAGCACATCAATCTGCTATGCAACTACGAAAATTTTATTTAAAAAAACTCATTTTGTCAAAAACATAAAAAGAATATTTCAATAAATTTGAAGCACTTAAATAGTTGGATAATTTTCTAGCTTTGACGAAAACTTTGGCCCAGAAGCTACTCATTTACAAAACAACCTAATTTTGTAAGTTTAAAAACAGGGCACCCCTAATAAAATAAACCAAATAATTGGCGCGTACACTTCTGCTAGATATTTGGCTGAGTTCCTCTTCCTATTTGTGGTGTGCGTCTTAATGATGTTCCACAAAAATGGTGGGACCTACAGTTTTAAGCCGACTCCATACGGCAAACGGTTTTTAGGAGGAGCTTTTCTATGCCAGAAATACACACGGAATCAGGCAACTGTCTTTTCTCCATACAAATAGTTGATGTCAGTAGTTAGATTTCGCTCAAAAATATGACGGTCTCATATCAGTCCCCCCAGCGGTGGCGGGGTTAGAATATGCCCGAGGTGAGGTATGCCTGTCGTAAAAGGCGACTAAAATCTAGGTTTACCAGTGTCTGAGTAGTATGGGTGCTCAACTGGCAGTGTCTTCGGGTACAATGTCTTACCGGAGACCATAACTCGGTATCACGGGGAACAGGAGCCCTCAGAGTTCGCTCTGACCTGTTCTTGGGAACGGGCCTTCGGGGAGGTTTTCGTGGTGGCTGTGGTTGAGACCTAAAACGCGGGTAGAGCCTTTGGCTCGATGTAGAGTTGCATTGTAACCAGGTGCCGGGACCTTCAGAACGGCAGAGGTATGGGTAGGCCTCGAGCCCTACCAAGGCGGTTAGTGTGACCATGCCACACTGCCAATTGGTACCTTAAGTGCTTTTTGCATTTTTGGGGCGCTGATCAACGCATTGTTTTGATCCATGTGCCTTTGGGTACCGTGGGTTTAAGCTGTCGCCAGCAGGTACTCACGTAAAAAACACTACACGCTGTCTCATATCAGTCTAAGGCACCCAAAATAATACTGGTTCAATTATGAACCACAGCCACTAATTTTAGATTAAGAAGGCTAATTAAAATGTAAAATAATTCGTGTATTCAGAGTTAACATCTTTTTATGAATTGTATCGTAATTTAAAATGCTACACAGTTTTATTTAGCAGCCTTAGTCATATCTGTTCCAATACATAGTATAGACGTTTCAAAATTTTCATGTATTGAATAAAATATCTTTTTATTTCCTGTTATCGAAAGTAAGAGATTTCAAGTTTATAGTTATAGTCAATAGTTTCTTTTATCTTTATCAATAATATGAAATATGAGTGCAAATAAATCATTTTGCAATCGGTGCAAATCTAGTCTTTTTCGGACTAGTTCGATATCAGACAGGAATTTCTGGCTGTAAACTATTAGTTTTCCTGACTACCTGAGTGTTTCACTGCAGGGATATAATAACACAAACCCTACTCACACATGCATACACCCACTCATGCAATATTTATTTATATTTCCTTGTATGCTATTTATTTCTGTGCATTTGTTAGCAAAAGTTTTAAGCCTTTGGGAATTTATGTTTACGCACACACATTCAAGTATGCACGGACTGGTAGTATTGTAGTATTGTATGTGTACATATTTTTAGATATATGTACATGGATATTAATACTAGGCATATGTGAGTATTACCTGGGAAAAAATGCCAACGAAAAGGCAGCTATGTGCAAAGCCCCATGAACCATTGGGAATTTGAAAAAAGCGAAAGGATGAAAATTTTTAACTAAAGTTTTTTTATCATAAAAATCTTATTATGGGATGGGGGATTTAAATCTGAAGAAGAATTTTCTGTCACTCGATGGAGTTCATTTCCTTTTAGTTTTCGTTTTTTTTATTTCGTGAACTCAAAGGTCGCCCAGGCACAGCAAAGAGTTAATAAAGATGACTTCTGACTTAGGTTGACATATCAATTTTAAATGTTTTCAATAATTTGATTTGTTGTTTTATTGTAGAACCGGGCTTGAGCTCACAAAATAGAAGTACGAGAACTAAATATTTGCAGCCCACTGAAACAGTCTAAATATAATTGTTCATAGAATAAATGCAATCATGACTGATATCTAACTTTTCTTTCTAATAGATTTGATATCCAACTTTTCTATATTTCATATAATCACTGCAACCGTATAGGCTGAGGAAAAAAAACCCTGCCTTCTGCATCAAAGCTCACCTGGAACTGAATTAGTTTTGTGAAAAAAACTGAACTTTAATAGAATTATAATTAATACCAAAAAAAGAAAGTGATATACAATAAAATTATTTAGTTTGGTTTGCGTGGCAATCTGCTGCCTATAGTTCTCAAATTCACCTCGCTCTTGGGGGTATGGCATGCCCATTGTTAATATTTTATTGCCTTTGCCACTTCATGGTGAGTGCTAGGAAAAGTTGGTCAATGTTTACTATTATTTCAATGCAGAAAGTTTGTTCTACTTCCATAATATCTATCGGAAAAACTTGCTCATACACAGACAAATTTTATGTTGCTTGGTATCTTGACTCTTTCAAGCTTCAGTTTTTTCCCATAGATTCTGTTAAAAAATTAAAAGACTGATAATGTATTGGCTCTTACTTTTAACCAGTAATCTTTTGATGAAATTTTCTCCTATGAAAATTTTCCATTGCTAATACCAGTACTTCTCAAACAATTTCATAACACAACGGTACGCTTTCGAAAGTGGAAAAGAAAATTAGTTAAAGACGCATTGCCAAATTTCGGTTTTTGGCTCATTACTGATTCGTACTGGAGTTAAATACATAAGGAAATTTATTGTTTTTGTTTTAGTAATTTATTTAGACTTCTTTACGCTTTAATCCCTGACTTTTTTTAAAACAAAAATATTTGTAGCAAATTAAACCCTAAACTGTCCTATTTTTCATTGATGCCGGCTTTAGATTCTCCACAGAATAGCTTTCGCTTTCAACTACCTGCTTTTATAAAGATTTTTCTAATAATAGAACAGGGAAATTCACGTTTCTTGAAGAAGAAAAAGGCAATGTGTATTTATTTTATCGACATTTAAATACTTTAATTTGATTTTCATACTTCTATTTTGTAGTCGCAGGGTCGGCTTAATTATAAAGCAAAAAATTCAATTAGCTATTCCTTATATATATCTATCTGTCGATACCTCATTAGGAAGCCATTTATAGGAACTATTGCTTGTGCGCATATTTTTTCATAGATGTAAAAACATTTTTTAGCATACATTATGTGGAAAGGAAGGCATAATACCGTAACAAAAAAAAAATTATAAAAAATCTCCGTGAGTTTGGAGCTACTTTAAGGATGAATAAATAATTGGAGCGTACACTCCTGTTAGGTGTTTGGTCGAGCTCATCCACCTAATTGTGGTGTACGTACGTCTTGATGTTGTTGCAGAGGTGGAGGTACCTACAGTTTAAGCCGACTCTGAACAGCAAATGATTTTTATGTGGAGCTTTTTTTTGACGGAAAACCCCAAAATAATTGTTTCTATTATTTGATGTTCATGCACCGAGATTCGAACCTACGCACTCCCAGATGGTAGCCAAGAACAATCCCATTCGGCTACGGTGACCGCTACTTTAAACTTGCCAAAATCAAATTGCCCAACTCAGAATTTTTCTGAAAACACTGATTAAAAAGTTTAAAATTGCGGTGAATTTTTTTTACAATAATTTCCAATAAAGTTTAGTTGTGGAATTTTTTATGGTAGTATGAACTATATCTTTATAATAATATAAAAAAAAAATATCAAGACAAGTAAGGAAGTGCTGAATGCGGTCGAATCGAATTTTATGTACCCAAGCACATTTTAGTGAAATTTAATTTGTACTAATTTCTGTGATAAAACAAAGTCCTAGATAATGAAAGTTAAGAGGGTATCATCAGATGAATGGACAGACGGAGATATAGTCGTAGCAGATAAAAAGTGGTTTCAATAATATTTATGTCGAAGGGAAGCAATAACAACGAATAAAAGGTTGCATTGAGAAATTTGAGTTTAAGAAAATTACGAAATTGGGATTTTTATTGCTTTTCAAAAAAGTAAAAACAATTCAAAAGTTTTTAAGCTTGAAAATTTAGACTTCAATTGTAATTCAAAAATTTAAAATAAGTATTTTAATTTATTCATTCAAATTATTTATTTATTATTTATTCGAACTTATTCATGCATTTTTTTGACATTGTCCGCCATACTCTGCAGTATTGAAACTCTGCGCACAGTACAAACGGAAGAAGAAGATGGGCTAATGCATATGTCGCTCGAAAAAATCACTTCAATGTTTCCGATTTATTATGCTAATTCAATTTACTAAAAATGAAGACACATTTTCATCTGATGAGATAATCTTAATATATATGGCCACATAGTTTTTACCCGGTATACCTACATACTTATCTAAAACAAGTTCTGGTTTATGCCACTCTTGCAGAAAATTTAAGTTTTGTCACAACTCTTGAAGCTATAAAAGTATTTGCAGGATAGCATCAACTGGGCGCGCTTCGATTACCACGCATAACCGACTGCTGTATACCAATGACAGGTCTCAGCAGTAAGAATGACGAGCGACTTAACGGGCCATTATCACTATCCTTAGTTCATAATTTTAACTGCCTTTACTCAGAAGCGCAGTTACTAAACAAGCTGCTTCTCAACAGTAAAGCCCACTGCAGCTACCAAGCTCAGATAAATGCATTTTTGAGACTCACGTAATAGTTAAAAAACGGGATAACTCTCTAATATTCTCTTCTCATTACTCCTCTCCGCCATCGGTCGCCAGCTTAAACAGGCATCAAACTTTCGCCTTAGTTTTTGCGGAAATTAAAGCATATTAATATTTTTACATTATTTAGTAATAATTTTGTTCTTGCAAAGAGGTCTATGGCACACTTAGTTTGAAGGGTTTTACAAATTTCTTTTTTTTTTTTTGCATTAAAATTTCTTTAAAGGATATGTTAAATGGCGTAAAAAGTATCACTTCAATGGAAGTTTTAGAATTTTTTCAAGTGGGGTCTCACCTTAATCATATTTGAACAGCTGTAGCATAGAAACAATGTAGCGCCTAAAGATCAATGCGAATCTATTCAAGGTGGTATCGGTAAATCAGCCGAATTGTTTTTTTGTTCTTTCATCGTGTCCATGTGGCTGCCAACCCAGAAAGAAACAAGGCGAATTCATTTTCTGTTTTTTACTTTGCCAATTCCTTGCTTTGACAATCAAATGCACAAAACATTGTTGTTGATCTAGTGCCACCACCCTTAATGAATGCGCCTTGGTAAACCAAAATAATCAAAATCTTAATTTCCATCACTGAAAATAATTTTTTTATTAAATAAAAATTGTGTTCAAAAACAAAACTTCTGCCTCGGAGAATCTTAAGTTCTAGTTTATAATATATACATTAGGGCGGGTTGATTTAAAAATCGCTCATTGCTCTGTTAAAATCGTATTCTAGGGATCAAAATAAGAAACTTTGCCGAAGGAACCATACCTCTAAAACGCATTCTGATGTCCCCCATTTCAAAATATCACCATTTTTGGCCTTTACATGAAAAAATCAGCTAAATCGCTATGTTTTTTCTTTATTTTTATTTATTTATAATAATATCTATTTTTTCTCTTAAGAAATTTATTTAGTCAGAACATATGTAAATGAAAAAATTAATTTAAGTGAGTTATAGAAAAGAAACTAAAAAGTTCGACTCAAATTGGGGGACATCAGAATTCATTTTAGAGGTATGGATCCTTAGGCAAAGTTTCTTATCAAAATAGAATATGAGTTTCACAGAGCAATGGTTGATTTTTTTTCCTCCCCACAAATCGACCCGGCCTAATATACATAGCTAAGCATAGTAACACTTATGGTCACATAAATAAGACACTTCACTTCTTTGCAATATTCGTAATAATTTTCATGCTAAATTTTTTCAAAATATTTGCTTACCAAATTATTGTCCAGTGTGAAAGACTTGCAGAATTTAATTGAGTTGGTTTCGTGGTTCCACACGGCATGGTTTACGATGCGGCAGTTACGTTATAATTCGACAATGCATTAACATAAAGTCCATATACTTCCATATATGTTCAACTAACCCTCTGAGTTAAAGCATTGCAATTAATTTTGACTAAAATAAATTTAAAGCTTAAAAGGTTAAAAGGTTTCACAATTGTTTGTAAAACAAAATTAAATAGCTCTCAGCGTCAGCTTGATACCAAAGGCAGCTGACATCAAAAATTAGTTTGGGAGTCTAATTAAAAGATAATTCTCGAAGGACATAAAAGGAACATTTTGAACCTAAACACAATTCGGAACTTTTTTCCTTGCTTTTTGTTCAAAAAATAATTGTTTAGTTGCGTAGCAAGAAAAAATGCCGCAAGCAAGACGACCAGCAGTAAACTAGCAAAATGCAAGCGCGCATAAGCAAGGCTAAGTATAGCATAGCATATTGCGAAACGCAGCGAAAGAACAGGAACTGGGTGGAGTTCGGCAAGAAGTCGCAAGTTGAGGCCAATGCCGCTGACGACTGTTTGCTGAACTGTTGCTGCTGCTGACGCAATTCAGCAAAGGCAAAATTAAATTATAACAATTCCCTCGGCTAAATAATAATAAAACTTCTTCCTGCCATCCACCTCTGGCTCGTTTGTGTCTATACACATCTGCGTCTTCTAAACGCAAGTCAAGTCAGTGAAGGCTTTTCTTCCTCTTCCTACAAGTTTTTGTAATTCTTTTGCCATTTTACTCAGATGCGTGGGTTTTTCCTGCAGAATTCTGAATTATCCGTATGTGTGTATGTGATTGTATACTCGAGATGCTTTTTTCGACGCCCGCTTACACAGATGTGCTTAGTGATAAAGTTTCCTGTCTGTTGGTTGGCTTTTCTTTGGCAGCAGTCGTTGCTGGAGCATAAGTTTGTTGTTTTTGTTTCAGCTGGAAGTTTTTGTCTTTAGTGCAGCCTTTGTCAGGTTTTGCGAATACATACACTCACTCCTGATTAAGGGTATGTAAATATGTCTATTTAAGAAACAGTTGTCTCTGCTGATTCTCATTGAATGCTGCAATATCATTTGAATTGTATTTGGTTTTTTGGAGCATTTAAAAAATTGTTCATATAGCAAAAACGACTTTTTTTGCCAAAAACCCAGGCATATAAAGGGTTATCCCGAAAATCGCCCTAGATACTTAAAAATATTTTTATTTAGGTAATTTCCGGTGAATGTGGTTATATGATATGATGAGGATTTATTGGTTCTTATTAATGCGTACCCTTTAACTAACAGCGAAAAACAAATCGCACACTTGAACTTACAATTAAATCAAAAATGTACAGAAAGAACAACATTTCGTAAAAAAAAAAACTATGTATAAAAAAAACCTGGAAAACGGTTACGTTTTGGACAGCCTGTCATATAACCAAATTCATCAAAAATTAGCTAAGTAATCCAGCGTTAATCGTCCAGCGTCCATTTGTGGAACAACATCAAGACGCACACTACAAATAGGAGGAGGGGCTCGGCCAAACACCTAACAGAAGTGTACGCGCCAATTATTATTATTTATTTTTTTCTAATCCAGCGTTAAGTATATTGAATGACTTTCCCGCAATCCTGTATATTAATCTAAACGGTATTCATATAGAGTTCGGAATATAATTCACTCCAGTTGTAAATAAAAGACGCATTAATATGCATTTATTTATGAATAAACCTTGGAAGACAAACTAATTCAAATAACTTCCACTGCAGGCTTTGCAGTGACCTAAGTGTCAAAATAATTTCATCCACTTCAGTCGATTTTTGGCAGCTTCGGCACTTTTGCTTCTATTTGTGTATCGCCTCTGAATGATTGGCGTCACATTCATCCGTAAGGTCATCTCATTAAAATAGGCAGATGGAGTGAAATCGCATATTCTAGCTGCCTAGTTAACATCACCGATGCTCCCGATTATATTAGTTTCGAAGACAGTGTGCGCAATATCGAATTATAGGTTGGCTGTATGCCATTGAGGATCATCCTATACATACCAAATGTTGGCAATGTGAACCTCTTATAATATGGGTAAACAGAAAATCGGTTAACATGGCGCGAACTACAATATAGATTTTTGACTCATTTGTGAAAAAAAATATCCAATGTTGTCGCTCAAAAACATCTGCACTTTTTTCTCATTCTCACTTTCCCTCTTTGGAGAAGCATCGCCTCCTCTAGGGCCACATGCGAGCTTTCCAATTACTAAACGAGTCCCTTCTATTTGCTAACAAAGCTGCTAAGCTGATAATATTCAGCCAAGCGTTCTTCAGTTCAACTTTCCAAATTTTACTTAAGCAAAAACTACCTATTTTATAAATGTATAGCCATAAACTAAGTTTCACTTATATTACTTTCGCTGTCAAAAGTTGAGAATTAAAATTCCTAACAGTAGATAGACCACCCTGTATTTAAGAAGCAAAAAGGCTGCACGACATTTGTGAAGCAGATGGCATTACAACTTGTCCTACGCTGCTTCCATTTAACTTCGAGTTTTTTTGCGCGAAAAAATGTACGTTTACTCCGTAAATTATCTGAAAAAAGTGGGTTTACCAACTAAAATGATTTTCTTGTGTGTGCATCCTTTTCACTTCCTTCTGTCCCCTTTCGCACACAACTTTGTATCACTCATTGTACTTGCGTTTCCTATCGCAGAATTTTCGTAATAGCATTCTTATAGATTATTACATTTTTTTTCTGCTTGGCAACAATTTCAGAATTTTAACAAAATTTATAAAATTTCTCCCGTCTTTTTCGTTTCTTTGCAGGTAAGCATAAAAGGCTAACAAAAACGCGAGCAAAATTTGCCCTTTGGCGCAATATCTGGTAGGTGCGCCCAACCCAACAGGGCGTATACGTAACTCACGAAAGAGCATAACACACACACATTCACATAATCCTCAAGTCAAGATAAGTATCTGCACACAAAAATATATTTCCTCCAGACTTAAACTTAATGATGTTGCTTTGTTACGCGAAAAGATAATTTTGTTACATTTTTGTTTTTTTTTTGTAATGTTTTCATAGTGTTTCGTTAAATTTTTCCTCTTTTTGTTAAATAAATATAACAACCTAGTACACTGCTCGCAGCAACTTTTTCCCTTGCCCAAAGTAAAGAATTATTATTGTATAAGGAAATGGAATTTTCGTCGCAACAAAGTAATTTCATGCTTGAGACACATTGCTGCAAAAATTCGGTTGGCACAGTAAGTTGAAACAAAGGCGTATGATGAAGTGATGTGTACACACACATAGAATCATACAAAAATACTTGCAGATGAAGTGTGTTTATTTTTGAGCGAGTGTACATAATGAACTGATGTCATTGTAGTCATTTAATGTTGTCAAATGCGAAATAAATGAGTTTCAGTTTGCTTGATGAAGCTGAAAGAGATTTCCAAATATGTTGAATGTTTGGATGCACTGCTTGCTAGTAAATAGTAAATGATATTGCCAAGCTATAGAAATTACAGACGATACGCAAGCCTATTCCCAGTTGTATCATATTTTGACGAAAACGTTTTTTAGATATCTGACGTGCTAGGGATCGTGTTTCCGTTTATGATCCCTTCTTAAAGAATTTGGAAGACCGTAACGAATAACAAATTAAAAAAAAAACCAAAAAAAAAGTTGTTTGAAATTTTAATGTGTATAACTATGGATTGTGCAAGCAATTGCTGAACAAAGTACGAATAGGAAAATTCCATTGCTATAAATCCTAAAAGGAGCTTCAAATCATAAAGAAAGGAATTGAACAGAGGTGCACACAAACTATGAATAGAGTTTATACGTAGTAGGTCTGGGACTAGCTGACTTAAATACTTAATGTATTTCGCACCTATAAAACACTTAACAACAGTAATTTTTTCAGTGTGAAAGGCTAACAATTTCTGTAAGTGTTAACAGTGATGTTAGTTGTTTTATGTAAACATTCACTTGTGATGAACGGCTCAAAACATAACTCCTTATATTGCTTCTCCATTATCTGTACATTTGTGCTCGATGATCTGTACATATTGGTTATCTAACATAAAATTTAATAATAACATTAGCATTTATAATATACATACACATACATATCCTAATGTGAACGTACATAACTCATGTTTTATGCTACATTCCGCATGCACTAACAGCAGTAGAGCGCTCTCATTTGTGAATTGCAAGTGAGTAGCGCTGATCCGTGGATGTTTATGTGAGATCATATAAGATTTTCAAAGTTCCGTGGTTCTATTTGTCAAGCAAAATGTAATGATGATGATTACTAGGCGTGAATCTAGAATTTAACAGCAACTTTCTTTAATGAATTCCACTCCAGAATCGAATGAGATTCTTACCATAGTATAGATTTAAAGTCGTCAGCATAAAGTCAGAACTTGGCATATAAATACACGGTTTTCATGTCATTGATAAGCCAGACAAATAGCAAGGAACCCAGAATACTGCCTTAGGGAACTTCAGATTACCCATATCAAGTCCTGATAGTGATGACTAAAGAATTGACTGATGATTGTCAACGACAACTACAGACCTATGACTCAAGAGGTAGAACTCCAACGAAAAGAGAAATATGGAATGGAAATCAAGGCACCCTAATTGCTGACCACACCCTTAAATAAATCCATGTATACAACCTCGACCTGGAAACCATTCTGATAAGCAAATATGCTATCTTCGGACAAAATAGCCAAGTTTTAACTGGTTGATCTACGGATGTACTACGGATGTTGCTGTGGTAATTGGGACAAATTAAGATTTTGACCACACAAAAAACATATTGGGTTGGGAAAAAAGAAATGTCGTATTTGTGATCGAAATTTGACGCTTTATTTAACGTACTTAGAATTATCCCATTCAAGTCAAATATGACCCGTTTTATTCGCAAACTTGTTGCCATTTAGAAGGCAGCTTCATTATCCCCCCTTTATAAAACCCTCCCTTCTTATTCAGACAACCAGTTTTCGCAAGCCTCTTTTGAGGCCAACTTGGTATCACCAAGGGCGTTTTGCATGGACCGGAAGAGATCATAGTCACTTGGTGCCAGGTCCAGACTATATGGTGGGTGCGATAGGACATCCCATCCGAGCTCCCGTAGCTTCTGGCGGGTCATCAAAGATGTGTGAGCAGAGAATCGCAAGCGTTGATTCGGTCCAAGAGATTTTTTTGCGTCAACACTTGTGGCACCCAAACATCTAGCTTTTTTTTGGAATCCAATCTTCTGCAAATGGTTCCAAACGGTTTTGTGGTCTACACCTAGTTCCTAACTAATCGAGTGAATGCTCACATGCCGGCCTCTTTGGATAATTTCAGCGATTTTATCAGTCTCTACGACGATTGGCCTACCAGTACGGGGTGCATCTTCGACATCTACTACACCAGAACGGGATCGGTGGAACCAGCGCTGTGCTGTGCGAATCGTTACAGTATCAGGTCCATAAACTTCACAAATATTTACCGCCGCCTTCGTTGCATTTTTACCTCTAAGGAAGTAAAAACGTAAAATATGATGAACTTCTTGCTTGGTGGACTCTCTCTTGGTGGACTCACAACACTGTCAAAGAGACACTTGTAGTACAGATTGTCGTCTTCAAATCGCCGTTTAGTGTGACCCGATGCAATAAGTACAACGCAAGATATGTTTAAATGTCGCGCTCAATTGACAAAATACGACATTACTTTTTCCCCAACCCAATATCATTTTTTAAAATGCATGCAAACAACTTTGAGCCAGTCGAAAGCTTGGAAATGGACATCATTTTTGTTTCCGCTTTTAAAAATTGGTGTAAGAAAACCCAATTTCCACTCATCAGTGAAATTATCTGCAGATAATAACCTGTTAAAAATCTGAAAAGTATTGGATCTAATCTGGATAGGATAGGAAATCGAAAAGCAATTTTTAAGCAGAACCACCGATATCTGGTTATGAAAAGTGCTTTAGTTTAGCAAAACCTTTAGCTCCATCATCCGATAGAAGATAGAGTCAAAGTCAATAGACGGGATCGCGCATACGTAAACCTATAATTTTTAACAGACGGAAGAATAAAATTGGATTTCAACAAATCGATCTTTTGTCAGTAAAAATAAGACAGATGGAATGTTAGAGCACAATTTTTGAGATTTTGTGAAACTACAAAATTTTTGTATTGGTTTTTATTTTGACTTCATAATTCAAAATGTGGATATTATGTAAAAACTTAGCTAGACAGCTCTATTTTTTAGAATATTCTTAGAGGTTTAAAAAAATGAATAGATTCTTTGGTTTTTTGAATCTGCGAAAGAATTCGCTCCTTAGATTCTCTCGTTTTTTATATTCTAATATATATTGCGTCTTTATATTCAGAAGGATACTAGCGAGAGCAATGTCAACCCCTTTTGATTTAAATACACTAAAGCTGCTTTAGACATCTAAAGTATATATTTCAACATTGACTTTAACTTTTTAGCAAATTGATATGCTTGAATGTTTTGTAATACAAAAAGTTGTTAATTATTTTAACTTACCCCCACTGTTTGAGGGTCTGGAAGACGTCTCAAAAGTGGAGCTCCCAGCCTACTTAGATTCGCCAAAAGCGCTGACATCCTACATGATGTCTACTTTAGGTATTCATAGAGGTCGGTCTCCATCTGGTATCGCTAGGGACCAAAAGGTCTATGCGTGGCTTATTGCCAACCAGGCTAACCTAACCTAACCTAATTATTTAATTCACTTTACCATATACTAAGGCTTACTGCTTTCCGCATATTCCGCAAATATATGAATCTTTTCAACCTTAGAAAGGTTTTTTTTTTACTCATTTACTTTTTATTTGACTTATGGCAGGGGGCTTCTCAAACAATCTCTTCGAGTTATTGGGAGGTTGAATTAGTTTTAAAGGTGGCACACAGATGGCGCTATTTATCACTTTATCGCGTTGGCAATACTGAATATATATTCATGACAAAGCCTCATCCCTAGGCTTTGTTTATCAGTATCTGTCATTTCGCTGAAGTATAAACAACGCAGTGTTTTCGTGCTCCGAGTATGTCAACTTTCGTGCCGTCGAAACGCAATTTGCGGGAAGCTTTGCTTTTCTGCTTCAATTTGAAAAAAAATACAGCCCAAGCCCGTGAATTGCTGCAGAAGGCCTACCCAGACCATACTCCGTCGATTTCAACATGTGAGTACTGGTTTCGACGATTCAAAAGTGGTGATTTTCACACCGAAGACAAGGAGCGTCTTGGCCAGCCCAAAAAGTTCGAGGACGCGGAATTGGGGGAATTGGTAAACGAGGACTCGTGCCAAACCCAAGAAGAGCTTGCTGAATCGGCGTTGTTGGGCGTTGATAAATCAACCGTTTGCAAGCGTCTAAAAGCGATGGGAATGATCCAAAAGCAAGGACATTGGGTCCCGTACGAGTTGAAGCTGCGCGACGCCGAACGGCGACTTTTTACGTGCGAATTGCTGATCGAGCGACAAAATCGGAAGGGTTTTTTGCATCGGGTGGTGACTGGCGACGAAAAATGGATCCACTACGATAACCCAAAACGCAAAAAATCATGGGGTTTGCCCGGCCACGCATCAACGTCGACGGCCAAGCAGAATATTCACGGCAAGAAAATCATGCTCTGCATTTGGTGGGATCAGGTCGGCGTCGTATATTTTGAGCTGCTCCAACCGGGCGAAACAATCACGGGGGATCGTTACCGACTGCAATTGATGCGTTTAAGCCGGGCATTGAAAGAAAAACGGCCGGAAACGATAAAAAGGCACGACAAGGTTATTTTGCAACATGACAACGCTCGGCCGCATGTTGCTCAACCTGTCAAAAAATACCTTGGAACGCTTGGCTGGGAAGTGTTACCCCACCCGCCGTATAGTCCAGACATAGCTTCCCCCGATTATCATTTGTTCCGGCATATGAGTCTCGATTTGGCGGACCAGCGGTTCTCCTCGTACGAGGCTACCAAAATATGGGTTGAGTCATGGATAGCCAAGCAGCGGCCAGAATTTTGGATAAACGGCATCCGGAAATTGCCCGAAAGATGGGCGAAAGTTGTAGCTAGCTATGGCCAATACTTCGAATAAAATATTTTGTACCGTTTTTTCATAATAAATCCCCAAATCTTCGAAAAAAACCTTTAAAACTAATTCAACCTCCCAATAAGTTGCGACAAATTAATTAATACCTAAGTCACGGGACTAACATCGAGAACCCCTGATTATAATAACGAGATCCCGAGAATCCGGGTTCGTAAAAATGGCTCTCAGCGAATTTGACAGACTCAGCCGATGGGCTGACGTAGGTTAGGTTAGACTTGGTTGATTCTCTCGATCGCACATAGACCAGAAATTGATCGATAGGGATACCAAGTGTTAGTATGGACAAATTATTTTATATTTTTTCTTTAATACAAAGCTTGGATAATTTAAGTAGGCTGCTAATTTTTTGATCCGACACATTTTCTAATGCTGAAAATGATGCGGAACCGAAGCAGTTTTTTAGTATTTTGCTAAGTGGGGGAGTAGGAGATCCAGTATTCCTCACGCGTTGACTTCGCTACATATTGTGCAACGTTCTTCACAAGTTTGAGTCTGGCCGCATACGATGGAATGAGACAGTTTCTCGTCAGTATTCCCACTACAAGTTTACACTGTTTCCTGTGAGAGATAAAATATAGTTTGTAGACCTGACATTGTGCATGCGTAGCATGATTTTCGCGAACTTGCATTAGCTGTCTTTTTCCCATCTTGAATTCGATTCTCGAATCATTGCTGAATTTATATTTAGACGTTGTTTGCAGAGACGTGGTTGTATAACGGCCATGCTAGCTACTGAAAGATTAGCGCCTGCTTTGGCTTGCATATCCATTTTCTCAATTCCTTCAATTTCCTTGTGCCCTGGAACCCAGTAGATGGTTTCATCTTTCAACCTTCCTATTCCGGCATTGTCGTACTCAGTGTGAGTTTGTTATTACAGCTGCCATTGCCTTGATCGCTGCTTGGCTGTCAATTTGTTTGGACTGTTCTCACTGGCTAAGTCTGCGGATTTCGTTGCCGGGTAGATCTCAGCTTGGAACACACTGCACTAGTCCAATAATTTGTATGACTGCTCATATCCTAATTTCGAAGAGAATACTGCCGCTTACACCCTTTTCCATTTTGGAACCGTCTGTTTATATGTTAAAAGTGTGGTGCGTTGAAAGTAGTCCCTTCAGCCATCCATCCTTTTCTGATACTATCGTAGGTTCCCTGTTGAAATTAATTTGAGGAATAAAGTAGTCCGAGTTAGCGTTGAAACCTCTGCATATTCTACTGTGGTCATAAGGCGTTTCAGTTGTGCTGCTGTCAATAGCCTAAGTGCAGACTTGTTTGCAGAAATTTATGCTACTAAGTCTATTGGGTAAAGGTCAAGTGTCTTGTCCTGTGGTTCTGTGGAAGTGGTGCGCATTGCACCCGTTATACGAGTCTTGGAGATAATCCCAATGTTTTACCGACTATTTTTCTGCAGGCGTATAACACATTCAGTGCTTTCTTCGTTCGCTCTTCCACATTGAGTTTCCAGGTACTTAGTATAACCTGTCTTACCCTGTAGCCTGTAGCTATTCAGTATAAGTGGGGTCCATTTGGAATATTGTACTTCCTGGTGAACAGTACTAAGTCCGTCTTTTCAGGATTTACTCTCAGTCCCGCTTCAATTGCCTACTTGCTGATTTCCTAAACTGCCCCTTCCAGAACTTGGCTCATAGTGTTTAGACATCTTCTTGAGATGATGATGACTAGGTCATCTGCATACGCAGTTAAATTTGGTCCGCCGTTTCTCATGTTAAGTAAGATCCTGTTTACGACCAGAGTCCACAGGAGAGGGGAGAGTACACCTCATTGTAGTTTACCTCTATTTCATGACCATGGGCTGACGTAGCAGGGGATGTGTTTACAAAAAAACTGCGATTGTGTTGTTGATATTCCAAATAAATCAATACAAACTCGCTTCATGTCTCTTCGTTATCGTCTGAATAGCGACTGATTGGATGAGTGTGTGAATACATGTGAATGGAGTGGACATAATTGCCGAATACTCTGTAACGTGGTAACCAAAGTTGCTCGCATAATTTTGTATTTCATCATAGCTAATGGTCAAGCCTGGTAAATCTATCATCCTTGCATATGCGAAGCTCCTGCAAATGCTGATAAAACTAACAGAAATAATTCTTTAATTTGTTCTACTACCATAGCTCTTGAACTTCCCAGCTTTTACTGAAATCAGGATAGGTGTTACTATAAATTGTCAGCTTCGCAACAATTTAGCTGTGCTTGAGTATCTCTCAAAATTCCCCATTAATTGACAGCTGGTTATCAACAAAATTTTATATGTAAATAACCAGTATACTGGTTAGCGCAAACTTGACTCGCAAAACGAAAAAAATCGCGCTTTGTGCGCCACCTGCGCATGTTTTTCTGACCGACAAAGCGTTTTGAAAATTACTTTATTAAATATTTCACTCCCCGTAAAGCGAAACAATAGACGCTTTACAAAGTGTAGCCTACAACAAATTGAGCAAATCATTATACAAAAGGCTGTGAAAAGCTCACCTCATGCAACGGCAAATAGATGCAACAAAGAGCACTGTGAAAAGCGTTCGAAACTATATTTTCTACTTCTGAATGCAAAGGGTTGTATGGAAGTTTTTCCATACAATTTTTTTGTTTGTTGTTGCTTTCATGCTGCTTTTAGCTTTACTAGTATAGGCACTTTTCTTTATTTTGTATTTTGTTTTACTTATTTTGCAACAACTTTGGTAATGCCTTATCGAACACCTTTGCAGTTGTTTTTTTTTGTTCTTTTATTTTTATTTTAAACACGTTAGACTCATTCGTATGGCTTTTGTTTAGCCAGTTTAGTTGTTTAGCTGTGTTTTTGTGGTTTTTCGCTAAACTTTGGTTTTTCATAAAATTGTTTGTTACACAGGTTTGTGTGTTTGCGTACACCGATGGCTATAAAGCACATAAATTATGCCACGATCAAGACAAACTGTAATCCAAAAATGGTTTTTCTGAATGCTTATAATTTTAATACATATACTACAACAACATACAAGCAGATGTTAATGTTGTATTCATATTATAGGAGATACTTACATATGTAAATATGTGTATACACTAGGGTGGGTAAATTTTTATGGAACGAGTTTTCTTGGCATCGCTCTTAGTAGATTCGGACTCTGTATAAAATTATAAGAAAAAAGCTCCATTAGAGCATAACTTTAAAGTCCAAGGCGGATATGACTATTAAGGTTGAAAGTCGAGAAAAGTGGACAAAAGCTTCAGGTTGACAGTAAAATGGAAATTAAACCAAAATAATTGGAAATATTTTGTTAATTGTAAAAACTAAGTTAATGGTTAAAAGAAAAAGGCAAAAACAATTAAATGCATTTTTGAAATATTGTAAATTTAACTGTTTTTGATTTTTTGCAAGTTTTAGTTTGATTTACGTATATAAAAATTACATACAGCCACTTTTCTTATTATATATTTGTATACAACTCGCGCTTACCCGGGATTTCGAACCTGCGCACTTTCGTTGTTTTTCTTGTGCGAGGAGCTTTTCCATGGCATGGCAGAAATACACTCGGAGGCTTGCAAAAAAACAAACACTTTTTCTTCACTTTCGCGTTTCACGGAGACTCGAACCTGCGTACTCCGAATGGTAGTCACGCACCAACCCATTGGGCTCCGGCAGCCGCTTTCCTTATTACCTTATTAAAAATTGCAAAAATTAGCTCTTGTCGTGCTATCTTGGGCCCCTTCAAATACAAATTAGACATCAAAAATAAATTCATAATGCTTTAGTTAATCTTCATAATAACTTCGTTAGAACCCGCATCTGAACCGATTTCGAAAAAAACTGGCATGCCCTAATGTATACACATACTTGCATTCATGAGTTTATGAAGTCCAAGTGCGTAGTCAGAAATTTTTCTCCGAAGGATAAATGGCTTTATTTATTTAATAAATAAAATTAGTTAGCAATCAAACGCAAGGTTCCCAAAATAAAGGATTTTGCACGAATTTTAATTTGAAAGGAACTTGAGTTAGGAATAGAGCGAGTCCAGATCAAGTGATTCAAATATTTTATTTTTGAGTATGATAATAAGTAAATTGAAAAAATCTGTATTAATTTTTATATTTCTGAAACTTATCCTATGTTGAAAATTTCCGCATAGATTACCTTAATAAAATTTTACAAATTTCTTTTTACAAATTTTTTTTTTAATTTTTACGATAACTGTAACTATATGTTTTTAAAAAAATATAAAAAATGTATTTTTTTGTGAAAATTAATTTTTTTAAGGTTTTTGAATTTTGTTTTAAGTTTCATTTTTAAATTTTTTGACGTGGACTCTTCAAACTTCAACTGAGCTGAGTGAGCCCAGTTGCTAAAATCAGTTGTTTGTGAGTAATGAATTTTTGAGTAAAAAACCTGTTTCCTTAAAAACGAAAAGAGGTGTCCGTAAAGTCGGTTTACTGACGATAGTTTAACGTGACAACGTCATAAGAAAATACTAATGTAATGGTTGCAATTTTCAAAACAAAATTTTAATTTTATTTGTTTGATAGATATTTTGTATGGATATAGAGGAGGAGGTAAATGGAGTTACAAGTTACATTTACACAAACGTGAAAAATGACGAAACATTTATCAAATTCATAAAAGATATCTTCAATTTCGATTGTGCATCAGACGTTAATAAGTCAACAACACTAAGAGGCACCATCATCGATTTGACTTTGTCAAGACACATTGCACTTTCATTTCCTATTTTTCCTATCATCTTCCTATTCTCAACAGAGAAATGGTTCATTACCATGCACACAGGAAGAAGGCATATGCAAATACAAGTATGTGAATTTATATACAAATGCGCATATACATACATATACACACATATACAATATGCTCACTCAAGTAGGAGAGAGCCAGATGTCGAACATTGCCGAACGCGGGGGCCGATTGTGCCTCTTTGTCGTTCGTTCCGCGCTCCGCTTGCAGTTCAAGCAAGGTAACGACGCATGAGCAAGATAACGACGCATGAGCAAGATAACGACGCATGAGCAAGATAACGACGCTTGAACAGGATAACGACGCATTTTTTGGTGCGTGCAGCCGGCTGCATCGAATTATAAGACGTTATCACGTCAAAAAATAAAAAAAACAGTTAAAAAAACTGTTAAAACAACGAAGGTAATTCACTTTAGAGAACTCTGTATTAACATTTTAAACACTTAATAAATCTCAAAATTGAAAAAAAAAAGATAATTTTTTCAGTTTTCTTTTTATTATACTCTAGCCTACAAATAAATAAATTTTCGGCATAGTTTCCGACAATATCCGAAACTCTTAGATCTCTTGACATGAAATCACTCAAAATAAGAAGGCGTTTGACAGACGGCGGGCTTGTCAGCTACCAGATTGTCTGTGCTCAGTCATTAGAACTGTTGTGAGGCGGAGTAATATTTTATTAATAAGCGTATGAAATTGTATGCCAAACTTCAAATGATAGTTGCGGCTTGTTGTACGGAAGCTTTCAGCTCAGTAAGGTGGAAATTGCTGCTGGAAGCCTCTTTTCTCACAGATGGAATGGCCAAGCCGCTGTAGAAATTTCACAATTTGCATCATTATGTTATTTTGGGTTTGCTTAATAAATGCTCTAATACCTTAAACATTATATACTCAATCGATGGAGGTGATGAAAATTTAGTTTAGAATTTTGGTGCAACCTCTTTTTTCGATTGTAGCGAGAACTACATTTTGGTAACTACATTTTTCAACTGGAATAAACCTTCATCGATTGACTTGAAATTTGAACTACATAGATTTACTACGGATAAATCGGATTAATATATTGAATACATAGTGTTTTCTTATAAATATTTTGGCACGTTTTTTTTTGTTTTTGAATAAATTTACACTTAAAAAAATGCGGCTTTTGTAAAACTCGATAAATTAAGAAATTTCTACGTACGCATAATCGAAGTACATTTTCGTGTTCACCGTAAATTTGAAAGTGCTGGTGCCGTTGGGCTCTGTAAAATAGACTTCGGCTAAAAAAAGCTGTGCAGCCTTCATTTTCTTTTATATCACATTCAAAAACTAAGCTAAATTTACAGTCCACGATATGCTCTGTAAGATGTCGATTTATGAATATATACATTTTATGCCCTTGTTCAAAATTTTGCTTTAGGTGCTTCACTGGCGCGCTGAAAAAATTCTCGAAAATGCTTACTTTTACGCCTTAAACCTTTAATGTAGATATCGATGCCAGATTTACATGAAGAATTAACTTCAGTGATGGCTTAGAAACTATCTTATAGTCAGAATTTAAGTCATATGTCAAATTAGAAAACGCCACAGCGAATACTGCTGCAGCTTCTATTGAGTCGTCTTGCAAGTCATTCATTCATAATTGGCGCGTCGCCTGGCAAGTAGGATTATCATAATTCGCTTGCAACTATGCTATACTGGGTGTATTAGGAATAAAATAAAAAACTAACTATGTGTTTCAATTAGTTTATGCTCTCGACTCTTCATTCTTGAAAAAAAGGTATTTTATTTATTTATAACAAATTATACAATAATAAATTATAGTATAAATTAAGAAAAGCGACACCAGCTACGAGGCTTTCAGTCGTCTTTTTGATGGAAAGATTGTTAATTTATTTAAGTGGGATGAAATGAAAAGTAAAAAATTATACGTAAGCGGTTATTGTTATAGAATAATAAAATAAAATAATACTTTAATCTACGCTATATTAAATTTAAGATATCCTGGTTCCTTAAGAAATTGTATATTGTGACGATATTGTCATAGCTAGGTGTAGATAATGCACTACTTATGTTAATGTTGTCAGCGGTTTCGTACTCCTTCGTTACTGGACATTGGTTAATAAAGTGCTCCACTGTGTTTGGACCGCCGCACAAAGGGCAGCAGGACGGACTTTTCCTGGTTAGGAGGTGTGAGTGGGTAAAAATTGTATGACCCAGTCTTAAACGAGTATACGGCTTCAAGAAATTAGGGGTCAGACTCACCGGATAGGATGGCGTTAGTCTCTTTGGATTTAATTTGTAATAGTGATGTCCTTGCGTTGTCCAGTCTGCTAAATCGACATTACGTCTTTCTTTCTTTATGGCGTTAAACAGGTCCGTTTTGCTTATAACTTTAAGCATAAGTGTAGGAGATTTGTTGACATTTTTAGCAGTCGTATCAGCTGCTTCATTTCCTGAGATTCCAGCATGACCGGGTATCCACATTAGTTTGATTTTGTTTGGTGCTGCAATAAGCGAATTTCTAATCGATGAAATAATTTTGTTCAAATTAGACGGTGATTTGATTGCTGTGATGCATGATTTGCTGTCAGAACAAATCATATATTTCCCTTTGTTTTTTTTTGCATACTCAACGGCTAGTTCGATTGCCAAGGCTTCAGCAGTGAATATTGTACACATTGGATAAAGAAGCCATTGTGAAATTGCGGCTCCATCTTGGTTGATTACGGCCAGAGAGGTGTAGTCTGAAGTCTTAGATCCATCAGTGTAAATGAAGCTCCATCCAGATGTTCTATAACATTCAAATGTCTCCGAGAATGTAGCTCGATATACCGTGTTTGGTGTGTTTTGCTTAGACAAGCTAAGTAAGACGTCTTCAAATGATCTGGGGCTAATGAGCCAGGGAGGGAAAGTTTCAACGACTCTTTTCGCTCGGTAAAGAGTTATGAAATTCTCCTTGGCGAAAACGAGGGATCTTGATATGGATGATAGTATCCTCGGCTGCGTTTTTCGTAAAATTGCATTGTTGAAGATGTTTGTTAACGCCATATTTGTGGTGTCGAGTTGTTTTGCAAGAACACGAGATGTTGCATCAGTAACTCTATTGGGGATACTCGGTAAGCCGGCTTCTGCTAGTAGAAACTTTATTGGTGAAGTTGGAAAAGCTCTAAGGCTTCGACGAATTGCTGCATGATAAGGCACTGAAATTTTGCGTATTAAAGATGTTGCACAGTGTCCGTAAAGGTACAATATTTTCTTTAATGAAAGTTATCCAAACAATCAGTCAGATTATTATACGCCCTACACCTAAAAATAAACTGAAGTTTTTACAAATAGCAACAATCGATGAATATTTTGTTATAAAAACTTTGTGTTAACCAAAGTAGTCATATTTATTTTCCGTTTTGATTAGTTTTTAATTTGAAATATAATTTTATCCGCTTTCCTAAATTATCACACAAGCTACCTGTGCCGTTTGGAGTAATGCTGCTTAGGATGGCCATTACAGCGACTTGATTGACTTCAACCAATTCACGATGCATTCTTTTCGTTCACAGTTGCAGTATCAGGAGTAGATATGGGACGCAAAGCGCCAAATCAAGTCAACACCAGACTCGATTATTTTGGCACCGTCTTCACAGCTTTCTCAAGCACTGCTTCTACAATTAGGTCAAACATACCTCATTTTTCACTTCAATCTATAAAATTCTATCTTTATCGGTTCAAAATTAGCCAAACTAGTTGACTTCGCATCATTGAGACACACCATTAAATATCAAGCTAACTTAAGACTGATACCTCTTGATCATTTGAAGTGTCGAAACATTTTCTTAACCCATTAGTTTAACTATTCATTCTTACTACAATATTTCATTTTTTTCTCGCTCTCTTTTATCACTTTAGGAATAAGTTTCACATTTATATTTAAATGTCCCATATTGTTATCTTTCTTATATCCAATATTCAAATGAAGCCAAATGTTCTAGTTTTGGGTATTAATAAATAAAAAGAAATAAGATCGGCTCTGCAAGAGCTATTTTACCTATGTATGTTCCCTATATTTTTACGTTACTTAATGTCTGTTCCCTATATTTCTATTTGCTTAACTTTGGATACTGAATTCCCAATTATTTACCTATTGTGAAATCATATAATATATTTTGCTCAGATTTAAAACGAGATTGTGCAAAAAAGTGAGCTTTTTTCGAATGCTGATGTTGGGAGCTTGATCTCATAGGCAAAGGTTGAACTTAGGCAAGGCAAATTTACTGTAGCAGTGCTAGTTGAAGAAAATTGTATACTCACTTGATCACAGAGGCATAGGTTGAACTTACATAGGCAAATATTTCAGAGAGAGCTAATTGATTTTTAAGCTAACAATTTGAGCTTGCTCCGAGAATTTTAGCTCAACTATTTCATAGCGAGTGAAACCATTTTTATGACTGTTTAGTACCAAAGTACGTAACTTCTTTGCATTAAAGACGCACATTTCACTCGGAATTAACGCTGGGCTAAAGCAAATTTTTTATGCTTAAGACCCATTTGTTCAAAAGAAAAAATAACGCAAAATTTATCAAAATGAAATATTTGACGACCCTCCACATGCACGGCGCCTGTGCGCCTGCGCCGAACTCAGTTGATTTTCATATTAGGAATGGACTTCTTTTGTTCGCGTTAGCCATTCATGTTAATTCGCGCCTATGTGGCAGATAAGTTGCACCCACCGTAAAGTATACACATATTTCTAATATTATTTTATTTATTTATATTGCAGCCGTTGAAATGTTTTCAATTTATCAGTAAATGCAGCAGGCATGGAGTGTAGTACGCGCGGCAAAGGCTTGATAAAATTGTAAAAATTTGCATTAAAAATTTGCGAAAAAATAGAATAAAAAGTAGGCAGAAATTTAATATAGTCAGAAGGTATGGAAGACACCATGTAGGTAAATTCAACCGCTCCGAACTGGTGCGCTACTGGTGGATTGAGAGCAGGTATAGTCAGCTATTGAGTTCGCGAGCGAAAATAGCTTTGTACACACGAAAGTGAAATACTATACTTATACTCGTACATATAAAGTAGATGCACTTTCTATTTTGTTGCTGACGATGTTGGGTTTATACTTGCATTTTTCTTCTTCAAAAAAATGTCGCGTATTCGTTATATAAATGCCCATAATAAAATTACAGTAATTTAGTATAACGTCTTAGCGAAAGAATACAATTTTATGTCAACAAATGTTTGTATTCATAATCCATTTCGAGATATTCCTGACTCTTTTTTTTTAATTTATTTAAATTTGTTATTGTTGATTATATTTAATACTGGACAATAATTTATTCATACTACATATTTTTGTTAAATTTGTTTTATTATGTGAAAATAAATACTCTGAATGTTTCTGTTGATTAAAAAAGTTTTTTTATATATAGATACAATAATTTCCATTTGTGGAACAACATCAAGACGCACACCACAAATAGGAGGAGGAGCTCAGCCAAACACCCAAAACGGGTGTACGCGCCAGTTATATATATACGAGTATATATACATATATATAATCTCGTCGAAAGAGCAACTAAAACAACATAAATATCATGAAAGAAAAAATGTCACGTGCGATATTACCCTGCGACAGTGATACAAATTTATTTAAACAAGAGGTAGAAAGAATTTTTGGGTAAAATGAAAGATATCAGTACTCAACATTGAAATGGTTTGCTGATATCGGCATTTGAATTGTTGCAAATGGTTTAGTTTTTTGTGAACACCCTGAAAAAGAAAAATTTCCCAAAATCAGCTTTAACGCCAATTCTAGGACTAATTAAGACCTGTAAGTTAAGCCCATTGTCAAAATTAAAAAACGTTTTAGGTGACAGTTTTTTTCTCATTGAGAGCGTACGTTCGACAAAATGGAAATGCCGATTTGGAAAAGATGCACTAAACCAACAACAAAAACAAAAAATTCAAATATCATCTTTAATCATCAGCGTCTTGAAACTTTATTACACCAAAATTCAATAGGGCTATGAAACTGTCTATCATAATAAATTTTTCTTTAAACTCTGATAAGAAAAGTGAGAAATAATGAAAATTCGTTGATTTTTTTTTTACTTTGTACTAAGTTTGAAATTTATAAATTATCATTTATATTAAAATCATAATCAATTGTTTTAAATAAAAAAAAATAAATTAAATTGTCAGAACGTGTCAATACGTCCTGGCACTATAGTTATTCAACGCAGTGCATATACAGTCTGCCCAATAGAAGCGTGGCCGCCATAACTAAAAAACTATTCGACCAGTTCGATTCTAACGAACTTATAAAATTCAATAAAATGTGCTACCATTGGCTCAAATGGCTTCACAACTTCGAGTTATACTTTGTGTTAATTTCTGCGCAAGTTGTGGAGGTAATCGGCTTCTGATCAACCGAATTTGCCTCCAAGACTGTTTGATCGTCAATATTTCTTTTCCTTTGAGTGTTTGCTTAACTATTGCCCGAACATCTGCCACTATGCGCGCAGTGAGCGGCGCGATAGCAGTTATGCCCCATCATCATTGATCAAACATTTTCAATCGGATTGGCATCAGGGACTGTTTAGACCAATCCAATTTTGCTGTTTCCACTCTACGCACCTGCGGCTTCGATGCTTGGGATTTTTGTATTCTTGTAAAATACTGCATTGAAATTAACTATATGATTAACACTTTGCTACAGTAGTCGATTATCAGCAGTACACCAGAAAAGGTTTTTAAAGTGCACAGTTAATTTTTTGCTCTTTTTAGGTTAATGCAAGAATATTAAATGTTCTTCTCTCAACTCTTCTTAACATTGAAAACCTTTTTGTATTTTTTAAAAAGCTTTTGAATTTACTGAATACGAATTAAAACCATAGAGGTATAATCGTTTCGTCCGGTCCTCAATCCTTGGAGGGACATGGGGCATCAAGAGGTGTATTCATTGTAAAAGTAAGCCACAAAATACCAGAAAATACTGAAAAAACCATAATGTTACAAAAATAGTACCTTATCTTGTTACATAACCTCAAATATAGCAGATAAGTCGTTCCCTTATCCAAAGAGTTTATTTCAACAAAAAAACTTCTAAACTAAATTTTACATATCCATAACACATTTATTTAAAAAAGCGCACATTTTAAAGACAATTTGTCACGCATACAAAGTTCTTAAAGTAATTCAATACAAATTTGGTGTTTTATTTTCTTTAAATGGGCATTTTTGTGCGTTTTTATATTCCAAGCTAGGCAACACTGCAGTAGCGAGAGAGACTGCTGAAAGCAGAAGAACACCGACAACAACTCGTGGGCAATGCGCACAGATGTTAAAAAAAGTAAAGCTAAATAAAACTGAGTAAATTATTGAACCAATTTTTAAAAAATGTATATTTTACAAAACATTAAACATTACTTGTAATTAGAACAGCCTAGAAAAATGTCATGAAGAAAGAACTAAAACTTCGAGACTAAATAAAAAACAAAAAAATGCTAAATCAAGTTACAAAAATGGTAATCTGGCCATACTGGTGCTAAAACCGCGTAACTCATTGTCGAATTCGCTGAGAGCAAAGTAACGGTACCACGATAGGCGCCATCTCATTATTCTTTACATCATGCTCGAATCGTGCTCCAGCTTCACTCAACGATAAGTTCTGTTTTGTCACAAATAAATCAAGGATCTTCTAATCTTGCTTTGGAGAGGTATTTTATTTCTGGGCCTTGGGCAGTTGTCAACGTTTTTAACTTCGTTATACCATCGCACCCATTTCTTTATAAACATCTTCGACTACTTCAAATATTTTGCCGCAGATGACACTATTTTAAATTGTTTTTCATAGGCGTATTCGTAAAAATTGCATTGACGTTGAGCATATCAGTTGAGCATGGAGCGTTGCAAATGAATTATTGGCGTTAAGAATAGCTGATTTATAGGCTTGAATATTTGAGTAATTGCTTTCCTTTTTCAATTCAAAATATATAATATGTTTAAAATAAAAGAGACAAACATTTCCCGCAATAATTGTTTTAATAAAGTATCACCCTTTTCCTCTTGAACTACATTGAATCTAACAAATCAATTTCAGCCAAAATAGTCCTAGTGCTGCGCCAGAAATTATTTCCACTACTTCAAGATTTTCCTACAGGATAACCACGTACACATATACGCCTGGGTAGATGCTGTTTTTTTTCAACCGCAAAGTGTTGATTATTTGCATGCGATTTTGTTGTTCTTGCCTGCATTGTCGACATGTTTGGTAATTCGCAGCGACACAAATGCGACAGACAATGCAATTTATGCAGATTTAATGCCATATTTGCTTATAACTACAATATTATGTCGCTGTGCACGTGTGTGAATATCGCCACTAGTGCAGCGCCCGCTGCTTAGCATATTTTCGACCGATTGACTGCCGCAATTTTGTTGCTTTGCTGTGATTGTTATTGCACATTTTCTATCAGCGAACACTGCGAAAATTGCCACTTGAGTATTTTTTTTCGAATACATTTTAATAAGTAATACTTTATTGTTGTTGCTTCTTGTGTCGCCTTTGCGGTTTCTCTGCCATTAGGTAATAACATGCCACATTACGCAAGTTTGCAAACAATTTCATTTCTTCTACGCGGTGGTACATTGCCACAGTTGCAATGCCCGACCAGCTGGCTGCTTATGCAAGTGCTTAACGCGCTTATAAGGCTTCCGCTGTGAAGTGAAACCTTTAACCCTAGCAGCGCGTATGTCGCCAACAAAGAAACGTACATATATTTGTGCAGTTAATTGTCAGTTGGCATTCATGTAGCCGCACTCTTGTGCAAGTAATTGCTTCAATCAATAATTGTCAGTATATTTGTTAAATGTCAAGTTGATTATTTATTTAAATTGCGGAATGCGACAAATAAACCGAATATTAATACAATACAAAGCTTAAAAACTGGTTTCATTAGTTTGATATTTTTAAATTAGATTTTTTTTTGCTGAAATTTGAAATATGTATTTAGATAATTATCAGAATAACATTACTATTTTTTTTTATTAAATTACCATATGATATTTGCGTAATATATAAACGCTATTTACACTTTAGACCAAAATAACTTCTTTTATTTTTACCACACTGCGCCGTGGTGGAAGAGTGCGTTCAAGATCAAAAATCGTGCATGAAATTTTGTCTCTCCACCAAAATTTAGATTTATTTTAAAGCAAAAATATCCAAGATTTTATATGAGCATAATTTAAAGCAGTCAAAAATGTCGAAATTGGCAAAAAATTCAAAATTTTATGTGACCATAATTTGAAGGAGTCGAAAATGTCGAAATTGGCGAAACAAAATGTGTTTAATTCAAAGCAAAGGATTGGAGTCTATAACCTAAGTAATTTTCGCTATAAATCACTAAAAATGAAATAACATAACAGAATCCTGTTAATGCATTTTTTCAATTTAAGACCATATACTTCATGCTATTCGGACACACTTTCTTATCTTTTTTTTTATAATTATCTTCTTGGTTTTTCATAGTGGTAATGGTATATTGGTAATTTGGTAATTTCTTCAAAAATATTTGTGATTCTGACACTTTGTTTTTGGCATTTTTTTTAATATTCAATATAGAAGTGTTAGTCTGGTGCGCCAATATGTACCAGGTTATTCAATAAGTTTTTGGTTCCATAAGAGAGTGCGTTGCTACTAGCCTAAATTTGTTTGTTATCTTGGTACACTCTTCATATGAACGCATGAGAAGTTTCATTAAAATCTGACAATTCATTCTTTGACTACAAGCCACTTAGTACCGATGTGTCACAGTATTTTCTACAACGGAGACAATCAAGTATCGTGCGGTGATTGAATTTTTATTTTTGGAAAACTTAAAAAAAAGGCAATTTAAGAATAAATGTTGGAAGTGTATAAAGACTTTTAGCCCTCAATTAGCATAGCAAAAAGATGGGTTGCTGAAGTTAAACGTGGTCGTACAAGCCTTGAAAACCTTTCACGTCAAGAATGTCCAAAAACAGCAACACCACCAGAAATCGTAGAAAAAACACAAGAAATCGTATTGGAAAATCGTCAATTGACTGAATGACATTTAATAGAAACCACAATGGAAAAAATAATGAGATGGCGCCTATCGTGGTAGCGTTACTTTGCTCTCAGCAAATTTGGCAATGAGTGACGTCGCATTAGCTCAAATATGGCGAGATTACCATTTTCTTAATTTAATTTGGCATTTTTTGTTATTTAGTCTCAGAGTTTTAGTTCTTTCTTCATGACATTTTTCTACCCTGTTCTAATTGAAATTAATGTTTATAATTTTGTAAAATATACATTTTTTATAAATTAGTTAAATAATTCACTCAGTTTTATTTAGCTTTTCTTTTTTTTAACATCTGTTTCCATTGCCCTCGATTGCGGTTATTGTTGGTGTTCTTCTCCTTTCAGCAGTCAAATCTCTCTCTCGCTACTGCAGTGTTGCCTACCTTTGAATAGAAAAACGCACTAAAATGCCCATTTAAAGAAAATAAAATACCCAAATTTTATTCAATTATTTAAACAACTTTATATGACAAATTGCCTTTAAAAGTGTGTTTTTTTTTAATAAATGTGTTATGCTTATGTACAATTTAATTTATGAGTTTTGTGTTTTTGTTAAGAAAAACTCTTTTGTTAAGAGAACGGCTTTTTTGCTATATTTCAGGTTATGTAACAAGGTAAGGTACTCCTTTTTCAAAATGTCATTATGGTTTCTTCAGTATTTTCTGGTATTCTGTTGCTTATTTTTACTATGAGAATTAAGGACCGGAAGAAACGATTACACCTCTATGGTTTTAATTCGCATTCAGTAAATTCAAACACTTTTTAAAATGTACAAAAAGGTTTTTAATATTGAGAAGAGTTGAGAGAAGAAGATTTAATATTCTAACATAACCTTAAGAGGAACAAAATTAAATTTTCACTTTAAAAATCTTCTCGGAGTGACATTTTTTTAAATTATTTTGTTTAATTATACAGTTTTTTTTAACTTACAGTTTCGGTAGCTTTAAATTAAAAAAAAAGAGATAAACACCAAGCTTCGTATTTTGGGTAGAAAAAAACACTAAATTTATTGTGAAGAGCAAATGGATGGTAACTCAGCTAATGCGACGTCACGCACTCTCTGATGGGCGCAATCTTGTTTCTATCTTTCTTGAGTAGAAACCCTAGGCATCTCATTGGGCAGTGTAAGCAATATTTTGACTGAAGTATTGGTTTTCCCAAAGCTGTGTGCACAATGGGTGCCGGATTCGCTAACAATGAATCAACAACACATTCGAATGCGACTTTCTCAACAACATTTAGAGGGTTTTCGAAAGGATAAAATGGATTTAGTGCATGGATTCATAACTATGGATGAGACTTAGGTCTGTTACAATAAGCCTAAATCAAAACAAGAGGCTAAAGAGTGGTGTGGGCATGGCTCTTCGGCTCCGAAAGGAGTTCGTGTCCAGAAATCGGCAAATATGGTGTTAGCATCAGTTTATGGAATGCGAAAGGATTTTTGTTCGTGGATTGCGTGCAAACTGGTAAAATAATAAATTCTAAATATTATTATAAAATTTTAGATCAACTGAAAGGAAAAGTTCGTCAAAAAAGACCTAGTTTGCAAAAGGAAAAAATTCCTTTTTATCAGGACACTGCACGGTGTCCCAAGAGCATTTTGACAATGGCTAAAATCCATGAATTGTAGTTCAAATTGTTGAAGCATCCACTGTATTCACCAAATTTGGACCCTTGCAACTTCCATCTGTTTTCAGATCTAAAAAATTTGTGCGTGGAAGCGTATTTTGCAGCCCTTCCAGCTTCTCACTTCAGGAATGGAATTTGTAAATTGGAATCTCGTTGAAACAAGTGTATTGATGCTCAGGGAGACTATGCTAAATAAAAAAGTGTATTTCATACCATAAAATTGTGTTTTTCTTATCGAACCGCAAAACTAATTGAACAACCTAGTAACGCATATGACAAGTGAATGATAAGAATAGAGATATAAAAAATCTTCAGCCTTTGCGAATACGCAAACGACGTTACCATTAAAAATGGTTTTGCATTCTATTAGTCCATAAAATTTAAAAAATAAAAACAATTTAGCTTGTTTTATTTTATTTTTATTTTAAATTTGAAAGGCGTTACGCTATTTTTGAATGTTTTAAATTTATATTTGATAAAGAAAGTATCACTTTCAGCGTCATTAAAAGTTTTTAATTTTTTTGATGGTTGAACATACTCAGATGGTAGATATATAGATTTAGGTTTTTTCAATGTCAATTAGCAAATATTTATGTTATTTTTTACAGTTTCAAGTCTTGCTTGAAGCAAAAAAAATCGTTAACTCCTTACCCATGCCAGGATAACACGAATGTAGGCAGTATAAAATACAGAAAAACTGATTTTTTTGCATAAGACACTCTTTTCATTGTGCCATCCCTCTGAGTTTTATACGGCATGTTAGTCAAATTCGTCACCGTAACGGCCTCATTTTGGCAGTCCTATTACTCGAACGTATTCGTTTCAATATTCCGAAAAGATTTACAACACAACAATTTCTGTATGAAATTCTGTATGAAGAAAGTCCAATTATTTCACAGGCTCGCAACCTGTAACTGGAACAATCCGAATATGGAGAAGGGATGAGAGGGCACGAGTCTATAGTCGCCTGAAATATTTCTCGGCCCCCACTTTTCTGTATTTTGATTACGGGGTTATAAGGTTCTAGGTCGGAATGTTATGGAAGTGGAGGCTATGTACGAGTACATATTTAGTTGAAGAGTCGGGGGATTTACGAGTTTTATGTTTAAAGTCGTTTCGATTATCGGGTTTAACAATTTCAGTGGAATTTGGAGCGTTTTTTTGAATTTTGAAGTGCTAGGATAACTTACCTCTAACTAAGCCTTCAGATACGAGTTCAGTTATCACAAAAATCTCCAGTCAGACCTCCAAGCCACATTGCTACTTTAAGTTGGGTTGGGTGAGGAATCCTCTCTTAAGGAACAAAAACTACACTTTTTAATTTTTAAGCATTTCTGTCTTATTTTATGTTGCATATTCTTGGACGATGAGGGCATCTGTTGAAATGTCTCTTAAAGTGTTCGAGGAAAATATTATATGGAAGATGTGATGAATCTGTAGGCATGAAATTATGAGCTTTGAATTATACAGGAATTACATAGCGAAGAAGATACAGTGAAAGTGTTCAATGCGTACTTACTGGTGGTTGCTGAAAAGAAAGAAAGTTGAAAGGGAAGACCAAGTGAAAGAGTATTTGACTGATGCTCGGCTCATTTTGGGGAGATGGAAAATGGTCCCAGCGTGGCACTATAAAGTAGCTATCAAAGAATTATCTTATGCGAGAAAATATTGTTCAATGGACAAATAATTATATAGAATCTTGAAATCAAGAAATGCTAGTAAACTATGATTAGGCAAATTAGATAGTACTTACCAGAAAGTAATTACCACGCAGTTTAGTGTCCACTGAAAATGGGTTAGTTCAGTTTACAGTGCAATTTCATATTGGTGCCGGATACTGTATAAGGGATCAGTTAAAGCGTTAAATAAATGCATAGTTAAATAAATCTTTAAGATGAACTTTGGAAACGAAAGACAGAAAAAAAAATTTTATAAATTTTAAGTTTTCAGCGTGAAATTATCCCCACCGTTCAACAAAGAAGAACAGCGATTTGCTGTTTGCACACAGAAATACCAAAACTTGAAAACTACAAACGTGATAAAAGCGAAGTCAATTGACTAACGGGTGGCAAATTAGAAAAGCAAATTACTTTTGATAAGTGCTTTGGCAAATTCACTCTACTACCACACATACACATATACTACACCATTCTATAGAGGCTCTCGTATTCATATGAAACCACACTCGAAAGTAATCAGCGATTAAGAAGGTTTTCGTAATCAGATGCAGCCTCAAATAAAAGCAAACCGTTTGTCAATGGCTGTAAATTGATCTGCTAGTGTCAACCGGTAACAACACAGTCTGAAGTGGCGAAAGTATGAATAGTGAAGGATGAAAAAGTTGACGATGGTCAAAAACGATGCAGACTTCATTGCGCTCAGCCGGCTGTCCATGTAACCAGATAAGCTTCTTGTTCGTAAAAAAAATGTAGCTATGCGCTGCCATGCATTGTGACCAAAGGGGGTGGTAAGTGAGACAAATGAACGAAAATGGAGGAGCCTTGCTTTCATTCACATTCTCATGCTCGCACTCAATTCCATTATCATTTACAATCTCGTTCTGCTTGTAACATTTTCTCAGATAAACAGACATTTTCAACCAAAAAGACGGAGGTAGTTCAGTTTTCATTACTTGTAGTTTATAGCGCCCACCCAGGGGGTGGCGAGGAGAAGTTGTGTTACCTTGTCACAATTTAATTTCGAATTTCAATTCCGATACTTATTGCGGATGCGAATAGTTGCATATGCGAGTGTCACATAGCAAGGCCAGAATACATAAGCAGTACTTTTTTCAATGTGATGTGCACTTGCAACATGCACCGCTAAAAACAAAAGCAGCAATATTTGCAACAAAACAAAAGGAAGAGAATGTGAAACGAGTGGTTTTCGTCGACTTTTAAGTAGACGAAATACACTGAAGTAAAACAGCACTGCAGCGGTATCTGTGAATAATATATTTAGATGAAGCAGCCACTGGACGCAAGCGGACGATGTATTGAGGCGACATTTCTTACAGTAATTTATTTATGGGGTATACATATTAGGGCGGGTCGATTTAAAAATCGCTCATTACTCTGTGAAAATTGTATTCTAGGGATCAAAATAAGAAACTTTGCCGAAGGAACCTAGAGGTATGGTTGATGAAAATCTGATTGATGAAAATGCCTTTCATATTCGAGGAATAAGCTGAAACAAAAATTTCACTTGAAAAAAAAATGTTTAACTAACTGAAATGTAAACTAACTGGTTATTCTTAAAATACAATCGAACAAAATTTGAAAAATCTTGAAAAAGAGTATAATCTTAAACAATACATTTTCGAAAAAAACGTCAGAAACTTTTAAAATAATTAGAACTTTAATAAAATATTTTAAGATATCTATAATCATCGAGCAAAATTGGAAAACTCTGAATGATGTCATTACATTACACTGGAAAAATCTTAATACATTGTAAAAAGTTGTAACTTTAAAAAATATTTAATCTTCAGAAATAGTTTAAGACTTCACGAAAATACATTCCACAAAAAGCTTAACAGCTTGAAAAAAATATAATCTTACGAAAATATTTTTAGAAATGAAATCTCTCGAGAAAAAATTTCGAACCTTGAGCAAGACTACAATTTTAAAAAATATTTTTAGATTTTAATGAGATTTATTAGAGAAAAGTTCGAAAAACTTAGAAAAAAGAATAACCCTAAAAAGAGGTACAAAATTTGAAAACAGTTGAAAAAATTATAATCTTAAGAAATGTGTTTAGTTATTAATAAAACACATTCGAGAAAATGTCGGAAAACTAAAATTCACTCAAAGAAATTTAAAAAAAGTTGGAAAAAGTTTTAACTTAAAAAACTGTTTCTAGACATGACTAAACGTCATTCCAAGAAAACTTGGAAAACTTGGATTATAATTATGACCTTAAAAAGATTTCTACATACATACATACATATTTGGCGCTTCCACCCTTTCTTGGGTGTTTGGCCTCCTATTTGTGGCGTGCGTCTTGATGTTGTTTCACAAATGGAGGGACCTACAGTTTTAAGCTGACACCGAACGGCAGATATTTTTTAAGAGGGGCTTTTTCATAACAGCAATGCACTCGGAGGCTTGTCATTGCCTGTCATTTTTGTGTCTCACGGAGATTTGTTTTTCATCGAAAGATTTCTAGGCATGAAAAATATGCAGTAGAGAAAAATTGTAAAAGGCATAACTTTACAAACTAAACACGAAGGAAATGTGAAAAAAATTGAGACACTTAAATAATATTTTAGTCGTCACTAAACTACACTCGAAAAAAATGTAAAAGTTGTAAAAAGTTTTAACCTTAAAAGAATATTTTTAGAGGTCACTAAAATTTGTTCGAAAAAATTTGATAATATTTATAGCCTTTAATAAAGGGTGTTTTTTTTAGAGGTTAGGTTTTCAAGATGAAATAAAACGTATATAATTTAATGTTATGGCCAAGAATTTAGCTTTATTATAAAGATAAGGGCTTACCATTATGTTTTAAAAATGATTTCGGGCAAGTGGCCGCCGCGGCTGGCTCGAATAAATTCCAGCCGAGAGGCCCAATATTCGACCACTTTTTGCAGCAATTGGGGCCGTATGTCAGCAATAACGCGCCGAATATTCTCTTCCAAGACGTCAATCGTCTCGGGCTTATCTGCGTAGACAAGCGACTTCACATAGCCCCACAAGAAATAGTCCAGCGGTGTTATATCGCACGATCTTGGAGGCCACGCCACAGGTCCACGGCGCGAGATAATGCGCTCACCAAAATTTTCCTTCAATAAATCGATTGTTGCGTTGGCTGTATGGCATGTAGCGCCGTCTTGTTGGAACCAAAGGTCGTCCACATCAACATCGTCCAATTCAGACACGAAAAAGTCATTAATCATGGCTCTATAGCGCTCTCCATTGACTGTAACATTATGGCCGGCTTCATTTTCAATGAAATATGGACCAATGATTCCCTCTGCCCATAGAGCACACCAAACAGTGACTTTTTGAGGATGTAACGGCGTCTCAGCAATGGCTTGTGGATTATGTTCACTCCAAATGCGACAATTTTACTTATTGACATACCCATTCAACCAAAAGTGAGCTTCACCGCTGAACAAAATTTTCTTGTGAAAATCGGGATCCGTGGCCATCTCGTTTTGGGCCCATTCACCGAACGTGCGACGCGCTTGATGGTCGTTCGGCTTCAATTCTTGCACGAGTTGGATTTTGTAAGCCCGCAAACCAAGATCCTTCCGCAAAATCTTCCATAAAGTGGATGGGCACATCTCCAATTGCTGCGCGCGATGGCGGATGGACTCATTCGGGTCTTCTTCGATACTCTGCTCCACAGCAGCAATAGCGTCTTCGGTGCGCACTGTACGACGTCTCTGAGAATGCGTATTATGCACTAGAGCAAACGTGGTGCGAAACCGATCCATGGTTAATCGAATTAGTGACTCTGATGGACGATTATGTCGACCGAATATTGGACGCAGCGCGCGATGTTTCGCGCGAACCGAACCATTATTTTCGTAATAAATTTGCACGATTTGCAAACGCTGTTCAGGTGTAAGTCTATTCATTATGAAATGGCAAACCAAACTGAGCATAAATCAAGTGACAGCTGTCAAAAATACCATCTACGAAAAAAGTAGTGCCAACTTGAAAACCTAACCTCTAAAAAAACACCCTTTAAATAATTTTTGTTAATATTAAGATATATTCGAAACTAGAGGGTCCGACACTCGAAGTATAATCAATTAAAAAGGCCATAAATTTAGTGCAAAAATGTGTGAAAATAATACAAAATTAAGAATCAATTTACTTTTGCTCGACATGACCATCTTTTTCCTCCACTTTGGCCTTGTGACGGTCCAGAAACGAATCGCAAGCTATTCGAAGATGACTTGCAGCTGTTCGGACCTTGCTCTCTAAATGGCCCAAAGAGAATAGTCCATCGCGTCTGGTGAATTTGAGAGCCATTGTGTGGGCGTTATGAAGTTCGGAACGTTGTTTTTTAGCCATTCTTGGTTCAGTCGAGCTTTTGTGAGACGGTGCCGAGTCCTGTTGAAACGTCCATGGTCTGCCACCGAAATGTTTGTATGCCCGCTTCTTCAAGGCAACCTCCAGAATACTTTCCCGATAATATTTCGTATTTTCCTTGACCCCAGGCTCAATGAAAACGATTGGAAAGCGCCCATCTGCGGTTACAGCGGGCCAAATCATTAACTGTGGCGGGTGCTGCCTCCTGGTGGCCAATCGATGGCTCAAATTTTCATATGAACGGTCGATCAAATAAACCCTATCGTTTTGGAAGTTTACGAATTGCTCAATTTGAAAAATTTTCTCGTCAGAAAGCACAATGTTCGGAAATTGACCGAGATCATACGCCTTTTGGATCTTATAAGGCTTGACTTTCAGATCATTTTTCAGTATGCGGCGTATGCTACGATCACATATTTTCAGTTCCTTTGCCATTTGATTGGCACTTTGTCAGCTATTTCGAACCATTTCACGTGACGTTGCAGTCTTTTGATGACCATCTTTATGACGGTTCGCGATGCTACCAGTATGATTGTAGTGAGCAATGGTGCGATAAACAAAAACTTTATTTACTTTAAGGTGCTCGAGCTCACGAACAATCGCTGGTTGTGATTTTCTATCCAAATATAATGAAATCACACTATTACGTTTAAAATTCATTATTGATTTTCTTTTTTCGCGTTTGCTCTCGGCGAAATGCTTCCGCGTGTTTGTAAGCAATACTCTGTACTGTCAGTTAGCCCAAATAATAGACAGCATCCCGTGCATCAGCTGCGCGAGCAATCTGTATTTTTAGATATTAACAAAATTTGTTCGAGAATAATTTGAAAAGTTTTGCAAAAATGATTTTTTGAAATTTGAAAAAATTTGAATAACTAGATAAAAAAAAAGGTATTAGATATCACTTAAATGTATTCCATAAAATTTTTTTGGAATTTAAAAAGAAGGTCTTATCGGGAAAATTATATCTAGATGTCAATAAGATGTACCTATACAACATATTTAGATATCACAGAAATAACTGGTAGAAAAATTTCAAAATCTTAAAAAAAGGTATAACATTAGAAAAATTTTTTTAAATAAATTTTTATAAATTTTTAAACTCGATCGACTTTTATTGTGATAAACTGGAATTTCCCTTTTAAACAGCACTACAATAGTTTTGCTCTAAGCCCTATTGAAAATCTCTGGCATATGCTGAAGTCCTTGATAAGAAAAAAAGCTATGATGAGTTATCGTATTTCTCTAAAGTTAAGTAAATAGCAGTTATTTAATGTTATTAATACACAATTTGTAAAAAAAAATCGAGCAATAAATACAAATTTTTAAAATTTTTCCTTTTTTTAAATTTTGTAAAATCGGCCGAAGAAAGTTTTAAAATCCATGCATTTTTAAGTGTACTTATTTCAGTGCTTGCCACACAAACAGCAGCTACAATAGCTTTAGTAAAAAAGGCGAGCATTCGCATTGATAACTACATATCTGTGTATTTAGCCATTGCAACCAGCGTAGAAAGACCCATCTGACTTGCTACAAGTAGCAGTTTCGTTCCACGACTCTGTTATTGCACACGTTGGAAGTGTCGTCTCATCGATGGCAGCAGCAGCAACAAGGAAATTTGATTCCTTTTGCGTGTTGCCACACACTTTCTGGTGCCCTTTTCCCACTCATTTCGATACATCTTACCTTTTGGCGTTCATGCACTCCTTTTTCATATTGTGAACACTCGTACACACATTTGTATGTACATATATATGTAACTGCATCACTTATCTATACTGCCGTTCAGCTCTGCAGCATTCGTTCTGTGCTGATTTGTTTATTTTGGCTGGCAGTTCCGGCTCTTCTGTATGGTTCGCTTTGGATTTTGTTCATTTCCTAGAACGTCGTTCTGTTTTGGCATACGAGGATAAACTGATTAAATTCACATACCGTAAACCGCAAACATACTGTTTCAGTTTAAAACTTTATTTATGTTCAACGGGGCAAAGCGACACTTAAGGTGGACAATGTCAACTAAATAAAAGCAGGTTATTTTACGAATTCACTGGAAAGTTATTGTTTGCGATCGATCGAAGAGGTAAAGAAAACGTTCGCAAAGAAAAGTTTAATTATAAATGCATTAAAGGTCAGAAAAACTACACAAATTTGTATGTATATATGTAATGGCATGGCCTTATTTTTAAGAGGAAGCAGATTTGTTTTTGAGGAATTTGAACTGGCCCGCTTTCTCTCTATAAAACATCAGACACTATTTGTGCTTTAGAGGCTCCAAACACAATATACTAAATTTCTGACAGTCAAGCTGATGGAAAACCGTGTTCTAGTTTGGAAGCGATAATTTTAGTTATCGGGAAAAGATCAAACTTGTAATAAATCCTATCATAAAGACGGAAGTATGAGAAGTGCTATATTCAGACCAAGATTTTAGAAAAGCCTACCAATGGGTGCGTTACCAACTAAATTTTAGGCATACATTTTCGCTTCACAGGAATATCTTCATAGAAGGAAAAATGGGGCCAATGTGCGTGTCATCTCGGATAGTCAAGTTGCTCTAAAAGTCTGCGGTTCACATAAAACACTTCGGAACTAAATGAACTATTCGATAGCGATAGTTGTTAACGAGGGCTTCCGATTATTTATCCGAGGTTGTGAATTTGACGATTCGTTAGCAATTAAGATTCGAATAGGTAGATTGCTAGCCCGCCTATCCCAGCTGGCTGATAGTTAAACAAAATACCTACGCCTCCAAGCAGGTGTCGGATATTTTGGTTCGCGAGTGGCATTTTATTTCCCACCTACCCTGCATATCTGCCGAGCTTTCCCCTATCCTCCACCTGGGGACGCGACTGATGGGAGACAGGCAGCTCCAAACAGCAAATGAAAATCTCTGATAAGATAATATTGTGCTGAGTTCTGGAGGTTAGCAGTCAACGATACCTGTATGAACGAGCACATTTTTCCGGAGCACTCAGGAACTGAAGTACAGCGCTATTAAAAAGATGGCTGGAGGGAGATGGTCCAGCGCGGAACATTCAAGAGTTATACTACGGACTTACTATGCAGACGGAAGTAATCCCAGTGTGCCGGATATTTGCACCAGTCAAGCTAAAAAAGGTAATCAAAGAGTCACATGAATTCTTTACGAATGTTCTTTGAGTAACTAAAACTTAACTGGGATAATCGTCGAACTGCTACCAGTTACCTGGCTGGGTACTGTAAATTGTGATAAAAGCTTGACACGATGGGAATGCAGGAGAACCGAACTGCAGATTTTGTGGGGTTGCTGAATGCCAGAACGTATTTTATCCATATATAAGATACCCTAAACTCATACAACTTGGGCAGTGACATTCGTCTTCATCCAAAATATGGAGCGATGCTTCGCGAAGTATCCGCAATTGTGGAGACTTTTCAATTTATCGAAAGTATGTACTATATATTCATTAGCGAACACCTCTGCTAAATGTATGATTTCTAGCCCGAGTTTTTAGTTAGGTTTTATTGGTCATGGCTAGGATTCTGAAAATGTATTAGCCACCTCAGTAAAAATTGAAGCTACTTTTCTGAAAAAATTTTGTAGCCGGAGTTTACGGCCCTTGGAAATTTAAAAATCGCTACAAGCATTCATATTAAAGTATGCCGGTAAGGTGATCATGAAAAATTAGCTCATACTCGTCTAAATTTCTATTCTAATGTGATTAGATAATTATTGTTCGAAAAAAATGGTAAAAGACTCCATAAAGTTCAGTCAAGTATGAAAAGTTCTAATAAGTTTGGAGTAAATCATTTACTGACCCCAAAGTAAACCAGCAATCAAAAGTAATAAATATCATTTTAGTGGGCATTCTTTCTTAATCACATTTTTATTTGTTGCAAGGTATTATTATTAATATTCTTCAAAGGGCTTTGAAAAATGCGCTTGATAATTTATTTGTGTCAAAATAGACCTCTAATAACATAGAACATCTCCAGTATTAATCTGAGAAAAATCATGAGTCAATGTCAAGTGATCCAAGTAGTTTGGATTCTTCTAAAAATTGGTTTAATTATAAGCTTGAATATAATAAACCATATATTAGAGGCAAATCGTAAAAATTTTGAAAAAAAATTATAATTTTGCGATTTATTCAATGTTGATAATTTTGGTGTGGAGTTCATCAAAGTGAATTATCTGCGGTCTTTTTTAATATTTTTTATTAGGTGTGCAACAAAGTTCTCGCTGTTTTTTGATGAAAATACAACTTTATTTTCAAAAAAACTGGTTACAAGTGAATCATTGAAGGTATTGCCCATCGCAGGCTACTACTTTTTCCCATCTTTCTGGCAGATCTTGTATCGAGCCATCAAGCCATTTTTTTATGTCTTCATATAAATGGAACTGCTGGTCAGCTAGACCATGTGCCATCGATCGGAACAGGTGATAATCAGACGGCGCAATATCTGGAGAATATGGCGGGTGGGGTAGGATTTCCCATTTAAGTGTTTTGTGGGTTTTTAATGGGTTTGGCAACGTGAGGCCGAAAGTGTGATGGTTTCGCTTGGTTTTAACAGTTCATAACAAATAACACCAACTTGGTTCCACCAAATACATAGCATAACCTTCGCAGCGTTTGAATATTCGGCCGAGGCGACGACGTAGAAGTATGACCGGGCAGTCCCCATCACTTTATTTTCTTTGGATTGCTGTAATGAATCCATTTTTCATCACCCGTCACGATGAGATGAAGAAAACCCTCCCTTTTTTGCCGCTAGAGCAGTTGTGCACAGACGAAAAAACGTCGTTCAACATCCCTTTTTTTAACTCATAAGGAACTCAAGTCCCCTGTTTCTGAAAAGTTCTCAAAGTGTGCAATCCCTTGGAAATGGATTGGAGGGTAACTCCTAATACTGAAGCAAGCTCTTCTTGCGTTTCACAGGGATCCTCATTGACCAATGCCTCCAATTCAGCGTCTTCCAAGTTTTTTGGCCTTCCTTCACGCGGACGGTTGTCAACATTAAAATCACCGTATTTGAAGCGACCAAATCAATCTCAGCACGTTGTTTCGCTTACAGCAGCATCTCCACAAACTTTTTGTAGCGCTCGATGCGCTTCAGCCCCAAAGGCAAAATCAACACTTCCCGCAAATGACGATTATTTGGCACAAAATCAGACATTTTCACAAAACCAAAAGTATATGATACCAAAACAAAATCACTAATGTGTCGAAGCAGTTTGTTTACCATGTGTCTAAGCTTGGTTTATGACGTTTAGGTTATGTTAGAATCGACTAGTACACACTGCTGTGGGCATCTATTGACAAACAGCGGGAACTTATTTTTGCACGTAATAGATCTTCCTTAGTCTTTTATTTATTTTGAAAATAAAATATATCTACTTAAAAAAAGAAAAAAGATATTGTTTTGTTAGAACTTTTTTTATGCAAGCGCTTGACTAGCATTATTCACTGTATCGTTTTTAATGAACGAACTTTCGATTTCTTTTTTGTTTTTTTGTAGTTTTCTACTTAAAGATGCTCAGTGTTCCCTATTGCAAGGCATTCACTACATATATCCAGGCATGACTCCAACTCGAAAATTTGTGAAATTTTCATTTTGAAACTTGCTGGAGCTATTAAACATAGTTTAAAAAATTTAAAAAATATGGCGGAAAAAATTACAAAAAAATATTTTCCAAAGAATTTTAGCAAAAATTAAAAAAAATTCAAATAACTATTTTAAGTATATTTATCTTAAATAAATTAAAAAAATTTAGAATACTTTTAAAACGGGCCAAAAAATATTCTCTAAAATAGCAAATTTTTCTACACAAAAAAATCTCACAATTGAGAAACTGAAAAAGAAAAAAAAACAGTTTATATTTTAATATTACTGAAGTCTAAAATTAAACCAATCTTTAGAAATATTGTAGTCCATACAAAAAATACTTGGATCACTTGACATGGAGTCACACGTACCCAATATGTTTTAATCCATAGTTATTTAAAATAAAGTCTGATTTGAAGTGAATAAAGAGACTTGTTTTCAAAACACTTAATTTTTTCTTACGCCAATATAAGCCGTTTTTGCTTGAGGGGGCACATATATGTTCAGTGTCCAATCGGTAGCAGAATTTCACAGAGCACTGAATATACCGATTCCGCCCTCATATTTTGTTTTAAATTGTTATTTCTTAAACTGCCTGCATTATAGAGAGTGTCTTAAGCAGTAACTTAATTCATTTTCTTGTTTATAATTAGTTGGTATTTCTTCCAATTGAACAGCGTGAGCAAAGGTGGACTGGTGTTCTTATGTCTTCCACTGTCGACAAACATTTTTCGAAACAATCTGTTTTTTGGTCCTAGAAATTTTTGCCACCAAAAATATGTTTCTATTTTAAATTATAAATTCTAAAAATTCCACAAAATTATTTAATTTATCAAAATTTAATTTTCACGAGTCCACGATTTTTGAGGTGGACTTAAATTTGCTTCATACAACGCTCGAGAGCAATGTACCTCGTTTTAGAATGTTGCACATTTTCTATGTAACTAACTAAAATATCTACCAAAACAGCTGCTATCGAACTGTGACAGCTGTTAAAGCAAAATACTGCTAAATATACTTAACCAGAACTTTAAGGACCCTGTACATATTCGTACATATTCCCGTAATATCTTTGGCAGCAGTCATCTTGAGGACATATGTGGAAAGGTTTGAAGCAAATGCGAGTGATCAACCTTGAACTAGAAGTGCAATGCTCATTAAAATTTATGACAACAACTCCATTTAGAGGCCAACTCAACTCTCAGCGCATTTATGCTCACCGCTGACTGCGCAAAGCTACTTACAAATATGGAAAAATCGCTTCCCATAATAACTTTTCTATAATAGTGTATAAGTATATTCATAATGTATGTATGTATGTATGCGTGAATATATTTAAGTAGCAATGTTCAAGTGATAGATAACAATATTACAAGCACAACTTGTCACTAGCGACCAGTTTTATAAGGTTAGTTTCAACTGCTTTTTGCCACTTTCAACTGCTGATGGATCACTTGAATGCCACACACGAGCAAACAAACGAACACCGGTACCCAGTACAGTGGGGCATAGTGCATGCACAACCGCTCGTAAAGTACATTCATCTGGTTGCTTAAACAGCAGCGCTTTTACACGCATCTCTTACAAACGTCTCATTAGTGTCAGCGCATTGCCACTGCGACTGCCGTTCGCCGACAAAACCAGCCAGCGAACGAGACAAGCTCTGTCATGCAGCACTTATGTATGTGGGTATGGGTGTATAGTATGTAGGTACTCGCTTGGCACATGCGCATTGTCGCGTGCAGCAGAACAGGTTCATTTTTAAGCGCTACATTCTAGAGTGTATGTATGTGCAGGCGTGTGTAAGCTGACTTTATAAAATTTCCAGTTTCCTTAAGAGGCAGCTTTGACTTTGTACTCGTACGAGTTTATTGTAATTTTTTACTTATTCGCGGAAAATAAAATTAATTTGTAAACAACTAAATAATTATGTTTGCACGAGGGATTTTTAAGCATTCAATTATTTATTTAATTACTTTTTTTTTTTTGCTAGATAACACGTATACTACGTGCATTTAAATTAGCGATGTCATTTGCAATGCAAAAGTGTATTCTAAATTTAATCTATATTTACCCTAAGTTTTGTGTGCGGAAAATTCGCGGTTAGCTGTCGGTTCACCGGCATTTATGTGCTGCTACGCAAATCCAATTAAAATACATTTGAATGCTGCTTAATACATTTGGATTTTTTTTTTCCGTGCGATGCAACCAAAAACTGGCCAAAAACTTAAATGCTCTGCTTTGATAAATGCCGATATGCAAAATTGAATTGAGGCCAGCAGAGAAAATGTTGGAAACAATTTGCTTATTTCATTTAGGATCTCAAGTAAGCATTTATATTTTTCGGATCAACTTATGTGAAATTAAATGAACTGTCTGTGGGAAAAAAACAATAATTTACAGCGTTTATTCTACAAACTTTTTGTGATACCACTTGAGCTTTTTTTGTTGCCCATCAGAAAGCAAAGCAAGAGGGTGAATTCAAGTGGCATAATGGTGAGGTTTTTGTAATTGAAGCATGTTCTCCTTTCTACAATATCCCACGAATTTTTAATTTCCTCCAAAAGAAGCGCTGTTGTTAAAAAAAAAACATTTAAAAATTTGTATTCCTTTAAATTTCACAATTTTTATTCAAAATAAGGCTTTGAAAAATTATTTGTGACAAATTCTTCTTCTTCCTAATTTGGCGCGATAACCGCTTACGCGATTTTGGCCGAGTTTAACAAAACGCGCCAGTTGTTTCTTTCTCGTGATAACCGGCGCCAGTTGGACACACCAAGTGAATCCAAATCCCACTCCACCTGATCTTTCCAACGCAGTGGAAGCCTTCCTCTTTCTCTGCTACCACCAGCTGGTACCGCATCGAATACTTTCAAAGCCCGATCGTTTGTATCCATTCGGACGACATGACCCAGCCAGAGTAGCCGCTGGATCTTTATTCGCTGCGCTATGTCGTCGTAAAGCTCATACAGCTCATCGTTCCATCGTCTGCGATATTCGCCGTTGCCAACGTGCAAAGGTCCAAAAATCTTACGCAGAATCTACATGTGAAAAATTGCATCATTTAAATGTCCGCCTTGAGCAAGTCTACAGATAAAATTCCCCAAACAGTTGATTCTTGAATAATTTATCTAATTGTTGAGATATGAATGTTGATGGTTGTTTAGTAACATTGTGCGCTACAGCAGCAATATTCTCAACAGAGCGTCCAGTCTGTGATCTGACAGTCATTTTTCGATTCTCCAAAGAACCAGTTCCTAGAGAAATTTTCGCTAGCCCTTGAATTGTCGGCTCATCTGGACGATTATTTCCACCAAAAAAATTACCAATTTCGCGATATGTTGCTCTTAAGTATCGACAATTTTCATAGCAACTTTGAGCAATTTTAATGCCTTTTTTTATTGTGTAAAATTGCACATTTGTCAACTTAATAAATCTCAAAGATGACATACGACATAGGTACTGTCGAGGGATTATTCACTACTGACATCTACGCTTCACTTTTGAAAGACTCTTTATTTTCTCTTGATTGAAAAAATTGCAAATAACTTTTCGATATTTCAACCGGTAATTGTGTATGTGGGGCACATAAGCCGGTTAAGCTTGGCAGTTGGCAGCGGCTGTCCTCAATTCAACAATTGTCCAGCTCCAGATCAAGTTAAAGACACTGTACAATATACATTGATGTGTTGGAATCTCTTTCAAGAAGTTCGCTCGATTTCAATAAATTAGCACAATGCGCAAACTATATCTGAGTGATTCGACTCGCCGCCCCATACAGCTCGCAATAAAAATATAGCAACTAAATATTTTGACCGGCTCATTCTATTTTTTCTGGCTCATTCTATAACAATTACCACATTCATTCATGTTTATACAAAAATTAAAAAAATTATACAAAGTTTCATCAAATTTTGAAATTTTTTAAGTAAAACCAAAAAATAAATTGAGTAGGCAGTTTTATAGTCCATTTATTTTAAGATATGAAACTGCAAGTTTGAGGTTGGTAGAAAAGTCAGTTGATTTTCTTATAATTTGGTTGCACATATTGCACACATCTACGAAATGATTTTATAAGTGGAGAGAATGCGGAACACGTCTGCAAAACAAAAATTTTGAAAACTTCGCAATTACTGCCTTTGTACTAAAGTGTAATGGGCTTTAAAATAATATAACGTAATAAACTTTTTTTATTATAAATTCTAAAGGAAAAATTTCTTAGATTTTCTCGAATTTTTATAAATTTTGGATAAAGTTTAAAGCATAACTGAATCTGGCTGGCATTTGTTATGGAATGAACCATATTTTTTTATAAGAATACTCGTAGCTAAAACTTAAAAAATTATTTTGATAAATAAAAAGTCAAAACTTATCAAAATGTTGAGGTGCTATATATTTTTTGCGAGCTATATTTACATAATATGAATCAACTCGAACCATAGGTATATATTTTTTTGCAAGTGTTTCTACGTCAGCGAGACCTAAAAGTTTCTGGAATAAAAAACTGGCTATTTTTTATGTCAGTGTCGCCAAATGGGCTTGTGCATGAAAGATCTGAGTTCGATATCTATTATAGACAGATTATACAAGTAGATCAAACGTTTTTTCTTATATCATTCGATAGGCAAAGTTATCAGAGGTTTGCTTCTCATAAAAATCACCTGTCACTCAAAGTCGGCAGATTTAAAATTATCGCTGCGTTCCTTCGTTTCTGCACGCTCCTAACCATCCCAGCACTACCTCTCCCCGCCCTCTCCCTGCATCCCATCGGCCTTTCCCTTTCACCTCACCTCCTTCATAATGGTATTACAAAGGACGAATTTTTCTTCGTCCAAGTGTGCTCATTCCCTGGGTAACCATACCAACCTAACCTAACCTAACCCTTCGTTTGTAAGACTATTTCAAGAGGCACACCACAAATTGCAGGGCAGCTAGGTTAAGAATTGATATATGTGAGTACACCCAGGCAATACCAAATTTATAGCAAGTAAAGTTATTTTGATGTTTTTAAGATGATCAAAAAAATTTACTTTTTTTGTTACGAGATACTCTCCACATAAACTTTTAAATAGTGGTTGAGTTTTTTCAAACTTTATTATGAAGTGTTATCTATGCTCCGATCTTAAAATTATCGTGTTGTTGTCTATGAGCCGATCTATAAATGTTAATATTTATCTTGAATGCACATATCAAATAAAGGATTATTTAGGCCACAAAGATAACCAAATTTTCCAGTGATAATCATCGGAATTTATGCGCTTGTTTCCCTTGAAACATAACATTCTTCACTCATAAGGAGGTACACCTGAAATATATTAGTGCCTTATGAATAAAAATAGTATTAATAATATAAGTATAAGAATGCCCAGAACCCTTCAGTATTATATTTTTAATATTAACACTTTCCAGAGTAAAATTTAAAATACTAATTATAAACTATTTTCCTTTCCAGGTAAGCGACCTTTCGTTACCAACTCGCATGCAAACACATATGGAAACATGTGCTATATAATATATCAAATATTGAGTAAGTGAATGTGATTTTGTAAAACTGAATTAGAAATATAAACTATTCACATTATCGCACGTGAGATTTAAGAAATGGCTACCGCTTTTGGTTGAACTCCGCCAAAATTACAATCAGATATTTGAAAATCAATCGTATAAATGGAAACCCTGCAGATTTATCACAAAAATTTCCGCGTAGGTTTTTCATTACCATTTCAAAATTTCTTCAAAATTCCCAAATTTTTTTTTTTGGGTATTTAGAAGAATGTGCACTGAGGTTATTCAAGTATGCAGAACAAAATATTTAATAAATGACCGTTTTGTTACCTTGATCATTCGGAGGAAGCTCTTGGTAACATTTCGGCGTAGAGTCGAGTCTCACAAGTTGTTCCTGAAATATTGCCATCCACGTTTTCCTTCAAAGATAACATCCAAAAACGGAATCCAATGGCACTAGATCCTATTATTTATTGTAGTATAGAAATTTTTGAATCATAACGGATTTTTCACAATTGTATTCGTGTAAAATCGAATAAAAAAAAGTGCTAAAATCAAAATAAGTCCTAATGGGTCCAAATGGGGCACCTGAGATTACAATACTACATATAATGTTTTTTTTTTTTTTGTTGTTCCAAAGTGATGCTTCATTTTTGTACGTATAAATGCTTTCACACGAAGTCTAAACCAAAAATAATTACCAGGAACACTTTTCTGGGGACTTAAGAATTAAATTTCATTCCCATAACCAATTTGCTAAGATGAGGACATTTTGAAAATGTAATATTAGTAAGTGTCGGCTTAAGAAAACGTATACCAGTTAAGGTATAAGCACTTTTAGGACTCACTGCACATTCCCATTTGTATTCGACCAAGATGATTGAAATAATTGTGGTCTACAAAATTTGATAAAAAATTATCGATACATAACTTTAAACACGAACATCCAATTTTTTCTTATTATGCGTACATTTTTCTTTCAGGCCTTGATACATCAATTTGACAGGTTGCTTGAAATTGTTAGACAGTTGATCTAAAAGTTTTCATTGCAATGCGGCTTAAATTAGGGTACGGTGGTTCCGACTCACTATAAGGGCGTAAATGAAGCCCACTTTGGCCTGGAGGCCCATCTTGGTAACAATAGTTTAGACTCAAGTTCCCTCTCAGATTCCTAATGTTTAAACCGCTTCGTCTCTCTGGTAAGCCATGAAATACTGCGGATGTCTGCAAATTTTAAGTCTGTTAGACATCCAAAGAAGTAAAAGTTTAGAGAGCGATATCATGTTTTGGGAAGAGCAAGATCGTGGCATAGGTCAACAACGGCGCAACACTCTCCACCTCCTTCTCATTCATTAGTGGGAAACCCTCTAGGATTCCCATGTGTTTCCATTAGGCAGTGACAGCTGTTCTAATGGAAAATAGCACGGTTTACTGGATCAAAAAACTTCTGCGTGAAAAGAATCAACTTTTAATATAAATTTGTTCGTTAGTTAAAATATTTTACCTTCCATACTAAACTTATAATTGAGGCAGGAAAATATATTTATTGTGTTCAAAGATGTCACATTTTTTTTTTGCCAAGAGGAAGCATTGCACGCAAGTATATCTAAATCTCCTAACGTTTCTCAAAGTACTAGTGTTAAGTATATCGCCTCATACGCACGTTACTGTTATTGTGTATTCAGTTTGTTATGCGTTTCACACGAGCATCACATCGGCTGCACTGGCCCAGATACAAAGTTAGCTTACCGAAACTCTTTCACTGTCTTGTTCCGCTCAGCTGAGTGCGATCTTAATGCTTCATGTAATATTGGAAACTGTTTTTTAGTTTATTGTGGTTTGAAGCAACAATATTTTCTGGCTTAAATATAATATATTTCGCCTGAAAGCCTTAAAACAGTAGTGACCAGTAAGCAACTGGGTTGTATTTGAATTCAACTATCCATGAGAATGGTTTATCTGCGTTCGAAATTTTTGAGAGACTATTAAAGAGTAGATCCTTTACCATTTTCGTTCCAATGTCTTTGCCATTTCAATAGAGTTTCATCCCTTGCAACTTTCATTTTCAGTATTGGTGGTAATACACCAAGAGAATCGGAGTTGGCCTCTAGGGTGTAGGCCTGCAACAACTACGGCTAAGTCTTCAAATACTCTACGACATGCACATCTGTAGAACTTAGTGTAGACCACATTTGCCTAAACTTACGCATCATAGAACGACATCGACTTAGGGACTTCGGCTAAAAGTCGCCTGCCATTCTGTCTTGGGCATTAAGCATCAATCTTGAAAAATTCCTCAATCTTTTTGTTGCTTTTTCACTGCTGCTCTTTAATGCACAGCATTGCCTCTAATATAATACCCAGTTACTTAATGGTGAGTGGTTTTTTAACCACGGCCTCTTTGCGATTAAAGGTCACATTTTTACAAAGTTTCCTGCCTGTTACAGGAACTGCTTCCGTCTTGCTTTGGCAGAGGGGACTTCCATAGAGTCCAGCCGTACTAATATGTCGTCCACGAAGGCACTTGTCTGCTTGCTTTCCGGCGTGGAGTCGCAATACTTTATCGGACATTGTATTCCATAGTAGCTAAGTATGATATGTGGCTTTTTTTATATAGACTAAGAAGACGAATTGCATTAAAACAATCTAAATTTTAGCAAAATTCCGCATGTCGTTTTATAGTTTGCTCTTTCATTCCATTTTCAAATTCACAAACGTAATTTTATCAAACTCTCATCTTTGCGATCGTGGCCTATAAAAAATTCCTATCGGGTTCGTTGCTGAAAAGTATGGGTATCATCTCCCCACAGACTATTTCAGTAAATCAGAATATACACCAAATATTTTGAGTATTGCATTCCATTACATTTTCATTTCTGTTTACGTGCATATCTTCCAATTTTGTGCAAATATAAATTTCCAATTCAATCTGTAAATATAACAATAATGAACTATTTAAACAAAATCACAAATTCGCAAACTTATTTACCTACGTACATATACGTACAGATTTCCGCAAATGTTTGTATTTAGAAATGGGTATTTTTTAGATTTTTCGCAATTTTATGCATTGCTCAACTAAAACAAAAAGAGTACAAATTGAAAAATTCAATGAAATAAAAATAAATTAAATCAAATAATACTTAATTAGAAAAACATATTTTACATTTAATCATTTAATTCGCTACAAGTATTAACGGCTTTTATGAGGAAGAAGCATGTTAATATAATTAATTTGTTTACTTTTGTTTTTTTAAATAGTTTTTTCAGTAAAGAAGTGATTTTTTTACTTTAAACACAACTCACATTAATTAAATTCACAATGGATTTTATTCTGGAAAGTTGTGCTGCTTAGGTGCATAGTTTGCATATGCAGCCCCCGAAAACAATATAGCACTTCAACATTTTGGCAAGTTTTCACTATTTATTTATTTAATTATTAGTTTAAATAATTTTTTTTTTAAATAAGGCTCATTCTTTAACAAATACCAGATTAATTTAAAAAATTGTACAAGGTTTATGAAAATTCAACAAATTTTCATGATTATTTCAAAATATTTAATCAATTAAAAAAAAAACAGAAAAAATGGCTACGCAGAGTGTTATTTTGAAGTTGATAGAAAAGTCCGTTTGTTTTTTATAATTTTTTTCCTTGACGATGATGCACATTTTCTTCACATACCAAATCAACAAAATTTTTTTATATGGACAAATTTACTTTGTTTTAGAATTAACATAATTTTTATAAAAAAGTAATTTAAATTTAAAAATAATTAAATAAATAATCAAAATTTGTCAACATGTGGTGGTTCTGTGCTTTACATAATCTGCAATGAGTTGGATTGATGTGTAGATCCTGCGCACAGATAGCTAAATATTCGTTTATGATTTAATTTGCGCCGTAGGTCTCCTAGCAGCAGGTATGAAGATAGCAGTAGCGATATAACTTTTGCAGAAACGGGATAACTAGAAAAGTTTCGGTGCTTCCAGCGGTGGAAGTTAGCTGGAAGTTAAGACGTCGAAGAACGGGTAAGGAAAGCAGAAATTGCTTTATATGCCTACAAACGCATGCTTGGAAGAAGATGAGGTCTTCAACCTAAGCATACATTATGGCTGTATAAGGCGGTTATACGACCCATTTTATCGTATGGTTCGGGAGTTTGGTGGAAAGATCTAGGGAGAGAGTACAATACCAAATTACTCGGCAGAATACAAAGATCAGCCTGTGCAATAACGGTCGGTGCAATCAGATCATGTCCTAGGGAGGCTCTCATCGCACTAACTAACGTTATTCCAATATACCTACACATTAAGAAGAAAAAACGTATGGTCATGCTCGTCTATTATTGCGACAAACTCAGTTAACCTCGGTGGGGACTAACTACATCGTCCCGATGGTAACGTTCAATAGGAATTTTGCCACACTCTTTCCATCTAAAAAAGAATGGATTGTGGTGTTGGAGCTGGTATATATTCTCATAGACTTGGAATTGAAAAATCTGTGCGTCTCCCTAATACCAGCAGCGTCTTCCAAGCGGAAGTACTAGCAATTGGGGAAGCCTGTAAGTTACTAATCGCAGATTTCTCTTTCAAGGGCAATATCGCTATTCTTTCCGATAGCCAAGCCGCAATCCAGGCGCTGGACGCGACTATAACAACCTCTAAAGTGGTGGAGCAAAGTAGGAATAGCCTCACCAACTTGAATGAAAACCATAGAGTAACCATAATTTGGGTCCCGGGACACCGGAACATAGAAGCTAACGAAAATGCTGATGAACTGGCAAGAGGGGGATCTGCCATGAATAGCGCTCTTGCAGTACCAGTATTCACTCCACTAGGTGCGGTCAAGAATGCAATTTCCCTAAAATACCTTCGAATTGCAGAGTGTAGATGGAGAGACCAGACGAAATGCAAAATCAGCAGAACGTTATGGCCCACCTACAACCTCAAGCAATCGTCGACATTAATAAACATGAAACGACGGGACACCTGTAGACTTACGGCAGTCATAACTGGCTTCTGGTCTATCGGAGAACAAGCCGCCAAAATGGGCATCCCTCATAATACATACTGCCATAGTTGTAAACAACCGGGGGAAAAAGAAACAATCTTCCATTTCCTCTGTGAATGCCCTGCCCCATGGAGGGACAGAATGTTAACCCTGGGCAAACCGCTGTTCGAGAGTCTCGAGCAACTGTCTGGCTTAGACGTCAACAACCTAATAAGGTTCCTAAACCGCACAGACTGGATATAGTCCTGCTGTAAATAACTGTTAAACAATTTGGTAACGAGTATGTGGCAAGAAAATGGTGCGGAAGCGCTAGTTGGATTCTGGATGAATCACCACTCTAACCAACCAACCAACCAATCCAGCGGTATCGATTTGACTTGATCTTGTAGGGATATCGCTTGATGTAGACTAAGAAATTCCCAATTCCTGAAAGTGACAAGAAATCGACCGATTTATCATGTTTTCAACTAACTGTTTCCCGCTATCGAGAGAAACTGTAGTATGTTGCCTAAGATTCCGGAATGTTACTCTGTATTGCACGGAATTGGCAGATTTCACTTGAATAAACTCCCTTTTAGCTCAGTGGTAGTTTCGCCTTAGGTGTTCTGCCAGAATTCTAGTTAAGATTCCTAGGCTGCTCTTGAATAAGCTTATAAGTTAAAGTGTTCTCAAATGTATTGTAAATTATACCATAGTAGTTCCCGCTGACCTTGTTCCTCTCGTCTTGATAAGGTGGATAGTGTCCCTCTAGCCTTCGTCACAGAAACGCTCTCTTTATATGAAGGACGTTACTTTATATTCTTCAGTTCATGCAATGTTTGGTTGTTTGCTACTATTTGGTGAATAAATCTGTAGAAAAGTGATTAACAAATTCCTTTTAATAAGAAATGGAATACGGATTAAATACAGTAACGTCGTGATTTGCAAAATGCTGAGCAGTGACAAAAGTAGTAATCAGGAGTAGCAAAGCTGTCATTGCAAACTTTGCCCACCACTCATAGTTTTGGTTTAGGAGAGTGTCCTGATAATATCCCAACTAATATACTATTTTACTGCCTACCTGAAAGCATTAAAATGTTTTTTTTTACATTGTATGGGCCCACACGATTTTGGAGGTCCACAAAGCTTTCACCTTTGCTATCGTCGCTTTAACTCGCTCTGTACTCAGCTAACGGGTAGTTGTGTGCAACCCTTTCTTCGATTTTGTTTAGCACATTGGATCTAGTAATCCCGTTTACGCTCTTGCTCTTAGACAGCCAGTTTGTTAGCGCAGCCAGCTGACACCGGATTGCCATACACGAAACAAATTAACAAATTCGTTATCACAGCTGTTTTTGTTTTAAAAGCTTCCTATCGTTGAAGTTATGAATGTTTTTTTCGGCTACGTTATTTGTTGTGTAGATTAAGTTTCGTGCAGAAGACAGCTGTTTCGACTTCTTCAGTTATGATATTTTAGATCCATCTGTAAAGACTAAGTAGGTATGGCGATTCAACCTGAGTTCTTACCCCCGTCTTGCATCATTGCTGAGTGGGACTCAGTTTTGACCTGGGAACTGACACAGTCCTAGGTGACGTTTACCGTTGCGTCACTTACTCTGTTAACCTCAGTCTCAGCGTCGATTTTTCTTGTGAGCGCTTTATTGTTTCGGGTGATTTTTAAGAGTTTGAAATGAAATAAAATGAAAGTAAAATCCGCAAGTACTTTTACTAAAATGTGCGCGGTATATAAAGTTTGATTCGGAGTGAATTTTTACTTATTTTATAGTTAATTGTTAATTTATTCCTCCTTTGTATATTTTGTAAAATATTTGTTTTATAATCTGTATAATTACTTTAAACAAACTTTTCGTACCGCACAACTTTAGATGATTAAGGTTCTCTACTTTAAGTCTAATTATGCGTGACTAATTTGACGCTTAGCTGTACTAATTCTTTGTTCTTGGGCATCACTTTCTTGCGCCACCAGCAAAGCATTCTCCGAAGACTTACTGCGCGTGCGCAATAACTACTTAGCTATTCAGTGAGCGTAGCTCATTAAAATCTGGTATTGGCTCTCTGCTATTGTAAGGCAATAAAAATGTTATGTTGCTAGAAATAGGTAGGGTATGCGTTGACTTAATTGTTTCTGGGAAACCTTTGTGTGGCTTCAAATTGAAATGTTAAACATTTGTTTGGAATTCCGCCAATGCAATGCATCGATCAACTTTGAATTTTGTCGTTATGTTGGTGGGAAATGTGGCTCAAGGATTTATTGCATTAGGGCGTACAATTTTTTATTTGCGCAAAACATTATAGTTGTGCTACTTTTCAATAAAAAAAAAACTTGATCATGGGGTTTGATATACATTTTAGTATAAATGTTGGTTTTATAGATCTGCAGGAAACACCAAAATAAAGTCTTCCCAATTCAAAGTGCTGGTTCGCACATATAAATATACAACACACGACAAACGGTAGCACATCAACGTTTTACCCAGTTCGGACTATTTTTTCCTTTTTTTTTTAATTTTAATTATTTTGTTATAAAAGCTCAAAAGCCATAATACGCTAATTGTGGAACTGTATAAAAACCGTGAAAAATTCTTCGAGATTAAAATTTTCAGACAACTTTTCGTGTGTCGCTTTATATTTAACTTATTCAATTTAAAAAAAACAAAATTCAAGTCAGAGTTTCTGAAAAGTTCTGTTGATTTTTTATATTTTTCTCTTCACGTATTTTCTACATAAAACATATGCGCGGCATTTTTTATATGGACAAAAAGCGCAGCTCTGGGAAATAATATTTATCTATTTGTACCAGTGTACCTACTCGTATTAGGTATATCTCACTAAGATTGCACAATTTGAAATTTAGAAAAGCACTTCTTAAGCGTTGATTTTAGTTATAATATTTTTTTAATAAAGGGTTCACTAATACGGTGGTTAAGTACGAAATATAATACCCAATAAACAGTCAATTCGTGACACTGGTTCTTCCTATTCGGCATTTCTAAAAATTACGATAACAGGGCTCAACAGCCTTAAACCGCGAATCATATCCCCTTACAAAGTATGGATTCCGTAATGCATTATTCCAAATTGTATACGTTATGCGACTGCGTAAACACACATTTTCTCACGCCACGCTTCAGAAGTAGGCAAATTAATATTGAATTCTAGTGTAACTGGATAAGCAATGTTGAAAATCAAACATTAATCACATTTTCCCATAAAATAAACGGCAATGACCGCTACCTTCATTGTCCTAAGCAGGGTCTTGTAAAATGATGCAACAATAACAATCAAGATGAAAAGTTAAATATATGCTCGGTATTTAGCGCCCGGCATTCTTTTAAAAATTGGCTTGTAGCTGGAATATAATATGAAGCAAACTGAAACCATTTTAAAACAAATTCTATAATTTTAAGATTTATTTAATGTTGAAAATTTTGATATCGAGTTTTTTGAACTAAAATATCTTCGGTTCCTTTTAGCGCTTCGAAAATTGTCTCGGCTCTTAATAAAAGCTAAAATAAAAAAAAATTTTTAGGGATGTTTTCCAAAAATAGCAAATAATACATACCTATGTATGTATTTCCAATAAATTTTTTTTAAACGTATATTTTAAAATGTTAAATAGGTTTGGCAAACAAAATTGAGAGAGTAACTTTGGCTGCCACGTCATACGGAATTCGGCAGCAGAATTGCGCTCGCTCATTTCACATGGATTATTACACTCGTACAATCAGTCTCTGTTTAGATGGCAACGAAGTAACATGGGTAATGGTTGCGTAGATTTTTTTCGTATATCACCAAGCCTATCTCAGTTTTTTAGCAAACGACGTAAACCAAACCGCGTCATAACTCCAGTTATGTCAGCAAATTAGCTACATTTTTCAAAATTGCTGAAAGCCGGTTAACAGTTTGATATTGGCCACATCCCAACACATCTTGGGATTTTTTTTAACCGACTTCCATTCGGAAGGCTTAGGTTCGGGACTCCGTGCAACACCGAAATGCGGAAAACGTTGTGTTTTTAATAGCGGTCGGCCCTCGGCAGGTAATGGCGAACCTCAGAGTGTATTTCTGCCGTGAAAAAACTCCTCATAAAAAATATATTTACGTTCAGAGTCGGCTTAAAACTGTAAGTCCCTCCATTTGCGGAACAACATCACTAACAAAAATATGAATCACCTTATCCTGTTTGTTAACGCAAAATAATAATAGCAAATGCTAAGAACAAGAGTTGACCAGAGTTCCAAATTCAATTTAACTATTCACGCTTTTAACGTAAAATTAAAAAAGTTTAAAATATTTTCACGAAACCAACATCAATTGCATAAACAGATATCTGATTAATTAAAAGTATTGGAGCAAATAATAGGTTTTATGAAAATTCTTTAAGCAAACTGGGGTTAGTTTAATTTATTTCGTTTAATTGTATTCATTTTAAAACAAATAATTAAAGTAGCGACACTTTTCCATTAACGTAAAAAGAACTGTGTTATTATTTCTGATATCAGCTGTTTAACTGTCAAGCATTGACAGTGCTGCTTACTCAAACATGTTTCTGGGTGCGCGTGTTCTGAGAAAAAAATACTGTCCTGCCGTGTTACTTGGCGCACAAAATCAAACGTGATCTCAGCGTAATGCTCGACTTCTGCTTACAAAAAACCTTTCGTATTGCTATTGATGCTTTCCATTTCAATTCAACCGGGCTATTCGGGACATGGTCTTCGATTTCGATGTAACTCAAATATGTTGCTCTCTGGTCAAAATAATGAGACACGTATTTTTTTGGTCACCCGAAAAAAAAATTTTTCAAGATTTATTGGCAATTTTGTTTTTCGGCTCAAAATCGAGTTTTTTTAATTACGTAACAAATTTTTTTTATTTGCTCATAACTTAGTCAAAAATTAACCGATTTTAATGATTCTGGGTTCAAAATGATCGTCATTACTTGCACGAGCGACTTCATGTACAAACAACAGCAAAAAGATAGTTAAACATTTTTTATTTTGCAAAGAACAAAAAGTGCGAAACAGGTTTTTTACTCAAAAATTCATTACTCAAAAACAACTCATTTTAGCTACTGGACATTCAGCTCAATTGAAGTTTAAGGTGTCCTCTTGATTTGGAAAAAGTTGAAAAAAAAAAAACATTTTTTGAAATATTGAATTTCGAAAAAATTTCGCACATTTTTGGTTTTTTGAAAAATAAAAAATTGCCAACTACTTTTTTGCTATTGTTTGTACATGAAGTCGCTCGTGCAAGTAATGATGATCATTTTGAACCCAGTATCATTAAAATCGGTTCATTTTTGACTAAGTCATGAGCATTTAAAAAAAAAATGTTTTATATAATGAAAAAAAAATCGATTTTGAGCCGAAAAACAAAAGTGCCGATAAATCTTAAAAAACATTTTTTTCGGGTGACCAAAAAAATACGTGTCTCATTATTTTGACCAGAGAGCAACATATTTGAGTTACATCGAAATCGAAGAACTTGACCCGAATAGCCCAGTTGAATTGAAATGGAAAGCATCTATTTTATTCTTTTATGTTCCTTACCTTCCTGGATATCGCTGACGATTTGCTACTCTCTGCTTAGTCTTCAATTACGTCTCGCCTTCAAATAATTTTATTAAGCTCTTTCTTACAGAACTTATGTACATATGTATGTACTTATGTACGAGTATACACGTGTTTTGCAGCATTTCCATTGGTGCCTCAATATTAATTTACTTTTCAAACGACGTTAGTTATGTAATTAAAAATCAAACTATGAATGGCCTAAAAATTCTTTTTATTATAGAAAGTCTATTAAAAATAAGCTTTTATCGTCTGCTTGCATCATACTTTGGAGGCTTCTGAAAAATAATACAACAATAAAGTGCAATCAATTCATATACGAAAGCAGCGAGAGCATTGAGTGTTGCGCTTAAACTTTAAAGGAAAGAAACATACAAAAGAAAAAAAGTACACTAAAAACTAAAAAGAAAAAATTAGAGTATATAAATTAAAAGCACCGCACAAAGAAGGCGGCGCTACTGCAACCTTACCTTATATTATGGCCACAATGCTACTGTTGTAATTGTTGGGCCACAAAAGAGCTATGACTGCTGGAATTTTTGTTATTTCGAAAAAGTATTTCATACATTTTCTTATTTTCCTTTTTCTGCTTTCTTGCTAATGTTGTTCTTGTATTTTATGACTTTTGTTGTTGTTATTGTTGCTGCACATTTTTCTTTCCTATCTGCCTACTACTGACAATGAGTGTCGTCTGCTGCTTGCTACTACGTGATGTATAGCGCTGATTATTATGTTGTTGCTACTGCTGACATGGCTTCTACTCTTCTTCTCGTTCTTCTTCTTTCTTTTCTTCTTAGCCGCCAATTGCTTATCTCAATCACCATTGTTGTTGTACTGCTTCCTATGCTTGACGGCTTTTTGTTGTTTTAATTGTAATGCGCCGCCAGTTGTTGTTGTTGTTGCTGCTGCCATTTTTAGCTGATGACGAAAAAATGATGGGTTGGGTGCTCTAAGCACTTCAGCGCCAGAAATTAACTGCAGCTGACTTTTTCTCGGCTTTTGCCGCGCGCTGACTTCATTTAAACACACTTAAATGAGGCGAAAAATGATGTTTGTGACTGCTATTAAAAATTTCATTGCATGCTGAGACATGTATGTGTATGTTCATGCATATATGTATGTATGCATGTATATGCATGCATGCATGCAGCGGTACACCCTTTTGAGTGAGTGGCTTTGTAGCTGGTGAGAGGCGCCAGCGCCTCTAAATGGTCTTTGTCACAGAAATGCCTGTACGTTTGTAATTATAAGTCCTACCTGCCAGTTACTTAAATTTAATTACATGCTTTTTTAGACATTTCTGTTGCTTGTCAACTTGTTTATAAAATATTTCATTGCATGTCGCAAGCATAGTTTGCTAAGTTTTTCTAAGAAAACCTCTTTTTGCCTGCACTTTTGCGCTTTTGCAGTGGGGGATTTATTTTTAAAGTGCAGTGTGAAAATGTTGGCTCATGTTGGATTTTAAAAAATACAGTTATACAATATTGGAAGGTGTTAAATTTTAGACCCATTTCGCATGTATTAAACAATAAAATGTAACGCTGGACTTACACCAGGGCACTTAGTAACCAGATTGGGCAGTGTTCTGTGTCTTGAAAAATTTGTAATGCGAAAAACAATCAATATATATGAGATTATTTTTCAATTTTCTTTCTCAATACCCAATGGAAAAGTCAGAAAAAGACTCTACATAGTTACAGTATAACTGATGTGATTATGGTTTGCTCAAAAGCTTGGTTGATACACAGGACGATTACGAAAACTACAAAAAAAAAATGTTTGGAATTGCACAGTCCAATATACAGTATGTGCTAGAAAAAAGGAACCACGATTATTCAAGAAGTATAAAAGATATGTATTTAAAATTTTTTTACATGAAAGTATATACAACACTACGAGTCGCAATTACTCAATAAACCGTGTAATCTTCATTGTGTCGAGTATAGTCTGGCCTCTTCTTCATGCTTTGAACCACCTTTCCTGCGTGGTTCGTCCACAAATAGGAGCAGATTTTGCGAACTTGACGCAAGAGTTGCTTTAAATCATGGACTAGCATTCCGGAAAGATGATTTTTCATAGTTCCCCACTCATTTTCAATGTGGTTGGCGTCAGGGGATTGGGAAGGCCAGTCCAATCCTGTGACACCATTTACTTGTTTCGTTTTTTCTCAATGTGTTTTTCTGAGAGCAGTGGTTTTGATGATGTGGGTCGGTAGGATATGTTCGCCTCCTTCCGTCGACGTTCGATGGTGTTGATAATCACAAGAACTGACCGTGCTTTGTCGTTACTCGCTTCAAGCCGCGCTTGGAAAAGTCATCAAAATTTTTGTACACCTTATACCGCTGATTCCTTATCACAACAAACTTTTTTGATTTTTTAATTAATTTTGCAGCCGCGACGTAAGATAATTTCGGTCCTTTCGAATGCGTGCATAAAAATAGCGCCGCAAAACGCTTCGCGTACTTCTCACTCATTTTAGTTTGGTTAGGTTTACGGGAAAGTTTCGAACGGTACTAACCTGAGTTAGCACTGGCGTCGTAGCCCTTGAGGCCCAATTGTTAGCAGGAAAAGGAATAGAATGTTAAAGTGGAGAAATTATGGTCACAATTCATGAGTGAATACCGTCGATGCTATTCGTAACAAATTTTATTTTGATTTCCGAAAAAGTGGCTTGCGAAAAATTATCAAAGAGAGCAAATATTTTTATTATTTTGAAAATTTAATATAGAGTGTTGTAGTAGTCGGCACAGACGTAGCTGAATTGGTTGGCATATTATCACCGAAAGATAGCAAATGTTTTTTCTAATAGCAGTCGCTACTCGGCAGACAATGGCAAACCCCCGAGAGTATTTCTGCCATGTGAAAGCTCCTCATAAAAACCTATTGAAGTAAATAATTTGAACAATTCTGCCAGCTATTATTCTATTATTTATTGCTTTTCCTTCTTTACGACTTTTATATTTAATTGACGAAATTAATGAACCTTCAGTAACTCTAAAAGCTATTGGACACCAATGATACTGAAGTTATGAATATTCAGATTTTATAAATGTAGAATTTGATTCATATATAATCCCAACAAATGAATTAACAGCAGATAGATTCCGATAATTAGATGTTGATAATCGTGTTATTTTACCAATAAATTAACAAATTCGTATTTTAGTAACAGCTGCAAATGTAATCCATTAATGAACAGTACCCGCTCTTGGAGTAAAGGTAGACGGAACTCCGGGACGATTAAATCAAATTAATTTTTTAATAAATCGACCAGGATTATTCTACGGTCAATGTTCTGAAATTTGTGGTGCTAGTCATAGTTTTATACCTATTGTTATTGAAAGTATTCCTGTTAACCATTTTATTAAATGAATTACAAATAGAGTAAATTCATCATTAGATGACTGAAAGCAAGTACTGGTCTCTTAAACCACTCAATAGTAAATTAGCACTTACTTCTAATGATTTATAAATTATATTTAATAATAATTAAAAAAAATAGTTAAATCTATAACATTAGTTTGTCAAACTAAAATTATTAAATATTTTTTAATCCCACAAATAGCCCTAATTGGTTGATTAAGTTTATTTATTATTTTTTCTATTACATTTATACTTTTTAGAATAATAAATTACTACTCTGTGATTCCTCAATCCCCTAAATCTGATTCAGCTAAAAAATCTTCAACTCAACCTCTTAATTGAAAATGATAACAAATTTATTCTCAGTTTTTGATCCCACCTCAAGGTTTGATCAGCCGAAGCAAAATTGGGAGAGTAACATCGACTGCTACCTTATTGGGTAGTCGGCAGCAGAATTCTGCCATACTTCGCACGTGATCACACACTCGTCCAATCAGTTGTTGTTCAGTAATATGAATATAGGCTATGTTGATATCACCAATACAATCTTAGTTTTTTCGTAAAGAAATCGTTGTCATAACTTCGTTTACATCCGCCAATCAGCTGATTCTTTCAAATTTGCTGAGAGCCGACTAACGGTCCACACCTCTAAATTCTTTTCACCATGATAAAAAACCATCTGTCGTTCGGAGGCAGCATACAACTTTGGATTACTCTATTTGTGGAATATAACAAGACGCCCGCCGCAAATAAGGGGAGGAGATCGGCCAAAAAAAAGAGGAATAGATGCATTTGCCAATTATATATATATTTTTTTATGCTTCTTAGGCTTTTCGAAAAGTAGGATATATTTTAATAGCTCCAGAACAATTTTTAAACTGGTAGACGAACAATTTATGGAATTTTCCCTATATAACTTCCACATTTATGTTCCTTATAATGAGAATAGCAGAGTTTTTCAAAATATGTAAACAAAAATTAAACGTGCAAAAATATATCGGGTGTATATATCTATATTTTTATTTGAGTTTTGCGAATGCCAATCTTTGTAAAGATACGGCTTCAGTTCCTGTGTAAACTGAATTTTATAGGCGTACCAAAATATGTAGATACTTTGTTAAAATTTGCCAAGCCGTGTCGTGTGCAAAGTTCAATAGCTGTGCGCGACGATAAATTAAGGCCGAACAATCTGGACGAAAACGTATGGTTGCAGTCACGTTTTTGACCTACCCAGTTTCTTCAAATGTTTGCACCTTACGCGGAAAGTTAAAGGATAACTTCTGAATTTGAAATTATCAAGTTCGAAATGCGTCTCATATGAAAAGATACAATAATTTTCTCTGTTATTCCTAGACCGAAGCTTCATTCCGCGCACATATGGTCTGCTAATTTTAAATGTAGCCTGTAAGAAATTTTGTTTTTGTTGACTAATTTATTATTTCAATTAATAAAATGAAATAGAAAATAAATAAATTGAAAAAAAAAATAATGTTTTCTCAATTGAAGATTCTATAAGTGTAGTCCCGTGCAGTTCTTTAGTCTGAATTTGCTACAAAATGCCTCGTGACAGTCTCAATTGTTGAGAAGGATGGTGAATAAGGATGGAAAAATCCTGTCGGCATGCTCATTAACTTTGTGAAGGTTTTATTCGACTGAACTGCCGGAACACGTAGATCGATTCTGGGTTTGAACAGGCTCTGAAGCTTAACATTTTTCGATTAATCGAATTAAGCCAATATTTTCCTAACTTTCCCAGAAATCTTTCACGATTTCGGTAGTGGTCTTTAGTAAAGAATGAATGGTGAATGGTGCGTTGATTCAATTCTCCGCACCGATCAACAGCAAGAAGTTTGCGTTGAATTTCAATTAACAGGTCTTAAGAAAATCTGATGTCAAAAGCATTAAATTGCTTATGTAATATAAATTATGAATAAAACGAACAATTTTTTTTTAATAAAAAAATCAGATTTAATTTATTAAGTGAGCCACAATTGGGCAAAATCCTAGAAAAATTTAGTTTTGAAAAATAACAAAAAAAATCAGTTTTGGAAAATTAAAAAAATGTAACTAAATTCCGGTTTAATGGAGAATCTGTTACAATAAGCAACTTAAACTAAGAACTGAAATTGCGAAAAAACGCAAACAAAATTTTATTAAAAATTAAAAAATTTAATTTAATTTGTTAGGGAGGCAACAATTTGGCAACCTACAATACAAAAAAAAAGTTTTGGAAAATGTATAGGGCTAACTAAATTTCTAGTCTTAAGAGAATCTGTTACCATAAGCAAATCAAACTTATAACGAAAATTGCCAAAGAAACACTAAACAAAATTGTATCAAAAATTAAAAAAAAATAGATTTAATTTATTAGGGGAGTAACGATTTGGCAAAGTACAAAACAAAAACTTTTCCAAATTTACGAAATTTAATTAAATTTAAGGCATTAATGGCCATTGATATTGATGGAACTGATAACGAAAATTATGAAAAAAAACTGGAAACAAAATTTGATTGCGCAAAATTGAAAATTAAAAAAACAGATTTATTTTATTATTATTTTATTAGGGGAGTAACGATTTCGTAAACTACGAAACAAAAAGTTTTCCAAATTTAAGAGATTTAATTAAATTTCTGGTCTTAAAGGAAAATCTGTTGCCTTAGCAATTTAAACTGATAACGAAAATTATGAAAAAAACTGGAAATAAAATGTTATCTAAAATTTAGTAATCAAATTTAAGTTATTAAGTGAGCAAAAATTTGGCAGAAAAAATCAAATTTTGCAAATTTAATTGAAAATCGTTTTTTTTATTATTTCCTATAACTCCCGTTATCATCACAATAGGTCTCCGCATAACATCCAATGCATAAGCTTTCATGGGCCGACGTCCAAAATGAGGTCAATTTTTGTTTCCGTTTTTTTTTTTGGTTTTTTTTTGTTTTTTTTTTTTTGATGGCCCCGTTTTGAAGCTTCGAAATATTTAATTTTCGCTTCAGTTTTTCGCCATTCGCTATTGTTTTACCATTGCCATCTTTATTTGATTTTCAAATTGTTTCCTCTCTTTAATTCTTATTTACTTCAGTTTTTATTTCGCCCATTACGTCTGAGCGTGCTTCTGAATGAGTGAAACGTCAATAAAATGTAATTAAATAAAAATGCCAAGCCACTCGATGCAAATAAAATTGCTTACACACCCGCACATAATGCATTCATTGAATGGCGGTGGCAGTGCCACTCTGATATGCAGCTGATGCGAGTTATTGCATTCACTACTTTTGCATGTATGTAAGTACGTACATGCATACATACACGCATTTGCATGACAGCGCCTGCACTGCCGCGATTACGTTGCCACGTATGCGTTGAATGCGAGGCGAGTGTGAAATTTGCGTGAAATTTTCATGAAAAAGATATAAATTTTTCTTTCATTATTAAGCCATACAAAACGGCGTTTTTCATATACGAGTACCTACATATGTGTGAATGGATGTGTTTTCATGTATTCAAATATTCGTTCAAACACGCCACTCGTCTGCACTTACAATAAATGAGTCGCATGAATGCATTCACTCTCTTGTTTGATATTCCATACAAATTTCACGATTCCAAAAGAAAATCCTTTTGAAAGCGTCTGTTTGTGGTTGAATACAATTTTTATTAAAAGTGTGAACGAACAAATGGTATAAAAATAGTATAAATTAACTCGGCATAAAGCGGAAAAGGAAGAAAGGGCAATGGATGTATATTTGTAAGTAAATGTACTGAAAAGGAAAATGTGTTCAAGTCCGATTTTCCCATTTTGCAGAAGAGGACTTTTAAAATTATAACTAGAAACATTTTTATTAAAAAAAATTTTGTTGATTGGCCAGCATACGTACTCTTGTATTATGCGCGCCTGCAAATCGATCTAAGTGTCGTGCATTAGTAAGCAGACGCAGAGTATTTTTCACTGGATTGCTGTACGTAGTTGAATATAATTAGAAAAGCGTTGGGAATACAATAATGGAACTTACAGAGATTACCAAGCATGTCATTCAAAAATGACAAAAAAAAACCTGTTTTCCTAAAAGTTGTGAAGAAAGAAATATTTCTTTTTTCAAAAAATTTGTTCAAAAAGAGTATTTTATCTTAAGCGGTTATAAACAGTTAGAAGGCCGAAAAAGGCGAATTTTCCAGAATTTTTTCTGTGAAGATTTTTAAATTTATTGATTTAAAAATTTGTACTCATATTATGTTATCTTTTAACTGTATTTTGAAACTTGGTATTAGTAAAAATATTTATTGGAAAGGAGCTACAGCTGATCTCCGGGAGCTCCTCTCGAAAAAGACGCTTTGCGGTGAGCACTATATCTCTGAACTGGATCCTCTGAACTTAAAAAAACCAAACAGATTTCGTTAAAGTAATTTTAAATCTAGTAATCAAACGAAGGAATAAGCAAAATAAATTTTTTGGACAAAATAGCGGTGTCTCAAAAAAAACAAAAAGGGAAGCAATTTTTGATCAAATTTTCGGCCTTAAATTGTTTATACAAAAAATATTTATCGGTGAGAAGAAATCTTCGATTAATTAATACTAAAACTTTCAAAACACAATTTTGAGAAAAACGCGTTAAAAGTTTGAAAAGCTATTTACATAGAATAAAAAAAAATTACAAAATTAATTGATTTATTCGAAAGAGCAAACATTCCCATTATTTATAGAATACGATTTCATTAATATAACTGTCTGGACTGGCTTCGCATTATCGCATGTTGTTGACACAGTTTTCCAGGACCTTGATGATGGTTTCTGGCTATATCTCACGAATGGTTTGCTCGATATTCGCCTGAAGGGCTTGAATTATTAATATATGGTTCACACAATATCGGTCCTTCAGTCTCGTGGTGGCCAATTGTCACCGTCAAAACTGTTGATAACAAGAACTCTTTCCTTGGCGCTCAAAAATCGGCTGTGGCTTGGGCTATGTGTCATGTTGCGACATCCAGTTGAAACTAAAGATCGCAAAAATCCATGTCTCCAATGTATTTTACAGCGGACCTTACCATACGGTTATTTAAAAATAATATTAGGCATCAATGTAAGTTTTTTGATCATTTTGGGTTTTGCTAGATGAAGTTAAAATAAGAAAAATTCTTAGTAGGAATCCACCAAATTTTTTCTTTCTTTTCTTTTGGGTGTTTCGTTTTTTAGTAAATTTTTTTTTGTTCAGTTTGATCTGAAACAAGTTCCACGCTGGCTAGGAGGTTATGTAAGTCCGCCGTTGAAAAGAGGGCCCGCCTCAGTTTTGAGGACAAAGCGGTGAAACTAATGATTTCGTTCTGGTAATTCGAGTGTTGAAGTTGATGGTCACTTTAGTAGGCCATTTGTCGATAATGTCGCTAAAATCATAGAAATTGTTGATCGGACAGAAATCCATTCGGAATCATTTGCATAGGACTGGTCTTAACAAAGAACTCGATATGTACTACTGTGGGCAAAAAGTAAGGTGAATTTATTTGTCAAACTTCACGGGATTAAAATTTCGCTCTAGTTATTTTTTTCATGAGTTGGCAGCACTATTAATAACATCTGGGCCAACTTTCATGTGAATGCCATTATCAGTAATATATTTACGCTTGGGTTTACCAAACGACCAATAGTGCATTTTTCGATTTTTACAATGTCTGATTTGATTGAGCAGAGAAGTGCCATCAAATTTTGTTTGCGGAATGAAATTTCGGCTGCGGAAACGTTTAGCATGTTGCAGAAGGCATTCGGTGATTCGACCATGTCGCAGAAAAATGTTTATAAGTGGTACAAAGACTTCAAAGAGGGTCGAGAACGTGTTGATGATTTGGAGCGCACCGGACGACAATCGACGTCAACAGATGACCAACACGTCAATAAAGTGAAGGAGTTAGTGCTCAAAAATCGTCGGTTGACTGTTAAAGACCTTACTGATATGATCGGAATATCAGAAGGATCTGTGAAAACCATTTTGAAAGACCTTTTGGGCCTACGAAAAGTCAAATCTCGTTTGGTACCGAAAACTCTCAATTTGGAAAAAAGTCGTCGCGTTGATGTGTGTGAAACAATGCTTTCAGACTATCAGGACAAGCTCAAATGCATCATTACGGGAGATGAGACTTGGATTTTTGCTTACGACCATGAAACAACCGACCAATCAAGCGAATATCGTGCTAAAGGCGAGGCCAGACCGAAAAGAGCACGTCAAAGTCGTTCAAAAATAAAGGTCATGATGACAGTTTTTTTCGATTTTCGTGGTGTGGTGCCCTATGAATTCCTTCCACCTGTCCAAACTGTTAATAAGGAATATTATTTGAGCGTTATGCGTCGTTTACGTGAAGCAATTCGTCTAAAAAGACCAGAATTATGGGCCAACAACTCTTTGTTTTTGCATCACGATAATGCACCGTCTCACACTGCACTCGTTCTTCGAGACCATTTCGCCAAAAATTCCACGCATATCGTTCCGCAACCACCGTATTCGCCTGATTTGGCTCCGTGTGACTTCTGGCTATTCCCAAAACTCAAGAGACCACTCCGGGGAACGCGTTTCGAGTCGATTGAGGAGATAAAAGCTGAATCGAAGAAGGTGCTGATGGCTATACCGGAAATGGACTATTTGGCATGTTTCGGGGATTGAAAAAATCGTTGGCATAAGTGTATTTCATCGAGAGGGGATCATTTTGAAGGGGATGAAATTGATTTACAAGAATAAATAAAGATTTTTCATTTTACAACCAAATTCCCCTTACTTTTTGCCCACAGTAGTAAGCTGGTCAAACTACCGAATAAATAAATCATAGTTTTTATTTTTTCTCGTTTAAGTAGATATTAGTTTGGGTAAAACGAAATCAATTATTTTCTCGGTAAATGGCTATAGTGACAGATATCTCGTAAAGTATCGAACGCTTTTACTGTTTTTTGTTTGTTCCATTCAATTGTGAGTTACAGGGTGTTAACAATGGAAGTCAATAAAGAGAAAATTCGGTACATTTTACAGTTTTTCTTGGATAAAGGCAAATATTCAAGCCAGGCCGCTGAAATGGTGAATACTGTTTATGGTGCCGATATTGTAACAACTAATTACGGGCGAATTCGGTGTCGTCGATTACGTTCAGGCATTTTCGATGTTAAAAGAAATTTCGATAATGTCGATAAAATCACAAAAAGAACCGAAGTTGAGCTGAATTTTAGTAGTCATAGCATCCCCCAGGAGCTAAAGATCGACCGTAGAACAGTTTGAAAACACTTTCGTGAAAATTTTAGACAAAAATATTGCGTTTCTTTTTCCCCAAGCTAACATTATACTCGTACTTGGTCTTATTTACTGAATCGCTTACATGTTAACCTAAGCCTGACAGTAAATTTTTGTTTTTTAATCAAATTTTACTGCTTGCTAGCCCCTTGTATGGGCTCTGTTTGATCTATGGTCATTAGGCCGGGTGATTTGCTCTGTGTAAATCATATTCTAGGGATCAAAATAAGATACTTTGCCGAAGGAATCATACCTCTAAAACGAATTCTGATGTCCCCCAATTTGAATCGAACTTTTTAGTTTCTTTTCTCATGTAAAGGCCAAAAATGGTGATATTTTGAAATGACTATATGGGGAACCCCGCAGGGGAGTTTCAGGGGGTGTGCCACTGGCATGGGTGGATCGGCTGTCCAAAGTTAGTGGGGGTCGGTCATACATTTGGATTCGGTTGGAGCACTCTAAATGGGTCAAAGTGGGGTTTTTCGTTCGACCCAAATTGGGGGACATCAGAATTCATTTTAGAGGTATGGTTCCTTCGGCAAAGTTTCTTATTTTGATCCCTAGAATACGATTTTCACAGAGCAATGAGCGATTTTTAAATCGACCCGCCCTAATGTTCATTTAACGCGGGACGATTTCTTGGTTCTGGACGTGATATGCCGATTGTGTGTTCGAGAGCAATGGCAAACAGGTCCGGGTGGATCTGTAATCCGTAATACGAACCACAGATGCTTATTTTTGAGTAGCTTTTTTGCAATAAAAATATACTTGGAGGATTGCAGTTGCCTGCTGAGGGCCGACAACTATGATATTAGAAAATAATTTTTAATTATTTGGTGTTTCATGCCACGGTTTAGAATCTGCGCACTACCGATTAGTGCGAGGGGTGCCTTTTATATGTCGGGATTAGAGAAGAAAAACAAATTTTAATCATCGAAACGCACTTTATTGTTTTTCAAAATATTCTCCATGAAGATCTATACACTTTTGCCATTTGAACCAACTGTGACCCATTAATTCGATGTTTTGGGTGCTTAAAAATGAAGTTGTTTGAGCCGATGTGTGAGAGCTCGCATTGTCCTGGGGAAGAGTGATCCGTCTTTGCCGATTGGTTTTCCTAATTTCTTGGAAGACAACTGGCAAACAAAATCTAGGACACCCCGATTTCCGTACAGGGAGGGAAGACTTTCATAGCATGTGTCAGCAGTTGAATAAGCAAGTATTACACTAGTTAATGCTCCAATCTCTGTCTATTGAAAACAACCAGAAAATCTTACATATTTATTTTCGTATTAATTTTCTTAATTATTATAAAAAAATTTGGTAAGCAAACTATTTCCTACATTTTTTCTTATCTATGAAATATTGAAGCATTTTTGAAATACCATTTTCCAGTTACTGCTTTTAAGTAGCCGTCATTGACTATTAAGCTTATCAAGAGACATTTTTTGAATACCAAACAGTAGGCAGTTGAGAGAAGTTGTGTGGGCATTCAAAACAAAAAAAAATTTAAACACCCACTCAGGGCTTCTGCTTTGCCTTCCACTTTTTCCATATAAAATTGATCACAATACTTTTTGTTTATTAAGTCAAAATATAAGTATATATAAATATTTGTGTACATTCAGGTGTACATTGCCTATAAATTTCACTGTTTCTTACTTAAAATTTTTTCTTTATGCGCTTCTTCCCTGCAGCTGTGTGGAGGTTGATCTCACATCTCAAAACCACATACAAATTTTTTATCGACTTAAACATAAAGAAAAATTAATTACGCCGTGACATACTCGTATGAGAGAAAAGACAAACAAGAACAATAATAATGCAAGCAGAATACAGCAGCGGCTGATATGGCTTCTGAGCAGTCGATTCATATTTTATGACTCTCCAGCTATATGTTGCCACTTACTACCTTAACTCTACTTCGTTCAAGAGGAAGAAGAAGAAGAATAGCAGATGAAAATGAAAATGCCACTTTCATGGTGTCTCTCGAATTTGTCAGCTGAAGCCTCATTTCATATTTTAAGACCCAATTTTTTTTTTACTATTCTACGCTTTACATACGCATTTTCGATTTGGTGTGGCATATGTGGTCTAATGGCATCAAAACGAAGATTTAAAGTACCACTCTGGCTTAAAACCAACTCTCCGATGATCTTGTCGCTAGCTTATTGAGCTACTGGCAATATTTGTGGTCGATTGTTGGTGACAATATTTAAAAGAGAAATGTTGTTGTTATTTTTTTTTCTTATTTCTGTTTGGGGGACTTCTTTCTTTTATGCTTTCAATTTGAATTTTAGACCCATTTGTTAAGTGATTGAAATTGTCGCGTGGCTTTGCCTGTCGGTGTATGTTTAACCGCATTGTTCGCATTGTCAAGGCGATTGCAACAAAAGCAACATGTGAATAGCTTTGTCATTGGTATTTGCATTAATTGGTAATTTTTCTGTATTATAACCAGGTTTCAGGTTAATGCAGGGTAAAATGACGGGCTGCCATTTGATTAGTTAGGCTTTGAGTGGTGAAAGGCAAAACGGGCTTATTTTTTCTTTTATTTATGATTAAGTGTTAGACCACCTAGAAATTAAAGGAATATATTTTTTGTGTAGCTTGGTTATTATAAATTGAGAAAAAAAATGTATACTAAAGCCGATTCTCTTCAGACTACTAAGCTGTAGCGCTAAGTAAGAAAAAACATTTTCACCAGTTTTGACTATTTGACTATTTGTAGTTTTTACTTTTGAGTTTTTTTTTTTGTATAAAAGCTTAGCTCATTGTCTATCAAAAATCATACAAATCCATGTTTCAAACTCGATACAAAAATTTGAAAAAAAAAAATTCAACAAAATTTTCATTACCATTCTACGGTTTTTAATCGGAATTTTAAACAGATTTTTAGTATGTACTTTTATAGCTTTCTGGGTTTTAGTAAAAGGAAGCTCAAGTTTGAAGTTGGTAAAAAATTCCTTTGATTGCTTATAATTTGTCTGCCTGAAGATGTGGCGCATTTTCTTCATATAAAAAATTGGCATGCACTAACTCTTTACTTTTATTTGGTTTTATGCTAAATGAGCACAAAATGTGACCTGGAGCCCCGCGCGTAGCGTGGTCCTTATTTAACATAAAATAAATAGAGCTAAAAGTTTGCTGTCTTGACAAACATTTTCGCGTATCCACTAACAGTATTAATTTGCAACTTATTTGGTCTCCTCAGGCCTATAAAAACCGATTTTCTTGCTAAGGCCAATAATTTAGATCTGCCCTTCTCTGACTATGCATTTGGAATTCTCTTGTAATAGAGGAATATCTTACATAATCTTTTCCATCTTTCGTAGAACACCTCTGTAATTTTCTTTGCAGTCCCAAAGTGTATTGGATTTTATTTATTGTGTGCCTAAATTTTCAAAATTTCAACACCAATAACCGCCGCGATCCTCTTCTTATGCGAAAGTAAATTAATTACAATTTCTCATGGGCTGCGCACTGCGCTCTGGACGCCCAAGCATCCATCTCTATAAGATATGTATGTACGCTAATAATTATGAACTGGTTGTTCCGATTTGAATAAAGTGTTTTTTTGTATTTTGAAGCTAATCAATTTTGAAAAGTCTTTTTATGACACGAATCGCATAAACTTTCAAGCCGTGCCTATTAGCCAAAATGTGTTAAAAATGCATACAATTATTTTTAAGCCAGCAAAAAATCGAAACTGGCTCAACCGATTTTCGACTGTTTTCTAACTAAAAAACTTTGGAATACTTATTAACACTCTGCATGAAAAAAACCCTAAAAAATAAATATTAAATTTTACTATTAAAATTTTGAAAACAAAAAACACTACACTAACAGGGATAAGCCAGCATTAACAGGCAAAAAGCCGAAAAATGTATGACCCGCGCTTTCTATATCTGTGGATTTGCTATTGGATTACTACTACTCCTTCGTATCTACTCCGTCTTAAGGTATAGAGGCATTAATTTGAGTTATTTTTGCGGGTCCGTCTTAAGGAGATAATTTAGTGTAGAGGCATGAATTTGAGGGGTTTTTGCGGGTGCTATAAATAAAAAACTGAAAATATTTTTACTATTCATGTGTTTATTAGTCATTTATTAATCTATTAGCAATACATAGAAAAAGTCAAACAATTTAAAACTGAATATTTTATAAGTGAAGTGTTGAAATGGGACCAGAAAAAAAAAATGATGCGTTAAACTAGTCATGATTGCAAGCTTTCTAATGATCTGAAATTAAAAAATTAAAAAGATTATTAATTTCGATAAAGGCCACTATCGTACTAACTAAGAAAAAGTGGTAAAAAATTGTTTTTGCTACATTACAGCTGTCCGAAAAAATAGTACATTTTTTCCTACTTTGAATTTTTTAAAAATAGTAAAAAAAATGTATTTTGTTAAAATAATAATTTGTGCGATAGAGATATGCATTGAGAAGACTCACGCCATATTTCAAGTGAATCGGTTTATTAGTATATAAATGGTATATAAATGGTAAATGGGATGGTATATCATGTCAAACGTTTTGAAAATTTTTTGCTTCGAGAAAAACGCTTTTAAAGCTTCGGCTAAAATTACGCCCAGTGTAAACTTACAAGCCAGTTTTGAGTCGTGTCATTAAAATGACTATATCTCTGGAAATAATTAAAAGTTTGACGAACTCTTTTGACAGAATGCTTCTAAGGGGCTAAGCTTTGAAAATATGAAAAAAACAATTTTTTCTAATTTCTAAACTAGAATACCCCCTTAATGACAGAGAGCCGCTTACCGGGTATTTACTAATATTTTTATATTTATTTGCTTTATCGATCAGATTGTATCCGTAGTCATTTAAAGTTTTTACGTCTAAACCAATTTCCCGCTAATTTTTTGACGTAATCATTTTGATCGTAGTATAAAACACTCACCTTCAAGCGAAGAAGTGCAATGGGTCAAAGCATTTAAATTTACGCACATTCATCCTCGAGAGCAAGATTTTGCTTGAATTTATGGTAGACGTCTGCTTATTGTCTTACTAAATGAGAGTCCTTTCATTTTATGTCGCCTTTGAATGGCAATTTTCTGTAATCGTCATTTTTATTTGATACTTTGATTCATGAAGTGCTTAGGGTCACTCAGTTCATATCTGAGACGAGAGATATAAAAATTCAAAATTCGGGTTACAATATAGAGAAAATATTTACTAGAGAAGTGAATAAAAATTGAAGTACGTTTGATTGAGTGCAGATACGATAGAGAGAGAGAATTCTGCATAATATTCATATATTTCCGACATATGGGTATAGATAAGAAGAAACATGACCTCATAGATATATTTTCTGCCTATTCGCCTATTCATTTCTACAAAATGTTTGTATTTAAATACTTTGAGCTCTGAGTTTAGTGACCTTATGCAAAAAAATTCACCAATTTTTCATCAAAATCACGCTGATTTTTACCAATTTTTTTGACTGGCGGTACCGCGTGTTTTTTTTTTCATACAAAAAATGTCGTACATTCGTTATATGGGGAAAATGCGCAATATCGTCAGGAAAAAAATTATCAAAAATCATTGAGAATTGCAGCGCCCTCAAAATTGCATTTTATTATACCAGAAATGGGCTACAAAACCGCGCACACAAATTTTTTTTAATTGTATTCTAATTGCAATTTTTTTTTAACATTTTTTTAACATTTTATAAGTTTTTAACAAAGTTTGAAACGTTGATGTCTCCGATTTTTATTGTAGAATGAACTATATTTTGATAAAAATAATGATAATTAAAAAAACATAAGAAAAATTGGTCAAAATTGGGGCTCCTCCCTACATTCGATACTAAATTTTTGAATAACAAATTTTAAAATGAAACCAGGAGAAGTCATATCTGGTCGTGGATTGTGTCGGCTTCCTTTCTTGCTACCGAATATATTTAAATTTTACTAGTAATACTTACAGTTACTTGCTATGTTTTCATTGCTTTCTTAATTTAATTTCACAACATTTATGTGTGTCATACAGCGAGATCAACCAATTTGAAAAGGGCTTCTTTGCCTCTGCTTACATTTAGCATAAATGCTTTTTGTCTCCCAACCATGCTGTCACCCCTATGAAATATTTAAAGAATTTGCATTCAAAAATCGACAGTATTAAAACCCCAACGACATTAAAAATGTCACGTAACTGCTATAAAACGCGTATGGGGCGCGAGGGAAGTGAGGTGAAACGAAAAGAGGAGTTTTAAGAAAAGAAGATGACGACTGAACTGACATACATACATACATCCTACAGCGAAACCGTTCACAGGTACCTACACACAAACAGCAGTAACATCCGCAAACTCAATTTCAACACAAAACGTTCTGCCAGCTTCAGCAACGACGCCGGCTTACCGGCTGCTGCACACTTTCATTGCTGGATCCCCCTTGCTTTGCTCTCTGCAATTGCTTCCATCAGCCACTTCAAGTGAAGCAATTGTCTGTGTAAGTCTTCGAATTATAAACTCATACGCATATACATATGGGGATGTGTGTATTTATAGGTGCAGATTGTGCTTCTACTCGCAAACATACATACGTATGAGTGCATTGGACTTGTGTGTGACGGAAATAGCCGCTTAGCGGGCTGTCAACGTAATCGTTATAAAAATAATAAAAAAAAATGGGACTTTCATTTTCATTTTATCGCCGTGAGCAGCAACAATATAGCCGTAGCGTTATCATATTTTTTTATGTGTGTGGCTGTATTCCTGTATATGGTATATATATTACTTATATTCTGTTTAAGCTGAAAATAACTAAGAAAAGCAACACAACCCTTCTTTACTCACAAATCTGTCAACTCTTTGCCCTTGCTGCCTCTAATCTTGGGATAAATCCAGAACCAGTTAGCGCGTCACTGCAAGACTGCTTATCCTTGTGAAACCCAATGCTATTGAGTTGTGCTTTACATGACTGGCAGAATGTTGTCCCAAAGCAGATAAATAATGCTTGATAGAAATACTCACACTTCGTGTATCATATATTTAAATATTCGCAAGAATGCTATTTAAATACTATATAAAAATATAGTATATACATACATACATATATGTATACGGGATGGGTTATTCCTTTTAAGCAAAAATGAAATACGTAGATATATTTTAAATTAAATAAATTTAAGTAAACTAGAAAAAAATTTCATTAGTACGGCAGACGTGAGCTGGGTGAGATATTAAAGCATGCCAGTAGAAAATTGAATCTCTTTTTCTAGAAAGCTGGAAGAAGCTTTGAGAGACACAGAGGAGGCATTTCTCTTCAGTGAAATCTACATTCATTTAATTCATGTATCAAATAGGTTTTCGAGTAGCGCCAAAATTATAAACATTTTTTAATGAACCTAAAACAAAACTTTGTTTATACCGATATTAAAAAATAAAAGTAGTAAACGATGGTAAGTCAAATTGTCATAATCTGACTTAATTGAAAACATTTTTTAAGTAGTCTAGGCAATAAACTAATCTGATTATCCAATATCGAATCCTAAAGTTTATACAGTCATTGAACTCAAATTTGCGCTTCGAATTGATAAATTCAAAATCACGTGTTCAATATGGAGAATAAAAAATCATTGAAATGGAACCAACTTCAACCGATTGGTTTTCATAATTTTTTACTTGATGCACGAAATTTTTTATATGGAGAAATGCGTGACAACTTCTGGGGGAAAAATTATAAAAAAGCAGCTCCAAGGTTGGACTTCATTATAGAAAAATACGTTATAAAGCTGCATAGAGGTTTTTTTAAACTGTTTTATGAATTGGGATTATGATGCACCGTTTGTGGAAATTTTCTAAATGTCGTATGAAGTTTGGAATTTTGATTTATATGATTTTTATTAGATAAAAAGCTATACTTTTATAAAACAAAAAAAATTACGAACTTACAAAAAAAAATTATGAACTTACAAAAACAAAAAAAAAAATACAATAAGAAAAGTAGTCCAAACTGGTTAAAATGTTGAGACGCTATATTTTTTCGTGGGCTGTAAACTTGTAAAAAGTTTTAAAAGATTGTGGCAAGCCAAACTGAAGTCATAAGTTGATTTAATTTAAAGTACATTCTACGCCTTTGTCATAATCTGAACTATGCATTTCTTCAGAAAGAATATTTTGTAACTTGAGAGAGGTGATACCTCGCATACAGAAGTTTATACGGTCGTTGAATACTAACATAACACGGAAAAGGAAAATCATTGGAATGGAACCATCCTGAACGAAAATTAGTTCGACAGATTTCACAACGCAGTGTGAGAATCTGAAAATTTCTCCTTAAAATAAAATTCAATATTGAGGATGTGTATGGGAGATATTTGAATAGAGAGGGAGTTTTAATTTTGTTTAAGCTATAATAATATTGAAGTGCGCTTTTATTGTGATTTTATTTTATTGTAAATCAAATTTCAGATTTGAGTTGAGCAAACGTATAAGCCTCAGCAATCAAGATATCAGAAATATGCCAATTACTAAAATTTGCCATAGAAAAGGGTCAATGGTTTTCATTCGTTCATAATTCATTCTCCAGTAAGCATTGTTTGGCCATTACTTTTGATAGGTAGAGCTTTTCTTTTGTACAGTACACAATTTTCCAAATGAGCATTTCCTTCAAAAATTCAAAACAGCTACATATAAAGCCATATTATTTGACAAAGAGCTATTGCTTAGTATTGTAGAATAGAATGGCTCCCCCCTGGTTTATAAGGTCTAAAAATTGCATCTCTTTGCGATTTTTTTTTTTTTTAAGGAAAAAATTAATTTAGCACTGCAAAGCTTTTTCTATCTTTTAATGAACATTTAAAAAGTATATTATAAAAAATTTTTGTACTGGTTAAAATAAGTTGAAAAAATGTTTAACATAAAAATTAGTAGAGCGCTGCAACGCTGAAGTTTCCAACTGGCGTACAAGATACAGCTCGTAATTATTATCTAAAGCAAAAAATTCAAATGGACTTCTAATTATCATGATTTTTTATTCTAGGTGAACTAAGAAAACTGAGAGAAATTCCAAAATTTCAACTTTTTGGAGGTTTTAAAGTAAAAAAATGACTTTCTATAAAAAAAAAAATTCACTTCAACTTGGTATAAAAATCTTGAAAATTGTTTTTTATCTATTTTGTTAGTTCAAATAGAAGATAATTTAATACTGAAGGGAACAAGCTATGATGCATTTCAAAAGATTCCTTAGTTTTTTTTCATTCATGTACGCCAATTCAAAGAAATCATAAACATTAAAAGTCGGGAAAAGAAGATAAAGTTTGTACTATAGCTGTCCGGTCGCAGCGTAACTATCTAACGCTCGCCTACCTTTGGCTTTGTATCTACGGAAATATTGACAATTAGGCTCTGTAACTTTGTGTGAAATTCTGAAATACGAGTATATTAGGAATCGCTTAAAACGAAAAAAAAATTGATTTTTTTACCTTATAAACCAGGCTCCCCCCTTAAGGAAAAATAAATCTGGTTAAAGTAGAAAAATTAACCCATATGTGACCAAAAAGTTAATACTTTCACGGTCCTGAGTGCATGCATAAACAATTTACTCTATTTACATGTCAATTGGCTTAAATTTTTTTAATCACTTTTTGAAACCATAGCTTATTTAGTTCAAAAAACGGCTAATGCTCACAAAATGCAACAAATCGCAATTTCAATCAAAATCATAAAATTTGTGTATATTTTAAATGGGTCTGCGGCCAAAATTTTAAAAGTTTACCGAAAATTTCGACCCCAAGCTGATCGTAAATTACATATCCAACTTGAAATCTCTGATATGTTTCTTCCTAAGAAAAATGTACACCGAGCTGCTGCTCTGTTCAAATTACTCTCTGGTAATAGGAAATATGAACAAATGGTGTTTAAAGATTAGTTTTGCAAAAAACGGTTTCTAAATTTTCATCAGAACAAATATGGTACCAAAATGTACGTTATTGTATTCTGAAATATCCTTGAAATTTGCTAATGAATTATTTCGAAAAAAATTTGTTTAAAGGTGTACCTGCACTGCGTAGCGCAGGGGTTGATTTATAAGTTTTAACAATTTATTTTTCTAATCATTTTTTATGTACACATAAGCCATATTACTATAAAAAACATATAAATGGTAGTTTCGAATTTTTGTGCATATTAAAAAAATTACAAAAATGTTCATGAAAATTGTTTTTAGATTTATAGAATTTCTTGAAAATTGAAATTTTTTTTTAGATTTATAGAATTTCTTGAATAGCGCATTGAATTTCGGTATAATAAAGAGGAAGTTTCAAGGGGCTGAAAATTGAGCTAATTTTGATAATTTTTATTTTCCTTTGATTTAGAAATATAATTGAATTGGGTTGCCACCTATCTAAAAAGTTAAAAGTAAACATTTTTTTATCTGATACAGCATTAAAATGTGGGTCCAAGATTCCTCCATTTCGGCATACCGGTATTTTTCGGGTAGATATAATCCCGGGACTAGATTGTAATAATCCGGAGCTGGCTTCTATTAATTACGGAATATCGGAATTACAATACTTTAAAAGTATATCAAAATCACGGGATCCGCTTATATTGTCACCCTTAGTACCAAGCGAAGTGTTTGAGAATGCTTTATCAGAAATTTTTTGAAGGTTACCATGTATCTGAAAGGTGAAAATTAAAAAAAAATTGAATGACGGAGGAATTTTCCACACAGTTAGAAAAAAATGTGCTAAAACATTTCTATTCAAAATTTTTAAAATGATTAAGAGATTTGTTTTCCGTATAGTACTAATTTTTTATTGTTAGTTTCTAATTAAATTCATAAAACAATTAAAAATTAATTAGTTCCTAATTTCAACTATTGGTGGCAAATCAAAATTTATCAATCATTCAATCGTCATTTGTTAATTATCCTTGTAATTAAAACAAAGAGGGGCTCTGAGCTGCCCACTTCAAGGGAATCAACACACCGACGATTGCAATATTCAATATGAAGGAATACTAATCAGTCTTGGTATTCGCATAACGATCTTGCAATTATCAGTTCACATATCAACAGTGTCAAATTTTTCAACACTGCCACCGATTTGAGACGACCTACGGCCGAAATTCATCCTTCAGAAAATAAGCTAAATACGGTGACTGTAGATGGTGCCTCATAAGCACATGTCGAAGTGAGTGGATCAGCGCACTGTTGTTGGTGTAATTCACGTCGAATGACACAGAGAATCAGCGCATAAAAATTTACACGACGTAATACAATTTTCCAAAATTTAGTTAGCAACTTTCGTGATATAAAGGGTCTTTCAAAAGTGACTCCTAGATATTGGTAGTGAAGAATTCTTAGACAGTGCCTTTTTTATGTCCTCATTTGCCATGTATACAGATTTACAAATATACACGATAGAACAACGCGCTGAAGTTATTGAAACTAATTATGAAAATGTTCGATCTTTAAAGAAAAACACTTCGCGAAAACCGTGATTTTTTTGGTGGAAATAATTGTCCGAATGAGTCGACATATCAAAGGTTGTTGAAAAAATTTCAAGAAACCAGTTCTATCGAGGATAGAAAAAGGACTGGCAGACCAAGCACTGGACTTTCTGTTGAGAATATTTCTGCTGTAGCGCAAAGTGTTGCCGAGCAATCTTCACACTGCACATAGAGCCGTATTTTGAATAAATATTGTGAAACCCGAGAAAATCTAAATTTTTACATGCTTTATTTCAAGCCTTTATACAAGTTGGCGCAAAACTAACCATCTTAAAGGAAGATTTAGAATTTTGTGAATGGCGTCAAATGTCAATTATATTTGAGACTTCTGAGCTATACAGCTGCAGTATACATACAGACAAGGACTGGAGGTCGTAAAGGTAGAAATTTTCTTCACTTAAAGCTATTTTAAAACAAAATTGATATGTAATTAATTTAGCGCCACCCTGTATATTATTTTACCACAAGTATTAACGGCAATTGTCTTTAATCTTAAAAGCGCAGCATATCGTATAAGCCCTCCAATATTTCCTATAAAATAAAATCACTTAGCATTATTAAATTTGTAATAAAAATTATTTAATTTATAACTACCCACTTAATTTCGCAAATCTTAGTGGGAAATTTAAGAACCAATAAAATTTATTTAACTTTGCCTGCAATTTTCCTACCAATCGCCGAATGTGTTTTTGCTTTTGCTTTTCCTTTGCCTGTGCTTTCGCTCACGGCAATTTCACCACTTCGAGATAGTCAAGCTGGCAAGCAAGTCGCATAATCAAATATTGACTGACATCGTTGGAATTACCATAATTTGCGCATTGAAATGCAAATTTCGTCTGCAGCAAATAAACTTTGCAGCCAAGCGACGCGACGCGTTTTGGGAAGTTGCAGCAACGCGGCTGTTAAAGGTGGCAACCACAGCAGTAAAGCAACAGTAGAAGAAAGTAGTAGACTTGGGCAAAAGTTGTAGTCACATAAAAATATACAATATATAGACAGGAGTAAAATTTAGAGCAATCTCTTAAAGGGACTAGTTATATTTTAAGCCCATTTTGCAAAATGACTGTAGCACGTCATAGTTGCCACAGCTGCAAAGTGTCTAAAGACGCAAGATTATTTTTCCACAACAAACTCGAATCAGCTCGTTTTACTACAGGGTGAACTCGTATACACTTTACTTCCATGCTTTGATTCGTTGTGTATTTTGTTTTGTGTTTATAAAGCTTACACAACCCCACTGTTGCATAGTCAGAGTAAATAGTGGCGCGCAGCTGTTGTTGACATCTGCACCGCGTACGATGGTGACGGCGGCGATGGCACCAGACGCTCTGGTATCCACTAAGACGTTGCGAAGCTGAAGCGTGCTCAGCATATTCGAATTTGCAATAAGCAGTGGAGTCTGTTACTTCATTACTACCACGAGTGTAGTTTCCTTGCTACCCTTGCGTCTCTACAGTCGCGTTGCACAACAGTCCGTTTGCTGCCTGCAAGCAATCATTGCAAAGTGGCAGCAACATGCGCTGCATACATATACCTATACTCGTACATAGTGGTTTTTCGTCTGCTTCGCTTTCGGCGCGTTTGCATTCAAATTTTAGGCAGGTCGGAGGTTAATAAATTTATGCATAAAATTTATAAATTATTAGCAATAAAATGCAATGCAATTTCGTTGATCAATAAAATTATACTTGGTGATTATATAAAATATAATATTAAATATATAAGTCTGTCAAAAAGTGTACGCTTGAGTGGCATTAAGTGGCAATGGATGGGGAAAATAAGGCAGTAATAAGTTTTAAATTAAGAACGAACTTCATTGAAAGGTGTTTGGGTTTGGGGTTGAGTTGGGGGAAACCTAAACTAATTAAAATATTCAGTTATAATTACCATACGTGCCAGTATATGCATGTTGATACATATATGTGACGATACTTGACATATGACTTCCATATATGTGAGTAGGGTGCGCCAATTTTTCTCCAACATCGCTTGGAGCAGTTTCGGATTCTACATAAGTTTATGAAAAAAAACCAGTAAAGCATAGCTTTAGAGTCAACTTCGAGCGTCCCAGATTTTTACAGAAGCTATCTTTTAACAATATAAAGTTAATATGGAGATTAACTGAGTAATTCCTTTATACAAATTTATACAAATTATTTGTTTGTTATACAGGGTGGCGCACGAATCGTGCTACAAAAACAAAACGTAATAACTTTTTTTCTGTGTGAGTAATCGGCTTTTTTTTTTTTATTTTGCAGATTAGTATTTAGATTTACAAAAAATGGAGGCTTAGGATACCGAAAAGAGGATTTGGATAGTGCAGCGGTACCATGCTTTGCAGTCCATCATTTCCGTCCAAAGGGAATTTAGGCGGGAGTTTGGCGGCACTCCCCCGAGCAGATGGACCATTATGAGGCTGGTGAACATGTTTGCTGAATCTGGAAGCATCGCACGCAGACCGTACCATCGAGATCCCCATGTTCGAGTCGAAGCCACAATCGCGGCTGTAGCATCGTCAATTCAGGCAAATCCAAGAGTTTCGACTCGTAACTTGTCTGCGCAAATTGGAGTTAGCAGACGGTCATTGCAGCGGATAGTTCATGATGACTTACACTTGTTTCCGTACAAAGTTCAAATCACAAGCAAATTAAACCCTCTGGATTTGCCTATTCGCCTGGAATTTTGCCAAAAAATTATTGAAATGGCCGAAGAAGACAACAACTTCATAAATTGCTTGTTTATGTCTGATGAAGCCCATTTTGATCTAAACGGCAATGTAAACAAGCAAAATTGCCGTATATGGAGTCAATCAAATCCGCAAATACTCCATGAGATGGAACTGCACCCAGAACGAGACACAGTGTGGTGCGCAGTTTCATCAAGGTGCATTGTCGGGCCATACTTCTTCGAAGAAAACGGTGACAGCGACTGTAAATGGGGACCGTTATTTAAACATGTTGAAGGAGTTTTTTTATCCAGAACTGCGGCGAAGACGTATCCCTTTTAACAGCATTTGGTTCCAGCAAGATGGAGCAACTGCACATATAGCCAGACCGGTTATGGAGGAGCTCCAACGAAAATTTAGAAATAAATTGATATCCAGAAATTCCACTTTCCGCTGGCCCCCAAGGTCACCTGACCTCACTGCACCAGATTTTTTTTTATGGGGTTATCTCAAACAAGAGGTGTATAAAACAAAACCAAGTAATTTGACTGAATTGAAGCAGTCCATCACAACAATAATTGAGGTGATCCCGACTTCAACCCTTCAGTGCGCAATGAACAATTTTCTCATCAGGTGTCGCATATGCGTGAATGAGCATGGAGGTCGTTTACGTTCTATTATTTTCAAAACTAATTAGTTACATACAATAAAATTAAATTATCTATACAATAAAAAAACAAAAAGTTAAATACATTGATTAGAAAAAAAGTTATTACGTTTTGTTTTTGTAGCACGATTCGTGCGCCACCCTGTATATAAATTTTTTGCTTACACAACTACAGGCGCTAAATGTTAAACTTAATTTTTTTGTTTTGATTTTTTCAATGTACTATTATGTTTATTTATATATAAAAAACAAAATTCATCATTTTTTATCTCAAATATTAAGAAATTACAAATAATTTATTGGGTATAGGAATAAGTTTCCACCCTTGTAAAAGAGGTTTCGCTGCTGATATTATTTTTGTGCTCACTCTATTAATATACTGGTGATTTGATATTCGTTTGAAGCGTAAATATCCTTTTGTATCTGACGTCAAAAATGTCTACGTTCGTCCCGAAAAAACAGCATTTGCGGTAAGCCATACTTCATTATTACCTATTAAAGAAAATTGCAGCTGAAACATGTCGTATATTGATTAATATTTACGGTAATTACGCTTCATCAAATACTACTTGTAAAGAGTGGTTTCGAAGCTTCCCAAGTGCAATTTCGATGTGAGTGATAAAGGTCGTCTACAACAATTATTAGTTGAAGACGCATATCGAACCCTTGATGATATGTCTAAACAGTAGGATGTTGACAGATCAACCGTCGGTAAACATTTGCACGCGATGGGAATGGTCCAGAAAGCAGGTGACACATCAAAAGAAGGAGAGGGATATCGGGAGACGTTTTGACTTGTGAGATGCTTCTTGCACGGTTGAAAAGAAAAGGTTTTTGCATCGTCACTGGCGATGACAAATTGATGGGAATTGAGGGAAAAAAATATTCATGCTTCAATGGTTATGTTGTGCATCTGGTAGGATCAAAAGGGGGGTCATATATTATGAACTCCTTAAACCATCTGAAACTATTACAGTCGATCTTTACCGCCTGCAGCTAATGCGTTTGATACAAGCTGTCAAAGAGAAGAGGCCGGAATGGGACGATAGACATGACAAACTGATTCTGCTGTATGACAACGCCAGGCCACACGTTGCTAAATTGGTGCAGAAATATTTAGAGGGACTGAATTGCGAAATCTTGCCCACCCGCCATATTCCCGAGACATTGCGCTTTCGGATTACCATCTGTTTCGATCAATGCAGTCAGCGCTAATTGCAGCCATTTTGCGATTTTTTAAATAGAAAACGGATATCATAGATACATGTTTTATATACGTCTTGATGATTTCCTCCATACGAGTATGAAGGACCTCCAAACCTACGGTCGAATGCGAAAAGATTGGTTTGAAAATTCAGCGCGATTTTTTATCAACTTTAAACTTATGCTTTACTAATGCAAGTCAATGCGCTATAAAGTTGCGTACTCATACCAAAATTCTGATTAGAAAGTGGAAAGTTTTCATGATACTTCTTAAATTTTTTTAAATTTCCACAATTTTTTTTTTTAATATTTGTAAATTTTTCACAAGTTTTGGATTAGATCAGATTATCCAGATTTTTATCCTGAATTAACGAAAACAGTATGAAATGAAAAATAATACGAATATTGTAGAAAGATGAAGTAATTTGGATATGTGAGAACAAATGCAGTTTTTCTTAAAATTTGGGGCTCAAATTGACTTTATAGCCGTGCTCTAATAAATTTTTTTTCTTGTAATTTTGTATAGAACCCGAATCTGCTAAAGACAAACAAGATTATTATTGTACATACAAATTAACCCACCCTAATATCCATCTAATGGAATTTGAAGTATCGACATTTTGAATTTGACAGCAGAAATGAAATCCATGGTGTGCCAGAAATTTAATTTATGCTTAGAAATTTACAAAATGTCTCAATTCCCGCTGGAGACTTACTCTTTCTATTAAAACAAATTCATAAAAAAATATTTTCGCATCTCTTATTCATAGCTGAAATAAATTCAATTTCGAACGCTGTGCGCAACTGATTTATGAGTTCTTTGTTTTTTACATATTTGTTTATTTATTTATCATTTGAAATTTGTCCAAGAATTCAATATTTCTACAGTCGAGCTACAAGTAAAATTAAATAAGTGGCATTGCAATTGAGATAAAAGAAAAATTAAAAAAAAAAATTCGTTAAAAAGCGAGATAATTCCAAAGAAATTAATTCAGATTTAAAACTAAATTAAGGAATTGAGAAACCAATTCGAAAAGTGTTCTATGAATCGAGGTACTAAGCTACAAACAGTCTTGTTTTGGGCAGCACAAAGCAGATCAAAATAACGTAAGACTCTACAAGGTATACTAAAATTAATTTTACCCAAAAAAGAGGAATAATCAACGGAACCAGATACTATGGTGGTATATCAAATAGAAAGGAGTTTGAAAACAAAAAATTCTAAATTCCGTTAAACATTTATAGGCACATTTTTAACACATTCCACATTCACAAGTAGGACAGTCTTATGGTAAATCGGCGAATGAAGCTTTGTGATTCTGACATTAGTTTGCGGAAGAAGAAATTCCTTGTTTTTGAGTAAAATTTTTGCAAAAATGGTTTAAAACTATTGTATGGTAGATTTTTAGAATGGATCAAACAAAAAATAGAATAAACCTTGACAACGAGCATAAACCTTAATATATTTGATCAATATCTCGTAAAGTATTGAGCCATGTATCGAGAAGGTAATAGATTTCTGTGTTCAGTAGGGGGTTAAGAGGTATGCAAACAATAACGGGGAACATTTTTGTGGAACACTTCAACCATCTAACGACTTAATAGTTGGGTATTTTTTTATCTTCTACGGCGGGTTAAATGTTTCACGAGAATGGTAAATGTTCCAAAGCTAAAAGTCCAACCTAAATGGTGAGGGCTCAATTCTGAATGCTACACCTGTATATATTTATTAGAATTTGGCCTAATACTAATCATTCTACAGCACTTTACTAGGGTACAAACTTCCACACATGGACTCGAAGTAGTGAATTTTTTAACATTCAAAACATCAAATTTATGGGTCATCTGACCAAAAAACCTGATTTGCTCAGCAGTAATTTATTTTTGTTCGCAAAGATCGCAAACAAAGTTTACATATCTAAACACCTGAAAAAATACCTCTAAGTGAGTGAAAAAGATCCTTCAAAATTGGTTCAAACACATCCAAAAGTGTATTGGTTTTTAAAATTCTTTAGAAGAACAATAAAGCCATTTTCGTGTAGAAATATTTATTTTTTTGTGTTTATCAAAAAACTTTAGTTGCAACTCTCGTAAGAGTAAGGGTGCGACCAGAGTGAACGCTGATGCCGAGCGGAGCCGAGCCGAGCTTATTGACGCTTATTTTCATGCGAGAAGAAAATTTGTATATAACACAGTGAATGCGAGAATCAGCGCTGAAGTTCTGTTTATTCCATGTGTTTTGCTCTTATGTCATTTAATTTTGTTGTTCATTTGTGTTTATAAAATTGCTGTACACGGTAATGGATTCATCTGATGAAGAGTATTTTGCTTCTCCTAGTGTGATTAATGCAATTATTAACACAAAAGAGTTTGGAAAACATCCAATTACACCAAAAAGAAATGAATTTGGTGAATTTCATCATTTATATAATGATTGAAGAAAATATCCAGCTAAATTTCAACAATATACTCTTGGTTTTTGCATCATGATAATGCACCGTCTCACACTGCACTCGTTCTTCGTGACCATTTCGCCAAAAATTCCACGCATATCGTTCCGCAACCACCGTATTCGCCTGATTTGGCTCCGTGTGACTTCTGGCTATTCCCAAAACTCAAGAGGCCACTCCGGGGAACACGTTTCGAGTCGATTGAGGAGATAGAAGCTGAATCGAAGAAGATGCTGATGGCTATACCGGAAATGGACTATTTGGGATGTTTCGGGGATTGGAAAAATCGTTGGGGATTATTTTGAAGGGGATGAAATTGATTTACAAGAATAAATAAAGATTTTTCATTTTACCACCAAATTCACCTTACTTTTTGCCCACAGGTAAAAAAAGAAAATATTATTCCTGACAATCCTAATAAGGATAATGGAAAACTTTTATCAAATTATTGCATTGTCATCGCTCCTTGATAGGTGTGCAAAATTTCAAGTCGATAAGATTTTTAGAAGCCAGTGAAAATTAAGCTCAAAGATTCCGTTACATACATACATACATACATACACACATACATACAACCCGACCTAATAAAAGTGTGTTAAAAACACAACTGCACTCTAAAAAGTAAACATCAACAATCTAAAAAAGCGAGCAAAACGCTTTGAAACTGGCACTGGTAAGCGCACTCATCGGCTTTGCTCTCTGCTCTTGTCGGCGCTCACTGTGTTATACACAAGCTTATTTGTATTGACTTGTATGTAATCAGTTTTCTCGCACTGACAATCTTTATCGCACTGACAATCTCGGCTCGGCTTTCAGCGTTCACTCTGGTCGCACCCTAAGACCGAAAACAAAGGAATATTTCATTTTAGTTATTTTATTATTTTTTCTGATTCTTATTTTTTTAAGCGTAATTAATAATTTTTTCTGATATTTTAATTTTTGTATTAAAATGGCGAGTAGTTATTTTTTGATTCATACTTTTGCAGTTGTAAAGCAAAAAGAATTTTTCTCTCGGTATTGTAAAATAGACGCTGGTATTTCACAGGGCAGCGCTCTACGTCCTATTTTATACATCTGACATGCCAGCAACGAGCCAAACAATCACATTAACATTTGCCAATGATACTACAATGCTTTGCACTCACAGAGACCCAAAAGTGGCAACGTCTATGGTATACTAAAGGGTGGTTAAGTTTCAAGGGCCGGTGTTGATTTTGAATAAAATACAATTTCTCTTTACTTATGGAACAAAATATCGGCCAAATGGCCGCCGCGGCATCAGCGGCACACCTCCAGCCGATGGTCAAAATATTCAATGACTCTGATGCATAATTGAGGTTCTATGCCGTTAATGTGCCGAATTATCTCATCCTTTAGCTCTTGTATTGTTGCTGGCTTATCGAAGTACACCTTTTCTTTCAAATAACCCTAAAGAAAGAAGTCCAGCGGTGTCGTTGACGTTTAGGTGTGGTTCACATTCAACATCGGCCCTTGAAATTTAACCACCCTTTACAAAGGCATATAGATTCTATAGAAGTATGGCTTAAAAACTCGAGAGTAAAAGTTATTGAAACCAAATGCGTGCATATTACTTTTACCCTGACGAAAGAAACTTGCCCTGTAGTTACAATTAATGGTCAGAATATACTACAAAAAATAAAATGAAATATCTTGAAATTCACTTAGATAGAAGATTCATCATTATTATTTTTATTTATAGGAGATACATATATACAATATAAAGAGTTATAAACTAACTAACTAACTTAATTAGCAGACTGGCTAATATTGAAAGGAAAGTGACTAATATCAAACTTAAAGTAAAAAGCCCACACTGGAAGCTTAATTTGAAATCAGCATTACCTATATAGTACGAAGTAATACTGTATAAAACCATGCTTAAACCAATATGGACATACGGTATAGAAATGTGGGGAACTGCTACGCCTTCAAATATCGAAAAACTTTTGAGAGAGCAATCAAAAGTCTTGCGGATAATTACAGGAGCTCCATGGTATGTAAAGAACTCTAGAATTTACAGAGTCATTTGCATACCTCGTGTAGCCGCTGAAATGGTAGGGTTGAGCAAAAAATACCTACAAAAGTTTGAAGACCATCCCAATAAACTGGCCCGAAATCTATTTCTAAATGAAGGTCACACTCGATTGAGAAAAACAGAGATCTTCACGTCTGCACTATCTTAATTATCTCATCTCGCACGAGTGTCCGCCCACAAAGACAACGGAGTCCCAGTCATTTCGACTTGTAGTACGGCCTCATCGTCATGAGATATAAATGACATTTCAAGGGAAACTGGAAACTAGGACTGTCTGGTTCCCAGCTACGAAGAATCGGATACTTGAAACCCTTCCTTTCTAGTTCCATCCATTCATTCACTTTTAATTTATTTAATCATATATTTTCTTATATATATCACTGAACAAATAACTAATTTCTTAGCACTGGCAGAGAAACTCTAGCACATACGGTTTGATAACTTATTGTTAGTTTCTTATACAAGAAAGCTTCAATAAATGAAAAGTGGAAAAAGAAACTTTTTCTATGATGGATAAGTTTATGTTTCTTATTTATATATTTTTATTAACGATTCTTACATATTTTTTAGAAGCGCTGTACAATTGCAACTAGTATATACGAGTATAAAAGGATGCTAATAAGCAATTTTAATTTGATTATTTGTTTTAAGAAAATCATTACGCTGCCGTTGTGCATTTTGAACGTTTTCGAGAAGAACTCAGCCGAAGTTAGCTGGATGCTGCATTGTTGACATGATTTTATAGTCGCTGTTTGTGAGCTGTGGCAAATTACTTCGTTACTTCAGTTCTAGTTTCTATGTCAAGAACTCGATGAAGGTCGCTATTCCTTATATAGTATGTATGTCGCGTTTGCTATGCTCTGTAGGATTTTGTTTTGCAGATGTTCAAGCGTAAGTCCAAGCCCGTCTTAGTGTTTGTTTGTAAATAAACAATTTGTTGCGGTTTAATAAGCTTGAGCGCCAACCAATGAGGTAATTAAATTTCAAGTCAATCTCTTCTAATTTTTTTTTTTTGACGTGACCTCTCCAGCACAATTTAGCTTCAAGTGTTGTGACCACATATTTGGCTTTTACGACGCATGGGTTTATCGATGCATCGATGAATATTAACTTATTAGTAGTGTTTTTTTAGAGAAAATTCTGTGCTGACTTGCTTCTGGTTAGCTTTATTCTCCCTTTATTAGCCCATGCACCAATACTATATTGACAGCTTCTAATAGCTTAAGGCGGTATTCTAGTCTAGAATTTTTTTTTTTCAAAATTCGATAGTTTAAGTATTCAAAAATATCTCCCTAAAAGGATTTTTCAAAATTCGAATTATTTTCGAAGTTAGAACTATTTTAGTGACGCGACAGCTAGACTGGTTTGAGCGGACGGCGAACTTTAAACGTGTTTTTCTCGAAACTACTTCTTTCGATATGGTCGGCACGATATCTCAAGTTCTAATCAACCGATTTGATTGAAGTTTATCATGAATATTCTTTAAGTATATCTCTATCGCATGAAGTACAAAAATCTGGAAATTTTATTGTTTTAATTTGTGTAAACAATTCGAGAAAGCTTAAAAATTAGGGAAAAATCGAGCTCAATTTTTGAGTAGCCGCCATTTAATGAAAACATTTTTGTCCCCAATTTTCTGCGTCATACGCTAATGACATTCATATTAATTAAGAATTTGTCATCGTTTTTTTTTTTTCAGATGGCCACAAGGGTAGAAATCGTGACGACGAGGACACTGCCTTTTGTTTTCCCCTTCCACTTCATAATTCCATGAAATTTTTTTTTTTTATAATTCATTTTGTGTGCTCTTAATATATAAATAAATAAATGTTAAAAAGATGATAGTAAAAATATCAATAGCTTTTTTTTATTCACCGTCAAAAAATGCTCGAAGTTCGGGCCTTTAGACTAGAATACCACCTTAATAATTGCGTTTTCGGTAGTGTCCACTGCAAATACGCCAGTGTCATCCGCAAATGTTACAAATTAATGATTTGTCAAATGCTTCATGAATAATCATTTGTCTCTATTTCAAAGTATTTTGTCAAGGTTGTGACTCGAGTTTTATTTTTTCACTCAAGAATAATACTGAGCTTTCGGTTTTTTCTTTTTTTTTTTGTTTTTTTTTTTTTTTGTTTTGCCTATATACGTAAATACGATTGTTTGCATCTAATTAGCGAGGCAATATTTTCACCAGTTTTGCCTACTTTACTTTTGTGATTTTAACTTGCATTAAATTTGAGTAAAAGTATACGTAGTTCATTCAACAACAAACATTGCATAAATCAAAATTTCAAGCTTCGTATACTCGATTTATAAAGCTTCGGCAAATGAAAACAAATATGTAGGTATAGCAAAATTCTGGGTCAAAAATTAAAAAATAAAATTCTATATTCGACATCGGTTGCTACTTTTGCATATTAATATGAATATTATTTCCCTTCTGATACATATCTAAGTACTTATTTAGCACATGTGCCTTTAAAAATTGTTGCCAGAAATCATATAAAAGAAAGTTTAATTTTTATAACGTCTTAAAAATAACGCCTTAATAAAATTTTTTATTACAATTTTTAAAGCTCGCTGAATACATTAAGTGTTTTATTTCATGGAGTTTAAATGCAGCTATTATATTATTATATATCACATACATAATGATTTATGAGAAACATAATTCACCTTCATATTCGCCTTTGATAGAAATAGGTCGCCTATGGAGCTGAGCTGGCGGTTCGGCTGGGCGATATGGCAGTCAATGATAAGTAGCGATGACCTAAATTAGGGTTAGATAATATGTTTATGAGAAGATAATCCATACAATGGGCACATGTTTATATACCTGCACACAAACACACATAAATGTACCTGCGCAAATATGTACTAAGCATACATTGCCAGCACCGGCCATTGTCTGTGCAAATGCAGTTCCCTATTTACCGTTATATCTATGTATGGACGCAGTAATCACTCATACCTCTTTATCCGCACAATGGAAAGGAAATTATGCATAATAAATTTCCCTTTACCTTTGGCCTCAGTCAACAGCAGCGACACATCAATATACATAAATAAATTTATAGTGACTCTCTGGTGGCATGCGTACTTAGCAATGGTTCTCTGTATATGTGTGGGCATGTGTTTGTTTGCACCCAATAACGTATATCCGTTTTTCTGTGCTATTGCATGAATAATTCTGCTCACATAAAACAAATACTACCGACTCAGGTTCTATTATTCTATTCTACAGTTCATTTCGTTGCTCATGTGTGGTGTCTCCGTAACTTCCACTAACGGTACTCGTCCCACCACTGTTTTGTGATATATGTATGTATGGTGTGCGGCAGCATTTCATTTGACTTCCCCCATTAGAACTCTTCAAGTAAAACATTTTTATGCCGCCTCTTTGGCGCTGCCTCTAATGCGTTGCTTTTATTTATTGAAATTTTATGCATTTCCGCTCGTCGTTTATTTTGTAAATCCTTCGTGTATTTTCATTTTATATGCCAGTTACTGCCGCAAACGTTAATATGTGGTATATGTGTATTTGTAGCATACTTTTACCCCTATACAGTTAAATAGATGTATGTAAATGTGTTGCTAAGTACGAGGGGTGCCTTTTATTTGGCAGGATTTGGCAACCCTGGTGTCGCAATCTGGCAACTGACAGCTGTATCGCAAAGTTTGATATTTTTTGGCTTTTACGTACTCAGACCGTTTTGAAATACCAGCGCTATTTGTGTTGTTTACAGTAACTTAAAAGATTCATCTCGGTCCAAAAATGGAATTAAATCGTGAACATTTTCGTGCGATTATTTTTTACAACTTTCGACGTGGATTAACTCAGCAACATTGCATGGATGAACTTAATTCATTTTTTGGCGATGAAGCTCCATCAAGGACCAGTGTTTATCGATGGTATGGTGAATTCAATCGTGGTCGTAGTTCACTCCAAGACGAATTTCGTGAAGATCGTCCAAAATCAGTTGTTGTTCCGAAAACCTTTGATGCTGTGCGCGAACTGATATTGCAAGATCGCCATGTGACCTATCGTGAGATTGAGACAATCTAAGGCATTAGTGGGACCAGCATACATTCAATATTGCATAAACATTTGACTGTCAAAAAAATTTGTTCGCGTTGGATCCCACACAATTTGTCAATCGCTCAAAAACAGGCTCGTGTCGATTGTTCGAAGGAAATGCTCAAAACATACGATCGCGGGGCTTCGCAACACGTCTATGACATCGTGACAGGTGATAAATCATGGATTTACGCGTATAAGCCCGAAAGTAAACACCAGTCGACTGTATGGGTGTTTCAAGATGAGCCAAATCCATCAAAAGTTGTTCGCGCACGAAGCACTTCCAAGCAAATGGTCGCCTGTTTTTTCGGAAAAACTGGACATGTCGCAACCGTACCACTAGAACAACGCAGAACAGTAAATTCTGAGTGATACACAACCATTCGTTTGCCAGTTGTCCTCCAAGAAATTAGGAAAACCAATCACCAAAGACGGATCACTCTTCACCAGGACAATGCGAGCTCTCACACATCGGCTCAAACAACTGCATTTTTGAGCACCCAAAACATCGAATTAATGGATCATCCGCCGTATAGTCCTGACTTGGCACCGAATGACTTCTTTTTATTCCCGTACGTAAAAAACGAACTGAGAGGTCAACGTTTTTCGATACCTGAAGAAGCGGTTGTGGCATTCAGAATGCATGTTTTGGAGGTACCTCATTCAGAGTGGCAAAGTGCTTCGACAATTGGTTCAAACGCATTCAAAAGTGTATAGATCTTAATGGAGGATATTTTTAAAAACAATAAAGTGATTTTCGATGATTAAAATTTGTTTTTGTTCTCTAATCATGAAATATGAAAGGCACCCCTCGTATACATAGAGTTTCAGCTGATTTCTTCTACATATAAACGAATATACTCGTATGTATGTTTTTTACATTACTTTTGTTTATTGCTAATAATTTTTGTAGACATTTTGCTAGAGCTGTTAACTTTTTTACCCTTACTTGATGTTTTTTACGCGCGCAATGTATGTGTGCCTGCGAACAAACCATACATAGAATAATAACATATAATATTTTCGTACAGAAAAGTACAGTGCGTATACGCAACATTTGGAGTTTATTCAGAAAATGAGCATACATTTGCGAGTAGAATATTCCCTGTTGGGAAGAATTGTGAAACACTAGAAAAAATTATAAATATATTAATATTAAATTTTTTATGAGGTTAGGGGCAGTCAGATGCATGAAATACTGAATATTTTTGATACTACTTTTATGGCGACAGTTTGAGTTTTAAATTTAATTAAGCAAGTAGTAATATTAAACGTAGCACTATTTTCATTTATCAAGAATATAAATAAAAAGCTAACAGTGAAAAGCATTTCGATCGGGTTACTATAACGTTAAGTTCACACACAACTAATTCTTCAGATATGAAGTAATATGGTATTTCTTATTCAATTATACGAGTATATATATATATAATTGGTGCCCTCACCCTTTTTAAGTGTTTGGCCGAGCTCATTCTCCTATTTGCGATGTGCACCTTGATGTTGTTTCACAAATGGAGGACCTACAGTTTTAAGCCAACTCCGAACGGCAGATATTTTTTATGAGGAAGTTTTCACAGCAGAAATACACTCGGAGGTTTACCATTGCCAGCCGAGCGGCGATCGCTATTAGAAAAAACTTGTTTATCATTTGATATTTCATGCACGGAGATTCAAACCCGTGCACTTCCGAAATGTAATCACGCACCAAGCCATTCGGCTATAGCGGGTTAATTGCTGACATAAAAGAGAAGAGTCACAACACAAAACAATATATATAAACAATATCTTAACATAAATGAATGAATGAATGGGAGCTTTACGTTACAGTGAATCGATTTCGTTGATTTTCAAAGTAATTAAGGTAATATTAAGAAAAGAGTCATGTGCAAAATGTTATAGTGGCCCATCATTAAGCAAGCAGCTAACAACAACCGTTAGTCTAAGGTGCAAATATCTGACATTATGTTCGCAAGTTGGGCGTTTGCTAGTACACCGGCTGAGGGTCTGTGCCCAATTTCAAATCTGTTGTCGCAAATTTTTTCGAATATTGCTTTATATATATATATATATATATATAATAATAAGTAAACTGGAAAAATTAATAATTCTCAAATGTATTATATTATATAATGGGTATAAAGAGGTTTATACAGAAATATATTATCTTCGGTTCGTTTTAAAAATTTTATAGAATTTTTATGTAAATTATGAAGATATTTGAAGCTCATTCTTAAAGGTTCACATGCTTACGAAAAAGTACTTCACGATGGTTGATTGCATCCAATAATTTGTTCAAGCTGGTTGATTTTATTAACATTTTTCCAACTCTTTTTGAGCCCACATCTAAGGTTTGCAAGGAGGTCAAGCTTTCTTGAGCTTCGAACAGTAAGATAAATAAGATAAAATAAGGATAAAAATCTTTCTCTCAAACACTTCAAGCGTCGCTTCATCGGATATTGTCATCGCTTCTGCGCCATACGTTAGGACGGGCATGTTGAGGAGCTTGTAGAGTGTTAGTTTTATTCGTCGAGAGAGAACTTTAGTACTCAATTGCCTAATTAGACCAAAGTAGCACTTTGAACAAAAACTATACAAATCAAAATTTTAAACTTTCTCCAAAGTAAAAAAAAACTTCTACATGTTCAAAGTCTTAAACTTTTTAACAAGAATTTCTAGCTAAATTGTGGGTATGCAGTTTTATGGCTCATTAATTTTTAGGACAACGAAGTGCAAATGTGAAGTATGTCGGAATTGGCATTGACTTCTGACTTTTTGTATTGCCGAGGTTATAGATGCAACGAATGCGCGAAATAATTTTATATGGAGAAAATGAACGAAACCTCGAGCAAAAAAGCTAGAATTGCTAAAAATCAAAGCCATTTTTGAGCCATCTTTTACGTGCAATTAGTCATATCAAAATTCAATGGGCTGTAAAATTGTATACTATACTCCAAAATATTTCTAAAGATTATATTTAAAAAGTTTGGAGTTTGGATGATAGTTATTCTTAAATGCAATGTAAAATAATTCAGCTTTCTATATTTCGGTTCTGCTTAAATTTTCGTTAAAACTAAACGCTAGATAAAAAAAAATATATATAAAAAAATGGTTTACTATATGGTTTGAAATCATGTAGTTTTACCGCGCCAGTGGCCTATTTCAAATAAGATTTGGATGATTTGGTTCTTGGGTTTTTTCGGCTGCAAACTAGTGTTGTACATACAAATTGGGAGTTATCTGCAGTGCTGAAGGGCATCAATGAGGGATCATTTCTTCTTCCTCATTGCTCTTTCAGCATTTGCAGCATCTTCGGAAAAATGCATTTAACTCTTTTGCACTCTTTTGCACTCTTCCAGTACTCAGTTCTCAACGAAATTAGCGGAATTAGTTGTTGAGCTGGTGCCACTTTAGAAGTTTGCTTATTAACAACTATTTTCTTTTTATTATCTCTCTACTCTATTTCAGTCCTTCTCTGCGTTAACTTTGCCTAATTTTTAACATTTCTTTCTCACCTCTTTTTATTTTACTTCTGTTGATAGTTCGCCTTCATGACGTCAATTGCTGGTCAATTGAGATCACGAACTTCCAAATATGCAATTAGACACCTATTTGTACACGCACACACTTGCAGCTTTTGAAATATTCTTGCAGTGAAAGGTCAAACGAGTCAGCAAACATTTTAGTTCACAAACTGGTATTTGATAGAGGAAATAATACTAATTTGAAAGTGACTGGAATTATACCAGTTGTAAAATGATCCATTAGAGGTTACAAAATCAAACTTTGTATATTATGTTTGTTGTTTTTATTGTTTTTAGGATTTTCATTTACTTTCAGAACTAATGTGAAAAAATATTGAAATGTGTAAAGGTAAAATCAATACACTGCGTTAAAGATCTATAGCACAGAGATTCATGGCCAAGTTTTCACAACTTACTTTTTCTCTACTTATGCAATTTTAATAAAAACATAGTTCAATATAAATCCACATTTCACACGTTTTGCAATTTGAAAAAAAAAATCAACAATTTTTTAGCAAAATTCCACACTTTTGAATTAGAATTTTTATCTATACTTGAATATTGGTATAATAAAGTAGTACCAGCTTAAGGAGGCATCCCGGTGGCTTAGATCTTGAAAATTTAAATATATTTAAATTTTTTATACTTTTTATTTAACTTCTTTTATATACAAAACTGAAAAAAAAAAATCTATTTTTATTATATTAATTTTAAAAATAGGGCTGCAGTTAACCCTCTGGAAAAATTGAACCCATTTTGGCTCTTTTATTTATCTGAAACACAAAAACCAAAAAAATTATTAATCAGTATGACTGTAGCTACAACAACAACAACACGACTGTGGAATAGAATAAAAAAAAGACAAAATGGCGCGATTTTGAATTTGACACTCTAAAAATCGAGTTTTTGAAATCGGTTTTGACATAATAATATGATTCTAGTACGAGCAATAGCCACTGATGTTGTGAAAAACATATTAAAATTTTATTTTCAGTTGAATAGCTTTTGTTTTTTTTTAAACACCAGGCCGAAAAAAGGCGTTTCGAGATAAATGAGTTTAAAGTGTGAGGTACAGGAGCGGTGGGATCGCTCTCTACCTAGTCAATGGGCTATAGCAGCTATAATATTTATTAGGAATTTCCGCCCATAAATTTCACAGTATATTCTTAAGGTACTATATGTATATATGTACTTTCGACATACCGGAAAAACAAAAAATCGATTTTTTGAAATTTCTAGACCACCGGGTCCCCCTATACCTGTAAAATTTCGAAAAAAAAACAATTTTGTTTTTTCATAAAATATAAATATAATCCTTTAAGAATTTTTTTTTTATTGAAACGTGATAAAATTTGTATACATTTCATGGTATTACGCCTAGTTTAAGCTAACAAGTAACATTTTTCTATCCTTAACATTGACATTTAAAAACAATTATAAATATTTTACCAACAATTATACAGTGTTGGCGACTTGATCTCGTGGCTTAGTTCTTCTTGTGTAGACTGTTTTGGTAAGCTCTGTGGCCTCCGGGTTTGTGTGCTCTCTCAGGCTGGTTTCATGCTTATTTACAAGAATTGGGATTATATCAGCGACTTTTTTCACCCACAGATCATTGTAAAGGTTGTGATTTCGCACATACCACGCTACGTTGACCATCTCTCTGAGAATCTTATTCTGCAGGCGTTGTACAGCTTCAATGTTTGACTTAGTGGTACATCCCCATAATTGAATGCCGTATGGCTATACCGTCCTAACTACTTGGTGGTACATTAATAATTTGTTCTGTATTGACCATGTAGACTTTCTGCCAATTAACCATTTCATTTTGTTAATTTTTAAGTTGATTTCAGTTGCTTTCATTTTGACATGCTCTTTCCATTTGAGCTTTGCATCCAAAGTCATACCCAAGTATTTTGTTGTATTACCGTACGGAACAGTAGCAGATGATATTTTCACTGGGTTATAGGCTATTTTCTTGTTTGTAAAGTCTACGTGAACAGACTTGCTTTCATTTAGTTTGATTCTCCAGTTTTCAGTCCATGCGACAACTTCGTCTATCGATGCCTGTAGCTTTCTAGTTGATTCATTTGCATTATTTCCATAGGCTAAGATTCACGTGCCATCAGCAAAAGTGGCTATCTTAGTTCTATTTGAAATAGATAGATCTGCAGTATAGAGCAAATTCAGTACTGGCCCAAGAATTCTGCCTTGTGGTACAGCAGTTTTAATTTGTTTTAATGTTTGAGTATGCTTGCCTTTGTTTCACTTTAAAATATTTGTCTGCGAGATATGATTCCAATAGCACAGTATATTGATATGGGAATTAAGAATATGTCAATAAAATTTTAGAACGAAAATTTAAGTATTTCTTATATTATAGATCGACAATCGTGACGACTCTATTCTTTGCGTTCGAGCGCTGGGATGGGTATAGTTACGTTGCCGGGTTTAGACGCGTTTTTCTCAAAATTGTATTTTTCGAATTGGCTTACACGATAACTCGAAAAGTTACTGACCGAACTCCCTGAAAATTTGCGCGCATCTTTTTTCTTATGCTATTACTTTCTATGTGTATTTACAAGTTTTCGAAAATTCGCCCCAATATTCATTTGTTTTTTAAGCATTTTATTCCGTTAAGTTTTTTCCATTTTTGTGAAATTCATATAGAAATTATGACATTAATAAACAAAAAACACTGATGCCGTTGCTACAATGCCCGCCGATTGAGAAGCCCCGCTGCGACCTTCCTGGAAGAATTGAGTGTACATCCGCCATTTTAAATGATTAAAATAAAAAAAAAAATTGTATTATTTTAATGTATAAATAAACTGTATGCCTATTGTGAAAAAAATATATTGTCTTCTTCATTTTAAATAATTTTAATGAAAATCAGGGAAAATATGCCCGTTTACAGGTATCTGCCCCCTTAAGGTGGCTCCGAGCTCTCGTTGATTTTTGATAACTTTTTTCCCCCGACGTTGTTGAGTGCTTTTTGTTTATATTTAAATGAAATGTTGAGCACTTGTTATAATTAAATAAATGAGTAATAATTTAATTTGTTCAGATTTCTTTAACATTGTACAACGTGCAAAGCTTAGATTCATAGGGTTTTCGTAGGTAAATGAACTACATACATTTTCATGAAAAAAATTTAATGAAAAACAAATAGTGCTATGGTTTTCTATTGTAAGTACAGTAAGTAAGTTGAATAACAAATTTGAGGGTAGAAAAAATGTTATAATAAAATATTTTTCAAAGATTAATTAAAGAATTGCTACCTCTTTAACTCGCCCAAAACTGCTGATTTTCGGCACCTAAAGAAATAGAACCTCTTGTGTATATTATGAATTAGTTTATTGTTGATTAGTTAATTGTTGACATTGGTGAAGAAGCCTACTAATTCATCAAGTGATGTAATCCTCACGTAAAAGCTGACAACAGACATTCTGTCGGAGAAGTTGGTTTTACTACCAGGAATAAACTACCAAATAATAAGAAACTCATGGAATGCTTACAAACAGTAGGGTGGTAGTTCACTTCCATGATAATTTTTACGGATATAAAAATAAACAGAATTATACACTGACAATGCCACTTTCATAAATTACTTGACTGCGTGACCGCCTACCAATCGTCTGAGCAAAGAAACTTTAGAGACTTAACGTGTACATTTAGTTTGAAGGGGTGTGGCACATATTACACATTTGCTTTTGGCTAATATATAATTGGTTGTTTACATGATTATAGTTATTAGTCATCGGTACTGTTTTGAACATAAAAACTGGAAAAAATACAATATAAATTCAAAAAAGCACAAAAAAAGGGTATTTGACTTTTGGATTCTCATGCACTTTTCTCAATCCTTCAAAAAATTGTATTGAAATTCAAGTTTGAAATTAATTAAAAAACATAAATTTGCACATACATACATAAAGAATCACTCAACAATTATGCCTTGATATTCGTAGTGAATAATACCTAGAAGGTCCTTTTTTTATGTTGTCTTTGAGATTTGTCAAGTAGTAGATGTAAAATTTTAAACGCATTCAAATTATTCAAACTTATTATGAAAATTGTCGAGCTTTAAGAGCAACACATCGCAAAATTCGTGATTTTTTAGTGGAAATAATCATCCGAATAAATCGACAATTCAAAGGTTTGTGAACAACTTTGAACCATCTTTTTCTGCCGAGTAAAAAAAAGAACTGACAGTTTTTAGAACTATACGTTCTATTGAGGATATATCTGCTGTAGTGCAAAATGTTGCTGAACAACCTTCAAAATCGATATCTTGCTAAGAGACGTATTTTGAATAGAAGTGGTGAAACCTGAAGAATCTATATTTTTTCATCTTTTCTTCTAAAACAACTTTTGGGTGCGTCTTTTAAAAGACAGTTTACGTAATATCTGTAAAAATTAAATAGTTACATTAATCCTTATTTTATTATTTATTTTCGATTTTAACACGCGCATTAAGAGTAAATATTTCTTTCTTGCTAGTTGATTTCTTAATTTAGTTGAAGTTTTAGCAAGTATAGTGAACTTATTTCGGATCAGCCACGTTCTAGGTTCCTACGCTAATCCCATTCGTCAATTCGAAGTTTTTCTTGTTCTTTGTTTTTCTATTCTTTCATTTTCGCTCATCAAAGTAGTCTACTGCCACCCATCCAATGTCTTTCAACGACTTACTGTTAGTATTATATCTATCATTCAGAAAGGGAAGCTGTAGAAAAAATTAGATATAAAGGATCTTCTCATTATTTTACTATCTTTTTAATTACTAATATATATTGTTATGAAGTATCGCTTATCTAATTCGGGCACCAGAGCCAAAATATGACAAAAAGCCAACTTTGAAATTTTCTGGGGTGGTCCAACATTTTTTTGAGAAACTCTCATTAAAAACTTTTTTTGCGGAATTAAAACCTTGCTTCTGCAACCATTTAGTTCAGTTTTCTGGCTTTGTCTGAACATATTACAAGTTTGAGACATTAGAAGTATTTATTTTAACAGCTGGAAAATAATGTCGACAATAAAAGTGAGTAATTTTCAAAAGCTGCGATAAAACTGTATTTCTGCAGGTCAATTCATGATTCATTTTTTTATTGCGAAACTCTTTTAATTTAATAGCACACTGAAAGATTCCAAGATAAATCAGCCTTTTGAGGTATTTTATGACTATTTTTCATTGTCATACTTACAATTTTTCTCCTAAGTAACTAAAAAATCGTCTATTTAAGAGTTAATACACGCATGTAAATAAATACTGTTTTTCTCTCTTGTCACCAATTGGTAAGTGTCTTATCAGCCAGAGTTGCAAGTACAGTTTTTTTCAACATATAAGCGGTTCCATGTGAAGTCATCCAAGTACTTTGGACATTGTCGTACATTTTTCTGAAAATTTTCATATATTTGTACGCTTGGGTATAATAAGAAGTAAATTGAGCAAATTTTGCAAAGAAAGTTCATAACTTTGACATTTATTCAATATTTTGGTGTAGAGTTTTTGAAGTAAAATATATTTTTTTCTTTACGAGTACTTCTTTTTTTCTTTTTTTGTTCTTTTTAACATGTTTGTCTTGTATTTTTTTTTATTTTTTTTATAGAGAATGATTAAACATCGATTTTTAACGCCGAATTGAACTTCGATCAATTTCGGCCGAACCCTAACCGAAACCGAACCGAACCGAACATTTTGGGGACGCAAATAATAGATAAACAATGACTTTTTGAAAATCCAGTATTTTTGTCTTGCTGTCCTGCTGCCTTAACAATTGCTCACCGCCTCAATGGAGGAGCAAATAGATATTTTAAAGAAATTTTTTTAACAGAAAATATATAATTATATATATATATAAATATATAATTTTAGTATTCAACCAATTTAAAAAATTAACAATTTTTTAACAAAAAAAAATTTGTGAAATATTCAGTTAGAGTTTGGCTTTTCTCTGGTCGAAGCGGAACCAAGACCAAACAGAACACTTGTAGCAGAACACAGCCGATGCCAATGTTCAATGGTTCTCTAATTTTGAACTTTAACTACACTGTGGAACAAATTCAGGTTAGCAAAAATTAGGTCCATTCTGAGAGTGGCGGGTGAAAATAGAGGCGAAATTAGAAGACCCGTATTGCGCCGTTTTTTTATGTTAGTTCGAATTTTTTTTTAATCGGCCTTCGAAGTTTGCAGTAAAGTGCCGATTTTCAGTATATTGTTTCATAAGTACCACAAACATTTTCGAAATCAATTTTTTCAAAAATTGTAATTGTTGCACAGGTCTCTAGCAATAATTTGGCTTTTACAGATTTAAAAAATATCAATTAGTCGACGAGTTATAGCCAAAAAACCATATAAACAATTTTGCTCCGATTTCGAACTTCGAAGGCCGATTAAAAAAAAATTCGAACTAACATAAAAAAACGGCGCGATACGGGTCTTCTAATTTCGCCTCTATTTTCACCCGCCACTCTCAGAATGGACCTAATTTTTGCTAACCTGAATTTGTTCCACAGTGCTATTGAAAAGAAAAAAGAGTACAAATTAAAAAAAAAAACATATGTAATTAATGAACACAAATAATCGGTAGCACTACTGGAAATAGAAGATAATGGTATAGGACAAGGTGGCACAAAATCCGCACGTTTCGAATTTTTGTAATTGGCTTCGTATGCCAATCAAATTTGACACTTGTGAACTAGAGAGCCGCAGTCACTAGTAACTAACAGACAATCAATGGATCGCATAAAAATCAGAAATAAGATTTCCATCATTCAAAATTATTTTGTTTTATTTAGTAAAAGAGCTTTTCAAAAACTGAAATGAATGATTAATTTTGTGTCACCTTGTATTAAACCTGACATGTGTTCCTTTTGATATACTGAAGTGGTTCCTTCAATATTATTATCAGCATCATCATTATTCATCAGCTTCATCAGCATTACAAATCGGACTTAGCTTTAGCTTCTTCAACGATTCACTTCCACTTTCCTCAGTCAAGAGCTATTGTCTTCAGTTATTTACCTTAAGCTTACTCAAGTATTCGGTGATGTCTTGTACCCATGCCAGCTTATGTTAGGTGTGTCTTTGCATTTTTCGATTATTGAATTCTAATAAATTATTTTTTAACCGCGATTCTTCCATGCGCACTACGTAACCGACCCAGTGTAATCATTGAGCCTTGCACAGGTAAAGCAAGCGCGTTCTCCGGTAGTCCCGCTGTCATCTCATATTTACATCCATCGTATTCGCCAGATTTGGCTCCCAGCGACTACTGGCCGTGCGCTGACCTAAAAAAATCGCCGCTGGTAGGAAATTTTGCTCGAATGAAAAGGTTATCGCTAAACGTGAGGCCTACTTTGAGGCAAAAGATAAATCGTAATAAAGTGGTATTGAAGTGTTAGAACGGCGCTGATTGCATTGATGATGATGAATAAAGCTAATTTCGAACACAAAAGAAAAGTGTTTTCTTTGTTAGGCCCGGGACTTTTCAGCCCATGTCTTATGTATGAACTGAACATAATAAAGTTTGCAATTCTTTCATAAAGTTAAGTTGTTCTATAATCCATACTTTTTTCTAGGTCTTTGAAATATTCGGAAATCTATAGAAATTTCTTTTTTCTTTATTTTTATTTTTAGTTTGCATTTAAAAAAGTGAGTTGAAAAATAAGAAAATTCCTATAGTTACAAACAACGGAAATGTTTAAATTTATTTTTAACAACCTCGTCTCCAGTTTTTACCATGACCTTCATATTTTTCTCACGATTGTCGATCATAAACGTATTTTTGTTACCTAAAAATTAGTTTTACTCGGAGATACAAAATTTGGGCCGGCCGTAATAAAAAGCAAATATTTTTCGGTATATTATTTTTTCGTGTGAAAAATCCATAATTTGCTACATAAAATAATGCGTGCATTAATAACGTACTAAAATGCTTTGAAATCGATTCGATGTACTAAAATACTTTGAAATAAACTCATGGCATTCGCTGAAACCTCTCGCGGTAATTTATGTCATATGCTGTTACTCGCGCAACTATAATTACAATATTGGTAATTACGAAACCAGCAACGCCAAACGGTGTTCTAATTGTTTGCAGTGCGTCTGTTCATTACGAATTCACACTAACACTTTGCCAATTATAATAATCGTGACGGCAACAGCTGTTGTAACATGTTGTTGCATTGTTATTGTAACAAGTGTTATTCCGTTGCAGTAGTACTTGGTGTTGTTTTAATAGATTTAACACCTGCGTAAATGCCTACTGGGCAAACTATTGATTGACTGATTGACTGATTGTCCGACTGCTCTGTTAGCTGGTTGGTTGGTTGGTTGGTTGGTTGAGTGACTATCCGATAGTTGGTGTTACATTAAATGCCACACACATACACACATACATGCATGCATATGCAGCCAATTACATTTAGGAAAGTGTGTGTGCGATACCCTCTAGCGACTTCTATTTCTAGATGGCTACATTTGTTATTGTTGCCTTGCGGTACCAACTAATGTGGAAATGGTTTCTATGTATTTGTGTTCTTTCTAGCTGCAATAAATAATGAGCTATGTGAAAATGAGCATTTGCAATAAATTACCGTAATTGTGCGCCATTTGAAATTTACATTTTATACAATCGCTTATTATTATTTGTTGTTTTTTGTTAATATCTTTTTTGATTTTTATGCAAATACAGCTTTGACTGTGCAATTATTGCTTTTATCTATTATGTTTTTTCTGCGATATTATTTCGCTGAAATTAAATGCATTTTTTTTTAATGAATTCCACACTAATTTATATACATTAATTCTATATTTATGTTACGTCTCCATATATTTGTCATGGTCTGCAATTTATTTATTTGCAATTAATATATGAAAACATTGCGGTAATGAGGTCGGCTCGTTTGATTACTCAGCGCACTCACCAGAGATTAGTGCGAGTGGTCAACGCCAATTGATATATGTATGTATGTATTGGTAGGTATTCATAAACAAACGCGCTATTGCCCCACAGTCAAACCCACTAGTTCTGAATTAATTTTTTGCAAGGTGGTTCATCCAGCGTTGGCAGTTTAATTAGCATAAATATTTTTATGCTAAAGCACTAAAGCCTGCTAAACATAGAATATCGTTTCGCTCGAATTTTCAGTACGTTCTAGTGACTTTCGCTACTTATCTTCCAAATGAAAACTTAAATTTCTGATTTGCACTCTTGGATCGCCTTTGGATGGTTGACGCAATATTTATTTTTAAGGAGGAGTAATGTAGGGTTCCTATAAAATATTTATTTAATATTAAATTAAATTAAATTAAATTAAATTAAATTAAATTAAATTAAATTAAATTAAATTAAATTAAATTAAATTAAATTAAATTAAATTAAATTAAATTAAATTAAATTAAATTAAAATAAATTAAATTAAATTAAATTAAATTAAATTAAATTAAATTAAATTAAATTAAATTAAATTAAATTAAATTAAATTAAATTAAATTAAATTAAAATAAATTAAAATAAATTAAATTAAATTAAATTAAATTAAAATAAATTAAACTAAATTAAATTAAATTAAATTGAATTAAATTAAATTAAATTAAATTAAATTAAATTAAATTAAATTAAATTAAATTAAATTAAATTAAATTAAATTAAATTAAATTAAATTAAATTAAATTAAATGAAATGAAATGAAATGAAATGAAGTGAAATGAAATGAAATGAAATTAAATTAAATTAAATTAAATTAAATTAAATTAAATTAAATTAAATTAAACTAAATGAAAATAAATTAAATTAAATTAAATTAAATTAAATTAAATTAAATTAAATTAAATTAAATTAAATTAAATTAAATTAAATTAAAATAAATTAAATTAAATTAAATTAAATTAAATATTAAAATATAATTATTTATCCACAGACATTTGGACGTGCACGCGTATTTGCGGTACTTTTGTTTATTGCGCACCACCAAAGCACAAAACAACGAATTTCATGAAAATATAAAAGCAGCAATAAAAAAAATTAAGCAAAAGAAGCAACAGCAAAAAAAAAAAAAACAGGAAAAGAATTAAAAGCAAAAAATATATTTTATTACACTTTAAGTTTTTATGAATTGCTACAACTTTATTTTAATTTTATTTTATTTAATTTTTTTTTTCTAAATTTTGATTGGATTTTAATATTAAGAATTCTTTGTCAAGAACTCAACACAAATTTTTTTCCTTCAATATTCAAATAATTAAAATATTCAAATACTTATTTGTAAATACAAACAAAAAGCCATTTTTGCTTTCTCAAAAGAACAACAAAAAATTGTCTAATGCAGTCAAATCGCAGCTTCAAAATGTCAAATCACCATCACCGTTTCGAGTGATCAATCGGTTTTCAAAGTGAGTGCGCAAAAGTTCGAATGCCAAGCTGGTTGTGTGGCCTGTAATGCTATTATATTAAAGTCGAGTGTCGTCTATATCCTTAGCTTCAATTTGGAGAAACAAAACCTCGGCTAACATCACATGGCAATGCTCGAATTTTGCTCATTTGCGATAGAAAAATAATCGCCCAAACTTCGCAGTAAAAAGTGACTAGGCTGCCTCAGGACAATGTGTGTGGATTTGCGGCACTCAGTTTCGACAATCCTGTTGATCGAAATGAGTTTCAAATGAAAAGAGGTTTCTTTCGTTGAAATGCGCATCTTCTGCCAAGCATTCTTCAACTCACTGTCAGAGTTTTACGCAAACAAAAAGTGATAAATTTTGAGAATTGATAACCATAAGCTAAATTTCCAGTGCATGGGTGATGTTATTTTTGCTGTCAAAATCGAAAAGATTCATAGTTTTAATTGAAAACTCTAGATAAGCCAGCCGAAGCGAAAAACATTTATTTTGCATACATCTCCAGCAGGGAATTTTGCAACTGGTACATTTGTAGCCACACTGTAACTAGCATCATTTCTTTCATTAAATGCCCTCTTAAATGCGCAGTAATTTGACTTTTCACTGCAGGGTATTAAAAATCTACACAGCCAACTTTACTGCCGTTTGGTGTCTGGTATTCGATATCAATTGGCTTACAGCGTCATCGCCAATCGATTGCTAACTACCGTGACGAACAGCACCCTGGAGAATTGAGTAATGCATGCTATGCATATCTGTGTACGCGTATGCATAACTACTCTGTCATTTTGCAACAATTTCGTTGCAATTAATTTCAATGATAGCTTTGTGCAGACAAATCAATTGATTGATTATTAGTTTCGTTTGGAGCGTACATTGTCGCGGAATAGAAGAGTTTAATATCAGTTTGTTGCCTTTATCGAATATATTTAGCTTTAACGGGGAATTGCAATTCATTAAGTACACAAATACATACATATGTAGGCATAACAATTTGCGTAATTTCGTGGTCTTCCTCTCTGCCTCTTTGTTCGCCAGTTGGGATGCGTTGCTTGATAAGCTGAACATATTTTTCAGTACGTTAGCAAATTTGAATAATTAGGCAATTAGCTTTTGATGCTTTAAGCCAACAACAACAACAACAATAACGGAAGCAATTCAAAAGCTTCACTTTTAACAATTGTCGGTGCTGAAGTTTTCCTGTATTGTTTTACTATTCCTGCAGGGGGTAGAACTCACTTTGTGTTCACTTTCAAAACGCCAACTATTCAACTATTTTACCTACCTCGAGCAGACTACTTTTTTACGAGAATGTCGCTGAAAAATTGAGCTTGACTTCCGTTAATTATATTCTGGTTATTTTTTAAGTTGATTTGTTGTGGTAGGATTATTGGAGTCACTCTCAGTTACAACTGAAAACTAAATCGGTCTTTTGCAGGTGTCTTAAAAAATTTGCTAAAAAGTTGATTCGACGAGATATTTAATTTAAAGCGGAGGCGGGTCTTCCTTCACATAAAAGTAGGTTGAAACAGGCTTTCCTCTTTAAGGTATTTTTTAGACCACGATCACTCAAAAATTATTGATTAGATTGCCTTTAAAATTAAAAGGTTTTTTCAATTGTAATAGTGGCTTTTTCAAAGTAGTATTATAGTGTTATTTCAAATATTTTTTTACGCAAATATCTAAACTGAAACTTTTTCTTTAATTCCGATCAAAGTTTCAAATTTGGCAGGTTGCCATTTCGTTAAATATATGTATATATATTTTTTAAGGCTATTCAATTAATCATTCAAAGCTCTTTCAAAAAAAGTAAATACATTCAATACATTTCCCAACAGAAGTTTTTGCCATCCTAAAAGTAGCCGATAATCGGATAATCGAGAGGAGATGGAGCGGGAAACAGATTGGAGTCTTCAGTGACAGTCAGGCTGCATTGAAGGCCCTGGAGAACGCGAAGCAAACCTCAAAGATTGTTCAAGAATGTAAGGAGAAGCTTAACTCTGTCGCAAGACAAAACAGGCTTGTACTTATATCGGTTTCGGGACACTCCGGTATTCAAGGAAACGAAATGGCCGACGAATTGGCCAACCGTGGATCAGCGGTGCCCCCACAGGGGCCAAATCCAATAATCGGAATCAGTTCCGCAGGAATCAAGAATTGGGTCAGCGATTATGTAGGCAATCTACATAAAGAGCGATGGTCCGGTCTGGAACGCTGCAGAACTGCAAAGTGTTTTGTGACAAGTCCGAACAGAAAACTGTCAAACTTTCTACTAAAACTTAGAAGGAAAGACATTCGGTTGATGGTCGGCATCATTACAGGACACAACCCATGGGGTCAGCATATGACCACCATTGGATTCATCGAGAACCCGGTATGCCTGTCATGCTTGGAGGAGGCGGATAGCACTAAGCACTTTCTCTGTGAGTGTCCTGCCTTTGCTAGATCAAGGCTACGAGTATTGGGTTCCGATGTCAAAACTGGCGGATATTTACAGATTCGCCAAAGAATCTGGAAAATTCTCACAGGACGAACTATCTCTATCTCTGTCTCTATTCTTTCCTATCTCTGTCCCTGTCTCCCTCCCTCCTTGACTATCTACCCCTTTCCAGAGCTTTAAATACAATGGGCTCTTTAGCCTGAGTGTTTTAGGAGCCACCAAATCACCTGGTGCTCCTTGGCTCGACCTTTTCAAATTTCAATTTTCAAAATACATTACACTTTTGAACTTTTAACGAACTGGATAAATTACAAAAACTTTGACGTGTTTTCATTTTCAGTAAATAGACACAATTAGTTAGAGCAAAAATATAATTCCTTTAAGGGGGCAGATACCTGTAAGGGGCCATATTTTCTCTGATTTTCATTAAAATTATTTAAAATGAAGAAGTCAATATATTTTTTTCAAAATAGACATACAGTTTATTTATACATTAAAATAATATATTGCACAATTTTTTTTTTTATTTTAATCATTTAAAATGGCGGATGTACACTCAATTCTTCCAGGAAGGTCGCAGCGGGGCTTCTCAATCGGCGGCCATTGTAGCATCGGCGTCAGTGACCTGATAACAAAAAACCAAAAATTTTTTTGTTTATTAATGTTTCTTCTATATGAATTAAAAAAATGAAAAAAAAAATTCCCTGAATAAAATGCTTCAAAAAAATGAATTTTTAATTTTTTTTCGAAATTTTACAGGTATCTGCCCTCTAAATTATTATATAATTCCGCTCAAGTCTTCTTTCGCATTAAGAATTTTTTGAACAAAAATGCATACTTGCCCTAATCACTTAACGCTCGGGTTGTTCTCACAAAAATATAACCGTTTTATTTTGTATTTAAAAAAGTTTATATTGTTCAAAAATAAAAATAACAAATGACAAATAGCGATTGACAAGCACGATTCGTTCATGTGTCGTATGTAATACAAGCATATCGAAACCTGCGAGCAGTACTCGGGTTAGTGCATCAAAGTATGTCCACCGCATGCGAGTGCTGTTCATTTCAAATAATAAAGCGGCTAACCACTAATAACCATTAATACAACGCAAAATTTCAAACTTTGTACAAAATTTTTCTAAACTTTAAACTTTTGAACTAGAGTTTTTCTGGGTATGCGGGTAGCGCATGGGATTTTAATGTTATAAAGTGCACATTTTAAGTGGTTATAAAATACCATTGATTTTTGAGAATTTTTGCGCTACTGGCGTTGGTTGTGTTCTTCCATGTAAAAAATGTGGAGTATTAAAAAAAAGTATGAATTATGAATTATGACAAAAAATTGCTAAAAATTAATGTTACTGCTTGAAACCTTTACTTGGTTACCCAAAACTTCATTGAGCTATAAAATTGCATACTCAGAAATTTTCTAAAATGTCTGGTTAAAAAGTGTGAAATTTTGATGCATTTTTTTTTAAGTTACGCAAAGTTCGAAATTTGGGTGTATGTAGCTTTTATAAAAAATGTACTGCATATATTTTCATAAATTTAAATAAGGAACACAAAAATTGTAAAATTGTGGCAGTAAGCCCCTGAGGTATAGCTACTTAACGCTGTACATTGTGGAATTGGTTATATAATCACCGCATAAATTCTGAATGATTTCTAAATCAAGGAGTGTGCTGAAATTTAATTATATTAGTGTTAGACTATAAAGTTCCCGGCAGAAGTATACGTACATTTAGTTGTATGCTCCCACAAATGGTGGCCGTGGCGTATAAGCAACGAGCAAATTGCGATATCTGAACGAAATTCGGTACAGAGGATAGGTGGCCTAGGACACATACTATTCATGGCTTAAAACATATAAATATTGAAAATATCATGAAAAATAGTTACGCCCATATTTTAAATTACTAAATGATTCAAAAATGCGTAAATTCGATATTCCAACACTAAAACAAAGTTGTTTTCCAAATAGGAATTAGGTACACTTGCTTCGAATTTTGAAAAAAGGACTCGCCGCCGCCCACTCCTAAATAAATGCATGGATTTAAACTTGTTAGGCATATTGTATTGCTTGTATTTGCTTACAGACTTATAATGGAAAGTGAATTTGGATAGCAATCTCGCACTCTTCCCATATAAAAGTAATTTTGGAATTTTATTCTCCCATGCGATTTTTTGTATTCTATGCATTCTTGCGTCTGATGTTACCTTTCAGTTTTACCAACTTCGGAAATTTCTCCCAAAATATTCATGCTGGCATCAGGAAGTGAGAAGAACTTTCTCAAAAAAGTATTTCTAGAAGTTATCAGATATATCAATCTAGTACCATTAGATGGCTTGCATGTAAAGTATCTGTCAAAAGACGCGGTTAGATGTTCTTGTAAAATAAAATATGTAAAAGTTTAGACTCTTTCAGGTTTCACTCTTTATATTCAAATAAAGTATATTTTATTTTATACAGTAATTATTCACCACTAACATCTATCCGTCGGTAGTTTACCGTAAGTGCACTAGCCTGTCATCCCAGATGTTGTGGTTTCGAATCCCACATAAAGCACGGTCCTCGCACTTTTCTAAATTTACCTACTTTCCCTGGTTCTAAAAAAAAAAAAAAAATAACTTATTCGCCAAACCCTAAAACGTATCCTTTCCATTCTTACTCCCTTACAATAGTCTGTACATTATTTGCCTTGTGGCTGCTAAAACAAGAAGAAACAAAGAAAACCACACAGTTACATATAGCCAGCAAGAGGAAGCGGGCCGCAGTAATAGCGCAGACACACCACTTTAGCGAAGTCCTCAACCTTCTGTGTGATCCTCCTGTAGAAAAATGTAACACACAGATGGCGTTCCAAGCAGCAAGAAGGCGTTGTACCTAAGCAACGACAGGACTGACAGCGCAACGCAAGACAAGTCTTGTCGAGGCCCTATGCTTCCAAGAGGAGTGAACAAGAAAAAAAACATCTAGCCGTCACTTTCGAAATACGCTCTATTTATTCATTACCTTTTCGGATTATCTTCGCTTAGAATCGAATGTTATTTCAGTATATAAAAATAGTCTACAAGTTTTTCTAAGATTGAAAATTGTCTTTGGTTGTGAGAAAGAAAAAACGAATGTCAACGTGATTTTTAGTTTAGGTTTATATTGAGAGTGGACAACAGTAAAACTCTCTTTTAATTTAGATTGTCGGTTTAATTAATTTAACTTTTTTGTCGGCTTTGTGTTTTTTGTTTTTTGTTGGCTTCTTTCTGCATATTTTTTTTTAGAAGGTCTCTAAAATAATATGTTCTGGTAATGATAGATTTAGAGTTGGTAAGAACCATTCGAGTCAACCTTGTACAACGGGTACCGCCTTTTAAGCTTCTAAACTATTCCACTAAGGTGAATACAAAAACATTATATTGTCCTTAATTACTTATTAAGTGAGCGAAATCGGTCAATTGACATGACCAGCTTCCATATGACCATAATTTGTCAGTGTTTTCACTTTTAGCTTTATCAAAGTAATGCAAAAATTAATACGAAATTCGAAACAACTTTTGCTGACATTTGTCAGTTTAACATTTCCCTGGCAATGTTTTAGCAAAGCTTGCATGGACGTGGCGTATGAGGAATTTTCTGCTCGTTGCATAAAAGGAATGCCAATATTAGCCATATTAGTTGATTTGGGATCGCATAAATTTCTTAAATTGCGTAAAAGTTGAATTAGTGTAATTATTTCTAAAAAACTGTCTATGATGATATTTAATACAGAGGTAGTGTCAGGCCATGAGCTTGTGCGAATCGCGTCTTTCTGGGTCTTCTGTTTTCACGAATTGTAGAGAAAGCCTGAGTAGTTACTTAAAACGAGGTAGACACGGGCATAGGTTGGCGCTCACTTTTATTAATATTCGATATATGAAGAAAGCGGCTATCTTAGGTTATCAAAAATTAGCATACAGTTTCACTCTTTGTGACGAACTCCATAATAATATAAACGTACCTAAAACATTACTACTGACAATCTTTGTCAAGTAATTCAATTATTTAAAGATGGTTTTACATTTTTTAGGCTTGAATATAAAAAGAAGTTAACTGAACAAATTTTATAATTTTGAGATTTATACAATTTTGAAAATTTTGTTATAAAGTTCTTTAAACTATTTTCGGTTCTGTTTAACAATTTTAAAAACTGTTTTTCATAATAAGATATACTTTTTTACAATATTGATTAGCAAGAAATGTATTTTTTTTTTTTTTTGTGAAAAACTGATCCACTCAGATTATTTTGTTGACTGGTTCATTAATAGATCAGACTTTGCCCGATAATCCCTGAAAGCTTCATAGTGAGCTTCTCATCGCTTTTTGATTTCTATACAAGTACGGACAGCGAATTCTACATCTGCTTACTAAAGTACGTAGCGATGCTTCAATCGATTTTCAAGCGGACGTAATATACGAGGACGTATGCTAGTGATTCGCTAGAGAGGTACTTTGCACCCACACATTATTTCCTTATTTTTCAGCGATATTAATAACTGTCGCTACTATTTTCATAAGAAATATGTTCAAAAGATACTCATTTCACCAAAAAATGACGTAATGAAACCTCAACAAAGAAGACATTTTGGTACTTTCACTGAAAATAATTGCATGTCATAAAAATAAAAGCTCAAATACACATTGTAAGCCATCTTAAACACGCAGTAACTGCAGTAAACTTAATATTTGTAAATAGCAAGCCAGTAGCGATAGTAGCATTCGCATTTTCGAATGACTGTGAAACATTTACTACCCATAATTTTAGTGAGCATATAAAATGGCAATTATTTCAGTTTTTTCTCAACCTTGCTACGAAGGAATATATAGGTAGATATCAGAGTCACCAAATTATAAGCACCAAGCCCACAAACTTGCGAAAATGTCTTAATATGGTGTTAATTAAGTGTTACTAACTACCTGTAAGCCAACTCAAAGTAAACAAAAATATAATATACAGTACGAGGTTGTAGCATTAGTGCAATTACTTCGCCTTGCTGAATTATTTTGTAGATTACAATAAGTTTTAACATTCATGCGCGCTCGTTTATGATCTGAATATTTAGCGAAATTAAGCGAAAATGGCCATTGGGGTGTTTAGCAAGCATTGCAGCCGTTTACTTTATTCGGTTGGTGTAGCTCGCATGTGAAAAATAGATTTCGTTTGACCTTCGTGCAGACACCTAATTCGTTTGATGCATTATATGTGCCCCCTAGGGTTTGTGCCAATATACACTCATACGAGTGTATGTACTTACAGAAATTAGTTTAGCAAAATAGTAAAAATTATGGTGGTTGCTTACATTTCTTTGATTTAAATGTAATACTACCAATTCAAAGACAAAGTTGGAGCTTTCAAGCATTAAAAAGGTAAAAACGAGAAGTTAAATCTACAAAAAATTTCTGTTAAGTGCACTGCTGAAACACTTACATGCACTTATAGATTGTATGAGATTGGATTTAGAGGATACGCCACACGAACATTTTTTGTGGCAGTCGTATATAAGTAATTATGAGTAATTTTTTCGAAAATGTGAAGCATATTATTGGCTTAAGGATTCTATATTTCCTAAAAAATGTTATTGTTGGGTGTTACAATGAATAGTTGAAAATATGGCCGCTAATCGCCCGGTAGTTCCTAACCCTGAAATGCCCAATTTTCCAACAAAATAAATATATTTTGTGTGTTCTAAATACATTTTTTATACGATTTATCTGATAATATTTATTGAAACGTTTCTTTATTATCATACATTAGTTTGGGAAGAAAGAAATTCATTATTTTTACGTAAAACTTTTGCGCAATTGGATTAAAATTGTTTTATGGTCGATATTTAACTCCTCGGTAATCTTGCGCAAGTGCACTAGCCTGCCATCCCAGAGGTTGTGGGTTTAAGTCCCACGTAAAGCACGGTCCTCGTACTTTTCCAAATTTATCTACATACTTTCCCAGTTTCTATATTAAAAAAAAAAAATTAGCTCCTGGGCGATGCTACCATGACATGACATGCCGGTCAACTTCCGATATTTCTGTAATTTTATGGACATTTTCGGAGACGAGCCTGCTTGTGCAAGATGCATCTTTAACATGAAAAATGCCTTAACGGAGTCGATGAATCCACAAATGTACGTTTTTCGCTGCTATAGTATCGGCACCGCAATTTCAGAGGCCTGGCTTGTATTTTCGTCTTTATCAAAACAAAAAAAAACTGTAAAAAGTACCGAATTTTCTCTCTGTTGACTTATTGGAACAAACAAAACAACACCAAAATAATTTTTGTTAGTGTGAAATGTCTCCTCGACAACACCATACATTTTAAATTGTTTGATCGATACTTTACGAGGTATTGATCTCTATAGCCATCTACCGAGAAAATGAAGGATTTTGTGTTTTCTAAATAAATTATTTATTTATACGTTTGTCTTCCCTTTTCAATACCTTTCTTTCTTATATTATTGAACTTTCTTTATAGGGTTACCTAAATCATTCCTAATTTATTTGGTTGCATGACATGATTTTCAATGCTTAAGCGTTTTTGAAATATGCACTTTCAGGATTATTTACAAATAATGTATATTGTTTTGCTTGTACGTCAACTTTTTTGTGAATGTTAGTACAAGGGTAAAATTTTTTTCTATTTTTAGTTAGGGAATGTACCAATTAATAAAAATTATCTATAAGATTTTAAGCAAACACTGCCGTTTTAGTTGGTGCATCATTGCAGTCAGCCCAAAGCCGTTTTCAAACATTTCAGGCATAGAGTGGAGTTTTCTTTTTACAAGCCTACGATTACAAAAACACATCATTTAGTATAAAAAGCTACCATCTGAAAATTAGTAGAACCAGAAATTTGCTTATTAAGTTGGAAAATAACTCTCTTCGATTTCGCGCAGATTTTACAGCTAGGCTAAATTCATATTCAAACTAACGAAAATGGACTTTAAACAATTTTGAAACTTTTTCCACAAAAACTATGAGTAGTAAAAATCCAAGAAGTCCCTGAAAAGAGGTACTATAAAATCTTGTACAAACACCAATTTCCTGATTCGAACCACTTAAATTAGATATCGTTGTAAATATTGTAAGTCAATCCATCTGTCAGTTTAATTATCTACATAAAATTTCCGAAAAAATATTTTTTAGGCACTCTATTTTTTACTTTTAAAAATGTCGTCTTATATTCTTATGTTTTTCCAACATAACTGTAATTATTAAAATGATTGAAAAATAGCGTTTTAAATAAGATATTTTCTGAAATATAGTCTCAAGCTTCATAACTTATTTCTATGACAGAAATAAAATTGAAGGTTTGCCATTGCCTGCCAAGGAGCGACCGCTGCTAAAAAACGTTTTCTATTATTTGGTATTTCATGGCCGGATATACAACCCTGTGCACTTCCGAATGCTAGACGTGTAACGGCGGCCGCAAAAGAATATACTACTACCAAGCAAAAAACCACTTATCGATTTTAAGGAAAAGATTGCCCAAGAATATTAAACTCCTTCTGAATTGTATATGCGGCCCCGGGAAGTATTCGTAGAGCATTTTAAAAACAGAGTTTTGAGAAAAAATTATGATAATAATGAGTCTTATTTATAAGCTTTCAAACGATATTCTATTTATACAAGCCGGAAAGGAAAAAATTTGACTAATATAAAATTTTAGTAGCTCTTTGATTTTTGATTACTTCATAATTTTTGTAAAAACAACGTCCAAATTTTTTGAGCTTTCAAAATTTGAGGAAATCGAAGGGCATGTGATAGAAATATGTTAATTTCGTTTAATTTAGGATGGCTGCATGCAGAGTTAAGGACTGATATTAGTCGAAATAAATCTGAAAATCTCAAATTTGACGACCGTTTTTTCCTTCGAAAGTGTATTTAATCATACAATAAAATGGAATTAATGAAAGAATGAGTTCAAAACTTGATTAGAAAACCTTTTGTTTGTATTTGCAGCGCATGGTTCATATTTGATAAGCACAAAAGTGTATATTCTTATAGTGTATGGTACGTACACATAAACGTATGTATGTGTGCAGATATCTGCATGGAAAAAGCAATTTGCTGCCACCTAGATCATTTGAATTGAAAACAATTAATCACTGAAAGCGCGAACGATAAGAAAGCACTTCCACACATATGAATACATATATACAAATAACTATTCACACATACCGAGTGGGCACAGCCAGTGGCTCACACAGCCACAACACGAATGCTGCAGCAGTGATTTGCAATATTACTCGTACATAGTTCGGAAGATACATAGTAGTAGTTTTGGACTGAACAAACCATCGCAATGAGTTTGCTTGCACCAAAGTCTACATATTTTTCAGCCAACGTCAAGTCGGCTCCTCCGTGCGCTACTTACTTAGTTGGCCATTTAACAAGCCACGCCGTACTCTCCAAGCCAACTTATTTAGCCACCAGCTGGTTTTGGGTAAACTGGCGGGATACAGCACTTTGGCATTTATTGTTAATGCTTTAACTATATTTGCTTACGATATTCTTCTTACTTATACACTTTTTTCTCTTTTTTTTCATTTGCAACACTTATTCGTTGCTATTTGTTGCTATTGCTTTTACTATTTGCTATACATATCTACCTCCCAATATTTTGGTTCTTTAGCCGATACTTGCGTGGAGTTTCTCTCAGCCACACATTAATAAATTGTTGTCATGCATTGCTGTTGGTGAAGGCGTTCTTTTGGGCTGCACAAATCTCAGCAGATGCTCTGTTACTTTTTATATAGTCACATGTACACATAAATATATATGTAATCTTGTTTGTATGTATGTTTGTATGTAATCACAGCTTGTTGCACAAATATAACCAACAAACAAGGCGAATCAACAGCAGGCGTATGGACCCCCTGAAGGCTGTGAGGGCAGTGAGACTAGCGGACAGCAGAGAGGCTCCCACAGTTGGTCTGCTGAAGCGCCAATGCCAACAGAACCATTTGTTTGTTGGTCATTGCTGTCTACATTTTGCTGTCATTGTTGTTGCATTAACTTTGCTTTGGCCAGTTTGTTTTATGATTTTGTCTTTTGAAATTTTTGCATTTCATTTAGTCAGCAAACAAAATTAAATACCGCCAGAGTCGTGTCGTGCATGTGTACATAAATTTGTCCGTATGTACACTTGTGACCACAATAATAGCAATTTTACAAAGTTTTGAATGTCTATTTTTTTTTTTTTTTGGTTTATTTAGTTTATTTTTTGATTAAAAAAAAAATTCGCACTACAACAAAAATTTCAAGTTAAAACTTTGTGCAAAATTTGCAAAAATTCCACAAATTTTCAACAAACTTTAAGATTTCTTAGTCCGAATTTCGAGAGAAGTGCTGTGTTTTATAAACCTTTCAGTTTTGGTATAATGATAAAGTGCCTAAATGCCGTTGATTTTTGATAATTAATTTTTCATTTTGCTGACGGTGTTATGCTTGAAATTTGTTTTATGTGGAGAAAATGCATAAAACCGTCGAACAATTTTCAAAAATCCAAACGACATTTAGATTTTCTTCTCCGTTTTTTTTCTTTTGAATATTTATTTTTTTGGTGGTTTTTTTCTGTTATTTTTTATAAAAATAAAATCGAACAAACAGTTTAAGGTTTTGTAAAAAACAATACATTTTCATCAAAATTTAAAACTTTTTAGTCAGGATTTTAAGAAAACTACTGGCTATGCCGTTCTATAGGCCATTCAATTTTGATTGAATGAAGCCAGTTTAATGTAGCTCGAAATTCGCGTTGATTTTTAATAATTTTAGCTGATGGTAATTTTTCTTAATGTAATGGTAACGCGAAATTTGCTTTAAATAAAGCAAATACACAGGACTGCCGGAAGAAAAAAATTCTAAAACTTCTAAGCCATCTTTAAGTCACCACAAGTTTCCGTTTCTGTACTAAAATTCGAGGGCCTTCAATTTTTTCCAAAAATTTTAATTAAAGGGTTTAAAATTTTAAGGAAGTAGTAAAAATTTTAATTATACGGTTTTAAACAATATTTTTATAAGTAATAAAAAAAAAATAGCAAAAATAGTCAAAACTTTGCAACACTGCTATTATTGTGAACACAGGTGTATGCATTTGCATTCATTTATTTCTAACTCTAGGCCTGGTCTTCCACATCGCCAAACGATTCGACGCTTCAACACTTGCTAGTCTACTGGCAAACGTGTTAGCATGCTGAGTTCCATCGCTTGTTTTCTGCGCGGGTGACTGTGTGATTTAGTGGCACAGCTGTGCGGGCTAAGAATAAATATACGAGTATACCGAAACCTACTCAGCTGTGTTTATGCACGCTCCATTCACAAGTTCCCAGCAGCTTATTATTTTTACTTAGTTAACTACATATTATTATTAATTTTTTCCGCCTGTAAATGTGGCATAATAAGTGAAAAATTAAAAGTGAATGCTACAAGTGAATGCCAAAAGCGGTCGACACAAGTGCAGCCAAAAGCTCAGCTACAATTGCTGTGAATTTTTCGCCGTTTCACAGCAAAATTTTTGAGGTCAGATGTTTGGGTCTTGGCACTTAGCAAAGATTAATGACTATTTATGTTTATTTAGCAATTGCAAAGGTTTGTCACACATTCTGCATTACTCTGTAGATTATTGAAGTCTTAACTCAAGTTGAGCGTAATTCTGTTTTTTTTCAGTAATTTTAATATTAGTGTAGTACCCAGTACCCAACTTGCCCATCATTCTAAAACCTAGGCATATAAATTTGTTTAAAGTCGGAGAAATTAAATAAATTGTTTACGAAATAATAAAATCATTTATAACTGGTTGATAAAATTAATTTTAAATTATTTTTTTTTTACTCTTTAAAATCTTTTACTTGCATTACTGCCAGTTCGGCTGATTCATTTCATGAACTGCACTTCGTTAAATCCCAACAGCGCAGGGACTTATTAATAAATTTTTAAAATTATTTGTTTCTCAATATAAATAAAATTAATTAATTTTCCTACAAAAACCACATAAAACCTTAAAAAAATTTTTCTATCTTTATGAAAATTAAATAAAAAAATTTGTAAGTTTTAATGAAATTTCACACTTTTTAATCAAAATTACTGGAAAAGTTTCGATTATGCTATTTTGTTGTAGCCTATTGAATTTAGTATAATGAAGTGCAATTTTCAAGTGTCAAAAATTCACTTGCTTTTCGAAAATTTTTTTGCTGTGTTGGATGTTTTTCTTTGCTTCTCGCATTCGTTATATGGAAAAGAGATTAGGACCAGCAGCAGAAAAATAATTGTCATATATCAATGCGATTTTCAAACCAATTGAAACTGATACTTTATTATACTAAAACTGCGTACTTGAAATTTGTCTAAATGTTCCAATTAAAGGCTTTGACATTTTTCTGAAAATGTTGCGATTTATTTTTAACTTATACAAAGTTTGAAATTCAGATTTATAATGCTTTTATAGGAGAATTAACTATGTTTTCATAAAAAATTATTAAAATTAAATAGGAAGCAAATAATCTGTCAAATCTTGCCTCTGCCTTTTCCTGTGTGTACTATGAAAATCAAACGGCAGCTGAGTTTTGTTCAACTTTGAATACTTTATAGCTGACTGAAATTTCCGGTACCCTCTTGCTTCAACCAATCAAATGAAATTGAATTTGAATTTGTATTACTGCCTGATATGCCAAGCGCACAGACTCAAGCGTTACCGGGCGTTCTGCAATATATAATAGCCGCTTACACCCTTTTTGAGTGTTTGTCCGAGCTGCTTCTCCTATTTGAGGTGTGCGTCTTGATGTTGTTGCACAAATGGTTGTACCTACAGTTTTAAGTCGACTCCGACCTGCAAATAGTTTCCATTAAGAGCTTTTTCATGGCAGAAATGTACTCGAAGGTGTGCCACTACTTGCCGAGGGTGACTGCTACTAGAAAATTTTGAGCAAATACGGAATTAAAAAAAAGTCTTCAAGGTTCTTTAAAGTACTTTTCGCCATTAGTTTCTGGATAAATAAGTATATAAAAATCTGTTATACCGATTATAAACTAATGTAAGATCCCTGAACGATGTTTGGTTGTGTTGCTTCAATTTTGAAAACAAATCTTTCCGAAAAGCTGTTCGCGTAGCTGTCTGTCTTCCCATTACCCATGCACACAGAATCTCTCATGTCCTCCAGATAGGCCAGCAGGCTATTCTACGTTTGCGAAACGATACGGATATAAATTTGGTCAAGGATAGCCACTTTAGCAGCATCCTTCAAAAATGTATGGTTAATGGTTTACGATTATACTAGACCAATAGCGGAATGCAAAGAGTTGGCGGAGGAAAAAGAAAAATGAATTTGCCTTTTGATATAATATAAATAAGTCTATGAAATCTCTCACAACTCTTATTTACACTGTAATAAAAAATGTTTTGTATAAGCCTTCAAAATAGTCAAAAATTGTAGACTTCAATTCCTCATAATCGTCATTTCCTGACTAAAATTTTTTTTATAAATATATAGTAATAAATGGCGAAGTCTAAATTAAACTTAGGATGGGAAATGATTTCGAAGACACGCTGGTGTAACACAGCCATTGTAACGTGATTCTTGTGGGCCATCGTAGCGAGCCACAATTTTCTTAGCGGAATGTGATATCTCAAACTTTTTAAGGACCACTTCATGTGCCACTAAATAGGCTCCTGCGTTGACCAATGGTCAAAGTGGTGAGCCCAAGCTTCGTCTGTAGTAATATCATAGCCTGGTTCATAATCTTATCCCTTCTCATTATTGTCGCCTTCCTCGCGCTGCTGCCTTGACGAGCTTCTAGGAGATACTACGCAGTTTTCCGGAAAAGTAAATAATACTTTTGAATTTTATTGAAGAAACTAAATGTACCTAGCGCTCTTCCTTTAGATGTCGTTTGTGAGTTTAAACCCACTTTACTGACATTGCATTGGGTCACACTGTACGACAATTTAAAAGTGGCATTACTCTTCAAAAGCGGTTTTTACAGTTTTGTGTTTGGTGAACAAAATTTTGTGACAGCATTTCAAAAAATATGAAAGTAAAAATGGTAAGATTTTATACATACATTATTCAGTTTCTCTACGGTTAAGGTGAAAAGTTGAGGCAGTGGGCCGAACAATGTGTGTTGTTTATAAACTGAATACAGTTTCGAATGCAATAGCGGTGGATTCAGCGATTTTTTTCTGATAATATGGAAATCGAAGGTCAAGAAGGAGGAATTGGTTTTAAAAAGTGTTGCTAAAATCATATAAATTGTGAACTACTAAGTACCCATGTGAACTTTTGTTTAGGTTGCATGAAGCTTCAGATCAGTAAGATTGCCATTTGGAATCATTTGCATAGAGCTGGTGTTTGCAAACAGTTCGATATATGGATGTTACACGAATTGACGCGAAATAACGGAAGGTGTAGAGTCCCATTAAGACAATACCAGGCCACACACACCTCAAACGACGTACCAGAAGCCCCGAGAGCTTAGATGGGAGATTCCGGTATTTGTTAAGCCCCGAAAATTATGGGATTATTTGCCTAGAATGCAAGAGTTTTCAGGATTTTTAACTTCTTTCAATGAATGAATATGAAATGGAAGTAGAAACATTTTTTTTGGCAAGAAATTAAAATTTATTTTAAATTTTTAGCAAATGTGGATACTCTTGAGCACTTTTGTTTTCGTTTTATTTTTAATATGAAAAGCAATACATGCATATATACCGACTCACTTCATTCTTGTTATTATTTTAATATTCTTGAATATGTATTACAGCCTACTCCTGAAATTGAGTGAATTTAAAAAATATATGAACTTCTTAATCACAAAATACCTTTGTTTAGATTTAAGCGTTTTTACACTAACTTACTTTCAAGTTACTCTTTGAGGTTGATACACGCTATAATATTATTAAATTCGTATATTATTGTTTTTTGTTTTTTTTTTTAATGAAATAATTTTCGTTTTAAATAAAAAAATATGTTAAAAGTCACTTACTTTTTATGTAGGTAAGTTATGGTAGGAGGCTTCCCAAATAGTATTGGTGCCATTTTTTCATGTTAAGTGGTTACAAAGTAATGAATATCTAAATCTCGGAATTAACCCCGATATCCCGAAGTTATACCAACAGAATCCCGAAAATCTTGGGATCCCGTCTCGTAAAAATCTAAAAAATTGGCATCCCTCATGTCATCGCACATGTCATATAGTCCAGACCTATCGCCAAGCGATTTTACCCTTTGAAGTAGTTGAGTTATTCCTAAATACATTACTCAGACTCAAGCGAGGTTGAGCTGGTCAGATTGTAGAAGAAATTTTTCCAATATCAAAATAAAATATCTACCCGAAATCGGCCATTTAGTGGTTTTTTGTCAGTTCCAGTTTTGCCTGCTGAAAATATTTAAATGTGCATTCATACATGCGCTTACATACACACATATATTTTTTAAAAATAAAAATCGGAATATTACGAAAGCTACCAAACAAGCTAAGAGAAGAGCCGAAGCAGGGGAAGATGGAAAACTAAAAAACGGAATCAAAAACAATTAAAATAAATAAAACATGAAAAAGGCAAACAAACGTCAGTTTGTGAGCTACAAAAACCGCAAATCACATAAATTATTGCAATAAACAAACATAATCGTAATAAAGACGATTTACGAGCACAACTTAAGGCTATAAGTTAACACGCGCTACATTTATTTTCTCTTTTTCCTTTTCTTTTGCTTTACTTAATTGTAATTTAATAAGACAAACAAGTTGTAGACATTAGGTAAGCAATTTATTTCTTAAGCGTGCCGGAAATGCAAGTAACAGAATACTGACCTGCAGGCACTAATTGGGCAATTCTTTCCAAAGAATTAAAAATGCAATACTTGCATTAATATTGTAAAACTTAGTATAATTAATTGAATTGTAAAAATAAATTTTCAGTCTAAAACTGGAGTCCAATAAAGCGGTGCATTAGCTCCGATCTTTTTTTAAAAACTCAATTCGACTTTCGAATTAAAAACTGGCGCCCGAGCAGGGACCAGTCGCGAAAAAGTGTAAAGTGTTTAAAAGTGTCTGTGAAAGGAAGAAATTAAAAGTTGACTTCCCAACGGCACCAACCCTACTTTCCGACTGGTCATCAGGATTTCCAGCAGACTCAGGCTCTCTTGTGTTCGTCCGGAGACCACCTCGCATAGAAGTGTTGCAGCAGGAGCCGCAGTAGGTCTAACCGACCAAAAAGGAATACATCCGTGCAGCCAGCGAGGGAAGAGTAGTTCAATGCTACTCCTACTGTAAGTTAGCGTATTTAACTAAAAACATTAAGTTAAATTAAACCTTTTTAAATTTACAAAATAATAAAATTAATAACTTGAGACATTAAATAAGAAGTGAGTTATTACATTAAGTGAAATTAAACCTTTTTAAATTTACAAAATAATAAAATTAACAACTAGAGATATTAAATAAGGAGTGAGTTATTACATTAAGTGAAATTAAACCTTTTTAAATTTACAAAATAATAAAATTAATAACTAGAGATATTAAATAAGAAGTGATCCATTGTGTATTCCAATATATTTTAACTAATTTTTCGCATAGGTACGAAAAGCGTGTTCTAATTTGAACTATAGAAAATATTTAATCGACAAAAAATAAAGCGTAATAAAAATAATTTGAAAGTTAGGAATAAGATAAAGAAATCCAATTCTGGATCAAGACAAAATCTAAATACAAGTTAATTTTGACATTTCCGTTATTTAAATTATAAGGCGTAAATAATCGTGTCCAATTGCGAAGATGAGTAATCCAAGCAATCTGATAAGACCACCGGTTCTAGGGCAAATCCCTCCGGGTGCAAATCTCCAAAACGAAGAAAATAGGGGCATAGTTAGGCAAATAACAGAAGTGGTCAATAGAATACTAGACGACAGGTTAGCAGTTAGGAACGTTATAGAGGTAGACGAACCTGTTAACATAGGACCCCAAGGAATCAGTGAACTCGACAAAATTCCTGATGTTGTGCGTTCTTTGCGAGAATTTGCAGGGGACCCAGGTGAATTCGGATCCTGGAAGAAAAGTGTCGATAGAGTTCTACAACTGTACGAGCCAATGCGAGGCTCACATAAATACTTTGGTATCTTAAACACCATACGAAACAAAATTACAGGCCAAGCGGACATTGTGCTGGAGTCCTACAGCACACCCTTAAATTGGACCGCGATTTCACGTTGTCTCACAACGCATTACGGCGACAAACGAGACCTAGGTACTTTAGAGTACCAAATGGCCTCACTGACTCAGGGAAATCTAACCATACACGAATATTATCAGAAGGTTTATTCAAACCTTTCTCTGATCCTGAACAAAATTTCTTGTTTAGAAGCCGGATCAGAACCACGGAAACTTCTTGTAGACACGTATAGAAACAAAGCGTTGGATACCTTCGTTAGAGGTCTCAATGGTGACCTTCCGAGACTCCTAGGGATAAGAGAACCAACAGACCTTCCAGAGGCTCTGCAATTATGCCTCAAATTGGAGAATCAAACCTACCGAGCAAATATCGTCAGTAGGAAACCACCTGTAAATCTACGAAGGAATTTCCCCCCACAACCCCACGCCGCACCGAAACCGTTTTACCCACACCTTGCCCATTGGAGTCAACCAATGCAGAGACAAACACTCCCACCCTCCTATATCCCACCTCAACAACAAGGGCACTGGCAAAGACCCCAGAATTTTTTCCCACAACAACAAAACTTCAATTCTCAACCTCGACACCTGCCACCACCTAGACCTTTTGCACCAAAGCCTATGCCAAGACCTGAACCAATGGACATCGACCAGAGCATGCAGACGAGAAGGGTCAATTACATTAATAGGCCACCACAAAACCTAGCATTTCACGGGAAAAGACCAGCACCTCCCCAGCAAGATATGGAAAAAAGACAACGAAACTTTAACATAGAAGCGGAACAATGCAACAGCGTTGCATACCGACAAGATTTGGAATATGCAAACCAACACGACGAAATTAGACAAGACAATTATAACGTGCGAGAAACTCTCGAACAGTACGGTACAGACGACAATGCTGCAGAGGATTTTTCGGACATCCATTTTTTAGATTAGCGAACTCCTCACTTCCATATTTTGAATGTAAAACGAAGGAAGGAGGAATTTTAAAAATATTGATCGATACGGGCTCAAACAACAATTATATGCAACCCTCTATTGTACCCAATTCCCTCCCGAATGACCAACCCTTTTTTGCTAACACTATAGCTGGAAAAATAAAAATTACGCACCACACCAACGTTAGTCTATTCGGAATACCCGATCTAAAAATTAAATTTTTTTTGTTACCCTCCTTAAAGTCATTCCACGGCATCTTAGGCAATGACAGCCTCAAGCAACTTTCGGCGGTAATCCACACAAAATACAATTATATGACAATACAAGATAGAGTCAGGATTAAAATAAAACAGCAAACCATACAATCGATTAACGCAATAGACATACAGACCGACCACCTAAATGACAGACAGAAGACCACACTTAACGCAATTGCGAAGAATTTTCCCAAACTTTTTACCGAACCTGAAGAAAGACTGACATACACTACGAAAGTACAAGGAAGCATAAGGACGTCCACGGACACACCAATATACACCAAATTTTATCCGTACCCTATGTCACTGAAAGTGGAAGTAGAGAAACAAATCAAAGACTTGCTACAAAATGGTATAATAAGACCTTCAAGGTCTCCATACAATTCACCTGTATGGATAGTACCAAAAAAACCAGACACTTCAGGAGAGAAGAAATTTCGCATGGTAATTGACTATCGAAAATTGAACCTAGTAACTATATCGGACAGATATCCTATACCCGAAATAAATGGAGTACTAGCACATCTAGGAAGAAATAAATACTTCTCAGTACTCGATTTAAAGAGCGGCTTCCACCAGATTCCTCTAAAGGAATCGGATATAGAGAAGACAGCTTTTTCGGTAAATCACGGTAAATACGAATTTACCCGGCTACCTTTCGGTCTCAAGAACGCTCCTTCAATTTTTCAAAGAGCTCTTGACGACATCTTAAGGAACCATATAGGAAAGAGATGTTACGTGTACATCGACGACATCATAATATTTAGTAAAGATCAGGAAACCCACTTTAATGACATCCAACAAATCTTCGATACGTTAGAAAAAGCAAATCTAAAAGTACAACTTGACAAATGTCAATTCCTAAAAACAGAAGTGGAATTTTTAGGATTTATAATATCCGAAAAAGGCCTCAAAACAAATCCACAAAAAACCGACGCAATAGCAAAGTTTCCAATACCTAAAACTCTAAAAGAACTCCGATCCTTTTTAGGACTTTCAGGGTATTATCGCCGCTTCATCAAAGACTACGCGAAGCTCGCGAAACCCCTTACAGTCCTCTTAAGAGGGGAAGGCGGACGAGTGTCCAAAAATCAATCAAAAAAAGTCATGGTAACCTTCAACAAAGACGCCTTAGATTCCTTCGAGAAACTTAAACGATCACTCATTGGTAAAGACATAATGCTTGCATACCCCGACTACTCTAAAGAATTTGTGCTAACAACAGATGCCTCCAATTACGCAATTGGAGCCGTACTATCGCAAAACGACAAGCCAATAACTTTCATCTCTAGAACTCTTTCTAAAGCCGAAGAGCATTACGCAGCAAACGAAAGAGAAATGCTAGCGATAGTGTGGGCGCTGAATTCCTTGAGAAACTACCTTTACGGTTCCGCGAAGGTTAAAATCGTTACGGATCATCAGCCACTGACTTTCGCCCTAAGCAACAGAAACCACAACAGTAAGATGAAAAGGTGGAAGGCTAGATTAGAAGAGTATGACTACGAGCTAATCTATAAACCAGGAAAAACCAATATTGTGGCCGACGCACTCTCAAGACCGCCACAAGTATCACAAATCAATTCATTGACAGGAACGCAACATAGCGACGAAAGTTCGGCGCACAATCTTATCCCAGCAGTAGAAGGACCTATAAATGCTTTCAAGAACCAAATTTGGCTCCTAAATGGCGACGAAAATAGTTACCAATTCAAAATACCCTTTCCCACATACCATAGACACATTTTTAATCAACAAGATTACGATGAACAAAATCTAATTTCAATTCTTAAACGTTATTTAAATCCCTCCGTAATAAACGGACTTTTTACCTCAGAGCCAATCATGGGAAGAATCCAACGATTATACCCCCTTCATTTTTCTAAATTCAGAATACGTTTTACCCAAACCAAAGTCGAGGACCTTACAGACGAAGCCAGACAGGAAATAGAAATGCTAGAAGAACACAGACGCGCCCATAGGAATGCACAGGAAAATAAAATCCAACTATTACAAAAATTTTACTTTCCAAAAATGAGTGCTAAAATAGAAATTCTAGTCAGACAATGCAAAATTTGCAAAGAGAATAAATATGACCGGCATCCAAATAAGCCACAGCTGCTTGAAACTCCCATTCCGAAATATCCCGGTGAAATAGTGCATATTGACATTTATAATACAGAGAAAAATCTAGTTCTTACTGCAGTCGACAAATTTTCCAAATATGCCCAAGCTAGAGTAATAAAAAGCAGAGCTTCAGAAGATATTAGGGAACCTCTGAGACAGGTAATTTTTGCATTCGGCGTACCAAAAATGATAGTAGTAGACAACGAAAAAGCATTAAACTCAGCCTCCTTATGTTTTATGTTGGAGGATCAACTTGGAATAGAAATCTACAAGACACCTCCTTACACAAGCACAGTAAACGGGCAGGTGGAACGATTCCACTCAACCCTCTCAGAAATTGCGCGCTGCCTAAAGGCGGAACGAATCCATAGAACATTCCTAGAAATTTTGGACAGATCGGTATACGAGTACAATTGCACAGTCCACTCGACAACAGGGAAGAAACCGATAGAAATATTTTTTGGACGCAGGGTCTCTACAAATCCTGACCAGTACGAGAAGGCCCGGCAGGAAAATGTCGAAGCACTTAGGAAAAAACAAGCAAAAGACTTAGAAGTGCACAATCGGAAGAGGACCCCAATGAAAACATATTTGCCAGGTGACATTATTTACGTGCGAATAAATAAAAGACTAGGCTCAAAACTTACTAACAGATACAAAAAGGAAATAGTAAAGGAAGACAAATCTAGTGTAGTTATAACAGAAAAAGACCGAACCGTACACAAGAGTAATATTAGAACTTAACGCATCTATTGCTTTCAGATTAATAATACCACTCGCCACAGGCGAGTTCCGTATCCTCGACTATACAAATTCACAACTTGCAACCTTTAATACAGGATGGACCAAAATCCAAAATGGCACCTACAAAATTATACATACAATAGACACGGACGAATACCAAAGGACTTTGAACGAACTCAACTCCACGATAAGACACAAAATAACTCCCGACAATTCCTTACTCCCCTTCTTGCTCCATGAAATGTCCGAAATACAAGGTTTCCTAAGTAGATTAAAGCCAAAGGTAAACAAGAGATCCATAAACGCAATTGGTACCGCCTGGAAATGGCTCACAGGGAGCCCGGATCACGAAGATCTCGTTATGTTAGAAAATCATATTAACAATTTACTTGAAAATAACAATAACCAATTAATAATAAATAGAGCAATGAGCGGAAGAATAAATAATATAACGGAAGTGTCAAATAAAATATTTAAAATATTAAAAGATAAGGAAGATGTTCAGCATGATATGGCTGTAAACATTAAATTTAAGCTACAATTAATAAAAGATGAAATCATAAATATCAATTATGCAATACATTGGGCCAAAGTTGGCATTGTAAATTCATATATATTTTCTAACGTTGAAATGAAACTAATAAAAGAAATTATTGAGAAAAATAATATTCCCTTCACTAATATAGAAGAGGCATTTGAATTCAGTAACGTTAAGATAGCCTCTAGTAATTCTAAGATTGTATACTTAATTGAAATCCCAATAACTGACAACAATTTATGTGAATCCCTATTAATAAAAGCAATAAAGAAAGGTAATAGATTATATAAAATACCATTTGAAAAAATTATAAGATGTCAAAATAAAATCTTTGGAAAGAAAAGCAACTGTAAAGAACATAATGAAATTAAAATTTGTACAAAGGAAAATATTGTAGACATCAGTAACTCCACATGCATTCCTCATCTACTCAAAAGCCGATCGCCTAGCTGCATTACGATTAACAACCAACACATTCCCACTGTCCTAGAAGTCCTCCCAGGAATAATACTTTTAAATCGATTTAACGACACCGTTCACATCGACAAGGAGAAGATTAACTTAACTGGATCATTCGCAATCCAGTACCACAACTCCACCATTATAATAAACAACCAAACATTTCTGTCTAAAGAAATCTCCAGCGGAAAACCCCTTCCTGCAGTTCTACAACCAAATGCAACACTTACGGCCGAAGAAGAATTACTAAGCCTGGAAATGATGAAAGAACTTCACCTAAAAAACATAAACTATATCGAGACTCTAAAAAATAAAGGATTAACAACATCAATAGTCAATTTTGGGATATCTGGTATAACTTTAACTCTAATGGCAATCGGGGTACTAAAACTAACTTCAACGAAAGGCCCAAAGCAAGGGGCCAAACACGTCTCCGAATTTTTCAAAAGGGCCCCATTACAAGAGGTAACAGTTAAAAATTTCCAACAACCCGAACCACATCCTGAAGATTATCCTACTCAGACGCACGAGGACGTTCGTTTTTAAATGCGGAGGAGTTAACACGCGCTACATTTATTTTCTCTTTTTCCTTTTCTTTTGCTTTACTTAATTGTAATTTAATAAGACAAACAAGTTGTAGACATTAGGTAAGCAATTTATTTCTTAAGCGTGCCGGAAATGCAAGTAACAGAATACTGACCTGCAGGCACTAATTGGGCAATTCTTTCCAAAGAATTAAAAATGCAATACTTGCATTAATATTGTAAAACTTAGTATAATTAATTGAATTGTAAAAATAAATTTTCAGTCTAAAACTGGAGTCCAATAAAGCGGTGCATTAGCTCCGATCTTTTTTTAAAAACTCAATTCGACTTTCGAATTAAAAACTTATACAAGCATAGGACGCGCAAGCAAACAAACATACAGACATATAAACATTCAGCCAAATGGGAGACAAACTGACTTACAAACATACATACATTCACATGTATGTACGTGAATAGCAAATACAGTCGAACAGACAGAAAGACATAAGCAGAGCTTAATAAATACATGCATACAAGACAGATACATGAGCAGTAAACAACCATGGAAGAGGAAGCAACCAAACAGTGGTTAAACAAACAAATAAAAAAATAAAGAAATATAGGGAAAATATATGGCTTAACTGGGTTGCTTGGGACTCTAAGTGTAGGGATGGCTTGAATACAGGTAGGGCTTTAGCAAATAGTGAGGTAGCTTATACACACACACATACACGCGGAAATATATTTATATGCAAGTATGAGCATACGTATGCGAGTGTATTCCTCTATGTGTATGGCACTACTGCGTGCCACTCACAGCGCGAACGCTCCTCTCAATACAACCACAAATCGGCGCTATGCGAAAGCAATTCGAATTAATAAAAGTTGATATATGATCATGTGAAAACATGCCATACATCCGCAGCTAGGCAACTAGTGTAGGTTACAGTGGGAATTTCCAAATATATGTTCATACCTATATACATACATACATATACATATGTGCTTGCCTCATAAGTTAGCTAGCTGGCTCGTTGACGTAGCAGGTGCTGCACGAAGTGGCTTTACTAGCAAAAATCAGCAGCGAGTAATTTGTGAACAGTTCGTGAAAGGATGAAATACAGCAAGTAGGGCGCCTGGTTTGGTGCGTTAGTGTAGGGGTCTGGGGGCCAAGGCAACAGTGGCAATTTCACATCCGCTGATTGCTTTGTATGCTGCGGGCAATAAGTCATTAACCAAAAAACAAATTTCGAGATTAGCTCAAAAACAAATATGTCGTTATTTTTTTTTTTTTGTTTTTTCTTGGATTCGGCCGAAGGCGTGCATGTCGTTTCCAAGCGAAAGGAAGAAAATAAACAAGTACATACGTATGTGCCTGTGCACATATAAATTATTGGATGTATGGTGCTTATATGTGCATATTTGTATGTACTTACATACATACATATATACAGGAGTAGGTATCCATGGCTTCCAATTATGGAAATATTATTAAGTATGTCAGTATGCAAATAGTTGTAGGCATTTTTTCTGTGTAACAACATTCAAATCGTAGATTAGACAGTTGTGCATTGAGCATGAGAAACATGTGTGTAATTATGAGAAAAAAGCGAAACTTAGTTTCCTTATGATTGATAAATTTATAGCTTAAGATGAATAGCTTCATCGATGTTGCATTGATTACTTTACTAATATATTTTACTAGATTTCATATTTTTAGGGAACATAATTTAGAATTGCTTGAATTATATTCCGACAGAACGCGTAAGCAAAATTATTTTTGAATTATTGACGGTGCGTTGTATTTTTTGTTCTTTTTCATAAATTTATTTTTCTTTTCTAAATTCATAAATAAATATTCAAGGTAAATAGGGGTGGACCTAAGAGCGATGTTAAGCATACAGTGATACCACTTGAATATTTTGATCAGTTTCGACCATTTTCTACACTTGTTTTTATGTTCTTAATTTTTCATAAAAGTATTGTTCACTGTCTAACAAAAACCCTCTAAGTTCCATTTCGAAATTTTGTACAAAAATTATAAAAACTTTAAAAACTTTTCATTCCAATTCCATGATTTTTAATAACAATGTCTAGACATATGTTGAATAGGCAGTTTTGTAGCTTATTAAATTTGAGTAAAATAAATGCAAAAGGGAAGTTGCTGAAACGAGGATGTGACAACAAAATGGTGCGGAAGCGCTAGTTGGATTCTGGAAGAATCACTACTGATACTTTCCATTTCAATTCAACCGGGCTATTGGGGTCATGTTCTTCGATTTCGATGTAACTCAAATATGTTGCTCTCTGGTCAAAATAATGAGACACGTATTTTTTTGTTCGCCCGAAAACATTATTTTTCAAGCTCTATCGGCACTTTTGTTTTTTGGCTCAAAATCGATTTTTTTCATTATATAAGAAAACTTTTTTTTAAATGCTCATAATTTAGTCAAAAACGAACCGATTTTAATAATTTTGGGTTCAGAATGATCGTCATTACTTACACGAGCGACCTCATGTAGAAACAATTGCAAAAAAGTAGTTGAAATTTTTTTATTTTGCAAAACAAAAAATTTAAATTTTTTCGAAATTCAATATTTTGAAAATGTATTTTTTTTTGTTTTTGTAACTTTTTCCAAATTAGAAGGACATCTCAAACTTTAATTGAGCTGAATGCCCAATAGCTAAAATGAGTTGTTTTTGAGTAATGACTTGTTGAGTAATAAACCTGTTTCGCACTTTTTGTTTTTTGCAAAATAAAAAATTTCCAACAACTTTTTTGCAACTGTTTCTACATGAAATCGCTCGTGTAAGTAATGACGATCATTCTGAACCCAAAGATTTTAAAATCGGTTCATTTTTGCCTAAGTTAGGAGCATTTAAAAAAAATGTTTCTTATATAATTAAAAAAAATCGATTTTAAGCCGAAAAACAAAATTGCCGATAAAGCTTGAAAAAAAATTTTTTCGGGCGAACAAAAAAATACGTGTGTCATTATTTTGACCAGTGTTGAGCATTTCTTCCATGTAACAAATGCACTACATTTTTTTAAATCAGGTGTTTCTTAGCTGAATGAGAACTATCGACATCGATAACTATAGTTTGACAGCAGAGAATGGCTATACGATTTTTCTGTTCAGTAAGGTTTGGCAAGTGATCGTGAATCGTTTAACACCAAAATAGCATTTCCAAATTGTGGATATTCATTTTGAAAAAAATAAAATTCCTCGCGAAGTTCATAGAGCGAAGTATTTAAGAAGATGCTGATATGTCAATTCGCTGTCATTCTCAACTTGCTAGTCTTTGTCCTTCAACTACGTGGAAAATTTTTCATAAATACCTTGGCATATGTGGCTATAAAATACAGCTCGTGAAAGAATTGAAGTCAGATGGACATCTTTTACGTGGCAGTTTTGCTGATTGGACTCATTTTGGTTTATTATTCCGATTTATTAGAAAAGTAGTCAAAAACTGGACATTCCAACAATATTTATGTTTGTGTTATCATTTTAAGTCCGCAAGCTTTTAAAAACATCCGAAAAAAGAGCATGGAGTGAGAAGTTGAAAAGTAAACAATAATTTTTTTATTAGCTGCTTGCATCATCTTTTGCTTGCTATTCAAATTAATATCATAGAATGGGCATAAGTATTTAAGACTATTTATTAAAATTTAGTCTCTTGGAACTTGCACGTTATTGAGGAAATTAAAATGATAAGAAAATAAAAAAAAATTGTATACGAAATCTATAGTTCGACGTGCATATAAATTTTTTCTTGTGTTCTCAAAAAAAAATAATGGTTTTTGAACTGTTCTAAAAAAATTTAATATATTTTTTGACAAAACAAAAGCACAGCTCTGATTCTTGTCATTCGAGTGCATTCGAATACATTCGTAAGGCTATAAAGAAGCAAGTTCTACAACAGCCGAAAGAGAAGATTTCATGCTAGACACTTGATGGTGATTTGGCGCATGCGTACTTCTTCCATAGTAGCGCCAGTCTCTTTATTTAACAACCCCACCTCGTATCCTTCCAAAACTGCTACTTCTGTTGCTGAGATGCAAAAAAAGTTCACATCACATGTTTTTGTTAGCATTTGTTTTTCACTTATTCAACTTTTTGCACTAAGAAAATAACATTTCAACTCATTATTGTCAGAACGTGATTAATTACGTGCGAGTGAACGGCAGTCCGTGCCGTCAAGGCATCAGCCAGCCAGTCAGGCAGTCAGCCAGCTACACTTAAATTCATAGTTGAACGAATAAGTTCCAAAGTGAAATGTTGGCAGAAGGAATGGAAATATTTGTGCGTACATACACACACGCTTATATACAAACATATGTGTTTTTGTGTCATTCGACAATGGAAAAAGTAAGCTATCGAAAATTAATATAAAGCTGCAACTAATGTTGTTTGTAGTAAAATTTGCAGAAAGCACTGTGATAATCCACTCCGAAAAATTCCAGCTATATGTAAGACCAATCAGCAGCCAGATGTGTAAGCGCAAGTGTACACAAATAAACATAATGAAAAACATGAAACTGAAGAAAGACAAATACTAAAGATTTTGCTGCTGTCAGCATTATTCCTCAAAAGTTATATTGTAGATTACCATGCGGCAGCTAGCAAGAGTATCTGCTCGTTCCCGACATCGCCAATAAAAGTTATTCTTGTGAAAGCCGGAATACCGCATGTGTCTCACAGAGTCTAGCGCAAAACACTATTACTGCTACCCAAGGTTCTTCACTGTAGAAGTCTTACTTGTACAGGTGAATTCAGCGATGCAAAAATCTATTTACACTAATCCGCAAACCGTCCATCATAAAACGCTGGGTTGAACTAATTCACAATTGTAATGTCACACCAGCCCCAATTCCAGTTTTTACACCAGGCTTGAATCCAAAAGGCTTTTTATTATGGATTTGCTAAGATTTCCCAAAGAGTCCACCTCCTCCAATGAATACGTCCAACACTTCAATGAAACTGTTGCTGCTTTAAATGGGAGTTCATTTATACAGACGGATCTAAAACGGACATCAGTACCTCGTTTACAGTTATAAACCAGCTTGGCTTCACTATCTCAGTCGGTGCTTTACCATCATTTCTGATCGGAGCTTACAGCCTAAGTAGCTGATTTATTGAAGCGGTACTTTGTGCTTCTGGCAAAGGCGGGAAATTTATCATTTGCAGCAATAGTAAATCTGCCATGGACGCTCTACTGAATCATCTAACGAAGCTCGATTAATCAGAATTTAATCCAAATAATATGTTATTAAGAAAAAAAGTGCCATAAGGATCATGCCGGTTCCGGGTCATGCTGTAATACAAGGCAACGAGTATGCTGATGACAGAGCCAAAGAAGCCGCTAAAGAACCCCTACACATCAGTGCATATTTCACCAAGAAAGATATTTGGAACATTATAGAAAAACCTGTTAAGGAAATGTGCAATAGTAAATCGAATAATTACCAATACCACTACAAAAAGCATAATCCTACTGGCATCAAAGCCTTATATCCTACACACGTGTCTTCTCACAGCCTCAAGATAGTTACACGTCGCCGAATCAGTCACACTATAGCCACTCATGTCCTAACTAGCACAGCCTAAAAGACTGCCCTTTCTGCAACTCAAGCGACTACACGGCAATATACCTTCCGAAATCTGCCCAGGATTGGAAGACACTTGAACTGCAGTTTATCTTAATCTTAAACTTTCAAATATACTCAACAACATAGATGATAATAGCATTAATACAATTTCTAAATTTATTAGACAGACCAAGTTAAAACTTTAACTCTTCGCGAAAATTATATATGAAGTTTTACTCCACTCAAACTTTACTGATCTACTAAACCTCTAACATTGCAATCCCCAACGCTGCCTCCGACGGGCTTAATTAGTAATTGTTACTCTTTTAACTAAATAAATAAAAAAAACAAAGTATATAGCTTGAAATTGTAAATAAAAAGAAACATACAAAAATTCCATCCTGTATTAAGAGAATTTCGGCGCCATAAAAAAAAAATTTTCATCTTTCCAAAAATCGCCGAAATGTTTTTCTTGACTGTGACTTGGTTACGACACGTATTATTCCCGTCTTAAGGATTTAGATATTGCGTTCGAATGTGTTTTTAAGCGAGGAAGTTGTTTCCATTTAATTGGATCAGTTATCCATGTTTAGGTTTCCTTTCGAAATTCATTCAAAGTTTGCTTGAAAAGTTTCTGTTATAAATTTTTTGTTTATGAATTTGGCAAAACAATTTAAAAGTAAAAATTTTAATAAATGGAGTTTAAATTGGGATTGACTAAACAAAAGGGATAACTTAGAGGAGTACAACTCTGTGTAATTGACGCAACGTAGAAAAAACGACTTCCGGCCTCAAAAAAACATTAGAAACAAATGTGGAGCTCTACAAGGCTAGGATATGGACATATATTTTTTGAGTTTTTATCTTTCGGACAAAAAATAACCAAATTTTCGGAAAAAAAATCATTTGTGCCTTTTTTGCAAGAATCAAACAAAAATATTTTTATGCTGTGGCAATTTTATCAACAGGTGTGGACTTTCGCAACTACATACAAACACATTTAGTTATAAAAAGATATGGAATATGAAATAGATTTCGGTCATTCTTTATAAGAAAAAAGAATTTGCTCAACCCCGTCTGCAGAAAAAAATTATTAAAAATCAATAAAAAAATTCATATACTTCGGACTTCCACTTAACTGCACTAGAATTTAATGGGTCACAAAACTGCATACCCAAATTGATTTTTAATTCTGAAAAAAAATTGAAATTTTAATAAAAATGTTGTAGTTTTTATTTTCATTTTGCGCAAAGTCTGAAATTTTTATTTATGTATATATCGTCCCCTTAGTATTAAAATAGCCTATAAATTTTTTGATGTTTTGAGAAAATGAATTTCAAACTTTTTGTCGAAAGTAGCTCTCACTCAAATCTCGTTATGTCTGTAAATATTTATTATTTTTTGAGTGACGTTTTGACCCACTTTGTGGAACTAGAATTTGACAAAATTTTGACCACATATAAAATTGACGATGGAGAATCCAAAAATCAAAAAAAAAAATAATAATAGTATGAGCACATAGACTATTGTTATACTAAGGGGACGATATGTAGTTTCGGTTGTAAAACAAACTGTAATTCTCTGAAATAAAAAAAAAATAAACAAACATAAATTGACAAAACTTCCCTATAGTCGATAGTCGATTACTTTGAACACAGGTGGTATATACAAAGATCTTTGGCTGTGCTTTATAAAATGGAGCGTCTGTGTTATTTAATATAGAAATAGAAAAATTGAGTATTTAAACGCAATAAATAACAAATACTTATATGCATATTTATGCGTACATATGTATATGTACATCTATGTGTGTCTGAATGTATAATACTTAACATTTCCTTTAACGCTTTCAATTTATTATCTTAAAATGGCAAAGAAATTTTTAAACTTAAATTTTATATTATTTTATTTTGCAGTGCTACTTGAATTGTGCATTATAAAATGGAGCGTCTGTGTTATTTAATATAGAAATAGAAAAATTGAGTATTTAAACGCAATAAATAACAAATACTTATATGCATATTTATGCGTACATATGTATATGTACATCTATGTGTGTCTGAATGTATAATACTTAACATTTCCTTTAACGCTTTCAATTTATTATCTTAAAATGGCAAAGAAATTTTTAAACTTAAATGTTATATTATTTTATTTTGCAGTGCTACTTGAATTGTGCATTACCTTCTACTACGACCACTTCGACAACAACAACATCACCTATAACATCTCCAGCGATTGAAAGACACCAGCTGCAACAACAACAGCAATCTCAGCAATCGCCTAAAATTAATAAATCTATTCAGGAAACTTGGTCACTGCGCACAGTTTCCATGTTGCAACAGGATTCATTGGTACTCGTTGATATCGCCTGGGAAGCGTTAAATACGCCCAATCAGTGTCTCATTAGCTGGGAGGTTTCCGGTGGCGGTTTAATGGGTAACCTCTTGACAGAGTCATCGAATGTACAACTATCATTGTGGCCGGACACCAAGTATCGAGTCAAAGTGACATGCAAAAATAAGGTGAGTACTTAGTAGAGTGTCTTTGAGTAGAGATTGTAGAGAGTGTCTTTATTGAAAGAGAGAACTACAAGCGTCCCTTAAATAAGAAATTTTGAAGTATTTAGTGAAGATTACCTTAAAGCTAACTTTCTCCTAGGTCGAAAATCTTTTGTGAAACGAAAATCAACTGACTTTCAATGCATTCGCTAAATTTATGTAAATGGTTATCTCTTTTTTATCCCATATACTCAACATAGCATCGGCAATATGTGTAGTAGAATGTGTAAATTTTACAATTAGATAGTTTGCTACACAGCTGAAAAAACACAAAAATCATTATACAAATATTTTTTTGGTAATCCTGCATCTATCCGGGTCCATTGTTGTTTCAGATAGTTTTGCTATAGACTTATTATCTCATAGGCCTAGCTAGCATGCCCTCAATTTGTTAATCCAAATCTTCCGGATTCGAAAGTAAAGCAAATATACCAAATTTCAAGGGGCTATACGACTACATACCCTGAAATTTTCTAAAGAAAATGAAAATGAAAATTTTGATATAAATTCATTGAATCTTTTTTGTAATTTTCATAATGTTGCAAACTTGGACTCATACGGTTTTGTAGTATATATAATCAGCTACGTTTTTATATAGGAAAAATATTACAAATAAACAAAAACAAATACATTTTCAGGATTTTTCAATAAGGCTCTGTGCTTTAGTTACTAACCGCACTTTATGTATAAATGTACGTACGCATGGGATCCAAGTAACAGAAGAAACTTGTTTTATTGACGTGATAACGTCTTATAATTCGATTTAACAGGCTGCACGCACGAACAAGTGTGTCGTTACCTTGCTCATTAGTGTTACCTTGCTCATTAGTGTTACCTTGCTCATATGTCGTTACCTTGCTTATTGTCGTTACCTTGAATGAACTGCAAGCGAAGGCGCGGAACGAACGACAAAGCATACAAAGCAAACGAAAGGCAACGTTCGACATCTTGCTCTCTCCTATTTAAGTGAGCGTATATATGTATGTATATGCGCAAATGTACATATTATTTATAAATTCACGTATTTGTATTTGCATATGCCTTCTTATTGATTATTATTAATTTGATTTACTTGAAGAATTTAAAATAAAACCAAGTTTGTTAATAATACCTGTTGTTTTAATGTTATTATTATTAATTTTTTTATTATATATGAAGGAAAAAATGTATGGTAATATTTACCTTATTTTATCATATAAGATATGTTGTTGATATGTTTACCTTATAAGATATGTTGTATACTAATATATGTATATAAACATGCATATACATATACAATTTCGCGCAATTTTCAAAAAGAACAAATCTATATGTAAAGATGCATACAAATCATATGGACATATCAAATATACGAATCTATTCCGTACGCAAGCAAATGTAAGCTAATGTGCTTGAACTGCAAGCGAGAGCGCGGAATGAACGGCAAAGAGACACAATCGGTCCCCGCGTTCGGCAACGTTCTACATCTGGCTCTCTCCTACTTGAGTGAGCATATATATGTATGTATATGTGTGTATGTGCGCATTTGTATATAAATTCACATATTTGTATTTGCATATGCCTTCTTGCTGTGTGCATGGTAATGAACCATTTCTCCGTTGAGAATAGGACGATGATAGAAAAAGTAGGAAATGAAAGGGAGTGTTTCGAGTGTAAGTGTCTTGAAAAAGTCAAATCGATGATGTTGCCTCTAAGTGTTGTTGACTTATTAACGTCTGATGCACAATCGAAATTGAAGATATCTTTCATGAATTTGATAAATGTTTCGTAATTTTTCACGTTTGTGTAAATGTAACTTGACCTATTCCATTGCAATTCCATTTACCTCCTCCTCTATATCCATACAAAATATCTATCAAACAAATAAAATTAAAATTTTGTTTTAAAAATTGCAACCATTCCATCAATATTTTCTTATGACGTTGTCACGTTAAACTATCGTCAGTAAACCGACTTTATGACTTTTTTTTTATTTAATTATTTTTTTATTTAAATTTTTTTAAATTTAACTTTTTATATTTTTTATTTAATATTTTTTTTTTATTTTTTTAGAAGGTATGATACAATGAAAACCATAGAAAACTATAGATCTTAAACAGCAACTTTGTACAAAATTTACAAAATTTACTTGATTATTTATTTTATGATTTTATCATCAAAATTTTCAAATTTTTAATCCGAATTTTTAGAAAACATCTCAGTATGAAGTTTTATAGTCTATTGAATTTTGCGAGTAGAGGATGCTAGTTTTTTTTTCATACCATGCTGAGTATAAAGTGTATGTGCGGAAGTGCTTTATATGAACGAAAATGCTTAGCGAAAAAAATATTGTCAAAAATCGACCAGAATTCTAAATCACTTTAAAATTGCGCTTTATTACCCTGAACTTTTTTAAAAGCTCTGAATAAAAAGTTGAAAATTTTTGTGTATAAATTTTTTTAATATTTGTGAATTTTGGGTTATGTGATTTTTGTTGCAGAAGTTAAAACGTACATAGTATTGATACAAGATATTGTATGTAAAAACGTTATATACAAACAAAACGTAAAACTTGGCACTTTATCGGGCTTCTATTACTTTGAACACAGGTGATATACATGGTGAAAGGATTTTTAGAAGTGTTATTCAGCACTGAGTGAATTTGACAGAGTTAGCTAATGGGCTAACGTCACTTAAGACGTCTCTTGATTGTGTTGGAAAAATTCAACCAATAGCACTTCGTTGCGGTCTGAACAACGACTGATTGGACGTGTGCGTGAATATATGTAAAATGATCATACAGAACTTGACTGACGAAGCTCTCAAGTGACGTGGCAGCCGAAGTTCCCCTCACAATTTTCTTTTTCACCAAAGTTCAAGCGCAATCCTTGTAAATCTATCATCCTTGGGTGGTATGTACCTATATGTGTAACGTCCGCTTTTTAAATGAACAATTCCCGATATTCTTTCGACGGAATGTAGGTATATAAGTATAAGGAGAGTTGAAGTGAGGTTAGTTGAAGTGAAGTGAGTTGAGGTAGGTTGAGATGCGAGGAATTTAGGTGAGTTTAGGTGGCGTTTTGAGTTTTTCGAAAAAAATAAAACCCAAAAATGAATATAAAATTTATAAAACTTTTTAGGTATATTTAATAATAAAAATTATAAAACAAATTTTATTAATAAATCAAGCTGAGTAATATAAATAAATTAAGTTGAACACCGTTTGTGTACCAGTTGTACATATTTCTAAGCACAAGTACATGTACTCAATATACGACCAAAAAAACGTAAAAAGGCAAGAAACAGAAATCCTGAATATTTCAGAAGCAAAACTAGAAATTTCACCGCACAAATACACCGGTTGGAGCCGATTTGAAACAGTTTTGAACCAATTAGTTTTTCATGCAGTGAAATTTCCTGCCATAGAATTTGGTTAGTAACATTAAGCAATAAAGAAAAGTTTATTTGAACTGGAACTGGGCTTTCTTATGCAACTCGATCACCAATTCACGGAGATCTGTTAAAAAATCAATGGCATTTTTTTATATAAAGAAAATGCGCACGACCGTCAATAAAAAAAAATATATATTGTATATATAGAAAAGACCAACAAAATTTTCCAGCAACTTCAAAGTTGCTCTTTGTTGTATCAAAATTTGCTATACACCTGCATACCAGAAAAGAAACTCTAATTAAAAAGGAATTAAGATCGAAATCCTGTAGATTTTTTTTTAAATTTCTGCATAATTGGATTTATGTGCTCTTTATTGGACAATGAGCTATACTTTTATATAAAAATTATGAAGATTAAAGTAAAAGAAAAACTAGCAATACGGATCAAGATGTTAATTAGCTATCATTTGTTGCAGGCTGCATATGTAAATATTTTAAGCCCAGCTGAGCTGGTTATTGGTACTAATAAAAATAGCCATTAATTTATGATTTGAAAACCTTTTCTTCATTTCAATACCAACATGCAGAAAGTAATAAAGTGGAAATAAAGCTTTTAAACACCTTTTCCTGATTTAAATAGCAACAAGCAGAAGTTTGACAACTCTAATTTTTCTTTTTTTAATTAATATTTTTTGACACAAAGTACACGTACGTGGTTGGTTGAAGTGGTGATTCTCTAAGAATCCAATTACCACCATTTTGCTACTTACTAAGTATACAGGTTATCCCTTCATGACTGTATCCGGTCTGTGCGATTGAGAAACGTTGCAAGGTTGCTTATGTCTATACCAGACAGTTTTTCAGAGTTTTCAAAAAGCGTTTTACCAAGCGTTAACATCCTCGCCTTCCATAGGGCAGGGCATTAATAGAAGAAGTGTTAGTTATATTGTAAGGTATACCCATTTTGGCTGCTTGCTCTCCTATAGGCAAGAAGCCAGTTAGCACTGCCGTGAGTCTGCAGGCATCCTTTCGTTTCATACGAGTATTCATCAATGTTGATGTTTGTTTGTGGTTGTAGGTGGGCCATAACGTTTCGCTAAACTCTTAATGCCGTCTGACCTCTCCATCTACAATCCGCGATTCGAAGATATTTTGAGGAGATTACATTCTTAATAGCATCCAGTGGGGTGAATACCGATTCTACAAGAATGATATTCATGGAAGATCCCCCTCTTGCCAGTTCGCCTGCTTTTTCTTCAATATTCCAAAATCCCGAGACCCAGATTAAGGTAACATTGTGGTTTTCGCTCGAGATGGGAAGGATTTCTTGCTTTGTTCCACCAGCTTAGAGGCTGTTGTAGCTGAACCCAGTGCCCGGATTTCAGCTTGGCTAAGTACGCATATACCTATATGAACGTAAAAAGTTTAAAGGGGGCGAAGGAGACTTGAAATGCACATTTGACTATTAGTTATTTTAATAAGTTAAGCGTGGCTTAAAATATGGGCATACATACATATAGTACATTGTGTGGCCTACTCAAAAACTCGAAAAACAAAAATATTTAAGGGGAAACTTCAAGGAGAAAATGTAGATTCATAACATTTTTGTATTAATATTTTTGGTTGAGAGGTCAAATTATATACAAAATATCAGAAAACAAATGATCTCTGATGCTATGAATAGGGTGCTTTATACGCTCAAGTTCTCTTGGAATATTGATGGGTTTGAGAGAAGCGTTGAAATAATAGGGGCCCAACTGATAAATATCGTTCTTACCACAACAAATCCCATATAACGCAAAGTTCCAAAAAAAAAAAAAAATTTTTTAAATTAAAAAAAAAAAATTTTATAAAATTTTAATTTAAAAATTTTTTCTGAATTTCATCAAACTTTTAACTTTTTAACCTGAATTTTTTTGAAATGCATGCTGGAATATTTTTAAAGGGAAGAAGGCTACGCTGCCAACAAAAAAATTGCTAAAAATCAAAGTCATTTTGTGGTCTATTAAAACTTCACGTTGTTATTCTAAAGGTTAATGACTAAGTTTTAAATTTTTTTTTTTAATTTGAAATTTTTTGGCACATTTTGTAAATATAGTTTTCATCACCCAGCTATTACCCATTCGATAAGGTCATTTTCGTGCCATTCATTGAGAATATCTCGAATATTCGAATTTGAAGTATATCTGTAATTTAATACCCACTTTGATTTTTATTAAAATATTATCTATCATTTCATGTTTCGTTCAATTTCTTTTTTCTTTCAGCTCACCGGTTTCATGTCACGCTCCCTGCCGCTGAGCATTGACACCTCGGAAGCGGTGAATGCACACGAACATACTGCTCAACATAGAACACAATCGCCCGATGCCGATGCCATGTCAACTTCCACAACAACCGTAATCAACAAAATCTACAAATCATTCAAAAACGAACAACAACTACCACAACAAATCGACAACAATGCACTTGAACACGTCCAGAATAGTAACAATGACGATAACTCCGCTCTATCTGCACATCCACGTGGCTATGTTGCTGAAGTCGAGAATGCTGCAGTGCTGCCATACGACGAACACGACGACGATCAGGATCAGTCAGCAGAAACTCTGAATCAGCACACGAATTTCATTTTCAACTGGCATGCCAAGAATAGTGATATCAGCGCCATTGAACCACTACAGAAACCCAACCTTGACGTGTTCACCATTGCTGCTTTCTCTGATTTCGAGAAGCCGCTGCTATTTGGCCTAATCGCTGCCACCTTCATGATCACTATGATGCTGCTTGCGTATAGGTGTTCGGTGCAACGACATCGTTTGGCCGAGAAAGATATGCTAATAATCGATGATGGGGTGCATGCGGTTGTTGTGTCAATGCCGCCGGCCATGTTAGCTGCGCGCACTAATAACAAAGCGGCGGCACGAAAAGCCATGGAGAGCGGAAGAAGTGGTTGTGGTGGTGGTGGTGGTGGTGCGCAAGGTGCGACGTCGCTAGCTTATCAACGTGGTAGCGATGAGGAGGAGGAGGAATATGAGCGCGGTGTGGAAGAGGTGTGTAGTAATCCAGCGATTTGCTCGAGAAATGCGCTCAAAGTGTAAGTGAGTGTAGATGAGTGCAAAATGTGTGAGAGGCGCCAGTCAGTCGGCCACAAAATGGGCAAATTGGGGCGCATGAGTAATGAAGTGTTCAAACTAAATTGATTGAGACAGGAATTAAGTAGCACACACTACGCGAAAAAAAATTAAAAAAAAAAAAAATATTAAAAAAGAAAATAACGAGTAAGAATGGCGAAGAACAAAAAAAATATTACCTTTAGTAATTTAAGCAACAATAAAATAAGAATACAACTAATATGTAAATTAAGCTACTAAATGCAGGAAGTTGGCGGCAAACTAATAATATAATTAACAAATAGATGTTCTCTTTTCATGCCACATTTGCGGCAACTACCTTTCGATAGCCATACCTACATTTAAGTAAACATATTTAGCTATACAAACAAACAAAATGCGAGTACACTTGCACTCTAAAGCATATTAGCATTTGGGCTAAAAATCAATATTCATTCTAAATAATCATTCGTTGCATGCAAAATTATACATTTGTGTGATGCCAAGCTAAAATTTTGCCTCCAGCCAAGGCACTCATATACATACGTAGTATTTAGTAGAATAATGTAAAATTGCATAATTCATTATATACAGTCAGTTGATTGCATTCATTTACGTTTGAATTTGCTACAATTAAGCAATTATATGATTGCTCTGTATGTGTGTGCGCGTGTGTGTGTATGTGCATTTGATAATTTGAATGTGCTTGTGCAAGTTTAATTACTAGAAATTTCAACTGACAGCTCTGTGGGTGTGAATATGGAAAATGTGCATGAGACATAGGCAAAGCCAAGTTTTGTGAGTTGTCGAGTTGGAAATTAGAAAGTTTAAGGCAAATTGTAATATATAAAAAATGTTAATTTTCAAATATTTAATATGCAAGCAGTTGGTGTTTGAATTACAGTGAAAGATTCCACTAAGTCAAGGACAAAACAAATTCGTTGAAAAAATGTTGAGCAAGACATAAAAGTTGAAGGAGGGAAAAAATTGCCGAGTAGTCAACTATTTTCTAAAGATTCATATTCCGTGAGCTAAAACACTTACAAAGTCAAGAATAGCCCCTTCAGGAAGCATTACTATCCACCAAGGTGGAAATGGGTAAAAATTAGACTTACAAAATCCCCATTTGTGAAACAAAATCAAGACGCGCACAGTTCAATTGAGAGAGTAACTGGGCCAAATACCCAACAAAAACTATACGCACCAATTATGTATTCAAGGTGAAGTCTAAAATAAACAAAACTGAGCTAAAATAAAAACGACAGAAGCTTTGTTCTGATAGATTCGAGTTTATTTATTCACAATTGTGCCCTCTGGCCTCGATACACTGTTTTACGCGATCTAAAAGCTTTTCGAAGGAGTGTTTCAGGTCATTGACCGTAATGTCTTTCAGGATGCCGGTGCAAGCCTGCTGGATGGTCTCTACGGACGCAAAACGTTTTCCTTTCATTGCCAAATGTAATTTACCGACTAGGTAGAAGTCACAAGCAGCCATTTCAGGCAAATATGGTGAGTTATTAATGGTTAAAATGATATTTCTTGTCAAAAAATCAGTCAAAAGAGTGAATCGATGAAATGGTGCATTATCATGCAATAAGCGCCAGCTTCCTCCTTCGCGGTATTCAACGCGAACTCGACGAATGCGATATGGGAGAAAATTGTATTGACGGTTTGTCCCATTCGCACGAACTCCTTCTGGACAATTCCCTTGGAATCGTAAAAACAAATGGGCATCGGCTTGATTTTTAATTTCTTCAAACGTGATTTTTTGGGTGGTGGCTCGTCTGGGGCCTTCCAGTCGGCACTTTGACGCTTCGTTTCAGGTTCATGTTACAAAAACCACGTTTCATCACCAGTTACAAAGTTGTAAAGGAAGTTCTCGTTTTTTCTCGCCTCTTTAATGAGGTCTTTCGAATTTTGCTTTCTGAACAATTTTTGGTCCTCAGTTAACTTGTGCGGATTGAAATGTGCGCAGACCTTTCGTAAGCCCAAAGAATCCATTAAAATTCGACAATTCGATGTTTTGGAGATATTCAACTCCGATTCCATGGATTCGGTTCATTTTTGATAAATTTACAAACAATTTCGATGGAGATTTCGGTGATTACTGATTTTGGGCGGCCCGCATGTTCATTATGATTTATGTACATATGTCTTCACAACCATCTATGAAACGTGTAAACTACTCATGAACTCTGGCACGAGATAGACAATCATCGCCATACACTTTTTTCATCAATTCTAATGTTTCCGTAAACGTGTTACCGGGATGTAACGCACTAACTCATTTAAAAGATGGCGCTATCAAAAACATTTTTATGATGCCAGTCTTGTTTATTTTGGACTTCACCTTTTATATATAATATAATTCCAACAGCGGCCGCTGTAGCCAAGTGGATTTGTGTTCAACTACCATTCGGTTGCTCACGTAGCCACTGTGGAAATATAAAACGATAGAAAAAAATGTTTCTGGTATCGACCAGTGCACTGGGTATATTTCTGTCATGGAAAAGCTGGCTCAAAACAAAAAATTGCAAGGTCTGAAATCGAAATGGATCTAGGACGAATTGTTGGCTGAGCCAACCTGAATTAGAAGTAAACCTCATTAAGAAGTTTTGAAGTTGTTGATGACATTTTTTCGAATTTTTAAAGGTATTGCTGCTGATTTATTCGTTGGTAGAGTGGATTAAGTTTTTATTAAAAAAAAAATATAAAAAATTTATGAAAATTTAAAAAATAAGAGTACAACAGAAATTTGGTCAAAATATTTTGTTACTCTGAAGTAGCTTGTCGCATGCTGTATCTTCTGCTGCGTATAGGCTAATAATTACGCTAATTATTGCATGTTCTAGTTCACAACCAATCCAGTTTTCGCGAAGAGTAAAATGAGATTAACGAGACGAGGTATATCCGCATCCGAAGCTACCTCAAGTTTCCAAATAGGTGCAACCGATAAACATGGCCTTTGCAACAACAACTTCTTACTAGCCATGCGCAGAAAGATGCTGGCTGTTTTGCTTTGATCGCCATCGTTATGGCGCAGATGCTTAAGCATGTGTGCAAAATTGTACTTGGTGGTACCAGTTGCGCTTTTTAGTACTTTCATTTGTTTTTCAAAAATTAGAAAAAAAAATATTTCCAAACTTTTTTAATAAATAATACAACTTATTTTCAAAAAATATTTTTAAAGTAAATTTGTTCTTCAAAAATTAGAAAAAATATATTTCCAGACTTTTTTAATAAAAAATACAACTTAATTTAAAAAAAAAAAAAATTTTTTTTATTTTTAAAGTAATTTTTATGCTACAAAAATTTCTATGCATAGTAAAAAGGACCAAAAATTTATAATATTTTATTGATTCCTACGATAATTTTGGACATTAAACAAATTTCAAAATTATTAAATTTTTCTACAACTTTTTTCAGTTTTCTTTGTACTACTCGTGTACTCAGGGCTCAAAATTAATCAATGTTTAGGAAAATTGACAAGAATGTCCAAATACTTGGATCACTAGACATGGAATTATCTTTCACCAAACAACCAACTGCCTTTTTTTCTAATAACTAATCAATTAGAATGTGCAATCAAACGAGTAGCCTAAAAAATAAAGCAAACTAACAGATAGGTTTAAATTAAGTAGCGTGTATGTAAAGGTATTAAATTAAGATAGTAGTGGTAAACTTAATTGCTCAACTCGCAATTAGATATTTGCTTTGCTCTTAAAACAAAAATTTACTTCGGCTTTGATGCTTCTTTTCTTACAAAAAAAAAAGATACAATACAGTTTTAAATATTTTAAAAAGCTTAAAAGTATTTAACCCCATAGAAAAATCCTACAGTTTTCTTCCAGACACACACATATACCCACACCCGCACTTCCTATGCACCATCCAATACACTTCCATCTCTCACCCTCCAATTTTGTGAATTTTGATAAACGCAAATAATTGGAATCTTCCAGAAGAAAACTAAAAATGAAACAAAAGCTCAGCATTAGAAGAAAAAAATTTATTTATTATTTAATTTTCTAGAAAGGCGCAAAATCAAAACTAAGCGAATTTTTTAGCGAAAATTGTAAAGAATAACGCAGAAGGAATTCAACAGCAACATTTTTTATATATGTGTGTATTGGTGTGCAGCAAAAAAAAATTAAATAAAAGACAAACAAAGCTTACGTGACTTACCAAATTGTGTACATTTACCAAGCGACGCGGGAGGTAAGCGAGCATGCGGTGGCGCTGTTAAGGATGGTGTGCTAGGGGTCAGTTATATCTTGAGAATTGCGCACAAATTGTAAATTGAGTAAATTCAGTATATACTTGTAGTGCATAAAAATAAATAACAGGTAGAAAGCGTGCGAAGGTCGAGTGGTTGACAGGGCGTATGAGCAATATGAGCGAGTACATTAGCAAAAGGTGCTAAGCGCGCTAGGAAAGTGTGTAAGAAGGAGTGTTAACGAAAGGATTTTCGCCAACAATACTTTTCGCCTGTGAAAAAATCGGCACTTGAGAGATGCTAAATCTTAGTCGTAATAAGACTGCATTTTTAAGTTTCCTTCAGCGAACTTCAATTTTTGTAGAAAGCCTGTAAAGTTTCAGACCACACAAAGCACTCGATTAATATAATTATTATAATTATATTATTATAACAAGTCCACGAAAGCAAGAAATACACTCCGCGGCACTGAAAGCCGTTTAGGAAAAGTTGCCTGTGCACATGAGACTATAGCTGTTTTACAGTAATGCTGCGTACCCCGCTTTTTATTTTCCCATCAACTAAGTTTTTAAAAGACTGTAAAGTTTCACAAGACAAAATGTTCAAAAAATAGTTTTAAACACCTATGCTCACTCTATGATATTAGTAGGAATATCTAACTAAAGAAGATATATCCAGCCAATAAAAACGCAAACTTTCCTGCTACGTAATCGATTTTTTTAATAGATGAATATATTCTCCTTCCTTTGATATACATTTAAATATCATTGAGTGAATCATAAAAAATAATTGATTTTTTTCGCACATGGAATTTGTATCATTTAATGGCCTTTATTCCAATTAAATTTTTACTAGCTTCGTTACTACCTGTTGAGAGAAACTATATCCTTAAAGCTACTAGGAATATGCCAATTTGTTGGTTGTATTAAAACGTATTATTTTCAATACTGACGAAAAAATGCATACACATATGAGAGTATATGCAAATTTGCCAATTTTTTATGTTATTTTATGTCTCGTCTGCTGATATGAAAATGTTTATTGACTTTGATGAATAAACATTTCCGAGGACATTTTTCGTATGTTTCAAAAACATTAACTGAAATCAAAAGAATTCGTAAATTTTCCCCATATTCCTCCTTCCTTCATATGTTAATAACATAAATCTACTTTTATAAATTTATAATAAAAATTAGAACACTTGGAGCAAAGAGAGACTTTGAAGTTCTTTAAAAAATTCTGGTACTGATAAAAACTGTAATAACTTAGAATACAAATTTACTACATTTGAGCTTTAGCATAGCGCATATGTACGTAGATTTTCTGCTGCTCGCAAAACAAGTAATTTTATCAGTCGGTGTTCATACCCTGCATTTTGCGTTCCACTGCAGTAGCTCACCGTCCGTCACTGAGCCACCGCTGCCGTTTAACTCATACGCCCAGGTTTTAATACATACGAAGAAGGAAATTTTGGCATGAAACTCAAAACTTTAGGCATATAAATTATAAGGAAAAACAAAAAAAAGAATCTAAAAATCTACAAAAAATTTAAAGCAAAATTCGAAATTTAACCGTAATTGCATTAGAAAAATATAAAAAAAGTTAAAATTAATTACATAAATACGCGTATATTTGTACATTAAATGTGTGTGTAAAATTGATGTAAATTTGTGTTTCGGCTAGTGCAAAAAACACAACAAGAACAACAAAGAACAACAACAACAAATACAATGCTTCCTCTACCGAAGTGTGGCATGTTTTTTGCAAAGCAACCACGAAAACACAAATCAACAACAAAATTTAAGCAAAAATCAAAACAAAAAAAATACGAAAACAACAACAAATGAGCACGTCGATATTCCTTATTAAAAACAAACAAACAACAATTGTATGTATGTAATGTGTGAATAAAGCGACGAAGCACTTTCCACACAGGCCAATAAAAGCTGAGGATAATTTTCGGATTTTTTGTTGGTATGCGGTGCGGAAAATGCGGAAACGCTGCTTAGTTAAGTTTTTTCTGGATGCTTTTCTTTTGCTTTAAATGTATTTTGCTTTTTTCTGAATTAATTTCTATGCATGAAAAAAGAGTAAATAAGAATTAGAAAAAAAAAAAATTAAAAAGTAATTGAAATGTTTCGGCTAAATAAGACAAAATTATATGAGAAAATAAATTAGGAAATGTTTAAATGAAATTAAAAACAAAAACAAAAAACTGAAGATGCAATTAGTGAGCTAAAATTAAAAACAAAAAATTATATTAATGCTAGAATAATTAAAATTTGCCAAATTATTGCACTAAGCTGCAGCAAATAACAACACCCCATTCGCTTCCAGTTAAACAACACACTAAGGCAAGTAGTTGACTGGATTTTGGAAGTAAGTACTTGCTAACTGAGAAATGCATCTTTCGAAACTCGAATTAATTAAAAGAAAAAAAAGGAGTATGTTTATCACTTTTAAATACTTTTTTTAGTTATTAAAAATAGTATCTAAAAACATTGCCACAATAAGCAAACGATCTACATATTTCCAAAATCTAAAATATATTTTCGCCTGCATTTCTCTACCCAAACCTATTCAACCAACTGCTTGCCTGAAATAACTTGCCCCCAAATGAATTGCACAACCAATCACAAATATATTAAACCACAAAAATCCAATGCACTACCAAAACCCAAGCAATTCAGCAATCACTTACCTCTACGCAGAGGGTTTACATAGAAGCAGACGAGCAAGAAAGCAAGCAACAAAAGTTGATTGAAGTAAAATTGGGCTTTGAAGCAAAATTTCTGTGTGTTACTTACTGCAAAGTGTAAAAAGTATTAAAGGACTAACATTGTTATGAGGCTTTCATCCAAATGTTGCATTCATTTACACAATTTCGTATGCATATAAAACCATTTTGTTTTTCTTCAAATACTGTGGCACATCAATTCGATGATACATGCAGCACTCTTCAAAATCATTTGTTCACTCAGCGATTTTTGCATATACATACATATACGCATACATGCATACATGCAAACATACATACATGCATTCACCTTTGCTTTTTTACTAATATATTCCTTCATGTTCGTACAATTACATAGATTGAATTTATAGCATTTACACGCAATCATATATATGTATATGTATTTATAGTTACTCATACAGATTCTGCATTCAGCTCATATAATTATTCACTCACTCATCACCACTCATTCAAGCGTTGCATGATTAAATGTGTATTCGTATATCTATTTACGCTTCAACGGTATTTAAACGCTCATTCAGTCAATCTGCATTCATGCTAACATACATCCATGCACACATTCGTGCATACATAGGTACATATGCACCTACTTGTATATAATAAAATCAATGCCTATAATGCTTTCATTCACTCACTCATTCATTCATAGACTCATTGAAACATTCAATCATTTTTTATTCAGCAATTCACATATTCTTATTCTCATTCTCGTTCTCATTGACATTTAATAACTCATTTAGCCGCATTCGCATTAAATTTGTCATTGCGTACAATAATCAGCTCATTCATTCAAGTAATTCATCTCGGATAGTTAAATAGATAGCATTAACAGTACGAAATGAAAAAGTGCATGAAACTATTACCACTGCATACATACTCATAAATATTGAACCATGTATACTATAGTAAACATGAGATAATATTCAAGATTCATATATTAGATATGCATAAATTTGATTAAAACATAGCAGTAGCGACAAACATACAAATACATATACACGTACGTATAGCTAATTAGTACGTAGGATATTAGTACATAAAATACATACATACGCATGTGTACAATCATGTGTATTATAAATACATATGTATAAATCATATAATATTATATAATATTTCCAAGGTTATTGAGCAGCAGTGGTGAGAGCATAGCTACAGGCAAATGAAACTAAAGACACTCATACATACAAACTATCTTACAAATATGCAATAGAAAATGTGTTAAAATTTAGCAAATGGTCAGTGTGCTTGGGCAGATAAACACGAATTGTGCAGTAGGAAATCGAGAAATTTGAAACAAAATGGATATTCATATTAAAATATTTCCCCGGACCTTGTAATTTTAGGCAAATAGCGAAACATTTTGTCCGATATCTGATGATAAATTTTTGAAAGCGTGTTAACTATTATATTATTAGGGACGTATATTTAAATTCCCGAAAGACCCGAAAATTCTGAACTTTTGAATTCTTACGGATCATATGAAATGGAGGTAGGAAAATCAATTTTTACAGCGATGCATTTTTTAAGGTCTCGAAAACTCGGAATTTCTAATTTTTACGAAACGTATGAAATGGAACCAGATGTTTTTTTTTTAATTATTAAATTCGGAATTTTCAGTTTCTTACCAAGCATATGAAATGGAGGTAGGAAAATCAGTTTTTACAGGGATGTAAGGTCACGAAAATCCCGAAAATTCGGAATTTCTAGTTTTTTACGAAACGTATGAAATGGAACCAGATGTATTTTTAAATACCGTAAAATCCCGAAAATTCGGAATTTCCAGTTTCTTACCAAGCATATGAAATGGAGGTAGGAAAATCAGTTTTAACAGGGATGTAAGGTCACGAAAATCCCGAAAATTCGGAATTTCTAGTTTTTTACGAAACGTATGAAATGGAACCAGATGTATTTTTAAATACCGTAAAATCCCGAAAATTCTCAATTTCCAGTTTCTTACCAAGCGTATGAAATGGAGGCAGGGAAATCTATTTTTATAGGGATGTATTTTTTAAGGTCCCGAAAATCCCGAAAATTCGGAACTTCCAGTTTCTTACCAAGCGTTTGAAATGGCAGCAGAAAAATCTATTTTAACAGGGATGCATTTTTTAAGATCCCGAAAATTCGGAATTTTAAGTTTCTTACCAACCGGATGAAATGGAGGCTGGAAAATCTCTTTTTATTGGGATGTATTTATTAAGGTTCCGAAAATTCCGAAAATTCGGTCTCCAAATTTCTAGTTTCTTACGAATCGGATGAATTGGAGGCAGGAAAATCACTTTTTATAGGGATGTATTTTTTAAAATCCCGTAAAATTCCGAAAATTCGGAATTCTCAGTTTCATACCAAGCGTATGAAATGGAGGCAGGGAAATCTATTTTTATAGGGATGTATTTTTTAAAGTCCCGAAAATCCCGAAAATTCGGAACTTCTAGTTTTTTACGAAACGTATGAAATGTAACCAGAATCATCTTTTCCATAGAGATGTATTTTTTAAATCCAGGAAAATACCGAAAATTCGGGATTTGTAATTTCTTACGAAACTATTAATAAGATGCAGAAGAATCCCTTTTTATAGCAAAAACACAACACTAACTCTAACTTTATTAGCAACTACGGTTATGTTCGAACATTTTGGTTTTCTTTTTAATATAAATAAAAGGCATACGTATTGCCAAGCCATAAAATGGAGCCAGAAAACTCTTTTTTTATAGGAATATATTTTTTATGGCGGCCGCCGTAGCCGAATGGGTTGGTGCCATTTCCATTATCATCCAGAGCTCAGAGCACGTTGGTTCGAATCTCGGTGAAACACTAAAATTAAGAAAAAGGTTTTTTTTCTAATATGAGCCGCCCCTCGGCAGGCATTGACTAACTTCTGATTGTGTTTCTGCCATGAAAAAGCTCCTCATAAGAAATATCTGCCATTCGGAGTCGGCTTGAAATTGTATATCCCTCCATACGCATTCCATAAATAGAAGGAGGCGCTCGGCCAAGCACCCAAAATTGACTTCAACTTTTTTAACAAATATTGATATATTTCAACGTTTTTTGTTTTCTGTTTAATTTAAAAGGCAAAATAAAGTAACGACAGTCCAGTCCAGTCCAGTGTGTGTACAAGAGTTCTTCGAAAACCCGGTATAGTTCAGGCAGCGCCTCATAACCTTCATATCTATCAGGGTGTTTACAAACTCTGCGTGGTTGTAGTGAAGATAGCTCTTGATGTTACCATTGAAGAAGTTTGAAGCAGAAAACTATTGGAGTACTCACAAAGAGGTCGTAAGTGTCGTATTGTTCTAAGTCGTAAACTTTAAACGACAAATAATATATTTAGGGGACTCGCACGATACTGCACAAGTCCTATTATGAATTTTCGTATAGTTAAAAAAAAAAGTTGATTTGAACTTCGAGTCCTCTAAACATTTTTTAGGCTTTAAAAACATTAGGTTCTAGTGCACTAGGACACCGATGACGCCTTGTGAATCACCGATATGTATGTAAAATAAAGAGTAATAAAATGTCTAGTTATGCGTGAGTTGAATGAAAGGATGCACATACCTGCAAGGGCTGACATGAATAGGAATATTCAGTGTATAGGGCACGTTGCATAGTATAAAATCTGTAGAATTTATTCTGTAGAATGCAAGTCTATTTTAAGCAAATTAAATTCGCTTTATTTTTGGTCTGCCATTTGAAAAAGCAGAGCGTTGTTAGTCAAAGTTGATGCGAGTTTTTGATACAAACTAATTAAATGATCTTAAGACGGACAACGCATTCTATTGGCCGCTTTCGTTAAAGCCATTCGATGTCAAGAGAAAGGAGCATTTGGTTAACTCTATTTTGATATTTACTTCAATGTCAGCTGTTTATAATATATCACCGAAGCCCATCTGACCATTTGCATATTTTAAATCACAAATCGAGTTCAACTTACGCAACAGTAAATACAAAGTGAAAAATTTCAACTACTACAGCAATAGGCATAGAAAACCAACACAAGTACATACTAAATGCTAACTACAATAATCTTAAAGATATTCGTAGTTAATTACTAATTACAATTTAAGTTAAATAGAATTATACTTATACACATAAATACCTAAAATATAAATTAATAAAAAATAATTTTATTCAAATGCAAGGATTTTGCTTTAGAAGGCTAAAGTAAGTAGATATAATCCTTAAAAAAAGACTGTAAATATTAATTTTATATCTCTACCCATAAATAACTAAGACACTAACTAAGAATGAACAAATAAATAAATACCTTTAATTATAAATAACTGAGATATATAAACATGGGCGTTAAATTCAGCTTAAAATTGTTTGTTTTAGCAAGTATGAATATTGAAGTATGCGAATGAATTCGATGAAAATTTAATACAACTGCAAACCACACACACACACGTACATAACCTCACTTGTAGTTAACCAGCAAACATTTTGGCTTGATAATTATTTGAGAATTGTTTCATATCAATGCACTTTCTCAAATGTCAAGCGTTTGAAAACAATTTGATGAGGATTTCAGAATGACAGTTTCTTCAGCATTTCAATATTTACGCATCAAATGTGTTGGGGTTGAATGCATATTTCATATTTAGTCAGTCTTCTACGTTTTCATATTTCTTTATATTACTTTAATTTATTATAACCCTTCAACAGCTGTTTGACATTTATGTGCCACCTAGAAAAATAACCATAACTTGATGAAATCAAGCTGCTGTACATTTTACCTGGATTTGCATTTTACTAAAAAATTCTAGAAACTCATACATATTACATGTATAGATGGAACATAATTTTTTTATTGAAATTGTAATTTGTTGCAAATGAGCGTCTCTCTCTCTCAAGAATTATAAGTATTTCGAGAATTGTTGCACATTTTTCCAAATTTAATAATGTTGAAGTTTATTCGATGTTGAAAATTTTCCGGTGTATAGTTTTTTAAAGTGAAATATTTTGGTTTTTCTAACATTTTTCACATTTTTGTTTGAATAATTTTATTATAAAGTATTCCATTCGAAAAACACAAAATTTTTTAATTCTTGAAAAACACCCCCTTCAGTACAAATACTGCTCTATCATACGTATGCGTATACCTATTACGTTCGTTTGCAAAACGATTGAAGCGTCCCTACGTACATGAGTGAGCGGTTACAGGATAATTTTCACTGGTTCGCTGTATGTATTTGAATATAACTTGGAAATTTCAGAGGTACCTGAGTATAGTCTTAGCTTTCTCCTAAAACTCAGCAGGAAGGACCTGAGAATACTGGTGGGTGTAATCACAATGCACAACATGGCCCAATGGCTACCATGGGGATCGTGTACAGCCCGATATGGCTATCCTGTCTTGAGAATGGCGACACTGTAGAGTATTTTCTCTGTAGCTGTCCTGCATTTTGCAGAATCAGACTTAGGATATTGGGTTGCTATACAATGAGTATGGACAAAGTTCATACTCTTCCTCTTCCGGATCTCTTAAAATTCATCAATGAATCCAAGAAATTTGTGGAAGAGTGACCTCAAACTAATTTATCCGTTTTTACCATCCACCATTTATCTTTCCCATCTCTATTCTTTCTACTGATATCTATCCGGGTGTAGTACAATGGTCTACTGACTGAGTGATTGGACTTGTCCAGCTCCCCACAAATCTAACCTAATCTAATCTAATAGTCTCAGCTATTAATAAGCTAGCTACTAATAAGGAGTCGCAAAAAATCTGGGGTGTTTTCAAAAAAATTTATTCTTCAAGATTTTGTTCTAAAAAGGAAAAATTGTAACAGCTTTAAAAATAGCTGGAGATATTTCACTTTAATAGAATTTGGAACAAAATATTCAACATTATTAAATTTTTTTTTTTAATTTTTCTCCTCAGTTTTTATTTACTTATTTAAGTTACTTTGGAGCCTACGAATAAACCAACTTTCCGAAAAATTTACGATAATGTCTAAAATAATTGAAACACTTAACATGAAATGGCGCAAAAATTTGCAAGTCTCAAGAGACTGAGTAACAAGCGAAGTACTAATAATAAAATAATATCAAGCAAGTCCGAGGTTTTTTCATAAATGCAGTTAAACATTTTTGGTGCTCTATTTCAATTAGCGGCAAGCTACACTACGCTGTCAGAAAGCAAATATAAATACAATAGAAAGCAATAGATTACCGAAACCAACGCACTCAGTCTTGTCGAGGCCCTATGCTCCCAAGTGTAGTGAAAAAGAAAAAAAAAAACCAAATTTCAAATGAAGTAATTTTGAATTTCCAACACAACTTCAAATTCATAAATAGCGACCCCAAGAAAACCCTTTTGCAACGAGTTTGAAGTAAGTTTTATTATCAGCTGATGAAATGTGTGCACGACATACAAAATTTTGGCTACATTACTTAGAGAAGATTTTAGCATAGTTTGCAATAAATGAATATTTCGTTTTTATATTTGAAATTCATATAAAGAATTTCTTTACTGATAACAATGTGATAACACTGTGCCGAAAATGACATGAATATTGAAGAGCGTTTTCATAAAGTTCGAAAAAGAGACTAAATGTTTCAACTGCCAGTAAACAAATTTAAAATCAAAGTAATTTTTGAGCCACTTCAAGCTTGCACAATATTAATCTAAAACTCTATATAACACTGCATATTCGATATCTTTGTAAAAACTCTGCTTAAAAAAATTTTAAATTTTGAAAAACAATTTTTGACTTTTTTTTAATCTGCTCAAATTCTAAAATTTAAATTTGATAAAAAATTTATTAGAATTCAATAAAAAATACTTGCAATAAGTGCATATGCTGTAGTTTTCAAACGCACTGTATATGAAATTTTAAAGCATATCTTAAGAATTTTAAAAACAGTTTTCGGGTATGTAATTAATACTTAATGTCATATTTCATGGGTTTAAAATACATTTTTTTTGTATGTTTTGGTTTGTCCTGTTAATGAGGAATGTTGGAAACTCCAAGTGTACAATTTACGATTTAAAAAAATATTGTGGCTACTAATACCACATTTTTCGATTTTTTTAAATAAAGTCTCGGATTTGGGTTCAGTAAATGTTTACATTTATCTCTAGCCTTTCTGTGGAGACTTAAAACTGCTAATTATTTATTTACTTACTTTAGAATTAATTCAATTATTACGGAAAACAATTTTTTGGGTCTAAACTGCATACTTTTTGTTATTTTAGTTTTTAATAATAAATATTATTTTCAATGAAATTATATAATTAAAGAGGAGAACTACTTAAAAAAATATTTATTAGAAAAATTGCCAAAAAATATTTCCATTCTAAACAATGATAACAATTTAGACTTCCATCACTCTTATATACAAAGAAGATGATTAGTTAGAGTTTAGTTTTATTGTTCAGTGGCAGCAGTGTCTATTGTTTTAAAAGCACGAAGGCAATAAGTGCGCTACTTTAAGGGGGGAGCCTGCTTTAGAGGCTTCAAAAAATCGATTTTTTCGTGGATTTTTTTGGGAAGGAAAGGAATATTCGATTGAAACGAAACCTTCAGGTTTTATTGTTGCATATTTCAACAGTTTTCTCAAATTTTTTAATTAAAATATATGTCATATTATGCCTGGTACAAGCATTTTGCCGAGGCGCCTCGAGTGTGCATGTGTCGTGCGGCGGGAAAGATGCAGGTCGCAATTTTCATCAGAAACCAAAAACCCAAAGAAAATTTTATTTTAGTATAGTATAACTTCTAGTTAAACCAAGAAAATTAAACAAAAAGTGAGAAGTTCAACAATTTTTTGCTAATTAAAAAAAAATTCATTTTTTTGGCATAACAAATTCACTTTAGATTGTTTAAAAAGTGGGTTAATCATAACTTTCTTAAGGTTTTTTAGGTTCAACTAGAAGAGAATTTAATTCTTGAATTCAATGAATGTTATCTCGTTTCGATAGGACGTTTAACTTTTTCCCTATCTTTCCCGCCAATTAGGAAAAATCGTAAAACTAAAAAACGGAGAAATCGCACTTCGAGCGATCCGGCCGCTCGTATACCTGCTCGACGCTTGCTCACAATTTCTTCTGTAACTCCGTAAATATTTTGAATTCGCTTCTGAAATTTTGAGGACACATTTTTGGATAGTTTGGGAAGGCATTTATGCAAAAAAAAATCGATTTTTGAAGCCTCTAAAGCAGGCTCCCCCCTTAAATGCCGTTTTCGCAACGAATCTCTTCTACTAAAGCGCACTTTAGTATGTCGATAAACGATAAACACCTTTTACTCTTTTCAAAAGTTTGTTAAACTTGCCGGCTGCTGTGCTGAAAATGTATAGCTAGGTTTAGAGTTAAGTGAAATTACTTCCACTTGGCGTTATAAATAAAAAATATCTAATAATATAATAGTTGCACAAATTAATTGATGCTTACGCCAGCCTTGGCACTCTTTCGTTGCCAGAAATGGTTTAACAGGCAGTTTTAAGATTTAAAGTCATGATAATTGCAGGAACATAACGCGCACTTTAGTTTGAGTTGAGAAAATGGCACTACCTAAGTGCGCTTTTTCACTCTTATATATTAAAAATATAAAATTCAAACCCCATTTTTATTTTGACACTCTATGAAAAAAAAATATATATGATTGAGAAATTCAAATTCGACCAAACGCTTGAAACTGTGTTTGCTGGTATGCCGCATAGAGTTATTGTCGCTGGTGAGCTAAAATGCCATTAAAATCTAATCAGTCATTCGAGCGACCTTACTTGTGTTGATTGTGTGGTGTGTGGCGACCGCTTTTAGTGGCATTATAAGTGATGCACATTTTTGATGCAGATTAAGAGTAGTTGCAAGAGCATTAAATTCGCAAAATGTTTGTAGCTAAACTATTTCATAAAAACATACTTAAATATAAATATCGTAAATATCAGTTAATAATAAATTAAGCAGTTGAAATGTAGGCTTTAGGCTGGGCAACAACAACAAAGTGTACACACATAATTAATAACTATTCATGCATACATATACATATACATACATACATGTTAATACATTTGTAAGTGCAAAACACATCCGTACTCGTACATCCATGCAGGCATACCACGTACATGCCATATGTAGGTGTGCATGTGTTTGTACATGAAATTGAAGTAAGAAGGTAAACAAATTAATAAACATGAAAGCGTAAAATAAATCAAACAAATTAAAGTTTAAACAGAAATTATTGTATGTAAGCTGTTTTGTTTTCAGCTAATCGGCAAATAATCAGAAAATTGCATTTTAAATTTAGTTTGCATAGTAAGTGCATACATACATACATATACATATATATAGTATACAAACAGAGGAGATGCGTCTATGCAAGTGAAGTTTGAAGAGAGAACACCACTAGAGCATTAATAAATATTTAATAAATGCAAGTATTAGCAAGTGAAGCGAAATGCGTTGATTTGTTAATCACAAATTCTGTCCTAAGGCAAGTGTGTGTATGTGTGCGTTTGTGGAGGTGCAAGCACTGAAAAACTCATTACTAACTAACTACTACATTTTAACGCTCCTTTTTGGACTTAATTGGGGAGCTGTAGAAACACAAGAATTCTCTATTCAACTACACAAATCAAATTTAAGTTTGACCGACTTTTAAAATTAAAAACGAAAGAAAAGTTTAGAGCTTTAAATTTGAACAGCCTGATACATTTTTTGGAATTTTAGAAAAAATTCAGTCGCCAAGAAAAGTTTAGAGCTTTAAATTTGAACAGCCTGATAATTTTTTTGGAATTTTAGAAAAGATACTGTCGCCAAATAGCTAACACAGTGTTAAGGCTTAAAGAGGTGCAAGATTAAACTAGAGCTGCAGAGCTGCAAAACCTAAAAATTTTAAGAGTTAAAAGTTAAACTTTAAAAGTTAAAATTTTTAAAGGAGTGAAAATTATTCGGAATAACTCTTCTGGCTTAAGTTTCAAACTGCTTTTCGTGAAATTGATTAAAAATGCACAGAATTGCAGAGTTAAGCGCAGTTTAATTCAAAACACAATTTTAATTGGGATTTGATCACAACTGCTATAATTCCTTGACGAAATCGACATTACGCCTTTGGTCGGTCAAGTGTGATGATGAGTTGAAATATACATACATACATCCATATTTAAGTACTTGGACACGCAAATACCTACATACAGGCCGCGCCAGCAATAACTTTTCTACCAGTTTAGACCATTTGTTGTTTTTTTTTTTTGTAATGGTACAACTCATTGCCCAACAAAATCTATGTAAATCCAAGTTTCAAACTCCATTGAAAAAATTTTAAACATTTTTTATTCAAAATACAAATTTTTTAATGAACAGAAAACTTGTATGCCCCATTTAATTTTAATCCAATAAAGTGCAAGTTTCAAGTTGCTAAAAAATCCCATTGATTTTGGATAATTTCGGGCGGGCAATTCCGATTCGGCTATGGCGGAGTGTTTTCGCCACATTCAATAATTACAACAATAACAGAAAACCTCAACAGGGTCGAATTCTGTTATATTTTTGATGGTTAGCTGATTAGTTGCCGCAATATTGCAGAAATTATTTCAGGCGGAAAGTACTATTTAAAGATATGGAAATGTGTGCCAATAACTTCATTTGATTTGAACTTAATTTTGCGCTAAAAATAGTCAATAACAATACTAAATGGCGCTAATTGGCGCCCTTTTTGGGTGTTTGGCCGAGCTTCTCCTCCTATTTGTGGTGTGCGTCTTGATGTTGTTCCACCTACAGTTTTAAGCCAACTCCGAACGGCAGATATTTTTATAAGGAGCTTTTTCATGGCAGAAATACACTCGGAGGTTTGCCATTGCCTGCCGAGGGGCGACCGATATTAGAAAAATGTTTTTATTAATTTTGCTTTCACCAAGATTCGAACCAACGTTCTCTCTATGAATTCCGAATGGTAGTCACGCACCAACCCATTCGGGTACGGCGGCCACCCTTGAAAGTAGTATTAAAAAAACTGCAAAGTAGTATAAAAAACTTACCTTTCTTCTTCCATTTCCACTCCATAGTGAAAACTTTTATATTGCGCCTGATTCGCTTTTGATGGCAATCAAACATTTTCCTTACAGGATGCGTGACGTTAGCATTGCTTCAGAAATTTTGTGACAGAACATGATCTCATCCCTTAAAGAGTAAAACTACCACAATTATTACTGCTCAGAAACACTCAAGTTCTTTCAAAACTTCATAACCTGAAATCATCTCAATAGAGAGAAAATCTTTGATTAGCATACGGCTCTAAATGAATTTGATCGAATGAGGTATTTGGAAGCAGCCAATCAAAATTGTTTTCCAATAATCTTGTACTCATGCTGATATGTATATGTGCTGACTATTTTCATACAATAGTTTAAGTTCTCGTACACATCACATCTAAAATGTCGGCACTGCAAAGTTGTGCTCATTTTTTTTCTCCACTCTCTATAATTTTGTATTCTAACTTCCTTGCGTTACATGTAACAAATATCTGAGGGAATTTTGTAATAATTACGCTAGGACAGGGTTTCTTTTTCTCACCCATATGGTCTACTCGTACAAGATTCTCATTATCCCAATGGTTGATTCAGCAAGTGGCATAGCTTGACACCCAAAAGTATTTTATTCAATTTAATATTTGATTTCTCGCGTTTTTTACTTAGGGAGACCATATCTTGCTTACGACATACAGAATGCAATGCGAAGGTGTGCCAAACATCAACCCTTACTCGCCTGTCAGTGAATTTGAAGGAACTAGCTGATTTGCTGAAAAAATCAATGCAACCACCGCTAATATTACTTATTTGCCATCTGAACAAGGATTGATTGAAAGAGCTTAAGAATATGTGCGAAGTGAGCGGGCATAATTCTATTGACAAAATACCCGAGACGTTACAGCCACAGTTGCTCTCAATATTGCGCTTCGGAAGGCCAAATTTTGCATTCTATCACCATCGTATCTTGCTGTATTGTACCACAAGAAAAGAAGCATTACTGGCTTTTTGACCACCAAGAATTATGCACTTATTTGAGGTGCAGTTTATATGATTTTTTTGTACGAATTTTACCAGAATATATTGCGCGAAAAATATCAAAGTTGACAAGGCATACATCTGTGGTATTAGCTAAGAATAGGCTTTTTAAAATGTCACCATTAAATCTTTAAGACTTCAATACTAAGAAATGTATTTGCTGCCTTTAAAAACCATTAGGTTAGGTTAGGTTGTAATGGTTGCCCAGAAAGTTGGTCCACTGGGCCGAAAGAAGTTTGGTTCATCATTTGTGATACCAGAAAAAAGATTTGAAGGAAAACGATGGGTCGAAAAGGAGAGACCAACCCCTTGAGTATTTGTGGACTATGAACGGTGACTAATTTGCGGCTGTGCTAGCCGCTTTATGCTGCTGATGAATTTCATCAGATTTTTAATATCAAGACCTGCTATGTCAACAGGCGCAGAAAAGAAGTGAGAACTAAGATGCTGAAATCTTAGTCCCGCGAGAGCGGGGCACCTAAGGAGCAGGTCCTAAGATGATTCCACTTCATACTCCATACAGCTGACGCATAAAGGACTCGAAGTAATTCTCGAGTCACACGACATGTATACCCCGCGTATAGTGCCCCATGAAGATGTCCATAAAATTTGAGAGCTGAGATTTTATCATCCTCAGAATATCCATCGACCGCCTCCGATCCAAACGTGGACACAAGGATTTCGCGACCTTACAAGTTCGTGTACTTGCCCAGCGCTCGCTGAGTTGGTGCAAAGCCCATCCTTCCAGGTTTTTAAAAACTATTACTATGCACAAATGAGGTTTTGCTGCACTCTGCATATTTGAATGAAGTTTTATTTTCCGCTTTGAAGAGTGTATATTCTGTATAACTTTACCTCGAGTGGTACAATAAATACATCAAGTTTGCGAAAAGCGCGCAACACCTTCGAAATAGAGGAAAGTTTGACCAAGAGAGGTTACGTTAGGCGGACCTCTTTTACGGAGCTCTTTGAGCGGTTGCCAAAATGAGCTTCTGTATGCATGGGAGGGAAATATGTCCATTAATCCGTCCCTAATTTCCTACTAAATCAGCAATTTTTCCTCGAATTCAGTCAGCCTTTCCAACAGAATTGTGCCTAGGTTAGCCGAACCTTAGAATAAGTGCTCACTTTGAAATTTTAAGCGCTTTCTTCGTAGTGTAGAACAATCGAATAAGCAGCTTTAAATAGATTCTGTCTAATGCTAATTTTTGCAAATTCTGAAGAAATAAGTCTGCTGGATTGTGAAGTGCAGTGCTCGTTAGGTTACGTCCGTTACTATCGGTCTCAGTAGTTCTGAGTCGCTTTGGTCCAATCGAAGTGAGCTTTGAAATTTTTAAACGAAATCGATCTGATTCCAGTCCATGTTCAACTTGTTCTCTTCACAGTCTCTCAGTTAGCTTTTCATTCATGCAATCTAATATATAAATAAGAGCAAAATCGATATTTTATTAAGCAGAAATTTCTTTTTACAGTACTCGTATTTTTTCTTTTATCAAAGTACGCATTAAAAAGTGAAAAATTCTTTGGTACAAAATTGTCACCTCCAACCTTTCGAAAATTTTGCAGTATTTTATTGATTTCAAAATTTGTTTCACCCTGATTCAAGACTTCTTTCTGGGTTTTTTTACTTAGATTGCGAAAATCGCATTCAGGAATGAAAGGGTGCATATGGAGTTAGCCCCTAGTCCACAAATTTTAGGAAACTTGTGATTTACAGCTTCACTTCTAATTTAAAGATTTGTTGGGAAGCTGTAGAAAAAAATACGTCTACTCCTTCCCATGCACACACAGATGTTCATACACACACACAAAATTTGCGCTATGACGAAATTGAAGTGCATGAAAAACAGACAGATAACAAATAAAATCTCCTTGAATCCCTTTGTAAAATATTTCCATAATGTAATATGTTTGCTTACAATATTTTTTTCTAGATTTAATAATACTCAACAAATTAAGTTATAAAATCATATAAAAAAAAAAAAAAAAAAAATTAAATAAAAGCTTGGAAATGAAATTGAAATGAAAAAGTATTCGTTTGGAAACAAATATTAATACATAAAAATACTGTCATAAAAGACACATACACTTTGATGAATTAAATTAAATTAAATAGTATATTTTATAGAAAAAACAAAAAACTAAACAACAGATATTAATGCTCTTACAAATGACAACAAACGAGGAAGTGAATGTGAAGCACTGTGAACGATATTCTACGCTAATTCTGCAAAAATATACAAAGGCATTCTTTAGTGTACAAATTTGCGAATTGCTAAAAATTTATGTAAAAAATGAAAACGATAGATTCGTAGATACAAACGAGGCAGGAAGCTCGTAAAATATTAGAGCTAAGCATCCATATTTATTTAATTAAATATTAATATGAAATATGAAAGTAAACTAAACTAAACTAAATTAACTTTAAAGCTAAGCATAAATTTAAAATCAAGCAAATAAAGTCAAATTTCAAATTTAAAATAAAATATGTTGCGAGTTTTTATTTCCTTAGATTGGTGGTGAGGGAGGTATTTCACATAGGAGGCGAATTCGAAATAAAACAGGCACCGCACCGTGAACAGCCTCAACAGCCACAGTTCTCGACAAAAGCGAACCGGATTTAAGCATCGTGAAAATAGTTCAGAAGGTGTGGCCAACATCAGACCGTTAACCGGTTTTCAGCGAATTTGAAGGATCGCGCTGATTTGTTGATGTCGCATAGGTCACGACGGCGGTGTGTTTATGAAAATACTGAGATTGTGTAGGTATAAACGGATAAAATCAACAGAGTCTTCGCTTATGTTACTATGGATAATGAAGGCGCAATGATCCCAGTTGCGTTAGCAAATCAGCTTATTCCTTGAACATCGCTCAGGGCGGGTTAACGGCGTGAAGTTGGCCGCACCTCTGCATTCTGTACATCGTGAAGGATTTAAGTGTATCAGCTTAAAGCCAGAAGCATCGAATCGCCTTTAATCCCAATAAATAAACATTTAGAGTCATATTTACAGCTCCATTCGAATTGTTTCGTAATTTACTCTCTCACCCGTAACTAATTTTCCTGCTACGCGACCAATTTCATCTATGTACAAATCTCTGTATTTCCTATTTCTTATCGAAAATATATATGAAACATATCGAAAGAATTGTTAAACCAAAACAAAAAAGGAAGTTACAAAAAAGAAATTATGTGGATTTTTCAACCGGAACTTTATTTTCCAAAACAAAATAAAACCAAGGACTTAGAAGAAAATTATTCAAATTTTTACTATAGGTATTTGAGAGAGTAATATTTGGCTACTATAAATGAAAAATGATTTCGGCAATATGTCCCATGCGCCGAGAGTTGCAGATGTCGATATTTTCATCAAAATGTTGAACCACTTTTCCGCAAAGGGCGGGTATATTTTATTTATCGTTTCCTGGATTTGGAGTTTCAAATCTGCAATCAATTCAATTGGCCCCGTATAGATTCTTACCTATGATCTGAAAGTACCGGAATGTTTAAATAAAACAAAGAGTTAAATTTCAGGCAAATTTATTTTATCTCCTTCAAAATATGACCCGTCGGTGGCCTTCAGCTCCTTCGTTGCATTCTCTTTGGTCTCCTCTAACGACTGAAATCTCCTTCCACGAAGTGGTAACTTCAACTTGGTAAACAAAAAAAAAAAAGTCGCACGGGCCATATCAGGTGTGTACGGTGCTTGCACGATGGTATTTACTTAGTTTTTGGTCAAATAATCCAGGACAATTTGGGAGCGATGCGACGCAAAATCCATGAACTGTTTCCCCACATTTCCGGCCGGCTAGGCAGACACTAATGATCCGATGACACTAAAAAGTTACAGATGTGTGCCTTACAGTCCTTCCAACCCAGGTGCGCGGATCATTAAAATTAATTATTCCCGGTACTTTCTGATCATGGGGTATATGTATTTAATTAACAGTCTTGCAAAAATAATCAGTAATAATAAAATTAAAATTTTTGAGAAAAAAAGGTGCAATCACGCCTCCTGACGACATAGGTAGGTAGGTAGGTATAGTGGTTGTCGTTTGCCACACATAGCCTTGCTGTAGACCGATTGTGATACCACCGGGACTATCCCCTCTCCTCACTCTACATCGTCCTCATTGAACCAACCTGTGGTTTTGATATATCTAACAAGACTTGTTATTTTTATATTGGCTACTTCTGCCAAGTTATTCAGGGAGCTTTTTCCTAGAATATTGAATCTTTTTCTATCCAGAGCCATGCACCCGCATAGAAAGTGTTCTATAGTCTATTTTTCTCCAATGTCGCTACAGCTTCTGCAATAGTCGTTATAGGGCGCACCCAGTCTACTGGCATGCCTGCCAATCAGACAATGTTAGTCCTGTTAGGACCCTGAGAAGATTTTTCATGACGACATACATAGTGCCACAAACAAAATGACACGTTTTGCATGTAAAGGATTCTCAGAACTTGTTCTTGGATTTTCAAAAGCCTAGACAAATGCAAATAAGCTTCGTCTGATTAAAAAAACGCAGGGGTTTGTTCTTGAATGAGTTAATTGAATCTACGCGAGAAGTGCATTGTCGTCGGCTTCAATTTTTGCATTAGTTGCACCTTATAAGGTTTCACTGCCAAATTTGTACGCAAAATCAAAGAAAACACACAATTTTTTTGATGTTGACGATAATAATCATTTTATTTGATTCAAATAGATTTGTTGGCATCACTTTTTGAATATGATATCGCTCAAATGGTTTTAGCTAACATTTCGGCTGGAATATCGCCTATTTCCTCACGGATGTTGTTCTTGAGCTCTTCTATAGTCTTTAGCTTATTAATATAAACCTTTGATTTTAAATATCCCCACAAGAAGAAGTCAGGGCGAACGCGGTGGCCAGTCAAAATCGCCATTTTTCGACATCAAACGACGAGGAAACAATTTCTTCAAAAAATCGATTGTGGTGCAAGCTGTGTGTGGTGGAGCGCCGTCTTGTTAAAACCAGAACTGCCTCATATGCTTTCGAGGAATAATTGGCATCACAAAAGTGGTTATCATATCGCGATAACGCTCTTGATTGACGGTAACAGCTTGACCATCATCATTTTCGAAGAAAAACGGCCCAATAATCGTTTTCGCACTAACGCCGCACCAAACAGTGACTTTTTCGTCGTAAAGAGGTACCTCTTGAATTTCTTGAGGATTTTCAGTGGCGTAAATACGGAAATTTTGCTTGTTTACCGTCCCATTCAATATGAAATGAGCCTCATCGGACATGATAATTTTGTTCTTCTTCTTTTGACTTCTTTTGTTGAATGTAAGTTTCAACAATTTGGGAGCGCTCGCGTGGCGTGTACTGTTCCATTGTAAAAATCTGCTTGGACTGACGCTTCCAACGCGGTATGTCATTAAGCGATCTGACGTCTCTGTCAAAAGACACAGGGTTGCCAAAAGGGTCCGTCGAATATGGGTATTTTTCGAATATTCTTGAACACTGTGGCTTAGGGCTATGATGTTCCCACTTGCACAACTCCGACGAACACGCTTTGGTGTTGGTTCATTATGAGCCGAGTCCGACTTCACCAACCAAGTTCCTTATAACGTCTCGGAAGAACGATTATGTCATAGTTCCACCTCTTTATGAAGGATTTGAATTAGTTTAATGTGAGCTTTGATCAAAATTGTACATGTACATGTCGAAAAATCAATTCCAATCAATGATAGAATTTGACCCTATTAAAAATCCAAGTTCCTGTTGAAAAACCTATTATATTGTTGACCACTTGACCCTCGTTTATTCATATTCCGCTCTGATTGTGAAAAATCCGTTGTTCCAACATCCAGGTCTGTTAAATTACAAATATGTCATGTAAAGGTGGTAATTCGCCGTTCGTAGTTGAGAGAGTAAACAACGTAACTGGATGCGTCATGCCAACACAGTTTTACGTAAGGTGAATGCCTAAAAAGCGATTTCAGTAGTTTTGTTTTTTCTTTCGCTCTAAATATCAGGATGTAGCATTCGCACCATCGTCGTATACTTCTAGCTGCATGCCGGCTGTTGAACGATGTATGATACAAAGTGTTGTTGACTCGCCTTGGTTTTACGTAGCTAATATATGGATTTTTCGATTAGAGGTTTGAAGTAAATCAACGATTGAGGGGAACTGCCTCCGGCTGCTCAATTTGGACCTTAGTGTAGCTTGAGTTGCAAATCGGCCTTTGAATAAAAAAATCATATTTTCTGAAAAGTACCATTTTCATATGAATCCCTTAGAAAAAAGTTTTCGTGTTTTTAATTACCTCTTAACTTCTGAACTACTTCTTTGTGTGTGAAAGAAAAGATCGAAATTCGACTTTCACTGATAAGCAGAGATATTTGTGGAGCAGCATATAAGCTACTTTTTCTTCAGGAAATTCTACTCCCCATATGTCGCACGCATCTAAATACATCCAAAAATTAGATTTATAGATCGATTCGGTTTTTATTAAAAATCGTATATGTAATTCTAAGAAACAAAGAAGCACCTTTTAAACGCATTTGAAAATATATTCTTCAGCTCCTTCAGCGAATTCTCCTTAATGGCCTCTATCGACTGAAAGCGGCGTCCACGGAGTGGCAATTTAAGTTTTGGGCAAAGGAAAAAGTCACAGGGGGCTAAATCCGGTGAAAATGGTGGTTGTTCGAAGATATTTGCCGAGTTGTTGGTCAAAACAGTGTTCACAGTATGAGCCTTGTGAAACGGTGCGTAATCATGGTGCAAGATCCATGAACTCTCTTTCCATAAATTAGGACGTTTCCTTCGCACATTCTCTCTCACACGTTGTATAACTTCCAAATAATCTTCTTTATTTACCGTAGAATAATTTGGAATGAACTTTGAGAGCACAGCACCATGATAATCAAAGAAAACGAGTAGCATGACTTTCACTTTTGACCGATTTTGACGTCGTTTTTGGGTTTCGGCTCATATGGATAGCGCCAATCAGCCGCCTGTTAACTGGTTTGCATGTCAAAAAATACTCACGTCTCATTACCTGTTATTATGCGCTGGATAAACGTTGGGTCCGAATTCACTTCCTCAAGCATGTTTTCAGCCGCCTTTTTTCGATGAACTTTTTGAAAGAAATTCAACTTTCTTGGGACGAGTCGAACAGCCCAATTAAGGGTGTAAAATGTTGCGGATTCTTTCGTGAGACACGCTAAGGTCACAAAATACTGTCTCTCACACTGAAGTGAAGGTATTCCAGCACAACTATGTCTACGTTTTCATCCATTGAAGATGTTAGTGGGCGAGCAGATCGGGGCAAATCATCCACGACTACTCGGTCTTCTGCAAAAGTCTTATGCCACTCGTAGACCCGTGTTTTTCCTAAAGCAGACTCGCCATAGGCTTTCTGCAACATTTTCAATGATTCCGCACACGAAATCCTATTCAAAACACAAAATTTAAGACAAATGCTTTGTTCGATATTTTTTCCCATAGTGAAAACCCAGTAACCTTTATAATGTGGGACAATTTTTTAATACCATGTTTGGTACCATACAAAATTTTAAGTTCAGTTCATTTTTGCATTTCAAACTTCAGAGTATGCCTGCAGAAAAAATCCCATCAAATGAAAGCTCGTCCTACGCTTTAATGGCTCTTTAAACTGTTATGCCACTTTCAAAAGAAGTGGCTAGTCTGCATAAATGTTTTGACTATTATCTGTTTGCACGAGCTTCGTATATATACACATACATATGCTCACACGTATATTATCCTTTGGCACATTGGCTACACATGCTCACATACGTACGGGTACAAGCATGTGTGTAAACATATGCGCCCTCGTAAGAAAGCCACTTCTGCCGGGGCGTTAGAACATCAACGACCAACTAGCCATTCATGCAACTACAACTACAATTGTAATTACTTCCGTTAATATATTTTTTTAGTGCTACTTAAAAATCACTTACTTAATATTCCAACAGACCGGCCCACCAACAATCGCCGACAATGCCAGTGAATAAAATAAAAAATTCTCTAAAGTATTTTTAAAATTATTTTCAATTATTTGAAATAAATTCAAGCTCACTTTCACGCAATAACCCGATGGTTTATTGTGTTCATGCACATAGGTATAAGTAAAAGCGTTTGTGATATACTATAGATATAAATATTTGCACATATGTATGTACTAGGAATGCCAATATAAGTGAAAAATCTATATCCGGGATATCGAGACTCATTCCGGGATCCACTTTTGGAATTTAAATATAACCTTTTTAAATAGGGTTCTCCGAATGTGAGCCTATGGCAAGTGTGTTTTATCAAAAACACGGTTCTACGAGTGGTATAAGACTTTCGCAGAGAGCCAAGAAGTCGTGGATGATTTGCCCCGATCCACAGTGCGGCCGATTCCCGAAAAGCTGGCCAAAACTCAAAAAATTAAGTAATTGATTCAAAATTTCTTACCCGGGGGTTGTCGGGGTCGCTGATTACGAATTTGATCTTAAAATTTTGAAAATCCACCCCCTTCCACCCCTATTGGCCACCCCCTCACGTGAAATAGCGTATATTCTAGAACAACTCAAATTTTATGAAAAAAATTGCAAAAAATGTATCTACGTATTGCTGCAGCTAAAAATTTTGTGCCGAGGTATTGATATGTACTAAAGATTTATCGTATTTTACTAACCTTCCGAAGATGATTCCATTTGGTTTTGTTCAATTTACTCCATTACAAAATCTTTCAAATGTGTACAACTTTCACTATTCATCGACAGTAATACGATGCTCAAACGAAGGCCAAGTTGCGACTGAAAATACAGAGGATACTTAGGGTACAGGACGTTGCTATGAACGGTTTTCACTACTCAAGGCATTATAGTAACCAACCCAAAGACAAAAAAACTCTATCTAGAAACGTTTTTTTTCGACTTTTGGCCAGCTTTTTGGGAATCGGCCGCACTGTGCGATCTGGTCGCCCATCAACGTCTTCAACGGATAAAAACGTCGAGAAAGGCGGGGAAATGCTGCTGGAAAACAATCATTTAAGATTGAGGGAGGTAGCTTGTGACTTTAGCATGCTTCACGAATCAAATCGGAACATTTTACACCATCAATTGGGCATGAGACGCGTGGCTGCTCTACTCGTTCCAAGAGAGTTGAATTTCTTACTAAAAATTCATCGGAAGAAGGTGGCTGAAGACATGCTTGAGCAAGTGAATTCGGACCCAACGTTTATCCAGCGCATCATAACAGGTGATGAGACGTGGATAAATGAGTTTAACATGCAAGCCAGTCAACAGTGAACATGTGTCTGAATGGCGCTATCCACATGAGCCGAAACAGAAAAACCCATGTCAAAGTCGGTCAAAAGTGAAAGTCATGCTACTCGTTTTCTTTGATTATCATGCTGTTGTGGCCATCGCAGCTACATAATTTTTTTTTGCTACACTTGCGGATATAGCAGGTTTAGATATCACACACCTGTGAGTTTCATTAGTACAGGGTGGCTGATGAAAGCCGCTACCAAAAAAAAATTGAATAATTTTTTGGTCTTTTTAAGTTATCTGTTCCATTTTTGTTTTAATTTGCAGATTGATCTTTAAAATTTATTAAAATGGATAACTGGGACACGCAAACAAGAATTTGGATAGTTCGCCGCTATCACGCACTGGAGTCCGTAGTTTTGGTACAGAGAGAGTACAGGCGGATGTTTGGCGGCGATCCCCCGAGCAGATGGACCATAATGAGACTGGTGAATAATTTTGCTGAGCAAGGAACAGTCGCAAGAAGGCCTTATCATCGAAACCCACCAGTTCGGACGGAGGAAACGATCGCTGCTGTAGCTGCAGCTATACAAAGCAATCCAAGGGTTTCAACAAGAAGCTTATCTGCTCAACTTGGTGTCAGCCGACAGTCTTTGCAAACAATAATGCACAAAGATTTAGACTTATTTCCCTACAAAATTCAAATGGTTAACAAACTGAATGCAGCAGACTTGCCGATTCGCTTGGAATTTTGCCAGAAGATCCTGCAAATGGTGGAAGAAGACCAAAACATGTTAAACTGCCTTTTCATGTCTGATGAGGCCCATTTCGATTTAAACGGCAATGTGAACAAACAAAATTGTCGAATATGGAGTACTTCTAACCCACAGATACTCCACGAGACGGAATTGCATCCTCTTCGCGTGACAGTGTGGTGTGCGGTTTCTTCACGCTGTATTGTCGGGCCTTATTTTTTTTTGAAAAAAATGGTCACACCGTTACGGTTACTGGAGACCGTTATTTGAAAATGCTGAAAGAATTTTTCTATCTAGAACTACGCCGAAAGAGAATTCCTTTCAACTCTGTGTAGTTTCAACAAGATGGGGCAACGTCTCACATAGCCCAGACTGTTATGACAGAGTTGCGACGAAAATTTCCCAACTGATTTCAAGAAACTCCGAATTTCGTTGGCCCCCCAGGACGCCTGACCTTACTGCACCTGACTTTTTCTTGTGGGGTTTATGTAAAAAAGAAGTTTATAAAACAAAGTCAACAAATTTGGATGAACTAAAACAATCCATTCGGGCAACAATTGCGGCTATTCCTGTCGCAACTCTCAAAGCAGCAATGAACAACTTTTTACTAAGATGCCGCACTTGTGTCAACGAGCATGGGGGGCATTTAAATTCAATTATTTTTAAAACTAGTTAAGCTACATTTAATAAAATTTAATGACCTTCAACTTGAAAAAAAAAAATAAATGTATTCCATACACTAAAAAAAAAGTCATTTGAGTTTCTTAATGTAGCAAAATTCATCAGCCACCCTGTATAAGTAGCTTGGAGCGGTTAAAGCACATGTAAGTAACAATAGTTCGGTCGACATCCTTCGCTAATCCAAAGCTCACTCTTTCTTTTTCCCCTTCGTTCTGTGTTTTCGTCTTTGTTTTTCTCTGCGTGGTATCATCGATTCGTTGTCCAAGTGGGCTTTTGCATGGGTAGCTTTTTAAACTCATTAACTCAATAGTTTCTAACTTTTCTATGTATGTATGTATATTGATACAATTAGTTTGGAAATAAGGAAAGGACAGACCTAATCGTTTAACGCTGCCTAATTTTGTCAATAATTTTCCAAACGACAACAAACATTGAGAAGAACGTGAACACAAAGGGTGCTGACAGAGCGCGAGCATCAAAAGTAACGAGTTGAAGCAACAAATGCTTCCCTGTATGAACGGGATCTTACCAATACTCATCAAGTGCCCCCAAGCAAATCTAGGGCCTGTTCGTAAATGCATCACTGCGTAGCATCTGATACGCATCATGTTCATAAATGCAAAAATTGGCAACACTGCAACTCATAAGTGGTCGAAAATTTAACAATATTGTGCGCAAATAGCAGCAAAACACAAGTCATAAAAATGGCTGATGCAACAGATGTGTGCTGATTAGCAGTGGCAGTGCAGAATAATCATATTATGCAGCGCAGTGGTGCATTTACGAATAGGCTCGTAATTCTATACCAGGAGATTCATATATTCGCCATGTGCTAAAGCTTGCTGAATCGAAGATATCTATATTCGCTATTAATAACTTGAAATTTGAAAGAGCGGCCTCTTTTTTTACGAAAACTATTAGTTCCGCAACGATGATGGTTCCATGTGTAGAAGTCCACGCAAGGGAAAATTCCTCTGGATATTGTTCAAGCAGCTCACAACGTCCGGGATTAGGCCACGTATACTCTGGGTAGCTTCCGAACACCCGTTCGGGAGTGAGCTAACGTGAGAAGGCGAAGCATTCCAGGATACCTGGTTGTGCGCCGGGTTTGGGACCCGCCACTTAAAAATCCCCCACAATCAAAAAATAAGTTCTCTTAGTGCAATTTTTCAGAGGCGCCTTTTATAATTTCTGAGAAAAAAAGAATTGCTCTACTAAATAGGAATATTTAACCTGAATGATACTCTGTTATTAACAGATTCTGTGAAGAAAATCGGTCTATAACCTTGCCAATCTCCAGCACAGCGGTAATTTTCAAAAATCGTCATATCTCTGTTACATATAAACTATTCAAATATACGAGGTGTGTTAAAAAAGTATGGCGAATATTGTATTTTTTCAAAAATTATTTATTTATTCATTAATATCAATTTTTCCCCCTTCAAAGTAATCCTCATTAGGTATTATGCACTTGTGCCAACGTTTTTTTTTCAATCTTCGAAGCACTTCAAAAAATTATTTTTTTTTTATCTTGTTCAGCCCCTCCTTCGATGCCGTCTTTATCTCGTCAATCGTAGCCTTTCATTCGTCGTCCTTTCATGGGCCGCTTCAGTTTCGAGAACAAGGAAAAGTTACAGTGGGCCAGATCTGGGGAATACGGTGGCTGTGGCATCATTCGTGTGTTCTTTTCGGCCAAAAAGTCGCACACAAGCAACGATGTGTGAGCAGGCATTTCTGGCGGATTGTTCACGCAAATTGCGCATAACTTGGAGGTACTATTCCTTATTGGCCGTTTTACCCTGTGACAAGAACTCATGATGCACAACGCGCATGCAATCGAAGGAAATGGTAAGCAAAACTTTTACATTCGACCGAACTTGGCGCTCTTCTTTAGGTCTTGGTTCGTGCGGCAGCTTCCATTGAGATAATTCAGCGTCATAACCATAAACCTACGATTCCTCACCAGTTATGACCATCTGGAGCAAGTTTGGGTCGCCGCGGACAGAGTCCAACATCTCATTAGCAATGTTCATACGACGCTGCTTTTGGTCGAAATTGAGCAGTTTTGGTACGAATTTTGCGGCGACCCGTCTCATGCCCAAATCATTGAAAAAAAATCGAACGGCACGAGCCAATCGATATGTATAGATCCTCAGCAATTCCTCTAACCGTGATTCTTCACTTCATCAATTTTTTCGTCTGTTGTTGAAACTCGGGCGTCCGGCACGCCGGCACGCTTTTCGTCGTTCACATCTTTTCGGCCTTCTGAGGTCCAAAGTAGCTTCTCCGTATGACACAGCCAACATTCGGAGTGCATCCGCGCACTTAATTTCGTTTTTCACACCAAATTTTATAGAGGTTCTTTGATCCATCTTTTTGAATAGGTAAAAATCGATGACGAGCCGAAACACGTGCAGGCAAAGCAGCTGTCAACAACTAACTGAACCTTCAAAATGGCCGAACTCGTCGGCATGAGTGAGAGACATGGGTACCAACATTTCGCCACAAAAAAATCGAAATTCGAATATACGTAACCAGCGAAAATTCAAAATTCGCGATAATTTTTGAGCACACCTCGTATTATAATTATAAATTATGAAAACAAAAAAATTAATGGACGTAAATGAAATTTTGGCATATAGCGGTGGCACTCGAACTTTTAGATAAATGCCTGTATCTCGATAATGCTTAAACTTTGTGCATGTGTTACTCGCCATCTCACTTAGTTCCGACGTAATTACTATCGAGATCAAATAAAACCACGCCCATATTTAACTGAAATTCCATCGCTACCTCTAACAAGCATATGACATACAGTTATAGCTCTCAATATATGTGAGTTTCTTTGATATCAAAAATTAACAGTCACCACAAATTCGATTTGGCTAAAACGTGCGCGAGCTTAAAAAGTTCGGTCCGAATCGAATTCAGGCTTGCCTTATTTGTTTTTATTTTATTTTTTAAAGCGTGCAGTTAAGGGTGCAACAACATACACACATATAAAGACACTTGCATACTCAATGGTTTCAAGTTGATTTATGCACTCGTGTATGACTCATTTAGGGTTCAGCCGGAAGAAAAGTCGAAGATTAAATCAAAATGTATAATATTTTGCAAATATGACTAATTTCAATGACTGCAGAGTTGTGGCTTTGTTTACTTTAAGTACCTTTCAGCCAAATCAGTCAAATAAAATGACATTAATTGAAATAAATGATGGTTAGAAAGAGCATCGTCGGGAAAGTTCAACGGATGAGGTAAGATGCTAATTGTGTAGGATACCGGTCGCCTGCGGTGATATTCCAATTCGGTTTTATTAGTTCAAGATAAGTATCGGGTGTTTTTTAGCTGCATGGAACTATGGATATCAATAACTATGATCTGAGAGCAGATAATGGCAAACCGTGTTGACATTTTTGTTCAGTAAGGTTTGGCAAGTCATTATGAAATGTTTGACACCGGAACAATTGTTGCCAACTGTGAAAATTTAGTTAAAAAAAAAACTAAATCTGTTCGTGATGTTCCTTGAGTACTAGCGGTATCATCGGTTCTTCTTTCTTTCGAAATTAGGAAGGAGCTGTCGTTACGTTGAATGGCGAGTGCCATCAAGCTGTGCTGATTGTCAAAAATTGGACTGATCGAAAGGACCATGTAACTCGTTGCCGCGGCGGACATATGCCGTATAACATAGGTATACAAAAAATAAATGTAGTTCTCGATATCGCTGGTGCTCAGCAGCTTAAAAAAACACACTTTTATTGAATGTTGAAGCACCATTGTCTTCGTCATTCACCCTTGGGTGCTAATGTGAAAGATCTTTTCAAAAGAGCATAAAAACCTACGCGTTGTATTCATTCAGTTCATCGCTTCATGTTCTTTGATACTAGTGGCCCCTGCAGAAATCACTATATATATTTTATTTATGGTACGTGCAGTAGCATTTCTCTACTAGTTTCTCATCTTTGATCAATATGAGCTATTTAGTTACGGGATGGACTTGAGCAGAGACTTGTACAATGTGTTTTTTTTTTTTTTGCCAAGGGTGATTTGCTTTTCAATTGCATATTCAGCCCAAAAAAGCGTTCATTGGCAATATTTAGTCTGCTCATGATCTCGATACTTACATTCCTGATAGTATTTTTCTTTCTAGTTGTAGTCTTGTTATGAAACCGGTTTTAAAATACTGAACCACAATCTCTGCAAATGTTTTTCTCAAGCAATTTCTAATAACTTATAAATCTATGCGTAGGGTATAAAAAGTTTGTTTAGCAAAAATCCCAGCTTATTTACTTCCTATTCATGTCAGCTTGCTTTAGACTTTATATGCTTACAAACATACATACCTACACATATTGAGGTATATTTGTTGCGAGTGTTGACACGTCATGTTCACGTTTACGCCACAAATGTCCATAAAACAATACTTCTCTGTGCGTGCTTAATGCTCATGTCGCGATCGAAACCAGACGCTTGGCACGCTGCTCGCAAGCATGTGGAGCCCTACCGCGATATATTTTTGACAGGCATGCCACAACGAAATTTACATATCACATACATACAAACATGATGTGAAAACATGCATATGTACATGTTGTTAGTAGCACGAGTAGTATGAGATTAGTCATAGGTTGCATATTTTTTGGTTAGTTTCGGTCGTTTTTTTATTTTTAATTGGAAGCATAACAATTATGAATATGAAGTGCGAACGAATTTATGTAGCTCTTAAGATTGCAAAAACAAAATACACACCACAGATTTATTACACTACTTGGACTTGGTTTAGCAGCGTTAGAAATGCTGTAAGCTTAACTGTGTGATTGTTTGGTACCTTTACGGTGTGCTATGTACTGTAAAGGGTAGTCCCGCTATTGGTTTCTTACAAAAACTGCTGAAAAAAATCATATACAAAAATGTTAAAGAAATATACAAAAATACAAAGCTGAGAGTGATAGAAAAATTATGCAATATAAATAAACTCAGGTAAAGTTAATTATAATAATTAGAATAAAGCAAAACAGAATAACACAGATAATTATATTGAAATGGCATTAAAAATAAAGTAAATGAAAATAAAATATAATGAACTTCAAAAGAACAAAAAATAAGAAATAAAAAACAATAATGCCAACCATGAAATATAATATAAAAAAACTTAATAACATAAAATAAAATAAAATAAAATAAAATAAAATAAAATAAAATAAAATAAAATAAAATAAAATAAAATAAAATAAAATAAAACAAAATAAAATAAAATAAAATAAAATAAAATAAAATAAAATAAAATAAAATAAAATAAAATAAAATAAAATAAAATAAAATAAAAAAAATTAAAATAAAATAAAATAAAATAACTCCACGGCTCCGAAGTTTCAGCGAAGAAGAAAACAGACCGCTAATATGCCTAACTGTGTGAATGCATGTCTGAAGGACACAGTTAACCCAGAAGGAAATCTGTAAACCACCTGGCAGAAGATTTAAAATGCAATTACCCGTTTCGAAAAACGGAGAGCCACATTATAGAGGAATCTAATGATTGCAGCCGAGCGAGGATATTCGCTCAAGTGTCGGCAGAAGCCACGACTGCCGACAGTCGCACAACAACAACAACACGAAAACCCCAACACTGCGAGGAAATTAAAAGTACAATACGCAACGAGCTACGAGGAGTGGAAAGAAGAGATGAAGAAATAATACCAGATATAACCGAGGCACGCAACCAACAGCCTGAAAATTTAGCGGAATTTACCAACTTACGACCTGAAATAAATTTGATTTATGAAAGTACTGAAAGCGATAGTCCAGAAACTAATGAAGAACGGGAGGTGAAAGACATTTTCCATAATTATCTGGCGAATTATGAAGGTATGGATCCTTTACAAAGACCTAGGATACCCCGATTAGGCGAATCGGAAAAGTTAAACGAAGTGGTAAAAACACTTAACTCGAAAACTCTGCCAGCATATGTCGCATAGCACCAACTTGGAATATGTTAACACTCTTATTTATGTTTCTGCCCTCACTACTGTACTATTACTGGGGAAGCACCCAAAGGTACAGACATTTAAAAATACAACAACGCAAAAAACACCAGCAGTTCCCAAGTGGCAAAGAAGACTCGAAACACGAATTGCCGGTCTAAGAGAATCTTTAGGGAGGCTTACTTCATTTAAAAATGGTGCTAGATCTAAAAGGTTGTGTAGGCATATATCTAAAATCATCACGTCGCTTCAACCTCAGACTGTAGAAATTGACCAACTGTCAGAGATAATTGATAGGAAAGTGCAGCAACTCGCCGCTTACTCAAAACGATTAAGAAGATACCTCAAAAGTAATCAGAGACGGAGGGAAAACCAGCTTTTTCACAAAAATCAAAAGAGCTTTTATAGAAATCGGGAACAAAAAAGCAATGCGGAATCTCAGACATCGTATCCACAACAACAAGATATAGAGCAGTTTTGGGAGAAAATATGGGCACAAGCAGAACACTTCAATGCTGATGCGAACTGGTTAGCCAATGAAAAAGAAAAATCGGACTACTTAGCATCAATGCACTTCTGCGACATTACAGCAGAGGAAATAAAGATTAGTATATGTACTACAGCTATGTGGAAATCCCCTGGCCTAGACCAGCTACACAACATCTGGCTTAAAAAGCTCTCAGTAATGCACCAAGCACTCGCAAGATGCTACAACGAGCTACTGAAAAATATAGCTGCTATCCCAGAATTTCTCACTGCCGGAGTAACCTATCTTCTTCCAAAGGACGCACCATCTGCTGATCCAGCAAAATACCGCCCAATTACTTGCTTGAGCACGACATACAAAGAACAGAAAGGTTGCAGGAAGCGCACAATGGGCTGTAAAGATCAGCTTATTATAGACACTGTAATCACAGGAGTAGCTCTGAGAAGAAGGCAGAACTTAAGCGTTGCTTTTATTGACTACAAAAAAGCTTTTGTTTCAATGCCGCATGATTACCTATTAGAAATATTAAGAACTTACAAAATCGATGCTGCCACTGTTGGCCTCTTGGGTCGCATAATGAGCAAGTAGAATACTAAACTGGTTTTAAATGGAACTGTTTCAAAACTAATTTCAATCAAACGTGGTATATTCCAAGGGGATGCTAAGCCCCTATGGTTCTGCATTGGCCTCAACCCGCTTAGCAGGCCACATAAGCAAAACGGCTTTACACTCAAAACAGAAATAAGAAAACATACGTTCAACCATCTTCTATTTGTTGATGACTTGAAACTGTACGCAAACAAAAAGCATAAGCTTCATGAGCTGATAGATGTCACTAAAGCTTTCAGTGATGACGTAGGAATGGAATTTGGGACAAATAAGTGCAAAATAATACATCTAATTAAAGGTCAGCTTGATGAAACCGAAGAAAACTACGCAGTAGATCAAAATATGAATATAGACAACTTGCATAGCAGCGAATCTTATAAATACTTAGGATTTCTGCAACTTAAAGGAATCAACCATACGCTGGTAAAGCAAAGCCTCATTAACAAAATTGAGGCACGTTTGAAAGCTGTATTAAAAACGAGTTTGAACAGTGGAAATAAATGCAAGGCAATCAGTACCTGGACCATACCTCTTTTGACTTACTCGCTTAGAGTAATAAAATGGTATCAGACAGACATCCTTCGGATTCAAACGCTGATACGCACCACTTTTACTAAGTTCCAAAGCCATTACCCTCAAAGCGCTGTGGAAAGAATATCGCTTCCTCGAAACGTTGGTGGGAGAGGAATCATTAATATAGCGAGTCTACACTTTTTGCAAACTTTGAAGCTACGTACATATTTTCTAAGCAGCGGGTCCGATTTATATAAAGCTATCGCTAGGGCAGATAATGGCTTCACCCCGTTCAGTTTGATGGAGCAGAATTTCCCAGTACCTGAGGGGGTTAAATCCCCAGCAGAAATGATCGCAGCATGGAAGGCAAAAACAATACACGGTGCCCATCGAAATGATCTCGAAATGGAATGGATAGACGCACAATCATCCAATTGAAAAGAGGAAAGCTATTTTCTGAAACAGAAGGTTTCGCAATCGCTATCCAAGACCGAGTTATTCCAACAAGGAATTTCCGAAGGTTGATACATGGCGAGGCAATAGAAGATAGGTGCCGAAGGTGCGGCATTTACGGTGAAACAATCGACCATATAATTGCTGGATGTAGCGTACTTGCCCCCCGTGAATATGTCATGAGACATAACAATATGGCAAATATCCTCCACCAACAACTTGCGATAAAACACGGTCTCTTGCAAGAAGAAGTCTTGTATTTTAAATATGAATCAAAGGCAATATTGGAAAATGCAAATTTTAAACTGTACTGGGACAGATTTATTTCCACAGATCAAACCGCAGCTGCCAACAAACCTGACATCATCTTGTTCGACAAGATAAGTAAAATAATCGAAGTAATTGATATAGCGGTGCCTCTTAATTGCAGCATCCAAAGCACTACTCCATCAAAATATCGAAGTATGCAGCTTTGGCCATAGAACTTAAACGGATGTACAAAGCGAGGGAAGTGAATTTAATTCCAATAATTATATCGTCCACTGGATTAGTGCCTAAGCATCTAATCAAAAATTTTAAGAAGTATGACTGCCAACACCTCTTAGAAGACATGCACAAGGCAACTATACTGGGCACATGTGCAATAGTTAGTAGATTTTTAAATATTTAGGCAATAGCAATCGCATGGGCGTAGAACTTGGACTACGCTCCACCACCGGGATGTGTAATCTCCGGCAATAGCCGAGATGGATTAAGCTCAAATAAAATAAAATAAAATGAATTAAAGGAAGAAATACAACAAACCAAATTATATATAATAAAAGGAAGTAAAATAAAAGAAAAGAAAAAAAACCTATTAAAATTTAAAAACCTAAAACAGAACAAAAAATAATAAAACTAAATAATATAATATAAAATAAATTAAAAAGAAAGGAACGAAAATCAAATACAATAAAATAAATAGTTTAAATAAAATTAACGAAAATAATATAACATGAAATGCAAAAAAATAAAAAAACCGAAAACATAAGACACAACAAAATATAAATAAGTTGAATAAATAAAATTAAATTTAAAAGGAAATTATAACAAATAAAAATAAACAAAATAAATAAATAAAATAAAAAAAATTTAAATCTTGCACAAAACAAAATATAATAATTAAATAAAGTAGGTCAAAAAATAAAAATAAATAAATAAAATAAAAAATAAGAAAACTATATTAAAATACAATAAAATGAAATAAAAAAATATATGCAGTAATAAATATTTAAAAGCCTAAAACAAAATTATTCAGAAAAAAAAGAGGTTGTCTGTAAAGTCGGTTTACTGACGATAGTTTAACGTGACAACGTCATAAGAAAATATTGATGGAATGGTTGCGCTTTTCAAAACAAAATTTTAATTTTATTTATTTGATAGATATTTTGTATGGATATAGAGGAGGAGGTAAATGGAATTGCAATGGAATAGGTCAAGTTACATTTACACAAACGTGAAAAATGACGAAACATTTATCAAATTCATGAAAGATATCTTTAATTTCGATTGTGCATCAGACGTTAATAAGTCAACAACATTAAGAGGCATCATCATCGATTTGACTTTCTCAAGACACTTTACACTCGAAACACTCCCCTTCATTTCCTATTTTTCCCATCATCCTACCATCTCAACAGAGAATTGGCTCGTTACCATGCACACAGCAAGAAGGCATATGCAAATACAAGTATGTGAATTTATATACAAATGCGCATATACATACATATACATACATATATATGCTCACTCAAGTAGGACAGAACCAGATGTCGAACGTTGCCGAACGCGAGGACCGATTGTGCTCTTTGTCGTTCGTTCCGCGCTCTCGCTTGCAGTTCAAGCGCATTAGCTTACATTTGCTTGCGTACGGAATAGATTCGTATATTTGATATGTCCATATAATTTGTATGCATCTTTACATATAGATTTGTTCATTTTGAAAATTGCCCGAAATTGTATATGTATATGCATGTTTATATGCATATATCAGTATACAACATATCTTATAAGGTATGTGGTAAATATTACCATACATTTTTTCCTTTATATATTACATAATAAAAAAATTAATAATAATAACATTAAAACAACAGGTATTATTAACAAACTTGGTTTTATTTTAAATTCTTCAAGTAAATCAAATTAATAATAATCAATAAGAAGGCATATGCAAATACAAATACGTTAATTTATATATGTACATTTGCGCATATACATACATATATACGCTCACTTAAGTAGGAGAGAGCAAGATGTCGAACGTTGCTTTTCGTTTGCTTTGTTTACTTTGTTGTTCGTTCCGCCCTTTCGCTTGCAGTTCATTCAATGCAATGAGCAAGGTAACGGCAATGAGCAAGGTAACGACATATGAGCAAGGTAACACTAATGAGCAAGGTAACGACATATGAGCAAGGTAACGACACATTTTTTCGTGCGTGCAGCCTGTTAAATCGAATTATAAGACGTTATCACGTCAAAATTTAATGAAATGAATACAAATATTAAAAAAAATTAAAGCAAATGGTAAGAAAATCAAATGAAATGAATTAATAAAAAAATTCGAATTTAATAACAAATTAATACCTAAAACCAAATAAAATGTAAAAAAATGAAATTAAATTAAATAAGTACAAATATTAAAAAGGAATTAAAACAAAAAAAATTTAAATATAATAAAATGAATTAAAATATAATAAATGGTGATAAAAAAATGAAATGAAATATAAGACAATAAACTAAAAAGTAATGAAAATATTAAAAATCTAAAGTAAAGCAAAATATAACACATTTAAATAAAATTAAACGAAACAAAAACATAAAAACAAAAAAAGTAAAAAAGTAAAATAAAAAAAAAAGAATTAAAGAAACTAAAACAAGGTAAAATATAATAAAATGAAATAAAGTGAAAAGGAATTAAAACAAAGAAAAATAAAATATAATAAAATTAAATAAAGTGAAAAGGAATTAAAACAAAGAAAAATAAAATATAATAAAATGAAATAAAATGAAATAAAACGATTACAAAATAAAATGAAGTGAAAAACAATTAAAAAGTGTAATACGAAAATTAAAAACTTACACAAAATTAAATCAAAGAAATAAAAAATTTAAAAGAAAATCAAACAAAGAAATTAAAAAGTAATAAAATAATGTAAATGATGATAAAATAGAGTTAACTTAATAAAAAAAAACAAAGTAAAATAATAATAAAAAAGTAGAAACCTAAGGCAAGGCAAAATTTAATAAATTTAAATAAAATCAAATAAATAAAAAAATTATAAAGAAATTAAACCAAAAAAAAAAAGAATATGAAAATTAAAAAAAAAAAAATGCATTAATTAGATGAAATAAACAAAAATAAAATAAAAAAGAAATAAAAAAAATTAAAAACACAACAAAAAAAATAAATCAATATAACAAAAAATTAAATATAACAAAATTAAATCAAATAAAAGAAACTAAAACTAAGAAAAATATACAACGAAATGTAATAAAATAAAATATTAACATATAAATAAAATGACATAAAAAAGTAAGAAAGTAATATTAAAATTAAGAACTAAAAAAAAATGTTTTAATAAAACAAAGTAAAATAATAATAAGCTAATTTAAAAACCCAAAACAAAGTAAAATATTATAAAAATAAATTTAAATTAAATACAATTAAGCAAAATATGAATAGAATTTAAGAAATTAAGATAAGTATGTTGAGGAGCTCGGCCAAACACCTAAAAAGAATGTAAGCCCCAATTATATTTATATTTACACATATCGGTTTTTTACTACGAATCAAATCATTCTATAAATCAAATTTTTAAATATTGTAAGTACTCGTATGTATGTGTTTCTCAACTTTTATTACACCCACTCACTACGGCTAATAAACGTTCTTAATTTGATTCCATAGACACCTGTCAGACTAATTTTATGGGAAAACCCGAGGCTAATATATGTAGTTCTGAATTTAAGGCGGGGGTAGGGTCACAAAATCGAAATTTTTTTTCTTCACTTATCTTATAGTAAATCATTTCAAGAATGTTGTGTCGAAATTTTAAGTGGATCGGAGCAGAACTCTCAAAGTTATAGCCTTTGTAGGCACTCTACCTCGAATGCGGAGCATCGATAATTTCTCAGTCATTTTTTCAAACGCGTTTTTCCCGAAACGACTTCTTAAAAGTCGGTGCCAATCACAACTCTGAAACTATTCAACCGATTATTTTCAAATTTGGCACACGTTTTCTAAATCAAAAATACCTCCCCCCTACACTGTTTTTTTTTATGTTTTTTTTTTAAGGTTGTTTTTCACTTACAAATATGGCGAAATTTTTCGCCAAAAATGCTCGTTTTACGTTTTTTTGCCACCAAAACTACAAAAATGAAAAAAAAAAAAATTTTATTAATGTAGGGGGGAGCATTACGTCATACTTTAACTGAAAAATTCGACTTTTTTAGTTCCAGATGATTCTACGACGAATGCCGATTGGCACCGCAGAGCACCTCTCGAAAAACATATCTCCAAAAAAACTCTGTCATGGGCTTATTTGTCAATATTTTATTATTAATATTTTTTAAAAACTTATTGAAAAGATGTACAATAACATGCAACTGATTTTATTAAAGTATCTTAAGCCATATTTCTGTAAAAAATTCAAAAAAAAGTGTTTTTTTTAGCGCTAAACCCTACCCCCCCTTAAAACAAATAGGAATGTAAATAAGTCTTAAAAAAATATCTAAACGCCAGCGTCAATTATTGAATTTTTTTATTGCCCTATGCACAATAGTCAACATTACAAACATACCTTATGATTTGAGCCCAATCGGCTCAGTAGTTTTCAAGCCTATAAAAACTGCATACCAACAGACACAGACGGCCTTTTGTATAAAAAAAATAAATAAATAATCGGCGCGTACACTTCTGTTAGGTGTTTGGCCGAGCTCCTCCTCCTTTTTGTGGTGTACGTCTTGATGTTGTTCCACAAATGGAGGGACCTACAGTTTCAAGCCGACTCCGAACGGCAGATATTTTTATGAGGAGCTTTTTCATGGCAGAAATACACTCGGAGGTTTGCCATTGCCTGCCGAGGGGCGACCGCTATTAGAAAAATGTTTTTATTAATTTTGGTTTCACCGAGATTCGAACCAACGACCTCTCTGTGAATTCCGAATGGTAATCACGCACCAACCCATTCGGCTACGGCGGCCTTTTGTATACGTACATGAATAAGATGAAGAAAGATTACATTACATTCGCAATAATTTTGCGAATTATTTTATAGTGGTAGTCATACTTCATATCACATCGCATATAATCATTTTTTCATTCCCCTGAATACCTTTAAGAAATTTCTTTAGTACTGAATCTTCTTAATCTTGATACACAGCAATCCATTCATAAAAGCAAACACAAATACAAATAGCACTGGAAATGATCACAAAGGCAACCCGTAAAGCACTCATTCATAGATAACGAAAAGTAATCACCAATTGACACACAGCAAAAGCCTAATTAACTAAATACGCCAATACAAGCAGCACTCACGCATTGTCAAGTAGCCCTTACCTGGATACCAAAAGTACCTAACACTAATAATGTTAACATAAAGACCGAATGCTTAAGGTGACTATGTTGAAAGATAAAAAAATTAAGAGATGCCAAGACGAGGTGCGGCGAGAGCCCTAGCTGACATTGCCACGCCCCAAACTTTTATACACAATCGACAACGACAAATGGCGGCAAAACACATGAAGACATTCATTGGAATCATTTGTCAAAAGCAAGCAAAAAGCTGAGGTAGATATGCCCTAATAAAGTAAGAAAGCCCACAGTTGACCCCAAGCAACAATCAGCGCTCATTTGTCCCTGGTGGCTGTGAACATTTGCTTGATTGCGTGCGTGAAACATTAGATGTTTCTTCAATTGTATTGAAACGCTGATGTCGGTCGGTGGAAATACCATTGACAGTTTAAAAGAGTTCGCATTTTTGTGGGTTAAACTGTCACTGATGAGGATTCAAGGAAGTGAGACTCGCAGGCATGATTGATGATATCAGGTAAATAGAAATAAACAATTGAACAAGCATATGCGAGATGTGCGGCTTAAATAAGGAGGCTGAGGTGAAAAACATTTTACTTCCATTTCATATAAATATTATATTATATTTACTGCTCTTATTATAATGTTCATATATCTATATATATTCCTCTTCTATCTTTACGACGCTCCTTGCGAATCTTTCATTGCTCGAAACAGTGTTGGAAGTTTACTGTCAGCTTCTTTAGAATCCGTGCCGCTTTCTCTTTCACTACTTCAATGTGGAAATAAACAGACAGAAGTTGTTCGGGGCCTGATCCGGCAAATAAGGCGGAGTATTAGACATACTGGAATGCTGCACTTGGCTAGAAGTTCCGTGACAGGCCAAGTACTCGTAGAATGAGCAGGCGCTTTGTCTTGATAAATAGCCCATGATTTGTTCCTCCATAATGCGGGACATGTTTTGTTTATTCTTTCACGGAATTGATTAAGAACGCAAACTTAGTAATGTTAGGCAACACTTCATGAAATCAGCGAAAACTAAGAGAAGTATGAATATCGTGAAAGCAATGACAATTTCTTCAGACTTTGGTTTACTTATTAGCGCTATTTTTTACTGAATACTTAGATTTCGAGACTCGTTACAGGATTAAGATTAAAATACTACAATATGTTAATCTTTTTAAGTTTTAGTTACTATTATTTCAGTATCTAAAGAAAGTTTTCAATCAAGAACAATGTAATCATTCCAGCTCCGCTCTAACATTTCAATACCACTTTTGTAGAGCGATCTATCTTTTACCTCAAAGTAGGCCTCAGTTTCAGCGATAACCTATTCGTTCGAGCGAAACTTCTTTCCGCGGAGCATTATTTTAAGATTTGAAGACAGCCAAGCAATTCGAAGTTCAATTAAAACGGTTGTGCTATTGTTTTGATTGACTTGTGACACGGTGCGCTATCTTGAAAGTGAGCAAATGCGGCACCCACTTTCAACAGAGCTTTCTCATAGTCAAAAACTCATGCAATATAAAGCCAACACAGTCTTTTGATATCTTTACGATGTTAGCTAACTCACTCAACATCCTCTTTCTATCATTCACACGGATTTTATGGTTTTTTTGATCGTTTCTACTTTTACCACCTCATTTGGACGTACACTGCGTTGCACATCACCGGTGTCCTAGGTTTGAAGTCAGCAAACCATCGTTTTGTTGGTGCTTCTAATGGAGCGGAGTCCCCACAAAAAGTAAGTACTCATCCAACAGGACTCTTTCGGGTCTACAGAACTTTGTTAATTATATTACTGAGACATTAAAATATTTAATTAGTTTTAGGTTTAGAAATGAAATACCCAAGAGGCAACAAATCACATTTTCCACACCTGCCCTTCTTTGCTGTTCATCGAGGTCAAAATGCTGCCGGAACAGCACGGGATATTTGCGACGTATGTGGAAAAGGTGTGACAGGCGAGTATACAGTACGAAAGTGGTTTGCAAAGTTCAAAATAGCGACTTTGACGGCGATGACACGCTTCGCAGCAGAAACAGCAGCCTTCTGAAATCCATGCAGGACGTCTCAAGTCACTTTTGAAAAAGAACGGTCGCCAAACCAGTCGTGAGTTGGCAAAAAAATGAGCTGCGATAATAAAACGATTCTCAATCACCTTCATTCAATGGGATTTACCGAAAAATTTGGAGTCTGGGTGCCTCACAAGCTCAGCGAAAAAAACAAAGAAAGTCGCCTTCAAATTGCTTCTACAATCTCGCCCGCCATTGAACAGCATGCGGTCATAAAGAGCGATTTTTGTACCGAATTGTCACGGGAGATGAGAAATGCTGCCCATACATCAATACGAAGCAAAGAAAGAAGTGGGTGGCTACAGGAGATACGCCAAAGCCGAGAGTCAAGCCAGATCTTCAACCAAAGAAGATCACGATATGTGTTTGGTTGGACAGGGAGGGCATGGTGCACCCGGAAATGCTCGAAAAGAATGCCACGGTCAATAAGAAGCTCCACATTGCCTGAAAAGACCTGATCGAGATGGTCACACTATACTCCTTCACGACAACGCCCGGCCCCACGGTGGACAAGTTGTCAAAGCCGCACTTCAAGAGCTCGAATGGGAGGTATTTCCGCATCTTTCGTATTTTCCGGACCATGCACTAACCGATTACCAACTTTTCCGATCCCTGTCAAACTATATTAAGAAGTTCCTTAAAAACTGGCTCAACAACTTTTTCAAAACCAGACCCGGCGAGTTTTAGCAGCACGACATCAACCAAGAGGGCGAGAGGTGGGAAGACATTGTAAACAGCAACGGTGAATAAATAATTGATTAACTTGTTGATACAATTTTTGTTTTTTGTTTAAATAAAAGTCTTTGGTAAAAACATTACGAATTTATTCCCCAACCCAATATATATAATGTTGCTATGCGTTTTGATGTTTTTCCACAAAAAGAGAAACCTACAGTTTTTTTATGCCACCTTCGAACGGCAGATGGTTTTTCAAGAATAGCTTTTCATGACAGAAATACTGTCTGAGGTATGTTATTACCTGCTGAGCGGCTGTCGCTATTAGAAAAAACGTTTTCTATCATTTAATGTTTCATGCCTAGGCCAGGTACTCACGCAACAACCATCAGCCACGGTGGCGGAACAATGTGCAGTTAAATATTTTGGATGCAAACCAACCCAGTGCATAGGTACAATTTTAAAAAAATTTTCAACTCCAGTACTATTTATCTAGTCGTTTTTGGAACAAAATATTTCCTTTCGCGTAGAGGCTAGGAGCCAAACGGACCATAAATATGATTTTTAGAGATATCTCGACTCGAGCGCCGTCTAACAAGAAATTCTGCATTTTTCGTCCGATTGGCGTGGAAGGAAACTTATTTTAAAACATACATATATAAGTATATAGTATCCCGTTTCAAAATTGTAAGTGCACCACATGTGGAAAAGTTTTGACTATTTACAGGGTGGCTGATGAAAGCCGCTACCAAAAAAAAATTTAATAACTTTTTTTCTTTTTAAGTTATCTGTTCCATTTTTGTTTTAATTTGCAGATTGATCTTTAAAATTTATTAAAATGGATAACTGGGACACGCAAACAAGAATTCGGATAGTCCGCCGCTATCACGCACTGGAGTCCGTAGTTTTATTACAGAGAGAGTGCAGGCGGATGTTTGGCGGCGATCCCCCGAGCAGATGGACCATAATGAGACTGGTGAATAATTTTGCTGAGCAAGGAACAGTCGCAAGAAGGCCTTATCATCGAAACCCACCAGTTCGGACGGAGGAAACGATCGCTGCTGTAGCTGCAGCTATACAAAGCAATTCAAGGGTTTCAACAAGAAGCTTATCTGCTCAACTTGGTGTCAGCCGACAGTCTTTGCAAACAATAATGCACAAAGATTTATACTTATTTCCCTACAAAATTCAAATGGTTAACAAACTGAATGCAGCAGACTTGCCGATTCGCTTGGAATTTTGCCAGAAGCTCCTGCAAATGGTGGAAGAAGACCAAAACATGTTAAACTGCCTTTTCATGTCTGATGAGGCCCATTTCGATTTAAACGGCAATGTGAACAAACAAAATTGTCGAATATGGAGTACTTCTAACCCACAGATACTCCACGAGACGGAATTGCATCCTCTTCGCGTGACAGTGTGGTGTGCGGTTTCTTCACGCTGTATTGTCGGGCCTTATTTTTTTGAAGAAAATGGTCACACCGTTACGGTTACTGGAGACCATTATTTGAAAATGCTGAAAGAATTTTTCTATCCAGAACTACGCCGAAAGAGAATTCCTTTCAACTATGTGTGGTTTCAACAAGATGGGGCAACGTCTCACATAGCCCAGACTGTTATGACAGAGTTGCGACGAAAATTTCCTAATAAACTGATTTCAAGAAACTCCGAATTTCGTTGGTCCCCCAGGTCGCCTGACCTTACTGCACCTGACTTTTTCTTGTGGGGTTTATGTAAACAAGAAGTTTATAAAACAAAGCCAACAAATTTGGATGAACTAAAACAATCCATTCGGGCAACAATTGCGGCTATTCCTGTCGCAACTCTCAAAGCAGCAATGAACAACTTTTTACTAAGATACCGCACTTGTGTCAACGAGCATGGGGGGCATTTAAATTCAATTATTTTTAAAGCTACTTAATAAAATTTAATGATCTTCAACTTGAAAAAAAAATAAATGAATTCCATACACTAAAAAAAAGTTATTTGAGTTTCTAAATGTAGCAAAATTCATCAGCCACCCTGTATTTAACCTTTTTTAGTTTCTGTTATTTTTGTACAAAAACATAGTTGATTTTATAATAAAGACCATGTAAAAACCCAGTTTCAAGCTTTATATGAAATTTATAAAAAATTCGACGACTGTCCATCAAAATTACAATTGTTGGTCAGAATTAAAAAAAAAATTGGGAATACAGTTTTATAGGCCATAAAATTGGGAGGCAATAAAATGAAGTGGCTAAAAGTTCTCGTTGAGTTTTGATAATTTTGTCCGGCTTTTTTTTTAATGAAAAGAAAGATGTCTTAAATTCGTTATAAAGAGAAATAAAAACTCGTCAGAGGAAAAAAATTATCAAAAATGAATGAAATTTTTCAGCAACTTATCCGTATAATAAGTATCCAGCGCACTACCGAGCAAAGCGTAGAAAGAGCAACTCACTCGGAACATAGCATAGCACCGAACAAAGTACTAAACGAGCAAAACTTTCTTAAGGATTTTGCTATTGCAGAGTGATCCTATATTTTTTTTAAAGGATTTCATATTAATCAAAAATACTTTTTTAAAATTTTTTGAGCAGTAAACAGCACAGAGCATTTAGCTCGAGATTTGCTAGAAGCGTTGCTTGACGCTTCATTATTTTCCCTACCCTACACAATCGACCTTTAAAGTAAGCGTTCCAAAATCAATAACTCTAGTGGTATGAGTATAGCATAGTCTTGAAGGAGTTTCCCAATATTCATACATATGAACATACAAGGCAATTGTCACTTCAACTTGCCACACCTGCCCACGCCCCACCATCAATTACTTTTAATTTGCTGTCTTGGCAATTCGTCACTTGCCACACGCTTCTCAGGTGCATCCCTGCTAGTTGACTACGGTGAAGGGAATGTACTTGATTGGGACATGTGCCACCACTTTATGCCACAAACAGCAACAATGGCGCGACACAATGCACACAATTCGACAACAGATCGTCAATGAAGCGTGTTATTGGATGTGAACTAAGACGCAAAGTTATTCTTCATTCTATGCCACTACTGAATTGTGAACTCTGTGTAAAATACAGTTCAGTGACAGTCGGGGGGCAAATTGGGAAATTGTCATTGATAGTATATCATTGACGGATGTGAGTCAGGCAAGAAAATGAGGGTGGCTATACGGAGTAAAGGCAGAGAGTTAAGTGAACTTTCCAATGAAAGAAAATAAGTTGTCAGGTGTAGATACAGGGCATTTTCTTCTTTCAGCTGCTGAACTTTCAATGTTAAAGTTGCGACAAATATTTTCTCATAATACAGTTGAGGTTGGTTAGGGATGGACAACAAAAACACGGCATGTCTTTATTTTCTCTGTATCCACAAACTTCCATCACAAGCATAATCAACCTTTTCCTACGACGATCCCATGTATCTTTTGTCATCGATGACACTTGAAATCTTATTAAAGTGTTTACTTGTTGTTCCTCCTGTGGCGTTTCGTTCAGTCTTTTACTATTTCTTTTTTGCTGAATTGAAAGATTTTTCTCTACATACACCTACGAGTATAAATATCTGCATGTATTGCGCAGTATGTGCACAAGTATATTGCATGCCTCCCTATTTTGAACTGCGCGTTACAGCCAAAACTGGTGGGAAAATTTGATGTACAACAACAGAGAAATATCACACAGTAAATATAAGTAGCTGTACTTGCAGTCACATCCTTGAACTATTCCAAGCTGCTCAATAACAGCTGAATGGCAAACTGCTGTCCCTGTGGTTGAAATATTTGTTGAAATGTAGCTTTCCTCGATTTCTCACTTAAAGGTTTTCCGCTGCTGCTAGAAGAAATAAAAATCAAGTGTAAAGATAAACTTTAATACATAAACTATGTTTTATTTATGGACTAAAAAGTAGAAAATAATACTTTCTAGACTCATAAAATTAGTTTGATAAGTTCTGATTATAAAATTTCAACAATAGTCATTATAAAAATTTTATGAGATTTGAAAATGGCAAATTTTTGGCATAAGTTGACGACATACAATAAAATTCCAACACGCGTAATATAATTTGAATCTTGCATGAAAAAATTTATCTCACAGTCTTTGGAGTTATTGCCAATTAAATTTAATAGATCTAATAATTAAATTCAATGAATTGTATCACAAAATTTCATGTATTACGCCCACAAAACGTTTTTCATTTTAAATCTCAGAAATTGTTAACTCAATGAATTAAGAAAAAAATTTCTGTAATTTTTAGTCTGGCGTAGGTTCGACTCTTCGTGCATGAAACACCGAAATGAAGAACAAGTTTTTTCTCAAGCGGCCGCCCCTCGGCAGACAATGGCAGAACTCCGAGTGTATTTCTGCCATGAAAAAGCTCGTCATAAAAAATAGCTGCCGTTCGGAGTTGGCTTTAAACTGTAGATCCCTCCATTTGAGGAATAACATCTAGACGCACGCCCCAAATATGAGGAGGGTGCAGGGCCAATTGTATATATATATGTATATATCATGTTTAGTGTATTTATAGAAACATAGAATACGAGATTTTTTTTTATTAGATTTTTATATTCTACATTTCTTATTCTTTATTTGCAATTGGTTACCAAATATGTATAAGCGATCATGCATGAAATAAAATGTATAAAATTCAATGCATAAAAATAAAAGGAATACAATAATGATTAAAAAAATAAGCTGACAAAAAACATAGGTATAAGTTCATATTCATAGATTTTTTACAATATTTGAAAAAGTGTCTCTGTTTCAAGCTAACTCCAGTGATGACCGATATATTGGACTCCGATAAAACTGGCATATATTTCGCAACCAGGATAGTTTTTTTCTTCCGATGCCTCGTCTTCCTTCAATCTTTCCTTGCAGTATAAGTTGCAGGAGATTATACTTATAATTTAAGCATTTGTGACATACTTAAGCTAGGTCAAAATACTTCAGAGTTGGAGATACGGCCGGTCTACGGAATTTAAAGTAGTAGTATCCACATCTCGAATGCTTTTGTGCGATTCATATTAGAAACTTTCATCGTTCATACAACAAAACTGACAAAACATTATATCTCCCAAAGCGTATTTTCAGATTTAATTTAAAATCATGGTTTCTTAACACACAGCTGAATTTACAAAAAAGCAGCTCTAACCATCTCTATGCGGCATTTAATTTCCATTGAATCATCTCATTTAACATTAATAAAGCGGGTACTTAAATAGATAAATAAATAAATAAATCGGCATGTTATTACTTGTCAGTGTGAGATTATTGCAGACATTTTTACGACTTATTACGGAAATTTTGTCGTATTGACATTGATTTCTAAGGCTTTGCTTTGTCACACTATAGACTTTTTAAGTAGTCCCGGAATTTCGGGATTAGTTCTTGTGAAATAACTTTTTAAATATGCGGCTTTATTGGGGGTTTCAGTCATTCGCAGCGCTTGTTATATCACCTCTTTACCTCCGTAGTACATGGCAGATCCCAACTCATTCGCTCTTTCAAATCAAAAACAATAATGCTGAAGCAGTGGGATCTTGATTTCCACGTAATATTGCCGTCAACGAGTTTATATAAGCTCGATAATTTTACACATACTGCAAATGAGCCAAGTAGCTTTGTCGTTAAGGCTCGTGGAATGAAAGTACTATGGTTTTGATGCAAAAATGGTCACGAATAATTTAAACGAGCTGAATCAAGAACTTTGGCGAGACTTGAATATTTCGATTAGTAGGCTCTCAGTTTTGCTCTTTCATACAGATGTATTTCTAAGCTAAAACTTAGTTTGAAAGCCCTGCAAATAGTGAATAAATTTATGTGTTCGCTGATGCGCCACAGCTTCTTAAGTTCATGAGGAATCACTTTATTAACAGAGGTTTAGCATGAATGTCAGTAAGAATGTCAAATCATATTTGGCACTTGTGAAAAAGACAGCTACAGTAAAACACACGGACTAAGTCGAAATAAAGATTTCTATCACTTAAAGTAATTTTTTTATTTAGTAAAAAAATTATTCAAAAACAAAATTCGATGATTAATTTTGCGCCACCTTGTTTGAAGTGTTTTTTTTTTTTTGTTTTTGAGCATTCAAAGACGTTTCGGACAGTATAATTCATTGCAATGGAGCGTTGTTGTGACCGGCAATATTGACGAATAGTGTTGTCAGACGGTCCATATTGCCGCAAATATACACTAGCATTTCATCATGGAGGAGGAACCGAAAATCCTCTTCTAACTAGTACAAACAGGGCTAAGATGTATGAGTGCCTGAATGCAAAAAGGTCTGTCTGAAGGTCAATGAAAACATGAATCGGTTCGTGATAACTATTCAAACGTTTGTGGTTGAGTTAAATATTATCACTGGCGGGCTTGAGTAAGGTCAAGTGGATAGCCAAGTGGATAATGGCGGCGATTTAGACACAGACTTTCACAGGGCAAGCTGTGGGGCAGCCGTAGGCCTAATAGCTGATAAAGAGATTTTGAAGTGCTCAGTAGTCCTAATTTCATCGCCGCAAACAAGAGCCGACCGAGGGGAAATATTTCAAGGAGGGAGACAATCTGGCAAAGATCTCGCACAGTGACTTAAATGGGAAATCTGGGCTGTGGCAAAACGCCAAGAGCACGTCTCACAAATCAAAAGATTTGTGCTGATGCTTATTCGAAACAATGGCAAAGGCGGGGGTCGAAGTGGAGATATTTAGGCTTGATGACCGAAATACTCGAAAGGGGCACTATAATAGTTCTGCACATGAAAAAATAAGTAAGACGGTATATAAAAATAGGAAAAAAGTCCACGTACCGACCAAAATCATCCACAAAATACCAAAAACTATCATGGAGATTTATTTCAAGAAAGGGTCTTAGTAAAGAAGAAAGGATATAAAATAATTGAATTGATTCCCACCACTGTATTTGTTTGTGTTTTTTCAAAACTTGTTGATCAACTGACGAAAATGCTTTTAGATTACGACAGCATTTTCGAAGCCGATATCTGCGATACAACTAAAACGGCTGAGCTGGTAGCTAAATTAACTGCTATCCACCCTAATGTTAACATCTTCCTCCATAGCCATGCTGGGATTATCAAATCGCTCTATGTGCGGAATTTTCTGGAAACATACATTTACGTATACTGTTATTTGTTTCATCATCATAACATCCTAGAGTTCCAGTGTGGAACAAAAGTATTGAGGGTGTACTGTTGATTTCCAGAATTAGAAAATTAAAAATTTATTTTAATTTCGTTTTAGACATTGATATTAAATTTATAGCTCCCTCGTTGTTCATATATACACACTTTCATGTATAACTGTAATATAATCTGCACCTTAGAATAAAATTTATTTCTACTTAAAATATTTATACACGTAATAATCTTCTGATTTTCATATGTCTTCTTATTAAGAAGCTTAAGTAACTTTCTGATATGTGTGCATTCGTCTGTATACTCACTCTAGTCACAAGGACACTCAGTGAGCAACATTTAACGTCCTTGACTTGTCGACCACTGCATACGACAAGACTTTTGATAGTAAATCGCTTGCTATTGGCTATCTTGCTGTTTTGATTCTCTGCCAAGTGCACGCAATGTTTTCTTTCGATTTCTCCCAGCTTCGGTCATATCGATTTAAATTGAAATACAAGTTGACTGCCATTTGTTGTGCTATGGTGAGTGAGCGTGCATTTCTGCCTTATTTCTTCGGGTGAAGGTCCTTTTGCCGTGTCTGCTGCAATTGACCGCTGCAGGACACAATTTACCCATGACATTTTTTAACCGAATAACTTTTGCACTGATTGAATTTTCTTATGTTTGTGCACCAATATTAAGCAGTACTAGAAAATGCATTACTGCGTGTATAACATCTCAATTGTGAGTGCTGTATGAATGTATGTATTAGAGATGTTAACCTGTTCCGATGCTAAAACATTGAATGCTCTAGGCGTCTTCGATTCTTGAATAAAGTATTTCGTTGAGCATCTGAAGGATTTAAATGTGGTTAAAGAGTAAAGCCTTTGAGTTATTTTGTAATTTTTTTATTTATGGTAAGTCTTTGAGTGTAATCCATAGGCTTCACATGGTACATTGCTGAAAAATAAGAGAAAGAGGAAGCACCTGACTCACAAATTCGTTAGCCTCCCGCGAAGAGAATACAATGCCATAAAAGCCGCTGAAATCAGAAACAAATCTATGATAGTAAAGTAAACACTTCAAAAACTTTCTCGTTCCACTTGAGAAAAATCAAACCGTTTTCTATTCCCCTCATATGTCAAACAAAATCTTACTTCAAAATGCAGATTACTGAACCAGAGAAGATCTGCTTGGCTAAGTGGATTTATGCGAAATATCAAGTGACAGACATATTTTGTTAGATACTAGGATCATCTAGAAGCCATTTGCTTGTATGATTTCCATTAGCGGAGCACTGAGATATCCTCTAAATGATTGTCTGAACGTTATTCTAAATAAATATCCTGTCTCTAAATCTTACAAAACGTCAAATGACAGAACTCGTTGTTCTCTGAACGTGAGCAATATCTCAACAGAGACTTGAAACCCAGGCGCGCTCTTACTTATCACAAATGTTTAGCTTTCTTGAGAACAGCACAGACTGAATGTTATTTTAAGACAAGCCATTTGTAAAGGTGACTCAGAGCTCGAGATCAGAGTTGAAAGAGAAATCAGAGCCTCACCCTCTATTTTCGGTTGTCAGGCAATTACGAAGGCATCTCGGAAGCTAGAAGAAATTTTATTGATCTTCAATGATAGCCAGACTACAATTTGATTTAAATTTCAGAGACATAGAGGGAACTACAAAAACAACTCCGTTACAAAACTACAAAAAACCGTTCGACAAAGAATTCGCAGAAAAACTCCTTGGAAAGCAAAAACTCATATCCAGATCCATGTCTAGACAAATTAGAGATGATCTCTACATGAAAGCCTTCCGTCGCTCAGGTGCTCATCTTTTGACAACGCGCTTGAAGAAAATTAGACTCGACAGATGAAAACAGCTTCTGCGGTGTCACGCGGTCAACGACGATGAAAATATTATTTTCATAGATGGGGAAATTTTTTGAAGATGTTTTTAATAATCAAAACGACACAATCAATGCTAAAACTTCTAAAGACCAACAAAATGTTGTTTCATGCATTCAGCGTGGCCACCATCCAGCCTCCGTAATGGTGTGGTTTCAGCAGCGACGTTAATATCCATGGAAATCGTGCGTGCTGTAGTAGCTGAATGGCCTAATGGTTTGAGGGCTTGTGTAAAAGCAATTGGTGACCATTTCGAATGAAAATTAAGAGATGTTTTTTTTTTGTTTTTTTTTTCGTGTCTATAACGGACTTAACTTGTAACAGAACTTAGGGCAGGACTAAGTATATTTGTATAATCGATTCACATAAAGGACTTATAAAACAAAATTATCAAGCATGTTTTTGAAAGAGTTCTTCTTTCCTTATATTTTTAGTAAAGAGTTATGCTACTGATATGTATTTCTAACTGCCTCCATTGTTTTTCACTACCAAATTTAGTGACGTTTTCGTCGCTGTACGTTACTGAATACCCGAATTGTCTCAAGTCACAAAAATAGACTTAAAAAATCTTAAATTGAATGAAAAAATCGCAGTACATCCCTCACTACGTTGGCAAATCAGCTTATTCCTTCAAGCTCGTTGAGAGCAGATTGGTGTTCGCCACATCTTTACATTCTGTATAGCTTAGCCACTAGATGTGGACTTGCCAACGCCGCAACATATTATAACAATTACACAGGCCTGCGAAATCTCGCTTTTTTACAGTTTCTAAAACCGCTATGGGTGTTTCCTGAAGGTTTTTTTATGCTGAAAACGGTTATGACCTTGAAAATGCTCCAGCACGTCAGGATTTTTGGCAATTTGAGGTTAAATAGTCAAAAAATGCAGATTTAGCCATTTTTTTTGAGCAAGGTAAAGTCTTTTTTTAATTTTCCACAACGGCATCAGAAAGTACTACTCTTTTGCTTTAAGGTCCTTTTTTAAAAATATTTTTACGATTAATATAAAAAAAGTTATTCTATTTTGAATTGGAGACTTTTAGATATGCAAATTCAACCTTTCTAACTCTTTCAAAATAGTATAACTTTTTTTATATTAATCGCAAAAATATTTTTAAAAAAGGACCTTAAAGCAAAAGAGTAGTACTTTCTGATGCCGTTGTGGAAAATTAAAAAAAGACTTTACCTTGCTCAAAAAAAAATTTTAAAAATGGCTAAATCTGCATTTTTTGACTATTTAACCTCAAATTGCCAAAAATCCTGACGTGGGGGAACATTTTCATGGTCAGCTGGCCCACTCTGTATTAGAATAAGAGTGTCTTTATTATCCGTGTCAAAAATTTTACAAAACTGTAACTTTAAATGCGACATTAACATGTGTCTGATTGATCGGAAGCCAGACCCTTATTGTAAAGAAAAAAAAACATATTAAAAAAATTATTAGTTTTGTATTTATTTAGAAGAGTAGAAAAATAATTATTAAGTAAAAAATTATTGAAATTTTACTTTTTGTTATATAAATTATTATAAATAAATAAATAAAATTATAATAGTTATTCTATTAATTATATAATTTTATATTATTGTATTAGTTTGGGGAAAAAGAAAGTTATTATTTTTGCGTTTAACTGTTTTATGGTCGGTCTTTAGCTCTATGACTACTAACATGCCGGTCAACTTCGATTATTTCTGTGATTTTAACGACAATATCGAAATATTGATTGACATCAAAAATGCCTGAACGAAATCAACGAAAGGAAAATTGCACTTAATTAGCTGCTACAGTAGCGGTACCATAAACTTCGTTCACAATTTCAGTGGCGTGGCTTCCATTTTCGCCTTTATGGGGTTAGAGGTAGTCAGAATTTTCAAAATATTGGATTTTTTTACATTTTCTTAAAGAATATTATCTTAAAAAGATTGTGTGAAAATTTGAAGTGAATCCGACAAATACTTTTCGAGTTATTCAACAATTCACAAAAGCCGCTCGGGCGCTCCGGAGAGTTCGAGAGCGAGTAGCTAGCAACAGCTGCAAGCAACCGAAAATAGGAAAACTTTAAATGCATTTTTCTCAAAACTGTGTTTTTTGAACTGGTGATCACAGTAATTTAAAAACCGCTTGATAGATTTCAATAAAATGTAAACTGCTTTTGAAAAACATGCAAAACTCGTGCCTCGTCGAAGGATTTTTTTGTTTTTCAAAAATTTCAATTTTTTTTTTACAATTAATGGTCGGTTTTTTTCTCGAGGCCGGGTTTTTCCTGAGGCCGCCATATTGTTAATTTTGAAAAAAAGCTTCGATCAGGTACAAGATTATCAATTAATAAAACTATATTAATTTCTCTTCTCCGATTGATTTTAGATGAATCTCCAAGGACTTGTGATGATCACCGCAAGGAGCTTCTGGAGAAACGGGCTCCAAACAAACAGCGATAACATTTACAATTATTAATTTTTTTTTTAATTTTGCTGAAGTTAAGTCAAAACATGTTAATTTTTGTAAAATGAAGCAATTGAATAGCAAAAAATTTTGAAAATCATCATTTTTTCGGGCCTCTGATTACCCTTAACCCCTTAACATCTAAAAGGCCCGAATGGAATCGATAAAATGAAAATTGCACATAATTTGCTGTTACCATGAACACCATTAACAATTTCACCGGCCTGGCTTGGATTTCCTCTTTATCAAAAAAAAACTGTAAAATGTACCGAACTTTCTCTTTGTTGACTTCCATTGCTGACACCCTGTAACTCACAACTGAATGGAACAAACAAAAAACAGCAAAAGAGTTGTTTATTGTGAAATGTCACTTTGACAGCGAGTAGAAATTTCAAACTGTTTGACCGAGACTGTACGAGGTATCTACCGAACCATCCAGCGAGAAAATAGTGGATTTATTTTTCCCCAAACTGATATGTTAATATTCATTTATAATTTTTTTGTTAATTATTAACAGTAATGAAAATCTGATTAGCTTCTCCAATTATGATTAGCTTCTCCAATTAGTCTCCTCTTCTAATTTTCAACATTTCTACCATCAACATGTAATTATATTTAAATATTCTTTGGTGCATCCTGCCTTTGAAGCATTTTTAAGACTGTTTAAAAGGTACGCACTTTCTAAATAGATTTACTCATGTGTTCATTTTGTTTTGCCAACGCAAATTGAGCATCAGTGCAAAGTAATTTTTATTCCAGCCACATGAAACATAACTTTTTATACTCCCCTGCTACACTCATAAGAATTACATTGTCATAAAAATATATTTAGCAAATTTCTATGGACTCCATACGCCTGTATGTGTGCTTACCTGTCGAATGTGTAGAGTGGCCAAATTTTATTGCATGAAAAATTCTCACATCAAAACTCATATGAATGTTGCGGTAAAAGTTTGTACACCACAGCATTGTGATGCTACCTTCTCTTGGTGGTGGTGACTTAAAGTTTCTGCTCCTAACCTGGACCTTCCTACCCGCCCAACTCACCGCTCACTGACATCTCAATGCTAAAAGCTTTTGCTTTTAGAGTTAAAGTTGAGAAATTTTGAAACTTGCTTGATCCTCCTGGAATTGGCGGTAGTGAAGTGTTGAAGTTGAAGGGAGACCACGCCTGGGAATAGAGTACTACGAGTATAAGTTATATTGAAACGCTTTAGATGCAGTAAAACTAAGGTAGGCGATTGAACACTCGAGCGTGACATGAAATGCTGGGCAACAACAGAAACCCGAAGGCAAACCACAATTTTTATTAAGTGTGATTAATGCATAGAACAAAGTATAAGGCACTTAAGTGAAAATTATTTGCGAAACAATTTTATGGCAAAAGCATATAATAAAATCATATTTGAGACGGCAGGGAGAAGAGATAAATAACTTCATTGTAATTTGAAAGCTGAGTAATAAGTTGAGAAGGAAAATACACTGTTGATATTTCGTAATTATTTTCAGATATTTAGAGAAAGTATGAAAATTTAATCATAGTAATATATTACACACACCTCCACACAAAAATACAGCATGGTGTGCATTTATGTGAGTGCTGTAAAAAAAAATTATAAAAATATCAAACATAAATTTGTCTGTTCGTTTTTCTGCTACATTCAATGGATAAATCGAAATCAAGATTATCATCACGCAAGAGGGCGGAAAACCTAAAGCAGCACAGAGAGCAGCAACGCACCAAAAATTGAGCAAAATAAAAGAATTGCAGGGACAGCAAAAAATGCATTGAAAGAAAGTCATTGAATTGATTTGTATGGAGAACTTGACAAGGGATTCCCCGAGGATATGCCAAAGCCAAATGATGTTGCAAAAATTCTATGCGACAAATGCCAAGCGGGCGTCCACAAACACAGAGACATACACATACATAAATCGGGCGATGAGAAAGCAGCAGTGCTTGCAGAAAAAGTTGCAGACGGAATGAAGAAAAAACTAACAGACGGATTAAAGAAATGACAGACAAATAGATGAGCTCAAGCAGACTGTCTACAAGTCAGCGCCTTGTGAGAGAGCGCTTGAGGAGCACCACACTACATACGAGTACGTAGCGGTATTGACTACAGTGTGTCTTACAATGGAACTGATTTCTTTACATAACAATAAAAATGCAAGAGCGCAAATAGTAAAAAACCGGAAATATGCAAGAAAATATAAAATGAAATTGTGGCAAAACTTCTTCAACACCAAAAAAATTAACATAGAAAATCTGACAAAATAGAGGAAAACCACTTTTAGTTAAGCCCATGGCAGGGAAAAAACGAAAAGATTTAAGTCAGCTAAGGCGCTTGCTTAGATGAATACGGAAGTGAACCCACAATTTATCGGTTCATTTTGCTTTATTTTCAATATTCAATATTTTGTGTTCAAATGCAATTGAAATGAGTAACGGATGTAGTGCTGCCACCTAACTCTTTTGAGCACTAACAAAAAAAAAAGAGATGTAGAAAATGTTTAAAATGCCTCAACGAATACACATTCACAATAATCAAAGAGATGAGAAGTAAGCACTCAATGGAATGATAATATTGCTGAAGCAACGCTCGATGAGCTGAGGATAGACAAGAAGCTTGCATGAGGCTGACAATTGCGTCGTCATGAATTGTCAAACCACTTGAAACGTTGCAAATTAATAAACGGAATGAAAAGCGTTGAATGGGTAAATTTTACTTAAATACATATTTTTGAGGAGTTGATACATAGCTCTATCATTAAAGATAGTATCCAAGAGTAAAGTGGAAAGGGTAAAAAGGCAGCATCAATGCTTACCACAAGAGCGCTAACTTTTACGCCCGCCAACGCTCTTCAGATTCTACTAGACTTTCTCGCCACAGCTAATTGCAAAGCAGTCGGCCTTAATGCCTGACTACCCTGGAAAGATTTCTGACATGGACACCCGACCATTCTCAGAACTCTTATGGGAACACATAGTGAACTCGATTACATTGCTCGACAATTCTGCTTGGAAATTAATTTTACCATACGAATTCCAGAAAAGTTTAACGTTATGGACCTTGACCTAGGATCAGTAGCTATCTTTACTGATGACTCTTCTTCTTCTTCTTCTTAATTGGCGCGATAACCGCTTACGCGATTTTGGCCGAGATTAACAAAGCGCGCCAGTTGTTTCTTTCTCGTGCTAACCGGCGCCAATTGGGCACACCAAGTGAAGCCAAGTCCTTCTCCACCTGATCTTTCCAACGCAGAGGAGGCCTTCCTCTTCCTCTGCTACCACCAGCTGGTACCGCATCGAATACTTTCAAAGCCGGAGCGTTTGTATCCATTCGGACGACATGACCCAGCCAACGAAGCCGCTGGATCTTTATTCGCTGCGCTATGTCTATGTCGTCGTAAAGCTTATATAGCTCATCGTTCCATCGTCTACGATATTCGCCGTTGCCAACGTGCAAAGATCCAAAAATCTTCCGCAGAATCTTTCTCTCGAACACTCCAAGCGTCGCTTCATCGTATGTTGTCATCGTCCACGCTTCTGCGCCATACGTTAGGACGGGCATGATGAGAGTCTTGTAGAGTGTTAGTTTTGTTCGTCGAGAGAGGACTTTACTGCTCAATTGCCTACTTAGTCCAAAGTAGCACTTGTTGGCAAGAGAGATTCTACGTTGGATTTCACTGATGACTCACGTCTAAATAATAAGGCTGAAATTAAGTTTACAGATACGTGACTACTACAGCGTCTTTCAGATTGAGCTAATAGCTATAAAAGAGTCAGCGCTGTGGATCAGGGTCTCGGTAACTTCAGTGCAATGGATCTCTATCTACTCTGAGTGTCCAGCTGCCATAAAAACTCTACAGCACTAAAATATTTCATCCAAAGTAACAATAGAACATTGTCCGGGCTCCGGGATACCGAGACATTCCTGTAAATTGAGCGGAATTGATCTGAAATAAGGGGACAGCTAATATACCTGTAAAATTTCGAAAAAAAAATTTTGTTTTCATAAAATGTTAATATAATCCTTTAAGAATATGTCAAAAAAATTTTAGAACGTAAATTTAAGTATTTATTATATTAAGGATCGTGAACCGCGACGACTTTATTCTTTGCCACCGAGCGCTGGGAGAGGTATAGTTATGTATTCAAACTTTAGACGCGTTTTTCTCAAAACAATATTTTTCGAATTGGCGTACACGATAACTCGAAAAGTTATTAACCGATCTCTCTGAAATTTTGCACACATCTTTTTTATGATATTACTTTCTATGTGAAAATTTTTCAAAAAAATAATTTTTTCGAAGCAAAAATAGTAGGAAAATTCGCCCCAAAATTAATTTTTTAAGCATTTTATTCCTCGAATTTTTTTTTCATTTGTTTTTAATTTATATAGAAATTATGACATTAATAAACAAAAAAAATTTTGGTTTTTTGTATTCAGGTCACTGATGCCGTTGCTACAATGCCCGCCGATTGAGGAGACCCGCTGCAACCTTCCTGGAAGAATTGAGTGTACATTCGCCATTTTAAATGATTAAAAAAAAAAAAACAAATTATATTATTTTAATGTATAAATAAACTGTATGCCAATTTTGAAAAAATTATCTTGAGTTCTTCAGGGAAAACATGGCCGTTTAAAGGTATCTGTCCCCATAAGTCAATCCTACCTTTATCTTCAAACAAGCTCCGGTTCAGGTCAGTCTATACCGCGCAGGCCAACAATACTTGGAGTCCAACAACTCTAGAGACCAATTTTGAAGTAACTAAATATTTTTGGTTAACATAAATAGACACGGAACTAATCTAGACTGGCCTTCTATTAGTACAAGATTTGGTATCATCAACGGGCACTGCTCAATAGAAAAACATGGGAAGCGTATAGGTTTTCCCCCTGATGACTTTTGTCGTAGTTACAGCAACGAGAAGAAAGTGGATAGTATTTTCTACATATAGTCACGTGATCATCTCGGACTGAGTGCTTCAACGCAATTTTCCAGATCGTTAAAAAACACATAACAACTTCCTTGCTTTCGTTACAGTAGTTAGAAAACCGTGATGTTGTTTACGGGAAATGTATTATTTATATATTTTATTAAAATCGATCATTTAAAAGATATATGTATATATTTATGTTTGTACGCCCATTTATTTAATGTTAGCTAAGGGTCCGATTGTTTTCTGTTAAAAGGTAGTTCAATCAATAAAAATCGGTAGAAATGATTGGTTGGTAAAAAATTTAGAATTTACATACTCATGTATGAGAATAACTTTAACAAGTGTGTAGGAAAGCAATTTGTCGAGCATTCGTTACATGATAGGAGAAGCATAACATCATTAACGAAAGGAATTACCAAACACCAACGCGAGTTTTAAGCCTCAGGCATAATTTTATGAAAAACTGCATACCAATTATATTTTTTTTAATTCTGACTAAAAGATTTGAAATTTGTCGAATTTTTTTAAATGAATCTTTGAAGCTTTGAGTTATTTAGTTTTTGTAGAAGCATGAGTCATATTTTTATAATAAAACAAAAAAAAAAATTAAATAAAAAGTGAATAATCAAAGCTTTGCAATTTGCCGCGATGAAATTGTTGTGAATACCCTTTATTGGATGTTTAGCCGAGCTCTTCCTTTACTTTTGATGAGTAAATGTTGGTGTTGTTCCACAAATAGGAGGACCTACAATTTTATGCAGACTCCGAATGGCAGATGGTTTGGGAAAGTGTTGATTTGAATGTCTGCGAATGTATAGTAATTGATGATTATCTGAACATTGATTGCCATATTTAATATAGAAATTTCGGTCGGTTAGGTAGCTTTTTATGATGAGATAGTAGTCAAAAGGTGCGTGACTACCATTTGGAATTCACAGGGAGAACGTAGGTTCGAATCTCGGTGAGACACCAAAATTAAGAAAAACATTTTCCTAATAGCGGTCGCCGGTCGGCAGGCAATAGCAAACCTCCGACTGTATTTCTGCCATGAAAAAGCTCCTCTTAAAAATATCTGCCGTACACCCAAATGGTGTACGCGCCAATTATATATATATAGTAGTCAAAAGGTATCCATATTTTTATTTTGTGGAGTAAGCCTTTGTGCCACACTTTGTCAAACGCTTTAGCTACGTCCAAAAGATGCCGTACAGTATCGATTGCTTTCAAGGTCTGATTGGATTTCATTTGTGATTCTATGGATCTGTTGGATAGTCGAATGTTGTTTTTTTTCTAAATCCAAATTGATCATCCGGTATTATACGTTTTTTTTTTTCAAGAAAAATTATATATGCCTTGATTGGTAGCTCTGCTAATGCTTTTGCTGTTACCATGTCGTATCCAGGTGCTTTCTTATGTGTTATTCCTTTTTTTTGATGCAGGTTATTATTTCGTGTGCATTCGTCCATTTTATTTTTGTAAAATCATAATGGAAGTGCTGCTGTATTTACTTGCTTTCGTGCCGATGCGATCCCTGCTTCTAGGACTACGTCGTTGAAATGGATAATGTCAAGTTCAATGTCAAGTTGCGTTTTTAATATCACAATTATATCACATTTGGTATAAGTTTATCGTCAATATGGTGGCGGAATTTTTTCCAGTTGGTTCTGTGCTTAAATATGCGAAAAGTTATATCTTTAGTTTTCATATAACTCACATGTAATATCGACGAGTGGTTAGAAGAAAGTTCATAGCACGACTGAATTGTCAATTGGCTATGTCTTATGTCCCTCCATGGGCTCTTCCATCAATATGGTTTGTCATATACATTTTATAATTAGGAAACTTCAGAAGACTTTTGTCAGTGAAGTGTATTTCTGCAATCAATACTATGTCAATTTTTTTTGTCAACTTAAAATTGTTTTAGCTCTAAGTAGTGCTGTGTTAGTCCATTTGCATCCCAAATTAGAATTTTAATTTAACACTTTCTTATAAAGTTAAAGTCAAAGTCAGCATATTTAATGTTATTTTTTACAGTGGCTCAAAGTATCTAAATTTCGGTCATAGATACCTTTATTTTAGGTGACAATGGTGTAAGTCGATTGAAAATTTGGCCTAATATAAAAAAGTGGGATTTATCTGCGTTGGTACACTTAGCTCAAATGATTCATAGACTTCGCTATTATTTAATTTCAACAAAAAATATAATTTGCTTACCTTTTTGTTTTGAAAATGTAGAATATCTACTATTGATTATTATTTTTGTTTTTAATATAATACATTTTTTATACACAAGCGCAGTCACCTACATCGGCTAGCGTTTGATACATTTTTAGGACTAGCTTGGCAAAAAAATCAAAATATTGTATAAAAATTTCCAATATCACTAGTCTACAAGGAAAAGTATCCGAAATAATTTAAACTAATATCTGCTTCTCTGTCCATGCAAAATTCGGATTGATAACTAAAATTAATTTATTAGTTTGAGTTTTCGAGATATCCTAACCTAAAAGTGCAAAAAACCCCATTTTTGCCCATATTTGAGGTTATGTAGCCTTGCAGATGTTTTCTTCCACCAAAATTAAAGGATGGCATCTTTAAACACAATCCTTCTTTTTTCAAATGGCGTTTTGTTTGCTCAAATATCATTTTTTTTCGCAGAGATATCGCATTTTGAAATTTTCATGTTTCGAAATTTTCCTACACCTGAAAATCGATTAAGATAACATAGACATGATATAGTCGATTACTAATTTTCTTGGGTTTGAGGGCCTGAAATATATGGATTAATAGTATGTAAATTTGGAGTTTGTGGGTAAGCCTGCTTGCGGCATGATAGGGGTGGTTACTAGGGGTTAGGGCTGTGTGTGACTCGGTACCCAAAGGTTAGATAGTGTAGGGATGTGGTGAGTGAGCACACTTATGGTGTGAGACAAAATTTTAAGAAAAATAAGACTCAATTCAAGAAAATTAGTAATCGAATATATCATGTCTATGTTATCTTAATCGATTTTCAGGTGTAGGAAAATTTCGAAACATGAAAATTTCAAAATGCGATATCTCTGCGAAAAAAAATGATATTTGAGCAAACAAAACGCCATTTGAAAAAAGAAGGATTGTATTTAAAGATGCCATCCTTTAATTTTGGTGGAAGAAAACATCTGCAAGGCTACATAACCTCAAATATGGGCAAAAATGGGGTTTTTTGCACTTTTAGGTTAGGATATCTCGAAAACTCAAACTAATAGAGCAATTCTGAGGCCAGATTTGGATTCAGCGCATCATAAACCTTCGGAAATATATAGTCTGGTTTCTGGGTCTCAATGTTGGTTAAATTTTGTCGGCCTGTGTATTCTTACGTGCACATGTTTTGATGCTATTTGTGAATCTATTACGATTTGAAAATTGTTGAGCGATTTCTATAAAAATTATTGTTAAGAATCACATTTCGATTTTTAATTAATCGCTCATATAATACAATCATACGTCGGGTTATAGTTCTTTAATCACCACACAAAAAAAAAAAATTCCACTCGGAAATAAAGATTTATTTTTTACATATATTTTCTTCAGAGCTCTGCTTGCAAGCACACACTGGTCAATTCAAATAGTTATAATATTTATGCCCGAAATCTGTAAGCAGTCTCAAGTTACTAATTAAGGCTTTTCGTTTTGAAATTTGATTCTGAGACTAGTTGCAATTCAGTAAGCAATCTCACGTCATTAGTCTCAAAAAAAAGTCACTAATTAGTGATCTACTTCTGAGCAGCTCACAAAATGAAAAATATGGAAGAGGAATTAATTATTTTATATATATTGCAAAAATAACGCGAAAATGAAGCGAAGTGATATGTTTTGGGTAAACATTTCTTAAGGTAGTAGTAGTCTGGCAACTTATTTTGAAAATTTCGAATTTAGGTTTTTTACATATTTTGAAAGTGCGATATATTGGTAATATACTGTACAAATTTTAGACGGAAATTCGAAATATTGACGAAATTATAGAACATACATGAGAGCGGCTCGTACTTGCGCGCACTAAGCCGCTAAAACTTTAAACGCGTTTTTCTCAAAACAACGTTTTTCCGGATGGCCATCGTGAAAACAAATTTTCTATCTAACGGATTGAGCTGAAATTTAGATATGTTTTTCTACACATCAATAGTTCTGGCGGGTAGTAGATTTATTTTATTTCGTCTCTAACTTTCCATTTTTTAGTCCGATTTCCATTTTAAAAAAAGGCAATTTTCTTACGAAGCCCGCCATTTTGTTATTTTTTGTCAAAATCATTTGATCTTACTACCCGCCAGAACGCCAAGCACACTGATTAATAAGCAATTTGTTTTTTCTGTTTCAGATGACCACAAGTGACGAAATCACGCCGGCCAGCCACTGTACCTCTTTTTTTTGCCGCTTGCTGCAGTGTACAAAATAATATCAAAACATTAAAAAAAAAAAAACTTTATTTTTGTACACCTTCTGATACCTTTAATAACATATCAGAAAATCAAACCGATTGAATTTAATTTTCCCTTCCAAAAAATGATCCAAACATGGCCTCAAAAAACGTGGAAGTTACCAGACAACTACCTTAAGAACACGAATAATTGTGAATTTTTTAACGTTTTAGAAATATGCGTAGACGGATTCCGGCAAGTTTACGCAGCCTTCCTTCTGGAAGACGACATTTTCAAGAGGTTTTTAGATTCCCGGAATCCTTCTGCTGGGAACTTATTCAAGATCTCAAACCACTTGACAAGTTTGAGCGGAATTCCCAGCTCGTTCATTTCAACGGAATGTATATAGAGATGCAATTCAACATTTATCGATTATTAATTTTGTTTGTCTCAATTGAGATGTTGATAAACCGATTCAGGTAAAAGGTTTATAGAACAGAAATTATAGACGTTATTTTGTATGAGCTTAGTAATACTCATATTCTTTATGTTTTTGATGAAGAATTTCGCTTGATAAATGAGTTTAAAAAATTCCAGTACATATGGATTCGATAAGTGAATTTTTGCTCAACTTTTTGACGATCTCTAGCCGATACGTTCCATCAGCTGACTGTCTCTATTTATTTTCACCATTATATTTGGTGAAATTCTTGTGAATTTCCCTTACTGAATAGCAAAATCGTCTCATGTCACAAAAAGAGTCACTAATTTATAATCTCAATTTTAGTGACGCTTACAGCATTCGGGCATTAATCTCTTTGCGATTTGCTTCGCTGAGCTGAGATGATGGTGAAGTAAGGTGTGGTGAGTTAAAGAGTTGAGATAAATTCTGGTGCATTTGGGTGAGACCGCCATTTTGAGTTTTTCGATCTGCCAAAAAACAAAAAAAAACTCAAAAATTAATTTATATTTCCGAGAGAAAATATTGTGAAATGAGTTTTATTTTCCATCAATACAATAAAAGTAAGAAATATATTATTATTATTGATCAAAAAATATATGTCGATAAATAATTTTTCGTCTGAGCAAACTGAAAAATATATTATTACTAGCTTATACCCGTGGGTTTCACCCCACATTTCTATCAAAAAGTATGCAATGTAAATAAAAGAACTTTAACTTTTTTAAGTCAGTTTAGGTATTATTTAAAACGACCGGATATACGACATTTTTTGTTATATTATTTTGAGTATAAATAAAAAGGTTTTTCGGTGCGCCAACTCTGGAGCAGGCTACATATAATTGGCCATGAGTAAAACATGAGTTGGTTAGATTGACTCCTGCTACAGCTAATGATTGTCCCTGAGCTTTATTTATGGACATTGCGAAAGCCAGTCTAATAGGAAATTGGAGGCGTTTAAAATTGAAAGGCATATCCGTCGGTATCATTGGAATTCTTCGTATGAAAACTTTGTGGTTTTCAAAATTTCCTGATAAAACCATAGCTTCTATAACATTCGGTAAAAGTTTCGTGATGATTAGCCTTGTGCCATTGCATAAACGTGGAGGATCCAAATTACGCAGCATAATTATCGTGGCCCCCTTTTTGAGCATCAGTCGATGAGGAGGAATTCCTGATGGGTCCAAGGAGTTAAGAAACTCAACGGGATAATGAACAGCCTGGGATTCTTCGACGACTGTGTCAATAGAATGATAAGTTGTGACAGTTCCTGGTAGTATTTCTTGAATTTTGGAATTAATGACATTTACATCGTCATTCTTAGGTGCCAAAATTGCCCTTTCTCGAAGCCATCTATAGTTTGTGTGATTGGCTGAAATATTTGGAAATACCCTTTCTATCAAAGCATCGACTGATAACATAAGTTGACAAAAACCTGGAGGAAAAGAAATTAAATTTGGTGGTAAAGAAACTGGTATTTTTCCATTGCCTATTGTAAGAAGTTGTTCAGAAAATTTTCTGCTGAAGCATCTCCTCCCAAATGTGCTCTCATATTTGTAGAAAGTGTCAATTTTTGAACGTAGTCCCATAGGTATGACGATTTTAAGCAGGCATTCACTTCATCTGCGGCGGTAAGCTTTCCCAATAAGAGAATGCATTCAATTCATCAATACCTCTATCGTTGATAATATAAATTCGTTTCTATATCAAATGGTCTAACCCCCATTTTTCTCTAAGCTCATATTTTTTCTAGGAGTACTAAATACTAACTTCATTAAACTTTTTACCAATTTTTGGTATTCTAATATACCATAAATGCGTCCAGTAATATGCAGTATGAAAAATCCCATTTGTACAGGAGGTGTCATGCCTCATTTCTAACTATCACCAGTTTTCATGCAGGTGTTAGGTATTAACCTTATATAATCTCTTACCGAATTTCAGTTGTCTAGCCCAAATACTTCCGGAGATATGGACAATGAAAAATTGCATTTATATGGGACGTGCCAAGCCCCCTTTTTCGTTTTTCTCAGTTTTCTTGGAGGTGTTAGGAATTAACCTCATATAACCCCTTCCCAAATTTCATTGGTCTAGCCTAAATACTTCCAGAGATATGGACTATAAAAAATTCCAGTTGTATGGGAGGTGCCATGCCCCCTTTTTTCGTTATACGCAGTTTTTCTGGATGTGGTAAGGATTAATGTCATATGACCCCTTACAAAATTTCAGTAGTCTAACGTAAATACTTCCAGAAATACGGACTGTTAAAACATCCAGTTGTATGGGAGGTGCAACACCCCCTTTTTCGTTATACGCAGTTTTTCTGGATGTAGTAAGGATTAATGTCATATAACCCCTTACCAAATTTTAGTAGTCTAACGTAAATACTTCCAGAAATACGGACTGTTAAAAAATCCATTTGCATGGGAGGTGCCACGCCCCCTCTTTAGTTATACGCAGTTTTTGTGGATGTGGTAAGGATTAATGTCATATAACCCCTTACCAAATTTCAGTGGTCTAACGTAAATACTTTCAGAAATACGGACTGTTAAAAACTCCATTTGTATGGGAGGTGCCACGTCCTCTATATATATCAAAATATTTTTTAGCCTATGACCATCCCGGTAAGGTATCCAGTTCGTGTTTCAAATTTGGTTACGATCGGTTTATGCGTTTAGGACGCAAGTCGATCTATAGATACATACATAATTTGAATTTTATATATATAGAAGAAGATTATTGATGTCAAATTCTAAAATCTTAAAGTTTTGTTTAAATAGTTTTTTTTTTTTTATAAAATTCGGACCCTGCTCTTCATTGCAGATGGCTATCTATGTGCCTAAGCCCGCTCAAATGCTTAGTTTAAAGGTGAATTCATACAAGGTTGTTTCGCTAGAGCAACACCAATATTTATGTTTTTTTTTGGAATTTGGAGGCAGGAAATGAGTGACCAACACTTCATAAGCCTAGAAGTTAAAAATTTTTATATAGAGTTTTTTAAAGTGAAATATTTTCAATTTTTTAACATTTTGAGTTTTTATTTTCTGTTTTTTTTAAGAAATAAATTCGTTTTGAAGAAGATAATTTTTTTTGTTTTCAAATTGCAGCGAAAACATTTTTTTTTTTTGATATTTGGACCACTTGACATACTATAGAATGACTAAATTTAACCACTTGATAAACCAAGAACAATTGGAAATTTTGGTATAGAGGTTTTTAGAGTGAAAATTTTCTTTCAGAAAAAAGAAATTATTTTAGAAAAAAATTTAGTTTCACGTAAAACGTGAAATTAGTATTATGCTTTAGGAAAAATAGTTGTCGATAATCATTTAATTACAATAGATTTGAAATTTTTTCGAAAGTTTATTTATTTTTTTCCTGTGTTTGGTTTGTCATCTGTTTTGATGACTCCAAAGCATAACCCAGGATCTGAGAATTAGAGAAAAAAAGGACTTTTAGACCAAAGATAGGGGCTTGATAATGATACTTCCCTGCAACTTAAGTAACGTGATTATTCACCGACAAGATTTAATCCTATACATTTTCAAAAAAAGATGGACTGACCTCTACGAACTCATAAGCAATCCCTAAACGCTACGACGCCAATTCAGTCTTCAAATTGTTTAATTGTTTTCCCTTTTGACTATCCTCATTATTGTTTTTTTCTACATTGATTGACCTCATTATTGTTGTTGCCATTGTCTGCTCATTGCAACTTTATACCATTGTGAATTTATGCCACGGTAAGTGATTTTGGTCACAGAACCAGCAAACAATAAAACGCAAAAAAACTTCGATCGGTTTTAATGAAATAAAAGCATAAGAATGCGAAATCAAACTGCAAAAGAATTGGGTTGGATGTGGGCAAGGATGCGTTGACGGTTGCACTTACTTATTACAATTGCCATCGCTGCACTCAATGATGATGTGGGCTATGCACACACACACACTCGAGTTGCCGTTTCATTCGCTTTGTCGCCAAATTGCCGCGTTCGCGCTCTCTTCGGGGTTTTGTCAAAATTGTTGACAACTTTGACAGTTTGAAGCGACTTTTGAAAAGCGACAGCAATAGCAATGTGCTTAAAAATGCTCAGGCGCAAAGGAATCTTTAATGTACCCGCATTGGCTGTGAGCGTTTGTGTGCAGAGCACACATATTGACTGGCAATGAGTTGGCGACCAAAGGCAGTGGCGATAACAGGTTTCTATATCGCAGTGGATTAGCGCCTTGCAGGGCATACCGTGGGCTGTCTGCAATGAAAATCAACTCAAATACATACAGAAATATTGTTTCTTTGTGAACTCTCAAAACAATTTTAACGTTCGTATTTATTTATCAGAAATTTTCTGATAAGTCAAAAAGCTACACTTCAAGCGGGATTTCTCCCTATCCCCATTTTACTCGTAGCTAATATTTGCTGAAATATTCTGCCAAGTAAGTAGCGGGTATTGGTATTTATTACAATTTTTCGTAGGGCCTTCAAGGAACCATTTCGAAATAATACACTTATGCCGATAATAACATAATCAAAGTTTTTTTTCAAACACATTTCCCAGTACCGGCTTTAGTTCTCGCCGCGAATTCTCTATGGAATCCCAAAGTGGATTGTTCGGTGATATTATTTGAGTTCTGGAGAGCAATGATAGTCTTATATCAAACCCAATTATTGCCCTCTCTCACCGACCTGCTTGAAGAGCGTTGTCTGCATAACGTACAGCTCACTATTGATTTGTCACCGGACCTTGAAGGGCAAGAGTTTATTAATTACCACTATCTAAAAGTGTTCAACTACAGAGAAAGTTCATCAGCTGTAGAAAAACTAAGAGGTATACCACCTTAAACCATAATTCATTTATTGATAAAGCTTAGTATAGAATTTTTATAAGTAAAAGACGAGTCCCCAATATCAAAGTTGCTGGATCGAAAGTTGAAATCTTGACAAAAAAAATCCAAATGGCTTATTTAGCTAGTAATTTGTTTTGGATGAATATTAAAACCGAGCAATAAAGCGCCCTGATACTCAAGAAGACTCGTTAAAGTTAACTTCCGCCAGAAGTAATGTGCTTGAGTTATGACGTGGTGTGTTATCGTGGTAAAATAACCCTTAGTTTTCTCTTCAAATCTCGCCTTTTCCGATGAATTTGATCTCTCGAAAGCTACATAACATTCGGATAATATTCTTTACTTACCGAATTTTTTTACATTGACAAGTACTATCAAAACTTTTTTCAAGTAATCTATTTTTCGAAAATTTTTCACAAAATGCATGTTTTTTGCACTACCAAAAATTTAGGCTCAATTGAAAGATTGGCACCGCACCCCTAAAAGAAATAAACGGTTTTTAATAAGAGGTGTTATTTTGATATTCAAAGAAAAATGCTATTTTTTAATATAAATTATTGGATGTTTATTTCATTATAAAGAGGAAGGTATGCCGTTAATAATGGAAAATAACATCAGGCAAATGACCACCACGACCACGCTTACAAGAAATATCTTTTTCATTAAATTTTCCATAACCGAATTGCAAAGTGGCTGCCCTATGTCCTCGATAGCCTCGCGAATTCCATCTTTGAGGTCTTGAATCGACCCTGGGCTGTTGGCGTAGACCTTCTCTTTCATGTGGATCCAAAAAAAAAAGTCACAAGGTGTTAAATCACAAGATCTCGGTGGCCAATTGAGATCACCTCTCGAAAGATAACATGATCCGGAAACTATTCCAGCTCACTAAATTTTAGTATAATAAAATGAATGATTCAAACCTTACGTAAAACCATAAAATTCTTGTAAATTTCAGGATGCATGTATTGTACTTTCTCGACAGAGTGAAAGGGCAAGTCTAAATGTGAAGATTGGCAAAGTAACTAGAAAAGCCGTAAAAGGAATTTAAAGATTACCGGCATCTGAACTGGTCCTTATTGTTTTTGTTTAGATTTATAGTATAGAGCTTTCGACAAGAACATCTATCAAGTCGTCTGCTTAATACCTTTGAGTTCCTGTTTGGTATACTTTGGTCCTCCTCGATGGATTGATATCTTGCTGCGATTAGGAGGTTTAGTAAAAACAGTGATTCTGAGAGCGTTGCTGGCGTTAGCTAATGTGGGGCCTCCCCAGCCGGCAAGGTCGATGGGGAGCAGCGAAGCTAAAAACAATGCACCTAGTAGCATTTGACCACAGGTTAGTGCTAGCTACAGCATCAAGCGGCTCGCGATATATTTGTGTTACTTGGGTATGTTCATATGCCCCGGCAATGGCAGCGCGCAATTAAGGGAAGCAACAACCATTGGATTAATCCCTTATCTTTTCGAAGCAAACTGATTACAGAAACCAAAAACAAAGTAAAGAAGAAAAATAATACGATTGATCCTAAGCTCCACCCGGAGTTAGAGGATATTATATACTATATATAGTTAACATACATATAAAGGGTGTTTATTAAGAGCTGTAGAACGTAAAATGTTAATATATTTATTTATAATTGGCGCAAGCACCTATTTTGGGTGTTTGACGGAGCTCCTCCTCCTATTTGTAGAGTGCATCTTGATGTCGATCCACAAATGGTAGTGATAATATACACAGAAATATTGTTGGAACTCATTTTTTTTATTTTAATCTGGTAGATAATTTCATGGCATTCAATTTTTAATATGATTTTTCGCATATGTACGCCGCGGCTAGAAGTTATAAAAAATAAAAATTAAAAAAAATTAAATTCTATCAATTAAATTTTGGACTATTTCTTCCACTAAATCTAAATAATAAATCTAAATGAGCGCAATCAGCAAAAATGCGAGGCAAACTTAGGTCACATGGCTTCAATTCTTACACGAGCTGTATTTTAAAGGCTCGTAAGCAAAGATCCATATGTAAAGTGTTCCATTTAGCCGAATAACAAAGGCCAGTAAGTTGGGAACGACAACAAATCGATATTTCGACGTCTTCTTCAACACTTTGCAATATGAACTTCGTGAGCAATTTTTTTTTTTTTTTCAAAGTAAATTTCCACAATTCGGTTGCGTTGTACTGGCGTTAAAGGAATCATGATGACTTGCCCAACCTTACTGAACAGAAATGTCCACACAGTTTGCGCTTCTCTGCTGCCAAATCATACTTATCGATATCGATAGTTCTCACACAGCTAAAAAACACCCGATACTTCTGCATCTTTTCTTAGCAGATGTTTTAATATCTTTAATATGACAGCCTCAAAGGACAAAGCTATAAAAAATATCTTAACACTTATATTTGGAAATTTATCGCATCTACTCTCAGTACGATGTGCCTCGTACCGAGCACTTTAATCTCCTTTCTCTGGAAACTATAATTTTCAAGTAAGCTGGGCTCATAAATTGAACAAATCTTGACCGATTTACTTTCAATACAATTTTAATTGCATACATTTGTATACAATTACAATACACTTTGTAAATGTATAAAAGCCAAAAAATGTTTCAAGATCGTCTAATATCAAACTAAAATATAATTTCTTAAAAAAAAACGTTTAACCCTAGAAGGGTACTGTGAGTGAAATTTACTCACATAAGGAATAGATTTGTTCGTAAATCTGCAGGTTGGCCACACTGAAAGTCAAGCCACTAGCAGTGCTTGGCCCACTTTGTCATTAGTCGGCTGCCGCAAGCATTGAATGGTGTTGTTTGATTTATCGCACTTGTGGACAATTTAAAAAAAGTTAGTGAGTAAAATTTACTCATCGGTACCCTTTACGTACTAAATTGTGTGAGTCAAATTTATTTATCAGTAACTTACTACGTGTCTAAAAAATATATTTTGTGCTGAATTATGACAACTATGTTTATATTTTGTATTAATATATGTTACCGTAAAGAAAACTACAGAGCATACAAATGGCAGGTCGCGGGCTATCAGAACAAAATATTTTGGATGCAATACTTGAACTAGAATCTGAGGAAGAAGATAATTTGTAGTTGGAGCTTTGTAACTTTGATGAGGATTCTTGGGACAGTGATGCAGATCCGGAATATCAACAAGAACCGGAAGAATTAAATGATGTCGAAGAAAATTTGATACACGGAACCATAAATGCAGAAGAAGATGAAAAGGAAGAAAGGGAGGAAACACCTGGAAGCAGAAAACGTAAAAACAGAAACTTATTGAGGGGAGAAGAAATGAAAGATCAGCTGCCCAAGAAATTCGTGAAACAGAAGAGGTAATTACAATTATTACACCTAGTACTAACAATCTGATCGGAAAAGATGGAAATTTTATGTGGAGTAAGGAACCTGTTGCTGCGCTAGGTCAAAAAATATTGTTCACATTCGCCCTAGCCCAACAGCAAATGCAAAAAATTCGTTGTGTCCTGCCAGCTGCCTCAAACTGTTTTTTACCGCAGACATATTGGAAGAGATTTTGGTTTATACAAATAAAGAAATAAACATTCAAAGGGAGAACTATAACGATAAATCTCACGCGATTTTGTCAAATTTGGAAATGGACAAACTTGAAGCATTTCTTGGTTTGTTAGTCTTGTCCGCTGCTCTCAAAGATAATCACTTGGCAACACATATGATGTTTGACACTACCTACTGTGGGGAAAGGTACAAGGCAACCATACCTGAGAGAAGGTTCAAATTTATCCTAAATTGTCTAAGGTTCGATGACAAAGAAACAAGAACTGGCCGGAGAAGACCAAAAGGGGCCAAGAAAGTACTATGTATAATTTTTGTAGTTATACCAAACGTAGATACACCACCACTTATTGCAATTGTGGATTAGCTATTTGCGGTGAATATGCACAAAAAAAGTGCCCTGAATGTGCTTGAAAAACAATTTTTATGTATTCATAATCGTCAAAAATCAATAATAAAGTATTATTTTTGCTTATTTTACTTATTATAATAAAAAATTACACTTATATTATGTGCTGGCTTTAAATTTTTTTCATTTAAAACTACTATTTTACAAAATAAATCAGATAATAACGTAACAATTCTGAAGTGAGTAAAATTTACTCATCGGTACCTATAAGCCTACAATTTAACCGTACCCTTCTAGGGTTAAGTGAAAAAAAATGTAAGTCTTACTGTTTTGACTGCTACTTCTTCAAACTTCTGTCACTGCACAGACGCGTACTTATGTATGTTTGTGCTTGCTACAATAACACAAATGCCGCCTTAACGCTGCCTAATCCACGCATGAGTATCCTGACTTGAAAATCCCAAACAGGCGAACAAACGAATGAAGAATTTTGCTCGCGTAGCGCGTAAACTTAATGAAATTCACCATTTTTGTTGCTTCCACCTTTGACGACCGTCGACAGCCAGAGGGCTTGGTTAGGTGGCTAGTTGAACGGCGGCTGCTTGCGGCTACCTTAGAAAGAAAGGGCTCTTCTCATTAAGAGTCTGGCAATTGACAGCAAAAAATTGCGACGTTACGCACAATTTTTTCATCAAACGAGTATGGGACCAAAAAAATATGCAATACTTTTATTTCATGGCTTTTATTTATATGCATGCACACACATATGCATGTATTTTTTATATGGTATGTACATATGTTTAGAAGCCAGACTTAGCCACTGCCATTGCAGCTATATAATATACCTTCGATATATTTTCTGTGCCGGGAATGGCTGAGGTAAACAATTAAAATGACATTTACTGACAGCTGACAAAATGTCCGTTGGTAATTTCAAATGCTGTTGAAAAAGCTACAACAAAAATACGTGCATCAATCGACGCCAAGTGTTTTTTATTGGAATCGCTATAAACCAACAATAAGCAAGCGAATTGTCGTTTGGCGCATTGCAGGAATTCCTTGAGGAACAACGTGCGCTGTTGGGCGCATAAATTGCAAAACTATTAAAATGTTTACAACCAATGCCGCCAACCGCCAACCACCAGCCACCAACCATCACAACTTGTACCGCTGTCGCCTCGATGTTGAAAATTGTTTATTTCATTGCCGCAACATAAAACAGATACTTTATATCATATGCCGTAATTACAAAAATTTCAAATCACATGCAATCCGGTTAGATACGCTGCAGCCAAAGATATCCACCAGCCCAGCGATGCCTTTTGGCGGCGACGACTGCGGCAGCAGCAGCAATTGGCAATTGCCAATTTGGCTGTGAAATTCAATTTCCATATCGGTGCCGCGCGCCGTGGTTTAGTCGCTGTTCCCAGCGCTCACCCTTACAGATGTATGTACATGCATACATGCAAATATATTTATTGATCCCCATTTTTTATAGATGTGTACCCTTTTTTATACATTTCAGTTGCATTTTTATTTGGTTATTTTATTGTTTTTGTGGATGTGCACATTTTTTGTTTGCTTGACTGGAGTTGTTTCCATTTTATTGCCCAATTTAGATGCGTTTGTTTGAATATTGAATATAAGAATCAAATAAACACACACACACACATACTCGTACACTCGTTTTCATATGTGCACCACACAGATGCAACCCAACTAGCCAATTCTTTCATACTTGGCAAGTCTGAAGCACAAATCTAAAACATTACCTCGATTGCGATCATCAACGATAACTCTGCAAGGTTTTTTGTATTCATCTATCAAAAAGTAAAGTAAATTTCAGCTTCGTTAATGGGGAAGGAGCTTGCTTGAGATGGTTTGAAAAAGACGTTTCTACTCGAATTTTTGGGAAAAAGTTTCAAAAAATTTTGTGTATGTTTTAATCAGAGCTATTGCATTACGAATAATAATCAATAATTCTTCACCCCTTTTTTAGTTTTAATTGCAATTTTTAAATTTTTTTTACATTTTCCAACAATTAGTATAAATAAAAAAAATAATCAAAAATAATTGAACCCAAAAAAAATAATCAAAAAAGTTTAAATAAAATAAAGCATTACTTTAATTAAAAATAGTCAAATAACTAAAAACAATTAAATAAATTAAAAAAAATAAATTTTGAAAAGTATTTAATAAAAATATAAAAAAATAGGCATCAATTTTTCAGCCTCTTTTAATATTAATTTTTTAATTTTGTTTAAATTACCCAGCAATTAATATAAATTATGAAAAAAGTAATCAAAATAGTTTGGTCATTCAAAAATAATCAAAAAATTTACATAAAGTAACGCACTATTTTAATTAAGAATAATTAAAAACAATTAACTAATAATTTTTTGAAAGTAGTTAATAAAAATTAAAATAAAAAATAGTCAATAATTTTTCAGCCTTTCTAATTTTAATGTTTTACATTTCCCAGCAATTAGCATAAATTATAATAAAAAATAAAAATAAAAAATAATTAAGTAGTTAAAAAATTATCAAAAAAGTTTGAATAAAATAACGCATTATTTTTATTAAAAATAATCAACTAATTGAAAACAATTCACTAATAATTAAACAATTTATAACAATTTTTTAAAAGTAAATGATAAAAATTAAAAGAAATAGTCAAATTTTAATTCTTTTTCTATTTTATATTAATTTTTTTTTTAAAGTAGTTAATAAAAAATTTAAAACAATAGTCAATAATTTTTCAGCCTTTTTAATTTTAATGTTTTACATTTTCCAGCAATTACTATAAATTATAATAAAAAAATTATAAGTCATAAAAAAATAATCGAAAAAGTGTAAACAAAATCATGCATTATTTTAATTAAAAATAATAAAATAATTTAAAAAAATTAGCTAATAGTTTTTTGAAAGTAATTATTAAAAATAAAAAATAAAAAAATAGGCAATAATTTTTCAGCCGCTTTTAATTTTAATTTGTTTTTTTTTTTTGGGCTTACATTTCACAGCAATTATTTTATATTATTTTAATTAAAAATAAACAAATAATTGAAAACAATTAAAACGACAAAAAAAAATTAAAAACGTTTAAATAAAATGACTTATTATTTTAATTAAAAACAATCAAATAATAAAAACAACATAATTTTTTGAAAGTATTTAATTAATAAAAATTAAAAAAAAAAATTTTACTAATTTTTCAGCCTTTTTAATTTTAAGTTTCATTTTAATTTTTTACATTTCCCAGACATTAGTACAAATTATATCATAATAAGAAACAAATTAAGTCATTAAAAAATAATCAAAAAAGTGTAAATAAAATCATGCATTATTTTAATTAAAAGTAATCAAATAATTAAAAAAAAAATTAGAAAAAAAAAGAATTTAAAATACAAATCATTATGATTATTAATCACTGTTTGGCAGGCATAGTTTTAACATCTTTGAAATAACATATTTTAATATATTGAGTAGTCGAAAAAGTCTTTTCGTATTTCTAATCAAACTTGAACTAATTTTTTATATTTATAATGAACCTTATTAAACCAAATATAATATGTACCATTTTGGTCGACCACCTTTTGCCATTTTTCTTCTAGAGACATTATTCCATCAGTGTAAAACTCTTGTGGTTTCTCGGTGAAAAACTGCGACAAGTAATTTTCACAGGCTTCTCTTGAAGCCAACTTTACTCCATTAAGGGAGTTCTGCATTGACCGAAACAAATGGTAGTCCGATGGTGCAAGGTCAGGACTATATGGTGGATGCATCAAAACTTCCCAGCCAAGCTCTCCCAGTTTTTGCCGAGTCATCAAAGATGTGTCTGGCCTAGCGTTGTACTGATGGAAGACAACACATTTTCTGCTGATCAGTTCTGGCCGTTTTTTTCGATTGCTTGTTTCAATCTCACCAGTTGTTGACAGTAAAGTGTAGAATCAATCGTTCGAGCAGGTTGGATCAGCTCATAGTGGATGATTCCTTTCAAATCCCACCCAACACACAGCATAACCTTTCGAGGCGTCAATCCTGGCTTTGCGAGCATTTGTTGAGCTTCACCACCCTTGCACCATGATCTTTTTCGCACATTATTGTCGTATTTGATCCACTTTTCGTCTCCTGTTACCATTCGCTTCAGAAATGGTTCGATTTCATTTCGTTTCAGCAAAGAATCGCAGATGTTAATTCGGTCCATTAAATTTTTCACAGACAATTCATGTGGTACCCAAACATCGAGCTTCTTTTTGTAACCAGCCTTTTTTAAATGGTTCAAAACCATTTGATGATGAATGTTTTGTGCCTTGGCGTTGAAATGGCAGCTTATGTGACGGTCCTGGTGAATCTTTTCCATAATTTCATCGACTTTTTCAACGATAGATCGACCGGAGCGAGGTGCATCTTTCACATCGAAATTTCCAGAACGGAAGCGAGCGAACCATTGTTGTGCTACACGAACTGATACAGCATCGTCTCCGTAAACTTCACAAATATCATTGGAGGCTTGCATGGCATTCTTCTCTTTTTTATACAAAAATTTCAAAATATAGCGAATTTCTTCATTATTTTCACTCATTTTTGAACAGTCATAACTTTTTTTCAACTTCTCCGAATTTAATTTTTTTTTTGGTTAAATGAAGCTTAAAATGTCACCTTCCTAACACCATATGATATGACACAATCTGATTGGTAGCACTGGAGGTAGATGACTCCAACGACATCTATTGACAAAATACGGAAAATACTTTTTCGACTACCCAATATATTTGAAAACATTTGAGCATTTCTGGGTGACAAAAAAAGAGATTTCCAAAAATATTAATTTACAATTTTTGTGGTTGAACAACAAATTCCAAAACTATTAACTTTTTAAAGATTTTGATTTTTAAATTTTTTTTGTTCATCTAGAAGAAAACGTTACGAAATTAAACTCTCTTTGATAGGGTGTTCTACAAAAAAATCGATTGTGCATTCAAGAAAAGAAAACCAAAATAAAATAAAATTGCTTTGACTTGATATGAACAACGTTAAAGAAATTTTTTTCAAAATTTTCCCAAATTTTTTTTTCAACAATTTGTTTTTTTCTCAATTTTTGCCATTAAATTTTTTTTATTTTTCCAAATTTTCGTTCAGCATTTTATTTTAAATTAAAATTTAAGATAATTTTTTACTAAAAAGTCTAGGTTATGATTCATTCCAAAAAAATATTAGTTGTTTTAAATTATGTCCTTTAATTCAGAGAAATCATAAAAAGGAGAAGACATGAAAACGAGAAAACGAGCATTAAGTTTTCAGTAAGCACCGTAACTACCTGACGTGCGCTTCCTTTTGGTTTTATACCTAGGGAAACACGGATAAGGATTCCGTCGTAGTCGAATGGAAGTGCGCAGGTTTGAATCTTCTGGCATGAATCTCCAATTGATTGAAAAAGTTTTGTCGAGTAGCAATCGCTCAGAGTGTATTTCTGTCATGAAAAAGCTCCTTATAAATAGAATATAAAAATGTAGGCCGCTCTATTTGTGGGAAAAAATAAGCACACTACAAATTCAAGAAGGAGCTCGCTTTGTTTCGGAACGGTAGTCCCAACCAACCCATTCGGCTATGGCGGCCGCTCTCTAATACCTTTAGTACTTACTTAGTCAGTTGTCATTTCACTTATTTGTTGGCAGAGTGCGGGTTCCTGCAGACGTTGAACACTGATTTGGGGTAAACTGTGTATGTAGAATTGTTAGTTCTTTGGCACTCTCGAGAATACTTCACTCCGCTAAGGTGTTTAGCGTTGTCTCCTACAAAAGATATATTAAGTTAAGGCATTACACATATTGTTCATTGGGTAAACGAGTGAGTGTGAGTGTGTGTGCTGCCAAAGTAAATAAAACGGAAAACAAAAAAGTCAAAAAACTACGACATAAAATGAACCAAACTTGCTTTTCATTTTTGTTGCACTCTTTTAATTGTTGTTATCGCTTGCTGCAAAAAAACTACAATTTGGTGGCTTGTTGCTTCAATTTGATGCGTTTTCACATTGTTGTTGTTATACATTTTCATTGCCATTGATTTTTTACTCCTTTGCATTTTATTTTGCTGCAGTTCTTGCATTTTTACTGCTTCAATCGTAAAAATTAATTTTCAATATGGAATTTCACTGCAGTACAAAATCAAGCTACAGTAAGAACAATAGCAAAAACAAATACACCAACAGCTGCCACTAAGCGAAGCAACCAACTCCTAGTGCTGACGTTGCTGTGGCTGTTTCTGCTGCGCAAAGACATTTTTATTGTGCAGCAATAATTCTTGTGCCAGCCAAAGTCCCAGCCAACAAACCAAACAACAAGCCAGCCAAGCTTTACAGGATCAGCCGCTGAGACATGGCGTTGGATTTAAATTTCAGGCGCGGCAGAAGAACTTACAATTGGATGCCCTGCTTGCTTTTTATTGCAAATCGAGTGCAGAGTAAAATAAAAAAAACTTAAATTATTTTATTGATGGTGAATGGTAGTGGCGGTGCCGTTGGCGGGGGCCGGTGCGGGAAGAGAAATTCAAAGTCTATGTTGTAGCAATCAGCAAAGGGCCAATGTAATAAAAATGTAATTTGTGATGAAGAGGTGAAGAAGCGGTGCAGACAGCGGGTGGTGAGTGGTTGGTGCAATGCTTGCTAGGTGCCTGCCATAGTAAAATTACGACTATTCGATTTTGATTCTGCACAGGCTTCAAGTGTGCGGCTCCAAATAAACAATAAACATATTTTCTTATTATATATTCGTTGATAAGTTAATTAAATTGTTCAATAACCGCGTGCAATGTGGCCCAGGAATTACTGATAAATGCATTTCATATATATTTGTAAATATAGGTTAGGTTAGGCTGTCGGGCCTGAACATATACACTTAGGTTATGATGGCAAGGAGGATTACTAGCAACCACTGTTCGCTAACGCGCTTATTCAAAATGAATTTTGTCAGGTTTCTGATATTTACTCATGAAACTTTAGAGCTTCAAAAACTTACCTAGCGTTAGAGTCCTTCGTTTAGATAGTGTAGCAATTCGCAAATTCTACATAAGTCGTTCCAAGGAATGCCCAATCCAGTAGCGCGTAAACCAATCATGCAATGCCCAGTTAGTACCGCAGCTGTTAGGCGAACATCCTGTTCCCTGTGTAGTGAGTAGACTTTTCGAGCTGAAAAGCCGTCTCACTACTCAAGCTCCATCATCTGAGAAAACTTTTCACTGATTAAAAGTTTACTCGCTTTGCACCTTGTGTGTCTAGAATCCCTGTTATCAGTAAGCGTAGTTCATTGGCTTTATATTTACGCACTACGTCGCAACGGCCAAGAACCCATACAAAGTGAAGTAATTGGCCGAAATATCTCAACCCTCCCGTTAAGAGATCGGCGGCATTCCACAGACACTTTTGAGATCAGCGTTGTTTATTCCAAGGATTTGATAACCGAATGCACATCAACTCTATAACCGAGCATAAGTACATATATGTATTTATACGCATAAATGGCGCCGCTACCTTTAACCGCGTCCATTATACAGTCATCCCAGGCGGACAGTGGGGTGGTGAATTTGGCATGGCTTTCCGAGAGCTTTCATCAATGTTGAGCTCTCAATCTAACTCTCAGTTTGAGATCAATTTGTGGCAATGCCGCAAAGCAGCATGTCAATAGATGAGCTGAAGTGTCAATATGGCAGGCAGTTTCGTACTCCCTCTTCCTTTTTTCCTTCCTTAAAATAAAATATTGAGTTCTAAGAATCTGTATGTATTGTAATAAATATTAACAAAGTTGCGATCCCAATCACTATAAATAGCAGATTTTTTGTCTTCCCATAGTAGGCAGCAGTGCTTCCTGATGAAAATGTCTAGTTCAGATTTTGAGGAGGGCACTCTTAGGCTTCTGATACCCTACCTTAGTGGCGACTCTTTGAGTAGTTCCGGTAATAAATTAGGTTCCGCATTTACTACCCATCCAATCAGTAGGGTCACCGTAAGAGACTTCGTTTATCTAGGAATCAGCATTAAGCCGATAACAATATCAGCGTTGAAACTCAACGGAGAATCTCTCTTGCCAAAAAGTGCAACTTTGTCCTAAGTAGGCAACTGAGCAGGAAAGTCCTCTCTCGACGAACAAAACTAACACTCTACAAGGCTCTCATCATGCCCGTCCTAACGCATAGGGAAGAAGCTTGGACGATGACAGCATCCTATGAAGAGACGCTTGTAGTGCTTGAGAGAAAGATTCTGCGTAAGATTTTTGGACCTTTGCACGTTGGCGACGTCGAGTATCGCAGGCAATGGAACAATAAGCTGCATGATCTATACCACGACATAAATATAATGCGACGAAAAAAGATCCATCGGCTTCCTTGGCGGGATCATGCCGTTCGACTGGATAAGAACGTTCTGGCTTTGAGAGTATACCATGCGGTATCAGCTGGTGGTTACAAAAGAAGAGGAAGGACTTCTCTGCATTGAAAAGATCAAATGGAGAAGGACTTGGATTTACTTGGTGTGACCAATTGGAACTGGCGTACTTTCTTAAACTCGGCCAAAATCGCGTAATATTGTAATAATTTTGTATATCACATTTTGAGCGAGTCTTTGGTGTTTTATAAGTTTAAATCAAGATTTGTGCCACACAAAGTTAGAGACGACCATAAGGACGACTCGTCCTTCTAGAGCTGGGAGTGAATTTCTGTCAAAAATTGAGATAATTTTTTTGAGAGAATAGGGTGACAAATATATGTAAAATCCTTGGAGATTGTACCAAAAAAAATTAAATTAAATAAAATAAAAAATAAGAAGGAAAATAAATAAAAATATAAAAAATTCAACATATCGATGGTTTTCGAGAAAAGTGGCATAATTCAAAAATACAAAATACTGAAGTGCGTCAGTTTTCTAGATAATTGACGCGCCAATTCGATCACCTGACAAAACGACACTAACACCATCTCTCAGAATTGCTTCAAGATTCGCTTATGACGTTTTCCAGATAAAAATATATAAACTCTGTAGTTGATTTTTGCTTTTAACGGCAAAACTCCGAATTTGAGTTAATTTTAAGTTGTGTCGCTTTTCTCGAAAACCATCGATATGTTTTGAGGTTATATGATTTGTAAAGTTTCTTAATTTTCTCTCGAATGTATTTTAGTGATGTCGGAACCATATTAAAATTTCAATCAAATTCGAAAAATTTAAATTTTTTTTTCGATTGCGATCTAATACAAAACAAAACCCCAAACCGTAGAGCGCATCCTCTCCATTCTACTTACTCTAGTGTTATACTTATTTCATTCAATGTTTTCAAATGTAAACAAAATACAGCAAGAAAATGTGATCGCAATCCTCTTTAAAATTCATTTCTCCAATTGAGTGCCTGATGAGCACTTCCCTTTTGTGATTGGAATTGTGTTGCATACCAATCTGCATATCCATTTATGTATATCAAAAACTACGTCGCGTGCTGTGAAGGCTCTGTGCTGGAGTGGTATGAGTGTAGACTATTCATATTTAAGATCACAGCGGGGCAATCGCACATATTTAATTTCATTTAATATTATTTTTTACTAATTTCATAATTACGATTCGTCTTGTTTTTGCAGTGGAGGCAGCGGTGAATGAGATGCATATGAAATTTTGCTTGGTAGTTTTATAAGTTTTCAACTCAATTGCTTATTTTGTTTTTGGCCATAAAATCGTAAATATTATTTTTAAAAGATTGTGCTCAAGGCCGGAATTTAAATATAATTTCATATTGTTTAACTTATTTGGCCGGTCGATATTTCGACTTCAGTCTGAAGCCATTTTCATGCAGACCTGAACTGACTGAAAGCACATAGTACGAGTGCATTGTTACGTATGAATTATCAAATAACTAAACACAACTTACTCTGCTAGATTTAGATGGTAGACTAGTAACATGTTTTGAATTGAAGTTCGCTCTCGATCGGTTTTATTGTTGAAGGGATAATACTTTTTATTACTTTTATTTTAGTTTCTACATTTTTACTGTGTCAATTTTAAATCAAAAGAAAATTTTTATTATTTTTATTTTTATTTTTCTATCTGGTATAAACTCTTGAATTTTCTAAATATATAAAACAACAAATTTTTTTTTTTAATTAATAATTCGGTATCTACAAACGTCACCTCTTAATAGAGAAATCTGCGTTTGCAGGGTAGATAGCAGGGCTATCAAAAAGAACTCATGGTCTTAAAATTGGATACTGAAACCTTCGGGATTGCTCGGAAAATTCTCAAACCCTAAATAATAGCGACAATGCCAAACATTGCCTGTTCAAGCATAGCACATTGCCTGTTCAAGCATAGCATCTATGAAAGGGGATCTTGAGAAGTATGTAGCGTGACAATTGAAAGGCTTATCGGTTCCAAGTAGTTTGGACATTTTCATCGATTTTTCTGAAAATTTGTATAGAAGTATACAAACGGGTGATTTTTTAGCTATTATCTTTTTAAACAGTTCGTTTAAACAGCTGACGCACGTTTTGTATTTTGTTTCATTGTCAAACATCTTCAGTTTGGTCTATAATTTAACCATGAATCGTCTTACAAATGATGAGCTGAAGAAACTTCAAAATGCAATATCTCAGTGAAAAATAAAGGTATTTAAGCGGCATTTAAAAGAGGAAGACCTATACTTTAAAACACTATGTTTACTTTTTTATGAAGAGCAAAATCTGCGTAGCTACATAACCTCAAAAATGGGCAAAAACAGCGTTTTTCGCACTTTTAGGCTAAGATATCTCAAAGTCCTGACGTGATAGAGCAATTTAAACCCCGGATTCGGATTCTACGCAAAAAATTACTTCGAAAATGACCCTACACTTTCCTAGAACAAAACGTTGTTGACCTGTGTTATCGTTTCGTCGCCGTTCGCAGCAATTGGGCCTCTGTTACTCAACAATGTGGAAAATTTTGTGAAAGGATTTAGGTGTGAAGCCTTTCAAAATACAGCTGGTGCAAGAATTGAAGCCGAACGACTTACGCAACGCAGAATTTTTGGTGAATGGGCTCTTGGAAAGTTGGCCGAAGATCCACTTTTTATCGAAAAATTGTGTTCAGCGACGAAGCTAATTTTTGGATCAATGGGTACGTAGATAAGCAGAATTGTCGATTTTGGAGTAAACATCAGCCAGAAGAATTGAGAGATCTACCAATATATCCAGAAAAGGTCACAGTTTGGTGCGGTTTATGGACTGGAGGTATCACGCCTTTAGATTATTTTTTGTGGGGCTATGTTAAAGCTCATGTCTATTCAGGCAGGCCTGCTTCAATTAACGCATTGGAAGACAACATTTACGCATTTATATGTGAGATACCGGCCGAAACATTAGAAAGAGTATGCCAAAATTGGACTAAGTGGATGAACCATTTGAAGCGCAATCGCGGTCTACATTTGCATGAAATAATCTTCAAACATTAAAATATATGGACTGTACAATCGATTTAAATCGAAAAACTGCATGCATTTTTCTGTATTTTACATGTGTTTTTTTGAAAAACTTTCCTATGGCTCTTAAAAAATCACTCTTTATTTAAAAAAAACTATTTAAAAATATTTTATAATTTTGAGGTTTATTCAACGATGAATGTACTGTCTTCGGTTCTTTTCAAAGTTTTCATAATTTTTTTTTTAATTTTTTAGGATAAAATTAGCTTAAAAAAACTCTTTTATACAATTTTTTTGGGGCAAACTTTTTTCTTATTTTTGTCATTAATAGCTAAGATGCACTCCAAACGGGCTTAATAGAAATTTCCTAGCCAATGATGGCCAACTTGTGAAAATATAAGATCATTTCCATTACTTCATCGGCTCTAAACATAACTATTTATGCATTCAAGAGCAATTGAACGAGACAGAATATTTGTATACCTATAGAGACTTAATTCCCATGGCGGAAAGATTTTCAGAAAAAAATGCTGAAAACAAGTGACGCGTCGAAATTAAATTAGTATTTTTCAATAATATTAAACAATACTTTTAAGTTTTACAAATTTTCACTCCTATTCCTTCATTGACATTTCCGTTGTTCCCCAAGGTAGTATCTTAAATTTACTGCTCTTTGCTATTTTTTTTTTTAAAACATTTCATAATATTTTACCTGTTCTAAGTTTCTCTTGGATGCTGATGACTTGAAAATATTCAACAGTATACAAATTTGTCTTTCTGATGTTGTAGCTTGGTGTCTATTGAATATTAATAAATGCTTCCATCTCCACCATCTACGGCCGTCGTAGCCGAATGGGTTTGTGGATTTCTTTTTCCCCATGCTACAAATATATCTTCTTCTTTCTTAGCATGACAGTCCTGGGTGGACCACTGCTTCCGCAACCATCTTTCTCCAGATTTCTCGATCCGCTGTCAATCGCCACCAGTTTTGTATGTTCATCTGTTTGAGGTCATCGATAATCGAATTCATTCATCTTTTCTTTGCCTTCCCTTAGTTCACTTCCCATACGGTTGCTTCTTCAGGGCTCGTTTTTATGCACTTTGCTCTGGCACTCTTTCAACGTGCCCAAGCCAGCGTTTTCGTTGGGCTTTTAAATATTTTATGATGTTTCGCCCCTTTGTAAGGCGTTCAAGTTCTATGCTAGATTGATATTTAAAGATATTTAAATTCTTTTACGGTTTCGAAACGCGTATTGCCAATAACAAGACCAGCTGTTTTGTTTTTTGATTGTGCTCGCAGCATATACTTGATTTTTCCGTGGATAATTTGTAGTCCAACTTGCAGGGCCACCTTTCCTAGATCGCTGAATCCTTTTTTAGTGTTCCTACGTCTCTCGTGATTATGACTATGCCATCTGCGAACGCACATATTTGTACACTACTATTGAAGATGTCTTTTTGTGAACCGAAACGATGAACTGCTTCATTCAGCACTAGGTCGAAAACCAGGGATGACAAGGTATCTCCTTTCTTAACTCTAGAGATTACTTCGAATTTGAAAAATCATTTTGCCAATTGTGTTTTGCTAATTTTGCAGGAATGCCATTTCTTGCGTTCGTTTAATTTTGGCTCAGTTCAAGCTATCAATATATGTATATAACTAATATACTTACTATATACAGGGTCCGGCACTTGAAGTGTAACCAACTTCTCACCGCTCGCGCAGCTGATGCCCGTGTCTGTTGTAGGCTAATGATAATCCAGAGTATTGTTTACAAGCGCGTGGAAGCATTTTGCCGAGAATAAACGCGAAAAAAGTAAATCTCTAATCGATTTTAAACGTAATAGTGTGAATGCATTATATTTGGCTGGAATCAAGTTTTTGGGTACCGCACCATTACTCGTTACAATGATACTGGTAGCATTGCAAAATGCTATGGAAATGGTCATCAAAAGACTGCAACATCAAGTGAAATGGTTCAAAAAATGAAGAAGTGACTTGAGCGAAGTCTGCGACGAAGTGCCAATCAAATGGCGAAAGAACTGAAAATATCTGACCGTAACATCCGCCGCATACTGAAAAATGATTTCAAAGTCAAGCCTTACAAGATCCAAAGGAGTTGGTTCGCTCGGCTGAAACCGAAAGCGGTCAATTTCCGAACATTGTATTTTCTGATAAGAAAATTTTTAAAATTGAACAATTCGTAAACTCCCAAAACGTCAAGGTTTATTCGACCGACATTTCATACGAAAATTTGAGTCATCGATTGGCCAACAGGAGGCAACACCCGCCATAGGTAATGGTTTGGGCCGTTGTTACCGCAGATGGGCGCTCTCCAATCGTTTTACTCGAGCCTGGCGTCAAGGTAAATGCGAAATATAATGGAGAAAGTATTCTGGATGTTGCTTTGAAGCCGTGGACAAGCGAACATTGCGGTGGCAGACCATGGACGTTTCAACAGGTATCGGCACCATCTCACAAAGCTCAAGTGAACCAATAATGGCCAAAAGACAACGTTCCGAACTGTATAGCGTCCACATAACTATGGATTATTCTCTTTGGGCCATTTCGAGATTCACCAGTGTTGAGGCGCTGAAATAATCCATTGTCCACGAGTGGGCCAAAATACCAGCAAGTCACATTCGGGCAACTTGCGATTCGGTTCTGGACCGTCTCAAGGCTATAGTCAAGGCAAAGGTGGTCATATCGAGGAAAAGAAAAGTTATTCTTAATTTTGTAATAGTATTTTCACACACTTTTTACTTTAAATTGAATAAATGTTATTTTATGACCTTTTTAATTGGTAACACTTCGAGTGCCTGACCCTGTATGTAACTGCTCTCGTTGAAATCTCTGAGCTTGGTGTTGTGTGTGACATTAAATTTGTATTTGATAGTCACATAAGTTATACCGCTCGTGAGTCACATCCGTACACGTTAAAAATATTATTGTATTAACTTCTTTAGTGTGATCTTAGCTGAAATATGCGGTATTTATATGGAGTCCATATTATTTCTGCCATATAAAGAGACTTGAATGCGTTCAAATGTCATTTATACACTTTGCCCTTAGATCGTTGAATTTTGTTGAACTGATCCCATCACAATCCAACGCAGAATCTCTCTTGCCAACAAGTGCTTTGGACTAAGTAGGCAATTGAGTAGTAAAGCCCTCTCTCGATGAACAAAACTAACACTCTACAAGACTCTCATCATGCCCGTCTTAACGTATGGCGCAGAAGCGTGGACGATGACAACATCCCATGAAGGGACGCTTGGAGTATTTGAGAGAAAGATTCTGCGCAAGATTTTTGGACCTTTACACGTTGGCAACGGCGAATATCGCAGGCGATGGAACCATGAGCTGTATGAGCTTTACGACGACATAGACATAGCGCGGCGAATAAAAATCCAGCGGCTACATTGGCTGGGTCATGTCGTCCGAATGGATACAAACGCTCCGGCTCGCAGAGTATTCGATGCGGTACCAGCTGGTGGTAGTAGAGGAAGAGAAAGGCCTCCTCTGCTTTGGAAATATCAGGTGGAGAAGGACTTGGTTTCATTTAGCTAGCGGTTAGCACGAGAAAGAAACGACTGGCACGCTTTGTTAAACTCGGCCAAAATCGCGTAAGCGATTATAGCGCCAATTAAGAAGAAGAAGATCCCATCATATAAAGCGAGATATTTATTGATCAGCTTACAAACTTTCCAGAGTAGAAGGACTATTATTTCACTCTCTTTCGTTTTTGCTGTTGTAAGTGGTGTGGTTGGTTCGCCGCCTCTTCTTGAGTATATTCACGAGTTGTGACGACTTAAGCCTATCATGGTCCCATAATTTGAGAGTTAAGAGGACTTAGTTTGATCCGAAGCTCAGTAGGTTTGGAATATTATTAAGTTTAAATTACTTTTTAATAAATTGAGTAAATAAAACTTAAATAAATGTTATTAACGACTCTCTACAAGAAATGTTGTATTTCTAGATTATTATTATTAATTAAATAAAGAGAAAGTAAAGAAATAAATTTGGCGCCAAAATAAAGCCCTAAGTAACCAAAACTTTTTACTTGCTCTGTGCATCAAACCAAATATTTACATACTGAGGCTTAGTACAGTATTGAGGATGGTTGGTTCCTTGAAAAAGCCACAATATAAAGTAAAGTTTACATACAAGTATATCATTGTATGATCAGTAAAATCTCTACGCCAATCCACTCACACATAGACAGAACACAAGACGTACTTAGCAGCAATGAAATATTAAACTTGCGCTCTTCATTAGTCCTTTTTATGGCGGATTTGGCATAATGCCTCAAAACAGGTGTGAATATCCACACAACAAAGCAACATAAAGCGATCATTATGATCAGTACAAACCAATTGCATACAGACATACGTAAGTATTTGAATGCGCTGCGACAGGAAAGTGCAATAAAAATTGGCTTATTGCCGATCAAATCGCATATGTTACGATTTGAATACCTGCCTTCGTGTTAACGCTTTTTGCTTGTGTGTTCACCGCTATACAAAAATGTTAACAAGTCGCACGAAGTGCTTGCAATTGTCCCTTGTCGCCTTTATATTGCAACATTGCTCGCGCTATCGACGGCATTTAATCTTTTGAGCTGCAATTTCATATCGTCTTGAGCCTCATTAATGCAATAATAATATCACACATCGCTGGCAAAGAGCAATGTCTGTCCCACGGTCAAGGGTATAGGCAGGTTGGCACAAGTGTGTATGAAAAGTCTAAAGATATACATATATTAAGGCGGTAAATTTTTTTGCATTTGTACGATCCCGGGATTTTCGGGATCTCGTTACTACGGAATGAGTCCCAAACAGTGTTGTTTAAGAAGCATCTTACCATAAAAAAAATTATAACTACAATTACAATTCCGGGATCCCGGAATAAGTATCGAAAAACTGCACTAATATTGTTTAAGAACCCTCTTAACATATAATAAATATTTACAAATCTCGGGATTTTCGGGATATAAAAACACTGAAATCCCGAGAACCCGGGATCCCGGGATTAATTTCACTAGTGTTTGCAAATATTTCAGGCAGGAAAGTCTCTTCGTCGCGACGAAGGACACAAACAGTTGGTCAATATTCACTTTTCCTTTTTTGCATTTTGCATCTCATAAAGTGTCAAATGAGCTTGCATGGCAGCCACAAGTTGCTGCTGGCTGACACACACACCAACTAAATCAATGTGACGTGGTTGTAACCTGGACGATGGTGTCGCGAACGGCAATTGCAACTGTGCGAAACTGATAAGCAGGTACCGCGAAACGAGTTAAGCAACAAAGAAACAGATTATCCTCACAAAATGGCCAAAGAGCTTGGTCAACTCAACACCCAACTGTTGTTGGCGCTGGAGGTGGCTTCCAATGGGCGACCAGTTGTATTACACTCTATGTATACTTCTTACTTAGTCCAATGCCCACTTTAACCGTCTGCGTCTGCGCATGCGCCCCAGCACCAGTTGGTCGTCATAGTAGCTGCTGACTGCTTGCTCGGCAGGCCTACCAGCCAACGCATTTGCATTTTAAATGCGACGTATTTGTTAGTGCGAAGTGAAAATGAAAACATCATTCTAAAACCAGCGAAAAAAGCAACAAATACTTACTATAAATAAACGGCGCGTCGCGCACATGTGCCTCAGCATGAATTGCTGTGCTGTTTTTGCGCGTGTGCGTTTCTAGGTGCGTCAGCTGGTTGCCTACCTTTCTGGGTGCATCTGTTGCTCGGGACGCGTTGCCGCTGTGCGCGACAATCTTATCTTAAGCGACATTCAATAAATGATTACTGCGCATGTAGCAATTGTGTCTGCTGATTATGCGGATGCCGTCGCCGATGTGTTGCATTGCATTGAAGTGCGTTGATTTGCATGGCAAATTGTTGGCGCTATTTTCTTATGTATTTTTTAAGCTCTCGGTTTTATGCTTTTTGCCTGCGTACATATTTAAAAAAATGTATGTAGGTATATTTGCAGAAAGGTTACGATTTATGTACATACTTACATGTATGGACGTAGGTTTTAAGTTTCCCTAATGTTTCAATGCATCTCTGCAAGCATTCCAGATAATGTAGCTCGTTTATTCTCAATACATCCGATCAAAACATATATCTTTTAAGTCTGGCGTGTACGGCTTCCGCCGCAGAGAAAACGCTCAGTACAAGCCTTCTTTGAACAAGATCATACTTCATACTCCTGACTATGCCCCATAATTAGTCTTGTCAGTGCTCGTAGTTGACGAATTTTTATGGATTCGTCAGCCAGGTCATTGCTTTAAGCACCACAGTGTGCTTGCACCCACATATTTAAGTTGTAGTTAATTACGTCTTCAAACGGAGTTTAGCTTCAACTTATTTTCTGACCCCTTTTTGAAGAAGTGCGAGCAGTTTCTAAGGCCTTTAGAGCAGCTTGGCGATCATTGCAGACCCTCATTTAATGTTCTCGGCACCTTTCGCCAATTATCCCGTCTGTATGGTTAGTTTTAGCTTCAATACTTTTCATAAATTATCTTTTCTTTGCTTATGAAGCTATTAATAGTAATGTATACTAAGTCATTGGGTAAATGAATACAAGAACTAGTAGTGTTTGCATACGCGGTTTTCCAAGGTATTTTGCAAAACGTAGTCAAAAATTAGTACAGATTATTTTTTAGTTCCGCCTTTTTTCTTGGAAGACCTTGGTGCGTTTTTAGCTACCTTGCGTTTCATTTAGTGCCACAAATGCTGAAATGGACTTAAATTTGGAAAGATGAAAGGCCAATCCATTTATTTTATTCCAAGGTCTGAAGACATTTGATGCACCAATAAGCAGAGAAAACATTACTGTTTTATTATTTTTAACCACACACCTACTGCTCTTCTATTTTTATAATAGCCAGGACTAAACCAATTATAACAACGCCATAATAATAATATCATATGGAACACTTTGAGATAAAGGGTAGCCTTTTCTTTCATTTTCACATAATTGGACATGTCGCCACTCTGCCATTAGAAGCACATAAAATAATGGTCTATTCTGAATATATACTAGCACCGGTTTACTATGTAGAAGAGTTCGATAAAATAAGTAGAAAAGATCTCTGGGTGTGTCTGTGTGACTGTAAGTCGTAAACTTGTCATTTAACATCCAATGATTCCTTCTTATTTACGTTAATCAAAAATACAATACGAAATCAACGCTTAAGGAAACGGTTGCTGCATGCAAATCATATTTTTTGGACTCGCTTCAATCGCAGTGGGAAAAGTGCTTTGGAAATTCGTCAAAACGCATGCAAAGGTATATAAATATTTATATTTATGCACAGTATTTGGAAATCAATAAAGTATTTTTGAAATCAATAAAGAATTTTGGAAATAAATAAAATAAAATTATAAGTATTAGTTTTCCTTGTCTATCTTAAATCACAATTATCAACCATCGTCCTGGGCATACCACACAAGTATATAGATATACATAACTGGCTCATGATAAGTTTTTCCATGTCTGGAGTGAAATCTTAGGCTCACCATTGGCTACTCAGAGGTGTCTAAAAAACCTTTTCTATCATTTGCTGTTTTAATTTCTGTGGTGGTTATTGGTCTCAAAAGGTTTTGCCGATATGTCATGCACCAATTGACTTGACTGCGCTGTTCGCTGTTTAACTATAAGAAGAGTTATGAAAAAGAGAGACCTTTTAGGATATAGTTTCACCCTTTATAACTAAAGAAGTACGCAATTTTTTTTTTAATTTCAAATCGAGCAAAACATTCAAACCCAATTTTTAATTTCCAGTTTTAAGCCCTTGCCCTAACAACTATTAACTCGTATCTCTACGACTTTTTCCTATATACAAATAAATAAAAAAATAAAAAAATAATTGGCACGTACACTTCTGTTAGGTGTTTGGCCGAACTCCTCCTCCTATTTGTGGCGCGCGTCTTGAAGTTGTTTCACAAATGGAGGGACCTACAATTTGAAGCCGTCTCCGAACGGTAGATATTTTTTATGAGGTCCTTTTTCATGGCAGAAAACACTCAGAGGTTTGCCATTACCTGCCGAGGGGCGACCAATATTAGAAAAAATGTGTCTATAATTTTGGTGTTTCTATGCACTCCCAAATTGTAGTCATAACCAACCCATTCGGCTACGGTGGCCGCCATATACACCCCATTGCAAAATTATAAACACCCCTCTATTTCATTTATAAGATAAAAAATAGAAAATAAAATTAAAATAAAATATACTACAACAAAAACCATGTATCGCAAAGTTGCAAACTGTGTACACAATTTGACAAAATTTTCATCCTTTAAACTTTTTAATTAGAATTGCACGGGATATATATTTTTTAAAACCACTAATTTTTGGTATAACAAATGGCAAGATTCAAGAGACTACCAAATAGAGTTGATCTCTCTATTTTTTTGCTGCTTTTTTATTTTAAATTTTGTCACAATTGTCACAGACTTAAACTTTTTGCTCTCCATATGCCCTATGATCAGAAAGTACCTGAAATGTTTAGTTTTAGAGGGGAAACCACTTTAGACTGATCAAAAAATCGAAATTTTTTTTATTGCATAAATTATTAGTATAACTACTCAAAAATATGTGGTAAACATTTTAAAAGGAAATTCGCATTACTCCCGATTCTACGAGCACTAAAGTTCGGCACCGTAGCGCGCGGTAGTTAGGACGACGTTTTTCTCCAAACGACTTTTTTCAACTGGTGGGCACTCTAGCTCAAAAAGTTATCGACCAAACGTTATGCAATTTTTGGGGAGTTTTCTTTATTCAATTCTAATTTATATGAACCTAATTCATTATATTATCATTAAAAATATTTTTTTTAAGCAAAATAGATGAAAAAATATGGTATGAAATAACGACATTGTGTTCAAGCGCCTCAAAAACATGCAATTTTCAATATTATTTTATCAAAATTAGGTTCATATTCCTAGGAAACATGTAGCAAATGAAAAAAAAAATCGTTGATTACAGAAAAAAATTACAACTTCAGGAATGTCCACTAGCCAAATACTCGGATGGCGATCGTCCATGAACAGCGCGCTTTAACGCCACTATTTCCGGCGGAAATAGCTTGAAAAAATTTAGAAGTGTACTTAAAAATATTAATAAAATACCTTCTAAGTTTAAACAATTTCTGATTATTCCTTCGTTGTTAATACAAATCACGAAAAACACAAAAATTTCGGCCTCCTAAACCGGTCCCCCCTTAAACGAACCCCGAACGCGGGAACCGGTCCATATTTTTTTCTCATGTTGGTAGAGACACACATCTGTCACTTGTTAGCGCCATCGGATCATTAGTGTCTGCCTGGCCGGTTGGAAATGTGGGCAAACAATTCTTGGATTTTGCATGATTTTACAACGCGCTATCGCTCGAGCCCAAATTGTGCTTGATTATTTGACTAAACACCAAGTAAATACCATCGAGCAAGCACCGTATATGATATGACCCCATGCGAGTTCTTTTTGTTTACCAAGTTGAATTCACCACTTCGTGGAAGGAGATTTCAGTCGATAGAGGAGATCAAAAAGAATGCAACGAAAGAGCGGAAGGCCATCCCTTCGTCGGCCTACCAGGGGTGCATGGAAGACTGGGTTAAACGTTGGCACATGTGTGTTGCTTCAGACGGGTCATATTTTGAAGGAGATAAAATATATAATATTTGCCTGAAATTTAACTCTGTTTTGTTTTGTTTAAACATTCCCGATACTTTCGGATCATAGGGTATGCTGTTATTATACTTATATGCACTTGAATGTTCAGCACTTTTTTTCACAAAAATTGTTAGTTGGTCATTTTTGAAACTCATTTTTCATCTTGAAATAACAAAATACAAAAAAACGCTAATTCTTCATCTCTAACTCAAAGACAAAGTGTTGCTAAAATATGAATAAAATGAGGGCTTAAATTTAATAAATGTTTTTTATTAGTCGAATCGACTGGCACGAGCTTCATAACAACAAAACAATAACACTTTCTGCAATGATATTATTGCATACAAGTACAACAAGATAACATCGGCAAGTGGAATTACACGAAACTTTAAAGCGATCGGAGTGAGAGAAAATCTGTGCTCCGAAATATAAACTATGTTCGTCCAATCTCCTAACATTAGTACTCTAATGTTTACTTTTCTTTAGCTCACTCACACAATGCAAAATCAGAATGTTATTACTTCTGTACTCATTCATCACCCAATTAGAAAGGTCACTATTGAAACTGATACTTCATAATTAACCCACTAAAATGTGTGAACTACAAATAAATTTATTAACAGCGTGAACAAGCTGGAGGCGAACAGAAAAGTGCACTTATAACAGTTCACAAACAATAATAATAGACAGTAGTGTTTCAAAAGCAACAACAATAAACATTTTGCCGTAATTATGTTAATCAAACTAGGAATATGAGACACGAACAACAAAATAAACAAATTCATAGATTTGTTTAAGAAGTCGCGGCTTGAGGCTGAATTGGCGCTAATTTCTAAAGCAAGTATTGCTAACTGAAGGCAGACACTACGAATATTTTTTATTAGTTTTTCAAAAATAGTAAATATTGTTATTGTGGATGCTACATTTGTTGGCGCTGGTAGACATTTCAGCGTACGACATCGCGTGCAAATGCAAACAACAGTACCAGAGTTCCATTTAGGTGAGCATCGTGTTAAACGAATCTACAACAAGAAGAAAGAGCGAGCAAAATTACAAAACAACTAAAATGAGACAATTACTCAGCAACAATAGCAGTGAAAAACTATAAAAAAAGGAACAACAACACCAACAACGACATCTCAAAATGATAATAATAGTGCAGCTAAGCAGAGCAGAGTGGAGTAGAGCTTAAAAAGCATAAAAGGCCACAACTGACGACGGGAAGTGGAACTCCAAAAACAAAACAATGCAATACAAAATAAAAATTAAAATATTTAAAAGTAAGTAAATCACAAGCATAAATCGAAGCGCCCTCAAAAAGCAAAAAAAAAAGTCATTCTACTTGTGTTGCTAGAACCTGTCGAGCGGCACTTGTGTGGATATGTCAGTGGTTGGCAGTGACTATTGGTTGATGGCTTCTGGCAGCAGCAGTATCTATGTAACATAAGTACCACCACCACTCTCCTCTTTGACATCGCCGGAATTGTATGGGATTTCAACCACAGCCATTCACCTAAAACACTGCACAATTAATGGCAACAATTGCCGGTGTTTTCCGGTTGCTATGGCAGCAGCGGTGCTGCACTGAAACAACAATAGCAACTATTGTATGTACGAAGCTTTATAAATTCTATGTCGTGGTGGATGTATTTGCCTCTGCTCCACTATGTCGTCATCAAATCATAATGTGCGTGTTTGCTGGCAACAAGTGCAACATAGTGAAACGAAGTGCAGATATAGTGGGACATAGCGGCTGAAAAACGAATGAAAAATTTGATATCTGCGCGCGCAATGTAAATTATTCTATTTTAATCTGCCTCGAAGCGAGAAATCTTCACTATTTATTTAATGGCACTTTAAACTCGAAAACTACTGCTTGGATTGAACTGAAATTCATAGGATACCTTCGCTTTGGGTAAATCGTGAACGTACCAGATATTAAAGTATGCTCGATATTTATCAAAAAGATCGAAAAATAAGAGAATTTGAAATTAATTTTTATTCAATATTTCAAGCTATTCTATAATAAATGTAACAATTTTTATTTAAGAGATAATTTTTCATTATCTTCAATAATTAAAGTCAGAAAAATTTTGGGAATATGGAACGGAATTTTGAAAATTAAGAAGTAGAGCACTTACAAAAAATATTTTGAAGCTTATGAAGAGAATCAAACTGAAATACAATCTGACTTAAAGCCTTTTCAAAGACAATTTATGCAAATCAAATCAGAAAATTTAGACTTAAAGGGTGAGTTAAGCAACTTTTGCACTTTGGCTTATAGACAAGTTTTGATTATTTAATTGTTTCTTATTTCATTTTGATATTTTTTTATGAAAACGTAATATATATAAAATATAATTTTTATGAAAATATAAAAAATAATTTATTATTATCAAAAAACGTTATAAATTCAAGCTTCAAACTTTGCGCAAACTAAAAAAAAACCAATCTATTTTCAATAGAATTTCAAACTTTTTAAGCAGAATTTTACGAAAAATCTGGAGCATGTAGTTTTATATACCTTTGAATTTTGATAAAGCCGCTAGTTGAAAGTGGCTCAATTGGCATTGGTTTTTGACATTTTTTTGCACGCCATTTTAATGCCATTTCCGTTAGTTTGAACATGAGTTTACCCCAAGTGCAAAATTTGAGCGAACTCAAATCGTGCGCAAATTATTGCAGCAGTGCAAATTAGTGCACCACATTCCATGCATTCGGTATACGTAATGAGATTGGAGGTACTTTTTCCAATAGGGTTCTTTTGACCGATCACGCTTGACTACTGGCAAACTAAAAACAATTTTTTTCAATACACGTTGGCATTTCATTGCGGGAAAACGTACGCCTCAACAGCGTTTACAAATCGTACATCTGCATTACGAAAACCGATGATCTATGAAAAGTATTCATCGCGCGCTTAACGGCTTCATCAATAAGCAAAATTTCCGTATTAGGGCTGAAGAGCAACTCGAAGCTATTCAAGAACAGCCATTAGATCCATTGAAAGCAATCGTTTGGTGCGTCCTATGGGCTGGAGGAATCATGGGTCCATATTTCATCAAACAAGAGGTTCCAACAAAACGGCGCTACTTGCCAAACAGCCCATGAAACAATGGATTTACTGTGACGTAGTTTAGGTGAGCAATTCATCTCTCGTCTCTGAACAAGATCGTGTGATGTGATACCATAGCTTGGAATTTTATTTGTGGGGATATATAAAGTCTAAATTCTTTCTGGATTAACCAGATTCGATTGAGCCAACATTACTAAAGTTGTTATCCTCCGAAGTCCTCGGAGTCATTCAAAATTGGAGTTTCGGGATGAGTGAATTACGACGCAGTTGCAACCAACATTTCAAAGGGATTATATTTAAAAAATAAATGTCATGAATGGTTCTACACAAAAATAATAAAGATTGTCCAAACACTTTAAGTTTTGGTTGTTTTATTTCAATTTAAAATCCGCTGCCGCTAAATTTATCAGCCTTTAGTTTCAGTTCGAATGTTACCTTCGAGATAAGCTATGTGGCGTTCACGCCGCTCACAGATTGCCAGGAGCAGATTTCTTTGAACCTTAACCACTTTCTAAGAACTTCTATAGCTTTTAAACTTTCCAAAACAAAAAAATGTTCCAGTGAGAGATATTCGGGTATTTCCATTTTAAAAAATATACTAACACGTCAACCTCAACAGAGAAAGAATTGAAAAAAAAAAAAATCATTTTGATATGTGTTAAAATGAAAGCTGGAGTATTAAAATCGCGTCTACATTCCTCTACCGGTTAAGATATATCGCTTTCACCCGAGCTGTATTACTTAGTCTAAACTATAAACTATTTTAAGAGTAATGTTTTTTTAATTTTGAATGTCTTTAAATAGTATTTGAATGTCTTTATAATTGATGGTTACACCCTTTTTGGGTGATTGGTCAAGCTCCTCCCTCTGTTTGTGCCAAGCGTCGTGATGTGTTCAAGAAATGGAGGTGTCTACAATTTTCGAACTGCAGATGATTTTTTTTGCGGAGCTTTTTCATTGCATGTCTCGGAGGTTTGCCACTGCCCACCGAGAGCGACATCTTTAAGAAAATATGTTTTCCATCAATCCTTGTTTCGTACCTTGTTTTGAACTTGTAGGCTTCCGAGTGGTAGTTACGTACCAAACATTCGGCTATGGTGGTCGTCTACTTACATAGCAATTAAAATTGAAAAAAATGCGTGTCCCCCATTTTGTCCTATACTCGAATAACTTTGAAAAACAAAGTATTTATATAGTTTATAAAATGGAAAATATGGACAATATTTCTGAATTTCGACTAAACCCACTGGAATAAATTTCCCAACTATGTTTGTTTTCTCAATCGCTGGTATGGCCTGACCACTTAACTTTACTATCACAACTTTTCTGAGCATAGGCATGAAATTTAAATAAGCTGACATTATAAATTTTACTTCTTCTTATGGTTTCTGTAGTCTCGAACGGGTGCAAATTATCTCCTTCGATTTAAGCCATGTTCACTATCTTACTCGCACGATTTTCAGGTTATTTTTCTTTACCAGTTAGTAGTTGTTTTATGTCATGTGGGTAGGCCATGGTGCTGTTTTCATTGGGGGCTTTTTAAATGGCGGGTCCCAAACCCAGCGCACAACCAACTATCCTGAAATGTTTCGCCTTCTCACGTTAGTTCACTCCCGAACGGGTGTTCGGAAGCTATCCAGAGGATACGTGGGCTAATCCCGGACGTTGTGAGCTGCTTGAACTATATCCAGAAGAATCGTCCTGGCCACTCCCAAGTGAATGGCGATCAGTAACTTTCCCCACTTGCGTGGACTTCTACACATGGAACCATCCTCCATTCCAGATTCTGCGTAAGATTTTTGGACCTTTGCACGTTGGCAACGGCGAATATCGCAGACTATGGAACGATGAGCTGTATGAGCTCTACGACGACATAGACATAGCGCAGCGAATAAAGATCCAGCGGCTACTTTGGGTCATATCGTCCGAATGGATACAAACGCTCGGGATTTGAAAGTTTTCGATGCGGTACCAGCTGGTGGTAGCAGAGGAAGAGGATGGCCTCCTCTGCGTTGGAAAGATCAGATGGAGAAGGACTTGGTTTCACTTGGTGTGTTCAATTGGCGCCGGTTAGCACGAGAAAGAAACGACTGGCGCGCTTTGTTAAACTCGGCCAAAATTGCGTAAGCGGTTATCGCGCCACGTACTACCTGGAGACGTTCAACAAAACCTGAAATGAACTCTATTGGTCTTACGTGGGACGAGCTGTGATATTTAGCTCAAAACCCTGTACGTTGGGAAAGAGGCGTAGTTGACGTCCTATGATCTAATAGCAATTAAAGGAAATACTTATGTATATATATATATATATATTTGTATGTATATATTATTCCATTGTATTATACTTTGCAGTTCGGTCTTCACATACAAAACTCAGCAGCTTTTACGAAAATAAATTTAGTATTTTTAGATAATATTTTAAGATACAATAAATTTGGCTGTTGTATATATTTAACCGCACGCCTTTAATAATGGGCGCAATTTTGCTTACAGCAAAACACTGTTCCTTAGCGTAGCTTTTTTAAGTTCTGAGTGATTGTGGCGCAAGTATATTGTTGATGATTATAACAAATGCCGGCAGCGGAGGTGGTTAGCAGTGCGTTCGACGTGCAAAGGTATGTAGCTTTGGTCTATGGAGGCATTAAGTGAATGGGTCTGGCAGTCGTTTGCGGAAGTGAAATGAGTGCAGCCGAGCAACAGCGATGAGCTCGACTAACTGTGTAAAATTTCTATAAAAATTGTCTGTTCTAGAAAAAAAAACCCAAAAACCGTTAAGTAGTTCATAATAATAAATGCAAAAAGGCTAGCAAACAAACTCAACAAGGCAGTTAATTCAGACAATTGAGAAAGCAGCTAAAACAAAAATAAAAAACACTACTGTAGCAGTCGCAATAGAGCAAAGATAATGTTCAATAACAGAAGCGAAGACAGCTGAAAGCGACTGAAATTTGTTTATCAACAACAAAAGGTGCTTATTTGCATGTTTGAGCAGAGCGAATGCCCAACTGAATATTTTTCATGGTGTTTTTGGAATTTTCGAATTCTGTGTGTGCATGAAAAGTGAAGTTTAAATTAGCAGCGTAACTATGAAAAATTTAAATATTTAAGTGCTGCTAATAAAGCCAAATAAACGCGCATACAAGCGTAAATACTTGTAGATTTGACGAATTTGGTGCAAGGCACTCGTCGACTTCACATAGCGGTAGGCGCGCACATACATGCTTACAAACAATCAATTGGTGCTAGCCGCTTGTGGGCTAAGCGTCTGACTCACAGCTACCGTTAAAAGCCCTGCGTCGTGACAGACGCGCACAACGCTCACAAACGCGCTCAACCAAGCTCAGTACATTTCACAGCAATACGCTTGACTTCAGTTCAGCTCAGCTATGCTCGGTGCGCGCTTCACTCGTGTGCGTTTCAAAGTCATGCGCGCTTGTCAAGCGAGCAATTAGTTGTTGGCTTATCGCACAGATAACGTGTACGCCGTGAAACGTGTTGAGCTACTGACATACCAGTACAAAAACGAAAAAAATACAAGTGGTTCTAAACAATATCCAACTATTCGTAGTTACGTAGCAAAATTTGTGTAAGTTGAGTCCATAACTCGACTTGCTTCACTGCTTGTGAGTGGGGCAGTTAGCTAAACAACCCCACCCGCACGTCAATGTTCTCACCGCGTAAAGCGTCGTGGTGTCGCCTCGCCGTTTGGCTCGTCGCAGGTGGTATTCTCTTGTCGGTGGTGTTGGTGTTCGTCGGTTTGGCCATATTCGGTAGTCACCCATGCACAGGCGTGCTGGAGCATTGCGATGAGTTTAAAGCTGTTTGCGCCTCATATAACGGTGACCATCAGTTCTTCTACAGTCAATGTGATATGCTGCGCGAGAATTGTTTGACCGGCAGCGGTGAGTAACCCAAATCATGCAAGCGCTCTCTTAATTGAATTTCTTATTATTATTATTCTTATTCTCATTCTTCTTCGCTTTTTCCACGCTTTTGCGTACGATGACTAATCGTGTTTTGACTTTCATTTGAATTTATTTGCAGATTGGCAACGAGATCACTACAATCATTGCAATGTGCATGTTTAGTCACCGGCTTCGTTCTAAGTTCCTTGAACAGAAGGCAAGCCATACGTAGTAGTTCGGTATTTAGATATAAATATAGATGTACGATTATGTAATTAGAATAACTTAATACCATTGTGCTCATCCCAAAGAATAGAGTTTGTTTAAGAGTTAGTATATATATACACACATACATACCTATATATACCATACATCATTTATATAATTACTGAATACAAGATATGTAAGTAAACCAATTAGATTTGTTGCCAGAAAATTACTTTGCTTTAAAAATGGATTGAATATAAAGCAAAATTTATATTATGAAATCATGTTTAGTATTAAATATACTTTAGGCAAAATTGATGCATACCAAAATAAAAAAAATTATAATTAAAAAATTAGAAAAATATTTATATATATACTAATAACCATAATTAAAATATCATAATTCTATAATATAATTTATAAAATATACATGTCAAGTTATGTAAAGTTTTACATTTACACCTGCAAGTCTTTTGAAAATAAAAACTGTGTTCTAAAAATTTGCCATAGCTGAATGATTAGTGCCTGACTACCACTCGAAAGTACACAGGCTCTAATCTCCGGTCATGAACCATCAAATGATAGAAAAAGTTTTTGAAGTGAAAACTTCTTTAGAATCGTTGGGAGTGATTTGAGAAAAAGTGAAACGAAAAAAGCGACACTCTTGGCTACGAATATTACATATACACGTAGCGACGAACTAAATAACTTTTAGGCCAGCGCCGACAGCATGGCGCGATAGCCGAGCGGCTAGCAATGTGAGCTTCCGATCCAAAATCCTTGGTTCGAATCAAAAGAAAAAAATTTTTTTTATACAGTTATTTTATTTTATTTTATGATATGTTTATGAGGAGCTTTTTTTCATGGCAGAAATACACTCGATGTTTTGCCATTGCCTGCTGAGGGGTGAGCGCTATTAGAAAAATAGTTTTCCTTAATTTTGGTGTTTTCACCGAGATTCGAACTGACGTTCTCTCTGTGAATTCTGAATAGTAGTCACGCACCAACCCATTCGGCTACGGCGTTTGTTTAATTTTACTGATGCAAAAATGAGGAAAAATATATGAATAAAGTTTGCTTACTGTTTACACATTTTCTAAAGGTGACGGAGAACCAAAAAAAAAGTCGATTTTCAAACAAATACGAGTGCATATGTGTAATTGTGTTAGAGTTTCGGTCACGCCCCAGCAAAACCTGCGTGCATATGTGTTTGTAACATTCAAAAAAATGTAATTGTGTTAGAATTTCGGTCACGCAGGTTTTGCTGGGGACGCTCATAATAGCAACCGCGTGTGTATTTTTATATTAGTAAATATTTTCATTTTTAAATATTTACCGCAATTATGCCGAAAAATAATGCAGAAAAGTGTCGTGAATATCGACAGAAAAAAAAAATCAATAAATAGCATCACGGAATTCATTCACGAAAATTTAATAAAGTATACACCAGAAGTATCGCGGATACTTAGAAAAGATTACAATAAAGTTCCAATGATTTTAAGTGGCGATTTTAACGTAAATTTTGCATTGGACACAGCGGTTCCTTTAATTGACTTTCTCAATACAACATTCAATTTAAAAATGTGTAACAATCGCACTGAATCGACAACACGATCAAAAACAACCATTCACGCGGTATTTCAAAGACATGTTGACAACATCGAAACCAAAGCATTTGTATCATATTTTAGCTATCATAAGCCACTCGTATCATTTGTTGAATTTGAAAACATTGATGATGAATAATAATAAAATGAAGAAAATAAAATATGAACTTTATAGCAATATTATAATGAACCTATAATTATCTTGCTCCTAATGCTGCTTTCGTCTTATTCTCTCTCAGTTTGTTTTACGGAAGGTTTCACTTCTATCGCGTCTAACCGTTAGACTGGTGTTTTTTCGAATAGCGGCATTCCCTTCGGCGCTCGCCCCATGGCAAACTTGCGAGCATATTTCTGTCATGAAAAAGCTCCTCATCTGCCGTTCGGATTCGGCCTAAAACTGTACACCTTCCATATGTGGAACAACACCACAAATCGTAGGAGGAGCTCGGCCAAACACTCAATAAACGGTGTAAGCTCTGCTCAGAAAGTTTGGTAAGCTTCACTGGTTTACTTCGACCCACTAGGAGTTGCAAGGGTCGTGATATTTATAGATATAACCTTTATGGAGAGATATAGGAAAAGTCGTTATTGTAAAGTCGTATTGGCGCGGGTCAATTTTGGCGCCCTGTGACAACCATTTTGTTTTGGCGACATCTGTCAAATCTTTTGTTTATTATTCAATTGTTTATGCCAAATCATCATGGCAAGTTACACGATTGAACAGCACGTTCAAATGATAAAACTTTATTATCAAAATGAGTGTTCATTAACGCAAACGTTGCGCGCATTGCGCCCATTTTTCGGTAGACGTGGTGGCCCTTCAAAGTCGACTCTTCAACGTTTGGTGGCCAAATTTGAGACGACCGGGTTAGTAAACAATCAGCCAACACCCGTACGTTCAAGGAACGCAAGATCAGCCGAGAACATTGCCGCGGTCCGTGAAAGTGTACAGCAGAACCCGAGGCAGTCTATTCCTCGCCGTGCACAAGAACTTGGCCTTTCGCAGACTTCAACTTGGTGAATTTTGCCTCGGGACTTGGGCCTACACCCGTACAAGATCCAACTGACCCAGGAGCTCAAAGTTGATGACCATAGACAACGCCGTTTGTTCGCTGACTGGGCTTCGAATCGTTTGGAAGAGAACCCCAGTTTTGGGCGAAAAATCATCTTTAGTGACGAGGCGCATTTTTGGATGAATGGCTGTGTTAACAAACAAAATTGCCGTATATGGGACGACACCAATCCACACGAAGTTCACCAGGTGATAATGCATCCTCAAAAAGTTGTAGTTTGGTGTGGATTTTGGGCCGGCGGCGTCATTGGTCCGTAGTTTTTTGAAAACGACGTTGGTGAGCGCTACACAACGATGATAACAAATTTCTTATGACCCATATTGAACCATATGGACCTAGACGACATGTGGTTCCAGCAGGACGGCGCTACGTGCCACACAGCAAACGCCGCGATTGACATTCTGCATGAACGATTTGAGGTAAGGTTATCTCTCGCAGGGGTGATGTGAATTGGCCACCAAGGTCATGCGATGCTAGACTTTTTCCTGTTCACAGGCCATCGCTCAAATTCAGCCGGATCTATGCGGAAGAGTCATTGAAAATTGAACCACTCGCACTTAATGGCATATATGCGCCTTTCAAATAAAAAAATAATTTTGTCAATAACTCACACACAGCTTGTTTTATTCCATTTCAACATCTACCCGCCCTTATTGAAAAACCCTTTACTAGAAAGTCAAATGCTTATTCAATAAGATGAGGTACTGCCACCTGGAAGATCTATTGTGTACCAATTGGTTAGGAGTATTTTTACTCCTTAAGTTTCACAAGTTTATTTTGAACCATTTGATTGTTCGAGGGTGGCGATATTTATTGAGATCGCCTATATGGAAAGAAAGATAAGGCGTTATTTAATAAGTTAGGCCCTTTCACATTTCTCAGAGCCAACTCCCTCAATAAACTTTAATGCAATGAAAACAGTTCCCATCGTCACCAAGCCATTTCTGTACCTGCTTCGCACAGCCTATTTGGGTAGAATTAATGCCCATAACTAACAGGTTGAGGTGTGAAACATAGCCGCCTCTTACGACAGGCATCCCTTACCTCGCGCAGATGCTAGCCCCTAACTCGCTGGGGAAAGCATTCACTAAGATAACAGTCTTTCTTTTATAACTAAAACACGACAAAATTTGTCGAAATTATATATAATATTATTTTCTGACTATGCCAAAGTTCTCCATGACTTTTGAATAAGACCTTTTCTTTTCGCCAAGAGTTAGCAAGTGGCAAATAGGTGAAGCAACTGGTATAAATGAACATATGTTGGCAACAGAGGAAAAAAGCTGCTTTAAATTACAAGTGTTGGTAAGGCAGTGCGCTATACCAGTCTAATGAGGTTGAGCCATACTCGCTAGCGGCGAATGTTGCTCGATAACTTTGTTGTTGCTTTCGCTTGCAAATTTTTCGTTAAGTTAATCGAGCATAAAGATAGCGAGCGTAAAAATGGCGAATAGAAGAGGCCTATAGTTTGGGCAGTATAGCACTTATAAGGCTTAGGACTTCATTCTTCAGCTTTGGAACCGTCGCGGGCTTATAGGCATAAGCCATACTTTTAACGTAACTCCAAAGAAATAAATGCCACGATGCAAGATCTCATTCGTCATTTTGACCTCGTTGACTCGTGAGATAATAATTCTGTGCACTGTGTGTTCACCGTCCAAGTATTGGCCAAGTCCATGTCATAGAAAAGTTGTTATCATATCATGATAAGGTGCACCGTTCGCCGCAGCATCCTTACCGATAGAATTTTCGAAGAAGTACGGTCCGACATCTCCAGCACCAAACACCATACCAAACTAGGACTCGTTGTGGGCGCATATGTAGTTTCATCTTGAATGAGATTTTGATTTTCAGTACTCTGAATGCGGCAGTTTTGCTTGCTAATATATCGATGTAGGTGAAAATGTACCCCATTGTAATTGCAGAGCGATCATTTTCCCTTTTACACGTTGCTCAACTGTGTATTGCTGGAGTAAAGCCTGTACGTCGCTAGACTAGCAAGATACAAGGAGTCAAATATTATTCAACAAGAAGAACTAAGGCAACACTATTTGCAATCGTAATAAACCTACATCACAACAATAGATGAACTTAAAGAAATAGTAAAGAAAACATACAATTTGAAGTGCCCGGAATCGATTTTAATCACAGCTACTGGTATAAATATCTCACATCCATACACCCTCAATTAGCAATAGCAATAAATGACGTAATAGATCATCCACATAAACTACCCGGCTTTCTAACAATGGGTAAAACTTATATCAAACCAAATAATACTGATAAAAAAAAACCCGTCCAATTACCGACCCATCACGTGTCTTCCCACATTATAAAAAATAATATCTGCTATGGGAAGCAAACAAATGATCAACCATCTAATGCAACATAACCTTATTACACATGAACAGAAGGGTTGCAGAAAGGACAGCAAAGGATGCAAGGAGCAGTTAGTAATCGATTCTGTGATACTAATGCAAACTACCTCACAACAGAGAAATCTACACACATCCTAGGTTGATTACCAGAAAGCATTTTACTAGGTCCCACATGGCTTGCTTATTAAGATTTTAGAAATCTACAAAATACATGCAAAACTTATAAAATTCCTAGCAGATACGATGAAAAAGTGAAGAACAACAATAAACCTGACAGAAGCGCATGCCATAACTACAAATGGAATAGCCATCAGGAGAGGTATATAGTATATAAGGAACTGATGTACTACGCCATGGTAATTGAAGAAAACAGTGAGAAAAACCTTGACATTTGAACGAACTTGGCTTGGACTCTTCCATTGGGATGATTGGGCTTTGGTTTCGGTGTCATAACCATATACCCATGATTCGTCAGTTATGACCCTTTTAAGCAAATCTGGAACATCATTGACACCTTTCAACTATTTCTGAGCGACGCTCATGCGACGTTGTTTTTGGTAAAAATTCAGCAACTCCGCTGCCGCACACTTCATGCCCAAAGTTTCCTGAAAAGATTGCATACTTGAGCCAACCAATATGCCGACATCCTCATCAACTTCTATAATTGTGACTCGACGATTATCCGTCCAAAGTGAACGTCCTCATTCACATATTCTCGACCTTCTGCGAAAAGCTGGGACCATCTGTAAAAATTTTTTTGACTCAGAGTACTCTCACCGGATATTACTGTCAGCATGTCAAGTGTTTTTGAGCACTTAATTCCATATTTTACACAAAATTTGATGCAACTCCTTTGATCCATTTTTTTCGATAGCAGAAAATTACCGAGCAAGCAAAGCACTTGCCTTATTTATGCCTCTCACAAGCAAACTAAACAGGCTATATTGCTAAAACCGTGAACATATCCTCGAGACAAGTTTATAAAAACAAAAAATAGTAATCGAAATGTACGTAGCCCTTATTTTTTGAGCACACCTCGTATGTACTCTACATGTGCATACTTCACATGCTTTGCGCTGAAGTATGAAGGCTGAACTTTCCAGTAATCCTTTATAATTTTTGAATTTTTAATAAAACTGAACTATTTTTATATAAAGCGTTAATATCAGTCATTTACGGCCAGAATGTCGTAATGTAAAAATTAAAAAAATGTGCAGAAGTAATGACAACCAGCTGACTGACAACAGTAATTCATGAGAAATGATAGACGAAAATGTGTCTTTACTTTTACTTAGGAACGCATAGTCACATTTTTATTCTTGGAATTAGAATACTCTTGCAGAAAACGACCGATGTGTACATATATATTTTTTGGTAACACGTTTGAAATATTTTTGTACAGTGGCCCTGTCTAGTCTACAGAGGTTTTTTTCTTCTAAACTGAACGAATTAAATCCTTTCTTTCATTTTAATAATCGGGAATCATTTATAGTATTGAACGCTTTCCCATTTCTTTTCAGAATAATACATCTTCACTATTTTTTTTTATCAAAATCACAATTTGAACGCTCCGAACGCACACAGAAATAGAAATCTCTTTTAATTTTTCATATTTAGTAGCAGCTTTATGCTGATACTTAGCAAGCAATCTGTAGTTTCTAGCTTCAAAAACAAAAATCTCTACTTTGCCAGGCGACTTTTAGTTGGTAACAAAAAACAAAACAAAAAGGAGGAAGAGATCGTTGTGTTCGTCGTGTGATTGAAAAAATCACAAGCCGAAAATGAAGCGAGGTAATGTTTATTGGAGAGCGGCGGCCGTAGCCGAATGAGAAAAACATCAAGACGCAAACCACATATAGAAGGAGGAACTCTATCGAACACCGAAAATGTGTATAAGCGCTAAATATTTACATATTGGGTGTTTTTTAGCTGCCCGAGAACTATCGATAACTGAGGTTGGGCAGCTGAGAATGACAAGCAGTGCTGACTTTTTTATTCAGTGAGATTTGGCAAGTCATTATGAATCTTTTAACGCCAGAACAAAACTTTCAAATTATGTAAATTTACTTTGAAAAAAAAAAAAAATCTCTTCGCGAAGTTCATAGAGCACTGGCGGCATCATCGGCCCTTATGTCTTTCGAAATGAGGAAGGAGCTGCCGTTATGGTGAATGGCGTGCGCTATCGAGTCATATTGACTGAATTTTTTTACAGAAAATAATTGAATTTATTAAATTTATTGTATTATATTTATTAAATATTCAAGCCACCATTGACGCCATATGGTCAGATGTATTGAAAGAAGTAGTCAAATATTGAAGTGATCGAATGAACCATGTAACTCGCAGCTGTGGCGGACATATACCAGATATGAAACTCAAACAATAAATTCCATGAAATTATCTACCACATTATAATAAAAAAAATCATACTAACAATACTTTTCTTTTGTGTTATCATTTTCTGTTCGCAAGCTCTTAACAAAACTCCGTTATATAATTTTTTTTAATGCGAGCAGGTTTTCAAGGAATGCTCGTTAGAAAATTCTGAAATATTATCAGATATCTTCTTGATTTCCGAAATTATTGCCGAATGCAAGAATTAACACCTCAAGATGGTTGCACTAGAAAGTCCAGAATTCCATTTGAACTTCGGGTTAATTAAATTTTCATACTCAGAAAGGTACACGTCATTAAATATATCTGCCATTTTAGTTTATTTTAGTCATATACTTCTTCCAAATTACTCATATCAAAGAAGCATATGACCATTTCTTATTAAGGGGGGCGGCTCCTCCAGCACTTTTTTTGATTTAAAATTTATTTAAAATCTAAATATCTTTTCAATGTTTTAAGGGTAATAGAAAGTCTAAGCAGTCCCTATAAAGTCAGGGAAATGATGAGCGTCGAACGAAAGATGAGTAAGGACGGAAAAAAAGTAATCAAGATATCAACTTAAAACTTTACAGAGATATTCTTTAGCATATTGGCATGTACATCAAATTTAATATTAATTATCACAAAAATATTGTTTTGATCAATTTGTTTATAAACAAGTGTAACTTTTTTTCACTTAAAAATTTCATTTTTTTTTTCTTAAAAATAGGTTTGACTTAGCGGAAAAACTTTTTTCGTAAAAAAATGTTGTGCGGTTGATTTCAGTTGATTATAATGAAGGAATGTACACCCTCCACGGCGCAATTTGAAGGAGTTAGCGCCGCTATTTTTTTTTAATTATTTATTTTTCATTTAAGTAAAAATATTAATATGTAATTTATTTTATTGTAAGATAATGAATACTCTCAGTTTTTCACAAAAACTTATTGAAAAGCTCTTTGTTTGGAAGAGCTGCCCCTCTTATAAAAAAAAAAAACAAACAATAATAATAATAACAAAAAACAAACGAAAACTATTTGTTTACATTTACTTACTTTTTCTACCAGTTTAATTGAATTTGCATAGTAATGAAATACCCGCAGCAATCGATTTCAGATATTTTCACTTTTTACAGATATCTGTAATAATCAATTCACATAAAACACTTATAAAAAAATTTCACTTTAAGCCTTGTTCAATAATTATATTTCATATATTTTTATTCAACAATTATGCTACTGAAAAGTAAAAAAACAGTTTTTTAAGAAATCGATTAATACATGTTTTGTGGTCCTTATATACTTCTACGTGGAACTAACTTGACTAAATTAACTGACTGGCTGTATCCACAAAATTTGATGAAATTTTTTGTGGCTGCAAGTTACTACTGCAAAGCAGCTAATTATATGAAAAAGGAAGCTAGAATAAAATATATGGAAAGAAACACACGTACAAATAGATTATATTATGAAAATAAAAGAAAAGAAGCTAAGAAAATAATGCGAAAAAAGAAAAAAACATACATGAAGCGGCAAGTTGAACAAATTGAAAGCGATTTTAGAAACAAAAATGTCAGAGCTATGTATCAGAACATCAAAAAACAGACTAAAACATTTCAAGCTCGAAGAAATATATGCAAAGCAAAGGATGGTTCCATAATCAGCGAAAAACAACAAGTAATAGATAGATGAAAAGAATATTTCAACGAACTACTTAACAAAGCAAACTACGATAATACAAGTAAGGAGGAACAAGTAGTACATACGGCCGAAATCTATGTTGAAGAACCTAGCTTTGGCGAAGTACTATTGGCCATAAGAAAACTTAAAAGCCATAAAAGCTGTGGTGAAGCTGGAATACCCGCAGAATTTCTGAAATATGGTGAACATGAACTACATAAACAAATATTCACCTTAGTAAACCAAGTATGGCATTCAAATGAAATACCCACTGGATGGGCATCAAGCATAATTGTACCTATTCACAAAAAGGACATAAAACTGAATGCCAAAATTACAGAGGCATATCTTTACTTAATACAGATTATAAAGTATTTACTATCATTCTATTTGAAAGACTGAATATTTACTCTGAAGATATCCTAGACGATTACTAATGTGGTTTTAGAAACAACCGCTCAACGATTGATCAAGGTTTTACTGTCCACCAGATATTCGAAAAGTTTTACGAATATAAAATTGATATATTTGCCTCTTTGTTGACTTCAAACAGGCATTTGACAGTATAAATACAATAGAAAACAAATAAAATACTTCTTTCAGAAAATTGGAATACCTTTGAGGTTAATTAATTTGATTATCTGTACATTGTCAAATACAACAAGTAAAGTACTGGTGCAAGGAGGCCTATCGGACCCATTCGAAATCATATCCGGAGTAAAACAAGGAGACGCATTGTCATGTTTAGTATTCAATTTAATGCTACACACGACTGTTCAAGAAATAAACACGAATGGAACATTTTTTAATAATGATTTTCAGATATGTGCCTACTCTGATGATATTCTTATTATGGCTAAAGACAGAAACACTCTTACACTCGCCTTTAAATTTATTCATAAAAATGGAAAAGCTCTGGGACTACTTGTAAATACCGAGAAAACCAAATACATGATTCGGTCAGCCAACAAAACGACACGCGATAACCTAAGTATAAACAACTCTGTTTTCGAAAATATCACTGAATTTAAATACTTGGGTTTTAAACTATCAGCAGGTAAAGATTCGGCGGTAGCTATGTTATTAACGACAGAATCCAAGCTGCAAATAACGCCTATTATGTTAACATACAACTATTTAAATCAAAAGATTTGTCCAGAGCACAGAAAATAAGATTGTACAAAGCACTGATACGACCCGTCCTTACATATGGCGCAGAAATATGGACGCTGAAAACAAATGATATTCATCAGCTGATGTCCTTCGAAAGACGTATCATAGGGAAAATATATGGTCCGGTTGCAACAATAGATGGCAGCTACCGCATTCGCTAGAACCATGAAATCGAAGAAATCGTTCAAAGACAAAATGTAATACGTTTTATCAAAGCCCAGCGAATTAGATGGACTGAGCATGCCGAAAGAGCGAAATGCTAGGAAAGCTTTTATTTTAACACCCATTCGATGAAGAAAAAGAGGACACCCACGAAAGCGATGGTTAGATGACGTCGAATCAGATCTTAAGCAAATGAACGTACACAACTGGAGAGATGTAGCCATGGATAGAATTGTTGATGAAGCTATGGTCCCCCACGGATTGTGAAGCTAAGAAGAAGAAGCAAGTTACTACACATCCGAATCAAATCACAAAAATAGTCTCAAGCATAGAATCTCTAATTTAGTGACTTTAGACTGGCATAAACTACTGAAAACTAAAGATGATTTTTTAGCTATTATCTTTTTCAACAGTTGGTTTAAACAGCTGACACCCTTTTCGTGTTTTGTTTCACTGCCAAACATCTTCAGTTTGGTCTATAATTTAACCATGAATCGTCTTACAAACGAACAACGCTTGCAAATCATTGAATTTTATTATAAAAATGGGAGTTCTGTTAAGAAAGTTTAAATTCGAAAAATTGAGTTCAACGTCGAAGCTCATTTTTGGATCAATGGGTACGTAAATAAGCAGAATTGTCGATTTTGGAGTGAAGATCAGCCAGAAGAATTGCAAGAGCTACCAAAGTATCCAGAAAAGGTCACAGTTTAGTGCGGTTTATGGGCTGGAGGTATCATTGGACCGTACTTCTTCAAAGATGCTGCGAATCGCAACGTAACTGTGAAAGGGGAATGCTACCGTGAAATATCCAACTTTTTTTTGCCCAAAATGCAAGAGCTTGACTTGCATGACATGTGGGGTGTGTTGTTTCATCAAGACGGTGCCACATGCCACACAGCACGCGTAACAATGGACTTGTTGAGAGGCGAGTTCGGTGAACATTTTATTTTACGTTCGGGACCTGTCAATTGGACACCCAGATCGTGCGATATTTAGATTATTTAGATTATTTTTTGTGGGACTATGTTAAAGCTCAAGCTGCTTCAATTAACGCATTGGAAGACAACACTAAAGTATTTATATGTGAGATACCAGCCGAAACATGTATGCCAAAATTGGCAGATGGACCATTTGAAGCGCAGTCGTGGTCAACATTTGCATGAAATAATCTTCAAACATTAAATTATATGGACTGTACTATCGATTTAAATAAAAAATGCATGCATTTTTCTGAATTTTACATGTGTTTTTTTGAAAATCTTTCCCCATAGCTCTAAAAAAATCACCCTTTAGCATTAGCGCAACCAATCCAACCTTAACTCGATTATGAGTATGTGTCGACAAGGACGTCGGCTGACCATCGAAATAGTAGAATTAAACTATATTACGTTTTAGTTTTTTGTGAGCTGAGTCGTTAATTAATTTATTATGAATTATTTCGAGCCCTACCCTGTTAATTATTAACTAATTTAATATAATATTAATTATTTATTATAGGGTTAGGTAGGTTGACACGCCCTCTGTAGTTGTTGTGAAAATGAAAATCGTGTTGGGGGGTGCAATAAATAAAAATCAAGTAGAAACTAATAAGGCGAAATTATTACTCGTGCTAATTATGCAAATTAATTTTCAATCCACTAATACTCATAGTTACGAGCGTTTTATGTAATTGTAAGATTTACTTAGGAGTAGTTTAAGTATGCAATTTTTCAAATTACTGGCCCACATAAATAATTTATGGATTGCACTACGTACCACTAAAAAACATCTCAGACGATTCATATTGATTCATAATGAAGCTGATAAGTTGGGTACGAATTTCTATATAAATGCATGGTAAACTTGCTTACCATGCCACATTGGAAAAATTCATTTATTAAAAAACAATTCAACAATATTTATTTCCTACGATAACAACACTTTCACTTAGATGATAAGCGAAATAAGAGTGCTAAAACACGTGCGCGAAAATTATACAGCCAAGATACTTATAAATATGGCTGTGTGGTTATGGACGATCAAACAAACGTCAAAGCAGGCTTTAAGCATATTCAGGATGCTAAGTTCTATACTGCAACGAAGGTGCACATGGTACAATAGCACATGTGCTGAAAAGCCCCGAGCCTAAAAAACGTTTTTTTTCTAAGTTTTATTCATCTCCGTCATTTCCATCAAGAACGACGCAACTATTCTAGCTGTTCTAATAAGTATTTCATTACCATTTATTGAACGATTTATCGTTTGCTTCAAAATAGGCCTCAGTTCGAGCGATAACCTCTTCGTTCGACCGAAATTTCTCACCAGCTAGCATTTTTTTAGGTCTACAAACAGCCAGTGGATGTGGCAGCAATCGAAGTTTTTGATTGACTTGTTTTGATTGACTTGTGACACGGTGCGTAGTCTTGATGAAACAACTTTGTTTTCTTTGCCAGGCAGTCGTTTCTTTCTCGTGCTAACCGGCGCCAGTTGGACACAGTTGGAAGTGAAGCCAAGTCCTTCCCCACCTGATCTTTCCCACGTAGAGGAGGCCTTCCTCTTCCTGTGCTACCACCAGCTGGTACCGCAATTCTGCGAATTTACACGTCCCAAAATACCGAGGTCATAATCTTTCCACCTGATTTTTATGCTTTCGAGCGCTTTGGACGAGGTTCACCGGAGTGAGGTGATGGGTCTATGTTACATCCATTGACTTACATCGACGCAAAAGTTCCGGTTTTTTACGTTTAAACATCACGAAACACTACGTTATTGTTTTTGGTCAACATCGAGCATCCACTTTGAACAGAGCTTTCTCATAGTCAAATGCTCATGCAATATTAAGTCAACACGTTCCTTTGATATATTTACGATGTCAGCTAACTCACGCAACTTCCCTTTTCGATTATTCAAAACGATTTTGTGCATTTTGTTGATGTTTTCTGGTGTTACCGCCTCATTTGGACGTTGTGCATCATCGGTGTCTCTACTACCAGGTTTTAAGTCAGGAAGCTATCATTTTATTGTGGTTTTTGATGAAGTGGACACCCTATAAAACTTTTCAAGCCAGTGCTTCTCTTCAACGATATTTTTTGCTATTAAAAAGCAGTGTAAAATTTAAAGATTTCTTTGATTGGAAAGTAATGGGCATTCACGCGCGAAGTGTCTGCCAAGCGATCAACCGAATCGGCTGATGGGGGAAAATAATCGTTGGACCTTCCATTAGAAACCGGTTCCAGTTCGCTGGCAACAGCGGTGCAGTCAACATCGCTCCGCGCGTGAAAGCTGTTTTAAAAGTGTGCTAGGATTTTGCAGTGGCGAAAATGCAGCGATCGTTGGAGCAACGTTACTCGATCAAATTTTGCGTAAATTTAAACAGTTTGTACCTCCAGGAAGCACTGTAAACGCGGCATTTTACAAATAAGTGCTCCTTCGGCTGAAAAACCGCGTCACCCGGGTTCGGCCCGACCTCGTCAACAAATGAACCCTTCATCTAGACAATGCGCCAGGCACATCGCCTTCCCCTCCACCTCTGCATTGGCCAAGATGGGGGTTCCCTACAGCCCAGACCTGTCCCCTTCAGACTTCTTCTTGTTCCCGCGCCTGAAAAGAAAGCTGAAGGGGAGGCGTTTCGACTCCATCGAGGCGATCCAAAAACTGTGACAGCCGAATTGAACGCGATTCCGGCGGATGAGTTTAAAAAATGTTTCGTGCAGTGGAAGGACCGCTACCAGCGGTGTATTCACGCTCAAGGGTCCTATTTTGAAGAATATTAGTTGTATAAGCCAAAAGATTTAATAAAACTGCTTAAAAAAAATAAGGCTCATTAATTTTCAATCAAACCCAGTATGTGTTAGGCCCTGGACTTTTCAGCCCATGTGTTTAATCAAGACGTTTATTTGAAGAAAACGTTTTCTGCCGTTCATAAAATAACATAAAGGCTCAGTTCTGTCCTGGTCCGATTTAGCACTGTGTCCTTATAGCCGACCTGTCATGAACTGGTATAAACATCACGAGGTAAATATTGATCACCACGGACCACAACAAACCAAAAACTCTACAATTGCGACCCATTGAAAGATCTTGGGCAACTGTTGAAAGAAAATTGCTAAAAACAAAAAAAATATTAAAAATGAGCAGAATGTCTAGCGCCTAATGAGAGGAGTCGAATTTAAATTGTGCCATTTTATTTATGATAAAGATAGTTTATACGAGTTTTGTTTTTTGGCCAATATTTTTCGTATCCATTTTTTACCACCACTCTAAATATCTTAAATTACTAAAATCATAAGCGAATGTGAGCTGTGTAAACATACCCAACAGGTTGCTATTCAAAATTACACCGTTAGTTTACGAAGTTCAAGAAAAATTTATTGTTCATTTTTTGAAATGGAATAATGAAAATTATTCAACTGGTATTGATTTATTTTCTCAGACTTGCTATGGTTAAAAACGAAAAAGGCCTTACCAAAAATTTTTAGTTGCATGGGTCCTCCAAAAACTTTAAGAATTGACCACGATCAAGGCCATCGCACACTTGGAGACTATTATTTCATATGGAAAAGAGCGCCATGAATTGAACCTAGAATGAAGCTAAGAAACTGGCGTAGAACAGATCTGAATAGAGGGAGTTTGTTCTGAAATTCTAAAGCGAAATGATCGAAAACCTTAGAACACCATTACTTGTTACATATTTTCAAGATTTAGGCGAATATTATAAACGCATACTTTTGAGTTTATAGGGCACAAAAATCCGAACTCTAGTAATGAATATATGTAAATATTTATATTATATTATTTTAATATAAGACCTGCTTACACCTGTACGAAAGTGCCACTCGTGTGTGTTAACCGACGTTATCTATTTTTTATATTTACGTGAAAATCGAACAAAAACGCCACTTGGAAAAAGTTTAAAAAATGCCGTTTTTCACTTTTCTTACCATTAACGCTTCCTTAATTTTGTGTCAAAAGTTTGACTGAAAGAATTTAGCAAGGGAAACTAGGAACATGGAACTAGTCAGGCTTTAAGCTAATTTGACCGGTTTTTTTCTGACAACCGATTTTTGTGTTTTTACATATTAAAAAATGCAAATGCTTCCATCACTTTGTGCCAAAATATCAAGTTAATCAAAGGAAAGTTGAAAGAGTTATAGAACTTTAACAAAAAAGTGTAGGGCCAGGGCAACCAGGAACATGGATCTAGTTAATTTGACCGATTTCTTGTTTTTAATACTGATTTTTGTCTTTTATACATATTTGAAAGGATTAGGTAGATAGGTATGTGGAGTGGCTGTCACAATGACATAATTAGACCTTTCATAGGTCCATTGTGATACCAATGGAAGTTAGCCTTACCCTATGGGTTCCTTTTCAAACCATCAGGTAGCTTTAATAAACGAGCAAAGCTGCGTTAGTTTTAGATGCGCTAGGTCCGCTACATCATTGTTTCCTCTTCTTCTAGGGTTAATTCCACTAAAAATATGCACTTATTTATGAATTTTTTTTTGGAAAAATGATTCATGTAAATTTATTTATCCAATTAGTATACTGTAAACTCATATTTCAAAAATATTTTCAAAAATTTTCACAAGAAAATATACAAAATTGAGCCGTTGACAGCAGATCTACGCAGACGTCTCGAAAAAAAAATGCAATTTGCCGTGGACAGTTTTTCTCAGCATTGGATCATCTGAAATCAAAAAATCAAAGAGTTTTCATTAGGTAATCAATTGTCCGAGGTAACCCTGTCGAGTTTTTATTAAAAAAAAAATTTTTTTCAATTTTTTTTAACATTTGAAGTAGAAGTGCGATTTTTAGACGATAAATCGCATAATATTGTTTATTGTAAAATAAATAAAAATTGAAAAAAAGAAAAAACCTCCCAGGCTTACCTCGGTAATTATGTAGAGAAAGTGTGTACAAAATTTCAGGAAGATCGGTTGAGTAGATTCAGAGAAAAAACGTCGTTTTTCAGAAAATCGATTTAAAGTTTTCTATAGCAGGTAGCCGAATCGGAGCGGCCAACGGTTATAATGCTCTAACTTTGTGAGTTTTGCACCGATTGACTTAAAATTTGGACACAACATTCTTGAGATTATGTACATTCATTTTCTCAAATAAACCAAAATCGATTTTTTTTTTACTCTAAAAGCCCTAGCCCCCCCCCTTAAGACAGTTTGTACAGAAATTTTAGTACTGGAGTTCTATCCTTCTAGCGTAGCTGCCTATCAGACAATGACCAGTTAATACCCTTATAATTTTTCTTATAGCTCCTCTGTTAAATCTGAACAAGCTTTTTGATCGACCGCTGTTCCATATCGGCCATGTCTGTCTGCTTAGCTCGCATGTTGAGAGGCTTTCCTAACTTGTATTTATCTTATTGATGGTTTTCCTAGGTTAGGTTAGGTTGTGATGGTTGCCCAGAGAGTTGGGCCCACTTGGATGAAATAGTTTGGTTCGTCCTTTGTGATACCATTGAAGGAAAAAAGGGGAGAAAGGGAAGGGATGGGGAGTGGTGAGTGTTTGTGGACTACGAACGGTGACTAGTCTGCGGTTGTGGTAACCTCATTATGCTGCCGATGAAGTTCATCAGATTTTTGTTATCAACACCTGCAATATCAGCAGGCGCAGAAAGGAAGTGAGAACCAAGATGCTTGAATCTTAGTCCCGCGAAGGCTGGGCAGCTAAGGAGCAGGTGCTGAGATGATTCCACCTCATCCTCCATACAGCTGACGCAAAAAGGACTCGAAGTATATTAATTCCGAGTCTCACGCCATGTGTACCTCGCGGACAGTGTCCCGTGATGATGCCCACGAAATTTGAGAGATGACATTTTGTCATCTCCAGGATATCCCTCGAACGCCTCCTATCCAAACGTGGCCAGAGAGACTTCGCGACCCTACACGTTTGTGTACTTGCCCAGCGTTCGCTGAGTTGGTGCAGAGCGCAACCTTCCAGGAGTAGAGCGCAGGTTGTCAAGGGGATCACGATCCTCTCCTTTCGTGGGCACATTGCCTCACAGGTCCCTTGTCTGGCCAGCTCGTCGGCTTCGCAGTTTCCTGCAATGTCACTGTGACCAGGTACCCAAATTATCTTTATGTCGAAGAATTCTGATGCAATCGAGAGTGAGACCAGGCATTCCCTGCCAGCTTCGAATGTACCATAATAGAGCCTAGGGTCCTGATAGCCGCTTGGCTATCGGAGTAAATATTTACCTTCTTAACAGTTATTACACAAGTAAGTAGCCAGTCAGCTGCTTCTTTAATTGCGGTCACCTCTGCTTGGAACACACTGCAGTGATCCGGTAGCCAGAACTTGAGTTTGATGGGGAGCTCTTTGCAGAATACTCCTCCTCCAACCCTACCGTATGGTTTTCCTAGCTATAAGTAGTAAATTGCTATAAGCATGGGTACCTGCGTCTTATTCACTTGGAGGTCGAGCTTTGTACCGGTTCGAGCAAATTCATCTGCCTTGCAGTTCCCTGCTCTATTCCTGTGGTCTGGCACCCAAATAAGGTGTACTTTGTAGTATTTTGATACGTCGTTAAGAAGTTTAAAGATTCTATGACTATTTTTGACGAGTGTGTTTTAGATTCTAGCTCTTTTATTGCTGTTTAACTGTCAGAGTATACGAAGGAAGCATTTGTGGATAATACTCTCGTTTTTATTACCGTAAGTCTCTCTTTTATGGCAGTGACTTCCACCTGAAATACTGTGCAATAATCAGGTAGGCGAAATGATGGGCTAACTCCGAGTTTATCGGAGTAAACACCTCCACCTACTCTGTTATCTAGTTTTGAGCCATCTCTATAGATGTTTATATCATTTTCTCTAAAAATAAGCCCGTGGGAATGGGATCTCTTTGGAAGGAAATATTGTGAAGAAGGATTTATTTAAGTTAATATCCTTAGTCTGACAGAAATCCGTTGTACTAGAAATGCAGGGGAATTTTTCTTTAATTGAAGAGTGTCCTCTCTGGTTTGTTCTGAGTAGACCGATTTATCTTAATCTCAGAGCTGCCGTGGTGGGTGTGGCCCTCAGGGCCCTGCTGATGCAAAGACTGGCCATTTTTTGTACATGTACCATGGATATATAACTTACCTAAAGCCGGCCAGCATACTAGAATACCGTATGTTAGAGTTGGTCTTACAATTGCTGTGTGAAGCCAATATACGATAGATTAACACTTCCGTAATTTTGGGTCAAAATTTCTAGCAAAGCAGAAGAAAACAGAGAACTTTGACTGAAAGTATTAGTACGGCCAACTTGGCTCTAGTGAGGCTTTTGGCTCAGTTGACCGATTTTTGTTTCAAATAACCCGATATATGCGTTTTTTTTAATATTAGAAAATTTTTGCGCTTCATTAATTTTTTGTACGAAGTACATAGTAAATCAGATGAAATCTTAGGGAGTTATAAGGCTTTAGCTGAAAGAATTTAGTAAGGGCAACTTGGAACTAGTGACACTTTAGGTCCACTTCAGTGATGTTTTTTTGTAAACCGTTTTTTTTTTTGGCATTTTTCTATAGTGCAATACTTTGTTAACTTGTCTCGTGTCATGACCAAGCTAAGCTCTACACTTTTTCTCTCTTGCGCACCTTTCAAAAAATATCTCGTTCATTTATGATGTACATTTAATTGCTGCTCACAAAGAAAAAATTAAAAAACAAAACGTGACAAATCACCGAAAGTTAAGGTACTCATATCTGCATGTGTGTATGTGTACGAATGCATAAAGACGCCGAAGTAAAAAGTTATTTTTAGTTATATACCTTCAAGCGTCCATGCATTTAATTATCAAGTAAGACGAGTAGCACTTTAAATAGGTATTAAAAAACATAAACCAAAACAACAACTCACAGCAAAATTATGATTTTTTAATTAGTGTCTTTATACTTGCACTTTCTGTCATTTTGAAAGGCAAATTTTATTTCGGTGTTAATAGTACAGTTGCTTGGCTTTACCTTTTTACTGCCAGACACAAAAAAGCTGTGTAAATATTTTACTTTAATTTCAATTCGATCTATTATTAGAGGTGGTACATGGAATATTGAGCTTATATACCTACATTCATATAAATAAATACACATACATTTGATTTAACACCTCTACATGAACTTACATTCATATGCATGTACATTCACCTTCAAATGCGAAAAATTATAACACATGAATATTTACAAATAAAGTCTTCTGCGAATTTCTTTACTCCACATTGCGCCATTCGTAGGAATATTTGTTAGACGCATCAATAGAACCAAAATTTGGTTGTGTATGCACCTGTAAGCAGTAGTGCGTTTGTTCTGAATTTGTGTATTAAACAGTGGCACAAAATGAAACCAGAACCGTCGAAAATTAAAAGTGAGAACAAAATTTTCGTACGAGGACTAGAATTGTATTCTGGTGAGTGGTTTGAAGTGAGAGTTTTGATATACTTGTACATTTTTGTTTTGTTTTGGGCCCACTGATGCGCTGCGTACAAGAAATTTGACATCTATATTTAAGCTCTAATTTAGTGAACTTTCAGAAAATATTTTAGTTATAGACATGAAATTTTTTTGCAAAAACTGCAGCCGGTAGGTAGCCTGGCGTCGATGGAAAAGAAAAAGATCGATTCATTCTGGAGATACTAAGGTGAAAAGCCGGATATATATGAGTAGTATCGAAAGCAATAGCAAATCAGTGAACGCAGTTTTGGGCCACTCCTGAAAATGATGAAACCATGGAAATCACAGTATGAGTACTTATTCTATTTCATTGTCAAAGAACTGAATATTATTCAGAAAAAAAAAAACAAAAATTGTATGAATCGGATAATCTTTGCTATATTAATTTCATCGCCGAAGAAAGAAGGTCGTCGAAAAAATGCTAAGAAGTTTTTACTTCAACTTGTATATCTCAAAAAAAAAAGTCACCATTAACTCTGTGATGGTACCACAAACTACCGAAATTTACCTGTGGACACAAAATGAAGACTAATAAGACTGACTCCAGCTAAATTTCGTACAAAATGCCACAGCTATTAGCTTTACTTCACCTTAGCCAGCTTTTTTAAATCTCTTAAATACAATCGTTTGATGTTCAGCATTTTTTATTATTTTATCTGAACTGTAGACGCAGGTTTACACACATATTAAATAGCCTGCAAGAATTTTGGTTCTTAATGTAGTTTGTCAACTAACCTATTATATTATTGCATCGTAAATGCTCTACGAAATTTAGAGTCATATTTTTTTGTTGTTTTTTAGACTACAAGAACTTACAGAAGTTTAGGTTTGTGCATTAGAGGGTTAAAATAATCACCAAAAGTAGGGCTGAAATTTCTTTTACTTTTAATACATTTTACTCGTGATTTTTTAAATCTAGCATTGGAAGTGCACAGATTCGAAATTTTGGGCAAAAAACACCAATTGATAAAAAAAGTTGTATCTTACAGTGGTCGGTCCTAGGTCCGCATCGGGTGATTAGGGATATTTTGCGAATCCCGATCTGTTGGCAACCGGAGGGATCACTGGCTGCAGATAAAGAAAGGCCTTTAGATATGAAGATTACGTGCGAATAACCAATAAGCAATTTCAGACAGCGTTCAGCGGCTACGATGGGAGAATATCAGTTAGGGTTTTGGGTTGCACTGAGCTCCTTATAAGTGCAGAGACCTCCAAAAACATCAAAGGCCCCAATTTAAAATAAATGATGATGATGGTCACCCCTCGGCAGGTAAAAGCAAGTATTACTGCCATGAAAACATTTGTCTTAAAAAAGTCATGTGCCGTTCGGATAAAATTCTAGGCTCCTCTATTTTATGGAAAGCATCAATACGCACACTATAAATAGGAGGAGGAAGTCGGCCAGCACCCAAATAAAGGATTGAAGCGCCACTTATCTATCAAACTGCACTGCCTTACCAACACATGTAATTTAGAGCAGCTTTCTTCCTGCATTGCCAACACTTCTCCATTTGTACCAGTAGTTTCGTCTATTCCCCACTTGCTAATTCTTGGCGAAAAGACGAGGCCATATGCTAATTGCTCGCATTGGCTGTTGCGGCGGCTAAAATGTGGTAAGATTTTAATGCTTAACATTTTTCTTTTTACTAACTCTCTACACACTGTGGCATTCTATATATAAGTATTTACATATGCCCGAATAAGTGAACAATATTTTCATTTGTACAGATATTTATTTTACATTGATTTTGTGTATGAAAGTTTGCCAAAAATTACAAATTTGGACAAAATAAATGCAAACGTTTATTTAGTTTACGTTGATTAAATGCAATGAATTGCAACAAGCTGACACACAACAGTCGGTCTAATGGAAGTGTGACCGGCAAAATTCAAACTTTAAGTTTAGTTATACCTAAAAAATTTAAATGCTGCTATAAAGTTTTGTGATAATTTTAGATAGTGTACGTTGTTTTTAGAAAATGAGTTCCGCACGTGAAAAACGATTTGAAGCAGTGCTCCTATGCACGCACACTGTAGGTCTAAAAAGAAGACCCTATAGGTCTTTGAAGAAGTTGAAGATGTTCATACATTGTGTAAAATAAGTACCCGGAATTAAAAAAAAAACACATTTTTTCATATTATTCATCATTATTTGTTGGATCGCCTTCAAAATAGGCTCCTTTTGAGCCAATACAAATATTCCAACGAACAACCCAGTCATCCATGGCCCGCTGGTAGGCTGGCGCCGGGATGGCCTTCAGCTCCTTTAGCGAATTTTTTTTAATGTCTTCAATCGACTCAAAACGCCTTCCCCGAAGTGGCAATTTTAGTTTTGGGAAGAGAAAAAAGTCACAGGGTGCGAGATCTGGCGAACACGGTGGCTGTTCGATAGTATTTATTAAGTTTTTGGTCTTGTATTCGCGTACAATCAAGGCTCGGTGCGATGGCGCGTTGTCGTCGTGCAGAATCCATGAATTGTCCTTCCACAATTCGGGCCGCTTACGGCAAATGGCTTCACGTAAACGCCTTAAAACGGATAAATAATATTCCTTATTAACCGTTTGGCCCTCTGGAAGGAACTCAGAGTGCACCACGCCTTGGTAATCAAAGAAAACCGTGAGCATAACCTTCACTTTTGACCGGCTTTGGCGTGGTTTTTTTGGATACGGCTCGTTCTCGAAGCGCCATTCAGACGATTGCTGACTGGTTTGCATATCGTACTCGTAGACCCATGCCTCATCACCAGTTATTATGCGTTTCATGAACTTGGGGTCCGTATTAGCTCGGGAAACCATGTCTTCAGAAACCTCCTTCCGATGCTCTTTTTGCAAAAATCCATAGTAAAATTCGCCAAGTAAACAAAAGATCAACTCACTTTGACTGCAGAATAAACACACTAAGTAATAGATCCCGTTCTAATAAGGCTTGTGCATTCAAGGACATGTGTACCAACATGAAAAAACCAAATTTGAAGTGTCAGGTATTCCCGGGAGAGTTTAAATTATAAATTCCGGGTACTTATTTTACACAATGTATATAAATGGAATCAATACTATACCGATGTAAAAACGTCGGATGAGGTCCAAAAAATATACCTCTCCAAAGCAAGATCAGAAGATCATTTATTTGCTTGCGACAACTTATTGATGGTTAATGGTTAATGGTTGTAAAGGGTTAAGGTGTGGCCCTTTAGCACTGCGACCATATTGATCTATTGTGCACCTGTCTATTGACTGTTAAGTATGCTTATGAATTGTACCAGCTCCTTCTGAGGGAGTGATTGTAGGTCTTCATCTGTAACCATGAACTTGTTTAAAAACTTTTTCCTTCTATGCGTCAACCCCAGACATTCGATAATGAGATGTTCTATAGACTCCTCATCTTCGCAGCAGAATCTGCAGGTGCTGGTGTTAGTTATGCCTAATTTATGTAAGTGTTTGTTGCAGGTGAAGTGACCCGTGAGGGCGCCTGTGAGAGTGCGAATGCTCTTTTTGTTTAACGTGAGGGCCATGTTAGCTCTTTTAGCGTTGAAACTTATTGATAGGGGAAGCTAAAGCAATTTTATGGAAAAGTGGATTTAATGTGTCGAAAGACACGATTCGAGAATGTCTACATACAGAATACCTCAAATTCCGGAACACATCGAGAAAGCCGCTGCTCTGATTATCATAAATTGAAAAAATACTCGCATGGACTAAGGCAAATTCAGAATGGTATTGAACAAACGTAATATTCCCGGGTGAATCTTCTTTCTTTTTTTTTGAGTGAATAGTTGCATACGTCGATAGTGATGTTCTGCTTATAATCGACAACTTTAACGAATTGTTAAATATCCAGTTAAGGTGCATGTTGTTGTTGTTATTGTAGCAGCAATGCAAAGCCCTGTCAGTCTAGTGTGTATCACCGGTTGTATTCGTCAACTCATCTAAAGGTGGCCCAGGAAACATGCTGTTTCGACAGGTTGGATTCAGAGGGAGAGAGATGTTAGATGAGTGGGCTTAGTGGGGCATGTGAAAAGGTGGTTAGTGTCGTGCGGGGTGCCTTCACAGGCAGGGCATATGTAGTTAAGGTTCATGTTCGTGGCTGCTTCTCCGATAGAGGATTTAGCCATTTATTTGTGTTTACCGCCAAGTTGAATGCAAGTTTGAAGAATAAAATTTACCAAAAAGTATCATAGCCATCAGCTGCGAAGATACTTGGAATAACTAGCCATCCTTGGATCTTACAAGAGAACATCGAGCTCAAGTATCGCAGCCGAAGTTGTACGAGTAAAAAGTAGAATGGAAGCAGGAAAATGAAATTGAAGTGATGGATTGGCCTTCACAGTCGTCTGATGCTTCCATTGGACAGACTGTAGATACATACCTCATACATACATTTGTATATCTATATGTATGTATGCAAGTAAGTGAAAAAAATATACCGTTTTCTGTTTTATGTAAATAAACCCAATTAAAATGAATAAGTGAGAAGAGAATGAATTACAAAAAGAAAGACTCGTATTTGTTTTTGTGTAGGTGTTTGTGCAATGGCTGGTAATATAATCAAATCACAACAAAACATAAATCAAATGCAAACAATGATTTAAAGCACAAAAATTAAGTTGAAAATTGCAGTGATTAAATAAAATTGCTCAATAGCTTTCAATCAGCTGAGGAAGCGCAATTCCTTTCCGTATAAATAGAGCAAAGAAAATGAGAGTGTAAAGGTGAATATAATACTAGCTCACATGCAAACATACCAATTCACATGTGTAACAAAACGCATGTGCTTACAAACATCTCCTTCAGCACTAAGCAAATAAAAGATAAGAATTGAAAAGGCAAAGAATAATGACAGACAATAATATTGATTATAATGACGTAAACGGAAATTTGTCACAACTTCAATGAGAGTGTCAGATTTTTGATTGTCATGCATACAATCGTACATCAATGGAAATGTCAACAAACCGCCAGGCATCAATACTCGCACATGTACAATTACGTACGTAATTTAATTCTTCATTTCTATAGACCTGCAACTGCTGCCTTTGTTACAAATACGTACAAAAATTAAGAAAAAAAAGCCCGGCAACATAAACACCTTCACGCCCGTAAATCAATACTTGTCACTTCTGGCGTTGCCCAAGAGTGCAGCGCAGCGCTTAGGGGCGTTAAAATTGGCTGAGGCAAACGCTTTAGGCGCCATTGTTTTGACAGCCAGCCAATCGGCGCAAAATGGAAATGATGCCGATTTTAAATATCATTTCTTATTAATTAAATTGTATTATACGTTGTCACTTTGCTGTTGGTATTATGTTATTATTATTGTTATTATAATAGCTCCTACCGACCGTTCATTTCTTACATATACATTTGTTGAGGTCTGTAAATAGGTGTATTGGCAGTAGTTGTTAATTTTTTTGCCCCAGCCATCTTTTCGTGAAAATAGGCAGCAAAATTAATGATGAAATCGAATGAGCTGAAGGAATATAAAAAATAATAAATAAAGATAAGTTTTCTTATTGCTTCGGGTGTTTTTTAGCAGCATGAGAATTATCTATATCGATAACTATAGTTTTCCAGCTGAGAATAGCAAATTGGGGACTTTTATGTTTGGGAAGTCATCCTGAATCTTTTAAGGGGTTACATGGGTTTCGTCGGGTAAAAAGAGGCCTATTTTAATTTTTTTTTTTCTATGTAAAAAATTATTTATTTAATTCAAACTTTTTTCTGTCTTATAGATACATATTTAGAGAATAATTTTTGAAATTTTCAAAAAAAAAAACTTAAAACTCCTCCATTGTGACGTCATATCCGGTGACCCCTCGAAAAAAGGTGCATTCCCGTTGTCAACGTAACTCCAGACAGGCTCATCAAAATGAAAAAAAAGTGTTTTAGTTAAGAAACTCGTGCTTCAACGAAGGAAAGAAAAAAAAAGTAAAAATTGGAATTTTGGCAGCCATTTTTCCAAAAAAAATTAAAGTTTCGGTAAAATTTGCTTGCCATTTTTTTTTTTAAATAGTTGTAATTGGAAAAAAACAAAATCCTTCGTTCCAGCACGAGTAAATTGTATTTCGAACATCTGTGTAAAATTTCATTAAGATCGGTTGAGTAGTTTTCGAGAACATTTGACAACCGACTTTGAAAACACGGTTCCGAGAAAAACGCGTTTAAAGTTTTGAGTAACAATAAAAGTGACTTGGACCGCACACATTCCAAAGGCTGTATCTCCGAATTTATTATTCGGATCGACTTGAAAATTTAGGATCATATTCCTGAGATGTTATAGAAATTAATAAGCCAAAAAAAAAACGATTTTTTTAACCAACGAAACCCATGTAACCCTTTAACGCTAGAGCGAGGCTTCCAAATTAAGGAAATTAATAAATCAGAAAGTATACGTCTGTTCACGAAGTTCATAGTGCACTGGCGGCATCAACGGCCTTTATTCCTTTCGAAATGAGGAAGGAGCTGCATTACGGTTTTTATTTCCCATCTATCGTATTTTGACTTTACACAGCAATTGTAAGACCAATCCTAACCTACGGTATACTTGTATGGTGGCCGACTTTAGATAAGTTATCTATCAAAAAATCCATAGTACATGTAAAAAGAAATGGCCAATCTTTGCATCTGCAGGGCCCTGAGGACCACACCCACAGAGGCACTAAAGATTAAGCTTACCCTATTACCAGTAGAACAATTCCGCAAGCAAACAGCTGCCAAGGCGGCTCTCTGATTAAGATAAATCGGTCTACTCAGAACAAACCAGAGAGAACACTCTTCAATTTTAGAAAAAATTCCCCTGCATTCTTGTTACAGTGGATTTCTCTAAGACCAAGGATATCAATTTAGATAAATCCTTCGTCACAGTATTTACTTCCAAAGAGGAATTGGATAATGGGATCATTTTTAGAGAAAATGATATAAACATCTATACAGATGGCTCAAAACTATATAACAAAGTAGCTGGAGGGGTTTACTCCGATAAACTCGGAGTTATGCAATCATTTCGCCTACCTGATCATTGCAGTGTATTTCAGGCCGAAGCCACTGCCATAAAAGAGAGACTTACGGTCATAAAAACGAGAGTATTATCCAAAAAGAATTCTTGAAATACTCTGACAGTCAAGCAGCAATAAAAGAGCTAGAATCTAAAACACACTCTCGTCAAAAGCAGTCATAAAATGTTTTAAAATACTACTACAACCAGGCCACAGGATATAGTCACTGGTAAACTACTTACAGATAAGGGAACCATCAATAAGGTAAATACAAGTTGGGAAAGCCTCTCAACATGCGAACTAAGCAGACAGACATAGCCGAAATGGAACAGCGGTCGAGCAAAAAGCTTGTTAAGATTTAACAGAGAAGCTGTAAGAAAAATGGTAGGGGTACTAACTGGTCATTGTCTAATAGGCAGCCACTCTAGAAGGTTAGGACTCCCGTACTTCGATTTCTGTAGAAGCTGTCGTAATACTGAAAAAGACGAAACAGTCAGACACCTTTTATGTGAGTGTGAAAGTTACGCGACAAGGAGGCTTCACACTCTTGATATGGCATTTTTAACTGATGTTGCGGACCTAGCGCATCTAAAACTAACGCAGCTTTGCTCGTTTATTAAAGCTACCTGATGGTTTGAAAAGGAACCCATAGGGTAAGGATAAGTTCCAGTCGCATCGCAATGGACCTATGAAAGGTTTAGTTCGGAACCTCGTTATACTTAATTGAGAAATAATTTAGCCTGAAAGACGCATAATTGGCTATTTATGTCACCTGGTACAGTTAAATCTCTCAAAACGCAACTAAATTGTCCCAGCGGATATAGGATTATTTCACAATTTATATAAGGTAGCGCAAAATTAATCATCCAATTAGTTTTTGAATAACTTTTTTACTAAATAAAAAGTTATTTTGAGTGATGGAAATCTTCTATTTTGACCGGTACGCGCTTTATTGCTTGTCTGTTTTTATTTATATGTCTATATTTAATTATTTAAAAATTTCTTCAATTAACAAATAGGTGCAGCAAAAGCTATGTTCGTAAGCTGGTGCTGCTCTCCATTGCAATATAACTGATTCGGCAGTCTCATGCGAATCTCTTCGCCTAACCAACTGTGGAATGCATTTCCCCCTCTCCTATTCAGCTTTACTCTTAAGTACCTTTTCACTCTCACCCCTTGTACATATTTAATTAAGACTTAATCAAACAAATTGGGAGCTGACAAAGTGTCGCGCATGAGAACAAACTAATAAATATTTATTAACAAAAAAAAAATACATATGTATTTGTAAAATTCTCGTGAGCGATCTCAAGCCGTTATGCTCGTACGATTGGAAGTGTTAGTTGTTAAGTCATAACTTCTCTTTTTCTTATTGTTTGTTGTTATACTATACACATTTCAACTGAATGTGAGGAAAGGAGGGAAAAGAGGGAGAGCAAAGCAATTGACCGGCAAACAAGCAGGCAGACAGACAAACAGCAGCGAGTAGCCGACACACGACAGCCAAACAAGCAGTTTGTTGGACATGCTGTGTGAAAACTGGAATTCAATATCTTCGCTGGTAATAAATTAATTTTCAACACCTCTTTTCACGTGCGATCAAGTAGCAAGATAAATTATCGACGACACATTTGCACAATGGAATGCGACTGACAATTGGTGTGATAAAAGCTTTATTTGCTCTATAGGGAAATATTGGGTTCCTGTGGTTGCAGATCCCATAATGCATACTGTCGGTAAAGAAATAAGAATAACAGATACTCATTTTATGTTGGGTTTTTGATTTGAATTGGATATAAAAAAAGTTCCTTATATTATCATCTGTAGTCGCTGTTGGTGCTAGTCTGAAGATTGTGACTTCGCTACGAATTTATTGTATTTTGAGCAACACACGTAAAACATCAAGAGAGACAGCACAGTGGGGGAAGCTTACATGCATATATTAAAATATATGCATATGCATATATACAGTATGTCAATTAATTGTTTGCAACATGATAAAAGCTTCTTAAATATGTTTTAATAACTTTATTTTACCAACTTAAATAACATTTTCGAAATTTTAAATACACATTATTTTTGTCACTTTTATTTTTAACATATTTATGGCAGCAAAACTCAAAACTTCAGGACAGTAAGTAAAAAAAAACATAAAAATCTGTAAAAAAGTTCATTCTGTGCTGTCAATTAATTGTTTACATTTTCAAATATTATGTGACTTTTGTAAGGAAATTAAAGGTGTGTGATTTTAATATTTAGTGTGACGGCCTTTAGCTTCCATAACAGAATGCAGACGACGGGGCATGGAATGTATAAGGTTCTTCAGGTCGTAAGTCTCTGGTATTCTCTGCCATTCAACCTGAATTGCGTTGATGAGAGCGGTTTTATTAGATGGACCGTGTTTGCTCACTTTCTTCTTTAAGTACGCCCACAAATTCTCTATAGGGTTCAAGTCGGGACTCTGGGGTGGAGTATCAATGACTTTACTGCAATTATAAAGTAGACAGGTCCTGCATACCATCACTGAAAGTTTGCCAGATTTTACTGTGGGTATTATATTTTTTTGTTGCAGAGCTGTGCTTGGCTTTCTCCAAACTTTACTGGGTCCATCATGACTATACAGCATAATTTTTGTCTCGTCACAAAAAATTACTTCATCCCAATATTCCAATGGCTTGTCTATATGGGCAACAGAAAAACTTAGCCGCTTTTCTATATTAACTGCGGACAGTAATGGTTTTTTTCTGGCTATTTGCGAAGAATATTTGTGCAGTCTTAAAACTTTCCGGACAGTCTCATGACTTACAGTTTTTCCACAGTCATTTTTTATATCAGATGCCAACTGCCTCAGACTCGTTTGAGGGGATTCGCTGATCTTTTTTAAAATTTTTGAGTGATCTCGTCTAGAAAGCTTTGGTGGTCTGCCTCCTGAGTGCTTTAATTCAAGCCTGTTTTCTTTTTCTGCGCGTTCAATAATATTATAAATAGTTCTGAGCTTAATTGAAAACATTTCCGCCAACTCTTTAGCCGACTTGCCCTTATAATAGTTAAAATAAACTAACTGAATAACATTTTCATTAATTCGTTTGCCCGGCATTGCTTAACTGATTAAAATGTTCACTTTTTAAAAGCATAAGTCATACTAAATGTGTGCTAAGAATGAACGACTACGACACGCGTTTATTTGCGTTCAAAATAAAAGTACCGTTAGCTAGCTTCAGTTTAATTTCAAGTTGTGTTTGCATTTTGCAAAAAATTAATTGACAACGCAATATTTGCCGAATTGTAATGCTGCTTGTTTATTTTACTGTTATATTTTGGTTTTTGTATATGTTGTACGTAAAACGGGTAACGAATATTGCCTTTATTAATATTGTAAAAAAATTGTCTAAGAAAAAACATTTTAGATGAAAAGGCGTAAGCCTAAATATGAGCTTATAGAATTTTTTTCATTTTGCAAACAATTAATTGACATACTGTATATACTTTAGAAACTAACGATTTGACGATGTGACTTATTCCGAAGGAGTGAAATTATTTAACTTAAGCGACCAAAGAAATATTATGCTCAAGTATTGAGGTAGTACGGTCGATCGCCAAAAGCTCATTCAAGTAGTGCAATGCACTGCATGACTTGATGCGCAGCAGACGACGATAGAACATCAATGTAACGACTGGAGTTGACTCATTGATCTAAAATGTGATTAATCAGTCTCTTTAAAAGTCAACATTTTGAGCAAAGTTATTTCTACTCTATACCTACTGTGTTCAAATATTATGGAGCGTTCCAATTCCACAAATTGTACCAAACTGTGAGCGTTGCAGTATGTAATGCAGTCTCGATAGTGCAGATAAATTATAGTAAATATTGTTCTCATTGTGCAAGAATGATAGAGACAAGATTGCGAGAGTGCGTGACTTCACATTGGTGTAATTGCTTGAGAGAGAAATGAAAACGACAACAAAAATGCAAGAATACGAAGAAATTACACAAACAACACACGAAGAAATTACACAAGTGCGATGTTACACACACTGCGGTCCTGTTAAATTCGCTGAGAGCCAAGTAGCGGTACCACCCAAGAATGATAGAAAGAAGATTGCGCCCATCAGAGAGTGCGTGACGTCACGTTTTTCCAAGTTGTGCAGTATTGCCAACTATTTGCTCTTCGCAATAAATTTAGTGGTTTTTTATACCGAAAATGCGAAAGTTTTGAAGTTTCGTGTTTGTTTCTTTTTTTTTTTTTAATTTAAAGTTACCGAAACCTTAAGTTAAAAAAAAACTGTAATATTATACAAAAGAAGGTTAAAAAAGGCCCCTCTGAGCAGATTTTAGTGCAAGTGAAAACTCTTTGGTTCTTATAAAATTTGATATTTTGAAAGTGTGAATTTAATGTGTTGCTCCTTTCAAGGTTATGCAAGAATATTAAAGGCCCCTCTATCAACCCTTCTTAAGATTGAAAATCTCTTTACACATTTTAGAAGGCGTTTGAATTTACTGCATGCGTATTAAAACCATCGAAGTGTAATCGTTTCTTCCGGCCATCAATCCTTAGTTGGACATAGGGCATCAAGAGGTGTATTCATTGTAAAAGTAAGCCACAAAATACCAGAAAATACTAAAGAAACCATACTGACATTTTTACAAAAAGAGTACCTTATCTAATATAGTTACAAAATCTCAAATATAGCAAATAAGTCTTTTCCTTAACAAAAAAACTCATCAATTAAATTGTACATAAGCATAACACATTTATTAAAAAAAGCGCACATTCTAAAGACAATTTGTGACGCATACAAAGTTCTTTAAGTGACTCAATCAAAATTTGGTGTTTTATTTTCTTTAAATGGGCATTTTAGCGCGTTTTTATATCCAAAGCTAGACAACACTGCAATAGCGAGAGAGAGATTTGACTGCCGAAAGCAGAAGAACACCAACAAGACCTGCAATCGCGGGCAATGCCACCAGATGTTAAAAAAAGTAAAACTAAATAAAATTGAGTGAATTATTGAACTAATTTTTAAAAAATGTGTACTTTACAAAATTATTAACATTACTTTTAATTAGAAAAGGCTAGAAAAATATCATGAAAGAAGAACTAAAACTCCGAGACTAAAACAAAAATAATGCTAAATCAAGTTACGGAAATGGTAATCTGGCCATACTGGTGCTAAAATAACGTAACTCGTTGTGAAATTCGCTGAGAGCAAAGTAACGGGACCACGATAGGCGCCATCTCATTATTCTTTCCATTATGGATACCACCATTTTGTTTATTTATACACTAGTTAAGGGGTTAGGCTTCTATAGCGGCGGAAAATTTTTAAGTGGGACAGTGAAATAAATCAAAATTATGAAAAAAGTTCGATGGTACATGTGAATAAGAATTTTAATTTTTCGACTTTTATAAAATTTGCGCATTTTGAAATAAATAAAAAAATTAAAACTTAAAGAAAAAAGTAAGTAAAATTTATTATTGTGAAACTAAGCTGACTAAGCAGAATGTAATTGTATAATCAACTCTAAAATTTCAAGTCCGACGGTTAATATTAGTTCGAGTTATGAGCCCAGCTGGCTTGCGAAATGTAGGAGCAGCACCAATATTCAATATATAATATGTATAAGTATTTAAACATTTTTTTCCACCTTAATTATTTGTGTGCGCAATTTTTAAAGCTTTTTAAGCACACTACATTTTGCGCGAAATTTCCGTTATTTGTTGCAGTTGCTTGGGTGTAAGACTTGGTGTGACAGTCTGTCAGAGTACGACTAGCTTAATAGATGTTCCTATCCAAAGCTCTAAGTTCTTTAAAAGCCCACTTTCCTGAAAACTAGGCTAAAACAGTTTGATAGAACAAAAAAGTGTTTGCATAGTATGAAGTTACTTAGTTTAGGACCTTTCTCCAGATTCCAAAAATTGAAGAAATTACGTAGTAAATGTTTACAAAGATTTTTCTAGAAACGAAAAAAACTATTGTTAGGCTTCTTAGCTGTGAAAACTGTCGTTTATTACAAAGTCTCTATCACTATAAACTGGCCATCGTAGCAAAGGATGCCACAATATGTCATATACCCATAGTCAAAATAATAAATACACGATATTTTGACAAGTTTTTTTTTTTTTGTTTTTTAATTTATGTAAATTAAAAATATTTTCAGGATCCAAGTAACTTTATTAACCCATTAACCCTTTAACGGCTTTGTATATCCCATTTACTAAAATAATCACAAGGTAATCAAATTAGGGTGTAATACCATCCATCTCAGTTCAAATTTTTGTAAAAGATTCTAGAAACCCGGAAAATTAGTATAAATACAAGGTGAAGCCCAAAAAAAACAAGACTGTCGTCATAAAATTTTTTTTTGATGGCGTCATCTTTTTAACGAGTTAGTACGTTGGAAATTACATCCCTAACTGACTTCCAGTGAAAGCTTGGTGACATTCGGTTCAGTGGAAGCGAAGTTATTGCCTCTAAAGTGTCAGTATGTTTTTGTCATTGGTACAAAAAAGAGTTTCGAAGAAAGAGCTAATATCAAATTTTATTTTCAAATAAGTAAAACGTTTACCGAAACATTTGAATTGATGGAAAACGTTTATGGCGATGATTGTCTATCTCGTGCCAGAGTTCATGAGTGGTTTGCACGTTTCAGAGATGGTTGTGAGGAGATAAATGTCAATGAACATACGGACCGCCAAAAATCAGTAATCACCGAAAACTCCATCGAAATTGGTCGTAAATTTATCAAAAATGAAACGAAATCATCATTGAATTTCAAGAAATCGGAGTTGAATATCTCCAAAACGTTGATTTATAGCATTTAAACTGATCATTTGGGCTTACGAAAGGTCTCTTCACGTTTCATTCCGCACAAGTTAACTGAGGACTAAAAATTCCTCTGAATTCAACATTCGAAAGACCTCATTAAATAGGTGAGAAAAGACGAGAACTTCCTTTATATCATTGTAACTGGTGATGAAACGTGGTGTTTCCAACATAAACCTGAAACTAAGCGTCAAAGTAACGAATGGAAGGCCCCAGACGAGCCACCACCCAAAAAATCGCTTTTGAAGAAGACAATTTTCTATCTTCGTTTTTTGAAGTGTTTATTTCAACGCATTCATCGAATTCGCCCTGAATACCGCGAAGGAGGAAGCTGACATGCAATAAGCTGACATAATAATTCACTCTTGTGACTGATTTTTTGACTAGAAATCGCATTTTAACCACCAACCACTCACCGTATTCGCCTGATATGGCTCTCTGTAACTTCTACCTATTAGGAAAATGGCATCTGACCATGAAAGGAAAACGTTTTGCGTCGGTAGAAGACATCCAAAAGGCTTGACCCGACATCCTGAAGAACATTCCGGTTAATGATTTTACACACTCTTTCGAAAAGCTTTTAGATCGCTCAAAACAGTGTATCGCGGCCAGAGGGGGCCATTTTGAATAAACAAACTCGATGTTATGAGAACAAATCTCCAGCCGTTTGTATTTTAGCTCAGTCTTATTTATTTTGTGACTTCACCTTGTTTATGGTATCTAGTTCCTAGTACCTTAGTTTTAAGTTTACTGTTGTAATTTATTAAGAAAAATAAACTGATAACAAATAATTGTAATAATATAGGGTGTTTTGTTTAGCTGCACGAACACTATTCGTATCGATAACTATGGGTGGGCAGCAGAGAATTGCAAGAAGTGTTGACTTTTTTATTCATTGAAATTTGACAACTCATTATGAATCTTTTGACGCCAGAAAAACACTTCCAAATTGTGGAAGTTTACTTTGAAAAAACTAAGCACTTTCGCGGAGTTCATAGAGCGGTGGCATCACCGGTACTTATTTCGTTTGAAATGGGGAAGGAGCCGCCGCTTTGATGAAGGCGAGCGCTATCGAGCCATGACTTAAACCTAATGACTGCAACTTCAGAAATTAGGTTCTCAGTCAATTCTGGACTTAACCGGTATAGTTTTCGGAATATCTCTGCAGCCAACTGCAAAGGATTGCCAACATCGCGGAGCAAACGTCGATTAACTGTTTGAGGGATCACATTATCAGCTCTCCACGCGATAAGTCACAAGCTAAATACTCAAAGAACTTATTCGCGTCTTCCCGTGTTTATTAGTGGAATTTAAAAAATTAAAATTAAACTCCTAACTTTTGATTTCTCGTTTAATTTAACCACAACAAAATTGGTGTCGTTTAGTTTGCGACAATCGATATGTTAACCAAACAGCTGATTTTGTCTTATCGATTTTCGTTATGAAATGGGATATATAAATAGGGAGCGTACACCGTTTTTTGGGTCTTTGACCGAGCTCCTGAGCTCCTCCTCCTATTTGTGGTGTGCGTCTCAATGTGGTTCCACAAATGGAGCGACCTACAGTTTTAAGCCGACTACGAACAGCAGATATTTTTTATGAGGAGCTTTTTCATGGCAGAAATACACTCGGAGGTTTGCCATCGCCTGCCGAGGGGCCACCGCTATTAGAAAAATGTTTTTCTTCATTTTGGTGTTTCACCGAGACTCGAACCGGCGTTCTCTCTGTGAATTGCGAATGGTAGTCACGCACCAACCTATTCGGCTACGGCGGCCGCGACAAATGAAATGGGATACCGAATAGCAAAATCGCGGTTGGTTAAGGAAAGATAAGAATTCGAATGTCGTTGAAATTTGTTTGTGAATCGCACTACAGCTTCGCGCTGTTCTCCTTATAGTCATAGCAACAAATGCAGTTTTAACTCAAGGCGAATTTAGTATAGGTGGCGCCTTCCCAAAACGGTTGCCTTTTTTTCGCGATTATTACAAGTCTGACGTCAGTTTCTTTTCCAGTACAAAACAGACAAAAGGAGGTGAAATTACATGTTTGTGAAAATATTTGTGATTTGTGAGATGTAAACTAATCAAACGAAGTGTGGCGAATTAAAAATGTGAAATTAATAAGAAAGCCTCCTCGGCAGGTGAAATTACATGTTTGTGAAAATATTTGTGATTTGTGAGATGTAAACTAATAAAAACAAAAAAACTAATAAAAGCCTCCAAATGCAGTTTGTTTTCGTTTTTATACGGGATACGTCGTGGCAAGAAAGTATGTGTGTGTGCGTTTAATTCCTTGTTTTATTCTAATAAGAGAGGTCGAGCACGAAAAGGATCGCGCTTTCATAGTGATCCACTCCTGCTTTCAGTGAAGCTTTTAGTATGGGTAAAAGCCCTGGTGAAACGATTTTTAGAGGTGTACTACCTAGCAGTCCGTTATTCGGCTCTGAGCGAAGAACAGATATGCCGATATCATTCGTTTTGTGTTTCACAAAATTTAGCTTTAGATTAGTGAAACACAGAACGCATGACGTAGAATTCAAAGTTTCCCTCAAACAAATTTTTTTCACCATACCTAGCGAGGAAACCTGGTATCTATCATCCTTGGGTAAAAGCTAAGTGGTGAAACACTTACACAGGTTGCCATATATTATGTAGATTAAATTGTTGCTACAGCCTTCAAATTCTGGTAGATGATTTTAATTGTTATTGGAAAAAAATGCATTTCAACAGTACTTCTGTTTTGTATTAAAATTTTAAGTTCTGAAGATCTAAAAAAATCATTACTTATAAAATTGTTTAACCCGGCATCAGACAAAGAGACCTACACACCCAGGCCTAAGGACCCACATTTGAAGTTTTCAAGCGGGACTATGATTAGAATAAAATTGTAAAGTTGGGTATTAAGAGTACATTTTCGGCAAGCAGAAAAAAGATTTATAAATGAATTTTCGTCATATTGGAATAGCCATTTTGAAGTTGTCAACTTTGACTACAGATCTGAGTTTAGCCCCTCAAATGCCTTAAGCAATATTTGATATTTTGGTAAACATTCTTGCCATTTCTGAAGCCATTCAAGTTTTAAAAAAATTACTAGCATTTTAGATTTTTACAACAATTTATTCTAGTCTTTTTGCCAATTTCCCCCACTGTGTACAACAAATGTTCAATTATTTATGTTTTAAGCAAATTGCTATCAATAAGAAATAAAAAGATAGGTGCCTCTGAAGATTTGCATCATTATAACTATATGCATATTTTTTTATAGAAAATTTTCTTAATCCTCAACATTTTGTTCTTTTTTAAATAAATAAATAAATATGTATAAATAGATATACATATAATATTTGAATGAATATTTGCCAAGCCAATACAAGCAAAAATATGTTAAAAGTAATGCCAGTGAACTCAGTTGGTTCATACAATCAACGGTTCCCTCGCAACCCCAGGCCTACAAGGAACAATCACCGAACAGCAGCCATCAGCGTCGGATATCAGGCGAAAATCGGTTGCGGAGTGCTTGTAGCACAATGCTAGCAATAGGCGTTGTAACTACATATATCTGTATGTATGTATGTATGTACGTATGAATGCATGTTTATACACATACCGATATACACCTATACTCATATATGCTGTTGTATCGCAGCAGTTGGTAGCAGTTGGACGATATCATATCACATTTCACAGATGATTTATGACTATTTGCATTTAAGCTTCATTATAAACTTTTTAAAAATGGTTTTGTTTTTATTTTTAATTGCCGCAAATATATATGTATATGCATATGACCATACACACACACTGCCGAAATGCACAAAAAATTAACTTTCAAGTGGGTACTTCATCTGAATGGAGTGCAGTGAATTGCATAGCGTAATAATGGGCTGTGTTTGCATATAAAGAATACGTAGGCATGCGCGTGCTTTTCAGTAAGCAACCTACATTAAATTGACTATTTTATGTCTAGCGCAATACTAGACTGCTCCACCATACACAGTATGTTCAATAAATAACATAACTTTTCAGATGTAGAATAAAACACGTATCGTACTGTGTTTGAAAGTTATTTTTTATTCAAATAGTCTCCATTTAACTCGATACAACGTTCAGAGCGATCAACCAATTTCTGCATGGACATTTTTATGTCATCGAAGGGAATGTTCTTTAACACCTGTGTCACGGCTGCTTGAATGGCTGGAATATCATCATAAAACGCACCTTTCATGGCAGTTTTCAATTTAGGGAACAGAAAATAGTCGCATGGTGATAGATCAGGAGAAAACGGAGGGTGGTCGATGACACAAATATGTTTTTGCATCAAAAATTCACGAATATTTTTGGTTTTGTGAGGTGGTGCCTTATCATGCAATAAAAACAGCTGTTTTCCCTCTGGATATTCAGGCCTTACACGAACAATTCTTGACCACAAACGATGTAAAACTTGTAAATATATTAGTATTCTCCATTAATAGCTTGACCTTCTGCAACAAATTCCTTGTGTACAATACCCTTGGAATCGTTGAACGTGATCAACATTGTTTTGATTCTTGACTTCTGAAACGCAATTTCTTTGCTTTTGGCTCCCCTTTCGTCTTCCATTCTGCAGATTGACGCTTAGTTTCAGGGTTATATTTGAAGCACCATGTTTCGTCACCAGTTATGATCGAATCAAGAAAATCTGGATCGTTTTCAGCTGTTGAAATGATGTCTTTACAATGCTCTACACGAGCGATTTTTGATCTTCATTTAATTGGTGTGGAACAAAGCGTGCACAAACCTTTCTTGTACCCAAATCGTCAGTTAAAATTTTCCAAATAGTACCAGTAGATGAATTTAATTTTTCGGCCAACATTCTTACAGTGAAATTTCTGTCAACAGCAATGATTTCGCGGACTTTTTCCACCAATTCAGCATGATTACTTGCTTCTGGACGACCAGGTCTTTCATCATCATTCAAATCTTCACGACCATTTTTAAATCGTTTAAACCAATTATATACATTTGATCGAGCTAAACAATCATCACCATAAACTTTTTGCATCAATTCGTACGTCTCACTAAATGTTTTTCCAAGTTTAACACAGAATTTAATATTTGCTCTCTGCTCTATTGTATTTTTACGACACAAGCACGCCAAACGATTTACATGAAGTTGGCTGCGGTTGAAAGCTGACGCTTGTACCTTTTCAATATGATCAAAGTTTAATAGATAGCTCTACGTGTTCCATGATTTAAATAAAAAGTTCTGTTATTTATTGTATACGCAAGGGGTTAGAGTAATGTAGGAATTTTAAAATTTATTTTCAGTAAGCAAAGATGTTCTAAAGTATTATAATGAACGGTGGAAAAAAATTTGTAACTACTTATAATTTTAATTTTAGTGTAGTCCTCTAGTTCGATGCGTAGCGTATCTAAAACTCCAAACAAGATTTTTGTTTTTTGATAATTTTGCGAAACTCGGTATATCAAAAATATCCTACATTTGAAAATGACTGCCGTGCTTCCTTTGAAAAAGGTTTCGTCGAAGGAAAGTTATACAGCCACCATATTATTTTATATATTACTTTGAAAGAAATATTTCATAAATACAATAACAGGTATAATGAAGGGCTTTTTCCAGAATGTTGAAAAAAAATTTTAAAAATTCCCATATTTTTTCCACCGTTCTATCGTACCGGGTGCTTGATAGTAAGAGCTTGAGAAGTAATAATAAAACACCGAAAAATTGTTGGAAAGATTTTTTTAATTAATTATAATATAATGTGGCATATGTCCGCCGCGACTACGAGGTACATAGTTCAATCCATCAGTCCCTTTTTCCATATTTTCCAATAAATCTAGGTTAGGTTAAGTTAGGTTGAAGCGGTTGTCCATTGTAGAACACACTCAGGCTCATGGCCCATTGTGATGCCGCGTGGGGAACTAGCCCCTATGCCTCCTGAAAACAATGTGTGCTATTTAAAAATTTCGCAAGGTCCTTAAATTCGACAGAGCCGAGGTCTTCTAACTCGTTGAAGAAATGTCCGCCCAAAATGGCGAGTCTACGTCTGGATAGAGCACGACAGTGACACAAAAGGTACGGGATCGTCTCTTCCTCGTCTAGACAACTTCTGCAGAAGTCGTGTGTTTGCACACCCATTCTCTGGGCGTGCCTACCGATTAGGCAGTGCCCCGTAATGACTAAAATCAGTGTGCTAAGACTATGCTTATCTTTTCTTAGTAGAAGTTCTGTGCGTTTAGCATTAAGAGTCGGCCACGTCTGTCGGGCTATCCTGCAAGTGGTCTCGTTACGCCACCTTTCGTTCGCTACTCTTATAATTTCCTCGAGGATACGTAGTCTACATGTTTGCAAGGGTATACCTATATCGTTGTCTATGTACTCATCAGCCAATTTGGTGCCGATTTTCGCTAGTTCATCGACTCTGCAGTTTCCCTCAATATCGCAATGGTCAGAAACCCATGCTATCATTAGGTGAAATGACTCAGCCATCTCGTTAAGAGATGCGCAGCATTTCATGGCTACCTTGGAGGTTATCGACTGTTTTGTGAGGGATTTTATCGCCGCCTAGCTATCAGTGAAAATGTAGATATCATCTCCGGGTATCGCATCACACTGAAAGACCCTACAGTAGTCGAGGAGCCGAAAACTGAAGGAGATCCCCAGATGTTCGGAATATACACCTCCGCCCACCCTGTCATCGAGCTTTGAGCCATCTGTGTATACAATAAATCTAAAAAATAAACGTTAAAGGAAGGAAAAGGCGACGCAAACGATGTTCTCTTGGCTTGAATTTTTTTAATTTCCATGAAAATTTCAGAATTTTTCAAAAAATTTCAAGTACGCTGTTTTATTGCCCGTATAATTTTGATATAAATTATGTTAAAAGTAGTTGAAAGCTTGCATTAATTACTATGTGCATTTTCTTCCATATAACGAATGCTCGAACTTTTTCTTATGTGGAGTAAACGCATTAGAGCATCATTACAAATTGTTTAAAAAATCAATGCGATTTTTAAGCCACTTCAAGCAACAACAACAATAGTATACCAGAATGAAATGCACTGAAAAGGAATTGTTTTCTTTCAGCATGAATTTTTCCAAAAATACAGAACACAAATTTTGAAAATTCTTACTAAGTTTGAAACTTACGATTTTTATTGTGGTATGAATTATATTTTTATACCTTAGGCAAGGGCCATAATTTCAAAATCATAGGTCACACAGTAATATAAATGCCCAACTAAGATAGTTGCATTTAGTAGATGCTATGAGGAAAAATTCACAAATGATGGTGGTATCGGCCTTATAAGTCATTTCAACACTTGCCCATTGGTAGGTAACTTACAATAATCAATTTTCACTGATATTCTCCAAATTACTCTTTTTTGTCGCTTATTCAACACTACCAACCTGAAGCTGATGATGATTCGTACTCTACGTTGTCACACTGATTTAAACGGCCTGACGGTCATCGATAGGAAACTCAGAGAAATCTTGAATTTGGGCCACATGTAAAAAAATAACCGTTTTCCAATCGCGGTTTTTTGATCAGCAGTAGAATTATAAAATAGGTGAAATGTCGATGCAATATTTTTTTTTACCCGGTCACCCTAATATTCATGTGTATATGTGTGCGGCTGTATTGACGTCCAAGTGAAATGTACATAGTAGGAGTACTTTCCGAGTACAGAGATGGCGAAAACCTAATGGAAATTTATGCCACTTTACTCACTTAATTTAGTCAATTGGTGCCCACTTTTATTCTTCTTTTGTTGGCTCTGCTTACATTACGCGTTGCTTGTCATTTTTCGTACTTCACTTTCATTATTTAAAAATAGTTCCAGTCGGATCTTTGAATTTTTCATAACTGCATTGCAAAAAATGTGGCCATTGTGCTCATTTCGTAAGCAAAAGGGAAATTGCACAAAAAATGAATTCACTTCACTCATTCAGTGAAGTGCGAAGATACTCGTAGTAATTACGAATTAGAAATAATTGTCTTTTCAAATAGGAGCTTAAATTGAGGACAATGGGTTCTGAGTCTGGTTTGTTGGTAGAGGATAATTTCTTTGCACTAGATGTGAAATGAAAACGAAGCAGTAGGATACATATGTGTGTGTGTATGTGCTGCACATGAGTGTTCTTTTGCATTGGCTACACGGAAAATCGGAACTAGTAAAATAAGTTCTGACACCATTTCGTTAATTTCAAAACTTCATTGTATTTTGGTTTATTAAAGTTTATTAAGTGCATTGGTATATAACTTTAAGTTCTGTACTTTAATATATGTGTATTATAAATCTGCTAAGTGTTTCTTATTTTTTTGGGATCCAACATCGAAGTAATTATTCCATATTTCACAACATTGCTCAAATACTTGTATGATGCGTGCATTTTTATAGTGTACAGATGCGATACCCAGTTTCTGTCGATTTTTGAACCCGAAATAGATGTGAGTATTAAAATAACGTGAAATCAAAAAATAAATATTTGGTGCCTACACTTCTATTGGGTATAGGAATAAGTTTAAGTCCTTTCTGAGCCAGAGTTACGCATTATTTAAAGAATTAATGTGAATTAATGGGGGGATATGAAGGACATGAGGGAAATGAAATGGCTGATGACCTTGCAAAACAAGGAGCAAACATGCAACTTACTGGTCCTGAGCCTTTCCGTGGACTCACAAAAGGCCACATTAATGAATTTCTTAGGAAATGGGAAGAAAGAACATTTGCTGCACACTGGCTAAACTGTGCCGGTCAGCGTCAAGCCAAACTATTCCTATTCCTCCCAACAAAGGAATATCTGACAAGCTTCACTCACTAAGCAGAGTAGATCTGCGTCTTTTAACAGGATACCTTACAGGTCACTGCAGCCTGAGGTATCATCTAAATAATATTGGTCTATCTGAGACCAATGTCTGCCGCTTTTGCGAAATGGACATAGAAAGCTCAGAACATGTGCTTTGTGAATGTCCTGCGTTCGGCAGACAAAGACTTCACCACCTTGGTGGTCTCGTAGTATCTCCATGCAATCTTTGGAACAACAAACCCAAAATTGTGCTAATATTTCTAAAAAGCCTAAAACTCGTGGGTTACAAAATAGGCCTTTCACAATAGATCAGCTCTGGTCGCAGTGCGTAATGGCCTTCTAATAATAATAATAATAATGTGAAGTATGTGCCATTCGAAGCTACAACTTTACTCCATCTCTCAGCCAGCATACAGATTCCTCTGACGAAAAATTCGAGTTGCTTTGACTTGATCCATTCAGTGAGCCAGTTTGCGATGCTCTCGCAAGAAGTAAACCACTCTCCAATAAGGGCTGACTGCATTGATCGGAACAGATGGTAATCCGAAGGTGCAATGTGTGGGGACTACGGCGGGTGGGGCAAGACTTCCCAATACAGTCACTCTAAATATTTCTGGACCGATTTACTAACGTGTGGCTAGGCGTTGTCATGCAGCAAAATCAATTTCTCATGTCTACCGTTCCGGCCGCTTTTCTTTGAGAGCTCGATTAAAACGCATTATGTGCAGTCGGCAGTCGATAACGATCGTTGGTCGCCAGTGATGGTTTCAGATGGTTTAAGGAGTTGATAATAGATGACACCCTTCTGATCCCACCAGATGCACAACATAACCTTTGAAGCATGAATATTTTTTTTCGCTGTCGATGGATCTGGTTCACCTGGCAGGCTCCAACTTTTTCGCCGCTTAAAGTTATCACAATAGATCCAATTTTCATCGCCAGTGACGATGCGTTGCAAAAAATCTTTTCTTTTCTTTCTGCCGTTTAACAAGGATCTCATACGCCACCAGACATATCTCTCCCTCTCCTTCAATTGATGTGGCACCCAGTTACCTGCTTTCTGAACCATTCATATCGCATAGAAACGTTTACGGACGGATGATCTGTCAACATCCATGATATATCGTCAAGAATTCAACATGCGTCTTCATCATATAATTGTAGTAGTTGAGTATCTTCGAATTTTTTCTGTGCACCTTCGTGATCTTTATTACTCACGTCGAAATTGCCGCTTGGGAAGCGTAGAAACCGCTATTTACAAGTTGTATTTAATGGAGCGGGATTACCGTAAATATTGATAAATATACGACACGACAGCTGCACTTTTCTTTAAAAGGTAATAATGAAGCATGACTCCCCGCAAATGCTGTTGACGAAATGCTCGGGACGAAAGTAGAAATTTTTGACGTCAGATAAAAAAAGGATATTTATGCTTCAAACGAATGTCAACTACTGCGATCGAGACCTGACAAATACAACTTCAAATCACTATTATTTTACTAGAGCGAACACAAAAATAGTATCAGCGGTACCTATTTTGAGAGGGCGCAAACTTATTCCCTCGCTCATATTTTCTACTTCCCGAAAGAAAGTCTCGACGAAATTTGTTTTTAAAGTTCGCACTTTTCGGGTACATGGAATCCACCTTTAAAAACGAATTGCGTGCTGAGCATCTTACTATACAACTTTACCGGGAACATAGTAGCTTCGTTGTGAACATGTTGCAGGGGAGACATCGGGAGATATCTCATGGCCGTCTTGGTGGCTGTATTCTGACCTGTCTGATATTCTGTTCACTACGAATCACTAGTGCCAGGCGGCCAGACGGTCAGACGGGCGCAGCGTAATTCAGAACCAACCAGCCAATTACTTTAAATGTCGTCTGTAATACTCTTTTGACTATGCCTCAACAGCTACCGTCTAGCGATTTGAAGGCCTTGTGGCGATTTTGAAACTTAGTGGGACTTGCGGTTGTATGCGCCAAGAAGGTGAGTATACTGACGAAAGGGAACCCAAGCATTTTCTGGTTGTTTACTGATTCCTCTTAGTAAAAACCGTGAAAGGCTGGCAAGATATTATTGATTATGAAAGACATACAAAAGATATGTCTCTCATAACGCTGCTAACTCAGCCTGAAAGACACTATAATGGCCCGAGCTGTAAGTTGAGGCTCATTAATTATATCCTACTGCAAACATTATTATCCTGCTTTGAATAATCGGTGGTTTTTGAATCCACTTTCGTAATGTTTTCAGTTCAAGTCGCGATCAGAACTCTGACTACGCCATGGTGCAGATCCAAACTAGTCAACTCCGGTAAGGAGGAGATCAAATCTCTTGGGTATGCAGGTAACATTTCTCTGATATGGGTACCAGGACATAGGAACAAAGAGGTAAATGAGATTGCTGATGAGCTTGCCATGAAGGGGACTGAATTATTTTCAGATACTTTCTTCCCAGTCTTGGGCATCCCCCTGGCTTTTGTTAAAGGCGAACTGCACAACTTTTGTCTCAGAAAAGTGCAGATGAAGCTCCATTCCTTCATGTGCAATTTCAAAAACACTGTGGCCCCAGTACAATAGACGAAGGACTCATAAAGTCCTGAGGACTCCACGCCGATTATTGGAAGATCGGCTCACTCACGCAAAAGGTACGTTTACCATTTAGCCCCCATTGCAGAAGCTGTGGGAGCCTTTCAGAGAAGGATACTGTTGAGCACTTTTTCTATAAATGTCCGGGTTCGGCAGTAAGACGATTTAGGTTGCTGGGTGCTCCTTTCTTTGACAGCTTGGGGCAGTGCGTCAACCTAAGTCCCAACCATCTTCTGCATAACATCAACTGCTCTGGCTGGCTGTAGATATCTGCTTATTTGAGGTGTCATGATGGTATCAAAACGGCGCTTTAGCGATACTTGGGGAGCGTCAGAAGGGAATTCTTTCATATTTCTTCATCCGTTCTTATTCGAGAAAACTTTTTGCAAAGCAAAAGTGAAATGCGGTTTGCATTGGGAAAGGGTTTGCTTTAGAATCTCATTTTGTTTTAATACTCGCAACTATGTCGGGTTCAAAAATAATACTCAGTTTCTGTATTGTATCTCTAAGTTGTGAAATGGCACGTCTCGTATTTGAGCAATATTTTGAAGCACTGAAAACTGAGCTGGTGGGCTACCTCAGAAACCACCCCTGCAGGCACTTGCTGGAGCCCTACTCACCTCCCAGGGCAGTCAAAAGACATCTTTTCGACTAGCGAGATCCCGCATCGAGCACAATTGAAGCTACTGGATCACACAGTTTACATACAGACATTAAATGACATTCATCGGAAGTCTCTCACCACCTTACTAAACTCCCGACTACGAATGCCGCCATTGGATTCCAACCAGCACCCATCGTAGACGAAGAGTGTCAGCAACCTCGTGCGACCAGTATATTTTTGGCTCACTTACGTTCTGGATATCATAACAGGTTAAAATCCTAGCTATTTCGAATCGATCTCGGCACACTCCGTACGATACTAACCACCTATTGAAATGCCCTCTTAAACCCACTCAACCAACACCCCTCTCCCCTTAGGGCCAATCCGTCGAAACAGCATGTTTCCTGGGCTCAACATTCAACGAGATAGGTGAAGATGGTCGGTGATTACACCGTACTGGCAGGACTTGATGAACTGATACAGCAACATCAACGTCTCGCCGCCAACACAATCTATCACAATTTTATCTGACAGTCAGACTGCAAATAAATACCTGCATTCCAATTCACCATCTCAAAAGTAAGTATTGAGTGTACAAATTCCTTGAATGACGGGCTGTGAAGTATGTTGAATGTGATACGAGTCTCCGAAGCAATGTCATGACATAAAAAAGCGCCGCAAACGTGCTTGTGAGGAAGGAAACTATGCTACAATCAGTCAGACAGTGAGAGCGGTCTTATATCCTTGTGTAAATTCCGGCTGAGATTGGCTTGCACTGAATATGAAACACACAGTGCGTTAAAAACCTTTGGGTAACGCAATGAGATTTATTGACAAATTTAAATCATTAATTTCTTATTCAATGTTAATCATTTTTTCTGAAAATAAAGGCAACTTATCAGCTCCCTTCGGCTAGCCCAAAGAGAGATGGCGAAGCAAGTAAGAAATCGGCCAGAAACGATAAGAGAAAGTTTGTGGAAGACCTTGCTAGCGATGCCGAAGCGGCAGCAAGAGTAACCAATATGAGACAGCTGTACCGCATAGTTGCCTGGAGTAACAGCAACCAGCCGATCAGAGATTTGAATGGTGCTTTGCTGCCTTCCAAAGGTGACCAGATCCGTAGATGGAAGGAACACTTTGAAGCAACTAGCAACATTGCTCTTAGCAGTATAGGTACCTAGCCTTGCAGTGGGCAGCACAACAACCAGCAATAAAATAACAACATCCTTCCCCAGCCTAGCGGAGATTAAGAATGCAATTAAGAAGCTGAAGCTAAGCAAAGCTGCGAGCGAAGATGGCATCCAGCCTGAACTAATGACTGCCGACCCGCACATATCAGCGGAAATTCTTCATCCCAACATCACCGCAGTCTGGGGCAATGAAAAACAGCCTCTGCCCTGGACAAAAGGCATCATAGTGAAGCTGCTCAAGAAAGGCGACCTGCGTGACTGCGGGAACTGGCGAGGAATAACAGTACTTAACACCATCTACACACTTGTAGCCGTGATCATACACAGCAGGCTCAAAGATATCGAACGCTCCTTAAGAGACGAGCATGCTTGTTTTCGCCCCCACTGAAGCTGTGTTGACCAAGCCAACACACTTCGGATTATAGTAGAACAATCAGCTGAGGGGCGTTCCCCGCTCTACATGCTGTTCGTAGACTTTAAGAAGGTTTTCGACACTACCAATCGAGACGCAATATGGCTGGCACTGAATAGAAAGGGAGTTCCCGTCATGATAATCCGCCTCATCAAATTCCTTTACGTGAACTCCGAACTGGCAAGGCTATGAGAGTTAACCACAATAACGCAAGGCAGATATTGGTTGACGGCTGCCCGGTGGAATTCGTCGAAAGCTTCTGCTACCTCGCCTGCATCATCACGGCAGATAGTGAAGCAAATGAAGATGTCAACTGCAGGCTAAACAAAGCAAGGGCGGCATTCGGGCGAATGCATATGGTATGGGGGAGTTCGCGAATCTCCAAGCGCACTAAACTACGAAAATTCGGCTCATGTGTAAAGGCAGTATTGTTGTACGGAAACGAAACATGGCTGGCACCTAACACCATCATACAGAGGCTATAATTCTTCATCAACAAATGCCTCCACATCATCTGCAGAATATTCTGGCCAAGCACCATCAGTAACGACGTAATGTGGAGATAACGAATGAGTTCATCGATGGGTTCATCCTTAGGCAAATCAAACGCAGATAGCATCACAAGAATGGCACTGGACTGCAACTCGCAAGGGAGCAGAGGTCGCGGTCGACCAGAAAACACTTGGAGATGGTCGATGCTGCGCGAACTAGCAGATGCCGACATCTCATGTGACGGAGCGAAAACAACAGCATAGAACCGTGTACGATGGAAGAGTCTTGTCGAGGCGCTATGTTGCCTAGCTGAGTGAACACGAAAAAAACCACATAAATCCAAGTTTTAAGTGTTTTGTGCAAATACAAAAAAAATGAATTCTACAAATTTTCATAAAAATTTCAAATTTTTTAATCAGAACTTAGAGAAATTGGAGCATAAATTTGGCAATTGAAGTAGCTCGAAAATCGCATTGGTGCTGTTTCGATCTTGTGCAGTTTCTCCAATTAACTAACTCTCTATATCTCGTTTTATTCAAACTTACATAATTCCAATCAATACTTATAAGCAATGTTTTAACTGTTTTTTAATAGTGATTGTAAATATATGCAAAATAGAGCTTCAAATATTATTTGCTTTTTATGTTTTAACTGTATTCTTCTTTAAGCTATATAATTTTTTATATAGTATATAAATACTCATACATACTTAACTTAAAGCTACTATCAACTCACACTGAAGTTGAACAAAATATTCACAAGTGTTCTTTATCGCATGCAATTTTCTTCCTACTCCAAATTATTGACACATTTATCTCAGCCAATTATTTTTTTCTTCACTTCGCTACACAATTAGCAAACTGTCAACTGGGGTATGCTTGTATGTATATATATGTGCGGATATGTGCGAATGAGTGCTTATAATCAAAAAACCTAAGTAGCAAACGAATGTAATTGCAAACTGAAAAAAGGAAATGTGAAAAAATATGTTAAGAGCAAAGAATGTCGTGCGAGTCATAAATTAAATCGCAGCAGCAATAATTCACTCTGCACTCGCATATCACATGCGTTTCCAATTAATCAGCGAATATTTACAGGCAAAAAAAAAAATGCGAACAAAGTACCAACAACAAATGAATGCCGGTTAAAAAAAGCAGCACATGAATTGCCGAGAACTTGTCAACAAGTCAAAAAGCGAGGAATGAAGACGAATCACATTTAATTGTTATTGCAACTGCAAGTTGCAATCGAGACGAGTAGTGCAGCCGTTGCCCTTGATGCTCTTTATGTCCGTAATGCTGCAATAGCCGCGTGAGTGAGTTGAGAGCAAGAAACGGAGGGCTATGCAAACAGATGGAGCGGCTTAACCCGCAAATGCACAAGGGCGTCGCAAGGTATTAATTTTGAAATTTTATTATTTAAAGTGTACTTTATTTTTTTTTATGAAGGCAGATTGGTGCTAGTAGTTCTTGAGTTAAGTGATATTTAAAAAAATGGAACGGATTTTAACTAATTACTTTTAAATAGTTGATAGGGTCAGAAATCATCAATAATACCGGAAGTCAAAAACGTGCGCAGAAAAACTATAGTAACCTGAGAGTTTGACTAGTTTTGAATATTTTTCTTTGACTTTTATAATTTTCATTAATTTTTTGTAAGGATATATTCAATTCTACAACAAAAACCATATATAGAAAAGTACTAAATTTTGACCAAAAATTCGAAAAATTTCCATCAAAATTTCAAAACTTAAACAAATTAGGGTACGCAGTTCGTAGCCCATTAATTTTTTCTGCAATAAAGAGAAAGTTTGAATTGCCTCGAAATTCTCGTTGATTTTTGATAATTTTTTCCGCTGCCTGTGTTGCGCTTTCTCTCCATATAAAATAATTTTATGAATTCCTTATATGGAGAAAATGCGCAACATCGCATTATACAGGGTGGGCCAAATAAGACCTACTAAGTTATGCACAAATAATATTTTTATTTTTTGACATATTTATTTTTCTCTTTTTGTAGGTTATAATTGAATTGTTGGAAATTTGTTATGTAACCCTACCGCAAGACCACCAACAACGACTACAATACGCTGTTCATTTTACACAATTAGGTACACAAATTGATTTTTTAAATAATGTTTTGATGTCGGATGAAGCGCATTTCCATTTAAATGGTTATGTCAACAAACAAAACTGTAGATTGTGGGGCTCTGAAAATCCAAGGGGAACACACCAACATTAGTTGCACTCATCAAATGTACTGTTTAGTGCGGTGTTATGGCCACTAGAGTTATCGGTCCATATTTCTTTGAAAATGAGGATGAAACGCCGGAATCGATTTCAGGAGTTTCTTACAGAACATTGATTGAAAACTTTTTGCGGCCAATGGTGGAGCAGTATCCTAATTTGTGGTTTCAACAAGATGGAGCAACTGCGCATACTGCTAGGCAAACTATGGACCTGCTGCGTGAAATTTTTGGCGAACGTCTGATTTCCAAAAATTCAGATTTCCCTTGGTCACCTCGTTCGCCAGATTTGACTGCGCCCGACTTCTTTTTATGGGGATATTTAAAAGACAAAGTGTATCTTAATAAACCAGCGACTATTAGACAGCTGAAGCAAAATATTCGAGACGAAATACTGAGCCTTCAACCAGAAACATTATGTGGTGTAATGGAAAACGCGTTAAAAAGTGCCAATCTTTGTATCGAGAAAAATGGTGGACATTTGTCTGATGTAATACTTCATGCATAATTTCCATAAAATATAATAAATGATTATTGCACAAGTTATTTGTGTTTAACATTAGTAGGTCTTATTTGGCCCACCCTGTATTACGTCATCAGACAAATTGCTATGTTTATTACTTCAACTTCTCCAGGAAATCGAAAAAAGTCCGTAGTTTTGTTGTAACCTCCACTAAAGTAGGCCCTCATTTTATTGTTTCAATACAAATATGTAAAATAAATAATAAATTATTTTCATTAGCCACACTGGCGGGAGACAGATGATTAATCTGACATTAAATCTATAACAGATATTGAATTTCAAAATCCTGCTTTTCGTATTCCAGAAACAAATTTTTTGTTTGAACTTTCAACTCGTCGCAGCTTACGAGGTCATTTGAGGGTTAAATGCAAGCAGTTTAAGTGAAACTCTTGATGAGCAGAAATGGAGCAAAAGTTAAAATTTTCCCGTGTAAAAATTTTTGTTTAATTATATATTCGATTTCAGTGAAAAAATGTGGCCACATTAAAAATCTTAAAAAATAATTGTTTTTACGTTTGTTTAAAATATGCTTTATTGCTTTAAAAATTGCATACTCTAAAGATAAAGGCGGATTTTCGGCCGCCGTAGCCGAATATGTGACTATCATTCGGAAGACGAAGGTTCGAAATTCCGTGAAATACCAAAGTTTCTTCTAAAAGCGGTCACCCTTGGCAGGCAATGGCAAATCTCCCAGTGTATTTCTAACATGAAAAAGTTCATAATAAAAATTATGTGCCGTTCGGAGTCACCTTAAAACTGTTGGTCCCTCAATTTGTAGAACATCAAGACATACATCACAAGTGGGAGGAGTAGCTCGGTCAAACATCCAAAAAGTGAATAAGTACCAACTATATAAATATATTATATAAGAACTAAGGTGGGAAAAATGTTTAAAGACTTAATTTTGAATTTTGTTGCAGCCCTTCTCAGTCTAATGCGTTCCTTATCGAATTTAAATATTAAATGCGTTCGTTTTTTTTTCGGAACTACACATTTGAAGTCCACCCGACTCAATAAGCGAACAAATCTTAATCTATGGATTTTAACTGAAAACTATTTAACAATACATTTGGTTTGCAAATATGGGTGGACTTGCGGATAATTTTTTTTTAATCTTGAAATTTTTTTTACACAAAATCCTTTATCTAAGAAAAATAGTGTAATTAATATAGTTATCAGAAAAAGAATAGTTATCGAATTTATTTTGCGTCCAGTAAATTAAAACGGCAGGTGAATTTTTGGTCGTTTCAAGAAAATGTCTCTTTAAGGAAAATCTGTGTGGCAGTTATATTACTTGAATTTTCTATTGTAAAAAAAAATTAATAAATAAAAAGAGTTGTGGCATGCGGAATAAAGGCTATTTTTCAGAATCTATATTTATTTCTTTATTTTGCTGGAAAAAAATTCAAAATATGTTAACTTTTTCCGCGTCTACAGCGTTCAATCTCCTTAAATGCGAACAAAGCAAAGAAAAATGGTCACATCTCTAATTTGGCGTCTTTTGGTAAAAGAATTGGGGCACAGTGTAGGTCTTTGTTTGTTAGAGTCATCTGTGTCGTGTATCAACACAAAGTTTGAGGCGACTAATACAAAATTCAGGGAGAGTAATCTTCAAAAAATTGTATAATCTTCCAATACTAATTTTGAAATGCCGTAACTTTAAATACGGCTAATCTTCGACTTCATGATACCAATAAGAATGATTAAATGATTATGAAAGATACGCTCGAAATTTCTGATTTACTTTTTAAGTGTTCCCGAAAATGTAGATTTCTTAGATTTTTTTATATTAATAAATGGATACAACCGAGTTAAAAATTTCTGCCTACCCGCAGGAACTTGAAATTATCTTTCACTTTCTTCTATACATATACTCCGAATCAGATTCCCACCTGTCGAAGACGCAGTCACTTTTTTCTTTTTATGCCCTACACACTTTCTATGCTCCTCTAAACCTCATATAACTCATCACTTCATCGTCTGCTTTATCAGCCGTCTCTGACTTCCAAACGCCCATAAAACGTTCGCAGGCAGATTTTCTATCGTGCACTCTAAGTTTCGCTTAACCCTCTAGTACCCAAGACCGCCTGTAGACGGCCTAAGTTTATTTCACGCTTATTCCCTTTTAAAATACCATTTCGTTACGTTTTAAACTCTTTCCAATTCCGGAAAGTCCCAAAATTATTGCTGGTGCATTTGCAGCAGCGTCTTGTTTTTTAATCAGCCGTCATAGTCATTTGAAGTCGGAAAATAGTGAAAAGCGGTCAAATTAATTATTCTGCAAAAGTGGTGTATTTTAAAAATTAAATAAAAATATTAGAAGTGTATTTAGCGTATAATAAAAATTATCATAGTGTTGCTGGTTGTGTTCAAAATACGAAAGTTAAAAATAATAACAAAAAGAAAAGTATTTCCTGTATTTTATAAGCCTTTGAAGACAGGCCGTCTAGAGGCGGTCCTGGGATAACTCGGAATAAATAACATTATGCGGTAAGTTTGAAATTTTGATATTTTTAGAGGGGGGCTAAGCTTAAAGTTTTGGTTTTTTAGAAATGGATCAACGACAAAAGTCTAAATTATCATCCCTCAATGATGAAGATATTGCAACATTTTTGGATTTACTAGAAATCGACGATGATACAGACGTGGAAGAAGATTTCGAAGATCTTTTAGACGAAAATGTGGACGATGCAGAATTACCTATCGACACTGGAATTGACGAGGTGATTAACAGGGCGGTAAATTTGTCAGATTCTATGCTGGAATCAGAAGTGTGTGTCAATTTATGTCTCGTTGATCATTTCAATAACAGGTTTCAGTCCATTCCGATGACTCAACGTTTATGTGACGATGAACAAATGTGCGCACCGAAGATGAGGACTTTCCTTCGACAATATCTGCCAGGTAAACCACATAAGTGGGGTATAAAACTCTTCGTTTTGTGTGACTCCTTCGGATTTTGTTATAACTTCGAAATATATTGCGGCGCAGGAGACAATGCTGTTCTGACTGATACACCAGATCTTGGGGCATCAGCGAATGTGGTGGTCCGATTTTCCCGTAATATTCCAGATTTTAAAAACCATATAACATATTTCGACAACTATTACACGTCACTGCCACTTCTGGTTTATCTAAAATCACGCGGAATACTTTCGCTGGAAACTATTCGTTCAAATCGAATTCCGAATTGCAACCTTCCGACAGATCTTGATCTCAGGAAACAACCCCGTGGATATTCAACTGAATTTTGTGGATCTGCTTTAGGAGTTGACATTTCTTTATCAATTTGGAAAACAATAAAATAGTGTGACTCGCATCGAGTTACGCAGGCGAAAAGCAATTCCAGAATGAAACAAATGTTATAAATAAGGCGTCGCGGTTCGTCCGCTCAGAAAAAAAGTTTGTTGATGTCGATTGCCCCAATGTAGTCCGTGAATACAATAGTCATATATGGGGGGCGTCGACCTCATGGATGGACTAATTGGGCGATATAAGATTCCGGTAAAGAGCAATAAGTACACAAACCGACTTTTTAATCACCTGCTTGATATGGCCATGGTAAACGCTTATGTTTTGTTCAGAAGAATTAACAAGATTGACACGCATGCTAGGCAGTACCAACTGCCGAACTTCCGGGCAGAGATCGCATACGTACTATGCAAACAACAATACTCTTCAATACCAAGAGCTCCAGGTCGTCCATGACAAACTCCTCAAGTAAAATTTACTGGAAGAAAAGCTTACTTACCTTCTGACGACGTTCGCTACGACGGAGTTGGACATTTTACAAAGTTTTTATCACGCACCGGTAAAAAAAGGTGCGAATATCCTGGCTGCACCTCCGAAACTCAAATCGTGTGCCGAAAATGGAATCTGAATCTTTGTTTTTCCCAGCAAAAGGACTGCATTCACAATTTTCACCATAAATAATTTGCACCAACTGCCTATTTATGCCCAAAAGCATGCCTTTCTTTTGTAGACATTTTTCTAAAACTATTTGAAATAAGACTGACTGTTTGTTTTGTATTGATTTCTGTGAAAAACTTTCTGTTTTGTTCAATAAAAGTACGTAATACACTGAATTTGCAAGTTTTTCATTTAGATTTTTTTGGAGTTCTTTCCCAAAGCCGCCTGCAGGCGGGGTCAGGTTTTATCCCTATATAATCGGATCAAGGAACAAAATTTCACTTTCTTGATAAAGAACCTATACTTTTACATAATCCCCACCCAAAGCAATTTTTTTCATTCAAAAATAAAATTTGGGCACTAGAGGGTTAATTAAACGTTATCATTACCCACGTTGAGCATGATGAGGTCTTATAGAAGAGGGTTTTATTCGTCGTCATTAGAGCTGCTTTCGAAATAAATGAAGACCTCTACTACACTGAAATTATAACTGTTAATGCTGAACAAGATTCGAATACGCAGATTATTATTATTATTTTTTTCGACATGAGAATCTTCGTCTTGCCCTCGTTCGTTTCAAGACCCATTACTTCGTTGTGGCACCACTTAAAGTAGGTGAAAGAGGGAGAGAGAGGGGAAATACAATAAATAAACGATGAAGAGTTACTTGTGTAATAAACGGCATACTGATAATATTATTCGGGAACTGATTAATATCCAAACATGATAATTAGCTCTGTAGTCGCGGTTAAAAAATTTAAACCAAGATGTCTGAATTGTAATCTTGAGAAACCAGGAGAGTCGAGGAATAAGCACTGAGAGGATGAAGGGAACTTCACCATTTAGATAGCTTTGATGGAAGGGAAACGATGTTATGATAAGTCTCGCCGCAGCGTACCTAGCGGGCAATGCTCGGCCAGGGTACCAGCCGCTCGAGCGCATTCCATCTTTGTATACAATTTGGTATACTTGAAGCCGCTTTTTCCCACGAGTTGACTATAAGTTGCCAAGAGAGACATTAAACTATTTGTGGTTGACGAAAGTATATCACTTGTAAGTCTGTTATTTCTGTCAAGTCTGCTTATTCGCCTTGTATTATAATTTCTTGCAATGCTTGTGGGACCAGCTACCCATATATGCTTGAAGTTTTAACACTCACATGCGACCAAAAGGGAAGTGCAGCATATCGCCGAGTAATATCTATAGCACCATCAGCCAGTCGAGTGCCTTGTTTACCGCTTTGATTGTCAGAGTGGATGTTTAGCTCGTTGGCTCGATGGCTGCTATCTCTGCTTGGAATGCATTACTGTGATCCGGATGCTTAAATTTGCACTTAACTTTGGGCTCCTAACAGCCAACTTCTTCACCAACCTCTCCATTTAAGATCGACCCATCCATCAATATATTCACTAGGTCGTACCGAACAAAAAGATCGCGGTACTCTCCCGTGTCTGAAGTACTTTTGGCAAGAAAATATGGAAAATGCACTGTGTGTTTTTTTTTTTTTGGTCCAACGTAGGGTATCTTTAGATGTTTTGTTATACCTTTGGCATTTACAGTCGAATTTTAAAGTACGTTATATCCACAGTTTTTTTTGAAAAAGCAATACTTTTCATTGTAAAATTCACTGAATCCAAGTACCCCGTTCTTGTACTTACGCACCAGATCTCAATTCCTACCACTCTAATATACCACCCTAATGGCAATAAATTAAACCTCGACAAAAATTGTTAAACTCTTGCTAAGAAAGTTTTTCGATTCGAAGGCAATTTAGAATCTTCTCGAGACACAAACTTCGGTGTGTCATAATTCAAGATCGGCTTAGGAATATCACACATAAAACGACAAATGTAAAAAGGGAGGTCCTCTTTGTTGAAACATTTTGCAATTTACAGCATTTTAAAAAAAGGTATGCGTTTTACGTCATAGATGTCACACTTAAATTATGTTTATAAAAATTTTTAATAAAAATATCAAAAATCAAATCTATACAGAAATCACTCTCCGCATCAAAAAATATTAAAAACTGTATTATTTATAATGTAGACCGTGCCGAAAAAAGTCGTTTCCAGATAAATGAGAATAAAATTTGAGGTACAGGGGCGCGCGGACCGCTCCCTACCCAGTCAATGGGCTTTAGAAGCTATAATATTGAGAGTTTCCGTATGACAATTTCACAGTATATTCTAGAATTTTTGAAAATTCTGGACGTACGTAACCCCTTAAATGCCCACGATAAGTCCGAAAAGTCTTCAGGGAAAACCAACCAAGTAATTGACTCGTGAATGCCTAATTTTTCAGAGCGTAGAGATATCGATGTTGGAGGTTATTCAGCAACACTTTCACTACAGCAGCTATGTATATTCTCAACAGAATGTAAAGTTTTTGGTCTACCACTCCCTTTTCTATCCTCCGCTACCCCAGTTTATTGAAATTTTTTTAAAAACCTTGGAACTATCGACTCATTCGAATGATTATTTTCTTTAAAAAAATAAAGATATTCGTCGTTGTGCTCTTAAGGTCGACCATTTCTTAAAGTTGTTTGTGCATTCTGTATGCATGCTGTGAGACGTTGAATCACCTCGAGTCCTTTTTGCGCTGGATGTATGGAGGATGAGGTGGAATCATCTCAGCACCTTCTCCTTAACTGCCCTGCTCCGGCGGGGCTAAGATATAGGCATCTTGGATCCCACTTCTTTGCCACGCCTGCTGATATAGCTGGCGCTGACCCTAAAGATCTGATGAATTTCATCAGCAGCATAAAGCGGTCGACGCAAACATAGTCATCGTTCGTAATGCGCACGCTCCTAACCATTCCAGCACCACCTCTTCCCGCCCTCTCCCTACATCCCATCGGTCTTGCTCTCTCGCCTCACCCCTTCGTAATGGTATCACAAAGGACGAATCTTTCTTCGTCCAAGTGTGCCCATTTTCTGGGCAACCATACCAACCTAACCTAACCTAAAGTTATTTTTAAAAATTTTAACGATTTTCATAATAAGTATCGATAATTTTAACGCGTTCTTCTATCGTGCAAGGTAACATCTATCTCCTTGAAAAATTTTTAAGATGACATAAAAAGGTATCGTTTAGGAATTATTGCTAATCACATCTAGGCGCTACCTTTGAAGAACCCTTTATTATAAACAGCCTATTCTTCGTTCATGGAAATGTAGATAGAAAAGGATTTGCCAATGCTGTTGGTATTAAAATTCCTATTTCTTTTAGCATCCTATACAGTCTTATTGTTATAAATATGACCTTTATAGAGAATGACTATAACATCACTAAAAATATGTCCTACATAAAGTTCAGTTTCGTCCAAAAAGAAACACTTAGCTAATTGTGTTTCTAATAATTTGCACTCCAGTTGAAGAATGACCAGAATAACGCTACCTTTGGGATAGATCGATTGGCTAACTCTTCAGCCATTACTAAGCTCTGTAACTAATTTTTTGATCACTTCTTAAACCATATAAAAAGCAGCTGCTTTGTGAACCCCTTCTGAGCAAAATTGATCTTTCTAAACTCTTTTGAACCCTTCTAAAAATAAATCAAAAAGAAATGTTTTGCCTTACTGAAAATAGTTTTGAAATCATATATAGGTACATAGGTACTAGTAAACATTTTGAGTCTTGAAAATACTTTCAAAAAACCAATTGCACTCGCAAACTCTATTTTTCTTAGCCCCTTTTAAAACTAACCCACTGTAGCCCTTCTCGATTTCACCGCAATCTGGATGACTTAAATTCAAAGTTTTTGTTTTGAAATCTTTCAAATTCTTATACACTTTTTCTTGATGCTCCTGATGAGCTGCTCAATGCCTTTCCAGCTCTTACGTTGTTCTTGCTGTTGCTGCTGTTGTTTGTGGCTCTTTCTATGATTATTGCATTCATAAAAACACCATTTTATTTGGTAGAAAATGAACGGCAACGAACAACAACAAAACGCTAAGAAAGAACGAAAAATAATTTCTACAAAGTAAGGCGTTTTTAGACAGGCGGTTGGTAACTTTTCCGGCAACGGGCGGGACGAAGGTAAACCACAGACAAAAATGATGCATAAAACAAAAACAGAATTTAATTCAACATTTGTGTCGCTTATAAATTAACGCCAACAAACTGCAAGCGTGCAACAAACGCTGCTGCTCGTCATGTTGCGGCAAGTTGTGCAACAAAATGCAACAACGAATGGATATGGCTGGACAGACAAAGATTGCCTTAACTGTAGCAAAAACAGTAACAACAATAACAACAACATAAGCAGCAGCTGCTGGTGTAAGGGCTAAATGACATGCGGATAACTTGCAACTTGCAACAGTTTTTGTTGCAACACAAGAAGCAAAAAAACACGCACACACACCAGCGCATGCATAAGTGTGTTTAAGTAAAAAGAACAAGATCGCCATGCTGCAAGAACTATTGTTTGTTTGCATGGATACTAAGTATGCATATACTCGTATGTGTGTGTGTGTGCGTGTGTATGTATGTACGTGCGTGCAATAAGAATGGTTACAACTAAGTGTCAACGACAAAAGATGAATTTATTACCGGCAGAAGTCGACAGGACATTGCAAATCCAAGACAAAAAGAGCAACAGCAAAAACAACAAACAAACAACATTGCATGTCAAGCCATGAAATCGTCCCATCCACCAGCCAAGTGTGGCAATCAGTTGGTGAGTCAGTCAGTTAAATATGAATGAATGAGTAAGTGTGCATTTGCTGTTGCTGTCTGCTGTTGCTGCCACTGTCCCTGCTGCTGCCGTCTATGTACTGCTGCTGCTCAAGTGCGCAGAGGCGAAGGCTGCAAATTCTCCACCAGACAGCCGGACAAAAACTGGAAAGAAGAAAGGTAATTCAACTGCCCATCCATCTACTAGGTGTGCAGCTAGCGTGGCGGTGAGGAAGCGGGGCGTCTGACAGCCGGACATGCTGGCCAGAGAGTGGGCAGAAGCAGAAATGAATGTACTCGTACATTTGAATGGGTGTAGTAACTGATATTTATTGTAAACTTACCAACAACAAAGAAAAAACAAATTATTATGCCAATATTCTTGCAAAAAGCGCTTACTGCGGCAAGTTTTTAAGAAATTATTCGTTAAAGGAGGGCCTTAAAATATATAATCCATTAGCAATAGCCTGCTGTTTACTCAATTGTTGTTTCAAAGCAAATTGTTGCCACCCCTTCTCATGCTAGCAATACGTATTTGAATTTCCAAAACCCATCAGAAAATATTAATTAGTACCCACGCAGAGACTCTGTGTGACTGATCAAAATAAGGGCTTCATATCCACTTATTATCCATTTGTCGAACAACAGCAAGACGCACACCACAAATAGGAGGAGAAGCTCGGCCAAGCACCTAACAGGAGTGTAGGCGCCAACTAACTATTTATTTATTTATTTATTTTATTCACTAATTCGATAAAAAGCCTTTTTTGTATTTGTTTATTCATGTGTTAAGTCACTAGAAATGATTACATAATCAAATTCCATTAATATGATATTTGCCAAAAAATATTTAAAAACAAAACACCGCTGAAGTCGCACGTATTGACTTTAAGCGGACCCGGTGGTCTAGAAATTTCAAAAAATCGATTTTCGGTTTTTTCGATATTTCAAAAGTATAGTATCTTACGAATATACTGTGAAATTTTCGGAAGGATATTCTTAGTATTTTAAATTCTACAGCCCATTAACTAGGTAGAGAGTGATTGCGCGCTCCTGTACCTCAAACTTTAAACTAATTTATCTCGAAATAACTTTTTTCGACCTGGTGTTGACAAAAAAAAACTATTCAACCGAATAATCTGAAGTTTTAATATGTTGTTCACAACATATGAGAGGTTATCGCCCGTACCATGATTCAAAAATAAAAGGTTTGCTCAGTAAGCAGCTTTCTCATTCCCTCTTGACAAATCGGCTCCCTTAGCAAGGCACTGGGTTACCAGCTCTAGAAATTTTAAGTAAAAGTAAGGAAAAGTAAAATTTGTAGAAAAAACATTTCATTTTCAAAATGGACTACTTACAAGCAACAACTCGCTCAAGAGTTTTCATCGGTATGTTCAGGACTATGGTAGAATGACATGGAATACATACCGCTTAAGGGGTCAACCGTTTTAACTCAATCTTTAAAGATACATTTTCTAGTAATTAATCGTTCCTTTTGTAAATCTGATACTTATTTTCCATTTTATAATCAATTTACGGCCAAATTTTAACGTAAAAATCGAAATCATTTCTTTTAAAAGCTGCCATTTTGTGAAAATTCACTATTTCGATTAGCCGAACGATTAATTACTAGATAATCTAATATATTAACAAAATTTGTTTGGTTTTTTGATTTCAGATAATCCAATCCTGAGTTACGATGTACACCGTAAATCGTCTTTTTTTAAAGGAGGTTCCAGAAATCGCCTGCAGCGCGCTCTATAATCAACATTTTCATAAATAAAAAATTTTGTTACGTTCTTGAAGGATGCTTTATAACCGCCTAAAATTTTCAAATTAAAATATTCTGAAGTTTCTTCAGGATAAATCCTTGAATACCCGTCTTTTATTTGCTTCATAACTGCGTATAACCCCTTAAGTCAGGACATGATAGAGTATTTGACGTAATCCAAGATCAATGAGTGGAGAATTTACAAAGCTTTGTTTCTTGTGATGTGTTGATTTAGAAGGAATTCATGTTTTGCAAAGAGCTAGCTAGGCTTTCCCAAAGAATTGCGACAGGGCGAATAATTGGATAGTCCCGATGCAACCGATAACATTGCATAACTTATTCTAAACAAGTTGGGATTGGCGGAACTTGTTTCCAATGAACCCACCTTCCCATGGATGGATGAAGTGTACAGAGCAGGCTTAGCTAAGCACAGTACCAGCATGAAAAACTCCTCATAAAAAAGCAACTGCCAGAATGGGTTTAAAACTATAGGTCCTTCCATTTGTGGAACAACATCAAGACACGCGCTACAAATAGGAGGAGGATCTCGGCCAAACAACTTAAAGAATTGTGCGCGCCAATTATTTATTTACTTTTAACAAAATAGATTCATATTGGCGCAGCTTCGCAATTTCGCGATCGGTTTTAAATTTAATAATTAATTGACAAAATAAAATTTTGGATTAAGTGAAATAATTTGTGGTTTTAATATTAGATTTCACCATTTCCGCTAATAACTTCTATTTGTACCATTATTTACATTCAAATATTAATTTTTTAAACCGCTTACAGTTTGTTTCCATTTAAGTAAGAAAATATTTTTTGCCACCATTTTTACCAAAAAGGATTTAATTTGTTCCGCTTTATGCACCTTCATAAATACAACCCTTTGTAAGGGAGTGGCAAAAATCGAATGCCACTAGTGAGCAAACCTTTAATAATTGAATCATGGCCCGTACTAGAATCATATTATTATTTCAATTATTTCGAATTTTTTTGATTAAAAAACTTAGAAAAGGAACTCGATTTTCAGAGTGTCAAATTCAAAACCGCGCCAATTTGTCAATTTTTTCGTTTTATTCTAGTAGGGGACATAGCTACAGTCATAGGTTAGGTTAGGTTAAATGGCTGCCCTAGTTTAGGGCTCACTTGGACAAATATTGAAAATTCGCCCGTTGTGATGCCATACATGGGGGAGGAGAAAGGAGAAGGAAAGGAAGAAGGAGCCTTGTGATTAGAAACGATGATGACCATACATTTTACGACAACGCCGACGGTGGCTGATTTGCGTTCGTAATTAGCCGCAACAAGCTATTGATGAACTTCACCAAATTTATGATATTTATACCCGCTATATCCGCAGGCGTAGCGAAAAAATGAGAGCCAAGGTGTCTAAATCTTTGCCAGACGAGAGCAGGGCAGCTGAGAAGAAAGTGTTAAGATGATTCCACCTCGTCCTCAAGACAACTTCTGCAGAACGGACTTGAGGCAATCCCAAGTCTCACGGCATGAACACATAACGGACAGTGTCCGGTAAGAATACCCACCAAATTCGAGAGCTGGGGCTGCATTCATACTGATTAACAATTTTTTAGGTTTTTGTGTTTCAGATAAATAGAAGAGCCAAAATGGACAACACCGTTCGGGCCCAATTTTTCGGGAGGGTCAACTCCAACGAAATTTTTTAAATTATTAAAATTAATTTTTTTTGTTCATTTTTATATGTAAAAGAAGTTAAATAAAAAGCCTAAACATTTAAATTTTTTGTTTATTGTAAAAAAAAAAATCCTGAAAATACCCTCAGTTTCCGAGCTCTAGACCACCGGTACCCCAAGACAGTAGTAAATAACTCCTAGAGGATAAGGATATCTTTTTCATGTTATCTTTAGCATTAGCGAAGTAGACAGTTGTACAATTTTACACAGGCTCGTTAAATTTATTGAAATTTTTTATGAAAACGGTCGATTTTCAAGAACAACATATTGCAAATCCATAATTTTTTTGAGAAATAATCCTCCCAATGAGTTGACAATTCAAAGGTTGGTAAAAAAATTAAAAAAAAACTGATGCTCTCGGAGATAGGAAAATAAGACTGGCAGACCATAAACGATGCTGCGGCTACTAACATGCCGGCCAACTTTGTTTATTTCTGTGATTTTATCAGCATTTCCAACATTATCGACATTTTCTTTATTATCAAAAATGCATTAACGGAATCGGCGAAACCAAAATTGCTGTTGCCGTATCGACATCATAAACACCATCCATAATTGCATTTTCGTCCTTACCAAAGAAAAACTGTAAAATGTATCGAATTTTCTCCTTATTGATTTCCATTGTTAACACCCTGTCACTCACAACTGAATGCAGCAAACAAAATACAGCAAAAGAATTTTTTAGTGTGAAATTTCGCCTTGACAGCGAGCATAAACTTTTAATTGCTCGATCGATACTTTACGAGATATCGATCACTACAGACGTACAGAAAATACAGAAAATTTTTATTTTTCCCGAAAATAAAATAATTGGCGCTTGCGCCCTTTATAGGGTGGTTAGGTGCTCCTTATATTTGTGATGTGCGTTTTAATGTTGGTTTTTAATGAGCAGATTTTTTCAAGGCAGAAATAAACTCGGAAGTGTGAAGCATTCACCAGATTTGGCCCCTAACAACTTACATCTCTTTCCAGACCTAAAAAAATGCATGCGTGGAAAGCGTTTTTCATCAAGTGATCAGGTCATATCAGCTGTGGAAGCGTATTTTGCAGCCTTTCCAGATTATCACTTCCAGGATAGAGTTTATAAATTAGAATCTTGTTGGAACAAGTGCATTGATGTTTAGAGCGACTATGCTGAATAATACAACAAAGTGTATTTCAAACCATAAAATTGTGTTTTTCTTAGCGAACCGCAAAACTTATTGAACAACCCAACATACAATATTTTAAAAGCTTTATCGTCTATCCGATATGCTTTCTAAAAATTGCTTCAATGGCAATTGGGTTGGTTCAAAGCCTTAAACACTCAAAGGCGAGGAGTATGGCATGCAATGGACCTTGGGGTTGTTAACACATCACCTACCGTGTGCACATATTTGTGTTTCTCCTTAAACTTCACAAAGCTCCTGTGTGCAGACATTTGAGTTTGCCGATAACCGTTCATTTCAATTTCGAATCAAGTAAAATAAGATTCCTTTGTTTCAGCTAAAATTTTACAGGATTATATTTTTGTTTTTGCTTCGAGGTAAAAGGTAAAGGTAAACAAGTTGTTGGAAACCCGTTAGAGTACCGCTTTTTACATGCGAGTATTGAGTTTTTTAGAAAATTATGTATATATTTTTGAACCCGGATATTAAGTGAAAGGTTATCAAAACTTCGAAGTAAATATAACGGTTATCGGGCATCATGGCGAAAAAATACTCCCGGCAGAAGGTAGTCGGGAGTTGAACAAGCATTTACGAGTATTAGAAAGCTTAGACAATTAGCTATCACTAGAATTAAAGGGTGTTAGGAAAAAAAGGACCTCAAATTACAAAATACCCCCTACATGCGAAAAGAAGCATTTCACACTTTCGCTCCCATACGATTTATTGTACCTATCTCCATCCTCTACCTTTTTGATTCTTTTTAATTTCACCCGGGACCAGAGAAACTTTTTTGCAAACGTTAACGGTAGGTAATGTGTTAATATTATCATGAAGTGACAGATTTTTGGAGCAAAACAGTCTTGGATTTTCCTTAGCTATGATTGAATTGTTAGGCGAAGAATATATGGTTTGTGTTCGGGCAATTCGGGTCGAGTTTTCTTTAGGAAGTACGGCGAGCGCATGAGGAGAAAAACGTTGATTAATAATTTTACTTTCAGAAACAGAGCGAAGCCGCTAAATTATTAATAACTGCTGAAGGGTGATGGTTATAAGAAAAAAAAAAAAAATATAAATTCATGTTTCATACTTACAGTAGCTTTCGAATCTTGGGCAACCACGCACACACACCCAAACTCACTCGACTACGGCGACCGCCATAATATCATAGTGTTAAGTTAAAGGTGAGTTATATTTTGTATGTATTCTAACAGTAAGAATGATGAAAATAGACGCCAATCCACAAAATCAACACACACTTTTTCTAGAAAAAAAAATGTTTGGCTCATTGAGATCAAAAGAAAAAATAATACCTTCAAAGGATGCCTTTACTCTACTATGGCATTACATTTTATGTATATAAATTTAATTGTGAGTGCGTTCACCCTCCAGTGCACAAAGGTAGACTGTTCGCAATTAGAGCTCGTCGGTCTTTTTTTCTGGGCAATTTTTGGCACTGAAAACACGAATATGAAGTCTTTACCTGATATAACCTAAGCACGTGGTGAAAATTTTCACGGCTTCTTGAAGGGCTAATACGTTCAGAATTTTCGAAAAATCGATTTTGTTTACAGATTATTATTCTTTATAGTTCTAGGCGTATTTCTGTGGAAGTCGACTGTAAAAATTCCCCATAGATACAAAGTTATGGTAGAAAATGTAACTGCCCTACGAGAGTTTGATGCGCACAGGTAGCTGTCCTCGAGCGAAATGCATTTCAAAGTTTAAACTCGTTTTTCACGAAATTACTTTTTCCGGCACGATCTGCATGAAAATGCATACAGTTTTAAATATTTTTTAATCCGGTTTTTTAATATTCGAAATATTAAAATGAAAAAAATTTATAAACATAATTAAAGTGTGACATTTACCATATGACGTAAAGCGCATACTTTTTTAAAAATGTCGTAAATTGAAATTTTTTTCGAAATCCAAAAATCCCGCTAGATAGACTATAAATACGAGTACAACTTAAACAGCAAAATTTTTTTACTTTTTACAGATGCATCAACATTCCAAGGAGAAATGATGCAGACCGTGGAGAAACTTTTTTTCATTAAATTTTTTATATAAGGGAGAATGGGGAGTTGTGAGACGGGTTTTGTTTTTGGACCCGTATTACTCAAAATCTTAATATTCTGCATATGTCAACGATGGAATCTTTAGTCAATGAATACTGGAAGCTATTGGTATGGCCTATTTAACAAAACTACAATTTTCCTTAAAATTAAAATTGTATATAATCATATAAAATATAATACAAAATACAAAAATGTGGGGAGTTGTGAGACACCATGGTTTAAGTCAATAAAAATGACTTATTTTAGTTGTTAGTTCTTTATTAAGATGAAAAATAAAAAAGAAAAGACAATTGTTATAAAAAAGTGTATAAAAAATGCAATGCCATCAATCTGATGATTCGCAGTGAGAACACGTATAATAACCAGGGGCCGAATCGTAACAGTCGTGAACGAGCAATTCGTCACGTAAAAGAACGCAAATCGGATTATAACTATCGTGAACGTGTCATCGCTATCGTTATTCGGTATGATGACAAACGTAATCGAGTAATCGAACAACTCGTTCGTTCGAATTGTCATTCGATCGGTTATTTATAAACGTAATTGCGCAGAATTTCAAAGCACTAACGAAAAATGTAAGAATAACTAAAATATATGTAAATTGTGTAACTTTAAATGAAGTTTTATAATTTCAGGACAAACTGTAATAAATTAAACAGCAAGCAGAAGGATATAATGGCTCATTTCATGAGTGAGCACACAGATTTGGCCAAAAATTCCTTGCCGAATTGTGCACAAGGAAGGTCGACTGCCAACCGACTTTGGGAAGAGCTCAGCAAGCAGTTAAATGCGGAAGGACCGCCAATAAAAAATGCGAAGTTGTGGAAAAAAGTTAGTACATATATTATAATCATGTTATCAAAATGAAACTTATTAGTTTCTTTCTAGGTGTACGCAGATCAGATGTAATATATAATGCGAAAAGAAAGTTGTCCTTCAACAAAAGTTCAAAAAGGCAGACAGGCGGAGGACCTTACCAGCAGAGGGCTTTAACTCCAGCTGAGGAGCTAATAGTTGAAGCTGCTGGTCTTGAAGCATCTGTTTCAGGAAACCGCATGGTGCAAACATATGGTAGTTCACAACCTGCACCAGTCGCAGTTGCTTCAAGACCAGCATCAAGTGCTTCGGCCTCAAGCAGGAGCAGTGGACGTAATTGGAACCATTCAATTAGGAGTGTTCCAAGTCGTTCCTCCTCCAACAGCCCTGCTTCCTGTACGCCTTCTCGTCTAGTCGTTCCAACTCCACGAAGAAGAACAACAAATAAAGCTTCGCTGCTGGAAGAAAATATTAAATTGACAGCAGATCACCACAAAGCTATGGGGCAGAAAATAGATAGGCTGCTTCAAATTAAGGAGAGGCAACTAGAGATTGACGAGAGGCAGCTTGAAATAAGTGAACGACAGCTAGCTGTCTCTAGCAGGATTTTGGCGATGAAGGAGGAGAAGCACCGAGCTATAATAGCTGTAAAAGAAATTGATTTAAAAATCAAGAGTATTGAATTAAACCAATTGAAGGTCAATGAAAAAGAAAAAAAATAGTGTCCCTCCTTCTGAATTAAAATCCTCTTTGTAAATATGTATATATTCTAGGTTGTACTTAAGTTTTATGTATATATATATTTGAAGTTTTATTTAAGTTTTTGTAAATATGTATATATGCATTTGAATATTTATTTCAGTTCTTTTTAAATAACTATACCTGAAGTTTTGTTCAAGTTTAAATTAACTAAATTTTGCGTTTTTAAATGGAGTAAAAAAAAGCAATAAATGAAATTGATTTTGAATAAGTATCGATTAGTGTTTCGAGTTATTTTATTTTATTTTATGTCGAGTTCATCAACGACATTTTAATTTGATCTCTGATTGTTTGGTCGATTCTAGTATACTGGCCTTCTTCAGACACTATGTCAGATGCGGTTTGACTCTCTGAATTTGTTGCTGTAAAGCTCACATTATATTGTATACAAATGTTGTGAAGCGCTGCACACACATTCGCAAACCTAGCCACTTTTATATGATCATATCTTCCTCTTTTGTTGTACTCTAGGATTCTCCACCGACCTTTCAGTACACCATTAGTTCGTTCAATGATGCACCGTGCCTTGGAATGAATTTCATTGAACCTTGCTTCACCTGATCCGTCCGATGGATTTCTGTACGGTGTTATGCACCACGGCTCAAGTGGATATCCAGAGTCCCCTATTAAAAACAAACAACACGTAATTTAGCACAATCTAAATCAATTGTAATTATATATGTATAACACATACCTAGCAGCCAGGCATTGTCACTCCTATTGTGCAAAAAACGATGTTCCATAACCATTCGTTCGTTTGAATGCTTCCATATGAATGAGTCGTGGGCTGCACCCCCATATTGGCAGTTTATTGCGAGAATTTTCGTAGTGTGGTCGCAAATCTAACAGAAACAACCTTAAAGTAACATTCCATCTCTTTTTTAAAAAACTCACCAACATCGCATTTATGCTATGAAAACCCTTCCTGTTGAAATAATTACATATGCTCGTTGACCGTGGGCTTTTGTAGTCCAATGTGGGTGCCATCAATGCATCCAACCACTATTATTAAAAAACGAACATTAAATAAATTTTTCACAGCTAAAACATGGATTGAATTTACCTCCTGGAATTTTATAGTTCTCAACAAACCACTCTTTGCACCTCCTCGAATCATCTGGCTCAAATTTAATATGTTTAGGACACAATTTGGCTTCAATTTCTTCCAAAACATTGCCCGTTAATTTCGAGACAGTGCTCTGGCACATTCCTATCAAATAGTCATTGCCTATTGCATGCTGATAGCCACCACTTGCGAGTAGGCTGAGACACGCAGCCAGTTGGAGCACCGCCGGAACAGCTTTTGTGTCTTGGCAATTTATATTTATGTTATTTAAAACATAATTAAATGCTTCTTTGCTTAAGCGAAACCTTTTGATAAACCTGTAAGCGAAGGATATTTTATTACCTATTTTTCGTCATATATAAAGTACTTACGCATTGTTTGATAATGCTAGCGGATTGCTTTTGTCTCGAAGTTGTTTTCGCACAACTCTTTCATTATTTTCTTCATCGCTGGAACTTAAATAAAAGAAAATACTCGGATCCATTTAAACTTTTTATATTTTCGTTACTTTCTGCGGTTTATTTTGACACTTCAAATTCTATTGTGGCTTAAAAAAACGAAGAAGATGAGAAAAATAATCGATAAACAAAATTACAATTACGATACATCTTCATCCGACTGTTATGATCCCAACTCGTTCATTCGATTATCGACTCACGTTATTTGTGTTCGAACGATTGTCGTTTCGTTAACGACTGTCACGATTCGACCCCAGTTCGTAAATTGGCAGACTTTAGGTGCACAGCTCGATCGCATACATTGCAATGAATGGGGTTGTTTCTGCTTAACTTTTTCGGCATTGCACCTTTGCAGATGATATATATACATGATATATATACAAACAATGCATGAATATTGCGAGGTACTTCTGAAAGATGCGTTAAAACGTCGAAAAAAACGGTGTCTCACAACTCCCCACATTTGTTGTCTTACAACTCCCCAAATCGTTTTTTTTTATAAATGGCCGCGTAGTCATAAACACATCGAACGTTCATGCCCAAGTGAACGTGTACATTCAAAGCTAAAAGGACAATTAATAATTTGTATATATTAACATTTGCAATTTGCTTCAACAACTGATCGAATGTATCGCAAAACAAATGATGAAAAAAACTTACCGAGGCATTCCAAAACACAGTAACTGGAAAGACGCGTCGAATGCGTGTAAATATGACCAATGCTAGCTGAAAAGTGAGATCGCATCGAGAACACTTGTTGACACTTAAAATCGAATGTAAACAAATGGATAATGCCGAAAGGTAACAATGTCTCACAACTCCCTGTGTCTCACAACTCCCCATTTTCCCCTACTCATTTTTGGAAAGAAAAATAAAAAGGCTTATCACCTACCCTATCAGAAGGCAAATATATTAATGAAACCAACGCACCCTTAGTCTTGTCGAGGCCTCCCGAGTGGAGTGAACAAGGAAAAAAAATTAAATTGAAATTCTAATAATCAATGTATACATTTTTTTTATATTTATTTCTATTGTTATCCTTTCTAAAAACACGTATGGACGTATGTAACTCCTTAAAGATGTATCTGCAACTAGGCCACATATTATATTTTTTAGGCTACAAACTGGCTTTTATACATGAAAATATAAACTTTTATTGAAGTTAATATATAAAATAATTATGAATAAATTAATTTTTTTTTTTGTTATTTACTTCCATTAAAAAGAAAACAAGCTCTCAATAATTATTCTTGCGTTTTGGATGGCTTCTGACACTCTGCTGACAACAACTTAGCAATTTACATCTTTTTTATAAAGTTGGTTAAGTTTCAAGGGCCGGTGTTGATTTTAAATAAAATACAATTTTTTTAAAAAACTTATTATCATTTCTCTTTGTTATGATAATATTAGTATAGTTCAATTACGCATGTAACAAAATATCGGCCAAACGGCGGCCGCGGCTTGGCGGCACACCTCCATCCGATGGTCCAAATTTTCGACGACGCTGAGGCATAATTGAGGTTCTATGCCGTTAATGTGCCGAATTATCTCATCCTTTAGCTCTTGAACTGTTGCTGGCTTATCGACGTACACCTTTTCTTTCAAATAACCCCAAAGCAAGACGTGCAACGATGTCAAATCGCATGATCTTAGCGGCCAATTGACATCGCCGCGACGTGAGATTATTCAGCCATAAAATTTTTCGCGCAAAAGAGCCATTGTTTCGTGAGCTGTGTGACCAGTGGCACCGTCCTGTTAAAACCACATATCGCCCATATCCATATCTTCCAATTCGGGCCATAAAAAGTTCGTTATCATCTCTCGCTAGCGAACACTATTCACAGTGACTGCCGGTCATTTTGGAAAAAATACGGCCCAATGATGCCGCCGGACCATAAACCACACCAAACGGTCACTCTTTGTGGGTGCATTGGTTTTTCGGCAATCACTCTTGGATTATCATTCGCCCAAATGCGGCAATTCTGCTTATTGACGAATCCACTGAGGTGAAAATGTGCCTCATCACTGAAGATGATTTTTTTCGAAATGCATTTCGATTTGAACGCCCGTTCTCATAATAAGCCTGAATAACTTTAACGCGTTGCTCGATTGTGTATATTTTCATGGTTTAAATTGAGTTAGTCTAAAATTGAAAAATGTCAAATGAAATGCTTCTGCAAAAATTTGATGTTTAGGTGTGGTTCACATTCAACATCGGCCCTTGAAATTTAACCGCCCTTTAGAAAGCTATCCACGCACATTGGTATAAAATGAAAGAATAGATGCATATAAATGATGCATGTAAAAAAATAACTTTCGAAATATATGCCCCGTGGCATCACTGGACGTTAAAGGCCTATCGCGTGAGCTCTTTTACACACTTAATAATTATCTACCGCAATATTTTGTCTATTCAACGAATTTCCATTTTCCCCGAACACGTCGTACGAAGGCCGACACACAGAAATTCCACTGTCAACATAATTATAAAGGATTAATATGCGGTTTTGGTTTTGCAAAACATTTCGCGTGCACATTTTCTCCCCGTACACATGCACACACACCCATACACTCAAGGCAAGTGACGGATATTTGCGCCCGTAACGCTGATCTGCTGAGTTGTACGGACCAAATTAAATTCCAATTGCTTTATTGAAAATCGCTTAAGCTATTTGGCAAACAAGCATTTTAATTATGACGGATTATGGCATTCGAAATTAATTTATTATGTTGATTTTTCGGGGCGGATCGCCTGCAGCGAGAAGGACATAAATATGGTTATGTAGAAGTATAGTAACTGATGCAAATTCTTCCTTGCGTGAGCTGGTATACATACATACATGTATTAAGAAGTTCATAACCATGTTGTTGGTTTTGTTGCTCGCTACTCAATTTAAGCGAATAAGCAATGCACCGCTACTGACGTTGTTGTCTTTACCGCTGGTTGACCTGATTTTGCAGCTGCTTTTTGCCACTATGCACACGGAGTTGAAGCAACAAAAACATGCAGTTATACATAAATATTATATAATATATGAAATGCAAGCATTACCACACACACAAATTCCATTCGAAATGGTGGCAACCTGCGCGTGATATTGTTAAGTCAAATTTAACCGGATCGTACAAATAACCATTTGACTAATTTTATTATCGCCGGCAGAAGCTGCATAGTAAATACTAGTGGAAGCTATCACTTCCAATACTATAATAAAGCTGTAGGGCAGTCGTAGCTCTAGGGTGAAAAGAAAACTGATGTGTGCGACATAAGGATATGCAATCAAATTTAAAAAAAAAATTGGTAGGTCTACTTGAAGACACCGTTCTACGGTGTTTTTCACTGATTGGTAGAGAAATATTATGAACAGACTGCTGTTAATTGCCTACTCCTTAAGATCAAAATATTTCTAAAAATCCTGCTTGTCGCCTGACAGACTACTGTGACACAATTGCGAATGATTGATGGCTCAATGCGATGATGTTGCATATTGCGTAGCGAAAAATTATGCCCAGATAATTTATTTGCGCTTGCTAAGATGGGCATGCTTGTTGTTAAGATGCAGCACATCATACGTGCATACTTACCAGAAACGAATCGCAAGCTGCCCGAATGTACTTGCAGGTATTTTGGCCTACTCGCGGACAATAGCTTTTTACATCGCCTCGAGACTCGTGCTCCTAGTTCGGACTGTGCTCTGCAAAATGGCCCAAAGAGAATAGTCTATCGGATTCGCGCCTGGTGAATTTGAGAGTCATTGTGTGGACGTTAAGAAGTTCGGAACGTTACTTTTTAGCCATTCTTGGATCATTCGAGCTTTGTAAGATGCTGCCGAGTCCATGGTCTGCCCACGGCTTCAAAGCAACTTCCAGAATAATTTCCCGATAATATTTCCCATTTACTCTGACGCCAGCTTCGATGAAAATGATTGGAAAGCGCCCATCTGCGGTAACAACCTGGTGGCCAATCGATGACTCAAATTCTCGTATGAACGGTCGGTCAAATAAACCTTCTCGTTTTGCGAGTTTACGAATTGCTCAAGTTGAAAAACTTTGTCGTCGGAAACCACAATGCTCGGAAATTCACCGCTTTCGGCCAAACGAAGCAACTCCTTCGCTCTCTAAGGTCTGACTTGTTGCTGCTTTGTTGAGGGATCATGCGTCTTTTGGATCGTGTAAGGCTTGACTTGACAATATCATTGTAACGAGTAATGGTGCAATAAACAAAAACTATATTTACTTAAAGGCGATTGAGCTCATTAAAAATCACTGGTTGTGGTTTTCCAGCCAAATATAATGCAATCGCACAATTACGTTTGACTCGAACAAACGGAAAAAAAATTACGAGGAGCCATTTCAGGTGAATTCGACGACTGTTTAATGGTATTCGTTTTGTTCTGGGTCAAAAATTAACGGATAACGATGGCAATGTGCGATGGTGCGTTATCGTCGTGCAAAATCCACGAGTTATTTTTCCCATAAATCCTTTCCTTGTTGGCGAATTGCTTCACGTAAACGTCTCATAACGCCCAAATAATATGATAGTTCTTATTAACTGTCTTATGGCAAAAATTCGTGGTGTACAATTTCCGTTGCCGTTGTAATCCATAAAAACTGTTCTTCACTCACTCGCCTGATGTCTGAATTGTGAGTCGTACTCGTAAACCCACGTACCCATGTCTCGTCTGCAGCTATGATGCGTTTGATGAAAGTTGGATCGAATTCAGGCTTGGCAATCATGTATTTGGCGATATCAACACGGTCCATTTTTTGAATGAAATTCAGATAATCTGGGGCCATTTTTGCAGCAACCGGCCTATCCAATCATTAACTATAATGTTCCGAACAAATCCATAAGCAGCGGTTTCGAATGAGATGCTTTTTGTGTTGGAGTTTTACCTGGTTAGTTTTGCTGTACAGTACTTAAATTTTCAGACCTTTTTTAAAAAGCTTCCCATGTTCTCTGTGATAGCTTTCAAAGCACAAACATTATTGCAAACAGCAGTTTTACCAACTTAACACTTTGTCCGTTCGAAAACCGTACAGGGGGAGTGGAATGAAGAAGGCAAGGAACAACACAGGTGGAAGAAAAGGAACAAAGGGCTTTGGATTAGAGGATGAAGACCAACAATGGCTATTTCCGTTCGTACACTTCAAGCAACTGATGAAATTCACCAGATGTATGATATTTTAAGAAGTGAGAGCCCAGATGTCTAAACTTTTGCCCAACGAAAGCAGGGCAGCTGAGAAGAAGGTGCTGAGATGATTCCACCTAGTCCTCCAGGCAGCCTCTGCAAAAAGGATTTGAGGCAATCCAAAGCCTCACCGCGTGGAGACCTAAGGGACATTGTCCGGTAAGGAGACCTGCCAAATTCGAGAGCTGCTGTTTTGTTAGTCCTAGAAATTCCCTCGATCTCCCTTTTTGCACACTAGTCCAGTTGAGTTTATTAGCAGCGATTGTTTGGTAATCAGACGCTTGAATAAAATTCTATTTGCTTCAAAATGTTACTATCAACGGTAACTTAGTAGTCTAACCGATTTCTCCCAGGAATTGAAGCCTTCTCCATATCTATTTGAAAGTAATCAGAAAGACGTTCCGGTATATCCGGCAAATAAAGTGGATGGGATGCTGTGGAATGTTCCGGCGCATAGTCCTGATAGAGAAACTATGACTTATTCATCGAAAACTCTGATAGTTTTTCCTATTCTTTCAATAAGAACGTTAGTTCCAGTTCAAGTTCGACATTAATGATAAACTTCTTTCAACGGTTTTTAAGGGAAATTTCACTCCCAACAAAAATTTTTTCTGCGAATGAAGGCTACGTCCTCAAACATGATATATTACCATACTACGCCATCTGAAGCATAATTGTGAGATTCACTTCGACTGCCACGCCATTGGGTACTCGGCGCGATGAAGAGAATAATAAGATAGCGCCAGTTGTGGTACTGCTACTTTACTCTCAGCGAATTGGGCAGAATCGCTGTGTGTATGTTGTTGTTGTTCAATTATTCGAGTGTTGTTTGTGTAATTTCTTCTTCTTCTAGCATTCTTGTTCACATTTTCACATCTCACGCACTCTCTGATGGGTACAGTCTTGTTGCTACTATTATTGTGGTACTCGACGGCAAAATTCTGCCCGCTCATTTCACACGAATTCACACACTCGCCCAATCAGTCGTTGTTCAGGCAGCAACGAAACGATATGACTGTAGACTGCGTTATACTTTGTCATATATTTCCAACACAGCCTCGGTTTTTGGTAAACATACGATTGTTATGACTCCGCTTGCGTCAGCCAATGAGCTGTTTCCTTCAAAATTACTGAGAGCCGGTTAACAGTCTCATCTTGGTTGCACCTTTGCATTCTGTAGATCGTGGATTTATTTGTAGAACGAGAAGTACTGAGAACATAAAATCGAAAGAGGGCAGTTTACGCCAAAGAGCTGGTGATCGATAGAATGTGATATATGCGTACTAGTATAGTGCATTGATGTAAGAAACCGGATCAGAAGAACATAGTGTTTTAATGATCCGACCGGTCCGTGCCTTACAAGACCCGGAAAACTGTTCAAAAAGAATTCCCTGAGACCCGAAAAATAATTTCACAGGATGGAAACATAACCTCAAAAAAACCAAAAATAAAGTAAAAGAACTGTATCCAGTGCAAAAGTATTTTCAACGGCTGGTGAATTTGTTTCAAGGAAACGAAATAGCCTAAGCAATGACAACATCCAAAAAATCGTATCTTTATCTCAAACATTTAATTGCAATTTTAGCGTGCAAAACGTGCACTTAAATATTGGGTCTGGGAATGGGTTTCCGCCCTTGTAAAAGAAGCGTCGCTGCTGATACCTTTTTTACGTTCGAAAGAACAGAATTTGCGGGAAGTCATACTTCATTATTACCTTTTAAAGAAAAGTGCAGCTGAAACGTGACGTATATTGATCAATATTTATGGCAATCACTCCATCGGTCCATTAAATTCAACTTGTAACGAGTAGTTTCTACGCTTTCAAAGTGGCAATTTCGACAAGAGTGATAATATCGCAAAGGGGCACCGAAAAAATTGGAAGATACTTAACTACAACAATTATTGAATGAGAACGCGCGTCGAACCCTTGATGAGATGTCTACATGAAGAGTTGAAAAGAAAGCTGGTAACTGGGTGCCACATCAATTGAAGAGGAGGGATATCGAGAGACGCTTGGTGACGTGTGAGATAGTTCTTGAACGGCAGAAAAGAAAAGATTTAAGCCTGCCCGGTAATCAGGCCTATCGACATCGAAAAAAAATATTCATGCTTCAAAGGTTATGTTGTGCATTTGGTGGGATCTGAAGGGTGTCATCTATTATGAATTCTTTAAACTTTCTTTCTGTAGCCGTCACTGGCGATCGTTACCGACTGCAGCTAATGAGTTTGAGTCGAGCTCCCAAAGAAAAGCGACCGGAATGGGACGGTAAGCGTGACAAACTGATTTTGCTGCATGACAACGCCAGGCCACACGTTGCTAAATCGGCCCAGAAATATTTAGAGGGACTGAATTGGGAAATCTTGCCCCACCCGCCATATTCCCCAAACATTGCACCTTTGGACTACCATCTGTTCCGATCAATGCAGTCAGCCCTTATTGGAGAGCGGTTGACTTCGTACGAGGTCATCGCAAATTGGCTCAATGAAAGGATCAAGTCAAAAGAACTCGAATTTTTCGTCAGAGAAATCCGTATGCTGTCTGAAAGGTGGAGTAAAGTTCCAGATTGAAATGCCACATGCTTCACGTAATACCATTTATAATTTAATTGTTAAATAATTAGTAATTCTGGTTAAGAAAGGACGGAAACTTATTTCCATACACATTACATTTTTCTCACTAAGATATAAGCCAAAGAATCAATGTACTTAGTATATTTATTTATTTCCTTTACTTTAGAACGAAAATACTATTATTTAGCAGTCACACCTTTTATTTTGTTACAGTTTTAAGCATTTTTAATATTTATATATGCTTTTTTGTCTCTGCGGCCGACGCTGCTGAGTGGATTTACGCCTGACTACCATTCGTGTCCGTAATTCCCTATTATCAAGAAATATCTAATTGTAAAAAAAAGTTGTTTCTAATATCGATAGCTTCGATATCCTCTCAGCAGGCAATGAAAAATGTCTGAGTGCTTTTCTCATGAAACCATAAAACTTGAAGTATCTCCATTTCTCGGATAGCATTAAGAATCACTGCTTCCAATCTCGGTCAGCCAGCCAGTAAAAGATGCACGAGCAAAACAACAACATTTGTATTACTAATTTTGCTCTTTTAATATTTATTGCAACTGATTTGGCCATTTACCGTAAGCCAGTCTTGATATGTCGTTACTGTTTCCTAACAATAATAATTAATTAGAGATTATTACACTCTACCAATATCCGTATCATTTTCACTGCAAAATTACCGATACAAACAGACATAAACAATCCACAACATCTTATAGAATTTACCGAAGATCCAATATCGATATTCATTTACCCTTGCAATTGGTAATTCCTTAGCTGCTCATTAAATCTCTAGTAGGCTCCTGAAATAGCAATAAATATACATACGACATACATACATATGTACATTCACATGCACATGAATTGTATATCGAATGACAGGCAACTACTTAGTTGTGTTAGTTTTTGTCTTAGTTGAGTTCCTCGCCTAAGTCAAAGTCATATTTGGGCTTCCAATACTCAGCTTACAAATTATTTACAAATGTATGTATAATATGTAGATATGTGCTCATATATACAAATAGACAATTAAACGTGTATGTATGCAGTCTTGTATTCGCCAGAGTTCATTTCGCAACTCATTTGGCACATTGTTGGTTTTGTGAGATAGACAGCCCACTGAAGTTCGGCTATAAACATGCAAGTACTGTATTCCATACATGCACACACACACACACGTGCACATATGCGTTCATATATAATATGTACGTAGATATACACATACATATTTCCTGATAGCTTTGTAGAAGCCATTAACTTTATAAGCTCTTGCTGCTATGGCGTTGCGCTACTGGATGCGTTGGAATCGTTGCCGAAAACTGGGTCATCCAATGTTCATTCGTAAATTAATTGCCACTCAGAATTTATCGATGACAACGATATGTGTTAATTATGAAAATGGCATTTAGCCGCAAAAATTTAATAGTAAATGATTTTTGTAGGAAGTATTCATCTATGATCTCCATCATTTTCATATGAATTATTGCTCAATCATGATAGCATGCATTACAATTTTCGAAAATATATAATAACTTAAATAATTTTGCGCATATTAGTGTCTCATCTAATTTTGTAATGGCTTTTGATTATAAAAGTTACTGCCTACGTGAAGAGTTACAGGATATAACTACCATTTATTTTATAACTCTGTATAATAAGACAATTTTATCAGAAAATCTTAATGAACGAAGCTATTACTGAGCACCCATATTCAATTACGGGCGGGACTAAGCTCGAGGGAGGTAAATATATTTTAAAAATATCAATTTTATCGCAGTGTGCACTTTTGCCTAAGAGTATTATAGTTTTCTTCACACAAGGATTTTAAAGATTTTTTCCAATAACAGGTATTATTTTGAATAACCCGCTATTTCGGTAGATGTCACTTTCGAAGCTGTCATTTCTTGATATTTGACAAGCAGAAACTACGCCATTAATAAAAACGGAACGATATACGTTTAAACAACGCATTGAAATTATTAAAATTCACTATAAATATGATGAAAATTTGGCAGCGACGGTTCGTAAAACTCGAACATTTTTGGGCCATCGTGAAGCACCTTGTCGGACAGCAATACAGAAATTAATGTCAAATTCGAGCTATTGAGACAAGTAAGTGATGTAAGAAATAAAACCCGTGCACGTCGCTCAAGAACACCCGAAAATATTGCTGTTGTAGGCGAAAGTGTTGAAGAAACCCCAGGTTTGTGTATTCCTCGTCGTTCTTTGGAATTATACATTCCGCAAACGTCATTACACGTATTTTGCATAAAGATTTGGGTCTTAAGGCTTACAAAGTCCAGTGAACACAAGAACTCAAGCCGGCCGATCCTCAACAACGTCGTGTCTTTGCTGATTTTGTCGTTGAAATGCATGAAAATGATCCGGAATTCCATCATCTTGAGTGATGAAGCCAATTTCCACGTCGGTGGCTTCGTTAACAAGAAAAATTGTCCGATCTGGGGCTCAGAGAATCCAAGAGTTATTGTTGAAAAACCTCTCTATCCTCAACGTGTGACTGTTTGGTGTGGTTTATGCTCCGGCGGAGTCATTGGGCCTTACTTTTTCGAAAATGAAGCTGGAGCAACAGTTATGGTGAATGGATTGCGCTATCGAGAGATGATTAACTTCTTTTTTATGGCCGGACTTGGATGGCATTGATTTGGACAACGTTTATTTTCCACAAGACGACGCTACATGCCACACAAGCAACGAAACCATTGATCCTTTCTCAAAATAACACCTCTTATTGGAAACCCCTCTATGTAACAATAAAGGCTTATTGATAAGTTTTGTCAATTCATTTGCTTCTTTCTTATTTAATTTTCTGGTCTACGTTTATCACCAGAAAATAGGCAGCTTACTAAGAATAAAAGAATGGTAAACGAGCCAGTATACAAGGAATAAAACACGATTTAACAAATAAGAAACAAGCTCAAGAAACAACTTTCGGAAATAAGAAACGAATCAACTATAGATTTCCTAAAAAATTTTGATTTTTTCACCCACGAATAGGAATACAGTCTCTGGAGAGCTTCGCGGTATCTCAAACGCCCTACAAGAAGAATTATCGATGTAGAAGACAGCAATGGAATCTGGTGCAGATCCAATAAAGCACCTTTATCCAGTATTTATTTAGTTATTCATTCCTTCATCAATTAAGGTACAACTCAAATAGATTACTAATACAAAAGCTTAAATATAATAAATGGTAAAAACAATTTCCAGATTAAGTTTTGACTTGAAAGTCTCTCGTGAGTTGGAGAATAATATATCTAAATTTTTACAGAATTTCTTAGACTGCATTATAGGATTGTAAGCGGCTCATTATGACTAAAATTGGTCTTGTGATAAGGTTAATGGAACATATTCTGGAGTCCAAAGTTCCGAATAGGATAATTGAATGCTAACAAAAGGCGTCTACTTTTATAGGCAGACAAACTACAAGGCCAACGAAGGGAATGAATGGCAACTCTAGTGAAACGTTTCTGAACCTACTCACTTCTTAAAGACAACAGATAAAGCTGCAATATTCGAAGTTTGTTTTAGCGAGAGAAACATAGAAATTCTTCATCGTAGAAATATCCTGGAACTCATTTGAATTCCTTATTACAAAGCCACGCACAGATATAGACTTGGCAGTCATAAAATCTACGACATTTTCGATGTAAATATGACCCCCAAGTCTTTCTTTTCATAAATTTTTGTGAGGTTGGTCGTGCCCAACTTGTAATCGAAATCAATCGTAACTTTGGGTCTACTGACGGACAAGTGCTGGCATTTACCAGCATTAAGAGGTAAGGAGTTATCATCACATGAAGGCTCCAATCTTGTTAAGTCTTCTTGAAGTCCTATGCACTCAGTTATATCCTCAATACGACTGTAAATTTTCAGTTAATCTGCATACTTCAGACAACATGATGTCTCAAAACCGTCTGGAATATCATCAGCAAATATTAAGAAAAAAAGTGGCCTGAGAAGGGCTACCTTGAGGGGTACCTAAGGTAACTTTGATGGCATCAGATTTTATATTGCTTATACCACTTAAGAAAGTTAGGATGAAGACCAATTGTACCCAGCTTTTTAAATAGGATACTATGCCTGACTCTATCGAACGCTTTCGAAAAGTCGGTGACATGACATTGCTCGTTGTCGGTGATATTTCAGACTAAAAAAATTAGTTTGCTGTTTTTTGTTCGATCTATTCAACTGTGAGTTAGAGGGTGGAATGGAAGTTAACAAAGCGAAAATTCGGTATATCTATTTTACAGTTTTTCTTTGATAGAGGCAAAAATGCCAGGCTGCTGAAATTGTGAATGGTGTTTATGTTACCGATACTGTAGCAGCTTATTACGTGCAATTTTGGTTTCATCGATTCCATTCAGGCATTTTTGATGTTACAGTAAATGTGGATAATGTCGAAAACGTAGATCAAATTACAGAAATAACCGAAGTTGACCGGCATGTTAGTAGTCGTAGCATCGCCGAGGAGCTAAAGATTGACCATAAGAAAGTTTTAAGTTTTTTGAGCAAAAATAATGTATTTGTACCCAAGTTAACAAAGCGCAATGTTGAGAATTGAGCGCTATCGAACACAGTGGAAATGGGCTGAAGTTATCATCATATAGGAGCCAAATAAGACTGAAAATATTATATCGTCATATCGGCCGAATAGCTTACTGGAGTCTTTCTCTAACGTATATGAAAGTATACTTTTGAGAAGAATATTACCTATTTTGAAGCAATTTGATATAATACCGGAACACCAGTTGGGTTTAGGAGAGGTCATGGAACTATAGAGCAATGTCATCGGGCTGTTTATGATATAAAAAATGCATTGATGTACAGCAGGCATTCGATCGAATTTTGCACCTGGAAATTTTATATAAAATAAAAAAAAAATGCTTCCAGCTCCATAAATCTCATTGCTAATATTATATTTAACCTTCATGTGCCCGGGATATAAAACTTACGTACCCGGTCGGCTTACTACATTTGTAGTAACTACGTAATTGCATGCAAAACCAATGTAATGTTCAGAAAAGAAGACTTGTATGGTGCTTTTTTTTACTTGTACGTGTGTAATAACCTTTTTATTTAAAAAATTGAATTCAGGTGATAATTTTAATACAAAAAATGTTTTAATTTTCAGGAGTTGAACAGCATTTTCCCAAAATATATGTTTCGGTATGTGCATTACACACTGCTTTTTTGCACCAACTACAGATTTTTCGTGTGCTGCTACGACTTCCTATTTCACAGTATTGACAAGGTACAGGATATTTTGGTTGTTTATCGTTGGAAATATCAGGTAAAATAGATGAATCAACATTAGATGTAGCAGAAAGGGTGCCATTTCGATAGCTTGATGAATCATGCAAGTGCACTTATGTCCAGCATGTTATAAAACATGGCCAAGGGCCAACGCAATGTTTTGCGTTTCGTTGAATATGCAGAAAGCATTTTATCCATTGCGTCGACGCCTCGTTTGTTTGCATTGTAATCAAGGATGTATTGCGGCTTGTTTTTCTTTTCAGCTACAATTGAATTTGTCAAAGGTGTGCTGGCAAGTATTATAACTGATCTGCCTCTTTTTGGAACATAAGATACCAAAGAAAGCTTTCCATCGAGAAACCCGAAAATGGAAGATTCTTCAGCACGATTGCGGTCAGCCTTCATTTCATATGGTACAAACGATTTATTTTAACGAACAGTTCCAAGAATAGCAAGAACTTTGGACATTAAATACGTGCCTAAGTTTAGCGATGTAAAAAAATTGTCACAAATAATAGTCCTTCCGGTGTTCTCCCAATGGCATACTAACCTTTGCACAACACCTTCACCTACGTTATTTGCTCGACCAGCATTTGAGTTTTTTCCAGTATATATTTCACTTTTGAGTGGATAGAACGACTTAGCATCACATGCAAACCAAACCTTTATCCCATACTTGGCAGGCTTAGAGGGTATGTACTGAGTAAACCTAGTTCGACCGCGATAAGCAAATAATTGTTCATCCACAGTAATTTCTCCAGATGGTTGGTAATATTTGCGCAGATTTGCGCTTATTTGTGTCCACAATTCAGATATTGGAGCAGCCTTATCGGCTTCTAGCCTAACTGCTCTTGTACGCTCGCTGTCAAATCTAATGAATCGAACAATTTCTTTGAAGCGTGACTTAGGCATTACTGCTCGATAAAAGCAAATGCATTCTTGGCTCCATAGCACATCCACATCTTCGTCATTTGATTTATTTACACCTGCTAGTAACACAAGACCTATAAATGCTCTTAGTTCAATTAAGGTTAATTTCTCCCAGATTATTTTATCTCCTTTTCGCGCTTTTTCATTCGTATCTACTAGAATTTGTTGAAGCATTGATGGCTGAAGTCAACTATAAAATACTATTTTGCATACATTTTATATGTATGGTTACTACAAATGTAGTAAGCCGGCCGCAAGATGATGTTTTTTTCAAGTAGGGTCTGGAGGTCAGGCAAATAATAGTTCGAGTGTTATTATACTCTTAATTGACTTTGATTTGATAATCAGGAAGCTACTAAAAAATTCGGGCATTGTTGTTTCGGAAAATTTTTTTTTATCTCTCTTTTTTTCACAATTTACTACAAATGTAGTAAGCCGGGCACATGAAGGTTAAGTAACCGACAGTTTTACGTTTCACATCAAGATGTTACATCTAACATATACCCCATAATCGCCGGAGTACCACCACTAGTATTGTACGCAATATTCACTGCTGATTTACCTAACTTGGCAGATGAAAACAGTGCTAGGTATGCTGGCGATGCACCTAGAATTGCAATATGTGATTATCCAGAAGAGGCCTCCCACTCAGTGTAGAAAGAGCTTTGTGAAATAGGGAAATGGTTTAACAAACGGTTAGAGTTTATCCTCAGGAATCAACTCAAGAAACTTCCAGTCTTAGAAGAAGAGAATGCCCACAAATTCTCCAAACTACAAGTGTTAAGTATCTTGCTGTATATCTTGACAGAAAACTGGCATGGAAAGCACATATAAAATCTAAAGTAGATTCTCCTCTGGAAACTTGAGAGCTTAGGCTTTGACTCGGCTTTCTTTTTATGGCTGAAATCATACCTGTCAAATAAAATTTCATTTGTTGTCATTTCGAATACTAAATCCCGTGTATTTGCGTCAACTCCATATTATTGTGTTTGACTCTTTGGCATATTTATAAGTTACTATTTATAAGTTTATTGAGAAATATAGTCCACGCAATAGGAATATGCGCTCCCTTTAACCTTGAATACAACTATAACAAGAGAAGCATAGCCATCCTTATTGATAGCTGGGCACCAATTTAAAGATGATATGGAATTAAATGAGAATAATTTTAGAATCATCAGAGAAATTCTATCGTGGTACTGTAGAATGAATCTTACTAATCTAGGAATATAATCTAATCAAAGTAAGCCAAACATGTGTTGGCATTGTGCCCAGCACTGATATGATCGGAATATCAGAAGGATCTGTGAAAACCATTTTGAAAGACCATTTGGGCCTACGAAAAGCCAAATCTCGTTTGGTCCCGAAAACTCTCAATTTCTTGGAAAAAAGTCGTCGCGTTGATGTGTGTGAAACAACGCTTTCAGACTATCAGGACAAGCTCAAATGCATCATTACGGGAGATGAGATTTGGATTTATGCTTACGACCCTGAAACAACCGACCAATCAAGCGAATATCGTGCTAAAGGCGAGGCCAGACCGAAAAGAGCACATCAAAGTCGTTCAAAAATTAAGGTCATGATGACAGTTTTTTTCGATTTTCGTGGTGTGGTGCACTATAAGGTCCTTCCACCTGGCCAAACTGTTAATAAGGAATATTATTTGAGCGTTTTGCGTCGTTTACGTGAAGCAATTCGTCTAAAAAGACCAGAATTATGGGGCAACAACTCTTGGTTTTTGCATCACGATAATGCACCGTCTCACACTGCACTCGTTCTTCGTGACCATTTCGCCAAAAATTCCACGCATATCGTTCCGCAACCACCGTATTCGCCTGATTTGGCTCCGTGTGACTTCTGGCTATTCCCAAAACTCAAGAGACCACTACGGGGAACGCGTTTCGAGTCGATTGAGGAGATAGAAGCTGAATCGAAGAAGGTGCTGATGGCTATACCGGAAATGGACTATTTGGCATGTTTTGGGGATTGGAAAAATCGTTAGCATAAGTGTATTTCATCGAGAGGGGGATACAATTGATTTACAAGAATAAATAAAGATGTTTCATTTTACAACCAAATTCACCTTACTTTTTGCCCACAGTATATATTAAATATATATATATATAACTTCGCAGATGGCCAAGTCCGGGGAATATGGTGGCTGAAGTATTATTAGTTTTTGTTTTTGGCCTAAAAATCACGCACAAGGAATGACATTTCAATTGGCGTTTTATGGTGATTTAAAACAATTCACGACTGTGATGGCCCTAACGAAACTTTTGCATGCGTACTAATATATAAGATTCATTTTCAACTCAAAGGTGTCACAAAATTGATTACCCTATCGGAAGGTTTATAATTTCTGCAAATGACGTCGTACGTATTTTACATTAGTACATAAGCAGATATGTGTACGACCGCTGTAGCCGGACGCCGTAGCTATGGCGGCCGCATTTAAAAATATGATAATGTATACAAATTTAGATTCTTTCAGGTTTCCCTATTTTTATTCAAAAGAACGTTCGCGTCTTTGGTCCGCCAGTCCTTTTTTTATCCTTGACAGAACCAGTTTCTTGAAATGTTTTCAACAATCTTTGAAATGTCGACTCATATGGGTCATTATTTCTTCCAAAAAAATCTCGAGTTTTGCGATATGCTGGTCTTAAAGATCAACGATTTTCATAAAAGGCTTTAGTAATTTTAACATTAATTTGTACCCCGGAAATGTCAAAGATAACATAAAAAAAGTGCCGTCTAGGAATTGATCACAGGTGTGACTTTAAGAAACTCCATACTAAAGGTTTCAATAGTGAATAAATCTAAATATTTTAACGTTGTTTTCAAAAGTTTTTTCGGATTGAAATTTTAAAATCTTGTTTACCTGCAAATAAGCCAGTTTTTAGAAAAGTTCTGGAGCCGCGTCTAAAATCTTGCCTCACTTGACTTGGAATCGCTGCAAGAGTTCGGCACGAGGTTTTCACTTGGCTTAGAGATTTTTTTGTTTTCATTCTTACGGCACTACATTCTTAATGAATACATTTAAACCATATTTTTGCCAAAAAAAAAAAAAACAATTAATATTTGTTTGCACTCGTAAAACTTCAGTGTTTACTGATAAATTTTCTCATCATGCGCCCATGAAGCAATGTTTGGACGCTTCGTATGCTCGTAGTGAGAAAAGTTCACTGAAAAAGTCCGGCTCAAAGTTCATTGGGCATTTCAACACCGTTCTCCGCCCAGTTGATGTCATTCGCAAAACGATATGCAGCAGCTCAACAAATAATAGATATACACACATATAAATATGCATTTCTACATACATATTCAGCTTATTGACCCGCAATGAAGGCGTTGACTATTGCTACAACAGTAAAGCACTGGGTGGTGAGAAGGGCGGTGCAACATGGATATGTATAAATATGCACAGCACTAATTTATGAGCGATCATTGACACTGACAACAACAACACAAGCAGCAAGAATATCAGCAATAGTGCAGCTTACATAGAATTGGTTACAAAATGCAAATTAACAATTGGTTCGCCTGTAAAGTTAGCTGCAGGAGCAGGAGCAGCAGCAGCAAGAAGTGCACTGAAAGACACAGCTGCAGCTGATGCTCAGCAAAATGAATGAATTGTGTTGTTGTTGGTGGCTTGGCACTGACCGGCACCGTTGCATGCAACCACACATACACATGGGCTTATCGTACATTCATATGTTTACACAGGGTGGCTCATATAATCGTTTATTCTTAAAAATGAAATAGATTTTTTCAGTTTTTTACTGGTTTGTTCGAGAGAGCAAACATTCCTATTATTTATGGAACTGTCAAAATAATATATAAATAAAAAAGTCACTATGTGCATCGCCCTGTACATACAAGTATCAGCTGTGTGGTCTTGTATGTGTGATAAACGCGTGAAGGCGACAATAACCGGTGAGCTTATGGGCTAACAATTGCACAAACAACAACAACAACGATAACAATAGAATGTTTTCTTACAAATATCTGATAGCAGCGTGCCTCATCACCACTTACACACACAGCCGTACCTACAAACATGCACACATACACAGTTGAACTTGGTTGAATAGATATTAATACGAATGTATAGTTGCAGATGCACCCAGCAGACAGCAGTCGCATAGAACGTGCCACTTACAAAAGTAGCAACAATAGTAATGCACAAATAGGTATGTATGTCTGTATACTCTAACCCATAATCGCCAACAGGCATTGCAATGCAAATTGAGCTGCAAATAAAACGAAATATAATCTACAAATCAATTGAGTTGCACGAATGCGTACGGCTTCGCTTCCAGCAACTCATAATAAGTTGTTTGTATTTGGCGTCTTTTTCTCCTCGATACATCTGCAGCTGCGATGACGCGATGACAAAGCACTGGTAGTATAACCTTTAAAAATGTTACTTTTAGTAAAAAGAAAAATGTCGCCTTGAGGTGCAACTAAAAACTAAAATAAGAAGATATTTTGTGATTAGCTTTCAGGAGACTTGGTGTGTAGGAAAATATAAATATGTATCTCCGAATGATTTGAGCCTGCAGCAGATATGGGTATAAAAATTACTTTTATTCCAAAAAATTACTTAGCAAGTGATTTTTATGTCACTTAAAATAATTTTGTAAGACACTGTATTAATATATTGGAAGAACTAGGTGTATAAGTCCCTATCTGCACATAGCACGAGAGTTATTTTTTTCATTTTGCGCCCAATAAAGAAGAAAGAAATCACAGTAAAATAAAAATGAAAATAGATTTTTTCTATATTAATATTCTCCAAGGAAGCCAATATACTTCTGCATTCGCAAAAGACGCAGGTTTATTACAAGAAGCCTACTACAAGGAAACGTGAGGATCAAGCACCATCTGGTACCACTAAGAGCCAATAGGTCTAAATGATAACTTTCAGCCAACTAGGTCAACCTAACCTAACTTAAACTAAGCTCGTCTTGAGACACACATACTCTCCATCGCTTTGCCGCAGGTGTAGCAAATAAGTGAGAACCCATATACATATTTGTAAATATTTGCTCGGCGCGAGGCGAGAGCTGAGAAGAAGGTGGTGAGATGAATCCACCTCGTTCTCCAGAGAATCCCTGCAAGAAGGACTTGAGGCAATCCCAAGTCTCACCGCACCTAACGGACAATGTGCGGTAAGGATACCTACCGAATACATGAAGCTGCAGCTTTGTTAGCCTTAGATGTTCTTTCGGGCGCCGCCCATCTACCCACGGCCAGAAGGATTTCGCGACTTTACACATTTGCGCACTAGCCCAGCGCTCGCTGAGTTGACGCGAGGCACATCTTTCCAGGAGCAAACCACAGGTTCTCAAGGCATTCCCAATCTTTTAATTAGTGATGAAACCGTCCCTAGGGTCCCCTGTCTAGCCAGCCTCTATGCCGCTGTGACTGGTAACCCAAATGAGCCTAAGATCGAGTGAAAAGCCAGGCATTCGACGACTAATTTCGAACGCACAAACAACGAGTTTTGGGCCCATCACCTAAGCGAAGCGTATCAAAGGTTGTGTCATTGATATCTGTAAAGATAAGATGGCTCAAGTGGCTTGTAGAAATAAAATAACCTTAAAATCCCTACAAAAACTGCCAATACAAATGTTTGGTTAGGTCAGCTGAGGCGGTTTGTTGTTCAAAAAAGTTAATAGGTCGCTTCATTTGTGGAGGAGGAGCTTGGCGAAACACCCAAAAAGGGTTGAGGCACCAATTATATATATATATATATATTAGGGCTGGTCGATTTTAAAATCGCTCATTGCTCTGTGAAAATCGTATTCTAGGGATCAAAATAAGAAACTTTGCCGAAGGAACCATACCTCTAAAACGAATTCTGATGTCCCCCCATTTGGGTCGAACTTTTGGGTAGGGGCAAATTTTGAAAAATCCCACTTTGACCCATTTAGAGTGCTCCAATCGAGTCCAAATGTATGACCGACCCCCACTAACTTTGGACGGCCGATCCACCCATGCCAGTGGCACAACCCCTGGAACTCCCCTGGGGGGTTCCCCATACAATCATTTCAAAATATCACCATTTTTGGCCTTTACATGAGAAAAGGAACTAAAAAGTTCGACCCAAATTTTTTGCCTCCCCACAAATCGACCCGGCCTAATATACATTGACAATCAAGCGGCAATAAAGGCAATAAAACATATGAAATTTCATATAAAAACGTTCTTAGGACCAGGGAAGCCACAGAGAGACTTGCCGCAGACAGACGGCTATTGGGTACCCGGACATAAGGGCATTCCAGGAATCGAAATTGTAGATGAGATTGCCAAGAGCGCTGTTTACATATCATACATTCAATGATAGCTGCAGATTTTGCGAGAGAGGTGGTAACTCTAGTAAACCTCCAATGTTCTTGCCCTGCATTAGCTAGAACCCGAATGAAATGTTTAGGAGCTCTACAATATAAGAGGTTAGAATGTTTCTCGGGGTTAGAGCTTCAGAGCTTGCTTAGATTCGTAAAAGACGCAGGCTTATTACAAGAAGCCTACTACAAGGAAACGTAAGAACCAAGCTCTATCTGGTACCACTAAGGAGCAATAGCTCTATGTGATGACTTTCAGCCACCTAACCTAACTTAACCTAAGCTCGTTTTGAGACACATATACTGTCCATCGCTTTGCCGCAGGTGTAGCAAAAAAGTGAGAACCCATATATATGTAAACATTTGCTGGGTGAGATCCGAGAGCTGAGAAGAAGGTGGTGAGATGATTCCTCCGCATCCTCCAGAGAATCCCTGCAAGAAGGACTTGAGGTAATCCCAAGTCTCGCCGCATGGGCACCTAACGGACGATACCCGGTAAGGATACCTATCGAATTCATGAGCTGCAGCTTTGTTAGCCTTAGATGTTCTTTCGGGCGCCGCCCATCTAGCCACGGCCAGAAGGATTTCGCGACTTTACACATTTGCGCACTAGCCCAGCGCTCGCTGAGTTGACGCGAGGCACATCTTTCCAGGAGCAAACCACAGGTTCTCAAGGCATTCCCAATCTTTTAATTAGTGATGAAACCGTCCCTAGGGTCCCCTGTCTAACCAGCCTCTATGCCGCTGTGACTGGTAACCCAAATGAGCCTAAGATCGAGTGAAAAGCCAGGCATTCGACGACTAATTTCGAACGCACAAACAACGAGCTTTGGGCCTATCACCTAAGCGAAGCGTATCAAAGGTTGTGTCATTGATATCTGTAAAGATAAGATGGCTCAAGTGGCTTGTAGAAATAAAATAACCTTAAAATCCCTACAAAAATTGCCAATACAAATGTTTGGTTAGGTCAGCTGAGGCGGTTTGTTGTTCAAAAAAGTTAATATGTCGCTTCATTTGTGGCTCCGGCTCAGTTGTTAATACAGAATGTGAATTTTGTTATAAGATCGTTCGTCAGCATACCTTCAATACGTTCATGCAATCTGTCGCCTCATGGAAATGATTGAGTCTGTGTACTCTTTTTGATATTAAATTATCAACCAGATAGAGATTGGTGGTCGTAGCAGCCAGTACCGAAAAGGACCCGGAAATATCAATTCTGTGCAATTGGACATCGCCAGGGAACCAGCTCGGCATATTTTGCGGTTGGATAAGTTCCTACAACCATATAAGACTGTGCCGGCGTAAAATTTACTACGATAGACAAAGAGTGAGCTCACCAGTTAGGGCAAAAATGATTCTCTCGGATGAGGCGCATTTTTGGCTAAGCGACTAAGTAGGTAAAATTTCCATTATTGTAGCGAACACAATTCATAAGGGTTCGACCAGCTAAAAAGTGCACTCCAAGAGCCCTACCGTTTGGTGCGGTTAATGATTTCGCAGCGTCTTCGGGGTTATTTTTTTCGAAACGGGGTTATTTTTTTCATTACTGCAACGGTTCTCGATATAGGGCGATGTTAATTGACTTTCTAGAATGACCAGAGCCGAACCAAAGCAGTATATCCTAAATGGGTAGACATCTCAACTCCTTACAAATGCGCAGTACTCAAAGATTTGAAGTCTTGACACCTCTTGATTATTTTCTCTAAAGTGCGTCACGCCCTTTTTCTACGCACTCACACCAACCCATTTTTAACGCGATAGAAGCCAACGTTCGATATGCTATTTCCCCAAATAAAGTAACACATTTTGGACCCAATAGTTAAAACATTAGACCAAACGTTTGAAACTTTGCTCGAAGCTGAGACGGTCATTTAAATGATGTCAGATACGAGAACAATAGCCGAAAAAATGGTGGCCAAACCGCAGTGAGCTGACCCGATTAACGACCAAGAAATGACGAAAGAAATTTTTTGTCGCAAAAATTGTAAAAATTATACATATACATATATATATTTCCAAAACAAAATTATTTAAAAGTATATTTTATCCTAAAAAATTGAAAAAAATTTTTGTTAAGTATTAAAAAGTTTTGTTGTATATTTTTTGCAAATTTTTTACAGTTTACTTCTTATTATAGTCAAGCCTACAAATAAACCAACTCTTTGAAAACTTGACGGCAATGTTCTAAACACTCGGATCACTTGTATCGCACAAGTACAAGGTGGCGCAAAATTAGTCATCCAATTCTGCTTTTGAACATCTTTGCTACTAAATAAAAATAAATAAATGATGTTGATTGAGGGCTATCTTCATCTATCTATACGTGCATATACATACTCCAAGGCTTTTCCGTTTGTATAGTACAGCTGTCTAGTTCACACATGTCAAATATGATTGACGCATGACGCCATTTGCAAAAAATTTATATAAACCGATAGAGGTATTCGAAAGAATATTAAGCGAAAGGTTACGGGAGTATCTGGTGGGGCCAGGAGGTCTCTCAAACAATCAGTTCGGTTTTTGTAGAGCCATATCTACTGTTGATGCAATAGGGATGGTAGTTGATTTGGCCAAAAAGGATGTTAATAAATTCAATGACACCAGAGCGACGAAAAAATTTGCAGTTATAACATTAGACATAAAAAACGCATTTAATACGGCCAATTGGGCAAATATTTTTAATGCACTCAGCAGTTTCTCGGTACCAAAGTATCTCATTAGAATCATCCGCAGCTACTTATACCAGAGAGTACTGCAGTATGATACAGAGGAGAGCCCAAAGAGCTATAGCGTGACAGGTGGTGTACCGCAAAGATCTGTTCTTGGACCAACCCTATGGAACGCTATGTAGGTATGATGGCATTCTTAAAATCGAAATGCCCGCTAATACAACCATAGTAGGATACGCCGACGATATCGCACTGGTAGTGATTGATAAGCACATAGACAGATTGCAACATGTATGTAATGATCCCATAACAAGAATACAAAGGTGGTTCAATAACGCCAGCCTGGAACTAGCTGCCCAAAAAACAGAACTGGTGCTGATCAGCAGAAGCAAGCAGGAAGAAAAGATGTCAATACCAGTTGGTGGTCACGATATAGAATCCCAGAAGGCTATAAAATATCTTGGCATGTACATTGATGCCAGACTAACATTCAGGGAGCATCTTAAAGCTATTAGTGTGAAGGCGACAAACGTTAACAACGCACTTATGGGCATGCTACCGAACTTAGGAGGACCACAGGGTGCCAGGAGAAAAATTCTTTCCACTGTGACAGACTCCATAATGTTGTACGCCTCTCCAATCTGGACTGGAACAAAAAAGTGCCATTTTAAAGAAATACTGCAGGTCAGTAGAACAAGGGCGTTGAGGACCGTATGTGCCTATAGAACGGTGTCGGACGATGCAATCTGCGTCATAGCTAGCAAAATGCCTATAAACATCCGGCCAAACGTACAGAAGAGGTTGTACTGCTCGCAAGGTATGAAGCCGACAGATGAATTCAAACAAGCAGAACGTTCTACCTCGATAGCTCACTGGCAATCAAAGTGGGGCCAGTCATCAAAAGGCCGGTGGACGCATTGGTTGATCCCACGGATTAACGAGTGGATCTGTCGGAAACAAGGAGACGTTGATTTCTTCCTAACACAGCTATTAAGTGGGCACGGATGTTTCCAAAAATATCTCCATCGCCTAGACTTAGCTGGTAGCCCTTATTGTCCAGAGGGCTTGGACGAAGAGGAGACGGCCGAACATGTCGCCTTCTATTGTAGCAGGTTCGTTATGGAACGCGAGGACCTAGCAAGAACAACTGGTGTGTTTCTGACACCTACTAACCTAGTCCCACAAATGCTTAAGTCGAATGAAAAATGGCGGGCAGTGCAAGTTTTTGCAACTCGAATTATCGCGGACCTTCGCAACATTGATTGGAGGCGAAGGAACGACGCGACACGAACGCGGCAGTAAACCAAACTGTCGCATTGATAAAAAGCAGGAAGACGAACAGTAGACGAATATAACTGACGATTGAGCTTATTGCTCACGACGGCCTCCAGGCGTAATTACCAAAACGGTATCTTTGTAGGATGAACCGTCGGACTTGAGGTGCTTTTAGTGGCGTTAAAGTCCCACACTGACTAAGGCTTTCGATTGCTTTTACACCTCATTAAAAAAAAAAATCGCGTATGTCCTCTATTACCGGTAGGTAACATTCAAGTGATAGATATGTAGGCGTATATGTACATATTTGTGGACCATTCGAATGACTCTGTTCCTATGCTTCATCAGATACGGATCAGCTGTAATTAAGGTGGCAATAGAATCAGACTAAGCGTTACGCTGATGGAGCGTTGCTTAAGACCCGCAAAATCTTTCATAAGTATTTGAGCAATTTTGCAAATATCTCTCCCGCAGCACCCCTTCCACCTAGAGGTTTTCTTTCTGTAATTCCGCTTAAATACATATGTTGCAATCCATACATCTTTTCAACTGATATGCTACTAGTCTACACGTACATACACACCTATCCTTTTCATTACTAACTGCACTGTGTGTTCTTGTTGCCTTTTTAATTCATTTTCGAGCGGTCGTTCTTGTCTAAGTTTTCCACGCTGCTGTAGTTTGAATTGTATAAGTTTAGTATTGAAGCAAAATTACATCTCATTTATTGTCGATCGCAGAGATCGTTTTTCTGATTACTTTTCCGTTTTATTCTGCTGTAAACATACTCTACATATACCATTTTCTTGCTTCAAGGCCGTCTTTTTTATACGTTTCCTCCATGCACATGCCGCTGCTGCAGGCATTTCACTTGTTTTTATTGTCTTATTGCTGCAAGTTTGTTGCTGGGTCTGTTTGTTGTTTTGCTTGCCATGGCTTCATACGTAGCCTGTTTGCCTGCCTTGCCGTCGACTGTCGAAATGCCAATCTATCTATTTGCCAGGTTTTGTAATATATCTGATGGATTTGTATGCGGCAGAAGCTTAATGGTCTTTTGTGGAATTGTGCTTGCACTTCTTCTGCTCTAAGGCATCATCACTGCTTAGCTTTGCGTTTTTCTTCTTTTTTCTTTCTTTTTCAAAGATGAGTGAGTAAGTTATCTACTTTGATTTCTCTTGTTTGTGTGCAATTTGTAGTTGTTGCAGTATTATGTTGCTCATTCTCTGTGCATTACTTCACATTAATTTCCTTGATTTATGTTCTACTGCTCTTTCTTACACATTAGCTTACTAGTGATTTTTGATTGCTTGCAAGGATGTGGCAGAGTTTTGATTTTTTGCTAATCATTTTCGATGCATTTTACTAGCATTTTTTCTTTTCTATTTCAGTTCCATTGGGAATTCGAGCTAGACATGTTGTTTTAATTTACAATGGTATTATTTCATCAACTTGACGGCAATCACTTGGAAACTTTATAATTTGACTGCAGAATCTTTTACACCCCTTCGTTGTTTTATTTTTTTTTCATGTGATGTAATCCGATGGCCTATTAGATAAAGAAAAATACACTGCTTGATATATAAACCTGATTGAAAGAATTCAAAAATAAGACATCAATGGAATTTCTTAACTTAACGTGCAGTATTATTCCTAGCGAAGCTCGTTACGTATAATTCAGAGTTTTAATCTTTGTGGTAAATCACTACTGTGGGCAAAAGTAAGGTGAATTTATTTGTCAAACTTGGCGGGATTAAAATTTCGCTCTAGTTATTTTTTTCATGAGTTAATAACATCTGGGCCAACTTTCATGTGAATGCCATTATCAGTAATATATTTACGCTTGTGTTTACCAAACGACCAAGAGTGCATTTTTCGATTTTTACAATGTCTGATTTGATTCAGCAGAGAAGTGCCATCAAATTTTGTTTGCGGAATGAAATTTCGGCTGCGGAAACGTTTAGCATGTTGCAGAAGGCATTCGGTGATTCGACCATGTCGCAGAAAAATGTTTATAAGTGGGGTCGGGAACGTGTTGATGACGTGGAGCGCTCCGGACGACCATCGACGTCAACAGATGACCAACACGTCAATAAAGTGAAGGATATGATCGGAATATCAGAAGGATCTGTGAAAACCATTTTGAAATACCATTTGGGCCTACGAAAAGTCAAATCTCGTTTGGTATCGAAAACTCTCAATTTCTTGGAAAAAAGTCGTCGCGTTGATGTATGTGAAACAATGCTCTCAGACTATCAGGACTAGCTCAAATGCATCATTACGGGAGATGAGACTTGGATTTATGCTTACGACCCTGAAACAACCGACCAATCAAACGAATATCGTGCTAAAGTCGAGGCCAGACCGAAAAGAGCACGTCAAAGTCGTTCAAAAATAAAGATCATGATGAACGTTTTTTTCGATTTTCGTGGTGTGGTGCACTATGAATTCCTTCCACCTGGCCAAACTGTTAATAAGGAATATTATTTGAGCGTTATGCGTCGTTTACGTGAAGCAATTCGTCTATAAAGACCAGAATTATGGGCCAACAACTCTTGGTTTTTACATCACGATAATGCACCGTCTCACACTGCACTCGTTCTTCGAGACCATTTCGCCAAAAATTCCACGCATATCGTTCCGCAACCACCGTATTCGCCTGTTTTGGCTCCGTGTGACTTCTGGCTATTCCCAAAACTCAAGAGACCACACCGGGGAACGCGTTTCGAGTCGATTGAGGAGATAAAAGCTGAATCGAAGAAGGTGCGAGGTTTGAAAACGCCTAATTCATCATCAAATCTGCTGTCGCATGGTATGTCCGCAGACTAAAAAACTCCCCCTCGTTTGGAACCTTCGCCCACTTTGCGAAACCACTGATGATCTTCCACTTTTTCCTTTCGAAAGCTAGTAAGATTATCGGTATTGAGCCGCTTATTACTTGAACAGCTGCCCCTGACACTGTGCGGTAGGCGGACACAACTCTCACTGCTGCCGTTCGTTGTACCGATGTTAAGAGCTTGCAGTGATGCTTTACCTTTAGCGCATTTGCCCACAGTTCAACTCCGTATAAGAGAATGGAGAGCGTGGTAGCCTTCATTACTTCCCGTTTCGTTTGGGTTGGACCTCCTATGTTTGCCATCAGTCTACTGAGAAGGCATGCCATCTTAGGGGCTTTCTATGCTGCGTGCTTTATTTGGGTCCAGGAGGTTAGTCTTGAGTCCAATCTTATGCCTAGGTACTTTAGAACTACGAGCTTCTTCTAAGTTTAGTGCTTTGATGACAGCTGCGAGACCTTTCTTGCTGATAGTCCTCCGGCGTTATCTATGGCTGCAGCGAGTAGAGGCTTGACCACTCTTTCAAGGAGCTTGTCTGCTGTGTCAAGCATGCATAAAGGTCTATATGGTGAAAGAAGATTCCGGTTTCCTTTCCCCTTGCTTATTAGCACGAGCTGCTGCTTTTTCCAGATTTCTGGGAAAATTCCTTCTCTTAGACAGGGGTTACACGGAGCCGTTGCCAATTTTCTTAATTATCCAATTTAGTTTTCATGCCAACACTATTTCCCAAAATAATTTTGCCTAGATGTGTAGATTAAAATTTTTGTATCCAGTGATAATGCATATTTTGGGTTAAGCCAGTAAAATGAGCGAAGTTTTAAGCCCAGTTGCTTACACTTCAAGAATATACTATATATGAGAGCCATGTTAGCCTTCTATTGATTTGAATTCCCAGGTATTTTGTCTGATCAGCTTAAGGTATTTGGCAGTGATGTTAGGTTACTAGAGGTCACGAGCCTTTGCGGAGTGTGAAAATTAGGCGGAAAAAATTACATGGCGATAATAAACGATTCTCAATTACCTTCATTCAATGGGATTCATCGAAAAATTGACAGCCTCGTCGGAGCCAAATCGTCACGGGTGATGAGAAATGGTGTCCGTACATTAATGTGAAGCAAAGAAAGGAGTCGGTGGATACGCCAAAGCCGAGAATCGAGCCGAATCTTCATCCAAAGAAGATCATGATATGTATTTGTAATTCGACGGAAAAGACTTGATCCACATGGTCAAACCATACTCCTTCACGATAACGCCAGACCCCATGTTGCACAAGTCGTCAAAGCCCGCTCGAATGGACAGTCTTTCGGCATTCGTTGTATTCTCAGAACCTTGCATCGATTGTCAAACCATATGAAGGGCCTTACCTTCGATAACCAAGTGGCCCTTAAAAACTGGTTTATTAACTTCTTTGACACCAGACCAGGCGATATTTGGCGGAAGACATTAACTAATTTGTCGAGAGGTGGGAAGAGGTTGAAAACAGCAACGGCGAATATATAATTGAATAACTTATTGATATAATTATTGTATTTTGTTTAAATACTGAAAGCGCTAATATATAAGTATATATAGTATAACAGGGGCTTGCGTCCTTTATTGGGCCGAGCTCCTCCTCTTATTTGTGCGACTTGATATTTTTCCATTAATGGAGGGCTCTACAATTTTAAGCCGACTCCGAATGGTAGATGGTTTTTATGAGAAGCTTTTTCATGGAAGAAATTTACTCCGAGAAAAACTACTTAGAAAATTTTAAGTTTATTGATTAAGAGTGCTTTGTCATCTCACCTAAGTAAGGTAACTTTGCACCACCCGAATATTTTCTGTGAGGCTATGTGAAAAAAATTCCTTAAGCTGTTTGTTTTATTTAATTTCAAAGCAGTTAATCAAATTCCCTGTTTAACTGTCATATGATATAATCCAGTAACACTTCTCAGATTTCCAACTGTTTTTTGTGCAAAGTTTTTGGTAATTGATCTAACTTAATTGATGCCTGAAAAGATCCCTTGGGAACCAACCTCCTTATATCATAAATTTATGAATGCGAAAACCGTTTAAATCTTAATATGTCTATAAACTGTGGGGTGAGAAATAATTTTCAATATATTTTAACAATTTTCTTACTTTAATTTTTAATATTTTGCTTAAATTTGAACTTTTTTGTAAAAACGCCCTCAATTTTGAAGCTCTCCTGCTGAAATTTCGCACAACACTATTGTTTAATTATTATTTCTGAAAAGGATCATAAATCCGTTGACTTTATCATATACATATATGGTACACCTATCTTTTTTGGCTGTTTGGCCGAGCTCCTCCTCCTATTTGTGGTGTGCTTCTCGACATTTGTCACAAATGGAATGACCTACAATTTTACGCCATAATTCGAGTTAATCGTCCATCAGAGTCACTAATTCGATTAACCATGGATCGGTTTCGCACCACGTTTGCACGCATCCTCAGAGACGTCGTACAGTGCGCACCGAAGACGCTATTGCTGCTGTGGAGCAGAGTATCGAAGAAGACCCGAATGAGTCCATCCGCCATCGTGCGCAGTACTTGGAGATGTGCCCATCCACTTTATGGAAGATTTTGCGGAAGGATCTTGGTTTGCGGACTTACAAAATCCAACTCGTGCAAGAATTGAAGCCGAACGACCATCAAGCGCGTCGCACGTTCGGTGAATGGGCCCAAAACGAGAAGGCCACCGATCCCGATTTTCACAAGAAAATTTTGTTCAGCGATGAAGCTCACTTTTGGTTGAATGGGTATGTCAATAAGCAAAATTGTCGCATTTGGAGTGAACATAATCCACAAGCCATTGCTGAGACGCCGTTACATCCTCAAAAAGTCACTGTTTGGTGTGCTCTATGGGCAGAGGGAATCATTGGTCCATATTTCTTTAAAAATGAAGCCGGCCATAATGTTACAGTCAATGGAGAGCGCTATAGAGCCATGATTAATGACTTTTTCGTGCCTGAATTGGACGATGTTGATGTGGACGACCTTTGGTTCCAACAAGACGACGCTACATGCCATACAGCCAACGCAACAATCGATTTATTGAAGGAAACTTTTGGTGAGCGCATTATCTCGCGCCGTGGACCTGTGGCGTGGCCTCCAAGATCGTGCGATATAACACCGCTGGACTATTTCTTGTGGGGCTATGTGAAGTCGCTTGTCTACGCAGATAAGCCCGAGACGATTGACGTCTTGGAAGAGAATATTCGGCGCGTTATTGCTGACATACGGCCCCAATTGCTGCAAAAAGTGGTCGATAATTGGGCCTCTCGGCTGGAATTTATTCGAGCCAGCCGCGGCGGCCACTTGCCTGAAATCATTTTTAAAACATAATGGCAAACCCTTATCTTTATAATAAAGCTAAATTCTTGGCCATAACATTAAATTATATACGTTTTATTTCATCTTGAAAACCTAACCTCTAAAAAAACACCCTTTATTTTCTCTTTGAGATGATTTTTCATGACAGATATACACTTGGCAGTTAGCAATGTCCTGTAGAGAATATTCAATACCCAATGACAGTCAAGTACCAACCTATTCGGCTACGGTGGTCCCTTTAGCACATAACTCACAGTGTCCACATTATTCAAATAGCGTTGTCTCCGAACCCAACCTGACAAAACGGCGGACGCCATAAGCTATTAAGTTCGTACAACTAGCAAAACCTTTGCCTAATTTTAAGATGGTACAGAATAATCATCCTTTAAAAAGAGTGAACGCGTAACAATATCATATTGACTGCCTATAGACTCCCAACCTGTGCTATAAAGCAACAGTTGGTTCCTGGCGGCACAATCAGGCAGTTAAGAGTTAAAATCACACAAATAAATTGAGAATTCTATATTTCCACACAAGCAAATAAAATAAAAACAGGATTATTGCAGCTGAAAATATGTCCAGCACAAAGAATTAATGTCAAGGCCCATCTTGAGCTGATGTTGATGAGGCGTAATGAAGTCATGACGTTTTGCAGTCAATTACGCGAGTAGCGTCGTTTTTTTCATTACTAAGGCAAAAATAAAACAAAAAAAAACAAAAAACGCTACACAATATATGGCATCAAATGAATGCTGGACTTCATTAAAAAAATGAGAATAAAATTATTGCTGCATTATATGTGGTTATTGTAGTTGTTGGTCATAATATTGTTGCAACACCGCTCGCTGTATACACAAATAAGCTACAGAGCCAAGCGCGAATGGTCGTAAAAAACGCGAGAAATGTTGAACGGGTGTGCAGCGAAGAAACAACCAAACAACTGAATAACAATAACGACAACAACGCCTATAACAGCAACAACAGCAGCAGCAAATTTTTTACGACTGCTGCTCATTAGACAAAATGTCTGCGTTAATGAGCTTTAAATGAGCGCAGCGCATAAATTGCAAAATAAAATGTGTTGCACGACGTGCCAGCTGACATAGCAGAAAGCTTTACACTCACATATACACACATATGTACATACTTGAATATGCAGGCTGGCATTTGGGCGCAGCCACATAGCATCATGCAACGATCAAGTCGTTGGCTCGTTGGGCTGTTGCATATTTTTGCGAAAATTGTGTGACAATAATATTGGCATATAAAAATCATTTGCCGCGACCATATATACTCATACATACATACATACGTACATACATATGTATGTCAGCAACGAATGCAAAAGACACAAGCTGCCAGGCTGGCTGGCTGACTGACTGGCGGATGTCGAGCGCGAAATCTTATGTGAGAAATAAAGGCAAGCAACCGTGCGCAAAAACAACATTTGCCTTCACTTCCTTCCATAAATTCCCACAATTTATATTTTTATTGCATTACTCCGTTCAGCTGCGTACAAGTGTCATCTTCAACGGCGAACCGCCGGCAAGTGGAAGTATATGTTGCAGCGGCAACATCGTTAGCAACAGCGTCGGCAATGTCATTGGTATCATCAAAATCGTTGATTAGTTGCTTGTTTTGTCTTCTTTTGTCGTGGACGTTAGTGCACCGCGAGAAATTAACGCGAAGTTAGTGAATATACACTTGTGCTCACATAATTAAGTCACTGTAACCTTTCACAATATTCGAATATTTTTCATGGTAATTTTTTTTTGTTAATTTTTTATCAAAATAAAGTGCATTGTAAAGGGTGGTTAAATTTCCAGGGCCGATGTTGAATGTGAACCACATCTAAACATCAAGTTATTTTCAGATTAACTCAATTTGAACCATGGAAAGATATATAATCGAGCAACGCGTTAAAGTTATTCAGGTTTATTATGAAAACGGGCGTTCAAATCAAAATGCATATCGCGCACTTTATCTTCAGTGATGAGGCACATTTTCACCTCAATAAGCAGAATTGCCGCATTTGGGCGAATGATAATCCAAGAGTGTTTGCCGAAAAACCAATGCACCCACAAAGAGTGACTGTTTGGTGCGATTTATGGGCCGGCGGCATCATCGGGCCGTATTTTTTCCAAAATGAGGCCGGTCAGGCAGTTACTGTGAATAGTGTTCGCTATCGTGAGATGATAACGAACTTTTTATGGCACGAATTGGAAGATATGAATGTGGACGATATGTAGTTTCAACAGGGCAGTGCCACTTGTCACACAGCTATCGAAACAATGACTCTTTTGCGCGAAAAATTTAATGGCCGAATAATCTCACTTCGCGGCGATGTCAATAGGCCGCTAAGATCATGTGATTTGACACGGTTGGACTACTTTCTTTGGGGTTATTTGAAAGTAAAGATGTACGTCGATAAGCCGTCAACAATTTAGGAGCTAAAGGATGAGATAATTCGGCACATTAACGGCATAGAACCTCAATTATGCCTCAGCGTCATCGAAAATTTAGACCATCGGATGAAGGTGTGCCGCCGAGGCCGCGGCGGCCGTTTGGCCGATATTTTGTTGCATGCGTAATTGAGCCGTACCAATATTATCATAATAAAGAGTAATGATAATAATTTCTTTAAAAAATTGTATTTTATTCCAAATTAACACCGGCCCTTAAAACTTAACCACCCTTTATAACAACAATTTTATAAATCAGGGCTCCAAATTTTGCACGAAATTCACAAAAATTTAACAAATTTCAAAAAAAATGTTTAACAAAATTTTCAACTGATTAATTAGAATTTTTAGAAAGCATGCAGTTTTATAGTTCATTCAATTTATATAAATGTTAGTTTATTATTATTATTATTGATTGGCTGTTTGTGCACTGCGAGCTGAAGAGATCTATCGTGCAGCCATGTAGCCTACTCAAGCAGTTTTAGGCTGTTAGTAAATCCTAAAACTGCTGTAGGTTTGATCTCTACCAGGAGGTTTGCATCTATATCCCCATTTCTCAGGTAATTTAGTCTGCGTCGTGGCAGTGCAGGGCAATCGCATAGAATATGTTCTACTGTTTCTTGTACCTCTTAGCAGAGTCTACAGGAATCGCTTTCTATCGCACCTATCTTTTCCATGTGATAATTAAGTTCACATTGTACTGTTAGTAGTTCAGTGTAAAGTTGTATATCATTCAGTTTAGGCTAAGGATTGCTTCTGCCTTTATCCGTTCTAGATGTATGAATCTTATCGATTGCCGCATGCCCGATTTGCCTGTTATTTACCCCGCAGAAAGGTTCAGTACCTATAAAGGAAGTGTTTACCCCCTTTTTCGCTAAAGTGTCCGCTTTTTCGCTAAAGTGTCCCTTCGTGTTCCTCACGTCCGCGAACCCACATCAAGGTAACAAGATTTCTTGATGCTAAGGTGTTGAGTATTTTAAAATATTCCCAGTCCAACCTTGATTGGAATGAGAAGCTATCCAGCGACTTTAGAGCTGCTTGACTGTCAGAGAGAATGTTAATATTGGCTCCGCGCGTACCTCTCCGTAGACATTTTATGGCACACAGCTCTTAGGCGTAGACCTACGACTGGAAAATGGAAGTGGTTTTTCCTATTTTAATTGCCTTTTTGAAATGTGGTCCAACAATTCCAGCACCGGCACTACCGTCTTCCATTTTGTACTCATCAGTAAACCATACCTCTGCGCCCTGTTTTAAGAATGTTTCTTCACGCTGAGCGGTCACTAATGAATTGAATTTCTTGGAGAATTTTATATTCTTTTGATTGAATTTCGAAATGTTTTGATTAATACAAATTATTAATATTTAAAATATTGAGATTAAAATGCGCAAGATATTTCTGCAAGTAAAACAAAATTTGCAAAGGAGTTTTGTTTACTGATTTTGTCGACGGACGTCAGCGAAAAAATTAAAACTAAATGTATTCTCGCCGAATTTCATGACACAAACTTCGTCGTCGCTTTGGTTGCGTGCAAGCTAATCTACTGTGGAGTGTTTTAATTTTGATAAGGCCTATATCGCTTGTCGCTAGGGCCCTGTAATTACCCAGTTCGGAGGTCGGTTTGGCGTCATTTAACGACAATCTGTCTGTATCAGATTTTGCTACACTTCATTACCATAAATAAAGCAGGGTTCCGCCAAAATAAGCCGGGGATCAAACAGGATTCGAAACAGTTTTCAAGGAGGGTCTCTTGGCTAACATAGTCGTTGACGCATTTTAATAGCTCCTGAGGAGTACTAAAGTTCTTTTGATTAAAAATTGTATATCTGTCTAAAATTAAATGAAAGTGTTAGGCATAAAAAAAACTTTGCCCGCACATTCACATTTTTGGAAAGAATCTCTTATGTATATATAGTCTATGTATGTGTATATAAACGGTATTTTCACAGTGCATCCATGCCGGTCATCAATGCAGCAAACACTTATCGACATTTTTTTTATTGCTTTCGCTGATTTTTTCTCGTTTTCCCCTTCTTTTTTATCACCGTTGCAACATTGCCCTTGCCATAGGTCGGCGAGCTATAAAATATTTTTGCATTGTCACAAATTGCAGGTTTCATATTTAAGTGTCCAATGTGAATTGACTGCGTGATCAACCTGAAACTGCATACTTACCAAGGCAGTCTCTGCTCATTTGAGAAAAACTAACAACACCTCAAAGTCTCGAATTTGTTATGTACACATATAGAAGTACATCAAGTATGGAAGTTAGGGAGGTCCTTAACATCAAGTGAGCGACTATTTTCAGTCTCACGCCCTTATTCGGTAATGCCATGGTCACAGATATCACATATAAGTTTTGGTCCAGATTGAAGACAGAGATCTAAGTTGGGATTACCTTACGAAGACTGAACAAAATAAAATTAATATTTTTTATTCTAATAAATTAAATCGATAATACAATAATTGAGGATATCGCATACAAATATTGATCCCAATCGGAGGCGGTTAATATGTGACGCACAGATTCCCCTTGCTTGGGTATTCTCCTCCTTCTATTTGTGGCGTACGACTTGATGTTGCTCCACAAATGGAGGGATCTACAGTTTTAATCCGATTTTGAACGACAGATATTTTTTATGAGGAGCTTTTTCATGGCAGAAATACACTCGGAGGTTTGCCATTGCCTGCCGAGGGGCGACCGCTATTAGAAACAAACTTTTTCTTCATTTTGGTGTTTCACGGAAATTCGAACCCACGTACTCCGAATTCCGCATGATAGTCACACACCAAATCTTTCGGCTACGGCTGCCGAACAATAAAAAGTTATACGAGGTGTATTCAAAAAGTATCGCGAATTTTGAATTTTCGCAGGTTACCTTGGTATATTCGAATTTCAATTTTTTTGCGGCGAGTTCGGCCATTTTCAATGTTTAGTTAATTGTTGACAGCTGCTTTGCTTGCACGTGTTTCGGCTCGTCTTCGATTTTTACCTATTCAAAAAGATGGATCAAAAAACCTGTATCAAATTTTGTATGAAAAACGAAATTAAGTGCGGGGATGCATTCCGAATATTGACTGTGTCATACGTAGAAGCTACTTCGGATCAAAGCAACGTTTATCGGTGGCACAAAATGTTCTCAGAAGGCCGAAAATATGTGAACGACGAAAAGCGTGCCGGCGTGCCGGACGTCCGAGCACTTCAACAACAGACGAAAAAATTGATGAAGTGAAGAAAATGGTATTGGCCAATCGTCGAATCACCGTTAGAGAATTTGCTGAGTACCAAGACATATCGATTGACTCATGCCATTCGATTTTTTTCAATGATTTGGGCATGAAATGGGTCGCCGCAAAATTCGTACCAAAACTGCTCAATTTCGACCAAAGGCAGCATCGCACGAACATGGCTAATGAGATGTTGGACTCTGTCCGCGACGACCCAGATTTGCTCCAAAGGGTCACAACTGGTGACGAATCGTGGGTTTATGGTTATGACGTGGAAACCAAAGCTCAATCAACTCAATGGAAGCTACCGCGCGAACCAAGACCGAAAAGAGCGCGCCAAGTTCGGTCGAATGTAAAAGTTTTGCTTACCGTTATCTTCGATTGCAGTGGCGATGTGCATCATGAGTTCCTGCCACAGGGTAAAACGGTCAATAAGCAATATTACTTGCAGGTTATGCGCAATTTGCGCGAAGCAATCCACCAGAAACGCCCGGATTTGTGGAAGAACAAAAATTGGCTCTTGCATCACGACAACGCCCCTGCTCACACATCATTGCTTGTGCGCCACTTTTTGGCCAAAAACAACACACTAATGATGCCACAGCCACCATATTCTCCAGATCTGATCCCCTGTGACTTTTTTTTGTTCACGAAACTGAAGAAGCCCATGAAAAGACGGCGCGCGGTACGATTGACGAGATAAAAACGGCATCGAAGGAGGAGCTGAACAAGATACAAAAAATGATTTTTTGAAGTGCTTCGAAGATTGGAAAAAACGTTGGCACAAATGCATAATATCTCATGGGGATTACTTTGAAGGGGACAAAATAGATATTAATGAATAAATAAATAATTTTGGAATAAGCGCAAAATTCGCGTTATTTTTTGAACACACCTCGCATATACAACTTAATTATCTCTCCGAAGGGGAGTCAGAACTTTGTCTATGCGACACGCCTTCAATGTTTCCTACCGGAGCCAAAATTTATTGCGATATCTACTATACTATCCATAGTATTATCGACGTGGGTATTGAGCTTTAAGAAATCTGATGTAAGAATTGTCATCCTACATTTAATGACCACCCTAATGTAGATATATGTATAATGGCAAACCATCAGCCTGGCGGAAGTAAATAGATTTGCGCTCACTAACTATTTATTTATTACTAAGTTTTTTTCTTGAAGTGAGTGGTCCTGTTGAATTTGCATACTCAATGGGCAGGTGTGTGTTTTTTTTTTTGGTGACTGTGCACGCTGGTCTGTAAATTGCTTGTCTGCCAGCATAAATTCCCATGCAAAGCAAAAAAAAACCGAAATAAGAGCAAAAGCGTTGTGCTGCAAAAAATTTCTCCACATCATTCCGCACTTTTCTTTCAACTAAATTTTGATGAGCACACTGCCGCTTACCCTTCACATTCACCTTCTCTTGCGTTTATCCTTTAAAAATTGCGAAAAAAATCAAAACGCTTTTATATATAAGTGCATACATATCAGGTGTGGCTGCAGCTAAGTGCGCGTGCGTGTTGGCATTGAATTGCAAGCTGTACTGTCTGGACCGGCTGTCGGCTGCTGGCTCGCTGATTGTTTGCTGCCGGCCGGTTGCGAAGGTGGTGTTGCTTTTGGTGCGCGGCTAGCTGGTGAGTTCAAGTGTTGCTCTTGACTGCTTCATCGCTCACTCGCACTTCGTTTCGCTTTCTGTTCAGCACCTCTGGTCAGTTGTAGGTGGTTAATGCTTGTACATACCAACATTGTTTTTATTGTTATTGCTTACGAAAGGATATTGAATTTCATATACCGTGTTGCAACAACAAAAGTGAAGTAAAACGTAGTAAAATTAAAACTTGTTTAATAATACCAATATCAGTTACGTCAAAAAAAAGAGGAAATTATTGAAACTGCAAAGTCCGTTGGGCTCCTCGTCGTCGGTCCATACATCTCTCATGCAGGCAGGCGAATAGTGGTAAGATCACTTTCTTGAGTGCACAAATAAATTAAGGCACGTGATTTGTATTCATTACACGCGCATCTCAAGCGTGAATTGAAAATGAGAGAAGTAAATAAAAGAGCTTTCAGAGCTGGCTGGATGGGTGGCTGCACACATACACATAAATGCAGTTACATTGTGGCTGATATTGGAAGCAGTTTTCTTCAATGAATCGTTTGGGATCTTGTTCGATGGATGCGATATTTGTGTTTGGAAAAATTGGAGAAAATAATATATTAAATCGAGATTTTTCTCACCAGAGTGGCTTTGAAATGGCGAAAGCAGTTCAATTATTAAAGAATTTTCACTGAATTTATTTTACAGGGACCGGCACTCGAAGTGGAACCAATTAAAAAGGCCATAAATTTAGTACGGAAAATTACTTTTATTCAATTCAAAGTAAAAAATTTGTGAAAATAATATAAAATTAACCCTTTCGCGATAGTGTTGCCATATGGCAACAGTAAACTTTAAAAGGCCGTCAACACTCTCTTGTAAAAAATATCAACTTTTTTGTTACATATTTTCAAAAATTGAAGTTAAACAGAAATAAAATAAATAATAACCGCCCATTATATATCAGTAATACAACATTTTTAAAGAAAGCCTTCTGGCATATAGCACTTCACTCTGAAATTTGTATTTTGCATTTTTAGATTTTTGAGGCATTTTGGGCAAATGTTTTCAACAATTTTTGAATAAAGTATATAGAAAAATGTTCAATCTGTCATTTGGCATATAAATATTTTTTTGCTAGCAGCTTTAAAAGCTGTGCTAATTTTTAAAACTAAGCATGTTGCCATATGGCAACAAATTTCTCGTAAGGTGTTAACTTGCATTAGATTGCAGAAGAAGTTTATTTGCGATTGAAACGAATACACAACATTTGTTGCCATATGGCAACATTAAAAAAAATTACTTAACAAAAACAAAAAAAAAAAAAAAATTATTTGTATTGTTATTGGTCCTAAAATAAATACTCAGACAAAAATTTGGATTTTTTGGATGGCGCAATAAAAAGATGTACCGAAAGGGTTAAGGATCAATTTACTTTTTCACTGCCATCTGCGGTGGTTGCAGTCTCCTGGTGACCAATCAATTACTCAAATTCTCGTATGAATGGGCGGTCAAATAAACCCCTTCGTTTTGGGAGTTTGCGAATTGCTCAATTTGAAAAACTCAATTTGCAGCAACTCCTTCGCTCTCTCAAGTCTGACTTGCTGCTGCTTTGGTGTGCGCCTTTTTGATCTCGTAAGGCTTGACTTCGAGATAATTTTTCAGTATGCGTTCAGATATTTTCAGTTTCTGCACTTTGATAGGCACTTCGTCGGGGTTTTCGCTCAAGTCGCTTCTTCATTTTTTGGATCATTTCACGAGACGTTGCAGTATCAACGTCGCGACGCTACAGATATCGTTCTAACGAGTAATGGTGCGATATACAAGAACTTTATTTACTTCAAGGTGATCGAGCTCACGAACAGTCGCTAAATGTGATTAGCCAAATATAATGCAATCACACTATTATTTCCGTTCGAAATCGATTACTGATTTTTTTCGCGTTTACTCTCGGCAAAATGCTATCGAGCTCTTGTAAACTATGCTTTGGACTGTTATTTAGTCAGTCAGCTGATGCCAGTGTATTAGCTACGCGAGCGGTCTGAAGTTGGTAACACTTCGAGTGAAGGAGGCTGTATATATGTACCTACTTACCTATATACTAAATGGCATTTACACCCTTTTGGGGTGTTTGGCCGAGCTCCTAGATGTTGTGGTGTGTGTCTTGATGTTGTTCCACAAATGGAGGGTCCTACAGTTTCAAGCTGACTCCGAACGGCAGATATTTTTTATGAAGAACTTTTGCATGGCAGAATTACCCTCGGAAATTTGCCATTGCCTGCGGATGGCCGACCGCTATTAGAAAAAAAATCGTTTTCCCATTTTGGTGTTTCATGCACGGACCTTCTAGCTTACGAATTACAGAAACGTCTTATTCCTTTAACTTCGTTTCTTAATGAACTTTCATTGCATCTGCTTCGGAAATGGCACCTGCTTTTGGTGTTGGCTGTTGTTCTTGTAACTGCCTAAATGTTTAGAGAATGCTGCTCAAATAGCAGTCTTGGATGGCCATACATCTGGCTTGTTCCAGAAGAAAGTCCGGCCAACTGTGGTAAATTAACTCGTCATTTAGTAGACACATCTCACATACATATGCGAGCTTTGAATTATCAAGTAAATGAATTTAATTTTACTAAAATGTGCACAGACTCTCTATACGGTTTCCCTTCCCATTTTTCATTCCTTATCTTATTTTCTCCTCTAGGCGCATATAAATAAAATAAGTACTAAACATCTAAACAGTGCAGATAGTCTTGTTTCTTAAGCGCTTCAAAAGCAGCAGCCTATGAAAGTGTAAACTCTCTTATTTGCCTGGAGAAATGTTAGGCTTAAAAATTTGTTTATCTTTTTTTAGAAAGCGACTAGTTTATGTAAGCATTTTGTGAAAACATCGAGATCGTTAAATGGGCGCAAACACTTCTGTCTGGCCTTTTCAATGCCCCTCCGATAATCGTAAAAAGCTTACACTGGTTTGAGAGAAAAATGCATCGCCATGTGTCTACCTTCATGTCTAAAAATAAATACATTAACTGTAGCTGTATACAATTCTTTGGAAGTCACCGCTAAAGTGGTGGCCTAAAAGTTTTTCTACAACTGAAATTAGTTGCATGTGTGTTTCTCGTACCAATACTAGTACAAAGTGTAAACAAAAAGTAACCTTCAGTACTTAAAGCGAAGGCCAAAGTGCGCAAAATTGAAATTCGAAAGCAAGCAATGGGGGGAAAAAACAGAAACAAGAAGACAAAACTGCATAAGTGGTCTGCCATTTCATTTAACGTTTCGTCTACCTAAATGACCAAGTGCACAAACGAAAACACTGGCAGGAGCGTCGTTTCAATATCGACACAGACTGGACTTCAATTACGTTTACTATAGTAATTTGATTTTGTTTCCAACTGCCAGTTCCAGTTCAAGCTCCAGTTCCATCGCCGACGGATTTTCATTCTCGTTTCCATTTAAAGTTTTCCATTTTTTCCCCCATTTTCGCATCAAGTGTAGCTTTCAATGCAACTTCCTCAACTGGCTGTTCTGACTGTGAAATATTCTTAGCACCCTTTTCTCTCTCCTAGCAGGCGAAAACGAAATCTGGCACTGATAATTCGGAGGGTAGAGGAAGACTGGGTCATAAGTTGGTTTGTTAAGCACTTGTAGCTGGTTCAAGAGCAGTCACTGGCATTAGAAGCCGGCGGGCATTTAAACTTTGTCGACAGACGCAGCAGCAGACAAAGGCAAACACACACATACACACACAATACCAGTATCTACACACTAATGCAAACGGAAAGACGCAGTTAGAGTTGTAGTTGAAGTTGCAGTTGAATTTGAAGTTGAAATAAATTAAAACTTTGTTGCACCACCAACACACACGACTGCATGGATGCCAGCAAAAAAGACAACAGCGTCAATGGTTGAATGCCGGAGAAACGTCGTATTCAATGCAACCAGGATATGCCCGGCAATTTGGCATTTAAATGCACCTGCATCGCTAGCGCACATCCGTTGGCATAGCATTTGTACGTGTGACTGCGCGCCTGGATGTATGTGTGGCTGTGTGCCTGTGCCCACTCATATGCATGCGCGCTCATAAGCGTCTAAAGCACAAAAACTCTGGAAGAGATGAAATAAAAGCATATGGAAGAGTAAAAACTGCGCATCACTTGCAGCAAAGTCCAAGATGCTGCACAGAAATTGAAGTTTAACGCAAGTAAATAAGGAAAAGTCATAGCCGGCAGCATTGCGAGTACCTAAAGAAAGTATAAATATGAATTTGCGTGTATGTGTGTGCTTTTATTTTTAGTTTTTAAGGAAAGAGACATTGCTTGCTATGCCATGGTTGCCAGCTAGATAAACTCAGCTAAGGATGTGTGCAAAATAAACTTAATCGCAACTGCTGTCACTTGCGGCTATTCGCTGTGGCTTTGGTAGCGGTACTCACTGACTTTTCCTCAGTAGTCGAGACAACATTGCTGCGGGCACTTTGGAATATTTTGGTTGGTTCGCTATGAAAATAGGAAAATTCTTTGATAGCGGTAGCAAAAAGTAGTTATGCAATTGAAAGTTATTTAACGGTAATAAAGAAATAAAAAATAAATTCAACCATAGTTATTTGCACGAGAGAGAGGGATAGAGAGGAAGAGAGAAGAGTGACTCTAAAGTAGAGAGAATGAGATGAACTCAAAAGCTGCAGCACCATAGAATAAGATTCTGAAGTGGATGAGCAAATACACAGCAGTACTATCACGAGCTTCATAAGCTTATGTAGAAAAGGGAATTAGTGAGGTGTCCTGCCATACAAAAATTGCAAGTAGATGTTATATCAAGTTCACCTTTCCATGTACCAGAACCCTTTTGTGAGCTCACTAGAGCCCACTTAAAGGAAGACTGGGAAATCAAACGACACTGGATGGGGGGCACAAGACAGAGCCAGGCTAAAAAGTTTATCCTGCTCTCCAGAAGAGCACCAAATAAGCTCTAAAACCTGGGTTGAAATGGTTTACGAACACTGACTGTACACATACTACGCGGGACATTACGGTCTTCATTTCGGAAACTAGAACTCGTAGGGAGAAGCGTCTGCTAGATGACGAAATTCCGAAACATATTCTTTGCGAATGTACAGCTCTCGAAATGAAGACTCGTACACCTTGGTGGAGCGACTCTCAAATATTGATTGAAACACAAAGTCTGAGGAAATACTCAAATTCCACAGAAGCCTCCAATTTTAGCCATGCGGTCAATCTCAATAGACCACATCAGAGGTCGCAGTGCATTATGACCCAATAATAATAATAATAAGTCCTTATCTTTATTCAAAAGTTCGTATCGTCTGTGGTAACAACAAATACAGTTTCCGCAAGGTTATAAATAAATAAGCACCCTGAGTAAGACTAAAAGTTGAGTCCCATAGCATTTGTACCTACAAAGCATTGTGAGCATACCAAATCGGCTTCCAAAAGGAAGGGGTCGCTGTTAACAAGCTGAAGCGGCCGTGTTTTAGTATTTACTATAAGTACGGCGACCGCCGAGCCGAGTGGGTTGGTGCGTGACTACCATTCGGTATCCAGCGAACGTAGGTTCAAATCTCGGTGAAACACCAAAATAAAGAAAACCTTTTTTTCAAATAGTGGTCGCCCTTCGGCAGGCAATGGCAAACCTCCAAGTGTATTTCTGTCATGAAAAAGCTCCTCATAAAAAATATATGCCGTTTGGAGTCGGCTTGAAACTGTTGGCCCCCCTCCATTTGTGGAACAACATCAAGACGCACACCACAAATAGGAGGAGGAGCCCGGCCAAACAGCCAAAAAAGGGTGTAAGCGCCAATTATATATTTATGTACATATGTATATGTTAAGTCGCAGATGCAAAGTCGCCATTAAACATACAAATCATAAAACATTATTATTGAAATGAGTATCCATTAGTGCAAGTGTTGCAAAACGATGCATGTTTTTAGACAAATGGTTATGATAGCAAGCAACATTGTCGTATGAGATGACCTCAAAATGCACAAGATTCACCAGGTAGCAAAATATCCGCAAGAAGCTACTATTTCATCAAGATTTCGGGCCGGCGGGTAGGAGAAATTTAATTAGATCTAGCTGAAATATACCTCGTTTTGTGATATCCATATATTTGTTTGTAATAAATTAATGTATAATTTAATATACCGCAGTGATCAAAAATTTGCTTTTCTGCCACTTAACGCTTGGCTGTGTAGGCTCAAACTTTAAATTTTCATAAAAACAATAGTATTAAAGAACAGCTTAATAATTTCAAGGAATTTATTAGTGGTTTTCGAGAAACATGGTACAAACTCATGTCGCCTACTTTCTTATTCAATTCAATCCTACACCAAAAACATTTTTGAGGTCTTTTAATCGTTTTGTTCAAAATTTTTGGATAATAACTTTTTTAGCATTTTTAAAAAGCTTCCGGACACAGATTTTTTTTTAAATTGTTCAGTAATAGTGAACTTAGAAATAAAAAAAATTATAATTTTGGTATAAAGTTCTTTGATATGAAATATTTTCGTTTCTTTTTAATAGTTTTATAATTTTTCTTTATTCTCTTAAAATAAAACATATTTCAGCAACTGTTCTCATTATTATATAGGGTTATCTAAGAGGTATTATTTTGATATTCAAAGAAAAATGCTATTTTTTAATATAAATGATCAGAGGTTTATTTCATTATAAAAAGGAAGGTATGCCATTAATAGTGGAAAATAACACCAGGCAAATGACCACCTCGACCACGCTTACAGGACAATATCCTTTTCATGAGATTTTCCATAACCAAATTGCAAAGTGGCTGCCCTATGTCCTCAATAGCCTCACTAATTCCATCTTTGAGGTCTTGAATCGACCCTGTGCTGTTGGCGTAGACCTTCTTTTTCACGTGGCCCCAAAGAAAAAGTCACAAGGTGTTAAATCACAAGATCTCGGTGGCCGATTGTGATCACCTCTTCGAGAGGCAACACGGTCCGGAAACTGTTCCCATAAAATATCAATGTTTTCGTTGCTTGTGTGCCACGTATGTAGCGCCGTCTTGTTAAAAATAAACGTTGTCCAGATCAACACCATCTAATTCCGGCCATAAAAAATCGTTAATCATCTTTCGATAGCGATAGATAATACCTGTTATTAGAAACCCCTTTTTTTGTTCAAAATATTTAGAGAAATTTGTTTTTTTTTTGTAATTGTTTCTAAGATGTTTTCTCATTTTCCCCATCAATAGCAAATACCATTCTAAACAACCAAATGAAAAAAATAACAGCCCGTGGAGTGTTACCATAAAAAAAAATAAGGGGGAAAAATATCAGGGGAGTTGTTTTCCAAAAGCTAAAAAAAAATTGATCAAAGAAATAAAAAGTTAAAGTGTAAAATTAAAAACTTTAAAAGAAAGTTATAGAAATGTTAAAACCCGAAAAATTTACGGAAAAGCTACCAAAATTTTCTATATGGAATAGATATAAAAATTATTAATTATCTTTTAAATAAGAAATAAATCTGAAACTTAGAGTTTCTGAAGAATTGGGAAATACATGTATAGTTTTTTCCAACAAAAAAAAAATTGAGTAAAATATATTATATATTATCCTGAAAACTAAATAAAATAAAAAAATTATGAAAAATGTTTTAAAAATCCAAAGATATTTCAGCGCTTTGAAAAACTCTACCAAGATTATCAACATTAATTAATCTTTAAATTATAAATTTTGTATTAAGAAATAAATACAAGCCAGCGTGTTTTTTTCTAAAAGTAAAAGAAGTATTTTAAGGATTAAAAAAATATACATAATTTTTACCCTAAAAATTAAAGAGAAAATATATAAAAATGGCGAAGATATTTCACTTTGAAAAACCCCCAACATGAAATAAATTTCAAAAGTATTATTTTTAATGAGAAATAAATCTCAGCCGTAGTGTTTTGAAAAATTAAAAAAGGAAGTGTCTCAAAAACAAAATACAGTGAGTCACAGTCAAAGTGAGCCACCAATTCCTTGAAGATATTTGTTTAAACAACTTTTGTAAATACTTTCAAACACCCATTATTTTTTGTCAACTTTATTAAGTGAGCATGCTTGTGTAATCTAACTGTATTTTTTCTGTTTGTGTGCTGCCGAAGTAAGAGTAATAATGAAGAACAAAAACAAACGCACAAACTAACGTCACACTCAAAGTGAGCCACCTAACATTGTTTCTTTTAAAATAACGGGATATGTATTTTTGGATATTAATTTTCGCTTGCATCTAATTCCTAGTGTTTTAATTGTTTATTATCAAGCGGGTTATAAAGATGGGTCGACAAACAAGTGTTGAAATTAGACAGTTAGTAATTGATCTTTTTAAAAAAGGAAAATCCCAAAGAAAAATTGCGGAATATGTGAATAAAAGCCGAGGAACTGTCCAGCACATCATACATCGCTTTACTTGAGGAGGAAGAGTAGGAAACAAGCAGAAAGAAAGCAAAAAAAAGGCGTTTTCAAAAAGGGACGAGGCATTTATTTTGCGGGAAGTGAAGAAAACTCCTCGTCTTAGTGCTCCAAAATTGACGAAGATGGTTGAGGAGCAGCTAAATATCCACGTTAACCCCGAAACTGTAAGAAGACTTCTCAGAAAGCATGGTTATAATGGTCGTACGGCCAGAAACAAGCCATTTATTAGCAGAAAAAATCGAAAAAAAGGTTGGAGTTTGCGCTGAAATATGTCTACAAGGATATGAGTTTCTGACAAAAGGTTCATAACGGTATAATGCAACGTAGAGGCTAGAATAATATTTTTGTAGGTGCCCTTTACAGACGAAAGTAAATTTAACTTATTTGGCTCTGACGGTAAGAAGATGGTATGGCGACAGAAAAACTCTGAGTTTCAGCCGAAAAACCTAACTCCCAGTATGAGGCACGGCGGTGGCTCCGTCATGGTTTGGGGCTGTATGGCAGGTGGTGGAACTGGAAATCTTCAACATATTCCAGGCATAAGGGATAAAAACGTTTATATAGACGTTTTGAAGCAAAATCTTAAGCCAAGTGTCGAAAAACTAGGGAGCGAAGGCGATTTCTATTTTTACCAGGATAATGATCCTAAGCACAAGTCGTTTGTTGCGCGGGAATATCTATTATATAACTGCCCCCACGTATTGGAAGTACCACCGCAGTCTCCAGATATAAATATAATTGAAAACTTATGGTTCTGTCTTGACCAAAACCTGCGGAAACATAGCATTTCTTCAAAACAAAGTCTTTTAGATGCCTTACAAGACGAGTGGCGTGCAATTCCTTCCACATATACCTTTAAGTTATTAGAATCAATGCCCCGACGTCTAAAAGCCGTTATTTCCGCCAAAGGTGGCCCAACAAAGTATTAATTTGTTATTTAAGTTCAGTTCAGCTAAGGTGGCTCACTTTCACTGTGAGATAGATCTGTGAATTATTTTAGTTTTTGTTCATTTTTTTGTAATAAACAATGAAAGTTCTTCATGTAAGCGATGAATTATTGAAGCTAATATTCAAACAATAAAAACACATAAGCCTTTTTTCCAATCTGTGGAATTTTTAACCAAATTTCTACTAAATCTGATGAATAGGAAGTGTGGCTCACTTTGACTGTGACTCACTGTATATAAATTTTCCTGAAAAAAAAAATTTGTGGTATGTTTTACCTACTCTACCAAAAATTTGCAATCTTAAATGAATCTGAAAATTCTAATTTTTTCTCAATAACAACAAAAATCTAAAACAAGTGTGTCAAAAGCCTTAAACCAAAAAATACAATTGTTCCTTAAAACAAAATTTATAAAAATATATAAAAAAAACGGAAAATATTTTACTTTAAGAATTGTACCAAAATTTTTAACATTGAATAAATCTCAAACCTGCTTGCAAAAATTTAGAGAAGTATTTCAAAAATATTGAGCAAAAAATGGAAAGTTTCTTAAAAAAAAAAGATTTTAGAGTATATTTTATCGATTCTACCTAATCTTACCAATTTTTCTTAAACAACAATTAATTCTGAGTTGGTGCGTTTTTCAAAATTGAAAATACGTGTTTCAAAAGCCTTAAAAATATATAATTTTCCCAAAAAAAAAAATTTCGTAAGTATATTTTATGCTAAAAAATCAAAAATTTAAAAAAATGTAAAAAAAATCCGAAGATATTTGACTTGAAAAACTCTACCAATATTTGCAACATTGAATAAATCTCAAACTTACATATTTTAAATGAGCAACAAATTTGAAAAATATCAAAAATTTAGAAAAGTGTTTCAAAAATCTTGAACATACATATATGTATAATTTTTTTCTCTTTAAATAAAATACATTGAATTAATCCCAAATTATATATTTTTTTAAATGAGAAACAAATTTGAGCCGGTGTTAACATATATTTTACCTTAAAAAACTAAATAAAGAATTATAGAAATATTAAAAAAACGAAAATTTTGAAAAATTCTACAAAAGTTGCAGTTCTTTGGGAGTACACATATTGTATTCTGTTTAGTTTAGCGGGCAAGATGACATAAATAGGCGCTTTAAATAGAAAAAGAATTTCGTTAATTCCTCACTCCCTTAGGGTGGCCCATGACAACCCCGAAAATCTAACCTAACCTAATAACTTATACACAGCCTGTCGCCCATCTCAAAGTCGCCCCTACTGGAACTCCCCATTTTTGGTTTAATAGTTTCCCGAAGAGAGGGCCTACTTGGACGAGAAAAATCAATGAATTCGCCCTGATGGCCACAGCTGGTGGCGAGACGGAATATACGAACTGCCATATCTAGATGCTTCGATAGTATTGAACCATATGTATTGGGATGTAAGGTATTTCCTTTCAACTTCGATAACAAAGAGGCCCTTAAAAACTGGTTCAACAACTTTTTTTTGACCTCATACTAGGCGATATTTTCGCGAAACGGCATCTCCAAATTCGCGGAGAGGAGGGAAGAGGTTGTAAACAGCAACGGCGAATATATAATTGATTAACTTATTGATATAATTATAAACGCTACGAACGTATTCCTCAATCCAATATGAGTATACAAGCAGAGGGGCAAGCGTATAGGATATACAGTCGTAAGGTAAACGAGTACATTGAAAGTAAAGCAGTTAAGTGTTGCAATTAAAGTAAAGCGAGCTGTGCTGGCATTAATTTGTTACTGTTATTTGACAATTCTGTGACCGAAGTCAGAGAGTTTATTGCGTGAGATTTATTTGGATTTTAGCGTAACGAAATTCGTAACAATATGCTAAGATTTAGATATTAATGTATGAAAAAGTTTAGGGGCTTTTTTGTAATATCTATTAAATTTTTCACTTCTCCAGTTTATCTACTAATTAAGTTCAAACTACATATTCCGCCCAACATTCCAGAAATTCTTGTCGTTTAACCAAAATGACCGCAACAGCTGCCTCCGATTAATATCTGCAACATAACTGCAGTGTAAGATATACACTAAGCAACGTGGCACATCAGGACATAATAGAGGCAGCTGCCCTAACCGCAGCCGCATCTATAAAACGACAAAACAAAAAAAAAATCAAAATTGTTAAATAGAAAAACAATAATAACTTCAACAATAGCATCTATTTACTGCAGTTGAATGTCCTTTTTACAACACAAACTACTTTCGGAGTGAACTGAAATTGCTTTTTAAAAGTTTCTTCTGTGTTGCACAGCTGTGCTGCCCCAACGAAGGGCAATGTAGAACGCACGAATCGGCTGCTAAAACGATTGTTTTGTACTTTTCGAATTCCACTTTAATTCACTAAAAAGAAAACAAAAAAAAAACACATTTTGCTAAAAACAAATGGAAAACATACACTTTTCCACTTGCTGCCCATTTTGCTTTGCACAAACTTTCATTGTTGCTCATCTACTTTGTTGCATTTGCTCTGCTGTATGCCGGTCTAAAGAAAAAAGCAGCTAAAAATAGAAATGGAAAATCTCTATGTTATTCTTGCATAAAATTTGTTTGTACGTTGCACAAAACATCTGCGAAATGAGTTTTTGAGCACAAGAACATCAAGGACACACTGGCACTGAAATTGAAATGCAAATATATTTGTTTTGTTAGCTGTTGGCTCTGCTTCGTTGCATTTCGTTCAATTCTCCAACTGCCATTCGGCATTGCTATACTTGTATCTATGCATATGTGTGTGTGTGTGAATATTTTACCTGTACATATGTAAACATGCATATATCCATACATATGGAATAGTAAAGCTCTCAAGTGCACTCTCCGAGTCTAATGTACCGAACGAGACAACAAAAATATTGCACTCTTTCCGCTTCCACCGAATGCCACTTGTACTGTGCCTTATTAGTGTGCAGAGAAGATGCACCTGCACTGTTGGGGAAATGCCGAATTGTTTAAGAAATTTGTTTCATAGTACAAAGAATTCGAAAAAGTCCAAATGCTCTTTGGCCTACTAAGGAGTTAAACTAACTAAAGCTTCAAAAGTTACAATAAGTTTACCAATTCACAAAGAAAAAAACTAGGGTCTGTCAGACTCACGCACGGTAGAAGTGAAACTTCTAAGTTGGTTGTTCCATGCATGGGAGCCCCGGTTTAGATCTCTCCCCCCTCTCTCGTGTTAAATTCAGGTTTTCATATTTTTTTTTCTATATCACTCGACATAAATTTGTACTATTTATTTTTGTCCTTATTAGCTTCAAATTTGACACTTGGGTGCAGTGTTGCACTTGACGCTGACATTTCTTTGCACTTCCAATGGTATTTTTTGCCTACTTTTGGCGCGTTAATCAATTTGCTTTGATTACCGAAACGGTTGAAATGTCATTTTACAACCTTCTACTTCAACTATCGTCACTCGTTTGGCAAACACACTCATTGTATCGCTTCGTCTCCTCCATACCTACCATCTATTTACTTCACAGCAGTTTCTTATTGCTTTCCCGCTTACACACATTCAATCGGCGCTTTATCTGATACTCACACACAGCACTCATTTGCACGGGCTATGGCTATCTATAATACCCGTTGTCGGTTGTCGATTGTCGGTTGCCTGCATGTCGCCAGTCTACTTCAATGCTTACTTGTGTGCTATATACATTTCAGTTCATATTATTTCGAAATTATTCGCTACAGCAGCTGCTCCTTGGCCCCGCCCATTTGACGGATTTCGGCAACGCTCCGAACTTACCGTTTCACTCGCCTATTTTCAATCTGCCTTGGGGCCCCCGACGCGCCTAAAGAAGTTTCACTTAAAAAAAAAAAACTAAGTATTTAAAAAATTAATCGGGAATATCTAAGCGTTTCTAATCAAAGTATGCTTTACCCCGTCCATAGTCGATTTAGCGTCGACTTTTACTACTACGGTCGATTTCAAACTTAAAGTAACCAAAAGATGGAGCTAAGCTAACTTTAAGTAGTTAGCAAATTGTTGAAATCAAATAAATTTTTTATGTTTATATACAACGATTACATTCTAACCCTTCACTTGACCCAGGTATATATTATTCAAGAACAAAAATCATTTTCTAATAGCGCTCAACTCTCGCAATGGTAAACCTTTAGATGCATAGGGCAGTCCATATGGCGATTCCGCCTAGCTTTGCAGTAGCGCATCCTGTTAATCCAGTTTTTCTAGATATTGGTGACGGTTTCATGCCCTACCCTACGAGAAGTACGCTTGATATTCTCCTGAATCGTTAATTCATTGTTCGCATAACATTGATCCATAATCCACAAACAAAAGCGTTGCTCCGAAATGGCCTATTGACATCACCGAGACTACTGAATTTGGCACGCAAACGATCGGATGCGGCATGGGTTGTGTGGCATGGCGCAACAGCCTGTTAAAAGTAAAGATCGTTCATGTCTTCAATTTCCGGCCATAAAAAATCGTTCATCATGCCTCCGTAGAGCTTGACGGAAATGAGAGAATGATGCCACCACCATAAAATCTACACTAAGCTGTCACCATTTGAGAATGTATTGGCTTCTCGACGATCACGTGTGGCTTCTCCGATCTCCAAACGTGGCAATTTTATTGCTAAGCTGAAAATGCGTTTCGTCAGAAAGGCGGTTTTTTGGGCAAAAGTATTGCTCATTTCGAGCTGCTCTACGACGCAATCTGAGAAACAATAACGGCAAAGTCAATTGGAGCTTTTAAGCATGACCTGGTGCGCGAATGTTGGTACTGATGGCGGGTCGATGTTCCAGATCTCAGTCGGACACGCTTGGCTAAGGCAGCTATCTACTCGCCAGTGTGCACCGCACGACAGCAGAAACCGTAAGACTTTTGACAAACTTGCGCGCAGCAGACGCTATAACTTATTTTCAATAAGCGTGTAGTGCAACCAGCCTCGGAAATAAGTTTCATTTCGTTTCAAGGAAATACGGTACTGACCTTCTGTCAATAATTTCAGCGGGAAAGAGCTGCCACTGTCCAAATAACATGTGATTAAAAAAACACTTTATTGAAAGGCTTCTCATACATAAAAACCATCTGCGGATCGAAATCGGTAAAAAGCTGTTGGTCCTCCCATTTTGTAGCGCAAAAAGAAGATGCACAGAAAGAATATAGTAGGTATTATAAATAAAATGTTGATCAGTTTTAAGCATCAACCTTTTTATTTGCGCTTTTTATAAACTTCTCCTCTCTTGGAATAATGCCTTTGTAGTTATATAGTGATTCTCGCAATTAGCCATACCGCTCTTCTGTTGAATCTAGTCAGCCTTTTCAGCGAGATTGTATCTAAACTCTCCAGATGCTCGAAGAAAAGGTCCAACAGAAATTTTAAGGGCATTATATTATAGAAGATCAGAAGTTGTATGTTCATATATGAATGGCTTAGTAGGTTATGCGTTCTTTAATCATACTATGTAGGTGGATTTGAACGCGATATTCTGAGGGCACTCAGATTAGTATACCTGCCGTTAGTTAGTACACTTGCTACACTTTTCTCCAACTTGGGAATACAGCAAACCTTCTTCTCACGGACGACTATGCACCTTGTCTTACGGCACATCCCCATGGTTCACGACTCAGTACAGATTGATGTTGTGATAGCCAACACATTAAAGAGGTTTTAGACATTCTTTAAAATATTTAAAGTTAATCGCAGCCGTATCTTAATAACGACCTGACCCTCTACAACAAATTTTTCCAAGAGGCAAGCTACTAGCGTGAAAAGATCACAAGTATTGATATTAAAGTAGGCAATCTTCTAACCATTAGAGTTGCTGGAGAAAGGCGAAACAAAATATAATAAGGGCTTTAAATTTCATCACCGTTTCGTTTGCCATTACCAATTCTGTCAAAGACTAAACGTTGAAGTTGTAGTCACAGTTAATTTGCGTGATTTGTTGGTGTCAGTGTTTGTTTTTATGAATACCAGTCCAGTTTGAGTTGATGGCGTGTACGTAGGAGTAGTTCCCTAGGCTGCAGTCTATTTCAAATGGAAATACATTCGTGTGTAGGTTGAATGTTCAGAGAGGGCTGGAGAATTCAAAGCAATCGCTCACACATTCGTATGCACTTTAGGGTGCATCCCTCTCCATATAAAAAATCAGTACTGGTATCTTAAAAGTATTATAAAATTTACTAATATACATTTTAAGACATTCACCGTACTATTTCGGAAAAAATATTGAGATTTCCGCGAGCTGATCCAATTTGAAATTCACCCTACAAATATCATTATTTTGATTCCTCTGTTAAAATGGTATTTTTATGCATATTTTTTCAGCTTAAATTCATCTATCATCTGAAAGAAACTCTTCTATCATCTATTAGAGAAATTAAAAAAATGACTAATTTTATTTATAAAAAACTCAATTTGTGGAGATATTTCGAAATCAGTCCAAGCCACGTGAATCTTAATAAAATTCCGAAATATTATGGCGGAAGTTTTAAAAGACTTTTATAATAAATTTTCAAATACCGGCGACAAAATTGCAACGCTCTTTGCCATAAACTGTAAGTGGCCGGGCTATAAATTCGATTTTTGCTTATGTATGTATGTCTTCCTCCGTTTTTTTTGTTTTTGCTTGCATTAAAAGTCAAATTTGTTAAGCAAATTTATCATATTTTGGATGATTTAAAATAAAGGAATTCTAAGGTTTAATCGGAGACTTATAGATAGATGGTGATCAATTTAGAGGTATAGGAATTAAAATTGAAATAAAAGAGGTTGTCTGTAAAGTCGGTTTACTGACGATAGTTTAACGTGACAACGTCATAACAAAAATATTGATGGAATGGTTGCAATTTTCAAAACAAAATTTTAATTTTATTTGTTTGATAGATATTTTGTATGGATATAGAGGAGGAGGTAAATGGAATTGCAATGGAATAGGTCAAGTTACATTTACACAAACGTGAAAAATGACGAAACATTTATCAAATTCATGAAAGATATCTTCAATTTCGATTGTGCATCAGACGTTAATAAGTCAACAACACTAAGAGGCACCATCATCGATTTGCCTTTTTCAAGACACTTTACACTCGAAACACTCCCTTTCATTTCCTACTTTTTCTATCATCGTCCTATTCTCAACAGAGAAATGGTTCATTACCATGCACACAGGAAGAAGGCATATGCAAATACAAGTATGTGAATTTATATACAAATGCGCTTATACATACATATACATACATATATATGCTGACTCAAGTAGGACAGAGCCAGATGTCGAACGTCTATCAAATTAATAATAATCAATAAGAAGGCATATGCAAATACAAATACGTGAATTTATATATGTACATTTGCGCATATACATACATATATACGCTCACTTAAATAGGAGAGAGCAAGATGTCGAACGTTGCCTTTCGTTTGCTTTGTTTGCTTTGTCGTTCGTTCCGCGCTTTCGCTTGCAGTTCATTCAAGGTAACGACAATAAGCAAGGTAACGACAAATGAGCAAGGTAACGGCAATGAGCAAGGTAACACTAATGAGCAAGGTAACGGCAATGAGCAAGGTAACACTAATGAGCAAGGTAAGGACACATTTTTTCGTGCGTGCAGCCTGTTAAATCGAATTATAAGACGCTACCACGTCAAAAATATGAAAATTCAAATTGATTGGGTTATCTTTATTACTTTTGTATAGAACCATTCTTAACATTTATTTTTCAAAGAATGATTCGCGGGAGGACTTTGGTCGGTATCTCGTGAATAACTTTAGTAATAATGGCTTCCAAGACCTCAATCGATGCTGGTTTATCCACAAAGCATTTAGACTTTACATACTCCCACAAATAAAAGTCGAAAGGTGTGATTTCACTCGATCATGGCGGCCAATCCACTGATCCAGTACGTGAGACAAATTGCTCACCGAAACGACGAAGCAGTAAATCCATTGTTTCACGGGCTGCATGGGAAGTAGCGTCTCCTTTTGGGAACCAATGTTGTGGAGATTATGGGCTTCATTTTCCGGCATTAAAAGTCGTTTATCATGGCGCGTTAGCGTTCGCCATTCACTTTTATATTGGCGCTAGCCTCGTCTTTGAAGAAATATGGGCCGATGATTCCTCCAGCCTGTTTTAAATGGATCTAATGGCTGCTATTGAATGGCTTCGGGTTGCTCTTCCGCAAGACAATTTTGTTTATTGACGTAGCCATTAAGCCGAAAATGAGTCTCATTCCTATACAGCAAAAGTTGACCTGAGTGAGCCATGTACACTTTTCACAGAGTGTTCATTTTCGTAATACAGCTGTACGATTTGTTAACGTTGCTGAGACATAAGTCTTTCCGTGATGAAATGTCAATGAATACAGAAAAGAATTATGCATGATCTGTCAAAAAAACCTTACTGGAAGAAGTACCTCCAATCTGATCACCCTGTAGAATGTACTAGTGATAAAAAGTCTCCTGAAATAAAAAAATTTAAATTTACTTAATGGTACCTACCATAAATTCTGTGACGAATTTTACAATGCATGCGGCGAAATTTTAAAAATAAATCTGTGAAAATTGCAGAAAAAAGTTCCGTTATTTTTGCTTTTGTTCGTACGTATTGCCTACTCATAAACTATACTCAGTTTTTTGACAAATTTCGCTTAACAATGGAGTGGGGAGCTAAGGAAAATCGCATTGCACTGATTGCATTACAAAAGTGTGGTAAAAGTGCAAGTGAAATTTACAAATTGCTGAAAAAACATAATATTTCGACAATGTTTGTTTATCGCACGATCAATCGTCTGAAAGAAATCTAGAAAGAATTCGCGGAAATCCGCTTAGAAAGCAGAAAATCATGTCCAGGGAAATGAATGTATCGACCAGATCGATGTTAAGACTAATTACAGATGTTCTCCACCAGAAAGACTTCCGGCGCTCAACTGGTCTTCTTTTGACAACGCGCTTGCAGAAAATTAGAATCGACAGATACAAGTAGCTTCTTTGGTGGCACCCGGTCAACGGCCATGAAAATATTCTTTTCACAGATGAGAAAAGGTTCACTGTTGAAGAAGTTTTTAATAAGCAAAACAACAAAATCTATGCTAAAATTTCTAAAGACGCAAAAAATGTTGTCCAAGAGCTCAGCCTCCATCCAGCCTCCGTAATGGTTTAGATGCTTTAGAAGGCGTGGTGAAGTGGTTGAGCCATACCTCCTTCAATGAAGAGCGTTAGATCTTCCACTAAATTTCCGCTCCAGCCCATAAGGCAAAAACTACCCAGCAGTGAATAATAGTAGATTAACTAAAAAAGAATATTCGTGGGAAGAAGAAGATTTGCCGTCTGAATCCATTGAATTACAGTTTGTAGTCAGAATTGGAGAACATGGCCTGTGGAAGACCTCACAAAAATATGGCGAGTCTTAGACAATCTGTGGTTCGAGCAGCAACGCCAATATCCATGGAGTGTGCAGTTTCATAGTTCAATAAATTATAGTATAGGATGAAGGTTTGAAGTGCCTAAAATCGCGTTGATTAAAAAAAAAATGTCTTGGAGGATTTGTGCATTTTCCTCCATATCCACATCCAGCTCAGCGCGATTTTTCAGGGTTGCGTCAGGTTTTTTTCTACTGGATGTGCACACACATACTTCAGTTGTTTTGACGTCCCCGGTACCAAATTTAAAAAAAATGGCTCGAATCAGTTCGGAAATAGTTATTTTTATCGTTTAAATAAAAACATATCTATTTCTTTACTTTTATTAATATGATTATCTCTATAAGTTTTCAACTTTGAAATATTTCTCGCATCCCTTGACCAGCGTAAAGCCAATATTGTATATTCGAAGGAAACTGAAAGACTGCCACAGGCATTAGTATGCAATTGCTGTACTTTACGTGAAAGGTTTTCTACTTCTATTCAATAGTTCAGAACACTATTCCTTTCCTCTAAGTAAAAGCAGCACTTACGTAACATAGCTCACATACATACAAATTCACTTATACCTGCTTTTTTCTCTAGAAACTAGATATTTATTCGCAAGGACACCTAAGCCACCATGCAATGCACTCAACAATGTCCTTGTGCACTTTTATGGATATATTGGCAAGCTCTATAATACTAAATACTTTGTAGTAGATTTCAAAGACACAAGTGTACCGAGCTGTGATAGTTGTGGCAAGGAGACACAATATTTATTTTCTACTACCACGTACATAAATACATACATACTTCACATATGGATTCCTGGTTCCTCCTTGCGCGCCTTTGCTTAGTTTTGTGTGCTGACCTTAAGTGTCCCGCCAGAGTTTTGATGCTAACAACATTCCACTATGCTTGTGCTTTTCCAGCAACAATGTTGTATTGCTTGATATGGGTATTGTTGTATACCGTTTCCTTGTAGCGCAAGAAACTCTTCAGACTAACTCAGCTTCTTTTGCTTGTGACAATTTTGCTTGCATTCTTTAAGCGATTTGCTTGTATGATACTTTCTCAGACATATTTGACAAAAATAATACCAAAGCTAATATTTGAAAATTTATATTTATTGACTTTTACATAAATGCACATGCACACACATATACATATATGACTGGGTATTTTGTTAAGTTTTTATTTCCATAACTTATTGCTTACTCATCTGTTATGCTTTCGAAATAAAACCCTTTTTGGCAAAAAAATGTAATCGAAAGGAAATGTTTCTGTTGTTTTGCTGGAAAATAATTTTACCATAATTTTTTTCTAGGGATCGTTGTAATTTAAGTGGAAAATATTGTCATAATTTGACCAGCCAGCTTAAGTCAGCCGACGAACATTTTTTAACCATATACAAAAATATAACACAATACATTTTTCTGAAGGTTTTCGACACAGAACAGCCCCAACATGGCAGATTTTAAAGATATTCGGGCTTCAAATTATTTCTGATTATATTTGAGGCTATATTGCATCATAGATTTTGTTTTTCATGTCTTAGTAGTATCTGAAAGTAAGGGGGAAGAAGCAGGTCGAGTATTATTACGAACGAGGACTGAGTTGATCCCTTCATCCTGGTGATGAAGATCATCACATTTGCAATATCAAGGCCAGTTACAGGGTGGGCGTTTTCTTTTTGAACCAGCTATTTTTTATATTATAACACAAATGACATGTCAAATGTGTTCATAATTTACTTAAAGGTTTGCAATTTACGAAATGGGACGCTATATCCTTGAACAAAATTGGGAAATATTGAAAATCTATTTCCAAAGTGGTGAGTCTTCTTCTTCTTTTCAGATTTTCACATCAATAAGCAAAATTGTCGGATATGGGGCTCAGAAAATCCACCTGTTACTGTAGAGAAGCAAATGCATCCACAACGAGTCACTGTTTGGTGCGGTTTTTGGTCTGGCGGCATCATCGGGCCATTTTTTTTCGAAAATGAGCGAGGAGCCGCGGTTACAGTAAATGGCGAGCGTTACCGTGACATGCTCAACGAGTTGTTTCCAAAAATTGAAGATGATGACATGGACGACATTTGGTTTCAACAGGACTGTGCAACTTGTCACACTGCCAAAGTTGCACTCGAACTTTTGGCTACCGTATTTGAAAACAGAATAATCAGCCGAAATTCCAATATCAATTGGCCGCCTCGGAGCTGTGATTTAAGCCCGTTGGACTATTTGTTGTGGGGAGCCGTTAAGGACAAATGCTATGCGAACCATCCAGAGACGATTGATACTTTAAAACATGAAATCGAAGTTGCCATTCATGAAATTGGAGCCCAAACAATCGAAAATGTACTTAAAAATTGGGTTGATCGAATGGCCTACTGTAAAGCCAGTTGTGACAGTCATTTGAACGATATTATTTTTCATTCATAAATGGCAATGTTCAGTCTTCAATATAAAAAAAAAAGTTTGAAAGAATATTGATTAGTTTTTTTTATAGCCGATTCAAAAAGCAATTTTTACATGGCCCACCCTATATATCGGCAGGCGTAGCGAGACATGAGAGCCAAGATGTCCAAATCTTAGTCCCGCGGGAGCAGGACAGCTAAGGAGAAGGTACTGTGATGATTCCATCTATTCTTCTATACGGCAGGCGCAAAAATAACTCGAAGTACTTCCAAGTCTCATAGTAAGGACACCCACGAAATTCGAGAGCTGAGACTTTTTTCACCTTAGAAGATCCCTCGAATGCCTCCGAACCACACGTTCTTCAAATACAAAATCTTTAAAACAGGCTCGCTTAGGTATAGGCTAATTTACAATACGATTTTGCTGATTAACCCACTATTTCGTTTTTTAATTTTGTAGGAGGACATTTCCATTCAAACTCAAGTTTTTTAAAGTGAAACTTCTTAGGCGTCGATGGATGAGCGAGAATGGAGAGTAAAATTTCAAGGCCATGCAACGTTTTCGGCATTTTCGTTCCGCGAGAGAGAAAAATGATAAAAAGTAGAGGAAAAGGAGAGAGAGAGCTATACCTTATATATATCTTAGATACTCTTTAGGCTATTTTCCTGAATTTTTCCTTGTGGTTGCTAAATTCTATTAAGAAATAACACTGCCTACTTTTTGGCGCTTGTTTGTTGGTGCAAACTTGAAATACAATATATTTCCGCTTATTTCCGTTTTCTGGCTAGTGCTTGTGCGTACTATAAAGTGCTATCCATTCCGGGGTCGGACTTATTGGTATTGCCTTGCGGTAATTTGTGCCATTGCTGCGGTCATGGAATCGCTGCGTTTGTGCGCGTGATAAACGCTCGGAGTAGTGCGCTTTATTGCCACAGTTTGTGTCCGGTTTTACCTACACGGGTCGACCCTTCTCCGTTTTTTGTAAATTTTGACTATTTGTATTCTCGGCAAATGTTGTGAATTTATTTAGATATATATTCTTTATCTCTCTCTTTCTCTCTCATTCTCTCTCGGGTCTCTCCCGATTTCTTTGTCTGCATTGAAAGTTTCACTTCTGTTATGTGTACTAAGCACTTTTTTTTCAAATGAGTTTCCACTTTCGCAAGTCTTACTTATTTCAAAAGCAAATCTGTTTTTGAAGACCATTTGGGAATATGTGGTAAAATTTCCCATATTTCTTTGGGAGCGAATTATTTTCACAAAATTTGCAAATAAATTTTTGGTGCAGCTCTTAATTTGCTTCGTTGGTGCTTTTTTGTTTCAAGTGCAATTATAGCTAAAAGTGAGTTAGTATTTTAATCTGCACATTCCGTTTGAGATACTGACCTTTATAAAGCAGAAAATATCATGTGATGTTACCTAACTCTAAATACCTAAAGCCAAAAGTCGCATCAGATTCGAATTTAGCTCGTGAAAGACCTTCGAAGAATTATAGTGTAGTTTGTAATCGTCTTGACAAGACCCCTCCCTAAAGCAACTCTGGTCTCTTCGAAATTGTCTGTCAACTAACTGCCTGCTCAAACGACAATTCAGGAGTTTCCGTTTATGTACCTTCATCAATTATTTTGTACTAAAAATCAATCAATTTTTGCCGATCCAAGGGCGGCGGTAGATAAAAAAAATATGCTAAGAAAGTGTATGCAGTGCAGAGGATTCAACAATTGTGTATAACCGGAATATCAAACTTTTCCTACTTTCTAAATTTATTGGCACAGGTCTCAGCAGAAAACTGGCCACTAAGGCTAAGTGCAGTAAGAGTTGAAGCAGCTACAGTACGAAGGCCGAATGATAATTCGGTTCAATTTGTTTTTCCTTCCAACTTCAGACATAGATACTCGTAGTAATGAAGCACGGCAGGTGAAGGAAAGAACTTCGGTTCAAAAGCCGTTCAAAATAAAAATGACGGAAGGATGTTGCTGAATTCTGTTCGAAGCTTGGTGTTTGGCTCCTAAAATACTGCAATATTTTCCTACTAGTTCCAATAAAAGAAGCTGAATTGAGAACTAAACTAGCGACTTACTATTAGACAGTTAGGTACACAATAGTTCCAGTCTCGCGAAGCAATCCGCCTGTTCATTTTCGTCATGACCTTCATACCTGAGTAGAGTATCCAGACGATGTTCGGTGTGTAAGATGTCTAAGTTTTACTTGCCTCCCTTATTGGTGGATGAGAAAATCAGAGATGTTCTAAAGCTTACCAAACGGCAATGCACTGACTTAAGCCCCATGTGGAATTAATGCCGTTCCTGCAAGGTTAAATAACCTACTGAGGGCTGGCAAAAAGGCCAGAGGCATCAATGCCGATCCCTAGTTATTTTTATATCAAACTGATAATATTGGGTATTTGGCAGAACTCCTCCTCCTATTGGTGGCGTGCGTATTGATGTTGTTCCACAAATGGATAGACGAGGAGCTTTTTCATAGCAGTACTGCACTCGGAGGTTTGCCATTGCCTGCCGAGGGGCGACCGCTATTAGAAACAACTTTTTCTTCATTGTAGTGTTTCACCGAGATTCGAACGTACGTTCTCTCTGAATTCCGAATGGTAGTCACGCACCAACCCATTAGTTTACGGCAGCCGCCAATAATACGGATAATACTATGTAAATAAAACTGAAGTTGAGTTTATAACCTTCACATTTCTAAGCCAGTTAGAGAGAAATGCAAAAAAAAAAATAATACCAAATATTTTTCAAGCATTTTTATGACGTTATGCCATTGGCATCTGCTTTAGTTTATGACGAACTCCAAAACGGAACATCAATTACAATCTTTTTTCTATGAAACTAGTTGACATAAAAATTACTTAAGTTCTTTGGGCTTCTGGCAATAAGCGGGAAAATATTATTTGTGTATTTCAAATTATTCAAAATAATCTTATCATAAAAAGCAAATAAAAAGTTTTATTCTAGACAATATTTGTTGAGAATATACAAATTAGAGCCCGCAAAGTTTCGTTAAGGAAGACTTAATTTTTAAACTACTCTGTGTTGCTAATTTTTACGAATGTTTCTAAATGAGTGTTTAAGTGGTTTGTTTATTGGTTATTAATTTTTCTGAACTAAGAAAATTTCTAAACTTATTAAACCTATTAAACTTATTATTCAAATTTACTTGTAATTATTATATTTATTTCATTCCCATGCGCACTGATGCCAACTTTGTTCAAATAAACACTAACACACTTTCTCTGTAGAGCGACGGCAGAGAATGAATGAGGCGGGCAACAGTAGAAATGAGACTATGATGGGCTCTCACTGGAAAGACAGGGACTATATAATTCTATATTGACATATTTATTGAAAAAACAATTTTTGTGAAAACAGGTACTTACCCAAAAGATACTTTCTTATTTTCCAATAAGACGTCAAATATCAAGGGAATTCACCAAGCTGGAGTCTTTACATCGGGCGATTTTTTAGCTGCTTGAGAACTATCGATATCGATAACTGTTGAAATTTGGAAATTTAATTTAAAAACAGAAATCTATTCACCAGCGAAGTGTTGAAAAGGACACCGAAATGTCGATTCTTCGTCGTTCTAAACTTACTGGCTTTAGTTCTTCGGCTATGTGGAAAATTTGACACAAGGTTCTTGGCCTACGCGCCTATAAAATTTAATACATTTGATTTTTTTTAGAATTGAAACCAAATGACCATCGTTTGCGTCGTATTTTTGCTGATTATTTAGATTTATTGTTCCGATTTATTGAGAAAAAGTGGTCCAAAATTGAACTGATCAAATTCTCCATAAAACTCGTAGCTGCGGCGGTCACATGCTGGATATCATATCCAAAAAATTAATGCCATGAAATTATCTACCAGATTATACTTAACAAATTCATTCCAACAATATTTCTGTTTTGTGTTATCATTTTAAGTTCTCAAGCTGTAAGCTGAAAATAATATGAAAAAAATTTTAATATAAGGAATTTAAAAAATTTGGAAAATAATGCAATTCAGCTCATAATTTGATTTACTTGTGTTTGTTGACAATTTTTCGGATCGTAAACAAAATTGATACGATATAAGGATTAGAAGTGACTCTGGTTTATTAAAGTCCCATTCGCATATAGGGTGATCCTATAACATATACCATCAATGGCTTGAATATTTATTTAAATAAGCCTGAAACATAAATTAGCAGTACTTCACGCTTCGTTATCGATTATCAAATTGAATGATAGATTGATAGATGTATTCCAAACTTTTCTTGTTCCGATACTGATTGGCTTGCAGGTAGTGAAAAAGCTGGTTGGTCAGATCAAGTTAGGATAGGAAGGTGCAATCAGGTGTATTTTGTATTGGATGCATAACAACGGATCAAGTGACAGAGTGGCAACTTCATCATAACTTTGAAGTACGACACATTAACCAAAGCAGGCAAACAGAAGCAATCATTACCATTTAGTGTTATCGAGGGACCATTTTGTCTGTATCCGATACCGGTAAATATAAAAACAAAAATTGTAAGGCCTTAGTATACAGTTAGGATAAATGGTTGCTCAGAGAGAGGACACACTTGGAAAAAGAAACCAAATTCGTCCTTTGTGCTATCATTGCTGAGAAAATAAGGAGAAGAGAACTAACAAGCCAGAAGGAAGGGGGAGTTTTGCGGGTGGTGTCAACCGCTTCATTTTGCTGATGAAGTTTAGGAGGTGGTTATTATCAAGGCCTGCTATATCAGCAAGTGTAGCATAGAGATGAGAGCCAAGATGCTTAAATCTTAAAGAGAAGGCGCTGAGAAGATTCCAACTCATTCACTACACAGCTGACACAAAAAAGACTTTAAGTAATGCCGAGTTTGATAGTAGGCATATCTTGTGGACAGTATCCAGTAAGGACACCCACGAAACTCGAGAGCTGAGATTTTATTAGCTTTAGAAGATCGCTCGAGCGCCTCCGATCCACACGTGGTCAGAATGATTTCGCAAGCGGATCCCAATACTCTCTTTTCACGGAACACTACCTCACAGGTTACCTATCTAGCCAGCTCATTCGCCATACTACAAGCGCTTCAAGTAAAGTTGCCATTAAGCTACAATTCATATACTCGTATTTCAATATTGTTCTATTCATTTTTGCCAGTTGTCGAAGTCAAACAAGCAAAGCCAGTCTGCATTGGGCCTGCACCTTTACTTTTGCTTGTCTTTCTCAAATCTTAAGTAGCAGCCCTCGTTTATAATAAAATGAAAAAAAACAGCAACAAATTTCGAATGCAAATAAAAAGCCAAAAGACACGGGAACTCGTTTTTTTTTTCAAAAAAGTTAATGTTCCACAAATTGCGGCACTTTGCTTGGACGAGAATAATGTAATGAGATAACAAAACTGTATACTCCCCTTGAAAGAAAAAAAAATAAAAAAATTGTTAAGAAATAACTGCAAAAAGGAAGCAGAAAAAAGCATTACTGAACGATTGGCCTGCAGGAAATATCTGAAGCACTAGGAAACGAACAGTTTTATGAATTATGTAATGGAAAATTTTGGCAAAACTGTTATTGTAGAAATAAAATTGTCTTCCTCTAACTTATAGCTACTTTTAATGGCTGTTAGTCTTATTCACAATAAAATTTTGTTGCATTGGTGGTCTGAGCTGTTAAACCAACTCAAAATTATGAGGCTGCGCATAGAAGTCGATTTATTGCAAACTTGGGAATAAAAAGAAATTTATTTTCCGATTCATCTAATATCTATGCAGTATCGTTTACGCAGTGCAAAAGTAGCCACAATTAAGGAAGCTGTTGGCTGCTCGCTTCTGTAATTACAGTAAAGGAGGTAAATATCTACTTCGATAGCCAAGCGGCAATTAGAGCCTTGGGTTCGCTTCGCTGTTTATGCGTTAGAAATTAGTCGGGGAATGCCTGCCTTCCCTGTCGATCGCATCGGAATACCTCGAGCCTAATGGGTTCCCGGTCACAGCGGCATATAGGGAAACTGCTAGGCCAATGAATTTGCCAGACAAGGGACACTGAAGACGGCTTCATCGCAATATGAGAGAATTGGAGTACCCTTAAGAACTTGTGGTCTGCTACTGGAAAGATGGGCCTCGCTTCAACTCAGCCAGCGTTGGGCTAATGCGCAAACGTGCAAAGTCGCGAGATCCTTATGACCGCGGGTAGATCGAGGGCGCCCGAGAGAACTACTAAGGCTAACAAAGCCACAACTATCGAATTTGGTAGGTATCCTCACCGGATATTGTCCGTTAGGTGTCCATGCGGTGAAGTTTGGGATTGTTGAAGCCCTTTCTGCAGAAGCTGTCTGGAGTACGGGGTGGATTCCTCTCAGAACTTTCTTCTTAGCGGCCCTGCTCTCGTCAGGCTAAAGTTTAAACATCTGGGCTCTCACTTTTTCGCTACACCAGCGGATAGTGCGGGTTTAAATATCACACAACTGGTGAAATTCATCAGCAGCTTGAAGCGGTTAACATAATCGTAAGTCGTCACCCGTTAGTTGCCATCCTCAAATCCTCTAATCCAAGCCTTGGATTTTGTCTAGTTCCACCCCTTCTCCTGTTCCCCTCCCCTTCTCCTATATGGTATCAGGAAACAAATTTTAAATTTTTCTTCAAGTGGGACCCCCGCAAGGGCAGCAATTTAACCTAACCTAACCTATTGTTTACGCAGGTTTCTTTTGAAAGAGTCTTTTCGCCTTTGTGACTTTTTTGGTTGATTAAAGCAGCAAATTGGCGTACGAATCGCTTGTCAGAATAATATTGATGAAGGGTTACTTCATCAAGCGTAGGTGATCTAGTCGATCCGAGTACAAGCGACGAGTTCTTTTCGGCAAAGAAGTATCAGTACTTAATCCTTTCTTGACATTTAAATATTTTCTAAGAATTTTTTGCTTGGACTATAGTCTGAATAATAAGAAGTGAACTAAAAAAATTTAATCATTTTAAAATTTATTCAATGTTGAAAATTTTCTTACTTTTTTAAAATAAACTATCTTCGACTCTTATTAACATTTTTTATAATTTATTTCAGTTTCATAGAATAAAACATATTTAAAACAATTTTTTTTAAATAATTTTGGAAAAATATCATACATTTTTGGCCATTTTAGAAAAATTCCTGACTCATTATTTTTCTTATTTTTTATTAATAGCTGAAGTTGGACTCAGTAATTTTTGAAATTTTCATAATGGCACCCTATAATTTTTCGACATATATTCTTTAAAAGTATATTTTATCCTAAAATCTTACAAAAAACAAAGAAAAAAATTCCTGCATCATGTTTGGGTTTTAAATGAATTTTGATATTTATTGTAAAGATATATAAATCAATGTGCTTAGCCTAGTACTGCCTGCCCATATATCTTTTTTTTCATTTTTGGAGAAGTTATATACATAGCCAATAGGGGTTGTCTTACGAAATTTCAGATTTGTAACCTCTGCCTGCCATATCAGAGATCGGTTATGGATAGGTTAATACAGATTCTTAGTGAATGTGAATTTGGTTAGCTCACTAGAAGGAACTGTTGAAATCATCTGTTTTACGAAGTGAAATAAAATAGAATTGCAAAAATAAAGGATGTTCTGGTATTTTATAAAAAATGTTTTACTAGATCAGAAAACATTAGGTTAATAACAATTCGTTTTCTTGTATAAATATAGGCTACGGAGGTAAAGAGTTGAAATTTTTTATCGATTTTTCTGCTTTTAAAATTTTATAGATACGTTTTTAAATTCTTGGAAATCTCTGATTTATAACTCTAAGAAAGAACTCCTTAAATCGGACTTTTGTCTTACTTACTTCATATTTTTTCTGGGCCCAGTAAGGAAACTTAATCAATATCACTTACCATTATCGAGATATCAGCTTTTGCGAAAACATTGTTTTATCGGTATTTAAATACCCATTAAGTAGAAATACTAAATTTAATCAAATAAGAAATAATTTTATAAAAGCAAATGCTGAGAATTTGTATCCTTTACCAAGAATTTAGAGCCATCAGGGGCAGTTATGGTAAAGTTTTCTTTCGTTTTTGGGGAGCCAACTATTATTTGCCGAATTTAGAACTGATTTTTTGCCCCAGTGGTGGACAAGTGACACTTGCCAGTACAACGGGACTCAAAATTTACAAGCTGCTTATACATTAAAGAAAAGAAACCGCAAATGGTCACCAGTTCCAACTACACAATTTGTGATTTTCCTGCTGGGAGCATACTTATGTATATGCATGTGCGTATTTATGTGTACATACAAGTAATTTTGTATAATAAGCGCACTTGTGACACGCTTTTTCTGACTGACTGCTTTGACACAATTGCGAATGATTGATGGCTCAATGCGATGATTTTGCATATTTCGTAGCCAAAAATTATGCCCAGATAATTTGCTTGCTGCCTGCTACGATGAGCGTACTTGCTGTTAAGATGCAGCACATCATACGTGTATACTTAGTTTAACACATGGGCTGAAAAGTCCCGGGCCTAACACATAGATGGCACTAACTTAGTACTAACATTAAAAAGATAGCTGTTAAAATTTCATGATATTCTGTTCTTTAATTATTTTCAAAACAATGGATCAAAAGGAATTTCCCGTTTTAAAATTATACACTGCGTTTCGATGGGGAAAAATACCATTTGAGCGAAGTAATAGCTTGAAAAGTATAGTGGGGACTCCGCTTCATCAGAAACATCAATAAAACGATGGTTTGCTGAATTCAAACGTGGTCGTAGAGATACCGATGATGCACAACGCAGTGGATGTACAAATGAGGCGGTAATACCAGAAAACATCAAAAAAATCCACAAAATCGTTTTGAATAATAAAAAAGGGAAATTGCGTGAGTTAGCTGACATCGTAAAGATATCAAAAGAACGTTTTGGCTTTATATTGCATAAATATTTGACTATGAGAAGCATCGGCTCAAAGTGGGTGTCGCGTTTGTTTATTGTTGACCAAAAGCAAGAACGTGTAATGATGGCAAAACAATGGAACAAACTACAAACATTCAACTTCGAATTGCGTTCACATGCACCGTATTCGTCATATTTTCCTCCCAGCGTCTACTAGCTGTTTGCAGACCTAAGAAATTTCGCTCGAATGAAGAGGTTATCGCTGAAACTGAGGCCTACTTTAACCCTTTCGCTACTGCTGGGACACTGATATCCCACAGCATGTTCACTTCTCCCTGAAACTTGCAATTTTCATAGGAAACTCAACCAAAATGTCCCAATCAGTAGCTGCGAACAATACTTACAATTTACCGTTATCCGCATTCCACACTGTTTCAATCGTGTTTAGTTTTGATCAGTTGTTTGTGAGCAGTCGCTAATATTGCATCAAATTTACGCGTAATTTTGGTGAAATAATACGTATTTTTATAAGAAGTGTTGATTTTTCTAAAGAAAAATATTGCCCTTTTATTGGTAAGTACAAATATATATTTTAATAAGAGTTTTGTGAAAAATATTCAGCGAAAATTAATTTTGGGATGCATGTGTCCCAGCAGGGCTTTATATAGGGACATATATGTCCCAGCAGTACGTTGTACATAATGTATCACACAGCTAATTTTTTTATTTTTGCAACCTCGTAGACAGCAAAAATGTCGAAGTTAAATCGCGATCAAATTAGTGCATTACTTCAAGAAGATGATGATGAATCCATGGAATCAGGAACTGATTTTAGTGACGAAAGTGATGATATTTATTGTCCTGAGGTAGATAAAACCACTGGCAATGACGATTCTCCCAGCGATTCAGAGGAGACCGGATTGAGTGACGAGAATGGTGGCATAGACGATCAACCTGCACGAGGTGAGGAAGCCTCAGGCACGGTTATTTGGAGCACACCGAATGAGTCGTTTGATTCAAGAAAATCGGTTAGTAACCACCGCGAATGCAAAATTGCAGTAAATATTGGGCGCCACTCAACCCCAAACTAAAACCCTTTAATTAATTTTTTAAGTAACTTTCTTGATTGCAGGTACCATAGCGGTAAAGTGGCAGGACGTCAAAGAGGTAATGCTGCTCAGTAACTGCCACACATCTGAAATAAGTACTGTTAGACGCAAAATGAAAGATGTAACTGAGGCAGAGTTTCCATGCCCTGACATCGTAAAGACGTACCGCGTAATAATGGGCGGTGTGGATTTGGCAGATCAAATGTCTGTATGTATGATGTAAACAGAAAATCAAATAAATGGTGGAAAAAAGTATTTTATCGTGGCATGATGATGGCTGCTGTAAACACTTGGGTTATACATATATTCGGAGCTGAATAGGAAGAAACCTGCCTTCTTACCAGTGCTGGTCGAGATTGCTGAGTCGCTAATTGAAAAAGGAACGGAATCTACCGCATATAAACGATCCCGTCGGTTTGGAAGATTATCGAATAGGTACAAATCAATGACAAACGTGGGGATCATTTACCCATAGAGCAGTCTAAAAGATGTCAGTGCGTAGCATGCGCCAATCGAAAAGTCGAGAAAAAAACAAAAATTATTTGCCGGGCTTGTAATTTGCCATTCGCTTCATCACATTCATAAAATAAATAAAAGTACAAAAAAATGTTTCTACCTTCTAGGTGTAGTTTGTACCCTGTTGGGACAAATATATCCCATTTTTAAATACTGTTGGAACACATATGTCCCACCTCAAGATACCGTTATCTACATAAGTTACAAACTTCATCTAGTTTCTACGCACATAAAGTACCAATGGGTACCCAAAAACTCAAAAATAAAGTTTGAGCAAATCCCCTGCAAAAGTCGGAGCGAAAGGGTTAAGGCAAAAGATGAATAGTTCTACAAAATTGGTTTTGAAGCTGGAATGATTGTGTTGTTCTGGATGGAAATTTCGTTGATGCGTAAAGCTAATTTTGAACAATAAAAACGTGGTTTCTTTGTTAGGTCCGTGACTTTTCGGCCCATGTGTTACGTATGTCCCCAATAATTTTGAATGTGGTCTTAGTAACTAATTAAAAAATAGTATTTATTATTCATGTGACATCACCTTAGCTTAATCTAACTATGTTCATTAAACTGTTTACGTAATTGTCGAAAATGAAGCCATGGCCAGTGATTTCTTGATTCAGCGGTATGCGAAATTATTGGTAATTATGGAAATAGATTGCTTAATCAAAAAAGCAAAAAAATAGCCAATTACTTATATTAATTACCTAACACTGACAAAGAGCACATGGATAAAGGGGTCAAACTGAAAGTACCACATATAAATATATATATATATATGTAATACAAGTATATTAAGGGTGGGCCATGTAAAATTTGGTTTTTGAATCGGCTATAAAAAAAAAACTAATACATATTTTCCAAACCTTTTTTTTTATTTTGAAGATTGAACATTGTCATTTATGAATGGAAAATAATATGGTTCAAATGACTGCCACGACTGGCTTTACAGTACGCCATTCGATCAGCCCATTTTTTAAGCAAATTTTCGATTGTTTCTGCTCCAATTTCATGAATGGCAACCTCGATTTCGTGTTTTAAAGCATCAATCGTCTCTGGATGGTTCGCATAGCATTTGTCCTTAACGGCTCCCCACAAAAAATAGGCCAACGGGTTTAAATCATAGCTCCGAGGCGGCCAATTTATATCGGAATTTCGGCTAATTATTCGGTTTTCAAAAACGGTAGTCAAAAGTTAGACTGTAACTTTGACAGTGTGACAAGTTGCACCGACCTGTTGAAACCAAATGTCGTCCATGTCATCCTCTTCAATTTTTGGAAACAACTCGTTGAGCATGTCCCGGTAACGCTCGCCATTTACTGTAACCGCGGCTCCTCGCTCATTTTCGAAAAAAAATGGCCCGATGATGCCGCCAGACCAAAAACCGCACCAAACAGTGACTCGTTGTGGATGCATTTGCTTCTCTACAGTAACGTGTGGATTTTGTGAGCCCCAAATCCGACAATTTTGCTTATTGACGTAGTCACCGATGTGAAAATCAGAAAAGAAGAAGAAGACTCACCACTTTGGAAATAGATTTCGTAAATGTCAAACCTTTAAGTAAATTATGAACACATTTGACATGTCATTTGTGTTACCATTCTCAAAAAAATAGGTGGTTCAAAAAGCAAACGCTATAAGGCCCTCCCTGTATATAATTGGCGCGTACACCCTTTTTGGGTGCTTTTATATCTGTAGCACAAGGACAAGTTTTGATAATTTTTTGTTTTTTTATTTTATTCCCTGAAGATAACCATATAAATCCAAGTTTGAAGCTTTGGACACATTTAAAAAAAGATTCAGGCAAATTTTCATCTAAGTTACAAAACTTAAGTCACAATTTATAGAAAAATTCCGAGTACGCATTCGACAGCCTATTCACGTTACGTACAATTGCGGTTTAAAATCTGGGGAAAATGCACAAGACTATCGGTAAAGAAATTAGCAAAAATCAACGGAATTTTTGGGTTTTCCAAGCTTGTACACTATAACACCAAAACTGTGTGGGCTACAAAACTGCATACCCAGAAACTTAACCAAGTAATATTGAGTTATCAAAAAGTTAAAAAAAGGAGAATAATTGGATAATCTCGACACGATCGACAACGTTACGGGCCTCATTATAAGAAATGGCAGCTACTGGGCAAAGCTTATTGCATGTCTAGAGCACGTGACTGCCGGCGCTGACAACAAAAAGGTTTTTTCAAAACAGCAATGTAGGAATAATCGTGACTTGGAGGTCAGAACTCCAAACTTGTGTTGGTAAAGCCCAGTCAAATAAGGTGTAAATATATTCAAAGTTGGTTTTTTGTCAATTGAATTGAATTGTTCTATGAATGAATTCATTATAACTTTATTCTGCTTCATATTGGCGAAACTTTGCAATTCCGCAATCGGTTTAAAATTTAAAATTTAACTCACAAAATAAAGGGTGGTTCCATTTTAAGGGCCAGTGTTGATTTTGAATAAAATTCAATTTTTTTAAGAAATTTTTATCATCTATAGTATTATTTTAAAACATGGCGCTTATTCAGACTAAACTACAATATGTACAGATATGAAATATATATCAAAAGAAAGGTTTTGATGAGCATATTTCCGGAAAATTATAAAAATTAAAATTGGTTAATTTGTTCATGAAATATTTGCGTGTAAAGTTATCAAAATTTTCATATTGATAACAGCGATGTCTATGCAAAGCGGGATGACACACAAATATACTCATATACCTATATGAGTACGTTTGCTATGTTTAGCTCTCTTTCTAATGAGCACAGCATTGTATACATTTGGATTCTCAATAATTGTTTTGTTTTGTTCTCTTTACTAATAAATATGTATTCATGAAAATAGTCCCAACGGGTGCTGCGAATTTTTTTCAAAAGTTTGTTGTGGTGGCAATAATTGGTATGAATTGACAATTGACTTGAAATTTGACAATTCACTTAAAACAACGGTAACAGTGCAAATTAGAAAGAGTTTTGGATAGACGCAAAATAGAATTTATTTTAAGAAAAAAGTACATCCATATTTAATTTTAAAATATGCCTAGAAGACGACCAAGAAGAGTTCGTAGAAGAGTTCCTACTTTAAGTGGAGGAATAGAGCAGGTAAGTAAGTGATAAATGAATGAAACGTCACGTATTGGATATGATTGGTAGAAGCATGCACTTTTGTTTTCCTTCATAAATGGTACAATTGAACTACAATATATAAACGTATGTATGTATTTAAAAATTTTGTGTGCGTTTGATCCTTTTTGCAAAACTCAAAATTTTAAATAGTTTTAAAAAATGAGGAGAAAGAGACAAATTAGTTCTTTATTTGATACTATTTCAAAGGTAAACTGTATTTGGGCTATTCTCAGACAAATTTTATAACTTGACGTTGAATGTAGTTTATAATGAAGTAATTTAAAAAAAAAAAATTACTGATTTAACTGAAAAAAATTTTAAAAATGTTATATGCATAAGTTCTTACATATTACATATGAATAAAAATATACACTTTTCTAATCATCATAACTTTTAAGTAAATAATAAAAGTGTCACACATGTTTACTTTCCGTTAGAAAAAAACCCACCCGATTTTCGGGGGTTTCATACTAGTTTCTTTTTATTATGATAAAATTGGTATGGCTCAATTACGTATAAAATAAAATATTGGCCAAATGGCCGCCGCGACCTCGGCGGTACACCTCCATCCGATGGTCCAAATATTCGATGACGCTGAGGCATAATTTTAAGTGAAAAAAGGTTTGTTTTAATATCCGACTTGGCAATTTTCGCTAATAAATTCTAAAGGGTTTGTTTTTTGACAGATCACGCATAACTACTGTCAAATATACAACAATATACAATTTTTTCAGTATTCATATTTGAAACTCCATCATGCCAAGACTTACGTTTCAACAACGATGACACATCGTACAATTGTATGATATTACGAAAATCGACGCTCTGTGAAAAGTATTTATCGTCTGCTTAGGTTATGGCGATCATCGATGAACCCCATTTATGGCATAATGGCTACGTCAATAAGCAAAATTGCCGTATTAGGGCTGAAGAAGAACTCGAAGCCATTCAAGAACAGACAATACATCCATTGAAAACAACCGTTTGGTGCGGTGTATGGGCTGGAGGAATTATCGGCCCATGTTTCTTCAAAGGCGAGGCTGGTGCCAATTTAATAGTGAATGGCGAACGCTATCGCGCTATGATAAACGGCCTTTTGATGCCGAAAATTGAAGCACGTGCTTTCTATAACATTTGGTGCCAACAAGACGACGCTACTTCCCATACAGCCCGTGAAACAATAGATTTACTGCGCCGTCCTTTCAGTGAGTAATTTATCTCTCGTATCGGATCAATGGATTGGCCACCAAGATCGTGTGATACTACGTCTTTGAACTTTTATTTGTGGGAGTATGTAAAGTCTAAATGCTTTGTGTGTGTCGATTGAGGCATTGGAAGCTAACATTACTGAAGTTATTCACGAGATACCGACTGAAGTCCTGCAATAGTCGCGGGTCATTCAAAACCGGTGTATACGGATGGCCAAATTACAGTGTAGTTGCGGCGAACAGTTGGAAGGAATTATCTTTTAAAAATAAATGTCACGAATGGTTTCTGTAAATAATAAAAAGTAGACAATCAATTTGAAATTCCGTTGTTTTATTTTAATTTAAAATCCGATGCCTCTAAGTTTATCACCCTTTATTTGTATATTTATACACATAAATATGCACATACAGTCCAATCGTGATAGTCCGACACATACGGGGCCGACTCGTTGTCGGATTATCAAATATTCCGGACTACCGAAGGTTCCATTTAATCAATGTTAATTCGAAAATTATGATCAAAATGCATAATGCAAAAATAATCTTTTTATTAATATCTCTTTTAGTGAGGGAACAAAAACGTAACTGCTAAACTTAAAGAAAATAATTATACGCAAAATTTTTAGTTTTTTAATACATATGCAGTTAATATAAAACATAAACGTAAGTATATACATTATTGTAAATACATATGTAAAAACCAGCATACGATGAAACACAAAATATGAATTACGAAAGCGAAATGATCTACTTAACATATGTAATCGAGAATACTTTTTTGTTTTTTTCTTTTATAAGACTCGGCAATCACTTTTTCTTGGACCTTCTTAAGCTGGAGTACAGTTTCCATATCAACACCACGATCTTGTGACCAGCGTAGCAGTGTCGTAGCAGCCAGAGAGGCCTCGTCACTGCTGACAGTGAATTGCGTCGAAGACACCTCAACCTAGTCATTTGAGCGGCCTGCATCTTCCGGGTCGTTTTGAGCTGCCGTGAATTCTTCAATTATGTCGTCATCGGTGAAATCGGCATTAAGATTTGCCTCTAACAACCATTTTTTTAAGTCTTCACACGGTAGTCCCTCATTCGAACTAAACTTAACATTTTGATAGGAACAAACCATAGACAGAGAATCTAAAAACTGTTCGTCAGTTTCATCCTGATTATCTGGTAACTGTTCTCATAAAGGATTGTCTGGCCAAACGTTTTTCCACGATTTAACAATGTTGGAAGTTAAAATTAATTAAAATTAATTTTTTTAACCATTCGTTAGCTTCCCTTTAAGTAAAAAAGAACTTTTTTTTGCTACCATTTTGACCAAAAATATTTTTACCAAAAATGTTTTAATTTTTTCACTTTTTTCACCTTCTTAAACGCAACCTTTGGTAAAGTAGAGTCAAAAATCGAATGTCACAAGTGTGCAAACCTTTAATAATTGAATCATACTTACGAACCACTCTTCTCGGAACAAACTACCATATTTTTCAACACACCATTCCAAATGTCTTCTTCTTACTATATTATACGACTTATGTGTGCCATTGCTGACAGATTTTTGCATCTTATTACACGCCGCATGTTGCACAGTGCAATTGTTGACAGCATCATCGTAGCAACGGCAAACCGCTCCCCTTCTTAGAGTCGCTTCTTTCTTGGCGTCCTAAGCGTTGACAGTCCCAAATCATGCGTCAACGCCTTGTTTGACATTTTTGTGTTACCTTGCCACACATAGGCTGTCAGTATTGCTGTCAGTGTTGCTGCCACTCAACGCAGTTGCTGCTGCTGCACCAGCTATTGCCGTCATTGTTGCAACTGCTTGGATTTGAAGTTTTCTTTCCAAATTTTTTTATTTTTTTTTTTATTAACATACCAATTTTTTTCATACATTTTTTTGATATGCTAAATTACGACACACACACACACGCACAAGGCAATAATAGCACTTAGTATTTGCTGTAACAATCCGACATATTCACATCGTCCTCAACACAAGCGTGCAAACTCCAGCTCAGCTGGGCCGTTCGATGGATTTTTGGTTTTTTCTTCACAAAAGTGTCTGCCACCATGCAAATATTGCTGTTGCTGCATTGCAGTTTTTGTTGGTTGACTTTTTCCATACTCATCACTTCCCATGTCAAGCTTGTGACGTTGTTATTGTTGTTTCATTTGGCAGTTGTTATTTTTTCCATTGATTGTTATGAAATAAAGTGCTTACAATGCACACATTGTCTTCCTTGTTCGTTCGTTGCTGGCGTAGCAGGCTTTTCGGCCGACTTTCTATCTGCTTGCCAGTCTATCTGTCTTTCGGTACTGTCTGTTTGTCCGTCCGCCCATCATTCATTCACCGTTTTCGGTGCACTCAACCATTCATCAAACACCATTGCTTCTTCTACAGCTACTGTTGCTGCTGTCGGTATATTATTATTATTATTGCTGTTGTTGTTATTGTATCACTGTTGTTCCATTGTATTCAAATTTTTGTCAGTTGTCACTTTGTCACTCCCGAGTAGACGTAACTTTGAATAATGACTTCTACCTACATATGCAACATGTCACATTCATATGAGTGTGCACAGATTCCCAGTCGTACGGTTTGCCAGGTTACAGATTCGGGTATAAAAGTAAAGCTCCATCAGCAGCCTCAATGCTTACGCTCAGCCAATATTCGTCTCAATGATTATTTCTGGTGTGTGTTGTGAGCATTTATTTTCATTTTTATCATTTTTGATGTGACTCTTTTCTTTCGTTGATTGGATTGAAATGAATTGTGTTTTTTCATTTTTTTTATTTAGGCGCAGCGACTTCGAATGCCGGTAGGAATCTAGTAGATAATTTGAAAGTTAATAAAAGCCCTGAACTTACCTATTTGTGCTTTCATTAATTGATAGTCTCTATATCTTACAACAATATCGAACATCTTATAATACAAAACAGAAATTTTGCTCGAATGAGTTTTTTTATTACAATCTGGTAGATAACTCCATTGCATTAGTATTTCTTGTGTATGATATCCGGCAAATGCACGCCGCGGCTACGAGTTGCACGGCCCTTTCGATCAGTCCAATTTTTCGCTACTTTTTCCAATAAATCTGGCCGTATGGTGGCAATGGTGGCTTGAAAATTGCAATAAATCGATTGCTAAGAGCCCTGTATGGCAAGTGGAACCGTCTTACTCGAACAAAATGTCGTCGATGTTCAGCTAACTGAATTTATGTTTTCAAAACAAACAAAAACACCCGTTACGCCTGCTCCTTCCTCATTTCGAAAGAAATTAAGACCGATGATATCGCCAGTGCTCTGTGTACTTCGCGAACTGATTTATTTATTTTTTTTCTAAAGTAAATTTCCTTATTTTGGATGCGTTAAGCTGACGTTTGTATATTTGAGGCTTTGTCTTGTATGGTTAAGCTAATCAGGACCTGGACTTAGACGCTGGCATCTGCCTTCTGGCGGGCAAACTAGTCACGCTGGCATGTACTATCGCCAAGACCAAGGCTATGGGAGTCAACCACAATAAAGCAAGACCTACAACGGTTGACGCGTGTCCGGTGGAATTTGTCTGAAACATTGGCTGCATTAAACAAAGCAAAGGCAGCATTCGGGCGAATATATACAGTATGGGTGATTTTGCCAATCTCCAGGCGCACTAAACTGCGAATATTCAGCTCATATGTGAAATCCTCACTGTTGTACGGAAGTGAGACATGACTCGTCTCTAACACCATCACACAGAGGTTACAAACATTCGTCAGCAAATGCTTCCGCTACACCTATAAAATATTCTAACCAAATACCGTCAGCAACAACGCGCTGTGAAGATTAACGAATGAGGCGCCCATCTTACGGCAAATCAAACGCTGAAAGTGGAGGCGAATAGGTCACATGCTCAAAAAGCCACCAGATAGCATCATGAGGATGCACTGGACTGCAACGCGTAAGGGAGTAGAGGTCGCGGTCGGCCAAAGATCACTTGGCAAAGGTCGCTGTCGCGCGAACTATAGTATATAGATGCCCACATCACATAGGATGGCGCAAAAACAACATCCCAGAGCCGTGTACGATGGAAGAGTCTTGTCAAGCGGAATGAACAAGGATATAAAAAAATGCTGGCATTCATGATAACTTGTCAACCTCACTGAACAGAAATGTCAACACAGTTTGCTATTCTCAGCTGTCAATCGATAGTTCTCATCTAGCTAAAAAACACCCAATATAATGAAATCCTAAAACATGTACATTTGTACGCTAATAACTATGCACAGGATACTTCGATTTTTACAGGATTTTCGTAACTTAGCTAGTATCTCCCTAAGGTTTTCTCCGCCATTAATTGCGTAAACCTGCAAACGGGGCGTGTCGATAAGTCAAAATGTGGCTAAAAATCGTCGCAATAATTTTCAAACTGCAACAAATCCGAACTTTGCGCAATCAATTGGGGTATTGAATGATTGTCACAAAACATTGAAGTATTTACTTTGACCCCACATGAATCCAAATTATCAATTATTTCATATTGCCATTAATATGCTTGAAACAAAATTAAACTTTTTTAAATTACTCCTTGTATGAATGGTCGCTCTATGTCAAAAACCGTTAAACAGAGAAGGTTGAAAGCTTACAAGGTTTGTATATCCGCAGCCAAATTGTTGGAATCACTTCGGCAGGCACTCAATCGGGGATTCGGCAACAGAATTGTGCCCGCTCATTTCACGCAACCAGTCGTTATTCAGGCAGCAACAAAGTAATATGAGATTTTTTCTTATATCACCAACACAATCTCAGTTTTGTCGTAAACAAATCGCCGTCACATCCCAAGTGTCATCAGCAAATCAGCTCATCCTATCAAATTCGCTGAGAGCCGGTTAACGGTCTGATGATGGCCCCACCTTCTGCACTCTTTTCACCATGGGAATAGGCAGTGCTCTCTTATTTCTATATCTGTTGATTTACAACAATAATTTATTATTGTGTTGCTCACTACTCCTTCGTATATATTTTTCCTTGACGTAGAGTAGCGCATACGAAATTTCCGATGATATTTTGATATAGTGCTCGCTGCATTTGATCATTGGAGAAAACTAATGAGCATTAATAAGGCATGATTTGAGTAGGGGTGCCAGCTATACAAAGAAAAGAAAAGTAACTAATTTAATTAAAATGTTACGCTTTGGTTACTATTTTCCTATTTAAGTGCAATTAAATTCAGAAATATTTTGAAGTAGGGTTGCCAACTACCTAAAAATGAAAAATAATTAAATGCGATACACTAAACATATAAGCATATAATGTTGGTATTAAACGAAAGCTGTTGGGGTGAGATTTAATCCCGACTTATTTTGGAATAGAGTTACCCCCCAAACTAAAATTAGTTAATAAATAAATGTGATATTTGGAGGTGAGACGAAATGTGGTTGGGAATAATTTAATTAAGCAACATTTTTGAGTAGGGTCACCACTTTATTTAATAGTATTTTTTTTAGTTTGGACATTAGAACACTCATCAAGAAACTGGTTCCAAACAAAATATATTTTTAACATTCTCTAAATTAATTAAAATGTGAAATAGAGGACCATGATGTACACAACAAATGCACGAACTTTAGAATTTCATCCGGTCATACATTTTTTTCCAAGTTGGAAAATATAATTCGATTGCAAATGGCGGCATTTGGCGAAGAGCGCTAGAGTCTGAGATCTACATATATTGGTTATGTAGTGCCTTAGAAAGCTTAATACATTTGACATGGCGAATCAAGTTTGGATTCCCTCAGTAGCAGGACATATTGGCATGAAAGACACGAGATTGCTCACAAGTTCGCAATGCAGGAAGCATCACCTACTTTTATACATTGCCCCAGAGTCCTATTGCGGTTTTGGCAAGGGCTCACCGTCTACTGTGGAAAAAGAAGAGAAAGCTGCTGCTCCTATGGAACTACAATATAACAGAGAAATCAATCAGATTCGAAGCCCTCCAGAGCATTCTTAGGCTCTTACAATTGAAAACATGTTAAATTTTGCACGAGCTTGTAGCAGAAAAACTCGACAATTGTTACGAGAGTTTTCGGTAGACCTGAAAAAAACTGGAAAATCTGCAAATTGTGCAGAGAAGAAAATCAAGCTGTATGGCACAATTTTGATCATTTCCCTACGCCGATGCATAAATGCAATAGAATACAGGGTGACCAAGTAATAATGGGCGATATATTCCAATGACTTAGAGTCCATAGCTAAGTTCCTCTCCGAAGTAGTATTAAAATACAGTATCGAAGTCCTGCAAGAAGGCAAAGAGATCTTAAGGTTGCATGGCTATCTCCAACATAAGTAATAACCGGACCAAGCCACAGTAAGGCTTTGTTTGTTCAAAAAACTTTATGAAAATCAAATACCATTTGACATTTACAGTTCAGAAATTCACAATTGAGCCTGGCTTGGTCTAATAAAATGATTAGTACTTGTTTACAGGTACAAATTCAAATTGAGAACTAAAGGTATCGGACCTGGAAGAGAAGTGTATGCAAGACTCTGGAAATGATTTCGTCACACGGACGAGAACTTTTTCCCTATCTTCCGTATATTCCACATATTGCTCTGTAAGCTTGAGACCCATGATTTGATCGTTTACATACATATATTATATCATTATAGTCAGATCTGTAGCACAAAACTCGAGAAGAGGTTGAAAGCGCCGCAACTAAGCTTTTTGAATTAGTTTAAGTTATGTTAGGTTGTGGTGGCTGTCCACTACAGAACAGACTCAGGCTCATAGCGCATTGTGGTACTTCATTGAGAACTTGTCATGATTTCCCCAAAAGCTGTTTACATTGCTTTAAATATTTCAGAAGATCCCTGATTTCCACAGTGCTTAGATCTTGAAACTCAGTTCAAAAATGGAAAAAGGGCAAGCAAGAAATGTTGTTGGTTGATTTTACAGCCTAAATATAGACGCATTGCTTTTGATTCTTTTCTTTCGTAGATTAAAAGCTCACGTTCTTTCTAAGTTGCCTAGTATGCGGTAAGTAACCAAGAATGAGCATCGATAAAGCAAGAATATAGAGGTGTAATATAAGGTTGGCGAAAAAGTCTTGCGGTATTTTTATTGAATTTTCAACTGTTCATAAAATTGGTTATAATAATGCGATTTAAGTCAAATATGCGCCGTTTTGTTCGATGATGAGTTCCCAACGTGATGTCAACTTCATAATGCCCCTCTTATAGAAGCTCGCTTCCCTATTGCCAAAAAACTCGGAGAGCCAATTTTCACAGGACTCTCTTGTGGACAATTTCCGACTACCAAGCTCGTTCGCCATGGACAGAAATAGGTGGTAATCACTTCGTGCGAGATCCGGACTATACGGTGGATGCAAAAGAACCTCCCATCTGAGCTCCCGGAGCTTCTGGCGCGTCACCAAAGATGTGTGTGGCCTGGCGTTGTCCTGATGGAAGACAATTCGGCCTCTGTTGATCAAAGATGGACTCTTCTGCATGAGTGCTGCATTCAAGCGGTCCAGTTGTTGGCAGTACAGGTTCGAATTGAGCGTTTGACCCTCTAGCTCTAGCTCTAGCGTGAACCGATGCGACGAATACAACTAGAACTACGCGCTTGCAAAGACAAGCTTGCGGAAATACCGCAAGACTTTTTGGCCAACCTTATAGAAACTATCTGTGGCGCCATGCCTCGCGAATCTGACAGGTAGAGTTTGTTCAAGAGATTTTAATTGTTCAGCTAAAAATACTGCAAATGAAGAGCCTTTCAAATTTCCAAACTGAAAATCCAGTTTTCATCCAATAACATCAAAGAAAAGATATTATCATTAATATATTTCTAGGTTCAGATATCCTTTATATTATATATTATATATATATATGTAATATTGATTTTTGATATGATTTTCGTTCTATTACTTCTTGTATTTTTTTTTTAGTTTTTAGTTATAGTGAAACTTTTGTTCGATTCTTATGACTATAAAAAAGTCAATACTATTCCTTAGAACATGTTTTTTGCAGGAGATTTTGTTAAAATTTTGATTTTTAAATTGGCAAATCTATATAACTATATTGACTACCATAGTGACAGCAGACTGCACACTTTTATTCGAATCTTTTGCCGCTTTTGCATTTCATTAATACCGACGTAAAAATTAAAGTGGAATAAATTTTTCTCCGGCTAATCGGGTTCCTAGAAATCGAAATAATTTAATTGACATATTCGACAATTGATCTGCAAGAGCATGCCCCATACTCGACGCCCATATTACCAGAACGGAATCTTCGCAGCATCCGCTTTTGCATTGCATTTGATAGAAAATATTTAGGTCGATAAACGGTACACATTTTTTAGCAGATTGCTTCGATTTTTCATCTAGGTCGTGGTGATACTGATTAATGTATCAAAGTTTATCTGTTTGGCTTCATCAAATACAAAAATATTAACGAATTTGTTTCGAGGCTTAATTTCACCTTTAAATCGCCTTCACGTGATATGGCGCCCTTAAGAAATATGCCGGAAAGCGTTCAAAACTGTTTTACTTCACTTAATATACAGGTAAGATTAAATAATTTATTTCCCAGTTGGCGAATTTTCTGTTGAATATCGCCTGAGGTTTGTGAAACCTGGAACTTTTCCTACAAACCCCAGTGCAGCTGCCGCTCCACTCGAGCACAGAAACTTGTACGAACTTTTCGCTGGTGCCAAAAATTGTCATCAAATGAGCTTGTATTGTTCAATCAAATGTCGCACGTCACTGCCACTGCAAGCAAGAAGCTGAAGAAAACGGTATTGAATTGTTGCAACCCCATGACCCGACCGCCCTTTTTGAATGCAAAATATGCAGCACAATGATGGATGTGTTCAATTGTTCTCTGCAATTTGATGATGGACCATTTTGTATAATGGACAACAGATTTGCATTTGACCGACAATCGTTGGCATAAATTTTACACCAACAGCCTCAAGTGTTTATGTAGGTATGTATATGTGTACATGCATTCATATATTTGACAGTACGGCAAAATTTACCATTTATTGACTTTTAAAAGTCACTAAATTGCATACCTCAAATTGCAAGAAACCCAAATTTTTGTTTGCAGGTGCTTTGCTTTTTGTTTTTTGCTTTTGTTAACAGTAACATTTTGTTACGAAGGCATATAATTCGAACTGAAAAATTACACGACACTAATTACACTTTTAGTGTTACTTAAGCGGTGGTCATTAGCGTAGCGTGGCATGCATTTGGGCACTAAAAACTTTGCCTTTATTGGGCGTTGGTAGTCATATATTTTCGAAAAGGATTCAGACTTTTCGGTTGCGAATTTATTATGTTTTGTAGCAAATTACGTACGCACTAAGCATTACCAATGTGGCAAGAAGAGCTGCAAGATGATGGATTGCAAATTACAGCCGCAGGTTGGAGGAATTCAAGTGCTGAAGCAATAAACAGTGAAAGAGTAGAAAAGAAAACCAAAAAACAAATCAATGAGAGGTTTTCGTCAGTCAGCTTAGTGACGAGTTAAATTTTTATACTCCGGCAAGCTGCAAATTTAGCAAAGGAAAGCATGTCTTTTGTACCCACGCCCATTAGTTCACTAGGGTATTTTATTTTTTTTTAGTTAATGGTTATTTCTAACAGCCTCACAAAGTTAGGATAGGTCATTACATATATTCAGAGAGATGAGAGAAATTACTCAGACATATTGAATTGTCTTTTTGGCCGTCCGCGAAGTCGACAATTCGATTGAAAATTCAGATATCTGAAGAAGCTATACGAATTCGGCCCGAGGCAGATTGTTATTGGAAAAGAGCAAGAGTAGAGAGTAATCACACCCACCCTTAAAACGGTGAAAAATCAAAATATTTCGATAACTTGAAAAAAACAGTACAGGGTTGTTAGTATTCGACAGACCCATCTGGCAACCCCGTATCTTTTGACAAAGACGTCAGATCGCTTAATGACATACCGCGTTGGAAGCGTCAGTCCAAGCAGATTTTTACCATGGAACAGTACACGCCACGTGAGCGCTCCCAAATTGTTGAAATTTACATCCAACAAGAGAAATCAATTGTGAAAACTCAACGTGCGTATAAAAAATTAAATAATGTGAAAAGTGCGCCTTCTAAGAACACCATTAAACGTTTGTACGAAAGGTTTTCGACTGGTGATGCAACCAAGGCGATCGGATGAGAATATTGCTCTTGTACGGGCCAGTGTTGAGACGTCGCCAAGGACATCCCAAAATCGCCGTTCTCAGCAGTTGGGCATTGCTCGGACAACTTTACAACGAATTATCCGCATTGGTTTGCATTTATTTCCGTATAAGATTCAATTGACGCAAAGATTGTTGCCTGCGGACAAGCCTCGTCGATTGGAATGGGCCGAAAAAACACATGGGTCCGTCGAATATGGGCAACCCTGTAGATCAAATTGGATGTGCATATGGGATGATTTTATAAAACGAAGTTTCAAAACTGGCGTGCCCAATTTTAAGTTAATGTTTCAATTTTACCACCAAACTTGGCAGACATATTGGATTTAAGCTTCCTACGAATAATTTTAGAAAGTATTGAAGTGGAACAAAAATCATGTTCAGGTTTCATATGAAAGAAATTATGATTACAGGCCGTATATAATAAAATTACCGCTGTTATGTAAATATATAGGAGAAATTTTGGTTTCCTCCCGTCCACCTCTCAATGCGTTTGCCTGAAGAGTAATTGATAATGACTCTTAAATATCTATGGATGTAACCATGACTATTATTATGGCTATTATTTCGGCACATGATTGTACTCGATGACTAAGAATATGACAGTGACTATGACCATGATCAAGATTATGACTATGATTAGGAATTTTTTTTTCAAAGGAGGCTAAAATCGAAAATGTCAGAAACATCATCAAAGGTGCCGTCGCACCAGTGGTATTTGGGGCATGCCTTATAACAGTCCTCCCTTCTCGGCTAATCCTCCCTGGGACTGCTAAAATCATTTCATTAAGGTTTAGCCATGTTTATGCTTTCTCGACAAGGCAGGTATCTGCGTCCAGGTTCCTCTCTTAATTGAGTATTGGGGTTATACGCTATCGATAGCCTCCATTGGTTTGTGACCAATGGGGCATCGTTACTCGATATCGACTTGTTTTCTGTTTGGGTTCGACTTGAGGCTTTACCTCACGCTACGTGCCTGTCGTTCGTTCGTGAATACAGTCACTCCTACAGCAGATCTGTTTCAAAATAGCTTCTTTGGCGACGCATCTGTTGGGTATTCCTTATCGGTCGCATTCGCTATGCTTCCGCTTTGCGCACCCATTATAAGTTTCGGAGTTTTATTACTATCCTTTCTGCAAACTGTTTTACTGCTTCCCATTTTTCTTTCGAGATTGGATTTGGACGAACCGCGGCCTTAGAAGCAATGTTGGGTATACCGGCAGGGCCTGAGGCTTTGTTATTGCTTATTCGAACCAGCCTGTTCAGCACCTCTGCTACCGATACTGCAACCTACGTATTTATCCTTATGCACGCTCACGCCATTTTTACCATTCTGTTGGGGAAAGAGCACTGCGTAGCAGCATATGGAGGTAGACACGGCGTTTACATACAGCTTCCGGCAGAAAATGCTAAGAGGACCCTAGTTCTGGGGCATCTTAGAGTTGGCTGGATAAGATGTCGAGTCTCGGAAGTAGTGTCACCCAAGCACTGCTATAGATGTTGGAGATATGGACACGTTACCACAGCCTGAAAGGAGCCTGATCGCACTAACAGAGCAGAAGGTGCGGTGAAGCAGGTCACAAAGCCGTAGATTGCAGAAAAAAGAGAAATGTGCATTATGTAAAGGCGCACATGCAGCAGAAAGTGCAAGTACGTTATAAAGAGGCTGTGCGGTCGCGCAGAACATGAAACTACTTCAGCTTAATATTAACCACTGCAACACGGCACAGGGCCTCCTAGATCAATTGGAGACGGAAAAAGGATTGATGCGGTGCTGATAGTGCCTAAAAACTCGCATAGGTAAATAGAACCTTGCTGCGATTTGGGTGACCGGAAACAAAGCTGCTCTATGTAGGATGACGGCAGAATACGAGGGATTCACCTGGGTTAAAGGTGTTACGCGCCACCTCGTTGGTCAATCGAACAATTTGAAAGAGTGCCATTACTTATGGAAACCGAGCTGAGCGGAAAACGACCAATAATAATTACTGTAGACTTCAACGCTTGGTCTACTACATGGGGAAGTGAAAACACCAATGTAAGATGAAGGGCTACCGAAGAAGGATTCGCGGGCATGAATATGGTACTTCTGAACGAACCCGGAGGACACACATTTCCCAATGGGAGAGGGCAATCTGTTGTTGATTTAGCCTTTGCAGATCGTCTGACTGCAATAAAAGTTAGGTGGAAACTGGTGGACGATATCTACACTCATAGCGATCATCTTGCAATTGTACTGCGGGTAAGCCTCGCCATACCAAAGTCCAGCAGCTTGCATGGAAACGAGCGTCTTTCAAAGAAAGCGCGTTCTGCGAAGGATGGCAAAACTGCGAAATGGAGTCCGATTCGGCAGAGATGATGTCAAGAATTATAGAGAAGCGGCTAATGGCAGCATGTGATGCAGTAATACCCAGATACAAATCTGTCGCCTGTCAACCGGTGTACTGGCGGTCAGATGAAATAGCAGATCTGCGAGAAATATGCAAGAAGGCGAGAAAAGGATACCACAGAGCAAGAGCAGACCGTTTTTCGAATAACTGCCCGAATGATTCCGAGTGCAACGCCGAAAACTAAGAAAAGCCATTGGAGCGAATAAAAAGAAGTGCTTTAAAAAGATCATTGGTAGCGTTGATGACAATCCGTGGGGTCATGCGTACAAAGTGGTGAAAGCAAATATTAAAGGTTTTAAATGCCCTCAACCAACAAGCCTTATTCTGCTAGAAACAACTATAACTAGGAGTATGAGTATGACTAGGACTAAAAGTAAGGGTACGACTATGATTGTGGCCATTAGTTTAACTATGACTTTGCCCATAACCATGACTGTTCTCATGCCTGTAACTATGGCAATGATCTACACTAATGACTTACTAACTAAAACTAATACTAATGACTATGACTATCACTATGACTATGACCACCACTAAAATTTTGAATGAGACCATAGCTATGATAATGACTATGACTACGATTACAACTAATACTTTGAAAAGACTATAACTATGACTATCACTATGCCTATGACCACCACTAAAATTTTGAATGAGACCATAGCTATGATAATGACTATGACTACGACTACAACTAATACTTTGAAAAGACTATAACTGACTTTTACTATTGCCATGACTAAGACTAAAAATGAAACTAAATCTAAGACTAAGCCTAAGACTACTACGACTACTATGACCAGACAAATGCCTATGAATATACCTAAGGGGATGACTGTGACAAATTTCATTACTATATTTACGATTATGACTGTGACTAAGCCCAGGACTATATCCAAGACTAGAACTAACATCAAGCCTACATAATTTCGCTAAAAACATGCGCCGGGTATATAAATTTCGGCACCGTCCGAGCTTAGGCACTTCTTTTTTTTAATATTATATTTTAGGCACATATTTAGCCCTTTCTTTTAGCATCCTTTTTTTATTGTATTCTTCCTATTGTTGCTCGTTACAAAAGTGGTAAAGGTTTTGTCAATATTTTGACTGCTCGGATTGCCTTCGAAAGCTTGTGAATGCGCATTTGCCAGTCCATGACTTTCACATTTCATGCTGCATTTTTCGCTCTTTGCTTATTGCGTTTCCTTCCACTCAACTTCTCACTCGTGCGGCAAACGCATTGCGTTGCCAATTGGCGATGCAAAGTTTCGATTACGTGAAATGCAGTTTCGCAGAAAATTTCACATTTGTTTTTAATTGTCCACAGCAGCAGGCGACGGGAGTTGTTGAGGCTGCAGCAATTGGTGTTTATACTGGGAAGCAAAAAAAAAAAAATTAAGATTCTTGGACTGCTTGTTGTTTGTGTTTGTCTTCTTCTCATTGTTTAACATTTATTTCAATAACATATACCTACATGCACATATACATACATAGATACATATATTCAATAGCAGTTGCTATCGTCGTTTACGTTATTGTGGCTGTCGTTGTCGTTGCTGTTCAACGCGTCCGTGTACAACAAGTGAGAAATTACACGCACATTAATTCCCTTCAATGGGTTGGCAAATTTACCGGCTGCCGCTTTATCTCCCTTCGCTTTATCGCCCCTCAAAAACTTACTTTCGTTAGCCCCTAAAAGCGCAAGCGCCTATGCCGCTTCGTACAATGGCGCTGCTGTTGCGTGGCCACGATGTAAAGCACGCGATTTGTAATCTTTTTGTTATGCTGATATTCATTCCAACCCTGCCCCCTTCATATTCCCGTTTGCACAGCTCATTTTCTTATTTTACGCGCGATATGCAAGGTATCAACGCAGCTTCACCCAGAAGTCGGCATTTTCAGCACTTGCCGCCATTGCCTTGCCATCTCTCTGCCTACAACTTCATCGTTGTTTATTTGTCCCCTGCTCAATGCTCATCTTCCTGCTTCCTTTTTGCTGTTGATTGCATTCATTTTGTTTATTTTATTTTTAATTTTTTTTGCCTCCGATGCTCATTTTCATCTTCACGCTCGCGAAGAAAGATGTTCGTCATTAATTAAAAGCAAAAAGAAATTTTGACATAATTTGATATGGGCCGGAAAGTTACGCTTATTTATGTGCATTGCAGTCACTAAAGGCTTCGCTTGCTACGTGGAATGAGTACATTCGAAAAACAGATGCGGCATGGAAATGGCTGTATGTAAATAACAGAAGAAGGCGTAGTCGCTCCTCTGCCGGCAAAAAATGTCTCGTAAATCATTTTTGTACACATTTTAAATTGTTTTCTTTTGCAATTTTTACTCTTCGCTACTATGTTTTAATTTAGCGGAACCGACCTTAATAAACGTTAAATCGAAAAACATCTGCCAAGAAGCTGAATTGTCGCAGGGAGCAATTGACTTTTAGAGGTCATCTATATTTGACTGAAAGCTCATTTTGTTTAAGAGGGAATATTTTTTGAAAATTATACCCCACATTAAATAAATGTAGCACAGGGACTTATTGACAAGTTTTGAGTTAATTATATTATATAAAAAATTTAACATTTTCATTAAAATCTAAAAATTTTAATTAAAAGTTTTAGGAAAATTTTGATTATGCAAGGTTATAGCTAATCGAATTATGATGCAATAAATTGAAAATTTGAAGAGACTCAAAAATCGCTTTGATGTTGGACAACTCTTTTGCAGACAACGTTGAGTGATTTCTTCCGTATAAAAAATTTCTAGGGTTCGTTATACAGTCTGTGTCAGAAGAAAAGAACCGGTTTTCTTTTGTATCTTCAAGATATTGGGTAGTAAAAAAAGTCGTTTCGTATTTTGTCAATAGATGTCGTTGGAGTCATCTATCTCCAGTGCTACCAATCACATTGTGTCGTTTCATTTGGTGTTAGAAAGGTGACATTTTAAGTTTCATTTAACCAAAAAAAATTAAATTCGGAGACGTTGAAAAAAAGTTATAGCTGTTAAAAAATGAGTGAAAATAATGAAGAAATTCGCTATATTTTGAAATTTTTGTATAAAAAAGGGAAGAATGCCATGCAAGCCACCAATGAAATTTGTGAAGTTTCCGGGACGATGCTGTATCAGTTCGTGTCGCACAACAATGGTTCGCTTGCTTCCGTTCTGGAAATTTCGATGTGAAAGATGCACTTCGCTCCGGTCGACCTATCGTTGAAAAAGTCGATGAAATTATGGAAAAGATTGACCAGGACCGTCACATGAGCTGCCATGACATCCCCAAGGCACTAAACATTCTTCATCAAATGGTTTTGAACCATTTAAAAAAGGCTGGTTACAAAAAGAAGCTCGATGTTTGGGTACCACATGAATTGTCTGTGAAAAATTTAATGGACCGAATTAACATCTGTGATTCTTTGCTGAAACGAAATGAAATCGAACCATTTCTGAAGCGAATGGTAACAGGAGACGAAAAGTGGATCAAATGCGACAATAATGTGCGAAAAAGATCATGGTGCAAGGGTGGTGAAGCTCAACAAATGGTCGCAAAGCCAGGATTGACGCCTCGAAAGGTTATGCTGTGTGTTTAGTGGGATTGGAAAGGAATCATCCACTATGAGCTGCTCCAGCCTGCTCGAACGATTGATTTTACACTTTACTGTCAACAACTGATGAGATTGAAACAAGCTATCGAAAAAAAACGGCCAGAACTGATCAGCAGAAAGGACGTCGTCTTCCATCAGGGCATTGCTAGGCCAGACACATCTTTGATGACTCGGCGAAAACCTCGAGAGCTTGGCTGGGAAGTTTTAATGCATCCACCATATAGCTCTGACCTTGCACCATCGGACTACCATTTGTTTCGGTCAATCCAGAACTCCCTTAATGGAGTACAGTTGGCTTCAAGAGAAGCCTGTGAAAATTACTTGTCGCAGTTTTTCGCCGAGAAACCACAAAAGTTTTACACTGATGGAATAATGTCTCTAGAAGAAAAATGGCAAAAGGTGGTCGACCAAAATGGTACATATTTGGTTTCATAAAGTTCATTATAAATATAAAAAAAATGAGTTGAAGTTTGATTAGAAATACGAAAAGACTTTTTCGACTACCCAATATATTTCGTTCTGCTTTTTGCTGCATAATAGTGCCACTCAAGGGATAGGACGCCAGTGCTAACTGAGGTTAGTGTCGTTCGAAATTTTCCCGCAGAACTAAACAAAAATGAGTGAGAAGTACGCGAAGAGTTTTGTAGCGGGATTTTTATGCACACATTCGAAAGGGCCGAAATTATCTTACGCCGCGGCTGCAAAAGTAATTAAAAAATCAAAAAAGTTTGTTGTGATATGGAATCAGTGGTGTAAGGTGCAAAAATGTTGATGACTTTTCAGAGCGCAGCTTGAAGCGAGTGACGACAAAAAAGCAGGATAAAGTGATCGTCCAACTTTTTAAGCGGGACCCTTCTCTGTGACTACACCAAGCACGATTAGTTCTTGCTAAAAAGGGAATAGATGTGAGTATCAACGCCATCGAAGGTCGACTGAAGGAGGCGAATATATCCTACCGTCCCACATCATCAAAACCACTGCTCTCAGAAAAACTCATTGAGAAACAACAAAACAAGAAAATGGTGTCACAGTATTGGACTGGCCTTCCTAGTCCCCAGACGCCAACCCCATTGAAAATGTGTGGGGAGCTATGAAAACGTATTTTGCCGGAAGGCTAGTCCATGATTTAAAGCAACTCGTGCGTCAAGTTCGCAAAATCTAGTCCTGTTTGTCGACGAGCTATGCAAAAAACTGGTTCAAAGCATGAAGAAGATGCCAGACTATACTCGACAACGAAGAAGACTACACGGCTTATTGAGTAATGGCAACGCAAAGCTGTGTACATACTTTCATTTAAAAAAATTTGAGTATTTATCTTTTAAACTTCATGAGTAATCGCGCTTCCTTTTTTCTGCCACAGACTGTATGTACTTACTTCTGTTAAAAATTGTAGGATAAGGCTTTTGCAGACGGCCGAGAAGTCGTGGAAGATTTGCCCCGAACTGGCCGCCCATCAACGTCTTCAACAGATGAAAATGTCGACAAAGTCAAGGAAATGATTGGAAAACCATCATTTAAGTTTAAGGGAGGTAGTTCGTGACCTTAGCGTGTCTCAATTTGCAACATTTTACACCATCATTTAGGCATGAGACGCGTGGCTGTTCGACTCGTTCCAAGAGAGAGAATTGCTTTAAAAAAATGCATCGGAAAAACGTGGCTGAAGTCATGTTTAGGCAAGTGACAAGTGAATTCGGGCCCAACGTTTATCCAGCGCATCATAACAGGTGATGAGACGTGGGTATATGACTTTGACATGCAAAACAGTAACAGGCTGAATGGCGCTAACCATATGAGCCGAAATCTAAAAAACCACGTCAAAGTCGGTCAAAAGTGAAAGTCTTCCTACTCATTTTCTTTCATTATTATGGTGTTGTGCACTCGAAATTCATTCCAAATGGTTCTACGATAAATAAAGAATATTACAATATTTGGAAGTAATGGGACGTTTGAGAGAGAATGTGCGTAGGAAAAGGCCTAATTTGTGGAAAGAAAACTCAGAGATCTTGCACTATGATAACGCGCCGTCTCACAAGGCTCATATTGTGAACAGTCTTTTGCCCAAAAACTCGACAAATATCATCGAGCAACCACCGTATTCACCGGATTTGGCCCTCTGTGACTTTTTTCTTTTCAGAAAACTTAAATTGCCACTTCGCGGCGGCTGCTTTGAGTCAATAGAGGCCATTAAGGAGCTGAAGAAGATCTCTCCAAACGCGTTTAAAAGGTGCTTTGATGACTGGACTAAACGTTGGCTTATGTATATTGTTTCGAATGGAGCCTATTTTGAAGGCGAAAAAATAGATTTTGATGATAAAACAATTTATTGAACGATTCCCGGTACTTTTTGACAGAATATATTATATATACAAAAAGGGACAAGACCGCCAGAAAACAAAAATGCCAAAACCCAACACGATTTTGTATTCATACTCATGTCTTGTAAAACCGAAATTCAATGGGCTAAAACTCTATTTACCCGAAACTTTTATAAAAATTCTGATTAAAAAGTATGAAATTTCGATGAAGATTAGGTTAGGTTAGCCTGGTTGGCAACAAGCCACGCATAGACCTTTTCGTCCCTAGCGATACCAGATGGAGACCGACCTGTATGAATACTGAAAGTAGATATCATGTAGGATACCAGCGCTTTTGTCAAATCTAAGCAGCGCTGGAAGATCCGCTTTTGAGACGAGAGGAGAACACGCCTAGACTCAAAGTATTTATTAATAAGCAACGAGACCGTTAAGACGGAATGGGATCAACGAATTCCATCGAGCGCAAAGCAAAACGTACGAAAGCTCTCTGAACAAACTCTAATCTATGAATATAGACTGCATGAAACGGTCTCCAAACGAATACCATGTATTCTAACCTGAACCGAACTAAGGACAAGTACAACAGTTTGAAAGTATAGGGATTAGAAAACGAAGAACTATTTCGAAGAATAAAGGCTAACATTACAAACGATTTAGAAACAATAAAGTTTATATGGGTGGTGAAGTTGAGCTTGGAGTCAAAATAAACACCCATAATTGACTTTAGCGGCGAGTTCTCGATGTATTAATGTTTAGGGACAAACAAGGATTACGCACACACCAACTACTTCTATAAGTTATTCAACTCACACTGGAGAATAGATCTGGACATTTAATTTCGTAATCGATTTTTAGATCCGCGCATAGAAGAAAATTATACAACGAAAAACAGGAGAAAATATCGTTAATGAAGAGGATAAATAGTAGCGGATTTAGGACAATACCTTGGGGAACACCAGACGAAGTGACGAAGACGAAGTCGAACGACACAGGGCCTATTATTAAGATAGGAAATTAACCATTTAGGAAATAGAGAGTGAAAGCCTAAACTCTTAAGTTTAGCTATTAATATTGGGTGAAATACCCTATCAAATGCCTTGGAGAAATCTGTACCGATCGCATCTATTTGGAAACCTCTTTGAAATGTTTCAAACAGTCCTCCGTAAAGACAGCTAAATTCGTTAATGTAGATCTATCTGGAATGAACCCATGTTGATTGGGATATAACAAATGTTTAACAGCAAAGAATATTTAGTCTTTCACTATATACTCAAGTAATTTCGAAACAGTAGACAGCATTTTCAATATTATATTCATTGCCGCTTTTAAAGACAGGCGTAGTGAAAGTTAATTTCCAGTCTTCAATGGTACGATAAACACTTCTGTTGCATTCAAAATAAATTTGATTTCCTTGAATTAGGTGATGTGTCTGTTGGACACTACGGCTCAGGTACGTTGGAAAAGCATACTGGATAGTTAAGGGTTAAATGAAATTTTACTCGGATGTGCGCGGGTATACAAAATTTGGTCCGTTTGGACCGAATTTAGCATTTTGTAACTGGTTCCACATGTAATTATAAAATACTGCAAAAAGGAGATTTATAAAAAGTACTTCTATTTACTTATTACATTGTATTACATCCATCTCCACGCATTCACGCTTATCATGGCAGCATACTCAGTCTATCCATTTTCGTTTGGCATTGGATGCGCCGCCACTGAGGTGGCTGATTACCACCTACCGCCAACCTAAGCTTTTTTGTGTTGTTTTGTCTTTTGTTTGTTGGCACTATTGGCTCACGTGTTGCACGAAAGTGTCGGTGGTTTTTCTCAAATTCACACATTGTTAGCAGCAATCGTGTGGTGTAACATCGACAATAACAAAATAGCACTTACAATAAATGGAATTAAAGGTGTGAAAGAGGTGTTTGGAATTTGTGGCGCTTCTTCTTCTACTTAAGTATTGCTCTGCTACACAGTGAGTAGTAGCGTTCGCGTGCACATACAGGCGACGGCCATCGCCAACGATTTAAAGCATTTTTTCTAATTTCTCTAATAAGAGGCGCGCAGGCGCAGGCATTCAACTCGCAAGCTCACCAATCCAGCTTCGGCGCGCGGCATTTTGTTGGCTGAACGTGCATTATCGGCATTTGCTGATCAGTTGCAGTACAAGCGAACTGCAACAATTGCCTGCTGCTGCTGCTGACGTTTGCGACATGATTTGGGCTGGAAAATGTTGCACACGCTCCACGCCAGCCAAACACCGGCAGATACAGCGGCGCAATGGCGATTGCAAAAGCGACATTGTTGTAATGGCATATGTTGACAATGCCACAAAACACTTTGTGCTGCAAAAAAGTAGAGGATAACAACTTCAAAAAAATACAAATGCACTAAAAAAGAACAACAAAAACTATTTACATTCTTAGTTTGAGGGTTTACACTTACAGTTCGTACATCGTCGGCCCTGCAATCAGACAAACATACATGCAAACATATGAGCTATGCTGTACGCGGTCTAAAGAAATGATCTTGCTGCATGACGTTGCACGTTGCCGCCGTGCATGCCGCAGATACCAAAACAAACCGTGCGACGTGCAAGAAAAGCACTTCAACATACTCATATATGTACGTACACACACACACACACACACACACATACTATTGTGGGTATAAGCATGTATTTATATGTACACATGTAGATGGAGCTAAATGTGTTGCAGCAACACAAAAGTGGGCGCCCAAGGTGAAATTGCATGGCGCAAAGAACGGCGTTGCAAGTTTGTTTGCTGTTTGTGTGGCACAGTGGTGCTGCAGTGATATGGTGGGGCGCGGTGCAGCAAACACGTGTACCACTTTAAAGTCGTGCGAATGCAATCTATTCGAGATCATGTATTAATTGCACGACTTTATTGCTGCGACGGTGGCTCAAACGCCCCTGCATGCCTGAATAACTTTTCGTCCAACCTCTGCCTGCTGCCCGCTGCCCGCAGCTCATTCGCCGCTCTTCTATAGGCAAAGAGCGCTCACTTGCGCGATTGTTATGCGACATTTGTCGGTCCGTCGATCTGTATTGCATTTTAAGTTCGTTGTTTGCAGCGTTTGGCTATTGAGTTCTGTTTTTGTTTTTGTTTTCACCTTTATTTTGGTTCCCTTACAGAGTAGCAAATATGTCAGGTGCATAGTTCAGGCGATTTTGGTCGCGTTCAAACGTGCAAATGGCCTTTGAAAAAGTTTTTATTCTTAGTCACATTTGAGTGCTCTCCAGAGTGCACAATAATTATGTTTTGAATGCAACTTGCATGGATAATTTTGTTGAACAGTGTGGCAGAGGACCGCAGCTGCTATATCGGTTTCTAATTTTGTTTCGTTATCAAGTGTCAAAAAGCCGTTTAGAGCATTGCTTGCAAACAAAACGAAATATGGTGAATTTTTATAATTCTCCACTAAGGGAATACCCTATAAAATATACCGCACCTAATGTAGAACTGGTTACCCAAGCTCCGTCAGAATTGGGAAGGTCTTCTCGGAGCCATTGAATATGAAACGAGGTTCCAGAGAAGGCTACTTTCTATCATGCGATTTTTTTAACCTGAAATTGGAGAAGATAGTGCGAGCTGCAGAATTGAACAGAGCGGCGTAATTTTTTACAAGTACAGTAATTTTTGGTAAGTACAGATTTGAAAAAGTAGAGAAATTCGTCTACTTGCACAGCAGCATCAAAATCGTTAAAAACGTCATCTGCCTTGCCACCCAGTACTCCTTTGGACTAAGTAGGAAATTGAGTAGTAAAGTCGTCTCTTGACGAACAAAAATCACAATTTATAAGTCGCTCATCATGCTCGTCATATTACATGGCTCAGAAGCATCGACGATAACAACACCTAATCCACGGTCCTTGAAGTATTCCAGAAAGAGATTATGCAGCGGATTTATGAATCTTTAAGCGTTGACGATGACGAATATCACCGACGATCAAGCGATGAGTTGTGTGAACTGTACAGTAACATAGGCATAGCGCAGCGAGTTAGAATTCATGGCTAGGCGATGTCATAAAAATGAACATAAACGCTACAGCTCTGAAATGATTCGATGCGATGATAAGTGGATAAGCAAGTGGAGGACCACCACTGAGTTGGAAGGACCAAGTGTAGAAGGATCGTACTTTACATTTCCTTTTGCAATAATAAAGAAGAAAGGGAAGTATCCCGATCTAGCTAAGGGATACATCACCAGAAGACACACCGCCAACACACGGAGAACGTCGATTATTTTTCTACTTTAGTGAGCCGATTATCGGCTATGAGATATTGCTACGACAACTTGAGAGTAAAAAAATTAGCATTCATTTTGATCTATTGGATTGAAACATATCCACCAGGAATGACAGCGGTTGGTCTTTTGGCCTTGTTAAACATTTTTTTTATCAGGAAAAAAAAACCATTACATAACAGGCGCTTCAGGGCTTTAATTTTTCTGAGAAAGTGTTTTGATTGGGCAACTCATTGTATTTGCTCCGAAATTAACTGTTTGCTGCGCATAACGTACGATTTATACCAGAGACCTTCATGGACAACTCGACGGATCAGACCATCAGAAACTATAAGCACCTTCGCAAGGGCTGTCATTGCTTTTCAAATGATCGCTGGCATTTGTTGAATAAATTTTGCAGATCGGACAGAGTCAGAATGTTCCTCGAGTTTTTTGCGTTTTGAAACAGATTCTGAATCGTCTTCTGATGCTTCCGCTTCACGTTTAAACTCATGAACAAAGGTTGTACTTAAGAAAATTAAAGATTTCTAAATCGGTGTGATTTGCGAATATAGCGATAACTACATGTCTCTTCATTTCTTGAATTAAGTTGTAGTCCTCCATGTCTTATCTAGAAAAAAAAAACAAAACGAAAAATAATTGTTGCGGAAAGTTAAAGCCTATGTCTTCAACCAATGTTCACACCCTGTATTATACGAGTACTCGTATACCCAAGTTTATGCTTTACTAGTTACTTTAAAAAGTTTTTTGTAAAAAAATTTTAGTTTTAGTCCACAATTAGGTCTTGTCGCTTCAACAGGGTCACTCAATATGAGTACAAATAATATTTACTTATGTTTATACGGGTAAGTACATAATATATATGTCTGTGCACATCAAAATACCTAGAGGAAGACTTGAAATATTCGCTAATAAGAAAGATGAAATGTTGTGTTTGATACACAAATCAGGTATGTTATGTTATGTATGTATGCATATACGTTTTTATGTATACACAAACTCACGTATTTAGTAATAGGTTTGCGATTGACGGTAAAACTAAGTGCCAGTGTATTTCATTGTATTCGCTCTGGAATTCTAATTCTAGGTCAAGTGCTTTCTGATTTCTGCTGCCAGTAATGGCATTTGAGGTGTTTTGACTTAGTTCGCCCACTTCAAAGCCACATTTCTATCAAACCCAAACAAGGAGACTTCAGTTGCAGTTTATTCTCATTTTCTAACCCAGATATTTCCATATACAGACTTATGCAGGCATGCTTGTAAGTCTTTAACCGACTTTATGTATATACATACATATGTTTATGTAAGTCCTAGTTGATTTTAATATTTGTCATATTTCCTCGTAACTTTGTTAATGGCCCTCAAAATTTCTTTATTTTCTCTCCACCACTGTATGGCTACTCCCTTTCGTAAGTGTTTGTAGCAAAGTGTTGGCATGTAATTTCTTCTTTATTGCATGGGTGTGTGTTATTGACAAAAAAATTGTGTTGGCTTGTTCTTATGGCCAGCAATTGCGGCATTATCGCAGTTTCATGGCAACGGTATGGAGACCCTCCTTCGCACCACTGTGCCGCCTCCCATCTCCCACCATTCATTCGATAATGTCAGCAATAGTGATTCGACTGGCTACATTGGTGGTTTAAACGCTCCTGTGATGATGGCAACGCCATTACGAAGCTCTCTCACACTTTTTCACTAATAGTTGTGTGTGTTTTTGTGCAACTAAGCAATTTCCATTGAACAAAGTTTGCCACAAATTTGAGGTTTGTATGGCAAAAGCAGGTCAATTACTTTGCTTTACTAATCTGGCGGCAACTATTTGGCATCGGTGCGGGTGGGGGTTAATTGCAAGCTTTTGCAGCAAACCATTATTCGAAAAAAGCATTGAAAAAACCAGTGCTAGTAATAAATTCGTAAAACTTTGTTTTTATCACAAAGCAATTAGCTAAACTGTAGTATTACCTAATAAAATTCTATTGGAATTAGTGAATTGCATAATTAAAGATGATAAACCATGTCATAGAAAAAGTTTGCTCTTGAGCACTTATAATAATTATTGACAAAGTAATATGTAATAGATTCCAGATATTTACGAGATTTGTTCTCAAAATAAGGTGAATTTTCAAATTTCGCGGGCTACGTACATTTGACTTTTGATTATTGATTTTTTTATGTTGGTACACTCGTCGATATGTTCACGGTTTTAGCAATATTGCACGTTTAGTTTGTTTGTGAGAGGCATAAATAAGACGATTGTTTTGCGTGTTCGGCAATTTTCTGCTATCGATTCTTGGCTGTCTTGGACTCTTACATTGGGACGATGCCATAACCATATACCCACGATTCGTCACCAGTTATGACCCTTGTAAGGAAATCTGAGTCATCCTTGACGTTATTCAACAATTCCTGAGCTGTGCTCATGCGACGTTGTTTTTGGTCTAAATTCAGTAATTTGGAACGAACTTCGCTGCCACACACTTCATGCTCAAAATTCCCGAAAATATTGCATGGCATGAGCCAACCAATTTGCCGACATCCTCAGCAACTTCTCTAATTGTGATTCGACGATTCTCCATAACGATTTTCTTCACTTCCTCAACATTCTCATCGGCTGTTAATGTGCTAAAGCGTCTACATAGAGCGAGCGTCGTCATTCACATCTTCTCGATCTTCTGTGAAAAGCTTGTACGACTTGTAAACATTTTTTGACTCAGAGTACTCTCACGCATGGCACTGTCAACATTTCAAGTGTTTTCGAGCGCTTAATTCCATTTTTTACACAACATTTTACGCAACTTCTTTGATCCATTTTTTTCGATAACAGAAAATCGCCAAACACGCAAAACATTCACAAACAAACAAAATATGCTATATTGCTAAAATCGTGAACATATATTTCGAGATGCGTTTACCAACATAAAAAAAATAATAATCGAAAGTCGAATGTACGTAGCGCACGAAATTTTAAAAACTCAACTTATATTTTTAACAAACCCTGAGTTATCGAGGTTGCAATATCGGGCTGTTTGTGAAGAAATAACAAGTGTCACGGACGCTATAAAAAAATTTGTTTTTTCATACGCTTCCCCTACCGCTACAATGTTCAATACGAGTATTCCATTGTTGAAAATATGGACGTAAATGTGTTATCTCTTTCTAGTCTTAAGTCACTTTTTCTTTCAGAGCTCCAATGCACACTAAACTTGTTGCTTTTCACCTTGGAAAACCGTGAGAAGTCGCACTGTGGAAGTTCCAACGAATATGGAAGATGGCTAGGAAAAACTTGAGTAAAATTGTAGTACCATCCCATACATTGTCTTATTACACTTAATATTTTTCCGTTAGAACTAATCAATGTACTGCGTTCGAGAGACACATCATTCTAAACAGCATTCGGAGGTATTGAGAGTACTCTTAAATATTTTATACCAACATAAGTCTCGGTCAGTGTAGCCGAATGGGTTGCTGCATGACTACCATTCGGGATTGTGTAGTTCGAACCTTCGTGTTTGAAACAGCAAGAAAATGGAAAAAGTGTTTTCTCATAGCTGTCGCCCTCGAGAGGCAATGGCAAATCTCTGAGTATATTTCTGCCATGAAAAATCTCCTCATAAAAACCCGTTCGGATTCGGCGTAAAATTGTAGCTCCCCTTATTTGTGGAACAATAATTCTTTATTTTTAAGGCTAAAATTAACTTCGAAACAGTAAATCACTCTTTGAGATTCCGATGCTTTAATTATGTGAGTTTGTTGAAATTATTAGAGGTTGGCTGAAAACTAAAGGATAAATAAAAGAACTTGGATTTTACAATGATTTTTAATTAATCCCATTGAACTTCAATACTCTTATTTCCTATAATTTTGTACAATCTGTGGAATGATTTGCCCGAAGCTCTGCAAAACACACTTGTTTGCAATGTAACTCTTCATCTATTGTAAATTGTAGAGCATTTGTTTATCTGAGATGCCTATGGCAATAGAGTTTTCACACTTAGTCAAACTGTGATTTTTATTTTATTTATTTATTTATTCATTAATGTCCAGCACAACTCAGAACAGATATTTAAGATATTAATTCAAAACTAAATTACAAATTTTACAATATTCAATAGTAAAAAGTGTAGTAAAATTAACTTATGATATCAACACAAGAACCCTCGAATTGCTAAAAATATGTACAAGTTGCAAAGCCAACGCAGAAAACCTTGCAACGGCGAAAATGTCTGCACGGAACATTGAACTGTATTCTTTTTAGAAGGACCGGGCAGTCAATTTTGCCATTAACAAGATCAAATATAAATGACACTGCCTGAAAAGTACCTTTGTCACTTAATGGGAAGTGACAAATCAATCGACAGCGAGATTCGTACGATGCTTTCGGGTCCGAGATATTGAGTGAATGTAGTGCGAAACGTACAAACATTTTTGAACCCTCTCTACAAGTAATGACGCAAATTTGTTCATTAATTTCTGGTAACTTTTTTTTTTGTCATTGACGCACAGTAGGAAATAAAAAAAAAAGAATATTCTTCGAAACTTTTGCTATTTTTTTAGAATTTCTGTTGCCGCTAAAAATTGAAAAAAGGAATTTTATCACCGCACGGTATTCCATTCTTTTGATTTTAAAAAGCTTGAAGAGACATAATAAATTGATAAAATGAAATAAACTTTTTTTGCGTTGAAATATAAGATGAGGTATTAAAATGGAGCATAAATTTTGATCACTCTATTAGTTCCTAGATACTCCTTGCAGTAGTTTTCAACTAACCGGTATTTAACTAAACTTCTTCTTGTATACAGGTTGTTGCGAAAGGTTACTTTGGCAACCCATTTCGCATTTTCTCACCTCTCCGTTTTTCTCATTCGCCAATCAAAAGCTGTCAAAGAAAGCAAGCTTTCTTTTCCATTTTAGACGTTGACGAAAGCGCATGGACGCGCATATAAACAATTGTAAGAAATATATAATATTTTTACATATAGTTTTCAGCCTTTCTAAACAGTAAACAAACGGAGTCTTATTTACTGCACCAGGGCTTGATAAAAGGGAATTTAGCCGCGTCACACTGCCGTCGTCAACACAGGTGGTGGCTCTTTTTGAGTATTTCCCAGGGCACTATGCCCTCCCAGAAACCATTTCCATGCTGTAGACTCGCCTATGACACCTTCTACATACACGTTGCGAACGTTCCGGTATACTTCGGCAACGTCGGCAGCTTTTTGACCTCGATGAAAACCAAAAAGGAGCAGGTGACGAACATGTTGATTTTTGCCTTCTGAGTACTTCACTTCTAAACCTTAAAACTAATAAAAAATTAAATAACTCAAAAATACAATTAACATATTTGTGTAGAGCAAACATACTTCTATCGAATGAATACTTACCTCTTTGTCAAACAGCAAGCAAATCCCTGTAAAATAAAAGAAAATATCGAAACGCGATGAACTTGTTCCCCGACCCAATACCTGTTTCACTTTACCATTGAATGAAGGGAAAAATTATACCCAACTTTATGTTCAATTTTGAAAATATGAGTGTATTTTAAAATTGAAATGCGAATTAAATGAAAACATGAAAGTGTAACGGCTGAGTAAATACCTCAACTGCGTACTCGACACCCACCAGGGTAGTTGCATGAAAAACTCGAGTAAAAAAGTGCTCGGTACTTTAACAAAGTGTCGAGTGTTTACTCGTTGTTACTTGAATCGAAGTACCACCATTGGTGTCGTGTTTCTATGGAATAATTTCTCCCTTTGCGTCTCGATTCTTCAGCTGAGCGTGGCTCATTTTTTTGTTCATAATGGTTCACAATTTAGATTTCCTTAAATAAGAAGAAGCTAAGTAATTAAGTACATTTGTATTTTTTTTATTTTTCTTACAATTTTCAGAATTTTCTGATCGCTTTAACACTTTTTCAGAAACTGTCACAACTTTAAATTCTTTACTTATCAACGCCAAATGCCCTAGTTCGCTAATCTTCCTTTCAAAAAGCAAAACAAAAACAACAACAACACCATAGCAAAATGAATGTAGCCTCCTGGCAAACAATACATAAATCCCACTCAACGAACTTTTCACAACCAACACCACCAACTGGTTGCGAGACAATTTCTGTTGCTTTCAACCGATCCCTTTAGCAGATAAAAGAGAACTTCCCGAAAAAGTTGCGAGTTCCGCGAAAAACTGTGTCAACATGCCAGCAGGCGGCAACATCAAAAGAAGAAAAAAGACAAGATGACAAGAGTCAGTGGGTAAAATAAAGGTGAAGTGGTGTCGGAAGCGTTGTGTTGCTAAAGGAAGAGAACGGTGCAGGTGGATTTAATAGAAGAGGGCGTCGAGTAGTGAGAAGAAAGTGGTCGTCGATGGGTGTAACCACAAATGCGAATGACAGTACCAATAGTAACAATACCCTACTGCGAACTAACAAAAACAAAAAATCCAATAAGTGACAGCAACAACAAAGATGACGACAAAAGCGTCATCTGACTACAAAAGAAGGTGGATACTTGCTTTTTTTTCCTGTGTAGTATAGGATGAGTTTAGTTGAGCGGTGTGTAATAGAGGGTCTTCCAAGAATGAGTTTCTTAAATTAATCACATGTTTTTAGAAATTCACTACGGCGCCTAATCATAGTTGAAAATGAGCAGGTTATATAGAGAGGTTTATGAAAAATTATATATTAATATAGTTTGTTTTAATCAAAGTAATTAATTAATTAATTAAGTAAATAATTTTTTTTTAGCAAAATAAAACCAAAAAAATTTTACGAATATCGGTGCACTTAAATATTGAAAACTAATAAACACATATAATTTGTATCAAACTGAAAGGGATTTTGGTGCAATGAAAGACGAAAACTATTTTTATCAACAACAAAAAGCCATCAAAAATCAACGCGAATTTTATGCCACTTCAAACTGACACTTTATTAATATAATATATATCAAAATTTAATGAGCTAAAAAACTGCTGTTTAAAAATTTTCTCAAAATTCTGGTTAAAAGGTTTGAGATTTTTTTTTAATTTTTTTTTTAATTTCTTAACATTTTGTAGAAAGTTTGAAACTTTAAGTTACATGGTTTTGTTATAAATAGGATAAACTAAATATATTTTTATAAAAAATACATTAAATAAAACTTTGCAATTATTTTGACAGGTGTATATCAAAAATTAGGCGGCCGCCGTAGCCGAATGGGATGGTGCGTGACTACCATTCGGAATTCAGAGAGAGAACGTCGGTTCGAATCTTGGTGAAAGATCAAAATTAAGAAAAAGTTTCTTCTAATAGCGGTCGCCTCTCGGCAGGCAATGGCAAACCTCCGAGTGTATTTCTGCCATGAAAAAGCTCCTCTGCCTTTCGGAGTCGGCTTGACTCCATTTGTGGAACAACATCAAGACGCACACCACAAATACGAGGAGGAGCTCGGGCAAAGACCCAAACGGGGTGTACGCGCCAATTATATATATATATATATATATATATATATGTATATCAAAAATTAATAACTCAGTAACTTTATTAACAATTTGTATAATTTTCCTATTATTTAATATTCAAAATTAAATATTCGAATATAAATTTATAAACATAGATTTATCAGATGGAAATAGATTTGTAACAAAGCTGGTTCTTACTAGTACGAAATTAACTAAGTTAGTAAAGAAAATAAATCCAGTTCTAAATATTTCGTTCCAGTTTAAGTAGATCTGAACTCAACGCGGTACTATGATTTTGCGCCTTTATGTTTATTATGGTGCATGCTTCCGAACGTCAATTATTTAGGAGAAATTTTTGACGCCACATCTCGCATTGTAGCACACGGGACCTCGCCAAGCGGCCGTCATGGTCAAGTGAGTATTTTGACCCAAAAACCAGACTACACTTATGACGCAAAAAATCCAAACTTATCTCTGAGATATCGTATGTTGAATTTAGAGTACTTTGAGATGGATTTATTAGAGCAACGTACCATAAGAATCAGTTATCTCATAATGTTACATAACCTCAAATATAGCCCAAAGTCGTGCCTTTCGAAAGATTTTAAGTAGAAAAACTGAGGTTTTTCTGAGCTTATCTTCGAATACAGCAAGTCAAAAATCTCTGGAAGAAAGTAATTTGGTCCTTGAATCCGAAAGTTGCCCCGCAGAAGGCAATCCAGTGGCAGTAATTCAGACTTTTTTTGGCAGAAACATTGCGGCAGATTATCTCGAAATTATTCATCTAAAGAATTTTCCTTGAAATAAATTAATTGTTTCTTTCACTGTGGCTGTGTGGCACGTTGCACTCCCTTATCCATACCGTTAACGATAGGTAAGAAAAAAAAGTTAACGTATTTCGATATCGCTATCCGTTGACATTAAACCCGTTTTCATCTTCAATATTTATCTAACAGTACTTACAATTTTTTTTTGTTTGCGTACACGTTCAAATAGATATAAGATTTGAGCGTTCAGCAAAACAAAATTTTTCGTTTGAAATTACCAAATCGTCGATGTTGTTGTCAATAAGAATATGGATGGCACCAATTAATTCTTATGAGATTTAAGAGCCAAATCCTTATGCAAAATTGACCCAGTGGTGATTCCATATAGACCCGAATTGGTGCGAATGCCGTTCAATTGCAAATTTTCGATCTTCTTCCTCCTTTCATAAATTCAATTCATAAATTTCGACAGGCCCATGTAGTGGCGCCCTAGATAAGTAATCTGCAGCCCTCATTCGTTTATTCGGAACATAACCTATAGCATTTTTTTTTTAATAAGAGGTGTTATTTTGATATTCAAAGAAAAATGCTATTTTGTAATATAAATGATCGGATGTTTATTTCATTATCAAGAGGAAGGTATGCCGTTAATAGGGGAAAATAACATCAGGCAAATGACCACCACGACCACATTTAGAGGACAATATCACGAGTTCCATCTTTGAGGTCTTGAATCGACCCTGGGCTGTTGGCGTTAACCTTCTCTTTCACGTGGCTTTCAATGGTTTCGTTGCTTGTGTGGCACTTAGCGCCATCTTGTTGAAAATAAACGTTGTCCAGATCAATACCATCCAACTCCAGCCATAAAAATCGTCAATCATCTCTCGATAGCGCAGTCCACTTCAAAATAACACTTGTTATTGAAAAACCCTTTATACTAGTTTTTTAATATAAATATATACTACATTATTCTTCTTCTTGATTGGCGCCATTTTGACGAGTTTAACAAAGCGCGCCAATCGTTTCTTTCAATTGCTAACTGGCGCCAGCTGGACATACCAAGTGAAACTAAGTCCTTTTCCACCTTATCTTTGGAGGAGGCCTTCATCTTTATCTGCTACCACCAGGAGCAAGGGGCCTCTTGGTTTCGTTAGTCTGTGAATTTTAAAATGCGTAGGGGATTGGTCTTCCGCAGCCGAGCCTCATTCCGGATCTTCAGAGCCAAAACCTGAGCATGGCTAGTAAAATGGATGCCACTTCATCGATTTCTGTTTTGAAAAGTGATTCTAGCGATTTGTGATCACTTTGTAATAAATATGAACGATCTGAAAAATAATAATAAAAGTTTATATAGGAAAATAATGTATCCAATATCTCACTCTCTGCTTGTATCCACTCTGCTATGATGTACTTAGTGTTCCTTAAAGTAATACACAACCTAAAGGAAGTGTCCGTCTGAACAAGAATCGGCTCTTTCTCGTCAAACAGACTCAAATGTAGTAATAGTTTAGTAAATAGTCCCGTATTTATAATCATCAGTCCTCCGAAACTATACATTTTAATACTATAACCAACGTAACTTTGCTAGCCCACAATTTTAGCATACCTAGAAACCGCATGATATTAATTTTTTTCAATCTTAGTCTCGCAATATTTATTAAGCGGCATTTTATGTCTTAAGCGGTACTTTTGATTATTGCATTGGGACTGTTGCTCAAATATTTTGATTAACTTTTTTGATTTCGAGCTATGAGGGATGAAAAAATGACCGAGAAGACAAAAACTTTGATAAGTTCGGACTGTAATTTTCACCGAGTCGTCCTTTTCGTAGAGGATTTTTTTTTTAAAATAAATGAAATTTTATTAAATTTTTGCTTTTCTGCTCAACATCTGGGCATGATTCAGATATCTTCTTGCTAATGTAAACAGATACGCTTCGATAAAACCATATTTGGCACCGATATTTCAATGGTTTCCTGCACGTATTTGAATATAACGCGAAAAGTTATGGGAATGGCGCTATGCAACTTTCAGGGATTATTGTGCATAGTCTCTACTATTAATGAAAACATAAAAGTGAAATTTGAGGAGTGGGTTTTTCCGAAATGAAAAGAGAAAATTTTCCAAACATTTTTGAGCAAAATAGTTAAACTTATTTCCAAAAAAAAAATTGCTTATAAGCATTATTGTTTCTAAAAAATAAAAATAAAAATAAAAACAAATAAAAAATATTAACAGGAACCGAAATTATTTTTAAAAATAGTACACATTTTTTTGGAAATATTTTATAAATGTAAAAATTGTATAAAAATACTAAAAAGAACCGAAAATATGTTTGATTCTAAAAATTAATATGTTAAAAACTTGTAAATTTGTTAAAAGGAATCGAAAATATTTCTTGAAAAGATAAAAATATGTACCAAACAAATTTTTTAAAATTTGGTTTTTCTAAAAAATTAAATTATACAATTTATATAGTGCTATAGAGAACTGAAGATATTTCTTTTAAGAATCTCTATAACAAAATTAAATAAAAAAATGTATAAATGTGTTGAAAAGGGTCTAAAATACTTTTTGGAAAAATAAAATTTTTTCCCAAAAAATTGTTTTAAAAGTGTGGTTGATCTTAAAAATAAAATAAAAAATAAAAATAAAAAATTTATAAATGCGTTAAAAGGAATCGAAAATATTGCTCTAAAAGACAAAAATTTATTCCAAAATATTTTTAAAAATTTTGTTTTTCTAAAAAATGAAATTAAACTATTTATAAAAGTGCTAAAGAGAACTGAAGAGAAACCCTTTACCAAAATTTTCAAGACTCTTAAAATTGCTTCAATTTACTTTTATTATACTAAATCATACAAATAAACCTATTTTCAGAAAATTGTAAGACCGTGTCCAAAATACTTGGATTACTTGACATGAAGTCGTTCATCACCATCGCACAACCCACTATTACAAAGGCACTCGAACTACGAAATACCCTGTACTTTGGGTGAGGGGCGTTGAAAGCATAGGTGATGTGAGTAGAGAAAGTGTTTTCGAATTTAGTAAATTCTGGCTGTCCCACTTTCGAAAGTATGAGAGTGCACAAACTTGCTGCAACATTTGCGGCTTTATTAGGATTTTCGGATGCATATTTTTGACAGCAAATGGAAGTGGTTTAGAGAAAGTGTTCCAACAATACTTAAAAGATAATAATAAAAACATAAGGACTGCGGTTAGCTAGCTTTTTTGTGCGCGAGTGTGTGTGTTGGTAAGAACTGCAGCAGTTTAAGGCTTAACTCAAACGTGTGGCAGCGAAAACTTTGCTGCGACTAAGTCGAAGCCTTTTGTTTTTTGGTTTACGCACAGTTTTCAAAGAAAATAACGCGCAGTTTCATAGCAGATGTCAGAAAATAAAAATATTAGCAAGATAAAAAATTCCAAAAGAGGCGCACGAATACGGAAAATAAATAAAAAATAGTTGTTGGCATGGCTTAAAATAGAGGTATGTAGGCCGATGGTGTAACAAGGAAGAGGCAAAGGAAACGCTTGGAAACGCTAGCAAACTCAAAACTCTGATAGTGAAGAAAACTTGCGAAGTGTTTGAGGGAAGGTGGCAAGAAATGTGCATGGAAAAGTGTAGCGGGGCCTAGGAGATGCAGATACAAAAACAAAATATGGCAATCGCGACAAATACATTTGAAACAAGAGGCGTTGTAATGTAAAAATAAAAATGTATTAAATAAAAAACGGTCATACAAACATTTGCAAAAAAACCAACATTAAAATTATTTTACATAAAACCAAATAAGAAAATTTAATACAATTATTTTAATGCTCCCATTTAAGCACCGATACTTGCAACAACGTAAACACAGTTAGCTAGCTAGCTATAAAAATGATGAAAGCACCAACAACTAGGGATTAAAGCGCACAAAGTTGCTGGAACTTTGCTACTGCAACTGCAAAAACTTCGACACCAGCGTCAAACAGTTAACCGAAAGTACTAAAAAGAAGTTTAGCAAAACAAAAAGTAAATAAAGCCGAAGACAAAACTTTCTAAATAAGTATTAAAGACGGAAAACATACAAAGATGTAGTGGAAGGAAAAGTTGTAAATAAGTACAGTAAACACACAGAGTAAAGTGTAGCTGCAACGTTGATGTTGCAAAGGATAGCTGCTACTTAATTCGAGGCATTGAAGAAGCGTTGCAAAAATTTCATAAATTTTCATACTTATAATAGATTGTAACAAATATTGCTTTTTCTGGAAAAATCCTAAGAACAAAACGTCTTTATTAATAAGACGTTCCATATGTCGGTGAACGCTTGGATTTCTGATTTAGTCGCTACGTGGTAATTTGGATGTATTTGAGGTGTATTCGCACTTGAAGTGAAAACAAAGAACCATTGACAATTTTTTTTTTTTTTTCATTGAGGTCATGCTTTTTTGTGAGTGATTTTATCAAGAAATCTATCCTAGAAAAAAATTTTGTTAACAAGAGAATTAGAGTTTGATTATATCCCTTTGATCCAAAAGTTCCGGAAATATTAGTTGGTTGTAGTGATTGGGGTGCATCCGCATTTGAAGTGAAAAAAAGAATCATCGCAAAATTTAATATTTTTTTTACTTTTTGCTCATGCTTTTTTGTTAGAGATTTTTATCAAGAAATCTCTCCTAGAAAAAAATGTTGTTAACAATAGAATTTGAGTTTAATTGTATCCCTTTGATCCAAAAGTTCCGGAAATATTAGTTGGTTGTAGTGATAGATATTCTTTAAAGCATCGGTCAAACAATTTAAAGTTTATGCTCGTACATTTCGGTACATTTTACAGTTTCCCCTTGATAAAAGCGAAAATGCAAGCCAGGCCGCTGAAATTGTGAATGGTGTTTATGGTGTGCCAATACTGCAACAGCTAATTACGTGCAATTTTGGTTTCTTCGATTCCGTCCAGGCATTTCTGATGTTAAAAACAATGTCTATAAGGTCGATAAAATCACGGAATAATCGAAGTTGACATTTGCGTAAAAATAAAGGATTTCTTTTTACCCAAACTAATATATTCAGAAAATTCAAAATGGAAGCTAATTCTTCACAAGTATATTATCCCCTTCAAAGTACTCGCAATCAACTGTAACGCAATCATGCCTGCATTTAATCCCGTTCTCGAAACATTTCTGGAGCTTTATTTTCGGTATACCCATCAGAGTCGTCTTCAATTTTTCCATTACTTTCTTTCGTCTGTAAAAATGTCGTAATTGTTCCTCGAAGTGGCTTTTGACTCGATCAAAAATAAAAAAAAATCGCAGGGAGCCACATCAGTTGAAGTCGATGACTATTGGATGGAATTCGTTTCATTCTTGCGCAAAACTTCACGGATAACGATGGCAATGTGCATCAGTGCGTTATCATGGTGCAAAAACCACGAGTTGTTTTCCCACAAAGCCTTTAATTTTTGGCGTATTGCTTCACTTAATTGCTTCAATTAATGCTATAGTCCTTATTAACTATCCTACAATGTTCTAAATCAATACTAAAACCCTCAATCAGCACTTTGATATTTTCTTCAGTTTTTGCTGTAGACAGGCCGCCCCTACGTTTGTCATTCTTGATGGTCTCACAATCTCTTCTGAAGCGTTTGTGCAACTTTTTCCACCATTCAATACATTTTTAACGCGAAATTTTACACAAAGTCGTTGTTGCAAATTCAGATCCAATTTCAAAACTGTGAAAAATCGAGAACACGTGCAAAGGCAGATTTACTCAAGGCGGCGGAACCTTTACAAATGTAAGCAATAGTATAAAATTTTGGTAGAATGTTAATCACAGATGTGCAACCTAAAACACCACAGGACTTAAATCAGTTGACTTACAGCGTCAGCTGGCGGCTGTTCCGGGGGCTTTTTGATCATACCACATTGATTTTGTAGCAACGGCTAAACTTAATTTAAAAACAAAAAATTGCAAATAAAACTGTCAAAAATTATAAAAATATGTACACAAAATATACACAATTTTTCATTAACGTTGGTATGCCCAACGTTGGAAATGATATAAAATTTAAAAAATGTGATAAAGTCAGACCCGTAAATACTCTCAATTGGCCTCCGTAGCGGGATGAGTTGGTGCATAACTCCCATTAGGTAGTGCCCGGGTTCGAATATCCAGATATGAAACACCATAGGAAAAGTTTTTTTCGAACAGCGGTCCCCCTGCGCATGTAATGACAAACCTGCGAGTGTATAGGTATGTATAAGTATTTATTTCTCATAAAAAAAATTTGTCGATCGATAGCGCCAAAAACTTGTAAGTTTCCCCATTTGTGGAAAATATTAATACTCATGCCACAAATAGGAGGAGGAGCTCCGCCAAAAACTCAGTAAAGGGTATAAACACCACTAACGAGGGGGGTTCAGTAAGCACCCGTGTTAGAAATGAAGCCTTTTTAAAAAATTTTTTTTTTTAATTTTTCAACATAGTCCCCTTTTAGAAAGATACACTTCTCCCAATGCCCCGGCCATTTTGTAACCACTCTAAAAAATAGGACTTTTTGAACTCTCCAAAACACGTCTCTGTCTCGGCGATGACCTCCACGTTTGAACTACATTTTTTCCCCCCAAAGCCATTTCTTCATGTTAGGGAACAAGAAAAATTCGCACGGAGCCAGATTGGTTTAATACGGGGTGTGCGGCAGCAATTCATGCAGTTTGATTGGGACAACTCCGGATGAATGTGCTGGTGCGTTATCTAGAGGAAACAGCTCCTTCTTTTTCGCCAAATGCGGTCGTATCGCCTTCAATGTTTTGTGAAAGCGGTCCAATAATTCATTGTGGTATTGGCGGCCGCCGTAGCCGAATGGCTTGGTGCGTGACTACCATTCGCAATTCACAGAGAGAACGTAGATTCGAGTGTGAAACACCAAAATTAAGAAAGACAGTTTTCTAATAGCGGTCGCCCCTCGGCTGGCAATGGCAAACCTCCGAGAGTATTTCTGCCATGAAAAAGATCCTCATAAAACTATCTGCCATTCGGACTCGGCTTGAAACTGTAGGTCGCTCTATTTGTAGAACAACATCAAAACGCACACCACAAATAGGAGGAGGACCTCGGTCAAACACCAAAAAAGGGTGTTGTCTAGTGATCGTTCTTCCTTTTTCTAAAAAATCCATGAAGATGACACCGTTTGTATTCGAAAAAAAAGTCGCTATGACTTTTCCGGCCGAGGGATTGCTTCGCCTTCTTTGGAGCAGATTCACCGGGAGAAATCTATTGTTTTCATTGTTGCTTAGTTTCAGTAATGATAAATCCAGGTTTCATCAACGGTGACAACTCGACGCAGAAACTCCTTCGGATCTCGCTTAAATTGCGCAAAGACTGATTCGATGCGTTAACAGCCACATCCGCTTGTTGTCCACCGTGAGCAATCGCGACACCTATCGGGCCGACAATTACTTTATCGCCAGCATATCATGTAAAAATTAAATGCTGTTACATTCGACGCACGACTTATGGCTTTTGTTACTTCGCGCCCTTTCGTTCGTCGATCAGCGAGAATCATGTCGTGGACTTCTTGAATGGTTTCCGCGATTGCCACGTTTGTCGGCCGTGCTGGTCGCTCCTCATCAAAACGAATGTTCGCCCACGTTTAAATTCGTTGAACCAATTATAATTGTAATCACAACTATTTTTTTTGCATGCTCGTTCCATTATTATTTTTTTCTTACGGGTGCTTACTACGTCAGTGAATTCGCACATCTCTCGCATCTCCTCGTTTCGTGTAATATCGCATTTTGTGCAGCCAGCTTTTGCTCGCAACGTTTGCGTTTTGACGACGTATATTATTGGCTCTGTTGTGCAAGAAAAAAAGATCTTTAATTTACTGCAAAACAATAGATAAGCATTGGAATTACTTTGCATTTGCTAACAATTCATTGTTCGTCAGAGTCAATGAAGACTAGATGATATGCCCATTTCGACCTCTAAACCATTTTTCAATTCCGTGTAAAAAAATCAAATAACACAACGGGTGACAATTGTCGCTTGTTGTTGTTCTGTAAACGCTAAAAAGAACCCAAGATACACATTTTACTTTAAAAAACTGTATACCAAAATTTTCAATCTATACTATAAAGGTGAATGTCTGTTCGTTGTCCGCGCACCACTACGAAACGACAACACCAAATGACGTACAAATTTTTATACATTCATATTTTCAGCCAATTAAGGTTATAGGCATGTTTTTATGTTGGAACTCCCTTCCCACAGCCCCCAGGCCGCGCCTCCACTCTCATTCGTCACGAATAATCGAATATTTGCTTAAAAAAATCTTAGTTTTTCCTATTTCCCACTATTTATAGCACACTCTAGACTTCATAATCCGCATAAGCTGTTCAACTATGATCCAAATGCAAAGTTCAAAAACGGTTTGAGATAGAAAATTAATAAAAATAATTTTGCTTGATATTTTTCTGATTGGTTGTTTTGATTGTATTCAACGAGGCATATCAACGGATGCCGGGTATTATGGTTATTAATAAAAAATTATTTTCTATGAAATTATTGTTTGTAATTCTTTTATATACATATCCTAAATCCCTCAAAACTACTCCTACGCGAGCGGGGCCGCGGTTTTAAGCTAGTATTGAATAAGTCTCAAAATTATGAACTTTTTTTCATGATTTCTTCAGTTTCCTTATTCAATTTCGTCCTCGTCAAGCTTACAAATAAATCGATTTTCAGAAAAATAAGCGAAAATGTTCAAAATACTTCATTCACTTGGCATGGAATCGCTTCCCTGCTAACTGATGACTTTATATAACTTTGTTTCCAACCCTTTCTATATTTCATGTGCAACAAAAGCGTAGACTTTTTTACTTTCAGCTATGAAGACCCTCATCACTTAGCGCCGAAATATTTAAATTAATGAAATTAAAATTAACGAACTTTAATTAAAAATTGTTCAGTAATTAGCGATTGATTAATCACGAACGTAAGTGCATTCTCTACAAAACTTTTATATGCATACATACATACAGCTGTATGTATGCCCAAAGGTTTTTGAAGGAAAAAGAAGATTACAAAAACAAATTAATGAAAATAGAGATTACAGCTCCCTTCACTTTACTCCCATTGTAGAAAAAAACTGAATTAATTAAAGCGCTGGGAAAAGGCGACACATATCACCGGTGAAAAATATTTGTGAAATCGCAACAAGTTGCTAGCAGTCCTACGGTGCTGCTGCCTATTCCCCCCACACACTTGCCCACTCACTCACTCGCTCACTCGCACTTAATTTGTGTTTAACACACGGAAGCTGTTATTTTTATCGCCACTGCCACCAAGACGCTGCAGCCACTGCTGCCGTTGCACACAATTAAAAGCCTCGAGAAAGAAAGATGCCACACCGATAACACAACTAAGTGCTGGCAGTGCCAGTAGCAGCAGCAGCAGCAGCGGCAGCAACAGCAGTGCAGGAGTGGCAGGAGTGAAAAATGGTGTAGCCAGCAAAGCACACTGAAACTGGCGTAGCGTCTGCAAGTTCAACTGCAACAACAAGATGAAGAAAATACCAGATGAGCACCCCTTTCACGGCGTGTTGCAAGTGTGAAATACGTAGCAGCGCAAATGCTTTAAGTATTTCTACTCTGCCAACACTTTCAAAGCAGTTGCAAGCTGATGTAGTTACCTGCATCATAGAGAAAAGCGACTGGGAGCCAGAATGCTGTTATTGTTGCTGTTGCTTTAGCCGCCGTTTTACATATGCGTATGCATGCACTATGTGCGAGTGTATGTGTGCGTAAATTATGTGAACCTGACGTTGCACATGCCACATCCTTCCGCGCCACCAATCGCCTAACTGGCTCACTAAGTAACTGGCTGACTCTTACAGACATTCGCTTGACTGACGGGTTGGCTGGCTGCTGGGTTGTAATAGCGTTGCTACAGCACGTTGTGCGTTCTCACTTCCTTTAGCCACCTCACCATTCTCAACGGTATGTGTTGTTGCAACTGCGTTGACAACACATGACTAGCATTCTTTATTGCCACACACGTGCCTTACCTTTTCAACTTGCAACATATGCGTAAATGTTGCCTCCAACTCTTATTATTCCACCCACAGCGCTGCGTTTTTATGCGTGTTGCACATATGATGGCTGCTTTTTGTTGTTCTTATTGTTGTCATTGCTGTCTTTATGCATTTTATATGATTACGAAATGAATTATGTGAAGTACTGCTCAAGGATGCGAATAAATGTTGATAGCATTCATGGCAATAAGAAAAACAAGGTCTACCCGTAGTTGCAGCACACAGCCGGTGGCATGAAGCAAGGGTGCGAGTGCAAGTAATGTTAGCAAAGCAACGCACTGCAAATACATATCTAAAGGATTTTATGCGTGGCTGACTTTTAATGAACTCAAAGTGTAAAGCGGGCTTGAGTGCGCGTGTGTGGCACATAGAATGTCACCGGCAGCCTTGCAACAGCAACAGCGGCATTCAGTACAACAATGACGGATATGTCAGGCTGTGTATGCAACTAATGCGAGGGACAAAAAAATAAAATACGCATGTGTGTGCACAATGTGGCATGCAACAAATGTGCATGTGGCAAGCAACAAATCAACAAGCATTACCATTGTGACAATGTGTAAGTAAATGCGGTAAATGGCGGCGCTTTGATTTCGCATGCAGCACAAATGCATTTACTCGGCGACCGCCTCCTCCCAGCAATTGCCCACCGATAACCGAAAAGGGGCCAACGGAAGTGCGTGGGCTCTTGGGTGTGCCCTTTTGCAAATGAAAAGAGTCTGCAAAGAGACTAATGCCACAGCAAAAACAATGCAGACTGCAATAACGCACAAGTGTGTAACGAGCACTTAAGTTTAAGTGCAACAACAATAACAAAAACAACGCTCAAAATGCAATCGGTGACAGAGTACAATGCCAAGGACGCAAAGCGAAATCGCGCACAAACAAATTATGCCAATTAAAAAATTTTGCTTTATTGCAGTCACAATGCCGAAGGGGCGTAACCGGTGAGTTGTTTGTTGCTGCGAAAAGCATAAAACAAATAAAAACGGAAAGCACACAGACAAACAAGTGCAATCAATGTTTTCATTTGTAGTATAATTTCTCATTTATTTTCATTCTCTTCTTCGGCTTAATTTTTTCTTCACCGCCTACCTACCTGCTTGCTTGCCTGCCACCACCACCACCAACACTTCTTTACGCTCGGATGTACCTGCAATGCATTTTATGGCAGCCCGTCCAAATTTTTGACAACTGTCATTAATAAGAAACCAAAAGCAACAGGCGAAAAGTCAAATGATCAATTCGGTGGCAACCAAAGCAATTGAAAAAAAAAGCTCCGAAACTTGTCATAAAATATTTCAGGAATGATGCTGATGGCACATCGCACAAATAAATATCAATAAGGAGCAACAAAAAGTGGCTGGAGCATACATTGGTAATCAAGCCGGCTTTGTTTCGTTAAACATTTTGTATTGTTACGAAATTTATATACATATATAAAGGGTGATTTTTTAGCTATTATCTTTTTAAACAGTTGGTTTAAACAGCTGACGCACGTTTCGTTTTTTGTTGCACTCTTAAACATCTTTAGTTTGGTCTATAATTTGACCATGAATCGTCTTACCAACGAACAACGCTTGCACATCATTGAATTTTAATATAAAAATGCGTGTTGTGTTAAGAAAGTTTAAAGTCGAAATTTGTGTTCAGCGACGAAGCTCATTTTTGGATCAATGGGTACGCAAATAAGCAGAATTGTCGATTTTGGAGTGAAGATCAGCCAGAGGGTAGCAAGAGCTACCAATGTATCCAGAAAAGGTCACATTTTGGTTTAGTTTATGGAGGTATCATTGTACCAAACTTCTTCAAAGATGCTGCGAATCGTAACATAACTGTGAATGGTGAGCGCTACCGTGAAATGATATCCAACTTTTTTTTTGCCCAAAATGCTTGACTTGCATGACATGTGGTGTGTGTTGTTCAGCAAGACGGTGCCACATGCCACACAGCAGGCGTAACAATGGACTTGTTGAGAGGCGAGTTCGGTGAACATTTTATTTTACGTTCGAGATCTGTCAATTTTCCACGAGATCGTTCGATATAACGCCTTTAAATTATTTTTTGTGGGGCTATGTTAAGGCTCATGTCTATTCAGACAAGCCTGCTTCAATTAACGCATTGAAAGACAACACTAAAGTATTTATATGTGAGATACCAGCCGAAACATGTATGCCAAAATTGGCAGATGGACCATTTGAAGCGCAGTCGCGATCAACATTTGCATAAAATAATCTTCAAACATTAAATTATATCTTAAAAAATCACCCTTATAATAATGTAAGATTAAGCGAACATTGAACTGCGTCAAATCAGTAAAATTATTTTGTCGCTCTACAGGATGGATGCAAAGCTACAGACCCATTTCTCTTCTTCCATGCTTCGGTAAGATTTAGAAAAAAAAACCCACCACAACCGTTTGATGTGGTATGTCAGGCGAGACGACAACACAGCACTAGGCATGTTAATCGCGCTATATTGGGATATTTGTCTTGTTTAGGCCCCAAAGATCAGGGATGATTTGTTAACAACACCGAGATTTTCGGGATATGTCATTTCTTACGAAGCATACAAAATTGAGTTACAAAATAGCTTTTTTTAGAAAACTAGCAACATTAAAATTCGCTTTGCGTTTCCAACACTTTTGTGATGGGAATCAGCTGGGCCTTTTAAGTTCAATTCTTCAAATGAATGAAATATTACTATTTGTATGAAATATTATTAAAACAATATAAATGATTAGCCATCCATACAGGATTACCGGGGAAGTTGTTCCAGATACTTAAGGGCGGCGTATTTTCTGTGTTATACATTCTGCAAAAAAAAAAAAAAAAACTAGGGAATTGTCCATTTAAAAAGCGCACATTACACATAAATCTCAATTTTTTTTGCTGCAATGTTGGTACAACTGTCCTTTATAGTCTCGCAGAGTTTGAGCGTGAACTGACAATTAGCTTGTTTTTGGCATTTAATTATATCAGTCAACCGCAGGTAAAAATCCGCGGTTAAAAAATCGAACAAAAATGTTGTCTTAAAGTTATAGTTTGCGTAGCATGATTTTCGCTATTCTGCATGAGCAGTTTCTTTCCCACCAAGAATTCGATTCTCGAATCTTTGCTGCTTCTACATCTAGTCGTTGTTTCCAGAGAGGTGGTTGTATATCGGCTGTGCTAGTTACTGGAAGAATGGTGCCTGCTTTGGCTAGCATATCTACTTTCTCCTTTGCTTCAATTCCATTGTATTCAGGAACCCAGTAAATGGTGGTGTGTTTCTTAGTTCCTGACTCATCCATCCTGTTCCAGCATTGTCGTACGCAGCGTGAGTTTGTCATTCCAGCTGCTATTCCCTTTATGGCTGCTTGGCTGTCAATGTAAAAGTTTATTTGAGTTCAGAGGAATGTTCTTTATGGCTAAGTCTGCGGCTTTCGTTGCCGCGTAGATCTCAGTTTGGAACACACTGCACTAGTCCAGTAGTTTGTATGACTGTTCATATCCTAATTCCAGAGAGAATACTGCGGCTCCGACACCCTCTTCCATTTTGGAACCATCTGCGTATATGTTGAAAGTGTGGTACGTCGAAAGTAGCCCCTTCCATCCGTATATCCTTTTCTAATATTATCTTAGGTTCCCTGTTGAAATTAGTTCGAGGAATAACGTAGTCCGAGTTATCGTTTAAACCTCAAGTATTTTGTTCAGTGCTACTGTGGGAATGGTGCGCATTGCTCCGGTTATACACAGCTCTGCAACTCTTTGTACTTCCTCCAGTTTGTTAGAGTATATCTCCTTGTTCAAACTTGTCCGCCATATTAAAATGCCATAGAGCATCATTGGTTTTACTATCGCCGTGTAAATGACTTTGATTTTGAAGCTTCACAGAAAAGATAGACACAGAAAATCGTTTCATTGTTAATCATAAACGGAATAAATTTAACGAATCTAAATATTACAACTCGAAAAAAAAAATGGTTGCTCGCCTTTGTCAATGATTTCTGCTAATATTTCTTGGTGGCGGAAGGAAATTTAAAAACAAAAGTGCCAATTTTATTAGGAAACCCAACTCAGTACTTTTGTTTTCATTTGAGCGTTAACTCGTCGCTGTAAAATCGAAATGTTTTGAATCATAAATTTATTAATTTTCGTTTTCGTTGGAATGGAGAAGAATTTAAATCTCTTGTGACCGCCGAAGTGTTCGCCCTCGAATTTCTTTATGACTTTTTCGAACAAAGTGACTTGAATAAATGAAATGTAAGTAAATCATCTTGGGCGAAATGTTTTCAATTTTCTCACTCGTGTGAATTTTAAAAAGTTATGTTTTTTCTGTATTTTGTGAGACACACAAAAGAAAGTCAAAACGAAATGAAACGTATGGAAATGGTACCAAAAGAAATAGAACTCCGTGGTGAAAAAGTTTGTGATTTTCGGGATCCAACGGGAGTTATGGGGGTTAATATTTGCTCAATGAAGGAGTTTCTTCTGCGATGGAGAGCAAATGGATGCGCTAGTCTACAAACAATTCCAAGTCGTCACACTCTTCCTTTTGCGAGCTATAGAAAGTTGTTTGTAAGGACATTTTGGCAATGATAGAAATTTGCTCCAAACAATATGCCCATTAATGAATGTTTAATTAAGAGTTTTCTAAAAACTATAACTAACTGTATACGACACAAATATAAATTTTTTTTGAAAAATGTAATTTTTTAAATACGTCTTGCTCGATTCTGAGCAAATTGTCCACCAACAGAGTTGCAGCATTTCCAAACTGTTTATAATTTTATTAAATATCTTACAAAGAAGATAGTTTTTGATCACGCACGCAATTCACCGCCGTTACAAGGGAACGCTGTTGGCAATCCTATAAACATGCGAATCCGATATTAAGAAAAACTTCATGCGTCAATTATAACGTCAAATTATGTGCATTCTCATTAAGGATCGAATTCCAGAATCCCGAAATTTTTGGGACTGAAATAAATTTTAAATTTTGTACGAACCGTTTTGGGGCTGTAAACCAAGAATCCTGAGAAGGATGTACATCATGATAATAAGACCAATGGTGACGTACGGAGCGGTCGCATAGGCAGCGATAATCCCCTTCTCGACAGTGCGGGCAGCGCTAACCAACTTGGCTTCAGCGCTTAGCATGCATGTGTATCACAGGAGCGATGCGGACCTGTCATACAGCTGCGATGGAGGTGATGCTCGATCTGACACCTCTCCATATAATCATTCACCAATCAGTCAAGCGTACCCTGCTGAATATTATCAGCAAAGGTTTCCACTTAACCACCTATCCTTAGATGATATCACTAAGGTGATCAAATTCGAAAAGAAGTTCAGAATTGAACCAACAGCACTAGATGGCTGTAGAAGGTTTTCTCTGCACAAAATTTTTCTTTACACAGTTAGTGGACCACATTACTTAAGTGCTACTTTAAGTGTGCCTGGGGTACTCTTGCCATCTTATCTACCTACCTACCTTAGAATTTAACTGAACAATAAGCTGAATTAGAGTAGACCTGCATTTGAAAAGAGACTCCAAGAGTGTACCCTGCTCTGGTACACAGATGGCTGGAAGACCCCATAAGGCATAGGCGCTGGAATTTACGGCTCCAGAACCAAATAGTCTGTGCCGATGGCCAGTTTTCCAAGCATCTTCCAAGCATCTTCTAAGCGGAGGTTCTGAGTAACAGACCGGCGGCACTCATGGCCCTGTCGTCCTGTGAGATTAAATCCTCACTCTACCAGGAGTGCATAATTACATCCGGCTGAATTGGGTCTCAGGACACAGGGGTATACCTGGGAACAATGTAACGGATGCATTGATGAGAGAGGTTGCGTCTTCGCCTTTAATATGACCCGAATCCTATCTTGGGACAACACACCATCAAGGAGAAGCTAAGTGAAGAGCTAGGGCTAGGGCAGGTTTGCTGGCACCAAACTATGGGGCTGCGTCAAGCGAAATTCTTACTGGGAGTGCACAACTAAAAGAGGTTTAAGAAACTCATAACTCTCCCCAAGGATAATTTGAGAATGCTCACAGGTATTTTCACAGGCCACTGCAGACTGCGAAGCCATCTGCATATGATCGGGATTTGCGGCTCTATACCACGGAAAAGGTTGAGGCGTCTCGGCCAATTGCCGCCGTAGCAGGCACATATGCTTAATCCAACCCAGCTCTATCCTGAGTTTAATAAGAGAACTTGGCTTGGATGAGGTACTCGAATGTGTGGAGAGCACAAAAGACCATGAGATCGAAGTGTAAACCTCATTCTATCTACAAACCGTTTGAAATGGAGACAAAAAACTCCGCTTTTATAGCAAAGAAAGCAACATTGACTTAAGTTTTTAACAAATGTGAAATGTTTTGTAACTTCTCAAATAATATTGATGCAATTTCTTCGGGATAAATTGTTGCTGCATAATGAATATATCAATCCTAAAACTAGGATTGTTGTAACTAGATCCCGAAACATCCCGGTATCGTAAAATTTGATAAATTCAACATCCCAATACGTACACTGTATGTATACGAGTATGTACATACATATATGCATGTCTAAATGTATAAAGCCGGCAATCACACCTGAAGTCCTTTTATCTTCGATGGATGAAATGTATCCAACTTCACATTCCAAAAAAGTTTTGATTTTTAATGAGTTCATTATTTCGGTAACGGCAACAAAAAATCATTTTAAACAAACATTATAAACTTTCTGAAAACATGTCGCTACACGTCGCAACAATGCAGAGCGATTTGTCATTCGCACTTTTTTTGGCTTTCAAATTATTCTCAACTCCAATATGAGTTGCAACAATGTGTGAGATTTTTTTGCCGCTTTTTGGCACATTTCTCGACATCTGTATAGTTATTGGTATATGAATGCAGTGGATATACCGCAAGAATACAACAATGCCATGTTGTACGCGCGTACATGGCTGGCAGCTGCAGAGGTAGCCGTGGAAGTTTTTGAAAACTGCAGTGGCTCCTATAGACTGCCAACAAAGGCTATAGATGGTTTGGTTGTTGCCCAGCCACTGATGATTACATTGTCCGTTTGTATGCGTATCACGTCGCAAATGTCATTATTAATAATGAATTTTTGGTGGCAGCGGCGCGAAAAAGGTTTGGTAGCAAAGGAAAATGTGAAGTCACTGATAAACCGCGATTCTTTTTACACCCCTCTTCCTGTCATTTTTGGTGAGTTCAGCGCTTTTTTCGCTTGGTTTTCAACTTAATAACAGTTTGATTGATTTATTGAAATTACAGGCGCACAAGAAAAGAGCAACAGCAATTAATATACGAGTACCAGCGGCTGATTTCCAACAATAATGATTTACACCTGCCTGCCTGCCACTTCATCACCAAAGGCGGGGTAAAAGTAATGCTATTTCCACGTGTGAAAATCTTTTACCACCTTTGTTAGCTTTCCTGGCTTTTCACTTCCGAATGGATACCACCAAGGCACCATCGCACCGCTTTCAAAAGAAAAGCCACAACAAGTGCTTTTCAATTACACTTTAATTAATTTTAATGATATTATTTTCCATACATATCCCTTTCCGACAGTGACGATGGCGCTTTTTGTGTGAGGTATATGCTTTTGAGTGTATGGGAAGCATTTGTGGGAAGATACTCTAACCCAGCATACTACTGGATAAAACCTGATGTTCAGGAGTTGTCTCTTTACTAGACCACAAGCCGCACCAAAATGTTTACTCTTCCTTAAAGAAGAAGAAAACCTTTTCTCTTAACCCGCAAATGAAAAATTGTATGAAGTGCTTAAAAAAATCAAATTCAGATATACCTATACGTACAATGTGATGATGAAAATTATAATAAAATAAAAAATAATATTGTATACCTCATATTTTATTTTAAATACTCAATTGGTAACTCGTTGTTCACGAATTGTAAAACTTTCAGTCCCCGAGAATATTAGTGATGTTCAATAGCAAAAATCTTCTGCACTCAACCTCGGTTTTCGGTTCTCTGGTCATTGTCTGCTTTTCAAACTTAGTTCACAATATCAGAAGAAACTACACTACTAACTACACCGCTGCCGAAGGAGAAATCTTATTCCGACGAACCCGAAAAAATAGTTGGTATGACGAGGAGTGTCATGCCACCGCAGAAAGAAAGGATGCTGTCTACAGAGCACCGCTGCGATCGGGCGCAACGCGAGCCATGTGGAATCGCTATCGGAAGCTAAGAAAGGAACAGAGACGTATTATCAGAAAGAAAAAACGAGAGGCCGAAATACGTGAGTGCGAGGAGTTTGAGATGCTGACCAATGGGCGCAACGCCCGAAAATTCTATCAGAAAGTTCGGCGGCTTACAAAAGGTTTTAAGACCGGGGCGCTTGCCTGAAAGTACAAAGACGGCTATCTGACGACTGACATCCAGAGCATACTTAAATTATGAAGAAACCCTTCTCGAACCTGTTAAATAGTGATAGCTGCGCATGTCGCAGAAAATGTGAAGATTTCGGTACCCCAATCGTTGACGGCGGAACTTTCGATCCGCTACCCGACCATGACGATAATGCGACTAATGAACAACAAAGCCGCGGGCTGAGCTTTTCAAATATAGCGGCGAGGAACTGGTCATCTATGATTTCGAGGTTGTAAAAGACTTCGTTTATTAGGTAACCAGCATGAACATCGATAACAATGTCAATCTGGAAATCCAACGTAGAATCTCTCTTGCCAACAAGTGCTTTTTTGGACTAAGTAGGCAATTGAGTAGTAAAATCCTCTCTTGACGAACAAAACGAACACTCTACAAGACTCTCATCATGCCCGTCCTAACGTATGGCGCAGAAGCTTAGACGATGACAACATCCGATGAAGCGACGCTTGGAGTGTTTGAGAGAAAGATTCTGCGAAAGATGTTTGGATATTTGTTCGTTGGCAATGGCGAATATCGCAGACGATGGAACGATGAGCTGTATGAGCTTTACGACGACATAGACATACCGGAGGTCATGCCGTCCAAATGGATACAAATGCTTCGGCTCTGAAAGTATTCGATGCGGTACCAGCTGGTGGTAGCAGAGGAAGAGAAAGACCACCTCTGCGTTGGAAATATCAAGTGGTGAAGGACTTGGCTTCACTTGGTGCGTCCAATTGGCGCCGGTTAGCACGAGAAAGAAACGACTGGAACTCTTTGTTAAACTCGGCCAAAATTGCGCAACCGGTTATAGCGCCAATTAAGAAGAAGAAGATACATGTCAACTATAACTGAGGTAGGCAACGGTCTAAGTGAGTTGGTTAAAAGACCTACTACCACTTCTACCTACCTACCCACCTAGCCACTTGGCTGCTGCCTCAGCTGTCATTTAAAAAAAAACACATACTGCATTAAAATGGTAGAAGGATATATATTAGGCCGGGTCGATTTGTGGGGAGGTAAAAAAATCGCCCATTGCTCTGTGAAAATTATATTCTAGGGATCAAAATAAGAAACTTTGCCGAAGGAACCATACCTCTAAAATGAATTCTGATGTCCCCCAATTTGGGTCGAACTTTTTAGTTTCTTTTCTCATGTAAAGGCCAAAAATGGTGATATTTTGAAATGCTTGTATGGGGAACCCCCCAGGGGAGTTCCAGGGGGTGTGCCCTTGGTATGGGTGGATCGGCCGTCCAAAGTTAGTGGGGGTCGGTCATACATTTGGACTCGATTGGATCACTCTAAATGGGTCAAAGTGGGATTTTTCGTTCGACCCAAATTGGGGGACATCAGAATTCGTTTTAGAGGTATGGTTCCTTCGGCAAAGTTTCTTATTTTGATCCCTAGAATACGATTTTCACAGAGCAATGGGCGATTTTTAAATCGACCCGCCCTAATATATATACAGTTGATATCTCTTTAAGTGCATTTCACACTATGTGAATTATAATTAAAGCTTTTCTGAAGTGGCATTGGAAAAGGTGTACTACACTTTTTTTTTTAGTTTAAGAATGCTTAAGTACTTACATAGCGAGTAAACTCTCCACATTTGTTTAAGAATATTACCTGCTTAATTCCGGCTGGGTAATACCGGATGAATGTGCACACCTTTATAGATGTAGTTATGTATTTGTGGCGCTTGTTTGCTTATATTTTAAATGCTATACTAACATTTCCGCTTCCGCTTTTAAATTTTAATTAGTGTTGGAAATTGTGTGTATTCCTAATATGTACACATACATACACCTATACACATACATATATGCATGAAAACATCCACTTCTGGCTCACGCTGATCGTTCGCATTCAGCAATATTAAATGCGATTTATGCGAGGCTTTTGTGCTCGTCGCTCATTAAGGATTTTTATTTTTTTATTTTTTTATTTTTTGGTTGAACATTCCGTGAAAAGGAAAACGTTGTGCAAATGTGCTGAATGAGCGATTGCACGAATATAAATATATTTATACGTAAAGTATATATATAATAGTACTCACGTACAATGTAAATGAATGAAAGATTATACGCACACACTGGTAAAAGAATGAAAACTACTACTATGCTATGGCTTCATATGTACAGCGATGTTCGCATCTGACATGAGTGAGTCAATGAACGATTGAATGAATAAATAAACGAATAAAGTGAATGAATGAATAGTGAAACGCTTGAATGTGCCACAAAACAGGCGAGTGAAAGCCATTTAAAGCTGACAACACCTTCGTCACCTTCTATATATTACTTGCTCTTAACTTACTCATATCCAGCTCTTTCAGGCTAAGAATTTAAAAGGATACTCGTTTGTATGTTTATTTCAACAATTATCAGAGCAATCAACTTAACTGAAAATATAATGTCATCTGTGGATAAACATACCAAACTGCAATTAATATATATATATATATACTCGTATGTACACACATCTACTTGCTAGTCATGCTCCTGTTGCACTCTGTTTGAAGTATAATACCCATTTGAGCGTTTGCTTAACTTTCAGCCGATTACAGTGGATTATTGCCATAGAATAGTATGAAGTAAACTTAAGTTAAATTATAATTACAGCTAAGTGATCAGAAGAAAAGCAGTGCAGTGCAAAAATCATGCACTGAATGGATGTATAGTGAAAATACATTACATTAAATAACTACAACACCAGGACTTTTTTGCTTCATTCTTCTGCATCTGACCTGCAAAGAGAGCACCCGAAATTGGTTATATCTTATATTTACTTATAATTGCTCTATTTTTCCTTGTTTTATGTGTGAATCCAGCAGTTAGACGTGTCGTTTTATCCGAGGTGAATCTATAGGGTGTTTTTTTTAGAGGTTAGGTTTTCAAGATGAAATAAAACGTATATAATTTAATGTAATGACCAAGAATTTAGCTTGATTATAAAGATAAGGGTTTGCCATTATGTTTTAAAAATGATTTCGGGCAAGTGGCCACCGCGGCTGGCTCGAATAAATTCCAGCCGAGAGGCCCAATTTTCGACCACTTTTTGCAGCAATTGGGGCCGTATGTCAGCAATTACGCGCCGAATATTCTCTTCCAAGACGTCAATCGTCTCGGGCTTATCTGCGTAGACAAGCGACTTCACATAGCCCCACAAGAAATAGTCCAGCGGTGTTATATCGCACGATCTTGGAGGCCACGCCACAGGTCCACGGCGCGAGATAATGCGCTCACCAAAAGTTTCCTTCAATAAATCGATTGTTGCGTTGGCTGTATGGCATGAAGCGCCGTCTTGTTGGAATCAAAGGTCGTCCACATCAACATCGTCCAATTCAGGCACGAAAAAGTCATTAATCATGGCTCTATAGCGCTCTCCATTGACTGTAACATTATGGCCGGCTTCATTTTTAAAGAAATATGGACCAATGATTCCCTCTGCCCATAGAGCACACCAAACAGTGACTTTTTGAGGATGTAACGGCGTCTCAGCAATGGCTTGTGGATTATGTTCACTCCAAATGCGACAATTTTGCTTATTGACATACCCATTCAACCAAAAGTGAGCTTCATCGCTGAACAAAATTTTCTTGTGAAAATCGGGATCGGTGGCCATCTCGTTTTGGGCCCATTCACCAAACGTGCGACGCGCTTGATGGTCGTTCGGCTTCAATTCTTGCACGAGTTGGATTTTGTAAGCCCGCAAACCAAGATCCTTCCGCAAAATCTTCCATAAAGTGGATGGGCGCATCTCCAATTGCTGCGCGCGATGGCGGATGGACTCATTCGGGTCTTCTTCGATACTCTGCTCCACAGTAGCAATAGCGTCTTCGGTGCGCACTGTACGACGTCTCTGAGGATGCGTATTATCCACTAGAGCAAACGTGGTGCGAAACCGATCCATGGTTAATCGAATTAGTGACTCTGATGGACGATTATGTCGACCGAATATTGGACGCAGCGCGCGATGCGTCGCACGAACCGAACCATTATTTTCGTAATAAATTTGCACGATTTGCAAACGTTGTTCAGGTGTAAGTCTATTCATTTTGAAATGGCAAACCAAACTGAGCATAAATCAAGTGGCAGCTGTCAAAAAGACCACCTACGAAAAAAGTAGTGCGAACTTGAAAACCTAACCTCTAAAAAACACCCTTTATAAAAGGTGATAACAGTAGTGCAAAACTCAAATTTGCATTTTTTTACACGTACTTTATTTCTGCAGTTTGTTGATTTGAGTTTCAAAATTATAATCGAAATTTAAAGAAATAAACGAAACAACAGGAAAACAGCAGATCACTTTGTCATTGAAATCACAAAACCGGAAGGAAAATGAAACAAATCAGCTATTCTACTGCTATCTCCTAATATATATAGTACATATATACGAGGGGAGTTCAATAAGTACCCGTGCTTGAAATGCAGCCAGCATTTTTTCAAAGTTTTATTTTTTATTTTTGAACACAATCCCCTTTTAGAAAGATGACTTCTTCTTCTTCACTTCTCCAACGCTCCGACCATTTTTGTAACCCCTCCAAAAAATAGGATTTGTCGAACTTTGCATAATACGCTTCTGTCTCGGCGATGGTCGCCTCTTTTGAACTAAATGTTTCCCCTCGCTGTTAGGGAACAAGACAAATTCGCAAGTGACTAGATTAATCCACCTCCTGTCTATCCGTATTTTCATATCCGCAGCGATGTCATTGTACACCGTATTTAAAGGTATCAGTATGTACATAGCAGGTAGGTAAGTAGGTTAGATGGTAAGAGTCTCCCAGGTATCATAATGTGGTCCACGACCAGAAAAAAATGTAGGGAAAAGAAAACTATCTACAGCCATCGAGTGCTGTTGATGTAGTGGAGGAGAGAAAAGGGATCGAGGCTGGAGCATTTCTTTAAGTCATCCCCAAAGGGCACGCTAAGGAATCTCAAGCGCCTAGCCGCCAGAGCCGGGCATTTGCAGAGAAAGTGTTCAACAGTCTCTTTCTCTGCAGGATCCCCACAGCTTCTACAATAGGGGTTGTACGGAATTCGAAGCTTCTCCGCATGAGTATCGATCACCCAGTGACCAGTGAATGCTGCAATGAGTCTGGAAATAGAATGGCGAGGGATTCCCATCACCTTAAGCGTTCTGTTTATATCGTATTGAGGCCATAGAGTTTTTGAAATAGCACACGATGAGACAGACCTCCATCTGTCTTGCGTGTTTTTGAGAAAGAAATTGTGTAGTTTGACTTTAACAACGGTCAAGGGGATAACGATGTCTGAGAAGGGGCAACTGAAACCAGTTCTGCCGACCCCTTCCTGGCCAGCTCATCGGCAATTTCATTACCCTCTATATTCATGTGCCCAGGAACCCAGATAAGGGAAATGTTTCCTGCACGTTTGAGACGTTAGAGTTCCTCCTTACAGGAGTTGACCAGAAGAGAGCTGTAATACGGCGACGATGGATCGCGAAGACCTCTGCTTGAAAAACGCTGCTCGTTTCCGGCAGTTTAAAGGAGACCGAAATGCTGGCTGATTTAGAGAAAACCCCCACTCCCACTCCAGATTCCATTTTGGATCCATCGGTGAAAACAGAGGTACCTACGTCCGTGCCGAGTCTCCCTTCTTTCCAATCTTGCCTCCAACCCTCCAAACCCGAAGGTACCCGAAGTACAGAGAATGAAGGGGAGATCTGCTTCAAGATGCTACTATGTCCTACAAGTTGCCTCCAGAGGCCAATCTTCTTCAAGCTAACCGCGCTCTGAGCAGGAATGGATTTAACTTGCAGATCAGTATGTAGTTCTCTTGTTCGAATTGTATGTGAACAGCGCTTTTGCCAATCTCATCTACAATTTCGTTATTTATGTCTAGGATGTGTATACCCCTGGCTGCGGGTAGTCTCTCTATGGCTTCACTGGTCCTAAGAACGTTTTTAGATGAAATTTCATATGAGTTTATTGTCTTCATTGCCACTTGACTGTCGAAGTTTTTAGTAAAAAATTATTTTAAAACTAAATAGGATGATTAATTTTACGCCACCTTGTATATTTACTTTGCGCCCCCTTATAAGCATTATGTAATTAACCTCAGAAGTGAAAAGGCAAACTAATCAGCCCACATCTCTGTTCATGAACTGGTTCAAGAGTGATTAAAATTGCACTAGTGTCGGCCGCCGTAACCGGATGTGTTGGTGCGGGACTACCACTCGGAAATCGGAGAACGTAGGTTCAAATCTCCGTGAAAAAAAGTTTTTCCTAATAACGGTCGCTCCTCGGCAGGCAATGGCAAACTAACGAGTGTATTTCTGCCATGAAAAAGCTCCTCATAAAAACATATCTACCGTTCGGAATTGGCTTAAAACTGTAGGTCCTTTCATTTGTGAAACAACATCAAGACGCACGCCACAAATAGGAGGAGAAGCCCGGCCAAACACCCAAAAAGCATATATGCAAAATAAATATGCTTCTGTTATATTTGTTTAAATAGTTTTTATTGAAGTTACTTTCATGAGGTTGATTGGTTTCAGTAGTGATTCATCCAGAATCCAACTAGCGCCTCAGCACCGTTTTGTTGCCCCATCTTCGATTACAACTTTTTTAATGTTCTTTACAGCATTGCTATACCCAATTGGTGCGGTTTAAGTACCTCATTAGGTTGTTGACGTCTAAGTCAGCAAGTTGTACGAGACACGCGAAAAATGGTTTGCCCAGGGTTGACACTCTCTTCTTCCTTAAGGCAGGTCATTCACATTAGAAATGGAAAACCGTTTCCTTTTTCTCTGGTTGTTTACAACTGGGAAAGTATGTGTTGTGTGAAGGACAACAGATCAAAAGCCAGTTATGACTACTGTGAGTCTCCAAGCGTCCCGTCGTTTCATGTTTATCAATAATGACGTTTGTGGTTGCAGGTGGACCATAAAGTTCTACTAATTTTGCATGTCGTCTGGTCTCTGCATCTACAATCGGCGATTCGGAGTTGTTTTGAGGCTATTGTATTCTTAATTGTACCCAGTGGTGAGAATACCGATTCTGCAAGAACGTTATTCATGGCAGATCTCCCTCTTGCCAGTAAGAGATAAGCTTCAGAAAAACAGAAGATCTCAGATCTCAGAATACTCTGTTAAGATATGCCAAATAAAATTTCTTGTATACAATTTTTAGTACTATTTTCCTAGGCCTTCTTATTTTCTTTCGGTGTTGGGTTTGGTTGGTTTTGAGCAGAAATTTATATACATATTATATATGGGGCCGCCGTAGTCAAATACGCTGGTGTGTCAGTAACGTTCGGAAGTGCGTAGGTTAGAATCTATTGTACATACATGAAAAAACAAAATGATAGAAAGGTTGTTTCTATAGCGGTCTACCCTCGGCAGACGATGGCAAACCTCTGAGTGTATTTCTGTCATGAAAAAGCACCTCGATCAAACACTCAAAAAAAAACTTAAGCGCCAATTATATAATTATATATGTATACATATATATATATATATATACAAACATTTTACGCGATTAAAACATTATTTATTTAGAGTTGAAATATAAAAGTTGGACTTAGACTTTAAACACTTCCGTTGTCGTTCGCGATTGTTTATTAAGGTTCACCATAATTCCCACATATTCTTATGTGTATTTCATTATTTCTCATTGGGAAAGTGACTGCGTTGCTTTCCTTCCTCTATAAGACTGGCAAATAAGGAATTTTGGAGAAATTTCGTGAGCGGTTCGTATTAGTCTCAAAACAGTTTTGTTACGTCTATAAATAATTTTAAAGATAGGGACGTTTTTTTTGTAATATTTTAATTTATATTGAAATACTTTTGATTTTGTAGCTTCAACGCAACTGTCAGGGAGATAGTAGTTCAGAACTAGTATGTTTGATTATAAGAAGCCTACACCATTTTGGTGGTTTAAATATAGGGTTTTTCAATAAGGGCGGGTAGATGTTGAAATGGAATAAAATGGTGTTTGCTGTGTGGCACGTAGCGCCGTCCTGCTGGAACCACATGTCGTCTTGATCCATGTGGTTCAATATGGGCCATAAGAAATTGGAAGGGCCACCACGTCTACCGAAAAATGGGCGCAATGCGCGCAACGTTTGCGTTAATGAACACTCATTTTGATAAAGAAGTTTTATCATTTGAACGTGCTGTTCAATCGTGTAACTCGCCATGATGATTTGACATAAATAACTGAATAATAAACAAAAGCTTTGACAGATGTCATCAAAACAAAATGGCTGCCACAGGGCGCCAAAATCGACCCGCGCCAATTGAAAACCCCTTTAGTAGGCCGTGTCGAAAAAACTTCGCCAGGGTGTACGGTATTTTTCCAAGGCAATTTTAATGTGGTTTTCGAATATTGGGAATTGAAAATCATTAGACTTTTGCTAGACTCTTTTTTTAGAAGGTTGGTACGCTCTAGTGCGCAGACATGGAAGTAAGGAGAGTTTATTGGAGTAATTTTTTATTCACAAATAATTTGTTTTCTTTGACAAAATTATGAACTTTAAATGGTGTGTTAATGATGTACAGATAGTAAAAAAGCTATGTGCATATGCGGATGTATGCACATACACACACACACTGGTAAATTGTTACTCGAATACATGCAAATGAAGTTAAATTAATTTCCATACCCTTTCAACTTCCAAAGTCTTTAATCGGCATGGTCACTCAAACAACACACCAACACAAACACACACACGCATTTACCATATTAAATTATAGTAAAAACCGCAATTTTCCAATTTACATTTGATTAAGCCGTGTGTTGTTTGCCAATATTGATGGCATTTAAGTGAAAACAACAAACGCTGCCAGACGCACAAATTGCGTCGCCAGAGGGAGGAAAGGCACAACGGCAAGGTATCTCGCACGTAGTTGAGCAGCGTGATTTTAATTTTCGCCAACGCTTGGCCAACCGACAACAACTAAATAATGTCACAATTAACGCAGATTGCACTTTAACGGTCAGCCAAATTGGTGATATTGGTTGTGCATGCGGTGGGCGTGGCAATTGTGGGAAGAAGTAAATCAATATTTAAAATTTTAATTTGGCGCACAATTCGTTCATTGCGTTGACCGGTTCGTTGGGCAATCAAAACCAGTCTGACAGCAAGCCAATTGCAGGTTAAAACGTGTGTGTTAAAGCGGAGAGGTGGGCATGGCGGGGCATAATTAAAAAATATTGCACACAGCGTCAAATAGAATAATTAAAGAGCAATAAAAAACGTGTTATCGGGGAAAAATTTGGAAGAAAAAAAATTTGAACTGACGCAGTTTTGTGGCCGGTGGTGTGTGAATGGCACGAGGTCATTTATAAAATATCCTCTATAGCTTTTTATAAGCCCTACTCTCTGAATGATTAATTTGTTTGATATGACTTTGCTATAAAAGAATTACAGTCTACTCTCTTCTAACGGACACCACCCAAAAACGGGCAGTTTATTCAGTACCAAAAAATTCTTAAGAGTTTTTGAGAATTTTTCCCTCTTGAGCGGACAACCCTCTCACAACAGGACGCGGACACTTGTTTTCAACACCAAAGGGTATTTTAATTCCGCATAACCGGACAGCCTACAATATTGTTTTTACATTTACTATCTACTTTATTCGTACAGCTGTTGCTTATTCAATAACACTTGTAAGTACAGGGTTGCCCATATTCAACGGACCCATCTGGCAACTCTGTACCTTTTGACAGAGACGTCAGATCGCTTAATGATATACCGCGCTGGAAGCGTCTGTCCAAGCAGATTTTTACCATGGAACAATACACGCCACGCGAGCGCTCCCAAATTGTTGAAATTTACATTCAACAAAAGAAGTCAAAAAAAGAAGAAATCACCATGTCCGATGAAGCTCATTTCTTATTGAACGGGACGGTGAATAAGCAAAATTGCCGTATTTACGCCACTGAAAATCCTCACGAAATTCAAGAGGTACCTCTTTACGACGAAAAAGCCACTGTTTGGTGCGGCGTTAGTGCGAAAACGATTATTGGGCTGTTTTTCTTCGAAAATGAAGATGGTCAAGCTGTTGCCGTCAATCAGGAGCGTTATCGCGATATGATAACCACTTTTGTGATGCCAATTATTCGTCGAAAGCGTATGAGGCAGTTCTGGTTTCAACAAGACGGCGCTCTACCACACACAGCTCGCGCCACAATCGATATTTTTAAGAAACTGTTTCCTCGTCGATTGATGTCAAAAAATGGCGATTTTGACTGGCCACCGCGTTCGCCCTGACTTCTTCTTGTGGGGATATTTAAAATCAAAGGTTTATATTAATAAGCTAAAGACTATAGAAGAGCTCAAGAACAACATCCGTGAGGAAATAGCCGGGATTCCAGCCGAAATGTTAGCTAAAACTTTGGAAAATGCTGCAAAACGGGCGCAATATGCCGTACAGGCTCAAGGCGGCCATTTGAGAGATGTCATATTCAAAAAGTGATGTCAACAAATCTATTTGAACCAAGTAAAATACGAACGAACGATAATACAACATCAAAAAAATTGTATTTTTCTTTGATTTATAAAAAAAAAAACACATGGGTCCGTCGAATATGGGCAACCCTGTATAACTTGTTTTTAATGAATCTGCTAAAGCCACAAGGTCTGAATATTGATAAATTGTGCTACGAATGGTTTGTAAAGGCACGAAATAAAAGCATTCCTTTGTCAGGGGGCAAAGCTAAAGAAATTTCAGTGAAACCCATTTACGTCGGTTTTAGTGCATCATACATCAATATGATGTCAAAACTTTTACCGAAAAGCTACCATATTTGATTGAAAGATTTGATTCGGGAAACATTTGTAATGCAGCTGAAACTGGCTTGTTTTTCCGAGCATTACCAGATAAATCATTTGCATTAATAGGTGAAAATGCACAGGTAAATAAAAATGGCTAAGGACAGGGTCATAATTTTACACTGCGTCAATATGGCTGGAGAAAGATAACGCCTTTTTGTTATTGGGAAATCTGCAAGACCGCGGGCATGCCACAACATAAATTTGCGAAAAATAAATAGTTCGATAGAAAAATGCAACTTCAAGAGCGGAACGTCTTTCTATTCCTAGCGGCTTCCCATCCTCAGGATCTAAAATTGAAAAATGTTAAAGTTATTTTTCTCCCAGAAAACACAACAGCATTTTGTCAGCCCCTTGACCAAGGCGATATAAAAAACTTTAAGTTCATGTACATATAAATCGTTATTTTTAAAACACATTTTATTTCGGATGGAAGAGACAAATTCTGCTATGTAGTTGTCAAAATCAATTTATTAGATGTTGTTTGTTTCATGCACAAAGCGTGGAAGCAAGTGAGTCCACAGGCAATACAAAATTGTTTCATTAAAGCTGGGTTTGGGAAAACAGATATGCCCAATAACGTTAACGGTTGGACTGCAGAAGATGGGCTTCCGCTATCAGCACATGCTTAGTTCTCCAACGTTATTAATCGAGTTCAGAGGTCAGAAATCTAAGTTGACATGGAAGACTATTATAATTTAGGTAATGAAATATTTATTAATGATTAAGATTTGGAATATCTCAATACTGAAGTGTTAACGAGATCAACGACAAGTTAACCACCTATGAAGAGGCTTATTTAGCTATAAGAAAACGAAAAGCTTTTTCTCTCAACCGTCGTTAAGGGGGGAGCCTGGTTTATAAGGTTAAAAAAATCACTTTTTTTTCGTTTTAAGCGATTCCTAATATATTTCAGAACATTCACACCAAGTTACAGAGCCTAATTCTCAATATTTCCGTAGATACAAAGCCAAAGGTAGGCGAGCGTTAGGTAGTTACGCTGTGACCGGACAGCTATAGTACAAACTTTATCTTCTTTTCTCGACTTTTCATTTTTATGATTTCTTTGAATTGGCGTACATGAATGAAAAAAAAACGAATGAACCTTTTGAAATGAATGATAGCTTCTTCCCTTCAGTATTAAATTCTCTTCTATTTGAATTAACAAAATAAATAAAAAAAAAAGTTCAAGATTTTTACACCAAGTTGAAGTGAATTTTTTTTTATAAGGAGGCATTTTTTTCTTTAAAACCTCCAAAAGGTTGAAATTTTGGAATTTTTCTCAGTTTTCTTAGTTCATCTAGAATAAAAAATCATGATAATTAGAAATCCATTTGACTTTTTTGCTTTAGATAATAATTACGAGCTGTATCTTGTACGCCAGTTGGAAACTCCAGCGTTGCAGCGCTTTACTAATTTCTATGTTAAACATTTTTTTCAACTTATTTTAACCAGTACAAAAATTTTGTATACTTTTTAAATGCTCATTAAAAGATAGAAAAAACTTTGCAGTGCTAAATTAATTTTTTTCTTCAAAAAAAAAAAAAATCGCAAAGAGATGCAATTTTTAGACCTCATAAACCAGGCTCCCCCCTTAAGGGTATTGAACTGCTTACTGATCTTCAAATACATCTTGAAGATATTGAAATTAAAGGAAAAACTAGCCAATTTAAAATTTCAGTCTTTTTTGAATCAATTTGAATATCTTGTTTCATAAATTTTGTTTTTTAATTCTTGAACAAATTTTGATGAAAATCTGAAATCTGTTTAAACATATGTACATCTATTACATATTTTTATGAACTCTTTTCATATTCTTTTCATAAGCGAATAAATTTGTCAGTCCCTTAAGTGTCCGCTTAAGAGAGAATAAATACGCTGTAATGAAAACAAAAAATAGTTTCAGTCTCAAAAGGGTTATAGTAAATTATGCGGATTGATATGATCGCGCATACGCCTCTTTATAGCCTTTTGTTGCTCCTCCAATTTTTAGCTTCGTTGTCATTTAGAAAGCTTTTGTATGTACACTTCCAATATTATTTAATTTTATTCATAAAAGATGGTTACAGTTTCAAAAATTTCGCGTCCATAAGAATTTTCAAATTTATTTAACCCTTTGACCGCATTCGACGTATCAGAACGACATGCATTAATTTGGCAAAAGTCGCACATGAAGTTCTGATACGTCAAAATGGAGAGATAGAAAAGAAGTGTTTATATTTAGCACGAAACATTCAAATGATAATTCAGTAGACACTGGGAAAAGGCAAAAAACAAAAAATGGTGATATCAGAAATATTATAAAACATGATGGCGTTATTGAATATAAGAAAGGGCAAGCCAGCAAACGCAACTGATAGCTACCGCCCTATTAGTCTTCTAAGCAGCTTAAGCAAGGTTTTTGAAAAAATTATCAAAAATAAAATATCCCTGTTCCTAGACACCCATAAGATTATACCAAACGAGCAATTTGGATTTAGACAACATCATAGTACGACTCATCAGATTAAACGAATCTATAATCCCGTCAAATCTAACTTCGATCAGAAGAAATCAACCGGTTTAATGCTTCTTGACGTTGAGAAAGCTTTTGATTCGATATGGCATGATGGTCTTATTTACAAATTAATAAATTTAAAATTTAAAGAAGTCATTGCTTTATACCAAGTACAGGTTTGAAATTAGGTATCATAACTATCCCGTGGGCCAATACCGTACGATATCTGGGGGTGATTTTTGATAAAAAGGTATCTTTTTACGATCATGTAAAGTACATACAGGAGAAAGTAAATTTGGCGATTAAAATGTTATATCCCCTAATAAATAGACGCTCAGGCTTAAGTGATGAAAATAAACTAATAATTTATAAGTCTATATTTCAGCCAATAATATTATATGCCTGTCCAGCCTGGAGTAATATCGCAATATCACATGTTAAGAAACTGCAAATCTGCCAAAATAAGGTACTCAAAATGGTGCTATGACTCCCATGGCGTTTCTCCACCAGAAAGCTTCATGATGAATCAAAAACTAAGATTTTGTCAGATCAAATACAAAATTTGACTGAAAGATTCAAAATTCGTTCCAGTTTTTCGGACAATCTGCTAACAACTGAACTTTCTTAATGTTCAATTAGGCCGTGGTACTTAAATGCGTATAGATTAACCCTAGCTTGTAAGATGTTAAGAGGAGGTTTTTCATAGTACATAGTTTTTTCCTTCGAAAAAAGAAAAAATCGTTTAAAAAACCAAACCTGTGATAAATATAATGATGTAGAATTAAGATTTATATCATATTCTGTAAATTGTGCGATAACATAAATATTGTAACGTTTTTCTACTTAATAAACTCTTATCTTATGGGGTTATACGCAGTTATTGAAACTTTAAACGTGTTTTTTTCAAAACGGCATTTTTCAAGTCGGTGTACACGATATCTCGAAAACGGCTTGTTTGATCGGTCAACCGTTTTAACTCAATCTTTAAAGATACATTTTCTAGTAATTAATCGTTCCTTTTGTAAATCTGATACTTATTTTCCATTTTATAATCAATTTACGGCCAAATTTTAACGTAAAAATCGAAATCATTTCTTTTAAAAGCTGCCATTTTGTGAAAATTCACTATTTTGATTAGCCGAACGATTAATTACTAGATAATCTAATATATTAACAAAATTTGTTTGGTTTTTTGATTTCAGATAATCCAATCCTGAGTTACGATGTACACCGTAAATCGTCTTTTTTTAAAGGAGGTTCCAGAAATCGCCTGCAGCGCGCTCTATAATCAACATTTTCATAAATAAAAAATTTTGCTACGTTCTTGAAGGATGCTTTTATAACCGTCAAAAATTTTCAAATTAAAATATTCTGAAGTTTCTTCAGGATAAATCCTTGACAACCCGTCTTTTATTTGCTTCATAACTGCGTATAACCCCTTAAGAAAGGTATGTGAGAGGTTGATACGCATGATCAACAACTAACGTGCTTCCCCGTAATGAGGAAATGTGTAAAGGAATTCAAGAAAATTTTCTTTTATCTATGCATTGTATGTGGCCCTTTACAATGCGTATGATTTTTGCAATACTAAATATTGCAGCAGTTACTAAGTTATCCAAATATCATACATATCAGAATATATCATGAAATAAATGAATTCTTGCATCAAATATGCTGTTCTTACTCTATACCTCATAAAATTAAATGTGCTCCAAATGCAAAAAAATATTCGAGTAAATGTGCATCCAAAGGGTTAAGACAACTACTACGAAATTCAAAATTTCTTCTACCGAGCTTTGTGGAAAAACTATTTTCTCATGAAGAAAAGAGTAGGAGGATTTTTTTACTAGAAAGAATCGGCTAAAAAGCTTCTTGAAAGCAACTGGAATTGGGATGAATAAATGATTTTACATTAGTATATTTTCGCATTTTCCGTTTTCAAATCGTTTGACATGTCCTGTAAATCGTTCCGTTTTCGTTTTTTTTTTAAACATCAGCAAATCGTTTTGTCACCCTGTTCTGGAAATCAAAATCGTTAAAATTTTCTAGTTAAATTTTCGGCAACTTAAACGTTAGCGGTTTGTGGCATTCTTATAAACTGTTTGTTGAAATAAATTTATCAAAATGTGAGTATTTACTCAAAATAACTGCATAAATTTATGTAAATAAAAGTGTTTATTTAAAATATTTTGAACTTATTCAAAAACTTTTAGGGGATAACACAAGAACTCCAAACAAGAGCTAATTTAGTCGAATTTATGGAATCTCATCCAGATTTGGCGAAGAATTTTTCGAAGGGCGTTAGAGTTGCTGTTGAGGAAAAGTGGAAAGAGCTAATAACGCTGCTAAATGCAAAAGGGCCGCCCCAAAAAGATGTTAATGGATGGAAAAAAGTAAGTATTTAGTCAAATATTAAAATAAATATTTTTGAGTTGTCTTTTTTCAAGATATGGTCTGACTGGAAGGGGTGCATTCGGAAAAAGGTTGCCCATAACAATCTAGAATAGAGGGCAACAGGAGGTGGACCCTTTAATAAGCATGTACTGACGAGCAACGAAGAATGAGTTGCAAGAACTTGTGGAATTTTTGCAGCCGTTGAGGGCATAAACCATTCTAGAAGCTTTGGGACAGAAGGAAATAATAGCGCTATCGAATCTGAGGAAGAACGTCCCCAAACAAGTAGGGAAGCGGTGGCTACCCCGAGAGCTGCAAAAAGGTCACGGGTGTCATCGCAGGATAGCCTTCAGACGTGTATGGCAACGCAATCTAGTTGTATGGAGAAAATATCCACCACTTTAGATATATTAACATTTGCAAAATCGCAGGAAGATGAAAGGGAAGAGATTCGACGACTTTGTCGTGCTGTTGAGAAACAAAATGAATTGCTGGCAGAGCAAAATCGCTTGAAGACTCAAAGTATAGAGAAAAACCAAAGACATTACCTCAAAATGGAGCAGTTGCAACATGAAACAGTTAAAATTAAAATTAAAATGTTTGAGATAGAGACTAAAAAATAAATATAAAAGAATCTTATTGAACTGTTATGCATATATTTACTTTTAATATGAATAAATTTTATGTTTCATAATATAATATTAAATTTCTAGCAAAAGAGTCTCTTATATTTCTGCCAACACTATCAGGCATGTTCTGCAAATCGTTTTCGGGCAATATTTTCGCATAACTTAAATTCGAATTTAAATGAAATCGGACGAATTACAGAACACCCAAAACAAAATCGTACGAATTGCCATTTCGGATCCGAATTGAAATCGCGCGATTTTCAGAACATGCCTGTATATCTGAAAACACGAGAAAATTCAGTAAATTGCAATACTCAATGATGAATGTGACGTGAGGTAAGAATTGAAAAAAAAGTGATTCGGAAGCAAAACGTAAAAACACATAACTTCACAATAAATCACGCTAGAAAATAGTTTTTTTTTTAAATAATAACTGGTTACACTAACAATAATTTCGTAAAGTGTAAATGAAATCGGTAACGTGAATTTTCGCACTTGGTACGCTTAGCGAATTTTGTCCAATATTATTTTTTTTTTGTATGGACTTTGATTTAAAGCCACTGTGCACAAGCATATAAAATTGTGCACTTCAAATGATAAAAATGCAGATACTCTATTTTTGGTTATCACCATGGCTTTCGCCCAAACCTAGACGCTTATTAACTGGTTGTTTACTTTTTTGTGCTTTTCCTTTTCTATTTCCGCCCTATTTACCTATTCGTTTGCATTTGTTTGATGTGCAATTATTTATTCAATAGCGAAATTGTGATTTGTTTACCTTTTGTCCGGTTGACAAGGCATCCGTTGGTGTTTCCGCAATGAGAGTATAAACATTTATACCCATACATACAAATATTTCCTTTGAAATAACAAAATAACAATTTTGTGTGATTAAATAAACGACAGAGTCAACAAACATCGCAAAACGATCCATAATTTGTGGGTTCCCTTTCTCGCACCTCTTGCGTTCGTCTCTCCCTCAACCAATAAATCAACCTCAATTGCGTTACTGTTTGATGTGAGCGTTGATATCGATTACATGAAACGTCTGTTTATGCTATTAGAACTATCAGCTTTTATTCAGTCGGGTAGCCTGTTGCGTTTGCATGCTTGAAACAGCTTTTTAGGCGTCAAAGCATCCGTCTGCGGCGCAGTACACTTAAATAAACAAACAAGCAAACAAAAGGAAGCAACTAAGCAACACTTGACATATACATAGATATGCGTACATATATGTACCTATATACATCCTCGTTACTTTCCTTTTTTTGGCATTTCGTGGCCCGATCGAAATATTCGCAGCATGTGCCAGCTGTCCACTTTTTGCGCCGAAAACCTTCTCCCTCATGCTGCTTATTCCTTCTGTAGCCTTTATAATAAGGATATTTTGCCTGTTTTGTCCTTATGCAAGCATTTCTATACATCTGTGTTCACAATAATAGCAGCGCGACACACCGCAAAGTTTCGACTTTTTATTTATTTTGTATTTAATTTTTGTATTTTTTTAAAAACATAGGTTATAACTCAAAAAAGACCATATAACTGAAAGATTAAAACAAAAATTTAAAAAAATCATTAAATTTTCATCAAGATTACATACTTTCATAATCTTTAGAAAAATTCTGCTTTCACAGTTTTGTAGCCCGTTCAATTTTATATAATAGGTGTCAGTTCAAGGAGGCTAAAATTCGCGTTGATTTCTGTCAATGTTTTTGTTGACGCTGCTTTGCACTTTCTGCTATATAAAGACTGATTTTTATATGGAGAAAATACCACCATGACCACCAACAAACCAAAAATTTTCAAAAATCAACCCGAATTTTCAGCCAGTGTAAATGTACTCTTTTTTATAATAAAATTCATTGTGCTACGAAACTGCATACTCAGAATTTTTCTGATTAAAATGTTTCTGATTAAAATTTTTCTAATATAATAGGACTATGAATAAGTTCGTTTCGGTTTTACAACAGATGGCGTAACTTGATTATTATTCCATCGATCCACATTTCCAAACATTCATTGGAGAGCTACTGTCGTAAGGCACAAACGTCAGTATAAGTTTTTTATTTGAAGCGTAAACAACAATATTTTTACCACACTTGAAAATGTCGAATTTCGTGCCAAATAATGTGTTTTTGCGGGGAATTCTTCTTCATTATTTTAATATGAAGAAAAAAGCAGCCGAAAGTCATCGTATCTTGGTGGAAGTTTATGGTGAGCATGCTCTATCTGAGCGAACGTGCCAGAAGTGGTTTGCACGCTTTAAAAGTGGTGATTTTGGCTTGGAAGACGAAGAACGCGAGGGTGCGCCGCCAAAGTTCATGGATACCGAATTGGAGGAATTGCTCGATCAAGATCCGGCTCAAACGCAAGAAGAGGTTGCAAAAACTTTGGGAGTTGATCAATCAACCATTTCCAAACGTTTAAAAGCCATGGGAATGATCCGAAAGGTAGGCCATTGGGTGCCGTATGAATTGAAGCCAAGAGACGTTGAACGCCGTTTTATGGCATGCGAACAACTGCTTCAACGGCACAAAAGAAAGGGTTTTTTGCATCGAATTGTGACTGGCGATGAAAAGTGGGTCCATTACGACAATCCAAAACGTCGGGCAACGTATGGATACCCTGGCCATGCTTCAACATCGACGTCGGCGCAGAATATTCATGGCCTGAAGGTTATGCTGTGTATCTGGTGGGACCACCTGGGTGTTGTGTATTATGAGCTACTGAAACCGAATGAAACGATTACGGGGGATGTCTACCGACGACAATTGATGCGTTTGAGCCGAGCACTGCGAGAAAAACGGCCGCAATACGCCGATAGACACGACAAAGTTATTTTGCAACATGACAATGCTCGGCCACATGTTGCACAAGTGGTCAAAACATACTTAGAAACGCTCAAATGGGATGTCCTACCCCACCCGCCGTATAGTCCAGACCTTGCGCCATCCGATTACTATCTCTTCCGATCGATGCAACATGGCCTGGCTGACCAGCACTTCCGTAATTACGATGAAGTCAAAAAATGGATCGATTCGTGGATTGCGGCAAAACCGACCGAATTTTTCACAAAGGGAATCCGTGAATTGCCAGAAAGATGGGAAAAAGTAGTAGTAAGCGATAGACAATATTTTGAATATTAAATTTGTAACCATTTTACGTCAATAAAGTTTCAAATTTCGAAAAAAAACCGCACGAACTTATTCATAGTCCTATTAATTAAAATTTTTCTAATTAAAATTTTAATAACAATTTTTGATTTTTTTTTTAATATTGTATCTAGTTTAAAACTTTAAGTTATATGAAATAAAAGTAAAATAAAATAAAAATAGTTAAAAAGATAAATATTGCAATACGTCACGCTGCTATTATTGTGAACACAGGTGTATGTCTACTTAGTCAATAGATAGATATTTAGATACAAAACTATGTAGGTATTGATGTCATTGCCAGCTGTGTAGTAACAATGCGTCTGTTATATTCTTTAACACTGCTTTCTTTCACTGCTTATTTAACCAGCGAAAATCCGCTTCAACTATCGAAGCGTTGTCACTTAACAGATTTCCTCTACTTCTGATACTGAGTGGGCTGTCCGGCTTGTTCCGACAGCAATGAAGCATTAACTGACTTCCTTTTATTTATTTGGGTTACTTGTGTGGGTCACCGACTGACTGGCTGACTTATTAATTTTAGGCCCCTATTACTTGGGTTTGAGCGTCAATTCAATTTCGTTACGTTCGAAAGTGATTTACGCCATGAGAAAACTTGTACGTTGAAATAATTCAAAAAATGAAACATGCCTTCAAATCGCACCGCTCAAGTCTCAGGAACTTCAGAAACCAAATAGAACTCAACACGCTGGCTGCCAGGGCTATCATGTTTAATATTTTCCGCTACTTCTGGAAATTCGTAAATTTCAACACACTGACAGCCATGGCTATCATATTATATAGGGTGAGCCATATAGTGTTTGCTATTTGAACCAACTATTTTTTTGAGAATGGTAACACAAATGACATGTCAAATGTGTTCATAATTTACTTAAAGGTTTGACATTTAAGAATTGGGACGCTATACGCTTGAACAAAATTCGGAAATATTGAAAACCTATTTCCAAAGTGGTGAGTCTTCTTCTTCTTCCGCGGTTACAGTAAATGGCGAGCGTTACCGTGACATGCTCAACGAGTTTTTGTTTCCAAAAATTGAAGAGGATGACATGGACGACATTTGGTTTCAACAGGACGGTGCAACTTGACACACTGCCAAAGTTACACTCGAGCTTTTGGCTACTGTTTTTGAATTCCAATATCAATTGGCAGCCTCGAAGCTGTGATTTAAGTCCGTTGGACTATTTTTTGTGTGGAGCCGTTAAGGACAAATGCTATGTGAACCATCCAGAGACGATTGATGCTTTAAACACGAAATCGAAGTTGCCATTCATGAAATTGGAGCCCAAACAATCGACAATGTGCTTAAAAATTGGGTTGATTGAATAGCCTACTGTAAAACCAGTCGAGGAAGTCATTTGAACGATATTATTTTTCATTTATAAATGACAATGTTCAATCTTTAAAATAAAAAAAAAGGTTTAAAAAAATATTTATTAGTTTTTTTTATAGCCGATTCAAAAAGCAAATTTTACATGGCCCACCCTATATTTGATGTGTTTGGTGAGATTTTTTTATTAAATACAAGAACAACTTTGCATTCAGTCAGATCGCGGCTACCAAATACCCTTATGATACCCATTCAATGAAAATTATATGAAAGCTTGAGTGATGGTCCCCCTTCGAAGAGAAACGTGTTGTTAATGACAGAAAAGTCAATGGTTTGGTTTGGCATTTACAAGTATTGTATGAAAATTATGCGACCTCTTCAAGGAACGATAGTGGTATCTATCACAAAATCTGCATAGTTCGCTGTACGTATTTGAATATAACTCAAAAAGCTGTTGGAATCCTACTCTGAAATTTTCTGAGATTACTGAGTATAGTCTGAGCTATTAATAAAAAATCAACAAGAAAAAATTGCAGAGGGTTTTTCGGTTTTCTAAATGGACGGGTGCCTATTTTAGTGCCATCTTCAATCAACTTGACTTGACTGGTTGAATCAAAGGTTAGCGTAAAGCGGCTGCAGATCTGATGGAAGTAAATTTTAATATTTTCAACTGCGTACTACTTTTCGGTATGTCCAAGTTTATAGGTTAGTGAAACACTAAATGATTGAAAGTATTTCTTCTAATAGTGGTCGCCCCTCAACAGTCAATGTCAAACCTCTGAGTGTATTTCCGCCACGAAAGGGCATCTCATAAAAATCATCTGTCGATCGGAATACACTGCGGGCAATAAGCATCAAAATATGCAAACAGTTTTCTCCATACAGCTGCTGCCACTGAGTGCTTCCAGGTTACGCCTCACTTGGTCTCCCCAACGTAGATTAGGTCTTCCTCGAGACATGACCATGCCAGCGCAACCACTGTATTTTAATAAGCTTCACTATTATTAGCTGCTTTCGAATCGCCACTTCTCGGAACGCTAAGCGAAAAATTTATATGCGAAAGCAACATGCAACTTTGTCTATAGACGCTCAGCTCATAAGCAGCTCACTTAGACCAGTGCATCGAAAAATTAGAGAGCATATTTTGTAGTTAGTTTTTTCATACTTTCACACGGGTTGCTTTGAAAATCAAAGAAATTATATAACAGCTTGTCACAGGAGAATAATGCAGTGCTACCAAATCATATGCAACGTTAGATTCAAGGAACATTTTTGGTTTTCTTCACTACCCGCTAGGTGGTTGGTTAAGCGAAAGAAGGCTATTTTGAAATGAGGGGTGTAAGTGTAAACATCTAGTCATTCACGATGAATGGGAGCAGATAACAATTTAATAATTATTAAAAGCGGATGCGACAACTATATTTTAAGAAAATAATAGGTACATTAAAATTGTAACTGCGAAGTAAGCTACATTTATATGAATATACTATATTTTTATGAATACCATTGCACTTTTCTCCTTAAGCTAAATGCCTTTTTACGTGTTTTGGTAATCATCCAATACTAACATAGATGCACATACAGATGTCGACTTTGAAAATTCCCTCCTTTGTACGGAAGAATTGATTTTAGACAATAGCAGCCAACTCCGGTACGAATGTCGTCTGCTTGCAGCACGCATTTGCAATGCATATACATACATCCATACAAATTCATCTATTAGACATATATACTATATTTAAGTATTTTGCATGTGCCTTCCCATTTATGAGCCTAATGGTAGTAGCAATGCATGTAAATTGTGGCATATAATAAAACGCAGAAAATATGTGTACGAGTATGAGCAAGCGAACACAAACAGCTCAACCTAAATATGTACATACTTATACGCATTTAGTGCATATTCATAGAAACTGAAGTGGAGTTGGAAATTCTGTCTGCGAGCAGCAACAGGAAGAGCTGTGGAAACAACTGTGGTAACAACAGCATTCTAACAACTCTGATATCAGCCAACAACCAACAACAATAACAACATTGCTAGCAGCCATAATACAATATTATATACATATATATATAATGTATATATGTGTGTATATTAAGAACAACTATACGCCAAGCACCGGTAGTACAATTATTTATAGTCTGCTGCCCTTGAAGGAGACATAAATTGACAAATAATTGGGGGTCCACTCGATGAATGATTTATATGAGTCGGTAATGGCTATAGAGCCATGGCCAAGCTAAAGCCAAGTCAGTCGTACTGCGACAGAAGCAAGCAGTGACCGAAGAGGCTGCTGTTGTTGCTTGCTGATGGAAGATGATGATAGCACTGGAGTTGGAGATGCTAATGCAGTGCCAGCATTGTGCAGCTCAGCTGAAGAGGATGAAGGAATTCTACTACAGTACGAGTGCGAGTACTCGTAATGCATACCACAACATGTGGAATTATAGTATTGGTGAACTTGAAATGTGTTCGAGTATGCGTGTGTGTGTATGTGATAATGTTTGTTACGCATTGGCATTATTTTGCCGCATAATAAAGTGATGAAGTATGGCTAGAAATTGAAGCAGGTATTAAGGTAATAAGTAAATTGCTGTTGTAGCTGCATTGAGTGTATATTCTATATTTATATATGTATCTATATAGATATATAGAACGAGGCGCATGTACACTTTGTAAGGCCGAGCTTTTACTTTCATTTTTGATAGGCATCATAATCTCTACAGTTTCTGGTAATAAAACAGCTTTTTACCTATTACGAGAAGATTTTTCAAGCCAAAAATGCACTCGGATCTTTGCATTGCCTACAAAGAGGTGATCCCTGCTAGAAAAACCTTTTCTATTATTTGATGTTTTTTATCCACGGTGGGCATTGAACTTTGGATCAGCCGCTTAACAGTCACGCAAAAAATCGCTTACGTACCGTGGGTGTATATAGCGGCGCATGTTTGTATTTAGGTTTATTGAAACACTAATGACACAAAAACTTTATAGACAACATAATTGCTGGTGTTTTTGAACTCATCAACATCATGAGGTAGCGATTACAGCTCAGGGTGAGCTTTAGCTTCATCCACAATCCTCTTCCAATCTGCACGGTTCATAGCAACAGATCTCCAGCTCCTAACTCGTAGCTTTTTCATTTCGGCATGGCTTGGTCAAGCCAGGTTAACCTCGGACATCCTCGGGCTCGGGTCATTAGACAATTCGTTGTGTGTATTTCAGTTTTTTGGAGGGCTTGCTCAATTTGCGATGTGCGCCTTGATGTTGTAAAGGTCCGACAGACTTACGTCGTCTCCAAACATTTTGTTTAGAACCAGTACCATTCTGAATAGTCATCACGCACAAACCCTCAATGAATGTGTATATGTACACATATTTCTCTTTGAATGTACAAATTTCTTATTAAGCTATGTATTTTTTTCAATCTTGTGAAGAAGACTAGATCAGCCTATAACTGCAAGTGAACTAAAGTGAATACCTGCAGAGTGCTGCGTCCGCTTTGATTGACACTCGATGAACGAAGAGCACGGGACTTCGTTAATTGGGAGCGTGAAGGAAATTTTGAAATCAATTAAAATGTGATTTGATTTTCAGCGGCAAGGTATTAAGGTTTCATTTATTGGTGTGGGACTGAAAAGGAATCATTACTTACAAGCTGCTCTCATTGGAACTAACACTAAATTCGGTCATTGACAGTTTACTGACTAAATGGAAAATCAAGATTTACTGAATAAGATAAGGTCAGGTCAGAATAAGTGTATAGGACACCTTTCACCAAATAGAGCTGGACATATCTTTAAAGTTATGTTAGAAGCTTGGTGCGTTTGGGAACTATGATTCTCAAGCATTTGCAAAATTGTTTTGATTATGCAGGAGTGATGCAACTATTTTCGGCACGGTCTTGAATTTTTCTGAAAATTGGTTTAATTGTAGACTTGAGAAAAACAAGAAGTCAACTGAACAAATTTTGGAATTTTTTTTTTATAATTTTGCGATTTATTCAATGATGAAAATTTTAATGGACTATGAATAAGTTCGTGCGGTTTTACAACAGATGGCGTAACTTGATTATTATTCCATCGATCCACATTTCCAAACATTCATTGGAGAGCTACTGTCGTAAGGCACAAACGTCAGTATAAGTTTTTTATTTGAAGCGTAAACAACAATATTTTTACCACACTTGAAAATGTCGAATTTCGTGCCAAATAATGTGTTTTTGCGGGGAATTCTTCTTCATTATTTTAATATGAAGAAAAAAGCAGCCGAAAGTCATCGTATCTTGGTGGAAGTTTATGGTGAGCATGCTCTATCTGAGCGAACGTGCCAGAAGTGGTTTGCACGCTTTAAAAGTGGTGATTTTGGCTTGGAAGACGAAGAACGCGAGGGTGCGCCGCCAAAGTTCATGGATACCGAATTGGAGGAATTGCTCGATCAAGATCCGGCTCAAACGCAAGAAGAGGTTGCAAAAACTTTGGGAGTTGATCAATCAACCATTTCCAAACGTTTAAAAGCCATGGGAATGATCCGAAAGGTAGGCCATTGGGTGCCGTATGAATTGAAGCCAAGAGACGTTGAACGCCGTTTTATGGCATGCGAACAACTGCTTCAACGGCACAAAAGAAAGGGTTTTTTGCATCGAATTGTGACTGGGTCCATTACGACAATCCAAAACGTCGGGCAACGTATGGATACCCTGGCCATGCTTCAACATCGACGTCGGCGCAGAATATTCATGGCCTGAAGGTTATGCTGTGTATCTGGTGGGACCAGCTGGGTGTTGTGTATTATGAGCTACTGAAACCGAATGAAACGATTACGGGGGATGTCTACCGACGACAATTGATGCGTTTGAGCCGAGCACTGCGAGAAAAACGGCCGCAATACGCCGATAGACACGACAAAGTTATTTTGCAACATGACAATGCTCGGCCACATGTTGCACAAGTGGTCAAAACATACTTAGAAACGCTCAAATGGGATGTCCTACCCCACCCGCCGTATAGTCCAGACCTTGCGCCATCCGATTACTATCTCTTCCGATCGATGCAACATGGCCTGGCTGACCAGCACTTCCGTAATTACGATGAAGTCAAAAAATGGATCGATTCGTGGATTGCGGCAAAACCGACCGAAAAAAACCGCACGAACTTATTCATAGTCCTATAATTTGGATTTTTTAAACTATTTTTTTTTTTAATTTTAAGGATAAAATAATAAATAACAAATTCGGAACAAAACTAATATTTGTTTGTTCAATATTTTTGGAAAAAAAATCTATCTGTGCAATTTTTGGAAAACAGGAATATCTAGACTATTTATAAAAAAAGAAAAAATCTCTGTGAAAAAAGTACTGCGAATTGTTCAATAAAACGCAAAATAATTGTTTAATCATCGAAATTTATTTTGTCGCTTTCAGAATAGATTCACTTCGAAGCCAATACACATATGCCAACGATTGGTCCAGTCATCAAAGCACCTTTCAAACGCGTTTGAAGAGATTCTCTTCAGCTCCTTCAGCGAACTTTCCTCAATGACCTCTATCGACGCAAAGCGGCGTCCGCGGAGTGGCAATTTAAGCCTTGGGAAAAGGAAAGGGTCATAGGGTGCTAAATCTGGAGAATACGGTGATTGTTCGATGATATTTGTCGAGTTCTTTGTCAAAAAAGTGTTCACAATATGAGCGTTGTGCGACGGTGCGTTATCATGGTGCAAGATCCATGAGTTTTCTTTCCACAAATTGGGCCCTTTCCTACGCACATTCTCTCTCAAACGTCGCATAACTTCCAAATAATATGCTTTATTTACCGTAGAACCATTTGGAACGAATTCCGAGTGCACAACACCATGACAATCAAAGAAAACGACTTTGGCATGGTTTTTTTTGGGTTTCGGCTCATATGGCTAGCGCCATTCAGCGGCCTATTGATTGGTTTATATGTCAAACTTATACACCCACGTCTCATCACCTGTTATGATGCGTTAGATAAACGTAGGGTCCGAATTCATTTGTCACTTGCCCAAGCATTACTTCAGCCACGTTCTTCCGATGAACGTTTTGAAAGAAATTCAACTCTCTTGGAACGCCTCGAGAAACCACGCGTCTCATGCCTAAATGATGGTGTAAAATGTTACAAATTGATTCGTAAAACACGCTAAGGTCCCGAGCGACCTCCCTCAAACTTAATTGATGGTTTTCCACTTTGTCGACATTTTCATCTGTTGAGGACATTAATGGGCGACCAGATCGGGGCAAATCTTCCACGACTTCTCGACCCTCTGCAAAAACCTTATACCACTCGTAGACCCGTGTTTTTCTTAAGGCACACTCGCCATAGGCTTTTTACAACATTTTTAACTATTATATGTATACGAAATTCCGGTCAAAAAGCAAAATTTAAAACGAATTCTTTGTTCGATATTTTTATCCATAGTGAAAATCGCAGAGCGCCCCTGTAGTTGACTGATGTAATTAAATGAAATCGGAGGTGTAAATATATTAAGTTCATCGAAGCACTCTGTTTTAACTGCCAATGTTTTATTAGATGTTTGATTATGCCGATGGGCATAAGGGCAAAAGTGAGAATCCGAGGTAATGTCACCAACAGTTCTGAGGTGATCTCATGTGTAAAAGAAGGAGATGCACTTTCATTCCTGCTTTTCAACCTGGCACTACAAGCGGTTATAGCTAATATAGATCCCGGTGGCACATTTTTTTTTCAAATCTACATAAATTTGTGCCTATGCGGATGACATCGTAATTAGAGCCAGAAACAAAAAGGCTCTGCAAGAAACATTTATGCGTCTAGAGTCATCTGCTAGGATAGTTGGACTTATCATCAACGAAGCAAACACGAAATATATGGAAGTGCAGCGCGACGCGAAGCATAAATTACAAATCGGCAGCTATAACTTTAAAATGGTCAATGAATTTAAGTATCTTGGAGTTATGCTGAGCGCACAGAAAGATAGATCTTTTTGCCATACACGACAGGATACAAGCTGCAAATAAGTCTTACTTCGCACATATAAAGCTGATGAAGCTGAGATTACTTTCCAGGAACAAGAAACTACGAATTTACGAAACTGTCACATACAGGTGCTAGGTCTAGGTTCTTAAATCCATTGAGATCGATCAGTTAAATTGTTTTAGAGGAAAGATTCTGAGAAAGACATATGGACCTGTAAGACTTGAAGACGATACTTACCGCATTCGGGACAACGACGAGTTAGACACATTTATCAGGGGTGCAAATGTAGTCAGGTACGCCAAAGCGCAAAGGATTTGCTGGTATGATCACCTTTTACGAATGAGCTACGATAGAATTCTAAAAAAGATCTGCGGAACAAGTTCACAGGGCAACAGAAGAAGAGGCCGGCGGAGAAAACGATGGAGTGAAGACATCGAAAGCGACTTTGGAGCTATGTGCATATCTGATTTCAAACGAAAAGCTGATGACCGAGTAACGTAGAGGCGAATTGTAACGAAAGCAATGGTTCATCGCGAACTGTGATGCTATGATAATTATGCCGAGATGTTGGTAATCACGATGCTTAAATTTTTCTCGTAATTTCCATTTCAGTTGTCTTGTAAATTCCAATTTCGTTTTTCAGCTTTCCTTGTTTGATATAATGGCTCCTTATTCTTTTTGAAACCACATTTCTTTGAGCTTATGCTAATGCCTACAAATTCTCGGAGAAGAACAGCTCAGACACTTTGCCAGCCCAAACTGAACACAAGAAATTTCTGGTAAAATCTGAAACCAGGGCTTCTTTGGACAGGCCGACCTTTTCCTAATAATTACCCTTCACTTGTTACTCTAAGATTTATTTAATGAAGCTTTAAAATGCATACCTCAGACAAACTTGCCCTGAACGCTTCATACAAGTCTCAATTGTATTACAGATAAATAGTGAGGTAAACGGAACCTGGTCGACTCTCCCACTTCTTCTTTTTTATTGGAGGAGCAGCTGCCGTATTTTGGCCGTGTTCAACAATGCGCGCCAGTTGTTTCTTCTACAGGCTGACTGATGCCAATTAGAAATATCAAATGAAGCAGAAGCCTTCTGAACTTGGCCGCAGTGAATTCCTTACTCTGCCCCCGCTCTCACCCATCATATCGAATACTTTCAGAGCCAGAGCATTTATATCTATTCGTGCGACTTGATCTTGCCGGTGGAACTGTTGTATCTTATTTCGCTGCACTGTGTCTATGTCAGCGCACATCTCATCGTTCCATAAATCCTTCGCAGAATTTTTCTCTCAACCACTCCAAGGTCGTTCCGTTCGGTGTTATTGTCCATTCTTCTATGCCATATAATTGGACGGGCATGATGAGAGACCTATAGAGCGTTGATTTCCGCGTAGTTCGCTGAGAGAGAAATTTACTGTTCAGTTGCCTACTCAGTACAAAGTAGCACTTACTGGCAAGATAGATTCTCCATTGGATGTAAATAGACGAAGTCCTATAATTTCCCAAACTTGTAACTACCAACTCTCACTAACTGTTGCCATTTGCTCATTTGACCGGCATGCACCAACAACATGCACCTACTGAGTCGGAACAGGCCTAACCGTATAATATTAACAGATCTACTGAGCGGCGGAGAACAAAATATCAACAATATATATAAAATATTGTCTCATCATATTGATAAAAGATTTTCAGTGCGCAATTCTCGAGAGCTAAATTTAAATTATGAAAGCTGCATCTGGCGCACAAAAAAGGGGCGCTAAATCCAGAGCAGACATCCTTAATGGAACAGCCAATACATTCTGACTTCTAACCCATACGTTTTGGTCCATCCTGTCCTTGATGTCGTCACCGTTGCTGTCGATTACGGATTAGAAACTTTCCATTGCTTTCCAAGCGAATGAATTTGAATTGTTTTGCCGTTGATTTAGCAGCGCCAACACAGTAAAAGTAAATATAGCTGAAGCAGTATCGCTATGGCGGAAATACCCTCAACAAACGACAACAAGCAGAACGCCAACTGAAGCGTAAATGGCTTCGGAAACAGTGAACAGTTAAATAAAACATTGACGTCAGGTTATAACTAGCCATCAGTCTATTTAGCCATCTCGCCCAACACCTCCTTTTATGCCATCGGTCGGCTTCTCAGCCTTCAACGAAATATTCGTTCTAATGTCGTTGGTTTGTTAGCGTTATTGCCAACAGCATCAGCAAGGCAGCATTCAATGCTGCACCATATACCAACGCTTTATTTGGCTAGTCATCACCCGAGTCTTACACCCACCCCTCGCTGAAGTTCCTACCAACTCTGCTGCTCAATTACATGGTAATGAATTTCTTCCTTGCTTCATTATTATTGTATGCTGCGAAATTGTTGCAACAGCGCCGCCTCTAGACATACAGATTCTTTTTTTCTATTTTTCAAATTATTCTACAGCACCATCTAACCGCCTCGTGGTGGCCGTCATTTGACAGCTAGAGATGTGTAATTTTGTATGTGGCTTGCTGTAGTGCTATACAAACTACAAGTAGCAACAGGAACACTGCCCTGCAAAACCCAGCCTACCTCACTACCCAACGCACAGAAATAGCTTACCACATACATTTGTATTTTTGCCTATGTACTGTATACAATATCTACACATACATATATATAATACATACAAAAACTTATAGTAGCTATTGGTTGTGAATTATGTACCTTCCTGCTGGTCCCATCTTGCCCGTTCGACCGGTTAGCCGCTTGATATATGTGAGTGCGTTTATATCGCCGTATGTATGTTTGTAGGTATTGATGTATGTATGTGAAAGTGTACATGACGCGCTATAACAATAATCATAATAATCAGCGTCAATGGCCCGAGGCCATCAAATGAACTGTCGATGGTCGAGATTTGAATTAATGTGCACTCTGTTATGAATTTATGGCATAAAAAACGAACAACAACAATAGCGCGACTGCAGGAAAAATATTAATGCTTAGCTGCTTATTTGCGTAGCAAGAGTACAGCTATTAAAATTTGTAGAAAAAATTACTTACTGTAGGTAAATGGAAAATGCGCTAAATTTACGAAAACAGAGAGAAACGCAGAGAACATAGCAGTGCTTTGGAGCGCAAGCACGCAAAATACCGAAATATCAGCTGATTGTGAAACTTTTTTAGAGCTGAGATCAACCTTAAAAACAGAATAATCCAAATACATACATAATATGAACTTACCTGTGCCCATCATCATCATCAACGTCATCAGGTAACGATTACAGCTCAGGGTGAGCTTTAGCTTCATCCACAATCCTCTTCCAATCTGCATGGTTCATGGCAACTTGATCCGAGGCTGTGAACGTTTCTTAACATAAACATTTTTGTAAGTGTGGGTTGTTAGCCCAACGACTAACCCCTTTTTAAGGCAGTGGGGACTACCAAACAAAGGTCACATTTATATAGCGAGCCGCTTGCTACAAGACAGACGCCCGCTCTGCATGTTTTGGTCCATGGGTGGTATTTTACTTCCCACCTACCCTGCATATCTGCCGAGCATTTCTCTATTCGCCACCTGGGGACGCGTCCGATGGAAGACTGCCAACTTCACATGGGTACACCTGTGCCCATAATTATGAAAATGGTCTATGCCATATTTTTCTTGTTTCAAGATATTTAATGAATTGCATTAAAAAAAAAATAAAATAAGTTCACATTATGCGACCCTGTTATTTTGAATATTTCTAGACAAATTCCGTGTGAATTTCATGCGAAAATATTTTTTTTTAAGTTGGAATTGATTTAGACCATTTTCAGAATTAACTGAACGTTCTAAAACTCAATTCAACAAGTTCGTAGCGTGTTTACCGAAGATTTTTATTTAAACAGAAAACACTAATTATATAAATATCTTAATCAATTACATATCAGCCGTTACTGCTCACAACCTCTTCCCGCCTCTCGGCGTATTTGCTGATGCCGTTCCGCCAAAAATCACCTAGTCTGGTGTCAAAAAAGTTGTTGAGCCAGTTTTTAAGCACCTCTTTGTTACCGAAAGTGACACCCTTCTTATGTTTTGACAGGTAGTGGAAAAGATGGTAATCGGTCGGTACCAGGTCCGGAAAATACGGTGGATGCTGAAGGAATTTCCATTCGAGTTCTTGGAGTGCGCCTTTGACGACTTGTGCCATATGGGGCCTGGCGTTGTCGTGAAGGAGTATAGTTTGACCATGTCGAATAGGTCTTTTCAGTCGAATAGCCTCATTCATGCAATGTAGTTGGACACTATAGAGCTGCTTGTTGACCGCGACATTCTGTTTGGGCATCTACCAGTGCACCATGCCCTCCCAGTCCCACCAAATACATATCATGGTCTTCTTAGGATGAAGATCCGGCTTGGCTTTCGGCTTTGGCGCATCTCCTGGAGTCACCCACTCTTTTCCTTGCTTCAAATTGATGTCTAGGCTCCATTTCTCATCTTCCCTGCCGATTCGGCACAAAATGGGCTTTTTATAGCCACGCGTTGCTCTATAACGGCGAGATGATGAGAAGCAATTTGAAGGCGACTTTCTTTGTTTTTTCGTTGAACTCGTGAGGCATTCAGGGTCACAATTTTTCGCAAAATCCCATTGAATGAAGGTGATCGAGAATCGTTTTATGATTGCATTTTTTCAGTCAATTCACAACTTGTTTGTCGACCGTTCTCCTTTAAAAGTGATTTGAGATGTTCTTCATCGAACTCAGAAGGACTTCCGCAGCGGGTCGTGACATCGACGCTAATGCCACCATTTTTGAACTTTTCAAACCAATTCCGTGTTGTAGACTCGTTGACACCTTTTCCATACACGTTGCAAACGTCTCGGGCTACTTCGGCAGCTTTTTGACTCCGATGAAAATCAAAGAAGAGCAGGTGTTAAGAATGTTGATTTTTGCTTTCTGGGTAACTCAGAAATAAAATTAACATAGTTTAATAGAGCAGAAAGAGTTCTATCGAATGAATACTAACCCTTTTTCAATCGTTGTAAAATAAAAGAAAATATCAAAATATATTCCCCAACGTAATATACATACAAATTTCGCTTATAGCAGGCTAGCGAAACAAAAAATGGAATATACGGAAGCGCCTTTTGCATATCAAATGAGAATCCGTAATATTTGATGTAATTTTTTTGGCTCTCTTCTGGCCTAGCTCGTTCAGCATTTTATAAATGTACAGCAGGACCTTCTCTAAGATGAAATATCCCTTCCTCATTATTGCATATAAAAAACTAAAGAGTAAAGAAGGGTCAAAGTTTTGACGGAACGAAATTTCATATACCCGGAACGTGGCTTGGTCCCAGAGACCTATTGCTATTTTTTATATGCAAATACTAATTCGACTAACGTATATTTAACACCTATAATAGACACAAGTTTAATATAGTTTTAATTTTATTGGTGTGAAGTATAATTAAATAAAAAGTTTGCACTTTTGTTATTATTTAAAATTTAATAATTAATTTCTAAGAACATTTCGCAAGTACATTTTTTTGGATTTGGTGTTACACAATTAAAAAACGCACAAATAAAAAATAAGCAAATAAAACCAAATATATTTAAAAAATATAACGCGCTTAAAAAATAATGCGTTTCTCGTTTGAAGAGCACTTTTTGCAGACATCAACTTTGTGCTCTCCACAGATGCTGTTATTGCACTTCGCACATGCATAAGTAGAATAGAGAATTTTGTGTTTTGTTTTTACTAAATCGACTGCTAAGTTTTAAAAAACACAAACTTTTCATCCTAACTCGAGAACAGTATGTTGCTAAAAAGAAGATTGAAAGTAACGTAGATGATAATTATCAGTCGGGTCGACTAACACGAGCTTCATAACTAAGGGTGTTTTTTTTAGAGGTTAGGTTTTCAAGATGAAATAAAACGTATATAATTTAATGTTATGGCCAAGAATTTAGCTTTATTATAAAGATAAGGGTTTGCCATTATGTTTTAAAAATGATTTCGGGCAAGTGGCCGCCGCGGCTGGCTCGAATAAATTCCAGCCGAGAGGCCCAATTTTCAACCACTTTTTGCAGCAATTGGGGCCGTATGTCAGCAATAACGCGCCGAATATTCTCTTCCAAGACGTCAATCGTCTCGGGCTTATCTGCGTAGACAAGCGACTTCACATAGCCCCACAAGAAATAGTCCAGCGGTGTTATATCGCACGATCTTGGAGGCCACGCCACAGGTCCACGGCGCGAGATAATGCGCCTACCAAAAGTTTCCTTCAATAAATCGATTGTTGCGTTGGCTGTATGGCATGTAGCGCCGTCTTGTTGGAACCAAAGGTCGTCCACATCAACATCGTCCAATTCAGGCACGAAAAAGTCATTAATCATGGCTCTATAGCGCTCTCCATTGACTGTAACATTATAGCCGGCTTCATTTTTAAAGAAATATGGACCAATGATTCCCTCTGCCCATAGAGCACACCAAACAGTGACTCTTTGAGGAGATAACGGCGTCTCAGCAATGGCTTGTGGATTATGTTCACTCCAAATGCGACAATTTTGCTTATTGACATACCCATTCAACCAAAAGTGAGCTTCATCGCTGAACAAAATTTTCTTGTGAAAATCGGGATCGGTGGCCATCTCGTTTTGGGCCCATTCACCGAACGTGCGACGCGCTTGATGGTCGTTCGGCTTCAATTCTTGCATGAGTTGGATTTTGTAAGCCCGCAAACCACGATCCTTCCGCAAAATCTTCCATAAAGTGGATGGGCACATCTCCAATTGCTGCGCGCGATGGCGGATGGACTCATTCGGGTCTTCTTCGATACTCTGCTCCACAGCAGCAATAGTGTCTTCGGTGCGCACTGTACGACGTCTCTGAGGATGCGTATTATCCACTGGAGCAAACGTGGTGCGAAACCGATCCATGGTTAATCGAATTAGTGACTCTGATGGACGATTATGTCGACCGAATATTGGACGCAGCGCGCGATGCGTCGCGCAAACCGAACCATTATTTTCGTAATAAATTTGCACGATTTGCAAACGTTGTTCAGGTGTAAGTCTATTCATTATGAAATGGCAAACCAAACTGAGCATAAATCAAGTGACAGCTGTCAAAAAGACAAGGAACTACGAAAAAAGTAGTGCCAACTTGAAAACATAACCTCTAAAAAAACACCCTTTACAAAGCAATAACTCTTTCTGCAATGATTGTACAGCGTACAACAAAATAACACCAGCAACTAAGATTAAACAAAATTTGAAAGCGACCGGCAAAACGAGAGTGAAACTATGCTACGAAATATATAAAAACTATGTTAGTCGAATCGGCAAACATTAGTGCTTTAGTTTTAAGAGGGGAAATAAATCTCTATATAATTCTCAGCAAGTAAATTTTTTAAGGGCAAATAACTAATTTAGATCTTCAAGGATTTAAATTGCAATTCATAGTTCTCCAGTGGCTGCAAATTGGAGTGATGTCTCACTTTACCGTACTAAAATCTTCAAATAAAAATACTAACGCTAACTTTCTGCTCTAACTTGGGCGCGATATATTTTACTAAGTGAAAAAAGTCAAAATTTGTTCAAATGAAACAACGAAAATTCAAATTTTTGTGTAAAACCATTCATTTATTATTTAATCCATCCCTATTTTTTTTCATTCAATTTTGAATGACTCGCTGGAGGTCTTCGGTCGATATATCACGAATAACTTTAGTAATGCTAGCTTCCAATACCTCAATCGAAGCAAAGCATTTTAACCTTACATACACCCACAAATAAAAGTCCAAAGATGTGATATCACACGAGCGATGAATTACTCAACGAAACGACCGCGCAGTAAAACCATTGTTTCACGATTTGGCCGATGATTCCTCCAGCCTATAGGTTGCCTTCAATGGATGTAATGGCTGTTCTTGAATGACTTCGGGTGGTTCTTCAGCTCAAATATGGAAAATCCGCTTATTGACGGTACCCTTAAGACAGAAATGGGCCTCATCGCTAAACAAAATTGTTAGCCTGAGCGCGCGATGAAAGCTTTTCACAGAGCGTCGATTTTCGTTGTTGAGGCGTAAGTCTTTGCATGATGAAATGTCAATGCTGTCGAAAAAACCCTATTGGTAAAAAATACCTCCAATTTGATAACTCTTCATTTAATTTTTGCTTTTAGTGATTTGGCAGCCGAACTGGCAGGAACAAAAGGAAATGGATGTAAAGCGATTAAGAGATTGTTAAATGACAATGAAATCATCCTACTCAAAGCACAAATGTGGTACTGAATACGAAATCTGTGGGAAAAAACCTTCAAGCACATACGAATATTCACTTCTACTCGTAAGATAAATAAGAAAGTCACAATATTTAATGTGAAAATAAATATTTACCAAAACAAAAACAAAAACAAAAAGTATAAATAAAAGTAGTTTGTCCCATATTTTGATTTGTCCCATCATTGTTGAAAATTTTGGTATAGAATTTTTTAAAGTGCAATATTATCGGTTCTTTTCTACACTTTTAAGCAATTTTGGCTTTATGTTCGAATTTGTGGCCTAATGTTTCAAGTTGGAAATCTAGTAATTGATGATGATGAGATACTTTTGAAAACAGATTTATAATTTTGAAATATATTCCACACGGAAAATTTTTAAAGTGAAATATCGGCAGTGATTTTTAACATTTTTATTAACTTTTGTTAACTTTTATTCTTTGGGAAGAGTTTTGGATAAACGATTACTTTTATCATTTTTCGATGACATGTCTAAATGTTTATAAAAAATTCGAAAAATCAGGCGGAAAATTGAAAATTGCCAAAATTAACTTTTTTCTATAACTTTTGTGTTTGAAGCTGAATTTTTATGAACGTTGTTTTGTTATTTATCTCCGAAGTCATATTTTACTAGGGAAGTAATTAAAATATTATTAAAACAACCTTAAAAAAAGCCTTAAATGCTTGTTCAGGAAGTATTAAATTAAGTTTATGTCAAAGTTAAATATTTTAATTTTGGTGACATTTGCAAGATTGGAACCATTTTTTTTTTGTTTTCCGCCATTAAATCTCTACTGCTATATAATTACTGTCTGGGTCCCTGGATAAGCTGGCAATGAGAGGAACTGTTTCTAAATCAGTGAGCATCCTCCTGTCCCTGATCAAGCTCTGGATCATATCGGTCTACATCGGACCGGGAGCCCAGGTCTGGCCGAAAATAAAAGTAAAAGTAAATATTCTAGTCCCTCATCAGTCTAGACCGATGTTTCCACAGTATAGTAAGCAGTTGGCATCATCTCCGGGCACTGCCTTATTGGGATACACGCGAAGTGTATGGGGTTTCATCTAATGACTTCTGTCGTATTTGCAGAATTGAGGAAGGAAAGGGGGAACGTTGAACTCGTCCTCTACCACTGTCTAACTTTTACTTCTTTGGCTGTCTGATAGACTTAGAGCTGAGAGCCATCCACAACTTCATCGTTTTTTTAGAGTCAAGAAGTGGTTTCACTACATTGACAGTTAGAGATCGAAACTTAATCCCAAGCAAGTGGTATTTCAGTGAGCCTTCAGACCTAATTGGGTCCTTCTACACACTCTTTATGAGTAACTACCACCGTAATCTTACCTTACCCATTCCGTAAATAACTTTAAAATTGGGAATGGTTTTTGCAATCCTTTTCTTTTTTATGTAGTTCAATGTAAGTCCGTTTCTCATACGCCAAAATTTTTTGGCAGTACTTTATTTACACATACTGGGTACCTGGTCACAAGGGCATTATGGGGAACGAAATAGTAGATGAGATAGCAAAAAGTGCTGTGAGACTATCATTTGAACAAGAGAGCGACATACCAAAACCGCTAAACACAATATACAACGAAATGGACGACCACATGAAAAGGCAAGTGGAAGCTAGGTAGACTAACCTGACCACATACAAAACAGCAAAAGCCATGTGTAGAACTAACGACAAAAAACTGACTCAATTCGTACTTACACTCTCGCGAAAGGAATGCAGAACTATCATAGGTATGCTAACAGGTCACAATCTACTGGCTGCACATGCGTACAAGACAGGGATTGCTAACACGGACAAATGCAGAAAATGCTTTTACTTTAGAACACCTTCTGTGCGTTTGTGCGGCATTATTAAAAACGCGACTAAGATGCCTGGGAGCCCCACTGTTTGAGGGTCTGGAAGACGTCTCAAAAGCGGAGCTCCCAGCCCTACTTAGATTCGTCAAAAGCGCTGACATCCTACATGATGTCTACTTTAGGTATTCATAGAGGTCGGTCTCCATCTGGTATCGCTAGGGACCAAAAGGTCTATGCGTGGCTTATTGCCAACCAGGCTAACCTAACCTAACCTATTTACACATACGTTATCTAGGCGATTTGGTCGCCGACATGTTCTATAGTATAAAATATTTACGGGATCTTATCCAGCCAACCTCAATCAAATTAAAAATCGCTGTAGATTACGAGAGGCCCAAAAAAACACCAGTAATTTGACTGATGATTGATTTGTAGAATAGAGAAGTGTCATCACCATCTTCTTCGATAATCATACTCGCCAATTTTAGAGCTAATAGCTAAGCTCATTACAATTTCGCCTTTATCCACTCTAACAGCAGAAAGTATTAGCAAATAGATTAAATTTTTATTAAAAAAAATCAAATTAAATTATATCTTCAAGCAACCCAACCTTGCTTATTCGGACTCTCACTAAATTCCGCTCTCCTTCTAAAATATACATCTGCATCTTCCCACCCTTTGGCTAATAAAATTAATATACCCTCAGTCGGTAGTGTGATGCTTACATAATAAGAATATGATTTCATTAATATCCTTAAAGCTGTCATTTAACCTTCGCAATGACCAATTTATAATCCAACTTAGGAATGTATGATTACCAGTGCTTTTTACGTAGGTAGGCAGTTGCCACTGCAATTGGATTGAGGTTGCACGCAACAGCCATACGGAGAATGTAAGCAAACGCAGGCGAACTGATATCGTCAGCCGGACATCTTATCAGAGCAATTCCATCTGCATACAATGTAGCAGGAGCAGCAGCAACAGGAGCGACTACAAGTAAATGTATGTAACCACAACGATAATGGCGGAAATGCAACAACTCAGTGTTGACCAGTCCGCGAGGAGTTCACAGAATTGGTGCGTTGGGTTAGCCATTGGTCAGTCGGCTGGACGGTTGGTTGCTTGGTTGGTTGGTCGGTAGTATGGCTCATTCAGTCATATAGCAAATCTTAGTAAATCCAATTTGTTGTTACTGCCAACTATTGTTTTTGAGCGCTCACTAGTGTTGTTGTTGTTGCTGCTCCAGCGTAGCGCGATGCGTTGCTTTGTATGCCCATAAAATTACCACATCGTAATAATTTCGATACAATCAGCCATTCAAGCCGTCGAGAATGAGTTAGCACCACAGCGAGTAAGAAGGCGCGGGCTTTGCTGATATACCAGGAGGTTAGAGGTGTTTGCGATGTGTTGCATAAATGTTGTAAAAGTATTTCGACCGCCCCATGCAACCGCACACCATACACCGTATCTCACTCTCCCCCAACTCCACTTACTCCACTAACCCGCGCGTTTGTCGCTTACACAAACTTTTAATCTTTCGGCGCTCGCCTTTCCAGTGCACTCCTCGCATGCGCCGCTGCTCCTCCCCCCTACACATTGATGGGGTATTTATGCCAGCGATGAGTGCAAATTACCACAACTGAGGGGCGTTTTGTGCGCGTCGGCAATCGGCAATAAGCGTTAATGGGTGCAGCAGCCAGCAGTCAGCAGCAGAACAGCAAGAAGAAGAACAGCAACACACACACACACATGTGTGCAATGTTGTTGTTTTTGTGTGTATTGTATTATTAAATGCTACAAACTGAAGGCATTGCGGTATTCGTAAGTTCTCTACACTTGTTGTTTTTGTTAAATAAAGACGATTATTGCAGAGGTTATTGCTATTGGATTGGTTTTAGTTACAAAGCGTGGATGCGCGCACGTACCTAAATAGATAACATTTACTTGTGTCATTATTAATAATAAATATTGTATTACGAGCGCAGAGTGTTCGGCGCCAATGATGACAACCGCAGATATCATTAAAGTAATGCAAATAAACAACAATAAAGCTTAGCTATGCTCTTATGGTATATTAACGTTTTATGTGATGGCAAAAACAACATTTAGTGAGAAATTCGCGGAGATGTCAAATAATGTTACAGAGACGTCGACTGAAACTTAATTTGATGGAATTACAAAACGTTCTTATAATTTTTCTTTATTTATTTATTTAAATATGGAATTGAATAATATACTTAGTAGATATGCACTCATAAAAAGGATCTGTGAGTTTGTATACGACTTACGACTAAGTTTTTCAATGCCGTTCCAGTAAATGAGAGTTCACTTAGGGGGTTAGGGGTAGTCAGAATTTCCAAAACATTGGACTTTTGTTTTTTTTTTTGGCATTTTCTTAAAGTACATATTAACGCTCCGGAGCGTTCGAGAGCAAGTGGCTAGCAGAAGCTGCAAGCAACCGACTTCTCGGGTTTTATTGTTATGAATGTAGAATGCTGTGTAGGCAACAGCAAATCGATATTTTGGAAGCTGCTGTGATGGCTGAAGAACTATTATATGACCCAGGAATAAATGACACAGTGTAAGTAATTAAATAATTCATATAACTCTACATAAATCGGTAGTAAAACTTTAAATGCGTTTTTCTCAAAACTATGTTTTCTGAATTGGTGATCACTGTAACTTAAAAACTGCTTGGTAGATTTCAAGAAAATGTATACTGCTTTTCAAAAACATAAGCAAATTCGTGCCTGATCGAAGAATTTTTTTTCAAAATTTCAATTTGCTCCATTTCTATCTTTTGTTTGTATCATCTTTTTTTCTAAATTTTCTTCCTTTTTCCTTTCTTCTTTTATTTCCAATAACTTTACTTCCTGCTTTTTTAGCTCGTACATTTTTCTAGTATACCTTGCCATTTTTGTAATCTTTTTTCTATAGCTTTTGGAATTTTTAAAGAGGATACATACAAGCTCATGAGATTAAAGTGTACTTGCATACTTTCCATTGTAGCTATACGAACAGAATAGGCAGTTGCCAAATTTTGACAATAATGTCGAAGCGATTTTTTCGCCAATGGTAATACAGACTATTCATTTTCGACACTTGTTCGCCATTTTGCGGCGAATTCGCTGGCGATTCGCATCTCACAATTCGAGACAGCTAAATTCGTTTATATTTTCATTCGTTTCGCAAGTGGCAATACTAGCCTCATTTACGCTATCAATCCACCCATTGAGCGAACCTGAAGTGAACTCAATCATGTCATGCAATAAGGGGTTAGAGGTAGTCAGAGGCCCGAAATAATGATGTGTTGATATTGCTAGTAAATTGCTTTATTTTACAAAAAATAGATAATCGTGTGCCTGATCATTAATTCAATTAATTTTTTCAAAATTAACAATATGGCGGCCTCTGGAAATATTTTTCAGATTTTCGAGAAAAAAAACCGACAATTAATTGGTTAAAAAAATAGAAATTTTTGAAAAAAAAAATCCTTGGATCAGCCACGAGTTTTTTATGTCAAAAGTAGTATAAACTTTTTTGAAATCTACCAAGCGGTTATTAAGTTACAGTGATCACGCATGTAAAGTTTTGCTATCGCTATCGATTTATGTGGAGTTATACGAATTATTTAATTACTTACACTGTGCCATCTATTCCTGGGCCATATAATAGTTCTTCAGCCATCATAACAGCTTCCAAACATAGCAGCTTCTACATTCATAACAATAAAACTCGAGAAGTCGGTGGCTTGCAGCTGCTGCTAGCCACTTGCTCTCGAATGCTCCGGAGCGTCCGAGCGCCCTTTGCTAATTGTTGCATGACTCGAAAAGTATTTGCCAGATTCACTTTAAATTTTCACACAATATTTTTAAGATAATATACTTTAAGAAAATGTAAAAAAAAATCAAATTTTTTGAAAATGTAAAAAAAAATCAATTTTTTTGAAAATACTGGCTACCCCTGACCACATAAAACAATATTAAATTTCATGTAGGCTTGTTTTTTAGCCATAAGACCACGTATTTCGGCAAAAAAGCGTGAGTTACAATAGTTTTGGTGCATTTTAAAAAAGGAATGTCGTATGGTAAAACAGTACGGTGAAATTATACGTTTAAATTTGTCGAAAATTCAGCACATTATTGAACGCTTTATGCATGAAAATCGTGAGATAAAGAAGTGGCGACAGGCTTCAAATAAAACTTTCACAGAGAAAGAGTGTCTGTGGTTAGTGCGGAAAAGTTCCAGCAAGAAGCGCTCCAAAATTAACCGAAATGACCAAAAAGGATTTAAGTAAGGATTTCACTTGCTATCCTGAAACTGGTCGCCAAATACTGAGGGAAGCAAATTTAAATGGTAGAATAGTCCGTAATAAACCTCTGGCGAGTGCGAAGAATAAAAGCAAAATATTGCAATTTGAGGGTGGCCATCTAAATAGAACCCCAGCATTTTGGAGGGCCTTACTGTTTACAGGCGAAGTAAAAATAAAGTTATTTGGACCAAATGTCAGACTTTTTATATACCACGAGGTTAATACGGAGCTCAAACCCCAAATTTGGGACCTACTCCATATAAAACATGGCGGAACTACGTCATGGTTTTAGCATGCAAGGAGTTGGGAATTTGACCTTTATCGTAGAAACAATAAACAAACATGTTTATTTAAAGCTTCTGCATGAAAATTTGGTTCAAAGCGCTAGAAAATGAAAAATTGAAGATGACTTTCGCTCATATCAAGATAGCGACACAAGTCACAAATAATATGCACAACAACCGGATTTGAACGCCATCGAAAATTTGTGAGCGGTTTTGAAGACAAATATAACAAATTAATGGGATCCCTTCCAAGTCTGATTTTGAAAATGCGATACTTGAAGAGTGGCTCCAAATTGGTCCAGGATATACAAAAAAATTGGTTGACTTCATACCACGTAGACCTCAAGCTTTAATAATAAAAAACACCCAACAAAGTACTAAACATCTGAAAAGTGTAAAAGTTTAAAATAAATAGTTGCTCTTATTTAACCGCATCATATGTACTGCGGCGTGAATTCTCTACATGTTTTTATTTAAAGGGTGGTTCAATTTCAAGGGCCGATGTTGAATGTGAACCACACCTAAACGTCAACGTCACCGTTGGACTTCTTTCTCTGGGGTTATTTGAAAAAAAAGGTGTACGTCGATAAGCCAGCTACAATTCAAGAGCTAAAGGATGAGATAATTCGGCACATTAACGGCATAGAACCTCAATTATGCCTAAGTGTCATCGAAAATTTGGACCATCGGATGGAGGTGTGCCGCCGAAGCTGCGGCGGCCATTTGGCCGATATTTTATTTTATACTAATTGAGCCGTACCAATATTAATATCACAATAAAGAGAAATGACAATAATTTCCTAAAAAAATTGTATTTTGCTCAGAATCAACACCGGCCTTTAAAACTTAACCACCCCTTATTTTTTAATGAAATGAATAGACACACTTGTGTATTTTATGCTGAGAAATGAACTAAAACAAAGTAAATAAAACACTCCGTTTATCCATTTTCGCAAAATATTTTGAAACACCTTACAGTCGTAACAGTCGTTTCCGTATCAAATAAGGTGTGAGTGACTGTATGTACGTAAAACAGCAAGCTTTCACCTACAAGTGGTGTAAAATAAATAAATAATTAGGAGTTTGTTCGAGCTCCTCCTCTTATTTGTGGCGTGCACCTTGATGCCACCTAGCTTCACAAATGGGGGGACCTGCAGTTTTACGCCGACTCCGAACGGCAAATGGTTTTTTGTGAAGAACTTTTCCATGCCAAAAATCCACTTGGAGATTTGCTATTGTCTGCGAGGGGTGACCACTATTACCGTCGACCGCTTCTTTTCAGCCACTATGCTAGGTAGCTTTCGTACCAAGAAGTGAAGTGAGCGTAACTTTGGTAGTGACGTGAATGTGGAAGACACATGAGAGAGAACTTAGAAGAGCGTGTCAATAAGGCCAGCAATAGTAAAACAACGTGACAAGTTAGGTTAGATTAATGTAAACAAAAGACATAATAGGAAAGAGAACAGAAGGTAAAAAGTTGTTTGTCATACATTTACGTTAACAGGGGACTCATCTAGAGCCTTGTAACGTTTAGCGCTATCGCAATCTTCTATAGTTGCTTAATCGTGTTTAGATTTTCTATCCACAACTAAGAGTGTTGTTTCATAGTTTTGCTTTTCGGACAAGTTTTAAAAGTTTTTTTGTGAGACGAGCAACTACTGCCTACAACTAATCCACTGAGCTTAGTTCATTTGCGCATTAGGATGATGTCTCAACTGAAAATTCAGCCTGAGATGACTTTTAAAGGTTTTCTTGTTTCAGTTTGTAGAAGTACGAATGTTACCTTTCCATTAATGGTCCGAGTAAAAACAATTTGTTTCGACGTGGCAACAGTCTGCCCTAACAGAATTCGAAATAGTCACAAGAATTGCATATAAGCGAAAATTAAAAAAAAAATTAGTAATTTTCAAATTTATTCAATTGTAAAATATACATTTTCATAAACTTTTTTTATTTTCAAGAATAAAAAATGTATATTTCCTTGCACACTCCGCTCGAGAGCATAGGGACTCGAAAACACTCTTTCATCGCACACGGCTAAGGGCTGTTGTTTTTGCGCCGTCGCATGTCGACATCCGCTCGCTCGCGCAACATCGACTCTCTCCAAGTTTTCTTTGGCCGACCGCGACCTCGGCTGCCTTCCGGATTCCGATTGAGTGCCGAGCAAAGGATAAAGTATACCTATTTACAAAACCAAAATTGATATTGTATTTTTGTTTAAAATTGTTGGCTAAAATTTTTTTATTTTTTATTTTTATTTTGGCAATTTTATTTTTCTCCTGAAGTAAATGTACTCTTATTGCATGATGGAAAGAATAATGAGATGGCGCCGATCGTGGTCTCGTTACGTTGCTCTCAGCGAATTTGATAACGAGTTACGTGATTTTAGCTCCAGTATGGCCAGATTACCATTTTCGTAACTTGATTTAGCATTTTTTTTTGTTATTTAGTCTCGGAGTTTTAGTTCTTTCTTCATGACAATTTTCTAGCCTGTTCTAATTAAAATATAATGGTTATAATTTTGTAAAATATACATTTTTTAATAATTAGTTAAATAATTCACTCAGTTTTATTTAGCTTTACTTTTTTTAAACATCTGGTGGCATTTCACGCGATTGCAGGTGTTGTTGGTGTTCTTCTGCTTTCGGCACTCAAATCTCTCTCTCGCTATTGCAGTGTTGCCTAGCTTTGGATATAAAAACGCACTAAAATGCCCAAATAAAACACCAAATTTTTATTGAATCACTTAAAGAACTTTGTATGCGTGACAAATCGTCTTTAAAATATGCGTTTTTTTTTTTTTTTAAAAGTGTTAAGCTAATGTACAATTTAATTTATGAGTTTTTTTTGTTAAGCGAGACTATTTTGTTATATTTGAGGTTATGTAACTAGATAAGGTACTCTTGTTTTAAAAACGTCAGTATGGTTTCTTTAGTATTTTCTGGTATTTTATGGCTTATTTTTTCAATGAATAAACCTCTTGATGCCCTATGTCCCACTAAGGATTGATGGCCGGGAGAAACGATTACACCTCTATGGTTTTAATCTGCATTCAGTAAATTCAAACGCCTTTGAAAATGTGTAAAAATGTTTTAAGTCTTAAGAAGAGTTGAGAAAGGGGCATTTCATATTTTTGCATAACCTTAAAAGGAGCAACAAAATAAATTCACACTTTCAAAATATCACTGAAATCTTCTCAGAGTCGCCTTTTTTAACCTTCTTTTGTATAATAATACAGTTTGTTTTTAACTTAAAGTTTCGGTAGCTTTAAATTTAAAAAAAGAAACAAACACGAAACTTCAAAATTTTCTCATTTTCGGTATAAAAAGCACTAAATTTATTGCGAAGAGTAAATACTGCACAACTTGGAAAAACGTGACGTCACGTACTCTCTAATGGGCGCAATCTTCTTTCTATCATTCTTGCTCGTATTGCATCATAAAAATTAAAACAAAAGTTAATAAAACTATCAAAAAGAACCTAAGATGTTTCGCTTAGAGAACTCTGTACCAAAATTTTCAACATTTAATAGATTTCAAAATGCTTAAAATTTCTCCAAATTTTTTCTTCCACTTCGTACTATGCTCAAGCCTAAAAATAAAGCACTTTTCGTCAATATTTATTTACTTTTGGACAAATTTATGCAATACCCAACAATGGATCACTTGACATAGGGAATGACGCATATACCCCTTTCTATTTTTATTCCTTTGAAGTAGATTTGCATTGGTTTCATATTTTTGAAGTCATCAGCTACGTCAGTTTAATTCCGATGCATTTTAAATTTGTTTCTTAAATTGTTATGGTTTACAAAATTGTGCTTGTTCGGTATGTACATATGTATGTGCATATATATTATTTATTTTATTGAGGCATGATTGTATTTGTGTAGTCATACGTGGTTTATAGCAATAATTACAGTACTTGAATTGGACAATTGTACACAAGTACTGATATCACTGATTGTACGTGCTTTATTGTTTGTTGTTTGATTTTAATCATTTGTTTGCCACTTACTTTTCATCCAGATAAGTGTGTAAATCAACTTTTGATCTGTTAATACGATTATCATTACACATAATTACATTGTTGTTGTGTGTTGAATCTATGTTGCTATCTTTTGTGGTTGGCTTCAGCAATTAACAGACAATTTAACCGTTTGGTTGCTTGCAAACAAAAGTACAGATGCAAATGACACACGTTTGTTGTTGCTATGTGTAAATTAAATGTTATTAAAAAAAAAATTAACAAAAAAGGCACATTTAAAAATTTTATTATTTTCCTATTTTATTTAATATGTACATTAATTGTAAATAATGTTTAAGTTTAATTATTTCCAATTGAAAAGTTCAATATTCTAATATACAACTCCTGCTAAGATTTGAAGACCATTATATTCTTGACTTCCTCCAGCAATTAAGATGGAGCGTCTTTCAAAAGTGGCGGTAGATGTCAGTAGTGAATAACTCCTAGCAGTACTGTCTATGTATATGATATTCAAAATTTGCTATATATGAGATGTACAATTTTACATCTGTTACAAGCCAGAAGAACGCGTTAAAATTATTACAACTTGTTATGAAAATGATCGATCTTTAAGAATAGCATATCGCAAAATTGTTATTTTTTTAGTGGAAATAATCGTTCGCATGAGTGGACAATTCAACGGTTGGTGAAAGAATTTCAAGTAACTGGTTCTGTGAAAGATAGAAAAAGGACTGGCAGACCAAAAACGGGACGTTGGATTGAGAATATTGCTGCTGTAGCGTAAAGTGTTGCTAAACAACCCTCAACATCGATATCTCGTCGTTCTCAACAGTTAGGCATTCATGAATAGATTGTCTGGTCGATTTTACCAGAAGTCGAGCACATGGTGAGCATTTAAATGATGTTATTTTTCATATGTAATTTTTAAGAGCCGTATTTTAAATAAACATAGTGAAATCTGAAAAAACCTAAATTGTTCCTTTTTAATATTTTGTTTGAAAATAGCATATAGGTGCTTCTTTTGAAAGGCCCTTTACTGCAATTTAAAACTTATATCAGTGAATTTTGAGTGTATTTTGTAGACTTAAATTTCGCATTTATGCCTTCGGGTAGTCTGAAAAAATCCGTTAAAAATTGCTGGTATGGATCCGTAAATTTGTGCATCTCTCGTAATATGCATCGCAACTGATATGTACTACTAAGGTAATAGTATATTTTTATGGATTCAAGTTCCAAACAATGAAAACTTATTTGTATTTCAACTTGAACCTCAAGTTGCAAATTATAGAACCTCCGAGGTATAACCTCCTCCTCCCACAAATGGAGGAACCTACAGTTTTACGTCGCCTCCGTCAACTCTCGAGAAGCGACCACTATTAGTTTGCACCAACCCATTCGGCTACGGCGGCCGCCAGTACGAACAATCTATTTCTTGACTTTCCATTTAAATATATAGAGGGTCCGAAACTCGAAGTGTAACCAATTAAAAAGGCCCTAAATTTAGTTTGAAAATTACTTTTATTCAATTCAAAGCAAAAATATGTGCAAATAATACAAAATTTTGAATCACTTTACTTTTCCTCGATATGAAGACCTTTTGCCTTGACTATGTCTTTGAAACGGTTCAGAAACAAATCGCAAGCTGCCCGAATAAGACTTTCAGGTATTTAGGCCCACTCGCGGACAATAGCTTTGTTCAGCCCCTCAAAACTAGTGAATCGTTTATCTTGGGCCTTGCTCTCCAAAATGGCTCAAAGAGAATAATCCCTCGGTTTCGCGTCTGGTGAATTTCAGAGCCATTGTGTGGACGTTATGAAGTTCGGAACGTTGCTTTTTAGCCATTCTTGGTTCATTCGAGCTTTGTGAGACAGTGTCGAGCTCTGTTGAAACGTCCATGGTCTGCCACCGAAGTATTTGTCTACCCACGACTTCAAAGCAACCTCCAGAATACTTTCCCGATAATATTTCACATTTACCTTGACGCCAGGCTCGATGAAAATGATGGCAGCTGCCCAAACCAGTACCTGTGGCGGGTGCTACCTTCTGGTAGCCAATCGATTACTCAAATTCTCGTATGAACGGGTAGTCAAATGAACCCTTACGTTTTGGGAGTTTACGAATTGCTCAATTTGAAAAACTTTCTCGCCAGAAAAGACAATGTTCGGAAATCTACCGCTTTCGGCCAAGCGAAGTAACTCCTTCACTCTCTCAAGTCTGACTTGTTGCTGCTTTGGTGTGAGATTATGCACCTTTTGGATCTTATAAGGCTTGACTTTGAAATCATTTTTCAATACGCGATGGATACTATGATCAGATATTTTCAGTTCTTTCGCCATTTCACTGGCACTTCGTCGGGGATTTTGCTCAAGTCGCTTTCTCACTTTTTAAACCATTTCACGTGACGTTGGAGTTTTTTGATGACCACCTCCATGACGTTTCGGGACTCTACCAGTATCATTGTAACGAGTAATGGAGCGATAAACAAAAACTTTATTTACTTTAAGGAGTTCGAGCTCACGAACAATCGCTGATTGTGATTTTCCAGTCAAATATAATACAATCACACTATTAGGTTTGAAGTCCATTACCTGGTTTGTTTTTCGCGTTTACTCTCGGCAAATGCACGGGCATCAGCTGCGCGAGCGGTCTGAAGTTGGTTACACTTCGAGTGCCTGACCCTATGTTTCTTAATTTCAAATACACGAATACCTGACTTCGCGTCATGTTTAAGTTCCAAAAAACACGACGCAAATTGAATTAAGATTTTCTATGTAAAAGTCGAAGATAGATTCCAGGGTTACAAAAATTCTACTTTTTAAAAAGAAAATTGAACAGAGTAAACATTTAAAAGACATAAATAAAACATTATTAATGAAAAACAATCAATTTATGAAAAATAAAGTTAAAATTAATCACTGTCTAATAAGTTCATAGTGACTGTTGTCGTAAGTGGGCTTTCTTCACAAAAAATTGGTCCAATGTTTACTGAACAGCTCTTTTTTTTCAATGTAAAATAATATAGCAATTCATATTCGTAGCTGCCGCCTGGGACACTTTAAAACTCCTTCCGTTGCCAGGATCGTCTTTTAAAAAAATGTCCATAGCTTCGTAAATTTTTTTGGAGGTTAAATTTTGTTCATAGGTGATTTCTATTGAACGGCCACTGTCATCTTCTTCATTAGCAAATTATAATCCCAGTTGCAATAGTTCTTCATTAGAGAATTCTTTGTCGTGCGACTTTGACAATTCATTTATGTCAGTCTCCTCCATACCTTCAAAATTAGAGTTTCTAGCTAAATTAGAAATTTCATGGCTGGTTTACCATCAACTTCTGCAGCGCATATTCGGTGAACACATTCAGACGTACATTGAAAATTAGTACTGATTAAGCAGCGACGCAACAACGCCCGAAAATTCTACCAGAAAGTTCGGCGGCTTACAGAAGGTTTTAAGACCGGGGCGTTTTCCTGTAAGAACAAAGACGGCGATCTGGTGACTGACGTACAGAGCAATCTTAAATTATGGAGGGAACACTTCTCGAACCTGTTAAACAGTGGCAGCTGCGCATGTCATAGAGAATGTGAAGATCCCGATACCCCAATCGTTGATGACGGAATTATCGTTCCGTTACCCGACCATGACGAGGTGAGAATAGCAATATCACGGCTAAAGAACAACAAAGCCGCGGGCGCCGACGGACTGCCGGCTGAGCTATTCAAACATGGCGGCGAGGAGCTGGTAAGGTGCATGCATCAGCTCCTATGCAAAATATGGTCGGATGAAAGCATGCCTGCCGATTGGAATTTAAGTGTGCTCTGCCCAATCCATAAGAAGGGCGATCCTGCAATTTGTGCCAATTACCGCGGGATTAGTCCTCTAAATATCGCCTATAAGGTTCTAGCGAGCGTATTGTGTGAAAGGCTGAAGCCCACCGTCAACCAACTGATTGGACCTTATCAGTGTGGCTTCAGACCTGGAAAGTCTACCAACGACCAAATATACACAATACGCCAAATCTTTAAAAAGACCCATGAAAGGAGAATCGACACACACCATCTTTTCGTCGACTTCAAAGCTGCATTCGACAGTACGGAAAGGAGTTACCTGTATGCCGCTATGTCTGAATTTGGTATCCCCGCAAAACTAATACGGCTATGTAAGACGACGTTGCTCAACACTAGCAGCGCCATCAGAATTGGGAAGGACCTCTCCGAGCCGTTTGATACCAAACGAGGTTTCAGACAGGGTGACTCGCCGTCGTGTGACTTCTTTAACCTGATGTTGGAGAGCATTGTACGAGCCGCAGAACTTAATCGCTCAGGCACAATATTTTATAAGAGCGTACAATTGTTGGCGTATGCCGATGGTATTGACATCATCGGCCTTAACAACCGCGCTGTTAGTTCTGCCTTCTCCAAACTGGATAAACAGGCAAAGCGAATGGGTTTGGTGGTGAACGAGGACAAAACGACGTACCTCCTGTCTTCAAACAAACAGTCGGCGCATTCGCGTATCGGCACCCACGTCACCGTTGACAGTTATAATTTCGAGGTTGTAAAAGACTTCGTTTATTTAGGAACCAGCATTAACACCGATAACAATGTCAGCCTTGAAATCCAACGTAGAATCTCTCTCGCCAACAAGTGCTACTTTGGACTAAGTAGGCAACCGAGCAGTAAAGTCCTCTCTCGACGAACAAAACTAACACTCTACAAGACTCTCATCATGCCCGTCCTAACGTATGGCGCAGAAGCGTGGACGATGACAACATCCGATGAAGCGACGCTTGGAGTGTTCGAGAGAAAGATTCTGCGTAAGATTTTTGGACCTTTGCACGTTGGCAACGGCGAATATCGCAGACGATGGAACGATGAGCTGTATGAGCTTTACGACGACATAGACATAGCGCAGCGAATAAAGATCCAGCGGCTACGCTGGCTGGGTCATGTTGTTCGAATGGATACAAACGCTCCGGCTCTGAAAGTATTCGATGCGGTACCAGCTGGTGGTAGTAGAGGAAGAGGAAGGCCTCCTCTGCGTTGGAAAGACCAGGTGGAGAAGGACTTGGCTTCACTTGGTGTGTCCAATTGGCGCCGCTTAGCACGAGAAAGAAACGACTGGCGCGCTTTGTTAAACTCGGCCAAAATCGCGTTATCGGTTATCGCGCCAATTAAGAAGAAGAAGCAGCGACGCAACTTCGAAACAACGCAAAACGAAAAAACGCAAAGCGAGGTATTAGTGTACTTTTTTGTGAAGGTGTACCACCTAGATCAAAAAGATACACGTTTATATTCACAAAACTCAATGTAGAAGTTAATTTCTCAAAAATGATATTATCGCCTTCAAAGTACTCTCGATGGCCTACAACTATGTTCTCCCCACGTTATCCTCGACATATATATGTATATATGTATAATTGGCACATAAACCCTTTTTGGGTGTTTGGCCGAGCTCCACCTCTTATTTGTGGCGTGCGTTTTGATGTTGTTCCATAAATGGAGGGACTTACAGTTTCAAGCCGACTCCGAACAGGAAATGTTTTTATGAGAAGTTTTTTCATGGCTGAAATACACTCGGAGGTTTGCCGTTGCCTGCCGAGGGGCGACCGCTGTTAGAAAAAACTTTTTCTTCATTTTGGTGCTTCTCCCAGATTCGAACCTACGTTCTCTCTGTGAATTCCGATTGGTAGTCACGCACCAACCATTCGGCTACGGTGGCCGCTCGATACACTCATGATTTCTTGTGAAGCCGTTATGTCACTCGTAAACGTCTGTTTTCTTAGAGTATCATTACCGAATCAGTTTCCCAACATTTCTATGTTTTCCCCTTGAATCCATTTTTGACGCAAAATTTAATACAAACTCGTTGTTGCAAACTCAAGACCATTTTTAAAAGTGAAAAAAATCGAAAACACTTTCAGGGGTAGATTTACTTAACACCGCGTACCTTTTATAAATGTCAAGCAATGGCGATAAAATTATGGTAGGAAGTTCAATCAGAGATGTGGTAACCTAACAAAAGACAGAACTGAAATCAGTTGAGTCAGAGGGTCACCTGGCGGTTACTCCGGGAACTTTTCATTCATTCCATAACAAATTCCAAATAACAATGGCAAAATCCGGCAGATTTTTAGTCAAATTTCAAACATTTTTATCGGGTTTACTATAAAAATAAAAAAAAGTTATGTACGTATTTAGTTTTATAAGTAGTTGATTTTCGACCTTTTTTTCTGATGAAGAGTTTGACATTCTTTATATGGAGAAAAAATAAAAGACCACCGCAAAGAAACATTTACAAAAAAATCAGTGCGATTTTAGCACCACAACGCACTAAACTTACAATTTATTGTATCAAAATTTAATGGACGATAAAACTACATACTCGAGATATTTTTTAGAGAACCTCTTTTTTTGGTATCGATTTAGGCATCTTAGATCATTTTTTCAATATTCTTTTGTTAGTCACTTGTTTGTAGTCATTTGTTGTATTTTTATTTAAGAACATTTCTAATTTGGTTTAGAATTTCATTATTCACCTTAGTTTGCGAAAATGGTTATTTAGTCAGGAAGAGTAGACAAGATTACAGACTTCAATTTTGCAATCTTGAGCCAAAATACATATGTGATCCATTGGTTGCAATGAAAAAGTGTTCGTAAATGAATGCGATTTAAAGTCAGGATGGCTGCATTCTTCAGCACCTCTCATTCAGAATCATTTGACTGTCATTTACGCTACCATTATTAGCGCTTACACTGAATTAGAAACTTGTTTTCCTAGTAAAATTTTTTTTCGCGCAGAGATGCAGCGATTCCACACGCCAGTCAACTCCTTTCATATGAACACTCAATATATTTAAAGATAAACCAAATCAAATACACATTTGACACGAAAAACCAATCAAATCGCATCCGACACACAGCGAAATGATGGAACGTGCAATCTATCAAATGACATACATACATGTACACACACATACACACCCAAATGAGCATACAAGTACACTAGAGTATGTTGCGACTGTTGGTCTTCGGTGCAAGACAATAGATTGCACGAATTACCGCCAAGAAATGCCGGTGCGAATAATAACAATAGCATTGGCAATAACAACAACTATAACACTAACAATAGTATTGTAAAAAATACTAAAAGTCATATACGCCAACATAATTTATTATTGCGGTTTTTTATTGCAAGAAATCGGAGAAATAAAAATCAAAAATAAATAGAGAAGCAGAAATCAGAAAGATATATATGTATTGAGGAGTATACACACACACGAGTATGTGGCCTGGTGAATCGCAACCGCCAACGTTGCTTCTGCTAGTTTCTACTGACATCTGCCTGCATCTTGCCGGCTGTGGGGTGCTTCGTGCGGCGCGTTGTGTGTGTTTTGTGTCATGTAAAAGCTGCATTTATGGCATTGCATGATTTCAATCATAAATTGCATGTACACAACAAATACTAGCAATAAAAATAAGAACAACAACAGCAACAAACAAAACCAAAATATCGATTGAGTGGGGCAAATCAATGGGAATGTTGCAGCAATAGCGATGACGAAGACGGCGACTACGGCCGCCAAATGTGGGACTGCTCCGGTTATCAGCCAGCACCTATACACATACATATAAACATACATATGTACCCATACATGATCGTTTTCGCAGTCTTGTACTCGCCGTACACGAAATCCAGCCAGATTTGAATGCTTGCGACGTGCGGTGGTTGTGCATGCGCAGTTTCTGGCGGCTACTTCGCGGCACATCTCATGTGCGCGCGGCATACAAAGACACAAATACCCATAGGCGCGTGTACGTGCGCGCAACGAATTACAGCGAATGCGCCTTTCTTGCCACAAATAGTATGCAGCATGCAGCTGTTGGTGGAGGAAATTATCTTTTCAATTTTTCACTCGGTATGCTGGTCGGCAACATCATCATAGGAGTATGTGCAACAAGCCATGCTATTGACTCACATACGGTGGCAGTGGCACGCGTTGCAAGTTTTTGGTAAATTATTATAAGTAATTCACTGCAAAAGCAAAAAATAAAAAAAATGAAATAGTAAACTGAAAAAAAATTGCTGCAATTGAAACAAAGCTTTTGCGTAGCCGTTAGTGCACTTGCAACATGCCACCAACACGCTGGTGTGTGGCAATGCCACCCACACCTAGTCGAGAGCGTGTAAGTGTCAAAACGATCTGAAGCTGAACTGAATCAAACTGATGATGCTGAAGAAAAATGAGCCAAGAAATGCCGCAGTGACTTCAAAGCTTGCCGCATCAATTTCATTCAACATTCAGCATACAATATGCGGTAAGCTATTTTTCAGTACTCACGGGCGGGCTTTATAAAAAATGTTATATTACTTTGGTTCAAAAACTTACCTGCATATATTTGCAACATTTTCCATTTCCCACACGGGGGTTCCGCGTCGAAAAATTCGAAAAAAGTGCAGTGGTAACCCTGTAAGAAATGTGATGCGATGAGCGACTTGCAATATGTGACCGCGTATGCGAAGTAATTGACTATTAACTGGATATTAAGTGACTGACGCTGTAAAACGTTTTACTTTGAGTTCTTCCATATCAGTTTGGGGATAGAGAAATCCATTATCCAGGTGTGCGGTTGATGAATGCAATGATTGAAATCTCGAAAAGTATCGATCAAATAATTTAAGGTTTATGCTCTTTGCCAAGGTGATATTTCATACTAAAAAAATGCTTTTGCTGTTTTTTGTTTGTTCACAGTAAAACAGTAATAGTTCGGAGGGTCTGATTTTTGTTTTTTTTACGGAGGGTTAAAGTGGAACAACATCAAGACGCACACCAAAAATAGGAGGAGGAGCTCGGCCAAACACCCAAAAAGGGTGTACGCGCCAATTATATATATATGTATATACACTGAAGAGCAAAAGTGGAACAATAAATTAAACAATTCTTTTCGAAGTAGTATATTGTTTTTATTAACTAACTTTTTTCAAATTTAATTTTATATTTCGGTTTTTAATATATTTTTTGTCATAAATTCACATAAAAAGAGTAAAGTACAGGGTTGGCCATATTAAACTGACCCATGTGATTATTAAAAAAATATGGAAAAAGAAACATTTTTTTGTGTTTCATTGTGAAAAACATTTAATTTAGTTCAAGGAGATTTGTTTACATCACTTTTTGAATATGATATCGCGCAAGTGGTCGCCCTTAGCTCGTATAGCGTAATGTGCCCGTTTTTCGCCGTTTTCCATAGTTTTGGCCAGCGTCTCGGCCGATATGGCGGCTATTTCCCGTCGGATATTGGCCTTAAGTGCGCCTAGTGTCTTTGGCTTGTTGACGTAAACCTTAGATTTCAAATAGCCCCAAAGAAAAAAGTCCGGTGGCGTCAAATCCGGTGATCGTGGCGGCCAGTCAAAATCGCCGCTTTTTGATATCAAACGGCCAGGGAACAAAGTCTTCAATAAGTTGACGGTGGCTCGTGCTGTGTGTGGTGGTGCGCCATCTTGCTGAAACCAGAAGTGCTCCATACCATTTTCACGAACAATCGGCATCACAAAATCGGTTATCATGGCCCGATAACGCTCTTGATTGACGGTCAATGGTTGGTGTTGACCATTTTCAAAGAAGAACGGCCCAATGACCATATCAGCGCAAATGCCACACCAGACTGTAACTTTTTGGTCGTGGAGAGGTACCTCTTCAATAATTTGAGGGTTTTCAGTGGCGTAGAAACGGCAATTTTGCTTATTTACGGTTCCGTTCAAGGAGAAATGGGCCTCATCACTCATAATGAGTTGATGCCAAAAATCCTCATCAGTTTGAGCCATTCGGACGACAAAATTGGCATATTCCAAGCGACGAGGCTTATCGGCCGGCAACAGTTGTTGATTTAGTTGTATTTTGTACGGGAATATCCCCAAATCCAAACGAATGATACGTCGTAGAGTGGTCCGAGGGATGTCCAACTGAGCAGAACGACGATTACCTGACGTTCGCGGCGATGACTCGATACTGGCTCGTACGGCCGCGATATTTTCGTTAGATCGTCTTGGCCGCTTTTTATTTGGACGTCGGGTATTAGCCACAGTGCCGGAAGACAAAAATCTTTTGTGCATTTGCTTGATTGCGTTCTTTGACGGCGCACTTTTCACTTTATTTTTTTTTCTCCACGCACGTTGCGTTTTTACAATCGAGAAGGAATTTTGAATGTATAGCTGAACAATTTCAGCGCGTTCTATTGGGGTGTACTGTTTCATGGTATAAATCTCCTTCGACTGACGCTTCCAACGCGGTATGTCATTAGCTGATCTGAAATTACAGTAAAAAGTTATAGGGTTACTCAATGGGTCAGTTTAATATGGCCAACCCTGTATACAGATGAAAATAAAAAAATCGCTTGAATATGGAATTAACTGGATTGTTCCAGTTTTGCACTGCATGAAAACTTCTAGATGCTTCACAAGTTTTAGTATTTTGTCCACAACCCTCTCGATTTTTTTAGGTCCTGGAGTCGACGAGGCATGCTTTCATACAAGTTCTGTATATAGTCTGGTGGAATCGCGAACCACTCCTCCTGTATCCGCTCCCAAAGCTCTTGCATGCCTTTGGGTGGGTTTGCGTAATTTGCCAACTGCCGCTTCAAAAAACTCCACAAGTTTTCAATTGGATTCATGTCTGGACTTTGCGGCGGCCACTCCAATGTCTGAAAAGCTTGGGATCTCAACCAATTTTGCACTACTTTTGACGAATGTTTGGATCATTGTCCTGTTGAAAAATAATACTCTTCTCTTGCATACGTAACATATCGATAGCAACCGGCAAATTCGTTTGCAAAATTCTTAAGTATTGGTCCTTGTTCATTTTACCGTCGATTTTCACAATGGGACCAACTCCAAAGAGAGTAATGCATCCCCAAACCATCAAACAACCACCTCCAAATTTAATCGTTTGAGCAACACCAAGTTGCTTGAAGTGGTCCATTGGAATTTGTCCAATACCAGGACCTCCCGTCAGACTGTAAACGGTTAATTTTAGTCTCATCGGACCATATTACCTTAAAAAAAAGATGAGAAATTAGAAAGCTCCTATAAATTAAAATAATTTGTCCGTACTCTTTTCCAGTCATCAACTGTCCAATGCTCTTGACGTCTTAAAAAGGCTTTTCTAGCAGAAATGTTTTTAGCTGATAAAGCAGGCTTCTTTTGTTTCTCTTTTGCTTTGTATCCTGCTTGCCTTAAGGCCCGTCGTAAAGTCCACACGCTTACTTTTTGGTGCAAAAGAGATAACCCTTCCTTCGGCGAAGACAATTTGTTTGCATTTAGAAGCATACCAATTTGTCTAGCATCGCGCATGGTAATTTTTTTTGGTCTGCCTCCTTTGCTGACTCCGATCCTTTCGCATTATTTGCTTTTCCAAGCCGTAAAACCGATGTATGGCTAAGTTGCCGCTTTTTTGCAATATCACGGGCAGACTGGCCGTCACGTAAAAATTCTAGCACTTTTTTTTTTTAAATTTGCACAAAGAGAACGCATTTTGGAAAATTAACAGGTTTTGCAAAAAAACAAAATACCGCACATTAACGAAAATGTCAAATGAGATTAAAAATTCATCCGTTACTATGGTCGAGCAAAACTGGAACAATGCAGTTATTTTTTTCCAACTGCTTTAGACCGCGCTGCCATATTAAATTTAACTATTTTTGATGGTCATACGATAACTTAAACTAAATAAAAGAGAAATTTTGAAAAAAATTATGCGACAATTTTCGGATAGAATCAAAACATATCTGTATATCTCAAACTCAATTTTATTGTTCCACTTTTGCTCTTCAGTGTATATAAAGTTTTTAAATGTGCATTTAACCATTCTATTTCCTACCTGAATTGGAATTTTTCACCCTTTCCCAACACAAATATTATGAAACTTTATAAAAAAAAGTAGGTAGAGTATAAAATTATTACACATAAAGCTCTGAACATTATATATGTATATATGTATATTAATTGGCGCGTACACCGTTTTTGGGTGTTTGGCCGAGCTCCTCCTCCTATTTGTAGTGTGCGTCTTGATGTTGTTCCACAAATGGAGGGACCTACAGTTTCAAGCCGACTACAAACGTCACGCACCAATGGTAGTCACGCACCAACCCATTCGGCTACGACGGCCGCCATTAGGGTGAATGAATTTGTGCGGAGAGAAATTTTTTGACTAACTGTCTCCCATGAGTTGAAATAAAAATGATTGTGAAGCATTTTTTTCTAATGAAGCAAAAAGCAGGCTACTGAACCCTGTTTGGATCATCAGTTGTAATTAATAACTCTAAATAATAGGCCCAATAAACAATTTGTTTCGACGGGATGAGACCACTGAGCGAAGATGCTAGATGAGTTGGTTAAAGTGGACATGTGGATAGATGATTGTAGCGTTCTTATTCATATGAGTATATTGGTGCCTCAATATTGGATGAATACGAAGTGACCTTTCCACATTATCGTAATGGTGCAAAGGTAACGCGGGTATCATAAGGCACCTGAAGCGCTCCTCACTGTGAAGGGTGGAGAGTGGTTTTCTGGTGGCATTTCGAGGTAAGATTTACAGAAACTGGTGTGGTATGTTGGTGATTTCTGAGGCGACTAGAATTCTAGCAGATAGCTGCTGGGACGGTTTTGTCGAAAATGTTTGTTGAGCATAGTTTAGTGACACGTAATTGCAAGCATACACATCTCACTGTATATGTATGTGATGTTCTAGGGACAACGCAAGGCATAACATAGCACTCGTCAAAACCCAATCATTCCTGGCAACTAGAGAGCGTTGAATAACTTAGAACTGGCATGTTGATTATCTTGGTTCATGTGTGCGGTTGTGGACTTTAGTAGTAAACGCCAAGCTGGATAAAAAGTTATCAAAGGTGACGTTTAGTAGCTTGGGTTATTTATAATCGGAATTTATGTGTTATTGACTTGAATCTTCAGTTGTAGTTTTGGCCTCATTCTCTATGAACAGAATATTCTGCCCAGGAACAGAATAACCACAGATTTACAAAGAGACGGACAACGAACGTAGCCGTCAGTACCAGACGTCAATCACGAGCACTAATCAGTGTAAGCTATGAGTGAAAATTTCTTTGTTGAAAAAGCTTTGATATGTAGAAGTAAAGAAAGTCTCCCTCTTAAACTCTCCTCACAATCCTTCTCAGTTTTGAGGCTTAGTTTTGAATAATTACAGATCATTGCCAATTCAGCTTGCTGGGCGATTTTCGCCGCTTTCAGAAGTGGGATCAGTCTGCTTGTTTTCTATTTTTCGCATATTAGATGTTAGGAATGGTTACAAACAAGTTACAAACTATTATGGAATATTGCGCTCAATCTGTTTCGAAGTGGTATAGCATCAGCACGCTTACTGCGTCAGGACCAATCGATTTTAGCCTTCCTAATAGCCATCCACACTTCGTCGCTAGTGAAAACAAGTAGCGCGTTGCTTTTTGGCAGGCCGTCTGATTACTCGACGTCTCGTTTTATCCACCGAAGAATACGAAATCGATCGCAAAATACCTCAATCATCTCTTCGCGACCAACGAGATGTGGGCCACCATATCAAGCGCTTCGATAGTGCTAACGGTGCACCATAGCTTGCACACACCAGAGAAGAAATTACAGCTACTTAAAAGCTTTTCAAAACTCAAAAGCTCTCTTTAGTTTTTACACTCGACTAGGAAAAGGAAGTGAAGGTTTTTCACATAGAATATTGGTTTTTTGTGCAACTCTCGAAAAATGTGTGCTAAAATATGTGAATTACTTATTTTCTCAAAACTCAGTCAAAACTCAGGCAATAGTTAATTAATATATTTGTTTAGAGAAATTGGCAGAATTCAATCAATGTTCTTCTTATTGCATCGGTAAAGTTGCCACGCTCACCAAAACAACCTAAAAAAGAACGTGGTTTTCCCCACTGGGTCGGTTGGGAAGCTCCGCATGACTGATAGCGAGTCAAACTGCATGACCAGCGAATATGTTAATGGAATATTAATAAATTGCACAACAAATTGCGTATTCAGTGCAGGTTGCCGCCGATGTGCGGTGGCAATGACAGTGATGGTGGCGGTTGCTGCAAGAGTGTATTGCATTTCTGTTGTTTTTATTGTTGCAGTCACAAATAGCCAAATGGCCTATTGTGGTTGGTGGCTTCACTCACAGGCTCAAACATTTACATACACACACATATACATACATCTGCATCTGAATATATAAGGCCACAAATCCAAACTGATTCAGTAGCACCACGGATGGACGTCTGGTAGACGTATGGAGGTTTCCCAGCCAACAACAGCATTGCGAATGCAGAAAAAAATAACTCGACTTGTTAAACAACTGCGGAGGAACGCCTTATGCGTTTGTGAAACTACATACACACACACAAGCACTTGAGGCGAACCGCAATACCGGCGCATACCGAATAGGCGACACTACAGCGATGGTCAGTGTTGCCAAGCGCGGCGGAAGGTCATTTTTCTATTTTGTGACAAATTGATCGGCAATCGAATCTGCGCAAGAGCAGCAATAACAACAGCAACAACTGCTGCTACTATCCACACCAAATGTACAGCTGCCGGCCGGTCGATCTACTGACGGTTGCACATGCAACACGCAAGAAAAATGATGATTAGATGGACACGGACAGGCAGCGACAACAACAGCCATGTACATACGGAGTTTATTCGTTGTGTAAATGGACAAGCGAAGAGTCATGACAGCACCACACTTGCAACACCAATAGCAACAATAAAGTCAACTGCCTAGGCATAGGTAGGCAACTGCAACGTCACAAGTGGCAAATCAACGTAGCAAATACGTTCAAAAGAAATGAACGAACGATTGGCAATGGCTGGTAGCAGCACCAATAACAACAAAACACCTAACTATTGCAGACTGATTATTGCCTATGTTGGTGGTGGCGGCGGTATTTGTTGCTTGACAGTTGACATGGTTTTTTGCATGGAATTTCTCGCGAATTTGCGGCAGGAATGGTTGGAAAGTGTTGTTGTTCTCTTTTATGTACTTACTCACGCTTTTGTCGCTTGCAGTTGGGTGGTATTACTTTCCTGCGTTATATTGTGATTTTTAATTGTTTTTTTGTATTTTTGGTTTGTTTTCCTGAATCCCTACCTGATGTTCCTTCTTCCTCGTGTTTGCTTCTTCCTTCCATTTAGGAAATGAGAAGGTAGTGAGCTGCTTTTCTAAACTATCGCTATTAACCAACTGTGTGGCAATTATAAATTGGTCAGGCCTATTTTTAGGTTGTTGCAAGTAAGTCATGTGCGAGATCGCTGTTCCAAGAAAGCAGGGATGATGAGTGCGCATTTTAATCATTTTGCTTGGGATAATCTTCAATATTGTTTAGATTAATGGCTTTGTTGTTGGTGATTATTGTTTGTACCTTGGACTCTAAGGGTTTTCCATTAAGGATTAAATTGGTATGATTTGTCTTTTTCAAACAGTTTTATAAAATTATATTGACTATAAAAACTGAAATATGACAGCCATGGAATTATGAAATTTTTTTTTTTTTACTAATTATTAATCTTCTATTGAAATTCCTAATCTACAGTTGAGCTTACATAACGATAGACACACCTGTGTTCACAATAATAGCAGCGTCACATACTCCATTGTTTTGACTATTTATTTATTTTTTATAATTTTTTATAGTTTGTTACTACAACAAACACCATATAACTCAGAGTTTCAAACTTTGTACAAAATTAAAAAAAAATCAACGGTCTTGTGAATTGTCCCCATATAAACAAAAGTTCGTGCATTCATTATTTGATAAAAAAGCATAACACAAAAATTTGAAATAATTTCGAAAGTGACAAAAAAACTTGTTCCCGAAAGTTAAAGCAAAAAAATAAAATTTGTTTCAAAAACATAATTTTTGCACTAAGTATTTTTTATTTGAAAAATTAAAAAAAAAAAATTAAGTTAAATAATTTATAAGTTATTTAACATTAAAAAATTTCATACCAAAATTTTCAACGCTGAAGAAGTGTAAAAATTATAAAATTTTTGAAGTGAAACTTCTTTAGGCGCGTCGGGGGCCCCAAGGCAGATTGAAAATAGGCGAGTGAAACGGTAAGTTCGGAGCGTTACCGAAATCCGTCAAATGGGCGGGGCCAAGGAGCAGCTGCTCCTTCCCACTCTCGCCTATTCGTTCTCTCTGTCGCTCTCTCGCATCGCAAGCGCTGAACGATGTGAGGGAGCCACCGAGACACGCCGTCTCTCCCCTCCTCTCTCGAATGCCTTTCTTTCTCTCCCGTTTGCTCTGTAGCAAACTACCCACGCCGTTCCATTGTAATTATAACTATATTTTATCAATGTAATATATAATAAAAAACAGAGTACACAGGGTACATTAATTTGTATATGCATGTTATGTTCCGCAATTATCTCTTTTATATACAAGTAAATAGCGTGTGGAGACTATAATAGAGGATTTTCGCTTTAAAAATTAGTTTGACACTGGTATTTGAACAAATTTCTATTGAAGAATACTTAGTTACACAACGAAATACTTCGTCTGGCCTTCTTCTTCTAGAAGATAAACCAGTGCAAAAATGTAAACGTCTCTAGCACACCCTGTAGCGAATAATTTCGAAATAATATGAACTGAAATGTATATAGCACACAAGTAAGCATTGAAGTAGACTTGCGACATGCAGGCAACCGACAATCGACAACCGACAACGGGTATTATAGATAGCCATAGCCCGTGCAAATGAGTGCTGTGTGTGAGTATCAGATAAAGCACCGATTGAATGTGTGTAAGCGGGAAAGCAATAAGAAACTGCTGTGAAGTAAATAGATGGTAGGTATGGAGGAGACGAAGCGATACAATGAGAGTGTTTGCCAAACGAGTGACGATAGTTGAAGTAGAAGGTTGCAAAATGACATTTCAACCGTTTTGGTGATCAAAGCAAATTGATTAACGCGCCAAAAGTAGGCAAAAAATACCATTGGAAGTGCAAAGAAATGTCAGCGTCAAGTGCAACACTGCACCCAAGTGTCAAATTTGAAGCTAATAAGGACAAAAATAAATAGTACAAATTTATGTGGAGTGATATAGAAAAAAAAATATGAAAACCTGAATTTAACAGGAGAGAAGGGGGAGAGATCTAAACCGGGGCTCCCATGCATGGAACAACCAACTTAGAAGTTTCACTTCTACCGTGCGTAAGTCTGACAGACCCTAGTTTTTTTTCACAATTTTTTACGGCTCACATCGAATACTTGGATCACTTGCCATGGAATCATTTCATCAATATAGCTTTTCTGCAACTAATTTAGGGATATTTAGCGAATATGGAACTCTAGGTACCCGGACGACTCACAGATTGTGAGTAGTGAAAAGCCATTAGACATTAGGGCTCGCTGCGAATAACCAAAATCAGTTCCGGAGAGCGTTCAGCGGTTAGGAGGGGAGAGTCTCTGAGAGGTTTTTGGGTATCACCGCAGGTGGGCGCTCTCCAATCGTTTTCATCGAGCTTGGCGTCAAGGTAAATACGAAATATTATCGGAAAGTATTCTGGAGGTTGCTTTGAGGCCGTGGACATACAAATATTTCGGTGGCACACCATGGACGTTTAAACAGGACTCGGCACCGTTTCACAAAGCTCGAGTGAACCAAGAATGGCTAAAAAACAACGTTCGAAATTCATAACGTCCACAGAATGGCTCTCAAATTCACCAGACGCGAATCCGAGGGATTATTCTCTTTGAGCCATTTTGAAGAGCAAGGCCCATGACCTGCAAGTCATATTCGGGCAGCTCGTGATTCGTTTCTGGACCGTCTCAAGGCCATGGTAAAGGCAAAAGTAAATTAGTTATGACCTTTTTAATAAGTTATACTTCAAGCGCCGGACCCTGATTAGTGGGACCCAAGGGAGCTTCAATGCAGCAGTTGCTTGAGAAAGTCATCCGTAGGGTTCTCCCCAATAGACCGGAAAGGTACATTTTCTGACGAAATAATTAGCTAAAAGGTGTTAAGATTTAGGTACGAAATGATAGGCATGTGAGAAATCTTTAGCTTAGAAATATTTTTAATAGGATTGCCTATGGAATAGATAAATAGTTGAAAGTAAAAAAAAAATTAAATTAAATTAAATTAAATTAATTAATTTAAGAGAACTTCAATAGACTTTTAGTTAAATTTTTTTTAAGAAAAACTGATTGTTTTGTTACCGCCAGTCCAAAATGTGAATATTAAAAAATTTTGTTGAAAAAGCAATTGATGTGTTGCTCGTTTTGTTAAAACTAAAACAAACGAGAATCACTAATCACTTTTATTATAGTCCCGCCTCATTTAACTTTTGGGCGCAAAATAAAATTTTAGAGGTGCATGGAAAGTATCTTCATAGAATTTCTCTTAGTTTTACTACAGTTACCAACTACAGGTTTTTGCTTATATCACTCAGTGCTGCAGTTTCAAGCACCAATTTTACGTCATGGAACCCTTCTAGATCCCTTCAGTGCAATCTAAAGCTCTTCCCCCTTCTAAACACAAATTGAGGCTCTTAAGCTAATTCCGTTATATTTAAACCAAAAGAATCATCTACTTAAATATTTGGCATTAATAAGCGAAAATTTATTGCTTACTTGGCCAAATTTTAATATTGCGCAACCAAGAAAAAAACCCAACAAATTTTCTACAATATGTTCGCTAGTCAAATATGAAAAAAATGAGTAAAGATTCTAAAACGAAGGGTGGGAAGCTGACCAATATAAGTGGGAGGAGGCAAAGGCAATGGCATTGAAAAAGAGGAAGTAGATTCTCGATAAGAAAGCTTTCACTTGGCCTTAAGCTTTCACTAAGACTTTTTACAAAAGGGTGAAATAATAAACTGAATATTGTTCAGCAATGTTTTATACAATTGCAAGACGATGTAAGACTCAAGTCCCTAATCTGAAGGAATTAGTTACTTATTTGCTGGAATAAAAAAATATGAATCAAAAAATTGTATACCTTAAATTTTGTTTATTATTCAAACCCTCAGCATCCATTTGTTTTCCAAGCTGTTGTTAATGTCTTCATAAATTACAGCTGCACGCGCCTGCCTACCAACAAAAGAGGCGTGATAACCGTAAAAGCAGCGCATATTCAAACATGTAGCAACGAAATAAACAAAAACAATAGCAACAAGTGCACTGCAAATTCATGGAGTTAAGCGACAACGAAAAAGCAATTATGATTAAAATGGGAATTTATTGAACGATTTGCCAAACATCGTGCGACCAGCCCACAAATGTACCCCAGCACTATTCCTACCAATCGCGGTAATTCTCATTCACTACAACATTCAGCTGACTTTGAGTTGAGTCTACCACTATTTATGTAGATACTATATACTTATATCTCTACACATTCATGCTTCTAGTTGCATTACTGCACTGCATTGCCAATAAAACAACTTTGGTATTAAAATATCCTTCGGCATCGCCTTGTAATGCGCATAATTTCCATTTGTAATAAAATAATCGACAAAATCGTTTTGACGGCACAGGCGCAAGCGCATTGAGATAGCTGCTGAGCCGCTGCCATAAATTTATGTACATATATACGTATATATATGTCTGTATGCAGTATTTACACTTGTCCGAGTGGCAATACTCAATTCGAAGTAGCAACAATATCATTTAGAGCTTCAAAGGTATCTGCGATCAAGAGGCAGTGTCGTTGCGATCACAGCAACAGCGGCAGTGGCAGTGGCAGCGAGCATGGCGTTGTGCGTTCCGCTTCCAGCAACAGAGCAAATGCAAAGCATACAAAGCAATGTCCTTATGCGAGTCATCTTCCAAACTGTATTGCCATTTTAGCCACTGCAAGTTTGTTTGGATTTCGCTTTGAAAGTGCATTTTTGTATTATTTGAAGTCCTCCAGCAATTTGTTGAAAATTGAGTCACGACTCGAAATTAAAGTTGCAGATTTGGAATTCTGGAAACATCAAACTGTAACATCAACTAAAGGCGATGTCAGCGAAAATATACAGTGGCGTGGTTGATGAGAAAACGTGCATAGAATTTGTAGGGAAAATACGAATATGGATATGAAGGTGTAAGTATGAATCTGAGTATACGTGATGTGTTCAAACAGTATCGCGGATTTTGAATTTTCGCAGGTTACGTATATTCGAATTTCGATTTTTTTGTGGCGATATGTTTGTACTCATGTCTCCCACTCATGCCGACGAGTTCGGTCATTTTGAATGTCCAGTTGATTGTTGACAGCTGATTTGCTTGCACGTGTTTCGGCTCGACTTCGATTTTTACCTGTTCAAAAAGATGTATCAAAGAACCTGTATCAAATTTTGTGTGACAAACGAAACTAACGAAACGAAACGAAATGTTGGCTGTGTCATACGTAGAAGCTACTTTGGACCAAAGCAACGTTTATCGGAAGTACGAAATGTTCTCAGAAGGCCGAGAAGATGTGAACGACGAATAGCGTGCCGGCGTGCCGGCGTGCCGGACGCCCGAGCACTTCAACAACAGACGAAAAAATGGATAAAGTGAAGAAAATCGTATTGGCCAATCGTCGAATCGCCGTTAGAGAAGTTGCTGAGGGCCTAGACATATCGATTGGCTCGTGCCATTCTATTTTTTTCAGTGATTTGGGCATGAGACCGGTCGCCGCAAAATTCGTACCAAAACTGCTCAATTTCGACCAAAAGCAGCATCGCATAACATTGCTAATGATATGTTGGACTCTGTCCGCGACGACCCAAATTTGCTCCAGAAGGTCATAACTGGTGATGAATTGTGGGTTTCTGCTTATGACGGGGAAACAAAAGCTCAAAGGAAGCTGCCGCACGAACCAATACCGAAAAAAGCGCGCCAAGTTCGGTCGATTGTAAAAGTTTTGCGTACCGTTTTTTTCGATTGCAGGGGCGTTCTGCATCATGAGTTCTTGCCACAGGGTAAAACGGTCAATAAGGATTATTAGCTGCAAATTATGTGCAATTTGCGCGAAGCAATCCACCAGAAACGCCCGGATTTGTGGAAGAATAAAAATTGACATTGCATCACGATAACGCCCCTGCTCACACATCGTTGCTTGTGCCCGACTTTTTGGCCAAAAACAACACACTAATGATGCCACAGCCACCGTATTCGCCAGATCTGGCCCCCTGTGACTTGTTCTTGTTCCCGAAATTGAAGAGACCCATGAAAAGACGACGCTACGCTACGATTGACGAGATAAAGACGGCATCGAAGGAGGAGCTGAACAAGATAAAAAAAAATTATTTTTTGAAGTACTTCGAAGATTGGAAAAAACGTTGGCACAAGTGCAGAATATCTCATGGGGACTACTTTGAAGGGTACAAAATACATATCAATGAATAAATAAATAATTTTTGAAAAAACACAAAATTCGCGAGATTCGTAGGTTCGAGTCTCGGTGAAACACCAAAATTAAGAAAAAACATTTTTCTAATAGCGGTCGCCCCTCGGCAGGCAATGGCAAACCGCCGAGTGTATTTCTGCCATGAGAAAGCTCCTCATAAATATATCTGCCGTTCGGAGTACGCTTGAAACTGTAGGTCCCTCCATTTGTGGAACAACATCAAGACGCACACCACAAATAGGAGGAGGAGCTCGGCCAAACACCCAAAAAGGGTGTACGGACCAATTACATATATATATGTATATATATATATATATATAAGAAAGTAAGTATGAATATAATACCGGATATGAAAGTGAATAAGAATATGAGTATGAGTATGTTTTTTTGTTTTATTTTTTTTTTGATACTCTATGCTTATGAAATATTTTGTTAAATTCTAATACTTCGTTAAGTGACCACTGTGATTACTAATACATATATGAATGTATATACGTACATATATATGTATAGTATTGGCATACGCATACAAAGCAACGCGCCGACCTACGATTTGCGCCTTAGCATCCTGGTGCCCTGCCACTCTGGCCTTATCTTGACGGGCAATTAAAGGCGTGCCCGGCCAATTCCATGTTTGTGGCTATCAAGAGCTCTGCGCCGGCATTGCGTTGGCATTTAAAACTTAAGAGTCAGGTTGACTCTTTTTTTTCTGCGCATACTTATAATTGTACGAGAGTGTGTGCGGGTTGCCATGTGTTTTGCTTAATATTTAAGCTGCTATATTTGTTTGGCAATTTAAAAACGCTTTTGATTGCTTTTTCGGACAACAACAAATAACAACATATCGATTGCATTTAAAGCGATTTTTATTTGGTATTTTTATGAAATTTTAATTTGTTGCCGCAACACCTGCAAATTCAACTGCAACACTTCTCACACTCACACAGTTTACACTAAAGAGGTTTATATGGTGTGGCGATTTTTTATTACTCCGTATGCGTTCTTCACTCATGCATGTACATATGTACACACGTGTGTGTATACGCGTACTCATGCATCTGTTTGCCACCCATTTTGCTTATCGACATTTGTTATTACAGTTTTTTTATTGCTTTTATGAACAGTCAAAGAAATTTAAGCGCTTTAATACGCAACAACTTCGACACCATCATTTTTTATCGTAGCAGCGCCGGCTTCCTTTTAAAAGGGGTTGAGCTGTTGTTTTTGCTGTTTTTGTTGAACAGTTGATGTTCAAATTAAGCCGTGAAATGAGTGTATTAGTGGTTAAAACTGACATATCTTCCCTGCTGATATGACAGCCAGACTTGCAGTGCAGCAACAGACTCAACCGACAAACATATCGCGACGATCTGTTGCTTGAGTTGCAGGTTCAGCATCTACTTTCGTTTAATTTATTTAGTGTTAAGATAAAGATTCACACCACTGATGTCTAAATAAAAAATATAGAAACGGCACACTTTTTCTTTAGTTAAGAATTTTTGATTTTCAGAATTTGAATGCTGATGTTATACCAACAAATGTTTGGTACTAAACATAAAGAATGCACATAATATTAATGTTACAAAATATTATTTATACAAATTACACTTGCGGAAATCGATATATGAGCGAGTCTACAGGGCAAAGCTTAATTTTTTCACTGAGCGTCAGATTTTTTGACGTGATAACGTCTTATAATTCGATTTAGCCGGCTGCACGCACGAAAAAATGTGTCGTTATCTTGCTCAATCGTCGTTACCTTACTCATGGTCGTTACTTTGCATGAACTGCAAGCGAAAGCGCGGAACGAACAAAGCAAACGAACGGCAACGTTCGACATCTTGCTCTCTCCTACATAAGTGAGCGTATATATGTATGTATATGCGCATATGTACATATATAAATTCACGTATTTGTATTTGCAGATGCCTTCTTATTGATTATTATTAATTTGATTTACTTGAAGATGATTATTATTAATTTGATTTACTTGAAGAATTTAAAATAAAACCAAGTGTATAATAATACCATGTGTAGAAGTCCATGTGTAGAAGTCCACGCAAGTGGGGAAAGTTACTGATCGCCATTCACTTGGGAGTGGCCAGGACGATTCTTCTACATATGGTTCAAGCAGCTCACAACGGCCGGGATTAGCCCACGTATCCTCTGGGTAGCTTCCGAACACCCGTTCGGGAGTGAGCTAACGTGAGAAGGCGAAACATTCCAGGATAGCTGGTTGTGCGCTGGGTTTGGGACCCGCCACTTAAAAATCCCCCCCAATGAAAAGAACTGCAAAGCCTCGGATGAGAACTGCCTTTACTGATGACGACCCCTGCAAACAAAATAAGGAATATGATTTGAGGGCATGCACCTGGAATGTCCGGTCCCTTAATGGGGAAGGTGCCTCTGCCCGGCTGGTTGATGTCCTCGTGAGAGTAAAGGCTGACATCACTGCCATCCAAGAGATGCGATGGACGGGGCAAGGTAAGAAAAACATAGGACCTTGCGACGTCTACTACAGCTGCCATGTAAAGGAGCGCAAATTCGGTGTCGGATTTGTTGTGGGAGAGAGACTGCGTCGCCAAGTACTGTCGTTCACTCCGGTGGACGAGCGTCTCGCAACAATCCGCATCAAAGCGCGTTTTTTTAACATATCGCTAATTTGCGCCCACGCCCCGACGGAAGAGAAGGACGATGCGACCAAAGATTCCTTCTATGAGCGCTTGGAACGTTCCTATGAGCGCTGCCCCCGCCACGACATAAAAATCGTGCTTGGCGACTTCAACGCCAGGGTGGGCAAGGAGGGAATTTTTGGTCCCACAGTCGGAAAATTCAGCCTGCACAACGAAACATCCGGTAACGGACAGAGGCTGATCGACTTCGCCGGGGCCCGAAACATGGTAGTCTGCAGCACCAGATTCCAGCATAAAAAAATCCACCAAGCTACCTGGCTGTCTCCTGATCGAAAAACGCGAAACCAGATCGATCATGTTGTGATAGATGGAAGACACGCTTCTAGTGTATTAGATGTACGTACGATCCGAGGACCCAACATCGACTCGGATCATTACCTTGTTGCAGCCAAACTGCGCACCCGCCTCTGTGCAGCAAAAAACGTACATCTACCTGCGCAAAGAATGTTCGACATCGAAAAGCTGCAATCACAACAAACAGCCAGAAGATTCACCACTCGACTCTCACTCCTGCTCTCGGAGAGCACTGCCCAACAAACCGGCATGCGCGAGCAATGGAGCAACATTTCTCGCTCCCTACGTACCGCCGCCGAAGAAGAAATCGGATTCCGGCGAGCCCGAAAAAACAATTGGTACGACGAGGAATGTCATGCTGCCGCAGAAAGAAAGGATGCTGCCTATAGAGCCACGCTGCGATCGGGCGCAACGCGAGCCATGTGGGATCGCTACAGAGACCTGAAAAAGGAAGAGAGACGTATTATCCGACAGAAGAAACGAGAGGCCGAAATACGTGAGTGCGAGGAGCTTGAGATGCTGGCCAATAGGAACAACGCCCGAAAATTCTACCAGAAAGTTCGGCGGCTGACAGAAGGTTTTAAGACCGGGGCGTTTTCCTGTAAGAACAAAGACGGCGATCTGGTGACTGACGTACAGAGCAATCTTAAATTATGGAGGGAACACTTCTCGAACCTGTTAAACGGGGACAGCTGCGCATGTCATAGAGAATGTGAAGATCCCGATACCCCAATCGTTGACGACGGAATTGTCGTTCCGTTACCCGACCATGACGAGGTGAGAATAGCAGTATCACGGCTAAAGAACAACAAAGCCGCGGGCGCCGACGGACTGCCGGCTGAGCTATTCAAACATGGCGGCGAGGAGCTGGTAAGGTGCATGCATCAACTCCTATGCAAAATATGGTCGGATGAAAGCATGCCTGCCGATTGGAATTTAAGTGTGCTCTGCCCAATCCATAAGAAGGGCGATCCTGCAATTTGTGCCAATTACCGCGGGATTAGTCTTCTAAATATCGCCTATAAGGTCCTAGCGAGCGTATTGTGTGAAAGGCTGAAGCCCACCGTCAACCAACTGATTGGACCTTATCAGTGTGGCTTCAGACCTGTAAAGTCTACCATCGACCAAATATTCACAATACGCCAAATCTTGGAAAAGACCAATGAAAGGAGAATCGACACACACCATCTTTTCGTCGACTTCAAAGCTGCATTCGACAGTACGGAAAGGAGTTACCTGTATGCCGCTATGTCTGAATTTGGTATCCCCGCAAAACTAATACGGCTGTGTAAGATGACGTTGCTCAACATCAGCAGCACCGTCAGAATTGGGAAGGACCTCTCCGAGCCGTTTGATACCAAACGAGGTTTCAGACAGGGTGACTCGCTGTCGTGTGACTTCTTTAACCTGATGTTGGAGAGCATCGTACGAGCCGCAGAACTTAATCGCTCAGGCACAATATTTTATAAGAGCGTACAATTGTTGGCGTATGCCGATGATATTGACATCATCGGCGTTAACAACCGCGCTGTGAGTTCTGCCTTCTCCAAACTGGATAAAGAGGCAAAGCGAATGGGTTTGGTGGTGAACGAGGACAAAACGAAGTACCTCCTGTCTTCAAACAAACAGTCGGCGCACTCGCGTATCGGCACTCACGTCACTGTTGACAGTTATAATTTTGAGGTTGTAAAAGACTTCGTTTATTTAGGAACCAGCATTAACACCGATAACAATGTCAGCCTTGAAATCCAACGTAGAATCTCTTGCCAACAAGTGCTACTTTGGACTAAGTAGGCAACTGAGCAGTAAAGTCCTCTCTCGACGAACAAAACTAACACTCTACAAGACTCTCATCATGCCCGTCCTAACGTATGGCGCAGAAGCTTGGACGATGACAACATCCGATGAAGCGACGCTTGGAGTGTTCGAGAGATAGATTCTGCGTAAGATTTTTGGACCTTTGCACGTTGGCAACGGCGAATATCGCAGACGATGGAACGATGAGCTGTATGAGCTTTACGACGACATAGACATAGCGCAGCGAATAAAGATCCAGCGGCTTCGTTGGCTGGGTCATGTCGTCCGAATGGATACAAACGCTCCGGCTTTGAAAGTATTCGATGCGGTACCAGCTGGTGGTAGTAGAGGAAGAGGAAGGCCTCCTCTGCGTTGGAAAGATCAGGTGGAGAAGGACCTGGCTTCACTTGGTGTGTCCAATTGGCGCCGGTTAGCACGAGAAAGAAACGACTGGCGCGCTTTGTTAAACTCGGCCAAAATCGCGTAAGCGGTTATCGCGCCAATTAAGAAGAAGAAGTATAATAATACCTGTTGTTTTAATGTTATTATTATTAATTTTTTTATTATATATGAAGGAAAAAATGTATGGTAATATAATATTTACCCCATACCTTATAAGATATGTTGTATACTAATATAAGTATATAAACATGCATATACATATACAATTTCGCGCAATTTGCAAAACGAACAAATCTATATGTAAAGATGCATACAAATCATATGGACATATCAAATATACGAATCTATTCCGTATGCAAGAAAATGTAAGCTAATGTGCTTGAACTGCAAGCGAGAGCGCGGAACGAACGACAAAGAGCACAATCGGTCCCCGCGTTCGACAACGTTCGACATCTGGCTCTGTGCTACTTGAGTGAGCATATATATGTATGTATGTATATGTATGTATATGCGCATTTGTATATAAATTCACATATTTGTATTTGCATATGCCTTCTTCCTGTGTGCATGGTAATGAACCATTTCTCTGTTGAGAATAGGACGATGATAGGAAAAATAGGAAATGAAAGGGAGTGTTTCAAGTGTAATGTGTCTTGAGAAAGTCAAATCGATGATGATGCCTCTTAGTGTTGTTGAATGAATTTGATAAATGTTTCATCATTTTTCACTTTGTGTAAATGTAACTTGACCTATTCCATTGCGATTCCATTTACCTCCTCCTCTATATCCATACAAAATATCTATCAATCAAATAAAATTAAAATTTTGTTTTGAAAATTGCAACCATTACATCAGTATTTTCTTATGATGTTGTCACGTTGAACTATCGTCAGTAAACCGACTTTACAGACAACCTCTTTTTTTAAGAGTTTTAAAGCTTCAAAAAGGATAGTATTTTAAAAAAATTGATGTAAATTTAAAATTATACAGTTATAGAAATATGGGTAACAATAAATTTTGATGCCAAAAATAGATGTCACTTTTCATCTTATGAGGTGCGGCAAAATATGCAATCATTGGTCAAAAATTACGAAACGTTATTTGCTTCGAGTTCTTACACCACCGCCAAAGATGTGTTAGCGCGCTGTATCGCTTTCGCTTCTACGGAATAATGCCGAATTCGAATTTAAAAAAATTATACAATATTGGTGGAAAGAAAGTTGAAACTAATGACTTTATTGAATTACTTGCAAAATATTTTTTTCTAAATGGAAGAAGGAGCCTAGCTTAGTCAAAAACAAGTACAAGGTTGCCCATATTCCACTGACCCGACGGATTTCGATGACTCTTTGGGCCCATTCCAATCGACGAGGCTTGTCCGCAGGCAACAATCTTAGCGTCAAATGAATCTTATACGGGAATAAATGCAAATCAATGCGGATAATTCGTTGTAAAGTGGTCCGAGCAATGCCCAACTGCTGAGAACGGCGATTTTGGCATGTCCTTGGCGACGCCTTGGTCGGTTTTGATTTGGCCTCTTGGATTAGAAAGAGCATCACCAGTCAAAAACCTTTCGTACAAACGTTTAATGGTGTTCTTAGAAGGCGTACCTTTCACATTATTTAATTTTTTATCTACACGTTGCGTTTTCACAATTGACTTCTTTTGTTGAATGTAAATTTCAACAATTTGGGAGCGCTCGCGTGGCATGTACTGTTCTATGGTAAACATCTGCTTGGACTGGCGCTTCCAACGCGGTATGTCATTAGACGAAACAGGGTTGCCAGATGGGTCCATCGAATATTGGCAACCCTGTATTTTGGAGTCATTCATGTGCTATAAAACTGCATGCCCAGAAAAATTTCAAAAATTTTAGTTAGATGAAATTTTGAAAAATTTTGTACAAAGTTTGAAACTATGGGAAGAAATCGTAGCTGTACGAATTAATAGTGGCTTAGGGCAAGTATAAGTTATTAACTATTCTAGCAACTCTTCCAATAAAAACTTGCGAGAGTGAAAAAAAGCATATCAGTATGGACAAAATTTTAAAATAAAATTTTATCCCACGGGAATTTTAACTCATGCGATTAAAATAGGCTGGTACCGATTCCTTGAAAGTATTTTAAATCACTTGATTAAATAAGCCAAATAACAAATAATAATTCCAGCGGACTTGTTCAAGTGATCTATAAATTTCACTTGTCCAGGCAAAGTAGGTTTTACTTTTCAACTACCATCCAGATGAGAGGAGTTTTTGTAAACCAGTTTTCTTAGAACATAATTAAATTAAGGATCTAAAACAAATTTCACGTACAAAAATTTAAAATATTTTACCTTAATCAATTGAGAGTGAGAGTAATTAAGAAGTATGATGTCATGATTGGGAGTCGGAGCAGGGATTTTCTCTTAATCAGCCAATTTATCTATGTCCTTTAAACTGCCGAACACTGCTAGTGTTTTTCAAGCAGAAGTCTTTGCGAACTTGCAAGCATGCAAAATGCTTAAGGAATGCGGGAGCGAGGGAGATATTAACATTTTCTCCCATAGTCAAGCCGCGATTAAAGCTCTGATGACGCCATGGTACAGATCAAAATTAGTAAACTCCAGTAAAGAGGAGATCAAATCACTTGGGTGTGCAGCTAACATTTCTCTGATCTGGGTTCCAGGACATAGGAACATAGAGGGAAATGAAATTGCTAATGAGCTTGCCAAGAAGGGGACTGTACTGGCCTCAGAGACCTCCTACCCGGTCATCGGCATCCCCTTGACATTTGTTGAAGGGGAACTGCACAAATTATTTACCATTTAACTCCCATTGCAGAAGCTGTGGGGACCTTTCAGAGAAGGTGGCTGTTGAGAATTTTCTCTGTAAATATCCGGGTTTGTCAGCTAGAAGAGTAAGGTCACTGGGAGCTCCTTTCTTTGACAGCCTGGGGCAGTGCGCCAACCTAAATCCAATCAATCTTCTCCATTATATCAACAGCTCTGGTATCAAAACGGCGCTTTAGTCCTACTTAAGGAGTGCCAGGTGCACTTCAACCATTTCACTTACCATGATGTCATAAGCGCTTTTGAATGACTCATCACATTTGTATGTACTAGATTCGCGCGTGGTCGAAAATTGGGCGAATATGAATTCTCTAAACTAAAATAAACTGAACTGATAAAATATGTAAATTTTTTGTTCAAACCCTGAAAGCGGTCCGTAAAAATTGTTTTAAGATTTTGAAATTTCCATTCTAGTAGGTGTCATCCTTCCTTTTCGAGTACCTAATTATACTGTGGCGGCCGCCGTAGCCGAATAGGTTGGCGCGAGACTACCATTCAAAATTCAGAGAGAACGTAGGTTCGAATCTCGGTGAAACACCAAAATGCATAACAAGTTTTTTCTAATAGCGGTCGCCCCTCGGCAGGCAATGGCATACCTCCGAGTGTATTTCTGCCATGAAAAAGCTCCTCATAAATATATCTGCCGTTCGGAGTCGGCTTGAAATTGTAGGTCCCTCTATTTGTGGAACAACATCAAGACGCACGCCACAAATAGGAGGAGGAGCTCGGCCAAACACTCAAAAAGAGTGTACGTGCCAACTATATAAATTTATTTGTTTTTGGAATATCAGGCGTGACTACTGTCAAAATAAATACATAAGTTGTTTCAGTATTTATTGACATTTCATATTCGTAAGTCATGAGACCCATTTTTGGCTTAATAACCATGTCAATAAGCAAAATTGCCGTATATGGGCTAAAAAGTAACCCGAAGCCATACAAGAAAAGCCATTACACCCATTGATGGGAACCGTTTCTTCAAAGACAAGCTGGTGCCAATGTAACGATGAATGGCGAACCCTAACTCGCCGTGATAAACGACTTTTTGATACCGGAAATTGAAGCCCGTGATCTTTACAATATTTTTTTCTAACACGACGGTGATGCTTCCCATAAAGTCCGTGAAACAATGGTCTCACTGCCTCGTTGGTGCGGTGTGCAATTTATCTCCCGTCTCGGACCAGTCGATTGACCACCAAGATCGTGTGATATCACTCTTTTGGACTTTTATTTGTGGGGATGTGTAAAATCTAAATGCTTTGGAGATAAACCAGCTTCGATAAACCAGCGAGATAAAGCCAACATTACTAAAGTTATTCACGAGATACCGATCGAAGTCCTCCAGCGAGTCGCGAGTCAAATTGGTGTTTACGGATGACCGAATTACGACGCAGTTGCGGCTAACATTTGAAAGGGATTATCTTTTACAAAATAAATGTCATGCCATAAAAATTAAGATTGCCCAATCAATTGTATTTTTCGTTTTTTTATTTCATTGAGAAAGAAAGGTAGGCAAAGAGTTCTGCGAGTTAGCAACGATTGAAATGTAAAAAAGATTTTCGGAACAAATCCATAAGGCTTCAGAAAAAGTGGTTGGCCGAGAAAAAGATGGAGAGGTTACATAGACGACGAAAAAAAAACTATGCGCACATCTGATGTCAAAAGAAAAGCTAAAGGCCCAATGACATGGAGGCGAATTATAGCGGAAGCATTGTTTCACCCAGAACTGTAATGCTATGAAGATGATGATCTTTAGAGACGCAAATTCTCTCAGTGAAAAAAATTTTAGAAGAATTTCTGAAAACAAACTATTATATAAGCCAAAATCAAATTATAGTTCTGTGTTTTTTGTTTTCGTGCGTTTAAATATCTTCATTTGTTGCAGTGTAACGGTAATTTAATTTGGTTTCACTAAAATGTGTTTGTGTTTCTTCATTATTAATTTTCGTTGAGCATTCAGAGAATTTTGTACAAAAAAAAATTCTTTAAAAGAAATCAATAAAAAATAAAAAAATATTCCAAATACTTAATAAATAAAGTAATTTCGTGTCAAGTTGTTTAAGTATTTTGGATATCCTTGTAATTTCTTATGAAAATTGGTGTATTCGTAGGTCTGAGTATAATAAGAAAAAAAACTGTAGAAGAAAAATTGAAAGCAAAAATTTATAATAATGTAATTCGCTTAAAAATTTTTAAATTTGTATGTCGTTATAAAAGTGGTAAAGTTTTAATATGTAAAATTGAAAAGTTTTGGTTTTTCATTAATTAGGAATAAATAAATTTTTAACCCGTTCGTTAGGCACGTGGATTTTTGTAACGTGGTTAGGCACGTGGTCTACAATCGTAGACCATTTTAATATTATGACTAAAAGTGTTATTAATTTGTGTTTCTTAATAATACTTCATAAGTATATTCTGTGATTTAATGTGAGGAATATAAACTAATATTTTCACTAAAATATTTGTGTATCTTCTGAAAATTCAATAAAAACATGAATGTATGTGTTTTTTAACATTTATTGCAATTCATAAAAGTTTTTTCTTATAACTAATGGACGATTTACAAAAGAGTTTTTATTATTCGTAAAACTTAAAATAAAAATATGTAAAATTCACTTCTTTAAATAAAAAAATAAAAGTTCAGTACAAAACTTATATGTTGTGGTTTCGGAAAACTGCTTATATTTCCTCACTGAGACATTCCGTGCAGCTTTCCCTCATATGATTTTTGCAACCCAATCTGCCGCATTTAGTACACGACTTTCGGGATGATTTGTTCCTATTGCGAGGGCAAATATGACAACGTCCGACATAGTTACTTGGTGATTGAGTAGGTTGTGGTGCAATGCTTGGGATGCCAAGAAGGTTGTGGGCTCGCTGCCTCATTTCCCTGGATAGTCGAGGATTCTTTGATCTAACTTCAATTTGTGGTCGAATGAGCTCCCAAGCGCATTTTCCAAGAAAATCACTCCGTTTTACATTATTTTGGGGATTATTTGCTTTATATATACAAAGAGCGTTTATACCAGAGATATTTAGTAAATTGTAAAATATTACCATTGGCCAACGACAAGTATTCCTTGCAACATTATATTTCTGACATAATTGGTCCACAAGATCTACACCAATTTTTGTGTGATTATAATCGGTTATCATAATTGGTTTTTTTTCATCATTTGTTTGCTCATCTATTGCGTTATCATGGTGCATAGATGATATCAGGATCAGTGACCGGTTTTTTTTCGGGCAGTACGACACTAGTGAACAATTTTCTTGGAAACCAAAAATACTTGACTTTTCTTTACGATTCTTCCTGGGAAGGAATTCTTTAGTTCCCAAATATGTAAGCTTTTTCTTTAGCAAATTATTAAGCTGCTGAACCAATTGTCAGCAGTAATATTGCGATTAGTTCCTGCGACTGGCTCTACCAATCGAAGAGTTATCTCTTCCGCACTATTGCTAAGTTTGTATGGTCCGTCCGGCTGAGTTCCCACATAAGTTTCCAAATTAAAAGTGTAAGACGTTTTTGCATCCACCATCGCGAAAGTCTTAATGCCAAACTTGGCCGGCTTACTAGGAATGTATTGCTTAAACGCGCAACGTCCTCTAAATGCTAATAGTTGATCATCCACAGTAAGAAACTCACTACCAATAAAATTACTTTGAAAGTTGACCAGGAATATCTCGAAAAGTTCTCTTATAGGCGCCAATTTATCAATTGCTCTTCTCTGCTGCCTTGTATTGATGTCATCAAATCGCAGGCATCTTATCAGAAATCGAAACCGTTTCTCGCTCATCGCTAGGTAGCACGATTCCACCCCGTTTCCTTGGGAATTGTCCCAAATTTTATGAAGATTTTTTCTCGAGCTTCTAAGAGCGCCAATCAAAAACAAAATGCCAATGAAAGCGCGAACTTCGGTGTCATCGGTTTCTCTTGCATCTTGATTCATTCTATCTTCTTGAAAGTTAACCCGTACTTTTTGAATATACAAATTTGTGGAAACGGTTATTATTCTTATAACCGAATCATTCACAAATAAATTTAGGCACTCAATTTCTGTTTCAACATTGCGCGCATTACCTTTTGTAGCTGGCAAAAGTTTGATTATATTGTGCGAACGAATACGAACTTGCAAATTGGGTTTGGTTTTCTTCCACCTAGAGACATTGTCTTTTCCTAAATAGAAATTTTGGGGATGAGATGCACCAGAATCGTCTGAAAGAATTTCATCATCGCTTGATCCTTCTAGTTCCAATTCGGTCTCGTGGTCACTCTTTTCAGCAGCATTCACATTGATATCCATATCTTCGTCCCCCTCCGTCTCGTTTTCTTCATCCATAGCACTTTCTTCACTACTTGATGGTTCGGAGAGCCATCTTTCCCATACTTCAGGATTTTTGCTGCTTTCCAATCGTCTTTTTTTGGAATCAGGCATAATATTATCTGAAACTAATTAAATTAGCACACTTTTGTAAAACAATATAAGCAAAACTTACCTGAACTTAATTCAAATACATATTTAATATATCATGTAATATTGCCGCAAGAAAAAGTAACTTCGTTAGTCACGTGGTCTACATATGTAGACCAGCACTGTTCAGACCTTGGTAAAATTTACAACTGCACGTCACACCCGCACTGAATGCACTAATTGGATAAAGATATTAATTATAAACAGCTATTAAAAAGCTTAGGTAATTTAAGAGACAAATTTAAGAAGTTGCACGACTTTGAAAAGAAGTGGTCTACGATTGTAGACCACGTGCCTAATGAAGGGTTAAAATGAAATTTTTGGGACAAAAATTATACATTTTTAAGCACATTTCTTTGGCACTAAAATTACACCTTTTTATTCATAATTTTTTGGGAAAATTTTTTTTTAAATCATCGCCCTCTTTTTTCCCATTAATAGCTATGCTCAAGTAATCCATAAAAATTTCATAAGGCGTTCCCATAACTTTTCGAGTTATATTCAAATACCAGTGAGAAATCTGTGCAAAATTCTTCTTTAACAAAGCTCTAAATACGTACTCGTATATGAAGCCCGTTCGCTAATTAACCGAAGCTTCGCTAGGTACATTAAGAAGCAAATCTACGACAATTGAAAAAACATTAAACAAATTTATTTTATAAGGCATTTGAAAAATATTGATTTTTTTAATGAATAAAGCCATTAGATTTAGGTAAATTTAGAGTCAAATATTTAGCAAAGGTACAACAATAATTTAGAGTCAAATATGCTTTTAACTCAACTTTTGCTGCTGTGAATTCCACATTTAGAGGCGTATTTGCTTTCATGTTTGGCTAAAGTCTTCAACTTCATGCAACTTGTGGTGTCGATGGCGATGATAAACAAACTTGCAACATGGTTTTCAAGCGCATATCAACTAAACTGTTTTGTTGTATTCGAGCTACGTCGCTCTGTTCAGCAAATGAGTCTAGCCGGTGACGCTTTGTGCTCGCTTGGTGGTTTTGGTTGTACAATCTGCGGTAATTAAGACTGAAAAATAGGTGAAAAAAACAACCAAATACACGACGCGCTGGAAATGAGTAAATAACAATGAGCAAAGCCAGCTCATCAACGGCGACAGCAATATGTCAAGTGATAAAGTAACATTCAGGTACAAACAGGCAGCATAAGAAGGGAGTTCGTAGAAAAGTCAATTACATGGCCACTTGAAGCAACAATTGCAGCTTGCCTCACATCTTGCTAATGAAGCGTTCGGTTGTGTTTACTTTTATTTTGTGTGTGTGTGTGTGTGTGTGTGGAGGTCGCTAAAAATAACTGCAAAATTATTACACAAGTGTGCTAAGTTGATGTATTTGCTAATGTGTGTGTGTGTGTGTGTCTTTGCCGCAGCTGCATCACCAATTCATTGTCATCATTTTAATATCGGCAATAATTTCATAATGGCAGCTGCGCATGCGCAAAAGCAACAACACAAACCGATTGGGCCACCCATAAAGCTCAATCAAGCGCAGCTCTGACAACTCGCGCTACTCTTACCCCAGCCTCATTCATGGTCCAAGCAACAGCAGCATCGCCAACATCATTATGGCCGGTGTGGATCCCTCCGCAAATACTTACCTGCTGACATTGCACTTAATTTCCGTCATTTATTCCCATGAATTTGCTACAAAAAAAGTAAAAAATTAGACAAAACAAAAAAAAAAAAATGTAATGCAACAGACGAACGAGAAGAAGATGCAATGAAAAACGAAGAACAATAAATTTATACTTGTAGTGTAGTGAGCATCTACCTACACTCAGTAAACAGTATTGTTGCAACTATGAGCATAAGCGACGCCATAGTCACCCGCGAGCCTCAACTGCATTCATCAATAGCGCAACGGCACCAATGCGCTTGGCAAGTTGGCATCGGTTGCATGCAGAATGCGAGCAATTACGCTGCCACATGAACGATAATCAACGGCAACATTGAATGCAGTACTGCCATTGCCGATGCACGAAGAACTTCTTCATACTCTCCCATTATTTTGTTTTCGTTCTTAGACATTGTTCCGCCAAACACGTCCCTACTTCCATCTTCATTGAAGACGTCATCGTCATCATCATCAGTGTCAGTATCAGTATCAGGCATTGCCGATGTGGACCGCAATCCATTGTCAGCTTCAGTTTCTTACCTTTTGCTGACCATTTCGAAATCAAAACAACAACAAAAAAAAAAGCAGTAAACGTGGTTTGCGCTTTCGGTGACGCCGGTATTGCATCACGAAATTTTTCATTTGGTAAAATAAAGAATTCAAAACAGGAACACGCGCCTTGTGCTTGCCCATCTGCGCGGATACTTATGGAGGCTGAAGGTTGAGTAACCGTTTCAATAAAATAATAGGTGTGTGAGAAACTGAGGGTCCATCAAAGCAAACACATATTGGTTTTTTTACTTTACAGCCGCTTTTTTCGATATTGCTGGGAAGTGTCTATTTGCAACGAATTGAAGAGCAAAAATTGTTGGAACACGTGTCTATGATTGCTTATTTGATTATGTTATGATACCAGTCCGTATGTTTATTTTTCAATACGACAACGAAGTTTTACAGATTTGAGCTTTTTTACCTTCCTGTTTGAGGTATGGCACTTATAGACTTGTCTTTGTGAGTGATCGAATCTGTTGTGGCCAATATTATTATTATCTAGGATAGACATTAGCATACGTAACGGGATGCAGTCTCTTCGTCTTCCAGGTACGCAACACACAAACACTAGGCTCTAAGGGCATTCCTCTAAAGTTCCTCCTTGAGAAATGTAGGGGCCTACAGTTTTAAACCGACTGCGAACGGCAAATGATTTTTTATGAGGAACTTTTTCGTGGCAGAAATACACTCAGAGGTTTGCCATTGCTTGCCAAGGGCCGATCGCTATTAGAAAAAAACTTGTTCTACCATTTGGTGTTTCGGCTATGGTGGCCACCATTACTAAAGAATTTGGAAATTTAGAAGAATAAATGAAGTCAACAAAAACAAAACTTGGTTCTAACTAAGTCTTAGGCACCAAAGCACATTTTGAGCAGCCAGCATAATTCATATTCCTAAAACTTCTGCCTCAACAAAATAGATCGCCGCGTTTGACAAAGCTGAACTGGCCTGCAACCGGACAGGGTTCAGTAAATTTACCAATCAAGTATCAGCGAGACTTTTACCGAGTTCAATTGGGTTTATGGGTTGTTCTAAATTATTGTAAGCATAATTCTTTTTTCTATTATACATACGCTGGCCTATATTTTTTTAGACTAAAAATGATAAATAAATCAAATTTTTAACCAATCTTTTAATAGGTTACATTGAATAGGTTGTCCACTTATCCCATTGTGATGCCGCGTGGGGTACTTGTCCTATCTAACTCTCCTGAAACCAGTGTGCCCTCTTCAATAATTTTAAAATATACTTTATTTCGACTGGACTAAGATCTTCCAAATCATTAAACGATGGCCTACCTAAAATGGTGAGTCTATGTCTGGATAGAACAGGACAGTGACACAAAATGTGCGGGATCGTCTCTTCCTCTTCCTCATCTAGACAACTTCTGCAGACTTCCCATCCTCTGGGCGTGCCTGCCGATTAAGCTAAGACTGTGCTTATCTGGACTTAGCAGAGATTCTGTACGTCTAGCATTGAGAGTTTGGTACAGTTGTCGGGTGGTTCTGTATGTGATTTCATTACGTCATCTTTCATTCGCTGCTTTTACAATTTCCTCAAAGATCAACAGTTTACATTTTTGCAAGGGTATGCCTATATCATTGTCTATGTACTTATCGGTCAATTTTGTGCCGAGTTTCGCTAGCTCATTGGCTCTGCAGCTATCCTCAATGTTACAAGGGCTAGGAACCAATATTCGTTTAGGTGAAATAACTCAGCCATCTCTTTAAGAGATATGCGGCATTTCATGGCTGCTTGGAGATTGTCGATTGCTCTGTGAGGATTGTAATGCCAAGCGGGACGGCACAGTCAACCTGTCCGGGAAGGTCCAAAATGCCATCCGCATTCCACCACTTACTCAGAGTGCTCAGACTTATTGCCGCACTAGGCGCGGTATATCTTGCCTGCAGGTCTACCGGAAGGAAGTTTAATGTCTCATTCAGTGCTCTCGATGGTGTGGTTGACATTGCACCTATTATAAAAACGGACACGAGTCTTTGGACCTTGTCTACTATTTTAGTGTTCACGTCCTTTTCTGTTACATTCCACCATGTTGCGATACCACTTACTATTAAAAAAAAAATTGTTCTTCATTTTAATAAAAATCTATATTATTATATATATATCATATATTACAACTAAAACATTCTATTTTGAAAAAATCTGAGGCGCCCGATTTAAAACTTGAATGCAAACAAAATCACCACAAATTGTATTTTAATAAATTACCATAATTTGACTTGATTTGAAATGTGGGTTTTACCTATTTTTATATCCATTCCGAAACCATTTCTATTTTTTATCATGCCTGGTATCACTCCCTTTTGGTTTTCTGATATTAGTACACGCCTTTTTCATCTGACTCACATATTGCAGAGGCCTCAATAAAATTTTGGAAAAATCGCTGTTTTCTGCCTCTTTACTGCTACTAACTTCTTAATCTGTTCTACATTTTTCAATATTGGCCTCGATAAATTCCTTTTTCTCATTTCATGTCTGAAACTGTTTAAATCGCCACACTTTCATGCCTCGAATGTCTTAAGTTATGCGCTATAACGCCTGATGTGGCAAGTTGCTACACTTGACTGCTGCAGGTGTCGCATAGTCGAAAATGTAAAAAAAAACACAAAAAGGCAAAAAGACAACGAAAACATAAAGTAATTTGTGCCACTTTTGCAAGCGCAGAAAATGCAGTAGTAATGAAAAATACCAATATTTATTTGTGTGGTAGGCAAATGAACGCGCAGTGGCAAGCAGATAGAATGATCGACGGTGATTTTTGTTGTAGAACACAATGACTAGCGAACGTACGTGCAATAAGACACTTGGCTGAAACACTGCAATCCCACAGTATCGCGTTGCAAAGTCAACCTTGTGCAACAGCGCAAGTGCGCACCACAGCGTTTCATTTGCTTATAAGTGGTAAGCGCAGTTGCAATTAACTGGAGCAACAAATGACGAGAAATGGCGCAAAAGTTGAGATTGCTGCCGAGGGGTAGTCGCTTCTCGCTTTAAGTGTAGCTTGCTTGGAGAAGAGAGCTGAACGTAGGAAATTCGCGAGAAACTGAGTATTTTTTGTTTTAGTCGTACGCTTTATTGTAAGTGGGGGCAAGTAAACCGCTGTTATACTTGGTTGTATAGGGTTCCCCAATAGAAGTGACGAAATATGTATTATCATTGAACTGCAGCTGCTCTCGCCGTTTATAGTTATGACATCGCCAATGACTACATGGAGCTGATATACACTTTAAATAGTGACGAAACCGGTATTGGATAACTAACGCCCCTGAAGATCTCCCAGCATATGCGATGGGACACAACTTTTGTTGGGTAAGTGAGTTCATTCTGATACCATTGGCTGTGACCATTTAACCTCTTCTTTCTAAACAGATTTACGTACACTACCGGTCAAAAGTGTGGGTTCACTTACATTATTTTGGAATTTTACTAAATAAAGTCGGCTTATTAGTGGTTTTGTTTTTAAAACGTGCGTTCTGCTACTAGTTTGAGTTTAGGAGATTGTTATTGTTTACAAAGTGACTGTGGGAGACGCGTAGATCAAGCATAAACGTGTTATGACTTGCTGCATTCTGTCAGTGCGTCTAGTGCCTATTACGCGTAACATCTTATTGCTGCAAAACTCGCTTCAAGAGTTATATTTCTAATTGTTGGTGTAATCTTTGTTATCAAAAAGGTAAGTAAAACAATTTTTTGTATTCCAAAAAATAATTGTTTTACAAAAACTTACATACAAGTCGACGTTATACAAAAATTATCTTCTAATTATTAAATTTTAAATAAAACTACATATTTCTTGTTTTATTATTTAAAATCTGTCGGAAAGCAGAGCTTAGTGTAGAAACACGAGCAGTTATTGTAGCACTACATGGAGAAGGCTATTCAACGCGAAAATTTGCTTCGAAATGTAATGTCTCTCAAAATGCTGTCATGAGAACGTTACAAAGAAAGAGCGATACTGGGTGCAATCAGAGTCGTCATCGTTCTGGAAAGCCTAAAACTTCGTCAAATGGAAAGGATAAGTTCATATGTGTTGTAAGCAAAAAAAATCGTTTTCTAACAGCCACGCGAACAACTCAATTCCTCGCGCGAGGCTCCAGTATCTGTTTCGACGGTACAGCGACGACTAAGAAACTACGGCCTAAAAGGGTGCGTCGCCGCCAAAAAACTTTTACTTCGAAAGCAAAATGAAGTAAAGAGACTTAATTGGGCTAAAAAACATAAAGAGTGGACAACTGAACAAAGGTCTAAAGTCTTGTTCACGGACGAGTCCAAATTTGAAATTTTCAACAAACGACGCCGCCAACATATTGGCCGTTTGTCGGTGAACGAGTGATGAACCAATCTGTTGTTCCCACAGTTAAGCATGGTGGAGGGTTAGTGTTAGTCTGGGGATGCTTTGCTGGAGAAAAAGTTGGAAACATTGTACAAATTAAGGGTATCATGGACAAAAAGTCTACCACAACATACCTCAAATTCACGCTTTTCCATGTGGGAAAAGACTTGTGGGCAGCGGATTCGTTTTCCAGCAGGATAACGATCCTAAGCACCCTTCAAAATTTTGCCAGGATTACATTGCAGCCAAAGAAAATCAAAAACAACTCAAATATATGGAATGGCATCCTCAGTCGCCGGATTGTAACCCGATCGAGTTCCTGTGGGACGAGTTGGTCAGAGAAGTAAGAATATTGCAACCTACTAATACAAAACAACTTTGGACATTTCTACAAAATTGCTGGAATCAAATAACAGCAGAATCTTTGCGAAAATTAGTTGATAGGATGCCCAGAATATGCGATGCTGTAATAGGAGCCAAAGGTGGCTATTTCGAGGAAACGAAAATATGAACAAATACTTGCGGGTTTCTTTAAAAGTTAACATATTTTGTATTAAACACAATTACTTTCTGTAAAATAACAATATTAAAAAATCTTTGACGAAGAAAATCATGATTATTTGAAATTTTTTGACAATTTTTCAAGTGAACCCAAACTTTTGACCGGTAGTGTATATTAAAGACCGGGCCGGACATCTAATGGAGGTAGAAATATCGGGAAATGATGTGTCCGAAGGTTCTACAGGTGAATACTCCAGCAGCCACTAACCCCTTCGCGGGTTTTACTGCCAGGTTTTCCACCATAAGGTCAATAGGTGGCATGCTGAGTATCATTTCCAGCGCTGCCGTTGAAGTGGTTTTCATCCCTCCTGTTATGCACAGAACAGCGAGTCGTTGAATCCTTTCCAGTGGCATTAAGTATGTCACTTTTTCGTCGCAGTCCACCATACTAGAGGGGAGAGTTGTTGCGGATATAGATGCCTCTGTTTTCACTGACGGATCCAAAATGGAGTCTGGAGTGGGAGCGGGGGTCTACTCCAAATCAGCCAACATTTCGGTCTCCTATAAACTGCCGGAGACAAGCAGCGTCTTTCAAGCAGAGGTCTTCGCGACCCTGCAGGCATGCAAAATGCTTCGGGATCGCTATTGGGAGGGAGACATAAATATTTTTTCCGATAGCCAAGCTGCAATCAAGGCACTGTCGTCGCCGTATTGCAGCTCTCTTCCCGTGAACTCCTGTAAGGAGGAACTTAAACGCCTCGAACGTGCAGGAAACATCTCCCTCATCTGGGTTCCTGGGCACAGGAATATAGAGGGAAATGAAATCGCCGATGAGCTTGCCAGGAAGGGGGCGGCAGAACCGAATCCAGCTGCCCTCTTCTCAGACATCGGTATCCCCTTGGCCGTCGTTAAAGGGAGACTACACAACTTCTTTCTAAGAAAAGCGCAAGACAGATGGAGGTCTGTCTCATCGTGTGCCATTTCAAAAGAACTATGGCCTCAATACGATAAAAACAGAACGCTTAAGGTGATGGGAACCCCCCGCCTTTCAATTTCCAAACTCATTGTGGTGATCACTGGCCACTGGGTGATCGGCACTCACGCGGAGAAGCTTGGAATTCCGTACAATCCCCTTTGCAGGAGCTGTGGGGATCCTACAGAGAAAGAGACTGTGGAACATTTTCTCTGCAGATGTTCGGCTTGGCGGCTAGGCGCTTGAGATTCCTCAGCGTCCCCTTTGGGGATGACTTGATGAAATTCTCCAGCCTAGATCCCTTTTCGACGGTCTTATCTCCTCCCTTAATCCTTGCACAGGTAGTGGTCCACTTTATGGTATCAAAACGGCACGTAAGTGCTACTTGTAGCGTACCTGGGGTACTCTTGCCATCTTACCTACCTACCTACCTACCACCATACTAAGGCCCATACAGCAATATCGATCTAACTACTGCTTTGTAGCACCAATGCATCAGAGAGGGTGATACACACCAAGTAACGCCCAGCATTCTTTTACATGCGTACAACGCATTACTCACCTTTTTCTCCCTTTCCTCAACATTGTGCTTCCACAGCAATTTACTGCCCAGTATTACTCCGAGGTACCTCGCATGATCTTTGAGAAGTAGTTCGTTGTTGCCGAGTTTCAGTAGATCTGCCTGTCATGTAAGCGTGCTGAACCTTGGACAATTCGTCCGGAGCAATTATGTCTTTAATTTATGCGTCTAGAATCTTCTCTAATGTTTTCAGGAGAAATAAAGTCAGACTAATGGGCCTGTATTCCTTATAGTAAATAGGGGTGTTTTTTCCTGCTTTTGGAATAGACACAACTCTCGCTTCTCTCCACAATACAGGAACATAGCTGAACCCCAAGCGCCCCATGAATATCGTCCTTAACCATGGTACCACAAGATGGCTTCCTTTTGAAGCATGACTGGGGAAATTCCATCCAGTCGGGGTGATTTAAATGGGTCGAAACTTTGTATCTATCTTGTTAGTCGTAATTACGTTCGTCGGGATATCGTGCACAATATCTCTTCTAAGCTCGAGAGCTATAGTGCCCGCTTTGTGGTGACTAGGTCTTCTAGAGAATCCTCACAACTGGCATCCTCCAACTTATCCATGTCGTTACATTTTGCACCTTAATTCCATGTCGATGGGTCGGCGCTTATTTCTACTATATAACGCCAACAGAAAATTAAAAAAAAATCACAAAATTCTAAGCTTTAACTAAACATATCTGAATAAATTTTTTTTTTAATCTTTGTTTTAATAATATTTTATCATAAAAAATAGTATGAAATATGCAACGTGCAGTAGTTTCATAAAAAACGGGCCGGTCACGAACGACCAACGACATGCGATTAGGGTTAATTATGTGCGCAAAAGTGTACTATATTTACCAAGTTTCCAATAAAATTGTTAATTTCGAATAATTGTTTGTTTGCTAAGTTTTGTGAATCAAAGTCAGTTTATACCAGTGCTGGCATAGCTGACTTAACCAAGTTGGAGTATTCTGATGCAACTCGTTTACAAAAGAATACGGCTGGTATGTCTCCTTTAAATAAGGTTGACGAGTGAAAGAGAGAGAGAGGGTCAAAGTATAAATTATAGAGAAACAGGCGCTGAACTTAAGTGCACCTTTGTTGGGGGCATGAACTACCAGGAATATTGTAAGTAAGTATCCGATGGGAAGGAGGATACACGTAGTGGCCTACGCAGATGATGTTGCAATATTAATAAAAGGAAAATTCCCAGAAACAAAATGCTTTGAACGATGTAAGCCGGTGGGCTGTATCGAGTGGTCTTGGGGTAAATCAAACAGAACAAAACAGAACTAATCATGTTGACCAGAAAACACAGGATACCAGTTCTAAACCCTCCCACCCTTGAGGGAATCATATTGTCAATTGGGAAAGAGGCCTAGGACTAGTATTAGATTGGAAGCTTTCGTGGAAATGAACGATTAATGATAGAGTAAAAAACGTAGCCACAGCACTCTATACATGCACAAGAATTGTGGGAGCGAAATTGGGCCCAACCCCAAAAATAGTACGCTGGCTATATACATCAGTGGTAACGCCTATCATGACATACGGAGTCCTAGTTTGATGGCCAACACTTGAGAAAAGAACAACAGTGAAACGCTTAAAAAGTATTCAAAGGGGGCACTAAAGACTACGCCCACGGCAGCGTTGAATGTCATGTTGCACTTATTACCGATTGAGGCCTAAGGTCAAGAGAATCTTCTAACTTAGCCAATAACAGAAGGGGGCACGCAAGAATACTAGACGAATATTCCTTCTTACATCAAACGGCAGACTTTTGTAACTCAGTAGAGCTGCATTTAAACACATCCTTTACCATAACTTTCCCAACGAGAGAAGATTGGGACAATGAGGTAATGGACAATAGAAGCGGAATCAGTATCTATGGAAGGCCTATAGGGCTATGAAAGTGTTCTCACCACAAGAGATATAAATACTCGTATATATTCAGATAGCCAATCGGCCCTGAAAGCTTTACAATCGCCTAGACAGTAAAAGAATGTATCAACGTTTTGACAGAACTATCACAGTACTTTGTAATAAACCTGCTCTGGGTTCCGGGTCACAGAGACATAGAAGGCAACTGCAAAGCAGATGAACCATCGAGATGGGGTACCACATTACCGATCCAACCAGACAAAGCGAACATACTATACCTATACCTTTAGCAGCTTGTAAAATGCTTAAAGACAAACACACTATCGGAGCCGCCAACAAGCTATGGACCCAGTCCTTGACCTGTGCAATAAGTAGAATATCGTGGCCAGAATATAACATGGGTCGCACAAACCGACTGTTGAAACTGAACAGGAAGAACATGAGAAATCTTCTCGGGCTCCCAACAGGGCATTGTCTGATTGGCAGGCATGCCAGTAGACTGGGAACACCCTATAACGACTATTGCAGAAGCTGTAACGACATTGAAGAAGAAGGGACTATAGAACACTTTCGATGCGTGTGCATGGCTCCGGATAGAAGAAGATGCAATATTTTAGGAAAAAGTTTCATGAATATCTTGGCAGAAGTAGCCAATATAAAAATAACAGCCCTTCTTAGATATATTAAAGCCACAGGTTGCTTCAATGAGGACAATGTAGAGTGAGGAGAGGGGACAGCCCTGGTGGTATCCCAATGGTCCTGCAGCAGGCCTAGGTATGCCAACTGACAATCACTATACTTAGCTACCTACCTACACTCAAAATTTATTTTAAATAAAATGTATTAATATTTTAAACTTATTGGCAAAGTAATCAGTTTTCTACCCTGCAAAATTAGAATTTAAAAACATACTTAAGCATTTAATGACAAAGGATAATAAATTACGAGAAACAGCCTTACAAGTATTTCAGATGCTGCTCTCAAAACATGTATAAAAACTCAATTCAGCGTAAAAGAACCTGACAACAAAGGCAAAAAGAAACAAAGTAAAACCCTTCAAATTCAATTTGTAGCGCAATGTTTTAGTTGCCTTGCAATGTTGTAACGATGGCGCTATTGCAGTGCCACGCCCACTTGTTCTTGGGCTAATATAATAGGAAAATAATAACGTACATAAAACTTAATAATGAAAATTGCATTGCAATAGCGATTGGCAGAGGAAGAAAAAGGAGTAGAAAAGTACTGAAGTATGTAGTGGCCACAATTTTCTGTTGCTTTACCGGCTGCCTGTCATTGGCAGTTGCAACGTGCCACGCATTACGATCAAGTATCGCACACATTGCAATACTTTCATGCATATACACGAACCCATTAGGGTGTAACGATTTTTTGGGAGCTTTATTGCGATTGCCAAGCCGATGGTTCTGTGGGTGACTTTTGCTCAGTTCGCCTTGATTTCGATGTCCCGGGCATGAAATTGTTTTTTCAAAGCAGCAAGCAAATGTGCCTTACGAGTGCATTTATGAATCAAAAAACCTTCTCGTAAAACCTTTTGCCTTTTGGAGGTGGTATAGAACTCCATAGGTCTTTCTCTTGTGGAAGCACCACTGATTGAGGAAAAGTTCTGTCAAGCACCACGTAAGTTAACACGAATGATATAAAAATTTGGCACCACAAACCAATTGAAGTAGCCGCAGCGCACTTACGTAGCGGACCAGCAACGAAAAAAAACAGCCACACATATTATCATAACCGTGGGATCCGCTGACGCAGCTCACCTGCAATAGGAAGCGGATTAACAAACAACAGTAACAAGGCACCACACGTATAACTAATGTTGGCCTGCCGCTATGGGAGAGGTACGCAAACTCAAAATGCTAGTGATCATCAACTGTTTAGCGTAAAGCCTTCTCTTCGAAACACATAGCGATTGCTTTAGACTAAGCAATTTTTATTTTGACATGCAAATTATAAGAGTACCAACAGAGCACCGAATTTTGTGAAATTTCCCATGAAATTTAGAAAATCGGTTACTGAAATTTACATAAAATTTATTGAAAGAAATGTATGTTCTATTATTCCATACTCCTTTAGGAACTTGAGGATTCAACAAAAGTTTTCCGAACATTTCTATTTCTAGCCTCACAGTTCATTAAACAATTTTCTAGCTTCATTGCGAATAGCCAAGTCATCAGTGGTCTGATTTTTCTTCTCGTTACTTACAGGTTCCAAGTCGAGGCGGCATGCGGTATTTGATTGTATCCTTATTTTCTCGTTTTTTATTTCGCTGTGGAACGTGAATTATTACCGTGAATGTTTGTCGCGATGAAGTATTTGAGAGTAACTCTAGCGTTCTCAAAATTACCAAGGTATTCCTCATCTCACTGCGTTCTCATGGAAGGATTTCACGCTCAAGTCCCCCTACTTCCATATTAAACACGAAAAGGTAGGTAAAGTAGTTCAATTTTTCTGAGTTCCTTGTTGTCGTCACGTTCTTGGGGAACTCCGAGAAAATAAAGTCCTGCGTACTTAACTAAAACAATACGCCTGCTTGTTCCGCAGAGTTTCTAGACGAGTTCAACATCCCAGCGAGAGACCATCTGCCTATTCACTGGATCAAGCGTCGTGCAAATTGTATTGATTTCTAAGGTCGAACTTGCATTAAAAGGTCCAAGATGTAACCACGTTGAAGATGTGAAAGGAAAGAGAATTGCGTCCCGTAGAAAGCAAATATTATTCAATATAAACTTCTGCCACTGTGTCGAGCAATGGAACTTTCGCACGTAGCGTATGGAGTAGGATAGAGGAGAATTGTATATTGAAGGCGAGTAAGTGTGTATGAATTCAAAATAATATATCTCACAACGTCGATCACTATAAATTGTATGTATTTATTTTCTTGAAATAATTTTATAAATAATCATATCATGAAATCAAGGTAACTATCAGCAGAGACTATCGACCTGACCAATATTTTACTATTATTATTATTTGCTATCGCGCCAACTAGGGGCGCAAAGTGCCGATCCAAATGAATTCCATTGGGTTCGATTTGCAGCATTTGGCATTACATATCTAAGTCTAAGTAAGCGAGTCGTCAGATATTATGAATTCGCCATGCAAGCTTCGTCTACATGTTCCTTTCTTCCATCCTCTTCATTCACTACTTTTTTAAATTTTATAAAATTTTTTTACGGGCCTTTTTGAGAATTTTTGACGAGCAGTTCGGGGGAAGTAAACTTGAAAATCTTTTTGATCAAAAATATTTATTTTTCAATCAAAACTCTTTAAGAGTGTGCGATTATCAATATTTGGCCTATAACGGTTGGAAGGTTTCCATTCAAAGCAATTTCTACCAGTATTTTAGTATTCGATGATATAAAACTTTTCCCCATCACAAACAAATCGATCCACCCTAATACACATGCCTAGAAATGGATGTTATTTGGCGCATAAGTGGCTCGCAGTTGCGGCGCTGGGCGCATCTTAAGCACCACGTGGCGAGTCCTTCAGAAAATGAGTTTTCCATGGTCGATTGTTGTTGTTAGTTCACCTCACCCGCCACAGTTAGCTTGTTGCAATTTAAAGATAAGTCCGTGGCGTTAGCAACAGTAGTTTCCATTATATTCGTATTTACTGTACGATTTAGTTTCGCTGCACTGGGCAAAGCGCGGAAATAGCATTTTTCCATTTTCTCTCCTGTTTGGCAGTTTGCTTGGTTTTTTCCGCTGGTCAACCACTTTTGAACGCATATAAAACTGCTATAAAATCTGTTTGCAAAATTGGAAATTGAATTTTATTTTATTAAGCAGAAAAGTTACTGAATATAAAAAACAAGGATAAGTGAAAAGAGAAAATACCAACAAATGCGTTATGCGGAAAGATTGCGGTATTGCTTTATTAGTATGCTCATAGTCTTAGCTTGGATGGACGAGATTAGTTTATAAAATTTAAAGCGGATTTGGGGCATTACGATTAGACGAGTGTTCTTTCGTCGATTGAAAATTCAGACGTAATTGTAACAGCACAGTATTCGCGATTTATTTTGGAATACGATTTAAGTACTTGGGTTTCTGTTTAGAAGGTTTATTTAAAAATGTTTAAGCATGAAATAAATTTCTCCTCATAATTTTAATGTAAAATTTGAAATCCATTCAGTTCAAAAAAAATATAAATTTGCTGAAAGTTCGATTAAAGTTTTACCTGCACCTAGGAGCACCTCCGAGCCGGAGCGAAATTGAGAACTTAACTTTTTAGAATGTTTTAGCGTTTATAGGGTGAACTGAATTTAAAATGTATGACTCTCAATAAAGCACAAGGTCAGACGCTTCACAGAGCAGTATAGTATTTACTGTAACCTGTTTTTATGTTTTGTTTCGGGCTACGTTTAAAGTACGTTCAAATATGCAGTGATTAGCAATAAATCCAAAATCATTCAGCTTGTCATTTGACGAAAACTCAAAGCCTCTTGGGGCCATTTCCACTGCCCGCACAATTATGCAAGTTTCTTTTGCAGCCTCGCATTTGCGGCTGCTTCTCCTACCACAAGACCCGAATAAGCTCGACTGCTTCTTTGTGCCATTGCTATCGCTCTTTTGTATAATATGAAATCATAACTAATAATATATAATAAACATCTTTTTAGAATTATGTTTATCAAACTCTTTTCTTTGCCGGCGCATATTTTAGTACTTTTCTTTATGTTTTTGAACACGGGGTTGTGCGGCAAAATTATCTTCATAAACTAAGATTATTATAGGTATAATCTCGGATTTCAGGAGAGAAATATTGTATGACTAATCTCGGATGAGAGTTAAACTCTGAAAAGTGGATAATCTAGTTTTATGTGAACCTACGTATTATTAGCTGTTTTTCTTAGGCGTTTGTAGATTTAGTTTCCAAAACAAAAAGAAAATGAAATTCACTTTAGTCACTTGTTTTCCTGACAACAAGTTTTTCAATAATTTTTTTTTGAAAAAAACTGAGGGTTTTATTATCTTAAAATAAATAACATACTACTATTCATACTTAAATGAATATACAAAAATTGTTTTGAAAACAAAACCAAACAAAAAATGGCAGCGCTACAACTGCTCAAACTGGCTCCTTCCATTTGCGCCGTGGAATATACAGCCTCCTTTGGAGGATGGTTCCACATGTAGAGGTCCACGCAAGTGGGGAAAGTTACTGATCGCCATTCACTTGGGAGTGGCCAGGGCGAATCTTCTGCATATGGTTCAAGCAGCTTACAACGTCCAGGATTAGCCCACGGTAGCTTCCGAACACCCGTTCGGGAGTGAGCTAACGTGAGAAGGGAAACATTCCAGGATAGCTGGTTGTGCGCTGGGTTTGGAATCCACCACTTAAAAATCCCCAATGAAAAGATTAAAAAAGCCTCGGATGAGACCTCCCTTTACTGATGACGGCCACTGCAAAACGAAATAAGGATTACGATTTGAGGGCATGCACCTGGAATGTCCGGTACCTTAATGGGAAGGTGCCTCTGCCCGGATGGCTGATGTCTAAGTGAGAGTAAAGGCTGACATCACTGCCATCCAAGAGATGCGATGGACGGGGCAAGGCAAGAAAACCATAGGACCACTACAGCTGCAAATTCGATGTTGAATTTGTTGTGCGAGAGAGACTTCGTTGCCAAGTACTGTCGTTCTCTCCGGTCACGCCCCTACGGAAGAAAAGGACGATGCGCCCAAAAATTCCTTCTAGGAGCGCTTGGAACGTTCATATGTAATGAACAGAAACTGATTGACCTCGCGGGGGTCGAAACATGGTAGTCTGCAGCACCAGAGTCTAGCATAAGAAACTTTCCCAAGCAACGTGGCTGTCCCTGATTGAAAAACTCGAAACCAGATCGATCATGTTGTGATAGATGGAAGACACGCTTCCAGTGTTTTAGATGTACGTACGATTCGAGGGCCCAACCTTGACTCGGATCATTATCTTGTTGCATCCAAACTACGCACACGCCTCTGGGCAGCAAAAAATGTACATCTAACTACACAAAAAATGTTAGGCATCGAAAAGTCACAATCACAACAGCCAGAATATTCGCCACTCGACTCTCACTCCTGCTCTCAGAGAATACTGCCCAACAAACCGGCATACACGAGAATTGGAGCAACATTTCTCGTTCTCTACGTCCCGCCGCCGGCGAGCCCGAAAAAGCAATTAGTACGACGAGGAATGTTATGCTGCTGCAGAAAGAAAAGATGCTGCCTATAGAGCCACGCTGCGATCGGGCGCAACGCGAGCCATGTGGGATCGCTACCGAGAGCTAAGAAAGGAAGGCAGACGTAATATCAGACAGAAGAAACGAGAGGCCGAAATACTTGAGGGCAACGAGCTTGAGATGCTGGCCAATAGGAACATCGCCCGAAAATTCTACCAGAAAGTTCGGCGGCTTACAGAAGGTTTCAAGACCGGGGTGTTTACCTGTAAGAAAAAAGACGGCGATCCGGTGACTGACATCCAGAGCAATCTTAAATTATGGAGGGAACACTTCTCAAACCTGCTAAAGAGTGATAGCTGCGCATGTCACAGAGAATGTGAAGTTCCCGATACCCCAATCGTTGACGACGGAATTGTCGTTCCGCTACCCGACCATGACGAGGCGAGAATAGCGATAACGCGGCTAAAGAACAACAAAGCCGCGGGCGCCGACGGACTGCCGGCTGAGCTATTCAAACATGGCGCGGTATACTAAGGAACCAGCATTAACACCGATAACAATGTCAGCATTGAATTCCAACGTAGAATCTCTCTTGCCAACAAGTGCTACTTTGGACTAAATAGGCAATTGAGTAGTAAAGTCCTATATCGTCGAACAAAACTAACACTCTACAAGGCTCTCATCATGCCCGTCCTAACGTATGGCGCAGAAGCTTGGACGATGACAACATCCGATGACGCGACGCGTTTGAGAGAAAGATTCTGTGCAAGATTTTTGGACCGTTGCACTCCGGTGAGGGCGAATATCGCAGACGATGGAACGATGAGCTGTATGAGCTTTACGACGACATAGACATAGCGCAGCGAATAAAGATTCAGCGGCTACGTTGGCTGGGTCGTGTCATCCGAATGGATACAAACGCCCTGCTCTGAAAGTATTTGATGCGGTACCAGCTGGTCGTAGTAGAGGAAGAGGAAGGCCTCCTCTGCGTTGGAAATATCAGTTGGCACTTTGAATAAAAGCTTTAACTAGATCGACATGAGTTTTCTTTCTCTGCGCGGAAATACTGCTACATATTTTATTTAAATGTGTTTTTTTTATTATATTATTGCATCAATTTTGTTAGTTGGTTTTATTTAAATTTAATTTAATTGCATTTCGTCTTATTTTATCCAATACAATATTTAATCAGATTTTATTTTATTTTATCATAATTATCTTTTTTTAGTTTTCGTTAATTCAATTAATTTAATTTTAATTTGCTTTTAAATGTTTTGAGTTATTGTAATAATAATTTTTTTCATTTATTGGAGGTTGAATTAGTTTTAAAGGTGACACACAGATGGCGCTATTTATCACTTTATCGCGTTGGCAATACTGAATATATATTCATGACAAAGCCTCATCCCTAGGCTTTGTTTATCAGTATCTGTCATTTCGCTGAAGTATAAACAACGCAGTGTTTTCGTGCTCCGAGTATGTCAACTTTCGTGCCGTCGAATCGCAATTTGCGGGAAGCTTTGCTTTTCTGCTTCAATTTGGAAAAAAATACAGCCCAAGCCCGTGAATTGCTGCAGGAGGCCTACCCAGACCATACTCCGTCGATTTCAACATGTGAGTACTGGTTTCGACGATTCAAAAGTGGTGATTTTCACACCGAAGACAAGGAGCGTCTTGGCCAGCCCAAAAAGTTCGAGGACACGGAATTGGGGGAATTGGTAAACGAGGACTCGTGCCAAACCCAAGAATAGCTTGCTGAATCATTGGGCGTTGATAAATCAACCGTTTGCAAGCGCCTAAAAGCGATGGGAATGATCCAAAAGCAAGGACATTGGGTCCCGTACGAGTTGAAGCTGCGCGACGTCGAACGGCGATTTTTTACGTGCGAATTGCTGATCGAGCGACAAAATCGGAAGGGTTTTTTGCATCGGGTGGTGACTGGCGACGAAAAATGGATCCACTACGATATCCCAAAACCCAAAAAATCATGGGGTTTGCCCGGCCACGCATCAACGTCGACGGCCAAGCAGAATATTCACGGCAAGAAAATCATGCTCTGCATTTGGTGGGATCAGGTCGGCGTCGTATATTTTGAGCTGCTCCAACCGGGCGAAACAATCACGGGGGATCGTTACCGACTGCAATTGATGCGTTTAAGCCGGGCATTTAAAGAAAAACGGCCGGAAACGGTAAAAAGGCACGACAAGGTTATTTTGCAACATGACAACGCTCGGCCGCATGTTGCTCAACCTGTCAAAAAATACCGTGGAACGCTTAGCTGGGAAGTGTTACGCCACCCGCCGTATAGTCCAGACATAGCTCCCTCCGATTATCATTTGTTCCGGCATATGAGTCTCGATTTGGCGGACCAGCGGTTCTCCTCGTACGAGGCTATCAAAATATGGGTTGAGTCATGGATAGCCAAGCAGCGGCCAGAATTTTGGAGAAACGGCATCCGGAAATTGCCCGAAAGATGGGCGAAAGTTGTAGCTAGCGATGGCCAATACTTCAAATAAAATATTTTGTACCGTTTTTTCACAATAAAGCCCCAAATCTTCGAAAAAACCTTTAAAACTAATTCAACCTCCAATATATAAATTTATTTGACTTAATTTTTTCTAATTTTAATTTATTTAATATTCTTATATTATTATTATTATTTTTTATTTAATTCGATGTTTTTTTTATTTTATATTACTTCATTTTGATTAAGTTTTATGCTTTTGTTAAATCAGTTCATCTTATTTTAGTTTGTTTTATTTAATATAATTTTTTTATACTAATTTGTTGTGGTTTTCCCCGACCTTATATTATTAGCCATTATTGTTATTTTGTTTAATTTTAGTTATTATTTATTCCAATTTCATTTCATTTAGTTTTATTTAATTTCGTTGAATACAAACATGTACACTTACTTACGTACAAACATACGCGCCTGTTAAAGAATACGCGTAGCGCCTTTGCCACAGAAACAGTCGAAATAATAACAACAAGAGCAGCGCGAACATCGCAATCGATTATTGCACCCGATTAAATTGTTTATTGGTTTTCATTAAATGGAAATGGGTATTCCTCGTATGATATCGCATTGCTTGCTACATACCGCAGTCTGCTGCCGCTGCCTCAGACGGCGCTGTGGCCCCCTGTCACGGCCGTCTCGCATCAGTTGCTTACTGGCATCGGACGACTGCTGTTGCGGCTTTATTAAGCGATAATTTACAGCATTCGTATGCGGTGGCTGTGATTAAAATCGCAGCCGAATCAGCAGCAGCTATGGCACGCGCATCTTGACAGCCACCCGCGCCTGCAATTGAAAGTACATACTTACATAACACATACAGTTGTGGCAGGTATGCGCAGTTGTTGTGGAATGCTACCGTTATATGATTAAAATGTTTTATTGCAACACTTTTGTGGCCGTTGCATTCCGATCTGTATGTGGCAGCGTGTGAAGGGAGCATAAATAATAAAAAATGGAAATTAATCGAAAAAGTTACAGCACAAAGTGCTTAATGTAGCATGCAACTTGAACGCATGTGCAAATACAACTGCATATGGTACATATATGTCAGCGGGGTAGGTGCAAAATGTAAACTTTGCGATGTTTGGGGCGGCTGGGTTGGCATGCACCGTGCAACTTGCCACACCAGCAATACCTGTAACACCTACAATAATCTCCATACCTGCTCGTTGCTATGCGCCACAAATATGTGCCGTTTTACCTGTTACCAAATTCAACTGTGAGTTCACACACAAACACATGCGCATGTGTGTATAATAAAGCAATCATTACTGGAATTTCTAAATGCTAAATCAGACTCCGAAATTTCAAGATATGTTGCTAGAGGAATTTGTCGGGGCAGGATTTTTTCTCCACTCCTGCGGAGAATGATTAACAGTTGATAGTAGTTTAACAAAATTTAACAATTTAGATATCAAATAAAAACAACTAAAAAATCAAATTAGTTGCACCGCCATTAGCTTTCTGTTAGTTGGCTAAATGACAGTCTAGAGTATTGTTTCCAAGCGCGCGGAAGCATTTTGCCGACAGTAAACACGTAAAAAGAAACTTAGTAATGGATTCCAGACGTAATACAGGGTTTGATTGAAAATTAATGAGCCTTATTTTTTTTAAGCAGTTTTATTAAACCTTTTGGCTTATACAACTAATATTCCTCAAAATAGGACCCTTGAGCGTCAATACACCGCTGGTAGCGGTCCTTCCACTGCAGAAAACATTTTTTAATCTCATTCGCCGGAATCGCGTTCAATTCGGCTGTCACAGTTTTTTGGATCGCTTCGATGGAGTCGAAGCGCCTCACCTTCAGCTTTCTTTTCAGGCGCGGGAACAAGACGAAGTCCGGGGGGGGGCAGGTCTGGGCTGTAGGGAGGATGGGGAAGCACCGGAACCCCAATCCTGGCCAATGCAGAGGTGCAGAGGAAGGCGATGTGCGCCGGCGCATTGTCGTGATGAAGGGTTCAATTGTTGACGAGTTCGGGCCAAACCCGGGCGACGCGGTTTTTCAGCCGAAGGAGTACTTTTTTTATAAAATGCCGCGTTATAGTGTTTCCAGGAGGTATAAACTGTTTAGCTTTACGCAAAATTTGATCGAGTAACGTTGCTCCAACGATCGCTGCATTTTCGCCACTGCAAAATCCTAACACACTTTTAAAACAGCTTTCACGCGCGGAGCAATGTTGAATGCACCGCTGTTGCCAGCGAACAGCGAACATTTTCCCCCAACAGCCCATTTGGTTGATCGCTTGGCAGACGCTCCGCGCGGGAAGGCTCACTACTTCTCAATCAAACCCTGTAGCGTGATTGCGTTATATTTGGCGGTAAAATCACAATCAGCGATTGTTCATTAGCTCGACCACATTAAAGTAAATCACGTTTTTGTTTATCGCACCATTACTCGTTACAGTGATACTGGTAGCATTGCGAAACGGAATGGAGATGATCATCGAAAGACTGCAACGTCACGTGAAATGGTTCAAATGGTAAGAAGCGACTTGAGCGAAATCCCCGAGAAAGTGCCAATCAAATGGCGAAAGAACAGAAAATATCTGACCGTGGCATCCGTCGCATTCGCCGCATACTGAAAAATTATCTTAAAGTCGAGCCTTACAAGATCCAAAAGGCGCATGATCTCACACCAAAGCAGCAACAAGTCAGACTTGAGAGAGCGAAGAAGATTCTTAATATTGTATTATTTTCACACATTTTTTACTTTGAATTGAATAAAAGTAATTTTCCAAATTTCCTTTTTAATTGGTTACACTTCGAGTGCCGGACCCTCTAGGTATTTACATACTCCAAGTTGATATTATTTAGGACAGCTATTACGATATTTGGGAAATTTTATTTGTAGGCTCATGGCTTGTACATGCTTATACGAGTATGTAAGTATATAACAATTCTTAGACCTTAATAAACTTCAAAACTTTAACAGTTATTTGAAATTACTAAGAAAATGAAGTTTAATTTATAAAGGATCTTCTTTTATTTTCCGAATAAAAAATTTTAAAGCACAGTACAACTTTTTCATAAGTATCCAGATGCAGACACAATTACCTGCTTCCATCATTCCACATTGTTGGTAATAGTGCGAGTCACTAACTCATACATATAAATAAGGTCATACAGCACTGAAATCGCATTTGCAGGATAACACATCCTCTTAACCATATGAAAAGTAAGTACACCTTTAACACCCCATAGAAATGATGCATTTTATGAAAATTTAAAACCAAATATGTACAAATCAAAAATATGGTTTTGAGTGTTAATAGCTATTCCTACAACAGCAACACCACGGTTATAATGACCAACCTCAATGAGATTGAATTCACGGAGGCATGTGTGAAAGCATAACATATACATATTTTGAGTGACAAACCGCGATTAAATGTATGCCAGATAGGCCAACAGGCGCAGTTACATGTACACACACACGTTTTCGTGCCACAGAAATGCATATGTATATATCCGTATGCAGCTATCAACGTTGGCATCAGTGGAAGTATTTCAAGCAAAGTTGTGGTGTTTGCGAATTCTGCCTCATGGCGCTCAGTCGGTTGAAAATGTGTGAAAAATTCGACATTTTTGCTATTTATAATTTCGTTTCGATTAAATTATGTCCTGTAGGAAAATCCACTAGTACCTACCATGTGCGCGTCTAGTGAATTTAAAACTTTATTATTTGTCTTTTCCATATTAGCAATTGCTGGACACAGTGTGGTTCGAGGAACCGTTAATTATACCCCGCTCTAACCCAACCTCGATAACTCAGTATTGGTACGAAATTTGAAAAATGAGCACCAGCACACTTATTGTCTTCTTTTTCATCATTCTGAACTATTGCTCTAGCTCGCAGATAGACGCGGATGGCTAATCTCATATTATTAAACAAAAAATTATATCCCACTTATCCAACTTCAAATCTTGACTTATAATATTAAAGTGATTAGAAAACTTGTATGTGTAATATTCTGCATTCCAGATTCTGTACTCAAAATTTCTGCTGTTGAAATTCCGTAATGTAAAATCCTGATTGACCAAATTTTTTGTTGCCAAATTGTGTTTCAAACTTTTCTGTACATGAATTCGCTTTGCAATATTATCAAAAATTCAGAAAAGATTCGAAATGAATTTATGCAGAGCAGCTTTAGTAGCAGGCACCGTATCCATTTGAAAGTTCGTAGGTTCAAATCTCTATGCATAAAACACCAAAATGATAGAAAAAGTTGTTTCTATCAGCGGCTGCCACCCGGCAGGCAAACCTTCAAGGGTACTTTTGCCATGAAAAAGCTCCTCATAAAAAACTATCTGCCGGTCGGTTTTGGCTTAAAACTGTAGGAAACTGACAAACCTGCAATAAAATTTGAACCATTGTTGCCAGCTTCTATTTGTCTGTCTATGTGAACTAATAAGAGGATCAGAAAAAAATGTTTATTCCGAAAATAGCATCTGAGTTTTGATTGCTTATTGCTTCATTTCTAAATTCTACAACCTCCATAGAGAAAAATTATTATTGTATCCCATGAACTAATACTTAACGAAAAGTTGATGACAGGCATCTCTAGGTTTCATATAATATAATTTGATTCGTTTCAGATTTTTTTTGCCTCAGATAGATTACTTGATGACTATTTAAACTATTTGAAGCATTTTTTTAGAATCGGTTTTGTAAAGTCTCATTAATTTTTTATGTGCGCTATCGTTATTGTGTCATAAAAGAAGCCCCAAGCCGTATTGCCATTCTTGCTATTACCGAAGCCTGGTAAGCCTACAGGCAAACCAGGTGGAGTTTAATTGATTTATGTGTTTAAATAATTTCTCTTTTTTTAAGGGGCGCAGCTCTTCCAGACAACGAGTTATTCAATCATTTTGTGCGAAAAATTGAGAGTATTTATTATTTTAGAATAAATTGCGTATTAATATAAATAAAGCTCAATATGTTGAAGAATATCCCTGTTTAAGTTGTTATCTTGATTACTTTTTGAGTTATATTCGACAGCGCGGAAAAAAGTAACTGCTTAGACTTTCTATTAAGCTTAAAAAATTGAATTGATATTCCTTAGATTGTAAATGAATTTTTAAAGAAAAAAATAAAACTGGAAAATTTGAGCTATTAATTGTAACTCCTTCTGTTTTCGGTTACACTTTACCACTTTTTTAATAAAATAATTCGCCTCTTCCGCCTAATTTTGAATAACTACTTATGCACCCAGTGCAGTGGCCTACAGTGCCATGTAGAAATGGGGAGGATGTGGGGGGAAAAATTAGGAATTGATCTGACATAACTGAGAGTCAAATTTAAATCAAAAAATCGTTGAAGAATTATAAATTTTTCACAAAAGAGTTATTGTAAAAATATTAAACACACCCGAAAGCCCAAAATATATTTTGTCCTATATAGAGGAAAAAAATTCAAAACTTAAAAATAGTTTTTTTTTAATGTTTAACCGGCTTTTTTTAACAAATTTTGGTGTTATTTGAGCTCCAAGTTTTAGCTGATAACTACTCACACATTTGCGGATTTGAAATACTAAGCCATTTTAAGTTGAATAATCTCAATGTAACCTCAATTAAACACATATTTTTCTATATAAAGTGACCAAAAATAAATCATCAAATTTTGTTTTGAATATTTTTTTATTAATAAAACAAATAAAAACAAAAATAATTGTGAATGATGGAAATAATAAAAAATATATTACTTTTAGAGGATCCATTGCTTATCGGTTTTTATACTGCAGCTGTCGCAGGTGTCGTATATGATTGACGTACGCCGCCATTTACAAGAATTATAAATCTTCCGATTGGGTCATTAATTTTGCGCCATGTTGTAAATGTATCCCAAAACGAATCGCATACCATAATTTTTAGTAAAAATCGACAAAATTTAATGGAAAACGTTTCGTTAGTATTTTATTTATTGTAACATCATCACCTTTCCTTTTGTTATGAAAAAAAATAGTAATAATAACACCGACGCATTTCGTAGGAAAGCCAAAAATATATTTAAATAAGGAATACAAACGAAAAACCCGCTTAACAAGAATATTTCGAGTTTCATAATAATTACGTCATGCGTACTGATGTGCATCATATTGGAATTTAGTGAGAATTTCTTAGTTTTCCAATTAACTGGGAAACACGGCGAGGGGGAATAAATGGTACCGCAAAACGTGTTCACTCAACCAACGCAATGAATTGAGTCATCAACAGCCTAAGTTGAGGAATACGCACCGCAGTGAAAACCGCTGGTGCCGGACTAGTACGATTTCGGCATTTGCGAACCAGTTAGCTACTCGTGCCGAGAGTAACCAATTATGTCTGTTTGGTTCAGGTTTGCCGGTTTTCGTCGCCAAGTCACATGCCTAGTAAGCCATACCTTTTATCTCATAACTATAAATATTAAAGCTTTTTTTATTTCTCAATGACTATTATTTTCTAAAATATTTATTCAGTACTAAAAACTAGCGAATAACCTTAACCTCTTATTATATTATAAGTATTTGGAAATCGTCGAATAGCTGAAAGCCTTAGCCTTATGCTAAGTGGTGTAAGCAATATTTTGACTGAAGTATTGGGTTTCAGAGAGCTCTGGGCACAATGGGTGCCGCATTGGTGAACAATTGCGAATTGGAATGCGACTTTGCCAGAGCGTTTTCGAAAGAATAAAGTGGATTTTGTGCGTCGATTCATCACTATAGATGAGACTTGGGTCTATCGCCACGATCCTAAATCAAAACAAGATGCTAAAGAGTGGTGTGGACCTTGTTATTCGGCTCCGAAACGACTTCGTGTCCATAAATCGGTCAAAAAAGTGTTAGCATCAGTTTATGGGATGCAAAAGGAATTTTGTTTGTGGTTTAGTTGAAAACCGGTAAAACAATAGGTTACGATAGGTTATACTGGCTGGCTGAAGCCACGCAGTGACGTTTTGGTCCATAGAATACCAAATGAGAGTCCTATTTGGCGAAAATATGCAGGGAGATTCTAGCCTTTCAAAGCTGAGAGCGCATAGTCTAGTATTCGAGAGAGTCTACTGTCCGACTGAAGATGCGCCAGGGTTTCTCTTATACCGGGCTCGTTAGATATCTTGCAAACGTCGTTAAGGATTAAATAGAGCATGAAAGTGTGTGCTGCAATTAGGCAAAGCCATGTTAGTATATCAACTAAAGTTCTACAGACTCTTCTATCGAACGATATGATCGATTTAGTGTACTTGTCATCATATGCGCGTTTCCACATCATCCTGGCAACTTTGCAATTGGTTAAGCTAAGTCATCTGCCTTTCTTTGCATGCGATCCTCTAGTTTTTGTTGAATTGTACGCAGAGGTTTAAGTACCTGACTTTTTTATCCCCTGCAAGTCTCGTGCCTTCCTTAGCTATTCCATCTACTGTCTCATTTCCCTCTATGCCTTTGTACCCAGGAACCCAACAAACAAAAAAGCCTGCGGTTGCGAGCAAGCTTGTTAATTGCTTCCTTGTATTCATGGACATTAAAAAAAAAAAAAAAACCCAATAAATTCTGAATATTAAACAACTTCTTTAGACCAGCTGAAGCAAACATTTCGAGAAAAAAGGCGAAGTTTGGAAACAAAATATTTTTCATCAGGACAATGCACCATGTCACAAGAACATTTTGACATTGGCTAAAATCCATGAATTTAAGTTTATTCATATTCACCATATTGGGCCCCTAGGGAGTTCCATCTAAAAAAATGCATCCTTGAAAAGCGTTTTTTATCAAATGATGAGGTCATAAAAGCTGTGGAAGCGTATTTTGCAGCTCTTCCAGATTCTCACTTCAGTGATGGAATTCATACATTAGAATCTCGTGAAGACAAGTGTATCAAAGTTCAGGCAGACTATACTGAATAATATGATAGAGTGTACTTCAAACCACAAAACTTATTCAACAGCCTAGTATATGGGAGTTGTCACTGACGCCTCCTCACTGGGTAGGAATTTTATCAATGCTTCATCACGGTTTAAATTCAGAGATTTGCAACGGGGCACATGAACCTAGTTTACGTCGGACACACTAAAAATGGGCTACCTGTCCGATGGGACATTATGTCGTTAGGTAAAGTTGACATTAAGTTGCTCAATGGAGATATATGTATGCAGAATTGACCATGTTCTCACATGCACCGGTATATTTGTTTCACCATCTTAGTATTAAAGTCCTCTAAGCGTTCGGGCGGAGGATGGTTCCATGTGTAGAAGTCCACGCAAGTGGGGAAAGTTACTGATCGCCATTCACTTGGGAGTGGCCAGGACGATTCTTCTACATATGGTTCAAGCAGCTCACAACGGCCGGGATTAGCCCACGTATCCTCTGGGTAGCTCCCGAACACCCGTTCGGGAGTGAGCTAACGTGAGAAGGCGAAGCATTCCAGGATAGCTGGTTGTGCGCTGGGTTTGGGACCCGCCACTTAAAAATCCCCCCCAATGAAAAGAATTACAAAGCCTCGGATGAGAACTGCCTTTACTGATGACGACCCCTGCAAACGAAATAAGGAATATGATTTGAGGGCATGCACCTGGAATGTCCGGTCCCTTAATGGGGAAGGTGCCTCTGCCCGGCTGGTTGATGTCCTCGTGAGAGTAAAGGCTGACATCACTGCCATCCAAGAGATGCGATGGACGGGGCAAGGTAAGAAAACCATAGGACCTTGCGACGTCTACTACAGCTGCCATGTAAAGGAGCGCAAATTCGGTGTCGGATTTGTTGTGGGAGAGAGACTTCGTCGCCAAGTACTGTCGTTCACTCCGGTGGACGAGCGTCTCGCAATAATCCGCATCAAAGCGCGATTTTTTAACATCTCGCTAATTTGCGCCCACGCCCCGACGGAAGAGAAGGACGATGCGACCAAAGATTCCTTCTATGAGCGCTTGGAACGTTCCTATGAGCGCTGCCCCCGCCACGACATAAAAATCGTGCTTGGCGACTTCAACGCCAGGGTGGGCAAGGAGGGAATTTTTGGTCCCACAGTCGGAAAATTCAGCCTGCACAACGAAACATCCGGTAACGGACAGAGGCTGATCGACTTCGCCGGGGCCCGAAACATGGTAGTCTGCAGCACCAGATTCCAGCATAAAAAGATACACCAAGCTACCTGGCTGTCTCCTGATCGAAAAACGCGAAACCAGATCGATCATGTTGTGATAGATGGAAGACACGCTTCTAGTGTATTAGATGTACGTACGATCCGAGGGCCCAACATCGACTCGGATCATTACCTTGTTGCAGCCAAGCTGCGCACCCGCCTCTGTGCAGCAAAAAACGTACATCTACCTACGCAAAGAATGTTCGACATCGAAAAGCTGCAATCACAACAGACAGCCAGAAGATTCGCCACTCGACTCTCACTCCTGCTCTCGGAGAGCACTGCCCAACAAACCGGCATGCGCGAGCAATGGAGCAACATTTCTCGTTCACTACGTACCGCCGCCGAAGAAGAAATCGGATTCCGGCGAACCCGAAAAAACAATTGGTACGACGAGGAATGTCATGCTGCCGCAGAAAGGAAGGATGCCGCCTATAGAGCCACGCTGCGATCGGGCGCAACGCGAGCCATGTGGGATCGCTACAGAGAGCTGAAAAAGGAAGAGAGACGTATTATCCGACAGAAGAAACGAGAGGCCGAAATACGTGAGTGCGAGGAGCTTGAGATGCTGGCCAACAGGAACAACGCCCGAAAATTTTACCAGAAAGTTCGGCGGCTTATAGAAGGTTTCAAGACCGGGGCGTTTTCCTGTAAGAACAAAGACGGCGATCTGGTGACTGACGTACAGAGCAATCTTAAATTATGGAGGGAACACTTCTCGAACCTGTTAAACGGTGACAGCTGCGCATGTCATAGAGAATGTGAAGATCCCGATACCCCAATCGTTGACGACGGAATTGTCGTTCCGTTACCCGACCATGACGAGGTGAGAATAGCAATATCACGGCTAAAAAACAACAAAGCCGCGGGCGCCGACGGACTGCCGGCTGAGCTATTCAAACATGGCGGCGAGGAGCTGGTAAGGTGCATGCATCAGCTCCTATGCAAAATATGGTCGGATGAAAGCATGCCTGCCGATTGGAATTTAAGTGTGCTCTGCCCAATCCATAAGAAGGGCGATCCTGCAATTTGTGCCAATTACCGCGGGATTAGTCTTCTAAATATCGCCTATAAGGTTCTAGCGAGCGTATTGTGTGAAAGGCTGAAGCCCACCGTCAACCAACTGATTGGACCTTATCAGTGTGGCTTCAGACCTGGAAAGTCCACCATTGACCAAATATTCTCAATACGCCAAATCTTGGAAAAGACCCATGAAAGGAGAATCGACACACACCACCTTTTCGTCGACTTCAAAGCTGCATTCGACAGTACGGAAAGGAGTTACTTATATGCCGCGATGTCTGAATTTGGTATCCCCGCAAAACTAATACGGCTATGTAAGATGACGTTGCTCAACACCAGCAGCGCCGTCAGAATTGGGAAGGACCTCTCCGAGCCGTTTGATACCAAACGAGGTTTCAGACAGGGTGACTCGCTGTCGTGTGACTTCTTTAACCTGATGTTGGAGAGCATCGTACGAGCCGCAGAACTTAATCGCTCAGGCACAATTTTTTATAAGAGCGTACAATTGCTGGCGTATGACGATGATATTGACATCATCGACCTTAACAACCGCGCTGTTAGTTCTGCCTTCTCCAAACTGGATAAAGAGGCAAAGCGAATGGGTTTGGTGGTGAACGAGGACAAAACGAAATACCTCCTGTCTTCAAACAAACAGTCGGCGCACTCGCGTATCGGCACCCACGTCACTGTTGACAGTTATAATTTTGAGGTTGTAAAAGACTTCGTGTATTTAGGAACCAGCATTAACACCGATAACAATGTCAGCCTTGAAATCCAACGTAGAATCTCTCTTGCCAACAAGTGCTACTTTGGACTAAGTAGGCAATTGAGCAGTAAAGTCCTCTCTCGACGAACAAAACTAACACTCTACAAGACTCTCATCATGCCCGTCCTAACGTATGGCGCAGAAGCTTGGACGATGACAACATCCGATGAAGCGACGCTTGGAGTGTTCGAGAGAAAGATTCTGCGTAAGATTTTTGGACCTTTGCACGTTGGCAATGGCGAATATCGTAGACGATGGAACGATGAGCTGTATGAGCTTTACGACGACATAGACATAGCGCAGCGAATAAAGATCCAGCGGCTTCGTTGGCTGGGTCATGTCGTCCGAATGGATACAAACGCTCCGGCTTTGAAAGTATTCGATGCGGTACCAGCTGGTGGTAGCAGAGGAAGAGGAAGGCCTCCTCTGCGTTGGAAAGATCAGGTGGAGAAGGACTTGGCTTCACTTGGTGTGTCCAATTGGCGCCGGTTAGCACGAGAATGAAACGACTGGCGCGCTTTGTTAATCTCGGCCAAAATCGCGTAAGCGGTTATCGCGCCAATTAAGAAGAAGAAGAAGCGTTCGGGCACCAGTGAGGCTGAAGTTATCCTCCTTTTTCTAATATATTTTAGAACAGATTGCTGCCGTAGTGTAATACGTGCCCTCTTTCATTCTCAATCTTGTCTAAATTAAGGGTCTAAACTAGTTTTTCAATAATTTTTTCCGGAAAACTGAGAGTATTTATTATCTTAAAATAAACCACATATTAATTAATACTCATGCATAAATCAATACACAAAAAATTTGTTTAAATAAAAAAAAAACTAAATGACGGCGCTACAGCTGTTCAATCGTGGCTCCTTTCATTTGCGGCGTGGAATGTACACCCTCTTGTAATCAACTGAAATCAACTAGAGAAACACTTTTCATTAAAGTTAAGTTATTCCGCTTTCCACTTTTCTACTTTCAACGAAAAAAGAAAAACATGAAAATTTAAAGTTAAAAAGACAAAAAAAAAAGTTTATAAACAAATTGACCAAAACAATATTTTTAGTGATAATTAGTGGAAAATTTGAGATACATGCAAAGACCAATATGTTAGAGAATATCTCTGTTAAATTTTAAGTTGGTATCTTGATTACTTTTTGAGTTTGTTTTGACAGCGCGGAAAAGAACGTAATTGAAGAAAAACGCGATTAAAGTTTTCGTTCTTACTCATCTTTCGTTCGACGCTCATAACTTTACTGACTTTAAGCTTAGAACATTGAAAAGATATTTATTAGACTGTAAAATAATGTCTAAAGCAAGAAAATGGAATATTTGAAAGTGCTGGAAGAGCTGTACCCCTAAAAATAAAAAGAAACTGTGTAATGGGGGCATATTATCATGAGAGTGGTCACATCGAGAATAAAATTTTTTTTATTTTAATTCCTAAACATGTTTGTAAATTTAATAACTCACTTAAGAAAAAACATAAATACTAAAATAGAAACGGAAAATGTTTTTGACTGCCTTAAGAAGTGATTTTAGAACTTTTCGAACGACAATGCCCTTACTCCAGTGATTGGAGTATAGTGAAAAGAATCAATTAAGTGTGACCCAAGGATGATAGATCTACCAGATTTGCACTTTAATCAGGGTGAAAAAGAAAATGTGAGAATTGTTTGCACAATCATTTCACACACTCGTCCAATCAGTGGTTGCTCAGACGGCAACGAAGTGTCGTTGGCTGATTTTTTTCGCATATCATCAACATAATCTGAGTTTTTCGTATACAAACAGCTGTCGCGATCACGGTTACGTTAGCTAATCAGCTGTTTCCTTCAAAATCGCTGAGAGCTGTTAACGGTATGATGTTGACCACACCTCTGCATTTTGTATTTTGTGCTATAATTTATTGCCCTTGATCGCCAGGCAATAGATCACTAAGCGCTCTCTGAGAACATATGTGTGTCATGCACATAACAGTACAAAAGCGAAAATATGGCTGGGCTCCTCTTGGAATTTATTATTTGCATGAGGGAGACCGATGATCGCTGATGTACTCTGTCACTCATTTTGTCGTTTCCGCAGAGCAGCTGCGGTGCTTTCAATACATACAGTGGCTCAATAAAGACCTCGGACACCCAAGTGATATGGTTTTAGATAAAAAAATATATATCCAAATGTTCGTGCTTCGAGTGTATTTTTCAAAACTACAAAGAATTAAACAAACTTCTACTCATTCTTACATAGCAAATACACAAATGGAAACTTAGCACATTGCTTGACAAAAAAGAACGCGTACATTTACCTACATAGAGTAGAGTTAGACAAATATAATAATATTTAAGACAAAACAATATAATTAATATTTGGTCGTCAAACCTTTATTCTTTCTCACAACCTTCAGTCTTCTTGGCATGGATTCGACCAGTTTCTTGTATGTTAAGGATCTATTTTCCCCCACTCTTCTTTAATAGCATCTTCTTGGTCTTTTTCCCTCTAATAACATGGTTTTTTATTTGGTTTTCTAAATGAGCTCACAGAAGTTCAATTACATTGATGCCTAGAGATTGTGGAGTTGTTCAAGTACATTAGGGCGGTTGTACATAAGCCATTGGACGGAGATCAAGCGATTTATGCTATTGATCATTGTCTTGATGGTACAGGGAATTGTCCTTAACTCCCAACTTGTCAGTCCTTTGAACTAAATTTTCTTTAATAATTGCAAGGTACTGTCTGTGATCTATATTGTCGTTAATGAAGCACAAATTTCAAGTACCAGCAGCGGACGTACAACCCCATACAATTACCGACCCACCTCCATGTTTAACTGGCGAACGTAAGTTTTTTGCCAGCAACTCTTCATTAGATTCTTTTCCACACACATGACCTAAATATTATATGATATGTTAAACTTGATTTCATCTGCAAACAAAACGTGCTTGCAGCACTCGAAATCCTTATCCGCATGACGCTTTGCGATTTTTATTCTCTTGTGTTGGTTAATCTCATTGATGAAAGGCTGTTTTCGTGCAACTCTTCCATTATAATTATTCTTTCGTAGCCCCATACGTATACTTTCGGCGTTAAAGTTATTATTAAGGTATTGGGCGACTTCTGTTGCAAGCTTAGGAGCACTCAAATATGGAGTTTTCTTTTGTTGCACTATCCGCCGTTCATCTGCATTCGAAAACAGTTTTTCCACGAATTTTGTTTCTTTATGACGTTTTATCACGTCGTATACAGTCGAACGAGGTCTATCCACTATTTATGCGATTTCTTGAACGGTTTTACCCTTTTCATGATGACTAATAATTAAATTTCTGACTTCATTTGAGCTTTGTCCACGCTGTCTATCCATGTTTATAATTTGGACTTTTATTCAACAAAACACGACAGAAATTTTATTTTAATTTATTATGTCTGGTTCTTTCTTTGCACTGTTCTAACGAGATCAAATGAATTGTGTGATTTCCCGCTTTAAAGTGCCAAACAATCGCAATAATGCCAGATGTCCGACTTCTTTTTTGACACCAATTTTGCGAATGCTGCATGATAATTTTTTTAGAACCAGGAGGTAATGGCTTTGTAAATTATTATAACTATTTTTAAAATCCCATTTGAATATCCAATACGAAAATATGTACACATAAATTTTTAACTTGCATTTCTTACCAAAATTTTGAATTTGAAACTGCATGCCAGAGTTCTTTATTGAGCCGCTGCACATTCCCGCTATTATACAGGGTGGACCATATAGCGTTTGCTTTTTGAACCACCTATTTTTTTGAGAATGGTAACACAAATGACATGTCAAATGGGTTCATAATTTACTTAAAGGTTTGATATTTACGAAATGGGACGCTATACGCTTGAACAAAATTGGGAAATATTGGAAACCTATTTCCAAAGTGGTGAGTCTTCTTCTTCTTTTCTGATTTTCACATCGGTGGCTACGTCAATAAGCTAAATTGTCGGATTTGGGGCTTAGAAAATCCACACGTTACCGTAGAGAAGCAAATGCATCCACAACGAGTCACTGTTTGGTGCGGTTTTTGGTCTGGCGGCATCATCGGGCCATTTTTTTTCAAAATGAGCGAGGAGCCGCGGTTACAGTAAATGGCGAGCGTTACCGTGACATGCTCAACGAGTTGTTTTCAAAAATTGAAGAGGATGACATGGACGATATTTGGTTTCAACAGGACGGTGCAACTTGTCACACTGCCAAAGTTACACTCGAACTTTTCGCTACCGTTTTTGAATTCCGAATAATCAGCCGAAATTCCGATATCAATTGGCCGCCTCGGAGCTGTGATTTAAGCCCGTTGGAATATTTTTTGTGTGAAGCCGTTAAGGACAAATGCTATTTGATGCTTTAAAACACGAAATCGATGTTGCCATTCATGAAATTGGAGCCCAAACAATCGAAAATGTGCTTAAAAATTGCGTTGATCGAATGGCCTACTGTAAAGCCAGTCGTGGCAGTCATTTGAACGATATTATTTTTTATTCATAAATGAAAATGTTCAATCTTCAAAATAAAAAAAGAAATTTGAAAAAATATTGATTAGTTTTTTATAGCCTATTCAAAAAGCAAATTTTACATGCCCACCCTATATTATGAATTTAGCTCAGATTTGGAACTAATGGAAAAGCGATACAGTGCTTAATACCTCAAATCTACCAAATTACAAGGTCTTCTATCTATCGAAAAAAGGTTGCGGAACATAATCGATCTCTTCTGAAGAATTTAGATATTCAGTGGAAGCAATCTCCGCTTCCTAAGCCATAATCACTTCAACTTTGCTCATAGATATGAAAAAAAGTGCGAATATGAATAAGCCATGGTCCTAAAGTCATTGAAAGTGCACCAGTTCGATAAAACGAGTAGTACATTTCACTGTAGGGAGAGAGCGAAAATGCATCGGCACTGATACATACATATATATACACATATATATTTACATATGGATTTGTATTTCCGCTAGGAAATGCTTCTTAAATTCTTAATAAATTCTGGAATTTACATAAAAGTCAGCTGAGCGAAAAATAAAGGGTGGCACTATGGCGAAAAGAGCTAGACGGCAGGTGGCGAATGAGAAAGAGTATCTGCGAATACTGTACTTTTACTGCTAACTATGTAAATATGTTTGAAGAGAATTTCCGCGAAAAGCAATAAATCATCAACAACAACCAAAATTAACTCACGTTCATGTGTGTATATATGTATGCATTTATATGTACAAGCAAGTGCATTTTATTGCCCTCGAAAATTCATTGCAAAAACTATAATTAAAGTGAATTGGCGAACCGACAGTCGGACAGCTGAATACAGCAACACCGTTCAGCTTAAAATACTGAGTCAAGTGCAGCAGCGTTGCTTCTTGTTGGCGGAATCGCTGTGCTGCAATTAACGTGTGCAACAATGTAGCGGCTGATCGTGGATGAAAAACAGCATAATGTGCCACAAAGCGTCGTTGTTGTTCATCTAACCAAATCAGCAGCAGAAAATAATAATGTAACAACAAGCGTAGGAAGAACCAACACAAATTTACGCAGAGCAAATAAAATCTTTCGAACTCGTATATGAAAAACGAAGCACAAAAACAAGAACAATAACAAGAAGTTTGTAACGAAAAAACAAACTCCATTGCAGAACGAAGCAATAATGAATGCACCACAAAATGATTGCAACTTGTAAAAATTGTATGCAGCATAGCAATTTTACGCTCGGCTTGCAACATATTTGCACCGGGAAAAACGAATTGCAGCAAAACTAAAAAAACTAATGCAACAGCACCAAACCAATGTCAGGAACACAATACTTACGTAGCTCAAGAAAAAATCAGCGATTTTGATATAAAATAAAAAAGTGGCTTAGAATACATATAATAAAGAGTTTTTTAGTCATTTGTACTTAATTCATCTAGTATTTTTCTCTCTTTTTTTGAGCCTTCACCTGCTCTTTCACTCCTCAAGCAAAAGAGATCTTCAAGAATCATCATCAATCCTCATAATATTGAATTTACTACGAGCTTTTTGTTGTTAGTTCATTAATTTTTTCATTAAAATATTTGCTTGAAACAATATCGCCGTATTTGTTGTTACAGTTAGCACAGTTCACTGTTTTGTGGTCCACTCCAAAAAGTACATTGGTATATATGGATATACATATGTATGTATGTTTATATAGAAGTCCATATTTCTGTAGAAGTCCATTGTAAAAATTTTCCATAAATACAAAGTTCTGGTGAAAAACTGGTCGACGAGAGTTTGCTGCGCACAGCTAGCTGTCCCTCGTTTGGCAGCGAAAATTCCCTTGAAAGTTTAAACTCGTTTTTCTCTAAACTATTTTTTCGTGCGCGATCTGCATTATGAATCGTACAGTTTTTAAAATTTTTTGATGCGGTTTCTTTCAAATATTCGAAAGTGTTTTCCCTATAGTTTGTTGAGCCGGATTTTTTGATATTTTTATTGAAAAATATTCGAAAAATTTCTATGACTTTATTTTACAAGAATTTGTTTTATTTTTTACAGATCCGTCAACATTTCAAGGAGAAATAATACAAGCCGTGGACCAACTTTTTTTCATTGTACTTTCAGTCACATGATTTTGTATATATTAATTTTTGTAAAAAAAATTAAAATAAATTTTTTTTATAAAGTTTAAGTATAAGTTAATAATAACATTTTTTTATATTATATTTATTTTTATTGTTATCCCTTCTAACAACAGTTTTTCTTTAAGCGCATTTGTGGCGCTGCTAGACGTATGTAACCCCTTAAATTTTCCATAAAACTTTTGTTTCGCACTTTCGTCAAAATTCCTCCAAAACAAAGCAGTTCCAGGTTTATTTCCCTATAAATAGGAAGGTATGCCGTTAATAGTGGAAAATAACATCAGGCAAATGACCACCACGACCACGCTTACAGGACAATATCCTTTTCATGAAATTTTCCATAACCGAATTGCAAAGTGGCAGCCTTATGTCCTCGATAGCCTCACAAATTCCATCTTTGAGGTCTTGAATCGACCCTGGGCTGTTGGCGTAGATCTTCACCTTCATGTGGCCCCGAAGAAAAAAGTCACAAGATGTTGAATCACAAGATCTCGATGGCCAATTGTGATCACCTCTTCAAGAGATAACGTGGTTCGGAAACTTTTTCCGTAAATTCCATTGTTTCGTTGCTTGTGTGACACGTAGCGCCGTCTTGTTGAAAATAAACGTTGTCCAGATCAATACCCTCCAATTCCGGCCATAAAAAAATTGTTAATTATCTCTCGATAGCGCAACCCATTCACCTGTAACACCTGCTATTGGAAAACCCATTATTATTGCCCTGAGCTTTTTTGAATAACAGAAGCATTTTTGCTAAAGAATACATTTATAAAATAAATATATTACTTTATCGCGTTGGAAATTTTTGATGAAGAAAGTTATTTTTCAATCGTTATACATAAAACTTATTTACATAGTTACTTTTGTGGTCAAAAGAAACATAACATTTAGGGAGTACCTGGGTCTTAGTTATGTTGAAGCAAAATTGTTTCTACTAATTGGTATTTCATGCCCGGAGATTCGGTCCTGGGCGCTTCCGAATGGAAGTTATGCACCAGCATCAGCAGCCGGCTTATATCCAGACCTGCTATTCCGTCAGAGGTACCTAAACAATGAGGACCAAGATGCCTAAACGTAATATCGTAAAAGAAGGACAGCTTAGGAGTAGATGCTAAAATGATTCTTGCAAAGGGGCCTTGAAGTTGATGTCAAATCTAACAACATGGCTACCTAATGGACAATGTCCGGTCAACAAAACGTATCACCATAATCGACGCTTGAGGCTTTCTAAGCTTAAAGGATCCCCCGAACGTTTGCGCGTGGTGAGAAAGATCTTGCAGTAATGCAAGTTAACCCAGCGGTCGGTAACTTAAATTGGTTTTAAAATTAGAATATCAAGATTATCATCAAAAGCTTTGAATATGTCGGGAAGCACTAGGATGGTTAGTAATGTATTGAAAATATTTGGTACCAATGCTCAACAAATCTCAAAACAATAAATTTTAAGTAAACTATGAACTGAAGAATGCAAGCGGAAAGAAAAATTAATATCTGAATTTTTTTTCCAGTATTTTGAAAGTGTATTTCACGCTATCAACTTACGTCTTCTCTGCTCACATTTCGCCTAATATTTGGGGTTGATAAAGCAGAAAAAAGGGTCGAAAAAGCCGATAATGACTACATAAGAAGGCTTGAAAGTACTGTTTTCATGCGTTACTATTTCATAAGCGCATATAAAAATGAGCTCGATTTTAAGGAAAGTTTATATAGAAGGATTCTTGTCTGATTTCGAATTTCAAAAGGGCTGATCCAATATGGCGAATGACTTATATAGGGTGTGTGTCTATGGTTAGATGAATGTCTTAGATCGGCTCGTGACAACAGTAACTTACAGTTATGCGCAGTTGGATTGCCTTAGGTAGGTGAAATGGTTGAAGTGCCAGTCTGGCACTCCTCAAGCAGCACTCAAGCCCCGTTTTGATACCGTTAGGAGACCTCCAACAGGCAGCCAGAGCTGATGATATAATGGATGAGATTGATTAGATTTAGGTTGGCGCACTGCCCCAGGCTGTCAAAAGAGCGCCCAGTGACCTTAATCGTCTAGCTGCCAAACCTGGACATTTACAGAGAAAGTGCTCAACATCCTCCTTCTCTGCAAGGTCCCCACAACTTCTGCAATTGCGGTTGAATGGTAAACCTAGCTTTTCCGCGTGTGTACCGATCGTCCAGCGACCGGTAAACCCAGCTAAGAGTTTGGAAATTTGTTAGCGAGGAGTCCAAAGGACTTTCTGAGTCCACCATATATTGTATTGGGGCCAAAATAATTTGTGCAGTTCCCCTTTAACAACTGTCAGGGCGATGCCGATGACCGGGTAGGAAGCCTCTGAGGCCAATTCAGTCCACTATAGTCTGCACTATAGCGTCGTCAGAGCCTTGATCGTGGCTTGACTATCGGAGAAAAATGTTAATATGTATCTCTCTCGTTTCCGCGTTCCCTAAGCATTTTTCATGCCTGCAGGATCGCAAAGACTTTTGCTTGAAAAACACTAGCTGTATTCGGCAGTTTAAAGGAGATAGATCAATTGGCTGATTAAGAGAAAACCCCAGCTCCGACTCCCGTTTCCATCTTGGAACCGTCAGTGAAGGCAGTGGTGCAAGCTTGGGTGCAGATTTTCCCTTCGATGCAATCCTTCCTATTTACAACCCTCGTTTTCTTCCAGTTGGCGGCGACATGATTAATAGCGATAAACACCAAGTACATTTCTTGCAGGACAGGAATCACCGAGGCTCTTGTTTTCTAAAGGATCATAATATATCGTCATAACCAGGAGATTTAAAAGGGGAAAAACTATTAATTGCCCACTTGATTCTGTCAACTGGCAGGATAGATTTCAGGGAGACATCGAGTACTCTACCTGTGGAAAGTGATTATTTACCAGGATAATCAAAAATTCTTCAGATTAAGAGCACTGCTGACCTTCTTTTTCAAGTCGGTCACCGTCTTGCTCCCCCAAGGAGGAAAGTCTTTTGTGCCTTACTTCATATTAAATATATTCATATAATTAAACATACGCCTCCATGCGGAAAACTTACTAACTACAAAGAATAATAGAATGGCAACTAATCTTCCACTTCTGAATGCCAGTCAGAAAATAAATTAAGTGATTATGAGACTATTGGAAAAGAGGATAAAATATAAATGTAGATATAAACATACTTATATAAAAAAAAATAAAAACATTAAAAAAAAAGATTAATTAAAGAAAAATGGAGAAATAAAAAAAAAATTTTAAAAACTAAAATTATAAAAACAAAAACAATTATCCATAATATACAATATATCCACGTCTAAAAAAATGTTTTCGCAGTTAATCGAAAAAGTTGCTAAAAGTGGCATGAATTGTTCGTGGTCCATACTCTAAGTGACCCCAAATTAATTTCAATAACGTGTTTAATGGAGATTAATGTATATATACTTGTAGTACAATGCCAAGTTCTACAAATTTTAAGAACCATAAGTTTCACTGATCTCATATAAGCATAGGATGCAGTTCAGTTTTAAAATCACTTGACACACACACCTTGAAAAAAGTAGTATATAGGATGCTTATAACATTACATAATATTAAAAAAAATCCAAAAATTCTTAATTGAAATAATATTACAAAAATCCAAAAAAAGATCGAAATGTGATTTTCAACGAATTTCAAATTTAAAGAATCTACTAGCAATGAAATATTTAATAAATTTTCTCGCCTAATCTCCGTTTATTGATAGTTAGATAGTCTAGCTTATTTAACAAATTTCTTATTCCGGTAAATTTTTGCCTTTTTTAAAATGCTTCTAGCGCATAGTGCTGATATGATATACACGAGCGATTTCATTTAAAGTGATCCAATTTGGTTATTGTCGTCAATTATTCTAAAAACAAATTTATTTGAAGGCTGCAATAAAAAGTAATTGGAAAAAATGTGGAAAAAAATAATAATAATAATTTTGTCCCATTCTATGATGAAAATTTCGATATAGAGCTTTTCAAGTGAAATATCTACCATTCAATTTAACATTTATCATCTTTATAATTAATTTTTTAATTTTTTAGGAAAAGATATAACTAAAAAAAATTCTTTAAACATTCTTTTTTATTTTTAGTTAAAAATTTTTGCAAGCAGTTTTTCTGTCACTTTGAAAGACAAACACAATCATATTTTTTAACTACCTTTTTTTATAATAGCTTAGACGATTTGCAGTAAAACCCGCAAGTTTCGTAACTGGATTTTCATTTTGAATTCTTCTCTTCGCGATTCAAGGTATAAATACGTACAGCGAGCTAGTGAAAAATACCCTTCATCAGCTTATTAAAGTAAGTAGCGACATTTTGACCGATTTGCAAATGGATGTAATTTGCAATTACGTATGTATGTATATGCACGCGAGCACTTCATTAGAGTAGTATTTGCCTCAGATGTCTCATAGGTTTGTAGTATGCATTTGCATATAATTTGAAAAGTTTATGGTATCCAACTCTGAACATCGCTGGGTTTGCTGGGAATCCTATAAGCTTTTTTGAAAATAATGAGAAAAAAACTGATGTTTCCGGTGTTTCATGTTTCATGTTTCTGGTGTTTCAGGAATGTCAAAAAAAACCAAAACAGATTTTTCCAAAAATTTTGAACAGCCAGTTTTTACATACTCGAAGTACAGCAAATTTTATCAAATACGAAAATAGAAAAAAATTAAAAAAATATTAAAAGAACCGACAATATTTCACTTTAAAAACTCTATAATAAAATTTGCAACATTGCATAAATCGTAAGAATATAAATTTTTGGTAGTGTTTTTTTACATATTATTACGCTGCAGCCTCCTATAAGCCAATTTCACCAAACTTGACGACAATGTCAAAAATACTTGATTCATTTGATATGAAATTGCTGAATCATTGAAATAAATGTATTGAAATTTAGAGAGTTTATATTGAAAAGAAAAGAATACATTTATTTAAAAATCCAATCTTGAAAACAAAAATTTAAATCTTTATTTTTGCTTTCTACCTTTCAACTTTGGAAAAAAACCCATAAATCGGAGTGATATTTTCTTCCAGTCAAGCACATAAATACTTCATTCCGGTGATATATTTAAAGTATTAATCATGATTAGCCGTAAGTTAGATTGCATCTAAATATAAAATTTTTATGAAAAAATCGAGATTTATTGACATAAAGGAAAAACATCCACATGCATGCAATTTTAATTTTCAGCATAATTTATAGCCTGCAAATAATCGCTATCGGTAAAAACAAAAAATAAAATTTGCTCTTTTGCGATTACAAACTTTAAGCCGTCTTAAAGCGATAAAAATGCAGCTTAAAGGCAGAAATAAGTTAAGCGGAAAATATGAAAAAAGCCTTAAATCGCTTTAAGGAGAAATTCATACAAAAATCAAAACAAAATGCTATTCATGAGCCCACTGCGTATATCCCGGTAGTCGGATCTATGTACCTGCAAACTCTCCTCTTCCGAACATTTTCAACGCTTTGTTTCACAAAATGAAGCGCAAAATAAAGGAGCAAATGCCCTCAGACGATCCTTTCCCATATAAATAATATAAAAGTGACAATTGTACAATGGCACTAAATAATGTGACCCATACTCACGCATACACAATGCGCACACATAAAATCTCGCACTAACACACTCACATGCACACATGGATGGACCCACAACAAACCCGAATAATTTGCTACGTTTAGTGACGCCTTTTTAACACTTTGCAATAAAATACATAGACGTTGGAAAAATTCAGGTGGTGACAACAGCAACGGAGCTGGAGCGGAGTAGACAGGAAAGCCAGAAGTCGTAGTACGTAGAACCAACGTGAAAAGGAAGTACTGAAAAGAATAAAGCCAGGAAGGAAAGTGTAGCATGAAAGTAATACAAAAAGCTGATTTTTTCGATACCCTAGAAGTTGGTAAGCACTGCGAAACTGGCGAATGGGCGGCGAAGGGCATTGTTTCACATTGATTGTGCTCGCACGAAAGGACAAATGTTGAGTTTCCCATGGAACGATTGCATTGCGAATACACACCATTGAATAACTATAAGTTAATGTGTGGGTATGAGGATGGTATTCCTGTTGCATGAAAGATTTTATGGCGCATACGTATGTATGGAAGGTTGTATACAAACATACAACAATTTTGGATAGCTGGCGGTGATAAAACTGAATCGATTTTCTATGTTTTCATTTCGTTCTAAAGCAATTGTACGCACACATGCACACATATACACTCACACTCACTTTTATATGTATGTGCGAACTTTGCCAAATGCTTTAAACGCTTGCGTTTTTGCAAATATATATGTACAAATGCATGTATGTATGTATGTGATTGCGTGTTGGTTTTCAGCAAGGACATAGCTTTTTTAACAAGCACCGTGTGCCCTTAAAGGAGTATCGCTTTCTGTATATTTATTCGAGTACAATTTTCAATTGCTAAGCCAAGGTAGCAGCACCTGAATTATCCTGCAAGCACTTTCACTAGAGCATTGCTAAAGTTAAAATTGCTGCTGTTATTGCGTGGGATAGTGTGAACGTGGGCGTTGTCGGTGATTAAAATGAAGTTGGCCCTTTAGTTTTTACTTGCCCCAATTGAAGTATTTAATTATTAGTGAAGTGTAGAATCTAAGGTGTTGCTGTTAATCAATTTTACTTTTACCTCCAAGCAGAGGTAAGTGTGTGTGTGAGTGTGTATTGAAACAGCTATTTTGCTAACGGAATGTTTAAAAACTTTATTTTCATGCGGTTTAAATCAGTTCTTCCTAGGTGTTCAAGTCATAGAAACGATGTACCATATAATTACTGTGAGTTGCTGTAGCAACCATATAGAAGACCTGAGTGTTGAATGAGTGCGTCTATGAATCAGATGGGCTGCAATCGATATCTAGTTCGAAAGAAACTCGGTCAGATAGAGGACTTGTATTTTCACTTTGCAGCAACTAAAATTGTGCAGTTTTTAAAGACTTACTTTTAACCCATTGCTTGTGAGATATGGAATTAAGGTAGATGACTGCGCGAGATGGCTAGCATGGAAAAACATTTTTTTTAGAAAGATAATTGGCTCAATAAGAATGGATGATGGTACCTACAGAATCCGATTGAAATCTGAACTGACCGAGACAGCTGTTTGTTTTGTTAAACCTTAGCCCATATGATGGCTAGGCCATGTGATCCGTATGCCTGTTGACTGTACGGTGAAGAAAGCCTTGACAGAAAAGCTAATGGGCGTGAGGGCCAAAGGCAGATCGAGGAACCGTTGGATAGACGCAGTGGAACACGATCTTAGTAAGTTGGGAATACGTAACTACGAAGCAACAGCTCAAAATAGACCGCTTTGGAGGAGCATTTTGAACGAAGCTTTGAAGCCCGCGTTGTAATGCTATGAAAGAAAAAGAAGAAGTTTTAACCCATGCAAGAACGATGGGACGCTAGGTTGGGTTAAGATTAAGATTATTATTATTAGACATCGGATTCTTATGCAAGTGCATATTTTTGTTTAACATCACATGAAGTTCGCACCTAGGTAGAAACTCATCATAATAAAATATTCAATTTGCATAAAAATCCGATCTCTAATTATTATATTTTTTGCTATCATATCGGTAAGAGATTTCATTTTTGTTGAATAATTTTAATTTGGCTAAAATAAAAAAAAAATAAAAATATATATTTTAGCCCAGGCGAGCGCTTTGTTTTATGAAAATACAAAATTCCGTCCCTGGTGTTAGCATTATGAGAATAAAAGGTAGAAAGACAGAAGTATGGAGTAGTCCGAACGATCACTGCTTTCGGTTGTGTTAACTGGTTTATACTACTGATGAAATGCATCAGATGTGTTATATCTTAGCCTGCTATACCCACAGGTGAAGCAAAAAATTGAGAGCCCAGATATTCAAATCTCAGCCCAGCGAGAGCCCAAGGCAAAGTGTTGAGATAATTCCATTCCATCCTCTATGCATCAGCAGTTGAATAGACTCGAAGCAATACCAAGTGGCACCGCGCGAGCATCTAATGGAAAATTTGAGATCTGCGGCTTTGTTAGCCGTAGAAGTTCCCTTGAGCACCTTTAATGTCGCTACTTTGCCCTTTTTAGTACAGCGAGCACTGAGTTGGAAAGGGAGACGTATACATCCTACAATCAGACTGACGCTATTTACTTATTGCAGACTGAATTTCTGAGCACAACTACATATATAGTTTCTACAGAAAGCAAATGTCGCCTTAGTTTTAGACTTGTGTCGAACGTAAGACCGAACCTATTGCAAGCATATGAATATTATTCGGGATTCGCTCTCTAACGTGATCGCAGTGATCGTAAGCCGATGATAACCTTTGCTGCTAGTCGCCTTGATTTTGTAATATATAATGCATACATACATATATACATATATTTGCCTTTAACTCCTTGTCGAGCCGAGGGCGTCTGACGATTCGTTGGCAATTTAGATTCGAATAAATAAATTGCTAGCCATCCCCCCTAACCTAGCTTGCTGATAGATGAAAACTACCAACACCTCCAAGCAGGTGTTGCCCGTTTTATTCCGTGAATTTTATTTTATTTCCCACCTACCCTTCATATCTGCCAAGTGTTCACCTATCCACTACCTGGCGACGCGAGAAGTCAATATATTTTTTTCCAAATTGGCATACAGTTTATTTATGCATTAAAATAATATAAATGTATTTTTTTTAATCTCTTAAAATGGCGGATTTACCCTCAAATCTTCCAGGAAGGTCGCAGCGAGGCTTCTCAATCGGCGGCCTGAATATAAGAAACCAAAAATTTGTTTGTTTATTAATGTCATAATTTCTTTATGAATTAAAAACAAAAATGGAAAAAAAATTGCGGAATAAAATGCTTCAAAAAAAAAAAAAGAATTTTGGGGCGAATTTTCCTATTATTTTTGCTTCGAAAAAATTATTTTTTCGAGAAATTTTCTGAAACTTGTAAAATCATCATAAAAATTTTTTTTTCAAAATTTCAGGGAGATCGGTCAATAGCTTTTCAGCTTATCGTGTACGCCAATTCGAAAAATATAGTTTTGAGAAAAACGCGTCTAAAGTTTGAATACAACGTAACTATACCTCTCCCAGCGCTCGAACGCAAAGAATAGAGTCGTCACGGAGGACGATCTATAATATGGGGTTTTTCAATAAGGGCGGGTAGATGTTGAAATGGAATAAAATGGCGTTTGCTGTGTGGCACGTAGCGCCGTCCTGCTGGAACCACATGTCGTCGAGGTCCATATGGTTCAATATGGGCCATAAGAAATTGGAAGGGCCACCACGTCTACCGAAAAATGGGTGCAATGCGCGCAACGTTTGCGTTAATGAACACTCATTTTGATAATAAAGTTTTATCATTTGAACGTGCTGTTCAACCGTGTAACTTGCCATGATGATTTGGCATAAACAACTGAATAATAAACAAAAGATTTGACAGATGTCACCAAAACAAAATGGCTTCCCTATACAAGAAATCCTTAAATTTACTTTCTAAACATTTTTTGACATATTCTTAATGGATTATATTAACATTTTATGAAAAAAAAAATCTTTTTTTCGAATTTTACAATTTCAATATCAGGTTTGAGTTCAAATATTATGAAATCAGTGATCAGCAAAATCCGTCAATTACAAAAAAGCGCCCTGAGAAGGTTAAAGTCGAAAATAGCTGGAAATACTTTGCTACTTCCGCCGCATATTCTTCTTTTAATTCTTTATTACCGTCAAATCCGGTTAAGATAGTAAGTTTTAAAGGGCATTGTCTTCTCTGAGACGTCAATGTAATCCTGAGTTGTCAAGCGAAGGCCCAGAATAAAAGCTGTGACAGGCCCAAACACAACAAGAAATCATCTTCTTCGTTTGGATCTAGTCTAGAATAAACTGAACGCGAGAACTAAGCCTGAGTAGGCGATCATTGATATATCATAATCCTATCTTACTTTCACATTACATTCAAACTGGTCAATCTTAAATTGGCATACTCTGGGCGATTGCTGAATCTCTACGCGTACATAGAACTTCAATTGAGAAGACCTTATGTGCGCCTCTACAAAATTTGGAAAATTTAAAATGTTTCGTATTATGGGACTGCCTGTTGCATCACCCAAGTTATGATCTACTTACGGCACTACTGAGATGGTAGTTAACGTAACAACTGCTGCAGGTGCCAGTTTGGATATATGTATGTCCTTGGCTTGGAAGCTTATAATTATTATTTGGAATAATCTTTCTTGTCAATCTTATCTGGGATCTTATATTATGTTCAGTGATACTTGATTATGGTTCCATTTCAATGATTTCAGTCCTTCATACATATTAGATCTGCCATTTCGAATTGTTAATTCCTTTGTACTATATAATAAGGAGCTTTGCAATTTGAGTCTTTTAACTCTGTAGAATGGATTATTTAAAAGAACTCTCCAATGGTACTGAAACTTCAAGTCAAACGGCTAGGCTGGTGAAAATTCTGGTGCTTATTTTACGAAACTGATGCGGGAGGGTCTTCAGTTCTCTTCGGAAGTAATTTCCTTGCATATTGGGTGACGGATAGGATATGTATTTTAGTATTTTTATAAAATTTTAAAGCACGCAGTAGGTTTGGTATCCTATCCATTGTCCTTATAGAAGTTTTGAAAATGTTTTTGAACAATTTTGATGAAAATAAATGATGCAGGCGGCCGTCGTAGCCGAATGGGTTGGTGCGTGACTACCATTCGGAATTCACAGAGAGAACGTTGGTTTGAATCTCGGTGAAACACCAAAATTAAAAAAAACATTTTTCTTATAGCGGTCGCCCCTCGGCAGACAATGGAAAACCGCCGAGTGTATTTCTGCCATGAAAAAGCCCCTCATAAAAATATCTGCCGTTCGGAGTCCGCTTGAAACAGTAGGCCCCTCCAATTGTGGAACAACATCAAGACGCACACCACAAATAGGAGGGGAGCTCGTCCAAACACCCAAAAAGGGTGTACGCGCCAATTATATATATATATATATAGACTGTCATTAACGCATGCTTCAGCTTCACCTTACTTCTTGGGCAAATATTCTAAATCTGAATTATTGGAAATCGACACAGGCATTACATAGTTGAGGAGCTTTTTGCAGAACCGCCGAGTACGATCAAAGCAGCTACAAGAAAATGTAAGCCAGTACCAGAAAATACTTAATGTGTGACTACATTTTATTAACAGATTTGGTTCTTCAAAGTAGTGGTGGTCCAATATTTCGAAGGATAACCGAGCAAACATTATGCATCAGAAAATGAGACAGTGAGCACCGAAGATTTGGACGAAGTTGTCGATGTGTTGCAAAAAGGAATAGACGAAAATTATGTGAAGGCACCACCACCACTACCTCCGCGGAAAAGAAAAATTGAACATTTGGGACAAATGACATTAATTTTTGTATTCAAACAATGAAAGGATGGATATTTGGCACGGTTTGGATTGTCGAGTTGCTGCGAAAATTGCCAAAAGCGCTGGCCGAGGTTTGGATAGAGATAATATAATAATTACGAAAAATACGATAGACGAGTAAAAAATATTTGTCGATAAATATAAAAAAAGAGTAGATGCAAGGAAATAATTAACCAATAAAGTACACTCGAAGAATATTTTTAATGATTTGCTGAAGAGTCGTTGAGTTGGTAGATTAGATGATTCGCCTTCTGATAGGAGATCATTTTGTATAATATTAAGCAAATGGCATCTTAGAAGGTTAGTAATTCAAGATTTAATGTGAAGGTAATGAGAAGTCTGCATTTTTAATCGGAAAAAGCTTATAAATTTGTATAAGAAATACGGAAAAACTTGTTGCCAAATGTTTCTATTTTAAGGAAGTGACAGCAGAGAGCTGTTGACAGAATAGTCCAAGTTGCTATTGATGCTAATGCTATTCAATCAAGTCGTTCGAAAAAGTGGTTCAAATTAAATGTAACAAAAATGGGTACTTCCTGCAACATGGATGCTGTTGTTGTTGGTGTGCCTCTCATTGCGCTGAAATTTTGCACATAGGCTAATTATAAACTCAAATTGACGAAAATAGATTTAAGCATATTTACAATTTTTTTGCACAGAAGTTGCGGAGGTGCAAATAACCAAAAAGGTCCCGAAAAAGCGATACTGAATCCTTATATGCATAAGTAAAAAACTTTAGATCTGATGAAAAGGTTTTGAGTCAGACAGTATTTTCTTTTAATTTTCTTAATAATTTTTCAATTAAAATATTGGGTATGGGAATCAGTTTCCGTAATTTCTTAGCCGAAGTTACGAATTATTTAAACAATTAAGTAATACCTGATATTATGTGAAGTATGTGCTTTTTTTTGAGAGCTCGATTCCAACGCATTATCTGCAGTCGGTGACGATCGCTAGTGATGGTTACAGATGGTTTAAGGAGTTTCTAATAGATGACATACTTCTGATGCCACCAGATGCACAATATAACCTTTGAAACATGAATTTTTTTTTTCGATGGACCGGCTTCATCTGGTAGGCTCCAACATTTTCGACGCTTAGGGTTATCATAATAGACCCATTTTTCATCGCCAATGACGATGCAATGCAGAAAACCTTTTCTTTTCTGCCGTTCAAGAAGCATCTCAAACATCACCAAACATTTCTCGATATCCCTCTCCTTCAATTTATATGGCACCCAGTTACCTTCCAGTTTACCTTCTGGACCATTCCCTTCGCGTGCAAACGTTTACCGACAGTTGATCTGTCAACATCTCAACAACAACTCTTTAGACATATCATCAAGGGTTCGACTTGCGTCTTCATCCAATAATTGTCGTAGTTGAGTATCTTCGAGTTTTTTCGGTGCTTCGCGAAGATCTTTATCACTCACCTCGAAATCGTCACTTTCGAAGCTTTGAAACCACCCCTTACAAGTTGTATTTAATGGATTACCATAAATATTGATTAATATACGACACGTTTCAGCTGCACTTTTCTTTAAAAGGTAATAATGAAGTACTTCCCGCAAATGCTTTTTGTTTTCAGGACGAACGTAGACATTTTCGACGTCACATAAAAAAGGATCTTTACGCTGCAAACGTATGCCAACTACTGCAATCGAGACCTCACAAATACACCTTCAAATTACCAGTATATTACTTTTGCGAACACAAAAATATTATCAGCAGCGACACCTCTTTTACGAGAGCGGAAACTTATTCCCATACCCAATATTTTTCTATATGTGTCTACAACTAAATTCAAATAATTGTATACTATATTCTCAAACTCTTTTGGGCTAACCTATAATTAACCATTAAAATTATTGAAAAGTTATTTTTTAAATAAGATATTCTCAAGAGTTTCTCTCAAAAGCTTCAGCAGCTTTGAATATTAAAAAATACATGAAAAAATATCAAAGTTAACCTTCACTTTGGCGCTATTTACAGATTTAAAAATTTAGGTTTTGAGAAATTGTTTCAGGTCAATGACCAAAATTTTGGTTACTCCTCCAAAAAGCGAGAAATGAAATCCAAATTTTAATATTTTATATTTTAAATATTTATTCTATCACTATTCACATTTGTAAATATTGCAATGTTTTAGGAAAATTGATGAGTAGTTCTAACTTTTTTGTCATAAATAAATGAATAAGGAATACGAGTAAAAATATCTTAAAGTTTTCCTATTTGAGCAATTATTACATTTCATTGGTCTTTCGCCCTGTTCGACACAAACAGGCTTTTTGCATTGACTGCAAAGTTTTCTTGTCCATCTTTTGCTTTTAGCTCCTTCGTGATAGCATATAAAGCAACATCCTTTAAATTTAGATCACCTCCAAAGGGAGAAACTTCGTCCAATTCAGATTGGTTCGTATTAAGTGTAGCATTCTGTACATTTCGCCTCAGAAAGTAGGAAACCACTCTGGCTATTCTTGCTCGTCCATATACACACGCAACATGACAATGTTTTCTGTCAGGGAAAAATACTGTCAAAGAAAAAATATTGTAAAAAATATGAGGGAGTTTTTAGCAAATTCCAACTTTCACTTTATTTTACTAAAATATTATAAGCTGTTCAGCCGTCGTTTTATAAAAATTGTAATTAAAACTGTGGAATTGGCATGAAAAATTTGTGGAATTTTCGCGTTAGTCCAGTCATTTGGTAAAAAAAAGGTAGTTAGCTGGAAAGTTTTCCGGGAGTTTTCAAACTAGGTAATATTTATAGATTTTGGGATGCTCTTTTTGAATTTCAACTTTGCCACCATGTATCTGCGACGCTAGCGCCGTCATATTGAAAAAATGGCGCCTAAAAAAATTTTTTTTACAATATCTCCACTCCGACGCGTTCGACACCGTAATAGTGGTCGGCGAAGATATACTATAGATTTTCTTATTCTTTTGACAGCTCTATGTATGCGATCAAACGTGTACTTTCTAAAACCAGGAAAAGTTAAAATTACCCAACAAATATAGGACTATGAATAAGTTCGTGCGGTTTTTTTTCGAAATTTGAAACTTTATTGACGTAAAATGGTTACAAATTTAATATTCAAAATATTGTCCATCGCTTACTACTACTTTTTCCCATCTTTCTGGCAATTCACGGATTCCCTTTGTGAAAAATTCGGTCGGTTTTGCCGCAATCCACGAATCGATCCATTTTTTGACTTCATCGTAATTACGGAAGTGCTGGTCAGCCAGGCGCAAGGTCTGGACTATACGGCGGGTGGGGTAGGACATCCCATTTGAGCGTTTCTAAGTATGTTTTGACCACTTGTGCAACATGTGGCCGAGCATTGTCATGTTGCAAAATAACTTTGTCGTGTCTATCGGCGTATTGCGGCCGTTTTTCTCGCAGTGCTCGGCTCAAACGCATCAATTGTCGTCGGTAGACATCCCCCGTAATCGTTTCATTCGGTTTCAGTAGCTCATAATACACAACACCCAGCTGGTCCCACCAGATACACAGCATAACCTTCAGGCCATGAATATTCTGCGCCGACGTCGATGTTGAAGCATGGCCAGGGTATCCATACGTTGCCCGACGTTTTGGATTGTCGTAATGGACCCACTTTTCATCGCCAGTCACAATTCGATGCAAAAAACCCTTTCTTTTGTGCCGTTGAAGCAGTTGTTCGCATGCCATAAAACGGCGTTCAACGTCTCTTGGCTTCAATTCATACGGCACCCAATGGCCTACCTTTCGGATCATTCCCATGGCTTTTAAACGTTTGGAAATGGTTGATTGATCAACTCCCAAAGTTTTTGCAACCTCTTCTTGCGTTTGAGCCGGATCTTGATCGAGCAATTCCTCCAATTCGGTATCCATGAACTTTGGCGGCGCACCCTCGCGTTCTTCGTCTTCCAAGCCAAAATCACCACTTTTAAAGCGTGCAAACCACTTCTGGCACGTTCGCTCAGATAGAGCATGCTCACCATAAACTTCCACCAAGATACGATGACTTTCGGCTGCTTTTTTCTTCATATTAAAATAATGAAGAAGAATTCCCCGCAAAAACACATTATTTGGCACGAAATTCGACATTTTCAAGTGTGGTAAAAATATTGTTGTTTACGCTTCAAATAAAAAACTTATACTGACGTTTGTGCCTTACGACAGTAGCTCTCCAATGAATGTTTGGAAATGTGGATCGATGGAATAATAATCAAGTTACGCCATCTGTTGTAAAACCGTAACGAACTTATTCATACTCCTATTATTATATATTGCACTGAAAGTATTATAGATCAAACAGCTGCAGATCATATTCTATTTCTGCATGCATTCAGTGGCTGTGGTACAACATGTGCACTCTTTTATCAAGGAAAAATGAAATTCATTAATGTACTCCGAAAAAATCCTAATTTAAACCAGGTTATTCAGGTATTTAAAAATCCGAACGTCGATCCAGAGATTATTGCTAAAGCAGGATAACGTTTTCTTCTTGAATTGTACGGTTACAGTGATGTGAAAAGTAAGAAAATCATGTCTTTAAATGAGTACAGATATGCATGCTTCACAAAATCAGCATATACAAATAAATTTAATATTGCGTCCCTACCACCAACAGAGGCAGCAGCACGACAGCATTCATTCCGAACCTATCACCAGGTTCAGCAGTGGTACGGGAATGAACAAAATGCAGAACAGTGGGGATGGGACAAAAACAAAAATGGGTAGTTCCTGTTACGACACTCGAGCCCCCAGCTCCAGAATCCTTGTTAGAACTTATTTCTTGTAAATGTAAAAAGGGATGTCTGAAGGCCTGTGGATGCAGAAAAGCTGGGTTAAAATGCTCCATGATGTGCACAAATTGTAGTGGTCCTTGTAAAAACTCGCAAGTGCAATTGAATAACGATGAAGAAGAAACTGCGACTATTTTAGAGGAAACGTTTGATGAAACGGACAACGAAGAGAATTCTGATGAGTCTGATAATCGTATTGCAGATGATGCGGACGAAATTTCAGTCTGCGACGTCTTGATCGGTGCCCAAGACGAACTCGCAACGCCTGGTCCATGAGGAATGGTAAAACGTAGGAGATTGCGCTAAATTTTCGAAAGTGTGCATCACATTTGGATTAGGCCTACAGGGGACACCACGATAAAAAAAAAACGCGCGGCTTACTCTACCTCCAGGTGGTGTGGAAATGAGTTTTTTCGACAACGCATATTACTTTGTGGCGCTCATACGCCAAAAACTATTGATTTTATTTACAAAAAAATCGTTGTAACATAAAATGTAAGAAATTTTCTCTAGTTGTATTTTGTATATTAATATTTTTCTCATAAAAGGCGTCGGAATGGAGATATTGTAAAAAAAATTTTTTTAGGCGCCATTTTTTCAATACGACGGCACACAGGGGGACAAAAAAAGTGCCCGTGGACAATAAGGATAGAGGTCACAATTTTTCTTCTTTTTTAACTTTTTTTTTAACTTAAAGCTGATAAAATTGCGCATAATGCCACCGTTTTTGTTTTTTGAAAAAAAAAAATTTTTAAATAATTTATTGTAATTGATGTTCAAATTGAAAAAAAAAAATTTTTCCACTTTATACAAGTATATTTTCTTGTAAAATAATATTATTGTCTTAAGGAAGCTTAAAATATTTAAAACAATTATTCACAAATAAATTTTGATATTGGTTGCATTGTTAAAAAATTTATTACATTTGTTATAAACAAATAAGTGGACAAAAGCTGTTTTGCTCGAATTATGAATATTTAATTATTGAATTCAGTTGGATTTTCAATTTTTTTAGTCTAACAGTGATTATGAATGAAACTAATTATTATAAACAAGCAAATGTAATGTTATTAACAATTTTTATAAACATTATATTTGTCGAAGGCGCTAGCGTCGCAGATACGAGGTGGCAAAGTTGAAATTCGAAAAGACCATCCCAAATCTATAAAAATTATCCAGTTTCAAAACTCCTGCAAAACTTTCCTGGTCAAACTACCAGATGACTGGACTACATTTTTTGTACATATAAAATTTGAAAATAGGATTTATACGATTTTTGATATTTTTATAAAAAATAATGAACATTCAGCGAAGACTGTAAAACAGTCAAAACTTGTACAAATGTTGATGTGCTATCTTTTTGTCGCGGGGTGTACGAACAAATTTCATCTAAATCTTGGAATGTAGCAAAAAATTTTTAATTTAATAACAGTTAGATTAATATATGAACCAATTTTAGCCGTACTGCAGATTTAACCTAATTATGTCTGTATGTAAGTTACAAGAACTCAGTTTTTTACATATGTAAAAATAGTGCCAGCTCATGAAGTCAAAAATTGGTGCCAAATCAAAGGTTAAAGAAAATAATTGCTAAAGCAAATTAAACCTTTTCTAATTTTATATGAGTGCTTTTTGTCAAATGCTTTCATCTAAACGAGCCTAATGCCCGGCTGACTTGAAAAATTAGGTTTCGATTAAAACGTGCTTAAATTTTCGGTACGGTACGCAAGGAACTGAGAGGGGCTGTGCCAGAATTAAAGCTACCATAAAATTATTTAGAAATTGTTTCGAAATGTTATCCTTTTGAGTATGTAATTTTTAAGGTTTTGGGTATCTGTTAACCGTCCGTTGTGTGAAAGTTTTATATTCTTTCGTTGTTTAAAATGGCCTGGCCAGGCCACCTATGAGAACACGTGCTTTATTTATAGGCTGGTACGAAAATTATGTCTGTAATCAATTTAAGTGTAATACCGATTAATAAAAAAACAGATTGATTAGTGTTAAAAGAAATTTATTTATCAAGGTTCATCCTTCTTACTATTTTTTAAAAACTATTTGAAAAATTCAATTTATAAATAAATAAATAAAAATATTAAATTTTAAAAGTTGCTTATGAAGTTGACGTAGTTACTGGTTTCTAAACCGTGAGTTAAGCACATTGCATCTTTGCAAATGTGGCAAGTAAATCGGGTTTTTCTTTTAAACTTATCCAGTTTGGTACATAGCTTGCACAATGGCCGGTACTGTGAGCTTACGGGCTTTGATGCAGTTTTTTGTGCTGGGGCCGCCGAAGTTGATGGTGGATCCTGTGAGAGATACATTATTTAAATTAATTATATGTTTCAGTACGAATTCGGATGTTTGTATAAATACTTACATAAAATACATTGAACTTTTGCATTGCTATTTTAATTCCTGGTCTACCATATACCCTGGGATTTGCTGCACGTGTTTCCATAAGGGGGTTTGTCAGTTGTTCAGCCAATTCTAATATAAAATCCCTTCGTTGGTCTGACTTCTTGCTTGGTCGCAAATGCTTGTATATAATATAAGAAGCCAAGCCTGTAATGTCAAGCATATTAAAAAAATGGCCAATGGCCACCGGTTTGTTGCGCGTTTGCAACTGTAGCCAGAAAGCATTTTGTCCATTGTATCAACCCCAGACTTATTTTCATTGTAGTCTAAGACAGCTGCAGGTTTATATTTGTTTGAAGTTTATGTGGTTTGCGTGTAATGTTGTGTCGACAATACTAGCACATATTTGTCTACTTTGCCAACGTATGATAACATAGATACATTTTCATCCAGGAAAGCAAACAAAGTCTGATATAGAGGTCGAAACTTTTTATACGGCCTTGCCTTTTCGCTGAGCGGAAAGCATAGAGGAACAAATTTTCTATTTGGGCGCACTGTGCCTAAGACAGCTAATGCCTTCTGCATAAGAGACTTGGCCAATTCGAGTGTGTGAAAAAGTTATCGCAATACACCGTTCGGCCGGAATAACGATACCTCTCTACCAAATCCAGAACCACTCTTTCACCTTGGTTAATTTCTCGTTCTTCATTTGGTCGTTTTCCTGTGTAAATCTGTCTCTTGAGAGGGTAGTTTGTTGAAGAATCGCAGACCCACCAAATTTTTATTCCGTACTTTGCCGCCTTAGACGGAATATACTGCGTAAACCTAGTTCGCCCACGGTACGGAAATAGTTGCTCATCTACTGTTATTGCTGCATTTGGAGTATATGTTTCTTGCAGATTGTGATTCATCATAGTCCAAATGTCGTCGATTGGTGCAGATTTACTCAACAGCATACGTTCAGAACGAGTATTAGCTCCATCAAAACGAAAAACCCGAAGCAACATTTTGAATCGATCTAACAACATTGTTGCATTATAAATATCAAAATGCCGAGAATGCCATAGATCCTTTGCTTGCATATTATTACAGTGGAACACACCGGAAAATAATAGCAATCCAAACCAAGGATACATTTCCATTTCGTCTGTGGGCTTCCACTCTTTTGGTTTACATGTTGGATTAGCCTCGTTCCAGGCCTTGATCATTTCTCCTGCTTTCCGATTCGTCTGACGAACAATTATATCGACTATTTCAGGTGACATTATGTCACGAAAAATATACACTGGATTTGGCAGAAATCGATGAGCAGGTCCCACTGGTCTGGTGCTGGTACTGGTAAATCGGTTCCAATGGCGTGCTCTAGGTGCTGGCGGTTCCTTTTTCCAAAACATATTGTCAATCTTGCACTCGTAACATTGCTCTTTTTCACCTAATAATCGATTCACTCCACTGGCAAGATTTGAGACACTAGGCTCTGGTTCGATTACTTCATCCCATTCAACTTCATAAATTTCTTCGTTTTCAGGCAATTCTTCTTCAACCTCAAGCTCATTCTCAATATCAGACACCTCTCCGTCATCAACAGGAACATAATCCTTATCGTTATCGTCGTCTGTAACAAACGGACCATCTTCCTCATCCTCCGCTGCAATAAATTTGCTCAACACTTCCTCGTGATGGCGCATTTGCTCACTTGATAGACGATTACTTCTTCTACCGATAGCTAATAGAGCCCTATCTACTTCGTTTGAATCAAAAAGCAAAATCAATCATACACAATAAAATGTGCACCTGTAATAAATAGAACCAAATTCAATTCTAACGGCATATATCTGGCGCCTGTTCTCGCTGTGAGAGCGAGAGAGCGACTAAAGTTTCAACTTCTGAGTGAGAGAGAACCGTATTCACTCTTTCTTGTACTCTAATTAGTCAGAAGACCAAGTATGGTAGATGACTATACTAAAATTGCAGTGGTGGCCTGTGCAGGCCATTTACCCTAACATATGAAGTTTTTGTGTAAAATGTATTTTTTTTCATATTCACTTCGCTGGAAATGGTTATAAAATTTTCAGAAGATAAATCTAACAGACCTGTATGGTATATTTTCGCCGTTTTTTGAAAACTTAACGAAACAAAAAGATATACCCCTCTAAAATTCGGAATGGCCTGCGTAGGCCACATCACACAACGGACGGTTAAGCGAAAAAGAAACCAATTTTTTGAAATTTCTACAGATTTCTGGAAATTCCATACTCAAGAAGTATTTTTGCGGCAACGATTTGCATTTAACTGAGTGTTGTTCGAAAATTTGAATGGCTCATGTGTCGTACTTCTTTTTATTGCGCGCAAATTCAAATCAATTGAAAATAAATTAATCCATATGTCAAACGCACAGAAGTGTAGGACTTTCTTTTTAGCCTGCATTTTTTCACATTTCGCTGCAGCGCAAAAAACGCGGAACAAAAACTTGAGCAATCTCTCGCTGCCTTTCGACTCTTTCGTTTCGTTGCGAGTTATTGGCAACACTACACAACACTGATTTCGGCACTTCCTTAAGACACTTGCATCCGTTTCCGCTATGTTTTTTTCTGTTTTTTTGCGATATCCGTTACTGCAACTTGCAATTTTCCAACATTTGACCAACATCTGAGGCACAACAAAAAAAAAAGAAGGTGTGAAGAAGTCATGGAGCTGAGGATTTATCGCATTAGTTTCGTGAATGAGTTTGTGTGTGCATTGGATATAAACACAAACGATATGCGGTGCACATGCCCTCACCCTGTACTTGTGTGTGTGCATATATGCTTTGGCATCGCTAAATAAATTCAGCCTGGTTGCGCGCAAATTGCAGAAAATCCGCTTTTCGACACTTCGCTGGCAGACAATGAGCAGGAAATGCCCGACGACTGCATACAACGTGTGCTTACGCACACACTTACATACACCTACATGCACACCAAATAAGAAGTTTTAGGAAGTAAAAAGCAAAATGAACCAAAAAGTAAATAAAAGCAAATAGTGAAAGAGTGACTAAGTTTTGTGAAAATAAATTGCATTCGGCAAAGTGGTGCGAAATCCGCCCAGCATGTTAGTTGCTCTATTGAATAATAAGCACACATACGCACACACACACACACAACACTTACGTGCGCGTTTTACATGCTGGTGTTGGCAGTGTAACATGTATCAGTTTTTTCAAAGTGTTCATGCAACATTTACGTTCTATGCATAACAAAAATTGAAGTGAAAAAAACACACAAACCAAGTACGAACGAAAATACATTAAAAACGAACTTGCAACTTGATACAGTACAAAAACAAAAAAAAAACAAATGAGTTATAAAAACAACAACATACATACATTGACGTTTGCAATGTGAAAAGCAGCTTTGGCGCCTGGAACGAAACATCGCACGTAGATATGTATATATAAATGCATTATGCAAGATTCGCTCGGAAATGCATGAAAACAGCGCGAAGTGCATTTGTAGTATCGAATACCCCTACGTGCATGCATATTGGATATTGGTTAAAAATGAACAAACACATGCTTACTTTTTTATAATAAATAAATGTATTCAATATAAAAAAAATCGTGAAGCGTATTTTTGGAATATTCTGCGCACCATTCACATGCCGAAAGACGGGGCGTATGTGGAATATTCGAGCAGCTGCATACCCTATGAGCAGAACGTACCGGGTATATTTAATTGAAATGAACGGCGCATATAGGAACCGGTCCATATTTTTTTCTTATGTTGGTAGGACTGTAAGACACACATCTGTCACTTTTTAGCGCCATCGAATCATTAGTGTCTGCCTGGCCGGCCGATATTTCTTGGATTTTGCATGATGATAACCCGCCATCGCACCGTGCCCAAATTGTGCTGGATTATTTGACTAAACACCAAGTAGATACCATCGTGCAAGCACCGTATTCACCTGATATGGCTCCGTGCGACTTCTTTTTGTTTGCCAAGTTGAAGTTACCATTTCGTGAAAGGAGACTTCAGTCGTTGGTGGAGATCAAAGAGAATCTAACGAAGGAGCTGAAGGGATACGTCGACCTACCAGGGGTGTATGCACGACTGGGTTAAACGTTGGCACATGTGCGTTCCTTCAGACGGGTCATATTATGAAGGAGATAAAATAAATTTGCCTCAAATTTAACCCTGTTTTGTTTTATTTAAACATTCTCGGTACTTTCTGGTCATAGGGTATGTACACCCGTCGATCGAAAAAATCCACGCACCGCTTGTGATTTTAAATTTTTCCATTTAATTTTTTTAAATTTAACTTTAACTTATTTTCAATAAAAGTATAGTTAATTTTTCTACAAAAATCTCATGAATCAAAGTTGCTAAATTTGTATGAAATTCAGAAAAATTCATTTAGTTTTCAACAAAATTTTCAATTTTTTAACAGAATTAAAAAAAAAAAATGTGAGCATTCAATTTGCGTTCGACAAAGTGAAAGTTTGAAGTACTTCAAAAATTTTGTTGATTTTAATCTTTTTAATTTTTATAATATTGTAAATCAAATAAATTTTGAATATGGAGGGAAAGTTCAATACCGTAAGAAAACAAAAAATTGTTGAAAGTCAACAGAACTTGTGAGTCACTTAAAACTCTCATCTTATTGGATAAAAATTGAACGTTTTATAAAATTGCATACTCAAAATTTTGTAAATTAAAATTTTTCCAAATTTGGAAACTTTGTGGAAAATTTATTGAATTTTTCTGCAAATTTCAGTACCCTAAATCGCATGTCCTTGGTTTAAAATTGCGCAATATTTTTATTGAAAACGAGTTAGAATTAAATTATAAAAATTAGTTATCAAAATTTATATTCACATGGGTGCGTGGGTACTTTGTCGACTGGTGTAGTTATTCAATTGCCAAATCCGCGAGCACAATGCAAGAGCATGGAAAAACTTACAAAAGAAACAATTGGCATATTATTATTTTTTTTTAATAATAGAAGCGCGCCAGTGTCGATGTTGAATGCTGTGACAGTGGCAATAAAAAACAACAACAATAGTAGGAACAGTGCAAACTAAAGTCGTTCGCAATAAAATATGCACTGAAAATGAAATGGTGTTGGCAATGTGGCATGCAACCATTGATGCATACATGAAAATATGCTGCCAAGTCCTATGCCAAATAAATGTAGATGCAACTTTCTGTGTGTGGAACATTATTGAAGTGCTTGGGAAAACATATGCATACACACATACATATATTTTACTCCATATTAGAGTTTACGGCTTTTGTCCAAGTGATGCAGAAGTGAATAAAATAATATTTCATCTGACAGCTGTTTCATTATACGAAGTGCAAGTGCAGCAGTCGCAGTGGCTCATAAATTTCTTCCTTTTCCTTTTTGAATTTTTGAACAGTGGAATGTGTACATATTTAATTACATAATACATAGGTATGTAGCCATGTTTAGCCTCCGTTACGTGATGTATGTGGCCTGCAAATGGAGGCGCCTATAAATGTATGCCGTTCCGAAAGGCAGTTGGGTTAAAGGGAAAGGGGTTTTTTAGTGATATATGTACACCCGAAGTTGGGACGGTCACTGTTAGAAACAAATTTGATGTTATACTGTTGACTGCTTAAAATGTTATTAATTTTATTTATTTGGTAGCTGAACCCAGCGCGCGTTTCTGCGCCAGCAACTAACATAAATTTAAAAAAAATAACTTTAAAGAAAAATCAGTACACAAATATTCAATTCATTCTAGTAAACCATTTTATTGATTTTGTTTATTTCGAAAAAAATGGTTAAACGGGGCAGAAGTTGCTACTCTGCAGCGCCACCTGGTGGCGAGTGGCAGCAATGAGCATATTCTACAAACCTTCTCCGTGGAAACATACATACAGGTATATACCAATTCTTTTAATAATCGGTCTAGTAGTTTTTGAGTTCATCGAGGACATACAGACAAACATTAATTTTTATATATATTATAAAGATTTATCCACTTAATGACCACACACGCATAAAATAATTTTGCCTACCCATATTGCCGAAACATCATACTATGCCGCGACTTCGCTTAAAAAGTTATTTTTCATTTAGTATAACATCCATTTTTTGTTAAACAAAAATATTCGTTACACCCAAACATGAATTCAATACTCATTTGGTCCTCTTCAGTCTATGTAAATCTATGTTCCTACTAAATGCTGCGCCTTTTAGGCAAAAAGAATTCAAACTTTCTTTAAATACTCTTAAGAAAATGGAAATTACATATACATATAGGGAGATTTAAGAGTGGTAATATTAGCAAAATACATCCAAGAAATTGAGAGGATCAACAGCGAATCAGTACGCGGAATCAAGCCTTGGTTGACGTTCATGAACCTGGAATTAACTGAGCACGTAACTAATATGGTTTTAATGCATAGCAGAAAGACAATAGAATCCATGAAAGTAAAAATTGGGACAATTCGAAACCCGCCATTAAATACTTAGAGGTGATGATTGATAGTCGTCTAAAGTTTAAAACGCACCTGGCATATGCTGTGAAGATCTCATCGAGTGCATAGTCCTGTCTGGCACGAATAATGCATAGCGAAAAGTCATAGCAAAAGAATAATTTATAGTAGGGTTGTCAGCTCGGTCCATTTGTATGCCGCACAGGTTTGGACTGATGCAATGAACATCAATAACTAAGTAAAAAAACTAATAGGCGTCTATCGACTAAGCAGTTTGCGGGCTATCTGTGACTTTCGCACAATTTCTGACGACGCAACATTCGTCATTGCAGGACTAATCCCAGTTGAGATTCTGGCTAAAGAAACGCAATGATTATTCATAAGGCTATCGGAACTCGATGAAAGAGCAGGGCATAAAGAAATCGTTGATGAAGAAAGGCGTTGCTGTATCGCCCACTGACTGGACCGGTGGAACAAGTCACCCAAGGGTAGATGGACGCATGAGCTAATATCCATCCTTACAACGTGTTTAGAAAAGAACCATGCGGAAACAAACTTCCACCTAATCCAATGCATTGCAGGGTATGGGGTACTTAGTAAATATCTCCACAGATTTGGCCTACTGCCTTTGACTGTCCAATCAGCACGGAAAGCGAAGAATATGTTGAACACGTCTTGTTCCAATGCCCACGCCATGCTCCCGAAAGCTCTAAAACTTTAAATGCAGAAAATATCGATTTTATGCCGAAATCAGCTAATAACTGAAAAAGAATCTTTGCGCATGTAAGAAATATTCATAACGATCTAAGACGCGCAGAGTTTCGCAAGTGTCAACAATATTTAAGAACATTTGAGATAACCAGTCCCGTGAGATAATGCCTTTTTTAGCACTTTCGCAGAGAGAATGATAGATAGTGGAGAGGTTTTCAGTATGTTGGTGTAGCTGTGAGACTACAAATCGTGCACACTGCAGTACTCATGAGATTTCTCATTCGAGGAAAAAAAAGAGTTATGCAGACATCTTTTTTTCTAAATGAATAAACGAACAACGTTGTTACCGTTAACGGAGAACGCTATCGTCGCATGAACTAGATCACATGGATTGATATGTGCTTTCAACAGTATGGAGCCACAAAGTTCCCAGGGCACGTTATCTCCCGAAATAACGAGCTCATATAGCCGCTGAGACTCTAAAATTAGGCACCACTGAACTTCTTTCTCTAGAGCCAAAAAGTCATGGAGTATTTTGATAAGCGCATCCTGTGTTGGCAGGGGACTCGAGGTGGGCATTTGAAGGATAATTTGCTTAATAAAAAAATAACATGGACTAAAAATATGATGAAGTGGAAAAAAGGAATTTTGAAAAACTTCGTTTTTTTTTAATTTATAAAAGAATGTCTGCAGAAGGAAAGTCTTGCTGAAATACCCTATATTTGCAAAGTCGCGCAAAACGACCATATTATACAAAAACATATTCGGGAACGGCGGGTATTTCTCTAAAACAAGCTTTTAGCGCTTTAGTCGGTGCTCACATGTTTTAAGAAATAACACTGTCCAACGGGGGTTACTTAACATATAGTTTATAAGCTTTTATATTTCAGTTTCAGTAAAAAAACATACCATAACATTAATCGTATTTTTTGCCAAACACGCAATATTGCCCCTGTTATATTACTATATTAAACTTGAGGACTTTCATTTATTGCCTTTGATATTTCTTAACGGTACATATAAGTATTTATATATTTCATAACGGATTACTTAATTGTTAATAAGTATTTAATACAATATTTCTTGCTTTGTGGAATTTTTTTTATATATTTATACTTTTAAATATCTAAGGAGTACAACAAAGAAACATGCAATATAGCAACCAAGTTTTATTAATATAAAAATTAATCCAATTTATCACATTTGTCTTTTTTATAGATTTTGCTACAAAAAAAGGTTGATCAGACATGTATGTAGCTGAAATTCTAGGCTCACGGCAATGGAAGATCACGTGTTTGTTGAGGTACAAGGTTTTGAAATAAAGCTCTTTCATTTTGACATTTGAAAGCGTGGAATTAAGTGGGCATATCCAACAAACAAACAAAAAATAGTAAAAAAATCATCGGGATCCGTAGTTCGATAGATATAGCACGCAAATCTGACTGATCAGATATCAGCAAAATGGAGGCTTTATTTTATATAGAACTAATAATGGTAAATGTTTCGCAGCGCAGTCAGTCTTCTTAGGTAAGTCCTCAGTTTAACTACTACGGGTGATGTGATGCACTACCTTTAGGTATGTCGCCCTCCTGGTTAAAAACTGCGCCTATTGGAGTTGTTCCGCGTGGAGCTTAGGAGAGTGGTCTATTCTTAAGCTTTATGTTCTCCCGCCTGCCCACATCCTCCGGCATTCACGGCCAAGGTTGAGAATCTTCTTTCTTTGTTTGCAGTTCATTACCGAATGTAGGCTATGATGTACTATAAAATAAAATGCATCAAAACCAATGCATAAAAATGAAATGAAGAAAATTAAATAATTTAAAAAAAATGTTTACAATAAAACGTGTAAATACAAATCTATAAGTTTTTTGCAATACTTGACAAGCATGTCTCTTTCTGGCTAATTCCAAAAGATGACCAATATTTTGAACTCCAATCCGTTGACGTATATTCCACAGCCTGATAACCTCGCAGCCTGATAATAACTTCCTTCTTGCCTCGACTTCCTCCAGTCTTTGCATGCAATAAACGGTGGTTAAGTTTTAAGGGCTGGAGTTGATTTTGAATAAAATACAATTTTTTTAGGAAATTATTGTCATTTCTCTTTATTATGATAAAATTGGTATGGCTCAATTACGTATGGTACAAAATTTCTTGACAAGAAAATCAAAAATCAGGCTATGGAGCAAACACTTTCGTATATTTAAAAACAACCGCAGTAAAAAATATTAAAAACTGTATGAGTTATCATGCAGACCGTGCCGGAAAAAGTAGTTTAGAGAAAACCGAGTTTAAACAGCTACCTGTGCGCATCACACTTTCATCGGGCAGTAAAAATAATCGAGTTCTTTTAATTACACCGCGTTACACACATTCTGTCCAATGTACGAAATATACTTTTTCGGAAAGGGGATACAAAATAAAAATACACGTGTATCGGCGATTTTCATGTACATGTCACAACTTTTTTTTTTTGTATTTTATATCTTTAAACGAGCAATTCTTGTATGCATATCTGTATAGCCACACGATCTCAGGATTAGCTTAATGGATTTGAATAAAATTGAGCACTCAGATAGTGTATCACATTTCTAGACTTTTCACCTAGGCGTTGTCACTAACAATGTTTCACAGGGTTGCCACTTGTTCGAAATTAAAAAAAAAATTGCATGAGATATGCCGATGTGGGTATCAGAAGAAAGGTATTTCACTCCGCATTACAATAGAGATATAAAACCCCGATTTTTTTTATTAATTTTATTATATTAAAATTAAAAATTATTACATTAAATATTTTAATGCTTTTAGAGAAACTTAGGCCTTTTATTTTTGCGTGTGTAAGCATTTGTGTCAGTATCGCGACAAATAGACCAACAGTATTCGCCAAGCATATAATAATGAAGTAAAACACGTCTTCTTCTGTCAAAGAACTTTATTTCACTCTCACTTTTACAAAGACTCTTCTTATCTTAAAGCTTAACTAATATTTTACATTTAATGAGAATGGGAGAAAGTAAAGCTAGCAATGAATGTAGGAATGCATGTTGTGTATATATTGAGTGCGTGAGTAAGCGTGTGGGTGTAGAGTGTGAGAAAGTATGTAAAGCAGTTGTTGGTTTACATTAGAGTTAGTAGGTTATAGAGTTAGTAGGTATAATATAGGAATAGGGTGATCATGTAACTAAGTATAGTAGTATGTAACATTATAATATAACTATATGTGTAATGTCTTGTCCTTAAAAGCGCTTTTCAATAGCCGCAATGTCCTGATGGAACCTTTCGCTATGTTCATCGCTAGAAGCTCCTAAATCACCAGGGAAACAATCTAAATGATTGTGAAGGAAATGGATCTTTAGCGACATTAATACGCCCATTTTGCCATATGCCGAATTCATTTCTGCAACAATATTTTTATAATTGTCAGCCCGTTTGTTGCCAAGAAACTGCTCAATAACGGCAACTTTGCCTTTCCATGCACGTTCCATGCGGACCACTGAGAACACCTTAAATTATACACATCATTAAAATAATAAAGTTACTAAAAGCCTTCGTAAACAAATACCTGCATGAATCTTTGCGCCGCTCAGTTTCGGAAAAATATTGCGCAAACTTGCAATCGCCTCGCCCTCACGATCCAGTTTTTTAACAAAATTTGATGCGACACCGAGCTTAATGTGTAGTGATGACAAAATGATTTGAGATGGCTGCACTAATGGTAGATTTTCTATACTTTCTACGCCTACTTTGTACCATGTTCGCGGCTTCCACTTAAATTCAGTGTAATGCTGATCTCTTTTGCGACCTTCCCATGTACACAAAAAGCACTGGTGGGTTGGAAATCCACGCTTAACACCCATGAGTAATCCGACCACTTCATTGAAGTCGGCTTGCGTTACTAAATGCGGCACTGCAGTCCCAAGTTCACTGGGTGTTGGTACAAATTCCGATACTTCTGGTTCCCCGCATCTCGCGTTCGATGCAAGAAATGTTGTTAGCATTGTTGGTGCTACTGTTGGTTCTCCATCCCTTAATTCGGGAACATCATCAAAAATCTCCATTGAAGGCGCTATACGTTCTTCTGGTGAGTACAGAACCGCTGGAATAACCAATTCTACATTAGCGTAGCGAATTTTGTTGCGGCGAAAGTATTGGTACCCTTTAGTTTGAGTAAAAGTTACGCTGCATATCTACTGGGTACCTGGTCACAAAGGCATTATGGGGAACGAAATAGTAGATGAGATAGCAAAAAGTACTGTGAGACTACCATTTGAACAAGAGAACGACATACCAAGACCGCTAAACACAATATACAACGAAATGGACGACCACATGAAAAGGCAAGTGGAAGCTAGGTGGACTAACCTGACCACATGCAAAACAGCAAAAGTCATGTGTAGAACTAACGACAAAAAACTGACTCAGTTCGTACTTACGCTCTCGCGAAAGGAATGCAGAACTATCATAGGTACGCTAACAGGTCACAATCTATTGGCTGCACATGCGTACAAGATAGGGATTGCTAACACGGACAAATTCAGAAAATGCAGAGAGGATGTTGGGGAGACTTTAGAACACCTTCTGTGCGTTTGTCCGGCATTATCAAAAACGCGACTAAGATGCCTGGGAGCCCCACTGTTTGAGGGTCTGGAAGACGTCGCAAAAGCGGAGCTCCCAGCCGTACTTAGATTCGCCAAAAGCGCTGACATCCTACATGATGTCTCCTTTAGGTATTCATAGAGGTCGGTCTCCATCTGGTATCGCTAGGGACCAAAAGGTCTATGCGTGGCTTATTGCCAACCAGGCTAACCTAACCTAACCTAACCTAACCTAACCTAACGTTTTCGTAATATTTTTAAAATTTTTACTTGGTGCGAATAAGCCACAAACGTACCATAAGTTATTTCGAGTCGGGCACTGCATTTTTCGTAAGATGAAATATACAGAAAGACGTTTTCGCGCAACAGAACTTAAAACAATTGTCAAAGTATACGTCTCCTAGTAGCGCAACTGTCAGATGATCCGAACTTCCGGAACTGTAACAAACACACAAACGGCACAGAGTGTGTTGTATGAAACAATAAATTAAAGGTTAATAAGTTGTTTAAACATTTGGAGTCCCTTCAAGTTATGCCGAAAATTTAGAAAAAAATTTTTTTTTTAGAAAAAAGAAATTCAAGAAAATCTGAGAATTGATAAAATTTTTTTTTTTTAATTTTACATAATAAAAACATTTCCACGAGTCTGCCTGCAGACATTCAGCGCGATTGGATCACGGAAAAAGGGTTAAAAATTTATCCAAAGTTTTTCAAACAGGCGGACTACGAGCTCTATATTTTATGCATACAAAAAAAATTCTGACGTGTACTCGTACATGAAAATCGCCGATACACGTTATTTTTATTTTTTCTCCCCTTTCCGAAAAAGTATATTATATTTGGTTCATAGGACAGAAAAAAATTCGTTTTTGTAGGGCAGTGTTATGGGCGTATGTAACCCCTTAATTAGCACGCTGGCTACTAGGGCCTTCAGTGCTTTCTGACCATATATTTATCATACTTTCACCGAATTTCATATACATATAATAAGGACTGTGAATTTTGGGATGGTATGAAATGAAAAATGAAAAAAAATGTATTCAAATATTTCGTAAAATTAGTGCCCTCTTACTATCTATTACAGTCACAAAAACAATTTTGTTGCATCGTAACTGGAGACTTTTAATGAATTTTAGCATTTCCTCAGGTTTCTTCATCACCACAAGTCATTAATGTACTCAGAGTCACTCCACCGAATTGTCAGAAAATATACTTTGGTGTTTCATCGTCGAGTTCCCAAAAATGGCAGACACTTGCTTCTACTTATCTTAACTGCCGTTGCTAAAAAAACACCAGAGTACAGAGCTCCAAAAATGATTAGAAGCGATAATGCAAAACTCTGTAATAACAATTGGATAACTAATGAGGAAATGAGCGAATGGCCATTAAGAGAACTAGTCATGTAAGTACTTTTTTTCTTAATTTTGGTCTCATAAGACTAAAAGCACTCCAGTTTTCCAACTCGCCTTATTACTGATAAGTTTGTACATACACAAATGCATATACTCATACGTTCATTCATACATACATACATGCTTTTCCTATTTGTTTCATTTCTTTGCATTCTCAATTCCATTATGGATCTACATTTAACGAGTGGAATTGAAATCACTTAAGCAAAGGGTCAAGCGCCATGCTTTGCGAAGAAATCAACAACACTTTTCGCATGCCAAAGGTCTTAATCTTGAAATATTCAATTTTCGATATGTCAACTAGACTTGCACTGAATGGATTGCTATTGACGAAAAGAAACGTAAGGGGCATCGAGGCGGTAATGCATTTTCCCTCGGTCATGAGGACACAACTACGACAGAGATAACCACCAAGTGTCAATTTTTACACACGCACCGACACACAAACAAACAAACTACGAATGAACGGCTGAGCGTGATTGCGTAGATATCTCCGTTTGTGTGCCAGTGTACGAGTACGTGTGGCATGAGGCTGTTGCACGCAAATATGCAATTAAGCCATCTTAAGTTTCCTTAACAGTTCAAAGCTTTCAATCTGTCACTTCGATTTCAGCACCGCATTGCAATACAGCCGCAGCGCGCAGGCGGGAGGAGGGATAACGGAGTGGAGCTCCAACAAGACGACAATGTCTATGAGACGAAAATTGCGAAAGCCTTTGCTTCATAGGCATTTATGTGCATGCAACACTTAGTGAAAACAACAGAAACAACAGCAACAACAGCAAAACTTTGTGCAACACTTGTTGAGAGAAGTGTCGCGTACGGCATGGCCGCATTGTTCGCCCGTTACGGCAACGACCTTTCCTCTTCAATGTCGAATGCATTTTAGCAGCAACGCAGGTAGGCATACATACGCGTGTGTACTTATGTATGTATGCATGTATGCACATTTGTATATGAGCTTATTTACTACTGCATTTGTGGCACGCCACGCAGCGCATGTCGCATGCCACTGAGTGCATGCCAACTGGTGCTTTGCCTTCCCTGTAGCCCTGGTTCAGTTATCACTGCATACATATGTGCCATGTAGAGTGAACATACGCACGCACATGCACTTATGTATGTAGAAATAATCTTCGACTTGCCCGCCAGCCTGTCCGACCCACTGACACGTTCGCATGCAAAACGTAATCGCATAATTTCTGCTTAATCAGGTGCCTACGCATCGGCGTTAATGCTCGTTCCAGCTGCAACTGTTTCAGTTGGTGTTGTTGTTGTTGTTGCTGATGTCACACACGCTGCCTTCTTCGTATGCCTCGTTTTACCCCCTACACATCGTCACAAAATGCTGCCTGCCACCTGTACGCATTGCTTTCGCATTTTGAGTATTGAATACTTTTTTTCCTCCCTTCCTTGGTTGTTTGTTTTCTTTATTTTGCTTTCGTTGCTTTTGTTTTCATTCATTTACTTAAGCACTCAAGTGACATACGATAAACATAACAACAATAACACGCATTCAAAAAACAAAAAACACAAACAGCAATGTTGTCATGCAAAGAGTTGCTTGTTGCAACTGCCACAGAAAAATGCCCGAACCCACAAATTAATGCACACATATACGTATCCAAATATAAATACATACACACGCATATAACTTTTTTGAACGAGCCAAATGAAAGCAGACGCATTACTCAAATTGCATAGTAAGGTAGTAGTAGGAGGAGGGGTAAATGGCGAAGTGGTTTGTGGTAGCTGGTACTCTTATTACGGTTGAAAGGAGGCACGCAGATGAGGCGCCTGAAATGCACTCAAACAAATGCAATTAAGTGCAAAGAAAAATGTGAGCCATGCGGGAAAGCTCACACAACATTTACACACAACTACACTTGTGTGCACATACATACACACATTCTTATGCGTATGCTCTTAAAATCATTTGCTGATATGCACAACATAGACCCTAACGAAGTAATTTTCAAAGCGTCACAAAAGCTATTTTACTAAAAGAAAAGAGGAAGATATTGCTTGCACCTTTGAAAATTTTCTGCAAATGAACGATTCCATGTCAAGTGATCCAAGTATTTTGGACATTGCCGTACATTTTTCGGAAATCCAGGTTTATTTGTAGGTTTGAGTATTAAAAAATGTAAACTGAAAAAATTAAAAAATGTAATAATTAACAGATTGACTTAATGAAGAAAATTTTTGTATTTTTTAAAGAAAAATACCGTTGGTATTTTGACATATTTATACATTTTTCATACTTTTTTTTAAACAAAATATACCAAGAAAAATTTTTTGTGGAAATAAATATTTTTTTTTTGCTCCTAATTTGAAAAAATTATTTGTTTTTCCCCCCATTTTTTGTCATTAATACCATTTGTGGAATAACATCAAGACGCACACCACAAGTAGGTGGAGGAACTCGGCCAAACAACCAAAAAGGGTGTACGCGCCAATTATACATATATATACCTATACCTATAATACCTGAAACTATATTCTAGTAAGACGTACCAACAAGTGAGACGTATCAACAAGTATTACGTCGTTTGCAAGTGATCGAAGTGTCGGTACGTGCTTTAGTAATCAGATACAGGGTATTTTTCGCTGATTCGCTGTATGTATTTGAATACAACTTGAAAAGTTATGGGAACCCCACTATGAAACTTTCAGGGATTACATAGCTCAGCCATAAGCTCAAGTAACATTCCTGCTATCTCGTTTCCTTCCTCCTCCTAGCACTAAAAATCGGAAAGTAGATCGTGGTGGCTGACGCGACAATGTTAAAGAGAATAAAACACCCAGTTGTAATTAAATTCCCTATAAATAGGTAAAAGCATTTTCCATGAAAATGTGTATTTTATCACGATTATGCATTTTTGCATTTAAAAGGGCGAGGATGAATAGTGCAGATGATCCTCAGGCTAAAGGGGTTGCCGCTACAAAAGAAAATATGATTAAACTTCAGAAACTTGTACTGGAGGAAGTTCGAATAATGACTAAATTATTAGCAGAGAAAACTTATCTGTTTGTACGGCATCTCAAAAACAGGAGCAAGTAGAGTACTGTATAGAGTTTTAGGAGCTCTTTGCAAAAAAATCAACTGGTATTTTCGACCGTATTGATACCGGAGATGAAACATGGAGATAACTTGAAAGTAAGCAAGAGTTTACGCAGCGGCCTAGGTTAGGTTAGTTCTAAGACAAGACACTTGGTGGCCCTAAGTGATACCCCATGGTGATACCTGCATTTGATTTCATTCCCCTAACTAAGTTGCTTAAACGACTTAGATTTTTTTAAGAAGGCAATTAGCCCTCCAGTGAGACATTATGCAAATTTCCCAGGTCTTCAAAGAAATAGTCGCCAAGATATTTGACACAGCATCTTTGAAGTGCAAGGCACTCTCAGAGGAGGTGTGACGACTCAATTTCTTCTTCATTTCCACAACTCAAGCAGAAGTTATTGTGAGGTACACCCATTTACTGGCTAGGGTGACAATGGTGTGGTGACCCGTTATAAGGTGAGGACGCTGGTAGTTGATCTGTTGAATCCAAGCAGACATTTGGTCCTTCTAAGACTCAGTTTTGGTCAGAGCGCTTTGGAGAGCCTGCAATTAGTAGTCAGAGACAACCTTCTATTGGTTTCCGAGATTACACTCAGGCCAATCGCAGTGTATAATTCGTTTAGAGGAACGCTTATGTCCCCTACCACTCGATTAAGGTCATGCTGAAAGCCTTTCCTTGTACACTCATCCGCTCTTTCATTTCCCTCCACTCCGGAGTGGCTGCTGGTTGCCAACAAAGTTTGGTGCTGTGTTGTTAGATGAGCGAGAGCGACCTCCTGCATTCTCTACCACATATTGATACGCGTTGAGGCATGTGACTTGCTCGCTGCTTCACTATCAACAAAAATGGTAAGGTTACTGGAGGTAAGTCCATCAGTTTTTGCTGCTTGGTCCATAGCGTAGATCTTAGCTTGGAAGGCGCTATGCCAGCCTGCTTGTCTAGAGGAGCAATTTAAAGATAATTGTTCCGCGTACACTTGCGATCCAGTGCATCCAGTCCTAATTCGAGCCGTCAGTATAAATATGGGGACTAATATTGTCTGATATGATTCTAGTCTGCCAATCCTTTCTATCGGGTATTCGTATTTTATACTATCTTTTCAGATCTGTCTTGGGAACTAGATAGTCTGTTTGCGATGCGTTTGTCAATAGTAGCTGATCCCACGCTCACTAGTTGTTGCAAGTTCCCATATCTTTTCAATATGAACTAATGGATGTAATTTTTGGTATAAACTAGTATAAAAGATAACATGCGGATATTTTTGTGCATTCCAAAAATGTATATGAGTGTGGAAAAATAATGCCAGAACTCAAATTAGATAATAATTTTGTGCGTCTAAAAGCGCGCGTTTGGCTTCAGCCTGGGATCGGAATAAGTATTTGGCACGCTCTTCATTGTTCATTTCCAAGAAATATTATTAAAAACTTAAATTTTCAGATCGCTTATAATTCGGGAATAACGGATCGGAACACACTTATACGTAAATGCTAAGGAACCACGAAAAAGTCGAGTGCTTAGTTTGTCGGATGACTGGCGGAATTAGTGATTGCAGCCAAGACGAAATAATCAAAATGCCGCCAATATACTGCGCTGCAAAAGTTCGAAAATTCAAATTGATTTGGGCAATCTTTAGTGTTATTGTGTAGAACCATTCATGACATTTATTTTTCATAGATAATCCGTATGAAATGTTTGCCGCAATTGCGCCGTAATTCAGCCATCCGTAAACACACTTTTGTGAATGATTCATTGGGCAACTTCGGTCGGTATCTCGTGAATCACTTTAGTAATGTTGGCTCCCACTACCCCGAAGCTATTTCAACCACAAAACATTTAGAATTTACGTACCGTGACAAATAAAAGTCCAAAGATGTAATTTTAAGGATCTTGGCGGGCAATCCATTGATCCGACACAAGAATTAAATTGATCCCCGAAACGGCGACGCAGTAAATCCGTATGGCAAGTAGCACCGTCTTGTTAGATTCTGGCGTTCAGAAGTCGTTTATCATTTGATGATAGTGTTCGCCATTTACTGCTATATTGGCGCTAGCCTCGTCTTTGAAGAAATATGGGCCGCTGATTACTCCACACCAAACGCTTGTTTTCAATGGATGTAATGACTGTTCTTGAATGCCTTCGCATTCCTCTTCAGCACAAATATGCAATTTTGCTCATTGACGTAGCCATAGCCAAAAATGGGGCTCATCGCTGAACACCATAAGTTAGCCTGGCCATGCGATGAACACTTTTCACAGAGCGTTGATTTTCACAATACAATTACACGATTTGTAAACGGTGTTGAGACGTAGGTCTTTCCATGATAAAACGTCAATATACTGAAAAAATGTGTGTATTTAGTTTGGCAGTAGTCACGCGAGATCTGAAAAAAAAACCCTATTGGAAAAAGTGCCTCCAATCTGATCACCCTATATCCAAATGGTTACCACTATTCTTCGGAACGTGTTGGGTCGTAATGACAAAACTTTCAAAGTGATATCAAATCAATAATAAAACAAATGTTTTCAAAAACATAATAAAAGAACTTGGAAGCAAACCAAAAACAAGCGTTTTAAGTGTAAATCTCATTCCAAAAACTAGCAAAACAAATAAATTTTCAAAATGTTAAAAAGAGTCGAGTATTTATATATACTAAGGGGTTTTCCAATAATAGGTCTTATTTTGATATTCAAAGAAAAATGCAATTTTTTAATATAAATGATCGGATGTTTATTTCATTATAAAGAGGAAGGTATGCCGTTAATAGTGGAAAATAACGTCAGACAAATGACCACAACGATCGCGCTTACAGGACAATATCCTTTTCATAAAATTTTCCATAACCGAATTGCAAAGTGGCTGCCCTATATCCTCTATAGCATCACGAATTCCATCTTTGAGGTCTTGAATCTACCCTGGGCTGTTGGCGTAGACCTTCTCTTTCACGTGGCCCCAAAGAAAAAGTCACAAGGTGTTAAATCACAAGACCTCGGAGGCCAATTGTGATCACCTATTTGAGAGATAACACGGTCCGGAAACTTTTCCCATAAAAGATCAATGGTTTCGTTGTTTGAGTGGCACGTAGCGTCGTCCTGTTGAAAATGAACATTGTCCAGATCAATACCATCCAATTCCGGCCATACAAATCGTTAATCATCTCTCGATAGCGATAGATAACACCTGTTATTGGAAAACTCTATATCATTATATATTCGCTATCAAATTTAGATCTTATCAAGTTTCACTATTTTTATTCAAAATACTGCTCTTACCAATATGAAAACTGACACTTTTTAAATGTCCATCATGAGCATGATTCAATTATTAAAGGTTTGCTCACTAGTGACATTCGAGTTTTGACACTCCCTTACAAAAGGTTCTATTTAAGAAGGTGCATAAAGTGGAAAAAGTTAAATCCTGTTTGGTAAAAATGGTAGCAAAAAAGCATTTGTTACTTAAATGGAAACAAACTGCGACCGGTTAAAAAAATAAATTTTAATTAATATTTGAATGTAAATAATGGTATAGATATAAGTTATTAGCCGAAATTGCCAAGTCTAATATTAAAACAAGAAATGATTTCACATAATCGAAGATTTTGTTTCGTGAATTAATTTTTAAATTTAAAACCGATCGCGAAGTTTCGCCAATATGAAACTATTTTGTTAAAAATCAATAAATAATTGGCGCGTACAATTCTGTTAGGTCTTTCGCCGAGATCCTCCTCCGTGACCTACAGTTTTAAGCCTATTCCGGTAGATGGTTTTTTATGGGTACCTTTTTCATGCTGGTACTGTGCTTTGCTAAGCCTTCTCTGGACACTTCATCCATCCGTTGGTAGGTGGGCTCATTGGAAACAAGTTCTGTCAATCCCAATTTTTTTATAATGGGGTCTGCAATGTTATCGATTGCGTCGGAACTATCCAATTATTCTCCCTGCCGTAACCCTTTAGCAAACGCTAGCTCTTTGCAAAACATGAATTCCGTCTAAATCGTCACAGAAATAAAGCTTTTTAAATTCTCCACTCATCAATCTCAGATTGTGACAATTACTCTATCTTGTCCTGACTTAAGCGGTATGTATTTCAAGTCATACTACCATGGTCCTGAGCATACCGATGACAACTATTTAGGGAGTTTTTGCTCGCAAGCAGACCATTTTGAAAATGAAATGTTTTTGTACAAATTTTACTTTTCCTCCACTTTTACTCAAAATTTCTTGAACTAGCAACCCAGTGTCTTGCTAAGGGAACGATTTGTCAAGAGAGAACGAGAAAGCTGCTTACTGAGCAAACCTTCTATCATTGAATCATTCATGAGCACGTCTACAGGCTGTGAAGCGAGAATTATTATTTTCAGGTACTCGCTCACACATTATCGCATTGAGCTCAGCAATCTCTATCTGAATGTTGTGTTTTAGCTCTAAAATTGTTGTTAGCCTAGTCACATAGAATTTACTTGAAACAAAACCCTAGGTTGGTCTGCCAGTCATTTTATCTCTATCTATCCCCACAAGAACCAGTTTTTAAAATTTGTTCACCAATCATTAAATTGTCGCCTCGTTTGGGTGATTAAATCTGCCGAAAAATCACAAATTTTTCAATGGGCTGTTTTTAAAGATCGACCATTTTCATAATAAGTTTCAATAATTTTAAAACGTTGTTCTAACGTGTAAAATTCTACTTCTGTTTACTTGAAAAATGTCAAAGATGACATAGAAAAAGGTACCGATATCTAAGCGTCACTTTTGAAAGGCTTTTTATTATATATTTGTAGTTTTATATGTTACTATCAAATCCTTTTCCTTTGTTTCACACCAATCACAACGTTTGTAGTAGTCATGTCAATAACAACTTCGAGCCCATTTGGGTCACACTGAAATTCATACCTAATTAAGAAGGAAAACTTATTCTGATCTCTCCTAAAACCTATGAGAACTGCTATGGGCACGCATTACTCCACCATCGAGTTTCATTTCATAAAAACATCATCAAATTTCTGAAAATAATATACATATGTATTTATTAGGCTAATAAAATATTAGTAAACTCTTTTCCTGCATACAAAATAGATTCTGCCCTTATGAGAATGTAATCAAAACGGAGTACTGCAAACAGGGGCCTGCCTTTGAGGCGGAAATGTTATATATGAATGGATGTATGTATTTATATATGTATGTACCATATGTATGTATGTATACGTACCTCACAGATTTCAGAATTCCAAACCAACGTATTTAACTAACAATCTTCTTAAGAAATCATAATCGTGATTGTACTTTTTATATAAATTTTTCGTGTTTTTACACACAACTTATTATGACATTAGGAATGGAGTACAAAAACTTTTGTGTAGATAAGAACAATGAAAATGCATAAATTCCTCAAACTGGAATACAAAAAAAAAACATTCATTGACAATCATAATTGCCAAGAACTGCCAATTCATAATTTTAATTACCGTTGCTGGGTTTGCATGCTTTTTTAAATAACAATGACAGAATAATTTTTTTAAGTGTAAGATGATGTAACTACTGGAATCAGCAGATGCGTGAAATGACTTTCGCATTTGCCTTTAACAGCTCAGTACCACTGCGCCACAGCGTAGAGTCATTCCTCAAAGCGCACATGCAAGAAAAATTTTGCGAAAAGAAAATTCTTTCACGCGCAAAACACAAATCGAATTACGAAGTCATTAAGACAAACAGCTGGAGAGGAAGAGAGAGAGAGAGAGAGAGAGAGAGAAATTGCAGGAAGAAAGGCTGCACGCTTGCCATGCAAACAGCTACGGGCACTTATACATACATACCCTCATACAAATATGCATACATACAAAGAACCACACAAAGTATATAAATGTACAAATAAGCACATTTAGGTACTTATGTCATTCCTGTGCTTTATGCTGGTTTTCAACTGGCACTCGAATGCCAATAAAGGAAATTATTAAAAAGAAAAAAACATTAAGAATTCCACCTTATTACGCTACAGTTGATGTTTTCATACCCAACGCATAGATGCATAAGGGTATTAGGGCATGCCAGTCAACCGGGATGTAAGTCCATGAATTTTCCAAAATTTAGCTCTCTACACTCCCTGACTCAAAAATTAACGCCTCAAAGTTCGTCTCCAAAATAGAGCGAGACTATATGAAGCCCAAGCAATTCCTGAGATAACGACTAAAGACAAGCTTAGCTTAGAGATATAAAATTTACTTGATACGTACAATCCGGTTCACTTGATTAGAGGAAACAATTTTTATGGAAGAAAATGATTATTAAGACAACCGTATTTGATCTAGTAACACAAGGGTTTCTGATGATAAGTGAGGACTGTACTCATGCATCAAAATATTATTCCTCCTAACGGTATTTGGCAGCAGTAAAATTTTAGCAGTTGTATTATGCTGCAGTTGTGGAATGTTCACCATTTGTTTATTTCCTATTTAATTTTAATAATTTCTCTATTCATATTTTTTAATATTTCATTCTTCATAAAAATACAATTTTCAAACTTTGAAAAGCAAAACATTAAAAAAAACTGGAAAAATTTTCATAAAACTTTTTTCGAATAGGCAATTTGATTTTAGTATACTAATAAAGTGTAAATTCCAAGTTGAGCAAAAATCGCGCTGATTAAATTAGCTTTTTTGTTTTGCTGACTTTGTGACGTTTTTTCTTCCACACACAAAATTTCGAGCATTCGTCCTAATGCCGTGGTTATAAATATTGTAATATCAGATCAGTCCATAAGTTCGTGCGTATTTTACCCATAATTTGACTTTTGTACGATTTTTGCATACACAAAATTGTATATAACGGAACTATATATTTATATTTTCTTTGATATATTGTGCATTCAACAAGTGATTTTAATCACACGCGAAGAATAGAAGCACGTGTTGTTAAAATATAAAATGGGATCTTCGAACGCGTAAGAGGCATATTTTGTATTTTTTTATAAAAGTGGAAAAAATGCAACAACTGCTCCTGCAGAAATAAACACCGTTCACGGATAGGATACCGTGAGTGTAAGGACTGCGCCAAAGTGGTTTTCAAAATTCCGAAGTGGTTACTGCGACGTGGAGGATGCCCCGCGCGCTGGTCGTCCTGAAGTCTTTAAGTCCGACGTCTTGCTCGAACTCGTGGAAGCTGAGCCAAATTTGACAGTCGACATGATAGCTCAGAGGTTAAATTCATTGCATGGAACAGTTCATAGGCACCTGGCTGAATTGGGAAAGGTTTTAAAGCTGGGAAAATGGGTTCCGCGTAGACTTTCCGTCGCCAACCTTCAGCAGAGAGTGAATGTGTATTTTCAGCTGCTGCAACGGCTTGAAAATGAAAGTGTTTTGAACCGTATCGTTAGTGGTGATGAAAAATTGGTCCTTAACAATAATCCTGTTCGCAAACGCCAATGGTTAGATAAAGATGAAACACCAGAACCGACCCCTTGAGATGGCCTTCACCCCAAGAAGATTCTCCTGTCCTGACGATAGCTGCTGATTATTATTCCCATCAGCTATCAAACCTGAATGAGGCACTTAAAAAAATCGACCGTCTTTAGAGAATAGACGCAAAGTTTTGCTTCACCACGACAACGCAAGACCTCATACCGCAAGGCAAGCATTAGGCAAGGCGAACGAGCTCGGATGGGAGCTAATGCCGCTTCCATCATACCCTCCGGATATTGCAGCTTGTGATTATCATCTTTTCCGTGGACTTCAATCCCATATGAGTAACAAGAACTACTCCTATCGAAGTGTATTTTGGCTCCAAGAACAAACAATTTTTTGAGCAGGGAATTAAAAATTTGCCTAAACATTGGGAAGACATTGTAAATAAGGAAGGAAAATATATTTTTGATTAATAAATACTTTAAATGCCTTTTTTATTAATTTTAAAACCACCTTTAAAAAAACGAAAGAACTTATGGACTGACCTGATACTTAACGCAGTGTATAAATAATTAGGGACGTACGTTATTGCCTCGCACATCTTTTATTGGGTATTCGGGCGAACTTCATTTAAAATTTCGGAAATCCTTTATAACAATTTTATAATAAATTTCATAATTTGATATCTCACTAAATTTGGCTTCGTACGAGGCCAACCAAATGGTGTTGGATTCATAAAAGACATTGAGTTGTCAGGGAGATCATTATTGAAAACCCAAGCATCAACATACATTTAAGCTTTAATTAAAAAGAAAAGTAAAGAGTGTGAGTGCGAAAACGGGAAGTGAAGGTCATATACTCCAATTCTTCAAACTTGCATGACTCTATAATAAACTTTACAATATTTTAGAGCGATAGAGAATCAAGCTGACTGACCAAAGCATCTCCTTAGAATGTCGAACAAAAACAGAAAATACAATAATACTTAAATTTTTCATTCATTCGAGTTGTTGATGATGCCTATGGTAGCTAAATGTCGGTCTCATGGGTTGTATTTTGCGTTCTCACCAGCAATCGGAGCCCAATTCTTCCAGGAATTTCATTACCACTATCGCCCTACAGTGTAACGCGTGCGGCTGAAAATATTATAAGTAGTAAAAGTCAAAGTGATAATATTTGGTTGAGGACCGATGACAAATACTCTAATATTATATAAAGACAGCTGAATGATTTTGCACAAATTTATCTTTCCAATATAAAAATTCGCTTCCAAAAGGATTTCAAAGTAGAGTTTAAAGAAAATATTTGTTTTTAAAAAATGTCCTTGTTTTGTAACTTGTTCTTAGAAAGCCATAATTTTCTGATTTATGAAGAAAGTTCCTTTATTTTTTCTGTAATCAACTCGACATATAAGTATTTAGCCTTTGATTGCTTTTTCTCAAATTCATGAATGTTATGAATACAAAGAGCGTTAAGTGTAAGTAAAGGCAAATGAAAACTATGGCCATACACAACGTTTCACTAACATCCCTGCATGAAATACCAAAATGATGGACAACGGTTTTCCTAATATCGGCGCCCCTCGATGGACAACGGCAAAAATCTCCTCATAAGAAATATCTACCATTCGAAATCTCGGCTTGAAGCTGTAGATACCTCCATTTGTGGAGCAACAAAAAGGCGCATGCCACAAACAGGAGGAGGAGTCAAACACCGAAAAAGGGTGTAAGCACCAAATATTATATGGAGACGACAGTTCGATCATCCTATTTAAAAAACACTTAATTGCTCAAAAGATTTTGAGACTGTAGCAAATTGCCTGGTGTGTTTTTTAAATGAAGTCCCGATTCCACCTAACAGGCCTTTCAAAATCTAGACGTGAAGACTAAAGTTACCTGGTACCCACAAAAGTTCAATCTACATTTTGGATATATGCCAGTGATTTTTCAATCGATCTTGGCAATGGCGAGCGTAAAGGAGTCTGCTATGTGAAAAACGGAAACTTTGCAATTGACATACGAAAAATTTTTTAGTGGTCGATAATTAGTTCTCTATTAGATGATTTATTTAAAAAAATGTTTCCTTTCTTTATTTTAAAAGATACATTTAAGGGATTAGAGGTAGTCAGAGACCCGAAAGAATGATGATTTTCAATAATTTTGAAAAAAAATCCTTCGATCAGGCACCAGATTTTTATGTTTTTAAAAATCAGTATAAATTTAGATTTCAACCAAATCATTTTTAAGTTACCGTGATCACCAGTTCAAAAAACATAGTTTGGAGAAAAACGCATTTAAGGGGGGAGCCTGGTTTATAAGGTCAAAAAAATATTTTTTTTTTTTTTTTGTTTTAAGCGATTCCTAATATATTTCAGAATATTCACACAAAGTTACACAGCCTAATTCTCAATATTTCCGTAGATACAAAGCCAAAGGTAGGCGAGCGTTAGGTAGTTACGCTGTGACCGGACAGCTATAGTACGAGTACAAACTTTATCTTCTTTTCTCGACTTTTCACTTTTATGATTTCTTTGAATTGGCGTACATGAATGAAAAAAAAACGAATGAACCTTTTGAAATGAATCATAGCTTGTTCCCTTCAGTATTAAATTCTCTTCTATTTGAACTAACAAAATAGATAAAAAAAAATTTTCAAGATTTTTATACCAAGTTGAAGTGAATTTTTTTTTTTATAGAAAGACATTTTTTTCTTTAAAACCTCCAAAAAGTTGAAATTTTTGAATTTCTCTCAGTTTTCTTAGTTCATCTAGAATAAAAAATCATGGTAATTAGAAATCCATTTGAATTTTTTGCTTTAGATAATAATTACGAGCTGTATCTTGTACGCCAGTTGGAAACTCCAGCGTTGCAGCGCTCTACTAATTTCTATGTTAAACATTTTTTTCAACTTAATATATTTTAACCAGTACAAAAAGTTTTTATACTTTTGATAGAAAAAACTTTGCAGTGCTAAATTAATTTTTTCCTTAAAAAAAAAATCGCAAAGAGATGCAATTTTTAGACCTCATAAACCAGGCTCCCCCTTTAAAGTTTTGCTATCGAGCACCGGAGCACCCGAATGGCCGTTGTTAATTCTTGAATAACTCGAAAAGGTTTTGTCGGATTCACTTCACATTTTCTCACAATATTTTCAAGGTATTATACTTAAAGAAAATGCAAAAACAGAATCCAATTTTTTGAAAATTCTGATTACCCCTAACTAACTAAAAACTGATACACTTAAAAATTGGTGGTTTTTAGTCTTCGCCAATTAGTTCCCTATTAGATGATTTATTTAAAAACTCTTTTCACACTTTTCATTTTAAGCGATGTGCTTAAAAATTGGTGCCTAAATACCTAGCACTGGGATATGCGAAAACTTATAAATTTTTATATACTGTTTAAAATGCCATTCAAAAATGTCGATAACTCGGAAATGACAAAGTTCTAGTAAATATGTGCTTTGGGTATACAAAGTTCAGGCAACCCCAGTTTATGTTTTATATCTTCTGTTTTTTCATTTGCTGTTGCATATAAAAAAATAACATTCAACTGGATTCTAACACATTTAAGCGAAAATAATTCAAAACGTCAGTAAACAACAAAAAATATGTAAGTATATATGCAGGTTTGCGCTTCAATTCCGAGCGATTGATAAAAGTAGATAAACGCAACTTTGCGGTAGCTTCCTGAGGGGTAAGATGGCTGAAGCGTAAGGTAAAGACAACAAACCACAAGCCGCTTATGCGCTCCATTAGACATGACGCACTGGCAGGTTGCAGCGTAAAGCGAACTCACGCATCGTTGCAATGACTGTGCGTTTAACCGTGTTTCAGCTATGCGTGGGGAAGAGTGCCAGTAATGTGAGATTAGCGATGGCCCTGGGCACACATGATTGCATGGCTATTTTCTACCATGAGAGTGTGAAAAGTACAAATTGCGTGATTATAGAACAATTTCTTAAACGCCTTTAATTATGCTATCAAAACTGCGGGTACTTGAAATTTTTTAAATTTATGTTTTTGTACCACTTTCCTGCTTCAAAAACCAAATATGTAGATTTTTTGGCCAAAAAAAATGGGGTTTTTCTGCTTACTAAAGACTCTCAAAGTTTAAAATATATTTTCAGCAAGTTGATTAAGGTTTTGATAATTTAGGGTCAACGCAGCCCACTGCCAGGGCTATGCGCTCTAGATGAAGAATTTTCCAAAACCTAAGCTATTTTGCAATGCATTCGGGTCACAATTTTAAAGCTTCCTTATTGTGTCGTGGAATATTACTATTGTTAATTAACACCACGCAAATTTGTGTGTCTCTGGTCAACTTATGTGCTACATCCACAAATAATAGCAGAGGCTTCTGTTGAATATGCTCTAACTGATGGAACATACCACACATGGCTTAACGTATTTAGAAGTACTGGCTTTGGTGTGAGAGAAAATGAACGTATTTCCTGGGCAATCGAACTATTGTGAAGTTGCAGAACCGCTGTGCACTATATGCACTTGATCACTGATGTGGTCTACTATGCTTGATCGCGAGCCTATAATTTAAAGCTACTCATGAATTTGAACACTTATACCGGCTCTCTGATCCAAATTACCAATGGATTTAGAGTCATATCAAATAGGTGAGTGAATCCTTTTCTTGCGAGAGCTGCACTTTCGCTGAGGATGTGCTACGGAGTGATCTTCTTATCCAGTTTGCAAAGATACCAGATGCTTTTTCTACTAACTGTAGTTTTCCGAAATTATACCTAAAGATGAAATGTTTTTGTAGTATTCAGTGAGAGTTCGTAGGTCCTCTTTATACATATTTACGAGCCTTATTGACGCTTGTCTTGAAGGAAGGGTAAAATACTCTGCTTGCCTCTGTCCCAAACATTCCCTTCAGTGTGGTATGGACTCCCCGCCTTCCCGGCCGTAAATTATTTTCTTTGATAAGTTCGCAGAAGGATTTTGGTGCTTGGAATTTTAATGTACCGCCTCATTTTGCTAAGCAGTCAGCCTGCTCATTTACGCCATGATCTTCAGTTCCTGGTACCCAGCCCAGCTAGATGGTATTCTCCGTCCTCAGGGTATTGAGAATCGGAGGTATTGCCTACAAATAAACTTTGCCAAACCCAGAAATAGCCTGATTGTTACACAGTAATTTATTTCGTATTGATTGAAATTACTAGAAATTATTCAAAGATAAGAAAAATGGGAGCCATAGGAATTAAAGCCGAGAGATGTGGAAATGCATAGTAGTCGTGTTTCTAAACCATTTCGGCCTCTTTTGATGCACACTTAAATACTTGAGTATGCACAAATTTACTTATTATTTACGGTGTAGATTAGCGAAAGCTATATAAAGTGGCCATCAAAGAAACCGACTAAGAAAATTTTGATTTCGTATCATCTCCTCGTGTGTTTTGACACTGGTAATGATGCTATCGATAGGGTTTTTTGCCCAGAGCAAATATTTATTTGCATTGCAAAACTGCTTTTGCCAAAAATTTTGTATTCTCGGTACAAACCGCACGTCAATTCGGCTCCTCATCAAATCATGGTGCGTAAGGCTCAGCACGATACCAGAGCCGACCGATATGTAAACACAGAAAAGTATCTCTTTAATGCTCAACCGACAATTATTGTTATTTTCTATGGTTTCAGGGAGGCACAAAGGGCCACTCACAAAGGACTTCTGCAATATTAGAGGACAATTTTTTCAATTTTTCGCCAGTCGAATTCAGGCAAATCTTCAATCGTCGTGGCTATAAAAAAAATTGGAGAACACACCAAATGAAGGCTTATATAAAAAGTTATTGTCCACAGAAGTTATTGAGGGCAGATTGGGCTCAAAAGTAACATTTCAACAATTGATAGATATGCCTAGCTAAAAAATCATTGTGCCGTTGACTTTTGGAAGAGGAAATGTATAAACATAAATTAGTTTTTTTGACTTGAAAAAATAATGCTAAGAAACCGAATAAATTTGAGAAAAATGTTCACTACTGAATGTGATTAATCTTTTTGACTACTCGTATTGTATTCCTAAGTATTCTGAAAACATCAACTCATGTTTCATCTTGTCGAGTATTTTGATACGCTTCCGCTAATTTACTCCCCTACCTTTGCTCCCTGGCTGCTCGCTGTGTTTCCCCCATCAAAACCTTATGTCGCTCGTCAAATGTGGCGGAAATGTGCGGGTGATGCCTCTTGTCTGCACCAACAATCATTACAAAAAGTAACAGAAATTTCGTTTATGCGACTTGCTTAAGAATCGTAATATGACGGCATTTTGTCAATAAACTCGTCAAGGCGAAAAATGAATACCAAATGAAATTTGAAAAATAAGCACATTAGTGTTTTTTTATTTAGCGCGAAATTCGTGGAATTGTTTTTTTTTTGCTCCACTTCCGAGTATAATTTTTGCCACAAGTCAAGCAATTCACGCCATAATAAGCACCTATAAGTATGCTTCATATCGTTTCGAAAGCACATGTATTTGAGCGTAGCAAATTCAATTTCATCGTAGTTGACTGCAAAAGTTAAGAAATATTATAAATTTTTGAAGAGAGGGGGCGTTCAAGAAGCATCAGAATTGTCTTGTATACAAATGGAAGAGCAGAGAGAGTAAAATGCGGCGTAGATTCATATTTTAAAGATCTACTTTCTTAAATTGCATATTTTCGATATGAATCGAAACATAATGAAATGTATGCCGATTGGACGCAATACCGATGCTTTATAGTATATTCTAATAAATTTAATGAAATCCATTCTTATCTGAGGTATTAAGTGAGAAAAAAGGTTCAGTATTACTAGCGGAGGTGTATGCTGTTCAAGAAGTAATTAACTTTGTTGTGGAAAACGGATGGAGAAGCAGATCTAGATGTGTCTGCAGCGACAGCCAATCTGCGGTCATGACCTTACACAGAACCACAACCACTTCAAGGGTAGTCGAGTCCTGTAAATCCAGGCTGAACTATGTCGGTAGACATAATAGCCTGATGCTAACGTGGGTCTCGGTACACGTGGGTATCGCGGGTAACGAGATCTCTGACTCTTTAGCCAGAATGTGCTCTGAGGCCAACTTCCTTCTGCACCCATGTTGGCCACGGTTATCAAACGGGTTACTCTAACCTACAAGCGAGCTTGGCAGGCTGAGAGAGAGTGCAGTACAGTGGATTTAATTGTGTCTGAGTGCTGTACATGCTAGTCTGTCCCGACAAAAAAAAAAAAAAAAAAAAACTGGAAAACTCAACAGTTTTATCTTGCCTCTGCACATACATAGATGGCGTACTTTTATATTACCGAAAATAACACAACTTCTTTTCCAACAAAGCCTACAGACTGTCTAAAATAATCATCCTCCTCCGCAAAGTTTAACGGATGTTTAGTCCAATATTTATGCAATAATTTACTGAAATGTGCTCGATTTTAGTCAAGGACAGCATAAACATTATTTTGCGAAAAGGCTGGAAGACCACAATTTACAGTGGAGACTATTTTTGGCATATGTTCCGTCCTCACAATCGCCCAACAGAGGCCGGAATAAAAAAAATTAATCAAAAAATTGTAGTCGTCTAGCTCGTATACATTAAGCGAAATAGATATGTAAAGGGTTTTCCAATAAGAGGTGTTACTCTCGTAAAATATCAATAGTTTCGTTGCTTGTGTGGCACGTAGCGCTGTCTCTTTCAAAATAAACGTTGTCCAGATAAATACCATCCAATTCCGACCATTAAAAATGGTTAATTATCTCTCGATAGCGCAATCCATTCACCGTAACTGTTGCTCCAGCTTCATTTTCGAAAAAGTAAGGCCCAATGACTCCGCCGGACCATAAACCGCACCAAACAGTCACACGTTGAGGATAGGGAGGCTTTTCAACAATAAGTCTAGGATTTTCTGAGCCCCAGATTCGACAATTTTGCTTGTTGACGAAGCCACCGAGGGGAAAATGGGTCTCATCACTCAATATGATTTTTCGATGGAATTCCGGATCATTTTCATGCATGTCAACGAGCCAATCAGCAAAGACACGACGTTGTTGATGATCGGCCGGCTTGAGTTCTTGTATTAACTGGACTTTATAAGCCTTAAGACCCAAATATTTATGAAAAATTTGGTGTAATGACGTTTATGGAATGAATAATTCCAAAGAACGCCGAGGAATGGACAAACCCGGGTTTTCTTCAACACTTTCGGCTACAACAGCAATATTTTTTACTGTTCTTGCGCGACGTACATGGGTTTTATTTTTCACATCGCTGACTTGTCCCAACAAGTCGAATTTTTCCACCAATTTCTGTATTGCAGTCCGACAAGCTGCTTCACGATGACCCACAAATGCTCGAGTCTTACGAACCGTCTCTGCCAAATTTTCACCATTTTTCTAGTGCATTTTAATAATTTCAATGCGTTGTTTAAGAGTGTATCCTTCCATTTTTATTAATGGCGTATTTTCTACTTGTCAAATATCGAAAAATGACAGCTTTAAAAGTGACATCTACCTAAATATCGGGCTATTCAAAATAACACCTGTTATTGGAGAACCCTTTATATGGGGAAAATCAGCACCATAATTTTTCTTCTAAAATAATATTTTCTGAGTTGCTTTCTAATGCATTTACATATGTGGACGAAATAGCGCAGGTTTTAAATTATTTTGCCTTTTGCTGCAAGTCCGATTGAACATTGCTTGAAATTTGAGTTTCTTCACGGAAATATTTATAAGACACTAGTTTGTTAAGATTTTATTTCTTGTGGTGACAATTGCGTAATATTTTTATAAACATTTCACAAATAAAAAGCTCCCATAAAGTAAATTGAGTAGTTTCCTTTAGTAAATAAATAATTTTCATGCGGGGAAAATAATATTTTAGGGCATTATGCCATGCGGAACGCAGCTATGAAACTAGGAGCACCCTAGTTTTCTAGAGTATAACGAGTCGGGAGTCACAGCTCGAAAAATAGTGCTAAAAGTAAGTCGAAATAAAAATACCATCCACAACTTTTCAAATATCCTGATGGATATGAAAAAAATTGTTTGAATTTTTTCATATCCATCCAAAGCCTAAGATTGACGACAGGTGTAAGAGGGAGAGAGAGGGACGGTTGTCACGTTGTCACCACAATCATAAGTTCTGAGATGATGAATGGCAATCCAAAATTGTTAGCGATAAAAAAAATTGAGCGCAATGGTCCTGATGGTTGTCAGAAGTATTGGAGAGATACTCGTGAGCCTCGACAAACGGGTCACTCCCGAAATTTTCCGGTGGCTCTCTTGTGACCTGAGGTGCTTTTAGCTACCTAAAATGAAGTTGAGGCCTTCGGTATTGTTTTACTGAACTATGCCGAAAAATTTCACGGTGAGTCTTTGACGTATCAACAGGGCAATGTTCCATTCCACAACACTAGGCGTACAACGGAGTTTTTCGCGTCGAAAAATATTTCTGTGCTGAAGTGGACCGCAGTTAGCGCAGACCTAAATCCTATGGAGAACCCCTGGAGCTTTCTTAGCAAGCAAGTTCATAAAGGCGGATGCCAGTTTAATAGCTTATTGCACTTTAAAAAGCTTTTCAAGAAGACTGTTCAAAATACGTCCTGAGTGTCCTTCACTCACTCGTAAATTCAATGGGCAGAACAACTACTATCAGTTACAATAAATAACGGAGAACATGAAAGCTATTCAATATTTTTTTTTTTATATTGTTTTCTTAAGATTTAATTTAATATTTGTTCCATATATAGTTTCTATTTCCTATTATGTCTTTGAAAATTGTTAAATTTTTAGAATAAAGGACTGAAATAAATCCTTCAACATATTTTATTCTTACGTTTGTTTTCTATCCGCATGCCTAGAGTTAAAAACAAATTTAGCTCCGATTATTTTATTACAAAAAACCAAAAAAATAATTATTCAGTGTCCCATTTCGGTTAGTGCAGTTTCATCCCGGCGGATTATTTTGAAAATATTTTTGCTGTCAGGAAAAGCATTGAAGGGGGCTTAAGCTTTCAATTGAGTAGCGAACAACCTAATGTTGATAGTACAGATATTGACGGTATGTGGTATGCAGTTTTAAAGAGAAGGGACCGACTAATTAAAATTTACAATTTTCCTCTCCAAAAGTAATATATTGCTCCCAATTTTTCGCTAAATCCCTTTGAATGTAGGTGATGAGGATGGTTTTATGATCACAGTTCATTTTGTCCGCCAATTCACGACTGGTTTGGCGACCGTTCTTCTTCAAAAGTGATTTGAGATGTCCTTAATCGAATTCAGAAGGCCTTCCGCTGCGGGTCTTGTCATCAACGGCAAAGTTGCCATTTTTGAACTTTGCAAATCATTTCTCCATAGACGTCGCAAATGTCCCAGGGTGCTTTGGCAACTTTTTTACCTAGATTAAAAGCAAAGAAGAGCAGGTGCCAGAAATGTTGATACCATTTCTAAGCCTTAAGACTAATAGAAAATAAATAACTCAAAAATACAATTAAAGTAGTTTTGTAGAGCAGAAAGAGTTCTATCGAATGAATACTTGCTCTTTGCTGTTCCAAACAGCGAACAAATCATTGTAAAATAAAAGAAAATACAAAAACGTTATGAAGTTCATCTCCCTACGCAATGGCAGGTGATGTATTAAATTTTTCTGTATTATGGGCTCTTTTTCTTTATATGAAAATATTTAGGAATTTCTACTATAGGAAGAAAATAGGTACTTATACAGACTGACCCATTTTAATCACATTAGCAATTTTTATAGTTTACTTAATATACTCAAGTCCACAAATACAATATGTACACCAATTTTTAGAAGAATTAACAACAACGTCTAAACACTCCTCTGTAAGTTTGCATGCGGATACCATTTATCATTCACGAATTGTAAACCCTCTGATTCATATAGATATAAATACATGGATAATAAATTCCCATTGAAGTTATGTTTTAAATTTTAGTTTAAATACAAAACTGGAACTTGAAATACTATTTGTTTTTCAAAATTATATAACGCAGCAAAGGCACAATAAATCGAAAAATAATAACAAAAGTAAATACCCACACGCTAGTTTGTATATATGAATTTGTGTGTATATATCCATCTGTGTGAAAGCTGGACGAAAGCCAGAATGTCTTGTTCAAACTGAATTCCTAAATATTCATTCGAGTATCAGCAACAAATCAAAGAACAACTATGTATGTGTGTGTGTATGTATGTAATTGAGATACACACATGCACATGTATTTGCGTATAATCATTCCATTCAGGCAAATCCATACACATTAGGGTTTCAATGTCAAAAACAAAAGCTCAAAAAGCCGCTGCTGCCCTTGCAGTCTGCTACCTTTCACTCAGAATGCGCAATATATTTAGTTGCCTGGTGCGTGCATACCAGCTGTCACACCGCGTCCCCTGATCGCCTGCTCAAGTGGTGTGGCTGCCACCGACACATTTTACTCTTTGAGGTATTCAAGAAGGGTTTACTTATGGTTTTTGTTTTTGATTTTATATCTTTTGATTTCCTTGCGTGGCTTGCTTGAATTTCACTTATGCCTTTTAATATATGTAATTTGTGGCAACACTATGCTAAACGCTTTTGACAATGATGAATGGGCTGTCATCAATGACATAAGGGAGGTATTGAAAAGAAATTTAGTACGAGAAGTGAGGGGTCAGGGCGAACATCAAAAGGACATGTGAGGCAAAGAATTTTATTGTGAATTGTAGTGTACTTCATGTAATGTGATATAGGTGATTTTTTATCCCCTCTCATTTGTTCCCTTTGCCTTTTGTAAACCATTTATGCGGCTAATAAGGCAGTAAGCGAGTGTGTCATTCATGCCTTGATTCAGTCATACAATACTTTGTACATACGTACACACATACATACTGGTGTTTGCTATTCAGCCTAGTGAATGTGACGTGGAAAGAAAGGATTATAGGTTGATGTATGCTTTAATAAGTTTGAGTACCAGCTCTTGGAGGTTGCCAAATTGGTTTTGTTTATCAATAAAAAGATTTTCTTTGGTTCTTAAATCGCAGTGATAAGTTAAGCTGATGAAATTCTCAAGCAGCTCATTGTTTCATAGTAAGGACTTTGCGCCTCCCTTTTGAACATTTCGTAGGTTAGTCTCACAGAGCTTGTCAGTGTCAAAATGTATATATTATTTGTTTTTTTTTTCGTAGAGATAAATTAGCTTTGTAGTTTATAAGAGCGATTTCATGTCAAGTTATTTAATTTTGGGATATTGTCGGAAATTTCTTTGAAAATTGGTTTATTTGAAGGTTTGACAATGATATGAAGTAACTAATAGGTCTATTTATAAGTTCGTGCGGTTTTACAACAGATGGCGTAACTTGATTATTATTCCATCGATCCACATTTCCAAACATTCATTGGAGAGCTACTGTCGTAAGGCACAAACGTCAGTATAAGTTTTTTATTTGAAGCGTAAACAACAATATTTTTACCACACTTGAAAATGTCGAATTTCGTGCCAAATAATGTGTTTTTGCGGGGAATTCTTCTTCATTATTTTAATATGAAGAAAAAAGCAGCCGAAAGTCATCGTATCTTGGTGGAAGTTTATGGTGAGCATGCTCTATCTGAGCGAACGTGCCAGAAGTGGTTTGCACGCTTTAAAAGTGGTGATTTTGGCTTGGAAGACGAAGAACGCGAGGGTGCGCCGCCAAAGTTCATGGATACCGAATTGGAGGAATTGCTCGATCAAGATCCGGCTCAAACGCAAGAAGAGGTTGCAAAAACTTTGGGAGTTGATCAATCAACCATTTCCAAACGTTTAAAAGCCATGGGAATGATCCGAAAGGTAGGCCATTGGGTGCCGTATGAATTGAAGCCAAGAGACGTTGAACGCCGTTTTATGGCATGCGAACAACTGCTTCAACGGCACAAAAGAAAGGGTTTTTTGCATCGAATTGTGACTGGCGATGAAAAGTGGGTCCATTACGACAATCCAAAACGTCGGGCAACGTATGGATACCCTGGCCATGCTTCAACATCGACGTCGGCGCAGAATATTCATGGCCTGAAGGTTATGCTGTGTATCTGGTGGGACCAGCTGGGTGTTGTGTATTATGAGCTACTGAAACCGAATGAAACGATTACGGGGGATGTCTACCGACGACAATTGATGCGTTTGAGCCGAGCACTGCGAGAAAAACGGCCGCAATACGCCGATAGACACGACAAAGTTATTTTGCAACATGACAATGCTCGGCCACATGTTGCACAAGTGGTCAAAACATACTTAGAAACTCTCAAATGGGATGTCCTACCCCACCCGCCGTATAGTCCAGACCTTGCGCCATCCGATTACTATCTCTTCCGATCGATGCAACATGGCCTGGCTGACCAGCACTTCCGTAATTACGATGAAGTCAAAAAATGGATCGATTCGTGGATTGCGGCAAAACCGACCGAATTTTTCACAAAGGGAATCCGTGAATTGCCAGAAAGATGGGAAAAAGTAGTAGTAAGCGATGGACAATATTTTGAATATTAAATTTGTAACCATTTTACGTCAATAAAGTTTCAAATTTCGAAAAAAAACCGCACGAACTTATTCATAGTCCTATTAAAAAAATAAGTTTTGAATTAGGTTTAATAGATTTGAGATTTATTCAATGTTGATATTTTTTACAGTGAAATATTTTCGGTTTTTTTAACATTTTAAAGATTTTTTCATATTTTGGGTTTTTTAACATTTTTATATAATTTTTATATATTTTCGGTTTTTTTTAAATATTTTAATGTTTTTGAGGATACATTTTTTTTTTTGAAAAAGATTTTTATATATTTTGTTACCGATTTTTTGAGAAAAATGCATTTTTGTAAAATTTGAAATTTTATTTTTTTCTTCAACTTTTTTTTTTATTTTGTGCGTTAGAATATTCTTTTGCAAAAAAATTTGTTTCGAAAAATATTTTAAACCGAATATTTTCGGTTCTTTTTAACATTTTTATAATGTTTTTTTTTATAATATATTTTCGGTTTTTTTTATAATATATATTATTTTAATTTTTTTAGGATAAAATGTTCTAAAAATTTTTTTTAGAAAACATTTTTATATATTTTGTTACCGACTTTGAGAAAAATGCTGTAAAATTAAAATTTTTTTTTTTGAAATTTTTTCAGAATTTTTTTATTTTTATTATTTGTGAAAAACTCCCACACTTAGATCTTTTTCTAACTTTTTCGATTAATAGCTTCGTCAGACGAGTATCATGCACCTTCTTAAGCTCTCGACCACCGAATGCCGTAATCGGAGTTCAACCACAACCAACAGTAGATGGAGCGCTCCAGCTTCCCCGTGAGACCCGCGTACCTCTAGCACAATTACGCTCTGGATATTGCAGCAGGTTAAACTACTACTTATCCAGAATTGACCCCGACATACCAAACACATGTCCGGCATGTGAAGGCATCCCGCACGATACTAACCACATTTTCACATGTCCCTTAAAACCCATTCATCTAACACCCCTCTCCCTCTGGACGCAACCTGTCGAAACAGCATGTTTCCTGGGCCTACCTTTAGATGAGCTAGACGAAGGTGACCGGTGATATACACTACACTGGCAGGGCTTCTATTACTGGTACAACAACAAAAACCAATATCATGCACTGATTTTCAAAAGAATTGGCGATAAGTCCAAAATACTTGGATCGTTTGGCTTGGAATCGCTCGTAAATTACTAACTTATTTGTCCTTTTGCTTGACGTTTATAAGCCATTTTGACCGATTTCAAGGCTCACTAGTTTTTTCCTCTTCCTTTGTAGATTGGCACCGTTTGGAAAGTGTATCTCTCTCCACTTACAATCACTTCACAGAAATGGCCGGCATTCACTTCGCATCGATCCCCTCTGAGTTGGGGTAAGTGAGTACATTTGTGTTTAAATTTCATTGCATCCTTCTATTGTCGGCGACATTCCTAACCACTAAAATATAAAACTACGTAAATATTCCCTAGAACCTTCTCTTCTCATTGGATATTGTTTGAATCATTTTGTATTATTGGCAAGAAGTCTTTGGAGAGCCATATTTTATACATATGCATATGGAAATTCAAAGAATCATTATGCATCAAACCAAAATCTTTTGCCATTTGTTTAAAATTATTTGTATTTGGAGAAACCAGCTGTGTATTACAGCGTTCTAGAAAGGATTTACAAAAGACAAAATTCAACATACTTTTCAGAATCACCGAAAGTCGGTGTAGGTGGCTAAAGAAATTCGTGCTGTTTGTGGACCCAATACAGTGCTGAGTGCAACAGGATAATAAAGGTTTCCACAAATGTTGATAAGGTATGGTAATCCAATCGATGACGATGCCGCTAAAATCATGGAAATCGTCTACTAGGATCGGCATGCGAGCTGGAATTGAAACTGAGAATATTAAAGATTGCTAAGATTACATAAAACCGATCTCAGAGAAAAGCTCGTTGTATGAGTGACACACGAATTGATGCCAAATAAATGGTTCGACCTATTGACGTTTTTGCGGAAATTTAACAGAGTCAACCCATTTTTGAAGCGGATGTTGCATGACAGTGACGTCATAGCGATGGGCCACATACGCTAATAACAATCGCGAAGTACCATATCCAAATAAATATTTTTGACGTGGCCCAAATTATTGCCATGTTCAGATTGAAACAGCCGATCAACAAGGAATGACCAGAATTGGCGAATAGAAGATATGTTTTTTTTTCCTCAAGCCAAAAAGTGGCCGGAGAACTTTTATAGGTGACTCTCTCCGATTAACCATACAGTCTCCAATAGGCACCGAGCGATCACTTCCAGAGTTTGACGCAAACCTAACCTCAAGAATGGCCTGTGAAAATGAGATGGTACAATTTTTTTCCAGTAAGAACCAGTACTTCTTCGGTTCGCGTCCGTAATACTTCAACTTCTGTTTTCGTCTTAGGTAGTTTGCGAGTTGTGTCATTAGACGAATGCGTTTTTAGCGATAGCGAACCCTTGTCAAATTAACCAACTGTCTAAGCAAAATTCTAACTCAATACGTTCCACAAAGCCTTCAAAACTTCAATATTAAATTATGCGTTGTCAATTTGTGTGATTTTTGACAGTGTCTTAACTTTTTCATTATCGTTTTTTTTCTTTTCCAACCGGAATTAATTGGTTTTGGCTCATTTAGCGCTTTCGTTACCACTTTTGTGACTTTTGACACTTTTGTAAAATAAATGTTTGCCATTTTAGTCTCCCTGGTCTCCTTCGGGGGTTGAGTGCCTAGCAGTTTTGCTCGACAGCTAATTTGGACAGAACAAATGGTTCATATAATTTTCGGCATCCTAAATGTGATAAAGTGATGGCTCTGAGGAGTCGACTTGAATTTCATTAATTCCAACAAAAGTTTTGATTCATCGGTATGTATGCACGTGGAGTTTTTATTGAAACCGCGGTAGACATGTTGGTTGGTTGACAGAAAGGTTGTCTCAGATGCAGTAAGCCCACCGTTATTCGTCTCAATACTATGATGATAATGAAACCAGGAAAGTTTTTGGGCCGCATCAGCCGAAAATATTTGCTGGAATTGAGCGAAGGCTGTTACCAACCCAAAGCGGAATAATTATGCGGCTAATGTGTATTTAGTGTATTGTTACTGCAAGATAGGCTGTCGTAGCCGAATGGGTTGGTGCGTGATTACCATTCGGAATTCACAGAGAGAACGTTGGTGAGAATCTCGGTGAAACACCAAAATTAAGAAAAACAGTTTTCTTATAGCGGTCACCCCTCGGCAGGCAATGGCAAACCACCGAGTGCATTTCTGCCATGAAAAAGCTCCTCATAAAAAATATCTGTCGCTCGGAGTCGGCTTGAAACTGTAGGTCCCTCCATTTGTGGAACACTATCAAGACGCTCACCACCAATAGGAGGAGGAGCTCGGCCAAACACCCAAAAAGGATGTACGCGCCAATTATATACATACATATGTATATACTGCAAGATATCGGTAAATACATTTATATCTCATTTTCAAACTTAATTTTAAATAATATTCCAGACTTTGTATAAAATTTATTAAAACTCATCAAAATTTCCAACATTTTAATAAGAATTTTTGAAAAACTTTGGAGTATGCAATTTTTAGCCTATTAAATTTTAACCCATCTTCGGCCGCTACAAGAATTCGACATAATTTTTCCATTTCCTTTTTAGTCAGTGTTTATAGAACCATAATCAAGAAAAATAAAAAAAAAAAAAAGAATTCTGACCTTCGGTATTTTAGATATGGACTGGTCGAAAAATCGACCGCTGGCCAAAAACCGTCAAATATATTAAAAACAAAAAAGTTTATGAAAAAAATTTAGCACACGAAGTCAATTTATTTCATTTTATTTCAAATACAAATATTTTTTTGTTGTTTTATTGATAGAAAAGTCAGCTTACAAATTTTTATGATAATCATCCAAACATTTAGTATGTAAATGAATATTGCATTTTTTGCAAGTAAAAATAGTATGTTTCTTGCAAAATTTACACCGCCGAAATTTGTTTTCAATGCTTCTCATGACGGCGTGCACCCTTTCATTGATCCGAGGAAGGTTCGATGGACCTTAATCTCCATGTTCGTTTTCATACTCGTCCTCGTCCTCGAAATTCAATAATTCTGTTGTGACTTTGGAACGAAAATCATTTTGTGACAGTGGTTTTATCTTTTCAATTTTTGCCATCATACAATGAAGTTTCTATGCATTGACCATTGCGTTTCAAAGAGCATTTGTCCATATTGGCCACCACCATTTTTTTCCTCTCATACATATTCTATAATTTGCCACCGCATTGTCATGGAGATCCACACCGCCCATGCCATGATTATACTCTTGAATAACTTTTGGCTGCGGGATAGTGATAGTTTGTTTTTTCTTCCGACAATATCTTTTAGTGATAATAATTGGATTGACTGTGGAGTTATTAGTTATAACATTGACTACAGCATTATCATTCCACCAAACAGTCAATATTTTTTGCTGATGATCAAGTAGTTGGTCAAATGTTCCTCGTATTTCTTTTTTTAAATTTCTCAAAGGAGAATCGCCCATTCTATTTTCGCGTATAGTACCAGTAGCAAGAAATCGACGTTCTTTCAGAAGGCACATTAGATGGTATGAAGAGAAAAAATTATCAAAGAAAATGATGTGGCATTCAGGGTCAGATACGTTAGCAAGCAAATCTAAGACTGTTTGTGCGCCTAGACCAATAGTTTTATCATGAGAGGTTGCTGCTCCCCCGTACAATGAACTAGAAAATAAGTGCCCGCTTTCAGAGCATAAGTAACATGTTTTAAACCCAAACCGAATTGGATTTCCCTTCATAAACATTTTGCAGGAGTGGCGTCCATAGTATGGAATCATCTGTTCGTCTATAGAGAGATTATGGCTAAAGACTCCAAACTGCATAAACTTTTTGTTGAGAGCGTCAGTAATAGGACGAACCTTCGCAAAACGGTCTGCTGCGTTTAAATTCGTGTTGTCAGCGAGATGGAAAAACTGCTTAATTTTTTTAAACCGATTACGACTCATAGCCTGCTTCACAATAGGAACCCCCATGTCTGGTCGAACAGGCCAGTAGTGGTCATTGTGTGGCAAAGTATGGTACCCCGATAGGTACAATATTCCAATCTTAGCGGAATGCCAAGATTCCACCGCTGCATCCCTTTTAGGATAGTTCCGCCCTAGTTCAATATTTAACGAATGAGAACTAGTTCGATTTGTAGGTATTTTCTAATAGTCGCGTACCATCCAATATAGGGCAGTTTCGATTTTGGAGGTAAGGTACTAGTGCTGAACTAGAATTTTGGTTCACTAGTAGTGATTTTCCCTGCAGGGGTAGTACCTTTCCTATACCACAAAGATACCCACTTCCATCTCTTTCAATAAGAAAAAAATATTGCTAGATTTTGTTCTATCCTACATGACAGTTCCTGGCCAGCGGTCGGTTTCTCGACCACTAAAGTTTACGTCCATGAAACAGTAAAAATTATTGCAATATCGATATGTTACTTTTTTGATTCTCTTAATTTCATCTTTTCTCTTCACAATAAATTAGTAACAATCATTTGTTTTGTTTGTCTTTCATTATTTTTTCATCTGCACAAAAAACACGTAAAAATAGTGATAATTTCATTCTTTTACAAAAATCTGCCCTGAACCTTTTTTTCTTAAAAAATTATGCTCTAGAAATTAACTAAATTCCAAATTTAAAACTTGTGAAAACTGATCAATAAATTTACATTTAGTTTCTGAGATATTGGAGTCCGAAGTTGGTGGTCGAAAAATCGACCAGCTGCCGAAAATGGGTTAATGCAATGAAGAGAAGTGTCTTAAAAATCGCGTTGGTATAATTATTATTTTTTCTTTTTTTTTGTGCACTTTCAACAAAGCTCAACACCATGGGCAAAAAAAGTTGTATAAAATCAACGCGATTTTTGAGGTACCTAAAACTTTCACTGTATTATACTAAAATTTAGTGGATTGTGAACGGCATACCCAAAAGTTTTCCAAAAACTCTGATTTTTGATGGATGCCGATGAATTTTTCTGAGCTTCGAAAAAAGTTAGGAAGTTCGATTCATATGGGGTATGTTGTTTGAAAAATATATGTATTTTTAATGGAAATTAATTAAAATTATAACTAAAAAATTAAATTTGACAATTTTTAGTCACAGGAGAGGTGTGTGAGCTTTTTTCGATGCGTATATGTACCTATATATGTAGGCATTTCCAAAATCCTCATGTTTGTGCAGAAGCTTCGAAAGTGTGAATGACATGTCATATTTGACATTAACTGACAATTGCCAATTTTTGTGTCACAGATATTATTCACTATTCTACCATTCGTTATGAAGAAACTACATATATATAAAACGCTGCTGCAGGAAAAAATATACATCGCCCAGTATGCCGACTATTAAAGTGCCATCAGATGTTACATAAAATGTATTCCTTGCAAATGTGTCTAAAAATTGTTTAAATGTAGCCACGTAAGCAATCATACTATTAATTTCCATGTAATTTTAGCAAGCAAATATTTATTATTTCTGAAAAAGTGACTAGCAGGCTAATTTACTGAAACTATGATAATTAGGAGTATCTAGTGTTTGGTTATTTGCGCTGCTAAAGGCAGGCATTCCCGCTGTATTTTTTAAAATTCAATTCCGTTTAACTATTCCTCATACGACTGAGAAATGCCAAAGATGTGCAAATGCTATTAAGTGGGTCAAAAATATCAGCAGGCTGCTAAATTCGCTTGGAAGGCACGGAACGATTTCAATTGATTGTGTTGAAGTTATCATTTATTTTGGCCATTAAAAACACTATTTTCTTCTATTACTAGGCGCCTTCGATTCGCTACTCTTCTGCTCCCTACAATTGGGCTCTGCTCACTTGACGAGAAATTTGCATGTGAAAGCAACAACAAAGTTATCGTGTAAGATTCGTCACTAGCGAGTTATACCTCATACAACTGGTATTATTCACTACATATATTCAATGCTGCCAACTCTCTTTTCTAATAACATAAGGGCTGAAAATTTCGGGGCCTATGGCACTAGTTTTATTGCATTCACCTTCTTTTCAGTTAGTAGTAACCTTAAAAAGACAGCTGTTAGAATTTCATGATATTCTATTCATAAGTTCGATAGTTATTGTGCTAAGAGGGAGGCTACTTTTTTTACACATTTTCAAAGCAAGGGATAAAAATGAACTTTTGAACTACTTCTTGATGTGGAAAAAATACCATTTAGGCAAAGAAATGGCTTGAAAAGTGTTGTGGGGACTCTGCTCCGTTGGAAACAACAATAAAACGATAGTTTCCTGAATTCAAACGTGGTCGTAGAGATGCCGATTATGCACAACGCATTGGACGGCATAATGAGGCGGCAATACCAGAAAACATCAAAAAAATCCCCAAAATCGTTTTAAGTAAGCTGACTTTATATTGCATGAGCATTTGACAATGAGAAAGCTCTGTTTAAAGTGGGTGCTGCGATTGCTCACTCTTGACCAAAAAGAAGAAAGAAAAGAATGTGTCGATGATGACAAAACTATATGAGTTGCACTTAGATTTGCTCCCATTTCTTTTTAAATTTATTTATCTATTCGCTCCCCGCCAATGGATGCCAAATCGAAGCTGTTGTCATAACATTGGTGAATCTTTTAGATCGAACCTTGCTCTCAAAAGGGACCCAAAGAGAAAATCTATCGGATTCGCATCTGGTGAATTTGAGAGCCATTGTGTGGACGTTATGAAGTTCGGAACGTTGTTTTTTAGCCATTCTTGGGACACTCGCGAGTTTTGTGAGACGATGCCGAGTCCTGTTGAAACGTTCATGGTCTGCCATTGTCTGCCCATGGCTTCAAAGCAACATCCAGAATACTTTCCCGATAATATTTCGCACTTACCTTGACGCCAGGCTCGAGGAAAACGATTGGAGAACGGCCATCTGCGGTTACAGCGGCCCAAACCATTACCTGCGATGGGTGCTGTCTCCTGGTGACCAATCGATGACTCAAATTCTCACATGAACGGTCGGTCATATAAATCCTATAGTTTTGGGAGTTTACGAACTGCTCAATTGAAAAATTTTCTCGTCCGAAAACACAATGTTCGGAAATTTACAGCTTTCGACCAAGCGAAGCAACTCTTCCGCTCTCTCAAGTCCGACTTGTTGCCGCTTTGGCGTGAGATCATGCGCCTTTTGGAACTTGTAAAGCTTGACTTTGAGATCATTTTTGAGCATGCGTTGGATGCTATGGCCAGATATTTTCAGTTCTTTTGCCATTTGATTGGCACTTCGTCGGGGATTTTCCTCAAGTCGCTTCTTCACTTTTTGAATCATTTTTCGTGACATTGCAGTATTTTGATGACCCTCTCCATGACGTTTCGCGATGCTACCAGTATAATTGTAACGAGTAATGGTGTGATAAACAAAATTTCTATTTACTTTAAGGTGCTCGAGCTCACGAGCAATCGCCGGTTGTGATTTTCCAGCCAAATATAATACAATCACACTATCACCTTTGAAATCCATTACTGATTTTCTCTCGTTTTTTTCGGCATCGGTTTACTCCCGGCATCAGCTGCGAGTTGGTTACACTTCGAGTGCAGGACCCTATATATTTGCCGTTGCTGTTTACAACGCCTTCCCACCGCTCGACCAATTTGATGATACCGTTCCGCCAAAAATTGCCTGGTCTGGTGTTAAAGAAGTTTTTGAGCCAGTGTTTAAGGACCTCTTTGTCATCGAAGGTAACACTCTTCATATGGTGTCAAAAATGTTGATTTTTGCCTCCTGGGTATTACATTTCTAAGCCTTATAACTAAAACTAATAAGAAATTAAATAACTGAAAAATATTATTGACATGGTTAGGTAGAGCAAAAAGAGTTCCATCGAATGAATACCTACCCCTTTGCCAAACAACAAACAAATCGTTGTAAAATAAAATAAAATACAAAAACGCTATGAACTTATTCCCCAACCCAAAAAATGTAGACGAGATTAATGGAAAAGGAAAGTCTAAATGCTTCTATAAATTTTATGAGACTTAAATGGATAGCTCTATTATTAAATATCTGCTCTCCCAACGTACAGGGTTTGATTGAAAAGTAATGAGCCTTATTTTTTTAAGCAGTTTTATTAAACCTTTTGGCTTATACAACTAACATTCTTCAAAATAGGACCCTTGAGCGTCAATACACCGCTGTTAGCGGTCCTTCCACTGCAGGAAACATTTTTTAAACTCATCCGCCGGAATCGCGTTCAATTCCGTTTAACTATTCCTCATACGACTGAGAAATGCCAAAGATGTGCAAATGCTATTAAGTGGGTCAAAAATATCAGCAGGCTGCTAAATTCGCTTGGAAGGCACGGAACGATTTCAATTGATTGTGTTGAAGTTATCATTTATTTTGGCCATTAAAAACACTATTTTCTTCTATTACTAGGCGCCTTCGATTCGCTACTCTTCTGCTCCCTACAATTGGGCTCTGCTCACTTGACGAGAAATTTGCATGTGAAAGCAACAACAAAGTTATCGTGTAAGATTCGTCACTAGCGAGTTATACCTCATACAACTGGTATTATTCACTACATATATTCAATGCTGCCAACTCTCTTTTCTAATAACATAAGGGCTGAAAATTTCGGGGCCTATGGCACTAGTTTTATTGCATTCACCTTCTTTTCAGTTAGTAGTAACCTTAAAAAGACAGCTGTTAGAATTTCATGATATTCTATTCATAAGTTCGATAGTTATTGTGCTAAGAGGGAGGCTACTTTTTTTACACATTTTCAAAGCAAGGGATAAAAATGAACTTTTGAACTACTTCTTGATGTGGAAAAAATACCATTTAGGCAAAGAAATGGCTTGAAAAGTGTTGTGGGGACTCTGCTCCGTTGGAAACAACAATAAAACGATAGTTTCCTGAATTCAAACGTGGTCGTAGAGATGCCGATTATGCACAACGCATTGGACGGCATAATGAGGCGGCAATACCAGAAAACATCAAAAAAATCCCCAAAATCGTTTTAAGTAAGCTGACTTTATATTGCATGAGCATTTGACAATGAGAAAGCTCTGTTTAAAGTGGGTGCTGCGATTGCTCACTCTTGACCAAAAAGAAGAAAGAAAAGAATGTGTCGATGATGACAAAACTATATGAGTTGCACTTAGATTTGCTCCCATTTCTTTTTAAATTTATTTATCTATTCGCTCCCCGCCAATGGATGCCAAATCGAAGCTGTTGTCATAACATTGGTGAATCTTTTAGATCGAACCTTGCTCTCAAAAGGGACCCAAAGAGAAAATCTATCGGATTCGCATCTGGTGAATTTGAGAGCCATTGTGTGGACGTTATGAAGTTCGGAACGTTGTTTTTTAGCCATTCTTGGGACACTCGCGAGTTTTGTGAGACGATGCCGAGTCCTGTTGAAACGTTCATGGTCTGCCATTGTCTGCCCATGGCTTCAAAGCAACATCCAGAATACTTTCCCGATAATATTTCGCACTTACCTTGACGCCAGGCTCGAGGAAAACGATTGGAGAACGGCCATCTGCGGTTACAGCGGCCCAAACCATTACCTGCGATGGGTGCTGTCTCCTGGTGACCAATCGATGACTCAAATTCTCACATGAACGGTCGGTCATATAAATCCTATAGTTTTGGGAGTTTACGAACTGCTCAATTGAAAAATTTTCTCGTCCGAAAACACAATGTTCGGAAATTTACAGCTTTCGACCAAGCGAAGCAACTCTTCCGCTCTCTCAAGTCCGACTTGTTGCCGCTTTGGCGTGAGATCATGCGCCTTTTGGAACTTGTAAAGCTTGACTTTGAGATCATTTTTGAGCATGCGTTGGATGCTATGGCCAGATATTTTCAGTTCTTTTGCCATTTGATTGGCACTTCGTCGGGGATTTTCCTCAAGTCGCTTCTTCACTTTTTGAATCATTTTTCGTGACATTGCAGTATTTTGATGACCCTCTCCATGACGTTTCGCGATGCTACCAGTATAATTGTAACGAGTAATGGTGTGATAAACAAAATTTCTATTTACTTTAAGGTGCTCGAGCTCACGAGCAATCGCCGGTTGTGATTTTCCAGCCAAATATAATACAATCACACTATCACCTTTGAAATCCATTACTGATTTTCTCTCGTTTTTTTCGGCATCGGTTTACTCCCGGCATCAGCTGCGAGTTGGTTACACTTCGAGTGCAGGACCCTATATATTTGCCGTTGCTGTTTACAACGCCTTCCCACCGCTCGACCAATTTGATGATACCGTTCCGCCAAAAATTGCCTGGTCTGGTGTTAAAGAAGTTTTTGAGCCAGTGTTTAAGGACCTCTTTGTCATCGAAGGTAACACTCTTCATATGGTGTCAAAAATGTTGATTTTTGCCTCCTGGGTATTACATTTCTAAGCCTTATAACTAAAACTAATAAGAAATTAAATAACTGAAAAATATTATTGACATGGTTAGGTAGAGCAAAAAGAGTTCCATCGAATGAATACCTACCCCTTTGCCAAACAACAAACAAATCGTTGTAAAATAAAATAAAATACAAAAACGCTATGAACTTATTCCCCAACCCAAAAAATGTAGACGAGATTAATGGAAAAGGAAAGTCTAAATGCTTCTATAAATTTTATGAGACTTAAATGGATAGCTCTATTATTAAATATCTGCTCTCCCAACGTACAGGGTTTGATTGAAAAGTAATGAGCCTTATTTTTTTAAGCAGTTTTATTAAACCTTTTGGCTTATACAACTAACATTCTTCAAAATAGGACCCTTGAGCGTCAATACACCGCTGTTAGCGGTCCTTCCACTGCAGGAAACATTTTTTAAACTCATCCGCCGGAATCGCGTTCAATTCGGCTGTCACAGTTTCTGAATCGCCTCGATGGAGTCGAAACGCCTGCTCTTCAGCTTTCTTTTCCCGCCTATTGTAATAGGTTAAATTTAACTCTTCACTAATCTCACGTAGACTAGCACGACGGTCAATCTTCAAAAATTAACGAACCCGGTTCACATCTTCGTCTGTTTGCGTCGTCGAAGGCCTTCCAGATCGCTGTTCGTCTTCGACGTCCTCCCGGCCTTCCTTGAACGACTTGTGCCACGGTTTTACCTGGGCACTGGACAGAGATTGGTCCCCGTAAGCCTCCTTGAGTAGCCCAATGGTTTCGGTCCTCGGTTTGTTTAGCTTTACGCAAAATTTGATCGAGTAACGTTGCTCCAACGATCGCTGCATTTTCGCCACTGAAAAATCCTAACACACTTTTAAAACAGCTTTCATGCGCCACGATGTTGACTGCACCGCTATTGCCAGCGAACTGGGACCGGTTTCTAGGGGAAGATGAAGGTCCAACGATCATTTTCCCTCACCAGCCGATTCGGTTGATCGTTTGGCAGACGCTCCGCGCGGGAAGGTTCATTACTTTTCAATCAAACTCTGTATGTCGTATAATTTTTAACCAATTTTTTATAGATGCTATTCATTCTTTAGGAGTAGAGGTTTGTGAAAAGCAATCGCGGAAAAGTATAAAAACTACAAAAACTGCACTATAAAAAAAATATGATATGTTATTAAATTTGCATTCTTTGATTCCTTTCAGCTTTATTGTAATTTGAAATGTTTTAATATGCAGAAATTTTAACTATAGCTAAAAACTAAGTAATTGGAAACAACAAAGCCATCCAGGTTTGGTTGTAAACTTGAATTTGTAGTCTATAGTTGCGAGTAAGGCAGTTGATAGCTATGTTATTGTAGTAATATTGTACATTCCGTAATACTTATATATGATTATAAATAGCCCTCCTGCAAAGGTCCCGCTGTATTCTAATAGTCAATAGTTAATCTGAATGGAGTATAAAAAAAGACAATACTAACTCATTATATTAGTCACCACACTACAACTCAACTTATGAATAACCAGTTGAGTCGAAACAAGCTTACTTTATTGGCGATATCTCCATGTAAAAGTAGTTGGTCAATAGAACGTAAAGTAATCGAGGTATAATCACCGCTAGTTGGAAAAAATTGAACTTATAATGCGTTTATAGTTAGTCGATTTCACTATAGGGATCTTCCTTTGTCCACTTGAGAAAGTGAGATTTTTTAACAGCAAAATGATTTGTAAAAACACTTTTCTTATGATGTCTGACCTCACCTTTATTTCGGAGCCATCAACGTATCTACGAGTGTGCGCGCAACTATTTGTTATTGCAATTGTGGCATTTGTTTCTGATGTTGCCACTGATGATGATGAATTATTTTGTAGCAATCGCTTTTTCATTCAAATTTATTTTTTATTATTTACATACGTATGTACAAACATACATTTATGTTTACATATATGCATTGTTAGTTAGCTACATTTTCATGTGTTGCCTGCTTTTATTCTCGTAGATTTTTCATAAAACACATAACACTTGTCCACTACCTGGTTTCGAAAGTGCGGGAATATATATATTATACATACATATGTATACGGACTATATTGACATGTATGTACAGATATGTGCGAGTAGGTTATTACCAATAATAAAATATAACTTTGTTGAAAAGTTGATGCTAAGCAAACTATCAACTGCAGTAAATATTATTGTGCATCAAAGTGAAACGTGGGGCTTGAAGGAGGTGGGGTTAGAGTTCAAAATTTAGGTGGGATATAAAATTCAGCGGCACTTATTGTACATACATTCACCTACACATATATGATAACTTTTTTTTAACACTTTTTTTCAGATACTGATTTATTTTTTATAAATTTGGTACATTTGCGGCTTATGAAATTCTGCTAATTAATATTTTACATTCGGATAAGAAGTATAATTTTATGAAAATATATTTGAACTTCCATAGTTAATTATGAGCATTAACTTAAAGCTACATTAAAATTTATTGAAGCTCTGAACCCATCAAGGGAACGCAATAGATCTTTCAGGTCGCAGTGATAAATGCCTTCATAATATATTATTATTATTATTATTTATTAGATATATCAAAATGCTTATATCTAAATATAAAGGAGTACTAGCTGCCAGGGCTTACGACTCTTTCTTTAAGAATATAATACCTGAGTTGATTTAGTTCTAATTATGGAGTTTAAATAATCTTTATTGACTTACATTGTTTTAGAAAGTTATAAATTTTATGAATGTTTTCAGAGGAAGTTTTTTCAAGAAGTGCGGAGGGTTTAATGTCGCCAAATATTTTGATCCTGTGGCTTCGGAGACTGTGGCATTCATCTAGTAAGTGGTCGACCGTGGAAAGTGATCCACACCAAGGACATGTGTTTTTGGGTTTCCCTGTTAGGAGGTGTTCGTGTGTCAAGAGGATGTGCCCAATGCGTAACCGTATAAATGTAGTGGTTTGGCTCCGAGTGTTATTATTTGGAAAGTGGGGCTTTTGTCCTGATGGGTTAAATTTGCTGTACCAGGATGAAAATTCTTTCCAATTCTTATCTTTCTCACTTTGAATATATGCTGCAACCGTCCTAATCGAATCGTGTTTTTCAAATGTTGCAAAAGTAAGGCAGGGTTGGAGATGGATTTGTTTGGCGGCCGCATCTGCTGCCTCGTTACCTGGGATCCCAACATGACCCGGGACCCATAATAAGTTGATCTTTTTATGATGAGTATTTAGTGCTGCTTTAATATTTTTAATTAGACTACTGGAGGTGTTTTCGCTTTGGAGTCCACTCAAGCATGATAAACTGTCTGTGCATATTACGAATTTCCCCTTCAGTTTTGTCGCATATTCAATAGCAATTTTGATTGCCAGTGCTTCGGCTGTGAAGACTGAGGTTCCACCGAAAAGCCAGCCACCTGATATGATTAATCCTGTGTTGGAAACTACGGCGAATGTGGCAACATTATTGGTTTTGGATCCATCTGTGTAGATGAAGCTCCAGTTGTCTTGAGTATACTTTTCAAATTGTTCGCGAAATAGAGCTCTGTAAACTTCAGGACTAGTTGCGGCTTTTTTATACTGATATTGGCAAACGTTTATGGCTGATTTATTAAAGATCCACCAAGGATGACGTGATGGTTTGTTACATGTTTTCGGAGGCAGAATATCTAATTTTTTGGCGAATGCTGCGCAGCGCCTTAGGGCGGATATTTGTTTATACAGCCGCTTGTGGGTTATAATGTTTTTAAAACAATTAAATAGCACATAATTTGTTGTATTCATTAGGCGGGGGACCAATTTCAGCGTGGTTTCCTTTACCCTTTCTTCTAAGGAGGAGAATCCGGCTTCAGCTAGTATGGCTCTGGTTGGTGAGGTTGGAAACGCATTAAGACTGCGGCGCACTGCTGAGTGGTATGGTGAATATATCTTTTGGAGATTGCTTTTGCCTTCATAATAATTTCAAAAACATTGTAGTAAACATATTTTTTTTACTGATTACTGAAAGAAATTACAGGAAAAATACTATATAATAATAATATAGTTTAATTTGATTTAATTATCAGCAAAATATCTGCTCTTTACTGAAAATAGTTACTGGTTGTTACAAATCAATACTGAATTACTAGATTCAATGAACTATTTAATTGTAAAACATATACTTTGTTACTCGCTTATTTTCTCATTTTGGGTATAAAAAAGCACTAAATTTATTGCGAAGAGCAAATGGTTGGCAACATTGCACAACTCGGCAAACGTGACGTCACGCACTCTCTGATGGGCGCAATCTTGTTTCTATCATTTTTGTTAATGTGAATGCTCATAGCGAGAATGAAGATTTGCGTGGGCATGAGCGGCGGTGATATTTTTTGCAAGGGGGCGTGAGAGGCCCTATCATGAATTTCATAATAGTCGGTTCGGAAGGTGTTTATTCGGTACACCTCACGTTTCTTAAATTTCTCCGAAACGAAACCTGCATACGAGTACTTCTCTCGATGCCAATTGATCAGCGTAATGGTATTGCGTGATAGAAAAATATATTTATCTTCTTCATTTATACTCGATATTATTTCTGATGGAATTGATAGCCCTGCCCTTCTCAGCACAGCTAATTTTAATGTTGTCCGTAGTAGGCTGTGATGCTTTGCTGTAGCAGTATATGGTATAGCGACGACCTAAGTAAAATGTACAGCATGAACGCTCCAATTAAAAGTCTGCTCAGTTCAATACTTTCTTCAATTTCTTAGTATTTAGATTTTTCCTTTGCAACGAACTCCGCACAGGCTCATTAAATAAATTGCTATTTATCAATATTAAAATTTCAAATAATTGTTCATTCCATTTCGCTAATTTTTTGTCGATTGATATGCCATTTTTCTGATTGTTCCACATTTTGTCGATTAATTACACAAACATTTTTTTCTTGGCAATTTGGATCGAATCGGTGTGACGTCATGGGAAACGAGCTGCTGGAACATAACCATCTTTCAGTTAGCTAATTATAATCGCGCTGAGGCCCGCCTCGGGCTTACGGGACCAACTCATAGAGGGTGAATCCCTTCCATTTTCAACAAAAATACAGCACAACTTGGCTCTTACGCTGTTGGGGCTTGCGAATCATTTTCGCTTGCTCTCAGCAATTTGACCACGATATTTTTTGGCTGGTGTTCATATATCATTCTTCTAGTCACCCTTATGCCAGATATATGAAGGAATACAATTAAAAATGTTAACAAACCAAATTAGGTCTGGTTCCTGATATAAAAAGTTATTTTTTGTTTTGGTATTGACAAATTTGCACATTTATGCTTCTAACATATGGCGAATGATATGTAAACTAAGTAATTGCGGATTTTTAGAAAATCAAAGACAATTTTTTCATGGAACTAAATAATTTTATTCTGGCATCATAATCCCACATCCGTAAAACTTCTGGTTTTTATTAGCAAACAATTGAATCAGGTACGATTTGACATCATCAGCATTATTGAAATTTTCACCATTCAAGCAGTTTTGTAAAGATCGAAACAAAAAGTAATCAGATGGTGCAAGGTCAGGACTATATGATGGATGTGGAATAATTTTTGCCGAGGGGCCAAAGATGTGTGTGGTCCAGAACTGTCGTGATGGAATACAGTACTTTTTCAATTTGTCAATTCGGGCCGCTTTTCTTCAACTGCATTGTTTAATTTCGTTAATTGTTCAATGTAGACGTCAGAATTGGTTGTTCGGTTGGGTGGTAAGAGTTGAAAATAGACAATTCCTTTGTAATCCCACCAAACTGATGAATATCAGCTTCTTCTTTTGAGGAATATCAGCTTTTGATGTTGTTTGAGCTGGTTCACTAAGCCTGCTTCACGATCTTTTCCGCTTTCTTTTCTTTAGCGAATCGCAGCTGTTAATGCGTTGCCTTAAATGCGTTTCTTTCAGTTCGTGAGGTACCCATGTTTCGAGTTTTTGAACATAGCCAAGTTGTTTTAAGTGATTTTCAATACATGTATGGGAAACATGAAGCTTCTCTGCTTTGATTAGGGCGTCAACAACTTCAACTGGACGATCAGAGCGTTTTCATCTTTGCGTGAAAAATCACCTGAACGAAGTTTGGCAAACCAATTTTACACTGCCGTTCTTTTAAGGCTTCATCGCCATAAACAGCACATAACTTTTTATGAGCTTACGATGCGGTTTTCCCTTTGCGGAAATAAAAAAGCAAAATATGACGAAAATCTTCCTTTTAATTCTGCATTTTTAAACGAACGCCAAATTACGCAACCGATCAAAAAACTGTTTTTACTGATTGGCAGCTGAATTGCCAACTATCAAATAATAAAATGTGTTTTACATTTGTACTATGACTGCAAAACTAAAAATTCAACTGAATGAGTGAAATCCGCAATTACTTAGTTGCTAACCCAATAGTTTTCATCGCCAGTTATCATATGCAGGCATAAAATCTGTCCAAAGGATTACTTTGTATCAATTCATCGGGCATCAATACATCGAACATTGTTTTTAAAACCAACCTCGTGATTAAAATGATTTTAGAAGGTTTTCTGGTTAATTTCCATGAAATGAAATGAAAGGCTCAAATGCAGTTTAGGATTTCCAAGACTTCAATAATTTTATCAATATTTTCTAGAGTTTATTTACTAAAGCATCCAAATTGGATTCCTTATAACCAGAATGGTATCATTGGAACCATCACTTTGCTATAACATTCGATAATGTACTGGATGCTCAGACAGGACAAGTACTTTGGCCGCCGGCTCAGGCTTTAGACTTAATCTGTAGTAGTATTAAGGAATGTACCGATTTATCTTTTTTTAAATTCCACTATGGAATATCGTTAAAACTATTACACACAACTATTAAAGAGTTTTTTGATGCATCACACCTTTGAACCATCGCATAGTATTACGCGCCCCGAGATGGCTCACTAAAGACATCTGTGAAAAATTTTAAATTTTACTTAAGAAATATTAACCAGATTGCTATAAATTGTATATTTTCATAGAATTTTTCATTGAACCCATAAAAATTAACCATTTGTTGTACGTATAATAATCATAAATATTTTGATTAAATTTATTAAATTTTTGTATTTTTAAAGTGTTCATATATTTATATGTGCATGTGTATGCAAATGTATACGACCAAAGCCGAGGAAATGTAAGCAGCTGACGGTGAGTGCCATGAAGGTAACGGAAAATTTTATTGGAGTGTGGAAAATGTTTCACACGTGGTCATTCCTGTGGCAAAGGTATTTATTCTTCAGCTGGATGACGAAATGTTGCATGTTGCAGTGTGCATACGTGTGAATGTGTGCGCACTGGGAATAACAGAGCGTAGTACAATCAGCGCCAGAAATTTTAACGCCTTGGGTTATTTGTAAACGGGGTAGCCGCAGAATAGTATCAGCAAAAGTGAGCTAACAAAAACAGAAAAAATATGAGGACAGCTAAAGCAACATAGAATGAAGGAAAACATGCACAGATTGCTCCAAGTGTGAATGGCCATTACTGCTGTTAAAGGTGGCAGTTAGCATGCAGATGCAACCAAAATATTGTAGCAAAAGAATACCCAGAGGAAAATCAAAATTGAAAATATAAGTAATATCCATTTTGTGTATGTGAATATGTAAGTCCATACTTATATACTATGATACTTAGTCTTGCCATAAGTTCTGTTACAAGTGAAGTCCGTTATAGATGAAACTATACTACTTTTTAGTAGTGAAGTTAGCTTTATTTAATCATGTAAATATTAAAAGCAAAAATTTTAAATTTTCATTCGAAATGGTCACGGTTTGATTTTACATAAGCCTTCAAACGATTAGGCCATTCAGCTATTGCAGCACGCAGGGTTTCCATGAATACTGCCGTCGCTGCTCGAACCAAAGATTGTTTCAAACTCCCCAAATTTCTGTGAGGTCTTCAACAGGCCATGTTATCCAATTCTGACCACAACCTAAGGTCTAATGGATTCAGATCTGGACTTCCAGTAGGTCAATCTTCTGCGGCTATGAACCCAAGAATTTTGTTTTTTAGCCATGCTAGGTGGTTTTTGATGGAAGATCCAACGCTCTCCGTTGATGATAGTACTGCTCAAGTGCTTCAACACACCTTCTAATACATGCCCCTGGCTTAACCCATTTTTCGCAGAAATGAAGAGATGTCACGCCTTTACAAGACACTCCCCACCAAACTATTACGGAGGATGGTGGCCACGCTGATCCCTTGGAACAACATTTTTTGCGTCTTTAGAAGTTTTAGAAGAGATTTTGTCGTGTTGCGTATTAAAAACTTCTTCAACAGCGAAAATTGTTTCATTTGTAAAAAGTATATTTGCATGGTAGTTGACCGCGTGCCACCGAGGAAGCTGCTTGCATCTATCAAGTCTAATTTTCCTCAAGCACGTTGTCAAAAGATGGCCAGTTGTGCGCTGGAAGACTTTGATGTGGAGATCATCTCTAAATAATCTTGACATGGCATCAGTCAATACATTTATTTCCCTGGACATGATTTCCTGTCTTCTAAGGGGATATCTGCGAATTTCTCGAACGGCTTTTATGGGGGCACTGGTTCGAACCTCCCGTTCCACCCGAACCACGTATTCCATGTTAAGTACTCCAAGTATTTTCGAAATCGCCGTCAATATAACGTAAGAATCCCATTATGAAGGTTTCAGGAATTACTGACCCTATAAAAATTCTGAGTGGGAGTCCTTTTCATAAAATTTACAAACAAAATGTTTCTCGGAAATTTAAAAAAAAAATTAAATTTTTGTTTTAAAGTATATTTTGTTTTCAAAAATGTATAAAGGTGGATGCTATTTACTCTAAAAACCCTGTACCATCACATTTAGCATGGAATAATTCTAAAAATTATAAAAAAATTTGACGTATTTTTCCAATAACGCTTCGTTATACTCAAGTCTACAAATAAACCAATTTTAAAAAGAATTTACGACAATGTCCAAAATTCATGGATCCCTTTACATGGAATATGACCTATTAAACCCTGCATACAATCATAACAGAATCAGCGATCTGTTAACGAAGCCGAGACATGATGCTGTAAGGCCAATCGCTGTTCATTTTCGCCATTGGCCTATTGATACACACACCCAATGATATAGATATAACTTACAATGATTACTGCTGAGATGATGATCTATAAGACTGAAAATGAACTGGGCAGTTAATTGTGAATATCTGTGTTCTATCTCTCATGGAAAAATATATAAATGCTTTGGAAGCGTTTGAGTAGAATTCTGTACAAGATTATTTCAACCTAAATCCCCGTTTTTATTTTCTTTGACTTATTTAATTGTATTTGCAAATTTTTTTATTAACCGCAATTCCAATGGGCGTAACACCGTCAGTGAAAAAAATTATCAAAAATCATTAAGAATTTTGAGCCGTTTCAAACCCGCATTTTATTGTACTGAAATTTAGTGGGTCATAAAACTGCAATTTTTATTTTTGTTTTTAATTCTGAGTAAAAAGTTCGAAATTTTGATAAAAATCTGGCGATTAAAGTGTCATTAGTTGTAGAAAAAATAATATTGTTTTAAAGAATGTATTAAAATTACAAAATCAAAGGAGAAGTAATTAAAACTGGTAAAAATGCTGTAGTACTATAGCGGCCTAGGAAAGGGTAGATTCTCTCTTATTCAGGAAATAGAAGAAAGGAAAAATGTTGCATACTTATACAATTTGCCCGCCATCAAAATCAGTGGTAGATACCTTTAACCTAAGTGTTAAAACTTAAACCTTAAGCTTAAATCTTAAATATTGCAGGGAATTAGATAAGAATACTTTTAGAATCACTACAGGAATGCTAAAAGGGCATTGTAGATTAAATTATCTTACTAATCTGGAAATATACTCCAATGACATTTGCAGGCTCTTTGGGAAATACAAACTCAGCCAGCTCAGCACTGATGCATAAGCGAGGCAAACACCTGGATAAACATATTTTGTCAGAGGAGGAAATAAAACTCTATAAATAGGGCAGGTCCTAAAATTTGTAGAGAAAGTTGGGCTCAGAGAAAAACTCTGCATCCATGAAAGGGTCATAATAGATCTTTTACGTCATAGTACGAAATCCCCTCATTGTAATAATAACATTTTCTTTACGGGCCGTAACTCATAAGAAAACAAAATAAAGGGTTTTCCAAGAAGAGGTATTATTTTGATAAAATATCAATGGTTTCGTTGCTTTTGTGGTACGTAGCGCCGTCTTGTTGAAAATAAACGTTGTCCAGATCAATACCATCCGATTCCGGCCATAAAAAGTCGTTAGTCATCTCTCGATAACGCAATCTATTCACCGTAACTGTTGCTCCAGCTTCATTTTCGAAAAAGTAAGGTCCAATGATTCCGCCGGACCATAAACAGCACCAATTTTCTGAGCCCCAGATCCGACAATTTCGATTGTTGACGAAGCCACCGAAGTGGGAGTGGAAATGGGCCTCATCTCTCCCAAATTTTCACCATTTTTCCAGTGAGTTTTAATAACTTCAATGCGTTGTTTAAGCGCGTATCGTTCCATTTTTATTAATGGCGTAGTTTCTAGTTGTCAAATATAAAAAAAATGACAGCTTCAAAAGTGACATCTACCGAAATAGCGGGCTATTCAAAATAACACCTGTTATTGAAAAACCCTTTGGTAAACGTCAGACTGTTGAATTTTTTATTACAGGCACTACTATGTTTTTGGCCACAACTGTACAAGCGCACATGTACGTTAAAATGTGTGAGTGCTGCAAAAATAGTAGTTTCACCGTTATTGCGGGCATTACTATGGCTATTGAGTTTAAATTTTCAGCTTTTGGTGGTGATATCGCTAAAAACCATGCCGATTTCATCAAAATGAACATTGAAAAAAAAAAAATAAATTTGTTCCAAGTCAAGCAGTTTTGTGGATGTCAAGAGACAAAACGTAGAAATATTCGTGTCTGGAAGCAGACACAAATAGCACAAGGCTATGGCAAGCATAAATATGTGTAAATGAGCGTACATAGGTATGTGTACAGGATGGTCCAATTACAGGCGTTTTTCTGAACCATAGGTTATTTTGACATTTGATTCTCTTGAGAAATATTCATTTTAACACAACCACGAACGAAATGATTTGTTTTCTTATTTAATGGCAACATAATTTTTTTTATGAGTGCTATACTGCTCAAACTGTACATTTATTGAAAATATACAGGATAAAAACAAAACTACTGGATATTTACTCCAAAATAATTTTATTTGCACTTAACTTTGTATAATGTGAGTACACATATCACACAATTATTTAATGTAACCTCCATCTCGGGCAATTACCTGCTCCAGCCGGGACCTGAAGCGCACACATGCGCGAGCTACCTCCTCTTTGTCCATTGTGGTCATCACTTCCTCGATGGTTGTCTTCAGAGCGTCCTTAGTGTTATGAGGCTTCGCGTTAACTTTTGCTTCAACTGTGCCCCACACGTAATAATAAAGAGCATTGCAGTCTGGGCATGAAGGTGGCCAAAAATCTGGTGACCAGTGGTATGGTAGGTTATTCTGGAGCCCAGCCTGAGTCTTCTTTGCCTTGTGAGCAGGTGCGGAGTCCTGCTGAAACATATATTCTCTTCCAGTAGCCACGCGGTGCATCCAGGGTATAACAACTTGCGTTTTTTTGTAACCACACAACTCAATTATCTCTTTAGGGCTTTTTCCGGCGCGAAGTGACTCTAGTATCGCAGCTCTTCTGTCCTGCTCTCGACTAATCGTTTCACTAACACTTACTACGGCACTCCAATGTCAATCAGGAAACAATACACTAAAAATATGCCCCTTTATCAACGGTTTTAGACTTAACGCTACTGCTACAGAGCTTTCGAAATGTTTTCCAGATTTACCTCGACGACCCTGTAAATAAGTTCTGAAGAAAGCGATAAGCGAAATTGCTGTCGAAAAGCAAATTTATCCGTATAGAGTGTCCACGCTTCAACATCATGGCGAACCATGTAACAGAACTCATCAAACAATCGAGCTTAAGGGCACTTTGTTCGGTAATTTCGTTAGCATGTTAGTATGGACGATGTAGATTAGCCGCCTGGAAGTAAGTTTGACTCTTTCTTTTTAGATTATCATTGCGAATTGATGTTAAGTGGATTATCCAGATAAAACAAGCTTCTTACGACACATATTGCTCAAAGTACTCGAGAGATAGTGCCGGAAATCGTTAAAAAGTTGTTGTAGAATTGTGCTGGCACGATATGCCAGGCCGTCGTATGAATGAGACGGATCAAGTTTTATACGGTATTGCCGAGCAGTACTTTATGACATTACTCGTATTATTTAGTTAATTTGTGCATGCACACAAATATGGCGTCTCGACCGCAAAGCAAATTTCGCCTGACTTTTTCCGATTTTTGAAATTATTATTATTTGCTAGCGCCCCGCCTGGGAGCGTAAATTGCCGAAACACATAAATTCCATTGGGATCGACTCCTGGTTTTGAGCTTTATTTGTATCCATCTCCATTTACGATCGCGAATCTCAATTCAAGCTGGCCTTTGTCTGTCTCCCGTGAGGAGCTCATCATTTGACAGCCAGTTATCAGACCACCATATGTGCAGGCCGACTCTGCAGCTTTTTTGTTGTTGCAACGGCCAGATACTATGCCTCACAGCCATAAAGGAGAATTGATTTCACTTTGGAGCTAAAAATCCTTAGCTTTGGTTTCGCGGTTAGCTGATTACAGAAGCATTAAATAGAAGGGTTTTTATAAATTTGTAGAATTTTTGCATAAAACTTTTTTCCGCGTTAGCGGTCCCCACAGAACTATTTTCTGCTATACCATATACTTTTGAGTGGGGTAAAGGATGCTCTGGCGTTAATTATTCTGCATTCAATGTCAGCTGCAGTGCCAACGTCAGAAGTTATTGGCTACCTAAGAAGGTATTATTTAAATTATGCGAGCTGCTGCATAGGGAGTTTATGGATATGATGTTTCGTTATGTTGGAATATCTGGGGAGTCTATGAAATTATATTGTTCTTAGAGTAGTTTTACTAGTTTTTGAAATAATTTGCAGTCTCAAAAAATTTTTTTTTTATATGAGTAAGGAAACAGTGAAAATCGAAAATTCAAAAATATACCAAGCAACTATTTTTTACTGCAAAGGATTGATTAAAATTGTATTGATTATTTTTAACAATTCCTTTATCTTCTTCTTCTTAATTGACGCGATAACCGCTTACGCGATTTTGGCCGAGTTTAACAAAGCGCGCCAGTCGTTTCTTTCTCGTGCTAACCGGTGCCAGTAGGACACACCAAGTGAAGCCAAGTCCTTCTTCACCTGTTATTTTCAAAGGAGGCCTTCCTCTTCCTCTGCTACCACCAGCTGGTACCGCATCGAATACTTTCAGAACCGGAGCGTCTGCATCCATTCGGACGACACGACCCAGCCAACGAAGCTGCTGGATCTTTATTCGCTGCGCTATGTCTATGTCGTCGTAAAGCTCATACAGCTCATCGTTTCATCGTCTGCGATATTCGCCATCGCCGACGTGCAAAGGTCCAAAAATCTTTCGCAGAATCTTTCTGTAAAACATTCCAAGGGACGCCTCATCGGGTATTGTCACCATCCACGCTTCTGCGCCATACGTTAGGACGGGCATGATGAGAGTCTTGTAGAGAGTTAGTTTTGTTCGACGAGAGAGGACTTTACTACTCAATTACCTAATATACTTAGTCCAAAGTAGCATTGTTGGCAAGAGATTCTACGTTGGATTTCCAGGCTGACGTTTTTATCGGTGTTAGTGCGGGTTCCTAAATAAACAAAGTATTTTACAGCCTCGAAATCATAACTGTCAACAGTGACGTGGGCGCCCATACGTGAGTGCGCCGACGTTTTGTTTGATGACAAGAGGTACTTCGTTTTGTCCTCGTTCACCACCAGGCTCATTCGCGTTGCCTCTTTAGCCGGTTTGGAAAAGACAGAACTAACAGCGCGGCTGTTAAGGCCGATGATGTCAATTGTACGCTCTTATAAAAAATTGTGCCTGAGCGATAAACTTCTGCGGCTGGCGCGATTCTTTCCAAAATCAGGTTAAAGAAGTCACACGACAGCTAGTCACTCTATAACCTCATTTGGTATCAACGGAAAGATCTTTCCCAATTCTGGTGTTGCTAGTGTTGAGCAATGCCATCTTGCATAGCCGTATTAGTTTTACGGAGATACCAAATTCAGACATCGCGGCATACAAGTAACTCCTTTTCGTACTGTCGAATGCAGCCTTGAAGTCGACGAAAAGATGGTGTATGGCCATATCCAAAAAAATATCATACAAAAATAATTTGAGTTTCATTCATAATATTCCATTTTACAAAATATACTTGAATTTGGGCCACCCTATATTTGTGCTATTACATTTTACGCTTTGGGGCAGTTTATAAATGTGTGTACACATACATACGTTTGCTCACCAGAAAACTTTTTCTAGGCCTTTATTTTTATGACAAAGCCCACGAAGAGATTGATGGTTGGATTCAAAATTTTTCGAATACCATCCACCCAGTAGGAAATTCGTAAGCATATAATAAATTGATGAAGCAGCGCAGGAAGAATATTGTATTTTTTTTTATAGCTGTGGTAAGTGATAACAGGATAAAAACGTTAATGCTCAAGCTATTCGCTTTCAGTCAAGTCGCGAATAAAATTCTTAGTTTTGTAGTCAATGGGAGTACGCATGCGTTTGAAAGAAATAACAAAGAACAGATAGCACGCTCGGCAGAGCAAGAACTTAACGAGCAACGTACAAATTTATTTTAGCCTGTCTGATTCTGTTTTGGACAACCAAATATGGCTAACTGTGCCATTTAACAAATCGCGTCTTCCAACTTGAACTTATGGCAAATGGGAGCTTGATTCTTAGCCACAAATTATTCAGGGTAATTCAGAATGTGAAAACTAATTAAAGAAAGGCGAGACCCAATATGCTACGTTTCGAATTTATTGGTGAGCGAAATTACTCATGAAATAACTTTCTCAAATGTCGTGTGAGATCCCCAATGAAAAACGAGCTAAACATTTTACTTCAAAGGAGTATGATTTATAATACATACATATACGAGTACATATGTGGTTCTCTTCAAAAAAGTATCCAAACTCTATCACTTGAATGAACTGCGCTTGAGGTATGGACAAAATAACTTTGTTCTGCGTTGATATGTGCCTACAAACCTGTCATTTACACATTACTTTTGAGGGAAATCCATCAGATAGCATGTGCGGAAGTTTTTTGTATTCTTAAAAATGTTGGTGCGTCAGACTTATTTCAACCAAGAGTCTGTCTAAAATTTTGTGTTTCTAACAAAAATTATATGCGGTAACGTCATGTGCGGAAACGCACAAAAAACTTAAAGCGAGTCGTGCTGTGGCGTTTTTGTGAATATGCAGCTCGCAAGGTGAAGACTCACTCAAATAGACCACATCAGAGATCGCATTGCATTATAGCCGAATAAAAACTAACAAAGCAAAATTTTTTAGAATGGGTCATGGCATGCCTATTTCAGGTAAATGCGTGTATCTCGGTAGCGGCTTAATAAAACTCGGCCAAACAGAAACACACTTTTTGCTCCCCCCTCCATTTAGATTGGACTTAATATTATCGTGATTGCATAGAAACCTCGCCCACTTTTAATGTTTTAAAACTAAATTTTCATCCGTCTGTATGATGCTACAAGCCGTAACTTTTATTGTCGAGGAGTTTGTTTCATTGTAGAAATTTACACCCAGCCCAAATTAAGTTTTAGTGAAATAAGGGTGAAATTAAGGGTCGTTTGAAGAACCCATACGAAATCAGAGTGATGGCACTACTGGCGCTTATCGGGACTAGGTTTAGTTAGTAGCATTTCTTGGCAGAACACACACCAAGTTTCAGCCAGATCGGTGAATTTATTCGTGTTTGGCATTCGTTTGAATCGAGGAATCGAGTGATTATCAGAAAATCGATGGATAAGAATTTCGTGTGAAGTATTGCAAGAACGGTTTGCAGCTGCTCTAGAAGAATCCGCAGTACTTTCAGCATCTTTTCGTCACTGTGGATAAAATATAAATACATCACTACACTCGTGAAATCAAAAAAAAAATCTAAGCAATGGCTTGTCAGGGAATCTGCGCCAAAAAACACGAAGACCATTCCTTTAGCCAGAAATTTCATGACGGCTGTTTTTTGGATTTCGCAAGGAATAATATTTAGTGAATATCTGGAAAAGGGCAAAACTATTACAGCTGCACAGATTCCCCGGTGTTGAAAATCAAGCTGCAAGAATAACGCCCATAAAAAACTCCTTTTCCATCGCGACACTCACTCACGCCTCAGCAGTTGTGGTCGCAAAATTAATGCGTTCCAACCCGTTTCACATCCCTCCAACTCTCCAGACTTGACTCCCTCGGATGCCTCGTACTAATATTTGTTCCCCAATTTGAAGAAATGGCTAGGAGAACAAAAGATTTTATTCAAACGAATGGCTCATTTTGCGACTTGTGCAAATACTATTATTCGGAAGTTTTCAGCAAACTACAACAGTGGACAAGGGGCATAATCTTAGAAGATAGTCTTCGAATAATTAAGAAAAGTTTATCTCAAACAATTAAGCAGTTTGCACTGATTTTTCAAACGACCTTGTATATTTACGACAAGACGTACTGAGACTTATATTTTGCCTACATAGTTCAGGTCCCTATTAATCTCTATGAAATGAACTCAATGAAATACAGAACGTTTTGAAATACCAGCGCTATTTGTGTTGTTTACAGTAACTTAAAAGATTCATCTCGGTCCAAAAATGGAATTAAATCGTAAACATTTTCGTGCGATTATTTTTTACAACTTTCGACGTGGATTAACTCAGCAACATTGCATGGATGAACTTAATTCATTTTTTGGCGATGAAGCTCCTTCAAGGACCAGTGTTTATCGATGGTATGGTGAATTCAATCGTGGTCGTAGTTCACTCCAAGACGAATTTCGTGAAGGTCGTCCAAAATCAGTTGCTGTTCCGAAAACCATTGATGCTGTGCGCGAACTGATATTGCAAGATCGTCATGTGACCTGTCGTGAGATTGAGACAATCTTAGGCATTAGTGGGGCCAGTATACATTCAATATTGCATAAACATTTAACTGTCAAAAAAATTTGTTCGCGTTGGATCCCACACAATTTGTCAATCGCTCAAAAAAAGGCTCGTGTTGATTGGTCGAAGGAAATGCTCAAAAAATACGATCGCGGGGCTTCGAAACACGTCTATGACATCGTGACAGGTGATGAATCATGGATTTACGCGTATGAGCCCGAAAGTAAACAACAGTCGACTGTATGGGTGTTTCAAGAGGAGCCAAATCCATCTAAAGTTGTTCGCGCACGAAGCACTTCCAAGCAAATGGTCGCCTGTTTTTTCGGAAAAACTGGACATGTCGCAACCGTACCACTAGAACAACGCAGAACAGTAAATTCTGAGTGGTACACAACCATTTGTTTGCCAGTTGTCTTCCAAGAAATTAGGAAAACCAATCGCCAAAGACGGATCACTCTTCACCAGGATAATGCGAGCTCTCACACATCAGCTCAAACAACTGCTTTTTTGAACACCCAAAACATCGAATTAATGGGTCATCCGCCGTATAGTCTTGACTTGGCACCGAATGACTTCTTTTTATTCCCGTACGTAAAAAACAAACTGAGAGGTCAACGTTTTTCGACACCTGAAGAAGCGTTTGCGGCATTCAGAATGCATGTTTTGGAGGTACCTCATTCAGAGTGGCAAAAGTGCTTCGACAATTGGTTCAAACGCATGCAAAAGTGAATAGATCTTCATGGAGAATATTTTGGAAAACAATAAAGTGATTTTCGATGATTAAACTTTGTTTTTGTTCTCTAATCCCGACATATAAAAGGCACCCGTGAAGAGGGTCGGACTTTTTTCGAGAGGGGTTAGCATTTTAACATTTTCCCTGAAAGTGCAAATATTTTATTGAAAATAGTACGCCTTCATATAAAATTTCCGAACTTAAACTTCTACAGTAGAATTCAACGAGAATTTTGTTTGTAGTATCGGGTTTTCCAATAAAAGGTGTTTTTTGATATTCAAAGAAAAATGCTGTTTTTTTTATATAAATGATCGGATGTTTATTTCATTACAAAGAGGAAGGTATGCCATTCATTGTGGAAAATAACATCAGGCAAGTGACCATCACGACCACTCTTACTGGACAACATCCTTTTCATGAAATTTTCCTTAACCGAATTGCAAAGTGGACATAGGGCAGAGTCCTCGATAGCCTCACGAATTCCATATTTGCGGTCTTGAATCGACCCTGGGCTGATGGCGTAGACCTTCTCTTTTTTATATGGCCACAAAGAAAAAAAGTCACAAGGTGTTAAATTGCAAGATCTCAGTGGCCAATTGTGATCACATCTTCGAGAGATAACACGGTTCGGAAACTTTTTCCGTAAAAGATCAATGAAAATAAACGTTGTCCAGATCAATACCATCCATATCCGGCCATAAAAAAAACTTTCATCACCTCTCGATAGCGCAATCCATTCATTCATAGCACCTGTTATTGGAAAACCCTATAGATCTCAACCCTCCAACTCCGACTTGAATCGATATTTCTGACCCGTTCCCTTCATTATGGTAATTAAAAAGGCTAGAAGAGAGCTTACATTTTTGCACGAAAGTTTTAAACAAATAATTTTCCGAGGGGTTGCCGAATATGAAAAATACATACGGGACAAAATAAATGCGTAAGGAAGCTTAGTTCAGGCTATTTTTTATACATTTGGTTGAGACACATTGTGAACATTTATACCTGTCAGAATTATTTATTTATTTATTATTATTGAAAAAGGATAATATAATTATGCCTTAACAATCTAGAAAAAGCGTTAGCAACTAAGGCCATCAGCTTCTTAAAATTAATTTATTTCTACTATGTGTACAAATAGGACTTATGTATATATATATCACACTTCAAAATAAATGTTTAGTTTAGTTATAAATCTTATAAATTCTTTTATGTTGGTGTGTGTTACATTTGAAAGCAATTCCCTTATATTGGGGTTGGCCATAGATTGGCGTATTGTTTCAAGCGCTAGGCATCCTTCGATTATATGTGGTATTGTTAAGTTCGCATCGTAGCAAAAATAGCAGAGTGGTGGTTGGGCGTTTTGGAAGAGATGTTGTTGGGTTAGCCTGGTGTGTCCTAGACGGAAGCGGGTGTAAATAATCTGTTGCCTTCTTGTTATATTTGTTGGTAGTGTTGTTGGCTGACGAGTTGGGTTTATCTCTTTGTAGTAATGAGTATATTCAGACCATTGCGTAATTTCATTTCTTAGGCAGTTTTTGTAAGCCAGTTTTTTAATGTCCTTTTTGTTGATGGTATTGATGAGTTTAACTGGGGATTTCGTGGCTAATTTGGCAGCAGAGTCGGCAAGTGTATTGCCTTGTATTCCGATGTGGCCTGGAACCCATAATAGCTTGATTTTTTCCGTGTATTCAATAAGAATGTCTCTTATCTGTGATATTGTTGGGTCGGCAAAATTAGCATTTAAGATAGCTTGGATTGCTCCTAAGGAGTCGCTGCATATAAGGTATCGATGTTTATGTTTTGCGGCATATCGGCAGGCAAAAAGGATTGCTGTTGCTTCTGCTGAAAAGACTGATGAGTACCATGGTAGTACTGCAGATAGAATTGTTGAGGTATCGTCCACTACGCTACACCCAATGATATTACTGTTTTTAGATCCGTCTGTATATAGGGCTCTCCAGTTTATATGTGAGTTGCGTATGTTTAGAAAGGATTGTAAATATACTGATATAGGTGTAGTTTCTTTTTTGTATTTCGTTAGGTCGAGCATGATCGAGTTTTTTTCCAGAGTCCAAGGAGGTGCACGAAGTGGGAGTGTTGGTAATGGAGTAATTGGTATATCTTCCTCTTTTACCAATTCTATAAGTTTCTGCAGGGTAGAAGTTCTCCTCGTATTACGTTTTCTTTTTAATCTTTTTTTCAAAATAGCTTGAACTGGGGATCCTTCGTTATATGCCAACTTAACAATCATCACTGTATTGATGTAAACTATCCGACCCTTTAGTGTTGGGAGTCCAGCTTCTGTTAGTATATTTATGATGGGGGTGGTACGAAATGCTCCAATGGCCAGTCTTGCTGCTGTATGGTAGATTGATGATAATTTTGATACATTTCTTTTTGAAGTTAGGGAAAATAATGGAAGGCCGTAATCTATTTTAGCTAATATTGTCGCTTTTATAATTCGCACAAGTGTGTTGGAATTGCTCTCCAATTTTATATTGCTTAAAGATTTTATAACATTCAATCTGCTTTGAAGTGAGTTGTGTAGATATGTGATGTGATCATTCCAGGTGTACTTATTATTAAACACTAAGCCTAGTATTTTAAGACTATTTACATTAGTAATATTGTTATTATTTATACATATGTTTATGTCTTGACAATTTTGTTTGTAGCAAATGTGTAGATGTTTAGATTTATTAGCAGATATAATTGTTCCGCTGGCATTACACCAATTAGAAATTTTTTGGAGTAAAGTGTTTGTTTGGAATAAGAAATTATCGATATTCCGAACAGTAGTAAAGACGTAAAGGTCATCCGCGTAAATAACGTGGTTGAAAAACTTGTGTTCTTTTATAAGACAGCTTAGTCGGTCGAATGCTATGAGAAATAGGACTACAGAAAGGGGTGACCCCTGGGGGATGCCATTTTCGATTGGCCACTGCTCAGATATCTTATTGCCGACTTTGACACAAATTTTTCGATTTTGTAAGTAGTGGCGTATATAGTTAATAATTTTTGGGCCGACTTTCCAGTTTATTAGCTGTTCTATTATCGTATGTAAGCCAACACGATCGAAGGCCTTTTCCATATCTAACGAAAGTATTGAAAAATGATTTTTGCAGGAGATGGAGTTAGATATCTGTTCGTCGAGTGCTAGTAAAGCATCTATTGTGCCACATCCTGGTTTGAAGGCGGTTTGATGGTTTGAAAATAGTTTTTTTGTTGTTGCAAACCACATTAGTCTTCGTGCTATCATTTTCTCCATGACTTTTGATAAACAAGGTATAAGTGATATGGGGCGGTATCCCTCAATGGTATTTTTTGGCTTGTTAGGCTTAGAGATAGGAATAATTAAACTGGTTTTCCATTGTTGAGGGATTATGCTCGTTGTGAAAATTATATTGTAAAGGCTGCATAGTTTAGATTTTCCTATAAGCGGTAAGTTTTTGATGAGAGGGTAAGAGATGTTATCTAAGCCTGGGGTTTTGCCTTTAAGTGTCGAAATGCAAGCATTGAGTTCCAGTGGAGAAAAAGGGGCTTCTAATTGCATTGCTATCTTATCAGCTATATAGCCAGTGTTGACGGGGTTGGTATAAAGATTTTTTTTGTAGACAAATTCGTTGGAGAAAGTTCGGTTTTTAGAAAGTTCTGACCACGTTTTGACGAAGAAACGTCCGATTTCTTCATTAGAGGATGCGGAGGAGTTTTCGGATGTTTGTATGACATGTATTCTGTTCGAAGGGAAGTTACCGTGTATGATATTAACCTTCTTCCAAAGAGTACTTGATGGGGTTTGGTGATTTATATCTCTGGTAAATTCTACGAAGCGTTCCCTTTTCGAAATTTTGGCTTCTCTTTTGAATTTGGCATTTGCCTTTTTGTATTCTAAAATATTTTCTTTTGTGGGGTTGCGCTTTGCAGTTTTCCAGAGATAAACTTTTTCGCGTCTGAGAGAGGATAAATTTTCATTCCACCAGTAAGTAACCCGACTGTGATGGTTTGGTGTACGAGTGGGAATTGATGCGTTCGCGCAAAGTTTAATTTTCCTTGTTAGGATTGCTGTTGATTGGTTGCTGTTGTTTCTGTTTAGTGTAAGATTGTCAAAGTGATGATCTATGAGGGTCTGGTAGGTGGTCCAATCTGCTAGCTCTAAGTTGTAGCGTTTGGTGTTATCTGTGTGTGGCAGAGTGTTGTGATTAAATAAGCTCAGTGATATTGGGTAGTGGTCGCTGCCGTAAGGCTCATCAAAGATTTTCCATGCAGCAGCGATGTTGAGGGGAGGATTGCAGATGCTAAGGTCTATGTGGGTGTGTGTGGATCTTGTTGAAAAATGTGTTGGGGATTTGTCGTTAAGTAAAATCAAATTACTGTTTTGAATGAAGTTAGTTATTATTCTGCCTTTTTTGTTAAAGTTCGGGGAGCCCCAAAGCGGACTCCAGGCGTTTAAATCGCCCAAAAGCAAGAATGGGGTATTTGAGTTTGGAAAAAGAAGCTGTAAATCAATTTCTGTGAGGCTATCTGTAGGCGATATGTAAGTACTAATTACTGTGAAATGGATATTAGATTTAATTTTAACTGATATCGATAAAATATTGGTGTTCGTGTTTATTACAGTGTGTTCTAATGTGTTATTTATAAGCAGAGCAACTCCTCTTTTTGCTACAGAGTTTGGTTCTATATCGTTGTTTGTGTAGATAGAGAAATTTTTCGGTATTCTGTTTGATGGTGGGTTTGAGTGAAGGTGGGTTTCTTGCAGAGCGATTATATCGTATTTATTTTCTTTTATGAGTAAAGTGAGCTCATTATAATTATTCAGATAACCATTAAGATTCCATTGCAGAATCTTAAGTACCATGATAAGCAAACTGAGTGAAGTTTAGAATCTCTACTAGCGAAAAACTGGTTTTCGGTAGTAAGAGTTCTTTTTATTGTTCCATGTCGGCAGGTGAATTGGAGCCATAGAGATTGGGAGTTAGAGAGGAATATGAGTAATTGTTGGGAAGCGTTATGTTATCAGTATTGTGTAGTTGTGGCGTGCTATTAATTATTTGAGACAAAAATGTTTGTACATTGGGAATAGTGAGATTGTTGCTGTCTGATAAAGAGAGGTTCATAGAGTTGCTATTTATTGTTGAGTTTATTGCTTGTTGGCTTGTGGATGAACTAAGCATGTGGTTTTGAGTAGTTAAATGGTTTTCTATAGTATTTGTGTAGTTTGAGTTGTTAGAGAGAGGAATAGTATTGTTGGGTAAAGGACAGTGATTTGGTGAGTTATCTTGGTTAACTGTATTCTGTGTTTCTATTATAGAGTTTTCTTGTTGAGTAGTGGATGGATTAAAAGTGGCTCTTTGAGTGGTTTCTGTGCTTTCAGTAGTATGGGAGAGATTTGGTATGTTGGGTATGGTCGGCAGGTTATTGTTGTTGTTGTTTTGAGTATATGTTTTCTGTTCTTTTGGTTTTGTTACCTTTTTTTGAATTGCTTCTTCTAGATTTTCCCGTGGGGAAATATATTCTTTTTGATTATGATTAACTGCTTCAGTGGCTTCGCGAAAAGAGCACTTGTTTAATGTTTTGTAGGTAAGTATATCTTTCCTCTTTTGTAATGTTGGACATTTGATGTTGTTGGATCTATGCTGTTGCTTACAATTAATGCACTCAACTTTTGTACATGGTGAGGGGTCGTGAAATGTAGAGGAACACACGTTGCATTTATTTTCGGATTTACAATATTTTAATGTATGACCTAAAGTATAGCAATTTTTGCATTGCATTGGGGATGGGATATATGGCTCCACCTTTACTTTCAGCCAAGCTACATTGACTTCGGCAGGAAGTTCGTATGCGTTAAAAGTAATAATATGCAAGGGAGTGTTTATGACTTTACCGTCTTTAAATTTAGTAATTTTTTTGCATTCTGTGGCTCCTTGGTTTTGTAGACCTTCAACGATTTCATTTTCTGTTAAGGTGGATAGAAAAGTAGAGTAAATCACACCTTTTATAGTATTGAGTGTGGGGTGAAGGCTCACTGAAATATCACATAAATTTGATAATTTAGTAGCTTTAAGAAATTTTGTGGTTTGTTGATTATTTTTTGTTAATATGAGGAGATCTCCATCTCTGGTAAACGAAATTGAGTTTGGCTGCTCTGTAGTGATTGACTCTAGGGCCTTTTGTAGTAAAAATATATTAAATGTTTTTAGTGGTTTCGTGTTGTCTTTGTTTTTCACAATAATAAATTTTGGGCAAATTGTTGGGTTGACGTTTAATGGTTTGTTGTTTTTCTTGAGGTAAGGAAAGTCACGTGTATTGTTAAGGTTAAGGGTTTTACGTTTAGGGGGGGGCTCTTCCCCGAGAATTGCAAAGTAATTATGATCCCTCCCTCCTCGCTCTGAGGACATGGTGGATACTTTTTTTTTAATCACTCTCCGTTTACTTATATAGTTAAGTTTCACGTATTGGGTGTAAAATGAAACGAATGAAAATTAGAATAGCACTATACAACAACACAAAATTTGATCGCTTTGCTAGTATAGAGACACAGTAAGAAGATGTGAACTGGTAGACAGTCAATTACTCACTGACCTGTCAGAATTATAGTGGATCGATTTGTAGGAAACGCAATTTTTAGACCTTTCGATATGTGCATAACTCTATCCATAAAGCTCTGAATTTATAGTCACATGAAGCTATTTTTTTTTTTTTTTTTGATTCAATTAAAAGTAGGTAAAATCACTCTTATACAACGCGTAGTCCTTACCACTAAAATATTATTTGGTTAAATAAAAATGTTGACCGTTTAACGGAAGATGTCTTTTGTGAGTTGTTTCTTACCTAATCAAGAAACATTGAATCTATTGTATTGTAAATTCCCACTGGGAAGCAATCAGAGTGGGGCATACGCCATGGGACTTAATTTGGATGCCTTCCTCCGAACAGACTCACATATGTATGTACTCGTATGTGTATATGTATGTACGCATGTTGCTCTATGACTGAACAGCTGTGAACCGAAAAATGTTTACACAGCAATGTTTTTTTATAATCAAGCGCTGTGCTGGGGCCCATCCTGGATAAAATGATGGCGGGCAATAAGAAAATAATAACATTGTGTAGCTTACACATACGCATACACATACATACATATGCGCATATGTTCATACGCATTTATATGAACAAAATCAAACAAAAAGACCATTTTATAAAAATTACTGCACCTGGACGCCTTTTTCCAATTAGCCTTTTTGCTCGATGGCATAGAGTCTATACTACAAACGTCCTCAGCAGCCAACTTAACATTGTTTGCCTTAATATTATAAAATTAACAAGCCAAATTTTAATTTTCAATTCCATTAACATCTTTATGCTGAACAATGTGTGAATTGACTGTGAAAAGCGCAAAAAGTCGAACATGTGGCAACATTCCCATGCCAACAAACCTTCAAATTCACACAGACTTTGCGTAGACATTTATAAGCCAGAAATGTGAAGCGTTTTACAAATGCAAAAATAGCTGAAAAGAATAAAAACAATCAAATTGCCCAAAATCCTATTTCCATGAAATAACCATCCCTTTGCTAGTCGAAATGCGTACATCCATGCGCACTCTAGCAAAATGGCCACTAACGACGGTCGAAACCGAAACAGCTACAAAAACAAAAACAACAACAACTACAACCACAACACCCATGCAATAACGAAAGGATACAAAAGCTGGTACGCTGTGCGGCAAGGATGTGTCTGAATATGTAGGCGGCAAGTACCGAAAAACAATCAAGAAGGCAGCTTTGTTAAATACCGACGCGCTTGCGGGTGCTTCGCCTGTGTGTCCTTTTGGCAAACACACACACACATACACGCATAACAATACATAGCAAATAGTACCAATTCGAAAGCGGAAGGAAGCAAATTGTGCGCCACGTTGACTTTTGACTTGAATTGGCCGTTGAATGCGCGCAACTCGAAATATCTCCTCGTTCTCTCCGTTTTCTAATTTGGTTGCAAATATACTGAAGCGCGTTAACAGACACCCGCTGCCCCTTTTCCTTGCCTTATTTTTTACTTTGCCACTTTTTAGTTAGTGATGGATTTGGACTGCAGTCTACGCCTGAATACGCGCCCCCATTCGCTCCCCTTTTGTTGGAAAATTTCCTAGTATTGTCTCTAACTTTTTCGACAATAGATTTCGGCAACCATTGTTGTTTTGTCCGCCCAAACGTTTAGCATTTGTAACGCTTGGTAGCTTCGCACCTTTTGTAACAAAAGTTATTTGAAACAAAAAGCAAAAACTAAACGAAGTTTCGCACACAGGAACAAATGGCAAAAAGGATACGATACAAAATTAAAATTGAATTCATGACTGGAAATTTTCACCAGGGGGTTGGATGGTTTAAATCAATCCTGTTTATTGAGATTCGCTTTTAAAACAAGCTGTACTTTATAGTTTCGCTAGCGCAATGTATAAGTACACATACACATATGTGGGTATTTGCTTTAACATATTTGGTTGCAAAAAGGTTAGATTCATTCTATTGCTTTAAGATGCCACATGCTAAGAGTATACGAGGTATTTTCAAAAAATAAGGGGAATTTTTAAATTTCGCGGGCTACGTACATTCGAATATCGATTATTATTTTTAATGTTGGTACACTTGCGTTTGTGAGAGGCATAAATAAAACAAATGTTTGGCGTGTCGGCGATTTTCTGCTATCGAAAAAAATTGATGAAAGAACTGCATTAAATTTTGTTTAAAAAATGGAATTAAGTGCTCAAAAACACTTGAAATGTTGACAGTAGCATACGGTGAGAGTACTCACTCACACTGCACCCTCCGGCCGATAGAACCAAGCGCCGTGCCACCAGACGGCTGCACAAACTGACGAACGATAGTGTGCCACTTATTTTCTCCAGTGATGAGGTTCAGGGGGTCATCAATAAATCGAAATCATCCAAACTCATTAGCCCTGACGGATTGAACACACTGATGCTGAAGCACCTGTGACCATTGGGAGTAGCATTTCTCACAAGGCTCCTTAATCTGTCCCCGGCCACTCTCATTATCCCTGACAAGTGGACAACAGGGAGAGTGGTCCCACTACTAAAACCTGGGAAACCCACCAACCAAAGGGAAATCTTATCGACCGATAACTCTCCTTTCCCCAGTAGTGAAGACACTTGAAGCCCTTCTACTCCCACTCTTCACGAGACACGTGGCACCAGCATGGTTTCCGACGAGTGAATAGCACCACCACTGCTCTAACCGTCATAAAGGCCCAGATAAACTGCGGGCTTAACCAAAACCGCCCCTGCGAGAGGACTGTGCTAGTAGCGTTGGACTTGAAGAAGGCTTTCGACACTGTCAGCCATTCAACGCTACTAGATGATATTTATCAGTCGACACTCACACCAGGGCCAGAGGTGATCCACTAACTATCTAAGCGATCGTCACTCGTCAGTGATTTTTCGTGACCAAACTTCTAAACAGAGGAAGATCAAGAGGGAGTCTCCCTGGTCTCATATGCTGACGACTGCACGCTAATGGCGCCGGGCAGTGACATCGATGGCCTGTGCTCAAGAGAACAACTACCTCACCGACCTTTCTCTCTTTTTCACTGTGAGGAATCTCCAACTTTCCCCCACTAAGTCCACGGCGATACTATTTACCACCTGGACGAAGGAGGTCAAACCGCCCTCAAGGTAAAAGTCGATGACACACCAATTCCAACTGTAAACAATCCCAAAATTTTGCGTGTAACCTTCGACAATTTGCTCTCCATCTCTGCGCACACAACTGCAATTGCCACTTAAGTCCAAAATCGCAACAAGGTCCTCAAATCTCATGCCGGCAGCACTTGGGGCAAAGACAAAGAATTGTTACTATCGACATTTAAGGCAATTGGCCAGCCGGTTCTAAACTATGCTGCGCCTGTCTGGTCGTGTGGAACCAGTAACACACTGTGGATAAAGCTTCAGACATGCCAAAACACTGCCATTCAGACAGCGACGGGTTGCCTCCTGATGTCCCCAATACAACACCTTTATGACGAGGCCCATATGCTACCTGTGAAGGAGCACAACAAACTGCTCAGTAAGCAGTTCTTGTTAGGGTGCTACCGCAGGTTTCACCCTTGCAGATACCTGCTTGAGCCAGAGCCGGCTCCCAGGGACGTCAGGAGACACCTACTGAACTACGCCAAGGAGACCAGGACAAAACTAACAGACATCTACTGGACCAGACAGTGTTTAGACAGATATTAAACGACATTTACCAGCAGACTCTCACCACCTTCATAAGCTCCCGTCCTCAGAATGCCGTAATCGGAGTCCAACTACCACCTACAGCAGATGAAGAGCTCCAGCTTCCACGGGAAACCCGTGTAACAGTGGCACAATTACGTTCTGGATATTGTAGCAGGTTAAACTCCTACCTATCCAGAATTGACCCCGACATACCAAACATATGTCCGGCATGTGAAGACACCCCTACGACGCTAACCACCTTTAAAACCTACTTATCTGACACCCCTCTCCCTCTGAACCCTCGAAACGGCAACTTTACTGCCAAAATAACAACAGAGTACTTTGAGTAAAAAAAATGCTTAGAAGTGATACAAGCTTTTCACAGAAGGTCCAGATCGAGAAGATGTGAACGACGACGCTCGCTTTGGCCGCCACAGAACATCAACAATCTATGAAAATGTTGAGAAAGTGAAGAGAATTGTTATGGAGAATCGTCAATTAGAGAAGTTGGTGAGGATATCGGCATATCGGCATATCGGTTGCCTAATGCCATGCCATTTTTTTGTAAATTTTGGGTATGAAGCGCGTAGCAAAATTGTTGAATTTAGATCAAAAACAACGTCTCATGAGCACCGCTCTACTATGACCCCAACGTCATTCAACAATTCTTGACCTATTGGTTATCCTTGGCGTCATTCAACAATTCTTGAGCGTCATAACTGGTAACGAATCATGGGTATATGGTTATGACATCGAAATCAAAGTTCAATCGTCCCAATGGAAGAGTCCAGGAGAGACAAGACCAAAAAAAGAGCGCCAATTTCTATAGAATTTCCAGGTGTTGCTCACTGTTTAATTCGATTACCATGGCGTAGTGCATCAGGTGTTCTTACCATAAGGTCGTACTGTAAATAAGGAGTTTTACCTTGAAGTTATGCGCCCCTTGCGTTAAGCTATACGAAAAAAACGGCCTGAGTTGTGGAAAAAAGATGCATGGCTTTTGCATCATGATAATGCACCTGCTCACTCGTCTTTGCTTGTGAGAAATTATTTGGCCAAAAACAACTCCGTTATTATGTCTCAGCCACCGTATTCATCAGCGACTTTTCCCTGTTCCCACGATTTGAGAAACTCATGAAAGAACGGCGTTTTGCAACGATTGAGTAGGTAAAAACCGAATCACTGAGAGAGCTCTAGAACATACCAAAAAGTGCATATCAGAACATTATTCTACACCAATAAGATACCACAGTTAGTCATAAATATTTATATACCGCTATCGTTGCGTAATTAAATCGATTCATTTTGATTGCAAAATTGCAAAACTTAAATACGTCCTAGCCGTTAAAGGACTTACAAATTGCAGTACATTTCCAAATATTCGGTTTGGGTCTGTGGAAGTTCCGGCTTAATATCTAAGCCAATAATTTGATTCAGTTGTTTTGAAAAAAAAAAATATATATATATATACTTATAGATCGATTATTTCTAAAGAGTTCATTTTACTTCCTGGAAAAACTTTTAAAACTTCTATGCCAATAGGAAAGCCACTTCAATATCTCATTTTTTCTTAAAAACCTCTACTTTTGCTCACAATATTAGCTGCGCGACAGTGGATGGTTCAAGAGAAGGTAGCCATTGTTATATATTGGCGTGGGGAATTACTTCATAGCGTTTCGATATTTTCTTTTACTTTACGACGATTTGTTTGCTGTTTGGTAAAATATTCATTCGATAGAACTCTTTCTGCTCTACAAAGCTATATTACTTGTGTTTTTGAGTTATATCAATTTTTATTAGTTTTGAGGCTTAAAAATAGAATAACTAGGAAACTAAAATGAACATTTTTGTATGCCTGCTCTTCTTTGCTTTCCATCGAGGTCAAAAAGCTGCCCAAGCAGCCTGGGACATTTGCGACGTGTCCGCAGAAGATTTCATAGGCGAGTCTACGCACGGAAATGTTTTGCAAAGTTCAAAAATGGCGACTTTGGCGTCGATGACAAGTCCCACACGGAAGGCCTTCTGAATTCATGAAGGACATCTCAAATCACTTGTGAAGGAGAACGGTCGGCAAACCCGTCGTGAATTGGCAGAAAAAATGAGGTGCGGTCATAAAACGATTTTCAATCACCTTCCTTCAAAATTTGGAAACATGGGTGCCTCACGAGCCCAGCGAAAAAAAACAAAGAAAGTCGCCTTCAAATTGTTTCTCAGCATCTCGCCCGCCATCAAGCAACACACGGGCATAAACAGCGATTTTTGTACCGAATCCAGGCCTCCTCCAGGCCCCATGTTGCACAATTTGTCAAAGCTGCACTTCAAGAGCTGGAATGGGAGCTCTTCTAGCATCCGCCGTATTCTACGGACCTTGCACTGACCGATTATCATCTTTTTTGCTCCCTATACAGCGATATGAAGGGCATTACCTTCGATTACAAAGAGGTCCTTAAAAACTGGCTCAACAATTTCTTTGACATCAGACTAGGCGATTTTTGGCATCAACGAATTGGTGGAAAGGTGGGAAGAGGTTATAAATAGCAACGGCGAATATGTAATTGATTAACTTATTGATATAATTATAGTTTTTTATTTATTTCTCAACCTAATAATTTGCCAATATAGCTGTCAAAATGTCGCAATCATACACACGTCTTGCTATTTAAGTCTAATACCTACAAGCGCATTTGTTTAATAATAATAAATTCTGAGAGCACCCATTAAGTATGCGAACAGTTTATTTAGTTATTGTGTTTTGTTGCATAAAACTTTTCAGCAATGAAATGAACGAGCTGCCGCGAAATTGCAACGAAATAAAAAATGAGCAAAGGACGGGGAGCGAAAATTTAATTTCACTTGTCACCACCAACAGTTACTACTTTAAACACGAAACACTTGTACACGAAACTGAAAATGTTAGTTAAGCAAAAAGCCAGAAGGAGAAGGAAGAAGAGACACAGGGAAAAATAGACGATGCCAGACTTGACATCGAACAAAATAGAAGCTTATCAAAAAAAGAAAAAAAAAATACCAAAAATCTGATGAACTTTATATCACAGCGTACGAACTAAGTGGAAATAAAACTTAAAGGGAACTATTTTTAGAAACGTGTGTACAACTTATTAAAGGATAAAACATGAAACAACCAACCAAGTTGTCAATCGTCGATGGTTTGTCAGCACATTTCCTATGACTTGACGCCCTCTAATAAAAAAAAACAGACTTTAGGAGCTAAATCACAAAATTTGTTAACGAAAGGTTTATCTCAGTGGAGGGATGCTCCTATGATTGATGGAGTAGCAGTCGTCGTTTTCCTGGAAATCATATACTGGTAGAACCAGGAACAAGTTGTGCAAAGGAGTGAGTCCAGATGAAGCAGGTCTTAGATGAGTAAGCGTATTGGTTTAAGCGGGCATGTGAAGAGGTGGTTAGTCTCATGCGAGCTACCTTCATATGCCGGACAAGTGTAAAGAGTGATCAGATTGGAGGCACTTTCTCAAAAAGGGTTTTACAGATTACGCGTGACTTCTGTTAAACTAAATACATAATTATTTTTAGTATTCAAGACTTACGTCTCAACAACGTTTACAAATCGTACAATTGTATTATGAAAATTGACGCTTTGCGAAAAGTGTTCATCACACGCTCAGTCCAGCTTATGGTGTTCAGCGATGAGGCCCATTTTTGGCTTAATGGCTCCGTCAATCAGCAAAATTACCATATTTGAACTGAAGCAGAACGCGAAGCCATTCACTAACAGCCATTACATCCATTGAGAAGAACCGTTTGGTGCAGTGCATAGGCTGATTTCTCTAGCCCAAATTTCTTCAAAGACGAGGCCGGCGCCAATTTCACAGTGAACGGCGCACTCTATCGCGCCATGATAAATAACTCTTCGATGCATCAAATTAAAGCCCATGATTTCCACAGCATTTGGTTCTAACTAAACGGCGCTGCTTGCAATACAGCCCGTGAAACAATGGATTTACTATGTCGTCGTTTCGGTAACCAATTTATCTCTCGCCTCGGACCAATATTGGCCACAAAGATCGTGTGATATCACACCTTTGGACTTTTATTTGCGGAGTTAAATGTATAAACGCTTTTTGGATAAACCAGCTTCGCTTGAGGCGTTGAAAGCCAACATTACTACAGTTATTTACGAGAAACCGACCAAAGTCCTCCAGCGAGTCAGAAGGAGACAGGGATAATTTCAAACGAAATACAACAGTATAAAATTTGTGGAACCGAAATTCGATTTTATTAACTATATATGCATTATGCTATCATCTGTTGGTGGTTCAATTGGTAATACTGATATAATTGGTTTGTGATAGCTGAAATACATATGAAATATATGTACGTGATTCAATATTTTCTAGATAACGTGTGAAAATTGCATCTAGTGTAGTTCCGGATTTTGTTGTTGATTTTTTAGGGTTATAGTTTATCTGCAAACCGAATGTTTCTCGAAGAAATTGAAGCAACGGCAAAGAATCATTGGATCCGAAATTTACGTTGAAATCTCCCCCGAGAATCAATGGAATTTTGTCTTCGCCTCTTCCACCTGCGTGGCTGTAAACCAGTAGTGAGCGGTGAATGAAATATGTTATGTCATCAAGATTTTGGTTCGGTGAGATACAGATGGCGGCTATGACAATAGTTTTTCTATTCAGCGTTTGACATTCTGCAATGCAAACATCGCCAACTGGTGTGACTGTTGGTGAATATGACTGAGACTGCCTTGCAGTCATTTCCATGTTTGGTGTGACGATATTTACGCTATCATCTTGATTGTGGTAGATTGCCACACCGCCAGCTCTAACATTTAGTCGCATATATTTGATGACGCAATTGAAATTTGGTATACTAATATCCTCGTTATCCTTTGACCAAGTTTCGGATAAAAGTACTATACTCGATTTGCGGATGACAGAGTCTGTTAAATCTGCGGAATGTGCTCGTAGGCTCTGACAATTAAGAGTATATACAGATAGCCCTCTTCTCTGAGTCATGAAATCGATTATTTGTTTATCCACAGTTTCCAGTCTATTTAACGATAGCTTTCGGAATTCATCTTGTAAATGAGACATACTGACTGATGCTCGTCGATCATGCTAGAATCTAGAATCATTTCCGTTCGTTATAATCCACAAGCCTTCAATACAAGTGACTCGTGATAAAGCAACGTAAACTAATGATTGCGAATGTTTTTTATCATATTCGTAAACAACTTCAGAATACGTGCTTCCCTGAGACTTGCGAATGGTCGTCGCACAAGCACAAACTAATGGTAAATGCGTTTTGTTGTTGTTAAGCGGGATTGTTGATGTGCGTCGTCCGATTGGTACCGCTGTTTTACTGATATTATGCGCTGCAACATGACCAGCAACTTTTTTCTGATTTTTTCTCTGTCGCGTAACATTATGATGTATAGCTCTCCTTCTTTTTCTCTCTATGTTATATATCTGTATACTCTGTCTTACAACGAAGCCTATGTCTTAGGTATAGAAAATGTATAGCTCTCTTTTTCCTTCTCTCTACGTTGTATCTTTTTTTCTCTCTCGCGTAACGAAATCTCTAAACGTTAAATTTTTTCCAATTCACTCTCCATTCTCGATCAAATATCAGTCCGCCGCTAAATAAGTTTTACTTCAAAAAATGTATTAAAATTGTTCTACAAAAAAATATAATAATAAAGATTTCGCAATCACTTTACACTTTCGTTGTTTTATTTCAATTTAAAATCCGATCTGAATTGATCACGTTTTGTATATATTGAGCACGCCGAGGTCAATTCGGGTTAGATAGGAATTTAATCTGCTACTATAACCGGAACAATTTTCATTGCAGAATAACTCGGATCTCATAAGTTTTCCCCTGGAATAGGTTCACGACCTTAGTTTTCGAAAAAAGAATTCAGGGAGCGAGAATTTGTGAAGTTATGGATGAACTCTCAGTGAATGACGTTCAGGTCCGATTGTATTCTATCAGGTTGTAGTTATTCCTCCTTAAAAAGATGATTTAACTCGCTGAAATGGGTTATTGCTGGTGAATTCTCTGGCGTACATCAGTATGCCAGTTGTTTTAATCTTGCAGTAGACTATAATATATTAATTTTGTCAGAGAATGGGCATAGATTGGGTGACGAAATTCCTTATCAACTATCAGCTCCATACCAAATTTGATTGTCTCTAGGAACAGTAGCAGAGAACGTTTCATGATACTTAAATTATGTTTCATCAAAATTATGTTTGTGTTGAGCATATCGCACCCTAAATACAAAAGGGTCACAACTCAGAATTTTCCACACTCGAGCTTGACTTGTTTACAGTAGCACAGAAAACAAACTATGTGACATTTCTCGCTGAAATTTGCCATGTAAGCTTATAACAGACCTACCAAAAAACGAAAAATTTATTTTTGCCATATGTCATCCGCGGACCGTTTTATTGATAACGTCTCGTTCATATTTGAGCAGAAAGTACATTTTGAGTTGTGACCCTTTTGTATTTAGGGTGCGATATATTAAAAGCTCTATAGTAGCATGTTCCCCGCAAAGCTTCTAGGCATTGCGGATGTATATCTATAAGTATTATATATATGTATTGCGATCCTTATAATATACGTGTGGGTTGAATTTAATTGGAGTCCCAACTCTGGTGAATGAGAAAAGCGTACTACTAGTCCTGCAAAATATGTATAAGTAGTTTACATACCAATCAATCTTGGTTGAAATTATATCGAGTAATTACCGATCTGATAAACTAAGACAGACAAAAACTGTAACAAAGTAGTCTTAACCAAACTTCGAAAGGATAAAGAGCTGTTACTAATGATAAAGCGCCGTAAAACCACGCATATTTCGGTCATACTATGCGTGGTCCTAAAAATGAATTATTGCAACATACTGTGCAAAGCAGAGTCGAAGGTAAACGAGGAATTGGAAGAAAGCTATGTGCAATCAGCGAGTAGATAGGATTAAGGACTACTAGACAGTTGGTTTAAACAGCGCGAAGCAGCGACAATTTTCATAAAAATTAAATATTTCAAAGTTTTGTTAAAAGTACAAAAAAAGTGAATCTTTATCAAATTTTGTTTTTTTATTTAAAAAAGATGAAATGAACTGAATTAGTAAGTGATCGCTTACATTCTCTATAAAGAATTTGCAAATAAAGAAGGACATAGTACAAGAAATTTCGTTAGCAAATCGAGGTGGGAAAGCTCCGAAAAAGATATAACTGACTCAAAAACGTAAGATATGTCGCTCCAAATATGGAAATTTTACTTGTTCCCAAAAACAGTAAGGGAGCGCTATGTAAAATTAGTTTTATTGACCAAAGATCCTGAAAATAATTTTACATAATTTATAAACATACTAGATGTACCCTTGCGCGCGTTGCTACGCCAACAACTAAAATAAATTTAAGAACATGTCATATTCGTTTCCTCTGTGTAAAAATACATGGTCATACTAATTTTTATGACAATCGGTTGAACGGGGCAGAAATTGCTATCCTACACCGCCACCTGGTGGCGAGTGGCATCAATGAGCATATTCTACAAACCTTCTCCGTGGAAAAATACATACATATATACCAATTTGAACATTAATCGGTCTAGTAGTTTTTGAGTTCATCGATGACATACAGACAACCATTCATTTTTATATATTATATAAGAAGATTACTCGAGCACAGCATGAAAAATGATCAAAATTTACTGAACAAGAATGCCAATGTTTACTGAGAATACTGATTTCACAGATCTTTGGACCCCTGAATCGTTTATAGAAAAAGGAATGATCCTGGTGGTCATGGTTATGCATTCACATGAAGCGCAAGAGTTCTATCAAAGTGGATATCCCTGCAGGGTATTACGCAGTCATACGCGTTGCTTATTCCACTAACGATTTTACAGATTACCGGGTAGTAAAAGAGTAAAACGGGAATGAAGTGAGGTGAAAGAGAAGCAGTACGCGAAAGCTTTCGAGGCACAAATTAATGTGAGCCAACTCATACGAAAACGCCAAAAAAGTGAAGATGAAAAATAAAAGTGTTAAAAAATGCAACAATAAAATGCAACTTATTACAACAACTAAAGTTTATGCACTGTTCAATGTATGTAGCAATACGCGTTACAGCAGCTAAATAAGCAAATATAAACTTTTAAATGAACAGCAGTAAACTATATTCGAGCGGAAGGCAACCGAACGGAAGCAACAACAAATTGAAATATTTCGATGCCGAGGTGCTAGTTTGGGAATATTGATATCCCATAAACACTTAGCCAGCAAGCAAAATATTTCTTTTTTTTGGATTTTATTGAAAATCTAAATTTTAACGATTTATATATTTGTGCACATTAATGAGAGCTGATGCAACAAGCGCGATGCAAGCTATGATAGCTATAGAAAGACGGGGCATGCGACATCAGCTGAAATTGTTACATAGAATTATTTTGCAAACTCAAAATGCGAGTAAAAACCAGTGTGTTAATCTGTATTGAAAAAAATTATTATGAGAGTGGTTGGGTTCAAATTCGCAAATTTATTTAATTTATTTAATTCAATTAATAGTCTAAAAATACAGTATTTCTTACAGACTATGAAAACAGATTAATGCTAAATTAATTAATCAAAGTAAAATTAAACTTATAGTTAACTAGCTCTAAAAAGAAAAAGATACAATTTCTTATAACTTACAGAGAGGATTAATTCATTTTAGAAAGTCAGGAAATACAAAGCTTCTTATTGACTACAATAGAACTAAGAGTATTAATATCGAAGTAGTTGACAAAATTAAAGCTTATTAAACTAAATTAACAAACTATATTAGGTAATTATTTAGAATTCTTACAAAGGAAGAAATTTTTTAATTGGGTATTAAATACATGTTTCGCTTTGGAAAAGTCTAGATCCAAAAAGGAGGCGAGATAGTTAAAGTCAGACAGCGTTCTAACAAGAGGTGCTTTGGAACTATATAATGCCCTCCTAACGCCAACATGAAAAATTTTGACACGGCGAAAATTCCTGCAAGGAACATTAAAACGTATTCTTTCAAGAAGAAACGGGCAGTCAATTAGTCCATTAACCAGATCGAAAATAAAAGAAACTGCCTGAAACGTACCTCTGTCACTTAATGGACAGAGACTAATCAAACGACAGCGTGAGACGTATGATGGTTTGGGGTCTGAGAAATTGAGTGAATGTAGCGCGAAACGCACAACAATTTTTTGAACCCTCTCCACTCGATTTAATATATATGAACTGCATGATAAGGCCTCCAAATAAAAGAGGCATAATCTAATTTGGACCGCACAAACGCAGAGTATAAAATCTTAAGAGTATATGGATCAGTGAAGTGCGATGAGTTACGTCTAACAAAGGCGAGCATAGCAAGAGAATTGGAAACGGCATAATTTAGGTGTGTGATAAAATTAAGCTTTGAATCAAAGAAAACCCCTAAATCTTTTATCACATCAGACGAGGCAAGATATCTATAATTGATATGATAAGAGGTGTTGAGGGGGTTTTGAAGCTTAGAAAATGTGATTTTATAACATTTTTCAATATTAAGAAATAGACGATTTATAAGGCACCAGGAAAATAAATTATTCAACTCGGACTGTAGGGCGGCTGAATCACTAGAATTTCTTATTTCAGCGTACACTTTAAGATCATCAGCATAGAGAAGAAAATTAGCAAAGGAAAAACACGAATAAATATCATTAATAAACAAAACAAATAACAAAGGTCCTAAAATACTACCCTGAGGTACACCAGAGGTGGCAGTGTAGTGTTTCGAAGAAACACCATCGATAACTACTGTGCAGCATCTTTTTATTAAATAGGACCGAATCCAATTAAGGAAAGTAGAATGAAAACCGAGACAAGCCAATTTAGTTATTAAAATCGTATGGGAGATTTTATCAAAGGCTTTAGAAAAATCCGTGTATATCACGTCAGTTTGGAAACCATTCTGGAAGCCAGCGTGGCAATCATCAGAAAAAACGGATAAGTTAGTTAAGGTAGATCTTGCAGCTACAAAACCATGCTGACGTGGACTAATGAGACGTTTAACACTAAAATATAACTTGTCTTTAACAACGCATTCAAAGAGTTTAGATACAGCAGATAATTTGGAAATTGGTCGGTAATTTACAATATCACTTTTATTACCGCTTTTGAAGATAGGAGTGACTGAAGTCAGCTTCCAATCATCGATAAATATTCCTTCGGCCAAGGATTTGTTAAAAATTAGTTTAAGAGGTTGAACCAAAGAGCGACAATTTTTAAACAAAGTTACAGAAAGCCCGTCTACATCCGAATGGGCCGAGTTTTTAATCTTTAACAATCCTTCAATGACATCATCATCTGATAGAACAAGCGAACCAAAGTCAACTGAAGAAGACACTTTCCCCACGAAATTATGGCGAACGGCTGTCAAATGTTCTTCCTGAATATCTTCATCAGACACGAAGTTAGATGAAAAGAAATCAGCAAATAAATTCGCTGCATCGCTGACAGAGCAGGCAGTTACGTCCCTATAAAAAACAGAATTAGGATCTATTTAATATATCGCCAAAAATTCTTCGGATTACTTTTTATATTAAGCTCAGATTTGTGAATGAATTCCTTATACAAAGACTTATTTAAAGTACGAAACTTATTCCTGTGGAGGATAAAAAAACCATAATAGCGGGCTTCGTTAGTTAACTTGAACTTCTTAAAAAACTTATTTCTCATGTTTTTATGATGTTTAAGTTCTTTCGTGCACCAAGGAATCTTATAATTTACACGCTTAAAAATTGGAACATGTTGAGAGCATATATCAAGGACTAAAGTTTTAAATATCTTAAAGCACTCAGCAACTTCAATATTGCCTAGAGATACTTCCCAATCAATTTCACGTAAGGCATTATCGAGAGTTTGGAAATCACAATTAGCAAAGTTAAAGGAGGTGCTCATATCGGGCCTGGATTCAAAAAATTCTAAAAATTCCAAGTCTAGCTTTAAAGGAATATGGTGAACGCTGAAATTAAGCAAATTATACTTGTATTGATTCTTCTTTTAGAAGTATTTTTTGTGGGTTTTCGTACAATTAACAAGAAAAAATTGCTCAAAATTGGTATAGGTCAAGAAGGTTGTTCAGTTCTATGCAAAATTTTGGAATATTATTACTGCATATGGCAAGATTATTCAGATTGTCATTCTATGCAATTCTACGTAATAAGTCAACCTTCGCAGAATATTCGGTAGTTACGGCCACCTGCCACGTTGTTCTGCCAATTGAATTGAGACTCTGCGGGCAGAATAAGGACTGACCCATGTGAATACCGGCAATTGTTCTAGCCTTGGACAATGACTTAGAAGTAAGATACGGTGATCGCTCTGATAATGTGAGTTAATTATAACTAAAATATTCACTTATAAGATTGTTTTAAATATTTGTGTTTTTGTTTTTAAATACATAGTTTTTTACTGAACCGTTTACTACTGAAGCTAACCAGAAAGTTTTTAAATTTTAATCTATCAGGTCAGTCCTTAAGTTCATGCGTATTTTACCCATAATTTCACTTTTGTACGACTTTTGCATACAGAAAATTATTCGCGGAATATAACGGAACTATTTATATTTTCTTTGATTTATTGTGCATTCAACAAGTGATTTTATTCGCGGATAGAAGCACGTGTTTTTTTTAAATAAAATGGAATCTTCGAACGCGTATAAGAGGCATATTTTGTACTTTTTTATAAAAGTGAACTTCTGGAACCGAACCAAACGATAACTGCTGATTATTATTCCCGTCAACTATCAAACCTGAATGAGGCACTTAACAAAAATCGACCGTCTTTAGGAAATAGACGCAAAGTTTTGTTTCACCAAGACAACGCAAGACCTCATACCGCAAGGCAAACATTAGGCAAGCTGAACGAGCTCGAATGGAAGCTAATGCCGCATGCACCATACTCTCCGGATATTGCACCTTGTGATTATCACCTTTTCCGTGTACTTCAATCCCATATGAGTACCAAGAACTACCCTCAAAAGAAGCTATAAAAAGGGATATCGAAGTGTATTTTGGCTCCAAGGACAAACAATTTTTTGAGCAGGGAATTAAAAATGTGTCTAAATGTTGGGAAGACATTGTAAATAATGAAGGAAAATATATTATTGATAAATAAATACTTTAAATATCTTTTTTATTAATTTTAAAACCACCTTTAAAAAACGCACGAACTTTGATTTGAAAACTTAAGGCAAAAATCTCTCAATTTTTTTCCCAACTCAATGACATAAAAAGAAATTAACAGAATACAGAAATCAACGAAAAACTAGTGAAAAGTGAAACTAAAAGTGTTAATCTTAACCCAACTTTCACCCTACCAAATATCAACGGACAAACTCTGTCACTATCAACCAGTGCAAAGTACTTAGGGGTAATTCTGGACTCCAAACTTAGCTGGAAGTTAAACGTCGAAGAACGGGTAAGGAAACCAGAAATTGCTTTATATGCCTGCAAACGTATGCTTGGAAGAAGATGGGGTCTTCGACCTAAGCATACATTATGGCTGTATAAGACGATTATACGACCTATTCTATCGTATGGTTCGGTAGTTTGGTGGAAAGATCTAGGGAGAGAGTACAATACCAAATTACTCGGCAGAATACAAAGATCAGCTTGTGCAATAACGGTCGGTGCAATCAGACCATGCCCTAGAGAGGCTCTCAATGCACTGACACACGTTATTCCAATAGACCTACATATATAGAAGACGCCAACCATGAGTGCATTTAGGTTAAATGAAGCGGGTCGCTGGAAAGAAAAAACTTATGGTCGCGCCAGTCTATTTTTGCGACAAACTCAGTTAACCTCAGTGAGGACTGACTACATGGTCCCGATGGTAACGTTCCATAGGAATTTTGCCACACTCTTTCCATCTAAGAAAGAATGGAACAAGGGATTCTCTCTAAACAACTTCGATACCACAGTCTATACAGATGGCAGTAAAATGGATTGTGGTGTTGGAGCTGGTATATATTCTCATAGACTTGGAATTTAAAAATCTGTGCGTCTCCCTAATACCAGCAGCGTCTTCCAAGCGGAAGTACTAGCAATTGGGGAAGCCTGTAGGTTACTAATCACAGATTTTTCTTTTAAGAGCAATATCGCTATTCTTTCGGATAGCCAAGCAGCAATCCAGGTGCTGGACGCGACTATAACAACCTCTAAAGTGGTGGAGCAAAGTAGGAATAGCCTCACCAACTTGAGTGAAAACCATAAAGTAACCTTAATTTGGGACCTGGGACACCGGAACATAGAAGGTAACGAAGAAGCTGATGAACTGGCAAGAGGGGGATCTGCCACGAATAGCGTTCTTGCAGTAGCAGTATTCACTCCATTAGGTGCGGTCAAGAATGCAATTTCCCTAAAATACCTTCGAATTTCAGATTGTAGATGGAGAGACCAGACGAAATGCAAAATTAGCAGAACGTTATGGCCCACCTACAACCTCAAGCAATCGTCGACATTGATAAACATGAAACGACGGGACACCTGTAGACTTACGGCAGTCATAACTGGCTTCTGGTCTATCGGAGAACAAGCCGCCAAAATGGGCATCACTCACAACACATACTGTCATAGTAGTAAACAACCGGAGAAAAAAGAAACAATTTTCCATTTCCTCTGTGAATGCCCTGCCCTATGGAAGGACAGAATGTTAACCCTGAGCAAACCGCTGTTCGAGAGTCTCGAGCAACTTTCTGGCTTAGACGTCAACAACCTAATAAGGTTCCTAAACCGCACAGACTGGATATAGTCCTGCTGTAAATAACTGTTAAACAATTTGGTAATGAGGATGTGGCAACAAAATGGTGCGGAAGCGCTAGTTGGATTCTGGATGAATCACCACTCTAACCAACCAACCAACCAAATTTTGACTAAAAATACTTTCAATAAAATTCATCTTACCTTCACAAGTATTAATCATGTTATGCATTTGCTGAAAAAAATAGTATTTTTTTCTATGGCTGAAATGCCGCTTATATTCCAATTCTAAGCAACCAACTACTACATTTTACCCAATTACACAAGGCATAAAATTAATCACCGTATCCAAGGATTTATAATTTTTGCAAATGGCGTCTACGTCACTCATATTTGAAATTTGTGAACAAAAGAGCTGCAGCATACAAGCATGCCAGCTTTTATACAGATTAAAAAATGTGTCGCCTTTAAAATAGGCTCCATTCGAAGCAACACACATAAGCCAACGATTAGTACAGTCATCAAAGCACCTTTTAAACGCGTTTGAAGAGATCTTATTCAGCTCCTTCAGCGAATTCTCCTTAATGGCCTCTATCAACTCAAAGTGGCGCCCGCGGAGTGGCAATTTAAGTTTTGAGAAAATGAAAAAGCCACAGGGGGATAAATACGGTGAATACGGTGGTTGTTCGAAAGGTTTTTCGAGTTTTTGGTCAAAAAAGTGTTCACAATGTGAGCCTTGTATGACGGTGCCTTATCATAGTGCAAGATCCATGAGTTTTCCTTCCACAAATTGGGTCTTTTCCTACGCACATTCTCTCTCAAATGTCGCATAAATTCCAAATAATATGCTCTATTTACCGTAGAACGTTTTGGAAGGAAATTCGAGTGCACAACACCATGACAATCAATGAGAACGAGTAGCATGTCTTTCACTTTTGACCGACTTTGACGAGGTTTTCCTGGGGTTTCAGCTCATGTGGATAGCGCAATTCAGCCGCCTGTTGACTGGTTTGCATGTCAAACTCATATGCCCACGTATCATCTCCTGTTATAATGCGCTGGATAAACGTTGGGCCCGAATTCACTTGCACAAATATGGTTTTAGTCACCTTCTTCCGATGAATTTTTGAAAGAAATTCAACTCTCTTAGAACGAGTCGAGCAGCCCCGCTTCTCATGCCCAATAATTGATGGTGTAAAATGTTGCGAATTAATTCGTCAGACACACTAAGGTCACGAGCTGCCTCCCTCAAACTTAAATGATAGTGTTCCACCACCATTTCCTTGGCTTTGTCGACGTTTTCATCCGTTGAAGACGTTGATGGGCGACCGGAGGGGGAAATCTTTCAAGACTTCTCGGCCCTCTGCAAAAGCCTTATACAACTCGTAGACCCGTGTTTTTGGTAAACACACTCGCCATAGCCTTTCTGCAATATTTTTAACTACTCGGCACACGAAATACCGTTTAGAACACTCAATTTGAGACAAATTCTTTTCCGATATATTTATCCATAGTGAAAATCGCAGAGCACACCTACGGTTGACTGATATAATTGAATGTCAAAAATAAGCTTAGCTAAGCAAGATCGCACTCAAGCTCTGCGGCATTATAGAGGACAGTTTCATCAACGTTTCAGGAAACAAAAATTTGGACATATGTGGAAAGTGCGCTTTTTAAATGAAGAATTTCCGATATTTTTTGGACAGAATGTATATATATTGAAAATATGTAAAATTTTGAGATTTACTCAACATTTGTTTTAAGTTTTTTAAAATAAGATATATTACAATGCTTTTTATTAACACCTGAACAATTTTTGTATATTTTTTTTTTTGGATAAATGCACTTTTTTTTTAAATTTTCGATTGTGAATTGTAAAAAACGAGTGAAAAATTAGTGCAAAATATATTAAGTCCATTTCGATCACTGGTTCGTACGTATTTGAATATAACTCCAAGTAATTATGAGAATTATGCTATGAAACTATAAGAGATTACTAAGCATGGTCTCTGCTATTATTGAAAAAAATAAAAATTTGAAAAAAAATAAAATTATTTTTAATTTTTAACAAAAAAAATTATAATTTTTTTTTATTTTTTTGCAAAATCCTTTATGTTAGGAAGAACCTAAAATATTTCACTTTAAAAACCTCTACACCAATATATCCAACATTGAATAAACCCCAATTAATTTATTACTAAATTTTTTCCAAATTTGTTTCAGTTTACTTTTAATTCAATCTTGGAAATCCTCAATCCCGCAAACAAACGAATTTTTAGAAAAATTTACAACAATCACCAAAATATTAAGATCACTTGACAAACCATTACTGCATCAATCTCTTTGCGCCAATCCGACTATCGTCTTTAGCTTTGCTTGCTTTTAGGTTATAGATGACAACAAATATCAAGTCCCTGTACTGTTCAGAAATTTTACCCGAGTGCCAGTTTCTCTGCTAAGGATTAACAAGGCAAGTCTTGGGATGCAATAATACCAAATGCAAAGCAAATAGAACCGTCACAACAAAAGCAAAGTCATAAACTAAACAATGCAAATAGGAAACTGTTGTTGTTATTGTTGTTAATACTGATTTTACGGTACGTAAGCCTTTGTCTTACCCACGTGTTTGTATATACATTACAGACATACATACAAACAGGCATATCCGGGTATAATTGAGTGGCGCGCGCAAGAATGGCAATTAAACGCATTCATCTAAGCGTGATGATAAACATCGCTAATGGCTGAGTTTATCTGCACATACTCACATTTGTACACACATACATACATAGATAAGTAGATGCATTATGTTGCATGCCACGCTTCCCACAATGGAATGACAAAAGCAATAAAACTGTGAATTGTTGACCTCTCATTCATGTGTGACGACAACAAAAAGGTCCCGATCCAAATGGGAGAGTTTGAAATCGTATGACGAGCACAAATTGACAAATACAGTATGCGTTCAATGAATTACGAACGGTAAAAGTTTTCTATAATGTTTTAAGGTTATGAGCAGACTTTCGGTTTTTAGTGTACTGTACATTTTAATCTTCTTGATTTGACGTGTTCGCGCTTATTGGTTTGAAGAGGAAGTAAACAAAAATGTTAACACGTGCTTCGAGAGTGCAGGAAGAGTGACAAATTATTAAAGAAAAATAAAATCATTTACAAAATTGGTTTTATTACATAAGAAAAAACTGACACTTTTAACATGCCTTCCATGCTTTCCCTTTCATTGCAGTTAAGCTTTCTTATACAATATATACAGAGACTGTATATGGGTACATATGCACGTACTCGTATATAATCTAGTCAAAGAAGTAGGCGTTTAAGTAGAATAGAGTAGTGAAAAAAGCGAATCAAATGTTTAATTCTAACTACAAGTATTCATACGTTTGTGTTAAATTGCATATATCTATCTATATACAGGGTGGTCGATTTAATTTTTGGGCATTGACCGCTAAAAAAATATTTGCGAAGTGTTAGAAATTGAGTTCTTGGTTAGTGATTTACAAAATCGTTCACTTTTTTTCTTGCACAAATTCGCGGAATATTAAAATCAAACATCGAATAATCAGCTGAAGACGTGAGTGCAATTTAATCGCTTAGAACTGATTTCTCGAGGGTTGCCTTGCATATTTTGCGATCAATAATGAAAACACAGTAAGATAATAATCAAAATGGCTTTATTGCTTTTCAAGCTATTTTCCTTGGAAGTCAATATATGTACATTTGAGTTCGCTTGAAACAAAACACTTTTTTCACTCAGAAGTGAATACCTCCAAAACAAACTGTTAAAAGGCTTCAACAGCTTCTTCAAGTGTTGAGAAACGTTGGCCACGCTTTTTATTATTGATGTTCGGGAACAAAACGAAATAATTAGGTGCCAAATAAGGGCTGTAAAACGCATGCCCCATTAATTCGATCTTTTGAGTGCTCAAGAATTCTCTTTTGTAAGCCGATGCGTGAGTGCTCGCTTTGTTTTAGTGAAGGATGATTCGTCTTCGTCGGTGCTTTGAAAACTTCTGGCAGCAAATCATTATGTACTACTCATAATGGACTAACTAAAGTTTTCCTAGCAGTACAGTTACGACATGACCAGATTTTCCAAAAAACAGGCGATCATTTGCTTTGAGCTGCTTCTTCCGCGAACAACTTTTGTTCAATCTAGCTGCACTCCTGTTTTGATATCCTTGTCCTTGTCGAGAACCGTAATAAATTATCCCATGAAAATTAGCTCACTGAAAAAATATGAAACACAGGATTTTTGTGAAAACGTTATAAGTAGGTTTATGCTAAAAAAACCAAAATTTTCGATGGAAATATCAAATTAGACCTCATCTAAAATCTTCGGAGTAATAACTTATTTTTGGTAGATCGGGTGAGAATTGATTATGCCTCGAAAGCACCTTTTATTAGAATATTGAATGAGTTTAACCATATTTAATAAATATAATTCAAATTATCACTCATTGAATTTTTTAAATAGTAACGAAAAATATACATATAATTCTTATTGTTAGTTCTATATAGTCTGCAAGAAACCTTGCATTTCTAGATTTCCCAAATGAACAAACAAATGTTATATCAAACATTCAGAAAAGACTCAGAAGTTGAAACAATAAATTGAAGTATCTATCCACTATTGAGAAAAAGCCGAAACTCACTTAAATGCACAAAGAATTTGGTTGGCTGGATGGACTGCTCTTAGGTTAGACGTAGAAGTTATTTGAATGAATATGATTTCCAAGGTTTATTGTTTGAAAACAAAAAAACTGGTTCTTTTTTTTAATTTCAGTGTTAATCGTATTTTCATTCCAAACCATAAACTGGAACTTCGGTTTTTATATCCCCAGCAGCGTAACATTATTATTTTGTGTACCTTCAAGAAAAGATTTAAATTGTATTGTGTACTAAGAACTTCAAAGTGACTACTCATTTTTAGTTGTCGAGTAGGTAGCTAAGAAAAATCAATTGCGAAGTCCATTATGAATATTGGCTTTGACTCTTAAGGAGACGAAAACGCCATTCAAGACTATCAAGATTATGAGATTGCGAGGATTGCACTGCATAGTAGAAAGAAACTAGCTTAAAATAGGAAAATTTAGATAAAAAAAAATATACAATTTACTGATTCGGTTTAGTTCGATATCAATGTTTATTTCTGTTTTGCTTGTTTTTTGCAGCGTTTTGTGAGTCTTGGTTCTTTTTCTGTAAATCGAAAAGATCAAATTTTAAATATTTAATTTAATTTTTAATATTTTTTAAACCGAATGAATAAAATACTGCAATGAAAACCACTTTTTTAGAAACGATGCCCATCTTTATTGGATGGGCCACCCTATATTTAAATACGTCCATAGTCCATGCGATACATGCGTGTAGAGTTAGGCGTGCTACATTGGCATATCAGCTGCATGCCTTAAGCGCTTTATGGCCACATTCGAGTTGTCATTATGACTCATAAACATATTATAAAAAAAGTTTAAATGCACATGAAGGGTAAAGATCAAATTTGCCTTTTTCAGCAGAACGCTTGAAACCTTTCATTTAAGCTACATAACTACGGGCACAACCAAACACCTTTCGGGCGGACACATTTTGGATTTAGCTGAATATTCTGCTACAAGTGTTGCATGCGAAAAAATATATAATTTTTTACATTTAGGAGACCAAAGCTACTAATAACTACTACTAAACTAAATTTAGAGAATTTCGTGATCTCATTTTTCAAAGTTCATAGCTCCAGTTCTATTAGAGCTAGCAATTCATTTTTGAAGTAAAATTTCTTAGGCGTCGATGGACGAGCGAGAATGGAGAGTAAAATTTCTATGCCATGCAACGTTTCTCTCCGCGAGAGAGAAAAAAGATATAACGTATAGGGGAAGGAGTGAGAGAGTTGTACCTTACATATATCTTAGATACACTTTAGGCTATTCACGTCTCCCTTTTGAGCGGTCCTTCGACTTTTCTCCCCCTCCTACGCTAAGGCTCTAGTCTAAGTTGTACGACGTTACTCGTATTGTAGAAGCAAAAGAGAACCACGTATACATTATATACAAGGCGTTAGAATATAACAGAGAGAGCAAGAGAGAGACGCGTAAGGGAACAGCACTAACGCCATATTCCTATAGCAGAGCGAAAGAGAGCAATATATTGTTAGAATAGGATAGATGGTATTGAGCATGCGCGTTTCTTGTCTATGCACGTTATAGTGTTAGACGCTATATGTGCGCACGGCTCTAACGCCACGCTAATATATTACATCGGAGCGAGAGAGAGCAACATATAGATAGAATACAACAGATCGTATTGTGCGTGCTGTGGCAGTACGCGTTGGAGACAGACGTTATATATACACAGTTGATATACCACGTGTATTATTTTTGTAAATTTTGTCTATTTGTATTCTCTGCAATGTTGTGAATTTATTTCGGTATATGATATATTCTTTCTCTCTCTCTTTCTCTCAGACGCTATATATACACAGTTGATATACCACGTGTATTATTTTTGTAAATTTTGTCTATTTGTATTCTCTGCAAATGTTGTGAGTAATTTAATTAGATATTTATTATTTCTCTCTCTCTCTCTCTCTCTCATTATCTCTCGGATCTCTCTCTCTCTCAGATATCTCTCTCTCATTCTCTCTCAGATCTCTCTCTCATTCTCTCTCGGATCTCTCCCTCTTTCTTTGTCTGCCTTGAAGTTTCAATTCTGTTATGTGTACTACGCTACACGCACTTGTTTTTTCTTAAAGAATACATTTTGGAGCTAAAAGAATAGCATTTGATTTTACTTCCCAGCGAGTTTTTAGTATAATCGTCATTTCGGCGACTATTCATTGCAAGAGTGGTCGTATATTTAACATTTTTAAAAATAAATTCAATCGCAATTAAATCTGTCTGAAACCCCTGACACGGACTCCAAAGTACAATTGACTATTCTAAAGTATATTCTATGCTTTTGAATCTATTTTTAAATGTTTATGAAGCACTATTGGAAAAGGCAGTAAAGTTCATAGATGAGTTCTAGTAAACTCTGAATTTCCTTTTCTATTATTCCGCACAAAATGATAATCTAGCTGGAGCTACCGCCACTGCCGTAGTAGTGGAAGGATTAGTTCAAAACGTATAATTCAGAATGTCCATAAACGACTAGATGTCAAATGATCAAAGTATTTTGGTTTAGACTTGAGTGTAATAGAAGAAAACTGAAAAACCTGTGAAAAATTTGTAATTTTGAGGTTTATTTAATGTCGAAAATTTTGATGCAGAGTTTTTTTAAATTTCTTAACACTTTTCTTCTAAATTTTTGTATTATATATATTCCCATTAAATACATTTTCTTTTAAAACTCATTTTATGAATATTGTATTGTTTTGTTAAGCAAGTTTCGAGGAAAACAGTTTTTTTTTCGTTTTCGAAAGTTCCGTAATTTTGAAATTTGTTTCTTAATTTTTTTTAAATAAAGGTATAGACTATGCAGTGTACTCCCATATAAGATTTCCTTAAATTTTCGAATACGTACAGTGAACCCGCGAAAAATACCATACTTAGACAGTATCAGATATTTATGAAAAAAAAGTAAGAGAAATAATCTGAAGGGGGGTGTTTTACATAAACGAAAAAAAAAATACTTTTTCCAAGAAATGTTCAACAAAAAAATAAAAAACGTTTCCAAAAGAAAAGGTATCTTTAAAAGCTAAAAAGAAAGTTTATAAAAATGTGAAGAAGAACCAAAGATATTTGATTTTGAAAAACTCCAAATTTGTAAATTTTTCTTTTTCGAAATTTTTTTTTAAATTTACTTTTTATTCCATTATATTTCGAGAAAAATTAAACCATGCCCAAAATACTTGGGTCACATGGAATTGCTCCTATTTTAAGTGTTTCGTGGCATACAAACAAAAACCTTTGAATTTTTTCAATTTCTCCATATTTTTCCTTAAATGGTTGTGGTTAAATTTGTGAAACCAAATCATAGTAGTAACATTTGTATTAGAAGCCAAGGTCGCAATGTGCGAGGTGAACTGTTCATGTTTGCTTTTTCTCTTCATCTCACTATCTGAATAGGAAGAATATTCAAAATTTTAACCAGAATTTCTTTCGCTAATCCCTGCTCTCCCTAAATGGGTAGGGTCCTTTGGTTAATGAGTGTGTTTTCGACCGTGCATGACTGCTTGCAATCTCTCTTGCGTGGCACTTCTTAATGGCAAAACAATAAAATTATGACATCGCATGATTGCTCACCGAAAAGTTGCATTTAGCACAAATAGAACATAAATATGCTTATACGAGTATAGCTCCATAAATGCGTATCCGAAAGAAAATATTATTAAATTTACTTCATTTATGTTTCAGTACATTTTCTTTAGAATGACTTACGTTCGCTGAAAACAAACAAGAAATGGTAAAATTCAAATATTGTTAAACTTTTTTACGGCGCTTGATGCATACACGAATACCAGGACGTCTGTTAGGGTTGCCTAGTAGCTTTTAACAGTTCGAAAAGTTTTGTTATTGATTTGAGTTCATTAAATAATTTTTCAAAATTTATTTATTTTAAGTGCGTGTGGAAGCGAAGCGTAGGGGAAAGATCGGGTGGCCTGGGTGGCCAGATTATGTCACCGAAACAGTTAGGAAAGAAATCACTCAGTATTGCCAATGTCTCTTGCCTTGGCCGGGGACGGCGTCTCACTATCATGCTGAAACCATATGTGTGCGCGCTGAACGAAAGACGTTCTCTCATTATTGGCAGAAGATAATTGTTCAGCATGCGCCGATATGATACACGGTCCACGGAAATTACGAGCCCTCAACTATTTCCAAAAAAATATTCCACTGCTTGACCACCAAACCATCACTGTGGGGTTGTGAAGTGGCTATTGACTACAAGTGGGTTCTGTACAGTAGGTGACCAATAATGGCAATTTTGCTTATTTGCGCTTCCATTCATATGAAAATGAGCTCCATCACTCCAAAAGTCGTAAATTGTAATCGTTCGGCTTAAGGGCTTACACGATTACATAGAATTTTGAGAGGTGAAGTCTAAGATCCGTCCTAAATATTTCATGCTCAATAATTTTTAAAAATCTCTCTTGCACAGAGACTGGTGCAGATTATCGTGCAAACTTGTAGCAATTAGTCCTATAGTATCAGTTTATCTCGATGTCCCCGATCGTGGGCTGTTTGCCATCGAACTTGTTGCCCGAAACTGATTTAAACGAATCAAATTTTTACTTAAGGCATCACGTAAACGTCGAATATTGTATATAAGACGAGCAGTTGCACACGAATCATTAGCCTTGAAATGTGCTCCACTAGCGGACTCATGTTGCTCACTCGCTCATTGCGACATCGTGACTAAATAACCCGCACGAATAACGAAGCTAACCGGGTTCCCTTCCCACTCATACGCGCAGCGATTAGGGAAAAACCTTAAGTGGCTCCGGTGGCTTAGAATAAAAAAGAAATCGATTTTTTTATTTGATATTTCGAAAGTATATACTTTTAGGAATATACTGTCAAATTTTTGGAAGAATGTTCCCAGTATTTTCAATTCTAAAGCCGTTTTAGCAGGTAGAGTCGGATGCGTCACGCGGCCACTCACAAAACTTTAAACTCAATTATCTCAAAATTACTTTTTTTGGCTGGTGGTGACAAAAAAAAAAAAGTCAACGGAATCGTCTGAAAGTTTATTATGTTGTTCACAACAATTGCTATCGCCCGTACCAGAATCATATATGTATGTATATTATTATTTCAATTGTTTCGTATTTTTTTATTAAAAAACCGGAAAAAAGAACTCGATTTTTAGGGTGTCAAATTCAACACCGCACCATTTTGTACATTTTTTTATTTATTCTAGAACGGGAATACCTACAGACATTCTGTTTAATAATTTTTTTGGTTTTTGTGTTTCAGCTAAATAGAAGAGCCAAAATGGACAGCACTGGGAGGGTCAACTTCAGCGCCATTTTTAAAATTAAGAGAATTTTTTGTTTTTCATTTTTATGTGTAAGAGAAAATAAATAAAAAGCCTAAAAATTTAAATATCGTTTTTAATATTTTTATTGAAAAAAAACAAATTACTGCAATTACTCTTAATTTTCGAGCTCTAGACTACCGGGACCCCTTAAATGTAAAACCTATTTCTTGCACCGTACAAGTATTGCACCTTGCAAGTATTTTAAAATATATCAACTAAATAATCAAATTTTTTGAAAAATAATTTCGTAAGACTCTACAGAGTAGAATGTTTCCCAGTCCAACTTAACCAAAGACCGTGGAACACTACTTAACGAGTTTAGATGTTTTGGTGTGAAAATGCATTATACGTAGGGCTGCATGGATTTCTGATAAAATTTTGATGCGCTTCAAAGTATCGGGTTTTCCAATAACAGGTGTTATGAATGAATGGATTGCGCTATCGAGATATGATTCACGATTTTTCATGGCCGGAATTGGATGGTATTGATCTGGACAACGTTTATTTTCAACAAGACGGCGCAACGTGCCACGAAACCATTATAAAGGGTGATTTTTAGTTATTATCCTTTTAAACAGTTGGTTTAAACAGCCGACGCACGTTTCGTGTTTTGTTTCACTGTCAAACAACTTCAGTTTGGTCTATAATTTAACCATGAATCGTCTTACAAACGAGCAACGCTTGCAAATCATTAAATTTTATTATAAATATGCATGTTCTGTTAAGAAAGCTTAAAGTCGAAAAATTGTGTTCAGTGACGAAGCTCATTTTTGGATCAATGGGTACGTAAATAAGCATAATTGTCGATTTTGGAGAGAAGATGAGCCAGAAGAATTGCAAGAGCCACCAATGTATCCAGAAAAGGTCACAGTTTGGTGCGGTTTATGGGCTGGAGGTATCATTGGACCGTACTTCTTCAAAGATGCTGCGAATCGTAACGTAACCATGAATGGTGAGCGCTACCGTGAAATGATATCCAACTTTGTTTGCCCAAAATGCAAGAGCTTGACTTGCATGACATGTGGTTTTAGCAAGACGGTGCCACATGCCACACAGCAGGCGTAGCAATGGACTTGTTGAGAGGCGAGTTCGGTGAACATTTTATTTCACGTTCGGGACCTGTCAATCTGTCAATTGGCCACCCAAATCGTGCGATATAACGCCTTTAAATTATTTTTTGTAGGGCTATGTTAAAGCTCATGTGTATTTAGACAAGCCTCCTTCAATTAACGCATTGGAAGACAACATTAACATTGGAAACAGTATGCCAAAATTGGACTAAGCGGATGGACCATTTGAAGCGCAGTCGCGGCCAACATTTGCTGAACTAATTTTCAAACATTAAATAATATGGACTGTGCTATCGATTTAAATAAAAATTTGATACATTTTTCTGAATTTTACTTGTGTTTTTTTGAAAAACTTTGTTATAGCTTTTAAAAACTAACCTTTTAGTACCTCTTGATAGGCATTCTCTGCCGCAAAAACCTTGTGTATCAATCCCTTAGTCATTCAGTATGTGCCAACGTTCATAGGACAGGCGTCCTCTGGTCGTCATTATTAATTTGTGTGATGCGCTTAGTTGCATGCTGCGACTAATCATTACATTTATGTCACTGCTCAGATCATAAAAGATTTGTTATCATTCAATGATAACGTTCACAGTTCACCCAACGGCCTCATTTTCGATTACGTACAGTACGCCAGTCAAAAAATACACCAAGCGGTGACTCGTTACGGGTACATTTTTGTTTTCTAATGAAAAGTGGATTTTCAGTACCCTAAAAACGCGCTTATATCAACACACACTTCTTGCCAAAGCCTTGGGTAAAAATTGTCTTAACATCCGAAATAATTACTGTTAATGATATCTGGACATCCTGTATGTAGTTGCATGCTGGATTTACTAATCAATATCGACAAATTGTTCCTCCATCCTAGTTATAAAATCAATTTTTGTGAAAAGTTTCAGACTTTTGAGATTTATTATATGGCTAAAATTTGAGTGTAGAGTTTTTCAAAAACCTATTTCTTTTAATTTTTTAGAATAAAACATAATTTTTTGTGGTTTTTGAAAAGCAATCCGCGTCATATTTTTCCTCATTGTTAGCTTAGACTAAGCTCACCAATCCCTCAAGGTTTCGTACTGCGACTTCTAAGCTTTTCGAGTTATATTTAAAGAGTACAGCGAACCAGTGAAAAATCAGTGCAAAATACTAATCTAGCGAAGAGCTAGCATACGTACTCGTACATTACATCCATTTGTGAATCGATCGAAGCGTTGCCTATGTACATTCATCTAATCTGTCTGTTTGTCCGGTATGCACCACGAGTGTTCTTTTAGCTCCATGAGAACTATTGATATCGTTAACTATGGTTTAATAGCTGAGAATTGCAAAATGTTGACATTCTGTTTAGTAAGTATTTCTGTTCCAAAAAATCATATATATAAAATCATATATATTTAAATAGTAATTTTTTTTAATTATAACTATTTCAAGTAATTTCTAGTTTGGCTATAGTGGCATAGGTAAAGGCAGCTAAATTGGTATGATGTGCAAAAATGCCTAAAACAGATGTCACAGAAAAATAAAATAGAGCACTGAAGATATAAACAATGATATGGGTTTTCTCTTTGCTTCAAAAACATTTGAAGTACCCAGAAGGCTGGACATACCAACATACGTGGTGGCTAAATCAATTATTTTCATTGTGAGCATTTTGGCATATAATATGCTGGGATTCCAGGTAACGAGGCAGCAGATGCGGCCGCCAAACAAATCCATCTCCAACCCTACCTTACTTTTGCAACATTTGAAAAACACGATTCGATTAGGAGCATATATTCAAAGTGAGAAAGATAAGAATTGGAAAGAATTTTCATCCTGGTACAGCAAAGTTAACCCATCAGGACAAAAGCCCCACTTTCCAAATAATAACACTCGGAGCCAAACCACTACCTTTATAAGGTTACGCATTGGGCACATCCTCTTGACACACGAACACCTCCTCACAGGGAAACCCAAAAACACATGTTCTTGGTGTGGATCACTTTCCACGGTCGACCACTTACTAGATGAATGCCCCAATCTCCGAAGTCACAGGATCAAAATATTTGGCCACATTAAACCCTCTGCACTTCTGGAAAAAACTTCAGCTGAAACCATTCATAAAATATATAACTTTCTAAAACAATGTAAGTCAATAAAGATAATTTAAACTCCATAATTAGAACTGAATCAACACAGGTATTAAATACTTAAAGAAAGAGTCGTAAGCCTTGGCAGCTAGTACTCCTCTATATTTAGATATAAGCATTTTGATATATCTAATAAATAATAATAATCGTAATATGTATTTATATATTTATCACGATTTTTTCTTGTGCAATCAACTGCTCTGCTAACACTTTTTTAATTGCATACTTTTTTTTTAATCACTCCTAGTATTGGGAATTGGAAACTGCCAAAGAAAAGCAATTTTTCCTCTACCATATACTTGGTTCAGTTCATATTTTGTTTGCCTTCTTTTCACTAAAATTTTGCTCCCACTGGTTTGCCTGGCAACTCTGTTTTCACTGTCGATTTGGTACATTAATTTATTGCTCTATAACGTACAATCAAAATAAAGTCGTTTGAGGCCAAATGAAGTATGTACGTTAAAAAGTCGTTTAGTGCGCATGGAGTACCCTTTCCACTGCGATTTCAATGGCTTTTATTGTTCATAAATCATGTTTATTATTTAGATATATTTTCTTTTATTTCTTAAGTTATTCACCGACGAACAGTTGCATCTCCCTTGCTTTCTCCCTTGCGCTCGAAAATGGCATGAGAAAAATAGAAATAAATTTAGCATAACCGAGCAGAGGTGAGACGCAGTTGTTGTTACACTAAGCACAACGTAATAAACCGGCCAACCTTTGCTGTTGATCGACCAATTTGATTGTCAAGTTGCCGAATGTATGGTCTTGGTGCGCTTATAAAGGGACAATATCGTGTGATTTTTTTTAACTGTTTGTAGGATGTGTTTTTGGCTTTGTTATATAATTATAAAGATTTTAAAAGAAAATTTATATTATACATATTATATTTATATTATATGAGTACTTTCCTATACCTATATAGCATCGCTCCAAACTCATTAGGTCAAAGAACGAAATTATTAGCATTGATTGTAATGAATGTCAATCTGCATCATGGGAGAAGAAAGCCATCGAGTAATTTCAGAATAATCATTACAGCTACTAAAATGTACGAGGATCGTTTGAAAAGTCCATGCAGAAATGAAAAATAACTAATTGTCGGAGGAAACCTTTTTTTCGACATAGTATCTATTTAGGCTTCAGGCTTCACCGAACGCTGTTTCGAATTGTTGATCCCTTCCGAATAATAGGATTTGTTAAAGTCTGAAAAATAGCCATTCGTTTCTGTAACCTTCTCTTCGTTTGAATAAAATCATTGTCACGGCAGCCACTTATTCAAATTGGGTAGTCCGAGAGATCCGAGGAGCCACGTCTGGAGAATAGGGGGGGGGGGATGTGAAACTAGTTAGAATGCTATTTTAATCAATTTTGCGCCCACAATTGCTGACGCGGGAGCTGGTGCGTTGTGGTGATGGAAAAAAAAATTATTCGACTTCCTCGACTCAAATGAATGCCAAACACAAGTAAATTTACCGATCTAGGAAAAACTTTGTGTGTATAGTGCCACAGTGTGACTTTGCATGTACGAATACTTTTCAAATTTAGTGTGGTTTTTTGGGCTGGTGGAATTATTCGCCCTTTTTTCTTCGACGATAAATATGAATGAGCGCTTACCGTCAGTGAACAGCGTTATACACAAGTGATTGAAGATTTTTTGTGGCCTGAGCTAGAAGAAATAGACATATAAGATCCTTATTTTAAACAGCATGGAGCCACAAGTCACACTACCCATGAAGATATTGCATTACTGCTATTTAAGTTTCTCCGGTTGATTGATCTCACGTAATGGTGAGATTAACTGGCCACATAGATCATGCGATCTGGACTACTTTTTGTGCAGTGTTTTGAAAAGTAAAGACTATGTGAAGAGACCAACAACGATTCCAGAGTTGAAACACAACATTCGGATTGAGATTGCTGAGATGACCTGCTAAACCTTACTGAACAAAAATGTCAACACATTTTGCCATTCTCATATATGAAAGCGTAATTATTGATATCGATAGATCTGATATAGCAAAAACAAAAAAAAAAAAAAAACAACACTCGATACAATAAAGTAGCAGTGGACCTAACTTTGTTTTACTATCTTATCACAAACTTTTGGTAATTTCAATACTTTCTTTTGCTTACATGCCTCATATAAATGTATTTGTCAGTTTGGGCTAAGACTAAAACTTTCATCAGGCGTCCTTGAACCATACATTATGCTCGCAAACACCCTTAATTTCGCTTTCCACAATGGAGTGGGAAAGAATATATGTAAAATGTGCCAAACATATGCTAAGCATTTTTACTTCTACACTAAAGGGTTTCCCTGCTGGGCTCACACAGCACAGCCAACAAATTCGCGCACGCTATTCTCGGTGTGTATTTATATATATATAAGTAGAGCTCAATACGAGTACAAGTGGAAACCTACTTTCAGGCGCAAACCATTTTCTATGCTCGATGTCGATATTGTCAGCCGCGGCATTAGATCCCACTTGACAAGGACATGCTGTTTTCCCCTAGCGTGATGGTGTCAGTTAACACGACTTTCATTTGCCCACATCGTCGTTTTCTTCTACTATCGCATTTTGTTTCTATTTTGCTCATTTACTTATCCCTACCATTTCCGCTTCAATCTGCTCTTTTGCCATTGCATTCAGATTTTTTATGCAATCCAATCGCTTTTAACTTTTTATTTCTTTTCATTATCTGATTTTGTTTTTCGATTTGTTCACTTGAATGGAAATGGAGTCGAATGGGCCGACATGTCTGTTTGCCTGTTTGCCTGCTGGTAATTTTGGCTGCAATGTCTGAACTTACAACTGACAGGAGCTTACAAGTGGGATTTTCACAATTCCACCAGCGCATACGAGATGTGTCACTTTACCTTTTTTGTTCTTTTTTTTTGAAATATTCGGAAGTTGGAATGTTGTAGCCATTGCATTCTTCGGGGTATCGGAACATCTGTTTTCACATGCGAAAATGAGTGTGTCGTCACTTAAGGATTTGTGCTGTGTCAAGCAGTTTGAACTTAATCTAAGTAATCTATAATTAAAGAACTCTTACACTGAAATTTCGAATTCAATTAGTTAAAAGAATATCTTTTGTAAATAAGCAAAGTGAAGGTGAATGAATCTAAGGCAAGTCCCTCAGTAAGTCTAAATGCTGCCTTCAATTAGCAGACTAACAAATCGCATGTATGTTTCTGGCGTCTTCAGCAGTTATTTTCTGAATTTTGTTATTTTAGTAGATTCACAAGGTGATTGCAAGCGTAAGTATTTCATAATGTTTTGGCCTCCATACAAGAATTTATTATACAAAAACAAAAAAAATCAGTTATTGTATCATAGCCAATCCATTTCTTTTTCTATTTATATTTATTCCATGTAAATATCCAATTCAATTTTATTTGAGCTCTCGATGAAATGTTTATATTTAAAAATTTATTTTTATTTTACCCAAATGCCTTATCTTACCGAGCAAAGCATAGAGCCTGCAAGAAAAACATGCCATGAGGCGGCATGCGAATTCATTCTGCGGTTCATCTGCTGTTTACTTTAGCCGCTTTCCTTGATATTGAAGGGGCCTTTAACAATGTTGAAGGGGGGGCAATTACTGCAGCACTCACTGATCTTAGGGTAGAACCGGGCTTGGTAGGCTTCATTGGCAAAATGCTAAATAGCAGAATCATTGAAGCGGAACTAGGAGAATCGGTGCTCAGGAGATCGGTAAGTAGAGGTACACCGCAAGGTGGAGTCCTCTCACCGTTTTTATGGAACGCAGTTGTAAATAAACTTCTGTTAATACTGGAATCGGTGGGATGTAAGGTGATAGCTTACGCCGACGATGTTGTTATTGCTGTCTCTGGTAAATTTGTATCTACATTAAGAGACCTAATACAAAATGCTCTAGATATACTTTCTAGGTGGGCAGGAAAGTGTGGTCTAGGAGTCAACCCAGACAAAACACAACTCATATTGTTCACTAGGAAACACAGAATCCCTCAGCTAAGTCCAATTACGCTCAAAGGGGAAGCTCTTGTGATTTCGGAAGAAACCAAGTACTTGGGACTAAACATAGATAGGAAACTGACTTGGAAGTCAAACACCTTAGAAAGGGTCAGGAAAGCGAACCTAGCTTTTTATGCCTGTAAGAGAGCTTTAGGGAAGACCTGGGGAATTAAACCTAAGGTTGCTCATTGGCTCTACACTGCTGTCGTCAGACCCATTCTTCTATATGGAAATGTTGTCTGGTGGTGTGCTATGCAGAAAAAAACCTATTCTAATTTATTGAATAAGGTGCAGAGATCAGCGGAACTAGCAATATGTGGCGCCATGAAAACCACGCCATCCATGGCTTAGGACATCATGCTACATCTGCCACCCCTAGATCTCTTCTGCAAATACTCAGCGGCCTGCGCCGCTTTAAGGCTCAAAGCGAGCTCACAATGGAGAACTGTCACACATGGACATTCAACCATTTTAGACTCCTACACGGATATACCCGGTGACTGTGATTATCACCCTCCCATTCTTTGCTTCGAAAGGAATTTCCTAATGAAAATCCCTTCTAGACTGGAATGGCTTGAAGAAGATCCAACACCCAACACACCCGTTAAGATCTACACGGACGGATCCAAAATGGACACCGGTGTAGGATCAGGGTTATTTTGCGAAGAGCTTTCTATTAGTGAATCCTTTAAATTACCGGATCACTGTAGCGTTTTTCAAGCGGAAATAAACGCTATTCATGAAGCCTTAAAATGGTTAAAGATAAACAAAATATCATCAACGGATATCTGCATTCTATCAGACAGTCAAGCTGCCCTACGAGCCCTGGATGCATTCCAAACAACATCAAGGAGTGTCTTACGTTGTCGCCAATCTCTAAATGAGATGGCCAAACAATATCGTATAATATTATGCTGGGTCCCAGGCCACAGAGATATACCAGGGAACTGTAGGGCAGACCAACTTGCAAGAGAAGGTACCTGTATGCCAGACATAAGTAATTTTATGGAGATACCTCTCGCAACTTGTAAGCTTCTCATTAAGGACGCACTAATCAACTCTGCAAATCAGAGATGGATTAACGCTAACACCTGCGAAATTGCTAGGCAAACATGGCCAAGGCTTAATCCACGTCTGTCCAAGAGTATTATAAGACTGAGTAGACTTCAAATCAGGACCTTAGTAGGGGCCCTCACAGGACATTGTCTCATACGAAATCATGCAAGGAAATTAGGCGTATACACGCATGATTTCTGTCGTAGCTGCAGAAATGAGGAGGAATTGGAAACAATTCAACACCTTTTTTGCACATGCCCGGCTCTATCCAGAAGCAGAAACCGAATCCTACTTCTTAACGAACATAGATAATCTATACACTTTAGGTATCAACAACCTTTTACGCTTTGTCAAAAGCTCAGGATGGTTCAATATGGAAGGGGAAATGTAGCCCAGCCCCCGCGGCTCACAACGAACCCATTCCGTGGTCTAAGTGACATCGTTGTCTCTATGTGCGATGCGGCTTCCAAACCTACCTACCTACATTCATCTGCTGTTATTAAAAATAAATGTTTTAATTAATATATTATACTTATACGTTAAGTTTCTTTTATTTCCTTTTTCTAATAGCACAATCGACTACGTAGCACCGAAGGCTGCGTGTTAGCGAAGGCTTTATTAGTCGAATATAGAGGGTGGTTAAGTTTCAAGGGCCGGTGTTGATTTTGAATAAAATATAACCTTTTTAAAAAATTATTATCATTCCTCTCTATTATGATAATACTGATATAGCTCAATTACGCCTAGAATAAAATATTGGCCAAATGGCCGCCGCTGTCTCGGCCGCACACCTCCATCCGACGGTCCAAATTTTCGATGACGCTGAGGCATAATTGAGGTTCTATGCCGTTAATGTGCCGAATTATCTCATCCTTTCGCTTTTGAAATGTTGCGTTCTTATCGACGTACACCTTTTCTTTCAAATAACCCCAAAGAAAGAGGCGGCCAAAGAGCCATTGTTTCGTTAGCTGTGTGACAAGTGGCACCGTCCTGTTGAAACCACATATCGTCCACATCCTTATCTTCCAATTCGGGCCATAAAAAGTTCGTTATCATCTCTCGCTAGCGAACACTATTCACAGTAACTGCCAAACCGGCCTCATTTTGGAAAAAATACGGCCCAATGATGCCGCCGGTCCATAAACCGCACCAAACAGTCACTCTTCGTAGGTGCATTGGTTTTTCGGCAATCACTCTTGGATTATCATTCGCCCAAATGCGGCTATTCTGCCTATTGACGAATCCACTGAGGTGAAAATGTGCCCCATCACTGAAGATGATTTTCTTCGAAAACTGGTCATTCACTGTTGCCATTTCATGCGTATTTTCATATTTTCTGCAGTACGAGCTGTACGAGCATGCACTGGTGTTTTCACATCTCCTACAGACCCAGTTTGCTCAAACTTTTGCACAATTTTTCCGATCGTACGCATATTTGGACGATTAAATTGACCGAAAAAATCACGAAGTGCGCGATATGCATTTTGATTTCATCGCCCGTTTTCATAATAAGCCTGAATAACTTCAACGCGTTGCACGATTATGTATCTTTCCAGGGTTCAAATTGAGTTAATCTGAAATTGAAAAATGTCAAATCAAACGCAAAAAAAAAAACTTGACGTCTAGATGTGGTTCACATTCAACATCGGCCCTTGAAACCACCCTTTCGTTTCAAAATTCATACCGGACTTATAATACTTCGTCAAATTTTCATCGAAATTTCAAAATTGTTAATAAAAACAATGGGTATTTTACTAAAAGGTTAGTCTGAATTCTCTCAAAATTGTGGTTGATTTTTGATAGTTTTTTCCTTGATCGTGTTGCCCATTTTTCCCATATAAAAAATATTCATAAATTTGTTATATGGAGAAAATTTCAAACACCGTCATACAAAAAAATTATAAAAAGACAACGGAATTTTCTAGCAACCTCAAGCTTGTTCTTTATCACACTAAAATTTATTAGGCAATAGCACACCAAAAGTCTTTCTATAGTTCTATAAAAACTGTGGATAGAAAGATTGTAATGTTTGGATTTTTAAAATTTTTGTTAGACAATGAGCTTCACTTTTATTAAAAAATAATGAATATTAAGGGGGGGGGGGGGCGGGGGGGGGATAATTCCACTAAAAATATGCACTTATTTATGAATTTTTTTTTGGAAAGAGGATTCATGTAAATTTATTTATCCAATTAGTATACTGTAAACTCATATTTCAAAAATATTTTCAAAAATTTTCACAAGAAAATATACAAAATTGAGCCGTTGACAGCAGATCTACGCAGGCGTCTCGAAAAAAAGGCAATTTGCCGTGGACAGTTTTTCTCAGCATTGGATCATCTGAAATCAAAGAGTTTTCATTAGGTAATCAATTGTCCGAGGTAACCCTGTCGAGTTTTTATTAAACAAATTTTTTTTTTTCAATTTTTTTTTAACATTTGAAGTAGAAGTGCGATTTTTAGACGATAAATCGCATAATATTGTTTATTGTAAAATAAATAAAAATCAAAAAGGGATTACCTCGGTAATTATGTAGAGAAAGTGTGTACAAAATTTCAGGAAGATCGGTGGAGTACATTCAGAGAAAAAGTGTCCACCGACTTGAAAAACGTCGTTTTCCAGAAAATCGATTTAAAGTTCGACCATAGCAGGTAGCCGAGTCGGAGCGGCCAACGGTTATAATGCTCTAACTTTGTGAGTTTTGCACCGATTGACTTAAAATTTGGACACAACATTCTTGAGATTATGTACATTCATTTTCTCAAATAAACCAAAATCGATTTTTTTTTACCCTAAAAACCTAATGGTAGCAAAGCAAATCCACGAAATTGAGAGGATCGCCAGCGAATCAGTAAGTATGATCAAGGCTTGGCTAAGGTCTATGAAGTTGGAATGAGCTGAGCATAAGACCGATGTAGTGCTAATAAGCAGCAGAAAGATAGCAGAAACTATAAATGTAAATGTTGGGACTGTAACTATTAGTTCAAAAGCCGCTATTAAATACCTAGGAGGATTGATAGCCGTTTAAACTTAAAAACGCGTCTAGAATATGCTGCGAAGAAGGCATCGAGTGTAGCCATGGACGTAGCTCCAGGAAAAGAATCCTATATAGCAGGGTAGTCAGCTCGGTTCTCTTACAGGTTTATGCCGCACCGATATGAGCTGACGCACTGACCATAAATAGCTACATAAAAAAAATGCTAGCCGTCTATCGGCTAAGCGCTTTGCGGACTATCTGCGGCTTCCGTACAATTTCCGACGATGCTTCCTTCGTTATAGCTAGTCCCCGTAGACATTTTGGCAAAAGAAATGCAGAGAATGTATTTAAGGCTATCCGAACCCGACGGTAGGGCAAGAAGAAGAAGAAAGGCGTCGTTCGATCGCCCACTAGCCAGACCGGTGGAACAGATCACCGAAAGGTAGAGGAGAAGGAAGAAGACGCTGATCACGTCTTGCCTCAATGCCCACGCTATGCATCCGAAACTTGTAGCATATTGAACGGAGAGAATAAATATTATAGATATTATGCTAAAATCGAGTGATAACTGGAAGCGAATCTACGCGCATGTAAAACATATCCTCAATGATTTAAGACGCGCGGAGGTTCGTAGACGAAATAACTAGCAGCCTATGTGCTAACCAGCCCCGCGAGGTAATTCCTTTTTTAGACTGTTCCGCGGGGCGAGTGGTAGATAGTGGAGAGGTGTTTAGTACGTAGGTGGAGCTGTGAGGCTACAATTCGTGCATACTGCTATGCCGGTACGGCTCCCCACAAAAAATAGTCCAACGGGCTTAAATCACAGCTCCGAGGCGGCCAATTGATATCAGAATTTCGGCTGATTATTCGGTTTTCAAAAACGGTAGCCAAAGTTCGAGTGTAACTTTGGGAGTGTGACAAGTTGCACCGTCCTGTTGAAACCAAATGTCGTCCAAGTCATCCTCTTCAATTTTTGGAAACAACTCGTTGAGCATGTCACGGTAACGCTCGCCATTTACTGTAACCGCAGCTCCTCGCTCATTTTCGAAAAAAAATGGCCCGATGATGCCGCCAGACCAAAAAACCGCATTTGCTTCTGTACAGTAACGTGTGGATTTTCTGAGCCCCAAATTCGACAATTTTGCTATAGGACGATCCACTTCCACAAACTGTCTTGTTGGCAATTCTTTTTTTTTGGAATTTTTCTTTCAAATTTCTCACAGTTTGAGTAGAAGATCACCACTTTTGAATAGGTTCTCAATATTTATAATTTTGTTCAAGCGTATAGCGTCCCATTTCGTAAATGTCAAACCTTTAAGTAAATTATGAACACATTTGTGTTACCATTCTCAAAAAAATAGGTGCTTCAAAAAGCAAACGCTATATGGCCCACCCTATATATTTATGCGAAGTTGCATTGATAGCGGTTTTAGAATCAGCAAGCTTCAGATTTAAGTGTTTCACATAAGAGAGTTTGTGTGTAAGCAGCATGCCAAGTTATTTATATTCGTTAGCAATCTCGATATTCTTTAAACTTCCACCTTCTAAGCACCATCAATTTCGACTTGGTCAAATTTACTTTAAGGCACCATTGAATGCTATAAGCGCTGATTGCATCGACTATGTACAGCAATTCATTCGGAGACTCGGCAAAGAGGACTAAGTCATCGGCGTAAATTAAAAGTTTGATACGAAGATTAGCCCTTCTAACCCCAGCAGATAGGAAATCGTTTAAATAATTTAAATACAAAGAGAGCAAAATTGGGTTTAGCAGACAACCTTTTCTTACCTCTTGATTTGCGTAAAAAGAGGAAAAAGTTCGTCATTTAGCCAAATGTGATTTGAAGTGTCTTGGTAAAACAGTTATAACAGTTTTCATATTTCCATCATATGGGTGTAGAGGCCATAAGATGCTAGTTTATAAAAAAAGCATATATCGCGAGATTATATAAAATGCACATGAGAAATCAACAAAAAATGCAAAAGGGGTCTTGTTCGCCTTGAAGTTGAGACGCACAATTGAAGGCAAGTTAAAAATATTATCTATTGTTGAGTATCCTCCCAGAAAAATTGGTTGAAATTCAGTAATTATTTTGTTCCCATTCGCCCAAACATTGATGCATGTTAAAAAAAGACCACTAAAGGTTTTATACAAAGTATCAAGGAGAGAAAATTGAAATTCTTCAAATGGAGTTTGCGAATGATTATTTTTCTTAAACATTTTATATGAAGTAGTCAAAATTTTACATATCTCTATGTAGCCAAAAATAATATATGTAATATAGTTTTTGATCATGAAAAACGTATCTAACCAAAAAATTGTGTAAATATGCGAAAAAATGGAGGATATGGCGCACAAAGTCACGCAAAGGGCTATTATGTCCGTAAATCTATTCTATCTATCTATGTGTTTGTAGAGTGACATGGCATTCATATTATAAGAAACTCGACAGCAACTACTTTAATATTGTATATTGACCAGCATAGTCAAGGAGGAATGTACGTGCGAAAAATATTTAGCAGAGAAAGTAGTACGAGTAAATGCACACAACAATGCACTAAGCTCTAGGTGCAACGCATCAAACCGTCACGAACAATAATTGGTACAAAAACAATGTCCACCTCATAGACAATACCTGCATAATTTTAAGAAGACAACGGCATTAATACACCACGAATGGTGCAGCGGTGATAAAGTGGTTAACCGCATGACTGGCCAACGATGTGACAAACGATGTAAACAAAGAAGATAAAAAACAGTAAAATAAAAAACCAAATATAGTATGAAAGCATGACAACAATACTGCTGATGTCACACACCATGACGCGCTCAGCTTAACCGGTCACATGAATGGAATCCGCGCGTTAACCGCAAACCAATATGAAGCAAAAGCACTGGCATCCATCCGAGTATGTTGTAAGAGTGCGGGTAAAGAGGGCAGGCAGGTGATGTCAGAAGAGATTGGCGAAGTGCGGAATTATGAAGCATAAATTTATGAAGCATTTAACTGAGCTGAGCTAATGAAAGGAATTTTGCTTGCTGTGCGAACACTTCAGGAAAAGATTTTCACTTACAAAACCTAATATACCTACATTTGAATATACATTTTTTTTTTTTTAATTTTATGAACATTTATTTACCAGCATGACCCGTCACTGTCGCCTCAATGAAATTATGGACGAAGAGGAGTGTAACGCAGAAACTAATTAAACACAAAAATTGAAAAGAACCATCAAAGAAAAACGGTTACAAAAGTAAAAATACTGTTAAGCCGCTAAGTTGAGGGCCTGCCTGCCTGCCACTCAGCAGAATGCGAATAACAGCGAGAAGGAAAGTGCTGCAGCTCTAAGTTATTGCTCACTCATGCGGTCAGTTTATGGCGCTGAGCTGTGTTGAACTGCTGCGCGCTACTTAATGCATCTGCGCCTGTTAAGCGTTCTGACCTTTATTTGACCAATGGCGTTTAACCGCCCGCACAGAAGAAACACAGTTATGACCGCAACTACTAAAACTGCCGTGCATCATCATTAGCCGCAAGCTTATTAAATTTTAATTAAAAATTTTCCCCACAAAACTGGTACGCATCAGTATAAGCATCGTATATTCCTTGCAACAACTGTAGACCTCCGAGTCATCCACCACTTGAGTGAGAGAAAGGAAGTGAGGTGGTCAGTTAGTGAAAGGGAGCACCTTAGAAGTTACGCAGGACGGGAATTCGTGCAGCCTGAAGTCGGTTCGCCGAAGTTTAAGTTATAATAATAAAAATTATGAAAGTATAAATACGAGTTTATGGCGGAAAGCACAAAACTTTTTAGTGCTCAGTAAAGGGTGTGCCGTCAGTTGGTTTCTTTTAAAGCGCATACTATTTCGACAGGTACAGCTATACAGTTCGGGGCCAAGGAAGTGCCATTAACTCAGTAGCATAGCTTCGCAGTACGAAATGCTTTAGATTTGAAAAAGTGAATGAAATACCAAAACCTTACTTCCAAAGTAATTGCTGTGCAGTTTGTTGCTATTGTTGGGGCAGCATAAAATATTCACCATACATTTTTGAGGATTGTCCTTGAATTAATAGCCTTTGGCTGGGTATTTCCGGAATATTGGATCCAGCAACAACTGGGAATCCAGAAGTTGTTATCAAGTTAAATACTCAGAGGAATACAATTCGTTACCGATACTTGAGAGGCAAACTCACACTGCGTACGACAATGCCGGAACAGGATGGATGAACTAAGAACTGAGAAACAAGCCACCATCTACTAGGTTCCATGATTCAACGGAGTTGAAGGAAACGAGAAAGTGGATATACAGCCAAAGCAGGCGAAAATCTTCCTGTAGCTAGCATGGCAGGTATACAACCACCACTCAGCAAAGAACGAATATATATAGATGCAGCAATGATTCAAGATCGGAAAGTACCAGTCTATGCAGGATCGCGAAAATCATGCTATGCAGGCACACTGCCAGGTTTACAAACTATAGGGTGATCGATATGAAGTGTTACCTATTTAAAACACTATAACTTTTTTGTGTGAAATTAGTTTTTATTGATTTCAAAGACAAAATTGTTCAAAAATGATTACAATTTTAACATATATTCACTTAAGCTGGATATGATCACCTTTTACCTTGACTATAGCCTTCAAAAATGAGTTGCATGCAGCACGAATGTGATCTTGAGGTATTTTGGCCCATTCTCATATAATCGCTTTTTTCAGCGCATCCATACTGGCATATTTTTTAGTCCTCACCTTGCTCTCCAAAATGGACCAGATGGAATAGTCCATCGTATTTGCGTCTGGCGAATTCGAAAGCCATTGTGTGGACGAAATGAAGTGTGGAACATGATTTTTTGACCAATCTTGGTTCACACGAGCTTTATAAGACTGTCCCGAGTCCTGTTGGAACCTCCATGGTCTACGACCGAATTGTTTGCGTGTCCACGGCTCTAAAGCAGCTTCTAATAATGATACGCAATCACTTTGACACCAGGCTCGATAAAAACGATTGGAGAGCGTCCATCAGCGGTCACTGCGGCCCAAACCATTACTTGCGATGGGAAATTGCTTCGAATGGCCATACGTAGGCTCAAACTCTCGTATGAGCGTTCGGTCAAGTAAACACGATCGTTTTGAGTGTTTATGAACTGCTCAATTGGGAAATTTTTTTCATCAGAAAACACAATGTTAGGAAATTCGCCACGATCGTGCAAGCGCAACAACTCCTTTGCTCTTTCGCACTTTTTTTGCTGGGGTGAAAGATCGTGTGCTTTTTTGGAACTTGTAAGCCTTGACCTTGAGCTCATTTTTCAATATTCGTCGAATGCTGTCTTCCGATAGTTTCAGTTCTTTGGCCATGTTTCTTCCACTTCGACGTGGATTTCCTGCAAGTCGAGCCTTCACTTTCCGAACCATTTCTGGCATTGTTGCGGTTTTTTTTGGTCCACCTCCATAGTGTTTTGCAATGCTACCAGTATCATTGCAACATTTTATAGTGCGATACACAAACATTTTATTCACTTTGGGGTGACTGAGCTCACGAACAACGGCTGGTTGTGATTTTCCAGCCAAATATAACGCAATCACACTATTACGTTTGAATTCCATCACAGAAAAAAAATCAACAAAACTGAGACGCAAATGCTTTTGATGGCTTATAATAATATATTGAACTGTCATTAGAACAATTTTGACGTTGATGTCATGAGCTGTTTTACAGATACAGGCAGTGTGAAGTCGGTAACACTTCATATCGTTCACCCTGAAGCTCTTCATAACAATAAAACCCGAGAAGCCGGTTGCTGGTAGCTGCTGCTAGCTACTTGCTCTCGATTGCTCTGGAGCACCCGATCGCCCTTTGTTAATTGTTGAATAACTCGAAAAGTATTTGTCGGATTCACTTCAAATTTTTACACAATATTTTTAAGATGTTATACTTTTAGAAAATTAAATTTTTACATACATAGTTAAAATTTAGTTGAAACTAAGAAAAACATTTTTTTAATAGCGGTCGCCCCTCGGCAGGCAATGGCAAACCTCCGAGTGTATTTCTGCCATGAAAAAGCTCCTCATAAAAATATCTGCCGTTCGGAATCGGCTTGAAACTGTAGGTCCCTCCATTTGTGGAACAACATCAAGACGCACACCACAAATGGGAGAGGAGCTCGGCCGGTGTACGCGCCAATTATATATATATATATATAGTTAAAATTTCAAGAGATTCGACTGAAAATTTTTTGGAGTTATGTATCAGCTCCACTTGAAAAATGAAGGTTTCTAAAGAACTCACTTAAAGTTTTATGTTAACGCGTTGCGCGTCGGGGTCTTGTATAAAAGTCAAAAGTCAAAACAAGTTCAAGGAAATTTTTTTCGAACATAAGTAATATAAAATATTTTTGAGTTGTCAGAAACTATTCAATATATAAGTTTTTTTCAAGACTAAAGTAGCTCAAGCATTTAATTTAGGTTTATTGCTAAAGATCTAGCTCTGCACTTCCAACGCTCTTACTTCCTTCTGTTTGCATTACTTAATAGGCATTTCAAATTTAAAACGTAAATAAGCGACAATTTATCAGGCACCGTAGCTGCTATGCGTTTTTCAAAGGAAAATATATACAAAGAGTAGTTATTTGTTTACCTATACTTCTAGTCAAACAGAATAATTTGCAATCCAAGTTTTATTTTTTTCCTGCCAATTAGACATTTATTTTTTCTGCTGAATATAAAATTTAAATCCTACTTTTATTTTCGTCGGTCGAAAATAAAAAGTAAAATTCAACCTTTAACCTTCAACCTAATTCAACAGAGGACAAGTCTTCACTCACGGTTCCTAGATGGAATCGGGAGTCGGAGTTGGGGTTTTCTCTAAATCAACCAATTTATTTATGTCCTTTAGACTGCCGAACACTGTCAGTGTTTTCCAAGCAGAAGTCTTTGCGATCCTGCAGGCATGCAAAGTGCTTAGGGAAGGCAAGAGAGAGGGAGATATTCACATTTTCTCCGATAGTCAAGCCGCGATCAAGGCTCTGACGACGCCATGCTACAGAACGAAACTAGTAAACTCTTGCAAGGAGGAAATCAAATCTCTTGGGTGTGCAGGTAACATTTCTCTGATCTGGGTTCCAGGACATAGGAACATAGAAGAAAATGATATTGCTGATGAGTTTGCCAGGAAGCGGACTGAACTGGCCTCAGGGACCTCCTATCTGGTTATCAGCATCGCCCTGATAGTTGTTAAAGGGGAACTGCACAAATTATTTCTCAGGAAAGCGCAGAAAAGATGGTGCTCCATTTCTTCATGTGATATTTCGAAAATTGTTTGGACCCAGTATAATATACGAAGGACTCAGAAAGTCATTTGGACTCTTCGCCATTCTATTTTCAAACTCATAGTTGTATTTACCGGTCATTGAACGATCGGTACACACGCGGAAAAGCTAGGTTTACTATTTAACCCCCATTACAGAAGCTGTAAGAGAAGAAGACTGTTGAGCACTTTCTCTGTAAATGCCCGGGTTTAGCTAGACGAAAGAGCTAGAGACGGTATGCTCCTTTCTTAGACAGCCTGGGACAGTGTGCCAACCTACATCCCATCAATCTTCTCCATTGTATAAACAGCTCTGGCTCGCTGTAGATATCTGCTTGTTGGAGGTCTTATAATGGTATCAAAACGGTAGTTTATTAGTTTTCCATGCAAACTGCTATTTTTGAGCTATAAAATTAAAGTTAAAACTTAATTATTTTGTTTCAAAAAATATGGGATATTTGCTGAACTTTTTGGAAAAGTCAAGAAAGTGTAAATCATATAGTGTTAATGTTGCTTGGCTAATAGACATCCCAGTGCTACGTACAAGTGCTAAGTTGACAAGTTGATTTATTTATTTGAGTGACTTGTTCGATTGAAATTTCGAAAATAATCATTATTTCCAAACCCTGCAAGCAAATATAAAGCAAGAAGTAGTTTTGTCCAAGATGCTTTTAAATTTACCGAATCGCATCACAAACCTCTTTCCCATAAAAGAATGCGGCTCTAACACCCGCATACAAAAAGCTCCTTCAAGGAAATTTGCTGACAGATTAAATTGGAAAGTGAAAAAGAATGAGAAAGAATACTCAAAAAGAAAAGGAAAAATGTGTGTTATGTAATATAAGTGCAGCAACGCAAACTTTGTGGGCGCTGCTGTATTTATGCGAAAACTTTTAATGCAATATTCGCGTTTGAATAATAAAAAAAATAAGAAATATTATTGTTTTTATGAGAAAAGCAACAGCAGCACTAATTAAATCATAAAAAGTGAAAAGAAAATAAAGAATATCTGCACTTGCGTCACGCGTCAAATTCTGGCGCGCTGATTGTTGCAACTTGCAAGTGGTTTTGTACGTGGCGCAAAGCGCCGTTAATAGCTCGTTTGGTTGACCAGCAAATGTGACGGCGGTAAAACCCGTAAAATCGCAAATAAATAATAAAAAAGAAAAATAAATTAAGCAAAATCATTTCGGAGGCAACAAAACATGCATACACATGCAACACGCATACTGAACACACACATACACACGGTTGTATGTGCCGTTTTTGTGGCGGCTCCTCACTAAAATTTCCAATAATGTGCCACAAAAACGTTACTTGTTTTTATGACTGGCACTGGACGTGCTGCAAGAATACTTTTCGCTCGTGTCTATCCGAACGACAACGACTCGACTAGTATAAGTAGAATGCGCTGCGTTCGGCCATTGCTTATCCGCCATGGCTGGCTACATCAATAATGAGAGGAGAGGCAACGCAGTCAGCCTACTTTCTGATGAGGTTTCAGTCAAGTAAATATCTTCTGGTATAGCGTTTGGGAAATTTTGCAACAATGTGGAAACCGAATTTAGTTTTATTAACGTTGCCACACTTGTGTTTCGGCTCATCATTGTGTTTTAGTACTGCTGTGACTTTTTACGACTCCCTCACTGGGAAGCTTCGAAAGCGAAGAAGACCAAAATTACGATACATAAAAAGCAAACATCGAGTTAGAACAAAGTCCCAAAAGCTTTTTGAAATTAATAGCAGCAAGGTTGTGCCTAAGTTTCGGCCGACAGAACAACCTGCAACATCTATCAATGTTAAAGGCATAAAACCGTAGTTGAAACATTTTTATGTGCCAAATTTTTGTTACGACAGTAAACTCACAGCAGCCGCTGATGTTTAGGTGCATGGCAAGTCAAGTGGTAGTACTTGGGCTTGCAATGTCTGTGGCAGCTGACAAATTTCAAATAAGTTCATTAAGTATTAATAAATTACATTAAATTTCCATATACATATAAAACTCAGAACTCATTCATATCTGGGTGCTGCGAAATGTGCACCTAACAGCGCTTACTTCCTTATAAAGGGCAAAAAGCACATATGAAAAATTTTGAAACTTTTTTTTAAATTTCAATTGATAATTTTAAATTTTTTGTAAAGCAAGTTAATCAAACCTTAAATGGCATGCATGAAAACTATTTATTGATACAAATTTCAATTCAATTCAGAGTTCAAAAATATTTGAGAATCGCAGAACTCAACAGCCAATGAGCTGCTCAATTTGTTTTAAGTGAAATGATTAATTATGAATATTATTCTTGGATATAGATAAATAAAAAATTAAATCTTTATATTAAAATATTACCGTTTGTGGTTGAGTGTAAAACAGGAGCCGAAAATAAACATTATCTTTAAATTTTCAATGCAAAAAAAAACAAAAGCAACACATGTGTATATTTACGATTTAAAAATTTAGGAGCGATATTTATAAAAAATATTACCAAGAATCACATTTCCATTTTTAATTAATCGCTCAGAAAATGTATCGAGTATTACTTTTTGAAACTCACTTTTTAGCTAAATTTTTTCTTTCAGAGAAAAAGTAAATTTTTAAGTAATTTTTTTTTTGGCAGATAGAAAAATTTTATTTTTCACAAAGTTTGGAGCTTCGATTTATGTGGTTTTTCTAGTAGAAGGGAGTTTGTTTTCGCAAAGAAGTTATCAAAATTAAACAAGAAACTGCGAAATTGTCAAAACTTCGCCACTAGCCGTTCTGCTATAGTTACTTAACGCGCTTTACGTACTTATGTAGGTTAGTGGAACGTGCTAACTTCCCCAACTTATTAAGTAAGGATTATTAAAACCACCACTGTATGTTTTGCTCATTATCACCTTTATATACTCATAATGATTTTACGCGCTCGCATTGATAAAAGTTCATTCAGAAAATATATTAGTAAGAGTGATAACAACAAGAGTTGAATGAGAACGAAGCTGTAACTACAACTATATGAATGATCTTCATTGATTGCAAAGGAAAATTGCATGAATGGAAAAGGTTTTGCACGGCACGCTAAAACGGTAGAAAAATTCCTTGAAAATGTTTTTTATGATTGGTATTTGATGGAATTAGCAAAAACATATTTTCGATTAACGGTTATCAAAATTGGATAGGCTTAGCTTGAGTAAAATATTGTGAAAAAGGAACAGAAGAAGATCGGCTTTGAAAGTGATCGTGTCGTAAAAATAAAATTATCAAATAAATAGAATTGTTTAATTTGTATAAGATGAGGTGAGCGCGGGTGAGTTGAAGAACTAAAACTCAAAAAATTAGTTACATTTTTAATGAAATTGAAACTATATAAATTAAGATCAGAGACGTTTTTAATATCCGTAAATCTTTGTATTAAAGTCAGTAAGTGCTTTTCTCAATAAATAAGCGTTTAGCGCTTTGGGAGTGGGAGAATCAAGAAGTGTCGGAAGTCGGATGGCGTAAATAAACAGTTCCAGAGGTTGGATTTCTTTACTCTTAATTTAAAACGCTCAGGTTTATAGAATTTAAAACCGTTTTTAGATTAGCGATCGCTTTTATGTTTTTCGGAGCAACTCGATACAGAGAACGTTAAATATAGAGAAGTCTCACGAGCTACGAATAGTGTGAATTGTCAAAAATGAAGTGAAACCGCGAACACTATTTCACCTCGCTTAACTCGACAGCGGGGAAGTTCTTAACAGGGCTGATTACAGTGAATTATGTACAAGTACATTGGCTCTGCTCAGTTTTTGGTTTCTGTATGAAATCAAATTGACGAATGCCGACGGCATTTTGCAAGGCATTTGCTTGTGCATTTTTATGTTCCCTTGGTAAACGAAAATTTATTCAATTTGTATTTTCAAACAAAGGTGATGAAGAAAAAATGATTGAATTTATTATGCGCCAAATCAAATCAAAGTAACTTTAATATTTTGATTTAATTTAAAAAAATACATTATAAAACGACCTCTCACATTTTGGTATGTGCGTTTTAGTAAATTTAAAACTAAACAAATTTGATGAAAATTTTTACTAATTTTTTGAGTCGAAATTAATTCATAGCATACAAGTGTTTTGGTATATCGACATACATATGTATTTACATTTGAACATGCATTTATTTGTTCCTTTGGCAAACCAATTTTTTTTTCAATTTACATTTTATTACAGGGAATAATAATATACATAAATTTGTATGTATGCATTTTCTAGATAGTATAAAAGTTTAAAATAAATAAAGGAAAACTTCAAAGAAACGTATTTGCATATATGGGACAACTAAGTTCTATTGCATCTTTATTAAATATGTATATGTTGCACGCATATGTGTGCACTGAAGCAACATGACCTACCTCACGAGCATCGCCTTATATTTCATGTAAATAACCTAATGATCAAATTCCTGCCTCACAAATGCTAAAACAAATTTCTTTTGAATACTCATGTACATATTTGTATGTGTGTATGTACACTTGGTGCCCATATCCCTTCAAACAAATCAAAAAATTCTGTATACAAAACGCTTCATTACCAGGCACACAGGAAGATGGCATATGCAAATATAAATATTGAATTCAAGCAAAACAATGCTTATTAATATACACATATGCATGTACATACAACCGCACACACAGGGCATTCGCTTTATTCCTCAAAATGCGTATGCCGTTCAAAGCTAAAATTCTATGCCTAGCGACTACAAGAACAAAATGCAGTCATAGACGCAGGCGTAGCGGCCATCATTCTAGTTGCCATAGCGCTGAACAGTCGCGGCGGCGCCGAACAGTTTCAACTATTGTACTGTGCAACAAAAACTCATCTTCAAAAAATTCATTGATAAATTCGAGCTCATAGTTCTAAGAGCAAGAACTTTCATTCATAAAACGAGCCGCCCATATGCCAATTTTCTCGACAATTCGAAAATAGTCAATATTGGAATATTTCGCGAAGAATTATTTGCCAATATTTGATAAATCTTCAATTTTTGTCAAGTCGAGTGCCCGCGGCATCGTACATATGTATGCAAAAATATATGTATGTAAATATGTCTTTCTAAATGCTCGACAGCCGCAGCTGCTGTGCGTCAAGTGCGCGCATGAGCATACAGTAATTGCAGAAGAAAACAAGTAGCTTAAAAAAAAGGTCTGATTCGGACATTTTAATACTAAGATAAAATTTGGAAACAATTATTTTATGTTAACTGATAGTAGGCAAATAGTTAATTAGTAGATTACTTTACGTATGTAGTTTTTCAATAGATAAAAAGTGCACAAAACATATGCATATATCTGCAGTTAGAAACTTACTCTGAAATCAGAGCATTTGTAGGTGCCTGTAAACATGTCAAGGTTACTGTACATACAATGCTGTGCCTATGAATGTGCGCTGCGCCTTTGAATGCGCGCTGGATTTCTTGCGAAGTTTTACCGTTTTATCTTGAGCTGTGGCTGGTGAGCACACATACACACAGCATATACATATGCGCAAATGTATATAAATTCACAAATGTATATAAATTCACAAATTTACATTTGCATATGCCATCTTCCTGTGCGCCTGGTAATGAAGCGTTTGCTATAGAGGATTTTGATTCAGTTGAAGGGAATTCAACAAAGTTTTACAGACACCAGACAGACAGACATAACATATATACATAATTTGGATGATTTGGAGAAATTCAAATATATAGGTCATATTAAAAAGCTACCTAGCATTCTTTGCTTCTAATCACCAACAAATTCTTATCGACTGCTGATAAATTTCCATAATTCAGCCCCTTACTGTTAATTTTTGTTGAAAAATGAGTCTGTGGTGAAATTGTCTTCGCGAGACGAGTACCCCTCGAAAATGAACACTTTCCAGTCATTAAGACTTCTCTATATTTAACGTTCTCTGCTCGATATTTATAGAAACTTAAAAACTTAAAAAAAGTTGTTAACTCAAACATTTAAATTTCGTACTGCAGGGAACTTTCTGTCATAGTTATAATTTCTGCACATTTTTTCAAATTGAAGTTAAAGTTCTTCAGTTTTAAGAATGTGTATATTCCGTCTATGATACCATTTATTTGAGTATTTATGGGAAAGTGTCTCTTTAGTTTTAAAATTTTCTTCAGAACCTAGTTGAGAAGTCCATTTGCTTCCGATGCGAATTTATTCCATTCCATTTAGTGATGTATTAGAAATAAAAGAAAAAATTCCGAACCCGAAATTTCCAGTTTCTGCCAACTTAACTATTATATTGAAAACTCGAGCGTGAAGTTAATAAAATATTTAGACCTGTATTCACAATATTAGCAGCATGACATAGGTATTGCGTTATTCTATGAAAATAAAATTCGTACTACAGAAAAAATTATATAACTCAAAGCTTCAAACTTTGTAAAAAAATTACAAAAATTAAAAAAAATGTCATCAAAACTTTCAAATTTTTAGTCAGAATTTTTTTAAATTTTCTGGGTTTACAGTTTTGTAGCCCAATCAACTTTGGTACATATAATATGTGCGAGTTAAGAGTGGCTCGAAATTCATATTGATTTTTAATAATTTTTTTCAACAATAAGATTGTTGGACAATTTTCTCATGTAACGAATATACGAAATTTTTTTATAATATATTCGTTCGGCCTATAAAACTATTTATTTATTTTATAAAAGTTCTGGTTAAAATTTAAAATGTTGACTAAAATTTTTTTTTTTAATTTTTGAGAATCTTATAAAAAGTTTAAAACTTTTAGTTATACATGTATTTTTTTAATATAAACAAAGTTTTAATAAAAATAAAAACTAAGATAATAAGAAAATAAATAATCAGAACTGTGTAAAATTTTGCGTTGCTTTTATTGTGAACAAAAATATCATATATATAAAGATAACAAGTTTAGTTTGTCAAATCGGAAATAATTTCAGATTAGGCACACATTTAGTCTGACCGCGTTGTAGTCAACGTGGAATTTTTCTTTAGGTATCATTACGGGATAAGGTCCAGTAGAGTCCCAAGAGCTTTGGTTCGGGTAGAAGGCAGAGCTCCTATGGTAAGCATGAAGTATCTCTCCTTTTTTGCTTTTATTTCTTCCATAGTTTCGGATGTTAGACACCAAACAGTGACCCGTAGAAGAGGATGGACCTCACAGTCGCATTGTACATGCAGTGTATTATGCGCGGTTTTAACGATCTAGAATAACAATGTGACTATACCTTGGAAGTAGGTTCTAAGTTATATAGTTTTTTGGTTAGTATAAACTATGCTTTTTATTAAACTAAAACCAAAATAAAAAGAATTGAAATAAAAATAAAAAGAAATTAAAAAAGAGGTGGTCTGTAAAGTCGGTTTACTGACGATAGTTTAACGTGATAACGTCATAAGAAAATACTGATTGAATGGTTGCATTTTTCAAAAGAAAATTTTAATTTTATTTGTTTGATAGATATTTTGTATGGATATAGAGAATAAGTTAACATTAACATAACATAATATACTTTAACATAACATAACATAACATAACATAACATAACAAAACATAACACAACATAACATAGCATAACATAACATAACATAACATAACATAACAAAACATAACATAACATAACATAACATAACATAACATAACATAACATAACATAACATAACATAACATAACATAACATAACATAACATAACATAACATAACATAACATAACATAACATAACAAATTACCACGTATTAAAGCACTTATCAACAGCTTTCATTTGATACCCATATTGTACATACACAACCAAAGGTTACCCGGGTCCACGTTTTGATTTATATCTCGAGACCCCAGTCACGGAGCGGCATGAAAAATACTCTGTACTAAAGCATTCACCAACAGCTTTCATTTGATACCCATATTGTACATACACATCCGAAGGTTACCCGGGTCAACGTTTTGACCTATATCTCAAGACCCTATCTACCAATAGGTATTCAAACTATACAGAAATCATCTTCAATACCTACTTAACAATGTGTGTAAGTTTGGTTTAATTCGGTTCAAAGACACAGCGGGTCCACGTTTTGGCATATATTTCGAGACCCTAGTCATCAATAGGTATGAAAAATACCCCGTATTAAAGCACTTATCAACAGCTTTCATTTGATATCCATATTGTACAAACACATTCTAGGGTCCACGTTTTGGTCTCTATCTCGAGACCCTAGTCACGGAACGGATGGAAATACTCTGAACTAAAGCATTCACCAACAGCTTCCATTTGATACCCATATTGTACATACACATCCGAAGGTTACCCGGGTCCACGTTTTGACCTATATCTCGAGACCCTATCTACCAATAGGTACCCAAACTATACGGAAACCATCTTCAATACCTCCTTAACAATGTGTGGAAGTTTGGTTTAATTCGGTTCAAAGACACGGCGGGTCCACGTTTTGGCATATATTTCCAGACCCTAGTCATCAAAAGGTATGAAAATTACCCCCTATTAAAGCACTTATCAACAGCTTTCATTTGATATCCATATTGTACAAACACATTCTAGGGTCCACGTTTTGGTCCCTATCTCGAGATCCTAGTCACGGAGCGGATGGAAAAACTCTGAACTAAAGCATTCACCAACAGCTTCCATTTGATACCCATATCGTACATACACATCCGAAGGTTACCAGGGTCAACGTTTTGACCTATATCTCGAGACCCTATCTACCAATAGGTATTCAAACTATACGGAAATCATCTTCAATATCTACTTAACAATGTGTGTAAGTTTGGTTTAATTCGGTACAAAGACAAGGCGGGTCCACGTTTTGGCATATATTTCCAGACCCTAGTCATCAAAAGGTATGAAAATTACCCCCTATTAAAGCACTTATCAACAGCTTTCATTTGATATCCATATTGTACAAACACATTCTAGGGTCCACGTTTTGGTCCCTATCTCGAGACCCTAGTCACGGAACGGATGGAAATACTCTGAACTAAAGCATTCACCAACAGCTTCCATTTGATACCCATATTGTACATACACATCCGAAGGTTACCCGGGTCCATGTTTTGACCTATATCTCGAGACCATATCTACCAATAGGTACCCAAACTATACGGAAACCATCTTCAATACCTCCTTAACAATGTGTGGAAGTTTGGTTTAATTTGGTACAAAGACAAGGCGGGTCCACGTTTTGGCATATATTTCCAGACCCTAGTCATCAATAGGTATTAAAGCACTTATCAACAGCTTTCATTTGATACCCATATTGTACATACACATCCGAAGGTTACCCGGTTCCACGTTTTGACCTATATCTCGAGCCCTATTTCCAAAATAAAATATAATCCATGTTACTCGTGATGTAGCTTTCGAATGGTGAAAGAATTTTTAAGCTTTCGCTTGCAGTTCATTCAATGCAATGAGCAAGGTAACTACATATGAGCAAGGTAACACTAATATGAGCAAGGTAACACTAATGAGCAAGGTAACACTAATGAGCAAGGTAACACTAAAGAGCAAGGTAACACTAATATGAGCAAGGTAACACTAATGAGCAAGGTAACTACATATGAGCAAGGTAACGACACATTTTTTCGTGCGTGCAGCCGTCAAAAAGTGTCAAAAATTTAGGAAATATCGTGTCGCTTGTGAAAATCGGTGTACATAAATATAAAAGAGTAGTTTGTGGACAGAGTCAAGAGCCCTGCCATCTATCTTTATTTTTTTTAAAGAACAATTGTGGTATTAGCAACCAGCACAAATACTTTTGAGTGAATATCTTTCATATGCAAACCTGAATAATATTAAAAGTTAAAAGAGGCTGAGTGGTAGCGAATACTTCACTACCATTTACTTAGTCCTATCATGACCATGCTTGAAGTATATCTGCCAGGAGACTCATTATTAAAAGTGCATTCGAATTTAGAGACTGGAACATCTTGAATCTCCTTTTACGCTCCCCTTAATCTCAGGGCAAAAGCGGCCTTTTATGAATTTCAGCTTGTTCAGATAAATCTTTAAACTTTTTTTTGCTCTTTATACTAAGCTCGCTCACTGTTTTTGTTTTTATTATTTTGTTTAACTCTTTTGTTTGCAGTTAGCAACTAAATGTGTATTGCACTAAATTACTAACCAAAAGTGAAGTCAAGTGCGCCTCTATCGGCTTCTATCGCTACAACTAAGCTTTTCAGAACATTTGTATCCATTCGTTTAGAATGATCTAACTAGCAGAGCCCTTGGATGTTTATTCAGTTTTTACAGCTCATCATTTCATCGTTTGCGATACCTCCTACCGCTAAGGTTTATAAATCTTACGCAGAATCTTTTTTTGACGTGATAACGTCTTATAATTCGATTTAGCCGGCTGCACGCACGAAAAAATGTCTCGTTACCTTGCTCATTTGTCGTTACCTTGCTCATTGTCGTTACCTTGCGCATTGTCGTTACCTTGAATGAACTGCAAGCGAAAGCGCGGAACGAACGACAAAGCAAACAAAGCAAACGAACGGCAGTGTTCGACATCTTGCTCTCTCCTACTTAGGTGAGCGTATATATGTATATATATGCGCATATGTATATAAATTCACATATTTGTATTTGCATATGCCTTCTTCCTGTGTGCATGGTATTGAACCATTTCTCTGTTGAGAATAGGACGATGATAGAAAAAGTAGGAAATGAAAGGGAGTGTTTCGAGTGTAAAGTGTTTTGAAAAAGGCAAATCGATGATGGTGCCTCTTGGTGTTGTTGACTTATTAACGTCTGATGCACAATCGAAATTGAAGATATATTTCATGAATTTGATAAATGTTTCGTCATTTTTCACGTTTGTGTAAATGTAACTTGACCTATTCCTTTGCAATTCCATTTACCTCCTCCTCTATATCCATACAAAATATCTATCAAACAAATAAAATTAAAATTTTGTTTTGAAAATTGCAACCCTTACATCAGTATTTTCTTAGGACGTTGTCACGTTAAACTATCGTCAGTAAACCGACTTTACAGACAACCTCTTTTTTTTTTTGAACAATGTAAAGGGCGATTTGCCGGATATTGGTCTGCTTTGCTGCGTGACAAGCAAGCTTCTACAAGGCACACGTACCCACATATTTATTTATGTGAAAAATGCCGAGATGCCAGATACGCTGTTTTATGTCACTAAACTGTAAATTGCGAATGTGTAGCCTTCATCAACACTGAGTGCTTTTTTCAGTTCTAGAAACTTTGTAAATGTGCATAGTAACAGATTAAAGAACCGACTTTATGTCAAAGAAAAGTATTTTGTATAACCTTCTCCCACCCTCAATCCACGCATACAAAAAAAAAACAAACACTCTCAATTACCATCACTTTTTCCCTACTTCCTAAGGCTAGAGAGTTTTAATTGATCCTTTCGCTCACTTTCCTTGCTGCAGCTGCAAAACTAATTCGAAGAAACTCGTGCATTGCCACATTAAGCAAAGTTATGGAAAGTCAATAAAAAAGTTTGTATTTTTTTCCTCCCCACATGGAATATAATTGCACTCACATGTAACAGTGTGAGTACCTACGTATGGGAGCACACTCCTATTGACTACCAAGTAATTATAGCGATTCAACATTTGCAGCTGTGGCCAGTGGGTTTGCTTAGGCGCAATCAGTTGCAATTGATTGTTTTCCTGCCAATTCAAATAACTAATCGTAAAATGAAAGTTGCATAGAAAGCGGAATAGAAGAAAGCAAAAGTGGTCAGGCAACAGTTGGTGTCAGTGAGAGAAATAGTGGAATAGGCGAGCGAGAAACAAAAAGAGGCAGGAAGAATGAAAATTAATTAGGTCGATTGGCTGAGCGATTGCAAACCAACACTGACCACATACGAGTATGACCATACCAGTACATACATATGTGCTCAGCTAAAGTGCAGGGGGAGAAGGATTGATAATTGTGTTGGGATTCAGCGAACGTTTAATCTTAGAATTCTATTTTTCTTTAATGTAACTGTTTATGCGATTTTTCATTTAGAAGACAAAACAGAGAGGAAAATTAGATTCAAAATATAATTGGTTTTTTATTAACTGAAATATGAAAAATGAAAAAAAGGAAATTAATTCAATTACAATTCTAAGCTTATTTGTCTGATGTCAAAATGTATATCTATGCGTAGGTGAGTATTTCTGTCAATTTGACGCTTATATTGACGACTTTTGTGCCTTCCGTAGCCTCCACTGAAATTTTCTGAGAAATATTTTAGTAGAACATTTATTTAGCAATTCTACTATAGAATATTGCCAATAATATTTTTATCACGTAAAACTTTTACAATTTGGCACATAAAGACTAACTGATAGGATATAAAGTTGATCAACGCAAAGGCGCTCCTCCATTACAAAAAATCAATTTTTCTTGTTCAGTTATTACCCCATTTCCAAGGAATATAGAATACAAGCAACGATACAAATATACAAATTTTCGGGTTAGTTTCGGTTTGCTCGAAAAAAAAATTTAGTTCCTAGGTATCCGCTGTAGTATATTAGTAAAAATACAAGAATATGCACAAGAGTTATATTATAATAATACAATTGTGCAATAAGATAAAACTGGATGGTGAATGTCATTAAACTTTTCAAGGTTATGGTTCCCAATGCGACATGGTTCTTCAACAATAATAAAGTTAGAAAGAAAAAATCTGTTTTAGGGGAGACAAATTAGTAGCGGAGCCATTCAGCATCAAATGATCCAAGTATTTTGCACTCGTACATGATCGTTAATCTGGTTTGTTGGTAGGGGTGAGTCTAATGAGAACTAAATTGAAAAAATAGAAAACAAAATCTATAATTTTGAGATTTATTTAATGTGTAATACTAGGGCCCCCGTAGCCGAAGGGGTTGGTGCGTGACTACCATTCGGAATTCACAGAGAGAACGTAGGTTCGAATCTCGGTAAAACACCAAAGTAAACAAAAACATTTTGCTAATAGCGGTCGCCTCTCGGCAGGCAATGGCAAACCTCCGAGTGCATTTCTGCCATGAAAAAACTCCTCATAACAAATATATGCCGTTCGGAGTCGGCTTGAAACTGTAGGTCACTCCATTTGTGGAGCAACATCAAGGCGCACACCATAAATAGGAGGAGGAGATCGGTCAAACACCCAAAAATAATGTAAGCGCCAATTAAGCAGAAGGGCACTCACTCGAAAGTTAGAAAATTTTATAATTTGATGTTTTATGATCATAATGGCCACCGAATTCGGGCAACCTGAATGATAGTCATGCACAAACTGACTTCGAAATGAATACGCAATTACCTAAGATAAAAAAAAATAATTAAAAAAGGAAAGATTGGTTGAATATCGTCGAATATCGGAGACGATGGAACGATGAGCGGTATGAGCTTTACGACGACATAGACATCGCAGCGAATAAAGATCCAGCGGCTACGTTGGCTAGGTCATGTCGTCCGAATGGATACAAACGCTCCAGCTCTGAAATTATTCGATGCGGTACCAGCTGGTGGTAGCAGAGGAAGAGAGAGGCCTCCTTTGCGTTGGAAATATCAGTTGAAGAAGGACTTGGCTTCACTTGCTGTGTCCTACTGGCACCGGTTAGCACGAGAAAGAAACGACGGGCGCGCTTTGTTAAACTCGGCCAAAATCGCGTAAGCGGTTATCGCGCCAATTAAGAAGAAGAAGAATTCCGTGTTCATTTCAAAGTCAGTTTGTGCATGACTATCGTTAATGTGGTGTGAACCCGGGGGCCATTATGACCATGAAATATCAAATTATAAAATTTTCTAACTTCCGAGTGAGTGCGTTTCTGCCGTGAAGGAGGTACCTAAGATAAAAATAGACAAAGGCGCCCACCAAAGATTGGAGTTTCATCAAGCTCAGTCAAAAAGCCTAGCAGAAGACTTACGTGCCAAGTGAACTTTTACATGAAATGTTGTTATTAAATAACGAAACTGATGTCGTAGGCCATTTAATTTAGACTTTGTACATGTCTTCTTATTGTCGCCTTCAAACTATACCCCTTTCCTATAACTATGGCGTTCTATGCCAACCTTTCCATGCTCAAAATAGTGCTGAAAGTCTTCTTGAGGTATTTATAATATACCTATACCAGGATTTTATATTTCAGACGGGTTAACTCTACTTTTTGGCCAAGTATTAGAAATGACCTTCTAAACGACCCATCTACTTATTACACTTAACAGTTTTCAGGATTAACAAAAACGAAAACAATAACTCTAATACGAAACAAGGCTATGATTGCTGTATGTTACTGTAATCAAAAGAGAAGTGGCTTCACTTTAAGCAGCTGTTAGTTTCCCTCACGCCTACTTCTTTAGATTGTACTCGTATAGCAGCGCTAGTCGCGCTATTTAATAGCAACAACTCGTACATCCGTATAAACCTGGCACATCATTTTATGGAAGAAAGCATGTAAAAGCTTATTTCAAAGCCACCTTTCCAAAGAAAAGCATGAAAACATCAACTAAGAATTTACGGAGAATTTTTAGAAATATATAAATCTCCTTCTCTCTAAGTCAATTGCCTTAAATTGCTTTTGAACATTTTCGTATAATTAATATAATTGAGTACTTGACTCTTAAAATAATTGCTAGACTTTCATAACAACTGCAATCGTCTTTCGCATTACAGACGAAATAATTGCATTGCCCCTGCTGCATAAAATTTAACTGGCAAAAAGTTTCTGTAAACTTTGGCAATAGCAGCAAAGACACGAAAAAATAAAAAATAAACTGAGTAATGCCGCCAAGTTTGGATGGATTCAAGATGGATGTGGCAGTGATATGTGGTTGCCAGCAACCAAACGCTAATGATATCGGCACACAGACAAATAAATATCCAACCAACTACAAACACACAAACCATACAGTCATGCACGTGCATGTATGCATGTGAAAGAGGAAACACCCCGCCAAAGTTGGTGGGACAATAGAAAAAGCGTAAGCGAGATATGAGTGGCGAGTGGCGATGGAATTTGGCTCGACATTGGCGGCAACATAAAATATGACAAAAGTAGTTTTCCGCTCCATTGCAGCGAAAAATAATAAAGGCAAGATACATATGGATGTATGTATGTATTTATACAGACATGAATATTTCCACGAATATGTGGAGGCGCGGGTGCTTTAGAACCATATGCAGATTAGATATATCAATCCCGGTATCCTGAGATTTTGGTTATTTTTAAGTTCCGAAAATCCTCATCACGAAAGCCACGAAAGCGTCGGGAGCACAAACACAGCTGAGGTAGAGGCTCTTCTGCGTTCTCCGGCTGGGTCCAATGGTGCTGCTTCGGATAGCAAGAATAGGCCAAGGATCAAGCTCGATAAAGAGAAGCTGTAGGCTCGATACAAGGCCGCGGCCAAAGTTTGTGACCGATTTAGTCAATAAAGCAAGTCCAACCAGACGAAACAAGAGGAGGAACGGCCTGCTTGGGCCAGAGAGGAGATAAAAAATGACCGGGCCTTCTACGCAGCAAAACCAATGTTCGCAGCCTCCAATCCGAAGTATGCGAACAAAATACAAGAGGAACTAGCCATCAAAAGGCAGCGTTCTACGGATAACGAGGCCATCGAAAAAGCAGAAGCACAGGCACGAGATGGCTTAACACAAAAATGGGGACAACGAAAGACCTTCGACGTCGAAAGCAGTGTCAGCAGCCAGTGAAATCGCCAAGAAACATCTCAGAGTGGCACTCACTGACCGTAGTAACCAGCTGGGGGCGAATGTCGCAGAAACGGTGGAAGGTAGTGGAAATGAAGCTACTAGAAACCCTATTTACGAAAATGGACGCAGAGCCGAACGCACACATGCCGGCATTTGACGGAGCAGGGTGGTTCAGCGGCGTCAAAATTATAAAATGTAAGCATGATCCCACGCTCACATGGCTACAGGAAGCAGCTGTATTCCGCGAGGGGTAAAACCGGAAGATGCACTGCAAAACACGGACATGCCGACGGACGATTGGAAAGTGTTGAGCGTCGCAAAACCAGCAACTGCTGAGGGAGGACAAGACTACATAATCCAGATCAACAAGCCGGCAGAGGACCTGCTTTACTCACGATTCAGGAGGATGGCTTGGGGAGTTGGTAGCGTGCACCTTCGCCTCAAAAAGCGCAACCCGGCAGATGACAACCACAACACACTCGCTGCGGGGGAGGTGGAAAAGGATCTCGGTATAGAAGAGATCCCGAAGGCCCTCCTCAAGATACAGGAAGTGGAGAAGGGTGAACTGGAGAAAGTATCCAACCCCGAGAAGGTACTGAGGGCAGATGCTGAAGGACCTTCAGATAAACCTTCACAAAAGTAAGAACGCCTCAGCCGAGCTCATGCTCAACATAGAGATAGTCGGCTACGATGTGGCTCTAGTCCATAGTCCCCGGTCTAAAGTCATATAACTACAACATCTACATCCCGAATGGAAGAAATAAAGTAAGAACAGCGATAATGGTTAAAAGAAGTATATGTTCTTATATTGATCATTATCTCTCTTCAGACGATCTGACAGTGGTGACGCTGGAGAGCTGCAAGGATAAGACGTTACTCTTTGGGCCTTGCTATATGCCACATGATGCAGAAGCACCACAGACAGAACTTCGGAAGCTGGTAGCCTTCAAAAGATCCTGTCCCCCAACACGTAATAGACGCACGGTGAAGCGTCCTTGGTGGAACAAGGAATTAGGAGCACAAAGGCGGTACATTAATTCTATAAGTTAGCCAAGGCTGCTGACAATGAGTTCTGTTGGAAGGAGTATAAGAATCTACTAAATGTATACAAGAAAGAAATACGTAGAGCCAAGAGAAAATCTTGGAAAGACTTCTGTAGCTACATGGAAAACACTAATGAAGTGGCTAGACTTAGGAAACTGCTATCCAAGAATCCGTCTATGCCAAGAACAATACGAAAATAATTAAAACTTTCACTTTTCAGCCAATATGGATATGCTTAAAAACTTTAGTTTTAGTTTATTATAAAATATTTATTACAAACTAAAAAATTACCGGATAAATGTGTCTCTGTTTTTTTTTTTAATGAAATAATTTTCACTTTAAATAAAAAATGGCTTTTAAGCGCTTATTATATGGGCGAAGTCTTCTAAAAAAATATTGATGCATTTTTTTTGAGTTAAGTTGTTTCGATATAATTAATACCTAAATCCGGAGATCGCAGTATTTTAGTACCGAAATCCCGAAAATCCAGTTTTTTAAAAACCGAAAGAATTGGCATCCGTATTAAAGAGAAGCAGTCACACATACATACACGCCTAAGATGAAACCATCCAATGCTAAGACAAAGGCTTACAAATGAAATACAAACTTAGTTAGAGCAACAATAACAGCCATGTACGAAAAATTATCATACCACAAAACTCTCTCATTACTTTCTTGCCGCCACAAGGGAACGTGTTACAAAAAGCTTAAAATTGAAACATTCCGCTCTTTTATGCAAAGGACCCATTCAACAAGCGAATAAAACTAATGATATATGTAAGGGGAGCAAACAATGAGCGTGCCACGAGCGGGTGTACGGTGGCTGCCGATGGCGGAAACGATGAAAGTCAAAGTTCAAGTAAAGCATTTCCGTTCGCAACAGACAAAAGTCAAGTTCAAATCTTTAACAGAAAGAGGCGCCAGCCAGCTGATCCGAAAGCACTGAAGGATACCATAAAAAGGGATAAACAAAAAATTAAACTGGCGAAAGGAAGAAGCAGACTGCAGTACAATGAATGCATATTTTTGGGCGGGAAAATACAGTTTTTGAGCGTAGGATAACTCCGAAAAAGCTGAGTTGCTTGTCTAACGTCGCTCGACTAGCCCCAGACTCTCAGACATTCAGAGCGCTTACATATACCAACACATTATAAATGACAACAAATTTGGCTTAGCAAAAAGCAAACGGATGAAACAATAAAAATTATAGCTATTATGGTCAAAATTGTACTGTAAAATAAATAAAATGCATATGCAACGCTTACTTGCAACTCACTTCGACGCGCACTGCAACTGCCACCATGCGCGTACATGTTTTTGTGACTGTGTTAAGCTTATCCAATGTCGTTACAAACATACAACAATAGCAATAAAAAACAGCAGAAAATAAATTACAGAAGTACATTGTGAATATTCACTTGCAGTAGCGCCATTTTCACTGTTATTCGAATTGTAACAGAAAAATGGTATGGGCGATTAGGTTGGTGCAAACCGGTTGCCCAAATGTGGAATTCCAGTGGGTGCTTGATTGCTCGACTTCCCCATGGCAACCTGGTGACATAAACGAGCATGAAATGGTTTCGGTTACGAATGAATTTATAAGTTAAGTTGCCATTCGCTATGTGGCTTAAGTAAGGTTAAGTTAAGGAGTTTACTATTATCCAGAGCTTCGAGGGGCCTGCTTAAGGTACGACTAGAGTCTAGTCAGCGACGTTGTCTTCTGTCAAGACCGGGACCGTGGCAAGGAAGTGCTCAACACTCTCCACCTTCCCTCTCGCGTCTGAGACAAAAGTCATTGGAGGGAAATCCCATATGCTTTCCATGTGTTCCCATTAAGGAAGGGCCGCTGCTGATGTGTACAGAGACAAATAAAAGACCGATCTATGTTTATGGGAGACTTAACTCTGTGTTCATACCTCTGGGCTAGATTTCTCTAGTTACCAACTAGTGGAATCTGTAGTCGAATTACTTGCGGATAAAGGTGTGCGGTAATTTCCAGACTCCACCAGGAAGGTTTCCATTTGTCTTTAGGACTCGATGTTGCAAACAGAAGAGAAGCAGACTTTGTCTTTTAAGAGTTCGCTTCATCAGTTTTTAACAGTGAGCTGAACTTATTGAGAGAAGCGTGTTTGTGGAAAGAGGTTGACAGTGACGCTTTGTATTTTGTCCAGTCGGTCCTCCTCTTATTTCTGTGATATGGGACGGGGGGAGCTCCAAAGCTTTATACCTTTGCTTACAAAATAGTGTCTTGTAGTATAAACGACTCTGGTGTGGGCATATCGAAAGCTACCATCCGCAGGCTATTAGGTATACGATAATCAGCTGAGACTTGAGATTCAGGTGATCGAAGCAACCTTAATTATTTTTTAAAATTATTAATAATTCACTTTGGTTTTATCGATGAATGCAGACTTGAAGCAGTAACAGAAATTACTAAACTTGTCCGTAAAAAAAGGTGGGATATACACAAATAACCACAACTAAATTTTGCGTTAAAAATGGACCTATGAACTTAGAAATGTTGGAAACTGTTTCAGCAATGATATTCTAAAGAAAACAGCCGTTTACGAGAATGAACACCTCAGAAGAGATCGTAAGTCCATCGATGATGACGAACGTAGTAGCGAGCTGTTGACACCGAAAACTAATGAAACATCAATAAAGTGGAAGAAAAGTGTATCCATCAATAACCACAAATTGACCATCAGAAAGGTGGCAAAGGACTTGAATATTGGGTCTTGAAGAATTAAAGATTTGAGTTACAATATCGCTGTTATATAATGTGGGCAAAAAGTAATGTGAATTTGGTTGTAAAATGAAAAATCTTTATTTATTCTTGTAAATAAATTTAATCCCCTTCAAAATAATCCCCTCTCGATGAAATACACTTATGCTAACGATTTTTCCAATCCCGAAACATGCCAAATAGTCCATTTCCGGTATAGCCATCAGCACCTTCTTCGATTCAGCTTTTATCTCCTCAATCGACTCGAAACGCATTCCCCGGAGTGGTGTCTTGAGTTTTGGGAATAGCCAGAAGCCACATGGAGCTAAATCAGGCGAATATGGTGGTTGCGGAACGATATGCGTGGAATTTTTGGCGAAATGGTCACGAAGAACGAGTGCAGTGTGAGACGGTGCATTATCGTGATGCAAAAACCAAGAGTTGTTGGCCCATAATTCTGGTATTTTTAGACGAATTGCTTCACGTAAACGACGCATAACGCTCAAAAAATATTCCTTATTAACAGTTTGGCCAGGTGGAAGGAATTTATTGTGCACCACACCACGTAAATCGAAAAAAACTGTCATCACGACTTTTATTTTTGAACGACTTTCACGTGCTCTTTTCGACCTGGCCTCACCTTTAGCACGATATTCGCTAGATTGGTCGGTTGTTTCAGGGTCGTAAGCATAAATTCAAGTCTCATCTCCCGTAATGATGCATTTGAGCTTGTCCTGATAGTCTGAGAGCATTATTTCACACACATCAACGCGACGACTTTTTTCCAAGAAATTGAGAGTTTTCGGGACCAAACGAGATTTGACTTTTCGTAGGCCTAAATGGTCTTTCAAAATGGTTTTCACAGATCCTTCTGATATTCGGATCATATCAGTAAGGTCTTTAACAGTCAACCGACGATTTTTGAGCACTAACTCCTTCACTTTTTTTGACGTGTTGGTCATCTGTTGACGTCGATGGTCGTCCGGAACGCTCCAAGTCATCAACACGTTCTCGTCCCTCTTTGAAGTCTTTGTACCACTTATAAACATTTTGCGACATAGTCGAATCACCAAATGCCTTCTGCACCATTCTGAACGTTTCCGCAGCCGAAATTTCATTCCGCAAACAAAATTTGATGGCACTTCTCTGCTCAATCAAATCAGACATTGTAAAAATCGAAAAATGCACTCTTGGTCGTTCGGCAAACACAAACGTAAATATATTACTGATAATGACATTCACATGAAAGTTGGCCCAGATGTTATTAACAGTGCTGCCAACTCATGAATTCATTTCAACCACTTCTTAATCGTTTTTCTTTTATTTTAAAAAAATTACATCAGGAACTGTAATCACAGAAATGCTCTCAAACTTTTCGCTTAATCTGTATTTTTTTTTTCATTCTTTATCACAGTGGAAATGCTCATCCATCAGAGCATGTGCCAGCAATCGAAATGAAGAAGCAATGTCTGGAGAATGGCAGGTGAGGTAAGACTCAGCCTTCGCTTTTTTTATGTATGTATTCACCCATTTTGTGATATGAGGCAGAGCTTTGTTGTATTTCCTCTATTTAAGGACATTGGTAAGTCTCAGCTGCAATTTTCTTCAAATGGAAGCAAAAAATCTAAATTTTACGCAAGTGGCGAAAACAAGCTCTAAACAGGAGAGGGATCGTTCTTCTTTACTTATCCAAATGTATTCCGGAGAAAGGAATTCAAGGCCGATGTACACTTGTAAATTTTCAGCAATTTTACTTAATACGCAATATTAATAAACCATTTACGCAGTAGTAAGGGCTCTTAATGCAGATATTTTTGATGGATCACTTGCTTTGTATCTTTCAGTCCTGTTAATTGCGGAATATTGTTCTAATAAGCACTTTTCTCATTAAAGCAGAACAATTTCTACTACCGCTGGTAAACAAATAATTACTTAGATATGCAGATAAGGAGTTTTGGCAACTTCAGGTAATAGTAAAAAAATCTTTATATTAAAAAATAAATAAAAGATAAGAAAGAGAATTGTAAAGAATTGTTTTAAAAATTAAACTGCTTTTAGGTTCTTCAGTTATGAGTAAATTCTACTTAACATTTTGGAACAACCCCTTTCTAAATGTTTCAGTTTGTGTGAAAAATTAGAGTCTAGTATTACTACTTTACTACTAAAACTACTCAAAATAATGAAAATATTTTTTAAAGAAATTTTACTTAAACACGTCTGGGTGTGTAAAATTTGGTAAATAACAAGTAGCAAATCAGAGATTTGTAGTCGATATAAATACTAAAAAAAATTTATTAGGAATAATAAAAAACTGGAAAAAATGATGGGGTTGTCTTTTTATTACATTTCAATTATTCCTGACGTTTTTATTTATTTATTTGTATCTAATTTACACAACAGACGCTTGAGACTCAAGCACTATGTACATAATAAGTAATTATAACAAAAAACATATTTTTTTGTATAGGGTTTTTCAGTAAGAGCGCTTCAACTTTTGAACTTTTTTGAATAAAACACAAACGGTTTGACTATTTTAACTAATTTTTTTTTTATTATCGAGTTTGAACATATACATTTAAGTATGAAATTCGATTTCTTTTGCATGACCACTGCGTGCACGTTTTACGAAGTCCAATCGTTGAACCAAATTTTCGACCACTCTTTTGCATAAATCGGCCGAAATTCCAGCAATTTCGCGTTCAATGTTGGCTCTGAGCTCACAAATCGTCGCCGGCTTGTTACTGTAGACCAATGACTTCACATAACCCCAAAACGGGACGGCTTGTTAAATGGACCGTAAAATGGCCGTAATGCTCTTAACCCTAGAAAACTAAACCGTTTTTTTTAATGCTTAGAACTAAAGCTCGCCTATCAGGCTACTTTTAAAAAAAACAAAATTCTTCTCTAATTTTTGTAAAGTTTTTGTATTGAAAAACATTTTATTTTTTGAGAGTTGGAGTATTTAACTGTAATATAAAAAAATATTTCATCAAATTGTTTTTATAAGCCAATTATGTATATTACTTACTAAATTAACACTTACATTTTTTTTTTTTGCAAGGATATCATTTAGAAAAAATTTTACAATATAATTTTTTTTCTTTAAAACAAAAACATAAAATTCATATTTTTCTTATAGCTATTTGTACTAAGTTTCATAAAAATAAAGAATTTCAAATATATTATTAACATTTTGTTTTGTACATAAAAATTAATTCACACCTTTTTTCTTATATCACATGTATAGCAATTTGGGGATCTATGTTCCAGGCAGTATGTTCTATTGCATTTTGCACAATAATAAACACTCATACGTTTCTTGCTTGATGGACAGTAATTGCACATTGATCTTTTCCCTTTATTTATTTGTGGTTCAGAGTTTTCTTGCTGCTCTTCGGAGCTATGAATGGAGTCGGCTATTGCTTCACGAACTCGTTTTTGCATAGATGGTCTTTCTTGAAGTCTCATTGAGAGCCAGTCACAGCACAAATCCATACTAAGATCCTTCATGAAATCCCTTCTGCTCATTGGCTTGATTTGTTTTTGGTCACAGTTTGAAACATAAAGAATATAACTATTCAATACTGCCATATTTATCATACCGTAAAACAACACAATGGCCAACGCTTGGTTTTGCGGCTGCAGCTGGCATGACAACACATCTGATCAAAAGTGCCAACAGCACCTTTTGTTGCATTATAGAATTCAATAATTACAGGTTTTTTTAATAGTGAGTTAAGTGTGGGTTCGTCGTGCATAGTTGATATTAAAAGAACAGTTTTATGAGGCTTTGCTTTATAGCTAACAAGACTTAACTTATCATGGAAATCGAACATGGATGTTCCAATACGACGGGATGTATTATGCTTGAACTCATCTGGAATTTCTTTTTTGTTAGTTTTGATTGTTCCAATTAAAGTTAACTTATAGGGATCCGCTAATAGCTGTTCTGCTAATGGTATGGAAGTGAACCAATTGCCTACAGTTATGTTTCTATTTGTTCCATGTATAGTTCTAGTGAGAAGCTTACAATAATAAGAACCTAACGGTTCGCCAGCTACTGTATTAAAATTTTTACCCAAATATGGTGAAGCATCAAAAATATATTTAGTTTTGACATCGCAGAGTAGCACAATTTTTATTCCGTATTTAGCTGGTTTGTTTGGTATGTACATTCGGAATGGACATCGACCTCTAAATGCTAGTAGCTGTTCGTCTATTGTCACATATGACCCCGGTTTAAAGTTATCTCTACATTGCTGAATAAAAATCTCCCATATGTTTCTAATGGGAGCAAATTTATCGGTCTTTCTTCTATTTTCTCGGATGTTCCGATCATCAAAATGAAGGAAATTTATAAAAAATCTGAAACGTTCCATACTCATTGTAGCAACATTTTTAGATCCGCAGAGCAAAGGATCAAAAAGCTCTTTAGTTGACAAATGGTTGTTCTTTAGCGCACCACTTAAAAACAAAATTCGAAGGAGAGCGCGAAGTTTTTCTGTTTTAGTTAATGATGTGGTTGTGGTTTGTTTTTTGTAATTACTGGATTTAACTTTAATGTCTTCGTTGGTATAAAGAATAATTTCTTCAATTATATTTGGTGTGAAAAATTTTTCAAAACAATCTAAAGGCTTTGTAACGTCCCTAAATTCTCTCTTTGATCCCGGTAAAATATGAACAATATTCCTCGCTGGAGTTCTACTTGAGCTTCGTTTTGTAGAAGACGGTTCAGTCGACCAAATGAAATTGTTCTTACCTCTTACAATAGCTTCGGAAGGCTTGATTATTAAAGAGTCATTAGGTTAGTCATTACTTTGTGGTACGTCTATAGGTGAAACTGCAACAGGAGTCAATTCTTGCTTGCCTACAATTATATTTTCAACTTCATCTTCAGATTCAATTTGAAAGTTGGGATCAATTAGACTATCGTCTGAATCGAAATCCTTTTCTAAATTGCCCTCTATTTCGCTTCCATTTAGCGACAGCTCCTCCAGCCATTTTTCTATTTGGGAGTCAGAAGTACACATCTCTAAGCGAAAAAGCCATTAACATTATAGCTACTGTCGCAAAAAAAGGGAAATATTTACAAATAATATGTAGTCAGAAAAATACCTTTAATACTAAACCTCGCCTCTCAGGCAACACGAATTAATATATCTCCGTAACAAAAAAACTTTGCGCAATGAACGTTCGCCCACAAACTCACACAAGAGACTACTATAATGGTTTGAAAGCTCGTGCTGCCACTTGCATTCAATCATAATGAAATACGTAAAAATGACGATCTTTGCGCCTCAGAGGTGGGGTTTAGTTTTCTAGGGTTAAAGTAGCAGCAACAGAACGATTATTTTCATAAAAAATTTGCACGATTTGCAATCGTTGCTCAAGTGTGTAGCGTTCCATGATGAAATGTATACTAATAAAGTTTACAAATGACAAGCGAAAAATAAAAAATATTGCGTCGTTCGCCCTCCCTATCGGAAAAAAGTTGAAGCGCACCTATTGAACAACTCTATATTTTAGTTGCAGCACTTATTTTATACAAATAAAGTTAAATTCAGACAAAAACTTCAAAGATTCGTAAATTCGTTCTGCAGGGAGCGTTAAAATTTATTCGCTAAAGACGGAAAGCGCCATTAATCGCGTCGGAAGCTAGATCAAAAATTAATGAAGCCGCCTTACATCTCCTATCTATTAGTGGTAATAAATTATTTAATCCGCACCAGAATTCCTTGTACGAAATAGAGGCAGAAAAGTTAAGAAAATGCAGAGTAAATCGGAGAAGGATCTTCAATCTATTCTTCTCCTCTTTCCAATGGGTTAGCTTAGATGAAGTGACTGTCCTTCGACGCCCCTAGGCCAGTTAGAAGCGCTTTGTGATACCACCGGAACTATCCTATCCTTACTTTACATGGTCCTCTCTAAACTCATAGGCTATAACTACACCAGCTAGTTTGAGATTCGCAACATCCGCAATGTTGTACAGAAAAGCGGGACCGAGCAATCTCAACCGTCTTCTACACAGAGCCATGCACGCGCATGCAAGATGTTCAGCTGTCTCTTCCTCTTATATATCCTGAGATCTTCTACAATAGTCTTTGGATAGCGCCCCTAATCTACTAATATGTGTTCCTATTAGACATTCCCTAGAAAGGACACCTACTACGAATTCTATATTATTCCTACTTAGTTTCAGTAGACTTAGTGCGATCCATGTTCCATTCCATTTAACTATTTCCAGTTGAAATTTGCACCAATAATGATGTGTGTCTATTAGAAGTCGACATGTAGCCCAAAGCATGGGTATGTCCATCTTTTCCTCACTAATTTGGAGCGTGTATCCTAATCTAACTAACTTATCTGCCTTACTGTCGCCTTTACTATTATTATGTCCTGGCACCTAAAGTAGGTTAATAAAAAAATACTGACCAAGTATTTTAAATAATTTGTAATACTCCTTTACTGTCTTAGACGAGTGTTTACATAATAGGATCACAGCTGCCTGACTATCGGAGTAAATGAAAATTTCTCTATTTGTGACTGCCCTTTCATTTAGCACTAACCGGCTTTCTTTGACAAGAGTTTGGCTTGGAATACGCTGAAATGAAGCAAAAGGTTTACGTGCTTTTTTTTAATTTTTTAGGCAAACAACACACAAGTTTTTACTAACTAGGTATTAGAGCTAATATAAACCTTTTATTAATAAAGTAATAAATAAAACGAGCTAAAGCTAATATGCAACTGACTAACTGGTATGGAATTTCAGATTTCATTAAATTCACAAAAAGTTGAAGCAATAGGTGCATTGGACTCTAGGTACGTTTTGAATATCTTGAGATAGAAAGAATAAGAGATGTAAAGTAAGTGCTCGCCAAATTAAGAAAGTTAATGTGTTGCAAAAAAAATGCACAATCAATATCAGTTTGAATTAAGGTAAACAAAAAAACCGATAGAATCGACCTTCTGTACTAAAGCGACTTAAATTCAATTAAGTTTTTAGCAAGCGGGAGCTATAAGAGCGAAATTACTCCATGATCTTTCATCTCATTCACATAATGGAGGACATTATTAGATATATTTTATGATGATTTTATTACTTACGTCATGTAGAGTAAATGACTTGAAAATCTTTCTTACTCTTTAAAATACATAAATCTTTAAGTACATCTAGAAACTAACGGGTGATTTTTTAGCTATTATCTTTTTAAATAGTTGGTTTAAACAGCTGACGCACGTTTCGTGTTTTGTTTCACTGTCAAACATCTTCAATTTGGTCTATAATTTAACCATGAATCGTCTTACAAACGAACAACGCTTGGAAATCATTGAATTTTACTATAAAAATGCGTATTCTGTCAAGAAAATTTAAGATCCACTTTTTTATCGAAAAATTCTGTTCAGCGACGAAGCTCATTTTTGGATCAATGGGTACGTAAATAAGCAGAATTGTCAATATTGGAGTGAAGATCAGCCAGAAGAATTGCAAGAGCTGGTCACAGTTTGGTGCGGTTTATGGGCTGGAGGTATCATTGGACCGTACTTCTTCAAAGATGCTGCGAATCGTAACGTAACTGTGAATGGGGAATGCTACCGTGAAATATCCAACTTTTTTTTGCCCAAAATGCAAGAGCTTGACTTGCATGACATGTGGTGTGTGTTGTTTCATCAAGACGGTGCCACATGCCACACAGCACGCATAACAATGGCCTTCTTGAGAGGCCAATTCGGTGAACATTTTATTTCACGTTCGGGACCTGTCAATTGGCCACCCAGATCGTGCGATATAACGTCTTAGATTATTTCTTGTGGGGTTATGTTAAAGCTCATGTCTATTCAGACAAGCCTGCTTCAATTAACGCATCGCGGTCAACATTTACATGAAATAATCTTCAAACATTTAATTATATTATATGGACTGTACTATCGATTTAAATAAAAATTGCATGCATTTTTCTGAATTTGAAGTGCGTTTTTTTGAAAAACTTTCCTATAGCTGTTAAAATATCATCCTTTAGTTCATTAAGTTCAGCCTGTACCCGAAGCACATCCTCTGGATTTCTTACTGAGGCAAACATTTTTATGACGTCTGCTTTTACTAGGGTTTTCGCAAATGAAAAGCATCTGCTAATATCATATATAAATAAAGCGAAAGGTAGGGGGCCTAAATACTACCCTGAAGTATACGAGAAGTGGCAATGAAAGGGGCAGAAAATTCACCCTCCATTGCAATAACACAATCACTTCCACTTAGATACGATTTTAACCATAAAAGGAAAGCCGGGTAAAAGCCGTGAGAGCATAGTTTACACAGGATAATTCTATGTGACAAAGTGATAAAGGTCTTGGGAATTTAATGTAGATGCAATCAACTTGAAGTCAATACAATATTTGCTGAAAATGGTCAGGTTGCTTGATAAGGCATCCATAGGTGGAAAGACAGAATATATCATTTCTGGATCTGAAAAATTAGAAGGCGTCTAATAAATACAAGCTTGATGAATGGTAATAATAGGCACCTTCGATTCGCCACTTCTCTACTCGCTTTACGAAAAATTGTTATGTGTAAGCAACAGCAAAGTTATTCTCCACTAAAGACGATGGTTATACCTCAAGTTCATTTGCATACCTATTTACCTATTGAAATCTTTACCTAATCCCTAAAGAGTTATGAAATTTTAATCCCTTTAAATTTAGTTTTGGGTGAAAAAATTCTAAAAATGAAAAAAAGAGTTCCCAAGTATTTAATATTTTAATTTTCGATAGTTTTATCTGATATGACAGTGCAAGTAAAAGGCACACGTCTAGCGCTCCCCATAGAATTACTATTTACTACTCTTGCATTTCATTAGTGTATATGTAGTAGTAATTACTTTCTCGTTTTGTATTTTTAAAACTCGCATGCTGCACCACTGCAATACAACACTTTAATATGTCAGGTGTGGCGTATGAGTAACAACACACTGCAAATGGCGAATGGCGACCGCAGAAAAAACACGTCTGCTATAAATGCAATTAAAATATAATTTACGCTGATGAATACAAAATGCATACATATGCATATCTAGTATACATACATAAATACATACACACTTATGTACGTATCTCGAGCTGTTAGTATAACCACAGAAACAGGAAGTGTATGCCTTACACTATATGTATACATACCAGTATGTATGTATATATGTGTGTGCATATTCTGAAAACTGCTGAAAAATGGCTGAAAACTGGCCTGAAGCGTTCATCCTTTTGTATAGCGACTCATCCAAAATAAAATAAAATAAAAATTGCATATATTTATTGCCATAATTTAATAAAAATGCGTAAAAGTTGCAGGCCAAAAAGCGTAAACCGTAACCGTTATTGGATATAGCGACGTCAGCATTTAAGCACTTGACTTAACCCTGCCTACAAGAGGAAAATACAGCAATAGCAGCATCACCATATCCATTGGTTTTGCAAATGAAGAGTTCACGTTTTTCTCTGGTCCGAGCTGTCGCCCAACAAATGCGCTGTCAAGCTGTCAGTCTACGTATGCACCTGTTCTTTGTTGATGCAATAACTTTTGTTCTTATTGTACTTTATTTTAAATTTATTTTTTGCAGTATTTCATATGCGATTATATGCCATTGCTTTAGTAGAACCTGCTTTTTAAGGTAAATCTTTTGTAGCCAGTGCGAGTTCCTGCTGCGCTTTTTTTCCCGTAAAAGAAAAAAAAAAAAAACTTGCTTTAGCGTAATTAACCTGATAGTATTGTGAGGTCTCAGTCATCTCGTTGACATATTTGTAAGTGTATACTTGTGTGTACATGTGCATACCTTCTTTAATAAGTGTCTATCAGTTGGCAACATTTTATCGCGTTAAACGACCAAAAAATTTGCAAACCAGCTGAATCGAATGCACAGAAAGAAATTGAGGTTTGTGGTTTTTTTGAAGGCTTATCTATGTAGAGCAAGTAAATAAGGTCTGATTTCTCTAAAAGCCAAGGATGTATGCTTCAAGAGTGCAGCATCGGTAATAATCTTATGAATTTATTCCGGTGAAGTAATAATTTAAGGGGGGCCTCTTATCAGTGGCTTCAAAAAAATGTCCTTTTTTCTAAATTTTTTTTCGAGGCGAAGAAAGCGACACACAGGAATAATCTTTTGCATTTATTTGAAGGCATGATTGAAGAGTAATAAACATTTTTTTAAATAAATAAAAAAAAAACAAAATGGCGGACATATGAGGGATCTTGCACAGCTTCTCATTGCGCGCTAGTAAAACGGCGTGTAAGATTGCGATCGTATTTTTCACTTGAAACACAAAAGAAAAATATTTTATTATTCAGAAGGCATCCCGCATATAATAGACTGCTCTTGTATAGAAATATGAAAATATTAACACACAATTAATTATTGAAAAAAAGTGATTTTTTTCGCTACTTTTTTTCAAAAAAGGTGTTAAATAACATTAAAAAATGGATTTTTTTTATATTTTGTTAGTTAATTAGTTGCGAATTTTAATTATCTTTATATAGATTATCGGTTTGAAACGATAACTTTCGTCGTATTTTTTTAATCTTACACGCCATTTTCAAAAACATGGTTTTGAGAAAACTTGTTTCAAAGTTTTCAGAAGGTGGACAGTACATAAACTCACACGAAGGACGGTACACAGGCCTGTAACTCCGAAATCACTTTGAATTGAACTAAAAAATGTTGAGGGTATATTCTCCTATAATATATCTATCGATTGCAGTAAAAAAATCGATTTTTTGAAGCCGACTGATGAGAGGCCCCCCTTAAGGAGTACATCCAGTGTGAAAGCTGCTTTCATTATTTTTATGGAGTGAGCGATTCCATGTCAAGTGGTCCAAGTATTGTGGGCATGGTCTTCAATTTGTCTACACAGGTCTAAGTAGACCTTAGACGTAAAATGGATAAATTTAACATTTCTGAGACATATTTATTGTTGAAGATTTTGGTATGGAGTCTTTGACGACGGACAGTAAAACATTTCAGCTATTCGGTTAATATATGTACTAAAATTTGATATTTATTTAAATTCAAAAATATTAAATTTCATTAAATTTTAATTTATAATAAATATTTTATTTAAAAATATGTTTCATCATACATATAAAAGTCGTTACCAGAAATTGTATGGTAAAATCCTTATAACTTCTGCTCACGCCGGTGGCCCAATAGAAAATGAAAATTTAAATGCTTAATACCCCTGCTTTCAAATGTCCATTATAAATACTGTCATGCTCCTCTCTACTCAACAACTACTTTATTTATTTCCTTTAATTTTGCTTTTACTGTAGCCGTAACACTTTCTCTACATATTTCCACAGTAGAAAAAACGAAGTCATATATACGCATAATCCACCCTTTTCACGAAAACCACACACAACACATAAACAAAATTTGACTTGCTTGCCGAAAAAAAAAAAATGTAAAAATATTCCTGAACAAAAATGATAAATGACCACACGAGCATAAATCATATTCGCGCCTCCATACATACAGTGGTGCCCAACATTTGACGCACGCACACATACCGGCAACACAACAGACAGATAGCCAAATGTATCTAGTCCCGACTGCAATCCAGGAATACAATATTTAGGATAGAGCAAAACGGCCCGCAAGGACGTCGCAATGGAGGAAAGTCTGAAGGCAACATAGAAGCTACAGAATGCGGTGCGAGTTTAAAGGTGAATTGGAATAAATTTCGCAGTATTGCCTGACACTTTTAATGTTCTTGACAATGACATTTTTATGCGCGTTTCATAACAAACAAACAAAAAACGCTTCACCCACAAAAGAGCACAGCTTTACCGGCCCGACTACCCAGTGTAACGCGTAGATAGTCGAGTAGTCAAATCCCTTTAGTAAGCGAGTATGCAAATGTTTTTTTTTCTTCTCGTTGCTTTTTATTTTATTTTTGGGTAATACATGAGGTAAGGAGTTGAAAATAGCAACAAGCTGACTACCTGCCGCTCTCTTCGACATACTCAGCGAGGCAGTACTAGTGTATCAGTAAAGGAAGCATCGTAATTTGCAAGAATATGAAAGGAAAGTGTAGTTGGGAACGAAAAATAAAATAAGCGACGAAAATGCGTATAGAAATAACAAGAGTTGAGTTAATTTATGTGTGATGTTGGCATCTGCAATACCGGATTTTAAATAAGGCAAGATTTGTGAGAGTGTTGCTAAAAACGAATTTGTTTTTATTATTCAAAACCTTATCTGAGCGAAGGAAAATATGTAGTTCCCCAAAAGTGTATATGTCCACTACTACCAACCTTACCCCCTTTGCTGAAAAATGTTATGCAGTCATCAAGTCTAGTCCTCATGTGGTTATGAACTACACATACCTGTACTGACCTGATTGAGTTAGAATGTAAGTTGAGGCTAAACTCCGTTGCAAAATGGAATAAGCTCAAACTAGTGCGGGTGCTTGAACACAGTGGTATGTAAGACATTGAACTGGCTGATGAATTGGTGAACTGCTGTCCTTTGAATCATCCAATTTCAGGACCATGCATAACGGGAACATTCAGATAGATCATAGTACCGTGCGTCCAGCACTGACAACTGCAAAATAACCTAGTGTTTCCTGAAAGTACTTGAAAGCGTGGTAAACAATTCCATTTCATAAAGAGAAGGAGCAAGCTTAATTAGAGCCCTGATAGGACTGATTATGAAGCACAATCTATGGGAACAGCGTATGGTCACAATAGACATTATTACTTAGATTTATCGCAGGTTTGCACTTCGTGCCTGAGTACTTGCCAAATGTCGACTATTCACAATTCCACTACCTACTGATTTTGCTTACGCCTTTGATGAAGTCCTGTATCTGCTCTCACTAAACTTTTCTCAGCTCGATTAAAGCATATTTAAGCAAGAAAATGTTTCCAATTGCGTTTATAATAAATTTTTCCTAAATTCGTTCCATTTACGAGTATATGAGTAACTTTTTTTCCATGGACCCTGTAATGCAAACCGATGTTTTGTTTCGATGTCATAACCATGTACACATAATTTATCACCAGCTATGACCCTTTTAAGCAAATCTGGATCATCGTTGATTTAACAACGTCTGCACGATGCTCATGCGACGTTGTTTTTGTTTAGTTTTTTAATTAAACAAATTTGGAACGAACTTTGCTGCCCTACGCTTCATGCCCAAAATTTCCGAAAAGATTGCATGGCATGAGCCCACCGATATGTCGATATGCCGCCATCCTCAGCACGATTCTCCATAACAAGTTTCTTCACTTGCTCAACGTTTTCATTGCCTGTTGATGTGCTGGGGCGTCGTCATTCACATCTTCTCGACGCTCTGTATATGTAAACATTTTTTTGACTCATCCTACTATCACTTAGGTCCATTTTGTACTCAAAATTTGATGCAACTTCTTTGATCCATATTTTTCGATAGCAGAAAAGCGCCAAACACGCAAAATATATTTATATATAGGGTTTTTCAGTAAGAGCGCTTCAACTTTTGAACTTTTTTGAATAAAACACAAACGGTTTGACTTTTAACGGTTTTTTTAACTAATTTTTTTTTTATTATCGAGTCTGTACATATACATTTAAGTATGAAATTCGATTTCTTTTGCATGACCACCGCGTGCACGTTTTGTGAAGTCCAATCGTTGAACCCAATTTTCGACCACTCTTTTGCATAAATCGGCCGAAATTCCAGCAATTTCGCGTTCAATATTGGCTCTGAGCTCACAAATCGTCGCCGGCTTGTTACTGTAGACCAATGACTTCACATAACCCCAAAACGGGACGGCTTGTTAAATGGACCGTAAAATGGCCGTAATGCTCTTAAGGCCGGCGGGCCAATTAGATGTCCTAAATTCAGTAGTTTTCGCGAAGCGTTGTAGGATGAGAAAAAAACAATTAGCCAAATGAAGTTTTGGGGATAGTTTAATATTTATTTGAACTAAAAAAAAAAATTTGTACAATCTCCAACAATATATTGTAAGCCGAGTTATCAATAGATTCCCAGAGCGCCTTGCCACTGAAGTATCCAACTTCTGTACAAGATACAACTTGCAATTTTCATCTGAAAACAAAAAAAAAAAAAGATTATTAATTTTGATGTAATTATCTTCGATGTGAACTAAGAAAATTGGGAGAAACACGTAAAGTTCGAATTTTTGGGGAAGGTAGAAAAAAAAAGTGGTTTTTCAAGGAAAAAAAAAACTCTTCAACTGGGTAAAAAAGTCGCTTAAAATTGATGTTTTTTTAGTTCACATAGAAGAGAAAACAATACTGAAGATAACGCATTTTGAATGAAATGAATAGCTCGTTTAGTTTTTTTGCAATCGTGTACATAAATTAGGTAAACTCGTGAAAATGAAAAGCCGAGAAAACGCGCTTCAAAGTCAATGGCCAATGGGCGGAGCACTACAACAATAAGCGCACGGTTGCTCGACGCCGCACTACGCTCGGCTCTGTAGCTCTGCAAATACTTGGAATTTAACTCTGAAAATTTGTGTCTCATGTTCTTGAATATCTAAGCTATTGATTTCAGGAAAAAAAGAGTCGATTTTTTTGACCTTTTAATTGGCCCGCCGGCCTTAAAGTAGCAGCAACAGAACGATTATTTTCATAAAAAATTTGCACGATTTGCAATCGTTGCTCAAGTGTGTAGCGTTCCATGATGAAATGTATACTAATGAAGTTTACAAATGACAAGCGAAAAATAAAAAATATTGCGTCGTTCGCCCTACCTCTCGGAAAAAAGTTGAAGCGCACCTATTGAATAACCCTATATATATATATATTATATAAAGGGTAGTAAAATTTTAAAGGCCGATGTTGAATATAAACCACACCTAAACGTTAAGTTTTTTTCTGCATTTCACTTGACATTTTTCAATTTCAGACTAACTCAATTTGAACCATGGAAAGATACACAATCGAGCAACACGTTAAAGTTATTCAGGCTTATGGCAACAATGAATTACCAATTTTCGAAGAAAATCATCTTCAGTGATGAGGCACATTTTCACCTCAGTGGATTCGTCAATAAGCAGAATTGCCGCATTTGGGCGAATGATCATCCAAGAGTGATTGCCGAAAAAACAATGCACCCACAAAGAGTGACTGTTTGGTGCGGTTTATGGGCCAGCGGCATCATTGGGCCGTATTTTTTCCAAAATAAGGTCGGTCAGGCAGTTACTGTGAATAGTGTTCGCTAGCGTGAGATGATAACGAACTTTTTATGGCCAGAATTGAAAGATATCGATGTCAACGATATGTAGTTCCAACAGGACGGTGCCACTTGTCACACAGCTAACGAAACAATGGCTCTTTTGCGCGAAAAATCTGATGGCCGAATAATCTCACTTCGCGGCGATGTCAATAGGCCGCTAAGATCATGTGATTTGACACCGTTGGACTTCTTTCTTTGGGGTTATTTCAAAGAAAAGATGTACGTTGATAAGCCAGCAACAATTCAAGAGCTAAAGGATGAGATAATTCGGCAGATTAACGGCACAGAACCTCAATTATGTTTCAGCGTCATCGAAAATTTGGACCATCGGATGGAGGTGTGCCGCCGAAGCCGCGGCGGCCATTTTGCCAATATTTGGTTTCATACGTAATTGAGCCATACCAGTATTATCATAATAAAGAAAAATGACAATAATTAAAAAAAAAATTTATTTTATTCAAAACCAACACCGGGCTTTGAAACTTAACCAACCTTTATTTCCCATAGTTCCTAGATGAAGCACAGGGCCTCAATAAACAAGTTATAATTTCGTTTGTTTCGAGCTAGATGTTTAATTTGACTCCAGGAACGGCCTGCTCTGTCCGCCTTTGCTGCTACTTGTCGCCTCCGTGTGTTGGCTGGTCTCCCGCACCTACGTCTTTTTTGGGGACTCCAGTCGCTGTCCTTGCGATGTCATCCCGTGATTTGCGCAATGTGTGTCCGATCCATTTCCACTTGCGACGCATAATTTCTATGCGAACTGGAATTTGCCCAGTAGCCGCCCAAAGATCATCGTTGCTTATAATATCAGGCCAGAATATCCACATTATCTTTCGTAGGCAACGGTTTAAGAAGGATTGCAGTGATTGTGATATGGTTGTTGTTAAGTTCCATGTTTCACATCCATACTGAACTACCGACTTCACGTTGGCATCAAATATACCCAAAATACTTGTCTTATTTATGCCTCTTACAAACAAACTAAACTTTCTATTCTATTGCTAAAACAGTGAATATATATTCGAGACGAAGGTATCGACATAAAAATATAATAATAATCGAAAGTTGAATGTACGTAGTCCGCGAAATTTGAAAATTTACCTTATTTATTGTACAGAACTGGTACTCGAAAGCAGCGGGTTTTGAGCAAAATAAACATAAAAACGAGTTTATCCTACCAAAGAACCACATACATACATTTAAAAAAGAAATTTTAACAAAATAAAAAAAAATTATAATTTTTATAGGACATTAATATATGAAACTAATAGTAAGGGGCGCGGAATCCATTTTAGAGCTAAGCTTCCGTAAACTTTTTGGTTCAGAATTGCCAGTAATACACTTCAGTAACCGAAACCAAATAGGAAAAAATTTAAAATTTAACCCGCCCTAATGTGTACGCCAAAGTATTATTGAATACCTGTAAATTTTTCCACCGGTTTTTCTTTTGTTACTAATGCCATATTTTTCCCGGGATCTTGGAACTGTAATCCGATACCTATCCTATCAAAAACCAGAAATGTGCCCAATCTTGTGGCATGAATATCGAAAAAAAAGAATAATCTATGCTTTAAATTTTGATTAACTCATTTGTGCTCTGTGTTCACAATTACAGTAGCGCTAAATATTGCAAATTCTTGGCTATTTTAATACTTATTCAAAATGTTTTTAGTTTTTCATAAAAATATAATTCATGCTGCAAAAAAAACCATATAGCTCAAAGTTTCAAATTTTATGCAAAATGTAAAATAATGAAACAAAATTCCTTCAAAATTTCAAATATTTTGGGCAAAACATTTTTTTACAAATTCTGGGTGTGCAGTTTTGTGGCTAATTCAATGAATGCTCCAGCGCAACATAGTTAAATCTTTGTTTTGTTGACGGGGTCATGCATTTTTTTCCATTTAAGAAATACTGGATTTTTTATGGACGTAACGGAAATGCTAAAGTGGTTGAGGGAAAAAAATATTCTAAAAAATCAAAGTGTGGCTCCAGCTTAGTTAGGTAAATGTGCAACTGTAGTTTTGCTTTTTTATATTAAATAAATTTCTTAATGCCGTTTGTGACATTTTTAAAGGAACGTACTTTTTGATTATTTCCGCCTTAATCAAGTGCGTTACAGATTTATTAGAAATATCACTATGATGTTATACTAAATAAATCACACACTGTGTAAATTGTTTTAAGATTTTCATCGTATTTGCAATAGAAAAATACTCGATTTATTTTCTCCACATAATTCGAGTAAATAGTAAAAATATGTTTAACTAACCGTGAATCCGTTAGCTTCTTAACAAGCCTTTTTCATTCATACACTTACTTCCGGCGCTAATGAACTAAAATTCATATATAATATTTGGAGAGGACACATCCTACTGAAACTTTGTTGAAATAGAAGAGGAAGTTCGCTAGCAAAAGTTAAAAAAACTTAGGAAATTGAAATCAAGGAGTAGTTTATAGCAAATGAACAAACAAAGACTCACAACCTTTACAGAAAACTCATATTATTTCACTTGATCGTGCGAGGTTACTTGTATTGTGATAAAAGCATAAAATTATATATGTGAAAAAACGAGAAATGTGTTTATGAGCAAAAAAAAAAAACACTTTTTTTTTATAAGTTAGTGCTACTCACAGCCACTCCTAATTTCAGTAATATTCATTCAATTTGCAAATTCTCCTTTGAAAGGCTAGAAGCGCTGAGCTCTTTAAATGCGTATTGTTCACTTTGTTTAAATGATAACGAGCGTGGTCATAGTTTGGGTGTGGGTCTTAAAATTTTATGTCCAACAATTCAATAATCACTTCCCACTAATTGTAGAAAACTATTTTTTGCTACCGAATTTATTTCAGTCTACAAATTAATCTTACAGACTAAGAATGCAGATATTATAAGTAAGGGCAACTAGCTTCAAAATACCGCAACAAAGCAACATGAACGGAGACTGTGTTGAGTTTTTCGTATATTACCAACACAATTTCAGTTTTTCTGCACACAAACAGCTGGCATGACGCATTTAACGTCAGTCAATCAGATGATTCTTTCAAATTCGCTGAGAACCGGTTAACGGTCAATATCTTTTCACCATGGATTGGACGAGTGGGGGAATAAATGTAAAATAAGCGGGCAGAATTCTAATGCCAAGTGCGATGTGACTCTCACAATTTATCATCCTTGCTGTTATCCAACCGTCGAGTTGTACTTCCTGGTCAACTGCTAAATATTTTGGTCGAACAGTTAACCAACTTAGGCTGGGTTTAATAATGCTTCAAAAATACTACCACTGTATTAAGAAGACCCCATCGGAATTGCCTTAGTCTGATCCATAGTGGAATTCGAGCAAAGATGCAAAAATATATTTATGTAATCAAATTTTAAAATATATTTTATATCCAGGCGCCGTAGCGGAAAGGGTTTGTATGTGACTGCCATTCATTTGCCTCAGTTTTGAGACCCACATAGCAGGCATGAAAAGTCAAATGATTCAAAAAGGCTTTTTTAAATAGCGGCCTTTTCGAACAGCAAACCTTAGGACGTGTTTGTGCCGAAAAACAGCTCTTCATAAATAATCATTTGTCATGCATAGGTATATGGATAAAATGTGCATCAACATGAAGGAAAAAATTATCAAAAATTAACGAGAATTTCGAACTTTTTCAAACGTGCGCATATTATTAATTATTATTATGAAGGGACTTAGCACTGCCGCCTGAACACCCAGGTGTTTGTCTCGCGTATACATCATTGTTGGGCACGATGCCAGTGAATGTTTGGTGGTTTCAGTTTGCTCCCTACAGAGCCTGCTAGTTTTATTGGAGTTTAACTATATTGTCAGGTTACTAAGATGATAATTCAATCTACAATACCCTGATAGAATTCCTATGATGCGTCTAAAATTATTCTCATTCCATACAATCTTTAAATCGGTTTAGGTTAAAGCTATTTTCATTGATTGCGATAAACTCAATGCGGTAGATTGTTCTAGTAGGATCTTCTTTGCCTTTCCTCTACCTCCTCAATAAGAGAGAAGAACTTATGCTTTTATAGGCTAGAAATGGATCTGGGCCTGTAAATGGGGAGACTGCCTTTTTCCTGGCTAATTTATCTGCTATGTCATTCCCAGTAATTTTTATATGTCCTGGAACTCATAGAATACGCCCCTGTTTTTTTTGGCATAAGCCGGTCGGCAAGCAATGGCAAAGCTCAGAGAATATGTCTGCCATGAAAAAGATCCTCATCAAAAATATCTGCAGTTGGCTAGAAACTGTAGGTCCCTCCATTTGTGGAAGAACATCAAGAAGCACGCCACAAATAGGAGGAGGAGCTCGGTTAAACCCCCAAAAAAGGGGGGTTACTTCCTTTCGCCAAAGTACCGATCCCTCGGTACTACTGTCAAGTATTTCGTCCGGAGCCAGTTTGAACATTATTCTCACCGTCAGTGACTGTTCTGATTCAATACGTCAAAAGTTGCATTGAGCTTTTACCACCCACTTTAAATAATTTCATTTCAATTTGTACGCACTCTCTCACCACGTCCCTCTCCCTACTATAGAAAAATTAGCTGCTACATAAGTGTGACATCGTCAGTTTACCTGCATTTTCGCCTCTGAGTAGGTTTGCTGGTTTATGTACTTACTTTGAGTTTGCGTGTCCATACTCACCTACTCGATGGGTTGGTGTTGATTCATTATTTCGCCAGAAATGTACTTTACATTGTTCCAAGTGTCCTGACTCATCAACATCTGTGGCACTAGATTCTCGGGCGTGACGTTGCAGCCGAAGCTATCTTCCAGTTTCGTCATTAGACTTCTGAAGCGGAGACACATGAAGAGCACATGTTCCGCATCTTCGTCAACTGCTGGTGTGCACTGTCCGCAGTATACAAGTAAAGTCTCTTCGTGCCCAAAGCGGTAACGATTTAAAACATCCATGACCACTTAGGATTTGGGTAAGATAATTGTCTACTTCTTCATGTTTTGTCTGGAGGCAAGATTCAATTTTGAAGATGAAGCGGTGGTTGCATCTGGCTTTCTCTGCATTGTCCAACTCTATCTTCCACTGGCCTACTTAGAGCTGGTTTATGGTTTTTCTACATATGTGCCGACTGATCGCTTTGGCCTTGATTGTGTTTCATCGTTTTCACTTCAATGGCTGTCTGTCGATACCTATTTGAACATATAAACTCAATGTCAAAGCATTAAAATTGAAATGTATGGCCGTAACTACAGCACCAATTGTTTTCTCCGCTTCAACTGTGGAATTTCCGTAGAATGGCAGGTATTTTGGCACCTTGGCTCACAGGCTTGGCAAACGAGTTTAACTGCCACATTTAGGCCCAACTGTTTGAAGATAGTTCACTTGGACCCCAGTGCTATAGAAATGCGTGGCGTATACATCTGTTTTTAGGCGTTTGTTGCGGACACGTTTGAGTTATTTTTTGGATGGGAGGATCTTTAACACTGCACAACAGCATGTCTGACAATTGGGTTGTGACACATGATCTTAGTCCAGTTTTTTATGAGGATTTCAAATCTTTAAGTGAAATTTCAGTATCAGCTCTTGTTCAAAAAATATGACACGAGTGTTTTTATAAAGAAACACTAATATTTAAAGATAAACATACAGTGCACTCGCGGTAACTCGAATAGCCGCTAAGTCGAACGACGTGCTAACTCGAACACATTTTTTTCCCTATTGACTAGTTTGTAACTCGAACAATATTAAAGCGCTATAACTCGAACAAAAAAACAAATTTATTTGTACACACATTCTTTTCAAACATGTACATTTTGTACATACATACATATGTAATAGTAAATATATATAAATTATATGTATACTAGTGTATTGTCCATATGAATATTTCGACGTTAATATCCCGTTAGTTTTCTGGGAACAACATCTTGCATTGACCAAATTGCTTTAAATTTGTCATTTGTAGTGTATCAGTGCATGTGAGTAATGGATCGTAAAAGGTTGAAGTGTTTAACATTAAAAGAGAGGGCTGAAGTCCTTAACAAAATTAAACGTGGATGTAGTGTTACTTCTCTAGCGAAGGAATATGGGGTAGCCAAGTCCACCAAAAGTCTTATAAAAAAGAAAGACAAGGCAATTTTAAAAGCAGTAAACAACACGTTTTTGGGTCCTGGGAAGAAGAGAACTTTAAAAGCTTCTGAGTTTCCTAAAATGAAAGCCGCTTTATACAAATGGTTTCTGTCCCAAAGAAAAAAGAATTACCCAATAAGTGGACTCATCTTGAAAAACATAATTTACAGGTCGAATTTACGCTTTATGATGTTAACAAATGGAATGATGGTGCCGAATTTACCGACACAGAAGTAATAATTGAATCTAGTGATTCTGAGTCTGAGTTAAACAACACAACTGAGACATGTGAGCGGATATCATCTGAGGAGGCAGTTAGCTCTTTCAATAAGGTAATTCAGTGGGCCACAACTGAACAAGTAAGCCCCGCAAAGGTTAACACTCTTCAATTGCTGCGTGAAAAAGTCATATTCAACATTGCTGCAGGCAAGAAAAGACAAACACACATTACAACTTTCTTTTCGGCCTAACTTTTCTGTTAAAGCTGACTTTTTTTGTGTAACTGACACAAAGACTGCCAAATATTTGTTGAAAAATATTGAAACGAATTAATTATTTTAAACATATTCATGTTCATATCCATATGTAAATAAATAAATAAATTTAATTGAAAAAAATCGATATCGATGACTGTTTTTTTAACATAGCACACTCAATTGATAAGTCGAACAAATTCGATAAATCGAACAGCGCCTGTTTTAATTAGTTCGAGTTATCGCGAGTGCACTGTATTTCAATTAGTTTTTAACTTGCAAAAAATCTTCTTTTGTTTGATTTTCTTTTTGAAGCTGAAGGCAGAGAGCCGTTCTGAATGATCCTATTGTTGGAGCCATCATGTGTGCGTTCCAGTAGCCTTGAGAGCGCTCCTCTCAAGGTTAGTTAGATCCTCAAGATTGGCAGGGAAATAGTCGAGGCGGTCGTGAAGAAAGTGTAACTTGATGCCCATGTTACATCCAAGACTTTGAAAGCGACTCCTTAGTTTTCCAACGTGTTGCGAATAATCAAAACATTTTTAACAAAAAAATGTTTAACAAGCCAAATAAATAAACAAACGTTTTTATCGATTCTTCTCCGAAAAATTTGAGTCTTTTATTAAAGATCTTTTCTGTGGACCATCAAAAATTCCCGCTTTTATCTTTTCTGCACTTAGTTTTGGAAACTGTTTTGTCAAGACCTTTTACAAACTGTTTTATAAGCCCTAGTTTTATGTGTAACGGGGGTAAAATTATACGATCCCTTGATAGGTGAGGTGGGTTTATCACGTTCTGTTGGCCGGGTAGGTCAATATTTTTTAATCCATTGTATTTTAGCTCTACTGTCCCACAAGCAAAGGAAATAGGGATACTTTGCGTAACCACTTTGTTGGCTTAGAAGAAACTTTACCATTTTTAAATCGACACATATAAACCAGTTGTGTTCCACATATTTAATTTTATCTAAAATCAGGGCAACAGTTGTGTATTCTTTTTGTTTTAAGTAGAATGTGCAATAGGCAACGGCTCAAATTTAGAGAGAAGAGAACGCATTTTAGATTCCGTTTTGATGAGCTTATTAATAAACGCCACTCATTAGAAACGCAATTGTGTAATCTCATTGTAGGCATTAACTAGGTATATCTTTTCAAAAAAGAAAGTCATCTTCTTCAGCAAAATATGTCAGAAGATTTTATTCTCTTGTGCGGTAATCTGTTTTTAGCCCAGAAGCCACCAGCTCAGAAACAGACTTTGATAGACCCAAATGTCTCATAAGCTTGATTGAAGCACTTTGGTTGGATGGACTTGGCGTTTCCACGTCACATTCAAAGTCACTATCAACTTGCAATCAGTATTCGCTTTTAAATGCACAGAGTGCTGTTGCGATGGACCAGATGGATGTTCAAGTGATATCTTAGGGCTTAAAACATGTCTATATGCCGACCGTATGCAAGGGTATTCCCATTTGACGCGATTTTTCCGGTTAATGCCAGTTATGTTAACCAAACTAAAACAACTGTTGTCGAACGGGCTAACGGGTTCCTTTCAGACCATAGCAGTTTCGTACCTAAATCTATTCGTTTCCTTATTTGTCCACATCTAGAAACTCAATGCATATTTTGCATTCCTCTCGATTAATCCATGGCTTATTTTTAATTTCCATCGGGCGGCCATTTGTGTAAACCTCAATTACGAACGGAGTCACATGTAATCGGAATTACTTAAGCATACACTCTCCGCAAATAAAACAAAATTGATTCGAATCATTTATACAAGCTCGACCTGACGATGTCATATCAAATTATAATAATACAACTTTTTTTTTAAATATTGCAGCAAACGAGCAATAAAAAGCAATGAATTATTAACAAAAGCCATATCTCGTAAACAAGAGCTGTCACAAATTAATTGAGGTTATATTTACAAAGTGGCCTACGGAATGAACAAGCGGGATTCCGACCACGCTGTTCTTGCGTCGATCAAATCAACACCCTGAGAGTGATTGTCGAGCAATCGGTCGAGTGGCGTTCGCCACTTTATCTCTGCTTCATCGACTTTGAAAAAGCTTTTGATACTCTTAACCACGAGGGAATCTGGGGAGCACTTTACTGCAAAGGAGTCCCTGAAAAAATCATTTCACTTGTCAAAGAACTGTACAGTGAAGCAAGCTGCCGTGTGAGACATGAGGGCATCCTGAGCAACGCTATTCGAGTTCGAACAGGAGTAAGACAGGGATGCGTGCTATCTCCGCTCTTATTTAATCTGGTACTGGACTTAGTGATGCGACAAGCCTCAGCGGCGAACAGAGGCATATCCTGGGGCCTGAGCGGCAACCTTGAGGACTTAGACTACGCTGACGATATTTGCCTGCTATCACACAAACACTCACATATGCAAGCAAAAATAGAGGCGGTGAGCGAATTCGCAGCGAGGGCTGGACTGAAAATAAACATTGCGAAGACAAAGATAGTGCGCATCAACACCACCGATTCACATATCTTTCAGATACGCGGCACTAACATCGAAGCTGTAGATGAATTCTGCTACCTAGGCAGTGTAATAAATAAAAACGGCGGTTCAGCGGCTGACATACGTAACCGGATATCGAAAGCTCGCGTAGTGTTTGGCATGCTTGATAAAGTTTGGAGAGCAACGCATATAACGAGGCGCACGAAACTGAGAATCTTCGAGTCCAATGTGAAATCTGTCCTCTTGTATGCATGCGAAACGTGGAACGCGTCAACACGCGACATACAAGCAATGCAAGTATTCATCAACCGCAGCCTTCGCAAGATCACGCACATTTTTTGGCCTAACGTCATATCAAACTCCGATCTGTGGACTATAACGAAACAGATACCAGTCTATCTCGAAATTCGACGCCGCAAATGGAAATGGATCGGTCACACACTTCGAAAGCCATATGGTGATATCACTAGAGCAGCCCTGGATTGGAACCCCCAAGGCAGCCGCAGACCTGGCAGACCATCTAACACGTGGAGGCGACTAGTAGAAACAGAAGTGCAACAAGCAGGCCGCTCCTGGCGGCAAATAAAATCCCTAGCTTCTAATAGATTTAACTTTAACTTGTTTATTGAGGCCCTTTGTTCCACCTAGGAACCACGGGAAAATATATATATATATTTATAATCAGCGTCTTCCAATGAGAGCACATCAAGTGATAAACCTCAATCATAAGACACAAGTTGTAATTTTGTTGGTCAGTCTAATTTATGCCGATTTCGAATCGCAGATGGGCTTTTGAGAGAAGCTTTCTCGTGGTAGAAATGTACTCTAAGGTTTTTCAAATTTTGGGGTTTCGCAACCACACTGGTCTTCGAACCTATGACTTGTCTAATGGCACGTATCTCATAATCCCAATCGGTCGTTTTTAATAAAAAAAAGGAATCAATTCGGTGAATAAAAAAAAAAAAATAATTAAACAATAACTCAAAAAAAAAAAAAAAAATATTACTCCTTTTCTGGTAGTGCATTTCAGCAGTCACTCTATATGACAAAAGCAAAAGTAAACAAGTTTCTGGTTTAATGTATATTATATATTTGTATACTTTTTCAATTTAAAGTAGACTGTAGTAGGGAGCTCACTTGCAACGAATCGCTCTCAGCACTGGCTCAAATCAATTGGCGCCAATAAACGCTTCTAAAAGCATTGATTATTACAAATCGTTTGGGGTAAGAGTTGGTATAATTTTCAATGGCTTTATTTTCAGAAAATAACCAACTTTATTGACGTGCAACACGCAAACTTAAAGGGCGCGCACCCATTTTTTAATCGATTTTTTTATTTCACTTTTTTATACAAGTATACTCACTCACACCTACGTACGCATACACGCACGCATAGGTATGTATGTATGTATTGTCGTTTAACTGCAAACGCGAAAAAGCAATTTGCGCGCTATCAGCAACAAATAATCTTCGAAAAATTTCGGCTTGCAATAATCTAACGACAATAGACAGCAACAACAACACGCAGCTGAATGTATGTTGTACATTTATTCTTTGGAAGTAATCTGCGCAAGTTGACACGCTGCTGTTGCATGCTGCCGACTTTGTTGCGACAGTTTGTGCATATTAACACAGCATGTTGCATGCCTCAATCAAATTCGCTATTATTATTAGAAGCGCAAGCACCCCTTACATCTGCTGGCAATTGTTGTCGCTCATCCCCACCTCCGCCCATCCCCAAAAAAACAAACTTAAGCTTACTGAGATAGCGTACAGCAGATAGTGAAGCAGAGTTCCACATCACACATCCAACCACCGCAACTCGCTGTCAGTTCAATCGTTTGGCCCACCCATATGCGTATTTTATGGGATATATTGATCGGCACCAACAGCGCGCCGGCATTTTGAGTTTTATCAACAACAATCGGCGTTGTGATTGCCATGCGTTGCACGTTTGGCGGCGCGTAAGTTTGTGTGTGTGTGTGCGGATGTTTGCGTGTGTAGTTGCTTGTGTGTGCCACACACATGTCACTTCAATCAGCGCAGCTACATAGACGATTATGTCACTTCAACCACCCACACTCTAGCTGCAGCGGCTTGCTGTTACACTGACAAATGAGGGGTTGTGAACTTTTCCGTGCACCCCATCGTACCATCCCATCAGCAATGGCTGCTGCTTCTTTCTTACTTCCTTTTCGATGCAGTTAAATTTTGTTGGTGTTGTTGTTGTTGTTGTTGTTACTCAAGCAAATGCTGTTAAACTTTGATTTCTTGTCATTCCCCACTGCCAGCCATCTGGCTGCTGCTAGTAACTTGCAGCGGCCCTTGTGCTGCTGCTGCCTCGTCAGTAATTTTAGTTGTTCAACTGTTTGCCTAGCACTTTGAGTGCTTTTCACGGCTGTCAAGGATTTTCACACCCAGCTCACTTGCTCTTCTACCGTTGTTCGAAGCCATCTTTGGCTGCCAATAATCTTTTGCTCCGGGAAATGTCGATGTTTGCCTTGGAAAAGGATGAATGCCCAGAAGGGTGCATTTATAGAGATATGACTTTAAGTGTGTAACGGGAATTAAAAGATTTTGTGAAGGTCGGTAAAGGATATATGAGACGAAGCTGGAGATAAACCGTTTACTACTTTTGCAGCTTTTAATCGTATTAGGAAAAACTTGAACCAGTTAAGTAGCATATTTTTATAAAATTAGCTTTAAATAATCTATATGTAATTCTAGTAATAGCAGCTGTTTAGTTTGAGCAGGAATATAAAGATGTAGTCCAGATTTGTTATACGAGGCATGCACCGATTTATTTTTGTTGACAAGAGTGATTCTTTTATGATATAAAAATGAGAAATATACAAATATTATTTTACATGGCTGCAGAGCAACTGCTCTCTCTCTCTCTCCCCCTCTCTCATTGTGGTATGCATTTATGTTACAATAAGAGTACAAAATAAAGAGATGACGCCTATCGTGATACCGTTACTTTGCTCTCAGCAAATTTGACAATGGGTGATGGCATATTAGCATCAGTATGGCCAGATTACCATTTTCGTAACTTGATTTAGCATTTTTTTGTTATTTAGTCTCGGAGTTTTAGTTTTCCTTCATGACATTTTTCTAGCCTGTTCTAATTAAAATGTAAAATAAACATTTTTGTAAAACATTTTTCAACCTAGTTCAATAATTCACTCGGTTTTATTTCGCTTTACTTTTTTTTTAACATCTGGTCACATGGCCCGCGATTGCGGTTATTGTTAGTGTTCTTCTCCTTTCGGCAGTCAAACCTCTCTCACTACTGCAGTGTTGCCTAGCTTTGAATATAAAAATACACTAAAATGCCCTTTTAAAGAAAATAAAACACCAAATTTTTATTGAATTACTTACAGAACTTTATATGCGTGACAAATTGTGTTTAAGTGTGGTTTTTTTAATAAATGCGTTATGGCTATTTACAATTTAATTTATGAGTTTTTTGTTAGGAGAACGACTTTTTTGCTATATTTGAGGTTATGTAACAAGATAAGTGACCCTTTTTGTAAAAAAGTCGTTATGGTCTCTTCAGTATTTTCTGGCATTTTTTTGCTTATTTTTACTATGAATACACCTCTTGATGCCCGAAGTCCCACTAAGGATTGAGGACCGGACTAAACCATTACACCTCTATGGTTTTAATTCGCATTCAGTAAATTCAAACGCGTTTAAAAATGTGTGAAAAGGTTTCCATTGTTAAGAAGATTTGAGAGAAAAAGATTTAATCATTTTACATAACCTTAAAAGGAGCAAAAATTAAATTTGCACTTTAAAACTGTCAAATTTTATAGGAATTAACACATTTTCATTAGCACTAAAATCTTCTTAGAATGACTTGTTTTAACCTTCTTTTCTTTATAGCACAGTTGTTTTTAAGTTACAGTTTCGGTAGCTTTAAATTAAAAAAAAGGTACCAAACTTAAAAATTTTCGCATTTTGGGTATAAAAAGCTGTAAATTTATTGCGAAGAGCAAACGGTTAGCAAAACTGCACAACACAGCTAATGTGACATCATGCACGCTCTGATGGGCGCAGTCTTGTTTCTATCATTCTTGAGATGAATGCATGTATACCAATGATGATAGTTACCAAGTGTCGCTAATCTGTTATGGTGAAAAACAAAATTGTGAGAGTAAGTTCAACTGCCACGTCACACAGTGCGGCCGATTCCCGAAAAGCTTTCTAAACCTCAAAAAATTAAGTAATCGGGGTCACTGATCACGAATTTGATCTTAAAATTTTGAAAATCCACCCCCTTCCACCCCTATTGGCCACCCCCTCACGTGAAATAGCGTATATTCTAGAGCATAATCAAGATGCATGTTAATTTATGTTTTCAGGGTCGCTGATTACGAATTTGATCTTAAAATTTTGAAAAGCCACCCCCTTCTATCCCTATTGGCCACCCCTTCACGTGAAATAGCGTATATTCAAGAACATAATCAAGATGCATGTAAATTTATATGTTTTCGGGGTCGCTGATTAGCAAGTGGTAGCAGCTGAATCTTGTTTTATTCAGTAACCATTACTTTTTTGAGTAACCTTTAATAGGTTTCAAAGCAGCATATGACGGCGTTGTATTACTATACAGTTTGAAAACTCAAATTTTATAAAAACAATTGCAAAAAATGTATCTACGTATTGCTGCAGCTAAAAATTTTGTGTCGAGGTATTGATATGTACTAAAGATTTCTCGTATTTTACTAACCTTCCGAAGATGATTCCATTTGGTTTTGTTCAATTTACTCCATTACAAAATCTTTCAAATGTGTACAACTTTCACTATTCATCGACATTAATACGATGCTCAAACGAAGGCCACGTTGCGACTGAAAATACAGAGGATACTTAGGGTACAGGACGTTGTTATGAACGGTTTTCACTACTCAAGGCATTACTGTAGCCAACCCAAAGACAAAAAAACTCTATCTAGAAACTTTTTTTTTCGACTTTTGGCCAGCTTTTTGGGAATCGGCCGCACTGTGCATCACCAGGTATTCAGCACAGCATTCTGTACACTCAATTCACACGTACTCTTGTCCAATCAGTCGTTGTTCAGACTGCAACGAAGCAAAATGGGCGTATTCTTCGTTGATTTTTTTGTATATTCCAAAGACAATCTCAGTTTTTTCGTAAATAAACCGTTGTCATGATCCCGATAACGTCAGCCAATCAATTGATTCCATCAAAATCGATGTACAAAAGGCATTCGACAAAGTATGGAATCAAGGCCTGTTATATAAATTAAAAAAAATACTTCCTGCACCATTTTATCTAACACTAAAGTCTTACCTCACCGAAAGATCATTTTACGTTAAGGTAAATGAAGAAATAACTGATATTAGATACATAAAAGCTGTAGTACCACAGGGTAGCGTACTCGGTCCTATACTTTATACGATTTTTACATCTGACATACCCGAAACCGAAAATGTCCTAATGGCTACATACGCTGGTGACACCGCTATACTAGCTTCAAGTCCATCCCCAATTGATGCAACGAATCTAGTTCAGATAGAACTAAACGAGATACAGACGTGGCTGGACCGATGGAAATTAAAAGTTAACACAAACAAATCTGTGCATGTTTTGTTTTCATTGAGACGGAAAGAATGCGCTTCACTCTATCTAAATGGTAATATAATTCCCAAACATGATACGGTCAAATACCTTGGCATACATTTGGACAAACGGCTAACCTGGAAATGCCATATTCAAGCAAAAAAAAACCCAGTTAAAGATAAAAACAAACAAACTTTACTGGCTACTAGGACCAAAATCAACACTTAATCTAAATAACAAAATATTAATATATAAGGCTATACTAAAGCCAGTATGGACCTACGCAGTACAACTGTGGGGAACTGCTTGCAATTCTAACATAGAAATTCTGCAAAGATATCAGTCAAAAACTTTAAGGCTTATCACAAGTGCACCCTGGTTCGTCACAAATAAAACCATACATACTGATCTAAAAATTCCCTTTATAAAAGATGAAATTAAAAAAATTACCACAAAATATTTACAGAGATTAAGTTATCACGATAACCCGCTAGCAATTGCATTACTTGATGAAACTAATGAAATTAATAGACTTAAAAGACATCATGTATTAGACATTCCATTCAGAACCTAATAGATAAATCTAATATTAAAATGTATTAAAATCTAACACATAAGTCTGAATATAAGTGTACATTAATCGTAGTATACATATATATCATTATTGACCTCAATGGAGCTCAATAATATAAGTCAAATTGTTAATAGTTAGATAATTTGCTTATTATTTTAAAAATAGATTGCAAATAAACGACAAAAAAAAAAAAAAAAAAAAAAATCGCTGAGCGCCCATTAACGACCTGATATTGGCCACACTTCCCGCATGCACTTCATATTGTTCTCTTTGAATATAAAAGAGGTTCTCTTATTTCTTACCTCTTTGGTGCTGAGTCATATGCGTATGGGTGTAAGGACTCACACGTGTAATTTTGCCAATAAGATTTTTGCGCTGCTTCAATTGATTTTCACATAATAAGAAGAAAATTAATTAAAATATGTAATATGAGTAAAGAATTGTGTAGTATCAAATATAATCAACAAAAATATATTTAAATAAAAATGTATAATATTTAAGAATAGTATTGCAGTTTTTCTATACGGGCTGCTTACATTTTTTAAACAAAACTTGAAGTGCTTTTAGTTTTTTCTGAATGTCTACTGGCAACGCCTCGACTTTTTCACTCCTTTTTCCAACGCTTGCTTGCGTTTGTAAACTTGTTTGCTCTGCATCTCACATATTTGCTATCTTCTTCCGTTCCAGTCCTTTTCGTATGCGCTCACACCAAAGATGATAGAATACAAGGTTGCGTCATCCCAATTCGTTGTGTCGTCAGGCTCCATGAATAAACAAGCAACGGGAAGGGAAATTACTTATCTTGGAAGAAAAAGAGTAGGCCAAAGACAATAGAAACTACCAAACACAAGTAAACTTCTACAATAACAACAGCAACAACAAAACGCAAAAAAACAATTATACACACACACATTCTTGTCACGGCGTCATTAGTATAAAAATGCAAAACAAAACTGCATTTGGAGCTTTTATATACATTTGTGCTTTCTCAATATAACACACGACACTTCGCTTTCATTAGTTTTTTTAGTTTAAATCTCACAAATCACAATATTGCCAAGCCATTCACATTTTCACAAATGTGCAATTCCTTCCCCTTTTGCTTGTTTTGTATTGGAAAGGAGCCTCACGTCAGACGTGTAAGAATCGCGAAAACTAAAGTAGCTCCTTTGGGAAGACGCCACCTTCAGTATTCAATACGCCTTGCGCTCACGTCCTTTTTTTCAATTATTTCATTATTTCCTTCAGCCAGTGCTTTCCATTTTTGCCTAGTAAGGGGACCAATAAGAGGAATTATTTTGATATTCAGAGAAAAATGCTATTTTTTAATATAAATGATCGGATGTTTATTTTAGTTTAAAGAGGAAGATATACCGTTAATAGTGGAAAATAACATCAGGCTAATGACCACCGCGACCACGCTTACAACAAAATATCTCTTTCATGAAATTTTCCATAACCGAACTGCATGGTGGCTGCCCTATATCCTCGATAGCCTCCCGAATTCCATATTTGAGGTATTGAATCGACCCTGAGCTGTTGGCGTAGACATTCTCTTTCACGTGGCCAGAAAGAAAAATGTCACAAAGTGTTAAGTCACAAGATCTCGGTGGCCAATTGTGATCTCTTCGAGATATAATACGGCCCGAAACTTTTCCCGTATAAGATCAATGATTTCGTTGCTTGTGTGGTACGTAGCGCCGTCTTCTTGAAAATAAACGTTGTCCAGATCAATACCATCCAATGCCGGCCACAAAAAATAGTGAATCATCTCTAATCTAATCTAAATAGCACCTGTTATTAGAAAACCCTGTATTATGCATTTTTTACTTGTTTTGTGATTTATTTTTTCGTAAAGCCAGTCCTTCCTCCAACTTTGCTCATTTAGATTTATGTCATTTATAAACAAAAAAAAAATTTTTTGAATATTTCAATTACTCTCAGAAGGATTTTAAAGAAAAAAAATCATTTCAAACAAACTTATTCCATTATTTGTTGTTTCATGGCATGGTGTTTCGACTCAGCATTTGAATATCTCTAAATAGGTCATAAATACATACATATATCGAATTTGCTTACATTTACTACATTCCTGTATGTTGATATCAACACTGGTAAAAAAATATCACGGGAGAGAGAATGTGGAGGATGGCAACATTCACGGACCACTATTCTGCTCTCTTACAGAATCAGCTGGTTTGCTGACCTAAATAATAATTCAATATTTGCAAGGATGATAGATTACCAGGTTTGGTCAATCTACTATTGTGAAAAACCAAATTGTGTGAGCAACTCCGACTTGCATGTCACCGGGGACTGGGCAGCGGAATTCTGGCCACTCCTTTCACACGTACTCACACACTCGTCCAATCAGTCGTTGTTCAGATGGCAACGAAGTAATATGGGCGTAGGCTGCCTCGGAGAACCAGCAAAGAAAGGATAGAAGAGCAGAAGTTATGTTATGGAGAAGAAGACTGAGCATTGACTACTAACCATCGTATTAACCGCTTGATATTACTGTTGAAAATTATCTAAATTCATTCAATTCTAAATCCATTATATCTGCAGGTGATAGTTGTAAAACAGGGAGATATTTGAATCTCAGCCCGACGAGAGGGAGATAGCTGAGGTGCTGAGGTGATTCAACCAGATACTCTAAATACGCTAGATTAGAATCAATACCAAGTCTCACCGCGTGAATGCGTAACGGACAATGTCCAGTACATAGGTTAGGTCAGATTAAATGGATGAACTTGCGATTGGTTCACATGGATAAACAATTCAAAATTTCTCTGTTGTGATATCATACAGGGGAGGGGAGAGGAATAGGAGAGGGGGAGGAACCAAACGGAATCCAGGGCTTAGATGAGAGGATGACGACAGTGGCGATTTACGTTTGTGTTAACCACTTCAAGCTACTGATGACTTTCACCAAATGTATGATACTTAAACCCACTCTATCCGCATGGACACCTAACGGACAGTGTCCGCTGAGGATACCTACCAATTCGATAGCTGTGGCTTTGTTAGCTTTAGGAGTTCTCTCGAGCGCCCTCGATCTACCCGCGGCCAGAAGGATCTCACAACTTTGCACGATTGCGTTCGCTGAGTAGACGCCAGGCACATCTTTCCAGTAGCAGACCATAGGGTTCTTAAGGGAACTTCAATCCTCTCATATTACGCTGAAGCCCAAGAAGCTCAAGGTTCCCTGTCAAGCCAACTCATTGTCCCAACAGTTTCCCTCTATACCGATGTTACCGCGAATCCAAATGGGCCTAATGTCGTAGTATTCCGATGCAATCGATAGGGAAGTCAGGCATTCCTCGACTAATTTCGAACGCATAAATAGCGAGCCCATCCGAGGGTTTGTAAGTCTTTTCATTGGGGGGATTTTTAAGTGGCGGGTCCCAAGCCCAGCGCACAACCAGCTATCCTGGAATGCCACGCCTTCTTACGATAGCTCACTCCCAAACGGGTGTTTGGAAGTTACCCAGAGGATAAGTGGGCTATTCCTGGACGTTGTGAGCTGCTCGAACCAAATGCAGAATAATCATCCTGGTCACTCCCAAGTGAATGTCGGTAAGTAACTTTCCCCACTTGCGTGGACTTCCACACATGGAAACAACATGTTTCCGTCGATTTCAAAGCTGCATTCGGCAGTACAGAAAGGAGTTACCTGTATGCCGCGATGTCTGAATCTCGTATCCCCACGAAACTAATACGGCTTTGCACGATGACGTTGCTCAACACCACCAGCGCCGACAGGGTGACTCGCTGTCGTGTGACTTCTTTAACCTGATGTTGGAGAGAATCGTACAATCGACAATTTTTTATAAGAGCGTACAATTGTTGGCGTATGCCGATGATATCGATATCATCGGCCTTAACAACCGCGCTGTTAGTTCCGCCTTCTCCAAACTGAATAAAGAGGCAAAGCGAATGGGTCTGGTGGTGAACGAGGACAAAACGAAGTACATCCAGACTTCAAACAAACAGTCGGCACCCACGTCACTGTTGACAGTTATAATTTCGAGGTTGTAAAGGACTTCGTTTATTTAGGAACCAGCATTAGCACTGGTAATAATGTCAGCCTTGAAATCCAACGTAAAATCTCTCTTGCCAACAAGTGCTACTTTGGACTAAGTAGGCAACTGAGCAGTAAAGTCCTCTCTCGACGGACAAAACTAACACTCTACAAGGTACAAGGCTCTCATCACGCCGGTCCTAACGTATGGCGCAGAAGCTTGGTGATGACAACATCCGATGAAGCGACGCTTGGAGTGTTTGAGAAAAAGATTCTGAGCAAGATTTCTGGACCTTTGCACGTTGGCAACGGCGAATATCGCAGGCGATGGAACGATGAGCTGTATGAGCTTTACGACGACATAGACATAGCGCAGCGAATAAAGATCCAGCGGCTACGTTGGCTGGGTAATGTTGTCCGAATGGATATAAACGCTCCGGCTTTCATAGTATTCGATGCGGTACCAGCTGATGGTAGCAGAGGAAGAGGAAGGCCTCCTTTGCGTTGGAAAGATCAGAAGGAGAAGGACTTAGTTTCACTTGGTGTGTCCAATTGGCGCCGGTTAGCACGAGAAAGAAACGACTGGGCCGCTTTGTTAAACTCGGCCAAAATCGCGAAAACAGTTATCGCGCCAATTAAAAACAAGAAGAAATAGCGAGCCTCTAATTGTAGCTTGGCTGTCGGTAATTACAGATGCGAGCAACCAAGCCTTCCTAAATTGCGGTTAATTCTGCTTGGAAAACAACTTCGTAAACATATTTGCCATGCCCTGCTTTTAAATGTTGCACCCCGCCCACTCTTCCCTTAAAGGAATATGAAAGGAGAAAATTCCGCTCAGACCTAGCGAGGGTTTCAATGATCCAGCACCATGGGCATGAACTCAAAGTTATTAGTAATGCTAGAGTGTCCGTAATTTAAGTCTAGCTTATGTCCCGAACACCTCAATCTGATTGCGGCGTGTGTATTATGTAGTATAGTCATACTATATACTAACAAACAAAATGAAGGCATTATAAAATAAAATTGGTCGCGAGAAAAAATACGTGTAATATTTGATTTTCTATAAATTCAATATATTTAATTTTATGAATAAATTTTAAATTAAATAGCAGCCCATTGAATGCGATTCTTACATCACAACGCCTACTTTGAATTATGTACTTGGAGTCGGGGCACTTAAGTGCGTTGGCTTTGCGACATCGCTGATCTTTGCCAATAAAATGGCATTTACGCTTATCGCGGCGTCAAACTGACCATTAAGTGAACCAGGAACGGTGTCAGGCAGACAATGCGTAGAGTAAATAAGCGAATGCCTTAATGTCGGTGGCACATACATAGCCAACATGCAACAGCAGCCACAAAAAACAACAGCAAAACTTCACAATATTCGTAAAAACCAAAAAAAGAAAAAAAAGAGAAACGCAATAAAAATTAGTGCAGCGTACGGTGAAAATGCAGATTGTAACAACATTAAAATCAACTGCAATTGCAAAAACAACAACAGCACTAATTGTCACAGCCAGAGCTGGCTAGCAACAATACATATGCAGCAAGCGCCAGTAACAACGCCAACGCCAATGTGCTTTATGGCTGTCTCTGACTAACGACCAGTTTTCAAGTTATTCAATCAGAGCGTCCCTTACTGCAGTTTCTCTCGGCCTCTGCTTCGCATACCACTTCTTCTTCCCTTGTTTAAAGTTGCTTGCCTTTTACTGTTTCGCCCTCTCTTCTCCATGATTTGCATGTGGGCATATGTTTACTCCGGCTGCCACAATCTTAACGCTTCCGTTGTTTTTCCAGCTGTTGCAAAGCTTTTTGCTGCATTTTCTCTTTTTTTCATTTTGTTGTAGTTGTTTCGGGCATTGTCCAGGCATTTCTGGCTCCATTCCCTTCAACCGCCTTCCCCGTAACGGCCTTCGTACGCCTTGCAGACTACGGGAGCCATGCGTGATAAATGACATCGATCACATATGAGTTTCGTCTGCATTTTTTATGCTTTCAAGCCCTGGAGCCCTCAACTTCTCACATTCTACATGTGACAACGGTCATCCATTGTCTCCTCCACGTTCGCCACCTTCGCTCCGTGGAGTGCTTGTAATACGTTGTCGCATCGGCCATGGAGCATGTACAGTCATGTGTTGGTGAGTGAGTGCGAGCGCATATGTCACGCTATACCTCTCCTCCTATTTACCTACTGGCGTGGGTGCGAGTGATTCTCGGTTACCCTACAGTTGGGTTTTAAAATGTCGTCCGCATTGTCTGCGCCTGTTAATTTTGTAATCCTTTTACGTGGCATAGGCGTCGGGAGGCGTTGGCGGCTGTCGCTGGTGGAAATGGTGGAACTGGCATCTTTACTCTACGCGACATTCGGCTTGATGGCCTCAAATAAATGTCAAGCGGCCTGCTGGTCTAGCTCTTCCGCACTTCTACCCATTGGAAAGCATACCAGTGCTGCTTTGCCTGCCACCAGGTTGCCACCCTTGCCCTGGCTAATGAAATCTGCTTGCGAAATGTGGCATTAAGTGCTACAATCATTTTAGTTGTTGTTACTCTTTGCTGATAGGCCACCAGTATTTCAAATGGAATTCATGGTTGCCCAGGGATGTGTGCATGGGTTGAGGGAGAAGTGCAGAGGTAGCGTGTGTAGGATACATACATTTTGTCGCGATGTCATTTCGTGTGAGACATCACATTAATTTACAGATTAATTGCCGTTTCGTTGCGCATAGCTTGGTCGTATTTACTTCTCTTTTGTGTATGAATATGTGTTGTTAGTCGAACACTACTTAAACATTCGTTTGTATGTAAGTGTACGCTCGGCCTCTAATTTTAATAGCAAACACATGAGTATCGAATTTGCTTTTAAGTTGAAAGTAAGATACTACTTGTCCTGCTTTTCTTTTATTTTAAAATGTTATCTTGGCTCTTTTGCATTCCACTGCATTTCGAGGCTTTTAGCCCGGATCTGCCCAGAATCTTTTTCTTTCGTATTTTAAATAATTTTAAAATATGTAATTTATATGCTAACATTTATGCGTATATACATATAATATATCACTGAAAAGTTAAATACTTTTCTACTCCTTTCTGACTTATGCGATGCGGTCATATGAAGAAAATTATTATAGAATAAAAATTGTATGGACAGTAGGGCGGGACGATTTAACCCTAGAACACACACCCGGGTACAAATGTATCCACTTCAACTTTGAAGTGATGTAACTTTTGAACCGCTATACCTCTATACCCCTAACTTCGGATCTAGGAAGATTATTTAGTTTTGAGTTCAAATTCAAAATTTGAACCAGATCGGAAAATTGGTTCAGGAGCTACAGCCTTCCAAACACATTATATACGTAAACACACACCCGGGATACGTTTGTACCCCAATAGTAAAAATCCTCATAATAATAAAAAAAAAACATTTTTTATATTATTTTTTTATTTGAAGAATTAAAAATATTCATTTCACACATTATATTATTGACTTTTATTATAAAAATTATAAAAATGCATCTTATATCTAAGGAAAATCATGGCAAATAGAGCAATTTGTTGATGTGACCGAATGTTCAAGACACATTGGCTTCTTACATTTGGCGCACAGCTTTCTGCGTTTTCTACGGCGTTTTTCCTCTTGAGCGTAACATAAATAGCAAGATCCGGACACAGGTTTTGGCGTGCGCGCTGCGGCAGATGTTGATGCTGCTGTTGACACCACTGATTCCAGCGGTCGGTTGAAATATGCTTCAATAGCAATTTTAGTCGAAAAATTTCGCGTCACTTGACGATTTATGGCTCTGGCTTCAATAATGGGCATACACAATGCTTCAGCCAAGCTGCGCAGGATCTGCTTACGCTTGTTGTTTGTTCTCCAAGGCAACATAGGGTTATTCAAATCGTTGACAATGTAGGCTGCAAGAGCTGTAATGTCCAACATGTTGAAGAACATCGCTAGTGGCCATCGTTTTGTTTGTCTTTGTGTTGCATATTCCGCAAACATTTGGTCCATTCGATCAACACCACCTTTGGTACGATTATAATATTCAATTATTTCAGGTTTCCCACTGTCAGCTATTTCAGCATCATTATGCATGGTCGAAAGCAAAATTACTGCTTTATTTTTTTTTGGGAACATAAGAGCATATTGTTACATTATTTTTGAAGCCAAATGTGGTTGAACCAATTGTCCTGTTTTTGTTCTGCTTCATTTCTTGAGGAATATATGATTTGTTTTGGCGCAAAGTTCCAACGATCGTGAGTTTCCAGGTGAGAAGCAGTTCTGCAACTGGCAAGGTCGTAAAAAAATTATCCATTGTAATGTTTCGGCCACTTCCTTGGTATTTGGCAGACAAATCCTTCACCACTCGTTCGCCTTGGGTTAAAAAGCGCTCATTGCTCTGGGTCGAACGAAAAATTCCACTTTGACCCACTTAGAGTGCCCTAATCGAGTCCAAATGTATGACCGACCCCCACTAACTTTGGACGACCGATCCACCCATGCCAGTGGCACACTCCCTGGAACTCCCCTAGGGGGTTCCCCATACAATCATTTCAAAATATCACCATTTTTGGCCTTTACATGAGAAAAGAAACTAGAAAGTTCGACCCAAATTGGGGGACATCAGAATTCGTTTTAAAGGTATGGTTCCTTCGGCAAAGTTTCTTATTTTGATCCCTAGAATACGATTTTCACAGAGCAATGGGCGATTTTTTTGCCTCCTCACAAATCTACCTGGCCTAATGGACAGTGTCTAAAATTATATTTAGTGACTACTACAAAACATATCCCGTAATTATCATGACTTTTATCAGAAAAATGTATATTTTATCATTGATATGGCATTTTAAAATTTCCCTTCACTAATAAGAATAAGTTCGATTTAAAATTATTTGAAAAAAAGTATTTTTCGGTAGTTACTTTTTCGCCTCGAAATAACTATTATTTTGCAAGTTAATATTTTTTTCTCCAAAGTCACCAAAAAGAAAAATTATAAAAAATCAAGACGAGGTGTTAGCTGCTTCAAGCCTGAATATTTTTAAACCAAAGTTGGTCTAAACAGCGGACTATAAACTGCGTAGTTGAAATTTTTCTAAAAATTGTAACATAATGAAAAATTTTGAAATTCTGGTGAAAATTGCGCAATATGTTTTTATTTAAAATTTCCACAAATTATGCAAATTTAAGTTTCAGACTTGTATATTCATGGCTTTTAGTAGAATGAACTATGTTTTCTTAAAAAAAAATTTTTAAATTGAATTAAAGCCAAATTAATTGTCAAAACTTATCAGTGAGTCCCTGCGCTACATAGTGAAAATATTTCAAATCTATCATCCTTGCGTGTGCTATAGTTATGAAAACCGGCTTATGTATATATGTATTGCAGTGATTTGTCCAGACTATGTAAAACAATTCTATGGCTAGGATACATACCTACGAAATGGGCTGAGATAAATGTTGTATTTATCCCAAAGGTAGGAAAACCCCCGAACAATTGCCTAAGTCATACAGACCGATGCCTTAGCTCATTTGTCCTCAAAAATATGGAAAAAATCAATTTGCCTACCAATAAAGAAAATCTACTGAGACTGCGATACACAGTCTTTTATCTACAATATTATTAAAAAAGCTATTGATTCAAAACAAATCGAATTTTGCGCTTTTATTGACATAACAGGAGTTTTTGATAATACTTCCCATGAGGCAATCAACAATGCCTTATCTCAAAAGGACGTACCTAAACCCATTATAAGATGGATTGTATCGATGCTGGCATCAAGAATGATCAGTGCAGCAATAGCAAGAATGATCAGTGCAGCACAGGAAGAATGAAGTCTATCAGGGCCACAAGGGGTTGCCCGCAAGGTGTAGTACTCTCTCCTCTTCTATGGACACCAGTAATAGGATTCCACAATCAAGGTTATGCAGATGACCTGGTAGTATACATAGTGGGCTGGCATGAGGAGCCATCAACATAATAAGCAAATAGTGCACCTACAAAGGACTCTCTGTTAACCCTCCTAAAACTGCGTTAGTGCCATTAACTAGGAAAAGTAACATCAACAACAAATTTCCTATTCTAAATGAATCGAATCATCAACTCCCCACAGAAGCGAACTAAATTGATATCAACCTTGACAAAACGCTCACTTGGAAGCTTCATCTTGAGAAAGTTACTGTATAAGCCACAAGGGCTTTTTGTAAAAACCTAGGAACTCAGCCACAGAATGGCCCATTGGACACCCACTACAGTTGTTAAACTCATAATCGCCCATATGCTTGCATAGTATGGTGGCCCAAAGTTAAGGAGGGAAGCTGGTCTAGAGCGCAAAAAATGGGCATATTTTATGAATTTATTTTGACTCAACAAAGGAATCAATCGAAAATCTGTGAAATAGGTTTAATAATATAGCTTTCATGGTACAAATACAAAATTTTTCGTCTGAATTAATTTCAAAATGGCCGCTGTCCAGCAGTTCTCCTAAGGCGCCTTTTTTTCTAGTGGGTCCATTGCCGAAGACGTAAACTCCTTAATTTTTGTCCTGGATCAAAAAATAAAATTTTTTTAGTTTCTATATAACAACAGAAAGAGACGTACGTAGGATTTTTTCGATATTTTGTTTTTTCGCGAAATGGTGCACGTTTGAACAAAAAGTTACAATTTTCACTATAAAGAACGACATAAAATTGTTGATTAAAAAAAAAACTATGTAATATAAATAAAAAATCCTACGTACGTCTCCGGAGAAAGGTATTTCGAATGTATTGTCAAAATTTCGTAAGAATCGGTAAAGATTTGTTCGAGTTATGTCTTCGGCCAGTTTAAAAAAAGTGATTTCGAGAAAAACGCGTTTAAAGTTGTAAGTAGCGTTCGGGGCATACCTGCGAGGCACTGCCGTCGAATGAAAAATTTGGGCATTTAGACATTTTTGCTGGCATCCCTCATTTGGTATATTATTTCTAAGACCCTAAAGCACCTTTTAAGACAAAAAAAATTTTTTCGATTTTTTCAAAATTCTAGACCAGCTTCCCCCCTTAAGCAACATAAGGCGGCAAATGATCTCAACAAATTGTACCGGCTCATCTGCGTCGGTATAATAGTGTAGGAGCAATGAAAGCATGCCCAACTGACCCAGTAGGGGCACTTCTATGCATCCCATCTTAATTAAAAAGGCGTCTTAAGATTAAAATCCAACACCGACCTAAGAAGTGGAGATATGAAAGGACATCTAAAGATCTTAGTTGACTTCTGACATATTTCCATCCTTTATAGGGTGGATACAAAATCTCCCAAACATACGTCTATCAAAAATAATTCTAACGCCTTCAAACCCGGAGCCTAGATCTGGTGCACTGAGGGATCGAATTATTAGTGGGTTGGGTTTCTGGACAGCTAGGACTCGAAGGAAAAGGGCAAATATGCTCCTAATTGGTGCTCAACCTTTCTATGGACTTATAAAGGGGCACATCAATGATCTGCTCAGGAGGTAGAAGGTGAAGAAGTTCATTGAACACTGACGAAACTCTATCGGTCAGCGACAAGGGAAACAATTCCTAACGCCGGACAGAGGAATTTCTGCTAAGCTACTTTCACTTTCTTGGTGAAAACACCAAAATTAAGAAAAACATTTTTCTAATGGCAAACCTCCTGCCATGAAAAAGCTCCTCATAAAAATATCTGCCGTTTGGAGTCGGCTTGAAACTGTAGGCCCCTCCATTTGTGGAACAACATCAAGGCGCACACCACAGATACGAGGAGGAGCTCGGCCAAACACCCAAAAAGGGTGTACGAGCCAATTATATATATATATATATACTTTCACGTAGTAGAGAAAACTTTTAACTGGTTACTTTACAAGCCGCTGTAGCCTGAGATATCACTTAAACAAAATTGGCCTCTCTAAGACCATCATTTGCCGACTCTGTGAAATGGACACTGAAAATTCAAAACACATTCTTTATAATTGTCCTGCACTAGGCAGAAAACGGCTACAGCAACTTGGTGGTACTGCTGTGACTCCATATAAACTCTGGAATAATAAACCCCAGAATGACCTTTTTACAAAACATTTTACACAAACAGTAACTCTGCATTTTTAGGCATCAGCAGCATATTTTCGATGATTTTCAAAAGTACAAATGGTTTGTTCCGTCCCACCTAATTGTCTCTTATGCCTTTTCGTTTAACTTTATTTTGTGCACACTAGACTTTTTAAGGTATTCCCGAAAAATGCTTGCAATATTAGATGGTAATTTGTCGCATGAGTTGTAATTGCGATACTTTTGGATGAACTGAGCGATACTAAAAAATTTGTACTGAAGCATAAATATATAAGGGTTTTCCAATAAGAGGTGCTATTTTGATATTGTGGCAAGTAGCGCTGTCTCTTTCAAAATAAACGTTGTCCAGATCAATACCATCCAATTCTGGGCACTAAAAATCGTTAATCACCTCTCAATTGCGCAATCCATTCACCGTAACTGTTGCTCCAGTTTCATTTTGCAAAAAGTAAGGTCCAATGACTCCGCCAGACCATAAACCGCACCAAACAGTCACACGTTGAGGATAGAGAGGCTTTTCAACAATAACTCTTGGATTTTCTGAGCCCCAGATTTTGCTTCTTGATGAAACCACCTCATCACTGAAGATGATTTTTCGATGGAATTCCGGTTCATTTTCATGCATTTCAACGACCCAATCAGCAAAGACATGACGTTATTGATGATCGGCCGACCTGAGTTCTTGTGTTAACTGGATTTTATAAGCCTCAATACCCAAATGTTTATGCAAAATACGTTGTAATGACGTCTGTGGAATGCCTAATTCCAAAGAACAACGAGGAATGAACAAACCTGGGTTTTTTTCAACACTTTCGGCTACAACAGCAACACTTTCGGTTGTTCTTGAGCTACGTGCACGGGTATTATTCTTCACATCACTAACTTGACCCAACAGCTCGAATTTTTTCACCAATTTTTGTATTGCGGTCCGACAAGCTGCTTCACGATGACCCACAAATGCTCGAGTCTTACGAACCGTCTCTGCCAAGTTTTCACCATTTTGTATAGTGAATTTTAATAATTTCAACGCGTTGCTTAAGCGTCTATCGTTCCATTTTTATTAATGGCGTAGTTTCTACTAGTCAAATATCGAAAAATGACCGCTTCTAAAGTGACATCTACCGAAATAGCGAACTATTCAAAATAACACCTGTTATTGGAAAACCCTTTATATGTTTATGTATAGTATGTGGACTTATGAATATGAGTGTGTTTAATTTTTTTCCATGAATTGAAACAACTAAGTAATCAATGTGAATGAAACAATGTGTATTGGATAGTGATGGCAGGCTTATTAAGTCAAAGCAGATTTTTCAAAAACTTGTTTGTTTTACCTTAACTCATAATTGATCTTTTCTACAATGAGGGCCAATAAAAATCTGCATAAGGGCTTAAATCATACTTTTTAATTTTGCTTTATTTAGTTGTAATTTTCTGCATTTATGCTGGGTTCTAGGCATCTTGTTCATAAACTTAATACGAAAATGAATTCGACATTAAAAACAAATTTGTTTAAAATCCTCCATTAAAGGTATATTTGGTTTTTCGCCAATAGATATTAACTCAAAATCGGAAGATTGTTTATAACTTGTCCATTAACTAAACTAAAAATTTTTTCTAAACATAAAATTTTGTATTAAAATTCTGATTAAAATTTTTTCAAACTAGTCCGTTCCAACTTATCGGCCCAAGTCCATTTAGCTTCATATGTAACGGTTAAGAAATTTTAAAAGTTTTCTTATTAAGTCTGCCGAATGAAACATTGTCTATATTTAACCCATTTTTTCATAAAATTTGCTAACTAATCAGCGTTTTTGTGTTAAAATTTAGCACACTTTATGAAGAATTTAACAGCAACAAATTAAAACCAATTAATTAATGTTACATATTTTACTTTTATCAACTACTCTTTAATAAATTCAAAGTCCATTACGAAAACCACATCGTGTATTATGTTCCGCCACCAAGGAATTAATTTACACATACATACGTACATTCGCCAGAGCTGGAAACTTTCAATTTTCAATTCAATCAGTCAAAAGCGGTATAGTGGCGCAGACAGCGGTGACCAACCAAACAGCGACGCCTCTCTCATCTACCCGAAGAGTCAGCCATATTACGACGAACTTTTAAGAGCTGAACACCCACGACCAGTAATATGCAGGCACTCCTATTTATGTGGGCGTATGTGTGCGACTATGCTGGTACTAACGTTTTATGCTCAATATAAACAAAAGTGAATGCTGAAATATGCATGAGAAAAGTGCGAGGAGGGGAAGTGGCAATGCTTGCGACAAATTAAAAATAAAGCGTCATATTTATTATGCACAAAAAACGTAAGTAAATTTGGATTATATGTACATATATATTATATGTGCAGGAGGATATGTGTGAATGTATGCGTGGATGTGGTGGCATGTTTAAATAGATATAAAGTTCATACATTTTTGTATACTCGTACGTTTATACTCGTATTTGTATTTAAGCCTTTACAGCAATTCAATGCATGTGCCGGCGTTTGTTTGTTTTACAACTCTATAGCATGTGTGTGTGTGTGTGTGTGGGAGTGTGGTTTTCTTCATTTATAATTAATGGCAGTGCTGCCACGAACCGTTACCCTTCCCCTACAGCAGCAGCTCGGTCACATTAACGGTGGAACGGTGATGTGTTGTGTGGCAATAGCAGTTCATTGCATGCAACAGCTCACAATAAAGTGAAGCAAAAAACATATGTATGGATATATGCGTGCATACAAATACACAACTGCATGAACGGCGCCAACCACCGACTATTTACTTAAATAGCAGCGACCATTGAAGCGCCCGAGCAGACTTGTTTGTGGGAAATATGGGTACACAAGTGTGTTTGTATGCTTTCAGACGCTTACCCTGTAGAAATGCTCCGAAATTTACGAATGTACATACTATATGTATTAGCTAAAGTAAAATGTTTTGAGCATTTCACGCTAGATGTCTTCTTAAGGTGAGCCTTATGCATTTTAATTTCCAGCGTTTTGGGATCTCCTAACTTCCTGGGCAATGGAAGAACCCCCGTGCCCTATTTTCGATGCCTATATTACCAGAGCGGAATCATTGGAACCACTGCCTTGACAATGCTGGACCCAAATTTTTTTTGTCCCGCCTTCTCCGATTATTTTTACTTTGGTCGTAGTGCTACTAGAGAATTTCCTCTTTCTTATTATTATTATATTTTGGTATGCTGCTACGCACAACTGCTCCCACTAAATGCACAACTGCCCCCAAACATGCGCCTTAAACTGTTTTTAAACTAGACCATTTTGTTGTTGTTGTTGTAGCAGTTCATTTGCTGGTCATGTTGTTAATTGCTTTCGGTGACAAAATGCTACAGTAGCGGTGGGTATTGTGATATAGGTAAAGGTAGCAGATCAAACTCTCTGCATATAACACATCTCCATCAAAACCAACATGCGTACAGGGCAGGAAGGACACTGCGCCATATCAGCCATGTGCGAAGATCCAGAGTGCCTTTGACTGTAAGGAAAGAGTTCCCTGTACCTACCTGGATATCAACGAAGCTTTCGACAACGCCTCTCACTCGGGGGTATATCGCGCATGTTGTGACTTACTGCAAAGAGTTTTAACCCTGACAAAAAGATGGTGTGCTGGGATAGGTTTAGACATAAATCCGTCCAAAATCGCCACCATTCCTTTTACCAGGAAAAGAGTTTTAACTGGAACAGGGTTGCTATGTATTAGTTTCGTCAGCGGAGTTAAATGCCTTGGATTTGTCCTAGATGCCAAGCTTAGCTGGAAAAGGCATGCTGACGCCACCCTGTCCAAAACAACAAAAGCTCTCATGATCTTCAATCATATAGCAGGAAAATTCAGGGGTTGTGGCCTAAGGATCTTAAGCTGGAGGTGGATAATAATACCAATGACAACATATGGGGTCGATTGGGCATTGAGAGGGACTCTCTCATTGGTGTAGGCAGCGCTAACGAAGCTTCAGCACTTAGCATGCGTGTGCATCACGGGGGCGATGTGTACCTGCCCTATAGCTGCGATGGAGGTGATGCTTGAGTTGACACTACTTCATATATTTATTCAGCAATCGGCCAAGCGTACCCTGCTGAATAATACCAGCGAAGGTTTCGGGAGAGGAAAAGTAATATCATCTAAAAACATGGAACTGTTGAGGATGAGATGATATCTCTAAAGTCATCAAATTCGAAAAGATGTTCTGAATTGAACTGAACGATAAATTAAACCGGAGTAGACGTGCATTTGGAAAGAAATTCCAGGAGTGTACCCTGCACTGGTACACAGATGGCTCAAAAACTTCAGAAGGCTGGAATCTGAACGCTCAATGCCGATGGGTAGTTTTCCAAGCACCTTCCAAGCGGAGATGTATGCCATTTGTCTATGTGCAGAGATAAACTTAGACACAAATTTCCGGAATAAGTGAATTACGATGCTGAGCGCTACTCAGGTGGCACCAATGGCCCTATCATTCTGTGAGATCAAATTTCCACTAGTGTTTGAGTGTATCGAGAAACTTAATCTACTGGGAACGCACAATCAGAACCGGCTAATTTGGGTCCCCGGATACAGGGGTGTAACTGGGAACGAAATAGCAGAGGCATTAGCGTGAGAGGCTGCGGGCTCGCCTTTAATTGGATCCGAACCTTTTCTTGCTATGAGACAACACACCATCAAGGAGAAGCTAAGGCGTAAAGAGCTAAGGCTTAAGGAGGTTTGCTGGTACCAAAGTATGGAGCTACGCCAGGCAAAATCCTTACTGGGAGGGTACAACCAAGAGAGGTTTAATAAACTCATAGGCCCCCCAAAGATAAACTGAGAAGGCTCACGGGCATTCTCAAAGACCACCTGCGTAGCCATCTACACATGATCGGTATTTGTGTATGGACTTCTGTCATTTCTGCGACCAATCTCAGGCGACTCCAATGCGATATAGCGCGGATAACGTTGAAACACCTAGACCAACTGCAGCCAGAAAAAAGGCACTCACGCTCAATTCAACCCAGCTCTATTCTAAGTTAAAAAAGGAACTGGGTCTGGATGATGTACTATGATGAGTAGAGGGCAAACCTCATAATCTTTCTTTCTATCTAAAGGCAGCTAAAATGGTAACGTATACAAAATTGCATTAGAAAGGTGAAATAAGAAAATGAAGTGCAGAGGATATGAAAAAAACTATCTAGACAGTTATACAAAATTATATGGGTATTATGTTGGCCTCAAGAGCATTTAGACTCTGCAGCGCATCTCAAGCAGCGATAACACCATTGCTGCGGTAAACTCAGCTCGGTCAGACTCCAACATTAATTGGAGCAATTTATAATTCCACAGATAGGCCTACCCTCTTTGATATGCACTCTAAATTTGCTGCACTACCCTATACACCAAATTTTTCAGGGCTTGATAAGGGTATTTAACATTTTTTTTTTTTCAATTATTATACAATATGTACTCTTAAAATATGAGATCCAAAATATAAGACTGGGTTCTAATAAAATGAAGTAATGTTAATTCAACTCCAGCATATTTACCTCCAAAACCATATTTACCATGAGAATTTGTGAGCAAAATATTCAAAGTATGAATTTGTGCTGCCTGGTAGGCCTAAAATAAATGACGCATTTTCGAGTAAAACCCTAAATTTTTTTGCTTTTATATTAACCTACATCTGCTCCCCTATTTTCAAAACCATTATATCAAGTCTAAATTAGATTTCTTGTTTTTTTACACCTGTATTTTAAATCATATAAAAACCTCGTGATTCCAAAAAAATAATTTTTAGTGCAATATGATTTTTTCCGACATTAATGACGACTACGTGCTAGACTAGGTGTTGAATATCGCTGATTGCCAATAGTCGCAAATCGTGGGCATACAAAAAACACATGACTTACATTTTCATCTTCATGGCATACTGGACATAAAGGCGAGTCACGTATACTAAGATAATGTAGGTACTGCTGGTAGTAACCATGACCTGTCAGGAACTGTGTTAGCTGGAAATTAAGCACATCGTACCTTCGATTTAGCCATTTTTTGATGTTTAAATTTGCATATAAGTCCACCTTCACTTTGTGGAATTTTCCAAAGGCTCCTGCCATTTTAGTAAGGATGTATCCTTCTCTCTTTTTAGGATCGCTGATATGTTAGTGTGCTCTGTTCGAAAAAAAGAGCAAGAATGTACGTGTTCTTGCTCTTTTTTTCGCCAATATATTAATGTCAGATGACTATAACAACGGATATACTTATACTCCACCGATAGTGATTCACATGTTGCTGAAGATATTTCTGTAGCAACTCAATCAAGCACTGAAGGTTAGCCAAGTGCAAATTTCGATCGTATCTGTGTTTCAAACAAAAACAAAAGAAATAAACGGAAAAAACGGTAGTGTGAAACAATCAGAGTTAACTCTGCAAGAATGTGGCTGATTATGAAGCTGAAATATTATATCCACTCCTTTAGGTGCAACCAGATACGAGGTTTGCCGTTTTTTCGTCTTTGCAACACTTCGTGAGCTGTATGTATATGGCAAGCCGTAGTATTCTTAGTATAAACTTATAAATAACGTTTCCACTTTCGAGCTTTATTTTTTTTTTCAGTGAGTTGACGAAATAAATTCCACCAAAAGATGAAGTTAACCCCTCAAAATTTTCTTCCGATGATTTATTATGATTTGGACGTAAATTATAGAGAGAAGAGTGCATTGATCAACTTTCTCAGACTTCTGAAACGTCGAGTTCCAACGTGGACGTCTATTCCAGCAGGATGAATTTCGTGAAGTCCGTTCAAAAACTGTTGCTGTGCTGGAAACAATTGATGTTGTGATATAATCGTCGCGAGAAAGTGGCATCCTTGGGTATTGGTAGAACCAGCGCACATTTAATACTGCTGAACATTTGGTCATCAAGAAGATTTGTTCTCGTTGGATACATCACAATTTAACAATTGCCCAAAGAAGGACTAGCGTCGATTAGTATAAAGAAATGTTAACGAAGCTCAGGGACGGTGATTCAAAGCACGCCTATAATATTTTAACAGGTGACGAATTTCTTATCCATGCATATGAGCCGGAAAGAAAACAGCAATCGATCCAAGGCGACCTTAAACTCACCAAAGTTGTTCGCAGAGAAGGCTCATCTAAGCAAATCGTCGCAACTATTTGTTTTCTTGAAGAAACAGAGCTAACCGCCGAAGACGAGTCATTCTTCAGGAAGACAATGTGAACTCTCACGTATCGGCTCACATAAAAGAACTTTTGAGCACTCATAAGATCGAACTATTGGGTCATCCGCCTTAACGCCTTGATTTGGTACCTAATTATTTCTTTTTTTTCCAAGCATCAAAAATAAAATACGAGGTCAACGTTTGTCAACGTGTGAAGAAGCTTTTGACTGATATACCATAAATGATGTTTTTCAACTTTTTTTCACCATTTGCAGTTTCCGCGCTCAATATAGAGATGCAAATTGACTCGACACTTTTATAAGTCTACGTGCATATAAATTTCAAATGTTTCGATTAGAATGACTATTTTGAAAATTTTTAGCCCTGCCTAAGTCATAAATGCGAGCTGGAAATTGTAAAGCAAGATCAAGTGCTTTATCATGTTTGCTCGCAAACATGTCTCAAAATATTTCCCCACCTTTTTAGTTAAAAAGATCAAAAAGCGTATCAAGCCAGTGAAAGGAATGTGAAGAGGTTATATTTGATATGAAAACAACGCATACTCTAAAACTAATATCCATGTAAGGGCATAACCGAAATTTTTGTATAAAATGCATTAAAGGAAAGTTTCATCGCATTGAGCTCAACACTTTTACTTCTTCTGTGATTGTTTTTTTTAAAGAATAAAATGATTTTTTAAGCAGTTTTGGTAGCCTGCTACTGTCTTTTATTATACATACATCTTATGTGCATAAAAATCTAATCAATATGGTAAGGAACGTATGTATGTAAGCTTTTTGGAAGAGCAAATTCAGATTAAAACGCATACCAATACACAAAATGCAAAACTTCTTAGAATCCACTTCATTAAGGTCTGACGTTTTTCACATGAAAACTTAATTACGTAGGCTTCTTCCTATTTCTGGAAGTGTAAATTCCAACGAATGCGTTTGCGAGAAGGGATTATTGCATCCACGTGGTTGTAATCTATGGAGAAGATTCAGATGGAATCACAATGAAATTCTTTTTTCGATATTGTTATCTGTCAAATCGCTCATATTATGTATTTTTAAATTTGGCCTCTAGTAACGTTTAGAGTTTCTGATCATGATTACTTCGTAAAAATTTGAGTGATTGGGTTTTAGTCTTATTTTATAATTATTATCCTGTTATTTTCAACAACAAAATTAAAGAAATAGATTCGTATTAGGTCTCCAGGTCGTCAACTTTATAATCTTCTCATACGAGATGAAGCCACAATCAACACATAAAACTTACCAAAACTTGAAAAGTTGAAAGTATGCTGCTATATGCGGCGCTTTTAACGGGTTTTATCAATACTTTGCCCAGTTTTGACAATTTTTCTTATTTTTTTTTATATTCATTATTTTTTGTAAACTTATAGCTCACTGTCTAACGAGATATATGTATATCCAATTTTCAAATTTCATTAAAAATTTTTTTTTTAATTTTACAAACTTTCCATCTCAATTCCACGGTTTTTAATTATAATTTCGAGAAGGATTTTTGATAAGCAGTTTTAAAGCTTACTAAATTTTAGAATAATAAAATGCAAATTAGAATTTGTAAAAAATTCGGTTGGTTTTTATATTTTTTTTCTCTGACAGTGTTGCACATTTTTTACCTACAAGAAGAATTGTCCTGCATTTGTTCTATGTTTACTGGGCCACTAACGCAACGAACGATAACCACCTTTCATTATATATCACGTAAAAATATTTATTCTTATAACTTTTTCATGACTTTTTCTCTTTTCTTTTGGAAAGCTTTTTCCCCATTTTAAGGCAAATGACAAATACTTTCTTTTAACCACAAATTCGAGATCACGTCAAAATTTGCAGGGGATTTGCTCGCTTTCCGGATAATATTTCTCTGCTGAGCGATTCCATCCCAAGTGATCCAACTATTTAGGAAAGGGTTGTAAATTTCCCTGACAATTGGCTTATTACTCACTGGTTTACTGCACGTATTTGAATATAAAAATTAGTGGAATCTACTGTGAAATTCTCAGGGATTACTGACCATAGTTCAGCTTAAATGAAAAAAAATCTGAGATCTAAAGTTTTTATTTTTATAATTATATTATTATTATTTATTCCTCGGAACAATTACATAGTCAATTATAACACGTAGTTCAAAATTTAAAGATGTACAGCGCTTAGTTAGAGCATAGACCGAAAATTAGCCACCTACAAAGCTTTCTGACACACGCATAATTCCTTATTCGTCTCCAGGAACCAAAACTCTCGCTTTCTCACCCAAATCATCTTTGGTCGATCATGCGCTCTTTTCCCATGCGGGTTCCACTCGAAGGCTATTTTCGCAATATCGGTGTTGCCTTTTCGAAGCTTATGGCAAATTCAGCTCGATTTTCTCTTTTTAATTACTGAGTTAGTGGGCATGCCATGTGTGAGTTCGTAGAAATCCTGATTTGAGATGGTGTTTTGGCCAGAAAACTCAGCAGAAAACGAGATATTTATTGGAGATTGCGTCAGTAACTTTCCATGCCTCAGAACCATACAGAAAGCCTAATTTAATGCTAGTGTTGAAGATCTACAGTTTAGTATTTCGGGATATAACATTTGAGTCCTACATTTTTTTCAGCTTGAAAAAAGCTGCGCGCACTTTGCCAATGCGGTAATCTAAGATAAGTAATCTACAGATAAGTGAGCTGTACAACGTCATCAATTGATACAGTTTCGGCATCCAGGTGCATGGTTAGAGTTCTTCTGCCGGATGGATGGTTAGAGTTTTTTGACATCCGCGTACTCAAGATCACTCAGCTTTTGAAAGGGATTCCACTGAATTCCCTCCGGAGCTTCGCAATCCAATTTCTTAAAGATCCCGCCCCTCACTAATATAAACAGCAGAAGTCATAAAATATAGCCTTGGCGCACCCCAATTGTTATTGGAAATTTCGCGCTATATTTCATTAGTTTATCTGGTTCACCACTAATTATAGTGCTTCCCAGATAGCGTTTCTATTGTTAGTGTAGAAAGCACGCTCGAAATCAACAAAAAAGGGACAGAGGGGAATGACATTCTGATGACTGTTGGACGATGATGCTGTGGTTTAAAATTTGCACCAACTAAAAATTAAATTTTTTTTCGGTTAAAAAGATGCGCAGATATTTGATTTAAAAAATATGATTTTAGTCTTTTATAAAAATAAAAATTATTTTTTTTTTTTTTGTTTTTTCAAAATGTTTTCAATTTACTTCTTATTATACCCAACCCCACAAATAAATAAATTTTCAAACAAATTTATGACCATATCCGACATACTTGGATCACTTGGCAAGGAGTCGCTCTCCTGCCGATAAAATAATGCGCTTCGCTGTCCACTAGAAGGCTTTGGACGTTTAGCTTTTCCTAATTTCGGGTAAGAATTGAAATATGTCTTATACAAATAAATCGTTCAAATACTGAAAGCGAGTGCTGCGGCTCCAAAATTATTGGAAGCGTTTCCGATCCACTATTTTGTATACACCAACTATCGATTGTTTCCGACTATATTCAGGATAATTGTATCCCTAACTGACTAATGACGGCAAAATTATCAATGATCACAAAAGCATATGCCATATTAGCTTAAACATTTGTTCACTCCATACACTGATATTAAGTAGAGTATTTTTTGTTTCTCAAAATTTTGAAATTAATATCATAAGGGACTATAGTTAAGTATCAAAAATACAATTTTATAAACCAGCAATTTTTTATACAGTGTTTTATAAAACAAAACAATTTTTCCACTAATAAAAACATTTTCATGAAAAACTGTCCATGTCAACTGAATGAATGCACCGTATCAGTTTTTTTTTTTTTAAATAAGCAGCTGAAATTGTCGAAATAGAGGTGACTGCATTGTGGTTTCTGTGATACCTGAAGCGATAGAAAAAACCAAAATCAAATCACAGTAAGTTCACTTTTTCGTATAAACTAGCCTTCGATTTCCCTTCAGGGCAATAGCAATGCCGTTAGCACGGCCCAGGTGTTTTTGCATCTTTCCTCGAGTATGGCTTGTGGCGATATGCGAGCAAGCATAAATTCATACACACATGCATACATATGTGCAATATAAATAAAATATTGATGTGCTGTTATGTGTTGCATGTGTGACTGTTGCATGCCCTCGTGATAAGTTTTAACCGTAAAATGTCGTTTATTTCGATATTATTACCGCAGGCACGCAAAGCTAAATAAATGGGAATGATTGAATGAATGCGTGTATTTTGAGAAGGGCAAATGGACCTCAGTTGTATCGTATATACCACATACATACATATATTGTATATGTATGCACAGGAAGGACGGTTTGTAATACTAAATTCTAAGGTACTTAGCGGGCTTGGACCTGGCAGCCCAGAAAACAGAGGTCGTACTTATAAGCGCACGGAAGCAAAGAAACGTTATGAGGATCACGGTTGGCGGACATGAAATATTCTCACAGGAGGCGATTCAGTATCTCGGAGTCATGCTCGACAGGAGGCCACGCTTCAAGCATCATTTGGAAGCAGTTAATTGTAAAGCAGCGGCTGTCGATGGCGCACTCACAAGAATCCTGCCTAACATAGGTGGCTGCAAGGAGAGAGGAGGCGACTCATATCGACTGTGATGGGATTTATCGTATTATATGCAGCGCCGATATGGGCTGAGCCTATTCATATCCATATGCGTGAGCTAGTTCGCACCCACAGCCGTAGCGCACTAGGTACTGCATGCGCTTATAGAACGGTATCAGACGACGCAATTTGCGTTGTTGCTAGAAAGATGCCAGTTTGGAGTTGTATCGCCTATATGGAGTAAAAGGAGTGGAACCGACGGTAGCAGAAAAAGCGGTACAGAGAACGCGATCGATGGTCGAAGGGCAAAGAAGATGGGATGAGTCAACCAAAGGCCGGTGGACTTACAAACTTATTCCATATATTGAAGGGTGGATGAATAGGAAGCATGGCGATATTGACTACTACCTAACTCAGATACTCACCGGACATGGCTGCTTCCATGAATATCTACACCGTTTCCAGTTGGTCGACAGCCCACGTTGCCCGAGTTGCTCGATTGCAGTCGAGAACGCAGAACATGTGATCTTTCACTGCAAACGTTTCAGTGAAGAATGCGCAAAGATGGCGAAGGCATTCGAACACCGGCCATCCCACATAAGATTTTTCCAAGATATGTGCTCGACCATCACTAAATGGGACGCCGCAAAAACGTTCGCGGCTACAGTCGTGAAGAGGCTCAACCGCATTGACTGGGAGAGGAAAGCCCAGAAACGACAGCAACTGCAACTACAGCAACAACAGTGACAGCAGCAGTAGAAGCAGAAAGATAGATTAGGTATTCAATACTATTAAAATATTTAATTAATTAGGTAGCAAGGTCAGCTAGATTATTTCCTAAGTAGTGTACTTAATCTAGCTAAGTCATATTTCGGCAGTTTTGAGGAAAAAAGGAAGAAAAAAAACGAAAAAACTTTATAAATAATACAGTTATATATAGTACATTCGCTTAGCAGTTAGCTTTTATAGGTGGGCGCTGGAGATCAACTGTTTTAGAGAAACCGACGACAGGTACAGACGCTTGAGCCAAATATTCGCAACAGCACCAAACAGAAGACAAGACAATAGTTTGTGAGTATCGGGATATTGCGCATTTTCTGATATTTCACATCCTTCACAGTGGCCTGCAAAGACAGGGAGGAGTGAATATTATCGATGGCGTAAAGTCTCCATACGCCCACAGGAGCGGAACCTGGACGCAGGAACCTGTTGTGTCAATTGACATAAACGCGGCTCCACCTCGAAGAAATGCTAACGCGGTTTCAGGGAGGAAATGAGCCGAGGAGGAGAAATGTAATAGTGTTAATGGGAGCATGCCCCAGATACCATTAGTGTGACGGCACCTTTGAGGATGTTTCTGACATTTTGATTTAGACCTCCTGGCTAAAAAAAAAAACAAAAAAAAAAGAAAGGTACTTAGCGGTGAAGCACTGATAACTCTAATTGCGTAACTCATTACTCCTACACGTAGGACATGTTTTTAACACACTTTTATTAGCTCGGGTTGTATGTATGTATGTATGTAACGGAATCTTTGAGCTTAATTTTCACTGGCTTCTAAAAATCTGATCGACTCGGAACACACAACATAGATGACTAGATGGGAAACTCTTCTTCTCGTGAAAGCGCTGAAAAATGTGCATTTTTTATAACAATTACCAATATTGCCACACCGGTAGAAACATGAATTGGGTATTTTTTTAAACGACGAACGCGTTAAATACGAAGAGGAGCTCGGCCAAGCCCCAAAAAAGGTTGTGCATATATATATTAGTATATATATATATATATATATATATATATATATATATATATATATATATATATATATATATATATATATATATATATATATATATATATATATATATATATATATATGAAAGATGTGTATGAAAAAAAACAAGCTTTGGGGAAAAATATAAGTAAGCCTAACTTTCGTCCGGACCAAACTTTATGGACACTGTGTTATATCCGCGCATGATTTAGTAAGATTTAATTTGGACTAGATTAAGTTATGGCTTTTAATATCAAAGAAAAGGTTGGGGTTTTAGTTTTAACATATACAAATTGGGGGTGGCTTTTATCCGATCACAACAATATTTTGTCGGATCTAAATAAGGTTGAGAGCAATAGGTGTACCTACCAAGTTTTGGGGTAGCCGAATGGGTTAGTGTTTGACTATCATTCGAAAGTGCCGGTTTCTAAAGCGATTACCCCTCGGCATAAAAAACACGTCATAAAACACCATCTGCCGCTCGGAGGTGGCGTACAACTGTAGGTCCCTCCATTTGTGGAACAACATCAAAACGTTACAAGTGTTTGGGTATAGTGAATACCTTTAACTGCAAATAATAGACATAGACATATATTTCTGTGAAAAAAAAACTACATTGAGAAATCGCAAAGCAAATAACCTTAGAAGAACGCCAGCAACAAACGCCAAGAGACACCGCTGCATCTGACAATTAACGCAGCGTATAAATGTGACAACTTCATCGACCTGGCAGCCAAAGAAAATATCAACTGAACGAATGTATAAATACGGCAATATTTTTATGTCATTACAAATGACACTTGACTGTAATTTATGTATAATTGACTTTGTAGTTGTTGTTGTTGCCGTTACTCTGGTTGCGACACATTTCGCATGCACTTTTGTATGTTTGGCAGAAAAACATTGCAGCTTACAATTTTAATTAGGCATCAAGTGAGTGTGCATATGGTAAAAATTGTTTGCCACCGAGTGGAACCGAAGGCCAACTTGTCATTTTCATTCATTAAAGCGAACAAAATGGCAAAGCATTCAAGCAGCTCAGCTAGGAAACAGAATTGTCGAAGGTAGAAGAGATTGGGGCGCGCAGAATGCTCGCATGCAAAGTGAATTGGTAACGCCAATGTGTGATTCTGTCACAGTGCCAAGACACAGAATGGCAAGTAGTGCAGTCTGTTGGTAGTGGAGCTCCTTTAGAAGCGACAATAAATGTTGCATGCAAACATATTTGCGCAAATCTACATCTATCGCCTGTTTGTTTGTTTTGTTGCAGAGAGTATTTATTTTTTGCGACATTTATTTATTGAAGTAGCAGCAATTAGTTAATGCATCCAATGCTGCCAGAAAAATTCGCATTTTAAAACGATGTGCAGGGGATTAAAATGTTGAATTAAATGTGAAAATATCTTCAGATCTGCCAAATGCGACACTTTCCAAATAGTTAATTCATGCTCAAGCGATTTCGCTATTAGAGCTATTAGAGCTGTTTAATTAAATTACAATTTATTTACTTGAGTTAAGCTATTCGGCTTGACTCTCACAGATTCGAATCAAAATTACTATAAGGTTAAAACCTGCATTTTAATTTATTTTTTTTGGCTTATACGAAAATTCAAATTTAATTGGTGAATTATTTACAAAGCAATTTTTTGAATGATTCAACATCCATTTGTACGATCATTACACACAGGCGTAAAGCTGTGGGCAGACCACTAAAGTGGTAAGGTCTATGCCACAGATGTCTATGTAAAATGTTTAATTATGTAGAGGTACGGCGGTCGCAGTGGGTTGGTGAGTGACTACCATTCAGAATTCGGGTAAAGTAGGCTAGAATCTCTGTGAAACATCAAAATTAAGAAAAAGTGTTTTCTAATAACAGTCGCCACTCGGCAGGCAGTGGCAAAAACAAAACAAAAACAATTATCTACCGCTCAGAGTCGGCTTGAAACTGTAGGCCCCTCCATTTTAGAAACAACAAGAGGAGCTTGGCCAAACACCCAAAAATAGTGCTTTATTATCAATAAGGTGCTTCACAAAAATAATACCATGAATTTTTCTGTTTCAAAAGGCCAAGTGGACTCAAAGTACGACATCGGAGATTAAATATTGGCATGGAATCATGAGAAAACATTCGGCGGCTATAAAATTTTGAGAGGTTTGTTTGAGTTCCCTCCAATCACAATATAATCTTACATCCCTAATAATAAATCTTATTGGGTATGGCTGTATAAAAATTAAGCAGTATCTACCTATTCTAAACATTTTTCTAATAGCGGTCGCCCTTCGGCAGGCAATGGCAAACCTCCGAGTGTATTTCTGCCATGAAAAAGCTCCTCATAAAAATATCTGCCGTTCGGAGTCGGCTTGAAACTGTAGGTCCCACCATTTGCGGAACAACATCAAGACGCACACCACAAATAGGAGGAGGAGCTCGGCCAAACACCTAACAGAAGTGTCCGCGCGAATTATTTTTTTTATTTTTTTTTATCTACCTATTCCGACAGGAACGCATCGAATGTTAGCTTTCAAACTTTCTATTACATTCAATTGCTCTGCCCTTATAAAAAAAAAACCATCTTTACATCTAGTGGAAAATGCTGTCTTAGATAATTATTCCAGTTGTTGCATTTGAATGAGATGTGGTCATTGCTGCTGAACTAGCAGTGGCTCGGATCTTTCCGGTAACATATTCCCGGTATTGAGTTTTATATGAAAAGTACGTTTTTAATTAAAAATTGTATTTTTCGCTTACAAAGCAAATTTTTTTAACAAAGTTTAGTTGAAAAAGTGGCGAAAAAAATATGGAAATATATTAAATATGGGAATAAGATTCCGTCCGTGGAAAGTACGAATTATTTACACAATTAAATAATACATGATATGAAGTATTTCATTAAACCAGTTTGCCATGCTCTCGTAAGAAGTGAACCGCTCTCCAATAAGGGCTGACCAAATTGATCGGAACAGATGGTTACCCGAAGGTACAATGTCTGGGGAATACCTTGGGTGGGGCATGATTTCCCAATTCAGTCTCTCTAAATATTTCTGGGCCGATTTAGCAATGTGAGGTCTGGCGCTGTCATGCAACAAAATCAGTTTCTCGTGCCTACCGTCCCATTCTAACCGCTTTTGTTTGAGATCTCGATTCAAACGTATGAGCTGAAGACGGTAACGATTGCCTGTGATGGTTTCAAATGGTTTAAGGAGTTCATAATAGATGACACCCTTCCGATCCCACCAGATGCACAACATAGCCTTTGAAGCATGAATATTTTTTTTCGTTGTCCATGAACCTCGTTCACCTGGTAAGCTCCAACATAATCGACACTTACGGCCACCATAATAGATCTATTTTTCATCGCCAGTGACGATACGATGCAGAAAACCTTTTCTTTTCTGCCGTTCAAGAATCATCTCACACGTCACAAAACGTTTTTCGATATCCCTCGCCTTCAATTGATGTGGCCCCCAGTTACCTGCCAGAGTACCTTCTGGACCATTACCACGTTTACCGATGGTTGATCTGTCAACATCTCAACAACAACTTTTTAGACATATCATCAAGTGTTCGAGATGTGTCTTCATGCAATAATTGTTGTAGGTGAGTATGTATCTTCGAAGTTGAGCACCACTTCCCGCAAATGGTATTTTTTCGAGACGAACGTAGACATTTCATAAAAAAAGAATCTTTCCGCTTCAAACGTATGTCAACTACTGCAATCGAGACCTCACATATACACCTTATATTTATCACCAGTATATTACTAGGGCGAACGCAAAAATATTAACAGCAGCGACACCTCGCAGCTAAACTTATTGCCATACCCAATAAATGAAGTTAACAAACTATATTTTTGGTCAGTAATTTTTTTTTGAAACTGTAGATTAATATCAGCATTGCTATCATCGTCACTCGCAGAGCAAAATCCCATATATGCAGTACTAGAAGTAAGAAGTGAAAAAAAATACACTTTTTGAAATATTGAATTTCGAAAAAATTTCCAGTTTTTTTTTTTGCAAAATAAAAAATTTTCAAGTACTTTTTTGCAATTGTTTCTGCATGAAGTCGCTCGTGCAAGTAATGACGATCAATTTGAACCCAGAATCATTAAAATCGGTTCATTTTTGACTGATCAGCATTTAAAAAAAAATGTTTCTTATATAATATTAAAAAAATCGATTTTGAGCCGAAAAACAAAAGTGCCGATAAATCTTGAAAAAAAATTTTTTGGGCGAACAAAAAAATACGTGTCTCATGATTTTGACCAGAGAGCAACATATTTGAGTTACATCAAAATCGAAGAACATGACCCGAATAGCCCGGTTGAATTGAATAGGAAAACATCATATGTATTCGCTGTTACTGCTTACAACCCCTTCCCACCTTTCGACCAATTTATCGATGCCGTTCTGCCAAAAATCGCCTGGTCAGGTGTCAAAGATGATGTTGAGTCAATTTTTAAGGAGAGCGAAAAAAATGGTAATCGGTCGGTGCAAGGTCAGGAAAATACGGCGGATGCTGAAGTACTTCCCATTCGAGCTTTTGGAGTGCGGATTTGACGACTTGTGCAAAATGGGGCCTGGCGTTGTCGTGACAGAGTATGGTTTGACCATGTCGATCAGGTCTTTTCAGTCGAGTAGCCTCATTTATGCGGTGCAGCTGAGCAATGTAGAGCTCCTTGCTGACCGTGACATTCTTTTCGAGCATGTCCCACCATGCCCTCTTAGTCCCACCAAACACATTTCATGTTCTTCTTTGGATGAAAATCCGGCTTTACTCTCGGGTTTAGCGTGTCTCTGCCCACTCCTTTCTTTGCTTCATATTGATGTACGGGCACCATTTTTCATCTTTCGTGACGATTCGGTACAAAAATAATTGCTTATGACCGCGTGTGGCTCGATGGCAGGCGAGATGCTGAGAAGCAGTTCGAAGGCCACCTACTTTGCTTTTTTCATTGAAGAATTTTTGAAGAAAGGTAATTAAGAATCGTTTTATGATCGCAGTTCATTTTTCTTGATTGATTTGGTGGCCGTTCTCCTTCCAAAGTGATTTGAGACGATCTTCATCGTTTTCAGAAGGTCTTCCGGGACGTGTCATAACCGACAAAGTCGCCATTTTTGAACTTTGAAAAACATTTTCGTGCTGTAGACTCGCCTATGCCAGGTTCTCCATACACGTCGCAAATGTCCCGGACTGCTTCGGCAGCTTTTTGACCTCGATGAAAAGCAAAGAAGAGCAGGTGTCGAAAATGTTGATTTTTACCTCCTGGATATTCTATTTCTAAGCCTCAAAACTAATAAAAAATTAAATAATTCAAAAATACAATTAATATACAATAGCTGTGAATGAATACTTACCCTTTGCCAAACTGCAAACAAGCCATAGTAAAATAAAGTAATATATAAAAGCGCTATGAACTTATTCCCTCACCCAATAGTGGGGAAGGTATTTTAAAAATCAGGTATAGAAATTTCAGATCTATAGGCTAACATTTTTTTTTTGAAAATCGTTATAAGAGGAGTAATCTTTAATTTACATTTGGTTTCATCAAATATGGTGACATACACCGACGGTGATATGATTGTTTTTTTATTATAATTATGGCTTCCAATTGCGTTAAGTATTTGTTATTATATTCAAATTTCTTTATCTGTATCTTTTATCTGTACTTACTTTTCTATAACGTAATTTTCGCATTACATGAAGGTGAATTTTAAACGTATCTGCTCCAGAAGTTCTAAGCAAACTTTTATTCGCGCACGAAATGTTAATTTTTCTAAATTTTACGAAATATATGCAACATTTGATTTGATTTTTATTACAAGCTATTCCCCGAGTATGATTCAATTTTGCCGCCTTGCGACATAAAAAATACATGCCAGATTTTGTTATATTCTTGCAACACTTTACTTCAATAAAAACAATAAAAAGATAAGTATTTGAATGCGTCTAAATTTTTTCATCTTTTATGTGACAAAGTTTACTCTGGGATCTCTCCCACTGCGCACAGTACGACTGTGCAAGCAAAAGTAATCATATGTTTCAATATTCAGACGCCTTGTTGCATGTCACCTCAGCTTATTAACCACCCGACAAATAACCAAAGCTATGCCACGAGACAATCCGCGCCCAAAATAAATAAAACGGGATATATTGCAATGTAAATCATTTGCCAGCCAAGGGATAAGCCACAAAACGTTTCGTTATATTTGGTGCTACAAAAAAAATGTGCATGCAACATGAAAATGCATGCTAATTGAGCGGTATCAAAGTGTACGCGGCTGCAATGATGAACCAACCGAAATGGTGGGTGCCTCAAATACTTTGCTTTGCGCTGCGGGAGACGCCTTTAACGCGTTCATAAAGATGCAGTTAGACCAAGGATGGATATGGCATGCAAAAAATAAAGAGCATTTGGTGTAAAATTAAGAAGAAAGCAAAAACAAAAACGAAATATGAAAAATGGTAGCCGACCAACAGCCCGCTAGACAGACAGCTGGGCGTTTTGCAAGCAGCGATTTATTAAGAAATTAATATCCTACAATTTGTGTATATTTCCAGCCTTCATGAAACGCAATAAAATGGCAGTGGAGAAGGAAGCAAAACATGTGTATGTATGTGTGTAAGTAGTGCGTCTGCCCACAACGCCAAATGTGCCAATAAATTAGCTGTGCTCATACTCAGACATGAACATGTTGCATGTCTTCATTGCAGACAGACAGCTGTCGCATGTTTTCATAATTTTTAATGAGCCACAAAGCAAGATGTGCAAAGAGTAATACAAAACTAAAAGAAATCTGGTAGCATTGTGCAAACTTGTTATGTTCCCAATCTTTCTAATTAGAGAATGAAATGTAGGCCTGCATTTTTCGTGGCTTGCTACAAACAAAGGGGCACTGTAGCCAATAATTTTCTGAAATCCAACACACAAATCAATGCCATTTTGCATGCCAAGGAAGGCAAAAATGCTCACTTTTCAAACAATTAACTTTTATTCGTGCAACACACAAGCACACGCCAACTGTAGTCATTACACCCCATCTACGCCTCATATCTGACTTAACCGGGCACTTGGCAAACAATTAACTGAAACTTTGTTTACTACATTTTAATGAAACTTCTAAACTTGAACAACAAATTAAGCATAGAAATTTAATTAATTTAATGTGAGTTCATCCCAATTGATTTGAGTTGAGTAGAGAAGAGCTTTCGAATCATGTTGCATGCAACTACCGAAACGTGCAGGCATAGAAGCAGGCAGTGTGTCCAGCAGGCTTCAGAAATGTGAGTAAATAGACGCACCAATGTTGTGGATAAAGTAGATGTTTGCATATCATGCTTACATGCAGTACAGGGTGTGCCATTTAGGGTGCATATTTTGTAGTATTCATACAGCGTTGCTGTTTGACAGCTTTCATGTGTGGAATTTGGAATTTTATTTTGTGAGTTTGTGGAGTTTTATTACACGGACTCTTAGCGTATGAACAAACCCAGCACTGAAATATGAGAGTTTTGCGGAGATGGTTGCAAAACAACGTTGTCTCGTACAACGACTATATGAATTGGCCGTCAAGTTTATGCGATTGCTATTATATTATTACTGTCTATATACGGCGCCGTCGAAGCCAAATGGGCTATTGCGTGACTACTATTCGATAGAGTGCGGGTTCAAAACCCAGTGTCGGCAGGAAACACCAAATTACAAAGATAGTTGTTTCTAAGGTTTCGACAGGTAATGAGTGAATTTCTGTTATGAAAAAGCTCCTCATTAAAAAGCATCTGCCGTTCGGAGGTGGCATAAAACTGTAGGTGCCTCTATTCCTCAAATTGGAGGAGGATCTCGACCAAATATCCAACAATGCGTCCCAATATTGTACAAAATATGTTAAAACATAAGGTAAATTTTCAAATTTCGCAAGCTACATACATCTGATTATCGATTATATACGATTTCGTTTACAAATAAGTTACATAAAATTTTGTGTAAAAAACGGAATTAAGTGTTCAAAAACTCTTAATATTTTGACAGTGGCATACGGTGAGATTACTCTAAGTCAAAAAAATGTTTACAAGTGGTACAAGCTTTTCCCAGAAGGTCGAGGTCGAGAAGGTGTGAATGACGACGCTCGCTATAGACGCTCCAGCACATCAACAACCGATGAAAATGTTGAGAAAGTGAAGAAAATTGTTATGGAAAATCGTCGAATTACAATTAGAGTTGTTGCTAAGAATTTCGGCATATCGGTTGGCTCAGGCCATATAATATTTTCGTAAATTTTGGGCACGAAGCGTGTGACAGCGAAGTTCGTTCCAAAATTGCTGAATTTTCACCTAAAACAACGTCGCATGAGCATCGCTCAGGAATTGTTAAATGTCGTCGTAACTGAACTTATAAGTGTCATAACTGGTGACGAACCATGGGTATGTAGTTATGACATCGAAACCAAAGCCTAATCGTCCTAATGGAAGAGTCCAGAAGAGCCAAGACCAAAAAAAGTACGCCAAGTTCGATCAAATGTCAAGATTTTGCTCACTGGTTTCTTCGATTACCATGGCGTAGTACATCAGGAGTTCTTACCACAAGGTCTTACGATAAATAAGGAGTGTTACCTTGAAGTTGTGCGCCGTTTGCGTGAAGCAATACGAAAAAACGCCCGGAATTGTAAAAAAAATGTATGGATTTTGCATCAGGATAATGCACTTCCTAAGTCCTCTTTGCCTGTAAGAGATTATTTAGCCAAAAACAACACCGCTATCATGCCTCCGCCATCGGTTTGACTAGATTTGGCTCCCTGCGACTTTTTCCTGTTCCCAAGATTGAAGAGACCCATGAAAGGACGCCGTTTTGCCGTGATTGAGGAGATAAAAACCGAATCGCTGAGAGAGCTAAAGGGCATGTCAGAGAAAACGCTGGCAAAAGTGTATTATATCTGAAGGAGACTACTTTGAAGGAGATAAAATAGAAATTGAGTTATTCATCAATAAGTATTTTTGGAGAAAAATTAAAATTCGCCTTATTTTTTGAACACACCTTGTATATATTTATGGGCAGGTCCTAATGTTGTTGTTATAGCTACATTAATTCTCTCTGTAAATATTTAGGAAAACACCTGAAGTGGTAGTCCTGACAGGCCATATATGGATCCTCCTCCATTTTATTTGGTATAACCGAATTTTGCCGACACTATTGGTAAACTTGACTAGCTCATCTCCTAACCACAAGACAATTTTTCAATTACTTGAAGAGGTAATAACTGCCCGGAGTCGTACCTTGAACTATACGGTGGATGTGATAGGAGTTCCTATTTGCGAATTAGAAGCTCTGAACTCCTTCTTCTAGGCTACTATCAAAGAATTTTGTTCAGCACAATGTCCGCTTTAAGTCGCTACATAGTGCAACTTGATTTGGTTAACTAAAAAAAAATGCTCACAACCTTTGCATGTAATACATGTTATCTTGACGTTTTTTGAAAAAAAAAAAAAAAATCTTTCACTAATAAAATAAAAAAAAAATTCCAGAGCTCAAAAACGTCAGTCGGGTCGCAAATAATGTGACTGAGTCATTGTTAAAAATGTTATCTAAAATGTCACGAGTCTGTCATACATCGTATATTCTTCACCATGAATAATCTCCATGTCTACGCTCTTTATTAAATGAAATCAAATGAAATGGAGTTTTCTAATTAACACCTCCTGCTAACCTTCCTTCGTTACAGATACTCAAGCAGAACTTAACACCATTAGTTTGGCATGGCTAGGTTAGGTTAATTTGCGGTGGCTGTCACTCTCCAATGATGAGAATGTAGGGGAGCCCGCTTAGACCTGAAGGCTCATTGTGATACCCCTTGTTTGGGTCTATCTGATTCCCGATGTGGTGAAACCACTTCGTCTTGTCACTTGTCACTTTGTCAGTGCTCAACACTCTTCACTTCCTCCTTGTTTCTTCAGCTGCGACGGAAGTTATGTGCGTAGTGCCCGATGATGGTGCCAACTAATGTAAAGTCTCGTTTTATGCGGTGGATACGTTCTACAGAAAAGCGCATACAAAAAATTCGCATTCAAAAAGACTTTACTTGCCTTGAAAAAGTAGAGATATGTTCCGTAATTTTCTAAAATCGCATAAAAAAAAACAACGAGTTAAAATTAACTTAAAGCCGCATAAAAAAGTTTGCAGAAATGAAAATTAATAATTAATGAATTACTTCGAATGTCGGAAAAAAAATTCATGTAAAAGCTTAAATTAAACCTTTAATCAAATTTACTTAACTCGTAATCATTACCGCTATCTGGTAATGGTTTGCAACGTTTGCAAAGTGTTTTCAAATCTCCTTCATCATGAGAAGAGACTGTCTCTGGATGGATGGATTTTCACAAACTTCATTCTCGTTCTGTGTAGCTCTTTCTTTTCTTACAATGTAATCGTAAAATTTAAGCTCGCTACTTATTATACAAATATACGAAATACCGCTAAAACGAAATTTGATTTCAAAATATTCTGCGCACCTTTCAATGCGAAACTCAAAATGATGCAATAGCGACTTCTCGATGGTAAAAATCATACACAAGAGGAGTCCCCGATTTATAGAAGTTCACTCTAAAAACATTTCACTGACATCTGGATGTGAAGAGTTAAGGTAGATTTAGCTGTCCTATACGCGGGCTTCCTCCTAAACAAGTCTATATGGATGTTTGTCCAGGAATTTTTTGGATGAAATACAAACCGCACAACTTCAAGATCGCATAAAAATAATCCGCATAAAAAGAGACATAACAGTACTGTACTACCATCCGAAACTATAAGTGAATAAGAGGCCTAGTTTTCAGTTCGCTTTTTCTAGGCCAGATTTGTCTTGTTACCTCACAAGTGGGTTCGGTTACTCATCCACTGTTAGCCTGCGCGATTTAGACCAACCTAATCCGGAGTTTGTTTGAGGATAAAGGGATGCCCACATACTAGGCTGAGTTGACACATTAAAGATCAGTTCCCCTTCTTCAGAGCTCGTTCGGTATGTGATTTCCAAGAAACTTTTTGTGTTCAGTGACCCAGGCTCATTTAGATTAGCATTACATTCATTTGCTACTGTGGAGGAAATATTATTGCACTGTAGAGAAGTCGTAAGAGCTTGACTATCAGAATAGGCAGTGATTGATTGCGCTAGAACAGACGAGCCCTTATCTTGAGTCAACAGTGAAGGTAGGTCATCAACCCTGGGTAAAAGTCCTTAACGATATCCCAGTCAAAATTTCCGGGACTCGTGTGCACAAATTATTTTTAAAACAGAATTGAGTAGCAGTATAATTTTGCTCCATAGCATGAGTAATTAAATATAGTTCCAAGATCTTCTCCCAGTTTTCGACAGCTCATCGTTAGTCTCTATCGGTTGCGTAGAAAATCTATTGTTCCGGTAAATGTGAAAGAAAACTTGTGCGCTAAGAAAGAGTGTGCGATAGGAGTTGGAGAACCGAGTCCACTAATATTCCCGATTTCGCAATTTGGAGAGCGCGGCAGAACAACAGGTGAACTAATTTGACTACCTCCAAAATTCCGCGTTCAGCACAGAATGCAGAAGTAAAAGTTAGTTAAAACTCTTTGAACCGAACATACGGCTTCTCAAGAGAATACTTATACAAATTGTACTGCTGAAGGCTTGGAGTTTGTCACAAAGTTTTCTAAATGAGGTAAAATCTAAATTCATGCAGTGCTCTTTCAAAGACCTGGGGCTGCTATTAGATTCACCAATCAATTCTAAAATATTAGATAAGTTGGAGCACATACAGTGGTAATTGGGAAATATTTTCCTGTGCACCGGGATGAGTCTCTGTGGCCACCGATTGAACTCTTAATATAGGGTTGTTCTATAGGTGCGCTTCAACTTTTTTCCGATAGGGAGGGCGAACGACGCAATATTTTTTATTTTTCGCTTGTCATTTGTAAACTTCATTAGTATACATTTCATCGTGGAACGCTACACACTTGAGCAACGATTGCAAATCGTGCAAATTTTTTATGAAAATAATCGTTCTGTTGCTGCTACTTTAAGAGCATTACGGCCATTTTACGGTCCATTTAACAAGTCGTCCCGTTTTGGGGTTATGTGAAGTCATTGGTCTACAGCAACAAGCCGGCGGCGATTTGTGAGCTCAGAGCCAATATTGAACGCGAAATTGCTGGAATTTCGGCCGATTTATGCAAAAGAGTGGTCGAAAATTGGGTTCAACGATTGGACTTTGTAAAACGTGCACACGGTGGTCATGCAAAAGAAATCGAATTTCATACTTAAATGTATATGTTCAAACTCGATAATAAAAAAAAAAAATTAGTTAAAAAAGTCAAACCGTTTGAGTTGTATTCAAAAAAGTTCAAAAGTTGAAGCGCTCTTACTGAAAAACCCTATAAGCTGGACATCTAACTTACCTTAACCGTTAAGGCCACCCTATATAATATCATATGAAGACATGTGTATGTGTAAGCCTGTGTAAATCTTCACACTAACACACAAGTACATGTCCAAACTAATGCATGTCAGAGGTTTACTGAGTCCAACCTCAACTCGATAGCCACACACGAACGTCGGCGGTCGGAGAACGTGCACGTCCATCAAGCACACACCCACACATGATTGTTTATATGCGAATGCATGAGCATTTATGCAAATAACATTGGAAATTTTCAACAGTTGCAAATGAGTAAACTTCAATCGAATTTATTGAATTATTTAAGCAGCACGCCATCGCCGTCACCGTAACCGTCGCCGTCGCCGCCAACAAATTCTAAATACGTAGTTTCGCCAGTATGGGCGAATGCTCTCAACCGAGAATCCAACTAATGTAAGTAAACGTATTATGCATTCAGCTACCAAAAGGGCAAGGTGTCTAGCAGTATTTGCAATCATACACATGGACTTTTATGTGGGTATGCGAGTAAGTGTATGTGTGCACATACATACGAGTATTATGTATTTAGGCAAGTTGGTGGTGTGGGCTCATTCGCAAATATTTGCACGAATACAAAGTTGATGTGATTTCAACAAGCAAACAATTGTCGCCGCCATCGTCATCGATAATGTCAGCCGACCATTCAAGCATTACTCTGCAATGTCTGGCTGTTGCATATAGTGGGCGGGAAATAGTTACCTGTAGCTATGTAAATGAAATTTTAAGTAGGCGTATAAATAAAACAAATGGTAATGAATGTCTCAAAAGTGTTGAAATAATTCAGTGAAAATCTTTAATACTACAATAGTTTATATATTAGTTTATACATTGTAAACACAGTGTAGAAGTAATAATTACTTGACTAAAAGTTAGGTTAGGTTAACTTGACCTGGCTGGCTGAAACTCATCACATAGACCTATTGATCCTTAGTGTTACCAGATGGCGGTAACATTCTGGCATTCTGGAGTTGACATTCTAACTTCTCATATTGGAAAGCTCCCAAGCATTTTAATCTGGTTCTAGCTAACGCAGGACAAGAACATATCATATAAGGTGTTCTAGCGTTTATCTCTCTTCTAGTTCATTGCAAAATCTGTAGCTATCGTTGTTTGTAATTCCTATCTTATATGCGTGCGCCGCTAGCAAATTGTGGCCTGTCAGAATACCTACGATAGTTCTGCTTTCTTTTTTAGCAGAGCTTTTACGAATCGGACTTATTTATCTGCATTCTGTGTACACATGATTTTCGCGGTTTTGCAAGTGCCTAGAATATTCCACCTCTTGTCTACCCGTATTTTCATGTCCGCAGCGATGTCATTGTAAACCGCATTTAGAGGTTTCAGTATGTCGTTTTCTTGTTCGAATTATATGCAAACAGCGCTTTTGGCAATCTCATCTACAATTTCGTTTTCTGCAATATCCTTATGCCCGGGTACACAATAGATATGCAACCGTCTGTCTACGGCTAATCTCTCTATGGCTTCCCTGCTTTTTAGAACATTTTTAGATGAAATTTCATATGAGTTTATTGCTTTTATCGCAGCTTGTCTGTCAATGTATATATTTATTTTGCCGTTGCTTGATGTCTTTGATGTCTTTGCGAATGCTATTTCTGCAGCCAAAGACTTCTGCTTGAAAGATACTGCAGTGGTCAGGAAGTTTAAATTGCTGCCTGACGCCTAGCTCTGCGCCATGGATCCCTGCCCCTACTAAATAAAAGTTAAAATTGAACAAAATATTTATTATTATCATCTTTATTATCTCGTCGATCCCCACCTGTCTATTAGTGTAAAGTAAAAGTTAAAGGAGAATTGAACTTCTAATAGACCAAGTCGATAAAGCACAAGACCACCCAACTACGAGAGCGTAACTTTTCAAATGTAATGGCATTTACAAAATGAATCAATAATGTTTTTTACAAAATAAATATAATTTGAGTGAAATCTTTCTTTTGACCTTTACTGTTTGTATTCTGCAGTTGAGTTCACAAACATCAAATATGATTGACTCACGACACCATTTAAAAAAAATTATATTTCTTCCAACTAGGTGATTGTACCATAATTAGTAATTTTCGTGTAATGAAACTGTTAATATAATAATAGGAGTAAATGTTCTTACTTTATATTACAAGGCGATTCTAGTACTTTTTGAATTAAAAAATTAGTCGTAACGCCTTTCAAACTTCTTTCGCATTCAAATCCTGTTCCATCTTACGATTCTCGACTTAATTTATATGGGCCCTCTGGAGAAAGTCCTTCCCTTTTAATGTAATTAAAAGTATCATTGATTGTCCAGAGTTAATTGAGCGGATAAACTTCACTGTTCTGTAAAGGAGTCTTTGCTGGTTTTACCCTCTTATGGGGGAAACGCTTAGACTATTCTTACTCGTAATGCACCTATTAATCGTGTTCTTCGAGAACTTAATAAGTTATTTAATTCAGATCTTGGCTTTGTCTAATGTAGATCAAATTTCGTAAAAAGTCTCCAATACAATATTTATATTAATTTTAACTGCCCATGGAAAAATTTGTGCAGAATTGGAGAACATATCTCAGTTCTCAAGACGTAAAAAATTTCTCTCCAAGGAACCCTGCAAACCTAGCTTTTTACAAAGATCGGATGTCAGCTTCAAAGAAATAGAGCAGAAAACATTTGAGTATCTCATGCAAACACATTTCCTTGGATGCCAAGAATGGACAAAATATATGTAAAGTTCTATCACTTTTGGAATTCAGATAGACCATTTCCACCTCCGTTGAGTGGTGCCAGGTGGTTCGTGGCCTGCTTGTACTTCGTCCTGTCTGTTGGAAGGTGTTCCATCGCAGCGCCTAATTGGCGATGTTGTCGTCACTCTTGCTCAGGGTGTGGCCGATCCATTGCCATTTTCTTGTGGGGATTTCAGTCGCCACATCGGATTGTTTAGTTTTCCTCCGTAAATCGGTGTTGGATAAAGTTCGGTCAATAATCACAGAAAATTCGCATTATGCGGCGCAAACAGCAGTTGATAAACGTTTGGAGATGCCTTGTGATCGTTGCGGTGACCTTTCACGTTGTACAGCCACATAGCCGGGCGGACTTGACACATTCGTTGAAAATTCGTAGTAGGAACGAATAATTTATTGTTATTTAAGACCTTTAGGGAATCTCTATCTTCTATCCCTTTATCTGTAAAAGGACATTTGACAAAAAATGGGATCTGAAACGGGATATAAGCCACCGGACGTACAATACGATCATCTTATGGATCTCTCGTGTGGTGGGAGGAGGTGGAGACATAATCCTACCTAAAAAATCCCATAAAAGTCCAATGATTAGCTTGTGCAGAGGCGCCTTAATCAACGCCGCAGGCGGCGCTAAAAGTGATCCTACATATTTCACCCATTGATATACATATATGTTAAAGAGATAGCAGCCAAACCTTCTTCCGGGATTAAAGCAGCACGCATACTAAAAGAAGCATGCACGGTCACGAATCAGTTCTACTACCTGTGGAACACTTGCAAGACTCATTGAAAACAGATTAGCTGGTTCCCAAGGTAGTTCTGAAAAGGTAGTATAAAATATGAATACCCGACAGAAAGGATCGACAGACCAGAGTCAAATCAGTTGAAAGTGGTGGCCATACTTATACTGACGGCTCGAAGGTGAACAATGGATCGGGAGTGTACTCGCAACCATCTTTAAATTACTTCTTTAGACTCCGAAACTGGTGTAACGTCTTCCAATCTGAGATCAACGCTATAGACAAAGCAGCAAAAACGAGAAGACTAATGAACTTACCTCCGGAAAACTGCACTATTTTTCTTTATAGTCAAGTAGCGAGCAAGGCACTAGCCTCAGTACGCATCAACTCAAGATGTGTAAAAGAATGTAGGAGGCCCTTCTCGCTTAGCCATCAACACAACACCACACTTTGTTGGGTGTCCGGCCACTCTGGAGTGCAATGAAAGGAAGGGAATGGAGGAAAATACATAGAAGGCAGAGAAGATGTGCAAAGAAAGGCACACTGGACATTGAACTGGACATTCAGGGAGTGGTAGAGGACATTAGCATTACTCTAACAGAACTGTACACTCCGATTGATTTGAGAGTAATCGCCGAAACCAATAGAAGTTGGTATCTGACTACTAACTGTAGTGCCTTCATGTGCTCTGACCAAATCTGAATTTTAAAAGGACAAAATGTCTGCTTGGATTTAACACCAGCGTCCTCACTTTGTGGTGGTACAACACCTCCTCTGAGAATGCCTTACACTTCAAAGAAGCCATGTGAAATATCTTGGCGATTGTTTCTTGGAAGACCTGGGAAATCTGCAAATTGTAATGAGTTTATTCCTTAAAAAGATCTAAATGACTTAAGCACAATGGGCCTTAGAGACACCGAGTGTCTTGTATTAGAAAAGTAACCTGGATAACCTAACCTAACTCTCTAAGGATGCCTTTTTCTAATATTCTTTTATATAAATCTATATATATATAAATGAATGTTTGTCTGTATGTCCTCGATGAACTCAAAAACTAATAGACCGATTATTAAAAGAATTGGCATATACCTATATGTATTTTTCGACGGAGAAGGTTTGTAGAATATGCTCATTGATGCCACTCGCCACCAGGTGACGCTGCAGAGTAGCAACTTCTGCCCTGTTCAACCGATTTTTTCGAAATAAACAAAATCAATAAAATGGTTTAGAATGAATTGAATATTTGTGTGCTGATTTTTATTTATAGTTATTTTTCTTAAATTTATTTTAATTGTTGGCCTAGCAACGCGCGCCGGGTTCAGCTAGTATAATATAAAAATATCTGTAAAGCCGTTCTTAGGGCTAGTAAATACAGATAATATTTATTTAGAAATAGCAGCCGTTGTAGCCGAATGCGTTGGTGCGTGACTACCATGCTGAGTACGAGTAGGTTCGAATCACCGTGAAACACCAAAATGAAGACAAAGTTTGTCTAACAGCGGTCACTTATCGGCAGGCAATGACAAAGCTTCGAGTGTATTTCCACCATGAAAAAGCTCTTCATATAAAATATCTGCCATTCGGAGTCGCTTAAAATGGCAAATGGGGTGTAAACGCCAATTATATTTAATAAAATACGGATAATAATCACTACTTTATTTAAATATTCATCGAACAACGAAAGAGAGGCGAAAGGTAATTTCCAATTCAGCTAATAACTCAGAAACATCTCAATTGATACTAAAGCGGCAGGCAATGGCTCATCTCAAAGTCTATTTCTACCTAAAATATATTTCTCATGCAAAAGAAAAACTGGCTTTTGAAGGTGAGGGAGAACGGCGCTACTATTCTCCTTTATTGGAATAATATCAAAAGAAGAAGTTTGGCCTAATCATCGTTCAAGGTGGTTGTCACCAGTCCAGTATAATAACGGGTGATCAATCATGAGGTGCTTTTTTCAATAGTTAAAAAAAAAACAAAAATGTAAATTATGTTCAAAACCTTTATTTATCATTTGAAAGGACATTCTTTGAAATTTACTTTTTGAATATGACTTCATTCAAATGTTGGCCGCAACTACGCTTAAGGTGGTCCATTCTGAAGGTCCAATTTTCAATCACTCGTTCGAGCATTTCGACTGGTATGTTGTGAATAACACGCGTAATGTTGGCTTCCAGAGCTTCAATCGTAGCTGGTTTATCAGCATAGACCTTGGACTTCACGAATCCTCAAAGAAAAAAGTCCAAAGGTGTGATATCACAAGATCTTGGTGGCCAACTCACAGGTCCTAAACGTGAAATCAGCTGCTCTCCGAAATGACTTCTCAATAAAGTCATTGTTTCACGAGCTGTATGGCAAGTGGCTCCGTCTTGTTGAAACCAAATGTCGTAGAGATCATTAGATTCAATTTCAGTTAGCAAAAAGTCCGATATCATGGTACGGTAGCGAGCACCATTCACAGTTACGTTGCGGCCATCATAATTTTTGAAAAAATATGGACCGATGATTCCACCAGCCCATAAACCACACCAGACCGTTGTTTTCTCTGGGTGTAAAGGTAGCTCTTGAACCTGTTCTGGTTGCTCTTCATCCCAAATACGGCAATTTTGCTTATTGACGTAACCATTGAGCCAGAAATGCGCCTCATCGCTGAACAAAATTTTGCTCGAAAACAGCGGATCTTCTTCAATCTTTTCAAGAGCCCAATCAGCAAAACGGTGACGTGCAGGAAGGTCATTTGGCTTTAGTTCTTGTACGAGCTGTATTTTGTATGCTTTTAAATGAAGATCCTTCCGTAAAATTGACCAAGTTGTTCCATACGACAGTCCAAGCTGCTGAGAACGGTGCCGAATCGATTCATCGCGGTTTTCAGGTACACTCTCTGCTACTGCCGCTATATTCTCAATGCTTCTTGCTGGACGTGGTCTATTCGGTCGAGAATTATCCACCAATGAATATTCGGATTCAAATTTGTTGATGGTATGTCGAATAGTGTTTAAGGCAGGCCGATTATGTTGACCATAAAGCGGTCTAAGCGCACGAAAAACATTTGTCACAGAACGCTGACTTTCATAATACAGTTGAACAATTTGTAGACGTTGTTGCGGTGTGAGTCTTTCCATGATGAAATGCCAAATGCTGTTCAACAAATCCACGATGACAGTTTGCCACAACTCGCGCGCGATCTGTAAAAAAAACGCAAATGAAAAAAACTCCTCTTAATTGATCACCCGTTATAAGAGGTACTCAACATACTTTTGAGTAAGCTAATTTTTACGAAGGACTGCATCTAACTTTTCATACGCGGCACTGCTAAATATTATAACACAAGTTTGTTGGGGCAAAAGTAAAATGAAAATATCGAATAATTAATACCTTATGTACTTTACATACTACAGATATCAACTTTAACGATTTTTATGATACCCGGATTTTCGGGTGCCCGTTATTACAATCCTTCGATGCCGGGATTGGTTCCGGTTATGTATTATTATATTGGAAAAAATTAACTCGAAAAAAGGTAGGCTGTGCTTATCTGATAAAGTTACTTTATGTATGTGAAGAAAAGATTGATGTGGAAAAGCTTAAAAAGTAAAAAAAAAATGTGTGTAGATATTTTGTAGTTGAAAGAAATTCATGCATTTTATTAATTTCGTACTATTTCAACGGAATAAGCCAAATAAATGCAGATTCATTCATTTTGTTAAACTAAACAAATGAAGTAAGTCAATGCAACTTTGGCAACAACACATATGCATGCATTACTGCTTATGGTGAAAATTAAACAAAAACGTACAAAAATATAAACATTTGATAATAGAACAAAAATTCAATGAGAGTTTTTTCGTGGTCTAATGAGAGATTTTTATACCACAGTTTGATATGCTTCGTTAGAATTTACGAGTCCCGAAAATTTTGGGACTATTTGCCTACAATTAAAAAATACCGAAATCCATTCATGACAAGCCCAACAACTACATTCATGTAATTAAACAAACGTCCAACTCCGCTTCCTGCTCATCGTCGTTGCGGGTGTACTTGTATGGGTGCCACTAATAAGTTTTAGATTTGAACGCGTGGTAAATTAAACCAAACACCGCAACTGACACACAGCTTTATTCAACTGACCCAGCGTCCGCCACAAGTCCAATCGCCCAACCTTCCCGCCAGCTCAGCTGTCTAATGTGTCTCGCATGGTAGTAAATAACAAGCAGCTTACACTTAGAGCATGCAACATACTCGTACTTGTAGCATCAACTGTATTCAATGAAAATGGGAGGAAGAGAAGCGTGGAAGCGATAGCAGACGCCCACCTGTGGTCACAGCGCTCCATAATTTGGCATCAAAATGTGTTGGCCCACCATTATCAACCATTTGGTATTTGGCATTTATGCAATGCAGCAACAACACGAATGGAACAGTTCTCCACTGCAACACCATCGCTCAGCACGCAATATTGACACTTGGCCAAATGCATGTGTTGCCTGAATTGGCTCCCGTCTGCCCTGCTGGTTCGACTGGCGCTTGCTTAATCAACAACGTTCCCACCGTCTGCCAACCTCTCAATCTACTTACATACATATACTTACGCATATACCAAACATACATACATATTTGCATAGTAGGTGTGCTTGTCCATTTTGCACATGGCACAAAAACTACTCCACCTCAAAACTAGCAACATCACTACTAAGTGCACAAATACTGTAGAACAAAAACAACCAATAAAATAATTATTGCATTTGCGCTGGCAATGGTTGCATTGTGCTGGTTGTGACTAACCGTAGTTTCGACCTACCAACAGCATCCCATTCGATATGAGGTGCGAGAAATGCATTATTATTGCACCCGCACCCGCACCATCGTCCCATTCACACATGCAATGCTAGTCAGCCGACCGTCTGTTGTAAGTGGCAATGTAGCAGCCGCAGTTGCAGCAAATGATGCGCATGTGAATGCATTAATGTGAAATAATGGCTTGGCAAATGCACATGCGTGTGATTAAAAAAAAAAAATTCCAAACGAAATGCAAAACCATGAAATCCACCGATGTTTGAGTTGTGCGCCGCAATGAAAAGCCAGCTCAGTAGTCTACTTAGTAGTATTTGATAGTAGTGTGGGTGTTGCATAAGGTGAGTGATAACTTAAATCGATTAAACGATTTGAATGGACTTGGATACCTCTAATGATTGATTGATTTGCCGAACCTTTCAAATTACCATACATCGCCAACATATGTAACTTATGACTTAGAATAAATAAAGATGTAAAAATAATTGAATTACGTATTTGCGACTTCTTGCGAAGCTCCATTCCAATATTTACCAGATCGGTACACTGCACCACTTATTGGTTATCATAATTTTGTACACACATTATTCCACTCTGTTGTTGTGACTAGCTCGCCTCATAGTGCGTAATTTGTGCAAGTTATGGAAAGCAAAATCGCCTGTAAAAGATATTTAATAAAATTAAATTTTCCCTTCGTAAGTTCAAAAAGGCGTAAGTTGTACTCAAAATTAATGCAGTTTGAATAATTTCACGTAAAATGATGTAAAAATTTATGAATGTTTTCTCTTAATTGGTTTTAGTAAGAGACATCTTACGATGTAAGTAATAGTGATGCTAGTTTAGGTTCCCGAGAATTTCCGGATTTGCTATATTCCACGAAGCATATGAAATTAAGAGAGAAAATTCTCTTTTATAGCAAACAAAGCAACATCGAAAAGCTCTTTGCCTTTACAACACTTTTGTGTAGAAATCAGGTGGAACTCTTCTTATCCCTTATTTTATTGAAATATTTATTTACAACATATAAATATATACATAAGTATACCGGCTATTCCCTTCAGGTATATGTAACATATAAGTAATAAAGTTAAGTTCCCACTTTATTATTTCAATTCATTTCAAGTCATATTACTTAGATTTTGTCCCTACAAAACGGAATGAAAAGACTCCTTCTTCGTTGGAGTTAAGGTACTTACACTAGACAGGTCTGCAAAAACTACCGAACAATAGTGCGTCACTCACTTTCTTCAGTTACCAGGGTTTTCAAAATGTCTATGTCGACTCTCATAATTCCTGAAAAAAGGAAATCAGGGAGAGTGGGAAACCAAGGGAAATCTTATCGGCCGGTAACTCTCCTTTCCCAGTAGGGAAAACCCTTGAAACCCTCCTACTCTCACTCTACATGAAACATCTAACTCCAGCCGCACATAAACATGACTTCCGAAGAGGGCACGATACCATAAACACCATAAACACCCAGATAAATCGTACTAGTCGCGCTGGACCTGAAGAAGGCGTTCGACACAGTCAGCCACTCAACGCTACTAAATAGATGACATTGTATAGTTGGCACTCCCTCCAGGACTGAAGAGGTGGTTCGCGAACTATCTGAGTGGTCTGCACTCGTCAGTAATCTTTCGAAACCAAATCTCTAAACAGAGGAAGATAAAGCGAAGTATTTCGCAGGGTAGTGTCCTTTCACCCTTGCTTTTCAACCGCTACATATCGAAGCTCTCCCAGTCACCATCAGGAGTTTCCCTGGTCTCCTACGCTGACCACTGTACGATAATGGCGGCGGGCAATGGCATTGATGGCCTGTGCGCCAAATTAAACTATTACCTTGCCTGTCATTCTCGCTTTTTCACTGCGAGGAATCTACAACTTTCCCCTGACTAAGTCCACGGCGACGCTCTTCACCACCTGAACTGCAACTCAAGGTCGTCAAAGTTGACGATACACCAATATCGACTGTTAAAAACCTCAAAATTTTGGTGGTACCCTTTGACAGTTTGCTCTCCTTTTCTGCGCACACAGCTGCTATTGCCACTTAAGCCGGAACAAGGTCATCAAATCGCTACCCGGCAGTACTTGGAGCAAAGACAAAGAAATGTTGTTGGCAACATTTAAAGCAATTGGTCGGCTTGTGATACGTAGATACGTAGTAGACAAAGCTTCAGAAGGGACAATGCTATGCGGACAGAGACGGGATGACTCATGATGTATATAATAAGGCACAGATGCTCCCTGTGAAGGAACACAGCAAACTGCTCAGTAAACAGTTTTACTAAGGCGCTACCGCAGGTTTCACCCATGTAAACACCTGCTTGAACCAGAGCCGCCTCCTAGACATGTCAGGAGGCACCTCCTCAACTACTCCGACGAGATCCAGTACAAAACGAATCGACAAGTACTGGACCGGACAGTGCTTAGACAGACAATAAACGACATTCATCGGTAGACACCCACCGGAAAATGCAAGGTTACCACTTGTCATGTTTTTGCAAACCCAGCTTTCCTTTAAGTGACTGTGGAATCGTGGGGTATAGTCTTGGGGACCAACAGCCTTTTACTATCAGAAATCCATATAAAGTAGAAGAACCAGTGTTCAAATTTAGTTTATCCACTATCTGTAACGAATAATTTACTTTGGTTCGTGAAACAACAAACTATATATATTTTTTTAACAGCGGTTGCTCCTCGATAAGCAATGATAAACCTCCGAGCGTGTTTCTGCCATGAAGGGATTTTCATGAAAACTTTAATTCTACCTCTTGAACATCTTTGTATACCTCTTTTTTCGAACTATCTAAAGCAAAGTATGATGTCTATAATGAACCAATTCGATCCTCATGCAAAGATTTTAACTCTCGGGCAATGAGTTACAGGCGTCCACATTAATGTTTTTAGATGGTGGAGTAAACCATATACGAGGGTTGCCTTTTATATTTTGCGCCTTTGCACCACTACATGCGATGAGCTGTTATTCGACATATTTATCAAAAATTTTGGTATTTTTACCATAAACTTACATATAACCTTTTTGTTTAGAAGCGTTGTTTTTTATTTTTTCAGTGGGTTGAAAAATTCATCTCATTTCATTTTCGTAATGCAATTTGCCTTGTTTGATTTGTTTACAAAATGTAGCTAACAAAAATAAATGAATAAAAATCAAAAATTTTCGCTAAAGCTTGAAAAACCGCTTATTTTTTTATCGTAAACGCCTGCAACTTAAAAGACAATTGACATCATATAAATATATCAACACAAATATATCAACGCAAAAAATTTGCGCTTTCTGATTCTTTTTGTTTTGGTCGTAACTGCAAAAAGACCTAGAACACAGTTTTTTTACCTATGCCTCGAAAAGGCGTCTTTTCAAAAACAAATGAAACCCATTATGGTGTTCGATGACCTCCAATTAGTATAAAAAACAAAAAAAAAATCTGTTTTCGTGTAAATTCGTGTAATTACTTCGTTTTCACTTTATTGAAGAATTTGGAGTAGGTTTTTGACGTTATATTCAAAAGTATTTTTTTATTTACAAAAATAACTATTCTTTTCCTCGTCTGTTGTTGTAGCATAAAAATTCTGTCAGCTTTTTTTTTAAAAAAGGTGTAATAAGCGCGCTTTTGAAATCATGAAAAAAACATTGCTACTCACAATTTTCTAGTGATAATCAAATGCTAACGAATAACAGTAAAATTCTTCGGCCACATAACTGTCAAAATTTATAGCCTAAACAGCAGAACTGCACTGCTAACTGTAACTTAAATTCAGTTCAGCGGATTGTTTTATGGCACCTGTCCTAAGTTTCTCTATTTTTTTTTAATGCAGTTACTGTGGGACCTCCTTGAGCTGAGTGGGCTAAAACGGCACTAAATTTCATGCTTCGTACCAACAAACGAAATTATTGCCGACTGCCATGTAACGTGACCATAAAAGAAATGCATTTATGCAACCGCAATAATTGGCAACAAACGGAGGCAGCGAAATGCAGAAGTGAAGCCAAGAAACAGCATAATGAATGCAATCCTATTGCAAAGAGGCACACACTCACACATACACATACATGGACACGAGTAGGCAAGGATGCGAGTGGTTTTATGGGTGAAGGTAGGCCAAGTGTAGGCTTGTTGCACTGTTTGTTTGTGCAACAAAACCCACGCAAGCGCGCAGCTTATTATTATTTCTAGAAATTTTTGTTGCAATTTCGTTTGCCTGTTATTTATTGTTGTTTTCTCCTTTTTGTTTTTTGTTTTGAAAAGAAACATATCGTAAATGGCATAGAAAAGTGGCCTGCCGCTTCGGGTACGAGTATGTACCGTAAGCACGAAATGCGGTTGAAACTAACTAATTGGAAGCGCACAACAATCGAGCGGAACGTGGAAATGTCTTAATTAGTGTTTGTCGCATGTTGCAAGTACATTCGCCATCGCTCAATACCTTAAGTGGAAACGAAGGTAAGCAGAAGCAACACAATTTTTACTATTGCCACTGTGCCACAACCCACATACGCACTCAATGCCAGTTGAGTGGCAAGAGAGCCTACTGCTGCTATGCACTACAACCGTCAGTTGACATTTGTTGCACCGAAAACGGAAGCAGCACAATGACAGCGACTGCGACGACGACAACAAATTTGCCACACACAAGACACGCGTAGCATCTTGCCAGGCATTAGTGGCTATACATACGACTATTCTATGTAAGCAATGGCAACTACTCGTACAACAGCTGGCCGGCCGGCCTTTGCGTGTATGAAGACATCAAATGCAGCAGCCGAAATGCATTCAGAGCTGGCTTGACAGCTACTTTCGCCTAGCGAAAAAGGAAAAAGCCGCAGTCAAACAATTGGAAGTGGGACTGCTCTGTCCTTTGTCATGAAGTGAGCCATAGATATGATTATGTGTGCGGATGTACATACATATGTATGTTGCAGTTGCATTGGGTAATAAAAGCGTTTCTTAGCTCGTTTGTTGATTTTCCGAAGGCTTACAAAGATAATAGGTTGGAACTCACGCCATGCCTTTATATTATAAATAAGTTACTCACACTTGATTAATATCCGGATTTATTGTAGCTAAGATAAGACTATTTTGGAAGTCCTATTCACTAACGAAAATACAAATGGATGCCACCACCATACCTACCTAAGACAAGGAAGTCACCAGGAGAAAGCACAGAATTTGCAGCATTCTGGATTCTTCCAACATGGCTTACCACCTAATTTTCTATGCTCTGAAAGCCTTGACAGATCCAAGAAAATTAGGGTGCGTATAAATAGATTTTAATTGATGTATCACTACTAAGGATGAAAAGTGGAACCGTTGGGATAATCCAAAACAAACAATAAATAAATAAAGAATCGGGCGTCTGACCAAATTTTGACAGATAATGAATATAATACGGGGAATGCTAAGATATAGTGATTTTCTAGCACGCCAACGCACGGGCACGTATTACTCCGTTAATTGAAACCTTCCTGACAACACAGCAATTGAAAGACTTAACCTGCCTGCATATCCAACGTGGTGAAAAGATGTTTAGAGGTTTTTATTTAGCAGACTGTATTTCCGCGCGCAGCTAATTTTACAGAATCATCTGATGGGCGGACGTCACTTGGAGTGTATTTACAAAAAAACTGAGATTGAGTTGGCCATACACGAAAAAAATCAAGCAATGACATTTCGTTGCCGTCTGAACAACGGCTGATTAGGCGAGCGTGTGAATATGAGTGAAATGATTGTGCAAATTTCGACCGTTGATAAGATGGTGTTAGCGATATATGAGAAAAAAAGCATTGTCTTCACTCATATTTCTTCGTTGGACTGATTGGACGAGTGTGTGAATACATGTGAAATAAGCGTGCAGAATTCGGCTGCTGAATCGCCAAGTAGCATGGCTATGGTGAAAATATTTTTGAGATATGTTACGCCATTATTCGACTCTGAGTGAATTTGACAGAATCAGCTGATGGGCTGACGTCACTTGGGCCACGAAACGGTTTGCTTATGAAAAAAACTGAGATTATATATACGAAAAAATCATTCAATGACACTTTGTTGTCGTCTGAACAACAACTGAGTGGATGAGTGGTTGAATACATGTGAAATGATCATACAGAATTCGGCTGCAGAATCTTCCAAGTGACGTAGATACCAATACGCCATGTAGAATTTAATATTTTTTTAGATGAGAGCATAAAAGACGGAACAAACAAAATTAACACTTGCCTGGGACCGACCCTAATTAAATTAAAATGTACAAAAAATATACTTCTAAATTTCTAAGAAACAGCTGCTATTCGGATGTGGGCATTACTTTATTTTGATAAGACATCAACACACACACGTCACTATTTGGGGGGGCAGCTCGGCCTAGTAATTTTAAAGAGTATTATGTGAGCTAAATATTCTAAGTGTTTTCTTACAGTTGTGTCTTAAAAATGTTTCAAAATATAATATATTTGTACATAAAAAAAGAAAATTTGATATTGTATATTTTTCAGTACAACTACGAACAAGACGAATACTCGGGATTTTGAATATCTCAAAATCAATTATAAACAACTACAATGAAATCAAATTTAGGTGGAACGAAGTTCTACTAATAGGTCTATTTATAAGTTCGTGCGGTTTTACAACAGATGGCGTAACTTGATTATTATTCCATCGATCCACATTTCCAAACATTCATTGGAGAGCTACTGTCGTAAGGCACAAACGTCAGTATAAGTTTTTTATTTGAAGCGTAAACAACAATATTTTTACCACACTTGAAAATGTCGAATTTCGTGCCAAATAATGTGTTTTTGCGGGGAATTCTTCTTCATTATTTTGATATGAAGAAAAAAGCAGCCGAAAGTCATCGTATCTTGGTGGAAGTTTATGGTGAGCATGCTCTATCTGAGCGAACGTGCCAGAAGTGGTTTGCACGCTTTAAAAGTGGTGATTTTGGCTTGGAAGACGAAGAACGCGAGGGTGCGCCGCCAAAGTTCATGGATACCGAATTGGAGGAATTGCTCGATCAAGATCCGGCTCAAACGCAAGAAGAGGTTGCAAAAACTTTGGGAGTTGATCAATCAACCATTTCCAAACGTTTAAAAGCCATGGGAATGATCCGAAAGGTAGGCCATTGGGTGCCGTATAAATTGAAGCCAAGAGACGTTGAACGCCGTTTTATGGCATGCGAACAACTGCTTCAACGGCACAAAAGAAAGGGTTTTTTGCATCGAATTGTGACTGGCGATGAAAAGTGGGTCCATTACGACAATCCAAAACGTCGGGCAACGTATGGATACCCTGGCCATGCTTCAACATCGACGTCGGCGCAGAATATTCATGGCCTGAAGGTTATGCTGTGTATCTGGTGGGACCAGCTGGGTGTTGTGTATTATGAGCTACTGAAACCGAATGAAACGATTACGGGGGATGTCTACCGACGACAATTGATGCGTTTGAGCCGAGCACTGCGAGAAAAACGGCCGCAATACGCCGATAGACACGACAAAGTTATTTTGCAACATGACAATGCTCGGCCACATGTTGCACAAGTGGTCAAAACATACTTAGAAACGCTCAAATGGGATGTCCTACCCCACCCGCCGTATAGTCCAGACCTTGCGCCATCCGATTACTATCTCTTCCGATCGATGCAACATGGCCTGGCTGACCAGCACTTCCGTAATTACGATGAAGTCAAAAAATGGATCGATTCGTGGATTGCGGCAAAACCGACCGAATTTTTCACAAAGGGAATCCGTGAATTGCCAGAAAGATGGGAAAAAGTAGTAGTAAGCGATGGACAATATTTTGAATATTAAATTTGTAACCATTTTACGTCAATAAAGTTTCAAATTTCGAAAAAAAACCGCACGAACTTATTCATAGTCCTATTAGTATAACATCGTACAGCAAAAATCAACTTTTTTGTTTTCCAGAAAAAAGTCCATATTCACGTAAAACTATCGATTCTGTTGGTATCACCGCACACACAGTTTTTCATTTTCTTATCAATTTAATTGTTTAAAGGAATTAAAAATTTCAGAGAACTAAATCTTCGACTAATAGTTTTAAAAACCTACACTTATTCCATGATATTAATATGGGCACTAAAAGAAAGAGGATATGTCCAGCTATCAAAGCAAAAAAATTATTTACTTTCGACTAGCGCAATTATATATTTGTAATAGTATCCATGGCATATACTTTATTTAATGGAAGGAAAGTTCCACTACAGTACCCGGCAATCGAAGTGTAACCAATTAACCAATTAAAAAGGCCATAAATTTAGTTTGGAATATTACTTTTATTCCATTCAAAGTAAAAAATGTGTGAAAATAATACAAAATTAAGAATCAATTTTCTTCGAGTGCTGGACCCTGTAGAAGAACGAAGTTGAAAAGTTTTGTTAACAGCTGGATATATCCTCTTTCATTTAATATCATAGAATGAGTATAAGAATTCAAAATATGTTTTTGGTAAGTTTAATACTTTGAAGCCCTAAAGTCCTTTAAAGCACTAAAGTGCTGAGAAAATTAAAAACTGGGTACGCAGCATAAATCTAAAGTTTAATGTGCATTTAAAATGTTTTGAGGATAACTTTTATTTTCGCACTGTATTATAAATACGCACAGTAGTACTTGTGAAGATGGTGCCCTACACTGGCAATAATACTATATATGATGAGTCTTTTTTTTATTTAAATTTGTGCAGTCATGCAGAATATAAGCCAAGGTAAAACATTTTTGCATGTTTGTAGGCGCATTTGTGCTACTGCACTCACTACTTTATTGAACATTCGAAAGCACAGTAGTGCACTGGCGCTTCACTCACGCACAGCCATACTGAAATGTGAACACCCAGCAGGAAAATCTTGTATCTAGTAAAGTAAACTCTAACTAAGTCTACGCCAGTAAATTAATTAAAGGGTGTCTTCCAAGAAGAGGGTATGAAAATTAAATAAAGCAGGGGTTGTGTGTAGTTTAATAACGAAATTCTTAATACTAAGAACAGAGGTTGTATTAAGTAAGTGCACCGAACGTTTGAACACAGTAAGATCCTCCTGCAAGTAATATCATTTGCTAATACCGCCTCAACCTACCTATCAGCAAAGCCTTCACTTCATTAAAGATTTCTCTGTGGCGTTTCTATTTAGGGCAAATTGGAGAAGGAGGCAAATAAATATTTTGGGAATTTCATGCTGAAACGTATACTGATGGGTCCAATATGAACTGTGGTGATGAGACGAATATCCACTTTCTTTAAACCTCTCGAAATCAATTCATCAGACAATACTAGCGTATTCCAAGTAGAATTGCTAGCAATCAGAGAAGCCTGCAACGGCCATAAAGGCGGCAAATCAAACAGCGCAACTTCCAAACGTGAAGTACAGTGTAGAGAGGAACTCAAGTCGCTCAGTCTATAGCTCCATATCTATCTAGTACTAGTTCTCGGTCACAGGAACGTCAAGGGTAATGAGAAGTTAAATGAGTTTAGTAGGCTAGGGTCTTCCTTAAACTCGGCCGAAGTGCTGCCAGTAGAATTTTTCTTCCGCCGAATTAAATCGGAACTAGATTTCACTATTATAGGATTGCAAGTATATAATGGAAGGCACCACCAACCTGTGCTATGCTCAGGACACAAGATCTGGCGATAATTTATCAAATAATTTATCAATCCAGCGGCGCTTTCTAAATAGCTTCTTAAATACAATGAAAAAATACGTTACTTTATTCTAAAAATATGTGTTAGTTATTTATTTCTATGTTTTTATGTTTTATTAGAAAAAAAAAACCATTCAGAGTCGGAGCTCCCAGAATTACTGCCCTCAGGTAGATCATTTATATGTAAAAGAAGGTTTTTGACCTCATCAACTATGTCAATGTGATTTATGGAGTACTTGGAGGTACTTTTAGACTTGTATGTAATAATAGGATCTGAAGAAACTAAAAGAGTGTGTATTAAGTCTTCCATTGTATTCAACCTTGAGTTTTTTCGCGTATGGTTCAGTCTATAACTGCGAAAATCTTTATTTCTTGTCTCAAGTGCCTCTTCTGACATCATTCCTATTGGTAGCGAAACTTTTTCAATAATATCTGCTCCGTGTATTAATATTTTACGTACAGATGGAGGCATATAAAACCAAGGATATTCGGAAACAAATAATTCTGCTGTATTCCAAGCATATATGCGAAAAGCCTCTATGTACGCAAAATTATACCAAGCCTTTTTATAAGTTCTACTTTTACTCGTACGGCAGTTACTATAGAGGCTAAAATTGGATGCTGGAAAAATATTCTTGCAGTATTCCCAGTGTTTGTATTGCCTGATCCTTTCGTGGGAATGTCCACCAATACACCCATTTTTTCTTTTAGCTCAAGTTGAATCTTTCTTTTGGTTTGCTGAGCGATTTCTTTATTTTCTTCACGAATTTGCCAGTTTTGTATGGGTATTCTATAGGCGATATGAATCATACACTCAAAGCACCGTATCCAAGCATGAAGTGTTGACAATCTGTACTCATACAAGTGCTCCTGTGGTTGTCTCAATTGAACATTATTTGGATTATTCATCAATTTTGGTGTTGCTCCACAAATTCCACAGGTCAGCGATGATGAGCCCGCTACAGTGTTAAAAACTTTCCCATCAATCATTGCTAAATGGAATTCATGTACTACTTCGAAAAAACTCAACTTTGTCGGTACAATGCTTACAATTAGCCTTTTAATATTATCTAACTCAACCTTAACTAACTCCGCTGACTCTTTTTCAAAAATTATTTTAATGGGTCTGCAAACCGACTTGAAGAAGACCTGTTATTTTGCCATAGAACAGCGTCTCCTTTTTTAATTTGTAAAGGCACAATACATACAGCAAATAAATACTCATCAGTTATTTCACAATCTGAAGCACTAAAATGTTGACGGTAAGTGGAGTGACCACTGCTGCCGTCACAGCCCCATTTAAATATTGCTTTTATGCTGTCATTAATATTGCCTACAGTCAAAACACCTTCAAAAGATTTTGAAAATCCTTGTACTATACGTGCAACAGTATGGTATACAAGCCTTTGTAAAGACTTAAGCTTGCCGCTACCATTAACTCTTGGTTAGGTGTTTCGTTAACAATTGATGCAATTTTTTTTTTTTGAGTTTTCATTATACACTCTGAAAAAGGTTTTTGTATACGGTGATGAACAGTTGGCTTAGAAAAAATTATATTTTCATCCAACCATTTCTTATTTCGCTCTCCGAACACTGACATAACCCTATGACATTCTTTCCACTTTTCTACAAGTTTGCTTATGAAATTTCTTAATTGTTTTTGAATTTTGCGAGTTTGCTCCTCACTATACTTTGAGTGATCAATGACGTTAGAAAATATATGATTTTCAACCATTAGAAATTTATTTGTTGGTACTGGTTCACTGTGCCATATTAGAAAAAAGGTGCGTTTAGACTCTGCCATAGTATCTAAAAAAGGAAAAAAGTCAGTAACTTGCAAATACTTGCCGCCAATTTTTTGACAAGACGTAGACCACAACATATTTTAACAAATTATACAAACATTGAATCGAATTCACTACATTTATTTTCTACGGAACATTGGATTACATATATAAAAACACTTTGATACAGGACAATTTCTTTTTCCAGTGTAAAGATCTAAAACATATATTAACAGACCACAATGACTTTTTTTTTTATTTAACACATAACAAATTATAATAATTAAGTCGCAAATCTTATTAAACAATTTTATATTTAAGTTTTTCAGTTCAACAAAATTGCACTTAAAAATATGTAAATAGTAATTATTGCACTTGTTAAAACATGTGTTAAATTCGAAAGCTCACAGATATGCGAATATTTGGAACAAAACAAAAACGAAACCAGAAAAGCCCCCGTTAGGAAATAAATTTTCAATAAAACAAACAAAATTTGGAGATTTCTGAATTTAAAAATTTCGTTAAAGCGCCGCTAGATTGACCATTGCTCCCACTGTGACACGGTGAGGTTAAACAGAGCACACAATAATACAATTATTATATGGTATGTATATGCGGAAGTTATATACATAGAAGAAGGGGGGAAAGAAACTCTTGTTCACTCTCGGGAACCATAAAAACAGCAGTAGATTTTGGCGTCCAAACAACGCTAATTAAGTGTCTCTCAGTGTAGAAACCACAGCAATCAATTACCTGCAGAAAACAACGATTGCACCATTAAAAACTAACGGTTATTAAGTCTGGTGCTTAAACCATCAGGACAAAATACTCACCACTTCAGTAGAAGGCTCCATTGAGTTGAAGTTTTACACCAACGGAAAAACTGGCTCCATCCTAATTTGAAATCGATGTACTTCCCTGCAGGGTATACACTTATCCAACGAGCTCATGCACCAGCGCTGTGAAGCCAAAGAATAAGCGAACAATCGAAAGATTGAACTTTGATGGCGCTGATAATGCGTTCGATTGTTTTCCAAATCAGCGCTTTATATGGAATTTTCCACATGCTGTAGTGAACGTTTGCGTACACATACTTGCGCACTTACGTGGGTATTTATGTACATATCTACATATGTAGAAATGCACAGATAATTCCATATAAATGCAGAAGCGCGCAAATAAACATGAGTGTGGGGCAATACATGTATGCATGCATGTAGGTGTAAGTATATGCAAGGACACTTCACAAGCATATTCACTTATTTCTACACAAGCGCATTCGCATTATGATCATATGCTTGTGTGCGTGTGGACATATGCGTTTGACACTTTGAAATGTGCAAATTCAATGTCGCATCATTGGTTGGTATTTTCATGCGTCAAAAGTGCCGCATACTATGTGGCAAAGTGCATCGTTGGCACATAGCAATTTCCTGTGTCCCTATACACTTATGGTATGTACATATGCACGTACACATGTAAAGAAATGTTCATGCATTGAGTCTGTGTTTCAACAGTAGCTGGCACTCTGCCTCTGTGACTCCGCTTCACACTGTTGCAGTGGCAGTTGCAAATGTGTAATTATGAAACACGATGCTCACACAATAATTACAATATCGCTCTCGAATTCTTATGAACTCATGCACACACACACATCCACAAATATGCACTGCAGTTGCGTGCACATCGTTTATGCATTTCTGAGTTTACCACATTGTGTGCGAAGGGCAACATTTTTAATGAGTATCTGCGTTTGTGGTTTGGCAACGTTGATCACACGATATAAAGTGAAAAATGATTGGCATAAAAATGTTAATGGGGTTCGGGAATTGCAGGGAAGTGATTCTGTATGTAGCATTTTTATACGCTTGAATAACTATCGTTTTACATGCAATGAAATGGCTGAAATTGTTCACATTTATAATTATTACATTTTTGTACTTCGGGAACTGACATACTATTTAATTATTAAAGGAGGTCCTGCCTCGACATGTAATTGAAGACGAGAGCATATCACTCCTTTCTTCAACCACTAATTGAAAATTGAAGATAGTTGTTTTTAATAAACACTGGAAGCTCATCACACAATCGTATGCATTTAAAATCAAGCTTCAGGGTCTCAAATAAGGAAAAATTACAACAAAATCAATGGAATTCTTCAGCAGGTCCAATTTAAACCCCATTGACTATAGGATTTTCCAATAACAGGTGTTATTGGTGAATGGATTGGGCTATCGAAAGATGATTAACTATTTTTATGGCTGCAATTGGATGGTATTGATTTGCACAACGTTTATTTTCAACAACCATACATTTCAAACCATACATCTTTTACGGGAAAAGTTTCCGGACCGTGTTATCTCCCGAAAGGTGATCACAATTGGCCACCGAGATCGTGAGATTTAACACCCTGTGACTCTTTTCTTTGGGGCCACGTGAAAGAGATGGTCTACGCCAACAGCCCAGGGTCGATTCAAGACCTCAAAGATGGAATTCGTGAGGCTATCGAGGATATAGGGCAACCACTTTGCAATTCGGTTATGGAAAATTTCATGAAAAGGATATTGTCCTGTAAGCGTGGTCGTGGTGGTCATTTGCCTCATGTTATTTTCCACTATTAACGGCATACCTTCCTCTTTATAATGAAATAAACATCCGATCATTTATATTAAAAAATAGCATTTTTCTTTGAATATCAAAATATCAACCCTTACATACATACTAGAAAGGTTTCTACATATTCGAATTGAGTCTTTTAATTAGGTTAGGTTAGGTTGAAGCGGTTCTCTTGTGGGACACACTCAGGCTCATAGCCCATTGTGATGCCGCGGGGGGGAGCTTTCCCTATTTCTCCTAAAACCATTGTGCGCTTTTCAAAAATTTTAGAAAATCTCCTATTTCTGTGGAACTGAGATCTTCCAATTCGTTAAAAAATTGTTTGCCTAGAATAGCAAATCTCCGTCTGGATAGAGCAGCACAATGGCACAGAAGGTGCAAGATTGTCTCCTCCTCTTCCTCATCAAGACAACTTCTACAGAAGTCGTGTGCTTGCACACCCATCCTTTGGGCGTGCCTACCCATTAGGCAATGCCCCGTTATGACTGAAATCAGTGTGCTAAGATTGTGTTTATTTTGGCTTAGCAAAGATTCTGTGCGTTTAGCACTAAGAGTCGGCCACAGTTGATGGGCGATTTTGCAGGTGGCTTCATTGCGCCATCTTTCGTTTGCTTTCCTTACGATTTCTTCAAGGATAAGTAGCTTACATGTTTGTAAGGGAATGCCTATGTCATTGTCTATGCACTCATCGGTCAATTTGGTGCCGAGTCTCGCTAGTTCATCGGCTCTACAGTTACCTTCAATGTCACGATGGCCAGGAACCCAGGTGAAATGTCTCAGACATCTCGTTAAGAGATGTGTTCACAAAAATACGTACACTAAACTTTCGATTATTATTTCTTTTTTTATATTGGAACACTCGTCTAGAAGATATGTTCACGGTTTTAGCAATATAGCTTGTTTAGTTTGTTTGTGAGAGGCATAAATAAAACAAGTGTGTTGCGTGCGCGGCAATTTTCTGCTATCGAAAAAAATGGATCCAAGAAGTTGTATCAAATTTTGTGTTAAAAATGGAAATCAGTGCTCTAACACACTAGAAATGTTGACAGTGTCATACGGTGAGAGTACTGTGAATCACAAAAATGTTCACTGTACCACTTTTCACAGAAAGTCGAGAAGATGTGAATGACGACGTTCGCTCTGGACGCCCCAGCCCATCAACAACAGATGAACATGTTGAGAAAGTGAAGAAAATTGTCATAGTGAGGATGATGTCATATCGGTTGGCTCATTCCATGCAATCTTTTCGGAAATTTTGGACATGAGCCATGTGGCAGCGAAGTTCGTTCCAAAATTCCTGAAGTTTTACCAAAAACAACTTCGCATGAGCATCGCTCAGGAATTGTTGAATAACGTCGTAACTGAACTTAAAAGGATCATAACTGATGGCGAATCAAGACCAAAAAACGCACGCCAAGTTCTTTACAATTTCCAGGTTTTGCTTACTGTTTTCTTCGACTGCCATGGCGTAGTGCATCTGAAGTTTTCACCATAAGGTCTTACGGTAAATAAGGAGTATATCCTTGAAGATGTGTGTCGTTTGCGTGAAGCAATACGAGCAAAACGCCCGGAATTGAGGAAAAAGAATGCATGGCTTTTGCATCATGATAATGCACCCGCTCACTCGTCTTTGCTTGTGAGAGATTATTTGGCCAAAAAAAAACTAGGGTCTGTCAGACTCACGCACGGTAGAAGTGAAGCTTCTAAGTTGGTTATTCCATGCATGGGAGCCCCGGTTTAGATCTCTCCCCCCTCTCTCGTGTTAAATTCAGGTTTTCATTTTTTTTTTTTCTATATCACTCCACATAAATTTGTACTATTTATTTTTGTCCTTATTATATTAGCTTCAAATTTGACTCTTGGGTGCAGTGTTGCACTTGACGCTGACATTTCTTTGCACTTCCAATAGTATTTTTTGCCTACTTTTGGCGCGTTAATCAATTTGCTTTGATCACCGAAACGGTTGAAATGTCATTTTACAACCTTCTACTTCAACTATCGTCACTCGTTTGGCAAACGCACTCATTGTATCGCTTCGTCTCCTCCATACCCACCATCTATTTACTTCACAGCAGTTTCTTATTGCTTTCCCGCTTACACACATTCAATCGGCGCTTTATCTGATACTCACACACAGCACTCATTTGCACGGGCTATGGCTATCTATAATACCCGTTGTCGGTTGTCGATTGTCGGTTGCCTGCATGTCGCCAGAGAGAGCGAATAGGCGAGAGTGGGAAGGAGCAGCTGCTCCTTGGCCCCGTCCATTTGACGGATTTCGGTAACGCTCCGAATTTACCGTTTCACTCGCCTATTTTCAATCTGCCTTGGGGCCCCCGACGCGCCTAAAGAAGTTTCACTTCAACAACACCGTTATTATGCTTCAGCCACCGTAATCACTGGATTTGCGCCCCTGCGACTTTTTTCTGTTCCCAAGATTGAAGAGACCCATGAAAGGACGGCGTTTTGCGACGATTGAGGAGATAAAAACCGAATCGCTGAGAGAGCTCAAGGGCATGAGAACTGCTTCGAGGATTTTAAAAAACGCTGGTAGAAGTGTATTATATCGGAGGGGGACTACTTTGAAGGAGATAAAATAGAAATTGATGAATAAATAAATATTTTTTGAGAAAGATGAAAATTCATCCAATTTTTTGAACACACCTCGTATATCGCTTTACCCATAGAATCCGTCAAAGAAACTATGTATAGAATTATATAGAATTTCTATATTTATAGAATTTATTAAGCCAAATAAGATATTGTTCTTACGGAATACTGACTCTGTGCTAATAAAACTTGTTCAAATTAATAAATAAAATATCTAAAGCTAAAATGAAACTTCTTTAGTAGATTTTCAAATGTATTTAATAGAGACTAAAAGTATGCATTCAAAAAAGATAGTGAAAAACAGAACGATAAATTAAAAATGGCAATTCGCGAATATCTAGAAATAGAAAGGATATAAGCTTCATAACACAAAATACAGCAAAGCGATATTGATTGATTTAAGTATTTTGGACATGATCAGAAGTTTTTCTGAAAATTGGTTGGTTCAGCAAAAATATCTTTCCATATTCAACTAGTATTTTTTTTTTTGTCTGCTATGAATATCAATTTTGACGCAAGCGCCACTTATGAAACGAACTCATGAACATTTCTAGTTATGCATAGGAATTCCTCGACAACAATATTCCAAGCAGATACGCGATGAGTTTTTTCAGAATTAAGTAGTATTTCTAATCGAAGCATTTTTCAAATTTTTGTTGTCGCTACTTTTTTGAAGTATTTGCATATGGCAACGCTATGTCATAACTGTCATTTATCATGAATTTATTCTATCAAATAAAAGCGAACCATGTAAATCTCATGCGGTTATTTTTTGTGTTTACTTTTCTTGTAAGGTCTGCGTGTAATTGAAAGTTGAGATTTTGCAAACATCATACCTCAAATTGAATGTTTTTTTTTTGTGCTGAAAATGATCATCCTAATATAACACATTCAATTAGCGACACATTCAAAGGTGAGGACAAAATTTCAAGAAAATGATTTTGTTGAGACTGGAGAAAGGAATAGCAGGTCAAATATTTGCTAAGTAACCTTCAAAATCGATATCTCGACGATATCAAAAATTAGGTATTCACAAAGGTATGCAAATTCGATTTTGCAAATCTCAGAAGGTTTTATTTATTTCATTCATTTTGCCATTTTCACAGTATAAAAAATAAGTTGAAACAAAGGGCCGCCACACGTTCTGCATCAGCATCATGTTTTTCTCACATTCATATATTTTGTCCGAATCCCAGTACCATCAGTTGTTGAAGGTGCCCCAACGCATTTTCATCACATAGGGACTTGTGCCAATAACAAAAGTATATTATATTTTTGATACGAACATATACGAGCATAAAATAACATAAATTTCATAAAACTGCTTATTTAGTGAAAATTACCTCATCTACCTATCATTACGAAAAGAAAAGGTTACATATAACAAGAATTTTGAATTTAAATTTCAGGACCGGTCTGGTAAATCTAGTGAAAATTGCATAGAAAAAATCGCCTATTAATTTAATTAATTAAATTTCTTTTTCTTAAATTCAGTTAACGGAGACGATCTGTTTGCTTAATGTTTTGTGCTAATGTAAAAATCTTAACTTTTTAAATTTCCGTTGCAACATTCAAAGGAATTATGAAGAAATGTATTTCCGTTCGATAATAAGAATTAACAAATAAATGTCCGATTCTTATAACCTACATTATTTTCGATACTTGAATATACGCGATACTTTTTGTTGATATTTATTCAGATACTTACTACCGACTCCAGAAGCAAGTCAAGGTTAGGAGGATAGGTTAAATGGCTGCCCTTGCGAGGGGCCCACTTGGACAAAAATGTAAAATTTGTCCGTTGTGAGCCATAAAGGGGAAGGAGAGGGGAACAGGAGAGGGGGCAGGAGAGGGGGACAGGAGAGAGGGAGGATTAGAGGATGTCGACCAGCTGTGGCGAATGAATTTTACCAGATATGTGATATTCAAACACACAATATTCGCTGGTGTAGCGAGAAAGGCTCTCACTTTTGTGTGTAAGGTTTAAACTTCAGCCCAATGAGAACAGGGCAGCAGAGAAGAAGATGCTGAGTTGATTCCACCTCGTCCTCTAGACAGCATATGCTTAAAGTGCTTGAAGCAATCCCAATTCTCACCGCATGGACACCTAACGGACAGTGTCCGGTGAGGATACCTATCAAATTTGATAACTGTGGCTTTGTTAGCTTTAGAAGTTCTCTCGAGCACCTCCCGCGGCCAGAAAGATCTCGAGACTTTACTCATTTGTGCACTAGCACAGTGCTCGCTGACTTGATGCGAGGTACATCCTTCCAGTAGCCGACCACAGGTTCTTAAGAGAACTCTAATACTCTCATATTATGATGAAGCCGTCTCAAGGGTCCCTGTCTAGCCAACTCATAGGCTCAGCAGTTTTCCCTCTATGCCGCTGTGACCGGGAATCCAAATTAGCTTAATATCGAAGTATTCCGATGCAATCGACAGGGAAGTTAGGCATTGCCCGACTAATTTCGAACGCACAAATAACGAGCCTAATATTTACTTCCTTAACGGTAATTACCGAAGTATGTAACCAATCCACTGCTTCCTTAATTGCGTATACCTCCGCTTGGAAAACGCTACAGTGGTCTGGAAGCCTGATTTTAAGTTTGATGCGAAGCTCCATACAGAATACACCCCCACCAACCCTTCCGTCCAACTTCGAGCCATCCGTAAACATATTTGCCATGCCCTGCTTCCAAATGTTGAACCCCACCCACTCTTTCCATGAAGGAATGTTAATGGAAAACGTTCCGCTCGGACCTAGCGGGGGTATACAATAATCCAGCACGATGCGGATGAACTCAAAGTTGTTAAGAATGCTAGAGTGTCCGTAAGCTGAAGCCTAGCTTACGGCCCGAACACCTCAATCGGATTGCGGCGCGTGCAGCAGCAATTCTTCCTGCAATGTCCAAGGGTGCCATATTCCTCATAGTGTTGAGTGCTAGACTAGATGTGGTCCGAAGCGCCGCACTGAGTCCAATGAGGGCAGACCTTTGAACCCTCTCCACCTTGTTAATGATGTCATCTTTTCCACCAGACAAGGACTCCGTGCAGCATAATTGGCTTTATAATTGTGTTATAAAGCCAAAAAGTAACTTTAGGCGAAAAGCACCTAAAGGCAGGTCAAAGTATCTATATAAAAGAGGTATCGAATAGGCACTGGTTGTGGTCACAAAAATTCAACCAAATTATCATCGAAATCGTACGAATGGTATAAAAGACATAAACAAAAAAAACTCTCAAACTTTTATATGTATTTTTTTTAATCGGCTTATATTGATTTCAACGCATATTTTAGATGTATTATTTTCTCATTGTTTCCTAATAGTTATTTTAGAATTTGTTTACATGAATAAAAGGGTTTTACAAAAATATTTTAAAGTTGTATTGGAAAGCTTTCGTTCTTCAAAATGTCCACTTTGCAATGTTAGCTTAAGAAGTAATGTTGAAGTTTTGAATAATCATTATTGTAATAGATTTGAGTAGAATGGGAGATCACTATTTATAACTCAAGCCTTAATGTATTACTCCCCATATTAAATAACGCAAACGTTATTCCCTATACCAAATTATTTCCAGAGAATTATTTTAAAATGGGAAAGATTTGGTAAAACCTTCATTACTTCTAATAAAGAGAAATCAATTTTGGAATGTAAAGCAAGCGAAAAACAAATAGTAAAGTACACAATAAATAAAATTCCACAAATTGCTTGTAAAACAAATTGCTGAGTAAAAACAGGATAGCAGAGCGGAAGGCTGTAAGCTGAAAAGGCAAAAAGCAAGGCAAATTGAGGGGTGCAGAGCAGAACAGAATTTCCTCGAAGCCTAAACAAACAGTACCGGCAACTTTGACACTGAATATTTTATATGCATGCATGTATGTGTATACCAACAAAAACACTAAAATAAGACGATGTTATAGAAAACAAAAATAAAATAAAATATTATAACCCCAAATTTCTTTTACATTTCAATAGGAACCATACGAGCTACAAAAGTATATAGAACTGAGAGACTTAAAGGAGTGAGGGAATGAATACGTAAGACAAACAACAAGATTTTAAATAATAAATGAAAAATCCCAAAAACAAACAAGCTGAAATTAGTGTACAACATGACGCTTACAACAGCAACAGCAAAGAAAAAACATTCAATCTGTATGTGGTGACAAGAGCGGGGTGGCGGGGCGTACCAAATTCGGGTTAAGCGTTTGCGCCCACTATTGGCACACGTACGCATATGAAGCTCACATACTACATCTATAGATGTATACGAGCATACGTTTGTATGTATTTTTGGCTTACGGCCTCGATATGCCTTTATGACGAACCCATTCACTGGCGCAATTAGTGCATAAAATTAAGAGGAGGCAGGAAGTAGAGGAGCAGAGAGGAGCATTTGAAGAAGTAGATAACAAGACACAAACAACAACAAAAAGAACAATCCAAATCTAAGGCACAAGTCAAGGACAAAAAGCCATGCACGTCATATCAGTCTCAAAGGATTCACGAACTTTTGGCTTCGACGCGCACGGAAGTACGCAATTGACTTGACTTTCAATGACAAACATAATTTGTATGTACATACATACATGCAAGATATATATGTATATATATATATATGTACGTTTATATACAGGATGGCTGACAAATCCAAGCAACTGAATTAACTTTTCTGTATTCATATATCTATTCTTTTATTTCCTCTCAAATATAATTACGACGGTTGACTTTCTAGTTTGCGCCCAACGCTGAAAACACAGTAAAAAAAAATAATAAGAATTGCTTTATTGTTTTTCTAAATATTCTCCTTGGAAGTCAATACACTCCCGTATTCGTTTGAACCAATTTTTGAAGTAGATACCTCCAAAACGAGCTGTTTAACAGGTTCAACAGCTTTTTAGGTGTTTGAAAGTCCTGACCTCCCATTTTTTTTATGTTCGCAAACAAAAAGGAATCGAAGTATCAAGTCGAGGCTTTAAGTCGGACGAGCCATTAATTTGATCTTTTGAGTAATCGAAAACACTCTTGTGTGAGTCGATGTGTGAGAGATCGCATTGTCGAGGTGAAGAATGATTGGCCTTCGGTGGTTGGTTTCCCTTGATTCTGTGAAAACAAGCAAATAGATGTGTACCACTCAGAATTTACTATTGTAAGTTTTTCTGGCGGTACAGTTGCAACAAGACCAGATTTTCTGAAAAAAAAACAGGCAATTATTTGCTTTAAGGTGCATATTTCTGGAACAACTTTTAATGGACGAAGCTCCTTTTGGAACAGCCATACTGTGGACTCCTGCTATGCTACTGGCTCATATGCATAGATCCAAGATTCGTCATCTGTTATGATTTCATAGACGTGCTTTGAACCACCGCGGCTATATTTCTTCAACAATTCTTTACTCTTCTGTAACGTGGTGCTTTAACGCCAAAAGCTCGAAGTAAGTTGATCAATTCACGCCTGTCTTGATAACCCACGAAAGAGTCGTAATAAATATTTATTTTTATTTATTGAAAATAGTAATAATTATAAATAATTATTCCACTTAAAGGTAAGAAAAAAGAGGATCAAGCACTGCCTGCTAAGGCCTTCGGCTATTGTTTTAAATGGTTAATACTATATATCAAGACAAGAAAAGGAAAGAATTATATTATACTAGGTTTATTATACGCTAGCTGCAAGATTGTAATATTATATATTATTCATACACTGGAGAAAGATGGAGATAGTACAATCGAGGGAATGTGGATGTAACCACTACTATATATACCAGATAACTTAGAAGACTATGAAGTTAAATTTTTAATTTACAGCAAGAAACGAATTGGTTTATGATACTAATATTATAGACCGTTGTCTGCTTCAGAAGTTCAGATGGTTTGATATTTCTAAACGCCGATGATGTAATATTTTGGATTCCGTGATATATATCCATGAAGTGCGATACGGTGAATTCGCTGAATCCACAAAACGGGCACGGGGGTTTCGGCAAGCCATTTAGCAAATACGAGTGGGTTGAAATTGTATGGCCTTTTCTCAGACGAGCAACGGTCTTAATATTCCGGCATGATGAGTTTAATGGGTATTGGTTTTTTGATCTCGAGAGATTGAAGGATTTGTAGTGATGTTGGTACTGGTTCCATTTGTTCAGGGTGCTTTCATAATTGGTACGCCTTACCAGTCTTTGTATATCTTCTGGAAGAGTGTATTCGAACATGTACAATGGCTCTTTGGTTGCCTTCTTAGCTCTACTATAGGCCTGTTCGTTACCTTTGATGCCACTGTGACCCGGAACCCACATAAGTTTGATGGAACCTTTTTGTTGTGTGAGCATGTTGCGCATTTTTGTTATTACTGGAGAGTTATTAGCTGGGTTCAGAATACCCTCGATTGTTGATTTGCTGTCACTGCATATTATATATTGATGGTTTTTTGGGAAGCGAAGTGTACCGCTTCAAGTAACGCAGCAGCTTCGGCTGTGAAAATTGAGAAGTAACTTGGTTAAACTCCAACGGTTATAGTGGTACCTACATACATATTTCATTTGTTACGGCAAATGAAGTACAGATATCGGATCAGATCCGTCAGTAAATAACAGGTCCCAGTCTGATTTCAAAGGGGAAACAGTTTCAGCTAATAAATAATCGTACAAAATTTTAACATGTTAAGTCCATCTTTTCGATTAGATGAATTTTTCATTTGATTGAAAAAAAAGAAATACATATAGCTCGTAAGTGACAACGTTACAGGTAAGTCCATACTAAAAATACCAAGCTTTTCGATACAAGTATTGCATTTCAGCTCATCACATGTATTGATGGAAAGGAAGGCATATATTAAGCAATGAACGGACCATCAGTATATCACTTTCCGAATCAGTGCGAGAACTGACCCTACCCAACTCCTAAAACAAAGGGCACTCTCCTGAACTCTTCCATTGGGACGATTGGGCTTTGGTTTCGATTGGTGGATGTCATAACCATATAACCATGATTCGCCACCAGTTATGACCCTTTTAAGCAAATGTAGATCATCGTTGATGTCATTCAACAATTCCTGAGCGATGTTCATGCGACGTTGTTTTTGGTCAAAATTCAACAATTTTGGAATTTCGCTGCAACAAGCTTCATGCCCTAAATTTTCGAAAAGTTTGCATGGCATGAGCCAACCGATATGCCAACTTCTCTAATTGTGATTCAACGATTCTCTATAGCAATTTTCTTCTTTTCCTCAACATTTTCCTCATAAAAGGTAACCTGACTTTTTCAATACACTTCGTATTTGGTAGTTATCGCTTTACGTACAACTTGGTCTATATTGGATCCTCAACTTTATGTCCTCTCTAAGATAAGTTGTAGGTATTCTACGTAGCCTAGTTCCTATTTCGACGTAAAAATCACCAGATGCTTGCTTTCCTTGCCTGATAATTCCAAATGAGACTATTTGTGAGCAACGGCATCAGTGCGAGATTTCACTTTGTTACAAGTAAAAATTTGCTACCTAACACTTTTTTGGAACCATGGTGGTACAGCTTGCACTGCAATGTACTAATGCCGTACAAAATTGATCACTAGATTTTGTGGAAAAAACTTGCTCATGCGCGTTGAGCCATTGATCTAAACACACTAGAAGCAGACCACCTTGAAATTACTGTATTTCCTTCCTTAACTGTTTGCCCATTGTTTTACACATTCACAAAATTATATTCATTACACGTCCACAGCAATTTAATTTTCATTGCCAACAAAGTCATAGTAGTCCTTAAGAAAACCTTCAAATTATGAATCACTTTTAATCAGCACGCGCCCGCAACGCAGTCATACTACGTACCACAATGGTTCACAGTTCGAGGGCAATCTAAGCAACATTAATCGGCTGCTAGTAGACTCATTAGCAATTGCAACATGTGTTTGAATACGAGTATATATAACATGTAGGTAATTTCAAGTGACCCCTTAACCTCTGCACTTAGGTTACAAAGAGCAAAAGATAAGCCAATTTAAAATCGCAAAATTATAAATAAAAGTCAATAACAAAAATTAAATGACAATTATGCGCATTGTGTTGCTCTGAGCCCAGTGCCCAGTACCCAGTACTCAGCACCTACGCCAGCGAACACTCCAAACATAAAATTTGCTAATGAACGATTTTAATTAATTTGTGTGCAGCACAGAACAAAAAGAAAAACCTAATATGAAATGAAGGAAACAAAAGCAAACAAAGTGTGGCGAAGTTAAGCAGAGATTTGATTGGAATCGCAGTACTTATATAGGCCCTGTAGGACCACGATGAACTGGTTTGCAATTTTGCTGGGAAATTTTCTACCTAACATTTTATAAAATTTCATTTTAAACCAATAGCTATTCGGGAAGCAGTCTCAAACGGTATTTATTTTGGCGGCAAACTTGTGGCCTGTCACAAAAAGATAAATGTTAAAGCAGTAATGCAGATACTGGCTACTGTTATATAATTAATCATCCAAATTTGTGTTTGAGGAACTTTTTTCTAAATAAAAGTATGTTTTCGAGTATTTGGATCTTTAATAGTTTGTCTGCGGACGGTGATATCCGTCAAGGGGTTGCCACGAGTATTAATACACATTTATGCCCGTCTTATGAAATTTGCAAGTTTTCCGGTGATAGCTGTTTGCATCCTGACTAATAATTTCCATAATTTCTGCGATTGCCTGAGGCTTCTTGGCACATGCCTGCAACTTCAAGTAGCCTCAAAGAAAGAAGTAATGGATGGTTAAATCGGGGATCTTATTGGCCATGCTAAATCCTGTGTTTTTCTTTTTTTTTTTGTTAACGAAGGGGTAATCTTTCATAGATACCGTCAACTTAGACGGCATGCACGATTCATACTGCTTGCTAAGGGTACACCTCATTCGGGACCACGCACAGTCAGTAATTTGTATACTGTCTGGACTTGCAAAACAGTACACCTACGTACTAAACCCTTGAACTCCGTCTCCTCCACCACTCTCGCTGCGGAACTGCTTCAACGTATTACTTCGCAGGGCTGGTTAGCTGTATAGCTTCGTCAATGTCTATCGGCTAATGCATCTCATCTGCTCAATGTATCTAAGTTATTTTTGAATTCTAGTAGGCTCGTGAAATGTGTGCAGTTGTTGAAACTACGTCTCCACCAAGCCCCATAGTGCCAATGACGTTCTCAGGCATTAACTGTCGGTTAATAGGCATTAACTGATGCACTATTTGCACTTTGTGCGTGAACATGCGTCAGTACTTCATTAAAATTCTCTGTAGAGCCCGTCCGGTCATGTTTAATTAGCTGGCCCGCATTTGGTTGATTTTCATGGCTCTACGATATTCTCGACCAAATGACCAGTCCGGAGGCGACCACGGTCTGCACGACATCATCTGGTTCCAGTCTGTTCAAGTCGAAAAGCGGATCACCGGATTTTTGGCCCAGTTGACGTGCCACAATTAAAGAATCAACGTCGATATTCCAACACCAACAGCACAGACCAATTATTGTTAAAAAGTCTGCACGATTATTCTACGCTCTTGCAAAGGAATAGAGATTCCTTGTCTATTTATATATTGTAACTGTCTGGTTCAGAAAATTCAATTGCAAAATTTAAGGGTGATAAATTTTGTGCTATTAAAAAGAAGGCGCAAAAATTAAGCAAGATTATGTTTTCTTGAATATATGTTTAACCAATACGAATAAAAAGAAATTTGATTATCTTGAAGAAATATGAAGTCTCTTTACAAAGTATAAAGGACCCACTTTTGTTGAAAGAAGATACTTTCAGGACTTTTTTAAAATTTTTGAAATCATTGCGCTGCGATTTTATTCAAGAATTAAAATCACATGCTAACTACACTCAAAAATCCAGAATTCCATTTGAACTTTGGTGCCAAGGCTGCATAGAAAATGGCAATTTCTCTGCAATGAGGCAGCATAGCGTTTCGAGCAATATTAGCATATTTGTGATCATGAGAGTAACATAATTACGCTAAGAGGCGATAGTCTGCATATGCAATGCAAAATATAAATTTATCAAAATTAACAAACTTTCAGTTGTCATAACAAATTTGGCATTAAGGGCATTACCATAATTGCTCCTGTATCTTCAGCTGATATTTTGTCTTATGAAGATATGAATTGCAAAGGATGTTGTAGTAGTATTAATCGATTGTTGGCTTTTTGACCTTTTACAAATATTTGTAAAAATTGATTCACATAAAGCACTTAGAAGGAAAAATTAGCAAACATGTTTTTACGGGAGTTCTATAGTAATCATATTTCTTATATTTTTAATAAACATTTATGCTACTGCAGTGTTTTTCCAATAATATTTTCTCCAGGAATCGGTTTTTAAGAACATTATTTCAAGGCCTCGATTAAAAACTTTTTTTGCAGTCCCTATATGTACGTACAGCTGCGGTGAAAATAAAAACAACGTAAATGTTGCGAAATTCAAACTTTAAAAAGTTTGAAAAGAACTAAATTTTTTAACAGAAAATAATTTTACTAATTAATTAATCTATCAACATATTTTTAATACAAAGAGACCACATATTTCGTGCATATTTCAAAATATATTCATTTAATAAGTTATTTCAGTCAAAATACGGCGATAACAAAAAATTAACTTAAAAATGTAAAACAAAAGTACTTTTAATTCATAACTATACTATTTAACTTGTTGAGTATCCTTTATTGGCAATTACGGCTTTTGCATAGAATCCACTAAATCCTGGCATCTAATAATCGGAATTCTCTCCCAACCATCCAAGGGCCACATTACTAGTTGGATTGCAAGTGTGAACTGTCTTTTTAACATCAGTCCACAAATTCTGAATTGTGTTGAGATGTGGAGACTGTGTGGGCCATTGCATGACGTTGATGGTGTTGTCCCCAAACCATTTTTTAGCCTTTTTGCTCGTGTGTTTGTGGAAGACCCATTTTAATGGCATTTCATTCTCTACATATGGTAGCATTACATTTGGCTATATATCAACGTAGACGTGCTGATCCATGATCGTTCTAATCCAATGAATTGGACCTACTCCATAATAGGAAAAGCACGACCATATCATAATGCTGGAACCCACATGTTTAATGGTTTTTTTCGTGCACATTCGTTTATATTCTTCATTTGGTGGATTCCTAACGTAACTTCGAGAACCAGTCCCTCCATGCAACACGATTTTGCTCACATCTGACCACAATATGTTTCTCCACTTTTCCACTGGCCAATTGGAGTTTTGCTTAGCAAATTTCATGTATTTAGCTGCGTGTTTAATGGTCAAAAGCAAAACTTTTCTCGGACTACAAGCGTTTAAACTATTTTTTCTAACTCGAGCGCGAATGGTTTAACCAGTTGCAGCAATGTTTAGGTTCTTTTTAAGCTCCGTTGCTGGCTTGAATGGCTCCTTCTTGCTCTTTCTAACTAATTGGTTGACGAGTAATGGTGACATAATAGGTTTTCGTCCACAAGACTTTACTTTTTGGACAAATATCTTGACATTACTAATTAGCTCAGTAACCGACTTATTTCGGCAAAGGTTTTGCCCTCCTCAAGAATTTTTTTAATAATTTTCCTTTTTTCTTCACTGCAGTGCTTTCCGGGGCCCATATTTGAAAAATAGATATTAATTTGATGTTTTATCTTTTAAAAAATCCCCTTTTCTAGCAAAACGTGTAAGGTTTTCTGTATGGTCTTATAATTGGCGTGCTCCAGATGGTCAGATCATAAGCAGACAGGGAAATAAATATTTCAGATATATAGGATAAATACCATTAAAGCCAGCCGTATTTGGTTTGGCACTAAGTATAAGCTGAATAAAGTTTACATATTCATAAAGATCAACATCAAAAAAACGTTTGAAAATGTATAAAAACAAATTTATGAAAGTTTGCCAAATTATCTTATCTACCTTTCAAGGTTTACTAACCATTTAAGTTTGAAATGCTTCAATAAAATACGAAAGCTTTTAAATTAAATCTGATTAAATTTCAATAAAAGTTATGAAATACCAGTTCAGAATAACTACTTGTGAAAGAAATATTCGCAGTCAGGCCTGGAAATGGGGTAAGTGACTCCTACTCACCTTTCTAGTATTAAAACTTCTGAATATTCCTACCGGGTACGAGTCCACTCATATATATAAATTTGTTTGACAAAAGATAAATATTATAAAGGTACCGCAAGGCGTTTTGGGAAGTGGTTTTTAAAAATAAAAATAAATGCCTTATAATTTAATTTTAAACATAAACATATTTTTACTAGCTCTCTTAACAAATAATGCAGCTCCAATTTTAAGGTGTGCCGCTTCCACATAGAATTGTGTGCGACAAGATAAATTGTCTCGATAACCGAATCACAGTACTTAGCACCATTTCGATTGCATTCAAAAATACCTGTGCGTCAAATAAAAAAAAAAAGAAAACATAGCAAATTACAAATTGCAGATAAAAAACATAGCACAGCAAAGCTATGCCAAACAGGCGGTATTATTCGTTTTAAGATAAAGATTGAAGGCAGTGCAGTAAGAGCAACTAAGTCGATTTGTTTTATATTTCAAACATGATGAGACCTTTGAAAAATTCGGGACAAATTTGAGTAAAATTATAATATTTTTTATTCTTTAGTGACTCGTTTTGCAGCCTTACTACGTAATTCAACAAGGCCGTAAATTTTCTTTTATAAATAAAACAAAACAACATTTTTTGAAACTTGTTTTTTACACATTTTTTAGTTTATGCAATTTATATGTGTTAAAATCCGTTATTTGCCCACCACGACTCCTCTGGCAACACAAGATGCGCATATCACAATTGTCCATGACCTTTTGTCATAGTACGGGTTGTAACTATATCAATTAAGACGCGTACGATTCTGGAATTGTCACGAACTTACTGTCATAGGACATACTTATCACGTAGCCCCAGTGTGTCAAATTAAAAGATCTTGACGGCCATTTAACCTCGTAGTCATAATAGTCATGCGATCATGCGCTCTGTCGCAAGTGGCACCGTCCTGTTGAAACTGCATATTGCCCATGCCATTTAATTCAACCCATGAAAAATTTGTTATCATGCCGCGGTAATGTTCACTGGTCGCCGTTCACTATAAAAACACTATCGGTATTATTTTTTAAGAAGTACGATGCGAACACCCCGCCAGAACAAAGCCACACAAAACAGTGATTCGTTGCGGGGGTAAACGCTTTTCTCGAATTACGTGTCAGTTTTGAGTTCCCCAAATGCGCAGTATATTGTAAATACGTGTATATCGATTTAAGTGAAAATTCGCTTTATCACTCATGAAGAAAATAGGAAATAATCTTCTTGCAACGTTTGCGTTGCTTTTACATGTTGTTCGTTGAGTATAAGTTCTTAGTTGAGTTTGCCAATGCCTGTAGTAAAAATTGACTGAAAAACAAAAATTAACATCTCGCAAATAATTCCTTTTAAAGATATCTGCATCACCCCTGAATTACCCTATACTTATAAAGGGTTTTCTAATGAGAGGTGTTATTTTGATAAAATTGCTTGTGTGGCACGTAGCGCCGTCTTGTTGAAAATAAACGTTGTCCAGATCAATACAATCCAATTCCGGCCATAAAAAATCGTTAATCATCTCTCGATAGCGCAATCCATTCACCATAACTGTTGCTCCAGCTTCATTTTCGAAAAAGTATGGTCCAATGATTTCGCCGGACCATAAACCGCACCAAAAAGTCACACGTTGAGGATAGAGAGGCTTTTCAACAATTACTTTTGGTTTTTCTGAGCCCCATATCCGACAATTTTGCTTGTTGACGAAGCCACCGAGGTTGAAATGGGCCTCATCACTCAGGATGATTTTTCGATGGAATTCCGGATCATATTTTGCATTTCAACGACCCAATCAGCAACGACACGACGTTGTTCTTGTGTTAACTGAACTTTATAAGCCTTAGGACCCAAACCTTTATGCAAAATTCGGTGTAATGACGTTTGTGTAATGCCTAATTCCAAAGAACGACGAGGAATGGACAAACCTGGCTTTTCTTGAACACTTTCGGCTACAACAGTAATATTTTCGGCTGTTCTTGAGCGACGTGCACGGGTTTTATTATTCACATTACTAGCTTATCCCAACAGCTCGAATTTTTTCACCAATTTCTGTATTGCGGTCCGACAAGATGCTTCACGATGACTCAAAACTGTTCGAGTTTTACGAACCGTCTCTGCCAAATTTTCACCATTTTTCTAGTGAATTTTAATAATTTCAATGCGTTGTTTAAGAGTGTATCGTTCCATGTTTATTAATGGCATATTTTCTACTTGTCAAATATCAAAAAATGACAGCTTTAAAAGTGACATCTACTGAAATAGCGGGATATTCAAAATAACACCTGTTATTGGAAGACCCATTAGTTAAAGCTTGGATTTAGGTAACTGGTCACTGCTGGTTTATATCGCATATGCAGGGGCTCTCAAATTTCAGTGTGTTCTTAAAATCATCTAGGAAAATTTAGGGTAGCGTAGTTGGTAAAATTATGTATATTTTTGGCCGTTACAATCGTCCATCAGAGCGCCAAAAAAAATCAGTTGAGAAATTGTAGTCGAGTGGATCGGCACAAGACGTAAAAAATGGCCATGCTGACGTCGGTTGTTAAATTTGGCATTGTGGTCTGATGGTATTATTGTGCATCATCTATGAGTCATTTGAATGCAGTTTATTTGAGTAAAGCAGAAGCAATTGAAGTTTTAATAACTACGGGCACGAAGTGGAGGAAATTGGGATAGATCCTCATATAATGCCTAACTGTCATTGAAAAGTTCACCAAACCAATGTGTCATTAATCAAATAAGGAATTCGAAATACGCCTAATTTATATTAAAAAAATATCGGGAATTGTTCATTTCAAAAGCGCTCGCTGAGTTTGAGCGTGATCTGTCAATTAGCTTGTTTTTGGCATTTAATTATATCAGTCAACCGCATGTGTGCTCTGCGACTTTCACTATGGATAAAAATATCGAACAAAGAATTTGACTTCAATTTTGTGTGTTTGAACGAGATTTCGTGTGCCGAATCGTTGAAAATGTTGCAGAAAACCTCGCGAGTGTGCTTTATCAAAAACGCGGGTCTACGAGTGGTATAAGGCTTTTACAGACGGCCGACAAGTCGTAGAAGATTTGCCCCAATCTGGTCGCCCATCACTTAAGTTGGAGGGAGGTAGTTCGTGACCTTAGCGTGTCTCACGAATCAATTCGCAGCATTTTACACCATCAATCCAAGACAGTTGAATGGCGCTATCCACATGAGCCGAAACCGAAAAAAAGCACGTCAAAGTCGGTCAAAAGTGAAAGTGATGCTACTAGTTTTCTTTGTGTTCGGAGCAGCAGCTAATCCTGTTCCACAATCTACAAACTAATATAGTTTTCTTAATTATAGCCAATATATATAATTTCTGCCATAAACTGGTCACCATGGATATTGCCCCATAATAGCGCCAGGTCATAGCGTCACTCCCACTGTGACTTTTTCCTTTTCCTAAAATTTGAAGTGCCACTCCGCGGACGCTGCTCTGAGTCGATAGAGGTCATTAGGGAAAAGTCGCAGAAAGAGCTGAAGAAGATCTCTTCATGCGCGTTTAAAAGGCACTTTCATGACTGGACTAATCGGTGGCTTATGTGTATTGCTTCGAATGGAGGCTATTTTGAAGGCGACAAAATAAATTTTGATGATTAAACAATTATTTTTCGTTTTATTGAATAAATTTGTCGGGCTGCGTACGTCTTTCGATTACTATTTTTTTATTTTGGTGCACTCGTCTCGGTTTTAGCAATATAGCTTGTTTAGTATGTTTGTGCGAGGCATAAATAAGACAAGCGTTTTGCGTGTTCATCGACTTTCTGCTATCGAAAAAAATGGATTAAAGAAGTTGCATCAAATGGCGTGTCAAAAATACTTGAAATACTGACAGTGGCATACGGTGAGAGTACTTTGAGTCCAAAAAATTTTTACAAGTGGTACAAGATTTTCACAGCAGGTCGAGAAGATGTGAATGACGACGCTCGCTCTAGACGCCCCAACACATCAACAAGCAAGGATGATGAGAAAGTGAAGAAAATTGTTATGGGGAATGGTAGAATCACAATTAGAGAAGATACGTAGGATGTCGGCATATCGGCACATCGGTTGGCTCATGCTATGCAATCTTTTCGGAAATTTTGGACATGAACCGTGTGGCAGCTATGTTCATTCCAAAATTGTTGAATTTTGATCAAAAACATCGTCGCATGAGCATCGCTCAGGAATGGTTGAGTGACGTCAATGATGATCCAGATTTGCTTAATATAAATATGCTCGAGCTTTATATTTTATCAGAGAAAACTAAAATATAAACATTTTTAGTTTTCTATGATAAAATAGAAAATATAATAAAAAATGTTAAAAAGAACCGAAGATATTTCAGTTTAAAAATTCTGTACCATAATTTTCAGCATTGAATAAATCTGAATATTATATTATAATTTTTTTTTTTTTCAAAATATTTGGTAGGATTAACGCGAGTGTCAAAAATAGCTTGATTACTATGCATGACATTGCTCTTTCACCTAATCGAAGTACTTGCGGTTGAATTTCTAATAATTAAATTTTTGTTTTCCTGCCTTCTATGTATAATATCTACACACATTTTGAGAAAAAAGAAAAATGTACACTTAAATACACATAGTTATACATACACATACACACATATGTGTACCTGAGATCTGAAGAGGTTAAAGCTAAAGACCTTAACTGGGTTGATCAAAACTGCAGCAAGCAGTGTCAAAATAATTTCATAAAGAAATTTTATCAGCGCAATCTTCACACTTTTCTTTTTCACAATAACAAAAATACCTACCTTCATATGAGATTGCAAACGCCAATTTCACCAAATAAGCAGCTTTCGATGCTGGAGGTCACGACACCTTCCTACAGTCAACGCAATCTCGGTTCGATCTTGGCTGCAGCCATCACCCACACAATGACCACCGCTGGCTGCTGTGACTACAACATGCTGTGTATTTGAAGGCATTGCTGCCGTTTGTGCTACTGTCCTCATGCATGCGAATATCGTTGTTGCTACTGTTCCTGATCAAGATCACTGGCCTTATTGATCGCAATGTGAGATTATAGTCAATTTTTAACGGTCGCATTGAATAACGGTCTATCGCGGAATGGGTGTTGCCTGAAGTGTTAAAAATGGTATTTTTTTTGGGCTTTGATATTGGCTAAAACGGTTTTTTTATTTGCAACTATTATGTTGCACGTTTGTTTAGCTTCCTGAACACGACAGCGCAGCGCTCTGTGTGTCACTGTAGCTCACAAATGCATTATTTTTGGACACCAGAATGCTACTGAACTTTACTTTATAACTGTAATTATTGGTAATAGCACAGAATTGCTTTGCTTTTTACTCATGTTGAATATTATCAGCTTAAAACGATATTAGTGTGTGTAAATCTGTATACAAGGGCTAAACGAGCTTCGTTTTAATAACAGAGATTTTTATTTGATTTACAAGTTTTTAACCCATATTTCTTTTAACAGAAACAATGAAATTGAGATCTCATACGAGATGACGTCACAAAATTCGCGAAATGTTGTCAAAGTGTGCGAAATTAGTATGCATTTCCAAATACACTCCGCGTAACTCAATTAACGGCACGGTAATTTATGGTATTACAATTTTTTTCTAGAAGTTTTGCGTTTTGCTTAGTTTTATGTTTTGCTCAAAACATACAAATGCCGTTAGTTCCTTATTAATAGTTTTTAGATTTTTCGTTTAGAAGTTAGTTTTCTTGCGAAGTTTGTTTAAATGGCGTAATTTCTATGTCTTCAAATGAGTAAGATGGGCATATATGTATATTTTCCCGTTGTTCCTGTGTTGCATATAAGGCCTCAATAAACAATTTATAACTGAGCCTATTTAATGCAAAATATTTAATTTGGTTCCAGGAAGGGCCTGCCTTTTTCGCTTCTGCTTCAACTTGTCGCCTCCACGGGCTTGCTTGGTCTCCCGCGTCCCCGAAATTTTTGAGGGAACCAGTCTAGCACTGCTCTTGTGATGTCAACTTGGGGTTAAATATGTCACCTCTGAGTTGTGCATAAAATACCTTAAATTTATATGTCATTATAAAGCTTAGATTTGGTTTAACTATTGAATATTTCAATTAGACTAAAATTCTTACAAAAAGTTATCACGGGAAAAAGAAAAATACTAAGATTTATACCAATGAGGCAAATTGCCACTGAATTAGAGTAGTATAATACAAGCTGTTCGAGAAAATAACTAAGTCAAAACCAGGCTTGACGGAACCACACAAACGTACTAGACTATAATTTGAAGAACAGCACATGAACCCATTAGTGGGAACGTTTTTTTATATTCGATCTCGATGATTCTGATTGTTTTAATTACTACATAACTGGAAGGCTTTCGAATCTTTTTCTAACCAGCTAAACTTTGGATATTGTTTTTTGATAGTTTGGACTGTCTTAAGTTTCCATAGTAGAACCCCATTCCCTGATGTAAGTCCATATGAACTTTGTTGGAAATGTATGAACGTAACGCCGTTATATAAGAATGACCTCAAGTTCCCATTTCAAAGTTTCAAATGGTCATTATTTCGATGCTAAACCGGACTTTTGAATTGAAATAAAATATAATTCTGAAGACTCGTTATTAATTTTATGTGTGTAGTCATGGTTTTTCCCGCAAAATTTGTTTTTTTTTTTCATGGGCAATGTTAGAGGAATTAAGAATTTTCTTATTCCTCGAAGTCTTGTATTTTCGAGTAAAAATATGTTACTTTATTGACGTTTTGTTTAATTCATATAGAAATTATGGCATTATTAAACAAAAAAATTTGCTACAGTGCCCGCCGATTGAGACCTCCCTGGAAGAATTGATTGAACATCCGCCCTTTTAAATGATTAAAATATCAAAAAAAATGTATATTATTTTAATATATAGATAAACTGTATGCCAATTTAAAAATAAAATATATTGACTTCTTCATTTTAAATACTTTTAATGAAAATCAGGGCAAATATAGCCGTTTACATATGAGTGGCTCAGTGCCATTATTGCCTAAGCCTCAATTTAGTTATTTCCTAATAATTAGTGACAAAGTTAATAGGTAATTAAAAATTAAACAGCCTTTTTAGCAAGGTTTGAAACATTTAATTAAACTGAAAATACATTCCTTGAATACTACAAATTAACTTAAGAAAATAAATATTTTATTGTCTCATCATGACTTTGGTACAAACGTATATGTAGGCACTTTTGGCGCTTACTAAGCAAATAGGAGCGATGACTAGTTGTTAATATATTAATACCTGTTGTTTTAATGTTTTTATTATATATATATTTATAGGATAGAACAGGACGATGATAGGAAAAGTAGGAAACGAAAAAGAGAGTGTTTCAAGTGTAATGATGTTGCCTCTTAGTGTTGTTGACTTATTAACGTCTGATGCACAATCGAAATTGAACATATCTTTCATGAATTTGATAAATGTTTCGTCATTTCTCATGTTTGTGTAAATGTAACTTGATCAATTCCATTGCGATTCCATTTACCTCCTTCTCTATATCCATACAAAATATCTATCAAACACATAAAATTGAAATTTTCTTTTGAAAACTGCAACCATTCCATCAGTATTTTCTTATGACGTTGTCACGTTATACTACCGTCAGTAAACCGACTTTACAGACAACATCTTTTTTTTTATTACAGTTTTTGGTTTTTGTGGTATAAAAGCATTTGTTTTTAGTAAACATTTTTGGGGGAAAACTTTTTGTAAAAAATATTTATTTTTTAGTATAAAAATATTTATTTTATGTATTCAGTTTTAGTATAAAAAAATAAATTGTTAAATATTTTTGGGGCAACATTTTTTTTTAGTTTTTGTTATTGGGCATGGGAATAAATTTCCGCCCTCATAAAAGACGTGCCGCCACTGATACAATTTTTGTGTTCGCCCTAGTTATACCTATACTAGTGATTTGAAGGTGCATATGGGAGGTCTCGATCGAAGTGTTCACATTCGTTTGAAGCGTAAAGATCTTTTTTTATCTGACGCCAAAAATGTCTACGTTCGTCTCGAAAAAACAGCATTTGCGGGAAGTCATACTTTATTATTGCCTTTTGAAAAGTGAAGGTGAAACTTGTCGTATATTGATCAATGTTTACGGTAATCACGATCAATCAAATATACCTTGTAAAGAGTCATCTCGACGGGAATGATCCTGAAGGTATACTGGCAGGTAGAGATATTTGGTGACGTATGAGATTCTTCTTGAACGGCAGAAAGCAAAAGAAAAAAATATTCTTGCTTCAAAGATTATGTTGTGCATCTGGTGGGATCAGAAAAGTTTCATCTATTATGAACTCCTTAAACCATCTGAAACCTTCACTGGCAATCGTTAGCGACTTCAACTAATACGTTTGAATCGAGCTCTCCAAGAAAAGCGTTCGAAATGGACGATAGGCGTGAGAAACTGATTTTGCTGCATGACAGCGCCGGGCCACACGATGCTATATCAATAAAGAAATATTTAGAGAGACTGAAGTGGGAACTCTGGATCCACCCGCTATATTCCTCAGACATTGCACCTTTGGGTTTCCATCTGTTCCAGTCATTGGGTTTCCATCTGTAGCGGTTCACTTCTTACGAGAGGAGAGAGCATCGCAAACTGGCCCAATGAATGGATCAAGTCAAAAGAACTTGAGTTTTTCATCAGAGGAGTCCATATGCTGCCTGAAAGATAGAGTAAAACAGTAGCTTCCAATGGCACATACTTCACATAATATCATAAATTATTTTATTGTTTAAACAATTCGTAACTTTCGCTAAGAAAGGACGGAAACTTATTCCCATACCCAATAAATTATTATTTTTTATTAAAAAAAAAATATTGTTAAAAACTTCTAAGAAAAAGTTTTTATATGACAGGTTTTTATTTTGTATATTAGTATAAAATAAGCGTGGGAAAAAAGTTTTTGTACTTAAAAATATTTATTTATTTAATTGTGTTTTAGAAAAAAGTTAAAAATTTAAATTTGTATAGAAGAGAATCTTTTTTGTTGTTTTTCTTCAGAGTTTTTTATATCAATTAACATCTTAATATGTGCATGCCTACAAATAAACTAATTCTCAGAAAAATGTAAGACTTTGTCCAATTTCACTTGGCATGGAATCGGTCAACTGTAGATTTACCAAGTTAGCTTCTGTACAATGTCAAAGTTCGACTTAACCTATTGAAGAACCCTTGCGATTGAAAATGATAAGAAGCAAATAAGCAAGAAATAAAAAAATGTTTTACATCATCAGTCTCGTTATTTGGTAACCAGACTTCGTAGGTACTTCAAGTATAGGGTTGTTCAATAGGTGCGCTTCAACTTTTTTCCGATAGGGAGGGCGAACGACGCAATATTTTTTATTTTTCGCTTGTCATTTGTAAACTTCATTAGTATACATTTCATCATGGAACGCTACACACTTGAGCAACGATTGCAAATCGTGCAAATTTTTTATGAAAATAATCGTTCTGTTGCTGCTACTTTAAGAGTATTACGGCCATTTTACGGTCCATTTAACAAGCCCTCCAGTTTTGGGGTTATGTGAAGTCATTGGTCTACAGTAACAAGCCGGCGACGATTTGTGAGCTCAGAGCCAATATTGAACGCGAAATTGCTGGAATTTCGGCCGATTTATGCAAAAGAGTGGTCGAAAATTGGGTTCAACGATTGGACTTCGTAAAACGTGCACGCGGTGGTCATGCAAAAGAAATCGAATTTCATACTTAAACGTATATGTTCAAACTCGATAATAAAAAAAAATTAGTTAAAAAAGTCAAACCGTTTGTGTTTTATTTAAAAAAGTTCAAAAGTTGAAGCGCTCTTACTGAAAAACCCTATACATGAATATATTTGGAACTTTTCGAAATATTTATTTATTATGCCTGTAATTTTTTGAAGTTTTTATGAGCAATAGAAATACGGCGAAAGAATCACTTTAAAATATTTTTATACACATTTTCTGGTGGCATCAGCTTATCAATATGGTATTACCTGCGCGGTATCGAATGGCATAGTAGTTATGATGGCATATCCAATCTGGCGACAACAATATTCAGCACACTACGGTGAACAAAAGTAAAGGTGGCAAAAGTACTGTTACATACTAAATTACAAAAATAAAAATCGCCGCGATGCATTCATAAATTCTGTAAAACAGCAAAAGTGTCAACGCCAAAAACAACAATGACGCCAACACAACAATGCTGCATTAGCTACTTAGGATGTTGGTTACAAGCGAAAGCTACAAGCATGCAACAAACAGCAGCTCAACCATTTCCGCAATTCTGATCGCCACAAAAAATGCAGTTAATATATTGCTATGAAAGAGGAAAAAGTATTATATATGAAATACATATAGCCAGCCACCTGGCGACACCCAACAGCAGAAATGACAATATTTTCACTTCCACATACATACGTACGAGTATAAAGCATATTCTAGGCGTTGTGCAACATGAGATGAGGCAGCTTGCAATGCAGAAAAAAAAACGTTTAATATCTTATGAAACGCTGGAAAAGTACGATTTTTGGTGGAAGCTGCTTGGCTTTAATGCACTCAAGGGATAGCCAACTTTCGACAGCAAAGCCTCGAAGTGGTGCCACTAACGCTAAGCTAGTGGCATTGTCATGAGAACTATGGCTGCACAAATTTGGCATTCGCAGTTAACACCGGACGGGGGGCAGAGAACCTCCTCGACAACTGCAAGATCTACAAGCAACACACTGCTTGGCCATTTGGTGGCACGAGATTTTGAAAATGTGATAACGGTGTGGTACGAATACCTAGCAGCGCCGTATTTCTTCTGCGAGTATTTACCAGCCTTGGGTTATGAAAATCGTGTGTGAAGGTCTTACGCGAGCTTTAAGGTTTTCCTGCTGGCAAATGTTTGCTACTTATGGTTTTAGTTTTGCTGTATTTTTTGTTTTACGTTCTTTTTTTTTTTGACACTCTGTCCAATGGCCGGAACTCATGCGCAGTAGCAGTAAATTTTGCTGTTGAACAGAACAACAAAAACAAAGCAGCGAAAAAAATGCAGAAAAATAGCAAGACCAAAGGTTCGCCACATCGGTACCAAACTGCCATTGCCGCCCAATAGTTGTGGCCACCAAAAAGTCGTGGCAGTTGTGTGCACCAAATGCAATCCGATGCCGATTGGGTGACCTTAGCAAAGTCAGCTGCAAAAAAAGAAACTGAAACAAGCGCAAAAGGCATGCGGAAAAATAACCACAACAAATGAGTAGCAACGACAGCAACCATTCGCGCAACATGCCACTTGCCACTAATGCCACAAGTGTGATTTAACATGTTCGCTGCCACAAAAGCTGTTCACCGCGTCGATTAACACTTTTTTAACAGCTTCGATGCAGTGATCAGCGATTCAAAGCGCAGCGCGATGCTGTTGCAACACTTAAAGTGAAGTGCAGCAGTACGCTCGATTACTCGCACCGCATTAGAAGTGCTTAAAAGAAATTTAATTGGCCAATGCCAAAAGGCATTTAATGCTAGAGCAAGAAATAAAAAAAGGATCGGTAAGTACCTGCAAATAGGGATGTGTCGATATATTATTTGTACCGATACTACTAATTAGTACTTTGGGAAACTCAATCGAAATCAAAATTAGCGATTGCGTACTTGTACTCAGCTTGCACGTATGTACTATGTAAATTGAGTGCTTCCACTAATTGAGTAACTTGACTGATTTTTCGCCTGGTTAAATGCGGATTTCATAGCTTATACTGCCGATCCATTCATTCGAATCGAAAGAGTGCAGCTGAGTTACTTTCTTGTTTGCTCGCCAATCACTTCATTTTTTGTTGTTACTGTAGCAACGTAAACATTTCCCATACATGTATGGAGTGACAGTCCTTGGCCGGATATAAATTCAGCTCATTCCGGTAAGGTAGAACTGGCTCCAGTGGGAACTCAACTTCATTTCTCTCATCCTTTGACGCCCTAATCGCCCCGTTGTGTGCTTTTAAGAATGAAGTTACTTGATTCGAGAAGAACCATGCTATTGTTTGTCTATGATATCATTTCGGGTCTCATTAACTGGCCGGAGCTAATTGAGCGTATAAGCTTCAATATTCCGCAACAAGCACTCAGTATCCTTTTCACGCCAAGCTAATTAAAGCTAACTATAATCTTTTTGACGCTATTCTGAGAGCTCTCATCGAATTCAACAGAATATTCAGTAGCCTTGACTTAGATTTGGTCTTCCCATGATAAACGCAATCAACGGCATGAAATAAAAATTTACTGCACTAAATTCCATTTGTAATACATGAGAATTAGAGAGCAACTACAGCTTTTCATTTCTGAGCTCTCCTCTCCCGAATAAGCGGAAAGGTCATCTCCTTCAGCAACTTCCAAGCTAAATCATCAGCCATCATTGAGGCTGTGAAAGCAAGCTTCTGGGAAGAAATGTATTCATATTTAGTGACAACCAAGCTTCAATAAAACCCCCGGTTCTATTCGCGTTCAATTCTAAACATACACTGGATTGTCGCTGATCTTTTACGTAAAATGGAACATAGAGAGAAACTACAGATGTAGTTCGCTTAGCTCGGTAAGCAAGATACGACCAAGTAAAAGGTTCCTTTATAGAAGCAGGGTAATGTTGGGGTCTGTGACGGTCGATATCACAGTTCTCTGGGCTTTTGAGGTTAGTTTGACTTCAATGCGATTCATCGTGTGTTTTTTTTTTGGTCTCTGAGTGCTCGCTAATCTATAATTTTTGAACCTCTTCGTTTATTTGGTTAAGATTTTCTCTTCGGGATTATTGATAAATACCATAGAGAAAATATTAATAAAACACTTTTTTGCACAGTTTAAGCACAAGTTAATTAAAATGGTTTTAATTAAATTTTTTCGAAGTAACGCATGTATAAGACTCCATTTAATTAGAGTTTTCTCATGCAAAAAAAGTGCCTTCACCCAGCGAACGCAGTTGCCGAATGGGTTAGTGAACGACTCCCATGCGATAGTGTTCGTGTTCAAAACCTCGGGTGTGAAAGTTGCTTTGGCAAGCAATGGAACACCTCTGAGTGTATATCTGCCATGAAAAAGCTTCTCATTCTTCCATTAGGGAAATCACAGCAAGACGCACGCTGCAAATTAGAGGAGGATCCCGGCCATATACCTAACAAAATGTGTAAGCTCAAATTACACTGTGCAACAAATTCAGGTGAGCAAAAATTAGGTCCATTCTAAGAGTGGCGGGTGAAAATAGAGGCGAAATTAGAAGACCCGTATAGCGCCGTTTTTTTATGTTAGCTCGAATTATTTTTTAATCGGCCTTCGAAGCTCGAAATCGGAGCAAAATTGTTTATATGGTTTTTTGGCTATAACTCGTCGACTAATTGATATTTTTTCAATCTGTAAAAGCCAAATTATTGCCAGGGACCTGTGCAACAATTACAATTTTTGAAAAAATTGATTTCGAAAATTTGTATGGTACTTATGAAACAATATACCGAAAATCGGCTCCGATTTCGAACTTCGAAGGCCGATTAAAAAAAAATTCGAACTAACATACAAAAACGGCGCGATAAGGGTCTTCTAATTTCGCCTCTATTTTCACCCGCCACTCTCAGAATGGACCTAATTTTTGCTCACCTATTATATTACATACACTACCGGTCAAAAGTTTGGGTTCACTTGAAAAATTGTAAAAAATGTTCAAAAAGTCGTGATTTTCTTCGTCAAATATTTTTAATATCGTTATTTTACAGAAATTAATTGTGTTTAATACAAAATATGTTAACTTTTAAAGAAACCCGCAAGTATTTGTTCATATTTTCGATTCCTCGAAATATCCGCCTTTTGCTCGTATTATAGCATCGCATATTCTGGGCAACCTATCAATTAATTTACGCAAAGAGTCTGCTGTTATTTGATTCCAGCGATTTTGCAGAAATATCCAAAGTTGTTTTGTATTAGTAGGTTGCAATTTTCTTACTTCTCTGTCCAACTCGTCCCACAGCAACTCGATCGGGTTACAATCCGGCGACTGAGGAGGCCATTCCATATATTTGAGTTGTTTTTGATTTTCTTTAGCTGCAATGTAATCCTGGCAAAATTTTGAAGTGTGCTTAGGATCGTTTTCCTGCTGGAAAACGAATCCGCTGCCCAAAAGTATTTTCCCACACGGAAAAGCGTGCTGTTGAAGTATGTTGTGGTAGATTTTTTTGTCCATGATACCCTCAATTTGCACAATGTCTCCAAGTTTGTCTCCAGTAAAGCATCCCCAGACTAACACTAACCCTCCACCATGCTTAACTGTGGGAGCAACACATTGGTTCATCATGCGTTCACCGACAAAACGACGAACACATTGGCGGTGTCGTTTGTTGAAAATTTCAAATTTGGACTCGTCCGTGAACAAGACTTTAGACCATTGTTCAGTTGTCCACTCTTTATGTGTTTTAGCCCAATTAAGTCTCTTTACTTTATTTTGCTTTCGAAGTAAAGGTTTTTTTGGCGGCGACGCACCCTTTTAGGCCGTAGTTTCTTAGTCGTCCCTGTTCCGTCGAAACAGATACTGAAGCTTAGCGCGAGGAATTGAGTTGTTCGCGAATTTCAGGGGCTGTTAGAAAACGATTTTTTTTGCTTACAACACATATGAACGTATCCTCTCCTTTTGACGTAGTTTTAGGCCTCACAGAACGATGACGGCTCTGATTGCACCCAGTATCGCTCTTTCTTTGTAACGTTCTCATGACAGCATTTTGAGAGACATTACATTTCGAAGCAAATTTTCGCGTTGAATAGCCTTCTCCATGTAGTGCTACAATGACTGCTCGTGTTTCTACACTAAGCACTGCTTTCCGACCCATTTTTCTACAAATAAAACAAGAAATATGTAGTTTTATTTAAATTTTAATAATTAGAAGATCATTTTTGTATAACGTCGACTTGTATGTAAGTTTTTGTAAAACAGTTATTTTTTGGAATACAAAAAATTGTTTTTCTTACCTTTTTGATAACAAAGATGACACCAACAATTAGAAATATAACTCTTGAAGCGAGTTTTGCAGCAATAAGATGTTACGCGTAATAGGCACTATACGCATTGACAGAATGCAGCAAGTCATAACACGTCCATGCTTGATCTACGCGTCTCCCACAGTCACTTTGTAAACAATAACAATCTCCAAAACTCAAACTAGTATCAGAACCCCCCCTTAAAAAAAAAAACACTAATAAGCCGTCTTGATTTTGTAAAATACCAAAATAATGTAAGTGAACCCAAACTTTTGACCGGTAGTGTATATATAATATTATTTAAGTATACATTCCGTGCATGCATTTTTTCTGGAAGTTTTCGCATAGATTCCTTGATGACAATTTAAAGCAATTACAGTTTTTTGGAAATGTGTCTGTAAAGCCTCATAAATTTTTGTTAACTCTCACTGTTATTTCAATGCTAAAAGAGTTAACATAGCCCTCACGTTAAGCAAAAAGAGCATTCGCACTCTCACAGGCGCCCTCACGGGTCACTTCACCTGCAACAAACACTTACATAAATTAGGCATAACTAACACCAGCACCTGCAGATTTTTCTGCGAAGATGAGGAGTCTATAGAACATCTCATTATCGAATGTCCGGGGTTGACGCATAGAAGGAAAAAGTTTTTAAACAAGTTCATGCTTATAGATGAAGACCTACAATCACTCCCTCAGAAGGAGCTGGTACAATTCATAAGCATACTTAACAGCCAATAGACAGCATAGGGCGCATGGTCGCAGTGCTAAAGGTCCATACCTTAACCCTTTACCACCATTAACCATTAACCATTATGTCATTAAAGAAGCGCCTAACCGTATTGCCATCATTACTGAGTAGTACCAGCCAGCTGAGTAGTACCGACAGCCTAAAAGCAAGTCGGATAGATTTTTAAATTATTTATGTGCTTAAACAATATTTTTTTCTTAGATTCCTAAATTTTTGTTGTTGCAATTGCAATATTGTCATACTTAATTGTCATTTTTTAACAAATAATTGGTCTCTTATGTTTCACTTTGACTAACTACTTATGCGTCAATTGTTCAACAAATGTAATTTCAGCAAACGTTAATGAAAAGTCATCCCTCCCTCATACATTTCTTAAAAATATTAAACACACCAAAAACCCAAAAATATTTAAATTTTGTATTACATGAAGGTAGCATTTTTAAAACATAAGAATTGTATTTAAAAAGTGTTAAGTTGGATGGTTTTAAAATTTTTTTCAAAACTCGCATAAACTGATTCTCTCTACTTTACTAACTTAAGTTTCTTGCCACTAACTATAACTTTTTTTTATTTTGTATTAAAATCTCGAGACCCCTAATTCCACTTAATTTACCCCATAAGGACGACTTACACTTTGAGAAGACCTCCTCCAAATAACTTCATGTACAAGACAGCAGCAGCGATCACATGCCCAAACTTATATGAAATGTCAATAATCTGTCAAATAAAACTAATTCCAAAAATGTTAAAAATATGTTTTTCAATTTAATTTCCATTTAAGCTTCTGCGCAATTAAAAGCAAAAATATATTGGTATATTTTTAACTATCCTTAGACAAGATGGTTAAAGACGATGATGTCAAAGCACAGCCAGCTTGTCGCATATTGAATTAAGTGAGTTCAAAATTGGACCAGAATCGAAGACTTGAGGTAGAAGATTATCTGAAGACAATCACCAGAGTGCTTAAAAGACACTATTTAATAAAAACATGCAGAATGGGTCCTTTTTGTGGCAGAGGTTACCACAACGATGGAGAGGGAAATGGAATCGTTATCTACTTATACTCTATAACTCTACAAAAGCATAATTCAGCATCTGTCAGTAAGATTTTTAGATTTTTTAGATTTTAATTAAGTACCCATTCTCCAAGAACAGTGAATGATTTAGTAAGCTCTGTTTCAAAGATTAGCTGTGTTATCACAATGACCTATAGTATGTAAATGTTTCGATCAGTAACAATTCGCTACTGTTTCCGTAACGAGCTTGACGAAATAATCAAGCGCTTTGACTGAGTAAATGTAAATCTTATTTGTGGTGGCATCAGTTAGTAATCGGTTGTTGTTGTTGTAGCAGCAATATACCTGTACGGGGAATGCTGCTGCAGTCACAGTCATTGGCAAGATATAAATCCGGGTCGTTCAGATAACGCAGAATCGTAGAACTGACTGTAGTGGGAACGAGCTAGTAGGTTCGCAGTATTTTGCACTGATTTCCCACTTCTTCCCTGCACGTATTTGAATATAACTCTAAAAGTTATGGGAATCCCATTATCAAACTTTGAGGAATTACTGAGCATACCCTCAGCGTCTAATGAAAAAAATAAGAATACAATCTTGATAATAACCGAATGTTTTTTACAGAAATATAAAATTGTTTTCGAAATATTAAAAAAAAAGATATTTTTTATACTTTTAGGACAAAGGTTTAAAAAAATCAAAAACATTAAATAATTGAAGATATTTCACATTAAAAAACTCTACTGAAAATAAACCAATTTTACGATAATATCCCAAATATTCGGCTTGGCTTGGAATCGATCATATGTAGCTTTGTTAGGGTTTTTCTTTTATGTATGTGAAAAAATAAAACATTAATCAATAATAACAATATTCATAAATCTGTCTGCAAGTATGCAAATTTATTGATGCATTGTTTATCAGTCCTAGATAACAACTCGCAGCTTTAATTAAGTCATATACTATATTGTGTTTTTACTAAGAATTCTCGAACAATTTTCTCATAAAAGGCCATTTCCCGGACTAAGAATTTTTATCGATATGCATTCGATAAAAATATCGATGCTACAAATATTTGGTGTAAAGATACAAATATCGAGTTCCTACCTGCATTCACTTGTCTTACATCGTCACATCCCTACCTGCGCGTACTTGCAGCATTGGTAGGAAGCTTTGTCTTAATATGCCACATTTCCACTTTAAAAACTCTGGGCAGTACTGCTGCTGCGTTTGCTTAGCTCATCTGATTAGTTGCGTTTTTGCCGTGCTTGTGTTGCGCATTCGCTCCCTTGGACGGTTAGGCAATAAAACTAAAAAGTGTTGCACAATTAGCTACAACAGCTGCTGCTACTATATGCACAATGCACATGCTGCAGCTATACCTTGCCTTGCGCTGCTCCACTCATATCGTAAAATTACATCTTTATTTTGTTGCGATGCTTGCTGTTCAAAGCAGCAGTAAATTAATGTAGTAGGTATGTATGTATGTATAGAGTGGTACGTACGAGTATGTTGTTGTTGTGCTGCTCGCTGCTATTAACATTGAGGGCATTACTCCTCTGAAATGAGGCTCATTTGTGGTACTTTGCAGTGAAAGTGGTAAAAAATGTGTGAACATTGCGCTTGGTGGCATGTGCAGTTGCAGCGTGTTGCAAGTAATTAAATGTACTGTGTTAAAAAGAAAATCTAGTGGAAATTGGGAAGCTATGGTTTCGAAGCCTAGCGGAGTGGCCCTTGAAATGCTTACTCCCTTTTATTACAGCTCTTCAGCTCTTTAAAGTAACTCAACCTTAAAAAAGTGGCAAAGAACGCACAGGGGATTTTTTGACAAATTTTGTTCATTACGGTGAATGATTTTGGAGAAGACTGTCTAGGCCCGAATTTCAATTTTTTTTCATTATGTTAAATAACGCGTTCGCATAGGGGTATCTTTGTGGAAAATTCTGAAAAACGTTCAAAATAAAAAATTGGCTTGGCATGCTTTTATTTTGGGTAGTTCTAATGAACGATAATATATTATATCATAGCATGTACGCAAAATTTCGGCCCTCCTTGAGAGTTGAAATCATCCCCCAACTACCTAAACCTTAAAAAAAAATTTTCAAGAACAAACCTAGAATATTGACCGAAAAAATTGCAAAAAATTGATATGTACGGTTTTCGGGTTGCTGAGTCCGAATTCGTTATGCATTTGTCCTTGCGGGGTCAAATTGGAGGTCAGTTAAAAGTCAAACACAGAATATTTACCGAAAAAATTGCAAAAAATTGATTTATACGTTTTTGCGGTTGCTAAGTCCGAATTCGATATCAGTTTGTCCTTGCGGGGTCAAATTGAAGGTCAAACATAGAAAATTCATCAGAAAAATTAAATACATTACTGATTTAGGTATACATTTTGGGGTTGCTGAGTCCGTATTCGATATCAGTTTATCCATGCGGGGTCAAATTGAAGGTCAGTTGAAGATCAAACATAGAACATTCATCGGAAAAATTAAAAAAATATCTGATTTACACGTTTTTGGGATTGCAGAGTCCGAGTTCGCTGTCTATTTGCTCTTGCGGGGTCAAACTGGTGTAATAATAGATCTACTGGAGCATGGTTTAGTTAGCAGTAGCGATGGCAATACCACTAGATGTTTTCTCCAAGACCCTGAAACAGCATCAGAAATCGCAGATGTCGATCAAACCTTAATTTTTAAATTTTCTATCATCCTTCAAACTCTTGCATGCAAGTTGATGTAGAAAAGTTTAAGAACTTCACAAGCCAAACGTAGACATCCCCCATTCAATTACATTACTGGTTTTACATGCCTGCCTCAGCACAAAAAATTCTGTACCATGGAGTTGCAGTAGTTGAACATTTCGGAGTAATTTTCACAGAAGAAGCGCAGGGGTCACGAAATAAAGATTTGAAAAAGTTTCGGGAATTTTGTAAATGCAGCAGAACACTGACCAATGTGGACATAGTAAACAAATTGTTGATTTTCTCCGATCCATATTTCGCTACTGTAAGACAAACGTTCCACACAAAAAAATATCGATGAATGAGGAAGCAATTAATTTACTAATATACATTTTTTATGTATGTATAACTTAATTTATAAATTGTATAAATATATTTATATGATATAAATTATATCTTTCACTTTAAATTACATTGTTATTTTTGTAAGGCAAAATAATTTTTAAATATTGTTTTGCTATTAATTGGGATACTACAAGTAAGGAAATTAGGTCCATAAACACATATTTTTATTCTGCAGCTCCGCCAGTGCACCTTAGTCCTAGTGAAGTTGAAGAATATATGGCTTTTTCTCTTCTTTATTTGTATTTTTTATAGCTGTAACACGCAACTTACCATACTTAAGAAATGTCAAAAAAAAAAAAAAAAATATTATATGGCAGATACGTGTGGTTTTTATTCAATTTCAACTCAAAGGCTTAAAAAAATATGGCATGGTTTAGTAATAAAAGATTTGCTCAGTAAGCAGCTTTCTCGTGCTCTTTAGATAAATCGACTCCTTTAGCAAGACACTGGTTTGCTATTTCTATAAGTTTTTAGTAAAAGTGGAGGAAACGTAAAATTTACAGGAGCCTTTCGTTTTCAAAAGAGTGTCAGTACGGTAAGAATAAATCCTGACAGGCCGCTTAAATCTGGATAACTAGAGAATTTTTTCGGCCAATGCGCACGAAAGATGGACATTTTGACAATCTAAGCTAGATGCCTTTCAAATATAGGTTGCGGAAGTACCTAAAAGGTGGCTTTAAAAATATGTAAGTTGCCAACAGGAGTTCATTAACAATATGTAATATGTATGTGATTAACAGCCCGAAAGTTTTCAACTCGCATTTTACAAAGAGGCAGCTCTTAACAAATAGCTTAAATAGGGAGAAGAGTTAGATAGTGTCCAGGAGGACGCGATGGAATACATTGCAGACATTGCTTTATAAGAAAACTGGAATTGGCGGAACATATTCCAATGAGCGTACTTTCATATAAGTGGATGAAGTATACAGAGGACGTGAATACCAGCGCTGACACTTTTTTTGTTGTTTTTGGTTTAAGTCCCTAAATTTTTCAATCAAAGAATTCGTTGGAAAGTCTAAGCACACGGCTGCGATGAATGTCAAGCTGCGTCTATTACCGATTGAGGCCAACAGCAAACAACTGACTTTACTTTACAGTAAACCTGCTCTGGGTATCGTGTTACAGTGACATAAAAGGTAACTGCAAAGCAGATGAACTAACTTGATTGAGTACCACATTACCGAGCCAACCAGATAAAACGAACAACCAACTTTAAAGCTGGTAATAGACAAACAAACAATCAAATCTCCGTGCAATGAACTTAGTCCCTGACCTGAGCAACAAGTAGGATGATGTGGCCAGAATGGAACATGAGCCGCACAAATCGACGGTTAAAACTAAACAGGAAGGGCGTGAGAAATCTTCTTAAGCATCTAACAGGGCATTGCCTTATAGGCAGACATGCAAGCAGACTCGGAGACTATAACAGTCTCTATAACGACTACTGCAGAAGCTGTAACGACATTAAAGAAGAAGAGACTATATAACACTTTCTATGCGGGTGCATGGCTCTGGGTTTAATATTCTAGGAAACAGTTTTTTGAATAACTTGGCAGAAGTAGCCAATTTAAAACTAACGAGAATTGTTAGATATTGCACATTAAAGCCACAGGTTGGTTCGATGAGGTCAGTGTAGAGCAAGGAGTGGGGCCAGCCCTTGTGGTATCACAATCGGCCTACAGCAGGCTCAGGTGAGTCAATTGGTAACCGCTATACCTACCCACCTAAACCAATAGACATCTGCTATTCACCGTTTATATTCTGGTCAAGCGTTTTACCAACCATTCAGAAAACGGCTCCTAGAGGTACCAAAGCTGACAATACGAATAGTCACCCTGGTGTTTTCCGGTATAACAAGTAAATTAATAACATAGTATTTTCTACATGCACGACATGCATAAATGTATAAGTATGTGTGTGTATATTTATATGCAAAAATACTGTGCACAGTAGACCAAGAGAAATCTAATCAACAGCGCAATAGAAACAACAAAAGCTGTGTTTTTATTGCGGCCTACAAAACTAGGCTAGTTTGAACAAAATTGTATTTTCCAAACGAAAAAAGCAAAATCAGCTGTTTGTTTTGGATGGTTGTGCTGCGTATATGGTGTTAAAATTAGGAAACTTCCGATACAAAGCCAAAAAATAAAAGAATAGTAATAAAATGTGTTTAGAGGCAACCATTTTGTGAAAATACACAATGCAAGCACAAACTTTGCACATGCACCGTGCAACAGCAAAAATTATCCTGGAAAAATTGTGAAATTATTAATATTATATAGAAAAGTTATATCACTGTTTTCTCACCAGTTCAATTTTTAAAGGACTTAAGAACTCCCTGTATGATATTTATATGGACATCAGGCGAAGGAGGATGTACTAAATAAATATAAAATATTTGATTTACTACTGTGGGCAAAAAGTAAGGTAAATTTGGTTGTGAAATGAAAAATCTTTATTTATTATTGTATATCAAATTCATCCACTTCAAAATAATCCCCCCTCAATGAAATGCACTTATGCCAACGATTTTTCCAATCCCCGACACATGCCAAATAGTCCATTTCCGGTATAGCCATCAGCACCTTCTTCGATTCAGCTTTTATCTCCTCAATCGACTCGAAACGCGTTCCCCGGAGTGGTCTTTTGAGTTTTGGGAATAGCCAGAAGTCACACGGAGCCAAATCAGGCGAATACGGTGGTTGCGGAACGATATGCGTGGAATTTTTGGCGAAATGGTCACGAAGAACGAGTGCAGTGTGAGACGGTGCATTATCGTGATGCAAAATCCAAGAGTTGTTGGCCCATAATTCTGGTCTTTTTAGACGAATTGCTTCAGGTAAACGACGCATGACGCTCAAACAATACTCCTTATTAACAGTTTGGCCAGGTGGAAGGACTTCATAGTGCACCCTCCACGAAAATCGAAAAAAACTGTCATCATGACCTTTATTTTTGAACGACTTTGAAGTGCTCTTTTCGGTCTGGCCCCGCCTTTAGCGCGATATTCGCTTGACTGGTCGGTTGTTTCAGTGTCGTAAGCATAAATCCAAGTCTCATCTCCCGTAATGATGCATTTGAGCTTGTCCTGATAGTCTGAAAGCATTGTTTCACACACATCAACGCGACGACTTTTTTCCAAGAAATTGAGAGTTTTCGGTACCAAACGAGATTTGACTTTTCGTAGGCCCAAATGGTCTTTCAAAATGGTCTTCACAGATCCTTCTGATATTCCGATCATATCAGTAAGGTCTTTAACAGTCAACCGACGATTTTTGAGCACTAACTCCTTCACTTTATTGACGTGTTGGTCATCTGTTGACGTCGATGGTCGTCCGGAGCGCTCCAAGTCATCAACACGTTCTCGGCCCTCTTTGAAGTCTTTGTACCACTTATGAACATTTTTCTGCGACATGGTCGAATCACCAAATGCCTTCTGCAACATGCTAAATGTTTCCGCAGCCGAAATTTCATTCCGCAAACAAAATTTGATGGCACTTCTCTGCTCAATCAAGTCAGACATTGTAAAAATCGAAAAATGCACTCTTGGTCGTTTGGTAAACACAAGCGTAAATATATTACTGATAATGGCATTCACATGAAAGTTGGCCCAGATATTATTAACAGTGCTGCCAACTCATGAAAAAATAACTAAAGCGAAATTTTAATCCCGCGAAGTTTGACAAATAAATTCACCTTACTTACTGCCCAATCTGCACTTTTCGCTAGGGCAAAGACTTTTTTTCAATTGTTTTCTATTTGCTTCTATAAATATTACACCTATCGCAAAACAATAAGAAATTTCTTTAGTAAAAAAAATTGTCAGAAAAAGTGATATCAAATATAACAAAATAAAAAAAACGTTAACAAAGAAATACAAATACGAAACATTTTATTGAACAACTTTACGGCAGCCGCCGCCGTAACCGAATGGGTACCGAAATGAAGGAAAAGCGTTTTTCTAATAGCGATCTCAAGAACGTGATGAATGTCAACATTGGGCATATACCGCAGTGTATTAGTCATGGTCTAAAGTATTTTAGATTGTACTCGTTGCAGCATACCTTAGTTTAATTTGGAAGCAGTGCTTCAAACCTCTATCCCATATTTGCAAATTAATGTAATTTTCATTTTATACATAGAGGACTGTACCTTTCAATGAAAATGTAGACTGAAGTCCGAGCAGCCCGTAGAAAGTTATTTTTAATTTCATTTTGCTTTTTTCTTATGTGTTCCTACCAGTTTGGAGTCAATTGATATATAGGACCTGCTTTGAAATTTTTATCTTTAAATATCTTCGAAATTTGCTAAGGAATTATTAAAAAAAAAATATATATATTGTATAAGGTATATTTATAACGCACGCAACGAATAAGAGCACCTCAACGTTTGGAGAAGTGTTGTTTATTTATTAATTTAAATATTTGTTTATAGAAATATAATTCATTTTATAATAAAAACCTTTTTAATCCTATTTTCAAACTTTGCATAAGATTTATGAAAATTCGATCAATGTTCGTCAAATTTTCAATTAGAACTAAACAAAAATTTGGGTATGCATATTTTCTAGCAAAGTTGGTGTAAATAAGACATGCGCAAGGCTAATTATCAAATACGGATTTGAAACTCAAGCAGATACAACTACAACAGGGGAGATAATACCCATCGTTGAAATGCAAACTCTGCGAAGAATATTTGGTTACACAAAGCGCGATCTTAAATAAAACGAGGAGATAAGAAAGATGTGTGATATTACAGACGTAGTAAAATGGAGCCGGAAGAGAAGAAGTTGGACCCAGCATGTAAAGAGAATAGGAGACGGCCAACCTCCAGGAAGACGACCAAAGCGTTGAGTAATGGACGTCTGGATCCCGATCCAAATGTTGCAATAATTATACTATTATTTTAAAAACCAATAACATAACGTGTGCTAATAAAGTAGCTAGACAAATTTTGACTAAAAATAAAAAACCATACTACTGTTCAAAATTGTTTAATTTTTTTTATTTATAAAACATATGATTGTTACACAAAAAAAGCATTACTTGTATAGTTCTAAAGGACCATGGTCTTCTATTTTCCGAAGCTTTGATTTGATACCTCCATTCATCTTTTGGACGACGTTCATGTCCACTTTCCTTGCACATAATTTGATCCTGTTCTTCAGCTGTTGATTTGATTTAGCTTCCCAGCCATCTTCGTACACTTTCTGGCAAAGTAGAGTCCAAAAATGTTCAATTGGTCTGCCCTTTGGGATGTTTGGTGGGTTAGCACATTTCGGAACAAATTTTATATTATTTTCTGACATCCACTCTAAGGTCTTTTTAGCATAATGACTACTTGCTAAGTCAGGCCAAAAGATGTAATTACCATCAGAATGCTCGGATTTGATAAATTTTTTAAGTTTTGTAAGGCATTTTTGAATGTAAATGTCACTTCTTATGGCAGGAGCTGTGGAATCTTGAAGATAAAGTTGAGAGAGTCCTTTGGAAGATATGGCAGCCCAAACTAAAACTTTCGGTTCAAATTTAGCTTTAGGAGCAAACTTAATATTATCAGGAGTATTCTCTATGTTGTTTGTATAAAATCCACAGTTTTGGTCTCCGTTATTCCAAGCAAACGTAAAATATTTCTCATCATCGAGAATCACCTCAACATCGCCAACAAAATAGCTACGGCGGAGCAATCTACATTTCTTTGGTATTTCTTCTAGTTGTTTATCACTATATTTTGGAACCGTTACCCTTTTGTGATAATTAATACCACTTTTCAACAAATTTTGACGTACAGTCTCTTTAGAAATACCAAACTTTCGACCTAACTTGCGGTTTGAAGCACCTTTTTTGTCAATAGCAGCTTTTTGCAGTTTTTTTAATTGTTTTGCGTTCAGAACTTTTGGGCGACCTGATTTTTTCACTCCTGAGGGAGCTATCCCTCTATCAAAACGTTTAAAAATTGAATAAATTGTTGAACGTGCAATATTTTCCAGAAGAAAGTGTTGCAAAACCTCTTTTTTTGAATGCTGTCCAAGCATGTCATAAATGCGTTGACGTAAATGGTCTTGGTTTGCGACCTTCATGATAAAAAATTAATTTAAATAATTTTTTAATTAAAGGCCATAAACTAATAAATAATTTAAGGATTAAATGAAAAAGATATTATTCACCACTCTTAGGTTCTAATAAAAAGGAATTTGTCCAGCTACTTTATTGGCACACGTTATCGTAATTTTTTTCGTTGAAAAAAGAGGACCAAAAAAGGTCATTTTTGCAGCACGGTGGTTTATGTAGCACGCGTATTATTGCATATTCATTTCATGTTAGGCTTACATGTGAAACTATAAGTGACCGATTTCATTACAGACCCAAAAATAATCGTAAAAACAGCGCTGCCATAAAATTTGGTCTCTAACAAGGGATAACACGCAAACTGGATTCACAAAAAAAAAAAAAATACTCGAAAAATGAGTAAAAACGCATGCAAACAAAGCTCGGAAAATGAAACAATTGCCGACAGCGACATAAAAAGTCACTCATACGACCCGACGGTTGGAGTATCGCTGTCATGTTCATACGTAAGTATAAATATATTTAGATATTTAGGTCCCATCGAACGCTCCACTTATGAGCAGTGAACGCGAACGCTCTGGCTTAGAGCATATGGTTCTGTAGACACGCGCATGCACATCTGCACTTGTTTTCTTTCGCCTTTGCAGCCGCATAATGTAATAAAACCGCGCCCTTAATTTTATAATAAAGCGTTTTTCAGTAAGAGCGCTTCAACTTTTCAACTTTTTTGAATAAAACACAAACGGTTTGACTTTTTTAACTAATTTTTATTTTATTATCGAGCTTGAACATATACATTTAAGTATGAAATTCAATTTCTTTTGCATGACCACCGCGTGCACGTTTTACGAAGTCCAATCGTTGAACCCAATTTTCGACCACTCTTTTGCATAAATCGGCCGAAATTCCAGCAATTTCGCGTTCAATATTGGCTCTGAGCTCACAAATCGTCGCCGGCTTGTTGCTGTAGGCCAATGACTTCACATAACCCCAAAGAAAATAGTCTAGACGCGTCAAATCACACGAGCGCGGCGGCCATTCGACCGATCCATTTCTGGAAATAATGCGCTCATCGAACTTACTCTTCAACAAATCAATTGTAGCGTGTGCTGTGTGGCTTGTGGCCCCGTCCTGTTGAAACCACATGTCGTCTAAGTCCATACCATTAAATTGCGGCCAAAAATAATCGTTTATCATGTCGCGGTATCGATTTCCATTCACAGTAACGTGGCGATCGTTCTCGTCAACGAAAAAATATGGGCCAATTACGCCGCCGGCATGTAAACCGCACCAAACAAGGATTTTTTCGGGATGCAACGGTGCCTCATGAATCACGTGTGGATTGCTTTCTGCCCAGTAACGCATATTTTGCTTGTCGATAAAGCCATTGAGCCGAAAGTGAGCTTCATCACTGAAGATGATTTTTTGGAATTATTTGGATTTAAAGTAGCAGCAACAGATCGATTATTTTCATAAAAAATTTGCACGATTTGCAATCGTTGGCCAAGTGTGTAGCGTTCCATGATGAAATGTATACTAATGAAGTTTACAAATGAGAAGCGAAAAATAAAAAATATTGCGTCGTTCGCCCTCCCTATCGGAAAAAAGTTGAAGCGCACCTATTGAAAAACGCCTTATATATATGTACTTACATAGGTGTCACAAAGACCCGCTTGAGAAACAGATGAACGTGCTCAGCAAATCTCCACTTATGGCCACAGCTGGAAGAACAAATAAGTTTAGCTCCCAATATGTACTATATGATGTTAGAATTTAGACAAACCTCACACGAAGAAATGACTGATGTGAAATTCGTTCATATAAACATTAATTCTAATCGTCAAGTACTTACTGGTTTAAATGTTTATTGACAATGAGTAAACGGTGAGTGGACAATTGCTTTTTGAAGAATATTAAAAAAAACCAAAGCAGGTTAAAAACAAAAAGAAAATTAATTGTGATAATAATTAATTAATATTGTGATAAAAAAGTAAGATAAGGCTGTGTGTAACTTTTAAATTATATAAAGGGACTTTCAAAGGTGATGCCTAAATGGCCAATGGTGAGTAATTCCTAGACGGTAACTTTACACAACAGAAAAACGTGATCAAATTATTGAAACTTTTTATGAAAATCGTCGATCCTTAACAACATCATGCCGCACAGTCCCGTGGCAGCCGGTTGTACGTTACCGGAATGACACGGGTTTTCCCTCAATAAACTAGTCCTGTCTAGTATACCATATCTCACCCGTAATCTATCGTCACAAGAGCAATCCCACGCAGGAAGTCTGCTCCAAATACTTCTCTTCAGCGCTAGTAACGAACCCAACTCTGAAACAAAAGTATTCTACTGTTGCGTCTACCACAAACTGCTGCACCCGCACTCCAGCTCAATTAGATGTAACAAGAATAACGGGTAGTGTCACCTTAAGACCTGCTCAGGCCTTAAGATACATAGGGAGTGGTCCTCACGGTATGTGGTCGCATGTTACTCCCGCCACTAAGCGACCCTGCCTCTACAGCTTTACTGTCGGATGTGCCGGCACTCAAGGGTTAGAAGCCCATCGATGCAACACAACTATCTCAATTCAGACCCACAGCACTCTTGCACCAACCCTAGTAAGGGGATAAACCAGCAGATCTTGGTCCTCCGCTCCGTGTGTCCGCCCAGAGTTCGTTGAAATCTGACACCGGTCAAGTGCAATTTTTGCAAAGGCTGGTGCCACTTTCGGAGGTGCTCTGGCCTGCGCACCACGCGACTACCTTGCCCCTGCGGCAAGGCCCTGTACCGGCAACCTCCCCCTATGGTGCGGCCACCTACCACTATCAGGCCACAACAATAACCGTGGAATGCACAGCAGGATGAACGTAGACAGCCCCAAATATCACTCAAACCCCGAGTTACAACAATACTCTGGAGAAACTTCAAGCTGCCCCAACTAAACTGGGATGGACTCACGAGCAAGATAGATGAGATAGTCGTCTTCATGAGCCAACATGGAAAAGCAGCGGTCTAAGAGACAAAACTGTACGCTAGCTCCTTCCTGATAACCAGGCATGCCTATAACGTGCACAGAAAGCATCGCGAGCGAGACAGCTGTGGTTTAATATAAATGCACCTCCTGTAACCTGCTGCCCGGCCAGATATCACCCTGAAATTGGTGCCCTCATCAGAGGTGAAAACCGATTGGTAATAGGTAACTTTAATGCGCATCACGATCTTTGGCATTCACGCCTATCAAACGATCGTAGGGGACAGCACTTGGTATAGCAGACAGCAACTCGCCATTCAGCACAGTGAACGACGACGCTCCCACCAGGGTAGCGGGCAATTACAGCAGCTCGCCTGACATAACAATTGCCAACACTGATCTGATAAATAGCATAACCTCGCTACCTATGCTATCGCTGGCATCAGACCACTTGCCTATTCTTATCTCGATTGAGAGATCTACCGACTTTGTTTCCGCGAATCACCGGTCACATTACATTAATAAAGCTAATTGGGCCGGCTTCGCGGAATTTTCCGAGGACACCTTGGACGCTCTCCCCATCTTCACCGATGTGCGCGTAGGCGAACGCGCATTCCGCGAAGTGTTCACAGCTACAGCGGCTCAATTTTCTTTTTTCATCCCAATTTCCCAGTTGAAGCAGCTATTCTAGCAAACGAGTATGACCAACTACATTAACTGCGTCGTGCCACCAGATGGCTGCATAAACTTCTGAGCAACAGTACGCCGCTTGTTTTCTCCTGTGATGAGGTCCAGGCAACCATCAACAAAATTAAATCATCAAAAGCCATTGGCTGATGCTGGGAATTCTGGTTCAATTAGAAGTAGAGTACCCCACAAGGGTTTTCAATATGTCTATGGCCACTTTCGTGATTCCTGACAAGAGGAAATCAGAAAGAATAATCCCACTTCTAAAACCTGGGAAACCCGTCAATCAAGGGATAAAACCTGGGAAACCCGATAACTCTCCTTTCCCCAGCAGTCAAGACTCTTGTTGCCCTCCTAATCTCACTTTACACGAAACTTCTGACCCCAGCCTCACATTAGCATGGCTTCCGAAGAGTGCTCAGTGCCACCGCAGCAATCACCGCCATAAGCCCTCAGATCGACTGGGCTTAACCAAAACCACCACAGCCACTCCACGCTACTAGATGATATTTTACAGTGGACACTCCCACCAGAACTAAAGATGGGATCTGCGAACTATCTAAGTGGTCGACACTCATCGGGTGGTGTCCTTACACTCTTGCTTTCCAACTTCTTCATATCGAAGTTCCCTTAGCTACCAAAAAGAGTTTCTCTGGTCTCTGGCAGTGTACGAGGCTTCAGATATGTCAAAACACTGGCATTCGGACAGCGACGGGGTGCTTCCTGATGTCCACACTACAACACCTACACAACGAGGCATAAATGCTTCCTGTGAAGGAGCAGTTAATTTCTGATAGGATTCTATACACCTGCTTGAACCTGTTGAAATTGATTTTAAGTTGGCCTCCAAAACTCGCTCTGATTTATTTTTATCTCTACAATCGAGTCGAAACTAAGTCTCTAGAGCGGCCTGTCCAGCTAAAAGGATATCCAAAAATAACTTCGTGCTAATTTAGGCAAAGACGACAGTTGAGGATTGGTATATAATATTTTAATTTTTCAGCATAATGCTCTAAAAGAAGCAAAGACACCAAACGTGAATTCACGTTTGAACCTATTTTAGAAGATCTTTGTTCATAATCATCAAAACTTTATTGATGCTCATCACATTAATAATCAAGGATGCCTCAATTTTACGGTACATGACCTGACGATCGTGATCCACCATTTCGCGCATTGCGTCGATAATATATCGATATATTTTATATATCGATATATATATATCTTAGCACAACAATTAATTTTGCAAAACCGTACCGGAGTTCGTCGGCGGGTCGGTGAATGAACAGCGATTACCAGAAAATTTATTGTACTAGTTTTTTACGGTGCTAAAAACTGGTGTTTGCTTAGTGTATAATGATTTCAGTTCATCGATGCATTTTTGTCTTGTTAATCTACATCGAAAGTTGAGAAAAATTTTCCCACAAAAATGCTAGCGGTTTAATTCCATTTTTTTGGTGAGATGATTTTGAAAGTCACTATGAACATCACTAAAACGGCTCATACACGAAAACGTTCTCTGGGTGTTTCTGGTAAAATATGTCAAACTTTCGAAGGAAACATCAGATTATGCCTGATTTATGATTCATGATGATGCACTAGAAGTGTCCAAGACCAGATATATAAAAAGCATCCCATGTATAAGTGATCCTATCTGAAAGTCGTCCTAGATACTTAAAGACTATTATGTAGGTAGTTTCAGATTAATACATATTAATAATTATAAAGAAATACTTTTTCGTTTTTTCGCCATTTTTTTAATGTTAATTCAAGGGTCTAATTTTTTTCTGTTTTTAAATCGGGGGTATATTAAGTAATGAGATCATCAGTAAAAGTTGAGCCAATCCCTAATAGTTAAAAACGGCTGCGTATTTCACGCCAGTACCAGTTAAATATTTTTTTTTAAGTTAAAAATATTTTTATATTAATTGCTGTTAGACATATTAAATTATTTACTATATTGTAAATTATTTTAAAACTAGTGGGCCATTGCATCTATCAAAAAAATATATATTAATATTTAAATCATACTTAAATTAAAAGAGGAATGCGCAGGCGGATTGTGAGCTCAACTATTGGATAATAAAATTTATATTTTATTTATTAAGTGCGCAACTAATTTTCCGCTATTTGTCAATAGATGCCGCCAGCAGTGTGTGCTAGTCGATTCTAACATAACCTAAACGTCATAAACCAAGCTTAGACATATGGTAAACAAACTGATTCGACACATTAGAGATTTTGTTTTGGTATCATATACTTTTGGTTTTGTGAAAATGTCTGATTTAATGCCGAATAATTGTCATTTGCGGAAAGAGTTGATTTCCCTCTTTCATTCGAAAGAACGAGCACATCGAGAGTTACAAAACGTTTATGGAGATCAGCTGTTTTAAGTGAAAAAACGTGCCGAGTTTGGTTCCGTCGCTTCAAAGACGGTGATTTTAGTACTGACGACCGTCTGCGTGAAGCAAGGCCAAAAACCTTCGAAGATGCTAAATTAGAGGCATTGCTCAATAAGGATCTATGTCAAACGCAAAAAGAGCTTGTGTCAGTATTAGGAGTTACCCGCAAATCCATTTCCAAGCGATTGTATGCCTTGGGAATGATCCTAATGCTTGTTCACAGGCGCTGCCCGGTTACGTTGTATGTGTAGGTAACGACATATTAAGTAAACACCAGGAATTTTACCTTTTTTTCTAAATATTTTTATTTATATTTGAAGTATATAATTATTTTTCAAGAAAAAGTTTGCGTCATGGGTGCCAGTTTAACTTGACGTATTCAGCAGGAATTTTTGAACAGTTCCGCCACTGACATTCTATTTATGCTTATCCACATGTCTCTTTTCCTCGTTTATCCCTATTTGTTATTTTTATTTTTAGTGATTTACGCTTTTGTTGCAACAAACAGGCTGCTATATCCGATACCAAATTTTTTATGACAGCTACAAAAACGAACAACAAATATATGGGCACAAATATAATAAAACACCAACTGCCAGCTGCGTTGCAGGGTTACTGTTGATGACAACGCCGATGACATTTTCGACATCGAATCCTGTAAAAACACAACTAAGCAAATATGTGCAAACACATTACTGTGTGAATATTTGTGTACAATGGAGGGTAAAAAAGTTGAACATACATATGCACAAGTGATGTAAGGCGCGTTACTGGTTGTTGGCAACGCAAAGCCAGCGGGAATGAGTAAAATGTTAACGTCATAACTTTTGCTTGTTGTTAATTTGGAATTTAGATTTAGTTGCGAATTTGTGTCACAACAACAGCTACAGCGACGATAGCATAGGCAGTGAGCCGATGAAAATAGCTGCTGTAAAAACAAACGCAATGTCAACAATATGCCAACGTTATTCGAGCAACATCACGTGCATGTCCCTGCATACCTCCCTTGATTGTTGCACAACAAAACTTGCTTCTATTTACATACGAGTACGTATCTGTGCACGTTGTTCTCCCTTCGCCAAACCACTTGTGTTATATATTTATGCAGATTTGATGAAAAATACTCGTCGTATCTCATGTTTGCATCGTAAAAAGTTTTATGTTCCCTTTTAAGCCCAACGTTGCATAGTTAAGTAGAGAATAGACAGTGTGATCGGACGGGGCGTATGCGCAACTAAAGTACTTGAACTTTGCGTGTGCTGGCAGTGAGTTGTGAAAAGGGCTCACAACTTAAAATTGATGTGCCTTAGCTGGTTATATATTGTGGAAAGAAGTGCTAGTGCTTTTAGCTATAACAACTCACCGAGAGTTTCACTTGGCTGCCAACTGGTTTACAGTATCATCACTATACGCCAGTTTATTTAATTACTTTCGGTTTTTTTAACCTCACACGCACATAACCTGAACTCACAGCATGAGCAACTAACAATGCTCTAGTTTTCCATTTATACACCCCTTTTCTTGTATGCCTTTAGTTATAACCTTAATTGGGGAATAAGTGTTCTCATGCCCTGGGAGGCTAATAAAGTTTTCAAAATAGTAAAAAAATGTATGCGAGCATAAACGTAAATGCAATATTTACAAATGCTTATATGTAAGCACCTGGGCACTCAGCAGTATATTCAACAAATAGCTGCCCTTCAGCATGACCTAAATATGTTTCATAATTTGGAGATTCTTGACATTTCTGACAAATTTTTAATTGCATCACTTAAATATTATATGAAACCGCGCACTGTAGAGTTTCAACCGAATTTATAGGTTATCTTTAATGGGCATTCATATTTTATTGTACACAATACGTTTTTCAATAGGGAAATAAAAATTCTATATTTAAATAGAAATGAAATTTAATTAAATACATTTTTTCTACAATAGTACACCTTTAACAATATCTGAACGTAATTCTAGGTTTACATTTTTGTTATGTGTAGTATTTGAAAATCATTAAAAATTACTAGCACAGATCCGGGTCAGCGGTCACAGTTCTAAACTTCTGCTACTGATGTGAACTAATTTTCACAATTCTACCGACTGTCAAATATTGTATTAGGCGGTTTGTGTTTTTAGTATTCCGGCTTATAAATCTACTGAAAATGTTTGTATTTTTAATTTTTATTTTAAAGCTGTAAGTTTTATATAAAGTTCTGCCTCATTCCATACCAAAGAAGATGAAGCTTCAAACTTTAGAAAATTTGGGTTTTAAATAACTTTTTTATTAAATAAAACAAATTATTTTGAGTGATGGGAATCTTTATTTTGAACTTCACGCGCTCCATTGTTTCACAAACGACGCTATTTGTAAAAATTGTACGTCTTCCCATAGGGTGATTAATTTTGCACCACCAGGATTTATAAAGATTCGACTATCACTTTTGAAAATTTGATTTATTTTAAATTTGGTTACGCAGTTTTATAGAGGCTTAAGTTTTAGTATAATAAAGTATTATTAATATATATTAATAAGTCACCGAGAGCTTTAGTAATCATCATTCTTCGTTCTCTTAGCAATATTTCGCTGTATACCCAGGTTTTCGTGGCCAGTACCCTCGGCAGCAAATATTCTTCCACGATCTACGTCATTGCAATTTAATACTGAAGAGTAGTATACTCGTATAAGAATAATGAACTCCTTCATTTCTTTGACAACTGCATCTATTAGTTTTAGTCTTAAACTAAGTTACCTACTGAGTTTTTGGATTGAAAGCCGCATCACACATTCTCTCTTTTATAGGTCAATAAACATACACTCTTTTCTATTCCTTGTAAATCCAATTTTTGCCTTTGCATAATTCAGGTGTCTTGTTTGACGTTTCTTAATGCAGCTTTTAGTGGTGGATTGTCACTTAGGGACTGATTCATGACTTGCGGCAAATAGTTCTTGATCCTCATTTGAAACGTCGTTTTCTTCTAAGAGTTCAGTTTCTCAATCATCGTCATGATCGCTGAACTCATGCTAGCTTTTCAGCCACTGTAGAGTCTGCTTGTCGCGGCTTTTAAAAGTTTCAGACTATGCTCTAGAGAAAATCAAACTAACAAGAAATAAAACAAAGCGAAACCATTCCACTTTCATATTGTTTAGGAGACACCACGAAGATATAACAAATATATTGAAATTGTTCTTTCTCAGACACATACCTTAACACTAATGTGGTTGAAGGGATCCCGCTACGCTTGCAGATTATTGTTGAAGCCGTATGAGAGATGCCGCTGAAAACCAATATAAAGGGAAACTTTTTCGCATAAAAGTCCAAGTGAGGTCTTTGGTTTGTTCGACAATTGTGAGTTTATACTTGACTTTTTCTCAGGAAATTTAGATGTAATAGAAAATTTTTAATTACATATTTTGATTTTATCAATATCAGGAAATATTAGCCACAAAGTGTGACCTCAACTAAAATGAAAATTTGGGAATTCTCTCAATAATATATTACTTTTATAATCGTCCCTCCAGAATGAATTCGAGTCAACAGTTGAAGCACTGAAATTGCATCCCGTAGAAATGAATTGAACCATTCGATTCCAAGCGGTTCAAAGGAGTTGGAAATCTCTCGGTCTATATTGTACCGATACCCATATTTCTGTACGTTATGACCTTTTTTGGAAACCTTTTTCCTCGAGAAATTTTGAGGTCCTTTAAATAAATCGTGATCTTTTTTCAAGTGTGACAAAAAGCTGAAATTACAAACAACGCTGATTCTTTTAGGGAAGACCCTACATATCTTAGATTAATGAAGACAAGGAGATGAAATTGGGTTGATGATACAAGTAGCAAAGCACAAAATATACAGGGTGCGCATGCTATTTGAGAGCAACTTGATAGTAAAACTAATTAGCTTTTATCTTGAAGCAAATTTAATGAAGCTTCACGAAATTTTTACACTACATTAACTTATTATATAAGTATATCAATACAGTCATTCAATAAAATGCCCATTGGTTGCAACAATCTCCTCGATCCGGGTCAGGGAAAGACTATATGCTAGAATCAAGTACTACTTATTCGTATTGGCCATAACAGCATTGCTGCCTTCAGAGAATAGACGTTGTTATGAGGATGCTTATTGCTTTCACGCTTAACTTCGCCCGATGCATAGTAATCCTCGGGATTAAGGTCTGGAGTGTTAAGCAGTCATAAGTTCAGTGTTATGTGCTCATGAAAATTTTAAGCCATCCAGTCTTCTGTCGGCATCGCTTTGTGGGAAGGAATAAAGTCTTGCAGAAAGATGTGTGGACTTTCACAGCGTACACTATCGATCCAGGATTTCACTACTGTCTTCGGAATCTGGATATATAGAGCAGAACTCACTCAAAATCCTTGTTTGCACTATAACACGAACTATTATAGGACTAGAACATAGCCATTTGTCATTTCTGCTCCTGGACTTTTGGTCTTTCGCAACATTTTTTTTGTTCAAAAAAAAAGACCATAACACTTCAAAACTTCGGGGTGTTTAATTTTTTATAGAAGGTATTTTGATCGCATAACTCACAGTCCTGGTTGTGGCCCCGCCATGTGCGAACAACATAGGGTTTATTTTAGAGATTTAAGACCCTCAGAAACATTAAGTTCTCTCGCAAAGGGAGGGTGTGTGATGAGGATTTAATCTAGTATGCCCTGTTAGGGTTCCTGGAATGATGCTAACATAATATCTTTCCTGTCTTGAGCAGCTTTAGATTCAAAAGATTTTTTTGAAATTATTAATATCAAAAAACAAAAAAAAAAAAAACAAAAAAACACGAGGAAGATCTGATTTCATATCTGCTAATTTTCAAACCAAATTATCCCTACTGTTCCAATTTCTAGCTGTAGCTTACATAAGCGCCCAAAGTAAATATCGCAGTGAGTTGAGTCATCAACATACCTTACCTCGTAAGCGCTGGAGCTTTATTTGCTGCACTATGTCTATGACTTCGTTCCATCGTCTGCGATACTCGCCGTTGTTATGTTGTGAAAAGGTCCTCAGAATATGTATCTCAAACACTCCAAAGGACGCCTCGTCGGGTACTGTCACCATCCACGCTTCTGCGCCATACAAGGACGGGCATGATGAGAGCCTTGTAGAGTGTCAGTTTTCTTCGCCGAGAGAGGACTTTACTACTTAATTGCCTACTTAGTTCAAAGAAGCATTTATTGGCAAGAGAGATTCTCTGTAGTATTTCAAGGCTGACATTGTTATCGGTGTTATTGCTGGTTGCTAAATAAACGAAGTCTCGTACAACCTCAAAATCACAACTGTCAACACTGACACTGTGACGATACGTGAGTGCGCCGAGTGCTTGTTTGATGACGCGAGGTACTTCGTTTTGTCCTCGTTTACCGCGAGATCCACTCGCTAGTTGGGTATTAGAAATATTAGGCGGAGATCCGGATTTGGTCGAAAAATCATCTTTTATCATAGGACTCATATTTTTGTCTCGGCGGCTGTGTCAAGAAGCGGATTGTTGGAGGGAATTCAATTCACAAGTATTTGATCAGGCACCAATTCATTCACAAAAGTTTACTGCTTTGTGCAGTTTATTGCATGTGATATCATTAACTCATTCTCTAAAAATGAGAATGGAGACATCTTAACCGTCAATGGACCCCGATATAGAGTGATCTTATCCGACTTGCTGTGGCTAGAGCTCAATAACATTTATATAACCGAGCTGTGCTTCCAACAAGATGATACCATATTCTAAAGAAGCTACTCGAAGTTGTGAAGAAGCAATTTTATGACTGGGTCATTTCTGGGCAAGTGTTCACCGGTTCTGCGTCGCAATAATGTGACATGACAGCCCTCAGCTAATTTCCTTAAGATCTACGCTAATAAGTCAAGTATTGGACGAGCTCGGGGTCAACAATCAAGATGCTATTGCCGGATTAATGCCGCATATTGTACCAACTGCTTAAAGCACTCAAAGTGAAGTAACAGGAGCCATTTGAATGATTTTCCAATATTATATGTATGTATATTCTTAATAAACTGAATGTAGCTTCAAAGTAAAGCCAAAGTCTATTTATTATATGACTTCGTTGTTTAAATTGATGTACAATTAGATCTTTTTTGTAATCGTTTTTATTTGGTCTCTGTATAGTCCACTAAACGTTTTTCTTGGTTTGACAAGTTTTGACTTATTAATACGTAGGTGCTACATTTTTGTCATGCACTGCATATACATACATACGTTTGAAAAAAAAACCGATTATGGGTACCTCGGGCCAACTGTTTTTTACTTAATCCATCCAACTTTCTTAACTATTTCAATTCCATTACTTCGGGCTGGATCTCATGAACAAGGCCGTAAAATATGCGCTCTCCAATTTTTTAGTTCGTGGTACTGCGTTTCTGTTATCCTGCCATTTCCTACATTTCTATCCTCTCTTATGTTTGCTCCTGTGTCCTTTATTTTTTTTTTTTTTTGTTTTGTTTTAAGAGTTTCAAGTCATATGAATGATGTATTCATTCAGTTGGATAAACTACAGATTGAACGTCAAAAATAATAATACAATAGAACATTGTAAAATTGGTGGGGTATGCGCGTAAATATGTGTGCATGCATATTTATGTATGTATCAACCAAAAAAAAAAAACAGGATAACAGTGACGATGAGCATAACCAGAAATTTTACTTTGACTTTTTTAGGACCCCTACAGCCAGAGTGTGGCAAACCGAAGCTGATGCTGGTGTGGCGAGGTAATAAAATCAGGCGAGTCGCATAAATATTTATGAGAGCATATAATTTTGATTCAAGGATTAATCGAAATTTTTACATACTCACATTGTATGATTTGCATACCCAAATGTAAATATACGAATATAAACGACAACACTTTTCCTATATTGAGCATTGAACTGCTTCAGAGGCAGGCGCTGTGAAAGCTGCTGAGTTTTTCTGTGAAGCGCAAGAGAAGTGAAAATACACCTAAAACAGCTATAGGGAAAAAATGGATTTTATGCAAATTCTCACTGTTTTTATGGAATACGTAGTAAATCGAAAAACGATGGTAATAACAGGAAGAGATTTTGCGCTGCGGAAAGTGCCACAAAGCAGAGAAAAACAAAATAACTGCCGCTAAACGGCAACTCCTCCCCAATTCGTTTGCGCTGCAGTGAAGTAGAAATTTATGTATGAATTGAGCTGCATCATTTTATGAATCTCTAGCACAGCAACGAGTCAATAATAAATCTCACCCGTTTGGTTCACGCTGAGCGGCCAAGTTATTGATTGTCATATAGGCGGCCAGGCATCATAAACTTCCATGTTTTATGCAATAAATGATTGTTAAAGAAACATTAAAGTTAACGAGTTGAGCTTTGATCGTTTTATAAATAAATATTATTTTTAACTAGCGGGCAATTAAATAAAGGAAACGGAAAAATATTCATTGCCGTGTAGATCTCTGAGGTTTATGGGGCGTAAATATTAAAGAAACGGCATAAAGTTAAAAAATATATGGGCTATAGAGTTTTTAATATATAAATATATTTTTATTTTTGGTTCGGAAGTTGATTTCAAAAAAGTTGAGAAACGCTGGATATTTCTTAAATGGCTCTGGAAGTAAGCGCAGGCATTCAACTTAATTGCGGAATTAAGAAAATTAGAAAACTAAGGCAATAAGGCTTTAATTTTCTCATTTTAACAGGTTAATTAAAAAGTTTTGAAATTTTGTACCTAAATTGTGTCAGATGCTCCATTTAAGCCGGTGAAATATGTTCAATGACAAAACGAAAGGTCCTGAAATTTTTTATTATATTTAATTTTAATTAACTTGAAATATGTATATTTAATTGATACATTTTTTAATACTCATTTTGTAAAAATTTATCATGAATATCCTTAAATCCAAAAAAATTCTTTTCTTAACCTGATGATATTTATTTACATACATGGCCAACCGAAAAATGAAGGCATCTACGAAGAGATGGCCAGTTATCTCTCTAAGCTAGGGAGGCGCAAATAAAATTCCATTCGAAACATTTTAAGCGACTAAATGTCAATTCAACAAGCTTAATCAAGTATTTCTGAATAACTCAATTTGGAATTTGATTCTCTCAATTAAAGATCATATCTTCAGATATTAGAAGTTTTTTATCAACAATTTTTTTAATTGCTCCGATTTTGTACTGCGAAAGCGCTCATGAAATCGAAAAACTTGCTAGAGAAACCAAAATCGAGCGCGTAATGTGAAAGTGCAAGTAAAATTTCTGTTAGCAGAAACTTACAGCTGTCGAAAAGAAAGCTTTTAAAAATTTTCTATTACTCTTTTTGCTTAGGGATCGCAGTTGGAGGGATACATTAATACTTTTTCTGATAGTCAAGCTGTGATCAAGACCCTGTCGTAACACTTTTTAAGACATATTTCTTCAGTTTTTTACGACGCTGCCCAGGTATTTTTTGTGAGAAGTATTGAAAAATCGGCAGGCAATGGCAAACCTCCGAGTGTATTTCTGCCATGAAAAAGCTCCTCATAAAAATATCTGCTGTTCGGAGTCGGCTTGAAACTGTAGGTCCCTCCATTTGTGGAACAACATCAAAACGCACACCACAAATAGGAGGAAAAGCTCGGCCAAACACCCAAAAAGGGTGTACGCGCCACTTATATATATATATATATTGAAAAATTATATTTCATTGAACACGGCGCCAAATAAAATTTGATCATATGCGCAAATATGCGCAAATATGGTGATTTTATGAATTATGTACAATAGGGCATACATTTTTAATACGTTTGTATTCATGAATTTTTATTAAAATTGTATTTTATTTTTTAAGGTTTTTTTTCATATACAAAAATGTCGAGCAATGTACCTATGTTGTGTGAGAATTTTTTTCCCCTAATAACGAGATGAATCGTATATTAATTTCGAAAGCTTGATCCCCCCAGCCTAATATAAAATATTTATTTTTGATTGTAACATTTTGCATGTCCAACTTTTAATCCTAAATGTTATAATAAAAATAACAACTACTTATACTACCGAAGCTCGCTGCGCTACCGACGCCCGCCGCACTACAGAAGCTCGCTGCGCTGCCATACTGCTTGCGTTAGGTAAGAACGCAAGACTCCGATTAATTGCTGACCGCAAGTTTTTCTTGTGACTCTTGGCTAGTGGCTGTTTGTAAGACGATCCTGTTTGTAAGACGATCGTGCGCAATATTTTGTGTGACTTTAGTTAATGGCTACTTGAAAGACGATCACGCTGACTTAGGCCACGCGCAACACTTTGGTGAGAGTTTAGTTGTGCGATATTCCCACGTAGTTACAAAGTCTGGCTAAGCATTCTATGTTAACTTATATAAGTATACACATATCTCTACAATGTAGACCTCCTTCATACTTAAACGGAGAATGTTGAGCGCACGGTTTAGATTTTTAGAGCAAATTTTAATCATAACTATCAAATAATACAGCTCTCAGGAGATTGCCGTTGTCTGCCGGGTGACGACCGCAGTTAAGCAAAATTTGTTTTTATAAATTTGCTGTTTCATGCACGGAGATTCGAACCAGCGCACTACTGAATGATAGTCACGCTCCAACCCATTCGGCCATTCAAATTTAATTTAAAGAAATGCTTGAAAAATCTTGCCGCCACATTCAACAGATTTTAAATTTTTCCTTACTAATTTGCATGTCTGTTTATGTACTATAACTGTCTAGTACACATTTGTCAAAAAAATCCAAAAATATTATTTATTATTTTGCGAAACAACCCGTGCCAAAAAATGTGAAGCTTTTTGTTGGAATTTTCCGCCTTTAATATTCTCGAATATTTTCATGGGACTTATTCCAAAACGTTGTGATAAAGACTATAATGGACCGTTTTTACTGTCAAATGATAACAAATAGATTAATTGTAGGCAACCAGTTTTCATTTCAAAGTATCCATAGATTAAATGTTCACTGTGGCTACCCAATGTGTAAGTATAAGAATTTCGACAAAAAAATAACATCTTTCATATTTTTGGCTCAGATTCATATGAAAAACAAATATGTTTTGTAATTTTTCTGGCATTCTTCTTTCATTTGATACCCATATGCGCCCATAGTTATGAAAGTGGTTTAAGTCAAAATTTCAAAAAAATTAGTTTATCTCTTATTTAACATTCACATAATCTTAGACTATATATTTAATGCAATTTTCAGGATATCGTCAAAAATGAATCTTTAGAAGGTGGATGTAATTTCAACGTTACACGGAACTCACTTAGTGTTAATTATGTTCAAAAACTTGAAGAAATTAGACATAACTTGAAAATAGCGCGTAACCCTCGCTGTGTTTCTGAACTACATGGAAAAATAAATGATAACGAAAACGCCAACAGATGAAATTAAGATGAAAGCTGTCGAGAACATATTTTAAGTTTTCCAGCATATGAGAGCCACTGCACCAGAGCTCATCACACTCCTGGTCGAGAATATTTGAGCCCTGACCTAGACAATCGTAAAATGTATAGTCTATATAAAGAGAAATGTGAGGAAAGAACCAATCCTTAGTTAAGTAATGGATCTACAGGAAAATATTTAATACTTAATTTAACTTAAATTTTCGTGCCAAAAATGCGATTTGCTGAATGGAAAAATTCAAGCATGCAATAATGAGGAAGAGAAATTAGATCTTGGACAAAGTCATAATGTAGATTTACAAAATGCCGAAAGAGCTAGAAACTGTCTTTAATAAAAAGGAGAAAAAAAGAAAGAAAAGATTAAAATTTGTCGCACTGTGTTATCGCTGTAGTACGATTTTTCCCAAACGTATTTCTTTCGTGCTTGTGCGCAGTGCAGTGAAAAGTCACACTACTGAGTAAACATTCTAATAAACGAACTGGTAATTTATGGCAGAAATTATGCTAGTTCCTAAATAATCTGAATTACACCAGTTGAAAAATTACCAATTCCAGGTGCTCAGATGAGAGAAATAAAGCAAAATATCTTTTCATTACTATAAATATGAGTGCTTCAAGCGTTGCAGGATAAGGTGAATATAAATATTGATGGTCTTTTTTTTTATTTTTGTGCATAATAAGTTAGTTCGTTAACTGAGTAGCCCATTATGATGGAGTCCAGTGTGATGTTAATGCAAAGACTTACAACTGATATTTTCGTATTTCACTTGCCGGCTTGACAAAAATTAACAGCATTAGCACTGATAGTAATGTTAGCATTGAAATCTCTTGCCAACAAGTGTAACTTTGTAAGTAGGCAAGTGAGCAGTAAAGTCCTCTCTCGACGAACAAAACTAACACTCTACAAGGCTCGCATCATGCCCGTTCTAACGTATGGCGCAGAAGCTTGGACGATGACAGTCGCTTGGAGTGTTTGATAGAAAGATTCTGCGCAAGATTTTTGGACCTTTGCACGTTGGCAACGGCGAGAATCGCAGGCGATGAAACGATGAGCTGTATGAGCTTTACGACGACATAGACATAGCGCAGCGAATAAAGATCCAGCGGCTACGTTGGCTGGGTCATGTCGTCCGAATGGATACAAACGCGCCGGCTCTGAAGTATTCGATGCGGTGGTGGTAGCAGAGGACGAGGAAGGCCTCCTTTGCGTTGGAAAGATCAGATGGAGAAGGACTTGAATTCACTTGGTGTGTCCAATTAGCGCCGTTTAGCACAAGAAAGGAACGGCTTTGTTAAACTCGATCAAAATCAGGTAACCGGTTATTGCGCTAATCAGGAAGAAGAAAACGAATCTTAAAAAAAAATAGAAGGTAAACAATTTCCGTTACAAAGCAAACTGTAATTAAATTAGTTCCAAACTGATTAGTTTGGCTACAGGCTACCTGCATGGATTTATCTCCATGTTATGTTGTTTTAATAATATGTCACTTGTATTTAGAAAAGTTCATAGAATATTACGCCAAGCACATTGTGTATATATTCATGTGCAACTACATTTATGTTCGCAGCCAAGCAATTGAGGTCCATGTCAGTGACACGCAATTTCGAGGTCATCGTGAAGTTACAATTAATTACTAAAATTAATTATCAGCTCCAGTTTTTCTCCTGTGACCCAACACTCGTATGAAAAATTGTTAACACCACAAATGAGGGCATACACAATGTGTGTGCATGTAACGGGTGTTTCCTAAATGTGTACAATTTTCGTATGGTATCTCTGTTACGCCAGTAATTTAAGAAATTAAATGTTTTTGATACTTCCATTTAATGCGTTTAAAAATTATTGAATTTTTTTAATTCGTTAAACATGAAAATCAACTGGACGTGCAACTGCCTCTTCACCTATAAATCACATTAAGTTCTACACCTTTACGACTCAGTGGCTTTATGGACAAGGAAAATGTAAATAAGCATTTAGATTGCGAATTATTCTTGCTAGACTCGAAAGTCCCCATTACATCCAGAAAAAGTCGTTGTTTGACGTAGCTCGCCAGGAGAACCGAACATTTTCAGTGGTACATAATTAAAATATGATATTAAGCTATAAGCAAATAGCTTATAAGTTTTATGTTGTTAGCTCATTTTATATAAATAAATAAATAAATGATTAAAAAGTAATGGCTTTAAACAAATCATTAACAAAAAAAAGTACCTAAATTTCGGTCACACTGCTTTCAGCTCTAAGCTTTCATACATTATGTTTGTAAAAATAACAAAACTGCTTTTTACATATTTATATGTACGCGTGGTAATATTTAATAATCATTGTTGAATAATTGTACATTGTAATGTAAAACCCGTCGGCCATGGTCGGTATCAAAACAGGAAGCTCTCATCCGAGTCATTGTGGTTCTGTTCAGTGGGGATTTTTATTTGACGTAGCGACCCCAAATCGAGTGCGTTACCAGAGATCCTGGCCAGTTTCACCTCTTCAGATTAGCTGTCTCCTAAACAGCTGTTCGAAAGACACCCAGAAGGTCCTTGGGTGAAGCCCGGAAGTTTTAAGTTGCTTAAACTGTATGCAGAAGGGTTATTCTAGCCATTCTTAATGGAATGGTGACCAGAAACTTTCCCCACTTGCATGAACTTCTACACGCGAAACCATCCTCTGGAGGGTGGTACCAGAGAAAAACCGCCACTACGTTGGAAGGGAAAAGTGAGAAAATACTTGAAGATGGTTTGTATGTGAAAAAAATTACCCACGGGCTTTGCTGGACTGGACTAAAATGGACGGGCTGTCAAGGTGCTAATAAAGAAAAAGACGATATAAAGACAATGAGTTTGTCGGCATTTTCACCTCGCAGCACTGAGAAATTGTTCACTAGCCCCACTTGATAGAGGGACAGAAGATATTTCAAAACAATTTTTTTAATAAAAAATAGAGTTTTCACGCTAGTATTAAAAAAAATATTGAAAAACTATAAGTTTATACAATTTTGAAAGAAAAAAACAATTGGGAAGAATTCGAGCAAATTTCAAATATTTTTACCGAATCCGAACCCAAACCGAAGTGAGCTTTGTGACCGAACCTGGCCGAAACCGAGACTAAACTGAATTTCGGTCGTGGTATAGATCGGCCATTTTTTTAGCATTAACGCCATTGGTGAACATTACATGATTCGCTATTTTCACAAAAAACAATGAAGCGTTTGAAACTATCGCATTCTGGGAGCAAACTCTTGGTGACCGAATCTCGAAATCTCTTGGACAGGAATCTCGACAGATGAGTCTGTTAATTGGGCTACCAAGAAGAAGGGAATCGATTCTTTGCGGCTTAACTTCTTAAGATTGCTTTTGATAAGGTTAATGGTAGTAAAGGGTTAACTTATGGCCCTTTAGCACTGCGACCATATTGATCTATTGTGCACCTTTTGATAAGGCAAGTCACTGATATTTGTGCTTAATCAGCTGCAACAACAATTGTTCGGGTGATTAACGAAATAAGACGAATGGCACAAATTGCATCAGCCAGATATTCTTTGATTCAATTGGGGTAGCCATATTAATGAAATTTTTATTTTCAAACACCTGATACCAAATATAAGGCTGATTAAAAGACTATTGAATGAAGAAACTGAGGAGACTAATATATGTATATATGGGCTATGTTTATACAAAAACACCCTCTACATATACCGACATGTGCATCCATTCACACTGCTTTGCACTATAAGAGCTGCATGCTCTCATGCCGGTTTAGGGAATTATCGCAAATTCAACAAGCCATCGATTTTCTCAAGTGAAATGAAAATTTAATGCACGCACATGGATACATATATATGAAATATTCACTCCATACTTATACACAAGTGTGTATGCGTAAAGGGTTATATTCGCGCAATTGGAAGTAATTAATCCTTGTATGAGACGAAAGAAGTATATTATATCCAAATAAGTTAAAGCCATTCGAATGCAATCGAATTTGTATGCTCTATGTGAAATGTCATTTTCTCTCAGGGATCACGTTAAACTCAATTATCTCTAAACTTTTTTTTTCGGCCTGGTATTGTCAAAAAATAAAAAAAAAACTATTCTATAATATATAATATAAATATATATATAAAGGTAGAATTTTAGCTATTATCTTCTTAAACAGTTGGTTTAAACAGCTGACGCACGCTTCATGCTTTGTTTCACTGTCAAACATCTTCAGTTTGGTCTATAATTTAACCACTAATTGTCTTACAAGCAAACAACGCTTGCAAATCATTGAATTTTATTATAAAAATGCGTGTTCTGTTAAGAAAGTTTAAAGTCGAAAAATTGTGTTCAGCGACGAAGCTCATTTTTGGATAAATGGGTACGTAAATAAGCAGAGTTGTCGATTTTGGGGTGAAAATCAGCCAGAAGAATTGCAAGAGCTACCAATGTATCCAGAAAAGGTCACAGTTTTGTGTGGTATATGGGCTGGAGGTATCATTGGACCGCACTTCTTCACAGATGCTGCGAATCGTAACGTAACTGTGAATGGTGAGCGCTACTGCTATCCAACTTTTTTTTGCCCAAAATGCAAGAGGTGCCACATGCCACACAGCACGCGTAACAATGGACTTGTTGAGAGGCGAGTAATGGTGAAACTTTTATTTCACGATCGGGACCTGTCTATTGGCCAGCCAGATCGTGCGATATAACGCCTTTAGATTATTTTTTGAGGCGCTATGTTAAAGCTCATGTCTATTCAGACAAGCCTCCTTCAATTAACGCATTGGAAGACAACACTAAAGCATTTATATGTGAGATACCGGCCGAAACATTGGAAAGAGTATGCCAAAATTGAACTAAGCTGATGGACCATTTGAAGCGCAATTGCGGTCAACATTTGTATGAAATAATCTTCAAACATTAAATCATACGGACTGTACTTTCGATTTAAATAAAAATTGCATGCACTTGTCTGAATTTTACGTGTGTTTTTTTGAAAAACTTACCTATAGCTCTTAAAAAATCACCATATAATATATATAGGTATATATAATTGGCGCGTACACCCGAATGGGTCGTGTTCGAATCTCGGTGAAACACCAAAATTAAGAAAAAAAAACATTTTTCTAATAGCGGTCGCTCCTCGGCAGGCAATGGCAAACATCCGAGAGTATTTCTGCCATGAAAAAGCTCCTCATAAAATTCTCTGCCGTTCGGAGTCGGCTTGAAACTGTAGGTCCCTCTATTTGTGGAACAACATCAAGACTCACGCGACAAATAGGAGGAACAGCTCGGTCAAACACCCAAAACGGGTGTACGCGCATACGGTGAACGATATGAAGTGTTAGCGACTTCACACTGCTTGTATCTGTAAAACAGCTTATGACATCAACGTCAAAAATGTTCTAATGACAGTTCAATATATTGTTTATAAGCCATCAAAAGCATTTGCGTCTCAGTTTTGTTGAAGTTTTTTTTCTATGATTGAATTCAAACGTAATAGTGTGATTGCATTGTATTTGGCTGGAAAACCACAACCAGCCATTGTTCGTGAGCTCAGTCACCTCAAAGTGAATAAAATGTTTGTGTATCGCACTATAAAATGTTGCAATGATACTGGTAGCATTGCAAAACACTATGGAGGTGAACCAAAAAAAACCGTAACAATGCCAGAAATGGTTCGGAAAGTGAAGGCTCGACTTGAAGGAAATCCACGTCGAAGTGGAAGAAAAATGGCCAAAGAACTGAAACGATCGCAAGACAGCATTCGACACATATTGAAAAATGAGTTCAAGGTCAAAGCTTACAAGTTCCAAAAAGCACACGATATTTCACCCCAGCAAAAAAAGGTTCGGTGCGAAAGAGCAAAGGAGTTGTTGCGCTTGCACGAACGTGGCGTATTTCCTAACATTATGTTTTCTGATGAAAAAAATTTCCCAATTGAGCAGTTCATAAACACTCAAAACGATCGAGTTTACTTGACCGAACGCTCATACGAAAATTTGAGCCTATTCGCAAGTAATTATTTGGGCCGCAGTGGCCGCTGATGGACGTTCTCCAATCGTTTTTATCGAGCCCGGTGTCAAAGTGAATGCGACTTATTATCGGTAAAATGTTTTAGAAGCTGCTTTAGAGCCGTGGACACGCAAACATTTCGGTCGTAGACCATGGACGTTCCAACAGGACTCGGCACCGTCTCATAAAGCTCGTGTGAACCAAGGCCGGTTAAAAAATCATGTTCCACACTTCATTTCGTCCACACAAGGGCTTTCGAATTCGCCAGACGCAAATCCGATGGACTATTCCATCTGGTCCATTTTTGAGAGCAAGGTGAGGACTAAAAAATATGCCGGTATGGATGCGCTGGAAAAAGCGATTACACGAGAATGGACCAAAATACCTCAAGATCACATTCGTGCAGCATGCAACTCATTTTTTGGCCGTTTTAACGCTATAGTCAAGGTGAAAGGTGGTCATATCGAGCTAAAGTGAATATACCTGCATGTTAAAATTGTAATCATTTTTGAACAATGTAGTCTTTGAAATCAAAAACTAATTTCACACAAAAAAGTTATGGTGTTTTGAATAGATAGCACTTCATATCGTTCACCCTGTATATATATAGTACGGGACATAGCTACAGTCACACTGATTAATAATTTTTTTAGTTTTTGTGTTTCAGATAAATAGAAGAGCCTAAATAGACAACATCGTCCGGGTCCAATTATTCGGGAGGGTCAACATTAGCGCCTGTTTTTTAATTATTAAAATTAAAAGTATTACTATTTTTTTATTTTTGTATATAAAAAAGGTTAAATAAAAAGCTTAAAAAATATAAATAAGAATAAAAATTTAAAAATATATATTATAACAAAATTAAAAAAAAAATTTCGGAAAAATTTAGATTATTTTTGGAGCTCTAGACCACGGGGACCCCTTAAGTGAAGTCAATTTGAAACAATTGTACGAGGTGTGTTCAAAAAATAAGGTGATTTTCAAATTTCGCGGGCTACGTACATTTGACTTTCAATTATTATTATTTTTATGTTGGTACACTCGGCTCGAAGATATGTTCACGGTTTTAGTAATATAGCATTTTAAATAAGACAAGGGTTTTACGTGTTCAGCGATTTTCTGTTATCGAAAATAATGGATCAAAGAAGTTGCATCAAATTTTGGGTAAAAAATGGAAATAAGTGCTCAAAATTACTTGAAGGCGAGTGTACCAACATAAAACATTTTTTGAACACACCTCGTATTCTCTGACGATAAATAAATAGATAATGATTTTGTTTGATATTAAATTTAAATAACAAAACATTTATAGTTAAAAGTCGAAATCATAGCATTTTGTGAATTTTCGACCCATAAAATAGGAACTTACAACTCCATTTCAATGGTTGTCAATAAGTTTGTGTCTAACTGCAACCGGCATTACGCAGCGGCTATTCCCTTTAGTCCACAGTCCTGCTGGAAAGTCGCTTGCCAGCACAATTTCACACTCAATCGGCTGAGAAATGAAACTTGTTATATTTATGAAGGCACGTACAGACAAGCGCAGATAATAGTAGTACAACACTTACAATATACACCATATTTTATATACTTACACATACACATATCTATTTATATGTATATATATATGTATTCACATTTACAAATGTACATATTTACATAAATCCGTGCGGATAAGTTTTTTGCAAATTGCGGCTTTCGAGTTCAGAGCCAAAAGTAGTTTATCTGCGGTCTACAGCATTCGCTCTGCAAATCTGCGCACATACAAACCCGCACCGATGCGCACAAATGGAAAGTTGCCGACATTTATGTTCCTCAGTGTCCAACTATCGGGTTTCCGTTTCCTTGTTGCGTCCCTTCAGAACTTGAGAGAACTTGAAAGAAATCTCTGAATATATACAAATACATATATACACCCATGCATACATACTTATGCCATAGTGAAGGGCAGGCATAACAGTGAAAGATAAGCGAAGGCGAAAGGATTGAGGGAAGGAGCGTTCTCGAGAGGAGAGAAAAGTGGACAAAGATTTAGGTCTATGTGCTGCAATTTCAAGTAAAAATCCTCTGCCTGAGCTGTAGCCACACTGCGAGTGGGCGATGAATGCGGTGCTGATGAAAGGATAATCGTTGCATGCATGTAACGACGACGACGACGACGACTGCGAGGGAAAGAAGGTATGCATGCTTTGTTGTTGGTAGTTGAGCGCATGATAAAATCCGAATGAGTTCACTCATAAATTTGCGATTATGAATTTTCCATTGCGATGAATGTGCGGATGCGGCTTAAATGCACTTCCGGATGTAGCAACAACGGCTGTCAGAAGGGTAAGAATGGGTAAGTAGCGCTAGACCAAGGGCAGTGAATTCGACATGGGATTGCTCCGGGGTACTTAAGCATTGATGGCACCATGCAAGCAGAGAAGGTTGAGCAGTTACATATGCACAAACGCACACATGAAGGCAGTTCACTGTGTGGTGTATGAATGCCACAGTACGCTGAAAGCCCAAGTTTTTGCTGTTGTTACTGTACATCCAGTTGCAGCTGGCTTGCGGGCTATGCAAGCAGCAGCTGCAATTTATGTTTGCGGTGCAGTCGAGAGGAAAATTTGTGCGCCTTGTAAGACAAAATGTGCGATTGTATGGCAAAAGCAGAGCAGGCGATGCATGGGAAATTCCAAAGAAGCCAGAACGTGGACAGCGACGTCGAGGCCGACGTCGATTTGTGTTTGAGCTGCCTTAGAGGCTCAGCTGAATGCGTTTGGGTGACAAAGCTGCCATCAACTGTTGGCTTCCTTTTCCAATTTTCCTTTTTCCTTTTGGCCTTCTCGCAAAGGCATACTTTTAAGACGATTTATTTCGATTATGGCGAATGCCTGGATGGGATTGCGATAAGCAGCCAACTGCAACAGAACCAGGCGCAGTATAGAATAGAAATAATATAAAAAGCACTTACAACAACGTCCAGTCGAACCACCATTTTTGGTTTATGAAATTCAATGAATTATCGTAGTACTTCAGCACAGCCGCATGCTTGTGCGGTTCCTGAGTTGCTGAGAGAGAATATGCCACATGCCGATTGCAGCAACAACCGCGTACGCCACAATGACCCAGCTAGCTGCGGCTGATGGAGCGGTTGGGGAGTTAAACTATTTGTGGGTCAGTGGTTGCTGTAGCAGCAAAAGAAGAAGCCGAAGACTATGATGATGAAGATGTAAGTGATAAAAACAACAGCAGAAGCACTCACACTTTGCATTTGCGGTGAACGGAAGTAAATTTATGATGAAAGCCGGTAAGTTCGTGTTGAAATTGATGAGTTTCCTATTCAAAGGCACAACACTGTCGAACGGAAAAGTGGTATGAAGTGGTTGGAAGGTGGTATGAAGGAATGGGTCACATTGAAAATCAAATATGAATGCAAAAGTAGGGCAAAGCGAATTGGTTTTGCAAACTATGAAATTGATTGTGCGATATTTTTGTTTATTGTCTAAGTACAAGAATGGAAATTGAATTCGAAGGAAATAGCTTTTGAAGTTTGCTTCCAAAAGAATTGAGCTGAACTATAATATTTGCTCCATAACTAAAATAAAGGGTAAAACAAAGAAGCATTCTTTAGAAGGTAGTAAGAAGAAACGGCGCGGCAGAAAAAAATACTGCGCTGCGGCAACTGTGTATGTTGAAAACACTTTTAACACAACTACCTGGGCACGCATACTAGAAGTCCTCGTTAAAGTAGGGACGCCTAGTTTATTAAGAAAAGAATTGAGAGCATTTTATGAACCGTCAAATGAGTTTTAAAAGTGGAAATGGCATTGATCAGTACAACGCATCAGCAGGTGTAACTAAAAAAACACAATTTTTTTTTTGGTCAAAATTAAATTTATTCATCAACGTAATTTCCATTATTCCAATCATTCCAGCGCCGCTCTAACATTTCAATACCACTTTTGTAGAAATATTAATTTTTTGCCTCGAAATAGGCCTCAGTTTCCCCGATAACCTTTTCGTTCGAGCGAAATTTCTTACCGGTGTGTATTTTTTAGGTCTGCGAACAGCCAGTAGTCGCTGGTGTCGAATACGGTAGATGTGGAAGCAATTCGAAGTTCAAATCATGTAGTTTTGCCATTGCTTTGATTGACTTGTGACACAGAGTGTTGTCTTGAAATAGAGCAAACGCGGCATCCACTTTGAACAGAGCTTTCTCATAGTCAAATGATGATGCAGTATAGGGCCAACACGTTCTTCTGATATCTTTACTATGTCAGCTAACTCACGCAACTTCACTTTTCGATTATTCAAAACTGCGTTGTGCATCATCGGTGTCTCTACGATCACGTTTTAAGTCAGTAAACCATCGTTTTATTATTATTTCAGGTGGAGCGGTGTAAAAGAAGCAGTATAGAATTAAAACCCAAAATTATTTGGGGCCATTGTTTTGAAAATAACAAAAGTAGCGTCCCTCTTAGCACAATAACGCACGAACTAATCAATAAAATACCATGAAATTTTAACACCTGCCTTTTTAAGCTTAGTACTAACTGAAAACGAGGTGAATGCAAAAGGACTAGTTCTATCTATGTGTTAGGCATGGGACTTTTCAACCCCTGTGCTTTATATGTTGCTCAAGTACAATCACCTTGCATGAATTGGACTTAGTTTTTCACAAGCAAAATTGTATTTTTTGTTTTCATTATCGTCATTATTGAGTGAAAATTGCTTATTAGTGTATTTTTGTTTATATTAGGTTCAATTGTACAACGTTTTTAAAAAGTGAACAAAAATCGCTGATAAAACCAAAATCAAAAAAAGATGTCGTTGTGTCTTACGTGCATTGCGTTTACATGCATACAATGAAAGAAAATAAACTGAAAAAAGTTGGTAAAATAAAAATATTTGCATATAAATTTTTCGCTTTGTAATTCATCATGTAACTTAAATTTCGTAACAATTTTTCAGGTTGCAAAGAATTTTCTAACTATTTTATGTATCATCATCATTGTTGGCTGGACAACCCTTTCCACATAATATTTGTTAGGGTGGGTAAAGCGACCGCCGTGGCCGAATGGGTTGGTGCGTGACTACCATTCTGAATGCAGAGAGATCGTAGGTTTGAATCTCGGTGTAACACTGTAATTAAAAAAAAAAATGTTTCTAATAGCGATCGCTCCTCGGCAGACAATCGCAAATCTCCGAGTACATTTCTGCCATGAAAAAACTCCCCATAACAAATATCTGCCGTTCGGAGTAGGCTTAAAACTGTAGGTCCCACCATTGGTGGAACAACATCAAGACGCACGCCACAAATGGGAGGAGGAGCTCGGCCAAACACCCAAATAGGTGAGAGTTTGATTTAAACGCAGTAGCTGCGGTCGATAACGATCAGATGGTTTCAGGAGTTCAGATGGTTTCAGGAGTTCATAAAAGATGACACTCTTTTGATCCCACCAGATGCACAACATAATCGTTGAGGCATGAATTTTTTTTTTCGCTGTCCATGGACCGGGTTCACCTGGCAGGCTCCAACATTTTGGACGCTTAGGGTTACCATTTTTCATCGCCAGTGACGATGCGCTGCAGAAAACCCTTTCTTTTCTGTCGTTCAAGAAGCATCTCACACGTCACCAAACATCTCTCGATATCCCTCTCCGTCAATTGATGTGGCACCCAGTTACCCATCCAGCTTTCTGGACCATTCCCATCGCATGCGAACGTTTACCTACGGTTGATCTGCCAACATCCAACTCTTTAGTCTGTAGCCATATCGACTTCATCCAATAATTTGTGTAGTTGAGTATCTTCAATCTTTATCGATTCGATCTTTATCACTCACGTCAAAATTGCCACTTGGCAAGCGTCGAAACCACTCTTTATAAGTTGTATTTGATTTGGTTTCAGCTGAACTTTTCTTTAAAAGGTAATAATGAAGCATGACTTCCCGCAAATGCTGTTGTCTCGGGACGAACGTAGACATTTCTGACGTCAGAAAAAAAAAAATCTTTAAGCTTTAAACGACGGTCAACTACTGTGATCGAGACCTCTCATATACACCTTCAAACCACCGTTGTATATTACTAGAGCGAACACGAAAATAGTATCAGCGGCGACACCCCTTTTACGAGAGCGGAAACTTATTGCCATACCCAATGTATAATCGGCATTAGCCCGTAGTATTTAAGAACCGGATGCCGCTGAATAACTTCTTACAATGCAATATAGGTATAGGCCTACCAGAAAAATCGTCCTAAAGACTTAATGGCATTATAATGTAGGTACTTTCTACTTAATTGGTTTGGATGATATCATTTTCTGTTCTGTTTCGAAATATACGATGTTAAAGATTATCGTAAAGAAGTGTTTTTCTTTTGGTTATATATCCACATTTTTTAAATGTTAGATTCAGAGTACCTTAATCTCGCTCCAAATACGCCAATAATTGCTTCTTCAGTTGTTTAGCTTGAAAACTGTAGTTTTTCGGTGCCCGAAAGAATGTTTAAGTCAGCTGCTGTGCTTGCATTTAAAAATATCAATTCTTTGATAAAAGGATGTCAAGTTTTCGTTATTAAATTCCACTCGCGGCGTTATAATCTAAACGAATTTCGAAACTTACTTTATGATTTTCCTAATTAAGTCTTTCTAACTAAAATCAGCCAATTAGCGGCAAACAAACGAATGACCCACCTTGGCCTCTGTGGAAGGGGTGCAGAGTTTCACATATTTCTGATCCTTCGCAGCATTCAACTCATTAGTAATTCATTACAGTGTCTTCTTCTTACGTCCTATGCCGAGTGCTCAGTCTGGCTAGCCATTCAATCACTTCAAATTGGAATTTTCGCCACTTTAATTACATGCAAATTTAAATTAATGACTTTCTTGCGAAATGACGAAAACATCTAAGTCTCTTGTGCATGGCTACACTGTTGACCCACAGCAGGATACCGAACAGCATCTATCCCCCCCCCATTCCATTCTTTCCAATATGTATATTGTAAAAGTGTGCAATTTAGGACATGAATATCTTTCTTCATCCATTCGGAATTTGCGCTGCTGCTGCTCAACGCCTTGGAATTTAATTAAAAGAGAATAAGAAACGCCAATCGAAGTATGCTAGCGCAGAATACCCTCGTTACGAAGCACTCGTGTCATTCTTGTGCTAATGCTCACTGTCGAACGTGTTGAAGATGAATGCGACGCGTAGCGTAAAAAAAGAATTTCGCGTTAGAGTCATAAGGACTCAGTGTCAATGCGAGTGTAGATAGAAAATCAGATATTATCGATAATTATAGAACGGAGGTTGTGTTGTTACTGCGATTGCTTATCAACGCTTTCGAACTTTGCGTTTTCTATAACTTTGTTAGCATTTTACATTTTGTTAGCGTTTGCTTTAGCACTCATACGTATGCACTTTTGAATACTACTATTTTCCTTCCCGCTGGGAAATATTAGTACTAGTGCATTTAGAATTGTAACTAGTTCCCTTTTCAATTTAAAGTTTAGTGTACACCTCTCTAAAAAGCACAGCTCTATATAAAAAACGCTAAGTCCATTAGTAATCTAGAACATAAAGCCTGAAAGGCGTTCAAATTCATCAGAAGCCTCCAATTAGAAGCTTGCGGTCAAGCGCAATTGACCACATCAGAGGTCACAGAGCATTATGACCCAATAATAATAATAAAAAACGTTAAACAAACCCTTCCGAAAATTTCTTGTTAAAAATTTTCTCAATATAAGCACAAGTCTCTAGAAATTTACTCATTTCTGTAGTACTTCTCTTTAAGCTTCTAGCGAAAATAGTGCCTAAGGATTTTTTTTGTTATTAAATAAATACTGTTTAATTATTTCGGCAAGAAATTCGTGTAATATAAAACAATAAAAGTATTTTCTTTAAAGGTGGCCAATAAGCGGGCACGAAAAAAAGTGATGCTCTGGAATTAGTTTATTTTTAGTGTACCAGGTATATACCTATGAAGTGAGACTTTAAGCTATTAGTATTTTTAAACCTTACCAAATGTCTTGTTTTTTCATCTATCATCTGTCAACAATATTCAATTCATTGTTTGTTATGTTTCATATAACAATGCATTTTTGTCGCTCTTAAAAATGTCGAGTTTCGTGCCTTCAACTACGATTTGCGGACATCGTGAAACCACTTGTGAAATGCTGCTCTCCCGTTTCAAAAGGAAGTCATTTTTGCATCGAATCGTTACGGGTGATGAAAAATGGGTGTATTTCTCCAATCCCAAGCGTAAACGATCGTATTATCCGCCCAGCCACAAGTCAAAAACAACGGCCAAACCAAATCGCTTCGGCCGCAAGGCAATGTTGTGTGTTTTCTGGAATCAGCGTGGTATGATTTGGTACGAGCTATTAAAACCAGGTGAAACAGTTGACGATGCACGCTACCAACGACAATTGGCCGATTTTAATAGCGCTACACACCGAAAACGCCCAGAATATGCCGATCGGCGTCACAAAGTAATTTTTCTTGATGACAATACACCGCCACATCGAACAAGAGCGACCTGGGAATTGGTGGAGACGTACGATTAGGAACCGCTGGTGCATGCGGCTTATTCACCAGACTTGGCGCCTTCCGATTATCATTTGTTTGCATCGATGGGCCACACACTTTCCGAGCAGCGCTTCAATTCTCACGAAAAAGCCAAAAAATGGATCGATGATTGGTTTGCGGCCAAAGACGGCCAATTTTTTTGGCGCGGCATCCACAAATTGCCTGAGATATTGAAAAAGTGTTATTATTTTGAAGATTAAATTTGTAACCATTTTTTGTTAATAAACGTTTGAAATTGGAAAAAAAGTCTCATTTCATAGGTATACACCTGGTAATTATAAAATATGTAAAAATTAAGACTCTTTCAAGTTTCACTATTTTTATTCAAATTGCAGTTTTATGAATTATATGTGAACAATTCAGCAATATTCTCAATAGAACGTTCAGTTTTTAATCTGCCAGTCCTTCTTCTATCCTAGATAGAACCATTTTTTTTAATTTTTTCACCAACCTTTGAATTGTCAACTCATTCGGATGATTATTTGCTCCATAAAATTACGAATTTCGTGTTATGTTTATCTTAAAGATCGACCTTCCTATAATTCGTTACAATAATTTTAATGCGTTGTTCTATCGTGTAAAATTGTACAATGACCAACGTGAAAGAAACCAAAAAAAGTACTTTATAGGGATTATTCACCACTGACATCTAGGTGTCACTTTTGAAATACCCTTTAGTTCTACTCGTCGCGAAAGCGTACATACAATTTGTTTTTATAAGATTACTATTTTTCGATATGCTTGTAAAGAATAGTAAAACCTAAAGTTCGGATTTAATGAAGTAGCTTTCATATGGGAAAAAAATTAGAAAACAATATTTTTAAGCAGGGCGATCAATTTTCTAAAAAAAAAATTTGCTTATACCAAATCTGAGGTTAACATTCCGACAAACAAAAAATGATAGAAACTTCAACCCACTGTTTTCTCCAAGAAGTCCCATTCCAATGCAAATAAAGTCGACTCCTTTGGTCCACGGTTTAAAATCCTCTTTCTGAAAAATTATTTGTTTCACGAAAATATTTCTAAAATAATAAGGACAAGAGGGATTGTGGGCTTATAAATAGTTTGAAAATGTTGAAAATGGCAGGATCCGCTTTCCTAAAGTAGCGGTTGGTATATGGCGGCTCAAGAGTGATGCCGATCTTTGCGATGATATTTGAATTTGGCTAAAACGGGGATATATTACAAACAGGTCAGGAAATCTTAGAAAGATGGCGACAACATTTTCACAAACTTCTTAATAATAAGCATCAAGACGAGCATTCACCTTGAGGACCTATAACTACAGCTGAAAACATTCTCCCAGAATTTGACTAAATTATGGAAGGCAGGTGGCGAACTCCTGAAAGAAGGTGGCTGAACTCCTGAAAGAAGGTGGTGAGGAGTTGCATAACTCCACCATTTAATAAGTATGGGGAAAAGACTCCATACCAGTTGATTGGGTAGGCTGCATAATCTTCCCAGTACACAAGAGAGATGATAACGGAGTATGCAATAGTTATCGTGGTAGCTCACTGCTTAACACGGCCTACAAGCTCTTCACAAATGTTCTCAATGCTACCAAATGTTCTCTAACTACCAATGCGGATTTCGTAGAGTCAAGTCTCCAATCGACCAATGTTTTGTTCTTAGCCAAATGTTTGAAAACCTCTATGAATACGGGCTAGATGTTCACTGCCAGTTCGTTGATTTCAAACAAGCCTTCTACAGTGTCAAAAGAGATAGGATCCAGCACATACTGCTTGTTCCTGGAATATCTGCCAAACTAATAAGGCTCGTTAGAGCAACGCTCACAAATACACAAGCAAAAGTTATCATTCAAAGGAAGCTCACAGAGCCGTTCCCTTTGAATCACTTTATCGTAAGGGAAGTCAACAAAGGTGGTACCTTGATAACTAAAATAACCCAAATATATGCTTACACAGATGGCATCGCTATTTTCTCAAGAATAGAATTAAAAAGAAACTTTCCTAAAAATTAACAAAATTCCGAACGGTATTGGCCTTTTTGTAAACGAGGACAAAATCAAATATCTGTTGAAATCGAGGCGGCCTGCACAGGTGGAAAATTTCCATGTGGGAGCCTATACTTTTGAAACAGTGCAGCATTTTAAGTACCTAGGAGTTATATTTGCATGTAGTGGTGATTCAACTTCCGCAGTCAGGGATCGCATCAACGCCACCAACAAAGCGTCTTACGCCCATCTTAACTTGTTCAAGTGCCGACTTTTGTGTAAAGCTACAAAGTTAACTATGAACAAAACCCTTTTTCGGCCAATCCTAACGTATGGTTGTGAGGTATGGACTCTTAAGGTTGATAACTGCGCGCAGATTGCTAGCATGGAAAGAAAATTTTTAAGAAAGATCTTTGGCCTAATGGATGATGCTACCTGCAGAATTCGATGAAACTCTGAACTAAACGATCTAACTCAGAACGAGACAGCTGTACGTTTTGTTAAAGCGCAGTGCATAAGATGGCTAGGTAATGTGACTCGTATGCCTGTTGACTGTACCGTGAAGAAAGCCTTGACAGAAAAGTTAATGGGCGTGAGGACCAAAGGCAGACCGAGTAACCGTTGTATAGACGCAGTGGAACACGATCCTAAGAAGTTGGGAATACGTAACTACGAAGCAACAGCTCAAGATAGACCGCTTTGGAGGAGCATTTTGAAGGAGGCTTTGATGCACCCCGCGTTGTAATGCTATGAAAGACGAAGATTTGACTTTAAAGCCCTCTATACCAAAGTTTTGAACATTGGCTAAATTTAAAAACTATTATATTTCAAACATTTTTCAGTTTACTCTTTACTTCTCAAGCTAACGAATAAACCAGTTTTCAGTAAAACCTACGACAGTCACCAAAATTATAGGTTTATAGATTCACAGAATTTATAGTTTTCGAAAAACCACTTAATCTTCAGTTTCACCTTCGGCGTTGGCGCTTTCAAATTTAAACATTTTCAAGATCAGAAACTTCTAAGCCAGACATTTTTTCTCTAGCTTAAATTTTCTGTACCGGGTTTATATTTACTTGAGTGTACATGTATATGGCACTTCACGTTTGGTTATCAGAAATCGTGTTATTAGTGATTTTAAGAAAAATTTTCAAAACAAAAACACAAGTGCTTTGATTTTAAGTAAAATATCAAATGTGCTTGTAAAATTTTCATCAGTGTGAAAATTGTCCACTGAGCAGTGAAAAGTTACGTAAAAATTATAAAGTTCAATTTCTTTAGTAAAATTTCACACTTTTAGAAAGTATGTTAATGCCAATTTTATTTGATTTTACGTATATATTTTTTCAGAACTCTTTCCATGCCTAAGCTTCACAGACTGTACTAAAGCGTAACACTTCGTGCACCAGCTGGTGCCGCACGTAATCTGTCTGCTACTTAGCGTTGGTGTAGTAGTGCCGCACAGTGGTTTGTAAGTGTTGAGTCGAAGCGCACAATAAGTGTAAGGCAATGACAGCAAAGTTTATTTTTATGAGGAAAATTTAAGGTAAGGTAAAACACCTTAATTATTGAGACCACTTTTTTTAAGTTGTAAAGTGGTTTTATGAAAAGTTCTTTATTGGACTTTAGCGTAAAGATATTCAATCTTTATCTTTATCATATATCAAACACTCCATTCCATGATTAGTCACCTCGTTTTGAAAAATTTTTATAGACCCTAAATTTATCAGTCGCACGGTGAGTTTCAAAAATGTGTGGTATAAAGAGGGTTTGTACTGCACCAAATAAGTGACTTTAAAAATAATTCCTTCAGGTATCTTTGTGCGGTTAAGTTAGCTATCAATCATCCAACCGATTATCACTAAGAACAGAGAATCAGAGCTTTAGACTCACTGATCGAGCGTTCTAAATTGGTCGTGGAATACCTAACAGGCTTTTCGGTCCCATCTAAATATTTCACGATAAACCGATTGCGTGTACAGGGACTTTACAAAAGACGTCATGTCTTATGAGCAAACTAAACCGGTCACTGTTGAAATAGTTTATTAATTGATGGGAATCCCATTGCTTATTTCTTGAAAATGTGCTTAGAGCGAAAACTGTTACATGCATGGTTTCAAGTCCCATTTTATTCGCTGGTGGAACTAAGACGATCGAAGGATCATCTACTGCTATAAAAAGCTATAACTCTCATTAAGAGTGGAAACCTCAACTGGAAACCGTCTGATGGGAATATAATTAACTTAACTTCAATATTATTTTGAATTGTAAAGAGTAGGACGGAGTTGAATAGAATATGACAGAGTGGAGTCATCTAAGTTATTCTGCTTACACGAGGCTAGGATTTAGGCATTTTGGCCATTACTTTTTATATTAATTCTTTTTATATATGCGCCGCTTGTATAATTGTCAACATCGGGCAGCGTTTAACTTTCCATGGTGCCTAACTATTCTCCGTTGATCTAAATCCTTATTCTTAACCTTTCTTTCTTTCCAACTTCGAGTATTTGGTATTAATTGCATCATAAAGGACTATTTCGACACTCAACTGGCTCAGTGGGTCATATCGTTTCTTTTTGGGGCTGCCATTACACTAATCTTACCTATGTCCGAATTTTGTAAGTACTTTAAATATATTTTACCCACTGTCTACCAAATCTTTACCTTACCCCATTGACTATGACTTGAAAACTTCAATTAATTTCCATTAAAATGCGCTGAATGGAATTTAATTTCTTTTCTAACATTTTTCGTAAACTGCAAGGACATTCAACTTGTAACAAGGGGAAGAAATGCTTTCTATATGGCATGCAATATATATATGTATATATACAAGAACCCGAATCTATTAACGAGTGTTTATATATATATTGACATCTGTCTACATCTCCCTTTCAAGTTCATACTCCACTACTTATGGATGCAGATATGTATGAATGTACAATAAATAAAAGGTGATCTGATTGGAGGTTCTTTTTCCAATAGGGTTTTTTTGACAGATAACGTGTAACTACTGTCAAGCAAAATACATAACTTTTTTCAGTATTTATTGACATTTCATCATGGTCTTTCCATCAACAATATTTACAAATAGTATTACGAAAATCGATGCTCCGTGAAAAGTGTTCCTCGCGTGCGTTGGGACCCGAATTTTGTTCAGCGGAGGCTCATTTTTGGCTTAATGGCTACGTCAAAGCTAAATTGCCATATTTAGACTGAAGAACAACCCGACTAGAATTACAGTGAGGCATGCCGAAGAATCAGTTAGGCCCGAATTAGGCAAGCCTTATTGAGGCACGCCTCACTATTACCTTACCAGGCGCACGTTAGACAAGGCAAAGATTGGCATGCCAGAACAATACCAAATTTGGTTTCGGTCACGAAAATCTGTGGCAGTGTCTCACTTAGGCATACATTGGAATCCCTAACTGATTTGTAGAAGGGCATCCGGAGTATTACCAAAGTTCGGTTTTTCGAACCTGCGACTAATGAGGCAGATGTGTGACGATACCTTTCGGGACTTGAGCCTAGTTTGGCTGCCTTGCGAGGCGCAGATTTGGAATGCGGTCTGCCTTATTTGCGCCTAATCACCGCCTTACCAAAATTTCTAGTCGGGAACCCGAAACCATTCGGGATAGCCATTACATCTATTGAAAGCAACCGTTCGATGTGGTGTATGGCTGGAGGAATCACCGCCCATATTTCTTCAAAGATGAGGCTGACGCCAATGAATAATAAACGATTTTTTGATGTCATGATACCCATAACATTTTTTTCCAACAAGACGGCGCTACTTGCGATACAACCCATGAAGCAATGGGTTTACTGCGTTGTCGTTTCGGTGAGCAATTTATCTCTCGTCTCAGACTAGTGGATTGACCACCAAAATCGTGTGATGGTATATACATCTTTGGACTTTTATTTGTGGGTGCGTGTAAAGTCTAAATGATTTGTGGATGAAGCAGCTTCGATTGAGGCATTAAAAGCCAACACAGTTAACTAGAGTTATTTACGAGATACCGGCCGAAGTTCTTCATTGAGTCATTCAAAATTGGTGTTTACGGATAGCCGAATTACGGCGCAGTTGCGGCCAATATTTGAAAGGATTTTAAAAGGATTCTTTAAAAAAATGTCATGAATGACTCTACACTAAACTAATTAATCGATTTTATTTTGTATTGCAATTTGAATTCGATGCCTCTAAATTGATCACCCTTTATATACAAGTACAATCTGCCTGTTGGTCTAACGGCCACTCTGACTCAACGATTTCAAAGCAAAAGTCACACTAAAAAAAAACTTTTCAGTTCTCGTGACGCACTTTTCGAAAGTATTTTTATATTTGCATTCAAAGCTGTTTCATTATTTTTGCCTCTCCCCCACAACAACAAAAACCACGAAGCTAACTTTTTCGCTTTTTATTTTCATGCATTTATTTTTTAACTTTTTCCGGTCATATTCCTTTGTCATTATAAGTAGGATGTGCGTGCGTTTTTGACCTTTTCTCTTAAACCCAAAAAATACAAAACTTTAAACTTTTGTGCCGGACAAAAGTTTTTGCCATTTTTTCTATATTTTCGCTCCTTTTATGGTTTGATGCTGGCAAAGTCAATGGCATGATTAAAGGGCTCAAAAGCTGACCACAATCATTGTTGTTTTCAAGTTTGAAATTCGAAGCAACTCACGCCAGGAAAATGGGACACTCGACTTTTTTTAATTATAATTCCAACTTTGGCAAGACGCAATTTCGTTATTAAAATGAGCTTGTAAGTTACGCAAAAATTGCGCCCACTTCACGAAAATGCATTCATTGCGGCAACTAAGAGGCAAAGAAAAAAATTCCAAAATTTCAACTTGACTTCAAAGTAAAAAAAAGCATTCGAAAGTCCATCAAGAATTTCTCCATTATTATTGTACTTATGAGGGAATGTAAAGAACAATTTTCAGGCTAGGTTGTACTTCAGACGCACTTAAGTTCAGCACAAAAACGCATCTTGTTATGCGCCCCTATAGCTCTGTATGTATATCTGTGCATGGCATCTGAATGCGGAAACTTTTTTTTTTATTACTTTTATATATTGTATAATATCCCCTTTTCGAATATACAGCTAACTAGCTTTCTTAGCCGTCCTAAGCACTAAGAATTCGATGTGTAACAGTACCTTCTTTACATATGTACATATACCATAAACACTCGTGGTCAAATTAATAAGTAAGCCATATTTAGACCAGACTAAATTCTTTCTTTTTTTTTAATGTAAATAAAAATATAGTTCATTCTACAGCAAATTATTATAAATCGGAGTCTAAAACTTTGTAGAAGACTCATAAAAATGTGAAAAATTTTCATCTAAATATACGCATGTGAATAATGTTCTAGCTCTAGCATCTAATAATGGTCACTTTTGTGTTCTGAGAGACCTCAATCCTAGTAATATTGAATGGACCTTAATTATGTTCAAATAATAGTAATGGTGTATCTGAAACCTATTTTATTGATAGTTTTTTAAGTTTTGGACTGGTTCAGATAAATAATATTTATCTCAAATAGTCTTTCTCGAGTTCTTCACCTTATTTTCATTAATGGCAATATAAGTTTTTCTTTACTTGAATGACTAGACCCTGAAATAATTCTCTTCACAAGGAAACAAAGGCTTCCTATAATCTTCCCGCTGACTTTCAAGGGTGTGGAGATTCCTTTGAGAGAGAATGTCAAGTACTTAGGTCTCATATTAGATAGGAAACTCACATGGAAACCTAATATTGAGGAAAGAGTAAAAAAGGCCAACGTGGCCAGGTCAGTATTAAATGAGGGTTAACACCTCGCGTTGGTCATTGGCTATATGTTATACTTCGGTTGGTGGACCAATCTTAATATATGGAATACTTGTATGGTGGCCATCTACTATAAAGGCGAGTTAGGCTAATATCATGAGTAAGGTCCAAAGAACAGCACCTTTTATAAATGCATCTCTGGTGCTTTAAGGACTACCCCAAAGAAAGCACTAGAAGTGCTAATCAATTTACCTGCACTAAATCTCGTAGCGATAAACGTGGCCGCCGGTTCGGCGCTTAGACTCAAAAATATGGCGCTATGGAAAGAACGGCGGTTTGGCCACGCCTGTATTTTGCATACTCTGAACAGTCACAAACAAGAAATAGACTATTCTACTCCTAGACTTACCTTCGACAAGATCTTCAAGACAAGTATACCGTCAAGAAGGGAGTGGCAAACACCACGGCCATGGAGAAGGGGGGAATGAAACTTTTATACAGATGGTTCCAAGCTAGACGACAAAGTTGGCTATGGAGTATTTTCGAAAGAATTAGGACTGGAACTATCCGTTCGACTACTAGACTACTGTAGTGTCTATCAGGCAGAGGTTCAAGCCACAAAAGAAGTGGCTACATACCTAAATAGGCAGGCCGTAACAAAAACGACTATAAATTTATTCTCGGATAGCCAAGCGACCATTAAATCAATGAATGCGACTATGCTAAGATCAAAGGTTGCACAGGAATGCCGAGCAGCCCTAAATGATATTAGCGTCGTATTCAAGGTCAGCCTTATTTGGGTACCGGGACACAGAGATATTGAGGGAAACTGTAAAGCTGATGAGCTAGCCAGAAAAGGTACTGCCTTTCAACTGTTCCGTGATCGGAATACCTTTGGCCACGAGTAAATTAATAGTAAAATTACCCAAGAGGAAAATAGGTCATGGGAAGAATAAGAAGATACATGCGTAACAGTCAGGCTACTATGGCCGCAAATAAACAAGAAAAGGACAAAGGAATTCCTTAGCCTCTCAAAGGTCGTGGCTTGTGTCACCGGCCACTGGCTATTTGGAAGGCATTCCTTGAGACTAGGATTATTCTCCCATGAATATTTTAGAAGCTGTAGAGATGAGGAAGAGGAAGAGGAAGAAACAGTACAGCACTTCCTTTGCAATTGTCCAGCCTTAGCTAAAATCAGAGCAGGTTGTCTAGGTAAACATTTTTCAATTCCCTCTGGCGCGGGGATTAGACCAATCCTGCGCTTCATAAGAGCCTCAAAATGGTTTCAAGAGAGTAAATAATCAAGGTTCCCGTGTCGCACAGTGGTGTCAAAACGGACCTGTAAGGTCTAAGACCGACTACCACCATAACCTAACCTAACCTAATGACTAGACCCTCTCTCTACCCCGGATTTACACAATGTGCCATTTATCCTTCATATACAATTCTATGAGTTTAATTACTCTTATGCTGTTTTTTTTTATAAATTTAAATTTTGATATAATTAATTTAGCAGTTGAGATTCTAGATTGGGATTCCTTTTCTAATGTTGTTATTTATCAGTTGTTATGCTATTGTTAAACTTAAGGTAAATGATATGGATAAAGACATATACCTGTGGTAAAAAATACTAGTTATGTAGTACCTTGGCATACTAGGGAACTGAGAACAGTTAAAAACTTAATAAACAAATATTTCAAAACGTTTAAGTTATCAAAACTTGATAAACAAATATTTGAAAATGTTTAAGTTATCAAACTCAATTACTCATAAATATAAACATTCGCATTTTTCCAAAGAACTTAAATCTTTGTATAAAAGTTTAAAGCGAAATTATATTCTTAAGTTCGAATCGGGCGATGTATTAAATCTAGGAAATCATAGTCAAGTATTCCTTCTGTTTCCTACTATAATGGCACTCAAGCATATTCTTTTCTAGATGCAGCTAATCTTCTTGCAAACTTCTTCCGCTCAAATTTTTAAGTACATTTGGATTTGTTTGATGATGCAACTTAAACATGTCACTTGAACACAAATTCCTCAGTCAATGTTGGTTCGCTAACCTTAATGTTGTCTGATGCTGAAGATGGAATTCGGCAACTGCATTTGCTTAACCACTCTAATTAATGTTGAAAAAATCCCTTGAACGGCGAGAGAGGGCTGGAGAGTAACAATAATTAATTGGGTATTCAAAAGTGGCAATAAGAATAAGACCAATTGCCAAATGATCCACGGTTTTAAAATTATTTGAACTTATAGTGAAAGATAAAATTTATTTTGCAGTTAATGGTTTTACCTTTGTGTTTCTCATGGTTTCATGTAAGGTAGATTTACTGTTTCAAATCATGTAGTTTTTTCTGAACGTTGTATATCAGCTTAAAAAAAAATTAAGTTGACACAGACTTCTCAAAAGCATGTGGCAGGATTAATCACACGGTTTTAATTTTCAAATTCACTCCATTCTTTTAAAATCGATTAAATTCTATCTCTTCTCTCACAAATTTGTTGTTAATGTTGATGGCGCGTCACCTATTTCTTTTATGGCATCCTCTGGTATGCCACAAGGAAGTATTCTGGGTCCCCTACTTTTTATAATTTTTGTTAATGACATTTCTATTAGTTTTAATAAAGGGAATTTTCTTTTATATCCTGATGGTTTAAAGACATACTCATTGATTGCAAGTATAGCAGACTCTGTAAGTATTAGATCTAATTTAGGTAGCGTCATTGCTTAGTGTAAAAGAAATAAGATAAATTTAAATATGAACAATGTCTTATGTCTTTTATTCTCATTGGTGACTCTAGATTGTCCAATCTAAGTGAAATTATTGATATTGGTGAGGTATTTGAGTCTAGATACTCTTTTTAAAGACATTTAAATTGTACCAATGCAAAGTCATATTCTGTAATTACTTTTTTCGACGTTTCAGTTCCGACTTTGTTGATCCATAGACTCCAAAGTTCTTATATACCTCTCCTGTGCGTTCGAAGCTGCCATACACCGTCTTTATTTGGAGACCATATTAAGCTTCTCATATTAGTAGGTTTGAACTTGTCGAGAAATTCTTTGTCCGTTATGCCTTGCATTCATCGCATTTCACTGAGCCAATTCAATCCTAAAAAAGTAGGTGCTGGCTCGTTAATTTTAAAAATATCGGATATAAGAAAGGACTATTGTTTCCATTACTTTCCTTTTTGATTTGATGAACGAGACGGTTGACTATCAATCGCCGCTCAAGAAAATTAAGCTGACGAAGCTGACGACATCTGGATATTTTCGTGTTAGGGTTGGTTAGAACTTATTATGCTTTCAATGCTCAGTGAAAAAAAAATCAATGAAATACAAAAATAAGAAAATTTCAAATTGTATTACTAAGCATTCAAAGCAAAAAGGTGTGTAGCTTTACAACCTATTAAACTTTATTACAATAAAGTCCAAGTTTGAAGTGACTCAAAATTCTAGTCGATTTTCGATAATTTTTCCGCTAACTGTTCCAAATTTTCTCCTTGTAAAAAATGTTTGTGCAACCGTTGTACGTATAGACAAAATGCGTAATATCCCAAGTAAGCACCCACATTTTTTTCTTATTCTTATTCAAAAGTTTGAAACTTTTATGAAATTTTCTTCGAATTTTATTAGCCTTGTACAAAGGCTTTACATTGATTTATATGATATTCATTGCATAACAAACTGTTTTTAAAAAAATTAATGGAAATAAAAATAAAAAAAGAGTCAAAACTGATCAAAACATAGTGTGTTCATTACTTTGACCATGAGTGTACATAAATATACACCTACATTTTTTTACTTTTCTTACCTTTTGATGCAATATTGTATTGGTATGCGGCTGGAGGATAGGAAGGAGGCACATAGTGCTGTGAAGATTACTTTACTATATTATGCATGCAAAGTGGTATCATCTTCGAGTTCAATTTCACCCTGCAGACATTTTCAATTGCATTTTTTATGAGACCTAAATGTGATGAAACTCTCATAGTCGGCGATTGCAAATGCGATTTGCTTGCATAGACATGGAACATTCAATGTAGTTGGACTGTGGCATTCGCTAAAGCAGCTAAATTTGATTTGTTCGGAATAGGAGTTTCCAATACTCAATACCTAGAGTAGAAAGGCAGACACAATAGCCCCTTTTATCCGTTTAATCTCAGACCGAAAATATAAGGAAATAAGGATATATTACCCTATGCCTGCCTTTTCGATCAAGCATTCAAATTTTGTATATACTGCTGTACGTACTACCTTAAGTTTCCCTGAACATTCGACAGATGTCGCTCTAAGTCAACTGATTTGAGTTTATTTTTTTCTATTAGGTTGTCATACCCGTTATTAACAGTCCTACCAAAATTATATCACCACTGCTTGACATTTATAAAAGTAACCCGGTCTTGAGTAAATCTAGGTGTTTTCGATATTTTACAATTTTAAAAATGGATTTGCATTTGCAATATCATGTTTGTATTAAATTTTACGTTAAAAATGGAACGATTGGTGCAAAAATCCTAGAAATATTAAGAAATTGTTTCGGTAATGATATTTTAAAGAAAACAGTTTTTAACGAGTGGCATGAAGGCTTCAGAAGAGATTGTGAGTGTCGATTGTGTCGAGAGTGAAAACTGATGAAACAAAGTTGATCGATCAATAACCACAAATGAAGAGATGGCAGAGAACTTCAATATTGGATCTTGATATGAATCCTTTCATGACATTGCAGTTAATGATTTGGGCTTCCGCCGTATTGCTGTGGAGTTTGTCCCAAAGGTTGTGAAATTCATGCAAAAATATGCATATCAACAAGGTCTGATATCATCAAAGACACTATTTCCAAGACCGAATCCATCCCAACATTCACCACACACATCATTACTGGAGACGAAACGCGTGTACATGGGTTTATGAGTATGACACGTAATCCTGACATCAGGCAAGTGAGTGAAGAGCTCCGAATTAACTAAGACCAAAAAACCAATTTTCAATGAAAAAACAAATCACTACTGGCGGTTTGTATGTACTATAACGGTATTGTACACCACAAATTTTAGCCAGAATGACAGTTTTTAAGGATTAATATTTGTGTGTTACAAGACGTTCACGTGAAGAAATTCACCAAAAAAGAAAGGATTTCTGGGAATTCGTGGATTTTGCACCATGATAACACAGCGTCACACAATGTCATTATTATTCGTGAATTTTTTACCAAGAATGAAACCAATACCATCGAATAGCCATTGAATTAATCTGATTTAGCTCACTGCGATTTTTTTGAAGTGAAACTTCTTAGGCGTCGATGGACGAGCGAGAATGGAGAGTAAAATTTCAAGGCCATGCAACGTTTTGGGCATTTTCGTTCCGCGAGAGAGAAAAAAGATATAACGCAGAGGAAAACGAGAGAAAGAGCTGTACCTTATATATATCTTAGGTACACTTTAGGATATTTTTCCTTAGTTTTTCTTTGTAGTTGCTAATTTATAGTGAGAAATAGCATTGCCTACTTTTCGGTGCTTGTTTGTTGATGCAAACTTGTAGGAAGTATATTTTTGGTGCTTACTTTTTGGCGTTATATTTCCTTGGTGCCTACTGTGTATGCATCTTGAATGTATATGCAGTTTCTTCTAATGAATGCAGGATGCTTAACAGTTCGTTGAAGATGTCGATTACACAGGCCGACAAAATTTAACCAACATTCAGACCCAGAAACCAGACTATATATTTCCGAAGGTTTATGATGCGCTGAATCCAAATCTGGCCTCAGAATTGCTCTATTAGTTTGAGTTTTCGAGATATCCTAACCTAAAAGTGCAAAAAACCCCATTTTTGCCCATATTTGAGGTTATGTAGCCTTGCAGATGTTTTCTTTCACCAAAATTAAAGGATGGCATCTTTAAATACAATCCTTCTTTTTTCAAATGGCGTTTTGTTTGCTCAAATATCATTTTTTTTCGCAGAGATATCGCATTTTGAAATTTTCATGTTTCGAAATTTTCCTACACCTGAAAATCGATTAAGATAACATAGACATGATATATTCGATTACTAATTTTCTTGAATTGAGTCTTATTTTTCTTAAAATTTTGTCTCACACCATAAGTGTGCTGACTCACCACATCACTACACTATCTAACCTTTGGGTACCGAGTCACACACAGCCCTAACCCCTAGAAACCACCCCTATCATACCGCGAGCAGGCTAACCCACATAACCGCAAGCAGGCTTTCCCACAAACTCCAAATTTACATACTATTAATCCATATATTTCAGGCCCTCAAACCCAAGAAAATTAGTAAGCGACTATATCATGTCTATGTTATCTTAATCGATTTTCAGGTGTAGGAAAATTTCGAAACATGAAAATTTCAAAATGCGATATCTCTGCGAAAAAAAATGATATTTGAGCAAACAAAACGCCATTTGAAAAAAGAAGGATTGTATTTAAAGATGCCATCCTTTAATTTTGGTGAAAGAAAACATCTGCAAGGCTACATAACCTCAAATATGGGCAAAAATGGGGTTTTTTGCACTTTTAGGTTAGGATATCTCGAAAACTCAAACTAATAAATTAATTTTAGTTATCAATCCGAATTTTGCATGGACAGAGAAGCAGATATTAGTTTAAATTATTTCGGATACTTTTCCTTGTAGACTAGTGTTATCAGCAGTACATCAGCACCGAAGTATGCAACAGTTTGCCCAAAACGAAGATTCGTTAAACTCGAATGTTAAGGGTGCCCAATTCTGTTCCATTTGTGGAACAACAACAAGAGGCACGCTACAAATTGTAGGAGAAGGTTGGCCAAACACCCAAAATGGGTGTAAGTGCCAATTATATATAGATTTCTATATAATATTATTATTTTACTGGGGAGAACTAATATGATTTTTATGAAATTCATAAACCACGACGCCAAATAATGTTAACAACCTAATGTTTGTATGCCAAAGTAATACATTTCTCAAACACTTTAATTCAAAACTCATAGTTCACTATTCCAAGTTCACCCTGGGCTTTAGCTAAGAGCGAAATATTCACATTTAAGAATTCTTAATTTATGTATATTGTTAAGTTTAATATATAGCGGAAAAAGAGAAAAAATTAAATTCAAACGTGCACAGCTCGACTTTGATAAATTTTCGCCGAAAGGCATAATTAAAGTTAGTTTTGTTGGCATTTTGCGAAAGTAAAGCGAAATATCTTTTAAGCATCATAAACAAAAATTTACTGATTACTATGCACACATAACCGTACAGCGCACAAAGGGAAGATGAAGTAAAATGCAGATGGAATAGGAAATTTTATCAGAAAGAGCACCGGTGCTACACTAACGGCAAATACTAGCGTTGGGTGGCGAAGGCGCTATAGGTAGAAGAATAACCAACTTATTTGTATGTAGATACGTGTATTTATTTTATATGCACGTGCTTGTTAGTGTACACACACATCTACAAAATGAATGGAAACGGGAGAAAAAAATCATTTCGTTGCAATGCCAGAAAGTTTTCCATTTTCATTTTCTCCATCATTTTTTCGCAACTTTCGTTACTTTCTCGTCGGCTCACCGCATTTCTCGCCTTTTATCACGAACACCTTCAGACATGAATAATTTATGACACAATTCGTTTATTCGTTCGTTCACTCAGTGAATGAAGCTGGAGCAGGGAGGAGCTGCAGAGAACCAATGTCAGCTGTGTTTGTATAACACAAACTCTTGCCAAGATATTTATGTAGAATTTTTCCGTTCATACCTGGACGATTGGCGCTTACAGTTTGTTGGTTTGTATCGTCTTCACTTTGTCCATTCACTTCCTCTATTTCCAGCTCTGCCCAGCGGTGACTGTGATAATGAAGTGGACTAAAGTAAGAGATTCAGCAGTCGACCCTCCACCTCTAGCTCTTCCTCCCTCATCATTTTCGCTCCTTTTCTTACTCACGCTTTTGTTCAGCAAGTACATTTACTTTGGTCGCCTACTATTGCTCAATTGCTCGGTCGCACCGCAAAAGAAAGCAAAAGTCGTCGGAGACAAGTACAAAATAGAATAGAAATGATAGAATATAAATGGAAACAAAGGCTAAAAAAAAAGAAAAGTAAAAGTAAAAAAGCCCATGCTACGCCAGTAGAGATGTGAATAAACATTTTTATGGAAATGAAGTAGATTACTAAAGGTAGGCACTCTAGGCAAGCATAACTGCAAAAGCCATCAAAGGATCCAACTCAACTTGACTTGACTACGTGGTATTACGTCGCTTTAAAATAAGAACTTTGCACCATAATAAATTTTACTGAAAATTTAAAAGTATTGTGCACTTTACAAAATATAGTAGTATACGGTTTCTTAGCATTTAAATATTTTCGTACCAGCAAGGCTTTTGTAATGCATCGAGTCACCTGCTAATAAAGTCATTACATCAAATATGTGATACATCTACACATAGGTACATATGTCCATGTTTTTACCACCTACGAAATTGGGTCAAATACTTGAAATTGGCAGCTGCGTGCATGCACGATGAGGTAATTTACATAATAAACGTTTATAGAGTCCATTTTTAGGAATGCAGAAATGCACTGCAAGAATTTATTTGGAATATGAAATCAGAAATAAACAGGAGTTTCAGTTTGGACGGAACCAAATATGTATTTTATCCTTTCTTTTAACACTTAACATGCGGGGCATCGCAACTAATTGTTTATGAGTTACCGCGGGCAAAAACTAGATCATTTGCGTAAAAATGCCAGCATAAAATATTTTTCAGGATATTTAAGATATTTAAATAATTTCTTTAGTATTAAATTCAGCAGCATAACTATCAAAAAGATTAAAAACACGTTGAGTAACGTTTAATGTATATTTGAACAAATTAAAGCTACAAAAATACACATCGGTGATTTATACGTAATAAACTAAAAATCACCTACGTGAAGTCAAACTTTTCTTTTTTTACCTTGCTTTCGATTTCTCCTGATTTTGTGTTTTTTTCATATCCAATGAGAAAATTTAGAGTATTTTCAGCAATTTTTTTTTACAATACAAATGTAAAACGATATTTAAAATTTTAGGTTTTTTATTTAACTTCTTATACATACCAAAATAATTTTTTTTTTTTTTTTAATTTTAATATATTCAAAAAGGGCGCTGCAGTTGAACCTACCGAAAAATTGGACCTGGACGGTGTTGTCCATTTTGGCTATTTATCTGAAACACAAAATCCCAAAAAAATTATTGACCAGTATGAATGTAGCTATGTCCCGTACAAGAATAAAGAAAAAGTGCATATAGCGTAGTACACATAACAGAAGTGAAGCTTTCAAGGCAGACAAAGAAAGAGGGAGAGACCCGAGAGAGAATGAGACAGAAAGAATATATATACAAACAAGCGCCAAAAATAAGGCAGTGGTATTTCTCGCTAGAAATTAGCAACCATAAGGAAAATCTCGGGAAACATAGCCAAAAGTGTATCTAACTTAGCTCTCGCTCTCCTTTTCCTCTATGTTGTATCTTTTTTCTCCCTCGCGAAACGAAAATGCCCAAAACGTTGCATAGCCTTGAAATTTTATTCTCCATTCTCGCTCGTCTATCCTCGGCTAAGAACTTTAACTTAAAAAAATTTACAAAATGGCGAAAATCGAAAAAATACGAAATAATTGAAATAATAATATGAATCTAGTACGGGCGAGAGCGATTGATGTTGTGAATAACATATTCAATTTCAGACAATTCGGTTGAATAGTTTAGTTTTTTTTTGTGACAACACCAGGTCGAAAAAAAGTAGTTGTGAGATAATTGAGTTTAAAGGTTTCGTGGCGATTCTGACTAAAACGGCTGTAGAATTGAAAATACTATGGATATCCTTCCAAAAATTTTGCCGTTTATTTTTAAAAGCCAATACATACTTTCGAAATATCAAAACAAAAAGAAGTCGATTTTTTTTTTAATTCTAGGGACCCCTTAATTATTTTACTGCTCCCGTGCTGGCCTATATTGCGACTTTCTAATATTTCAGCCGTTTGTACTTATTTACTGAAAATCATTCTTATTTCTCTCTTCGATTGCCAAATTTGTAAGAATATATAATACTTTGCTTTCTTCTAAACATTGTTTCACCACGCGTAAAGTTTTTCTTTTTTTTTTAAGAATGAGGTAGTCCTTTGATTGCCCGAATTGTCCTTCAACTTCTGGTTTTAAGTTTGAAAGTGTTAGGTTGACTTCGAGAATATTAGAGTAGTTGTCCATGAATATGTGACACCATTTCATCATTAAGGGCTGAGCACATCTTGAATTGTCTTCGAACGATTTTTACCTTCTCCGCAATATATTTCTATTTATTAAATTATTAAATATACTTCTCCCGCAGATTACGACTAGTCATTTTATTTAGACTTTCCAAAAAACAGAAATACTACATTCCATGACAGAAATACACTCTGAGGTTTGCCATTGCCTGCCGACGGGCGACTGCTATTAGAAAAACCTTTTTCTTAATTTTTCATCTTTCACCGAGATTCGAACCTACGTTCTCTCTCTGAATTCCGAATGGTAGTCACGCACCAACCCATTCGGCCACGGCGGTGACCGTTGGGTTGAAATGATCTACAAAAATATTCCTAGTAAAATTTTAATCTAATATATGCATTCAAACTACATATTTCGCTCCAATGGGACTTTCAACCCCTTCTTCCACTTATTCTAAAAACAGTCGGCATAACAATTGCGAACTTGATATGGCCATATTATTCTAATTCATATTATGCTTCTCATTGTGGGCCATAATCGTGTAAGAGTCGTGTTTCCAACTTGAAAATTGCTAGAATTATTGCATAAACGTAGAGTAGTAATAATGTCACCGTACCCCAGTGGGTGTATCCATGACTATTATTCTGATCAAGATTGGACATGAAACACCAAACCAATCAAGGTTTCATTTTTCTTCAGCATTAAACTGTAAGTTCTTCCATTTGTAGAAAAATTGATAAGTAAATCATATACTCTGTACTGATTTCATAGATAAAATAGATGTATGAAATTCTTTTCAATTAGAGGAATCACATAAAATACGTTTCGTTCGTTTTAATACTTTTAAATATTTTATATTTAAGACCATCTCCTATACCTAACTTAAACCAAATTTGCTTCGTGTGTTAAAAAAATACCTATTTCCCCACTTCAACTACAAATATACTCTTTACCAAGCTTAAGTGTCACAAATTTGTGGAGATAACTCGATACTTCTGGAGCCATTCGTTGTCCAATTTGCCGAACGGATACAGTACTTGACACTGAGAGCTCTAAAAACTTGTTAAGTTTCAATTACGCTAACACCAACACTAACTTTTACATCTTCTTTAGTTTTATAAATTTATTACAGGTACTTTCCATAAACATTTCATACTACTTAAATACGGAATCGATTGCAAATTTCAAAAATCCATGACTTCGCCGAAGCGTCAATAAAGACACTGCAAATTTATACTTAGCCAAACCGCTGGTGATTGAAATGATTGCTGCTTATTACAAAGTCGAGAGTTGCTCCACTAAAGACCAAATCTGCGACGCTTAAGTTTATGGGCGCATCAGAAAATAGTTGTGCATTGATTTTGAACGAATCCATATGCATTACGAGGGGTGCCTTGTATATGTCGGGATTTGGCAACCCTGGTGTTGCAATCTGGCAACTGACAGCTGTATCGCAAAGTTTGACATTTTTTGGCTTTTACGTACTCAGAACGTTTTGAAATACAAGCGCTACTTGTGTTGTTTACAGTAACTTAAAAGATTCATCTCGGTCCAAAAATGGAATTAAATCGTAAACATTTTCGTGCGATTATTTTTTACAACTTTCGACGTGGATTAACTCAGCAACATTGCATGGATGAACTAAATTCATTTTTTGGCGATGAAGCTCCATCAAGAACCAGTGTTTATATATGGTATGGTGAATTCAATCGTGGTCGTAGTTCACTCCAAGACGAATTTCGTGAAGGTCGTCCAAAATCAGTTGTTGTTCCGAAAACCATTGATGCTGTGCGCGAACTGATATTGCAACGTCGTCAAATGACCTATCGTGAGATTGAGACAATCTTAGGCATTAGTGGGACCAGCATATATTCAATATTGCATAAACATTTGACTATCAAAAAAATTTGTTCGCGTTGGATCCCACACAATTTGTCAATCGCTTAAAAAAAGGCTCGTGTCGATTGGTCGAAGGAAATGCTCAAAAAATACGGTCGCGGGGCTTCAAAACACGTCTATGACATCGTGACAGGTGACGAATCATGGATTTACGCATATTAGCCCGAAAGTAAACAGCAGTCGACTGTATGGGTGTTTCAAGATGAGCCAAATTCAACAAAAGTTGTTCCCGCACGAAGCACTTCCGAACAAATGGTCGCCTGTTGTTTCGGAAAAACTGGGCTATTCTCAACCGTACGACTAGAACAACGCAGAACAGTAAATTCTGAGTGGTACACAACCATTGGTTTGCCAGTTGTCTTCCAAGAAATTAGGAAAACCAATCGCCAAAGACGGATCACTCTTCACCAGGACAATGCGAGCTCTCACACATCAGCTCAAACAACTGCATTTTTGAGGACCCAAAACATCGAATTAATGGGTCATCCGCCGTATAGTCCTGACTTGGCACCGAATGACTTCTTTTTATTCCCGTACGTAAAAAACAAACTAAGAGGTTAACGTTTTTCGACACCTGAGGAAGCGGTTGCGGCATTCAGAATGCATGTTTTGGAGGTACCTCATTCAGAGTGGCAAAAGTGCTTCGACAATTGGTTCAAACGCATGCAAAAGTGTATAGATCTTCATGGAGAATATTTTGAAAAGCAATAAAGTGATTTTCGATGATTAAAATTTGTTTTTGTTCTCTAATCCCGACATATAAAAGGCACCTCTTGTACATACATTTTTTGCAAATAAAATATCCGCAATCTAAGAGTTTACTGATAAAGCTACTTGGGACTTGTGTCGATAAAACAAAATCATCTAGATAAAGTGTCTGCTGATGGCAAAGTGGATGAATTTTATTTGGTTTCGTGATCCACTGCTCATCCTGTAAGGCTCTGCTTTATGGCCTACAATTATACACACTTTCATCTTTATCTAAAAGAGTAGACATCAGAAAAGAAGACGACTAAATAATTTGAGTTGCTCATACAACTGAAAATAATTTAATAATGGACTGTATTGAACGGCAATCTCCTCATCAAGATGTGCTTCGTATGTCGCTTTGATATTAAAACGGATCAGACGATTATAAGACCCATCCGTGATGATCTCTAAAGTGCTGGCAAGTTCAGCTCGATTTCCCTTAAAATTGATTCAAAACATAGAATTCGGCTAGGCAATTCTGAAACTCATCAAAAGTGCCGCTACACCCGCAAGCTTACAAAAATGTTTCCAACATTTGATTTCCTTTAATTTACTCTGAGCGAAGCTTGCCAATTTATTGCATTTACCTGTAAGGTAATGCGGACGCTACTATGTATAATTTGATACTCCAAACCGTAATGTGTCCATATGCTGAAGAGAATTTATAGGTTAGTGATCCAAAGCATGCTTCCGAAATTAAAACAAAAAATTGTTTTTAATTCTCATTTAATCGGGTGCATTTTAGGTACACATAATATTACAAAAGGTGGCCGTCGCAGCCGAAGGGATTTGTGTGTCACTATCATAGAAGTTTTCTATTATATCCGTCATGAACAAGCTGTTCAAAAAACAACTACCTGCCATTCGGAGTCAGCATAAAACGCTCCATAAAGTAAAGCAGGAGCTCGGCTTAGCACTCAAAAAAGCGATACATTTAATTTGCATAAATTATGAACCTTTTTGACCAATTTCATAAAATAAATAAATAATTGGCGCACACAGGTATTTGACGGAGCACTCCTCCTATTTGTGTTGTGCATCTTGATGTTGTTCCACAAATGGAGCGACCTACAGTTTTAAGCTGACTCCGAAAGGCAAATGGTTTTTTGTGCGGTGCTTTCTCAGAAGCTTTTCGATTTATTATTAAATATATAGCTCGACTTCTCAATTCTTTCCCTATTTTTTGTTTTCTTTTTTGATACGGAAGTACATATATATATTTTTATCACATTATTAAATCGTCTATTTTTATCCTTAAAAGGAATGCATTAGACTTTATAAAGCCAGTTAAATGACACATTCCTACAGGTTACAAAAACAATTGTGATAACCTTTTATAACTTCAATATAAGGTAATGATGATCGGACCTCCAATTCTACTAATATTTTCCAAATATGGACGTAATAAATTATTTCTTTCAAGGTATTTTCCTATTTCCAAAATTTGTTTCCTGCTTTGCATATTTCATGCATCGAAACTATAAGTGGGATATGTACATATGTAAGAAACCTCGTGTACGGTTATTTTACCAATTTCCGCTAACCATTCATTAGAGGACCAAACAACCAAAAAAAAAAAAACAATAACAATGTTAAAAGCTACCCTAACACTAATAACAACAATGACGTTAGAAATTTGCTGCAAGGCGTTTGCTAACGAACACCAGAGCACCACCAAGAGTAGATGCCATGCGAATATGCCCACACGACGACATATATGTATGTACTATATATGTGTGGCCGTGCTATTTAGAAAAGGTACTGAGTGAACATATGCAAAAATGTACTAGAATTGTGCGGCCTCATTTTTTGAGTTTTCATTCCGTATTTTTTATGATGTTTTTCATATACTTTCATGTTTGGCTTTGCACAGTTCATATTTTTATTATGTATACTCATTATTCAGTTGACGATAATCAAAGGCAAAAAAATTAGCAAAACAAAATTATGAAATAAAAAAAATTTAGGCAACATGCTACACGAAAGTTCATAAATAAAAAGCTAACAAAGTGAGTATGCAACGCGCGATGCATACTTCTAGGAGCAGGCACAGAACACACATAAACACAAACTTACGTAAATAGATGCATATAAATATATTTCGTTTAGGTAGTAGAGCTGCCAATTTTCTCGATTTTTAAGAGCCCAGGATTTTCGGGATCTCGTATTACAATCCCGGAATTTAGACATTATTTTAGAAATTAACTCGAAAAAATTACAACAATATTTTTGAGAAGCGCCCCTAGCATATGGTTGGTTGGTTGGTTAGAGTGGTGATTCATCCTGAATCCAACTAGCGCTTCTGCACCATTTTGTTGCCACATCCTCGTTACCAAATTGTTTAACAGTTATTTACAGCAGGACTATATCCAGTCTGTGCGGTTTAGGAACCTTATTATGTTGTTGACGTCTAAGCCAGACAGCTGCTCGAGACTCTCGAACAGCGGTTTGCCCAGGGTTGACATTCTGTCCTTCCATTGGGCAGGGCATTCACAGAGAAAATGGAAGATTGTTTCTTTTTTCTCCGATTGTTTACAACTATGACAGTATGTGTTGTGAGGGATGCCCATTTTGGCGGCTTGTTCTCCGATAGACCAGAAGCCAGTTATGACTGCCGTAAGTCTACAGGTGTCCCGTCGTTTCATGTTTATCAATGTCGACGATTGCTTGAGGTTGTAGGTGGGCCATAACGTTCTGCTAATTTTGCATTTCGTCTGGTCTCTCCATCTACACTCTGCAATTCGAAGGTATTTTAGGGAAATTGCATTCTTGACCGCACTTAGTAGAGTGAGTACTGGTACTGCAAGAGCGCTATTATGGCAGATCCCCCTCTTGCCAGTTCATCAGCTTTTTCGTTACCTTCTATGTTCCGGTGTCCCGGGACCCAAATTAAGGTTACTCTATGGTTTTCACTCAAGTTGGTGAGGCTATTCCTACTTTGATCCACCACTTTAGAGGTTGTGGTAGTCGCATCCAGCGCCTGGATTGCAGCTTGGCTATCCGAAAGAATAGCGATATTGCCCTTAAAAGAGAAATCTGCGATTAGTAACCTACAGGCTTCCCCAATTGCTAATACTTCCCTAGCATATAACAACTAATAAATAAATGGATTTTAAATATCCTACTTTTTATTAAAACTGAAAAATATTTCAAAACAAATTTAGTAATTAAGCGGAGGTATTTTGCGGTTGAAAGAAGTCATACATTTTTCAATCTCGTACAATTTAAGCCGAAATTAATAGATTCAATTTATGTATACCTTTTTAACAACAGAGGCATTTGCATGTGTGGCGTTTTCTGTTAACTCTCCGGTGGGCACCAGGGTCTGGCCAAACTTTTTCAGCTTTGGACGTGAATTTAACATATCTCTATTATAGTTAACGACTTGATCTTCCAGGTAGCTGCCTAATTTTTAATTTTCTATCGATCTATGGATATAACCTTTCAAAAAGGATTCTCGAACAGAACGAAAAAAGACCAGACCCGGGAGCCCAACCGAAGGTTTTAGAAAAGGTGTCCAACGGAGGGTTAAATCAAAACAAAAACAAAGACGTTCCAACGAAAATGGTCTATAATTCTATATTACGATCTTCTTTTGGCTAAAAAATCATCCTGAACATCCTAAATGCCTTGGAGCTGTAAATCTAGGCGTTTTCTTTTCGCCAAGCGTTAGCAAGTGGTGAATAGATGAAACAACTGGTATAAGTAAATATATCTTGGCAACGCTGGATTACATATGTTTCTGTAATAGTGGTGTGAGTTGTAACCGTACTCGTTAGCAGTGAATCTTAATCGATAACTTTGTTGCTGCTTTCTCATGCAAATTTTTCGTCAAGTGAGCCGAGCAAAGATAAAGCGAGCAGTGAAGTGCAGAGATCTTCTGTTAAGACAAAATAACGTAAATTTTAATAATCTGGGTATTAAAATTCTGCACACAAATTTATTTGAGGTCATAATCTGTATTTTTGAAGGTATTAGCTTACTTACTGACGCAATAAGGGTCGGCGAAATTAAGATTGTATGGGTGAAATTCAAAAACAAAATCAACGCAGCCACTGCCAATGCTAATTCAGGGGTCTTCGATTCACCAAGCGTTAGCAAGTGGCGAACAGATGAAGCAAGTGGTGTAAATAAACATTTGGAAAGCAGCTGTGAAAAATCACATTTGCTTGGAAGCACTTAATGAGTATAAGTAAGATCGCGTTCATACAGGGAAACTTTTGGGGCTTCAAGTCGTTACTTTTCATGCTTGTGCTCTGTTAACACCCTTTGTGTTTTTGCTGTTCTCACTGTTGTTGTTGTCTGCAGACTAAAAACTAAACAATTGCAATCAACGGAGCTAGCGTGTGTGATCAGGGCGGGAGAATTCCCAAAGTTGAAGCAACCCAAAATTGAAGCGTCGCTCGGAGTGTTTGAGAGAAAGATTTTGCGCAAGATTTGTGGACCTTTGCACGTTGGCGAGAGCGAATATCGCAGGCGATGGAAGGCTGAGCTGTATGAGCTTTACGACGACATAGACATAGTGCAGCGAATAAAGATCCAGCGGCTACATTGGCTGGGTTATATCTTCCGAATTAATACATTCGCTTCAGTGCGGTACCAGCTAGTGGTAGCAGAGAAAGAGGAAGGCCTTCTCTGCGTTCGAAAGATCAGGTAGAGAAGAACTTGGCTTGGTGTGTCCAGAAACGACTGGCTAGTTATAATCAGTCAAAATTGCGTAAGCGGTTATCGCGCCAATTAAAAAGAAAGAAGAAAGTTGAAGCAACAAAATTCGCTCTGTGTGAACGCGGTCTAATGAAGAATGCCTAATATCAGCACAGAGATTTGGCAGCATTGAAAATAATGGGTTTTTTGGTTTCTTTCACATGCAAAATTGCCCGTCAAACCAGCAGAGAGGGGCGCCTTCCTTGCTGCCTGAGCAACGACTGGTTGGAAGACTAAATGTATTCAACTTATTTTTCATTTCACTTGCCTCTCACTCTGCAAATCTGTTATGAAGTAACAGCCAAAGTTACTCTCACAATTTTGCTTCGGATGGCCAAATCTTGTAATATATCATCCTTGTCTTACATTACCAAAGAAAATAATTCACAATTAAATTTTAAGAAATTTGAACTCTTTCTAAAATTAGCACTAGTTATTTTAATAATACAGCCCTAATATAACCTTCGGAGTTGAAAATTTTGTGAGCCGTATGCGAAATGCGCACTTGTTTTTATTATCCGTATTACCATACCATTTTTAATAAAGCAGAATTTTGTAGAGCAGAATTTTGAAAAACATTATTTCGCAGTAATGAATTTTATCAAGTAAAATTTTACAATACAGAATTTTTATACTCGGAATTTTGAAAACAAAATATTGGTCATAAAGATTTCGCACCCAAGCCCAGTTCAATCAAATCCTTTTTTTGTAAAAAGTTAAAGTCAGTGCTGCTTCATTGCTCATAAAAGGAGATTTTTCTCTCTCCATTTTATATGCTTTGTAGAAAATTTACTGGATCCTCTATAATCTGGATCTTAAGGTAGACCCACCCTTACCACACCGAAATCCATTAAGAACCAATTGGAAAAGATTGAAAAATATAGTAAATAACAGAATATATTAAGAATTATTTCGATCAAACAAATCACTCTCCCAGAAACGCTTTAGAGTAGGAGAAGACATTTAGTAGGGCCTACAAAACGTCGTGTCTTATAAAATATAGTAAAAAAATGCATCTTTCTTGGTGGAGCAGTGAACTTTAGGCGAATAATCTAGATAGACCTTTAACCTTAGCTACTCTACAGGTAATTGAGAATTGTGCAGTAAAAGTTGGATAAAGTACAAACGGGCAATTAGGGCCGCCAAGAAAGAGAGCTAGAGAGAGTAATGCTCTTTTATCGAATCTACCAGGAATTCTGCTAGGCTTAGCCGTATACTTCCCACAGATCATCATCATTCACAGCATTACAACGCGGGGTGCGTCAAAGCTTCCTTCACAAAACTCCTCCAAAGTGTTTTATCGCTTGCTTTTCCTTCGTAGTTGCGAATTCCCATTGCTGCGAAATCCGCTTCCTACTGCGTCTATCCATCGGTTTCTCGGGCTTCCCTTCGCCTTCGCACCAATTATCTTTCCAGTCATGGCTTTCCTTACAGCGGATTCAGCAGGCATACGGAGCACGTGACCTAGCCACCGCATACGCTGCGCCTTTAGTAAACGCTAAGCTTTCTCGTCTTGGATAAGTTCATTCAATTCCGAGTTGTACCTAATTCTGTAGCTGCCATCTTCATTTTTAATGGGTCCGAACACTTTCCTTAAAATTTTTCCTTTTGAAGTTAGCAATAAGCGCACTGTCATTAATTTTCATAGTCCACACTTCCCACAGATCAGTCAATGGCATATTGAGTCAAGAAACCAGATAATACCTACTTGACCTACTACGACAGAATAATCTTTATAACTCCTCTTAAACACCCATCAAGTAGAAATGAAAGTATTGTCAGGATACGTCGAGACAAATATAAACTCACTTTCAAATTAATGTTTAAAATTATACTTTAATTGTAAGAAAGAATATGAAAAGGATATAAATATGTATGAGGCGCGTAGATCGGTTAGCGACCGTCATGTTCGTCGTTCGTACGATCACTGCCGTTGACGATTTAAAAATATTACGACAACAGCTTATAGTTGCCATACATCGCCCTCATGTAAGGTTGCCATGTGTTTACAGTATTATGTGGAGCAACATCTCGCAGATATAATCATTATGAAGAAAAAAGGCAACCAAATCTTTTTCACCTTTAAATCTCCGGGCCTTGATGGGATTATTCAAAAATGTTACAGGAAACCCATGGCTGGTGGAAATTTGCAAAGCATATTTAAACTTAGTCCATATTACAGATAATTAGAGGCTAGTTAAGGTCGTCTTCATACCAAAAATAGGTAAGAGTCTTTCAATCACTCATACAAAATGGTGTCGAAGCGCTAATGGGGTTCCAGCTGAATCACTAATTCAACGAACCAACCACGAAATAACAAATCCTAAAAATCCCGGCAAAATTTTCGGTAACCTAGAAGGTAAATACATATATCAGCCCAGGCATATATTCCTATGTATATCGTATTTTGTGCCACCACGTTCGCCTGCACGCAGTTGACTTTATTATTAATTTTTTGCACAGTTTTTTTTTTTCGCAGCAAAGGCACTAATAAATTACCCTGTAAATTACTTCATAAAAAGTGTCAGCGTTTTAGTGTCGCTTCGCTAGTAATCGCATGACTGTCACATATGTATGTATGTGTGTATGTAGCTATGTATTGTGCAGTGTATAGGGTTGAGTGCGTTTGTGTGGCATGCGTCATGTATGTACCCACTCACTCACTTTTAATCACATGTCACACATGCAACATTTTGCATGCTTGCAACAACCATTTTAGAAGTCGAGTTTCTTTTATGTGTAAATGGACATGCATGCGTGCAAGTGCATATGTATGCCAGCGTGTGAAAGTATGCATGTATTGGCAAACAAAGCGCAACAGCTCCGTCACGCATTACCTCTGAGCTGATATCGGTGCATACTCGTGTATGACGTTGACGCTTGAAATATGCGCAAGTGACGCGAAGTCATGACTGACTTGTTGTTGTTGCAACAATCCATTAACGGCACCTCCTGCACCAGAAACTGCAAAGCCGAGAAGAAAATAAGCACTTTCTAGCATAGCTACGAGTACTACACATACCTATAATCACGCTTCGTCCATACGACCCCCAAGTGCATAGCCATTTATGTATGTAACTACACATATTTATACATACATTTGCATGAAACTTTTCGTGAGAATACTTGTATGTACAACGGTTTGTGCCTTTGTGTATGCTGGTGTTGAATGTTAACCAGTGGCATTAAATTTAATTGCATTATTATGTTGCACGTACACGCAAAAACTACTCACGCACATATGTATGCATGCACTTACATATATACATATACATTTATTAAAAAACGTATTCCAAAGCAAAATAGAAAAGTTGCAAATATATTTTTAGTAAAACGAAATAATTTCCGCATCTGTAGTGCGATTCACTAACACATTTTAACGATATTCGCGTTAACAATTTTAACGATTTTGCTCTTCGGTAACCCATTTTAAAACGATAATCGATAAAACAAAATCAGCTATTTGGTTGAAATGTCTATTATCGAAAACTAAACGACAAGAACTTTGGTGTGGTTCAACTAAACGAAAAAACAAAAATTAGTAGTTTGAATTAGAATTTTGGAATTACATTAATAAAAACTTATTAAAAAACGCGAATATGTCCTTTGAGTAATTGGCTTATGACTTATCGCGTGGAGAGGACGTAGTGAACCCTCAAACAATGGATCGATGTTTGCTCTGGGATGTGGACAGTCCCTTCCAGTTAGTTGCAGGGAAGTTCCAAAAGTTCCGGTTAACTCCATACTTGGCTAAAGACCTAATTTCTCAGTTTGACAGTAATCTTAGAAGTCTTAGAATAACAGCGATCTCGGCTGAAATTCAAGAAAATCTTGTTAACTTGAACAATTCTAAATTCTGTCTTTCAATTACTAGGTTCCAGCTGCATTGCGTTGCAAATATAAGTGGTGAAAAATAAAAACATTCCCAATTGCATCTAACAGCTTGACTAGTATCGGCTAGTAAAATAACAATTGTTGAATCGTTAAAAGTTAGTGAGTCGCACTACTGGTGCCTGTCGATGGAAACCGGAAATGATTTTTCGAAAATGGCAAAAAAAAAAATTCTCAAGAAATTTTGAATAAAACAATAAAATTAAACAATAATAGTCGTTATTAACTGGTCCGCCAGTTCTGGCATAAAATCGTGGTGTACAATTTCCGTTGCCGTTAAAATCCATAAAAGCCGTGAGCATCGCTTTCTTTTTTAGCTGAAAATGATGTGGCTTTCTTTGGCCTTGACTCATTCGGAGCTCGCCACTCACTCGCCTGATATCTGGATTGCGTGTCGTACTCAATAACTCACATACCCACGCCTCGTCTCCCGTAATGATGCGTTTGATGAATCTTGGGACGGATTCAACCTTGGAAATCTTGTCTTTTGGGGACTGTGTTGATCCCTTCTTTCATGAAATTGAAGTTCTTTGGAACCAACTTTGCAACAACAAGACCTGAACGGATCCATATCAAGATCTAATGTTCAAGTCCTCTGACAGCTCTCTGATGGTTAATTTGCTGTTATTGATCGATCAACTTTGCTTTCACATTACTGAATTTTTCTTCAGGTTTTGATATCGATGACCCGCCCCCTACATTCTTTATCCTCGAAGGAGTCACGCTCTCCTCTGAAGCATCCATGTCACTCGCAAAAGGCTGTTTTCTTTTAAGTATCATTACCGAAACAGTTTTCCGACATGCCTAAGGTTTTTGCACCATTGGATCCATTTTTAGCGCAAAATTTTAACACAAACTCCACTTTGGAAATTCGAATACATTTTTAAAACTATAAAAAATCGAAAACATGTTCAGAGTCAGGGGTAGATTTTTCCAAGACGGCGTCACTTTTACAAATGTCAAGAAGTGGCTATACAATTTTCGTGGAAATGCTAATCACAAATGTAGTAACCTAATAAAAAAAAAATAGAACTCAGAACAGTTGACTTAAAGCATCACCTGGCGAATGTTCCGTAAACTATTTGATCAAGGTGATATCACTTAAGGCCCTTTCGGCACCAAGGTGGATTTGTACGCCGGGGGTGGGAATGCAGGCGACTAGGACGGGGGAGGTAGATAGTTAGCAACCTGTGATCACCTATAACCAACAAGTTCACGTCATTATCTGAGAATATCCAGATAAAATTGCTGCACTGAAGCTGATTCACGTTAATAAGACCGCAGATTTTCTTTTATACATAAATAAAATTCAATAAAATATATCGGTATGATTTTTTCATCATGTATTTTAATATATGGTATTTATTTATAAAACGCAATATCCGTTAAATGCACTCCACAACCTTTCTCAAAACAGACAATGTGCATATCAAATTTAAAGCAATTTCCCACATCCTACGGAACCAATTTTCTAGAAAAAAATTAAAAATTTAATTAAAACATCACAAGCTTTTTTTTTTGTTTTTTGTTTTTATTTTTGTGCAAGTGCAGCACTCAGACAGAATTGAATCCATTGTACTGCACTCGGGTTCCCTTTTTAATATTCTTTAAGCCTACTCGACCTCCGAAGAAATCTGAGTAGATCTTGTGATGCCAAGGATCCAAGGTGGTCGCTTCTTAACACATCAGTGCCAAAGAACTCAATCCTGATTCGAGCAAAGGTGGGGCAGACGCACAGGAAGTGATCTGTCGTCTCATCCTCCTCTTCGCAAGCTGGGCAGAGTCCACTGTCTGAGATGCCCACATTTTCCATGTACCTTGCCCATAGAAAGTTGCCCGTTATCAGTCCAACCAGCCTCTGCCAGTCCCCTCTGCTTAGTGACAACATCACAAGTAATTGATGCGAAAATATGAGTCACCCTACGTACTCGTAAACTTATCCCGCTCTGAGTTTAACCACTGATTTGCCTGGTATATATCTTTTCTTTTGTATTTAGGCTAATTTTTCTTAATACAAAGTGTAGGTACACCATATATGTAGAATACAATGGATAATATTTCGATAATTTATATTAGGTGTTTATTAAGATAAGGTTAGTGGCATTTGATTAACAAATCATTAGTTTTAGTGGCAATTATGACAAGTACAGGGTGCACACAGTATTATAAGATTAAAACTAATTATATATATATATATATATACATATATATATTATATAATTGGCGCGTACACCCTTTTTGGGTGTTTGGCCGAGCTCCTCCTCCTATTTGTGGCGTGCGTCTTGATGTTGTTCCACAAATGGAAGGACCTACAGTTTCAAGCCGACTCCGAACGGCAGATATTTTTATGAGGAGCTTTTTCATGGCAGAAATACACTCGGAGGTTTGCCATTGCCTGCCGTGGGGCGACCGCTATTAGAAAAATGTTGTTCTTAATTTTGTTTTTTCACCGAGATTCGAACCTACGTTCTCTCTGTGAATTCCGAATGGTAGTCACGTACCAACCCATTCGGCTACGGCAGCCGCCTAATTACTTGAGATTAAAACTAATTTACTTTCATTCTGAAAAAAAATTTAATGAAACTTCACCAATTTTTTACCCAGCATTACCTTATTATATATCAATAAAATCATTGAATACAATTTCTATTAGGTTCAATACCAATGAATGCTCGAATCAAACGCTACTTTTTCATATTGACCCTAACGGTATTAATTGCAGTCATCAGAGTAGAAATGGTACTATGGTTGTTTTCACGCTCAACTAGGAGGATCAAAACTAGGGAGTTAGGGGGCCATAAATTCGGTGTTAAGTGGTGATGCAAATGTTCAGGCATCCAATTTTATGCCGCGATGGCTTATTGTGAAGGAACAGAGTCTTGCTTAAAGATATATGGGCTATCACCGCGTACACGATCCATTCAGGGTTCCACTAATGTCTTTAGAACCTCAATGTGGGCGGCAGAATTCACTCGAAATCCTTGAGAAAAGAAGTGTGGAGGCATGGCATGTCTTTCGCTGGTCACAACACCTCAGATGATTGCAGTGGCTGGAAACTTCATGTGTATGGCAATAGGGACCGCTGTAGGATTGATGCATAGCCATCTGCCGTTCTGGTCATTTATGCGGTTAGACTTTTGGTCTTCCCCAACATTTCATTCGCGGGAAACCCCATAACATCTCAAGAGTTTCAGGGTGCTTAATTTTGTTCAGATGGCGTTTTGATCAGAGAATTCACTATTCTCGTATTTACTCCAACATAAAATGTCTTTTGCGCATAACGTATGATTTATACCGGGAATCTTCATGAACAGTTCGACGGATAAGAGCCTCAGATACATTAAATTCCATTGCTATGACCCTAATTGATTTTGAAGGGTCCTCGTCAATGATCGCTCGTACCTATTGAATAAATTCTGTAGGTGTGCGTTTTGCAACAGATTCTGCATCCGCACCTAATACGAACCTTATGAACGAGCGAAAGGGTGCAATTAAAAAAATCAGAGATTTATAAATCCGTGTGGTTTGCGCCGATAACTGAATGACACTTCTTTTGTTGAGTTAAGTTGACGTCCTCCATGTCCTATCTGAAAAGGAGCAAAAAATTATGGTTTCAGGAAGTTTTAGCCACATATATGCATGCCCACAAATACCGTATGCACCCTGTATAATGAATGTGCGAACATGACCAACATTTTATTATTACTTAATATTTAATTTACTGGATTTAGCAAAATTTCGACTTTATAGGGATTAAGCTCCATTAAAAACGCTTTAACTTGCCGGAAAAATTCTTGTAGATTTCTTTTGGTTCATATATTAGGAGGAAGACTGTTAAATAATTTATATAATGCGAAAGTTAAGACAATCTGTTGTAGGGAAGCCAAAGATTGTCGATTACTTCTGTATGTAACCACATCTTAAAAAAAATTGTACAACATTGTAAAAGTATAAATGTCTAAGAGGAAGAATTTTAAGAGCTCTAAAAAATTGTATGGAATGCTGGCGAGAATTTGCCTTGAATGATTTTATAATAACACTCTTCCGCCATGTTAAAAACGCTGCTAATTGGATGTAGTTGCTCCTCCCCAGCAGCTAATACCGTTGCACAGTTGAAAATGGTAAAGAGCGAGTCACACCTTTCATAACATGGATTTGGAACAACACTTTCGAATGCATTAAAAGTAGCGATCAAATGAAAGAAAGTAATGTTTCAAAATCAGAATGTGTTCGGACCAGCTGAAATTGTTGTCAATCAAACACCAAGGGACCTAAAATTATTCCCTATCTCTGTGTTAAAATAATTTGTGTTGCAGTTGTGGCTAGGATTGAAACTAACATTAGGGACGTTAAAAGACGATTGAGTCTATTAAGACAGTGTCTACAGGCGATTAGCAAATCATCTGTTTCCAGAAATCATCAAAAAGTCTGTAACTTTTCCCACACAGGAGGAGAAGAAAATGGAGTTTATAGAAATCAACACCTGTCGGACACCAACACATGTGAATTGACTTGCGTGTTCGGCGATTTTCTGCTATCGAAAAAATTGATCAAAGAAGTTGCATCAAATTTTCTGTAAAAAATGGAAATAAGTGCTCAAAAACACTTGAAATGTGGACAGTGGCTACGGTGAAAGTATTTTCGGTCAAAAAATGTTTACAAGTGGTTCCAGCTTTTCACAGAAGGTCCAAAAGATGTGATTGACAACGCTCGCTCTGGACGCCCCGATGAAAACGATGAGCAACCGATGAAAATGCTGAGAAAGGGAAGAAAATTTTTATGGAGAATCGTCGAATCACAATTTGAAAAGTTGGTGGGGATGTCGGCATATCGGTTGGCTCATGCCATGCAATCTTTTCGGAAATTTTGGACATGCAGCATGTGGCAGCAAAGTTCGATACACAATTGCTGAATTTTGACCAAAAACATCGTCGCATGAGCATCGCTCAGGAAATGTTGAATGACGTCAATGATGATCAAGATTTGCTTAAAAGGGTCTTCATTGGTGACGAATCATGGGTATATAGTTAAGACATCGACCAGTCGAAACCAAACCCCAAGCGTCCCAATGGAAGAGTCCAGGAGAGCCAAGACCAAAAAACAGCACGCCAAGTTCGATCAAATGTCAAGGTTTTGCTCACTGTTTTCTTCGATTACCATGACGTAGTGCATCAGGAGTTCTTACCACGAGGTCGTACGTTAAATAAGAAGTATTACCTTGAAGTTATGCGCCGTTTGCGTGAAGCAATACGAAAAAAACGCCCGGAATTGTGGGGAAAAAATGCATGGTTTTGCATCATGATAATGCACCTGCTCACTCGTCTGTGCTTGTGGGAGATTATTTGGCCAAAAACAACACCGTTATCATGCTTTAGCCACCATATTCATAAAAGTTGGTCCCCTGCGACTTTTTCCTGTTCCCAAGATTGAAGAGACCCATGAAAAGAGGCGATAAAAACGGAATCGCTGAGAGAGCTTAAGGGCATACCAAAAAGGGCATATCAGAACTGCTTCGAGGATTGGAAAATACGCTGGCTTAAGGGGGTAGTATGGTATTTTTTTTTTTTCCATTTTTTTTTTTTTTTTTTTTTTAAATTATTCTATAACATCTTAAGATTATTGTGTGAAAGTTTGAAGTGCATTAGAGTAAAATTAACAAAGACACAAAGGATTAAGTATCTACCTCTCCAACCGGATTTCACGCTGTAAAAATCTTCACAAATCTTTAAACGCGTTTTTCTCACACTTGCCTTTTTTACGGTCGGTGTCCACTGTAGATTCATATCTACTGCACCGATTCTTTTCAAATTTGGTTTTTTTGTTTCTTTACTTTATTCACGAGGTAATGACGTCGAGTTTTTTTTTTTTTTAATTTTGTCATATTTTAAAACAACAAAGTTTTCAAGTTTTTTTTATGAAAAATCGGTGTTTTGACTTCAAAGCGCTTTAAAAAATTTAAAAAAAAAAAAAAAATTCGACGTTGTTACCTGCGAAACTTTATTAGCTGATGAAATCAATTTGGTTTTTTGCTTTTAGTTGATCCAGTAATGAGCTCTGAGGGACACCGCAATAAAACTTTTTTATGAGACGTCCGCGAAGATTCGCTGCCACCAACTCATTTGTTCATAAAAATCAATGAAAATTTCACACAATATTCTTTAAATATGACTTTATAATGAAGTAATTTTAAAATTTTGAATAAATCAACTGTGTCGACAAAAAAAATTTCGAAAAATATGCTTGCTTTACACACCCCCTTAAGTGTATTATATCTAAGGGGGACTACTTTGAAGGAGATAAAATAGAAATTTGTGAATAAATAAATAGTTTTTGAGAAAAATGAAAGTTCACCTTACTTTTTGAACAACTCGTATATAGATATTTCTTTGTACAACGTGGTTGATTGAATCGCAGCTTGACCCTTTAGATGTACAAGCAGAATACTAATACTTTGCTGGCCTTTGAATTAATGTGTCGGTCACAGTATCTCTGTTGATTGAGCAATCTTTAATTTAATAACTGTATATAAGTATATGTACTAGCGTGTATCTGATAAGTAATAGTCGACCGAACTTTAGTAGCTCTGCACCATATGTCATATCCTTGGTGCTATCTCCAGAAAATTCGTCTGAATCCAAGCACAAGTACATTCACATTAATTTATAATGAATTTTCGGAAGCACTCGAAATAGGTAAATGTATTCCAAACGATTTGCTGATTTGCAAAGCAAATATAGTTTGAACTCACATTTGCATAAATGCATACATACATGGATAAATGTAATATTTCAAAAGACCAAAAGTCAAATCATACAGTGAGATGCACACAACGATCACCAATGGCTTTTAAAACGTAATGCAAAGCTGCTGCGTTGCGCTAATGGCAACCGATTTCCAAACATACAAACAATGCAGAGCAGCGCAGCGTACACATACACATACATAGTAGATAGCAGTGCCAAGTCGTGAATGCAGCTGACCACAGTAATGGCAAAGGAGATGGTGATTGCGCCATAAAACAAGCCGCGTAGGGCACACAGGAACAACAAACTTAGTATCCAAAACCACACTCAACCAACTGTGGATGATGAGGTGGAAGAGGGCGAAATTTTGCTACTCCAATGCGACCCATAAACATGTGGATTAGGAAAGTTTTGCGCCAAAACTGCAAAAAAGTGAGTTACGAGTAATGGCTCGCTTTTATCCGCCATTATTGCAGGAGTAGCCGCTGGTGACCGCTTTCGTAGCAGCGGTGCTTTATACATTGCAACACATTCGATTGCAGCTTCTTTGGGCGCAATGTTGGTGTGGCTATTTGCGGCGGAAATGAAAGCGAGGAATACACATTGATATGAATTTACTACATACGACATGCATACATGCTGAAGTTCAATGATCATGTGTGTGTGTGTGTGTTTGGGTGTTTTTGTCTGCAAGAGCTATTAAAAAGTTTTCCCGTTGTGTTTGTGGCCTGCAACATGGTCCATTAGAAACACAAATTGTGCGAGCGGCAACGGCTACTGATAATTGCGCAATTAAGTCGAGGAATGGGGAACAATAACAAAGTAAACAAAACACGAAAAAAGCCTGCAGAAAATGTTTTACAAATGTTTACTGAAAATATTTGACCAAAGCTTTAGACGGTTAAAATTGCAGCTACACTAATCACGGACTTTTTCGCAGGATTTTAACTTAGCTCAGGGGATAGAAGCTTCACGAAAATTCAAAACTATTCGATGTTTACTCAGTTGGTACTCTATAATTTTTCCAGATTTTCAATTTTTTTCGTTCCATTAAAAGTCATACAAAAGTTGAATTTACATATTTTCAGATTAAGTGTTTTTAAATCCGTGAGGACTAATGCTGGGATATTACAATTGTGTGCGCATAACGATTTTTTGTAATTTATATGTATGCACACCAAACAGTTCATAATGGCAGATTGCATATATTTATCAATGTCTGCAGGTCCTTTCCACCATCTATTTTTACGTTTGCTCGATCGAAATTGGAATATATCAAACATCTCGCATCTCATTTATGATAATTTAAACAGCGTTACATTTTTCATGATATGGCAAACTTTATATATATATATATTTATATGCAATTGGCACTTTTATATGTATATATATAATTGGCGTTTCAACCCTTTTTGGGTGTTTCGCCAAGCTCCTACTCCACAAATGAAGCGACTATTAACTCTTTTGGACAACAAACCGCCTCAGCTGACCTAACCAAAATTTTGTATTGTCAATTTTTGTAGGGATTTTAAGGTCATTTTAGTTCTACAAGCCACTTGAGCCATCTTATCTTTACAAATATCAATGACACAACCTTTAATAGGCCTAGGTGATGGGCCTAGGGCTCTTTGTTGGTGCTTTCGAAATTAGTCGTCGAATGCCTGGCTTTTCACTCGATATCAGGCTCATTTGGGAAACTGCGGCACAGAGGGAAACTGCTGAGCTTGCTAGACAGCGGACCCTAGGGACGGTTTCATCACTAATTAGAAGATTGGGGATCATTTGAGAACCTGTGATCTGCTCCTGGAAAGATGTGCCTCGCGTCAACTCAGCGAGCGCTGGGCTAGTGCGCAAACGTGTAAAGTCGCGAAATCCTTCTGGCCGTGGGTAGATCGGCGGCGCCCAAACAAACTTCTAAGGCTAACAAAGATGTAGCTCATGAATTCGGTAGGTATCCTTACCGGAAATTATCCGTTAGGTGCACATTAGATTAGATTAGATTAGATTAGATTAGATTAGATTAGATTAGATTAGATTAGATTAGATTAGATTAGATTAGATTAGATTTGTAGGGGGTTGGACAAGTTCAACCACTCAGTCAGTAGACCATTGTACTACACCCGGATAGATACATATCAGTAGAAAGAATAGAGATAGGAAAGACAAAAAGTGGATGGTAAGACTGATAAATTAGTTTGAGGTCGCTCTTCCACAAATCTCTTGGATTCGTTGATGCATTTTAAGAGATCCCGAAGAGGAACAGTATGAACTCAGTATACTCAGTATATCGCAACGCAATATCTTAAGTCTGATTCTGGAAAATGCAGAACAGCTACAGAGAAAATGCTATGCAGTGTCATCATTCTCAAGGCAGGATAGGCATATCGGGCTGTCTAGGACCCCCCTTTGGTAGCCATATGCTGACCACTGACGTTGTGCCCTGTGATTACACCCACCAGTACTATCAGGCCCTTTATATTGAGTTTTAGGAGAAAGGTCGCTGTTTGAACTTGGCTACTCTGCACGAGTTCAACTCAGACCAACGACCTCTGTGAGTAGACCTCATGAAGTCGTCAATCCATAGTTGAATCGATGCGGAATAGACACCTAGAAAGGGTTCAGGGCCTAGTGGCGTACTTGCAGAGCCTTCATTTGTCAATTTATCAGCTAACTCATTCCCTGTAATACCACAATGTCCAGGCACCCAAATAAGACTAACTTTGTTGTGTTTTGCAACACTGTTCAGTTTTGTCTTACTATACATTCACCGACTATCATCGAAGAGCAGCGGGGGTTAGCAGGGGCTTTCAGTGCAGCTTGACTGTCACTACAAATTCCAATACTGTTGCCCCGCCAGTTTTACTCAATTAGCCAGTACGCCACATTCAACCCTTCTTAACCTCAACCCTGACTCCTTCATCGCTTTCTCTATCCATGGTATGTGCTTGTACACACACTTGCTGTGATATCTAAGAGAAGTTGAAATTGAAAGTCGGCGAAATTTTAAAGTGACTAAGTTTCTATCCCACATAACAGCCATTTAAAAAAGAAAAAGTATATTTTTAAAGGAGGAAATTCGCTTAAATTTTTGTAAAAAAAAATGTCAAAGAAATAAATACGAATATTATAAAAAAGAAAAAACTTGGGAACAGCCTCACATCCAATACCCACGCCGAACTTTTATGTGCAGCGCAAAATTCTTAATTGCACCCCTGAATAGATGCACCTTTTCGCTTTTCGTAATACAATAAAACATACATTTTTTAAAAAAAATTAGAGTAGGATTTACTACATGCCACCTGGTAGTGTAGCCAACTCGGAACGATCTACGCTTTACGGTAAGGTAGGTGTGGATGGCTTCTCGCGAATCTTATTTCGAAGCCTTTCTTTCCGATTAACCCGATCACCTCAACGTTTTCCCGGCTAAAGTATGAGCCACCATACAGGCTTTGGAGCAGATCAGAGCCTAAGCTATCAGAAGATACTTATTTACATCCAGTGATAGTCAGATAAGAATTAGAGCTCGCTGTTCGGCCACTTTTAACCCTTAACTTGTGCTCAACTGTTACCAATATCAACAGGAAATGGCTAAGCAGAACAGACACCTGAAGCGAGGATCATAGAGATATTGAAGGAAACCATCTGGCATACGAAGTTGTAAGTAGAGTCACGGCAAAGCAAACTCTTCTTAGAAAAAAAAATCCAATGGTATTCTAAATGCCACTTGTAAACTGCTACTTTCAGGCTGGTGGAAGTTGAGAACAAAGCGCTGCTCGCCTTGCTTTCATGGCAGATATGACCGAAGCTGCACCGGAAATAAACACGACGTGGATACGCCCTAAAAACAGAGCACATATCTTCATTCATCGAGTGCACATTTTATGCCGCCTTTAATTAGGCCGTGGATTTCCAAAGGCAAGCAAGCCAGCTCAAACATGTTGTAAAAGCTGCAAGTATTCTTGAGGAGAAATGGAAGAAATGGACTCTCATCTCCACTGCTACTGACTTTCATCTTCATCTTTCGTTTTCTTTTTTCAACCGACTGTTATTCATATGCTTGGATGAGTGTTCCTGGAATAGATATTTACCTTATTTAGTCTGTTTGTGTGGCTTGCGATTTGAGGATTTGCTTGCGAGTCTTCACTCTGTGGAGCGTAACTACAGGGACGGACTTTCGAGCTTTTCACAGTCAAATTTAAAATACGATAGACCTCAGAGCCTAACACTACTTTGCTCTCCTACGATCTCGTGATAATTAATCAGCATAAAGATAAAGATAAAATAAAGGATTTTCATTCGCTATCATTTTGGCGTGACTCTGCCTCTCTTTAACTGTGTGCCATTGGAAGCTATAACTTTGCTCCATCTTTCAGGCAGCATACGGATTTCTCTGACGAAAAATTCGAGTTCTTTTGATTTTATCCATTCAGTTGAGCCAGTTAGCGATGCTTTCGTAAGAAGTGAACCGCTCTCCAATAAGAGCTGACTGCATTGATCGGAACAGATGGTAATCCGAAGGTGCAATGTCTGGGGAATACATTGGGTGGGGCAATATTTCCCACTTCAGTCCCTCTAAGTATTTCTGGACCGATTTAGCAACGTGTGGCCTGGCGTTGTCATGCCGCAAAATCAGTTTGAGATGCCTTCCGTCCTATTCCGAGCGCTTTTCTTTAAGAGCCCGATTCAAACAGATTAGCTGCAGTCGGTAACGATCGCTAATGATGGTTTTAGATGGCTTAAGGAGTTCATAATAGATAACACTTTTCTGATCCCACCAGATGCACAACATAGCCTTTGAAGTATGAATATTTTTTATTCGCTGTTGATGGACCTGGTTCACCTGGCAGGGTCCAACATTTTCGACGCTTAATAGCCGAAGCATCTCACACTTCACCAAACATCTCTCGATACCCCTCTCCTTCAATTGATATGGCACCCAGTTACCCACCCAGCTTTTTGAATCATGTTGACCTGTCAACATCCATCGAGGGTTCGAAATGCGTCTACATCCAATCATTGTTGTAGCTGAGTACCTTCGAATTTTTTTGGTGCTCCTTCGCGATCTGTATCACTCACGTCGAAATTATCACTTTGGAAGCGTAGAAACCACTCTTTACAAGTTGTATTTGATGCAGCGGCATTACCGTAAATATTGAGCCATATACGATACGTTTCAGGTGCACTTTTCTTTAAAAGATAATAATGAAGCATGACTTCCCGCAAATGCTGTTTTTTCAGAACGAACGTAGACATTTTTGACGTCAGATAAAAAAGGATCTTTACGCTTCAAATGAATGCGAACTATTGCAATTGAGACCTCACATAACACGACACCTCTCTTGTGAGGGCGGAAACTTATTCCCTTATCAATATTTGGGAACAAAAGCTGAATTAGTTATAAGTATACTTAGTGTCATATTATACTTAACTAAAGAAATATTCTTTATATTATACTTGAATCAAAGAAGTTAAGTATATGTGTTTTTCAGTATAAATGTCCAGCCCTTGCCTTTCCTCATTCTCCTATACTTCAAGAGAATGCAATCAAAGAAAATTAAACTTTTATTGCACAACTTCGTAAATGAATTTTATTTTCTGTACCTATCTTTCCTCTAAGGCTACAAAAAAAATCAAGGGAACTTCATTTGATGACGTGAAAAATAATTGTAAAACCTCTCACAATTACTGAGATGGACACTATCTGCTCCTTCATTTTGTCTGTTCTAAAGAGCTCCACTTTCAATAGCCACGTAGCTACGTGAATTTAAGTTTGAAGTGCCAAAAGTTGGGTAAAGAATTTGCCAATTAGTTGTGTTGTGTTACTCAATTAAAGTTTGGTCATTCTGGAAACTTCCACACACAAACGCGTTGCAGGCATTTTTATGTACCTTCTGCTCAAATATGAACGAGACGTTATCAATAAAACGGCCCGCGTATGACATATGGCAAAAATAAATTTTTTGTTTTTTGGTAGAACTGTTATAAGCTTACATGGTAAATTTCAGCGTGATATGTCACATAGTTTGTTTTCTGTGCTACTGTAAACAAGTCAAGCTCGGGTGTGTTCTTCGAATTCTCTTTTATGACTTCAATTGTCTCAAAATGTTTTCCACGGAGCGGCAACTTGAGCTTGGGAAACAGGAAAAAGTCACATGAAGCCATATCAGGCGAATGCGGTGCTTGCGAAACGATATTAACATTATTTTTGTTCAAATAATCGCGAACAAGACGTGATGTGTGAGCTGGTGCATTATCGATGCAAGAACCATGACTTGTTGTCCCACAATTCCTTCCTTTTAAGACGAATGTTCTCGCGCAAACGCTTTAAAACGTCTAAATAATATTCAGCGTTAACCGATTTTGCGATTTGTGCGATTTTCAAGCACAATTTCCTCTACTTTTCCGATGTTTTCGTCGTTTACTGATGTTGCTGGACGACGTTCATGAGGCAAGTTTTCAACCGATGTACGGCCCTCTTTGAACGATTTGTACCACTGTCTTTGTCTGCAACATTTTTAAGACGTCTGAAGCCGAAATTTTGTTGGAATAACAAAATTTCAAATAAATTCTTTGTTCAACTTGAATTTCCATCGTTAAGTTCCAAGAACACACTCGAGCTTGACTTGTTTACAGTAGCACAGAAAACAAACTATGTGACATATCACGCTGAAATTTACCATGTAAGCTTATAACAGTCCTACCAAAACACAAAAAATTTAGTTTTGCCATATGTCATCCGCGGACCGTTTTATTGATAACGTCTCGTTTATATTTGAGCAGAAGGTATTATATCTCTGGTGTTATACTACATTTAATAATATATCTGTATGTGCACATTACGGTGGACCATTTTTTTTTCGGCCGAATCCTAGACTACTTTCGGATTTTATAGATAATTATCTCTTCGTTATTTGTATTTTTTACAAGGAATTCTCCTTAAACTAAGATCTTGCAATAGAAATGTCTATATATATTTTACTTATATACAGTGCGTAAAATAATTATAGCATCGGGATTTATTCATAAGTTTTGGCAATTTATTTGTTTCTTACATTACTTTATTTTTTATTAATATATATTTCATTATTCAAAAAGTACGCCCCGGAATCTTTTTTAGCTGAGGCGCTGAGTTTATTTAATGTGACTTTCTGTAGGAAACAGATTCCTAATGCCTTATTCCGTGTCTTTTTGAGAAAGGTGATGCTTCCAGCCAGTGATAGTCAGATAAGAATTACTTGATACTTGTTAATCCGTATAAATGCGTGGCTGTAATAATGTGTCAAGTGAAAACCTGCTTGAAGTTTTCGTACGAATTACTCTACTTCTTATAATTTGTTCAATCTGACTAATGGCGTCTCCCTCAATTTTTGTGCAAAAAGAAAACTTTTGCGTTCTTTGTAGATTTTTCATGTGCCTTTGTCACAGTTCCACGTAATATAATTTTTTATAAACTAACACGTAACGGCCCATCCACCTATATAATTCAGATTATACGACATATTTATTGCGACTCTACAGATCAGGTCCGCCATAATGGAACGCTCTCTGACCCTTTTCCTGTTAATCAAGTTGTATGGCAGGCTTGTTTGCTGAGTCCTACCCTTTTTTCTTTGTATCTTAATGACCTCAGTGACAGTTTTCAATGCGCAGTTGCTGATACTATGGTCAAGGCACTGCTGTAAGCTGATGATATCGTTCTGCTTGCAGACTCAGCGACAGATCTTCAAAAAATTATTGCTGATCTCTATGCTTATTGTACGTAGTGGGGTCTAAACGTAAACCTGATTAAATCTAAAGTTATGGGATTCAGAGAACGCACAATAATTCCTGTTGGCTGTCACGGTCGTGTTCCCATTGAAATCGTCCATGAACATAAATATCTTGATATTAAGCGAAACTATAGTTACATAACGCATTTGCATAAAAAACCTTCTGAGGTAAAACTTGCAATAAAAGCTATGTAGCTGAAATACACAAACAATCCGAGGATAAATATTTCCAAAAAATTAAAAATTATTTATGCTGCTCAGGCATGGAGTGTTAATAGATATGACACTGTGGAGAAACTTCTGCAATTCTTTTTAAAAAGTTATCTTTTCTACCTTCAAACACGCCAAATTATATGCTCCACCTAGAAACAGGAATGTTACCGAAGTTTTTTAATACTCTGATTTTTATTTGCCTTAGTCTACCGGCACACAGACTCCCTCGCATCTTGGCTAAGAAAAGGCAGGGATCGCAGGTAAAACAGATAAATTAATTCAGAAGAAACTGCTAGCTTCTGCTGAATGTGCTCAAAAGACATTCACGTGATCTTTATTTGCAATCGGCGCTGCTAGAATCAATTTATTTTATTGATGAGCTCTAGGCGTACGCTATAAGCTCGTTTTATGCCACCTCTACAAAAACAAAAAAGTATCCTATTATGTATACTCATCCGCATACTACTTCATGTAACTACTGACACCATATCCTGATGTGGGTCACTGAAATAGCACACCAAAAGGAAATGGCATGCCCCATTATATAACCTACTCTCCCTTATTATAAGCACCTACCGGGTCTTAATGAGTTGTGGGGTGTAAACTCGAAATAAAAACTATTTAAGAATTTTTAAGGATATAGGCCTCTTTGCGGACACTACCTTAGTTGCTGCCTCCGAGAAATTCGAGACGGTGTCACTGACGGTTATATAAGTATATTAAAATTATGATTCACTAATAATTTCTGAAAAAGCTCCTCATAGAAAAACTATCTGTCTTTTGCAGGCGACATAAAACTGTAAGTCCCCCAATTTGTAGAAAAACAGCCCGACGCACACCACCTGGAGGCGAGACTTGGCCAAGTTACCAGTAAGACAACGGCAGTTTTAATTTATTTTTACTTTTGTTTCAAAAGAAATCCATTATTTTTGAGTAAAATTGTTTTTTTTGGTTTAAAACTGTTTTATGGTCGATCCTCACCCCCTGGGCTATGCTACGACTACTGACGTGCCGGTCAACTTCAATTATTTATGTGATTTAATCGACATTTTTGACATTATCGACATTTTCAACATTATCGACATTTTCTTAACATCAAAAATGCCTGAACGAAGCCTGGATTATAAAAGAAGCTCGATACTTGGGTGCCACACCAATTAACACCAAAGAATATGATGGAATGAATTTCCATCTGCGAAGCCTTGGCCAAACGGAATGAAATCCACCCATTACTTAAACAGATGGTGGCTGAGGATGAGAAATGGGTCATATATGAGAATATTGTGCGTAAACGATCAGAGTCAAAGCCCTATGAAGCAATTGAAACGGTGGCCAAACCAGGACTAACGGTCAGAAAGGTTCTACTGTATATTTGGTGGGATTTGAGAGGAATAATTTATTATGAATTGCTTCCGTATGGGTGAACAGTAAATTCAGATATCTAATGTCAACAACTAGTCCGCTTGAAAATAGCGATTAACCAGAGACGGTAAAACAGAAGAGCAAGACCACGTCTTAGAAACCCCAGGTTGGGAAGTTTCAATGCATCCACCACATAGTCCGAACCAGGCGATTACCACTTTTTTCTCTCATTGCAAAACTTCCTAAGTGATGAGAAATTGGTATCACGAAAAGATTGTGAAAATTGATTATTAGAGTTTTTTGTCAATAAGGACCAAGCCTTCCAAGATAGAGGCATTATGAAGCTACCTTTAAAATGACTACAAATTATTACAACTAAACGGTGCATATTTGAACCAAATCGGACAATCCAAAATTTCATAAGTAAAACTTTGAATTTGATTTATTTATTAAATATAATACCAGATGTATGTATATTTTTTTGTACCGCTTATCTTATTTATTGAATTAATTAATTTACAAAAAAAAATTTGGCTTAAGTATTGCGATACAAAAATTTAAAAAATTTATATACAATATTTTTTTTTTTAATCAACCAAATTTTATTTTATTTTATCCAAAAAGTGGTGAGCTTCCTTTCGTAAAAATGTGTGTCGTCTTAGAATATGTCGCTTAATAAACGTACATATAGACTAAATAACCGTGTGCACTGTTAAGGTCATCCAACGATTTTTTTTATATTTTTATATAAAATAGCCTGTAACTTCAAAATATCCGATAATTAGCAGTAGGTCATGTATTGTAGTGCTAAATAAAGAGGTCCTTACAGTGAAGTTGTCGTTGAAGCAGTCGAAGCATTTTAATCGAACCTGGTTTGGCTTCGTGAAGTAGTAAATTGAAACGTCATACTTTTCTAAAGATAAAGATTTGATGAAGTCCTCAACACATCATATAACAGAAATTGGTATGATAAAAAAAAAAGAAAAATATAATTATAAGAAAAACGGGAATTATCGATTTTGCGACGCATTGCACCTCATTTATCAAGGACTCATTTCACCTACATTTTAAAAAGCAGGTTAGGGAAATTTGCGTTCAGTTCAGTAATATGAAAAGCACGATTACTAACAGAAAGTTCGAGAAATACGTGCAAATTGATAAAATACAATAGGTAAAATAAATCCAAACTCATAAATCAAATCACATTTATTCTCAAGCATTTTACTCGTATGTAGACGCACACCGACCTCATGAAAACAGTCTCTGTAGTCTTTGGGTCGAAACGTATGGAAAACCTACATTTTGTCTCATTATATCTAAAGCTTGTTTTACTGAAGTAAACACTGTTCATAGTTTTGCTCATAAAGGTAATAGCAGGTCCTTGAGGCCCACTCACAAGTTAGTTCCTATAAAGAAAAGTTAGTTCGTATAAAAAATTGACTGAAAATCTACCACATTCGTCTGCATCGTACAAAAACATAATTGTAGATGAACTTCTGCCCCATTGGAGGATAAATGACCAAGTGGATGTGGAATACATGCCAAGTGTAATATATAACTATGGATTAAAGGCTTGGATAGGGAATATGTTCGGATAATTTCGAAATTTACATACTTGAGGAAAGCGTCAATAAACTGCCAGAAATGATTGCATTCCACAACAGTTCGAAGGGAGGTGTAGACAAAATTGATCAATTGGTACAAAATTAATCTTGTAAGAGGCAAGCTAAGTGATTGTCTGCTCTTGACAGCTTTCTTTTGTAGACTGAAGTAAACCTTGACTGAAACTCGTCTAAAACATAAATGCGAAGACGTTACTCGAAATCGTCGAACAACTTTGAAGCACTGAGTAGTAAGTGAAATTGCAGTGTGTTCTCAGTATCGAGCCAAAATTTCGGTTCACCCTCGTACCTACTGCCAAAAGCATGTTTAAGTTTAATTTTTTTTTTTTTTTTAATTCGAATAACTTTGAAAATATTAATATTCATATGATATAAACTCTGAACTGAAATATAGGAGTGGTCATTTTGTGACCCTAGCAGAAAATGAGTAAGTTTTTTTTAACGATGCAAAAGAGTTAAGGTCCATGCTTTAAGTACCTCACAGTAACCTTGTAAAATTTTCTTTTATAAGAAAACTGAATGAGTAGAGGGGGTATTTCTAATTGCCTTTACCAAAAAGCTTTTGAATCAAATACCTACTTAAATTTGGAGTTTTATTGAAAGCGTAGTTCTATTTGATCTAGGCAAGTACTCAGGAAACTGTCCCTCTAAATGTATATATATAATTCAGTGTGGCGTTATATGCAAATTTTACATTACATATATGCGCCACTATATGTTGGGTTTGCAGATTACATGTTATTATTGCGATTCATACATATTTAGTTACCCATTTAATACCGTTCTGAATGTATGATCTAATCAAATCACTAAGAACAACTAAGAGTCCGCTAACATGCTCTTGAAAAACTTCAGTTATCACGTCATAGGGGGATCGATAAGGATGAGAGATTACCAAGTTTGTCCAATCGCTATGGTTGAAAACCAAAATTATGAGAGTAACTCATAATTATGAGAATTCACACTTGTTCACACACTTGTCCAATCATTTGTTATTTACAAGACTATGAGGAGCGGCTGTGTTAATTTTTTTCGTATATCACCAACACAATCTCAGTTTTTTCGTAAACCAACCGCTCTCAAAATGCCAGTTACGTCAGCCAATTATGTGATTCTTCCGAATTAACTGAGAGCCGGTTAACGGTCTGATATTGTACACTTCTTCTAAATTTGTTCATTATTCTGATAAAATGACGTAAATACAGAGAAAATCTCCTCCAACAATAACCAAATAAATAGAGTTTGATGTTCCCGTTTTCATAAATACCCGGTAGTATACTCGTTCGAAAAATTTACCAAACCTTGGTAAAATAACTAAAAATATTTTTGACTTGTCAGTTCAACTGCAATTGCCTAACTTCGTAAGTTGCTGTTGCTATATACATCGCAAAGCTGCCGTTTGCACCCAAAGTTAGCCACTAACTCTTCAGCTCTCCGACTATAAAGGGTTAAGTGAATACTCCATGCCAGAAAAGAAAAGTTTTCATAAACATCACAACCTTCTAGTTATAATTTTCTGTCTTCTTTTGAGTTTTATTTTCTCGCTCTCCCAAAAACTTTTATTTCTGAAAGCAATGCAAAAAGCTACTTGCACACATACTCATACCTGCATTCATATCCACAGACGCACTATAGCATAGAATTTGTTGCTGGTTCTTTTAACACTTTTCTAGCAATAAATAACGGAGCAAAGACTGTATAAAACCCCACTAGCTCCAGAAACAAAATAGAAGCAAAGCCCGTGAGGAAGGCAAATAAAAACTCCGCTCGAAGACAAACTGACGTTGATTGGAAAATTTATTCATGCCCATGCCAAAGGACGAACTCTTTCAGTAATGCACGAATGAACGTATTTCATGTATTTGGTCGAAAGTGAAAGACTATAAGAAAGTAAATGAAAGCAGAAAGTGAAAAATAATACAAAATTTAAGAGGAAAAAAGTTAAGCAAAACTACATAGACTAGCTGCTTTAGACAAGATTGGACAAAAAGTGAAACAAGCTGAAAATTTACTTAAGTATTCGTACAAAAGTTTGGTAAGAAATCAAGTTTTGCACACAAATAAAAAGGGCAAATTTACAAGTAAACATATATTTAATAAATATGTATGCACATATATAGGGTATATAGGAAATCTACGTAACTAAAAGCAGACGATAAAAAAACGAGCAAAAGTCAAGCGGACAACCCTTTCGTGGCGACGCACAGTGCTTCAAAGTTCACATTCAATGAACAAATTCTCATTATTTATTTTTCGCGATATGGATTCTTGGAAATATGCGAACGATTAATTCATTAATATACAATAGTTGATATTAGTTATAAAGGGCGAATTGTGGACTTGGAAGGCATAAGTTAGGCACTTACCGTCAATTTAAAAAAAAAAAATATTGTGATTGATAAAACATCAATCCATACATACACATGGATTTATCACATAAATGTATTATAGAATGATACAAAATTAGTCACTCTATTGGAAGATTTATAATATTTGCGAATGACGTCGCATCCCTCAAAATATGTTTTCATTTAGTAAAAGTTATTCAAAAATAAAACGGTTGATTAATTTTGTGCCACCTTGTACAAAGCATGAAAATTATGTATATATACCTGCCAAGGGACGAGTTGCTTCAAACAAAAATATTTTCATAATTTCATGACGTGACAAATCATGGAAATGTGATAAATATCGTACACTGGAATGGCGATAAATATTAATAAAAGTAATTTTCGAGCTTGCGAGTTCCGATGTAAAATCAAAGAAATACGAAATATTGAGACTATTTATTTTTATATTGTATAATAACATTTATTGGGAGAACAAACTTTAAAATTGTATACACATTTCATTCATTACAAGAATATACTTTGAATATACTTAGAATATACTAATAATATCAACTGGGATTACGAGCACTTTTGCAAATCCAAAAAACAAAAGTAACTCAGAAATTTGATTTACGATTTTTTAATATTTTGTAATGGCGAATTATTGAACAAACTTAGTAACAAATACGAGTCCAGGATGAATTTCGTGAAATCCGTTCACAAACGGTTGTTGTGCCAGAAACAATCGATGATGTGCATCAACTGAGAACGCAAGTACGCCATGTGACATATCGCGAGATAGAAGCGTTTTTTGCTATTAGTGGAACTAATATGCATTCCATTTCGCGTGAATATTTATTCGTGAAGAAGATTTATTATCGTTCGGATAACTTGGCAATTGCTCAAAAAAGGATTCGTGTCGACTGATGAAAAGAAATATTGAAGAAATTCAGCCGTGGTATTTCAAAGCTCATCTATGGCATCGCAGCAGGTGACGAATTTTATGGAGGATGAATATGATATGAGTGCTCCAAGACGAGCTTAGCCCCACAAAGTACTTCACGGAAGAAGCACATCACAGAAAATTGCCTCCTGTTTTCTTCGGAAAATCTGGTCATGTCATAAAACTTAAATCAGTTACTTCTGAGTGCGGTGGTTATGGTAAACTGTAATTCCAACTGGACAAACTTTTTTTTTTTTGTTTTTTGGTGTTCATTAGTCTATTGCCTAGCTTAGTTCATTGTCTAGCAAAAATCATATGAATCTGATTTTATATAAATTAGTATATACAACTTTAAAAAATTTTAAATATTTTATATGCCAATTCTACGGTTTGAACTAAAATTTTTAGATAGATGTTTAGTATGCAATTTTAAAACTGACTAAATTTTCGTAAAACATATTATGTAGAAAAATTGCGCGACACCGCCAAAAGCGTATCTTCGACTACATTATTTTTAATTTAAACTTACAAATAATTAATAATTTTTTTTACCCAGGCACCAAACCATCCAATTCCTATGTAATCAGTCCCTGAGTGCGAAAGTCCATGCACATTTTTTTTTTTGGTCTTACAATTTTTAAGATATCGCAAATAAAGATTTTCAATTAAAAAGAAACAGATAGACCATAACAATTTTAAATAACTGAAGATGTGTTAGCTATGCCGCATTCTTCCCTCGCGTATGCGTTGTTTTGAATTCAAATTAAAAAATTTCAAGGTATTAACAAAGTTCCAAAAAAAAAAGTATTTTTTTTAACAAAAATATTAAAATTTTCAAAATATATTTTCAGAGATGTTTATATCAATTCATTCCCATTGTCGTTTTTATTGGTCAATGTGCAGTTTGGGATATACTTATAGAAAAATTTTAAAACACATTAAATTACACTGTGCGACAGTGATATTATACTTTTATGGAGACCTAGTACAACTTGTAGGTATAGTAAAACTAAGAAAAATGATATAGGAGAAATTTCCAATACACCCCTAAAATCTCTTTTTATGCCCATAAAACCTTTTTTCAGTAGGTTGATGTGAACAATCACTCCTAACTTCGCCAATTTCCATCCGATTTCGAATTTTTTTTTTTAGCTCGAAAGAACAAAAACAAACATTAAGTTTTTCACTATAAATATACTTAATAAAAAAATTAAAAAAACTAATAACTCGTTTGACAAAAACTTCAAAAAAATTGTTTTTAAAAATTTTTGAAAAATATAATGTTTTTCCCGACCTCATTTTGGGTAACAAAATATGTATTTTTTTCCAAAAAATTTTTTAAAAAAGATATGTTGATTTAAGATATTAGAAGAAAAACAAATTGAAAAAATGTTAAGAAGAAGCGAAGATATCTCACTTTAAAGAACTTGATATCGAAATTTTCGACATTGAATAAAACTCAAAATAATATTTTTTTTTACTTGATCAACCTATTTTAGTGAAGTTTATTAATAAACCAATTTTAAAAAGCATTGACTACAATGCCCAAAAAGCATGGATCGCTTGACATAGAATTGCTCATATAAGAAAACGATTTTCAAAAATTCTCTGTTACTAAGTTGCTGGGCCCAGCATATCCAAAAAAAATGTTAGTAACGGGTGGCGCAAAATTAATCGGGTGGCGCAAAATTAACCATTCAACTTTTTACTAAAAAAACAAAAAAATATTTTGAATGACGGAAATCTTTATTTTGACCCTTACGTGCTCCATTGCTTGTCTGTTTGTATGCTGCAGCTGTCTAGCTCACAAGTGTCAAATATGATTGCCGTAGGGCGATATTTGCAAATATTACAAATCTTTCCATAATTGATTAATTTTGCGCCACCTGTTATAAAAAAATGAATTCTCCCATAGATAAGAAAGTTATTCCCATTAATTTGGATTTGGAGATTCAAAGATTATTCTTAATTAATTCGATGCCTGTATTCCTGAAATTCTTAGGAAGTTTTTGAAAGGATTTCATTAATATCCAGTTCTGTAATTCAAATTTATTGTCTTAAGTAATTTGTTACTAGGAAAATCAACTAATGATATCAGAAAAAATGATTCTAACTTAGTCACTTGTTAAAAATTACTTACGGATGGTATAAGCGAAAATAAGTATTTTTCATTAACATTATTCAGTTGCTTAGCTACAAATCTGGATTATGTTTAATTTTAATTTTTGCAAATTTAAGAACAATTGAATTAATTCATCTAAATCGTTAACATTGAACCACCGTGCGTCGGCTACGATGTCAGCCTGGCTGCTCTGTTATCCGAGTTGTGTGTGCTGACTGATTTACCACGACTCAACTTGACTTGAGCTGGCTTGATTTCACTGCACACTACCACCACCAAACTCTCCTATCCCGTTTACCTTCTCAGCGTTCTTGCGAAGCGTTTTTCACGCTTGCTTTGCTGCAACAGTTGCGTTGTTTTTTCAGCATGTTGTTGTTATTGCTCTTTATTTGTATTACATGCAAAATAGTTAGTTAACTTCAATTCCCGATCCTCTTCATCCCCTCATAAGTTTAAAACTTTGCAAGAACGTCAATACTCCTTCATCAAGAAACTGGCTAAAAAAAGATAGGGGTAATTTCCAAGTGCGCAATAGAATTTCAAACGGTTTTTTGCTTCATCACTTTGCTGCGCCCTTCGAACTATTTATGGCAACATAATTTTCATTTTCAGCGGCTCTTTCCCCCCCAATCGCTTTGGGGTTAGAGTGTGCAATTTAGCTTGAATGCTTTTATCCAACGTCAATTGATAGCTTTAACCATTGGCGACCTACTTTCGAAACAGAAGTAAATCTCTCTTGCCCACTACTTAAGTCAACCATCCTTTTTCGCTTCCATTAAGCAAACTGAACAACTATTTTGCACTCACACAAAACTTCAGAAAAATATTTTTTTAACAAAGTTTTCTTTTATACTCTTCCTTCAAACTTTTCAGCCTCCTTGAGATTTGTGCTTAAATTTCAAATGTTTTTTTACCTCTTCTGTGAGTCTGCTCTTTAAAGCTTGCCAGCTATTAATAGATACCTTTTCTCGCCATGCTTGTTACAGATATACCTGTACTTCTATATTAATTGGAGAGAACAGACCTGACCAAATTTGGGAGTGCAAAGTACAAGACAAATTTTCAAATCAAAGCGATTTGTCTGGAAGCGTGAATCTCAACCATAATATCTGGAAACTTTCAATTAAAAATCTTTCCATACTGTTGGCCAGTATTTGTTTTATACGAGGGACTAATATTAAACAACGTGACTGACGCTTTTATAGAGGAAGTCGGAGTGCGCCAAGCGTCGGCGACTATTTGACGTGAATTCTTCCCTTTCGAATGCGGTACCTCTTTCCTCAAATCAATGTTTAGAGAAAGACAAAAGCGACGGTTCCTTCCGCATTTTCTGCCAAGAGTTTTTAATCAATTAGAGCACCCTGAAGTAATACCATCCGCCTTTTTTGTCGGATTTTGATTTTAAGTGTTGAACAAATTTGAATGGTTGGTATAAATGATAAATTAAAAAATGCGTTTGATGCACTAAAGTTATGGACTCCAAAGATTTTTTGTTGGCACTGCTGGTCCGTGACTTCTCATTAACTGTTTCTCTGTGTCCACCTGGGATCTGAAAGTGTACTTGTGTACACATCTCCTTCCCCCACCACATGGTAGGCTGATGCAACTGCCCAGCGCTGTGTCAGAACATATTTATACTTGATTGCAATGTTAGTATCAGTAATACTCTTCGCACTGACTTCCTATACCACCCGCATTTGCAATTAGGTGGCTAATGATACTTTCTATGTGTCATCTTTTGATATCTTATATCACCCTCAGTTTCCTCCTGGATTATTACAATTTTTTACGAGCCCCTATTTTTACGACAATCGATCGCTGTGGCCGAATAGTTTCATGCATGATTGCCACTCGATAGTATTCAGGCTCGAAACCACAGGCATGAATCACCAAATACTATTGAGTAGAAAAAGTTTTTTCTTGTATTGTAACAGTTGACTGGCAATGGCAAAACCTCGAGCGTATTTCTGCCACGAAAAAACCATCTGCCCTCCACTCTTGGAAAATTATCAAGAAAATAATGCACAGAACACAAATAAACTAAATATTCATTACAAATAATAATAGAAGCTTTTAGAGTATAAGCACATTTGGAAAGACCAACATAGAAAAACTGCGGGCTACGAAGAGCTTTGGCCGGAATATGAAAGAAAATCCTCTCAAGAAGAACACCGATATATCGAAGATGATTAGAAAAGATAAGATTATTCTCCTGTCCTGCATTGATTTCACTAAGCATGGCGCTTCATAAGTAGGGGTAGGATCTGGTAAGCGTAAATTACCCAACGCGAAATGTAAGAATACTTTCTGGATTCGTTCAATTCTAGCAGCATGGCGCGTACAAAACGGAGACCAAACGAAGGATGCATACACAAATTTGGAACGTACAAACGCCGTATATGAAAGCTTTGGCGCATAAGGATCGGAGAAATCGGAGCTATGGTGCGTAACAGGATTTGGTAATAATAGAAGATTGACAAGAGAAAGAAGAACTTTACGTGATATGGGGTATCACATCAAACACACAGTATATCACATTTAACAAATAACTTATCAGGTAAACAAAAGTAAGTGACAACTTAAGTTATACCGAGAGGCCATGCCGAAGAAAGGCGAAATTCGTAAGTGGCATGTAGAAAAGAAGAAAACCCCCATCCAGGCAGTTAGAGAAGAAAGAATGGGAATACTCTTCTCGTCCAAAACTTTTGGTGCTTTATTTGCAATAGTGAGCTTCCCGCAGTTATAAAGCAATTGATGCTAGATTAGCCCTGCCATTGAGAGGAAGACCGGTATTAATTTTCCGTAATGAAAGAATGGAATAGAAGAAATTGATTGCGCGTGAAATATCTGGATGGATAAAAATTCCAATATTTTCTATGTGGTTTGATAATTTTTTGCGGTGAACAAATCCGTCAAACGAGATCCCAATTCTGCTAATTTTAGATGGTTACTACAGACAGATGAGAAATATTGATGTTGTGGATAACGCTCGCGAAAATGGCGTAATTATTTTATCGCTGCCTCTGCTTAGGAGTCCTCCTAAGGCCTACTACAATGAAGATATAAGGTGGATTAAGTGAGAATAAGGCTGAAAAGTGTCACAATTCGATGCAATAGAACTTTTTGCTAAAGCTTATCTAAAAGTTCAAATAAAGAAAACATTAAAGTTGCAAGCACAAATAGCGCAACCATTGCAAATATCATTACGCCATGGAGGTATCACCACTGTCTCAGCTGAAACAGACTACCAGCTCTAGTGGTAAACAATCAGAAGCAACGGTATTAACAACATCAAAATACCAAGCAACTTTAATGGCATGCATCCAAAATACCACCAAAAATACCATCAAAGATACCACGCCTAAAACAGGCACAAAAAGTGCCAAAGTGCTGCTTTTGCGACAAATCCTTCGCGGCATATAAGGAAAACATGTACAAACTAGCATAGCATAACAAACATAAGTACGTAATTGACTGTATTTTGTTCTATTTAATCTTTGTGATTTCTACTAAAAACCAATTGTCAAATTAAAACAAATGACAAAAAAAGAGTACCTACTATGTAACAATACCCTAACTTACTCTAATCTCCGAATAAATCTTGACGTCATTTGCTTAAGTCTTAACGTCATCATAAATCAGGAATTTTGCTAACGAGAAACAAGAATAAATATCTATAGTCATAATGAATAAATATTAGTTTGGGGATTAGGAAATCCCTTATTTTTGCGTACAAAATGGTTTAAAACTATTTTATGGTCAATTCTCAGCTCTTGGGCGATGCTACGACTACTAACAGGTCGATCAACTTCAATTATCTCTGTGGTTTCATTGACATTTTCGACATTATCGGCATTCTCTTTAACATAAACCATTTCGGAACGAAATCTACGAAACCAAAATTGCGCGTAATTAGCTGTTACAGTATCGGCACCATAAACTCCATTCACAATTTCAGCGGCCTGGCTTGCAGTTTCGCCTTTATCAAAGAAAAACTGTAAAATGTACCGAATTCTCTCTTTGTTGACTTCCATTGTTAAAACCCCATAACTCACAACCGAATGGAACAAAAAAAAAAATAGCAAACGAGGTTTTTTAGTGGGACCTTGGGACCTTGTCACCTTTACAACGAACATAAAATTTAAATTATTTGATCAATACTTTACGAGATATCGATCACTACAGCCATCTACAGAAAAAATACTGCATCACTTTTCACTAACAAAAAAATAAACTGAGGGCCCAGAGTACTATATTGCGAAACCGCAGAGCAATCAACGAATGGAAGAGACCTAATATTGTTGAGAACAATCATGCAATTCTGACTGAGCCAGTAAAATATGTAGTAAATTAAGGAAAGCTTGGACATCAAAGCAGTTGAGCATTGTGAAAAGCGTTAGATTAAAATTTACAATTATCTGTTATTCGGTAAACCAATCATCGTTCACTCATACGCTGCATTGCTAGCACTGTTGGACAAAGTTTCGCTAATTCTACTTCTACTTACACTAAATAGCTACCTTTTTACTTTATTTTCGTGATGACAATGACAACTTTTTAATTAGTATCCTTTTTTGTATATTTTTCTCACTTCACTCACTTACGTATATGCTTCGAAATTCACTTTTATCCTCACACATACCCACTCACACCTCCAACGACGTTTTCTTATTTTTTTCATTAAACAATTTTTTTGTCAGTTTGCCCTTTTGTAGCAGCTGCTGTGTGCAAACCCGTTTTTGCTGTTGATGTTTATCTTACCGTTATTACTGCGACCGCCATTCATGTTGTTCATGTCACTTTAACTGATATGAAGGTGTCCTTTTTGTGGTATTTGTCATGCGGTTTTTGCCGTGTGTTTTGTAAATTAGTTAGTAAGAGCAGAGGTGTGAGTGGATATGAGTTCACATGCACATACATGCATATGTATGGCTGTTGCGCTTTTGTGTGTGTGTGTGTGTACCTGAATGTGTGAGTGAGTGATTGGTTTGGCTGAACATGTGTTAAATTAGTGCGGCGCCATTAACTCAAACACAAATCATTCCAATTGAGGCGAACACGCGGTCAGTTGCTTTGGTCGGAATAGGTTTTAATCGGTTAGAATATTTTTAGCCAGTTTGTTGCTGGTGTTGAAGTTTAACTTTTCCAACTAACTAATGAGGCAAATATTTTAACTTTTGCATAATGCAAAGTATTTACATTTTAAGTACGAACTGATGGATGGATAACTAAACTTCGCACAGGTTTATTTTAAATGATTTAATACTAGAGGGAGTAAATGCAAAATATGTGCATTGCATAAGTTTTTTTCATGATCTGAAGTTTTTTCCTTGAGAAAGAAAATTACAATACATGTTTTTAAAATATCTGCGTTTCAGATTATCTTTTATTAATTTTTTCGGTACTAGAGCGGGGAAAAGGTAATTTTAATTGAAATAATAATTTCCCGGTGATGGTTTTTGATGAAAAAAATTGAACAAATTTTTAGAATATTTAAGTTATCTAATTACCGAGACTGACGATAGCGTTAATCGCGAATTATCGACTTAATTCGGAGTTATCTCAGGATTAAGTGCAACTAATCGGGATCGACAACTGGACTTAATTCTCATAATTTAAGTGAGTTAGGGGAATTTTCAATGGCAAACATTACGGAAAAATTACAGTTTATATCTATTGTGAATGAAAAATAATGAAACTTTAAAAAAAAAAGAACAGAAAGACTGAAAACAATAAAAGCAATAAAATTCTGGAGTAATATGATGAGCACAACAGGATTCAGTATTTTATAGTACTTTTGTTTTATTTAAAAGTTTAAAAATGCGCTTTTCCAATTTCAGTTGGCAAGCAAAACTAATCGTTCAACCTGGACGGACAGCTAATAACCATGTTTGTCGCCTGCAATCCATCTTTTACTGACAAAACTATCCAATAAGCAGCTGCTCACTAATCCGCATAATAGCCGTCTGTCACACTACAGTTTTAATCAAAATTAACTGCGCCGGTAATCCCGACTAACGCCGACGTGTTTACAGGTTATAATATTATATCATCAAAGCAAAAGTAAATATAAAGGGTTTTCCAATATCAGGTGTTATTTTGGAATGGATTGCGCTATCGAGAGGTGATTAACGATTTTTTATGGGCGGAATTAGATGGTATTGATCTAGACAACGTTTATTTTCAACAAGACGATGCTACGTACCACACAAGCAACAAAACCATTGATATTTAACGGGTAAAGTTTCCCGACCGTGTCATCTCTCGAAGAGGTGATCACAATTGGCCACCGAGATCTTGTGATTTAACACCTTGTGACTTTTTTCTTTGGGGCCACGTGAAAGAGAAGGTCTACGCCAACAGCCCAGGGTGGATTCAAGACCTCAAAGATGGAATTCGTGAGACTATCGAGGACATAGGGCATCCACTTTGCAATTCAGTTATCGAAAATTTCATGAAAAGGATATTGTCCTGTAAGTGGTGGTCGTTGTGGCCATTTGCCTGATGTTATTTTCCACTATAAATGGCATACCTTTCGCTTTATAATGAAATAAACATCCGATCATTTATAGTATATTAAAAAATAACATTTTTCTTTCAATATCAAAATAACACCTCTTATTGGAAAACGCTATATTGAAAATGCCTCCACTTGTGCAAACTCTTCATCTATTTCCATTCCAACGGTAGCAAGACAATGTATCCGCACACAATCCTGTCATTTTGTTCCGCTTTAACTTACTCTGTTTCACACTCACGTGACAGCTTTTAAAAATGTCTCTACCCTTTTTTCCCCCTTCACACCACTGTTCATCATTCGTTTTTCTACCTTTTTGTTTCTATGCCAAATATTCGATTGTGTGTTTCCTTTTGCCATTCACCGACTCAATTGTTGTTTATTGTTGTTATTGTATAGAGTTTCCATTCTTTTGTCGTTGTTATTCTGTGTAACATTTGCGCTGACACACAAAAATTTACATGTTGTCTGGCAAACTCCAGCATGCCCAATGAAATTTCCGCTTTGCAGTCAATACTGTGCACCCGCATTCAGGCAACGGATGACAGGGTGGAGCAAAGATTCAAATATTCGACAGTCACTAGAGCTCAGTTCAGTCGATAGAAGATCAGGGAGTTGATTGCCTACACACACATATATAAGTATATACATATATATATATATATACTCGTATAGGATAAGTATATATGTACGCAGCTGTGATGCGGATATCCGCTACCGCGATTTCAACACACATTTGCAAGTGCGTACACGAGTGCATGTAGAAATGCAGCCAGTTGGAGAATACTATGCGGAATTTTCTTAAAGGGAGAAGCAGGTAACTGATTCGGCGATTTTTTAGAAAGCTTAAGATCGAAAGTTTTTAAGAAATTCTTGTATGAAACTATTTAGAGCCATCAGATATGTCATTTTCTTATGTACGAGGTGTGTTCAAGAAATAAGGGGAATTTTCAAATTTCGACTTTGGCTTATTATTTTTTTGTTCACGGTTTTAGCAATAAATAAGACAAGTCTTTTGCGTGCTCGGCGAAATTCGCCTTTTTTTTTATTACCCCTCGTATACGTATGCATCTGTTTCGTAGAAAAAAAAACTAGTACAAGATTTTAATACAAAATTCAAATAAAAAATTGGACTTAAAAATCGTATTATATTTTTTAAATTGCGAAAAGCACATTTCAGTGAACAAAACAAATTGTGTCTGTCTGTTGAACCACGATAAACTCCGTATCACTTTCCATAAACATTCACAATTAATAATTCTGAGTGACGCCATCTAGAGGGATTATTTTTTGGTTACTCAATTTAATCATCAAATTTTTTTAGGTAGATGAGCGGTGCCGCTGGAAGCTTTGCTTTCAAGATGTAATGTATCATTGCAGCTTGAATAAAAAATGCACACACGGACAGGCTGATTCACTTGCTGGATGCCGGTTATAATCGTATCAGCTGAAAATATGGAATTTCAAAAAAAGAATTTCAGGAAGTAAAGAAAAAGAAACTAACTAATTTTAAAAGCAGTTTATATACATGCATATAATTTCCCGTCGTTCCTAGGTGGAGCATAAGAAGAAGTGTAGAATTTGGTAAAAAAAAATTTGAGTTTCAATTTGGGATTAATTAGCAATCCAAAAGTACACAAATGTCTTTTGTTATCGTTACTTCATGTATAAGATGTGCGCCTTTCGAAATTTACGGTATTGATTTAAAAAATGTAAATAAAAAATTATACAAAGTGGCAGAAAATTAAACATCAATTTTGTTTTTGAATAACTTTTTTACTAAAAAAAAAAACTAATCAATCAAATCTTTAATTTAGGCGCCCCTTCACAAAGAAAGGTAACTGTTCGAGTGTATTTCGGCCATGGAAAATCTCCTGATAAAAAACGTCTTACCTTTCGGAGTAGGCTTAAAACTGTAGGCCCCTCTACTTGTGGAACATCATCAAGATGCGCACCATAATATGAACAAGAGCTTGGTTACTATTGTGTAAGCGTCAATTATATTTATATACGTGTTAAACCGGTTTTTAAACTTCTTCTTGAGGCTTTTATTAATTCTGCTAGCACATATTGTTTCACTTTTACAATATTTGCAATTTTCAGATTATTAATAGACATTTTGCCGATAAAATAATAATTTACATTTATATTGGGTAGTCGAAAAAGTCGTTTAGTATTTCTAATCAAACTTCAACTAATTTTTTTTTTTATATTTATAATGAACTTTATTAAACCAAATATGTACCATTTTGGTCGACCACCTTTTGCCATTTTTCTTCTAGAGACATTATTCCATCAGTGTAAAACTTTTGTGGTTTCTCGGCGAAAAACTGCCAACTGCCAACAACAAAACTTGGAGCCAACTTTACTCCATTAAGGGAGCTCTGCATTGACCGAAACAAATGGTAGTCCGATGGTGCAAGGGCAGGGCTATATGGTGGATGCATAAAAAATTTCCCAGCCAAGCTCTTCCAGTTTTTGCCGAGTTATCAAAGATGTGAGTGGTCTAGCGTTGTCCTGATGGAAGACGACGCCCTTTCTGCTGATCAGATCTGGTAATTTTTTTAGATTACTTGCTTCAATCTCATAAGTTGTTGACAGTAAAGTGTAGAATCAATCGTTCGAGCTGGCTGGAGCAGCTCATAGTGGATGATTCCTTTCCAATCCCACCAAACACACAGCATAACCTTTCGAGGCGTCAATCCTGGCTTTGCAACCATTTGTTGAGCTTCACCACCCTTGCACCATGATCTTTTTCGCACAATATTGTCATATTTGATCCACTTTTCGTCTCCTGTTACCACTCGCTTCAGAAATGGTTCGATTTCATTTCGTTTCAGCAAAGAATCGCAGATGTTAATTCGGTCCATTAAATTTTTCGCACACAATGCATATGGTACCCAAACATCGAGCTTGTTTTTGCAACCAGCCTTTTTTAAATGGTTCAAAACCGTTTGATGATGAATGTTTAGTGCCTTGGCGATGTCATGGCAGCTTATGTGACGGTCCTGGTCAATCTTTTCCATAATTTCATCGACTTTTTCAACGGTAGGTCGACCGGAGCGAGGTGCATCTTTCACATCAAAATTTCCAGAACGGAAGCGAGTGAACCATTATTGTGCTACACGAACTGATACAGTATCGCCTCCGTAAACTTCACAGATTTCATTGATGCCTTGCGTGGCATTCTTCCCTTTTTTATACAAAAATTTCAAAATATAGCGAATTTCTTCATTATTTTCACTCATTTTAGAACAGCTGTAACTTTTTTCAACTTCTCCGAACTTAATTTTTTTTTTTTTTTTGGTAAATGAAGCTTAAAATAAAATAACCTTTCCAACACCATATGATATGACACAATGTGATTGCTAGCACTGGAGATAGATGACTCGAACGACATCTATTGACAAAATACGAAACGACTTTTTCGACTACCCAATATATTTATATATTACATTTATATATTTTATTGATATTATTCTTAGTCTTAAATTTATTGATATTTTTAGTCTTAATTTGTTTCAATATTTGGACCTCATATTTGTAAGTGAGAACATAAAATACAAGGTCAGTGAATTGTTAAATCCTTTAACTCCTAAAGATAAGCATCATTTACCCTTAGTTGTCAAACTCCATTCAAGTCCGTTTAGAAAGAAAAAACCTTATAAATAACCCTGGTATTCTAAGACTATAAAAAAGCATAAAAATCTTATAAATAATTATTTGAAGAAGTTAAAGTCTGCTAAGAAGCATTTGTATTATCTGCCCCACAAATCAAATGATAAATAAAAGCACAACTTGCTGTATACTTATAGGCGGGAAGGCAATTAGGCCGAAGTCGCTTAAGCACCATTTATTCATATGGCTATTAGATCACAGTGACAATACAAGAAATTTTGCTGTTAGTGAGCCAAATTTCAAGAGCACTCAATGAATAATGCCTGTGGTACTCTAGACCCAGATGAAGGTTTTAAATCATAAGGAAAGACAGATGGGGTGAGAATTACTTGAATCTTAGTATTTGTCGGGGCAGAGCAAATGCTCTGTACTACCCTCTTCCTACAAAAAAAAAAATACCAGTCTAACGGTTAGACGCGATAGAAGTGAAACCTTCCGTAAAACAAACTGAGAGAGAATGAGACGAAAGCAGCATTAGGAGCGGGATAATTATAGGTTCATTATAATATTGCTATAAAGTTCATATTTTATTTTCTTCATTTTATTATTATTTTAGTTTTATTTTCTTTTTGTTTTTTTTCCGTCGGTTTTCACGACACTTTTCTGCATTATTTTTCGGCATAATTGCGGTAAATATTTAAAAATGAAAATATTTACGAGTATAAAAATACGGACGCAATACAGCACACGCGGTTGCTATTATGAGCGTCGTAACGCGTATATTACGCAGACGTATTAACATACACACAAACATTCGTAGGACGCTTAGTCTAAGCAAGTATTAGGTAGTGTAGTATAGGTATACATAATGCCTTCTCGCTCACCGTGGCTCCGTAATACACAGGCGCGCACACATAGTAGCACACATACAAACATACATACGTATGACGCTTGAACTAAACACCAAAGCAAGTAATAGGCAATGTAGTATACATACTACAATACTCACTATACTAGCGTGGCTCAGCAGTACGCAGCCACACACATATACGTATATCAACATATAACGCTTCGTAGCCAAGAGTGGTGAGGCTACGAAGCACCGCACGAAGAGGAGACGGAGAATAGGGAACGCTGTATAACTGTGTTCTATCTCATTCTCTCGCAGGCTATATACTATAAGATCTATATGTATGTCTCTTTTTAGTGTCGCTTTTTCGTTTCATCGAGTCTCGAATCACTCTCAACGATTCTAAAGAAGTTTTCACTTCAAAAAATATACATAGTGATTGGTCGATGATGTTCACAGTGTTTTTTTATCTTCGCTCAGGATTATGCATACTAATTAGTCCTATCAGTGATCTAGCTCATTACTTGTTTGTCTGAGAAGGAGATTTGTTACCCTACTCTATCAGGCCTTTTCTGGAAACACATGATTATTTTGCGAACTATACTTCAATTGAACACTTCAAAGAATCGGGGTTCCCTAGTTCATTAGCCAGTTCCTTGCCTATATTGTTGCCTATATTGTCCTGGCAGCAATATATCGCACCCTAAATACAAAAGGGTCACAACTCAAAATGTACCTTGTGCTCAAATATGAGCGAGACGTTATCAATAAAACGGTCCGCGGATGACATATGGCAAAAATAAATTTTTTGTATTTTGGTAGGACTGTTATAAGCTTACATGGCAAATTTCAGCGTGATATGTTACATAGTTTGTTTTCTGTGCTACTGTAAACAAGTCAAGCTCGAGTGTGGAAAATTTTGAGTTGTGCCCCTTTTGTATTTAGGGTGCGATATGTTCAAGCAATGGAATTCAGACTCAAGATACATTTTTGGACTATTTTGGAAGAGATTCCAACAACTTGGTTGTCACTGTAGATCCTAATCATATATCCTCGCCACCTTTCACCAATTACCCAGTAAACTACTTCCAGTTTTGCAAAGACTTCCAAGTGAAATACCGTTCTTATTATACTTAAACCAATTAATTATCGGAGGTAACATTCCAAATGCCATCTAACTGCAGTATAATTTCAGTCATATGTTGAAAATCTCTACCGAGCTGTCGAAGAAAGTGTACGGATCTTCGCATTGCTTCCTGGTAGGAAGGCTAACGACATACTTTTTTTCAAAAGAGACTCCACATGTCAATTTGTCATTAGGTGCCAAGGGGTACTGCTCTGACAACATTTTAAGCAGTTTCCAGTGCTCGGAATTCTGATCGTCGTACAAAGGCATATATTTCGTATTTATGTACATAAATATGTACAGTGCAATGCATTATATACAATATTTTGTACCATTTTCTGTATTAAGTCAGCTCGCATTGAAAGTATATTGTGATCAATATTACTGATAATATCTCTCTAACACAGAATGTCAGTTCGGGTGGCAGTTGGTGTGCTTGCAATACCCTGCTTTGTCACTGTGATTACATTTGTCACTTACTCGATCTCACTGACTCAAACTCCATTACACTTTGGCAAAATGAAAATCTCCCGGCCATGCCAACATGCATGCAAATGTCTGGAAAAATATCTGTTTGTTTTTCTCTGCAGACATGGTGATGTGGCGTGTGTTAAGACCGTGAACGCGCAGGGAATTATCAACATTTCAAATACCAATGGCCAAGGCTCATCCGGTAACTGCGGCGGGTCTATCAAAACTCACAGCAGCCACAAACTACAGTGGACCAGGAAAGACAAAAGTAATCATTCTATACATGTACATCTATGTATGTGTGAGTGAGTTTATGTGCACCCTTTGACAAGCGAAAGCAAAACAACAACAGTAAAAACACGGACAAAGTTCAAGACTAACCCCAAAAGCGAGAAAAATAACAGTTACAGTTACAACAGCTGTTACAGCAACCCCATCATGGGTAGGTGCATGGATTGAGGCTAGAACTCTGCTACCACAAGGGACTTTGGCAGTCATTTGCATAAACTTTTGGTACATTCGTGTGACACCAAATCAAAACGACTGTATTTCTGCATACATGAATTTACTGTATAGCACATATGTAGATGTGTGCACGGTGTACATATGTGAACACCGGCGCTTGGTAACTCCTTCTTTCATGCAGCTTGAGACCATTTGGCGTAATTTGCGACCAAAGTGATGTCCTTTTAATCCACCAGTTTCCTATTTCAGGTGGATTGGAATTTCATGCCAAAGTGTTTGTAGATGTTAGTGTGCGCTGTCAACTGTTTGTTTCGAACAAAGTGTGTCTTATGCCCAACAAATGCTTTTACTTCTCCTTTTTGGAGAACAAATCAATGCTCTACCATACGCACATACATAGATGCACTGAATACTGACGGCACTGCAAATGTGTGTGGCTGCTTATGGTAGGGCAGAAGAACCTTGATGCAGCAGAATTTTAATCTGCCTGTTTGGCGTACATACATTTGTTCCGTCACTTCCGCTGCGTTCAGCTGCCACTGATACAGCCTCAAAAAGCTTTTCGAATGCTCTCATCGCCTGCTAGTACACCCATAAGCACACCAGGAGGTGGTCAGACCATAGTACTTGGTAGAGATGTAATTTCAATGTTAACTCTCCTGGGATTTCTGGGTTGACGCTTTACAATGTCGGGATCCCGGGCCGCGTCCCGGAACTTAGATTATTATTATTCGATTATTTTACAACAGCTTAGTTTGAAAAAAGTAATCAATCTTGTTTGGGAGCAATTCCATAATAAATAAATGGGATTCGAAAATTTTTTAAACTAAAGTGAAGATAATATATATATCAATTTAATACAACTCTAGCATGTTCACATACATATATAGGATAAAGTAACGTAAGATATTTAGAAAACAGATCGAAGCAGAAAAAAAATTTTAATTAAAATTTAAAAAAATGTATTCAGTAATTGAAAAATTTACAAAGTTTTTAAACTCTAATAATCTAAGCAGTAATTTAGTGTATAGTATATATATATCATACGCGTATGCTTTAAAGAAAACCAAAACAAAAACGTTCAAACATATCCATATTTGCTAAAAAGTTAAAAGCAATGTTGCCTTTTCTGCTATAGAAGGGAAATTTTTTGTATCTATTTGGCATGTTTTCGGTACAAATCCCAAAAATTCCGATATTGTAGACAAATAATTTTAGGATTTTCGGGACAGAAATTCCGGGAATTCGGGACTGTGATCTCTAGTACTAAGACATTTTAACTTCGTTTATAAAAAATTCTTCGTATTAACCTAAAGGAGTCCAGGCAGAAAGTAAGGGCATATACTCGTCCATCCTGGCATAATATAGGCAGAGTAAAATTGGTACGCATGTTAGTCTTGGCCTAAGGACACTTGTGTCGTACCTGAAATTATTCCATTTGCCGGATGCGCTATTTGTTCTCGACGTTGGGCTTAAAATCAGCCGAAAAAAATCGAGGAGGAGGAGCTGCTTGCTGAGCAGTGTGTTATGCTCCACTACTGGGAGCATTTGTGCCTCATTATGCAGGTGTTGAATGGGGGGCATCAGGAGGCAACCGAACGCTGTCCGAATGGCAGTATTTTGACATGTCTGTAGCTTTATCCACTGCGTGTCACTAGTTCCAGGCGACCAGACAAGCGCAGCATAGTTCAGAACCGGCCAACCAATTGCCTTAAATGTCGAAATCAACAGTTCTTTGTCTTTGCCCCAAGTGCTACCGGCAAGCGACTTGAGGACCTTGTTGCGAATTTGGACTTTAGTGGCAATTGCGGTTGTGTGCGCAGAGAAGGAGAGCAAGCTGTCAAAGGTCACACCCAAAACTTTGGGGTTGTTTACCGTCGGAATTGGTGTGTCCTCGACTTTTATCTTAAGGGACAGCTTGACCTCCTTTGTCCAGGTGATAAAGAGGGTCGCCGTGGACTTGGTGGGGGAAAGTTGTAGATTCCTCGCAGTGAAAAAGCGAGAAAGGTCGGTGAGGTAGTTGTTCACTTTGGAACACAGGCCATCGATGTCATTGCCCGACGCCATTATCGTGCAGTCGTCAGCGTACCCGCTTGTGGTTGGGGGAGCTTCGAGATATAGAAGTTGAACAGCAAGGGAGAAAAGACACCACCTTGTGGTACACCTTGCTTAATCTTCCTCTGCTTTGATGTTTCATCTCGAAAAATCACTGACGAGTGCCGACCGCTCAGGTAGTTTGCGGACTACCTCTTCAGCCCTGGCGGGAGTGTCGACTGATAAATATCATCTAGTAGCGTGGAATGGCTGACTGTGTCGAAAGCTTCTTCAGGTCCAACGCTACTAGGACAGTCCTCTCGCAGGGGCAGTTTTGGTTAAGCTCGCGGTTTATCTGGGCGTTTATGGCGGTGAGTGCAGTGGTGATGCTATGCAATCGTCGGAAGCCGTGCTGATGTGGGGCTCAAGTGTATTCACTACTGGGGAAAGGAGAGTTATCGACCGATAAGATTCCTCTTGGTTGGCGGATTTCCCAGATTTCAGTAGTGGGACCACTCTCCCTGCTTTCCACTTGTCAGGGATAATGAGAGTGGCCTGGGACAGATTGAAGACCCTTGTGAGAAATCCTACTCCCAAAGGTCCCAGATGCTTCAGCATCAGCGCGTTTAGTCCATCAGGGCCAATGGTTTTTGATGTTTTTGATTTGTTGGTGGCGCACTATCGTTCGTCAGTTTGTGCAGCCTTCTGGTAGCACGACGTTTGGTTCTGTTGGCCGGAGGATGCAGTATAAAAAGCCGGCTAAAATATCTCGCACATCTCTTCGGGTCCGACGAAGTGCAACCGTTGAAGGTGATAGCCACCTTGTCGTTGTGCTTCGTCGAGTTCGACAGGGACCTAACGGTGAACCAGAGCTTACTCACCCCAGAGGTGAGGTTACAGGTCTTCAGGTGCTCAACCCATTAAGTCCGCTTATGTTGATTTACCAGTTGCCGGATCTCCAAATTGAGATCCCTTATGCGGGAATCCCCGGGATCGGCCTGGCGTAGGTGGTCACGCTCGTTTGCCAAGCTGGCTGCTTCGGCTGGGAAATGGGGACGAATGTTCTTAAGACTTCCAGCTGGGATGAAGCGAGCCGCAGCAGCTGTGAGCACCTAGCGGAATGCGAGTTCGCCTACGCCCACATCAGTGGGAAGAGCGGCGAAGGTGTCCTCGGTGAATTCCGTGAAGCCGGTCTCATCAGCTTTTTTGAAGTTAAAATAGGACCGGTGGTTCGCGGAAACAAAGTCGGCAGGTCTCTCAATCGAGACGATAATGGGAAGTGGTCTGATGCCAGCGATAGTAATGGTCGCCACGTTATGCTATTTATCAGACCCGCGCTAGCTATTGTTAGGTCAGGCGAACAGCTGGAATTGCTCACTACCCTGGCTGGGGCGTCGTCGTTCACAGTGCCGAATGTCGAATCGTCTGCTCTGCCAATTGTTGTCCCCTACGATAATTTGGCAGCCTTGAATGCCAAAGATCGTGATGCGCATTGAAGTCACCTACAACCAATCGGTTTTCACCTCTGATGAGCGCACCTATACCAGATTCCGAGGTATTACGGTCTGACACACGGAACAGACTGTGCGGGGGACCAGGGGCTGCTGGTTTGTCTCCGCACTGGGGTTGGAGCAGGAAGGAAGGGGATGGGTTGAGTCGGGGGAGTTGTGTTGCTCCGATAGGCTCCTTACCGTGAAGGTGTGGGTTGTGGTGGCGGTTGGAAGTGCCGGCCTATCAGGGGGAATAGTAGCCGTGGAGGCATCAGACGCCTGCTGGCGGGAGCAACACGTGGCCACATACCGTGTGGCCCACTCCCTGTGGGTCTTAAGGCCTGAACAGGTCTTAAGGTGGCTCCACCCGTTGCACCTGTTACACCTCACCGAGGTGGAGTTCGGGTGAAGCCGTTTATGACGGACGCAGCAATAGAATACCTCTGGCCCAGGGTTGGATTCGATTCCAGCCCTGAGGAAAAGCATTTGGAGCAGGTTTGCTGCGAGGATTTGCTCCTGTAACATAAGGGGTGGGGTGATATGTTATTCACTAGACAGGGCTAGTATACTGGGGCGGCAGCCCTTTGTCGGGAAAAACCCGAGTCATTCCGGTAACGAAGAACCGGCTGCCATGGGAATCAACCTCAGTTCATTGTCCTCGCTGTTCGCCTTTGGAACCCAGTGCCAAACAAATTAAATATAATTAGAAGAACTCCGCGCTTTAGAGGTTAACTGCTAGATTACTTAACTAATGATATCCTTCTTTTTCTTGTTTTCCTTCTCTACTACTTTTATAATTTCACAATTTAATATTCTTCATTTTTCATTCCTTCTAAGTCCCACTGCTAATTCTTATTGCTTACTCCATGTTAAAATTAAGAATAGTCTTCGAAAGTTCAAACACTGTAAAACAACATTTCGTTGTAATGGGGTTTTCAGTAAGAGCGCTTCAACTTTTGAACTTTTTTGAATAAAACACAAACGGTTTGACTTTTTTAACTAATTTTTTTTTTATTATCGAGTTTGAACATATACAGTTAAGTATGAAATTCGATTTCTTTTGCATGACCACCGCGTGCACGTTTTACGAAGTCCAATCGCTGAACCCAATTTCCGACCACTCTTTTGCATAAATCGGCCGAAATTCCAGCAATTTCGCGTTCAATATTGGCTCTGAGTTCACAAATCGTCGCCGGCTTGTTACTGTAGACCAATGACTTCACATAACCCCAAAACGGGACGGCTTGTTAAATGGACCGTAAAATGGCCGCAATGCTCTTAAAGTAGCAGCAACAGGACGATTATTTTCTTAAAAAATTTGCACGATTTGCAATCGTTGCTCAAATGTGTAGCGTTCCATGATGAAATGTATACTAATGAAGTTTACAAATGACAAGCGAAAAATAAAAAATATTGCGTCGTTCGCCCTCCCTATCGGAAAAAAGTTGAAACGCACCTATTGAACAACCCTATATGTTTTATAAATAAGTAAATTAATATTTTGCTTTTATTTATTTTAACAAGTTTTCATAAAGTTACGAAGGATGCCTCTAGTTGGTGCGAACGTAAGTAAGAGCTTTGTATTCACCAGAAATAAACTACTTGCAGTAATCGCAAGTGGAAAATGCTTCTTCACAAGCTTTCTTATCAAAAATGCTGGATCTATCTCAGGAGTAGCATTTCAATTCTTAAAGTTTAATATTCTTATATGGATATTTTGGATATTATTTTCGCCGTAGCCGAATGGGTTGGTGCGTGACTACCATTCGGAATTCACAGAGAGAAAGTAGGTTCAAATCTCGGTGAAACACCAAAATTAAAGAAACAAATATTTTTCTAATAGCGGTTGCCCCTTGGTAGGCAATGGCAAACCTCCGAGTGTATTTCTGCCATGAAAAAGCTTCTCATAAAAAATAACTGCTATTCGGAGTCGGCTTAAAACTGTAGGTCCCTCCATTTGTTGAATAACATCAAGGCGCACACCACAAATAGGAGGAGGAGCTCGGCCAAACACCCAAAAAGGGTGTACGCGCCCATTATATAATATATAGGTATATAAATATAGGAGAGTGTTTACATACATCTAAAACAGACACATACAGTTTCATTTTCCTTGGAAACAAATTATTCAAGTTGCAGGATTGTGAACTTTAAATGGGTGAAACCTCCAATGAACGTATAAAAAAATCTCTTATAAAAGACCACCCCAAACTGGTCCCGAATTGTGAAAGTGATATGATAAGTGATCAAAGCGAAGACATGGAGACTCCAATGCTCAACTAGGAAAATGCGATTGCTTAACAGTTTATTTTTTAATGGTATCACTAGACCTTTCTATCAAACTCTACAAAACTTAGTACCAAAATCAGATAGCAACATAATGGAATAAACATACAAACCAATCCATATAGTATTGGAATTGTGTTAACGAGACTAAGGAGTAACCTTAGTTTGTTCAAAGAGCGCATCTTCTTTCCTTGGTTTTCATTTGCTCGCATCAAATCGTATTATTCAGCTAGCAATAAGGATAAATATGGTATAACATTTATATGAATTAACCAGAAAAAAATTAAATTATGAAAAAATTATGTTCGGTGAGAAACTTCCGAGATAAATAACTTCTTCTTCTTCTTCTTCTTAGTTGGCGCTATAACCGCTTACGCGATTTTGGCCGAGTTTAACAAAGCGCGCCAGTCGTTTCTTTCTCGTTCTAATCGGCGCCAGTTGGGCACACCAAGTGAAGCCGAGTCCTTCTCCACCTGATCTTTCCAACGCAGACGAGGCCCTCCTCTGCCTCTACTACCACCAGCTGGTACCGCATCGAATACTTTCAGAGCTGGAGCGTTTGTATCCATTCGGACAACATGACCCATCCAGCGTTGCCGATGGATCTTTATTCGCTGCGCTATGTCTATGTCATCGTACAGCTCATACAGCTCATCGTTCCATCGTCTGCGATATTCGCCGTTGCCAACGTGCAAAGGTCCAAACATCTTGCGCAGAATCTTTCTCTCAAACACTCCAAGCGACGCTTCATTGGATACTGTCATTGCCCCCTCGTCATACGTTAGGACAGGCAGGATGAGAGCCTTGTAGAGTGTTAGTTTTGTTCGTCGAGAGAGGACTTTACTACTCAGTTGCCTACTTAGTCCAAAGTAGCACTTGTTGGCAAGAGAGATTCTACGTTGGATTTCAAGGCTGACATTGTTATCGATGTTGATGCTGGTTCCTAAATAAACGAAGTCTTTTATAACCTCAAAATCATAACTATCAACAGTGACGTGGGTGCCGATACGCGAGTGCGCCGACTGTTTGTTTGAAGACAGGAGGTACTTCGTTTTGTCCTCGTTCACCACCAGACCCATTCGCTTTGCCTCTTCATCCAGTTTGGAGAAGGCAGAACTAAAAGCGGTTGTTAAGGCCGATGATGTAAATATCATCGGCATACGCCAATAATTATACGCTCTTATAAAATATTACGAGATAGATAACTAAATATCATCCTAAATATCATCAAATCGATCGACAACGACTTGGACTATTGTTCATGACATTTCATTTGCCATTCATAAATTGTAAACACTTCCCGTCCAAAAGAGTCGTTTAATTTGTATGTATTTAAAAAGAAAACACGAACTTGAAAGCCCTTGCACGGGCATAAAGCTTATACAAGAGGTGCACTTAGGTGATTTTCTATATATTTTCGTTTCACTTAATCACATTATTGAAATTCTACCTAATACGCCATAACGCTAAAATCACATTGAATCTATCTCCGCGTCGCTCATACGCCCCGTCGACCAGTAAAGAGTTTGAGTCACAGAAGAGTTTGAATTTTGAGAGTATTTGTTATTACATCTGGCTTAATTATTTAATAAGGAGAACATATGTAAACACACTTTTGTATGGCCAAGAAACCGAATTCTGCTTAAGGGCAATCGCTTGTAAGATACAAATTTTTTATCGCTTGATTTATAATATCCTATTATCAAAAATACCGGGAATGTGATCTTGACTGTTTTCTTTGATTGTCAAGCCGTAGTGCAGCATAAGTACCTTCTATCAGGCCAGACAGTCAATAGCGAATATTATTTATCCGTTTTAAAGCGTTTGAGAGATGCTGTACATCGCAAACGGCCGGAAATGTTGGCAAACAATTCTAGGATTTGGCACGATGATAACGCGCCATCGCACCGAGCCCAAATTGTGCTGGATTATTTGACCAAACAGCAAGTAGATACCATCGTACAAGCTCTTTATTCACCTGATATGGCCCCGTGCGACTTCTTTTTGTTTCTCAAGTTGAAGTTACCACTACGTGGAAGGTTATTTCAGTCGATAGAGGAGATCAAAGAGAATGCGACGAAGGAGCTGAAGGCCATCCCATCGTTGGCCAACCAGGGGTGCATGGAGGACTGGGTTAAACGTTGGCACATGTGTGTTGTTTCAGACGGGTCATATTTTAACCCTAGAAGGGTACAGTTAAATTGTAGGCGCTTGTAGGTACCGATGAGTAAATTTTACTCACTTCAGGATTTTTACGTTATTATCTGATTTATTTTGGAAAATAGTAGTTTTAAATGAAAAATAATATTGTATAAGTGAAATTTTTTATTATAATATGTAAAATAAGCAAAAATAATACTTTATTATTGATTTTTGACGATTATGAATACATAAAAGTTGTTTTTCAAGCACATTCAGGGCACCTTTTTGTGCATGTTCACCGCAAATAGCTAATCCACAATTGCAATAAGTGGTGGTGTATCTACGTTTGGTATAATTACAAAAATTACAGTACTTTATTGGCCCCTTTTGGTCTTCTCCGGCACTATGGGCCTCTTGGCTTGCGCCTACAATATTCTAAGTGGATTTTTTCAACGTCAGGCTCATGTTTGTATTAGTTGCTAATCTTTTATTTTGAAATCCTTCCGTTAACTCCTTGTGTAGACATAATATAAAATTAAGTCGGGATTCTGGCTTTTGCCCACGGCTACACATGTTGTGCGCGTAAATGGTGTATGCGTTTATTGCAGCTATGTTCATCATATTTTGGAAAAATGCTAGAGGCCACCTTCTGGTTTTCCTGCCATGGTTAATCTGGTCAAAACTGTCAACTCCTCCTTTTGTTGAGTTGTACACATGCCCTATTTCTGGTTTTCCAGAGGTCTCATGAATACTACTCGTACTGTGCATACTAGACGCCAATAATACAAGTTTATTATTATTGGGCTTGTATGATACAACTGTCAAATCCTCATGAAATATAAACAATGAAGTGGATGCGGCTCGATGCACTCGTAAACCAATTGCCTGGTGCCCTTTACATTTTTCAGCAGTTCAAGAACATAATATTCACCAGGAGCCATTGCAGGAGGAACACTTCCTTTTCCAAGGTAATCAATGTCATCCAACATATACTTTGTTCCGCTATCACAAGACATGACAATTTTGATGCCATACTTGTTGGGTTTAGAGGGAATATACATCCTAAATGGACATTTGCCTCTAAATCCAACTAGTTGCTCATCAGTGGTTATATAGCTTCCAGCCTTACAGTTCATTGCTTAGAAGTTTGTCCCAGATAGAAGAAACTAGTTTGGTCATTTCTCTTCTAGCAGTTCTTGTTTCTTTGTCATCGAACCGTAGACAATTTAGGATAAATTTGAACCTTCTCTCAGGCATGGTTGCCTTCTTTCAGGCGTGGTTCCCCACAGTAGGTAGTGTCAAACATCATATGTGTTGCCAAGTGATTATCTTTGAGAGCAGCGGACAAGACTAACAAATCAAGAAATGCTTCAAGTTTGTCCATTTCCAAATTTGACAAAACCGCAAGAGATTTATCGTTATAGTTCTCCCTTTGAATGATTATTTCTTTATTTGTATAAACCAAAATCTCTTCCAATATGTCTGCGGTAAAAAACAGTTTGAAGCAGCTGGCAGGACACAACGAATTTTTTGCATTTGCTGTTGGGCCAGGGCGAATGTGAACAATATTTTTTGAGGGAGTTTTTTGACCTAGCGCAGCAACAGGTTCCTTACTCCAAATAAAATTTCCATCTTTTCCGATCGGATTGTTGGTACTAGGTGTAATAATTGTAATTACCTCTTCTGTTTCACGAATTTCTTGGGCAGCTGATCTTTCATTTCTTCTCCCCTCAATACGTTTCTGTTTCTTACGTTTGCTGCTTCCAGGTGTTTCCTCCCTTTCTTCCTTTTCAGCTTCTTCTGCATTTATGATTCCGTGCATCAAATTATCTTCGACATCATTTAATTCTTCCGGTTCTGGTTGATATTCCGGATCTGCAGCACTGTCCCAAGAATCCTCATCAAAGTTACAAAGCTCCAACTCCAAATTGCCTTCTCCCTCAGATTCTAGTTCAAGTATTGCATCCAAAATATATTGTTCTGATAGCCCGCGACCTGCCATTTGTATGCTCTGTAGTTTTCTATACGGTAACATAATACAAAACATAAACAATATTGTCATAATTCAGCACAAAATCTATTTTTTAGACACGTAGTAAGTTACTGATAAATAAATTCGACTCACACAATTTAGTACGTAAAGGGTACCGATGAGTAAATTTTACTCACTAACTTTTTTTAAATTGTCCACAAGCGCGATAAATCAAACAACACCATTCAATGCTTGCGGCCGCCGACTAATGACAGAGTGGGCAAAGTACTGCTAGTGGCTTGACTTTCAGTGTGGCCAACCTGCAGATTTACGAACAAATCTATTCCTTATGTGAGTAAATTTTACTCACAGTACCTTTCTAGGGTTAAAGGAGATAAAATAAATTTGCCTGAAATTTAACTCTTTTTTGTTTTATTTAAATATTCCCGGTACTTTCTGATCATAGGGTATACACGATTTATAATAATAAATATACGAGATCGAAGTAAAAACTTCAACTAAAATAAATAAAAGATAAATTTTAAAAATATATGTTTCTTTGGTATTCACACGAGGCTTCCAGCAGATGAGAAGTAAATTGTTTTAGTCTGTTACGTACATTTTTTTACGACAAGAGCTATTTTTTGCCTAAAATATTTATGATCTGAAAATGCTTTACTTTTTGTTTAGGTCGTAAGCAGTCGCCAACTAAATAGATAAAATAAAAATTTGGTGCGTACACTTCAGCTAGGAGTTTGGCCGATCTTCTCCTACTATTTGTGGTGTGCGTGTTGCTGTTTTTCCACAACAGAAAGGACGTGCCAGGTGGTTTTTCGGGAAGAGCGATTTTCATCGCTGAAATATTATTAGAAAAAACCTTTTCCATAATCTTGGTGTTTCACGTCCGTAATTTTGAACCTAGGTACTACCGAATAGTAGTCATGCACAGACCCACTCGGCTACGGCAGCTAACTAGAAAATTAATTAAAAAATTAGAAGAAATTGCTAAACTTCATTTGCTTCCTTGGGATAAAATGTATTAGTAACTTTCCTGGACTATTCTAACATTAAGCAATTGCACCATACTCGAACTTAACTTTACAACTCTTACACCCAACAAAATTTTCCCAAATATTTCGTTAAACCGGCAAACTGAAACTCGCTAACTAAATTTTTTGCCAGTCATTGCTTCAAAATCGCTGAAACCTCAAATCGAAATTCCAATTTGCATGATATACAAGCGTTATAACGGTCAAATTCCAAATTCAACCGCAGCATTCGAAAAAAAAAAAATTAACTTCGTAAGCAGAAACAAAAATTTGCATAGCATACAGCCATGCAAAATATGCCTAAAAATATTTGCACAAACATTTCCGCCGCAAACAACGCAAACCCCAAAAAAATGTGCATGCACACTAATACATACAAATCAATAGCTGTGCAAAGTGCGCAAAAACCGCGCTGAGCCTGCTGTTATTTGTTGTCGTACCCACAACACTGGAAATGTCAGTTCGAGGCTGCCGCCTCCGCCGCTAGTCTTTTACCACAGCTGGCATGTCGGCGCAAATTGCTAGCTCACCCACGCGCACGCATAGATACATATAAAGCCAAATACAAAACTACAATAGGATTTAAAAAAAATTCCAAAATGTTTCCATGTATTTGTAGGTGAACTTTCACCTTTTCAACACAGACATTTTTTTTGCTGTGAGACACATATACACACGCGTATTCCTGATGACACGTTGAAATGCGATGCAGCAAGAGCACATAGGCGAATTTTTATATTTTTCCACAACAATTGCGCATGTAGAGTGCAGGTGATTCTGTTTTTATGAACTCAAATATATTCGTTTCTTTGCATTGTTCGCGTGCATTGTTTGTCGTTTTATGAGTAGGTTTTAGATTTGCGACTGCTCTCACGAAACATAATTTGCTTAAGAAGCGAGCTGTGAATTAATACGTATATGAGATGATATCGATAGCATTTTTTTTTTTGTAGCTTCACTTGTTACAGAAAAACTGTCATTTAAAAATGACAGAGAGAACGTGGATTCGAAACTCGGTGAAACACCAAAATGAAGAAAAAGTTGTTTGTAGCGGTCGCCCCACGACAGGCGCGAGGAAATAAAATGGCAAATCTCCGAGTGTATTTCCGCCATGAAAAAGCTTCTCATAAAAGATATCTGCTATTCGGAGCCGGCTTGAAACTGTAGGTCCCTCCATTTGTGGATCAACATCAAGACGCACACCACAAATAGGTGGAGGAGCTAGGCCGCACACCCAAAAAGTGTGTACGCGCCATTTATATATACCGTAAATCGTTCATCTTAAAAGGAATGCATTTTTTAATCTATGCGAAACAGAATTGTAAATGACAGATGCTTGAGAAATACCAGAGCATAGTCGCGGAAAAGCTGCAACGTATTAGCACCAAAGAAATTCACATTGATGAAATGTGGTCCACAATTAAAGCTTCTGTTAAAGAAAGTGCCACCGTGGGCTCAAAACTTAGCCCCAGAAGTGGCGAATGGTTCGATGAGGAATGTAGAGAAGTGATTGCACAAAAACACTCTGCTAGGGAAAGGATGATGTCACGTACCACAAGGCAAACCCTAATGGAATGCCACCAAAAAAGAAAAATAGCAAAAAGTTTATCTAAATGAAGGAAAGAGAATCACTTAAAAACAAATACAGCAAATAAAGATAAGTGACCCCGGTAACGCGAGAATATTTTGCTCTAAAATAAAATACCAAAGGTCAGAATACATACCTCGACTTAAAGCATGTAAGGATGCGCAGCGTAACCTTATTTCAGAATAAGGAAAAGTTCTCACAAGACGAAAAAACTACTTTCAAGACCTTCTAAAAAATAAAAACGATGACAGAAATAGCAAAAGCACTAAATCCAATGCAATTCAATCGGCAGACACTTTTAGATAAAATTAGCCTTGCGATAAAAAAGCTAAAAAAGGCAAAGCAAGTGGGCATCTTCCCCCCCCCATAACTGACGCGCTCATCAAAAATGGATCAACGGAACTGCAGAACGCATTGCAATGTCTTACAAACCATATATGGGAATCTGAGATTATACCGAAAGAATGGCAGACTAACATAATTGTAACAATCTACAAAAAAGGTGACAGACGCGACTGCAATAATTATCGCGGAATTTCGTTGTTAAGTACAGCGTATGAAATTTTCACGAACGTTCTACAAGACAGATTGAATGATTACGCCAAACAAATATAAGGCAAACACCAATATGGTTTTAGGTATGGAAGGTCAACGACCGATCAAAGCTTTGTGATTTGCCAAATATTTGAAAAGTTTCATGAGTATAAAATCAACCTACATGCCCTCTTTATAGATTTTCTGAAAGCGTTCGATAATATTGAAAGTGGCTAAATTGAACCCTTGCTGAGACCTATTCGAACGTGCTTATACATGACAAAACATCAGATTTATTCAAAGTTGAATCAGGTGTAAAGTAGGGAGATACGCTGTCTACGTTTATGTTCAATTTGAGCCTAGACCGTATAATTAAAGAGGTCGATCCATCAGGCACTATATTTAACAAAGCTTCACAAGTATGTGACTTTGCTGCCCTGGTCATCTTCGCAAGAAATATAAATGTGCTCTGAGAAGTATTTCAAGCACTCCGATCAAAAGCAAAGTTTTTCGGTTTCAAGATCAACGAAAACAAAACGAAGTATGTCGCAGGGCTTAACACGTTGAGAAATGTGCCGGTTCATAGAATTGGCGATCACGAATTTGAAAGCGTGGATTAAATTATACCTCGAACTGATTTTCAGTAGAACAGATGATACAACGATTGATATCCAAGAACGTGTACAGGCTGCAAACAGAACATATTTTACCCACGTTAAACTATTAAAAAGTGCCAAGAAGAACATAGGGTATATCGCATCAGATATAACAACGAGATAGAGGAATTCCGTTGTGCCAAATCGTAGCGCATCCGATGATGGGGCACGTTTGCAGAATGCAAGAAGTTAGAATACCTCGGAAAGTTCTAGATGCGCGCATGCTAGGTAAAAAGCGAAGAGGACGCCTGCGCAAACGGTGGTTAGACGACGTTGAGGACGATCTCAGAAGCATAGGAGTCGCCAACTATCGTAGTCTGGCTATGGACCGAGAAGCATGGATAATAATTGTGGAAGAAGGCTCACAAAGAGCTGTAATGCTATAAATGATGATGGTGAAGCAAATTGTTGTATAATAAATTATTATCTTGATGACTTGGATGAGTGGCAATGCGATTACTGTATCTGACTGATATTGCCGACTTCTTGATATATTGCTGAATCTTTCAAGTCACGGTGTAAAACCTGGTTGCTTACAAACCCGGGCGCGTTGGTACACATGCGCAGCACCTTAGACTGAAATCTGCGCAAAACTGCTTGGATTTTGAAGCTGAGCCACACATTTGAGCTCCGAAGATCCGTAGGTATGTTTGAGTATTGCTTGGTATATAAGCACTTTATTTTCTGACAGTGACAACACCGATTTTTGGCAAATTTGGTTCCACTTTAAAAATATATGAAATTACATATGATTCGCCTGTCTAGCATAATGCCTAAGCAGTAGACCCTTTAGCATTATCGGCTTGAGCAATTTACGTGTTGTTTAAAGTTACAGAAGAGCAAGATGCGTTGCGAAGGATGAAAGTTATTTGCATGAATTTGCTTTTCGTTTGCTTTTATACGCCATTTTTTCAACCAAGCAGGAACTCTAACGAGGTTTTCTTGTAGTTTGAAAGAAGCAGCTGAGGCATGATTTCTCTTAGCCGTCATAAAAGTGACATCTGCATATGTGGCGGTGCATGTGTTCGTCGATAGAGGAAGATCGGCTGTAAGCAGGGTCTTTAATACAGGTGCTAGGACGCTTCCTGTTGAACACCTGTTTTATTAGGTGAACGTCGATGGCTTCGGCGTTTGTTTACACAAGAAAATGCCGCTCCTGAAGATATGATTTTAAGAGCATATAGTTAGTTACTATGTGGCAGGCTCGTTTAAACTTATATAATAGGCCTTCATGCCAGAATTTATCAAAAGCATGTGTAATATTTTGATGTTGTTCCACAAATGGAATGTGTAATATCTATCTTCCTTATTCTCGAGAGCTTCACTAGCAAAATTAAATACGGAATTCCCCTACTCACTCATGGAGTGATGTCAGTGAAATCCAAATTGGTGTGTGGGTATAAAGTTCCTCTGTGCAATTATCGGATTAACCCTCTTCAGTAACAGTTTTTCGAAAAGTTTAAAACTACAGGGAGTGGAGCTATCAGCCTATAAAACGAGATTATATTCTGAAGTTTTCCTGGCTTAGGTCGTACCCACTGACTAATCTGCGCAGTTTTCCATTCAATGGCAAAGTATTCTTTCTTCATTAAATATAAAAGTGATGAACTTGTAGCCGCATGTGGGTAATTCTTTTAACACTTTATTTGTTATTAGGTCATATCTTGGAGCTTTATTTGTTTTGAGAACTTTACTTACTGTGTACCAAATCTCTTTCCAGGTGGGTTGTGGTATCGGCAAATCCATTTGGAAAAGGGCCGAGAGAAGTTTTTGACTGCGAAAAGGTGCGTAAACATTTGAAAGATGTTTGGCGAATTTAAGAGCTTTTGCCTTACCAGTTTTTGCTTATGATCCGTGGGATGTTTTTATAAACGCAATATAGGATGTCGATTGTGACAGTTTTCTCGTTGCTTTCAACAATGAGTAGTCTTTTTTGTCGCCCTTGCTTCTAATTTTCTACCATTTGTGCCGAAGCTTACGATTACCATGAAGTACTATTTCCATGATCTCCTTCAGTTTTCGGCTCCTCGACTACTGTAGTGTCATTTAGGCTGATCTGATGGCAATAATGACAGCCTAGGCACTGGTACAGTGTGATACGATATCTGTAAATGACATCTACATTTTCACTGACAGCCAGGCGGCTATAAAATCCCTCACAAAACAGTCGACAACCTCCAAGTTAGCCATGAATTGGCGCACATCTCTTAACGAGATGGCTAAGTCATTACACCTAAAGGTAACATACGTTCCTAGCCCTAGGCACTTTGAGGGTAACTGTAACATAGGGATACCCTTATAACAAGGGATACCCTTACATGCAAACTACATACCCTAGAAGAAATCGTAAAGAAAGCAAACGAAAGATGGAGTAATGAGACCACCTGCAGAATCGCCCGACAACTATGGCCCACTCTCAATGCTAAACACACAGAATCTTTGCTAAGCCAAAATAAGAATAGTCTTAGCACACTGATTTCAGTCATAACGGGGCACTGCCTAATAGGTAGACACGCCCAATGGATGGATATGAAAACACATGACTTCTGTAGAAGTTGTCTCATTGAGGAAGAAGGAGAGACAATCATGCACCTTCTGTGCCATTGTCCTGCATTATCCAGACTGAGATTTGCTATTCTAAGCAGACAATTTTTGAATGAATTGGAAGATCTCAGTTCTGTAGAAATAGGAGATACTCTAAAATTTTTGAAATGCACACACTGGTTTTAGGAGAAATAGGGAAAGCTCCCCAAGCGGCATCACAATGGGCTATGAGCCTTAGTGTGTCCCACAGGACAACCGCTTCAACTTAACCTTACTTAGGTCTGTAAGTTACGTACTCCGTAAAATATGTTCCATATTAATTGCTTGCATCGGTTTGAAGAGTTCTTATCCTCTATAGGTGTTATAAGACGAGAGCCCCATGTCATATGCTTCGCATTTTAGTCGCCGCCTGCTATAAATCTGGGTGCGAGTGTTTAAAATAAGTTTCACATTGATCTCTTTTAATGGAATGATAAATAAGGGCTTCTTTAGTAAGATTGTTTTTAGCAATATCTGTTTCTAAACCCCTAAGAATTTTTATTTTTTTTATTTCCTGGAGAAACTGCAATACCCAGGATTACGATAATACATATTTCATTCTTGTGCTAACAAAAAAATCTTATATCAATTCTTTGAAATTTTCGGACACCAATTTTCTATTATGTCTGTGTTTCACATATCGCTCATTTACTATAATAGCGTCATGACTAAAAAAACATGATTTTTCAGAACAACCGTTTAATTTGCAAATATACGAAAACACCGTGGGTTCTCTGAATAAACTGGTAGCAAAGCATCGAAAGCCTTTAACCCGAACGAAATCTCTTACCATCTAAATACTGACCCTCTATCCATACTATAGTAAATCGTCGAAGGCGGTTTGACCACTTAACGTCATTTACTCTTCACATGCGGTCCATTAAAAGTAGAAGGTATGCACTTTAATCTTCCTGCAGCTTCAGAAGAAAACCACCATGCATGTCTCACATCGACTCCAAGTGTGCGTTTCTTACATAGCCTTGCATCGTCTGCTTAGCTGCCGCTGTCGTCGTGAACGGATGCTTCATTACCTTGTGCATACCTTAGTGCATATTGCAAGTTACTGATTGTTGAGGAAATCTTATCTCACACATATGTATGTACTTTCAAGTTGTCATGTCAACTAAGTTCTCTGGACTTATCGGATTTTTGGTACCCGCAAATCGGGGGCATATATAAAACACATGACTTGCATTTTCATCTTCATGATACGAACATAAGTGCGATTCACATAGACTAAAGCGTTTTAGGTACTTAACCTGTCCGGAATTGCGTTAGCTGAAAGTTTTTGATTAGCATACAAGTCTACATTCCTTTTATCGAGCTTTCCAAACGCTCCAGCCAATTTTCGAAAAAATATAGCCTTCTCTTTTTCCATAATTTCTACTACTCTAGTGTTCCCCTACTGCTTTTGCATATACACTCTCGCTCGTACTTCCGCCAATATATCGAAGCTGGGTCTGAAGCTGCGTCTGTAGTGCTTTTTGTATGCCCAGGCGGCAAAGTTTGTATAAGGCCTGTACATATTTGGTCTTCCATGTACAATATATGCTTTACACGCAACGATTTTGCCTGCATTCTGATTTGGTTCCAGGTTTTATTTTAGCTGTATGTAGTGTAATTACGTCGATCTCACATTATGCCCGTAGAACGGAAGTAGGTGACGAAGAGATCATATTTTTTTTTTTAATTTCTTGATATCTCTTGCCAAATTAACAATAAATAGTTTGTACATGAAATTATTTATATGGTTATATGAAGAAATATCGCTCTTAATCAGAGCATAATGCGGAAACAAACTCAGACCAACGTGAGCGATCTTGTGCAATTTTTCGAATTTCATGCCAAGAACATCTTGATTGGTAATCCGCGTGTGTTGATCGCATCCAAGTTGTTCGTGGTCGTCCTCATCTTCTGGAGTCTTGTGGATTCCATTCTAGGGCCATCTTTGCGATGTCTTTGTCTTCTTTGCGTAAGGTGTACCCAATCCAACGGCATTTCCTTTCTTTGATATCAGCTGCGATGGGCTTGCACATTGAAATATTTAAAAGATTTTCGTTGGTGATAACTCTTGGCCAAAATATGCGGTGAATAATGGCAGACATCTGTTGATAAATGATTTTAGGCTTTTGCATATGGTACCTGTGACTTTCCATGCTTCGCACGCATAAAGTAACACTGGTTTGATGCTTGTATTGAAAATTCGTAATTTTGTTCTTGTGCTGATATGTCTTGATGACCAGATTCGATTCATCCTGTGGAAACCGTGGCGAGCTTTGTTTATGCGGGAACTTACATCAGCTTTCGCTCCAACATTTTTTGACACTATGCTGCCAAGGTAGCAGAAGTTTTCGATGCCCTCAATTGTAACCAGCGTGCCACCCACTTCAAGCGTCAGTGCGTCCTGGTTTGGATTTTCGATACGTATAAGCCAACTTGGCTTGCATATCGTATTAATTTTAGGGTGTGCTTCAGACAATTTGTATGTCAAAAAGGATATATCATCGGCATAATCCAAATCGCAGAGCTTCTGATATGGGCGCCAATGAATGCCCGATGGAAAGTCGATATTTGTTTTTCTTATAATGTCATCAAGTACAGTGATAAACAGCAGCGGCGACAACACACAACCTTGACGCACACCACTATGCATACTGAACAGCTCGCTCTTTTTGTCTTTGAAGAGTACACTGCACACAGCTCCCTCATAAAGTTCTTGAATGATGGTGACGATTTTTTCCGGTACTCCATTTGTCCTCAAGGAAGACCAAATTGCGCGCCTGTTCAAGGTGTCAAAAGCGCGCTCAAAATCCACAAAGAGTAGGTACAGTGGCGACCGCCATTCTGCTGACTGCTCTATAATTATACGCAGCGTGTTAATATGATCTACACGCGATCATTCTGTTTGGTGCGCAATATGTTGTTGAGAACTGGGGCGATTATCTCAAGAATGACAAATGCCAAGATCTTTATTACGGCATTTAAAAGAGTTATGACACGCCAATTTGCACAGCGACTTAAATCGCCCTTCTTCGGAATTGATATTATTATGCCCTCTTTCCAGTCGATCGGGATGGTGTTTGTTGACCAGATTTGAAGTAAGAGGGGACGGAGTAGTGGGGTTATTTCATCAGCACCGAATTTTAATAACTCAGGTGGTATACCGTCCGAGCAAGCAGCTCTGTTGTTTTTAAGCTTATGGATTGCGGTTTTAATTTCCGTGCTAGATGGAGGCTCAGTCGAGATATCCCTGTTGGGATTCCGTCGCCTATTGCTGGGGACGGCGTCTGCTTCTTCAACGCTGTCGCGAGTTTCATAATGACTTCTCCACTCGGTAAGCTGTTTCTCCACGGTGGTTAGTGTGTTCCCCTCTATATCTTTGAATGGTGGTATGTGGGGTTTCACATTTGCTAGTTTGTATGCAGCTTTATCAGCGGCGCTGGCAATCTCGTTATAGTACCTCTCTTTATCTTTTGCAGCCTTGTCTTTTACCTCCATATATGCAATCTTGTAACGTGAAGCGAGATTCACTTTCCGTATAGGATCATGAGTACTTTGCTGATTTTTAATATCCCGTATTTTTTGAACAATTTGCCAAGTGCTTTCACGTAACCACGGCTTATTTTGTTGCTTTACAATGCCCAATGACGACTTAGCCGCTGAAGTACATGCTGTTGCCACATCAATCCATGTATATTCAGCTCTAACGTTCTCGAGATTGGTGCTCCAATATCTCCGGTATTCTTTAAGACTTTCTGGATTTTTGAGTTTTTGCAAGATTCAGGGTTGTTGAGAGCTACTGAACGTAGACGCACTTTAGCAACTACAAGATTGTGGTCGCTATAAACGTCAGCTTCTCTTCGTGATGGTCTATTTGGTTTCGCGTTCGACCTTCTGGAGATTGCCATGTATACTTGTGTATATCTTTGTGTGGAAATCTAGAGTCACCAATGAACATGTTGTGAGTTGTACAGAACTCCACCAAACGCTCACCATTTCCGTTTCTTACACTACCAAGACCATGTCAGCCCATAATTGTTTGAAGTCCTTCATTATTATTCGCGATTTTTGCATTGTAATCGCTATGTCACCTGTTGGTATTTTTGTCATGACGCTTTCTAGTTGGCAGCAGAACGCGTCTTTGGAGGCATCGTCTGATGGATCAGTTGGGGTATAACATTGCACCACTGTTATGTTTCGAAACCGGGAATGAAAACGTGGTTTTATGATACGGTCTGATACCGGGTTATAGTTTTTTAGACAGTTTCTGAATTTTTTGGATAGGATTATCCTCACACCATTTGCTCTGTTGCATTGGGAAACGTTAAATGTTATTCGTTCAATCTTTTGTGCTATTCATCATGTCATAAGTAAAAGGAAGACTCGGGATAGGCCTATGATTCTCAAAAGAAATAAGATTTATGAGCCAAAGTCGAGGAATTGAAAGCACGGGTTCGTAAAAGTATAAAGAATGAAGAGCGAGTTTAAAAAACATTTCTTGAACACGTGGAATCCCCGGATTAGCCGGTATCCATATAGAAACGGATGCGACCAAATAAATGATATAAAGATAAGCTAAGACGGATCAGAGTTTATAGAGGCATCATGCCTTAGAAAATCTAATACGGTTTGGACCTCAACGTAATGTAATTGATATGCTTATTAATAGAGACTCCTCTGGAAGCTATGCCTAGAAGTGGAAAACATGTACAAGAATGTCTCATTTTGTTCTTGTTTTTTGTTACCACAGACAGAAAACTAAAAAACTTTGAGACGCCACTTAAAAGGTGCAAAGAGCATAGCTGATGGGCGCTTTACTTTAGTTCAGCAACAAGCTTACGTTACTTGGTAGACTTTTCCATTTTAATTAAAATATTCAAAAGTAACCAAATGAAGTGGGCAAATGTTGAACTGCGTGTAATTGGTACGCACACATACACAACACTTGAGTGCAATCATGCACAAATGCTTGTCAACTCAAACGGACAAATACAAATACGAAGCAAAGACTCATTTGCATATTCATGCGACGCTCGCACAAATACAAATACAAAACCATACACATACGCATATATGTATATATGTGGGCATGTGCTGTGCACGCAAAGTGAGGGGAGTGAGTGTTGAACGAAGAAATTAATGAAATATGAAGTGAAAAGTGAAAAATGCTGGACATCCACGCCAACACTACAACACCAAGGAGCACACACAAAAAAATAGCAACAACAACAAGAGCAGTAACCACTGATGAGAGCAACAGCATTGCCCATGGCTATGACGGCGGCTTGGTGCTGTCACACATGGCGGCTCGCCTTTTGAGCAAATATTTGTAAAAGGTTGAAAAAAGCATGCGTATACAAACGCATATAAACGCATGCGAACGCAGCGCAAATAAAAAGGTGAATCAGAGCAAAAAATGCAAAGCGTAAAGAAACTCTGCAGCGCAAAAACACAAAAAAAAAAACAGAAAAAACACAGCAAAGCAGATCCGGTACAAATGCTCATACTAGCGGTTGCATAGGAATGATTGCGGTGAATGTGATGAGAGGATGAAGAGAGACATGGCACGGATGTAAAGTGGCATAAAGCGGTATGTGTGCATTGCACTTTGATGTGCTGATGGGGGCTATTTGCATTTTGCATCCCTAAACACACACGCACAACACTACGAACGGCCAGTGTACACAGAGACAGACATAAATATGTAACTGTATGGTATAAACATATGTTTACGCGCGAGTTACATATTCAATTTCAAATATAAATTCACATTGTAAAACAGACGAAATTGATGAGTTTGTAAATAAAATAATGAACAATAAGTAAAAGTAATTGGAAACGCATTTCCTGTTTTGCAACAGTTTGACTTACCTGAAAAAGCGTGGGACAGGAAATGCGGAATAAGGTATTGACAACAAATTGTAAAATTAAATATTAAATGCAGAATAAGCAAATACATATGTACGTTAGTTTAAGTCTAAATGTAATAATTGAAATTATAATAAATCAGTTGTTGAGAAGCCCTTCAAGCAAAAAGTTGTCTTTGTTCTTTCATTTATTTTTTTTCTCAGCCGCTTGAGCAAAATACAAAATTGGCGCAGTCGGTAGGATCCTTTAAAAAGTAAAAGGATCCAGTGAACGAATTACGTGCGGTGAATAAACAAAATTTTTATAACACCCAAACCCTAATCCTGCGAATCCGTAGCCAACTCAGGAGTTGACCGGACCCTCCAGGGTATAACTTAATATACGTATAATTTAAAAAACATAAAAAGTGCAGTGCAGTGAACACTTATTAAAGTAGACACCACTAACATAAAAAGGTGCAGTGCAGTGAACACTTATTAAAGTAGACACCACTAACATAAAAAGTGCAGTGCAGTGAACACTTATTAAAGTAGACACCACCAACATAAAAACAAAGGGAACCATCAGCTTAGCAAACAAGCTAGCTGATAAACCAACAATCAAAAATTAGGCAAGCCAGGCAGAAGGAATTCGATAAGAGAAGGATGGAGCAGGCCCAACAGGAAATGGCACCAGCAGATCTAGTAGAGCAGCTCGCACGAAGGGAGCAACAACTCGAGCAGCTTAGATTGGCCTATCTAGATCTTCAACAAAGGCAGCAACAACACCAATTACAACTTCAACAAAAACAACAGCAGCAAGCACAACAACAACCGCAAGAAAATGCAGCTTCAAATTTGGTTCTACAACAACAGATAGAGCACATCTATAGAAATATATCACATCTACCAACGTTTACTGGAGTAGGTCAGGTGACCATTAATTCATTCATGAGCAATGTGGAATATCTTCTTTCAACAAAAAGGAGACATCCTAGCAGCCGGTGGAGAAATAATGCTAGCCTTACTGTAAGTTTTAGTTAAGCGAAAAATAAGTAAGAAATCTTGTAGAAATAATTAAAGACATTTTTTTTTGTGCATAAATTCAGAAAAATCTTAAATCTCCTGCATAAATTGAGAAAAATCTAAGTGTGTGAAAATAATTGAAAAAAGTAGAGTCAAATTTCAAAAGCTCGATTGTTAAATTTAGTAGCGAAGTAGAAAAAATTTTTATGAGCCAAGCAACATCCATGAGAGAATAATTAAATTGAATAAATTAATATTGAAATAATAAATTATGAAATTAAATTGAAAAAATAATAGTGAGTAAGAGCTAAATATTTCGTAAACTATTTTTATAAGCCAATTAAAAGAAGGAAATTTCCAGAGGCCTCCACAGGTAGGAAACCCCAGGCCAAATGTCAGCCAAAATCGCTTGACTCAACCTGGGCAATATCTAAGGGAAACTATCAACGAAATTATGTAGGACAAAGTTATTTTAGACAGAATACTGAACAGGCACGAAATAATAATAATAATAATGATAATTATAATAATTCAGGACGATTTAGAATTCAAAATAATAGGGATAATAACCCATCAGGCAACTTCCAGCGTTTCGGGCAGGTAGGACACCCTAGGCCAAATTTCAATCAAAATAGATGGAATCAACCTAGGCAAAACCTAAACGAACCCATGGACGTTGATAATATAGAACGTTATGGTATACACAATATCCAGAGGGTCGGGCAGGTAGGACACCCTAGGCCAAATTTCAATCAAAATAGATGGAATCAACCTAGGCAAAACCTAAACGCACCCATGGAATCCAGAAATGATGTACAAAATACAAAGGAAAGGATATATCGCCAAGACACCAACGATGGATATTAAAATTAGGTGAATACCAATTTGAGATAGAATACCTAAAAGGAAAAGAAAATAAAGTGGCAGATTTTTTAAGTAGACTAGAAAATAGTGAGGACACTATTTCAGAAAAAGAGGGGAGTGAAAATACCATGGTAGAAAATACCAATATTTTAAATTTTTTTTCAGTTAACAATATAGAAGATGATGTTACAATGGCAACAGTACATTCAGCCGAGGAAGAATTGGGTAATCATTTTTTTATAAAAGAAGAAATTGTGAATAAGTACAAAACCCAAATAATATTAACAAATAATAAAACGGAAGAATTTAAGGAAATACATGGGAAAAGAATTATTTTTATTGCAGAAAGTGACTTTAACCTAATGGGAGACATTTTTAGAAGATACATTTCAAAAGGGAAAATAGGGATATTTTCGGAACTATCCGAACACAACTATAATATAGTACAAGAGAAGCTTATAGATATGTATTCAAACGATAGCCAGATTAATTTTACTAAGTGCACCATGAGAGCACAGGACATTGAAACTGAAGTGGAAGCAGTAAAACAAATATCACTGTATCATGTAAGAGAGAGTATGCACTCTGGCATACAAGAAACTTATAATAAAATCAAAAATATAATATATTTTCCAAAACTCATGGAACTCATCCAAGTGGTAATTAATCAATGTGACATTTGCCAACAAGTAAAGTATGAACGACATCCGATTAAAAATAAATTTCATTACACAGAAACTCCTTCAGATAAAAACCAAATCATACATATGGATACATACGTAATCAAAGGATTTACCTTTTTGACGACCATAGATAAATTTTCGAAATTTGGCGCAGCGTATCCATTGAATGACAGAAATCATATGACTATAATAGAAAAACTAGAAGAGCATATCACTAAAATAGGAAAACCAGATAAAATAATAGCAGACAATGAATTTAAGACAATAAGGATAAGGGAATTTCTAACAGAACAAGGAATCGAATTACATTTATCTAAGCCCAACAGCCATACAGGAAATGCCGATATAGAAAGATTTCATAATACGATGGCAGAAAAGTTTAGGATTTTGTACCAAACTAATAAAAATTTACCTATCCAACAATTAATTCAACGAACAATCAGAAATTATAACGAAAGGTATCATTCAAGTATTAAATGTGCACCAAAAGACGTTCAGGAAGGACGTTTAGATCTAGGAAAAATTAAACAAAATTTAGAAGAATGCAAAAGAAAGAAAATTGATAAACTTAATTTAAAAAGAGAGGACTATAAAGAAAAAAGACGTGAGGGATTCATAAAGAACTACAAAGCGGTTAGGCACAAAGAACAACCTAAATATAAAAAAGGACTGTTAAAAAATATTCATCCATGCAACATTAAACGACCTTTAAAATTTACAGACATGGATCATGATGATAGCAATAATACTAACGATACGACAATGTAAAGGTATAATGACTTGGACGGAACTAACGGAACAAACAGGATTTATAGATTTACAAATTAGAAACCAAGAAATACCCAAAGATAGTGACATAGTACTACACATGATTGACGTTTACAAACTAGAAACTATTATCAACGAAATGACGGACAATATAATATTAATGAAATTAGAAAATAAAGAGACACTACAACGAGAGTTGTTAGACATAAGGAATAAGTTACTAACACTCATGCCAGTAAAAACTAGAAATAAACGCGGACTAATTAATGCAATAGGTAGTATGTCAAAATGGTTTTTTGGTACAATGGACGAAGACGATAGACAAAATATACAAACGCACTTTTTACAGACGAATGACACAATGAACCAACAAATCAAAATAAACAATTATTTCAGTTCAGCTATAGAGCATCTCAAAGAAATCGTTAAAAGTGATAGAGTAAAAATTGAAAAAGAACTTAATTCTATTAATAAATTTATGTATGACGAATATAAACAAAATTTATACTTAGACCAGTATACAAAGATTCAGTTATTAAAAAGTAAAATTGAGCAAATACAAGAAAATGTCGTATCAGCCAAATATGGAATATTACACCCAAATATTTTAACTAGTGAAGAAATAGTTAAATATAATATTGATTATAATAAGCTTAAGTATCTACAATTAGGCACAGCCATTTTAAATAACACCTATCTAATATTCGGCATTAAAATACCTAAAAACTTTGAATATGTAAAAATAAGAAAGGTTATTCCAATACCTAATAAAGAAAATAATGAAATAGAAGCAAAAATAGAAGAAATATTCATTTATGCAAATAAAACTTTATTATTTGAAGAAAATAAATCTTTAAAAAGATTGAAACCTAGTAAACACTGCATATTAAAACAAAACTGTCACCTCAACAGAAATAAGGATCTTGAAATTCTAGCCATAGACGTAAAAACGATTATTGTTAAAAATGCTGTAAATTTACAAATGAATCAAACATGTAATAAAGAGAAACCAATTATGAACGGAAACTATATCATAAGATATAATAATTGTTCAATTAAAATTAGTGACTACTATTTTTCAAATTATATCGAAAACATAGAAGAAAATATTGAAAGTGTAAAATATGAAGACATTCGGAACTTTACAAAAAAAATTACATTCGATGAAATATTGGAGGAAAATAGATCAAATATAGAAAACATTTTTAAATTGAAAATTCATAGTAAAATCTCACATATCTGCAATGTACTAAGCATTATTATAATTCTAATAACTGTCATTGTTGTCATCAATAAACACAAACGTATAACTATTAAATTAAATAAAAGAATTCAGGAGAATTCTAATCTAAAGGGGGGAGAAGTTACATATTCAATTTCAAATATAAATTCACATTGTAAAACAGACGAAATTGATGAGTTTGTAAATAAAATAATGAACAATAAGTAAAAGTAATTGGAAACGCATTTCCTGTTTTGCAACAGTTTGACTTACCTGAAAAAGCGTGGGACAGGAAATGCGGAATAAGGTATTGACAACAAATTGTAAAATTAAATATTAAATGCAGAATAAGCAAATACATATGTACGTTAGTTTAAGTCTAAATGTAATAATTGAAATTATAATAAATCAGTTGTTGAGAAGCCCTTCAAGCAAAAAGTTGTCTTTGTTCTTTCATTTATTTTTTTTCTCAGCCGCTTGAGCAAAATACAAAATTCGCGTATTTCTATGTACGTGTGTATGCAGAATTTGCTGGCAAACACGCCGCATGCTTGGACGCACTGCACGCATTGACTTCGGCCAAGCTTGCGTGAAGCTATCCAATACGTCGGCAAGGAAAATGCACTTTCATTCTTTTAATCGGAGCTATGCATGTACATACCTATGTATGTTTATTTGAATGCTTCTACATATGTAAATATGTATGGCCGCAGTTGCACTCTTGCTTATGCAAATACGCTTTCGAAAGTGACCAAATCACCATGTAAACGCACGTTTGAGCAAATGTTGTTCATGCATATCAAAGGTAGCGAATCCACGGCCGTTGTAGTACTCACTTTATGCGTAACTGAACTCAACAGCATAAGCAACAACATCAGTAACAATTCACAATCGTGCCCCACCAACCAACTGTCAGACAGTTTGCCCATAGTCACATTTTTATTCATTTGCATATAAAACGGAATCATCGTAGATGGTGCATGGTAGTCAATACAACAATAACAAATATGTGCGTATGCATGTATGTAGATACTGTACCCCTTTTAACTGCGAATGGTCAAAGTATTGCAATAGTTTTACTTTTTTTCTTCGATTTAGCTTCGTTGTTCTTTCTTTCCTGCTAGCCTTTTGTCTTGCAACTTTGAAGTCTTCTATCACAAGCGGTAGGTTGCACTGAACATAAAATTTGTAAAGCAAGACAATTTCACCGTCTACTTATGACGCTATAGTTATGTTTATTCATAAAATAGACGTATTACCAATATATAGGCGAATGTAATCGATAGACACTGATTACTTAAAGAGTGCCTAGGTGTCAGAATAATATATGTACAAAAAAAAAAACATAATAATTGGCGCGTACACTTCTGTTAGGTGTTTGGCCGAGCTCCTCCTCCTATTTGTGGTGCGCGTCTTGATGTTGTTCCACAAATGGAGGGACCTACAGTTTCAAGCCGACTCCGAACGGCAGATATTTTTATGAGGAGCTTTTTCATGGCAGAAATACACTCGGAGGTTTGCCATTGCCTACCAAGGGGCGACCGCTATTAGAAAAATGTTTTTATTAATTTTGCTTTCACCGAGATTCGAACCAACGACCTCTCTGTGAATTCCGAATGGTAATCACGCACCAACCCATTCGGCTACGGCGGCCAAATAATATATGTACCTAGGTATAAAATTTAGAGTTTCTCCCTAACCGCGGAACGTATGGGCCGTGTTGGCTTCGATATTCGTGCGAGTTTAAGGCGAATTGAATACTGAAAGAGGCGTCATCAGAAAACGGTTACTTTCCTTTTCGCGTTTATGACAAGTCTGACGTCAGGCTGCTTTCCGAAATAAAACAAACACAACCAACAAGAAACGAGAGATTATACATATGTTTGTGAAAATTCAGTGAATGGCTTGGCAATATTGTGATTTGTGAGTTTTAAATTAAACAAACTAATGAAATCGAAGTACCGCGAGTAAAATTGGGAAAGCAGAAATTAATTCAAAGCTTCCAAATGCAGTTTTTTGTGTTTTTTTGCGGATGAAACCTTGACAAGAATGTGTGTGTATAATGCGAGGAAATAAAAGAAAAGTGTGATGCTGTCTATGGGGACGCTTCGCCATCTATGACCACAGTTAGGTATTGGTTCAACGAATTTAAGCATGGGCGAACATGAGTTTTTGATGAGAAGCGACCAGGATGCCCGGCAGACGTCGTTACCGAGGAAATCGTTCAAAAAGTCCACATCTCGCTGGTCGACGAATGAAAGTGCGCGAAGTAACACAGGCCATAGATGCGTCGACCGGAACGGCAATCAATATTTCACGTGATAAGTTGGCGATGAAAAAATTTTCAACCAGATGGCTGCCGCGATTGCTCACGGTGGACAACAAGCGGATACGGCTGTTAACTTCGAAGCAGTCTTTGGAGCAATTTAAGACAGATCCGAAGAAAGGAAAGCGTCGAGTGGTCACCGTTGATGAAACTTGAACTTATCATTACACGCCAGAAACTAAGCAACAATCAAAACAATAAGTTTCTTCCGGTGAATCTGTCCCAAAGTAGACGAAAATAGTCACATCGGCCGGAAAGGTCATGGCGACGATTTTTCGGAATGCAACGGAGTCTTCTTGATTAATTTTTTAGAAAAAGGAAGAATGATCAATAACAATACTATAGTCAGTTATTGGACCGCTGTTCCACCACGATAACGCATCAGCACTTTCATCCGGAGTTGTGGCTGCCAAACTGCATGAATTGCGTTATGAATTGCTGCCGCACTCCCCGTATTGCTCGCTGATCTTACTCCCTACAAATTTTTCTTCTTCCCTAACATGAAGAAATGGCTCGCGGGAAAAAAATTTACTTCAAACGAGGAAGTCATTTCCGAGAGAGGGGCGTATTTTGCAGAGTGGGACAAATCCTATTTTTTGGAGGGATTACAAAATGGTCGGCGCGTTGAGAAAAGTACATCTGTCTAAAAAGGATCTCTGGTGAAAAAAAAATTTTTTTTTTTTTGAAAAATAGTGTCTGCATTTCTAACACGGGTACTTATTGAGCTCCCTCGTAATAGCCCTTCCTTTTGTTTGTTTATTCAAGGAGCCTGATGACACAGCGAATTCGGAAGGCGCAACCTTGTATTCTAGCATCCTTGGTGCGTTTTATTTAAGGCCAAAGTAAAGGTCTCATAACCATAACGCCATAAATTTGGTGACCGAACCAACATATGGGCAACCCTGTAATCGCTTAGAGGTGGCATGCCATAATTTCGTAGTCGTAACCATAACCGTAGGGAGGAATTGAATTTTGATTTTTCACCGTAACCGCAACTAATTGCATTTTTATTTGCTTTATTGTGGTATATAAAACCATTTATTAATGAATTAATTGATCATTTCGTCGTCCCTGCTAATGTTGTTATCTTTTCTTTAGTTTCTGCACTTCGAAAAGCACAAGTAAGTACAGGGTGAACGATATGAAGTGTTACCAACTTCACACTGCTTGTATGTATCTGTAAAACAGCTCAAGGCATCAACGTCAAAATTGTTCTAATGACAGTTCAATATATTGTTTATAAGCCATCAAAAGCATTTGCGTCTCAGTTTGGTTGAATTTTTTTTTTCTGTGATGGAATTCAAACGTAATAGTGTGATTGCGTTATATTTGGCTGGAAAATCACGGCCAGCCATTGTTCGTGAGCTCAGTCACCTCAAAGTGAATAAAATGTTTGTGTATCGCACTATAAAACGTTACAATGATGCTGGTAGCATTGCGAAACGCTATGGAGGTGGGCAAAAAAGAAACCGCAACAATGACAGAAATGGTTCGGAAAGTGAAGGCTCGACATGAACGAAATCCACGTCGAAGTGAAGGAAAAATGGCCAAAGAACTGAAAATATCGCAAGACAGCATTCAACGCATATTGAAATATGAGCTCAAGGTCAAGGCTTGAAAGTTCCAAAAAGCACACGATCTTTTACTCCTGCAAAAAAGAGTTCTATGCGAAAGAGCAAAGGGCTTGTTGCGCTTGCACGAACGTGGCGAATTTCCTAACATTGTGTTCTCTGAAGAAAAAAATTTCCCAATTGAGGAGTTCATAAACACTCAAAATGATCGTGTTTACTTGACCGAACGCTCATATGAGAATTGGAGCCTACGTATGGCTACTTGAAGCAATTTCCCATCGCAAGTAATGGGTTGGGCCGCAGTGACCGCTGATAGACGATCTCCAATCGTTTTTATCGAACCTGGTGCCAAAGTGAATGCGACTTATTATCGGGAAAATGTTTTAGAAGCAGTTTTAGAGCCGTGGACTCTAACAGGTTAAAAAGTCATGTTCCACACTTCATTTCGTCCACACAATGGCTTTCGAATTCGCCAGACGCAAATCCGATGGACTATTCGAGCTGGTCCATTTTAGAGAGCAAGGCGAGGTCTAAAAAGTATGCCAGTATGGATGCGCTGAAAAAAGCGATTATACAAGAATGGGCCAAAATACCTCAAGATCACATTCGAGCAACGTGCAACTCATTTTCTGACCGTTTGAAGGCTATAGTCAAGGCAAAAGGTGGTCATATCGAGCTAAAGTGAATATATATTTTAAAATTGTCATCCAAATCATTTTTGAACAACTTTGTGAACTTTGAAATCAATAAAAACTAATTTCACACAAAAAAGTTATGGTGTTTTGAATAGGTAACACTTCATATCGTTCACCCTATATAATATATGTAAATATCAATAGCTTATGGCTATGGCACCATGAATAGGGTTATGCATAATATTACGGTTAAAGTTGTATCGTTATGGTATGCGCCCGTCTACCCATCATAAATTTTGTTCACCTCATAATATTGTTTCATGCGTGGCAAAGATCTGGACAACAAGATCTGTGGCAAACCTACCACGGCCGGAGCTAAACTGGACATTAAGAATAAATATTGAACCGCGTCAGTTCGTGCGCGAAAGAGCAGCTGCTTTGGGATTGCCAACAACTGTTGATCATGAAATATTGAGGAAGGATCATAGGCAACACCACCGGAAATGGTAGATGCGCTTGGGTAAACATTTCTGCGAGACAATGTTAGAGCGATTTCCCTTGGTAAATACTACATTTTGGAGTGATGAATCCCATTTTCATTTATATATATATATTAAATTGGCTCTTAACCCTTTTACTGGGTTTTTGGCCGAGCTCTACCCTGTTTTTAGTGTGCGGCTTAATGTTTTTCGACAACTGTCGGGTCCTACTGTTTTAAGCCGACTCCGAACGGTAACAGATTTTTTTATGAGGAGCTCATTCAAGACAAAAATACACTCTGAGGTTCGGCATTATCGGCCGTGGGGCGACCGCTATTAGGAAAAAATGTTTCTATCATTCTATCACTTTCGAATGACAGTCACCTACGAGCCCATTCGGCTACAGCGTCCGAAATATAAGTAAGTAAAATTGCCGTTATTGGTCACGTAAAGAACAGAATTCACAATTAAAACCAAAGTGATGGTTTGGTGTGCACTGACAAGCAATTGAATCATAAAACCATTCCCAGGGCATACTGGGCAAGTATTTATATAGGCAATAATGAGACAACATCCTATCTTCAGTATAAACACATAGTTTCAGTGAGATAGCGCCACGCTGCATACGGTCAGAGAGACCATAACAATACTGCGTGATTTCTTCCCTAACAAACTGATAAGCCGTTTCGGTGGCATATCCTGAAAACTCAGGTCGCCCGATCTTAACCTTGTGAACTTTTTTCTGTGGGAGTACCTCAAAGTGCCGCAGTTAATGTTGTTTACAACTGAAAGTAATGTTGCTCAGTTAAGACAATCATCAATCCATGGATGGTTGACATTCCGCTAAGGGACAGAGTGACATATCTAGGAGTTGTGCTAGATCCGAAGCATAAGTGGAGGCACAATGTATAAAAGCGGGTAGAAAAAGCTTAGATAGCTTACACTTGTAAAAGGGTTATCAGTAAAAGCTGGGGTTTAAAGCTTAAACTCGCATTTTGGATCTATACCGCCATAGTAATACCGATTATGTCACTCGGAGTATTGATATGGTGGTATGCATTCAACAAACAGTACAACGAGCAGCCTGCGCCCCATGATTTTGAGAGCTGAACTTTTTTTATCCTCCGAATATCCCTATATCCATACGTGGCCAGAAGATTTTCGTGACCTTACAATTTTGTGTACTTGTCCAGCGCTGGCTGAGTTGACACGAAGCCCATCGTTCCAGGTTGACAAGGGGATCTCGATTATCTCCTTTCGCGGGGACACTACCTCAGTTTCCCGCAGTCGTCGCTCGATCAAGTACTCAGATGAGCCTTATATCAAAAAATTCGGGTGCGGTCGAAAGTGAAGGTAGGAATTCCGACCAAGTGCCGCTTTGCTATTCGAGTAAATATTTAACTTGCAGTTATTACGCAAGCCAATCAGCTGCTTTTGTGATTGCGGCTACCTCTGCTTAGAACACACTGCAGTGAATTTGAGACTGATGGGGAGCTTTTTGCAGAATACTCCTCTTACAACCCTACCGTCCAACTTCGAGCCATTCGCGAACAGGTTCACCAAACCCTGTCTCCAAGTGTTGCACCCAATCCAATTGTCCCTTGATGGAATATGAGTGAAGAAAGTTCCGTTTGGGCTAAACGAGGGTACACACTAGGCCGGGTCGATTTGTGGGGAGGCCAAAAATCGGCCATTACTCTGTGAAAATCATATTCTAGGGATCAAAATAAGAAACTTTGCCGAAGGAACCATACCTCTAAAACGAATTCTGATGTCCACCAATTTGGGTCGAACTTTTAGTGTCTTTTGTGGGGAGGCAAAAAAATCGCCCATTGCTCTGTGAAAATCATATTCTAGGGATCAAAATAAGAAACTTTGCCGAAGGAACCATACCTCTAAAACGAGTTCTGATGTCCCCCAATTTGGGTCGAACTTTTTAGTTTCTTTTCTCATGTAAAGACCAAAAATGGTGTAGGGGGGTGTGCCACTGGCATGGGTGGATCGGCCGTCCAAAGTTAGTCGGAGTCGGTCTTACATTTGGACTCGATTGGAGCACTCTAAATGGGTCAAAGTGGGATTTTTCGTTCGACCCAAATTGGGGGGCATCAGAGTTCGTTTTAGAGGTATGGTTCCTTCGGCAAAGTTTCTTATTTTGATCCCTAGAATACGATTTTCACAGAGCAATGAGCGATTTTTAAAATCGACCCGCCCTAATACACACTGATCCGTTGTCGGGGGGATGAACCCAAAGTTTCTGAGGATACTTGAGTGTCCGTAAGTGAAGCCTGAATCTCTCAGCCAGAGTACGATACGTGCAGCGGTAGTTTTTCCCGCGATGACTACAAGTACCACATTTAACATTACATTTATCGATAGAGTAGGAGTAGTTCGAAGCACCCCACTGAATCCAATAAGTTCAGCCATTGAGCTCTTTCCAGCGTCTTTGCCGAACAATTTCCAAACAGTTTTTTCAAAATCCAGAAAAATATATTAAAAAAATTAAAAAAAGAATGTTGTTAAAAAAAATAATGTTATTAAAATCATTTTAAATTTAAAATCATTAAATTTTCAATTAAAGGTCCATTATTTCAATAAAAAGAAGTCCACTAGTTATTCATTTCTTTACAAAAACTTGCAATAAATTCATATTTACAAAAGAAAAAGAAATTACTGGGAGTCTGATCTATCAGTGTCTGACAAATCAGTTTCCAGGTTCTTCATTTAAATCGGTTCGGTTCCAGGTTCCTCATAACATAATCATCCAATACAATAGTTTTTTGGAGGAAATTTAAGAACAATGGAGAATGTCGTTGTGCGATATTATATGAAACGAAAAGTTTAATTTCGTTTAAAAATTCACCTTCATTTATTTTTACTTTCTTATTTTTCAAACAACCTTAAAATCTGCCAAATACTTATTCTTATTCCTTTATAAAGGAATTTTAAACAAACTATAAAGTTGGTAATATTTGTTTTAAAGTTTGCTTGATGAAGATAACTTTTATTAAAATCGCTGTTACTATAAATTTATGAGACTTTCCTCATGGTAGATTGTTATTATTTGCTTTTGAGTATGGAAAAACACTCGAGAACTGTTAAAGGTTTATTATGCACCCTCGATGCGTCATTCTAAAGTAAAAAACAAAAAATGCTTTGCGCTCCAACCCAACCAACGGCCATCCTGTAAATGCAGTGGTGAACGCTTGCACTGCTGTTGTTGTTATTCCGTTGACCAGCACTTGTTGTTGTGCATTGTATTTATGCGCTTTGAAGCGGTCAATGTGCTGGAATACTCATTTACTCGCACATTTGTTTCTTCGTGCCTTCGCCCCTCTGCGCTTAGCGCCGCTTTTATATGTGCTTTATGCAAATGGAAAAGGCAAATTGCATGCGGCAACCTCACCCCACCTACTGCAGGCGAATGCATGTTGTCGTTAGGTTTAATTGCAAAAAGGATTAAGGCACGCGTAAAACGTGCACTGAGCAAATAGCAAATACTTTGCAACCATTGCCAGCGCCTAACTGGTCAGCTGTACACGAACGTAAGTATGAATGTGCCAATTCATGTTTGTATGTTTGCATGTGCGTGTGTGCATATGCTACGCCGTATGTCCGTTTGACTTGAAATGCATTGGGCGAGCAGACGTTGCGTTGCATACGCGTGTTGCAAGCATTTGTAAATGGACTGATGGTTTTGCATTTGCATTTGTCTACGAAGCACTCTGCTTTCCGTTTCGCTGCACAGCATGTTGCATGTTGCACCAGTGGTGACGGCGGTGGCGGTGGCAAGCTAACCAAATGCGGCGAAGATTTACGAGTTGTAAATAATCTAATTTCGTATTGTATACTCAGCAAGGATTGCAATTTCCATCGTTCGCCACAAACAACAATCAACCAACAACAACACACATCGACGATCCACTCCCATTGGCCCCGTTGGTCGTATGTAGGTAAGTATTAGTTTACAAGCCTATTTCGTCGCAGTTGCATACAATTTTTGCCATTTCTGTGACTGTAATGGTTGTTGTAATTGCGTGTATGTAAGTATGTACTTACCTCTTCCAGTTATAAATATGTTTGCTGTTTTTGAAAAATTTTACTGCTGCGCGCTGTTGCACTGCTGCGGCTTAAGAACGCAATGCATTTGGTACGCCCACTGCATGCACTGCGTTAAATAACTACAGCACAGGGACGAATGAACGGCATTTTTTATATGAATGAAAAGACCTAATGCCGCTGGCAAAAAATAAATTTAAAAACCCAATTCGATTTCTGAGCTTCTTCAAATTTGAGGTTTACTAAAACAAAATTTAGTGGGCTATAAAATTGTACTAAAATTTTTCTAAAATTCTGATTGAAAAGTTCCAAATTTTGATGAAAATTTGCATAATTTTTTTTAACTTGCATAATTTTGAAACAGAAAGTTATATGATTTTTGTAAGAAAAGGCAATATAACACATTATCGTAAAACAAATATTAAAATTTTACACGAAATATAAGTATTATTTTGAAATAATAGTATATTCTTAAAAAAAACTTTTTATAAAGCTTTGAAGCAGTGGTCATATAAGTAACACACTCTGACCAAGTCTATGAAGGTAAAAAAAAGCCGCATTGGCAAAGTTTGTAGACACTAAGTACTAAGTGCAAGTTGCAATTTGAATTTCAAAAAATTGTTTATTACAGCAGCACAACGGCGGGACATTAAATCCACCAACTGCTCATATCGCTACTTTGGAATCTTCAGCCACTCATTTTTAACAATTTCCCAATGTTATTGATTGGTATTATTATTATTATTATTATAAGGCTACTGCGCACTGCACCCAAAATAGATCTATTGTGCAAAGCCAGCTGAGGTACTCTATATTTTAAGGCTTTTTAAAAATTCTATTTAGTACTTTCTGGAATTTATTATTCCATAATGTATATAGAAGCACGGCAGTACCACCAAGGTGCTGTAGCCGTTTTCTGCCTAGTGCAGGACATTTATAAAGAACGTGTTCTGAATTTTCAGTGTCCATTTCACAGAGTCGGCAAATGATTATCTCAGAGAGACCAATTTTGTTTAAGTGATATCTCAGGCTACAGTGGGCTGTAAAGTAACCAGTTAAAAGTCTTCAGTCTACTCTGCTAAGTGAAAGTAGCTTATCAGAAATTCCTCTGTCCGGCGTTAGGAACTGCTTCGCTTGTCGGCGACCTATAGAGTTTCGAACTTCTTCACCTCCCACTTCCTGAGAAGATCGTTGGTATGCCCCTTTGTAACTCCACAGCAAAGTTCAGGATCAATTAGGGGCATGTTTCCCCATTTTTTAGTTAAAAGGTCCGCTATTTCATTTCCTTCGTGCCTTTCGTGTCCAGGAACCCAATTCAATAATAATGTGTTGAAGTTTCCTAGCATGCTAAGAAGACTCAGGCAGTTATGTACCATTTTTCAAGTGATTGTAGTTGATAGAAGGGCTTTTAAAGCCGCCTGACCACCGGAGAGTATATAAATGTGAGTTCCTCACATTTTCCTACGGAGACATTCACTCACACATATCTCAATAACATGTATTTCTGCCTGGAAGATTGTTGGGTAGAGACCCATTGGAATCGATTTTTTTAAATTAGGCTCATTGATTCCCGCCCTTGTCTTACCATCTTCTAATTTCGATCCATTAGTGTACCATATCTGGGATCCGGGTTTGAAGATGATAAACATTTTGTTCCAGGCGGTACGTTCATTAAAGAGAACTTCGAAGTTTCTGAAGAGACTGGGCTTTGAAGATAATGTATCCACCCTGTAAATAATAGGAGGATGTCGGAAGTCTCCTAAGATCTTTAGGATGTCCTTTCACATCTCCTCTTTTTATGTCGGAGTTCCTTTTCCTAGTGAAACGGCACCAGCGCAGTTTTAGATGGGTTAATAGAGAGCCCTTTGTCGGTGCACCATTTGTTTATTATGTTTTGGGCTTGGTGCATGCGGTTAGAAAGAACCTCGTCATGCCAGCCCACTATGTATGTTGATTATTACTCGCTTTGGCATTGTATTTAGCTCTCTTTAAGCTCGGCGAACAGAGCTGGCCGTTCCCTAGTCTCACTTTTATTTGCGCAAAACCAATGCTTGCCCTTTCGATTCGTGTGTTTAGGATCATTATCCTGCTGGTAGATCCATTTTATTGGCATTTCCTCTGTACAATATGACAATATACCATTCTATAGTATTTGCACATAAATATTGGTGCCCATTATGCTATCAATTTTGTGTAGAATTTACCACATACCATTCTTTCTGAGCCTCATTGTTTAATACACTCTGTGGCTGATTTTTGGAGCCAGGTGGACGTCCGGAATTGGACAACATAAGAGGTTTGACCTTTCACTTTTCAAATTAAAAATAAAATTTTGTAAATATTATTGTTGTATTTGCATTGAATATTTAGACTGATTTCCATGTACATATTTATTGGTTTTCTTTTTTCAATTGAAATATGCAGTTTTCAATTTCACAATTCCCTACTTTCCAAAAAAAGGTGGCAACACCAGCTATTAAAATTTGTTTTATTTAAGCTGGTATAAATGTCTTCCATTTGATACCTACATCTTAAAATCCAACAGGAATGTGTTGCTACTTTTGCACGAAAATTCAGGTGGCAACGTTATCAAAAGAAAATTAGTTTTCTTAAAAATATTTACGCTGACACTCATAGGAGGTGTGTTTAAAAAATTAGGTGAATTTTCATTTTCCACCAAAAATATTTATTTAATCATCAATTTCTAATTTATTTCCTTCAAAGTAGTCCACTCAGATATACCTGAGGCAGCGTTTTTTCCAATTCAATATGCACTTTTTTGGATGTCCTGCAGCTCTCTCAGCGATTCGGTTTTTATCTCCTTAATTGTTGCAAAACGCCATCCTTTCACTCCTGGGTACAGGAAAAAGTCACAGGGGGCATATCTGGTCAATACGGTGGCTGAGGCATGATAGTGCGCGTTTTTTTTCAAATTAGCGTAAAGCTAACGGCGCATAACTTCAAGTTAATACTCCTTATTTACCGTATGATCTTGCGTTAAGAACTCCTGATGCACTACGCCATGGCAGTCGAAGAAAACAGTGAGCAAAACATTGACATTTTATCGAACTTAGCGTGCTTTTTTGGTCCTGGACTCTTCCACTGATTCGATATCACAACCATGTATCCCTGATTCGTCACCAATTTTGACTCTTTTAAACAAATCTGGAGCATCTAAATTTAACAATTTTGGAACGAAATTTGCTGCTACACGCTTCATTCTAAAAATTTTGGAAAAAATTGAGCCAACCGCTATGCTGACATCCTCAGCCACTTATCTAAATGTGATTCGACGATTCTCCATAATAATTCTCTTCACTTTCTCAACATTTTTATCGGTTGTTCTTCGTTTTCATCGGGGCGTCCAGAGCGAGCATCGAAATTCACATCATCTGGAGCTTCTGTGAAAAGCTTGAACCACTTGTAAACACTTTTTTGACTCAGAGTACTCTCACCGTGTGCCACTGTCGACATTTCAAGTAATTTTGAGCACTTAATTCCATGTTTTACCCAAAATTTGACGCAACTTCTTTGATCCATTTTTTTCGATAGCAGATAAACACCGAGCACGCAAAACACTTGTCTTACTTATGCTTCTTACATAAAAACTAAACAGGCTATATTGCAAATTTTGTAAGATCCCTTTATTTCACAGTACTGAAATCTTCCAACTCATTGAAGAATTGTTTACATAAAATGACAAAACTTAATCCGAATAGAGCAAAACATTGGCACAAAAAGTGAAGAGACCTCTCTTACTTTTTCTTCAGCTTAACATCATCTGCAGAATTCATCTGTCTACACGCCTAGCATCTGACAGTGCTCTTTATAGCAGAATCAACGGAACCTAGCAAAAGGAAGAAATAATTTTTCTGCAAAATAAAATTTCAAAACCAATTTTAGTCGATTTCTACGCACTTGCCCGTAATAGACACAGAAACAGAATTCCAAATTCATACTTGATTTTAATGAAATATTTTGGGATCCACTTCCAATATTGGTTGCCTACCTATTATTCATCTCTTTAGTATATAAATTCAAACATTTTATTGATTATATGACGCCATGAAAATTTAACGTAAAACTATGTGTCTATATCTAATTGTATAATTGAATTACTTCTTGCACCATGAGGTAACAACCACGCACAAGTACACTTGGGCACTAATTTATGTGTATCTCTATATACGAGTACGTAAAACCTTTTTTCACATTATTTTCAACAATGATTGGATTCAAAACGTCTTTCCTCTATTCGTCCATTAATTAATTTTGCACTTGTTTATACTCTTTCCTGCTGGCCTTCTTAAATGGGCACATACTATAAATATCAGCAACTATAAATGCCCCCTTCGCATAAAAAGTCTTGTTATGGTTGCAAATTTTTGCTTTGTTTTAGCTGTAATAATTTCATGTCTCATAAATGTCAATTTGCTAATGACTCGCTTTCAAGTATTTAAATGTTGTTATTGTTGCTTTTGTTGGTTGCTCTTATAATTGTCAGGCTTATTTGTTGTCGTCAGTTGGATATGTTCTTGACGTTGAACGTTACTAGTTGCGAGGGGTTAGCAATCCAAGGCAAATACGCAGTACGCAAATTAATTAATTAACTTTATAGTGAGTGGATAAACCATGTCCCATCCATTCATGGAAAAGACATTGTTAGGTTGCCTCCATGGAATATCCCTATTTGTGATTAATAATTAGTGACTTAGGCATGCATCGGCAATAGCGTTGTTTTAAAGGATGTTATGACTGACATAGAAATATGTAGGTGTCTTCCGTTTGCTCTTTCATTAGCTCAAGTATCAGCTCAAGTATTGGCACTGCGGTCTGAAAATGATTTTTATACAAAGAGTTGGGACTGACTTTTTTATGAAGCTTGGTAAATATTTAAACGAAACGCATCGTATACAAATTCTCCACTAGCGATTTCAAGGCTAGAGAAAAACTTAAAAATAATAAGATATTATCCGTGAAAATCTTTGAAAATGGAATCAGTAACTACTCAAACAACTGTGTAACAAATTTGGGTGGCCTCTTTCGATCTTTGTAAACTGAATTCGAGATTTGTGCCACACAAGCTGCAAGACGGCCAAAACTTAGTATTATGCTCATTTGGCTATAAAATTCTAGAATAATTCAGAAGATTCGTAAAGAATTTATCCCCATAAATAATCAGTAGATACTTTATATGGACGTCTTCAAATATTTGAGACCTAGAGGAATATCTTTTCAGTCAAGAGTTCTGCGTAAATTTCTGATAAAAAGACAAATTGCTTAGCTGAACTATTCACTACTAAGAAAAGTGATATACTATGCGAAGAAAGATATTTACATATTCTCAAAGAAAGGCCGTCTTAAAGAAAAATCAATACGAGGATTGCTTTGTGCCTTTGTAACACCTCGTGCGATGAGCTGCAATTTAATATTTCCGTCGAAAAATTTGGTATTTTTTTGCATAAATTTACATACAAAGAACATTTGCACTTCCAAGCTTTATTTGTTTTTTTGTCAGTGAATTGAAAAATTCAACTCCCCCTAAGGCTGTAGGTAACTCGGCTCACCCAAGATAAACTCTCTCACTCAAAAGGTTGAATTAATGGATCATCCACCATACAACCCTGATTTGGCATCTAATGATTTCTTTTTCTTCCCGAACATCATAAATAAAATGAGAGGTCAATGTTTTTCAATGCCTGAAGAAACTGTTGAAACCTTTAAACGACTTGTTTTGGAAGTAATCGCTTCTGAGTGGCAAAAGTGCTTTGAAAGTGGATTCAAGAATTTTTTGATAAACTATAAAGCCATTTTGCCATTAATATTTGTCTGTGTTCTCATCATTGGGCGCAAAATTTAAAAGGTAACTCTTGTACAGTTTTGTTTATGGCAATGATTTAGGTTCATTCGTGGTTTAATTAGTTTTATAGGCGCAAACAGATGTCGCCCCAAAACTTTAACTGGAACGTTATATTTTATAGTTTCACATGGTAAATAACAGATAAAGGAATGCAAATCCTTAAGATAATTCTTTAGCTTTGAAGAGCTTGCATTTCAATTAACTTGAGTCTTGAAATATTTGGAGAGAAACGTAAGTTGAACTTAATTAGTGATATGCAATATTTTTTAAATATTTTTACACACGCTCTACACTTCTATTGTGAACATCATAAGCTGGATTCCAGACTAGATCTTACCAGAACCTTGTACATGAGCTTTATTGTGTATGGATTTTTAAAGTCAGAACTATTTCCTTTAATAAAGGCTGTATCCCTCGTGCCTTGAGATTATATAACTGAGTTGTTCTACAAACAGATAAATTCAGTCAAATATTACACCTAAATCACGTATTTTATCGGCATGAGGCAACTGCGTACCAGAATTATTATGGGATGCAGATACATACGTAGCTTATTCAGCGTCTTAAAGTTTGTTCCAACGAAAACTTTTCTTTGACACACGTTTCTGTACTTACTTGACTCTTCTCGAAGAATTAAAACACCAGAGAGGAATCTACTGCGTAAGAGACTTTTTAGTTCCTCAGCATACAACAGGTAATTACTTTGTATAAAGCAAAATGTTACATCATTTATAAAATTTACAAAGAAAAGAGGTCCAAGTACACTATCCTGAGGAACCTCCAAGTTTTCAATATAGAAAAGTAATTTAAAATAGTCAATCACAACATAGATAGTCTTATTACTTGGATAAGATTCAACCGAGTGCGATAATGTGAAATGTAAACCTCATTTCCTAGGCTTAGACTGATGCACGTCATGAGAGACTATCAAAAGCTGTGAATAGATGTGTGCAAAATAGCAATAATTAGATAATAAAACAAGATTAATAATTGCGGGTACAAAAACAAACAAAAAATGATTTGCCCGTATTAAGCAAAAAGTCAAGCACTTTCGTTTGAGCGCAATAAACGTTCCAGTTCATGGCACAATTAGTCAATTATAACAGGTAGCGCAAAATTAATCACCCTTCATCATCATTTGTTTTTTGTTTTTTTGAGTAACTTTTTCACTAACTCCTCTACGCGCTCCGTTGCTTGTCTATTTGTACTTATATCTGTGATGGGAAATGTAGGGAAAATTCCCTACATGTAGGGATTTGTGTCGAAAAAGAAGGACAGATTTTTTTAAATTCTGTAAATGTAGGGAATTTTCAAAAAGGACAGAAAAAATTTTAAAATAGCGGGAAAAATTTAAAAAGTTCATTTAAAATAAAAAGCCGGAGTAAGATTTCATGCCAGTATTTGTTTCCTTATGGCAACATACTTTTAAAGCGTTAATACGGCAACATTGCCATTTTTCCTTCGATAACGCAAATGCGATTTTTTCTTCGCGCGAAAATTGTTAGTTGTCCCGCGTTTCCTGGAGCTTTTCACTTTTGAATTAAGTTTGCAGTTGTTTTAGTTTTAACTTTTTTTATATATTATATTTAAAATTATATATTTTTCAGAAATGAGCTCCTCCTCTTCGACTGACTCTTCGGAGGAACACCAGGAGAAAAATTCAAGTATCGGAAACAAAAGTTCAATAACAAGTGGCTTGACGACGACAATTTTAGTGGCTGGTTGAAAGCTGTGGCTAACGGTCCATTCAAATGCAAATGCGCTGAGTGCGACAAAGTTTTGAACTGCGGCAATTCTGATTTGCAGAAGCACGCCGAAGCAAAAACGTACCAAAAAAATATGAAGACAATTAAAAAGACACCTAAAATAAACAGTTTTTTTTAAGAAAAAGCCGAGGAAACCAAATGGTTCCAGAAATTTCGAAATAAGACTTAGCGTGTTCTTCGCTGAGCATAATGTCGCGCTGCAAGTGGTGAACCATTTAATCCCAATCTTAAAAGTAATCGTGCCGGATTCTGAAAAAATAGAAACTTTGTCTTGTTTTAAACAGAACTGAATGTAATGAAAAAGTTTCATTTTTAATCTTTTTGCTGAATTTTTCTTTATATAGGTATATTATATATATTTTTGAAATAAAATTTCTTATTAAAGTGACTTATAAAGTGTCAAAACAGCACCAAGCCCAAAACGTAAGCAATTAATTCAATTTTAAACACAGGAGAAAAATATGTAGGGAATTTTGTAGGGAAAATTTTTTGAAGCGTAGGGAAAACTAGGGAACTTTTTTGGGCTGTGTACGGATTTTTCAAAAAATCATTTACCATCACTGACTTATATCCTGCAGTAGTCCAGTTCTTCTTCTTCTTCTTCTGTATATTCATGTACATATTGAGTAAATCATGGGAATTCATATGCAACATGTCACTTGCTGGATCGACCCCGACTACTGGAGAGGACTACCATTTTATATTTATATTAATATAGTTATGTGTATATTTATATAATTGGCACCTGAACCTTTTCTGGGTGTTTGGCTGAAGGAATTACAGTTTTAAATATACCAGGTTGTTCAAAAAGTTTTGCGGTTCGATAAGAGAGGGCTTTGCTTTTGTTGGCACACTCTTCATATGAAGGTTTGCGAAGTTTTATTTCAATATATGAATTAATTATTTGATTACAAGCTATTTAGTACCGACGTCACAGTATTTTTTACAGTGGAAGAAATCAAGTATCGTGCGGTGATTGAATTTTTATTTTTGACTTAAAAGCAACGGAAATTTATGAACGAACGTTGAAAGTGTACAATGACTTTTTGCCATCAATTATGCCATATAAAGATGGGTTGCTGAATTTAAACGTGGTCGCACAAGCCTTGAAGACGATCCACGCCAAGAACGATCGAAAACAGCAACAGCAGCAGAAATCGTAGAAAAACTACTGGAAAATCATATTGGAAAATCATCAAGTGACTGAAACCTATTTAGTAGCAGCCCTAGGCATTTCAGTATAAGCAATATTTTGACTGCAGTCAAAAGGGTTTCAGAAAGCTGTGTGCACAATGGGTGCCGCATTCGCTAACAATGGAATGCGCAGCAATCGGATGCGACTTTCTCAGTAACATTTAGAGCGTTTTCGAAAGAATAAAGTCGTTTTTGTACATCGATTCACCACTATGGTGAAACTTGGGCCTATCAGGATGATCTTCAATCAAAACAAGAAGCTAAAAAATGGAGTAAACCTAGCTCTCCGGTTCCGAAACGAGTCTTGTCCGGAAATCGGCCAAGAATGTGATAGCATTATGTTTTTGGGATGCGAAAGGAATTTTGTTTGTGGACCTATAAACTAGTCAAACAATAAATTCTGAATATTATTGTAACCTTTTAGACCAACAGAAGGAAAAAATTAGTGAAACAAGACCCAGTTTGCAAAAAAAATTAATTATTTTTCATGAGGACAATGCACCGTGTCACAACAGCATTTTGATATTGGCTAAAATCCATGAATTAAAGTTCGAATTACTGGGACATCCACCAGATTTAGCCCCTAGCGACTTCTATCTGTTTCCAGACCAAAAAAAATGTATGCGTGGAAAGCGTTTTTTATCAAATTATGAGATCATAAGAGATGTAGAAAGATGTTTTACAGTCCTTCCGGATTCTCACTTCAGGAATGGAATTCATAAAATGGATTCTCGTTGGAACAAATGTATTGATGTTCAGGGAGACTACACTGAATAATAAAGTGAATTTCAAACCATAAAATTGTGTTTTCCTTATCGAACCGCAACACTTATTGAACAACCTAGTAATTGTGTAAATATATAGTAGTCAAATAATTAATTAATTCAAACGCAGTGCAAGCAATGGATAGTTTTTATAGTACCTTACAGAAGTTACGCATAAAATGTTGCTTTAATCTATGCTTGATTTTTGTATAAACTCCCTACAAATTGCATATGGGTATACATGCATAGTATACCGTCCCCATAGCACTTCTAATGAAGATGTTACACACTCGGTTTGCCTACAGCAGCATATCAGAAACTTTTATTTGCTATCAACGCTGTTTACACGCACGTATCCATACATATGTATACACAAACATATGTTTACTATGCTCGTATATCGTATTCATTTCATCACATTGAAAGTTTGTATCCAGAAATTCGAAATTTTGTCGAACAATTTTATTTCCCGACTACTGCGATGCTACGACAAAGCAGTGAACAAGAATACAATTCTTGGCAGTCTGGCTTCGCGCCAAGGATATGTTTGGGTTAGCCCAGAGCGCGACAGCCGGCATAACAAGGTTTGCCGAATATCGTCTGCGAATGCACCCAAACTCCTTTCAGACATTTCAGATGTTCATATGTAGTAGAGTATATGTAGTAGAGTGTAAATTGGGCTTGGGAATGTGAGCATATGTGCTCAAGGCGCCTATTTGCTGTGAATGCCTCAGCATTCGGCAATTGCTCTGTCGCATGCAACCAAGTGCTGGGAAATAACTATTTGCATTTGCATTGTCAAATGGAAAGTTAGTGGTTTTTCTTGTTTGTGTAGGTACTACCGTCATTTAGGGAAGCTGCAATTTTTTCATTCTAAATTACGAAATTTGAGTAGGTGTGCAGGTGCAAGAGCTCACCAGCCTTATCTGCAAACGCTAGTTGTTCAGTTAATTAAAACCAACCCGTTTATCTGGTAATGCGAAGTGAATAATTTGAAAAGTGCCTACTTGGTTATAATTACCCCATATGGACACAGAAGGTGACGCAAAATTTAACACTGAGGTTACTTGCTCTCTGGACAAATAATATTAAAGAAATAAAAGAAAGAAAGAAAATTTTGTTATTTCAGCCCTGCATAAAAAAAATGCAACTAACAATTTATGGTTATTATTGGGTTGGGGAATAAGTCCGTAGCGTTTTTACCAAAGACTTTCATTTAAATAAAGTAATTATATCATAAATTAATCAATTATATATTCGCCGTTGCTGTTTACAACTTCTTCCCACCACTCAAATTTGATGCCGTTCCGCCAAAAATCGCCTGGTCTGGTGTCAAAGGAGTTGTTGAACCAATCTTTAGGGACCCCTTTGTTAGCGAAGGTAACACCCTTCATATGGCTTGACAGGAGAATACGGCGGATCCTGAAGGACCTCCCATTCGAGCTCTTGCAGTGCGGCTTTGACGACTTGTGCAAAATGGGGTCTTTCGTTGCCGTGACGAAGTATGGTTTGACCATGTCGATCAGGACTTTTCAGTCGAGTAGCCTCATTTACGCGGTGTAGCTGAGCAATGTAGAGGTCCTAGTTGCCCGTGGCATTATTTTCAAGCATTTCTCAGTGCACCATTCTCTCCCACTCCCACCAAACATATATCACATATCGGCTTTGGCGTATTGCCTGGAGCCACTCACTCTTTTCTTTGCTCCGTATTAATGTATGGGTAGCATCTCTCATATCCCGTGACAATTCGAGACAAAAAGCATAGTTTATGACCGCGTGTTGCGAGCGTTCTCCTTCAAAAGTAATTTGAGACGTTCTTCATCGAATTCAGAAAGCCTTCCGCTGTGGGACGTGTTACCCATGTCAAAGTCGCCATTTTAGAACTTTTCAAACCATTTCCGTGCTATAAACTCGTCTATGACACCTTCTCGATGCACGTCGCAAATGTTCCGGGCTTCTACGGCAGCTTTTAGGCCCCGATGAAAAGCAAAGAAGAGCAGGTATTGAAAATGTGGATTTTTGCCTCCTGGGTATTCCATTTCTTAACCGCAAAACTAATAAAAAATTAAATAACTCGAAAATACAATTAACATGGTTTTGTAGAGCAGAAAGAGTTCTATACTTACTTTTTGCCAAACAGCAAACAAATCGTTGTAGACTTATTCCCAACCCAGTATTATTATTAGTTGATAAATATTCGTCAATTTCTTAGAATTTCTCATTAATCCTACGTCGATAAGTTCCTTCAAGCCGTTTACTGCAGCGCGATCCTTGTGGGTTCCAGTCCAGTTACATCCTAATTATGTCGGTCGCTGGACTGCGTAGTGTATGGCCTATCCGTTTCAATTTTCGTTATCATATTTCAATGTCTATTGGTTTTTGTCTGCTTCGATAAAGGAGTTGTTGGTTTGAAAGCAAGTTGTTGGTCCACCAGACACGCAGAATAGTTCTAAGACATCGGTTCACAAACGTTCGCAACTTACGCGTCGCAGATACTGGCACCAACCACGTTTCACATCGATACAGTGGAACGAATTCAATATTCGAATTAAAATTTCTTAACTTGGTGTGCGCTGTCAGCGATTTGGAAAACCCGCTCTCTTTGGTGCTGTCAATGGCTGTCTTGGCTTTTTTGGTGCTGACATCAATATCGTCTTTTGCTCCAACATCCAGGTGAAGTTGTTAACGTTTTCAATGGGTTCTCCTATTTGTGGTGTGCGTCTTGATGCTGTTCCACAAATGGAAGGACCTACAGTTTCAATTGCGGATTTTTTTAGAAAATCGAAAACAATTTTATTCTGCAATGTATTGATTATTTTGATGAATGACCTTTTGCCATCTTTCAGGCAGCATCATAATCCCACGTTCATAAAACTTCTGGTTTTTATTAGCAAAAAACTGAATCAGGTACTATTTGGCATCATCATCATTATTGAAATTTTTACCATTCAAGGAGTTTTGTAAAGATCGAAACAAAAAGTAATCACGTGATGCAAGGTCAGGACTATATGGTGGATGTGGCAAAACATCTCAACCAAGCTCCAATAGTTTTTACCGAGTGGCCAAAGATGTGTATGGCCTTGCATTGTCATGATGGAATGCAACACCTTTTCGATTTGCCAACTCGGGCCGCTTTTCTTCAACTGCATTGTTTGTTTTCGTTAGCTGTTTAATGTAGACATCAGAATTGATCGTTCCGTTGGGTGGTAAGAGTTCAAAGTAGACAATTCCTTTGTAATGCCACCAAACTGAGAACAAAACCTTCTTTTGATGAATATCAGCTTTTGATGTTGTTTGAGTTGGTTCACCTGGCCTGCTCCACGATTTTTTCCGCTTGATATTATTGTAAACAACCCATTTCGTTTTAAAAATGGGTAATTTTCATTACGCTTCTTTAGCAAATCGCAGCTGATCATGCGTTGCGTTAAATGCGTTTCTTTCAGCTCATGAGGAAACCATGTATCAAGTTTTTGAACATAGCCAAGTAGTTTTAAGTGATTTTCAATGCATGAGTGTGATACATGAAGCTTCTCTGCAATCTCGCGTGCTGTACTGCGACGAACCGAATCGATTATTGCTTTGATTAGGGCGTCATCAAGTTCAACTGGATGACCAGAGTGTTTTTCATCTTTGAATGAAAAATCACCAGAACGAAATTTGGCAAACTAATTTTGACACTGCCGTTCTTTTATACTGCCTTAAAAGGGTCAAATATTCATTTTTTATAGAAATTTTTAGAATTGTTTTTTTTTTTTTAAGAAGATAAAATGCGATCGTTTTGATTTTATAGTATGTTATTATTGACATCAAATAGTATACAAAAACAATTTTTTTACATCTTTTTTTTAGTAGTGTGGCACCAAAGTAGGCGTCTTAAAAAAAAGATAGGTGGCTTGTCAACTGGAATTTGGCTCTTCAGGACATCTGATTGATCTGAAATTTTCAGCACTTATTCCACACATCAGTAGTTCTGGTAGGTGCTACTTTCGTTTCTTTTCAGCCCTAAGTTTCCATACTACAGTTTGATTTTCACCCGAAAAACATACCTTTTTTTCAAAATTCCGCCATTTTGTTATTTTTCAAAGATAATTTCCCATTGTAACACCTGCCAGAATGACAAGCCTACAAAATAATAATCAGTTTAACTTTTTCGATCCAATATATTCCTCAATACTGTCCCACATATTTTTTGGCGTTTAACGAGCCCACTGTTTACTTGAAATTATTTAATTCATGCGTTTTTTGGCTAGCAAATGAGCTGAATTAGAATGTAGAGCAGCTGAAAATGATGGCCCAATGCAGTCTGGCCTTTCTTGTTTTCTTTTTCTTTGCTTCATTTTAAAAACTTCTTTGGCCAAACGCTATAGGAAAAAACGAACAAACATTGTAATCCGTCAAGCTAGACTTAAGTTAAATTTCAAATACTACATGGAACACCCTGTATTATGAGTCATTCTGTTTGATAGCTCACTATGCCACTAAGGAATATTTATATTTCTATAGAAACAAAAATGGGTTAATCCTAGAGTAGACTCTTCTTTTACTTTTATCTTTTTCAAATAGTCAATTCTTACTTTACTTTCCTCAGCAATAACTTCTCTCATTTTGCTACAAGAGCCAATTTTCTACACTCGCCATTTTAAGGCATTTCGATCTATCGCCCATTTGTCCATCAGTGTCCATCACCGGCACATCAGAAGCAGCTGGGTATGCCTGCCAACATCAGCTAACGCTCGTCATCTCACCCGCCATAAAAATCCATTATCCTTGCACTCCTGGCGAGAGGCGTTTCATTGAACGGATGTGCACCTTATAGTTAGTTACTTCCACCAGCAGGCATGAGGAAAATAACAGCCTCGAACTGTCGCTGGACATGCTATCCGTCAGCGAAAGTGTAATATTTGATTAGCACCTGCTTGCATAACATATTACGGACGAGCATTTCCATACCAGCCTTCCAGTCCATGTTGCTTGCATGCAGCATTGTATGTGAATGTATGCGGGCTTGGTTGACGGTTGCCTGTCACTAATAAAGTTATTATAAAATCGAGTGCTCCATTTTAGTTGTAACGTCGGTAAGTTGGTTGCACGTTCGCGATAGCTCTGATTTTTTCTGGCCCAAATACATTCTATGTACAAGTATTGCATGTTATGCATACCACGTTGCACCAACTTCCTTAGTTGTGTTATATTCGACATTACTTGATGGTGGGTGTCGAAGCTATTGCATGAATTGCCATCTGGCAGTGAAAAAGGATAAGCAAGTGCGGAGGAGAAACGGTGCCTGATTACACGTATTGCTAGCTTTGCCGCAATCTATGCCGCAACCATGGTTGGATTGAGCTTGATGTTGTTGTAGTTGTAGGCTGGTGTACGTACGAGTTAAAGCTTGCCATAGAGGAAATCCACTAGTACCGAACTGGTGCACTCCAAGTGCAGTTAGAACCACGACTAGTTCGCCTTCCTTACATTTTCCAAATAAGCAACTGGTGCAAGGCCATGAGCTGGCTAGGTCAATTGTGACCAACTACTTTCTAAAACGTCAAAGAGTTCTCAGTTCGCGGAATTATGGGTTTAAAGAAGGCAGAGGATCAAGGAAAACTAACAGATTTCAAATGTTATTCGATCCTTTACCCAGGAATATCAATTATTTATACGGTAAGAGGCAATATTTACTAAGTAATGAGTCAGTGGAAGGCGATCAGCGCGCAGGTCGGTCGATTTAAGCGACATTCCCAATTTAGTGTTTAAAAAGTCAAAGCAATATTTTGGCAGATGTATGTCTCTTCTATCTACAAAGAGATTGATTCCAAGAATGGTTGTAGGACAATCTACGAATCTAGTATTCTATCGGAGCTATTTCACAATGGTAACTATCCAACTTCCATCGAGCAGGATGCCGACCCGTTTCCGACTTCTTTAGTTTCAATTTTGATTCAGCGACTGAACACAATTATAGTTGATACCTAGAAATCCAGTTCCGTTATAAATTTTGGATCTCTCTCACTAACTATTGACGATGTTAGGAACGGAATTCTATACATCAAAAGACCTTCAATCGATACTGCGTCTACTGACTTCTTAAAGTCAATCACTCAATTTTAGTTTCAAACCTTTTAGTTTTGGATTTCACTATATTTTCGTAAAATGGATAAAGTCATTCTAGTAATGTTTTAAACAGTATTCGGGATAACGTTTCCTCCCATTCTTTTCTGATCGCTTCGGATGTTTCTCAAGGTTGTATTTGGTGGACTATGCTCTTCATATGTTTTCGTCTGAAAATTTATAAACCCTTTGATTGCTAATATACTATCGCCTCTAATTAGACCTTAATACTGCGTTAGTGTAATGTGATAAAAATTGAACTAGCATCTAATAATTATGAACGAAATTTCTGTTCAGGTTGTAGTTTTGGATTCGAAATTCCTATTTCTTACATATTTAATTTACGTCTCTGCCAAGCTTTATTCTACACTTGGCTTCATTCAGCATTTCAGGTATCCCTTACTGATCTACATACTTGAAGTTAGAATGGGTGCCCTTGGAGATTTGGAGATCATAGCATTTTTCGCAAATTTTGCCGATCTGATTTCTTTCTTTTAAATAATTTAAAAATTTTTCAAAATAAATATCAGCTATTTATTGATATGTGATATGTTTAAAATGAGAGCAGGCATGGATTTATGAACCGGATTGTCACCAACGAAATATGGATTCATCATTATCAGCATAAAGTGAAACAATTGACGTTTAACCACATTAAATATGAATCACCGCGTAAAGAGTTCAAGATGTCAAAATTGGCTTAAAAGCTAATGGCTAGAGTTTCTGGGTACCCGAAAGGTGTCATCTTGGTTGATTATGAAGGAAAATTATATGGAATTAAGCCACGATACACGTAAATAATCCATTAATAAATAAAAGAAGTACAAGATGAACTTGAGCTGCCCCTCTTTTGTTTGATGCGTCCTACATATGTAAGTGCGAATTGAAAGCAATAACCACCATCTCTTAATCCAGATAAGCTCCTTCAGTTTATTTATTTATTTATAGAAAAAAAGCAAAAGCTTTGATTGAACAGTTTGCTACTGGTGATGAAGTAAAATAAATATTTTCCAACTATTTTGATAGCTTGGACACGATATTTTCTTAATACATATTTAGCATAACGTCCCCTTAGTATAACAATAGCCTATGTGATCATAGGCTATTATTTTTTTATTGAATTTTTGGATTCTCCATCGTCGATTTTAATGTGGTCAAAATTTTGTCAAATTCTAGTTCCACAAAGTGGGTCAAAACGTCAGTCAAAAACTAATAAATATTTACAGACATAACGAGATTTGAGTGAGAGCTACTTTCGACAAAAAGTTTGAAATTCATTTTCTCAAAACATCAAAAAATTTATAGGCTATTTTAATACTAAGGGGACGATAAATAAAATCTATAGATTGTCTGAGAGGTACACACACTTAACTACTTAAAAACAAATCCCTTCTCTTTTATTCCGCGAACTTTTTGACCTTCCCCGACAACGAAGATTCAATCTAATGCGCACTGCCGCCTATACTCGTATTGCAAAAGCCACCAAAGCAGAGCAGAAGCAATGGCATGCAGAGATCCCCATTTAAATCATTGGGTCAGGCATGAAAAGTTGCAGACTACATTTTTATTTTTTATAAAACTGAGAATTGTTAATTTCATACTTAAAATTTATTTACATCCAAATGTCACACCAAAACATGTTTACATATACATTTATACGAGTTCACGGTTTAATTATATTTCTACGCAGAGGTGAATTTTTGAAGCCACGGTAATCAATACCTATATGACTCACACGTCAAAATATTCTGAGCGCTTTTATGGGCAATACGTAAAGATTTCCAATGGAATTGTCAGATGGCAGTTGACACCACTAGAAGCATGGCAGGTCGTTAATAGCTGAAGAGTGCAAAGAAATCAGATACGAGAGTCTATCTAAATGGCAAAGACGCTGGGATATAACAACCAAAGGGAGATGGACACACCGACTCATTAGTAATGTGCAGGCATGGGTCGATAGAAAATACGGTAATGTCAACTTTTACATGACGCAGTTCCTGACAGGGCATGGTTGTTTTAGAGAATGCCTCCATAAGTATGGCCAAGATGATGGAGTTATATGCTCATTTTGTGCCAAGGCTAATGAAAATGCGGAGCATATTTTCTTTCACTGCCAAAGATATAGTAAAGAACGAGAGTTGTTGGAGAACCAAATAGCAGAACCAATAACACCGGACAATGTTGTTCCACACATGCTACAATCTAATGAAGTATGGGATTGTATCAAAAAACTGTCAGCGTTCGTACTCAATGCTTTGAGACAAATGGAGAGAAAGCGAAAAAGCGAAAGCATAGCACTAAATAGCTGAAATTCCATAGTAGTACGAATAGATGTAGTAACTTTTCCTGTAGTAGTAGATTTAGTAACTTACGGTTGTGCTGTAGGACCACTTTCTAGATAAATTTATTTGGATGCAGGTAAACTGACGATACCAGATATAGAAACTTACCTTTCTGTGGTATGGACAGAGACATGGTGGGTGGGGGAGTTATGACAGGGGTGGCTCTCTCATAAGGTGACCTTATCAGTAGGTGGTAACAAGCAGATGCTACTTTCAATGGATTGCATAAGGACAATAACGGACGTTGAGTTTAGTGCTCAAACCGCCTCCCGAGGAGTACTTAACGGTTGTACCGGGGGGATCGGTACTTTGACGGTAGGAGGTTTAGTTCGGGTTAAAGTCCCACACTGACCGGGCTAGGCTTTCGACGCTTTCTCCTCGTAAAAACAAAACAAAAACAAAAAAAAAACCACTAGAAGCACCCCAGGCCATAAATGCAAGTATAAGTAATGCTCGAAAGTATATACCCACCACCGCCAATATTAAATGGGCTATAGAACTGCATACTCACAATTTTCCAAAAATTCTTATTAAGAAGCTTGAAACTTTAATGAAATATGTAGATGTTTTTTAAAGTGAAACTTCTTAGGCGTTGATGGACGAGCGAGAATCGACAGTAAACTTTTAAGGCCATGCAACGTTTTGGGCATTTTCGTTCCGTGAGAGAGAAAAAAGATATAACGTAGAGGAAAAGGAGAGAGAGAGCTAAACTTATATCTTAGATACACTTTAGGCTATTTTGCCTGAGTTTTTCCTTGTGGTTGCTGAGAAACAACACTGCCTATTTTTGGCGCTTGCTTGTTGATGCTAACTTGTAGAAAATATATTTTTGGTGCCTACTTTTTGGCGTTATATTTCTTTGGTGCCTACTGTTTTGGGCGTTTTTTAGTCCCAATCTTTTTGGAGTTTGTTTGGTGACTACTTTTTGGCGCTTGTTTCCGTTTCCTGGCTAGTGCTTGTGCGTACTATAAAGTGCTATCCCTTCCGGAGTGGCATTTATTGGTATTGCCTTTCGGTAATTTGTGCCATTGCTGCGGTCCTGGAATCGCTGAGTTTGTGCGGGTGATAAACGCTCGGAGCAGTGCGCGTTGTTGCCACGGTATGTGTCCGGCATTTACCTACACCGGTCGACTCTTCTCCGTTTTTTGTAAATTTTGTCTGTTTGTTTCTCTGCAAATGTTGTGAATTTATTTAGGTATATATTCTTTCTCTCCCTTCCTCTCTCATTCTCTCGCGGGTCTCTCCCTCCCTCTCTCATTCTCTCTCGGGTCTCTCCCTCTTTCTTTGTCTACCTTGAATGTTTCACTTCTGTTATGTGTACCACGCTACACGCACTTTTTTTATTTTGCACAAAATTTGAATCTTAGATAAGTATGATTTTTGTAACATCATAAAAAAAATTGTAATGAAATAGAGAACTAAGTAAATAAGAACGAAGAGAACTAAGTTAGTAAAAATACATTCGAAGGTCTGCCATTGCATACCGAGGAGCGACCACTATTAGAAGAAGCTTTTTCTATCATTTGTTGTTTAATGCCCTCTAGTTTTCGAACCAAGGTTATTCCGAAGGATAGTCAAGTGAAAATTCAACCGGCTGCGGTGGTTGCCTTGAGCTTAATAAACCCAAAAAAATCACATATTTTTCCAGCCTGTCAACAACCTGAGTAAAACTTACTGCATCCGAAATCTGCACAAGACCCCACCAAACCGTTGAACACGTACTAGTGCTGAACCACAAATTTGTTACACTAGTTCTGGATTTTCCTGCATGTTTACCTGCAGAATTTACCACACCAACCGACCATCGATAACCATCACCTGAACTCTGCTACACTGGCTAATCTCTACAATTTTTCTGCTCGCCATTTTATGTGGGATATGACCACTTTTTATTGCAACGCCGAGCCTTTGCTGAAGCAGGCGTTGCTTGTAGCGGTAAATGAAACCGGAACTTGGCGTTGGCATACGTGAGAGTGTAAAAAACAACGAATACCACCTAACTCGACAAACTTCCGCTTTTGTGAAAATGTTGGTCATGCACAGTACGCCCATGTACCCATCTCCAGGCGAGCATGAAATTTTTAACAGAAACGTTCTGCAAAAATGTTTACCTTGATATACGATACTTTTAAGGTTGTATAAAGCAAATGAAATGAATGAAAAAATTTAACTAAATTATTAAAAAATTAATAAAAAAGAAAAGTGAACGCTCGTTAAAAATAGATTTACCCTAAAATTTTTTCACGCTCACGAAATGGCTTCAAATTTGCAAACGTAAAATAAGAAGAGTCGACGTTAGGGTGGTACGAAAATGCGAGTGGGGTAATGTCATTTAAGAACTACTTTTTTAATTGCAGTAGTGATGGTGGAAGAGTCTCGTAGTCGCGAAAAAAAATTGTGGCAGCATAGTGGCAGCATAGTAGCACCATTTAACATTGAAAATTTTGTTTTATTACAAAATTTAGCAGCAAAATCCAATTAAGTCTTACTAAAATGTGAGATGATACAAAAAGTTTAATTTGGACAGAATTAATTACTTCTTTTTGTCACTAATTGAACATTATGAGCTTAAGCATTATGTTGTGCCTTCAAGACTTTACTATGTGCCACACAGCGAGTGCCGCAATGGGTATTCTGAGGTTAGATTGCAATGATTGTGATAGGCTTGTTGTTAAGTTCCATGTTTCACATCCATACAGAACTACCCACTTCACATTAGCTACAATTATTTTCAGTTTTGTGTGCCTGGAGATGTGAGTTGATCTCCACACCTGGTCTAACATGACAAATGCAACGCGGCCCTTAGATATTCGGCTGCGTATGTCACTTGCTGATCCGCCTTTTTTTGAAATCATGCTCCCAAGGTAGCAAAATTCATCTACTTCTTCAAGTGGCGTGTCGGCAATTTGAAGAGCTTGCGTTTCGGTGGTGTTAATCCGCATTACTTTGATCTTTGCTATGTTAATTTTAGACCTGTTTGTGCTACCGCATGGCATACCGCTTGTAGTTTAGCTGATGCATCTGAGTATCTGTGCGATAGTAAACAAATGTCGTCCGCATAGTCTGGGTCTTCAAGCCGGCCGCATAAGCCTTAGGAAATGCCCCTGCTGACCAGGTCCAGGACTAGGTAGAATAAGAATGGAGATAATACTCATCCTTGCCTAACACCACGTAGAGCATTTTCGTATTTCGCGCGACATGAAACGCCCGCGTACAATTTGTTTATGATGGTGACAATTTTCTCAGGCCCTCCTCTGCATTGAAGAACTCTCCGCTTATAAAGGATTTGTGAAATAGTGGATGGTGAATTTTGTCACCCGCCATAACGACGGCCATCAAAAGTGTACATGGATATGTGTGCGAAAAGTAGAGAAGGTTCATTAATAAAATCTATAAATACGGCTCTATTCTAACAAGTGCCATCAACCTGGAATTGTGAAAAAATTGGGGCAAATGAGCCAATACACCAATTTACCGCAGACAACAACTAATATAAATTATCGAAGTTGTTGCATGCAACCAGATTCGTGTTCACTGTCAATAAATCGAACTGAACAGCAAAGCGCCACAAAAGACAACAGACAACTGACATAATTTCATTAAAACGATACAAGTGACTGGCAGCTGGCTGCAGGGAAAGGCGGGCCTTGAAATTGCTGAAGCACAAGGATGCCTAACAATATGTATGCGTGCAGTGACGTGGTAATTAAAAGGACAGAGGGGAGGGATGCCACAAAGAATAAGGCGCGTTGCTGCCTCACAAGCTCCTTAGCAGCTTTGTTGGTACTTCTCTCATTTATATGTATATGTATAATACACTATTTTGTTGTTATGCTATTGTATTGTTGTTGTAATGTTCTTGGTAATTAAAACACAATTCACTTGTTTGGCTGTCGGTCATGAACCGTTCCTGCAACGGCATGTGGCATTAACAACATTTGCTGCTGCCAACACATAAACGCGGTGGAAGAGAATAGTGCTTTCAACGTGCAACGCAACACAACACAGTGTGCAACAGCATCAGGTGTGGCGCAAATGTTACCGCTTTTGTGTTACACATGCAACCCAGTGATTGGCGTTGCTCCGAAGGTGGAGCGAGGGAACGGTCTTGTACAACACACGCAATTTCTGTGTCGTACCAGCGAACCAAATGGTCAAACCGTGTATGTAGTGCGAGTACCAACAAAGTTGCCTCACACATGCGAAAGTTTATTTTAACGATTGTTATTTTTTTTTTTTTTTTACTTTTACAAAGGTTTATTTAAACAAAGTGGCCGAAAACTTTTGTTGGTTGAGAATATCCGTACTTTTTTCGCATGCTGCAGCACGTGCCACAGTAACTCAAATACCACAGGCACACGTTGCAGGTGGGTGCTTGCTTCAGGCAATAGCTCAAGTATTCAGGGTTGTGCATGTAGTAATGCGGAAGGTATCAACAACAGCAGGTGAGCCAATGTCGGTGCGCATTTTTATGCTATGCAGTGAAATAAAAACATTCTACATTCTCTATTCCAAAAAACGCTGAATGTTTACAAATGGAAAAATCCTGAACATAGGTATTTTTTGCGACACAGTTATTTTTATTAGACTTCTGCTTCGAACTAATAGAAGAGTATTTCATTTCTAGCATGGTGCTCATAGCGGCTGGAATGGGTTCAATCGGTACATGTGGCTTTATTTTTTACCGCCAAATATAATTTCGGAATAGCTAATAGTCTTATAATGCGATTTGAGCGAGTACGTCGGAACTATATATGTCTTGGCTCCTACACCATTTTTGGGGGGTTTTCGGCGCTGCTCCTCGTATTTGTGGCGTGCGTCTTGATGCTGTTCCACAAATGGAGGGACCTACAGTTTCAAGACGACTCCGAACGGCAGACATTTTTTATGACGAGCTTTTTCATGGCAAAAATACACTCGGAGGTTTGTCACTGTCTGCCGAGGGAGGAATATGACGAATAGTGCCACCGAAATAATTTGGCTCTTTCCAGAATTGCACCTACAAATCTTGGCCAATGAGATGGTGCTTTACCGAGTACAAGTCACTAGGTACGAATCGTTTGAAGAGGCCCATATAAAAGTCGTCAGCTATTGTTAGGCGTGGTTCTAGTACAAAAGCAGTAAAGTGCAACTTGAATACTGATCTTCAGATATGATATAGATATGTATATCACCTTTTACTGTCAATCTCCCAACATGAATGCTTCTAGTGGTAGTCCTATTTAACCAAACCGACGAATTGGGAAACCCCAGCGGACGGAGTGGGAGCAAGAATGTGTTCTGGTAGCTGCCAGTATAGCGTTCCATAGACTACCGATTGGACGGAAAGCCGAGTGAGGCCACGTAAACGCTAGATTGATGAGATCACAACTGGCCCGCAGAAATTGCGAATCGCAAGCCGGAAAGACGTAGTAGAGGATCGGTCGAAGTGGGGAGCTGTAGTTGCAGAAGCAATGGTCTGCACAATACTGTGCTGCTAATGATGGTGGCAATAATTTTTTGACTTATCGAAATAAATAAACGATGTGCAGTTCTGTAAGAATTGGAAAAAACGAATGATCAATAACTAACCTCACTTTTGACTCTACCAGAAAATTTTTTTTTTTGGACGATCTTTCTCTAATAGCCTCTTTTACAAATAATATTATAAATTGGAATTTTATGTGACTGCTACACATCTGTGACATAACATGACTAGCGAGTGAATCTCATTGCATGTCAGACTATAATTTTTTAATTTCCCTACTCTGTAAAAGGCTTCGAATTGTTACAGTACCACTAGTAGAGGCAGTACTATTTTACCTAGATCAGATCGAGATGACCGCAGTAGCAGAGTGAGTTTTCACAATGTTACCGAGCGATTAGTTCTGGGATCGATTATTATTGTGAGCAAGAAACATCAAACGATAAAGTTTTTTTAATGGAGTTTTTTTTAATGGAGTTTTTTTTTTAATTACAAATCTCTAAGGTCATTAGTGTCCTCTGCAAAAGTTATTATTCTTCAATTTGTGGGACAACATCAAGATAAACACCAACAAATTAAAGGAAAAGACTTATGGAAATTGTATTTTTCTGATTAGTGCCCACGGTAAAGGGATACCAAGTAAAATCTAATAAATCCTTTTAAATACCAGGTATTGAGCTTGGAATTAACACTCCTAGCAGCACTGCTATTCCTGCTTTGAGTACGTCATAATTCTCACTACAGCTGTAGAAATGTTCCGCAATTTTATTTCATAAACACAAATATACGTTACACTAATATATAGTTGAGATCTCAATACCCAAAAATCTATCAGCATATCGCTTCAACGGATAGTTCGTTCTACATCACTGGAACGACCGGACTTATATACGGTGAGGAACTGTCACTTCAGCATCATTGGCAAACACTGTTAAGAAATATTTATGTTTTTGCAATAACAAAAAGAAATTTCAATCCAGTAGAGACCACGTGGTCTACCGCATTAATTATCCCCAGAAATATTGCATTAAACATATTAAAAAAAATGTACGCAGAAGATCATTGAAATGGAATTGGGAATTCTTCAGACAACTGTGTATTGCATATGACGGCATCTTTGGGCCTTTGTAAGCTCAAGTCAAAATTTATGTGAAACCAGCCGTCAGAGGATCAAAAATTTATCGGATTAAGCATTGCAGGGACATCGCTAATGAACATTCGCAAATTACATATCTCAAAATGATCTGCACTGACGACAAGATGTAATATAACACATGAAAACTCCTCTCCCAGCGCTCGAACGCAAAGAATAGTTACGGTTGACGATCTATAATATAAGAAATACTTAAATTTACGTTCTAAAATTTTTTTGACATAGGTATTCTTAAAGGATTATACAATAGTATAATTTTATGAAAAAACAAAAATTTTTTTTCGAAATTTTACAGGAATCTGCCCCATAATTTTCTAATTTGCAGATCTTTTATTTGTTTCATGGCAGTTAAAATGCTGAGTAGATCATTATTAAATGATTTTTTTTTTTAATTTAAATTTTTTTTTTTTAAATAAATTTTAGAATTTTAAATTTTTCGGTCATCGTAAATTTATGGAGATGCTTAGCCGAACACCTATCAAAGTATGTACGTAACAAAGTTGGTGCATATTTTTTTAGAATTTTAGCAAACTAAATAATAAAATTTATACTAATTCAGTGCATAACTTCGAGAGACCTCTGAATTTTAGGAAAATTTACTAATATTTTCATCGATGAATAACATTACAAAAATTTAGGATTTGCCCCTTCCAAAACAAAATAATGCCTTAATGGATGACGCGTTTCTCATTTCAAACCTCATAAAATTGTTTATAATGACTATTAATCAAATTTTGAAATTGAAAGTTCGTCTGTGCACTTTTTGAGTCTCAGCTTTTGTTGCTACTTCGCCATTGGGCCATCTTGTTGGAACCCAATGTTTTTGATGTTTAACTGATTAATTTCTGGAAACATAAATTCAATCAGCATAGCTCGATAGCACTCGCCATTCACCGTAACTCCAACTCCTTGCTCATTTAGAAAGAAATAAGGGCCGATGATGCCGGCAATGTTCTAATGACCTAGCGAACAGCTTCTTCCTTTTTTCAAAATAAATTTCCACAATTTTGAGGTGTTGTTCGTGCGTTAAACGAGTCATAATAATTTGAAAGCGTTCATGATTCATGAGCCGAATTGTTAACACAGTTCGTCATTATCAGCTGACAAACCATTGTTATTCATGTCGACAGTTCTCATGCTGCTAAAAAACTACTTGACGCAAAGATTGATCAGGTTCATTCATAAACTTGAAACTTTATTTTACAAGTGACCTTCTTGGTGGCTTTGATATTTGCTACTGCTATTTTCTAGCTTCTTCACTGTTTTTATATATGTAAACAAGGGTAGCTTATGTAAAGAAAGACCAGTCTCTAAAATATTTATTTTGGGTAAAAAGGATTCTGTGATGGTTCAGTTAAAAGCATTAAGATTTACGTCTAGAAAATTAAAATAGCAGAGACTACTATTAGAGGGGAAATAAACAACAAACAAAGTTGAAGGGATAAAAATAGGGCAACATTACGGATAGCTGATAAGGAAATGATCAATGTAAGTGAAAAATTAAATTCGTACCAACAAAAATGAGATCTGGAGAACTACCAAGCATATTCGGAAAGTAATTAATTTGGGTAAAATTAATACTAAAAAAAGTTCGTTTTTCATGCGGATCTTTTTTATGGCAGAAATACTCCCGGAGGCTTGCCATTGTCTGCCGAGGAGCCTCCGCTATTAAAAACATTTTCTATCAATTGGTGTCTCGTGCTTGTGGCTTCGCTTCTGTACACTTAGAAATGGTAGTCATGCACTAACCCACTTGGCTTCGGCAGCCCCTAATTAATACTAAAAAGATTCATTTATTTCATGGGCATACTCTGAAAAGGAATTTACCACAACTTGGTGAAAAATACAAACAAAAGCAAAAAATAACCACGAAATACAGCTGAAAAAATATACATCAATTTCTTTCGGAATTCCAATTTTTTTTTCTTAAAACGTGATTCGTTCTTATGTGAAAAGTAATAAAAAATCAGAATACAAAAAAATAATGCAATTACGAAAAACGATAAAATAAAATAAAAGAAACAAACTAATAAAATCTATAAAAATTACTAATTATTGGACTTATTAGGGTATTCTTAGTTAATAAAGTAAAATTAAAAAATACTTACTTTTGATATCTGACCCTTAGTTACTAATAAAATAGGCTTATTGGATACCACTATGAATTTCGTACGCAGAAAAAACAGTTAGCTTGCTGCTGCAACAACAGCTGGCGTTTATTTCTACCTAATTTTCACAAAAAAAAACAAGTGTGTGTAATACACATAACAGAAGTGAAACTTTCAAGGCAGACAAAGAAAGAGGGAGAGACCCGAGAGAGAATGAGAGAAAAAGAAAAAAAAGAGTTTATATCTAAATAAATTCACAACATTTGCAGAGAATACAAATAGACAAAATTTACAAAAAACGGAGAAGCGTCGACCGATGTAGGTAAACGCCGAACACAAACCGTGTCAACAACGCGCACTACTCCGAGCGTTTATCACCCGCAAAAACGCAGCGATTCCAGGACCGCAGCAATCGCAGAAATTACTGCAAGGCAATACCAGTCAATCCGACTCCGGAATGGATAGCACTCTATAGTACGCACAAGCAGTAGCCAGGAAACAGAAATAAACGCCAAAAAGTTGGCACCAAAAAACAACACCAAAAAAATTGGGACCCAAAAACGCGCCAAACAGTAGGCACCAAGGACATATAACACCAAAAAGTAGGCACCAAAAATATATTTCCTACAAGTTAGAACCAACAAACAAGCGCCAAAAAGTACGCAAAAATTAGCAACCACAAGGAAAAACTCAAGAAAAATAGCCAAACGTGTATCTAAGATATATAAAAGGTATTGCTCTCTCTCTCTCTCTCCTTTTCCTCTACGTGTTTTCACTCTCACGGAACGAAAGTGCCCAAAACGTCGCATGGCCTTGAAAATTTACTCCATTCTAGCTCGTCCATCGACGCCCAAGCAGTTTCACTTCAATAATAATAGATTTTTTTACAGCAAATGAGCGATATGTAAATCATGATCATACCAAATCATAAATAAATTTTTGTACAATAGAAATATACATTTTTGATTTAGTTTTGTGATAATTAATATAAAATTTTCGACTTAATAACTAGGTCCTCCTATTAAATTTTATTTACCATCCACATTTCACTATGTTCCTACTTTTTCATCAATCTGTGGCTTGGTTGCAAGGCTTGTTTGTTGTTTGCCAAATATTGCAGTTGCTGTTGTTGTTGGTCAAACTTACTGGGTATTAAATTGTAGTATTAAATTCATTCGACGGTATATACGCTGCTGCACTATCATTGAATTTCATTTTATTTTGCTGCGAGCTGGTAGTTTTTCCACATTTAACATATTTTTTTTAGCTTTATTTCATTTTTATTTTATGCTTTCGTTTTACTTGCTTTTCACTACACTTTATTTTAATTGAAATTTGAGCGCCACTCAATTTTGAAGTGTATACACAGTGCGCGCTGCATTTACGTGTGTATTTATGCACATACCAACACACATACACACAAATATTTGAGAAAAGAATTTAAAAAATGTTGTATGTGCTCACGTGTATCTATACATATTTGTGCGTCTGTGAGTGTGGCTGTGTTCGACAAACCGCAAAAATCAATCAAAACGCAATGAAACTGTCAATTACGCGGCAGGCGTCGGCAGGCCCTTCAATTTGGACCAACACAAGCAACAACGAGCAGTAAAGTTAGCTGTGGCAACAATAATAACAACAACAATGCGCCGTTAACCAACTCTGCTCCATCCCATTGTAAACATTATTGTTTGGCGCGCGAAATTTTCTTCTTTTTTCCAAGCAACTTCCTTTGCCACCGCTTAGCCCGTATATTCTGTGAGCTCTCCGTTCGCGCTCAAGTTGAACTGCAATTTTTAGGAAACGATTTTTCATTTTGCTTTTTTCGCCTCAGGCAGATTTTCTCGTGTTTCAATTTTTATGCCGTCGCGTTTGGCCGCATTCAATGTGGCTGCCAACGTGCCGCAGATCCAATTACACTTGTGTTGCCATTATTGTGAAGTTTTGAAAATGACACAAACGCACCAACACACAATGGCATACGGAGGTACAGTGAGGTGTAGTGAGCAGCATATGGAACATTTGTCTTTTCGGCACATACATCCGCTTTTACACTCCCACTCTCCTCGATCCTCACACACATAAACACATATTATATCCATTCACGTATTGAGTAGCCAATATGCACTTACATGCACATTTCCATAGACTCACACGCACGCTGACATTGGCAACATCCGCCTTTCACCAATTCAGCAAAATTGCAGTTCATACAGCGGCAATTTCGCCGCCATTTAAGTCGCGCATATCCTTTCAGTGCTGCACGAACCCACCTACTGCACACACACACACTTACACAAAGGCGCGCTTACAATTTTAATATGCACACATTGCGTTGAGTCGAGGTATGTATGTATGTGTTATCATAAAATACCGTCATCCATGTACAGCAGCAGCCGCAATTTGAATTTTGACAATGCGACAAAGCGTCCGTTCGCGTATAACCGCCTGATATTGTCGCGTCCTTTTACCTACTGTTCCCAGAAATTTCGGCTGCCTGACAGCATTCGCGCACGCTAGCATTTATGGCATAGTTGCTGTTGCTGTCGGTGTCGGTGTGATGATTCGCTTGTCAGCGCAATTTATGCATCAATTTTGGTGCGTGCAAAACGTAAATGGAATATGCAGATCATCGATTGAAAAATTAAGTGGCCCCCATTACAAATGTTTCGAGGCTTCAGAGTGCCTGGAAAAGAGTGAAAGATGAGCTCGATTGGTATTGCTACAAAGTACGAATGCAAATTACTATACAAAAAGCGTACAGAAGGGCGTAAAATTGGTGGTTACGTTTTTGTGTATCCTAATTGAAGGTGTGCTTGTGGCGAAAGTAGAAAGTATAGCACATTTACTGCCGCTCGACAAAAGATCAAAGAAAAATTCTTGTAAACGAGTCTAAGCTCGGTCATATTTGGGGAGAATACCCAGCCTAGGATTTAACTTAAACTGCATTTTTAGAACTTGCTTGATATCAGTCATACGTTAAAGTGCGCTATGTACTCGTATACTAAGTTTGATTGCGTTTGATAAAAAAGCTCCAAAGACATGCACCATCCGTTTGCCAGAAAATTAGTTGTAATCATAATGATTTCTCAATCAAAAAAAGAGATACAAATTATCAGAGGAAGCGCAATACTCAGAGAATGCTCTCATTCAACCTCAGTTTACGTTTGCAAAACATCTGTAACATTTTTCAACCTGAGTTTACACTCTGTCAGATCAGCTCTTCTCTCACGCTGCAACCTGCAACTTTCTATTCCTACAGTTCTAAATGAGCTGATGTCAATTCTTAGAGGTGCAAGTAACTAATACTGAGAAAACGCATAGCAAACTAACCTGCACGGAAGAGAGTTTCCTTGTCTAATACACCGTACAAGTTATCCAGGAAGACTTTCGTATGCACATAAACCTAGGGTAATGCTACAATCCCAGTTTTTCAGAAAATCGCCGAACTCGCAAAACACAAACAAACTATACATGCTATATTGCTAAAACCGTGAACAGAGAGAAACGAGTTTAACAATATAATAATCGAAAGTCGAATGTACGTAGCCGGCGAAATTTAAAAATTCGCCTTAATTTTTTAACACACCTCGTACATATGTATAGTATATTTTGTAAGCACAGTGAACGTTAAGCAACCGTGAAATTGAGCAAATGGACTACATATAACTACCACGCAAGCCATCATACAATCAATCTTTTGCACACCAAGCTCGGTAGTATTTCAGCCACCCGACTGCTTGTCAGAAACAGCACGAAAATCCATTTACATAATTTTTGATAACCGGATTAATAATAATTAGTTGCGACTCTGAGTCGCAAACCAAACGAGGTTTGAAACTACATAGGTAACTCGCTGTCGCGTGACTTCTTTAATCTAATATTGGCATCATCAGCCTTAACAACCGCGCTGTTAGTTCTGCCTTCTCCAGACTGGATAAAGAGGCAAAGCGAATGGGTCTGGTGGTGAACGAGAACAAAACGAAGTACCTCCTGTCTTCAAACAAACAGTCGGCGCATTCGCGGTTGATTTCGAGGTTGTAAAATACTTCGCTTATTTAGGAACTAGCATTTACACCGATAACAAAGTCAGCCTTGAAGTCTAACGTAGAATCTCTCTTGTCAACAAGTGCTACTTTGGACTAAGTGGGCAAACGAGTAGTAAAGTCCTCTCTCGACGAACAAAACTAGCACTCTACAAGGCTCTCATCATGCTCGTCCTAACGTATGGCGCAGAAGCGTGGACGATGACAACACCCGATGAAGGGACGCTTGGAGTGTTTGAGAGAAAGATTCTGTGCAAGATTTTTGGACCTCTGCATATTAGTAGCGTCGAATATCGCAGACGATGGAACGATGAGCTGTTTGAGCTTTACGTCGACATAGACATAGCCCAGCGAATAAAGACCCAGCTGCTACATTGTCTGGATCATGTCATCCGAATGGATACAAACGCTCCAGCTCTGAAAGTATTCAATGCGGTAACAGTTGGTGGTAGCAGAGGCAGAGGAACGCCTCCTCTGCGTTGGAAAGATCAGGTGGAGAAGGATTTCGCTTCACTTGGTGTGTTCAAAGTAGTTATAAAGGGTGGTTAAATTTCAAGGGCCGATGTTGAATATGAACCACACCTAAACGTCAAGTTGTTTCTGCATTTCATTTGACATTTTTTAATCTCAGATTAACTAAATATGAATCATGGAACGAAACACAATCTAGCAATGCGTTAAAGTTATTCAGGCTTATTATGAAAGCGGGCGTTCAAATCAAAATGCATATCGCACACTTCGTGAAGAAAATCATCTTCAGTGATGAGGCACATTTTCACCTCAGTGGATTGCCAACAGAATTGCCGCATTTGGGCGAATAATAATCCAAGAGTGATTGCCGAAAAACCAATGCACCTACATAGAGTGACTGTTTGGTGCGGTTTATGGGCCGGCTTCATCATTGGGCCGTATTTTTTCCAAAATGAGGCCGGTCAGGCAATTACTGTGAGTAGTGTTCGCTAGCGAGAGATGATAACGAACTTTTTATGGCCCGAATTTGAAGATATGGATATGGACGATATGTGGTTTCAACAGGACGGTGCCACTTGTCACACAGCTAACAAAACAATGGCTCTTTTGCGCGAAAAATTTGATGGCCGAATAATTTCACGTCGCAGCGATGTCAATTGGCCGGCAAGGTCTTGAGATTTGACACCACTGGAATTCTTTCTTTGGGGTTATTTGAAAGAAAAAGTGTGCGTCGATAAGCCAGCAACAATTCAAGAGCTAAAAGATAAGATAATTCGGCACATTAACGGCATAGAACCTCAATTATGCCTCAGCGTCATCGAAAATTTGGACCATTGGATGGAGGTGTGCCGCCGAGGCCGCGGCGTCTAGTTGGCCAATATTTTACGCTCTATACGTAATTGAGCCATACAAATATTATTATATTAAGAGAAATTACAATAATTTCCTAAAAAAAATGTATTTTATTCAAAATCAACAATGGCCCTTGAAACTTATCCACTCTTTACAACTTGTAAAGTAAAGTCCCGAAATGCGAGTATGTATGCTATGTAATACCTTCGCGCAGAATGATTCGATTTATACAAGGTTTTCTGAATTTTAAAGGTTAGCCAAAGGAAATGTTAATTTTTATGTAATTTGAAGAAGTTTAAAAATGGGGCGTGATAATGGCAAAAATGTGATCAAAAATCATCGATTGCTTGCTTTCATTCTGCATAAATAAAACTAGTTAATTATTTTCCAATTTTTCCAATTTTCACAGTGACACTTTTGTTATAAAAAAGCTGTTTATGTGTATGTTCGCTATGTGCTACAATACATCTACCGAGTTGTTTTTAATGGGAATAAGCAGGCAATGCTAAGATGAGAAAATGTGGACTCACGCATCTGCTCATTTCTTTCGTTGGTAACTGCGTGTTTTTGGTATTTTGCGTTTACGATACCCTGCAATATTGCTTTCGCATTTTTACTACTTTGATTGTGTTTTGCTTTTTAGCATTATTAGCGCAAATTATTTCCAAAAAATGCTGTCTGAGTTCTAACTTTTGGAGAATGCTTAATTTTGATCTGACTATATAATTAAATATTTGGATTTTGATTCAAAATATTGAAGATCTGATTGACAAAGTAAGAAAGGGAGTCTAGTGGAAAGGAAATTAAAATTTAGAGTTTCTTTATAAGAAAAATGTAAGTGCTGTGAAATAGAGGTATCCCTTGCGCAATACATGTTGTGCAGTTTGTTAAGTTTGTGAGAAATTTAGAAAGCGTACGTTGCATTTACTAAATGAGCGCTGCATATGAAAAACAAGCGCCTATGTACACACCATAAATGTCCAAAAATGTTAATTGAAGAAGTCGACGACGTTCATAAATAAATCGATGTGACGGTAAACCGAAGTTTAAAACGTTGACGACTTCTCCGGACGAGGGCCAAAAAGCTACTTCTCCAAAGTAAGATAAAAAAATCAGTGATTTGCTTGTGACAAAGCCGATCCTATCGTTTCGTGGAGCTAAAGCAGTTTTAAGAAAAGGAGTTGGTAATGTATTTGAAGACACAATTTGAGGACGTTTGCATACAGCAGTCCTCAAATTCCGAAGGACATTGAAACAATACTTGCATAAGCCAAAACAAATTCTGAACGAAATTGGGCAAACGTAATATTCACGGATGAGTCCTCCCATTAGGCGAATAGTTGCATATGTCGATTCTTGCGTACTGCTAATAATCGACAATTGTAACGAACTGTTAAGACTACAGTTAAGGTTTATGCTTGGAACTTCTTCTCTGATTTGACGGTTTATTTGTGTTTATCCGCAACTTGAATGCAGTTTTGATGAATACAATTTACCGAAAAGTATTATTACCGTTAGCCAAAGGTTGGCTAGCCTTGGATTTTATGGTACAAGAAGATCACGATCCCAAGCTAAAGATGCTAAAGGTGTTAAAGGTGTAGACTGAAAGCAACAAAATGGGATTGAAATGTTGGATTGGCCTACACAGTCACGTGATAATAACCGCTTTGAAAATTTTTGGGCAACAGTTAAGCAAGAACCCAAAGAAAATGCCTCTAATTTGGAGCCGATTACCTCCACAACTTGCGCAGAAATTAACACAAAGTATGAGTCGAAGATGTGAGGTCATTAAAGCTAAAGGTGGTGGCTATACATTTTATTGAATATATTGCGTATAATAAATATAATATAATCAGTCCATACAATGCAGTTTGCTGGAATCAAATTGGGAAAATAGTTGCTAAGTTTTGGTGGTCACACTTACATTAGACAGGCGATATTCCCTAAACTTAGCATTCTTACAAATCAGACGTTGACCTCCTGTAAAGAGCGAGCAATATTACTTATTAGCTACCAATTAGCAGATTAATACAGTTAATACTTTCCAATTTCAAAATGTAGTAAGGAAGCGAATTTTTCTTCTCCATAGGCACAATTTTAATAATTTACTTTATGATAAACCTTTGTAAAACAAAGTGCGAGCTGCTGTTATTAAATAGAGATTTCATAAAAGGACTAAAGAATCTATATTTCGACTTCAATTGGAGGCATTGATATCCTTTACGAGTAGGTATTTCATTCAACTGCCAGTTAGGTTATATATTTTTTTTTTTTTTAATTTAAAGCTTGATTTGAAACTCCTTTTACAAGAATAGAAATACACCAAGAAAAAAGTTTAATTATTTTTATAACATTTTTCTCGTTAAACCTCAATAAAGAACATTTGTGCCACATTGGCAGTTCGTAAAATAATTATGTTAATTAAATATCACACGCAGCTGCGGTAGCTCTACCACATAATAAGCGACTACCACGCCAGTGTCCCACACATACCACCACATCATAACCACACGCACACTTGCACGCACTCCATCATTAATATCTTTATGTGCACTTCAGAAGACACTCAATGAACCACTTAAGCGGCAGCTGGGAGATTGCCTTGAGTATGAGAAGAAAAGTCGCCTCCATGTATATATCTACACAAACACTTACATATATATACATTTAAGTACGTACATATGATTGTGTGATTAAAAGAGGCAACCACAGGTGAAGAAATGCGTCATAAGCACAATCCCTGTTGGAAAATATTAAACTAACAACAAAGATACGAAATTTAATAAGGAGTTATCTCATCCACAGTAACTGCGCGACGAATTATGTGGGCATAAGAAATCGTTCTTCAGCTCTTTTTTGATATTATGAATGGTTAAATATTTGTCCTCACGTCTATGAAGAAGTGGTCGCTAGTTTATTCCACCCGACAGCCGATTGTTATTCTAATTATTATTCTAAAGATCTGCGCGCCTGCATTTTACATATGTTAGACTAGAAGGGTTCCTCTGATAAATAGTTCACGCAGTGGTGACAAATGTCTATTATGACGCTCAGGAAAGGTTCATCTACTTGGGTTGGTACCAGAAAACCTTCACATGTTTTCATTATAATAACACAAGCTAATACAAATTCAGTCACCGTAGCCGGAGGCATTGATGCGTGACTACCTTTCGGGATTTCACAGGTTCTAATCTACGTGCATGAAGCATCAAAATAACAAGTGAAATGATAGTGAAAGTTTTTTTTTTAATAGCGGTTGCCGGACTCGGCAGGCAATAGCAAACCTCCGAGAGTAATTCTGCCATGAAAAAGATCCTCATAAAGAACATTTATCGATCAGAGTCGGCTTAAAACTGTGACGCACGCCACTAATAGATACTCCTATTCCCGACCAAACACTCAAAAATTATTTAACAAAAATTGTGTCTACCAAAGACTTTTGATGCACTGAATTAGAATTTTAATTGAGAGGTGCCTTAGGTTTTCATGACTTTCCAGCTTAAAGGTGCAGAAAATATGATTTTTGGGTATTTCAGATTAAGAAGCATCTTGCGGTATATTTCACTGTGCGACAGTGAAAATATACTTTTATAGAGACCTAGTACAACTTGTAGGTATAGTAAAACTAAGAAACATGGTATAGGAGAAATTTCCAATACACCCCCAAAATCTCATTTTATGGCCATAAAACCGTTTTTCAGTAGGTTGATGTGAAGAATCACTCCTAACTTCGCCAATTTCCATCCGATTTCGAATTTGTTTTTTTAGTTCGAAAGAACAAAAACAAGCCTTTTTGACAGTGTGTTGACATTTTTTCTGAAATGACAACTGACGAGACTGTAGACGGAAGTATTTGGAATTTTTTTATTTTTTTTCTATTTTTTCAACTTTGACATAATTTTTACGATATTATCCGATATTGAGGATTTTTTATAGTACACTGCTGTTATAGTAAATTTAATTTTGCGTCGAATGAATTAAAATTGAAATAGAATTGAATTAAAATTAATAGAGTTGTGTGGGTTTTAAGATTTTTTCTTTTTTTTTACTACGAGATTTGGTATGCGTTTCGAAGCATGAAAATGATAACAAGTGTCATTATAAACACATAATACTTATTGGAGTATTGTGCAGTGCACCACTGTAAGGTATGGTACGGTGCGGTACAGTGCAGTACACAACGGAACTGGTTACAAACTTAAAAATGCATTGGAAACGGCCCTTTGGAGTTTAGTATGGTACGGTACATTTGTCATTCTCTTCATCAGTTTTGAATACTTCTCTGTAAGAAATTCGATCATCATCATTCATCTTAAGTCGTGATCAACTAAATTCCATTGTTTAAACCGAGAAGCGAGCGTTTCAGATTGTCTTCCCGATAGAAGTAAATCACGAGAAAGATCCTGAAAATCTGAATTTGATGTGTCGTTCTGAAGACTTAGAACCAGACGGAAAGTACTCTTCATCATCAGGTTTATTGTTATCAGTTTGATCATCATCAGCAATGAGTTGAACTTCCTTCAGTTCTTGACCTGTAGTTGAGTCAATCATATCGTCCAAGACTACGGGGTTCTTAACAGTTGCAACATCAGCATACTTTATGTGCTTTCGAGTTTTATAATGATGACCGTTTACGTCCGTTTTATAAAAATAACAATCATCTGGTTCATGATAAGGCTGATGATGCCACATCATCGGAGAATATTGAGAAATTCGACTTTTCTGGCAACGTTTTGATTTATATCTCTTTTATTTCAATGAAACAAACAATAAAACTTTGACGTTTTAATAAGGTTAAATTATAATAACAAACTTCTTTTGTTAATCAATGTACAGTGTGAACTTTGGTACACTTGGGAGCTTTTTCATATTTCTATTGAAAAAAAAATGTGCTATAATATGTCACATATTTTCGTAAGTTCTAACCAGTTCTGTTGTATGCAGTACAGTGTACTCTTATGTATACATATACACTCCAATAGATATTACGTATCTATAATAACGCATCAAAACACGTTCTTATTCCTATTTAGCGTAAGCTATACCTACATTCCAAATTATTAAAAAAAATAAAAAAAATCTTATAACTCACACAACTCTTTTAATTTTAATTCAATTACAGTAAAATATAGCTCATTCGATGCAAAATTAAATTTACTATAACAGCAGTGTACTAAAAAAAATCCTTAATATCGGATAATATCGTAAAAATTATGTCAAAGTTGAAAAAATAGAGAAAAAATAAAAAAATTCCAAATAATTCCGTCTACAGTCTCGTCAGTTGTCATTTCAGAAAAAATGTCAACACACTGTCAAAAAGGCTTGTTTTTGTTCTTTCGAACTAAAAAAACAAATTCGAAATCGGATGGAAATTGGCGAAGTTAGGAGTGATTGTTCACATCAACCTACAGAAAAACGGTTTTATGGCCATAAAATGAGATTTTGGGGGTGTATTGGAAATTTCTCCTATGCCATGTTTCTCAGTTTTACTATACCTACAAGTTGTGCTAGGTCTCCATAAAAGTAATATATATTTAATTTTTTTTTTTTTGTCACACCGTGTTTTTTAATGCTTTAACAGCATCATGAAGTACAGTTCTTCTTCTATGTAAAAAAGACTTTATTTGTCTCTGAGCTGTTTTCTATTGAGTTAAAAGTTTAAGATTTTTACAAAATGATGCACAAAAACAAGCCAGATAACAGTAATTAAGTGAGCATTTTAAACTGGAGCTCTTTTGATATCAGATTCGAACTTAATACAGTAAGAACCTCCGGAAAATTACGGTTGGTTCTTGGTTTTGAAAGCTAACAAAATTCCGTAAGTCAGCACAATTCTTTATAATATTCGTGTAAAGATTTTGCTACATTTGATAATACAGGGGTAATTATTGGGTGTGCAACTAAGTTTTAAAGGTTTTTTTTTTTGATTTCAAAAATGTATTGTTAAAAATTGGTACAACCTATTTTATCCAAAATACTGTCCATCACTAGCTATAACTTTTTCCCACTTCTCTGGTAATGCATGGATTCCGTCCCAATAAAACTGCTCGCTTTTGGAGGCGAAGAACTCATCAAGCCAATTTTGGATACCTTCAACCGAAGTGAAACGCACTCCCGTAAGAGCATTCTGCATCGACCGGAACAAATGGTAATCTGATGGTGCAAGATCTGGGCTATAAGGCGGGTTGGGGTAGAACTTCCCATCCGCTACCATCGAGATAGGTTTTGACTACTTGTGCGACATGCGGCCGAGCATTGTCATGATGAAAGATCAATGTCTCATGTCTGGTTTCCCATGCCGGACGTTTTTCCGCAATTGCTCGCTTCAATCGCATAAGTTGTTGTCTGTAGAGTGCTCCGTTTATCGTCTGACCACTTTTCAGTAGTTCGTGGTAAACGATTCCCTTCTGGTCCCACCAAACGCAGCGCATTACCTTGCTGCCATGGATATTTGGCCTTGGCGTCGATGGTCCGGGTTCGACACGCTTAACATACGCTGCCTTGCGCTTCGGATTGTCGTAGTGAATCCATTTCTCATCGCCAGTAATAATGCGATGCAAAAACGACTTCGCTTTGTATCGTTGAAGCAGCATTTCGGAAGCAGTGACACGGCGTTCGATATCCCTTGGTTTGAGTTCGTAAGGCACCCAGTTTCCGACTTTCTGGACCATTCCAATGGCTTTCAGCCGCTTTGAAATGGCTTGATGAGTCACGCCTACCGTTGTCGCAAGTTCTTCTTGGGTTTGACACGGGTCTTCGTCCAAAATTGTCTCCAATTCGGCATCTTCAAAAGTTGGTGGCCTTCCTTCGCGCTCCTTGTCGACCGTGTCAAAGTAACCACTTTTGAATCGTCGGAACCAGTACTCGCAGGTTGAAATTGATGGAGCATTCTCACCGTAAGCCTCACACAGCATCCGATAACTTTCCGCTGCACTTTTCTTCAGATGGAAGCAAAATAGCAATGCTTCCCGCGAATGAAGTTTTGTAGGCACAAAAGCTGACATAGTCTTTGTATAAAAAAATTTTTTGTTTACACTTCGACGAAATGACACAAACTAAGAAACGACACTTAATGATGACGCTTTCACATGAAACTCGTTACACAAATACTCAGTACAATTTGACACTAGTATTACTATATGTTTTAAATCCTTTAAAACTTAGTTGTATATTTTTAACTTGGCTAAAGCTTCAACCATTAAAAAAAAAAAAATAAAAATAAATAATTGGCGCGTACACTTCTGTTAGGTGTTTGGCCGAGCTCCTCCTCCTATTTGTGGTGTGCGTCTTGATGTTGTTCCACAAATGGAGGGACCTACAGTTTCAAGCCGACTCCGAACGGCAGATATTTTTATGAGGAGCTTTTTCATGGCAGAAATACACTCGGAGGTTTGCCATTGCCTGCCGAGGGGCGACCGCTATTAGAAAAATGTTTTTATTAATTTTGCCTTCACCGAGATTCGAACTAACGACCTCTCGGCGAATTCCGAATGGTAATCACGCACCAACCCATTCGGCTACGGCGGCCGCCTCACGCACCAACCCATTCGGCTACGGCGGCCGCCAACCATTCTTGAATAACCATTACTTGAATAAATATAGCTAAATTAATTTTTTCTATATTAGATCAAAAATAATACTGGGCTCGAAAGAAGTCTCACGCGTTGAAGAATAATAATTCTTCCCTCTCTTAAAAAATAATGAAAACCTATTGGAAATCTAGTTAGAACGTACTAGAGAACGGCCGAACTGCAGCTTTGACTTCGATAATGTTCGACCACAAAATTTGAATTCGATTTGGTTTCAACTTCCGGTAAATAGCCGACCTTTGACCGAGCATTTCTTTCAATTATTTCTTCAGTAAGTTTATCAACTTTTAGATTTTCCATTTTTTAATACTGGTATTTGCTCACGTTTTTTTCTAATTGTTTTGAAATAGCATCTGCTCCTTCCTCAATTGCTGCTGGTTGGCAATTTTTGATGCTGCAAATCAGCTCTATGACAATAGATGGCGCTGCGACAAGGTAAAAATGCCGATAAGCTAATATTTTTGCATTATTAAATGACTACAATAAGTACGCATACAAAAATAGTTCCTTTTTTTGTAATTTTAAATGTGATTCAGACTTATGTAGGTTTTTTTTGGATTTACTGGATTATTGAGCAACCATCGCTTGTTTCGTGCTGGAGTCCTTTAAAGTCAGTTCGACTCGGTGTAGCCTCAAAAATCGATGTGCGGTCGTTCCCTGGAGCACAACATTAAATTTAAAAAAATGTAATAAAAAAAATTATAATAATAATTCAAACAAATCAAACGAAGAACACCAATTCCTGATTTTCCTGCAAGACATCGAGTCACTCCTAACACAATTTTACATATACATATGTACATATATAATACTCAACGCTAGAGTACTGGAATATGTGGGGCAAGGTAACAGGAAGCATGTGCCACAAATTCCTCTAAGAAGCTTTGTTAATGGAATGGGAAAAAGCAACACACGACCTCAATGAAAGCAGCGCGCTCCGTGATAACCGCGAAAAATATCAAATTATCGGAAATATGAAACACGTATGCGCATACTTATTTATGCCAAGCATTAGCCGCTAATACAAAGAAAGTACGCGCCCGGCAATTATATTATCTGGAATAAATGAGATTCACGCCTGAATATATTATTGATGCATGTAAATTATGCTCATCTGTTTATCACAGTGGGCAAATACCGTGCTACGTTTTGTCAAAAGGGACTTCCATGAAAATTTTAATTTTATTAATATAATTTATTTTTTTATTATAGCGAAACACAGATGCATGCATTCCAAGAGCAAAGCGCAGTTTTGTCCCGCTGGATTCCTCGTAGACCCCAGAGCCGGAGCCAT